>NC_135655.1:78887623-81287623 GCF_964188315.1 Podarcis muralis | reverse complement strand
ATGATCACTGATGTTAATTATTATTATCTGAATGTTTCAACTAGTAGTTTTATAATGTATTTACTGGTTGTTGTTTTTTTGTTTTCCTCTTTTTGAAAATTGCTTTGAAGTTTTTTTTACAATCAAGCAGTATATAAATAGTATCAAGTAGATAAAATATGTTTTTGACATATTTGAATCTTTTAGCTTCCTAAAACTTCTTGGACAGGGACGGTTTTTATAATTATTATTGGTGAAGGCCTTTTATTTAATTTTTAAATGCATTTTAAAAAAGACTATATTGCATACTTATTTTTCACTCAATACACATAGACAGAACTTCAAATGTTCAGAAACAAACTTAAAAATAATAAATATTTTTAATAATGGGTAGTATTAATTCCAAACAAAAGGAGTAACATTTACATTAATGATTTTGTTTTGTTTTTCTTACATCGGGCGTTGGCCTTCTGCTTTGACAGTCAGTTTCTCTTTAAAGAGCTTTTTAAGGAAGCAGCTAAGCATTCCAGATCCTAGCATACCATACTGGGATTGTATGGATATTGCTTTCAGAGTTTGTGTTGAAAATACAGTAAAATGTTGCCATGTATCAAAAAAAAAAAGTCCTCCTTTATTTGTTGGGGAGGCGTGTTAGAAGAAAATGCAAAAACCCCTAATCCAAATACTTCAGCATGATGGTGTTTCCCAAGACAGCAGGATGGTAAGCTTGCAGAGTTTGTGATACTGTGCAGTTGCACCCTCTGGTGTCATTATGACAAAACCACAGATATTGTTGGGTCCATACTTGTGCGCAGATCCACATTTCATGACTTAACTGAGTGGATCACACTGGGACTGATGAAAGTTGCAGTCCAAAACATCTAAAGAACATCAGGTTGGCATAAACTGATTTAACAGTAGAGTACCTATTTAGCAGATGCAATGCACATTTTATTGAAATGTGTGAAGCCTACTAGAGCTTATCTACCAACAGTATCAGCAGTGACCCTTACAAGACAGTGCTAACTTGTGTCCTAGAACTTGCAACACCATTCACAGTGTCCACTGGATTTGGATAGTCTTCCTGGCATGCTTATTTTATATTTTGAACAGACCCCTTCTTTGCAGTCTGAAGTGGTACAGCCCAGGCATAGGTGGTGGAGGATACAAAGGGAAAATTGTCGAGCTGCAACTCGACATTCAAAGAAAAATCAGTCTCACACCTTATTAGGTTCCGAAATATGGCTGCTCCCTAGGGCTGATGCAGCACAGCTTTTATTGTGTGAAATCAGAAAGATACAAAAAATACAAGTCAAGCAATTTGTTCTAGCCAGCAGATAAAGACCTTGGTACTAGACCATGCGAGCGATCAGGCCATGCTACGTTAGCCAATCATATGGGACAGCACGAGCTGTTCACGCGCTGTTCATGCTCCAAGGATGCTTCTAGCTATGAGATCACCCTGTAACAATAAGAACTTTGCTCATGCCCTCCTGTACAAGCAATCATTTTCCCACATGTCCCCTTTTCTTGTTTATATTATTTAGAGGAAAAGAGGGACCATTAGTCCAAATCGTACACTTCATTGCCTAAGCGTCTACACTTTGCAACATAAATTCCTCTTGTAACCCCTGTGGTGGGCCGTGGTCGGTACCACCATGCAGTGCATTGGGAAATCAAAGAGGGTATGCATTGAATGCAACAACACACCATAATGAAGCCAGCAATACATGCAATTACAATCAATAATATTTTTCTTAACCATAATCCATTAGGTAACCAAGAAGACAACCACTCCCATGGATCAAAAACTTCAGGTGGATTCAAAGGATTATGGGCTATCATTTGTTCCATATGATCAATAGTAGCAGAGATATTGGTCGATTGATCAGTTATATACATGCAGCAATGAGAATAAATTAAGGCACAAATTCCACCTTTAGAAGCAAGGATCACATCTAAAGCGTAATGATGTTGAAGAACTACATTTCTTATTTCTGATATTTCTTTGTTAATCATTTTTAAAGCCAAAATGGTGGAATTAAACAAATTTTCTGTCCAGTTTGCCAATTTATGCAAATCACGGTAATTCATGGCTGCACCTAAAGAAGGCAGAAGGGACCTAGAAATGGCTGTCCCTGTATATTGAGAAATAGGTGATTGAACTTCCCTTCTGTTACGCAAACGAACCGCTGGGAGCTTATCTATTTTATACACCAAGGGTACTACTATACCTAACGTGCAGGTACCAGAAAAGGCAGAGGGGATTTCTTTGTAGGCATGTGTGCCACAAAATAACCATAAGTCAGATTGAAGCAAACATGTAGTTCTGCTGCTCTTTCTCATCCAGTCGAACCAAACATAAAAGTCTCTACACGCAGCTTGTTGTTCATAGGTCATGTAAGTTGTGACATTATTAATTAAAACCTTTGGTCTGCCACTCATGGTTGTAACATTAAGAAAACAAGAAGATCCATTAATGTATTCATATGTCCAATTACAATATGGATAATGACCTAAAAATTTTTTGCTACTGTGATTAAAATGAAAACAATGAGGCGCTATTTCAACAAGCGATAAAAACACAGGAGGTGAACTCGTACGATTGTCCTTCATATTATTGCTAATCTTATATGAAGCATTTACTGGAATACCACCACCAAAACAAGCTCAAAACTTTTAGAAGCTTTTCAAAATCATTTTTCTTAGTAGCTAAAAGGCAGTAGCAAAGCATATGCTGCTTGCTGTAACTAAAAAAAATAATTGCAACAAGGTAGAGAACAGAGCCCATTGTCTTCTCAGGCCTTGATAAAGAAACACACACAACCTGCCCTCTGTCCGGGAACCATGCCAAAGCACAAGAATGAAACAACTGGAACACACTGAAATCCCCTCACCCCCTCCCCTGCCAAGAGTCCACAATAGTTCCAAGACAGCTTTCTGTACATGCTCAGGGGAATACATCATAGGGCAGGAATCCTGAGGGAGGAGAAACAAAAATATCTGGGGGGTAAAATCCAAGCGATGCCAGTCCGGCGAGGGCATCCTTCAAAGCCAGGTTCATTTCCCAGACAAGAAGCAACAAAACTGTAACGATATTTGATGGTTGAAGTGGCTTCCCAGGGAAAAAGGGGGGCCAATGCGGTGGAGATGAAGATGGTCTTTCAACGTGCCAAGAAACACTAGAACAACTGTGGAAGGTGACTTTATCCAGGGCACATCAATATGGCGATGTCTCCAATTGCAGTGCAGGTTGAGATTAAGTGGGAGGTCCTCAGGAAATCAAGGGAGTTGGACCCTTCCACTGTGGATCTGGAAGCAACCTGTAAGACACTAAAGGACGCTGCAATATTTCTTCCTTCCAGAAATGAAGTTCAGCAGGCGTAAAATTCCTGTTGCCAAATAACCAGGGTGACCAATATGTGATCTAAGATGTGCTTCAGAAAATTGACAAGTCCTGGCCTGTATCAAAGATGGGGCACTTTGTGCTGGAGTGACATTGCTGTGCGGTAGATCTGCACTGCGCACGAAAATAGTCCACTTTGCCACATCCAAAGCAGGTTTTATCCTTTGCAGGATTCTGGGACACGGTGGAAGACAAAGCTGTGGCTAGCAGGCAAGCTTTATGTGTCTCAGTGTCCACTGACTGGCAGGCTTTAAGCACATCTGCAATGGCTATATTTGGCGTTGTCATCAAAGGGCGCAGCGCTTGCTTACAGTCCTCAAACGCAAGCTGGCGGACAATCAGTTCTTGGGCTGCTTCGTCCTGAACTTGCCGCTTAAGAGTGTTATCCAAGCGATCGACAAATTGTCCATAGGGCTTTGTAGGGCCCTGTCTGATGCTGCCACCGCTCTCATTCTTGTCATCAGGAACAGAGGACAAAGCTTCTTGGGCGGCAGCGGTGGTGGCTGCCCAATACATAGGATCAAGGGCCAACTGTTGGGCAATAGTAAGAAAATTGCCTTCGCCAGTTAAGCCATCAAGAACATCAGTTTGGTTCAGCATAATGGGAGCTGGGGGTGCAGGGCCATTGTCCTTGACAGAAGAATACAGTTCCTTTATGAATCTCAAATCAAACTGTTCGTGCCGGGCTGGGCCTCCCCCTGGCGCGGCAGGAGCAATCACAGGAAAAAGATTAGGAGTTGTAGAATCAAAAGCTAGCAACGGAGCAGCGGCACGGAGAGATTCTTGAAGAGGAGTAGTAGAAGCAGTGCCAAATGCCTTGGGCGGAGGAGGTGGAAGAGCGGGGGGTGCTGCAGAATTTGAAGAATGCAGGGGAGAGACAGGAGTAGGCGAAGGGAGAATGTCCGGCGGTTTAGGAGGTAGGTTTGAGGCAGGCAAAGCGGGAGCTGGGAGGGCGGGCGAAGAAGCTGTTGCAGCAGCCAGAAGAATGTTTGAAGGAGTTAAGCACGACATAGCTTTGTAGACGTTACCCCAGGCATGCAAAACCTTGACATCAATCTGAGGATGATTTTGAAAGAAGTGTCCAATTTTTTTCCAATCGTCTAACTCCCAATTTCCGTCCTGGGGAAACCAGGGACAGTGAGTGTCCAGGGCTTTTATAAGGGACTTAAGGTCAGCTTTCCGAACAGCAAGGTTGTTACTGGCCAAAAGGAATTTAAGGTCTTTAAAAAAAATTTTCTGTGGTGCAGAGAGAGACTTTCCCATGATTGCAAGAGTTGCAAAAAGAGCAGGGAGCACTTACCAGGGATCCTCGGAAGGATGAATGGCGCCTGAAGCCCTTGCCGGGCGAGGTAAGTGCTGATAAGTCCGTAACGTAGTCCAGAATCACATTCACACGGGAGCTCTCACCGGGGATCCACTACGTGGATGAACGACGCGTCTACAGCCCTGCCGGGCGAGGTGAGGCTGAACGTTGCAAAACAGCATGAAGTCCGAAAGAAATCACACGGGAGCACTCACCAGGGATCCACTACGTGGATGAACGACGTGTTGGTGAGTGCTGAATCATGAAAAACAACGTGAAGTCCGAAGGCAGTCACACGGGGTAGCAAGGGAGCACTCACCGGGATCCGAAGCGGATGAAAGACGCGTGGTGAGCGCTGAACGATGAGAAGCAACGTGAAATCCGAAGTCAGTCACACGGGGTACCAATTGTCGAGCTGCAACTCGACATTCAAAGAAAAATCAGTCTCACACCTTATTAGGTTCCGAAATATGGCTGCTCCCTAGGGCTGATGCAGCACAGCTTTTATTGTGTGAAATCAGAAAGATACAAAAAATACAAGTCAAGCAATTTGTTCTAGCCAGCAGATAAAGACCTTGGTACTAGACCATGCGAGCGATCAGGCCATGCTACGTTAGCCAATCATATGGGACAGCACGAGCTGTTCACGCGCTGTTCATGCTCCAAGGATGCTTCTAGCTATGAGATCACCCTGTAACAATAAGAACTTTGCTCATGCCCTCCTGTACAAGCAATCATTTTCCCACAGAAAATGAATGGGAGGTCAAATACACCATGTAGAAAAATTGGATGTGGGCCAGACTACATATCTCTGCAGTAGAGATCTACCTACAATTCTATGGGGGGGGGGGAGGACTCGGCAAACAGGTTTTCTAAATCAAGCCTTTTCTTCCTAAGCAAACACTGTGACAGGCACATTCAGGGTGAATGTAAGTCCCTATAAAGTTCTAAGAATGGTCATATGTTCAGATTACTTTTCACCACTCCCTGTCTCTGAACTCACAAGTTATATATACCCTGCAATTCATCTTCATGTGCCCTAAGTGAATGAGAACTGCAAAAGACCTTGGGTCTTGCTTTGTTCTGTACTTGTGAAACTAATTTGTTATTGAAGACTAAGATCAAAGCCAAGGTTGTCAAAATTACAGGCATCAGCTATTACGATCAGCAGTGCAGGCTCACTTTTATAGCAGCCTTGAAACTGTCTAGACTTCAGCGAGGGGAGCCCTGAACTGAGGAGTTTATGGATTTCAGCTGTTAAGTACTATTCCCTGTGTGGTCACAAATTTTTCTCCATAATTTGGTGCCAACATTTCACTCCCTCATAAGAACCTAAGAGGAACCTGCTGGAACAGGCCAATGGTCCATTTAGTCCAGCATCTTGTTCTCAGAGTGGCCAACCAGATGTCTCCAACCTTCCTGCTGCTTTTAAACATAATTTTTCAAACGGATAATGTTGCAGCACGATCTACGAGTCAGGTCACAAGTGTTGCAATCCACCCTGAGACCTGAGGATGAACAGTGGGTAATTAATAGTAATAATGCTTTGTGGACACTTTCAGGGGGTTGGTTGATTGAGCATTTCTCCCAGTTTGTTTTCAGGATGGTTGCAGGATCGCTTTCCTTACTGCAAAAAGAATTCTAAGCAGGCTTGTTGTGCAAGGACGCCAAACCCACTTTTTAATTGCTGTACCTGAATTTGCCAATATGTGATCGATTCTCACCTGGAAAATGACACTTCTCTGGAAGTACAACCTGGTTGAGGATTCCAGCCATTACATGCCATTCCCTCTCCCAACAGGGGTCATTTGTTACATTTATCGTGTCTCTTGCACCATGTGCTTCCCAGGTAGCCTCCCATGACATGTTGGGACAGCCCTATGGCAGCCAGGAAGTCCTGAGAAACCTGAGAGCCAACCGCCTTGGCATGGATGTTGAAGCCCCCCAGAACCAGCAATCTGGGAGTCTTCAACACCACTGCTGAGACCAGCTCTGTCAGCTCAGGCAGGGAGCCTGCTGGGCAGCGAGGCGGGAGGTAAACCAGTAGAATCATTCATCTGTCCCAGTTACCCCATGCCAGGGACATGCACTCTAGATCTCCCCTCAACTGGACAGAGAAAGTATTTCTTCACATGGTGCATAGTCAAACTATGAAACTCACTCACCCAGGAGACAGACCATTTCGTGGAGGAGAGGGCTACCAATCACTACTAGCCATGGTGGCTATGCTCTACCAGCAATGCTTCGGAATACCAGTTTATGGAAACCACCGGAGGAGAGAGTTCTCTTGTGTTCATGGTCTGCTCCTTGGTTTCCCACAGGCATTTGGTTGGCCACTATGAGAACAGGATACTGGATGAGATGGGCCATTGGCCTGATCCAGCAAGCTATTCCTATGTTCCTAAAAATGCTTTAAAGGAAAAGTCCAAAAAGTCTAAAAAATAAAGGTGAGGTCCTTGCAGCATTTACTTTTTTCAGACGGCTTCCTTCTAGACCTCTTTCTGAAATGCTTTAAGGTTGCAGTCTACATGCCAAGCCTACTCAGTGGTATGAGCTGGCATGCAAAGGATTACAGTGTGAGAGATGGAGCCATTTTAGTTGTGGACCTTTTCTTACATAGAAAAGGTGTAGGAAAAAGCATGAAAGCAACTTTTGTGACAAACTCCTTTGCATATTTTCTGTATTCGGGTTGTAGACGCAGTGGGAAGCCACAGGCTACGGCAGCTTCTCAGCACATTGTGACATGTGGTGTTATTACATGTGGACATTTAGTGTAAGCGCTCCATTTTTTCTTATAGAGAAGTGATTTTTGCAGGCTGGAAAATGTGTAGGAAAGGCCTCTCAGCAGCTGTATGCAGGACGGGCTGTGTTTATTTATTCATTTCACGACATTTTTATATCTCACTCGATTGTAATAAAACCTCAAAGCAGTTTACAGTTACTCAGGAACCACAGAATGGTGTTCTGAATATGCTTAGAAATATTATCTGCTTTACCATTACTTCACAACTTGTAGAACTGAGCTTCTTAGTTCATGGACATGCAGTAAAGTCATCACAAGTGTGTTCACTGCAGCCACGCAAGGTATCCAATTCTGGCCAGGTTGTGAACCAATGAGGTTCTGACCAAGGTGTGAGGAGAGTCATCTTACAGGGATGCAGCAGGTAGACATTAGTACAGTGGTATCTTGGTTCTCAAACTTACTCCGTTTCAGAAGTCCTTTCCAAAACCAAAGTGTTCCAAAACCAAGGCGTGCTTTCCCATAGAAAGTAATGCAAAATGGATTAATCCATTCCAGACTTTTAAAAACAACCCCGCAATTTAACATGAATTTTACTATCTAATGAGACCAATGATCCATAAAATGAAATGTACTGTACTACAATGTACTATAAAATAAAAAAGACAGTATTGTAAATGATAAAAATTAAAATTAAATTCTTTTTCTTACCTGCACTGATGATAGTCATTGTTTGAATGGGGGGCTTTTATCCATTTCCGCAGTCACACAACCAATCAATCAATCAATCAATCAATCAATCAGCAGCAGAACTGGGTTCCACACAGTCACAAAACCAAATTAACCGAAAAAGCCTCAAAAACAAAAACGCAAAATAAATAGCAAAAACAAAAGCGCCAAATACAGTGGTACCTTGGTTCTCGAACTTAATCCATTCCGGAAGTCCGTTTGACTTTCAAAATGTTCAAAAACCAAGGTGTGGCTTCTGATTGGTGCAGGCGCCCAGGAAACAATAGCTGACAGCTGCATTGGACGTCTGGCTTCCGAAAAACATTCAAAAACCGGAACACTTACTTCCAGGTTTTCAGTGTTTGGGAACCAAGGCGTTTGAGAACCAAGGTACCACTGTAGATGCCAAGTAGCAGAACAAACTCGGGCACTGCAGGACCTAGGAGAGCTCCTAGGATAAATGAGGCTGGTGAGCAGGCACTACCTCTACCAGGGAAACGGAACCTGTGGCCCTCTAGATGCTGTTGGACTACAATTCCCATCATCCCCAGCGAGTTGGGTCAATAGTCAAGGATGATGGGAGTCATATTCCAACAACATCAGGGCAGGGGTGCAAAAGCTCCTCAGCCTGGATTTCTACAATGATCAGAGTCCAGCTGCATGGCTGGCTTGGAGCCATGCCCTCTGGTGTCATTAGTTGGCTCCAGTGGGGTTCTCTCTTTAGAGATGTACAAGGGAGTGAAGGACCCTGAGTGAGCCAGTGATGTTGCAGAACTGCAGGTTTCAGTTCTGCACTTGAGAAATTTTGCTTAAAGTCAAGCCCCCCCCCCCCGGGTGGTCCAGAGACTGCTCTCCCTTAACATGGTCCTCCTCAGTTACATTCGAGGATTGCTGAGCCCCAGAAGCTGGGTCCACATCTGTATGCAAAGTGTCCAAGGACTGGTCAAAATGCCCCAGTTCTGACGCCTTTCCTCCCCCACAGCCTTGATTTTTGCACTGGGAAAGAAAGCACAGTATTGGTTGTGGTCTTATATTTTACTATTCTAGGGTGAGCTGTGCCATCTCCTGTAATCTTGGGAGCTCCAAGCTGGTTTTAGTAGGTTTTGGTTGTTTCAGATGTTATCATAAATATTTCGCATTGCTTTTAATATCATTTTTATTACTATGGGATTTTTTTGCTTCCAAATTACTGTTAATAAGCTTTTCATTCCTTGCCAGACTGGTTTACTCGCTAATGCTCCCTGTAATATGTTGGAAAGCATTTTAGTTAATTAGTGGGAATTAAGTCTGGAGGATTTTCACATAATTGATATGCACCAAGTATTCTGAGTCATAATGTGTTCTAAATCAGGGTTGCTTTTGATGATCCTAATATGTAAGTAGTTCCCTTTAGCACTATAGCCTAAAGTTGTATTCTTCTGCTACTTTATTATTTGCTGCCTGGGGCTGCCTTGGGAGGAAGGGTAGGATAGAAATTTAGGAAAGGCAGACAGAAAGTTAATTGCAAGATGTAAAAATAGATTGACTATGCTATACACCAGGGGTGGCTAACATATATGAACCCAGGGGCCACAATCACCCTTGGCCAAACCTGGGCAGAGGGGTGTGTGTGTGTGTGTGCGTGTGCACGTGTGCATGCGCCCACAAGGGAGGTTACATACAGGCAGTTAGAATGGCCAGGGCTTTTTCCAGGGGGAACTCAGGAACTCCGTTCCAGCACCTCTCAGGTGGGCACCATTGCCATCCTAAGAGAATGAGGAAGGTGTTCATGGTGAGTTCCAGCACCACTTTTTCTAGAAAAATAGCACTGGTCTGGCTAACTCACCCTCTCACTTGCATATTCCCTTTCTCACACAGAGAACACATGAAAGATTCACACTCATGCAGGTCACAAGCACACAGCGCCTACTATTCTCCACTCATCACATTATATGAGTGGCAGAGTGGGAGGGCACTTTAGACATACCTAGCCCTCTCAAGGGCAGGAGACAGTTCTGCCAGCTCATTACAATTCCCCCTGCCCCCATGCATAGCATCAATTGGATGGTGGTTGCGACATCACAAACTCTGCTCGCTCTCCTACTTCTCAGAACAGTTTTGCAACTCTAGAAGAACTGGTTTCCTTTTTTAAAAAGTTGGTGGTACAAGAATGTTTAGAGAATTTAGCAAGTATGTTTAGATAATTTAGCAAGTATGCAGCTCTTTAAGAAAGAAGAAGGTACACATTGTGCCCGAAGAATGGGGCAATATTGATGACTTTTGGAATCATTGGGGAAGTCCATTTTTTTGCGAAGACAATGAAAGATCTGTCTTGCCATGCTGGGGGGAAGCACCACAGTTGTGTTCAATGAATGTTTGAACTCGGCTGTAGCATTTCAAAATGCAATTGCCAATTCCTACCTGTGCCCATCCGGCATAGTTCTTGTACCATGACATTAAGAAAGTAGCTAAGCACTATGCGTATCTATTAAACTCCAGCTGCTTTCAGACAAGTGTGATTATGCCAATCTACAGACCAATGGGGATGATGCCAATCTACTGTTTGAGTCCTGCTAGGAACATGGGAAACTCCTTGATTATGAGTCACACTATTGGTGCATCTAGCTCAGTACTGTCAACACTGACTGGCAGCAGCTCTCCAGGGTTTCAGGCAGGAGTCTTTTCCCCAGGCCCACCTAGAGATGTCAAGGGTTGAACCTGGAACCTTCTGCATACAAAAGAGATGCTCTCCCTCTATCCTATGGCCCAACCCCAGACCCAGGGACTACATGTTCCAGCGTAAAATCTTCATGCTAGCTGGTGCCTCCTCAAACCCATAGCAAGAAACATTATGGTGGATAAGGGCTGCAAGCATGCGAGGGGAGCACCTTAAGTCAAAGAACAAGAATCTGTATCTTGAGCATAATTTAATGCCATCTTGTCAAGCCTTGTCAGGGAAATTCCCTTGGGTGTTCAAGTATGAAAGGTAAAGGTAAAGGGTAAAGGGACCCCTGACCATTAGGTCCAGTCGTGACCGACTCTGGGGTTGTGGTGCTCATCTCGCTTTACTGGCCAAGGGAGCCGGCGTACAGCCTCCGGGTCATGTGGCCAGCATGACTAAGCCGCTTCTGGCAAACCGGAGCAGCACACGGAAACTCCGTTTACCTTCCCGCCGGAGTGGTTCCTATTTATCTACTTGCACTTTGACGTGCTTTCGAACTGCTAGGTTGGCAGGAGCTGGGACCAAGCAACGGGAGCTCACCCCGTCACGGGGATTCGAAGCACCGACCTGCTGATCAGCAAGTCCTAGGCTCTGTGGTTTAACCCACAGCGCCACCCGCATCCTTTAGTATGAAAGCTCACACCCAATTCCCAGTGGGTCAGTTTTATTCAGCAGTGCATTACAGAATAGAGTTCAAAGCGTTCATCCCAATCAACCCAATACCCAGGAGCATAATGTGGGGAGGACCAGTGGGGCCCTGGCCCTGGGCGCAGATTTTGAGGAGGTGCTAGGGGGCGCAAAAAGGCGCCCCAGTGACAAGATACTTCATTAAGGCAGAGTCGTGAGGAGGCAAGTCAAGCTGCGCCCAGGACGGGCCTTCAGGACTGGGGCACTAGAGGCGTCTCCTTCTCCTCATGGCTGGTGAAGGGACACCCTCATTTGCCCCACCACTGGGACAGCTTGGATGGAGAGAGCCACCAACCAAGGAGAGGTGAGAGCCTCTGGCAGCTGTCCCCTCTTTTGTGAACAGCCCTCAGGTCCACCCTCCTTGAGGGACAGCTTCAAGCCTCTTTCTCCCTCTCCTCACTTCACCTCACTCGCTGACAGCTCAGATCACCGTGGCTCGGCCAGTGATGAGGGCTTGGGTTGGTGAGGCCACCCTCCATTCCTTGCTCCCCAGCACACGCACCCGGGACGCCGACTGCTACATCACTGCTAACACCTCACCATATCTCCTCCCACCACAGTCCTTGAAATGCAACTTATTCAACCTGTTTTTCACTGTACGTATCAGGAGCTTCCTTGCACTTTCAATGGAGTTGTTTTTAATTTTTAACAGTCAACTGTTGATTTCCTCCTTCACTGGTTATTACCAGTTTTGTGGTCAGGTTGCACTCTTGCAGCTGTGAAACTAGCCCCGCTGATAATGAGTTTAACAGAAATGCCACCTCAGCCTTTAGGGGGAGATCTTTTATGGGCCACACCAGAATGTCCCAAGGCTGGTTACAGCAATACCAAACACAGCATTAGAAAATAGTTTTAAACAAGTGACCATCACTGTTAGAGACAACCACAACTAAAACACAAGTTCTGTCTTCCAATATCCATGGTTCCCTGTTTTTTGGGGAAAAAGAGAGACGAATCTGGTTTGGAACCGATTATTATTCTGCCAGTTTTGCAGAGGACAATTGGCCTTGCATAGCAGTACACAGGGCTGGCCCACCCATGAGGCAAGGTGAGGTGGCTGCCTCAGGTGGCAAGATCCACAAGGCAAGCAGATCGGCCTTCCAAGGAATACATTGCTCATTGCTGCTGCTGCTGCTGCTGCCGCCGCCATGATAGCAGTGGTAGCTGCAGCACACTCCTTGGAGGCCAGATCTGCCATCTTCTCTGCAGCTCTTCACCCACAATGACCTCTTGGCAAATAGGAGGTGCTGCTGGTCTCCTCCCACTCTTGTTCCCAATGTAGATCTTTACCCCAATCCCTTCTTCCTGATGTAGCTCTTCACTCACCCCTTCTTCCCAGAGGCATAGCAAGGTCAGGTGGTACCCGGTGCCGAAAATTTTTTGTCACCTCCCCCCCATTGAAAATATTAAAAGAAGGAAAAATAAGATACTTATGGTTGCAAGTGTTATTTTCTGGTTTATTTATTTAACATTGTGAGCATAAGCACTTAAAAGCCCTACAGACTCAGTGGCCTCAATATCAGCCAGAAACAAATTTCTTCTAACCCACCACCCCATTGCTCTGTTCACCATCTAGCCCGATGGTTGAACTTTGCACACTATTTTGCAATAGGTAAGCCTAATAATGGAATTGCCCTAATAAGGATGTGTGTTTTCCTTATGGTTCGGTGCCACTCACTTTACTTTTACAATGCCTTTTAGAACAGGTGGCTAATCTGTGTCCCTCCAGGTGTTGCTGGACTACAACTCCCATCATTCCTATTGCCCATACTAGCTGGGACTAGTGGGGGGATGTAGTCCAGCACCATCTGGAGGGACACAGGCTAGCCCCCCAGCCCCCCGTTTGAAAGCTGTCCATGTAATGCACCATATCAGAAGCACAAATCCCTTTCAAGGGGCTATTTCCCTCTCCTCCCCCTCGTGTTTTTTCTCAGTATTTGCCCTGAACAACTCTGCAACTCAAATGCTTGCTCATTCTTTTGAGACATTTGTTTTTTGTTTTTTTTTTAAAAAATTTATTGGGTTTTCTGCTTTTATAGAAACAAAACACACACAAAAAAGAAACACAAGACAAAAACATGTATAAAGTCAGCAAATCCCCGTTTCATAACCTTGTTCCCTGACTTCCCCCCACCCCCCCTCGTGCATCCCAGTTCCCAAGATTATAACAGCAAGTTGGTGTTTCTCCTCTTAACCATCTTATTCATCTTATTGCGTCTTTTATAATAAAAAATTAATTTTCCTAAGTTGGACTTAAGTTCTCTTCCATCGATTTTTCATTTTATCTTAATTAAGAGTCATATTAACCAAACCTAAAAGTCTTAAGAGTTTTTAAGAATCTCCTCTTCCCTCCCTCCCATCCCCGGTTTTTGTCCCTTCCCAATAAAAATCCAAAGTCGAAATTCTCAGCCTGGGTTCCTCACGTCCGAGGCTTTCAAGTTTCTTTCAGTCCCTCTCCGCCTGTCTTGTTGGTAGTCCTTTATATCAATCGTCGAGTCTGGAAAAAATTCTTTCACCATCAAAATATATTCTCTTCCCACAAGGAGATTTGAAAGTAGCTGCTGAAAAATTTCCACAAAGCCTGTGTCTTGAAAGTCAGAGTCCAAACGGAGGCCCCAATCATATTTCTTTATTTTAAGTTCCTGTATTCCATATTGTCCCGGGGCCTCCTCCTTCTTCTTCTGTGTCTTTCGCAGACTTGTGGTAGATATGTTCCCAGAGTCTCCTTGCTTGTGTTCCACAGATGTCAGCTTTTGGTTGTTGCTTCCCAAGGTTACTTCCTCTTTTTCTTGTTGTTTAGTCTCTTCCACCTCTGTAGATATTGTTTCCCATTCAGCTGTGGATTCTTTCTCATTCAGGTCCTCAATACAAACAGCAGAGTTGCCTGTTCCCAAGGTCATAGTCACAAGTTGTTTATTCATGGCCAAGCTCTGCTCTTGTAAGATTCCCACCAATTGAAACATCCTTTCGATTTCCGCTAGTAACTTTCCTTCCACAGCCATTGTATCCATTGTAGTTTCACGAAGTTCCCCCTAGGGGGAATCTAGTTACTTATTAGACTTTTCTCCAACAGTCCTTTAACTTATTATTATTACTTTGTTTCCAACGATTTTAGCTCAATTATAACTCGTCTTAGTCCAGAGGAATCTTAGATAGCGATTTTTCCACTTTAAACCGCCCGTTTGACAGCTTTGACAGCTGTCAAACTCCGCAGCTCTTACACAGGCACAAAGGCAGGACGTTCCCGAGCCCGGGAGTGGGGGGTTGTTTAAAACAACAAGAAGGTTTCCAAAACTCCACTCTCCAGCCCAAAATTTCCTTTAGCTAAATCTTGAAAGATAATGTCCTTTTTAACTCACCCCACCAAGGGTAGGCTCTCCAGCTTAGCTCTTATGTCGTTGCTTAGATCGTCTGCAGGGGGGGGGTGCGGACTTCCTTTTAGCACACCCCCCGGTCGTCTCCAATTCAGGGTAAAACTTTTTTAAAGTCCCAATCTGTCTTACTCATGGGTGATTCTTTCAGTCCAAATTTTCAAGGAAGGAAGTCAGCGCTCTCTGGTCATGGCTCGCGGCTTCGCTCCACCGAGGTAGCGATCGACTCTCAGTGCCACGCCACCCCCGTATCCTCTCCGCAGCCTTTAAAAAGGCTCTTCGTGAATCAGGGGGGGCGCTTAAGGCACCCGCCGAGTCTTCAGTCCGCAGGCTTCCGCGCCTGCGGTTTCTAAGGGTCCCCGCGCCGGCGGCGCGACAAAGACCCGTCCTCGGTAGAGCCGATTCCCTCCGCAGCTCGGAGGGAATCCGCCATTTCCAGATCGCGTCAACCCGGAAGTCCCATTCTTTTGAGACATTTGAGTTAGTCCCAATAAAGCATTGTTCAACTATTGGGCTGTTGTTGTTTTAATTAAATAGACCATTTCAAAAAGAAACTGATGTTCTTAGGCTGCAGTTCTACAGCTGCTTTCCTGGGATGAATTCCCGTGGAACTCAGTGCAGCTTACTTCTAAGCAGACATGCAAAGAAGGACATAGTTTTTTAAGCACCGTCTCAGCAGCTCACTGAACAATGAGAAACAATTTTCATGCTAACGTGAATACATTCTTATATTAATTCTCTCCTGCGATGTTGATGTATGGATCTTAACTTGTGTTTCTTTGGGGTGGCAAGAGGCACTGATATATCTCTTGGCTTAATCAAACTGAGAACGCATCATCCAGCTTCTTGTTTGAAAGACGTGTTTGGTTTTTTATTATTATTATTATTATTAATAATAATAATAATAATAATAATAATAATAATAATAATAATAATAATTCCTGAATACCTGGCACACCTGGACCGCAGTAATCATATGGATATAGAAAAGCAGGGGGAAATGTCCTGGTAGCTTTATTGTAAATATCCCTGCTACGTAAGAATAGCCTTGCCTGATCAAACCAAAGGGTCCTGTTCTTCCCCCCTCTTGTCCATCTCCAGCTAAGGTAGGGTCATCCCTGGCTGGGTGTGTGTGTACCATTTTGTGGTTTGCCTCAGTGGCAAAATGTCTTGGGCCAGCTCTGGAAGGGGTGAAGTGTACTAATTCCTGGATTACACAGACCCTCTGATGTGTTGACTCTGCTGGGATAGTGTGGTTGTGAGATTAGGTAAGGGGAAAGAAACTGAACAAAAAACAAGCATTCCCCTGATTTGCATAGATCTAAAAAACGATTAAGAACTTCCTGAATCCGGTTCACTTTTTTAAAATTGCTCTTCTTGAAATACAGCTGGCCAGCCTATAAAACAGGTCCCATTCCTCTCCACAGTACAGAGCAACTTTGGACTTTCATGCCTTCGCTCCTTCTTGCAGAAATGGGAACTTGGACTACTCTCTGTGCCTTCCTTCTGATTGCCTTCATCCATGGTGAGTTTAGACTGATTTAGTGTTTTGAATAGGGAAAATAAGAATTTAAGGACTTTAAATAAATTGACAAGCTTGTTTACACCATGTACAGCTATCCTTAGCAAGTGTTAAGCACACATGCAAATTAGGTTAAAACTTGAAGATGATGTCAGTAATGATTGATTGCCCAAGAAAGTAATTAGGTGTTCATTTTCATTTGGATCCTGTGCATGCCTATCTGAAAGGAAGCTCCACAGAGTTCAGCAGTGCAATTGATTGGGGATGCATCCTGAAAACCTCTTAACTGTTGAATGCTTCTTTCTAACAATGGCAGGCCTATCACTCCACTGGTGGGCAACCTATTTGTTTTGTATTTGCTCTAATGGGCTGGTATATTTGTTCTCACCTTTCGGGAGAAATGTTTTTGAGCCAAACAGCGGCTCATAGCCAGAACAATATACCTTGTTCTTGTTTCTTGGAGGAAATCCAACAAAGGCTGCTGTGGGATGCTCTAAAGTACAGAATATCATGTCATCAGGGAGTGAGCTGGGCTAGATGGCATGTGGGATTCATTGGACTTGTGAATCAATAGCTCATAACTGACGTTTTTATACCATTTCTCTCCTGTGTGGAGCAATTCCTACAGTGCAAAGATTTTTAGCAGTTTGAGATAGCACTGACTTAGCACAGGGGCCTTCAGTCTCTCAGCCTACCATCTATAGCATGGGAAAAGATAATAGCAGACAGTGACCTATATTACAGCATTACCTCTAGTTCACACTCCCACCCCCTTGTGCTCAGTTACTGTCCCATCCTGATTTGGGAAGTTTGCCCACTGTGTCCGAACTGGGGAAATTATGCTTGAAACCTCTCCAAAGCTGTGGTTTCTAATTATCCTTTGAAGGCAAATTATGATTTGTCCAAAGCAGCAAGGGAAACAACTGGAGTATGAGAGATTTGTAGGCTTAGCACATTGAAAAGGAAGAATGGGGGGGGGGAGGGGTTGCCACGGGTATGTTTACAAACCAGGGAAAGTATGAATATTACATGCACAATGTGCACGCATGCACACACACACACACACACACGGCAACCAAGCACATGCAATGTAATCAGACAAATGCATGCTCACCTCCTCCCCACCAGCAATGGCACATTTCAGACAGGCAAGAGCACTCAGAGGTGGTGCAGGGATGCTCAGGTAAGGGATGTGGCTTAAGGGGCAGAGATTGCCTGGAGAGTCTCTAGGACTAGAAAGACAACTGGAGGGCTGCATTTGGTCTCCAGGGCTGAAGTTTTCCCATCGATGGGGTAGAAGATAGCAGAGCCATTTGGTTTACGGCCACCATGTTCATTAGTACCCATGCCTCTTTGTAAATGAAAAAAATAGGATTCTAGGAGTGTGCAAGAGTTTGAAATGCAGGGTGTCCAATTCATTCGACTTAACTTCTTAACTCCATCTTGGTTCCTTCTCTTTGCCTCAGGTACCTGTTCCCAAACATGCCTTTGTGCCCGTGGCTTTTGTGAGAGAGGCTGGGTGCAGTATCAGAATGCCTGCTATAAAGCTGTGACACAACCAATGACCTGGACCGATGCAGAGGCAAGTGACTGATGTGATGTCAAAGGGGACAGAAACAGACCAGTCACACGTCCTTGACTAGACCAGATTTGTAGGAGAAGTGGAGGCTGCTCTATTGAAAAACATATTGCAGAGGTCTTTGCTGTCCTTCTGGGGAAAATAAATAGTGATTACCTAGAAATACAATCGATTTGTCCACCACCCTTTTTATTTTTGGACATACTGTGGAAAACACAAAACTGAGGTCAGATTAAATACCAACACTTATTTTCTGCCAGGCAGACACACAACTATCTCTTTCCCCCTTGGCATATCACCTAGTGGCAATTACTTGTGTCATAATGATGCAATGCTCTGTCCCCCAGCTCTCCTTCGCCCCCCCCCCCCAAAGAGGACAGCCACTGATCTTTATCAGGGAGCAGGGAAATAGGTCACCACGTAGCCAAGCACTGCCACATATTAACAGAAATTAAGCAGGAGCAAAACAGGTACCATTCTCAGCCATGGATGTGCTCTGATGCCTTCACCCGACACTTCTCAATGAGATTTCCCCCATTGCTTTCCAAACCACAAAAAGTCTGTTTCTTCTTTCAAAGTTAATTTGTTTGCATTAGTGCATTTTAAAAAGGTAAAGGTAAAGGTACCCCTGCCCGTACGCGCCAGTCTTGACAGACTCTGGGGTTGTGCGCCCATCTCACTCAAGTGCATTTTAGTTCACTTTAATTGTGCACAACTCAATACATAGAATACAAATCTTTATTACAGTCATAGACCAGCATAAAAGGGTGGGATACAAAAATTTAAAATCTGAAAAGTGTTTGGAAAGCTAAAAGGTATTAAAACAGAAGGTGAATATAAAAGTCTGTAAGAATTTAAAAGAAGCTAAAAGAAGCTAAAAGAAGGGATAGGAGCACTGGGCGGGTGTGGAAGAGCATAAAAGACTTTAACTATTAATTTATAGAGCACTCTGATATGTTCATTAAATCTGGTTTGTGGCACAGGTCATCCTCCGACGAATTTTGAGTGCTGCTGTGCAGAATCTAGCAACATTGTATGTTGTCGCAGGATTGGTATCTGAGAGCAGCAGGGAGTTATAGAATTGCCCTGTGCGCCCTGGGTACTTATGAAGTAGTGGGGAAATCAGGCTATATACCTCAATTGATGGCATGCGCTTGAATCCCTCCAGCAGAAAGGTGACAGTCTCCAGAGGCAGTCCTAAACACAAAGAGCACCTCGATGCACATATACAAAGTGCAGGATTCCCCACACGCAAACACAAACACACACAGTCACAGCACCCTGACTTTAAACCACCCACCCAACTACCCACCTGCTACTGCTTTGCTGCCAGTTATTTTGCTCTGGGAGGAGCCTCCACTCGCTAAACAACCGAGTGCTGAATGATTTGCCCTTCACAAAAGCATCTGATTAAAAGGTGATAGTTGAAACCATGTGAATACATGACAGATCTGCACCAAAGCAGTGAAGGGCAAGCTTTTCTAACATCCTTAATTTGGGGGGCAAAATTAAAAACAGCAAAATGATAAACGGGAAGCATATTTTGATGAGAGCAAGAACAGTTGCAACCAGAGGAGCTCTATACTTCATTACAAAGCAGTTATACTAATGAAACACAGCTGTTCTACTTCATCAGATTGATCTGAAGTTTTTGTTGCTTCACCAGGTAACTTGGAGATCAGCATGTAGAGATTTTAATATATTAAGTGGGTTATGAATGCCTATAAATAAATAACAAATAACTTCTCTCTATGTCAAGTTTCAAACTAGAAAGTTTTCAAACTATAAATAATGGAAATTTTTGAGCTTTCTAATGGTACTGTGCTGAGATACGCCGTTCTTATGGTTGTGGGGAAATGTCTGAGAGTATTTAGACACCAACTGCATTGATTTTCAAACTCTGCTTAAAAGGGAGGCGTTGCACAGATATTTGGTTCTTGTGAAACAGACCTTTTTTTTGTAATTAAGCAGGAAGTGATTTATTTCCCTGTGCATTTTCCCCCAGATGGCTTGCCAGAGATATGACAGGGACTCTCACCTAGCCTCCATCCACAGCCCAGAAGAGAATGACTTCATTTTTCACCTGATGGGCAAGCCACTGGATTACACCAAAGGAAAGGCCTACTGGATTGGTGCTCATGACACTTTCAAGGTACACTATGCTGACTTAGCCATTCAGAATAGCCAATAAGTTCAGCTTAATTATATATATATTTATATACGCTGTTTGTGCTCCATATTGGGAGGGTTTTGCCCTGAGAGGTGGCATATATTTCCCCCCATTTTTCCATGGCTTTTTATAGGCCTAGTACAATATGTAATCTGTGTTTCTTTTTTTTCTTTGGAAGACTTAGCAAGCCTTTCTTCCTGTGAATGTTTTAGCTCAAGATTCTGTTGATCTTTTCTTAGGAAGGAGACTTTGTCTGGACAGATGGTTCCAAATTTGATTACCGGACGTTTCCTCCTTCACAGCCTGATGGACTGGCAGGCGAACACTACTTGGGATCCTGGGTTTTGCAAAATGGTGAAAAACAAACTCCCCTCCCCTGCAAAGCGCTTTTTTGGGAGGGATCAGGGATTTCCTTAGGCATGTGTGTGTCTCTGTGTGTGTGCTCATACACTGGTAACAAGGGTAATAAAATAGGAAGCAGACCCTGGGGTGTGTGTGTGAAAGAACCCACAGAAGCTGAGCAGACAAAACACGAGAGGAGAATATTTTGTTAATGACATCGTGAAGATGCCCTATAAAAAGTGAGTGAACTGTTCTAAAATAAATGTCCAGTATGGAAGCAGCCATGAATTCTCAGTAGTATTCTGTGGCTCCTCTGCTAGAAAACATGTGCTTCTTTGGGGGGGGGGGCTCCTGTAAGAGAGTCTCATATTTTAACTGTTTCATGGCAGGCTAGCATGATGCAGCAGTATGGATAATCAGCTGGGACCTAATCAAGTAACTCAGACCTTGGATCCATGCTTTGGAGTTGTTTGAGGCACTGACAACATTTGTGACTTGACCATTCCTCCTTCCCTCTGTCTCCCTCAGGATTTGTGACCTGGAATGACTATGCTGCTTCCTGGAAATTCCTATCTGTTTGCAAATACTCCTTGGGAAGTAGGTGAGAACTGGGTTCAATCTCTTTGGAAGTTTGATCTGCTCTTACTAGTCCAATGAACTTCTTGGGATGAGCACAGGGGAGCAAAACAGCTTCTAGCTAAAGTTCCTGCAGCACTGTTTCTCCAGTTAGGACAAGGGTCCCCAAACTGTGCTTCATTCAGGTGGTCCATGACATGCAACCCACCCTAGAACCTTAAATTAATCGTAACCAGCAAGAACAATAACTTTGGGGATTGTTTCTGTGTAAATATGTACAGGCTCTGGTTGCATACCAGGCTAAAGTCTGGTTGTCAGGCTCTCATGTTTTGACCATCATATGTCCTTCTTCCCTAAGCCACGGGTGCTGTGCATCAGAAGGATTCAGAAGGGGAGACTGATGTGAAATTGCTGGTGTGAAAAAAGGCAGAAGGTGGAATCCTGGGATGTTTCTTCTTCCTGTCACAACCTTAACTTGCTTCTTTGTTTCTTTGTTGAGCCTTGCAGCGTTATGCAAGGTCATTTCGAGATCAGAGCCCTGGCCAATGGCCTCCATACAACAGGGAGAAATTGAGTTGTAGTAATTGGAGACCTCTAAAGAAGAAGAAAAGGTTGCTGTCCAAATGAGCTTTTCCATTTGAGCCGTGATCAGGGACCTGTCAGTGCCCTCATTTTGCTGGACTCAAAACTCCTATCATCCTTGATGCCTGCTGACTGAGTCAGATGGGAGCTAAGAGTCCAGTAGAATTTGGGCGGCTACAGGTTGCCCATTGCTGTAGTAGCAGGAGCCTCAGTGTTAGCGCAGCACAACAGGCATACCCAGTGGGTGATTTGGGTCAGTAGAAGTGCTGCACCCTGTCGACCCTGTCACATACTGTTTTGTTTCTGCCAGTCCAAGAACATTTGGAAAGAACCAAATCCCCCACCTCGGAAAAAGAACAATTTCTTTCCTTTCTCTGTTTGCTTTCCATCTTTTCCTCTTGCCATTTTGAAATGTTCATCTTTCATCCATGTGCTCCCATCAAAAATCAACACTGTATAATGCCTATTCATTAAAGACCAACTCTTTTAGCACTGCTTTCTCTGAAAAGTTGTTTTCTGTAAATATGTACAGGGGGGGGGGGGAATGACAAAAGTGGAGCTGAGTTGAGCAACTTTGGGGGGAAGCGTAGCCAGGGAGGTGCAGGGGGCAGCAGCCCCCCCAATCAAGTAAATAAATAAAAATACTTAACTAACTGACCTACTGCATCACAGATAACTTGGTTCTGCCCCCCCCCCCATATAAAGCTCATAGGGGGAAGAGCTCTCATCTGAAAAGCTTAAAAGGTGAAATTAGTGGATGTTGTAGCCTTTTTAAGGACAAAACTTGGCATAAGAGGGTTGATCCACTTGCACACAAGATTTTGGTTTACCTGCAGAGTATGTGCATAATGTATCATATTACCGCTTTAGTCCTCTGCTATCTGTAGAGCCAATCTGCTTTTTGATTTCTTCACCTTGTATCCAAGCTGATGTTCTTCACCACACAAGGCACTGAATGATTTTCTCAAAAAGGAGCAGTCCGGTGACTGATTTGGTCGGGGTGGGGAGTTGGCGAGCAATTTGAGTAGCAGCTGCAGCTCCCATTGGCTTCCATAAGATCCAACATTCTCTCAGGGGACTTTAGGGAGTCGGTGCTATTTCAGGAAGAGGAGTCCACGAGTGTTTCTCAGATACGTGCGAAGGATCCTGCACGAAGGATCTACAAGATCGCATATCACAGAGATGTGTAATTTTAAGTCGTTAGCCACTGCCATTGAGAATCCAGCCATGCAACGTTAATGAGAAATTTATTTTGTGGGTGTGGGTGAGCGAAACATGACGATCTCTGTAAGCATTTTCCTGCAACGAATAATTAATATATTTTGTAAGTAGTAGCACGGGGAGAAAGAAACAATTTCAGCTGCCCAAAGGAACACGCTCCAGCTTTTCGCCGGAGTAGCTCAGATTCTTGCTATTTTATCCCCCCCCCCCCCACGCTAAATAATCCCGCCCAGACTGCAGGCGAGGCTGTTGAGCCTATGGAACCTCCCATACTAGCAGACTGGGCGCCTAGTGTTCTGGATAGCCGAGGGGTTCGGGCGCGGGGCTGCGGAGCCGAAAGGCGCCTCTGTCGCCGAGTTCGAGGTTCGCTGATGACAGGATGCGGCCCGCGGACGCCTGGCTTGATAACAAACCTGTGCAACCGCCGCAAAGCCCAAACTACGGGAGAGATGAACCGCTGCTGCAGTTTCGTCACACTGGTACCTTTCATAGGATCCAAGGGGGAGGGAAAGAACAAAGTGAGCTGGGAACCTCCCCCCCCCCCAAAAAAAACCCCACATTAGATCACGCGTAAAAGTGTCCGACAGGCGACTTCCTGTGCAAAGCGAGTGAATTGGCAAAAGCAGGAAGAGCTCCGGATTTAGTTCTTTCCTTCAGGGCGACTCGCTCTATTTCAGCAGGAGAGACAGCACAACGCGATGGGAAGTTCTCCAAGGGGTATTGGGATGGATCCGTGCGGGATTTGTTTTACGTCCTCAAAAATGACTCTGGTGGGACTCGAACCCACAACCTTTGAATCGCTGCGCCACGCTAGAAGTCCAATGCGCTATCCATTGCGCCACAGAGCCGCGGGTCACGCTCTTCCCTCTGGCTCTTAAAAGGAGACTTACAGGTCACTTGAAGGAAATCCAGAACGTTTACATGGGGAGGCAGAAAGCACTTGCTTTGCGTTTGGAATTGCAGCCAAGGCTGGGGTGGCGAGTACTAGAAGGGAAAAGAACCGACATGACTGATGGGGTTCTTAAAATGGACTAATAAGAGAAACAAAATCTGTGCACCAGAAGTGGGGTTCGAGCCTAGGCAGGCTTATGTGTCGACTGGATCTCAAGCCCTACGCCTTAGCCATGGTTTACAGAGCGGCCCAGTGGCTAACTTTTATGACTCCTCAGAATAAGGTGAATAAGTGCAGTGTTCGAAATACGGGTTACTATGAAAGCGTCTTTATTTAACAAAGTTCACCAGCTATTAGCCAATGCTGAAATTCTGATGCCCATCTGCCTTAGTGAACCAGAAGCAGCAGCTAACCTAAGAGTCAGGCAGACAGACAGGGGACTATCTCCTGCAGCTGTCGATTTTTTATTTATTTTTGGATGTGTGCGCGCGTGCGTGTGTGTTCACACCGCTCAAATACATGGATCCATTTCTCCCTATAATACGCAGCTGGCTTAATGTTTCACTTTGAGCTCCCCCCCCCCCGGCCATGAAAACTTGGAAAGAGCTTTCCGATGCCTCCTCGCACGAACCGGAGGAAACTTTCTCCGCCTCTTGCCGCGAGGAGACTTCCTTGAGTTTTCTCGCCGCTTTTGCTCTCTCCAGACCGCGGGATCAGATGCGGGGAGACTTGGAGGAGAGTTTCTGTCTTTCCGCCCGACCCGAGGCAGCAACAAATGCAAGTGAAAGGAAAAAAAGCTTTTCCTCCTAGGAAAAAAATCCTTGCGCATGTATCCCCGGTAGCCGCTTTCCTGTGCTCGAGCCCGCCAGGGGGAGGCGATCATTCCCAGGTTCAGTCCCGGAAATCTCCGGGTAAAAGGATCAGAAAGAAAGCAGGGCGGAAGCCCTTTGGCCGTGACAAAGTAAAAAAAGCATCCCTGCCTCGACCCCATGGCAGGCCTTAGAACAAGAGAAAAGGAAGCCCAGGGGTCCCCGACTCTGAGATTCACCAGGGCTAAGAAACCTGCCTTCCAGCTTCAGGCTGCGACCCCTCGGGGCAGCCACGTGGGCTCACACACCGCGAGAAGCCACTCCAGCAACACGCGGCAAGGAGGATTTTTACGCCACCTCTCCAAGTTTTAAATGAGGACGGGCTGCTTAGGAAAGGCTTCCTCGCCCTCTTTGCCAGGACACCGCGGACCCCACGGGTCTCTAACCGCGGCCAACTTGTCTTAGAGGCGCTTCTACAGCCGCGGAACTGGTCCCTCTGCTTCGGCTGCAGCACACCACTTCCGGTGGGCGGACGATGTCTGCGCGGAGGACTAGAAAGAAACACCTATAGGGATCCAGCCAGTCAGTTGCCCTCCGGCCTGGCGTGCCATTTGTAGGGTTTTTCCTCAACCTGTGGGTCCCCAGATGTTGTTGAACTACAACTCCCATCACCCCTAGCTAGCAAGGCCAGAGCTCAGGGATGAGTAGTGCTCCCCTCCCCTTTAAAAATGTTTAGGGGTCCTCTCATTTTGACTCAAGAAAATCGCCATTTCAGTAGTTCTAATCGGGAAAAATAAATACAGTAAATGGAAAAGTACAAAGATTCACAAAATGTTTAGGGGAATGCGCCCCCCCCCCAGAAAAAAGCACTGAATAGAAGATAATAAATACAATCAATATGGGGAACATTCGAACATTGCTCTTCTGCAACTCTTTTAAGTGCAAAAGCAGAAGCAGCAGATCCTGCGCCCTGAGCCCAGACGGCGTTCCCCATTCCCAGAGTGTTGAAACGGGTTGCCTTCAGTCCTTTGCTCACCCCATCGCTGCTAATATATCGGAAAGTGCCAGCTTCGTCCCAAAAAGGGATGCCCCTCGCCCAGCGCTAGGTTCTCCGGCGCGTGATTGATACTGTGACCCTTCCATCATTGAAACCCCTTTGCTTTGCCCCTTTTAACTGTTCGTAGGAACCCCCATTGCCAACCCCGGAGCATTTCCAGCCCTTACTGCCGCGAAGCAGCGGACTTTTAGTGCAAAGCCCGCAGGGGGGTTGGAGAGCTAGGGAGTTTAAGGATATTCATGCACAAAATGTCTGGAATCAGCTCACTCGGAAGATATATAATAGCACAACTTAATGCAAATTCCCCAGTGGGTATTGGGATCTTTGGCAAATTTGTTTTCATCCTCAAAAGAAACCTGTGACTCTGGTGGGACTCGAACCCACAACCTTTGAATCACTTCACTACGCTAGAAGTCCAATGCGCTATCCATTGCGCCACAGAGCCGCGCGTTAGCTTACCTCTTCTGCCTTAAAGGACACTTTTATGTTACCTAAACAGTGGCATCCATCTGCCGGAAGTTTTCTTGGGGAGGTATAAAGCAGTTGCTTTAGGTTGGAAATTGCAGCTCCATCCGGGGCGGAGAGCAAGAAGACAAAAAGTTAAAATGACTGGGGCGGGGAAGTTTAAAGCGGACTAGCAAACAAAAGCTCCTTCTCTTACCAGAAGTGGGGTTCGAACCCACGCAGACATATGTCTATTGGATCTTAAGTCCAACGCCTTAACCACTCGGCCATTCTGGTAATTATGGTCAACTTTGAAAACACCATGAAATAAGCTGAATAACTTTAGCCTTTTGACGCGCGATACATCCGCCCCCCCCCCCCCCCCCCCGCTGGACGAAGAGCGTCTCCATTCAACAAGCTGCATCGAGTAGTAGCAGAAGTTCAAAACCCATCTCCTAGCTACCCTGCCTGCCAGGATTAGTGCGTCCGACAGAGCACTACTGGAAGGGGCACGTTTCACACGAACAAATGTAAGAGAATTCATTTAGCACTGACAACTATAGTTGGCTAACTAATAATAAATCTTACACTTTCACCAGACATGAGAAGGGGCTGTTTGGTGTGTGTGGGGGGGGACTCAGATATGTTCTGCGGAAGCACGCCATTATGCTTGTTTGCTTTCATACTGGAACAATAGTAACAAAGTTTGATCTCTCCCCCCCCTTTCCCCTTTACGTGTAGATAGATGCGTGCTCTCCGTCCCCACTCGAAACATTAGTGCCATTCTCAAACGAGGCCGCAAGGTGGCAGCACAACGAGCTGCGTCAAAGGCAGCAGCGCGCTGCGGGCGATTCTTCCTGAACAGAACTTTTATCAGAAGCGAAGACAAAAAACATTGGGAAGAGAGCAGGTAGGTTTTCTTTCGCCCTCCACCGGAATTAGACTGAAATTCTAGACACACCTACCTAGGAGTAACTACCGCTGAACTCAGTGGGGCTTACTTCTCAATAGACTTGCATAGGATTGCAGTGGTTTTCTTCCAGAATCTTTTAAAACATACCGATTGCATTGTGCTTAATCTATTTTCAGTTATGTGCTTATATTTATCATGCTCGACTCCTTCCTTTCTTCCAAAGAGAAGAAGCAGAAGTCCTCGTTGCCTACCATGCAGTCCTGGTTAATTCAGAAGCAAGCCCCATTGAGTGCAGGGGGGTTTATTCCTGGGTAAATGTGCACACATAGGATTGCAACTTTGGTTAGCTGTTGTTGTTTGCAAGCAGGCATTATTCTATGGGGAGATTGCTAAGGTGCAGTGAAGGCACACCAGGAGAAATCATAAATGATTTCAATCTCATGCACAGGGTTCTTCAGCTTCCTGTGCCTGACTCTGGCACTCCCACCTGTATTATCACATATCAGGGCCTGAGGTGGAAAACTCAAAAGGCACCTAAGTTTCATTTGACATAAAGGGAATCACTGTGGTGTAGTGGACTGCTGGGCAACCTTGCACCAGCCACTGCCTCCCAGCCTAACCTACCATACATGGTGGGAGGGTCCAGAGATAATCTATAAAAAGCAGGAGCAGGTCTGTAGGCACTAGTCCACAAGTCTTAAACCACCCCCATCATTAATGTTCTGTGCTCATTGCAAATGCTATTTGAGATTTCCCAAATGGCTCCTAGTCCAGGGTTGGTGTGCCTGTTTTTCTTGCAACAGAAAAGTTAGCAAGTTAGATGTAAGAGGGTGGATGAAAGGAGGTACACACCACACTTTCACCATGTGCGTCAGTTTTCAATTTCCAGTGAAAACAACTTGCTTTGAAAAGTGCAAAAGCTATAGTTCCTGTGAACAGATTCAGAGCTGGGGGCCTGGATAGCTATCAGACCTCCTCCTCCAATACGGATCAAGCTGATCTTTAAGATCTTTTGGGGTGAGGGGAGACCCTCCTGTTTGTTACGTGACCAGAGCAGCATTTAGTCATTTGGTGAGAGTGCAGAAGCAGGCCTCCTTGATGACAGACCCCACCTTCTGCAAAGCCCTCTCAATCATTGGTAAACCAGACACAGGAAAGATCTTTGAAGAACCTTTTAAAAAATTGTTACCCAAATTTAATATTTTCTGTTTTGTACACTGCTTACCTGATAGCTTTGCTATTTATACCATTTTTAGAAAATTACTTTGCACTCATTTTTATGTATACCACTTTTTACTTTATTAAGCAGTAAAGGTAAAGGTATCCCTGACCATTAAGTCAAGTCGTGACCGACTCTGGGGTTGCAGCGCTCATCTCACTTTACTGGCCAAGGGAGCCGGCGTACAGCTTCTGGGTCATGTGGCCAGCATGACTAAGCCGCTTCTGGCGAACCAGAGCAGCGGAAACGCAGTTTACCTTCCCATCGGAGCAGTACCTATTTATCTACTTGCACTTTGACGTGTTTTCAAACTGCTAGGTTAGCAGGAGCAGGGACCAAGCAACAGGAGCTCACCCCATCGCGGGGATTCAAACCGCTGACCTTCTGATCAGCAAGTCCTAGGCTCTGTGGTTTAACCTACAGCGCCACCCACGTCCCTATTAAGCAGTATAAAATGTTAATAAACATATAGGTGGTACTGGCAAAGCACTGGCTATTCTCTATCCTTCCAAAGAGGGTAAATTTCTTCAGGTAGCAGCAGGACAGAAATAGGGTAGCCAATTTGCAACCTAGAAAACCTCCCATTATTAATCAGCCATCCAGTGGAAAAGGAGAAAGCAGTCTCAGCTTTCCATTTTTCAAGACAGCCACTCTTTGCACTTGGCTGGAGCAAACAGGTCTCTGTTTTTGGCCCCAAAGGTAGAAGAGGCCATAGATATGGGGCCAAAGAAATAAACTGGACTCTGTCAAATATTATACACAAGGAACCCTGATCAGCTCCCCGGACAAGATGTTAGGCACTGAAAGTATATAGAGTAGGGGTGGGGAAATTCTTTTCAGTTTGGGGGCCACATTCTCTTCTGGGCAAACTTATAGAGGCCACACTAACATAGCCTTCTCCATCCTTCATCAAGGCAAGTAAGAGGCATCATCCAAGTTTGAGGACTGATTCCAGCTGGGCAAAAAACACTCAAGAAAGTTGTGAAGGCAAGGGAGTAGTGTGGACTGGGGAAGAGTGCTAGGGAGGGTGACTTTGAGAGTCCTGAGGCCAGTGACAAAGGCCTGACGTCCCACATCCCTGAGCTAGAAAGACACTCCATTTGTCATCCCTGTCATGCCATGGAATCAGTCACAACTGAAACAAGTGCTGCAAGCTTGCTTTCTAGGTATACTCAGTTTAAAAGCCTACTTTACCCTTATCCAGTCTAGAGTCCTAGCCTAGGGAAACATAAATGGTGATCATCCCCAGTATTTTCTCCATGGTCACTGATACTGACACACAGCACTGGGAGTGAAGGAATCCCAAGTGAGATTGTTGGCAGGGTTCAACATTTAGCAGAAAGCAGGCGCTGTCTAGCTTCAGTTAAGTAAACAAGGATTTTCTTGCCCCTGCAAGAAACAGGACACACGCCTGGTGAACCTTAGAGACTTCAGAAGAGCCTCGTCAGAACCAAGTCCAAATGAAAAGGCAGACAAACGTTTCAGGCCCTACTAAGGTGCCAGGAGAGGAGGAGACAAAGGTTCAGAGGTATGTGTGCTCCCTTCTTAATCTTTGCCCCTTAGACCAGAATAAACTGACAAAACAGGGAAGAAGTTGAAAAGGACAAAGAAGTCAGTTCAGGCCTGATAGTTGAAGTGATACACACAAAAAGCACTCTTGGATATTTCAGGTTTTATTATTTAATTTAGTTTTCTTGGAAAAAAGACAATAAGGCAAAAAATAATAATCCAAAAATAGAATTGCAGGAATATTCTCTCTCTTAACGCCTGCCAATATCCTATGCAAGGATGTGTCAGCCTCTACAAGCTGCAGAAAACAGGCTTCAGACAGGGACTGAGCAGCAAAGAGCACAGAGACCCCACCCAAAACCCCTTTCCTTCCCACTGAGCAGCACTGTCCTTTGCTGCTGGGGATGGCAGGGTTCACGGCCTCATTTCTACCTGCCAGCAAGGTGATTCCATCCCACTCGCAAGCATCCCAGGGCAGGAACGCCGCCACCTCTTACCCCTTCAGTGGCTAAAGTTTGGAAGTTGAAAGAAAAACACAGAAAAGAAAAAGAAAAAACGAGGATAGGAAACACAGAAGGAAGGCACCTCATTGTGTGATCCTTAGCCAAGGGCAGGGGCTGCCTTATAGTCCATACATACACATACACATTCACACGCACCCCCCCCCCCCCCCGAGTGTTGGCTTGGCTAGGGCAGCCTCTGTGCCCTTGTCCACTTCAACACAGCGGCAGCACCTCTGTCAACCTTAGGATCCAGCTTTGGCAGCTGAGAGCAGAGCTGTCCCAAGGCCGGTTTGGGGAGTTCTTGCAGCCTCCTTATTTCACAGCGGAATCCATGGACACCTGGCTTGTGCCTGCACAGTGAGGAGCCTGATGCCAGTGAGCTCCAGCTCTGCATCAGATAGTGTTTTTTAAAATTTTATTTTAAAGAAGGCAAGGCAAGCAAACCCTTGTTGACTGTCACGCTTTCTGCAGAGCGTCTCCCTGGATCCGGTGGCAGTGGAGGGGGACAGCTGGGGGCAAGTGTTACAAAATGGGGTCTGCAGGATAGGAGGTACAGGAGGGGGAAAACCAGAACAAAAATTATATCTCTTTTTTTCTCACTCTCTTTCTCTCTCTACATATATATAATATACATATAAACAGGTGCGCATTAAGCCAGAGGTTGCTTTAGGCAGAGGGGAGGCTGTGTCCTGCATCGCCGCTTTCCACCCAAGTGTATGTGGGGAAAATCTGAAGCCTGCTATGGGGAAGGGAGAACAAGTAAGTTTTATTTCCTACCATCGTATGAACAGCTGGTGATGTCACAAAGGCGGGTTCCGCTGAAACCAGAGCTACCTGCACCCACCCACTGCCACCACCCTGTGCCCGCTTCCCTAGGGCACAATTAGTTGCTTTGCCACCTGTGTGAACAAAGAGACAGTGGCTCCTGGAGAGAACTGGCATCCACCTATCATCCTCCTCCTGCCCACCCGATGTTTCAGAAACTTCTCCTGTAGGTAGAGTGCCACACAGGGCTTGGGAAGGAGGAAAAAGAGAGCAACCCTTATGGTCAAAAGGTCCCTGTATCTTCCCCAGCTATTCTCTTGGTGCATACATTCAAGGTCTTGACTACGGGCCCCTATCTGGAAGTAGAAAGGGAGGGCAATCCATGTAAGCACGGTGTTGCTCCCCCTCTTCCTCCCCAAAGGTGGGGGTCTGCGAGCAGAACAATACTCTCTTTTGGGTGGGGAAATGGAGGGCACAGTCCTCTATTTCTACTTGTCCCCAGCCATCCAGGAATCCAGACACCAACTTCAGCTTCAATCAGCTAAGGCAACCCAGCCAATCACCACTGCTGGATTCTGCTTTGGGTGATTGATTCAAAACAAGTGATTGGTTAAGACAGACAGATTCGGTGAGGAAAGCACTAGGCAGGAAGTCACATGATCAGCCGCTCCCCCTCCATCCTTCTTCCACTACCCTCTTCTTTCCCCTCCATCCTCGTTAATAGTCCTGCTGCTTCCAGCTCAGAAGATGTCAGGGCACATGCTCCAGTCCTGTTTGTCTTTGCTCTCCCAGTAGCCTCCCCTGTACACATGGGACACCTCCTTGGTGTCAGGATCCTTCTTCCGCTCAAACCACAATGCTTTGTAGGGATCATAAGGAGTTCCTGCAGGGGAGGAAGGAAGGGGCAGCAGGAGAGGGAGGGAGGGAGGGAGAGAGGGAGAATTCTCAAATTAACAACAACAAATGGCATTTGGCTGGCATTTTTGCTGGGAAGTCAGTGCTATGCTTTTCCCTTAGTGAGGGGCCATAGTTCAGTGATGGAGCAACTCTTGATATGTCCTCTGCCCTTGGAAGTTTGGAAGGCAAGGTGTGGCAGCCCAGGAGAGGGCCTTCTCTGTGGCAGCCCCTAAACTGTGGAATTCCCTCTCTGCAGAGCTGCACCTGTTCTTTTGATTGCAAACTGTTTTAACTGATTTTAACATTGTGCTTTTTACCCGGCTGTACACCCCCCTCCCGGGACCTTATGCAGAAGAGCTGGCAAGAATCCCAATAAAAAATCCCAATCATAAATAACGGCTTTGCAATGCAAGGCCCCAGACTCAATACCAGGCACCTCCAGCTAAAAAGGATCATAGGAAGCAGTGGACTACTGCAACGCGCTCTAGGTGGGGCTACCTTTGAAGGTGACCTGGAAGTTGCAATTAATCCAGAATGCGGCAGCTAGACTGGTGACTGGGAGTGGCCGCCGGGACCACATAACACCGGTTCTGAGAGATCTGCATTGGCTCCCAGTACGTTTCCGAGCACAATTCAAAGTGTTGGTGCTGACCTTTAAAGCCCTAAACGGCCTCGGTCCTGTATACCTGAAGGAGCGTCTCCACCCCCATCGTTCAGCCCGGACACTGAGATCCAGCGCCGAGGGCCTTCTGGCGGTTCCCTCATTGTGAGAAGTGAGGCTACAGGGAACCAGACAGAGGGCCTTCTCGGTAGTGGCGCCCGCCCTGTGGAACGCCCTCCCATCAGATATCAAAGAGATAAACAACTACCTGACATTCAGAAGACAGCTTAAGGCAGCCCTGTTCAGGGAAGTTTTTAATATGTAGCGCTGTACTGTTTTTAACACTTGATTGGGAGCCGCCCAGAGTGGCTGGGGAAACTCAGCCAGATGGGCGGGGTATAAATTATTATTATTATTATTATTATTATTATTATTATTATTATTCGCTCTGCCCAATAAGCTGGAGAGGCATTGACAGCCAAGAACAAACAAGACTCAGCTAGGAGGACCAACCACCTCACTGTACTTGGGCTGCTTCATATGTTCCTGTTGCCTTTTAAAAATCAGTGCGGGGGCAAGTTGGGCAAGCGCTTACCGTCCTCTGTCGCCTTCACGGCCTCAGCTTCACGTTTTTTGCGAGAGATGCGCTGCTTCTCCTCCAGGCGCTGCTTCTCTGCGTTGGCTTCATCCCAGCGCCCGTTCTCCATGAGTCGCTGGTCAGGCCGAAGCCTGCTGTCTGTGGGAGCAGTGCCACTTTCTGGGGCATTGAGCGTCAAAGCCAGCTCAGAGAAATAGTACATGTTCTCAGCGTTCTTCCTGCACCAAGGAAGGGGGGGGGGGGGAGAGAGAGAACAAATTCAGATGGCAGAAAGGCTCTGAGTTACACTGCAGCCTAAGTTCTGGTGTAGAAAGTGAGCTTAATCTTCCTCTTAGGGTGGCAGGAAAGAAACGCACACATTATCTAAGACCCTAGGTCACCAGCTCCTTTTCAAAGGGTCAGTATACTTGTACCCAGGGCTGTGTATTTCTTGTGACCACGCCACACAAACACAGAAGTCTGCAACCTGGAGGACTGTTTCCATTCCCTCTTAAAATAGGCTTGCATGTGTGGACAATGCCTGATGGATAAGGGAGGAAAGGTGAGGCTGGATTTCCAGGCTCTTCAGTGTCCTCCATTCTTTAGCCCATGACTAGCAGAAAGTGTATTTCCCGCACTCCACAGGACCCGGACACTTGCCATAATTTATACAGGTCTCAACTCACTTTTTCTTGGGAGGAACACACACAGTACACAAAGGCATTGCTGATTACAAAGGCATGCTCTAAAAGCAACAACCATAACCATATTCTGCCATCCACAAAAGCCAGTTGAGACGATAGTCATCTTGGTTACGCAAAGCAGAGCATGGCCGTGCACCAGCTCCTCACGTGAGGAGTCAGGCTACCTCCCTTACTCACGGGAGTGGGTTCCTCTTCCACAGCATGACCCTGCTGTCCTCTGCTTCGTGCGCTCTCTGCCGGCTGTCGCCACCGTTCTCCAAACTGGTTGTCACCCTGAAACAGTCCATCTTCTCGTCCCAGGTGCCCAGCAACACAAAGTGCACTCTTCCTGAGGGATCTAACACCTCTCCAGTAACCTGCCATAGAAAGGAGTTCAAGAAGGTCCAGCAAAGTTATGTACAAGCCCACCCAGGCGTCAGAATTGCATTATAGTCTCCCCACGGCTAACAAAGAAGCTGAAAAGCACCCAGAGCTGTTCTCAGGAGCTGGTCTGCTAGGACTCCAGAGTGCAGCTGCAATATTCAAAGAACATTCTCTAGAGGTACTGGCTTAGCTGCCTAGGTCACTGCTGTCCATGTGACCCTTCATCTTATGTAAAAGGCCCCTCCTACCACTAAACAGGCCTTTTACCTCTCTCTGTTGTAGAGGGGCTGACATTGTTCTTGCCATCCCCACAGTAAAATGCTTTAGTACAACATCTCTTACCTTTCTAGCCACATCTCTTGAAAAGTAGCTATATGGAACAAACTTGAGAATACACTTCTCGCTAGTCTTATGGTTCAGAATTTCAATCTCACCAGACTGGAAAGAAAAAAAGGGAGGAATAAAGTCAAGCAGGTTCAGGACTATTTATGCAGTCCACTAAAATGCTTCTGTAACAGCTGAGCAGATCATCAAGAGTAGCAACTCAATGGGAAATATGGAAAATGGACCTCTAAAGTCCTGGCTATCAGAACTACCCTCCAAGCACACTTTGGGCTGCAATGCTGCCTTAACAGTCCCCACCACCACCACTTTTAACTCACCTGGTCTATCCATAATTTGCCGACTATGATGTTGTGCACTGTGGTGGTAACCTTCTTCCATGTGTAGTGATTGCCAGATGCATGAAAGATACAGTGGATGGTACCTAGAAATAAGAATGTGCTTAGGATCATTTCACATTGATGCAGAATCCTTGCTAGGATGAAAAATACATCAAAGTCTAGTGCAGAACAGCATTTTGACTCAGCTCTGGTCGATCTAGGTACCAATCCCTGGTCAGCTAAGGATGACCTGATTTCCCCGTTCTCCACAAATGCCCATTTTATGAGCACCCAAGCTACGCATGTGTTCTTAATACCCCTGAGGGGGACACAGCAAGGGTGAATGTGCTAATGAATGCCCTAAAAGGTGCTGTGCATATGAGATGCCCATTGTAAGTGGCTCAGCTATGTCTCCAGACAGCCTGACTCCAGGCTGGAGACCCTGGACTTTGGTAAAAGATGGGAAGCACAGATGGAATTCCGTCTGTCAATGGGCACCATTAGCTTTCCATGTCCCTTTAAAACAGCAGGCATCTCAAGGCAAAGACTCACCAAGGGGCATAATTGAGAGGTATTTGCCACGGAACTTGCTGGTGATTTTAATTTCCTGACGAAGGGTCCAGCCGTGCTTGGAATCAGCGTGATGGGCAGCAGCTGGAGGATGGTGGCTCACCTAGAGGGCAGGACAGAGAGAAGTTAAGGAAGAAGAGTGTATTCAGCAGGCGAGTCGCCAGGAATATGTAGAAGCAGGAAGAGCTGACAGCAGACACCCCCAACAGATACATCCCCTGAGCACACTGACTTGAAAGGAAGTGCTACTGACACACAACAGAACTTAATTTGCTTAAGACTGAAATGTATCTTCCATGCATCTGGAATCAATCAAGTATTCCAGCTCAAAGTCACCTGCTCACAGATGGAACGGTAGCCGTTCTCCTCCAGCCGGTCTAGCTCAAAGGTTTCCCCTAAGAGAGGGTTGAATGGCTTGCTAGTGCGGAAGACTGTGGTGGAGTAAGACGATACGGTAAATGCAGCCACATAGCAGAGCTGCTCCAGAGAGCTTTCACACTTGGCTGCCCGGTCCAACAGCTCGTGATATTCCAGGTCCTCTGTGAGGCGCTGCAGCATAGATAAGGGCTCGTTGAAGTTCACCTGGAGGAAGAAGCAGCAGATGTTAGGCAGGGCAGCCCCTCTGGGGCAGAAGTATGCAAGGCAAGTCTGGATGCAGCAAGCACACTCCATGTTCATACAGAGTCTCGTTTCACAGAGCTTGTTGGGTTAGAGTCATGGCTTCCCACCCCTTTTCTCCACAGGACAGCAAGCCCCAGATCTTACTACTCAAGCTAGACTTAAGGGGACTCACTGGCATGGGAATCTTGGAGAGTTCCTTGCCAATACAGTTCTTCATGATGCTCCACAAGTTCAGGCTGTAATTTGGTTTGTGAGGAATTCGGGTTCTCTTCTCCTTCTTGGTGTCTTCCATAAACTGGTGTTTATACTTTGGGAGAGAAAGGAGACTAGTCAAGACAGGTGGGAAGGCATAAGCTGGACAGTGAATTCTATACAGTCTTGTAAAAGAGGTTCCCAATTTAACTATAAGCCTTGGGAAAAGTAAACAACTTTTCCATGACTTGAGCACCTTCATTTATGCAGAAAGAGGTTCTTGGCAATGCCCAGAATCACTAAGCTCAGTGCAGTAAGACCTGTCCCAAATGGACAGAAACGTGGAACAAGGCAGATCCTGTAGCCAACATTACCCCTGCTTTCCCAAGCCTTCAATAAGCTCCATCGTAAAGTATGCCTCAAAGTATATTGAGCACTTGTAGGCTTACAGGAGGACTAATGAGACCCATCAACCCTCCAGGTGGTGCTCTGCATCCCATCGTCCATGCAGACTGTGGCTCATTTAGGGGATACACTGCTGAGGTACTCCAGAAGCTTGCGAAGCACCCACTTGTTCCAGCTATCTCCCTCTGCAGGGTCCCAACAGCATCTGGTGAAAAATATTGCTTCCCTCCCCCTCAGATCAAAGACATGGTCTACCTGCTCATCGAGGCTGATTTCACTGCTAGCACCACTGATGTTGCTTCCTGTTCGTCTAAAGGAATTACAGAAAGACACACCATGAGAAAACTAGGATGTTCCAGTTGAAGTAATGTGCTATCAGGAAAAAAATATGCACAGAGAACAGTGCTGCCAAACACCAAACAGAGTATCTCGTTTGTCAGAGTTGGACAGCAAGTATAACCAGGGCCACCAATCTATGGATCTATTGATCTTTATTTATTAAGTTAAAAGGCAAAATAAAATTACCGAATGGTGCCCATGGACTACTTTTAAGGAGTCAGTGTAGTGTACTGATTTGCCAGGTCTCCTGTTCTACTTTCCTCATTACTATCCTGTCCCTTTACTAATTTAACCTGCAATTGGGAGTGGGGAATCACAGCAATTGTATGCTCTTACATCTAAATAACCTAGAAGCATGAATGAAGCATGAGACTGTTGTCTGGTGACAGCTGTACATGTTGTTTGGGGGTGTGACAGAAATGTATTATTTCCATTTCTCTCTCCTTTGAAGCTATGCACTGCTTGCTTGAGCCTGAAGTCACTGGCAGCCATACCCAACTAAATTACTGCAACAATGTGTTCCAGAAACATAAGCTGGCATGGAGCACAGTTGCCTAATTGCTGACAATGTAAGGTTGTCTGATCATGTTTCACCCACTCTGGAAAACAATGTTGTCTTAGCTGTCCTTGGGTGCAATTTCAGGTGCTAGTCTGGACCTTTAAAGCACAATGTCAGTGGCAACTAACCTGTGCCCCTCCAGATGTTGCTGGACTCCCATCAGCCCCAGCCAGCATGGTCAACGGCCAGGAATGATGTGAGCTGTAGTCCAGAAACATCTGTAGAGTCACAAGTTAAGACATCCCTGCACGAAGTAATCTGGATCCTGAATATCTCAGGGAGCTCTCAGTAAGAGTGGACAGCATTGACTTAGGTGGACTAATCACTTTTATTTTATATTCAAGAGATTTCCTCTCCACCTTTTCCTCCACCCTCTCCATTCTCTCTTCCTTTTTCTCCTTTGAAGGCTGAGGCAGCAAGATGCCCCAGTTCTATAAAACACACTTAACAGGGGAGGAACACACAGAACCTGCTTTGGTATGTTGAATTTCACCCAGGCAGTTTGTCCCCCTCTAACCTATGGCACAGGCTATGGGAGTGGGAAAGCATTCAAGGTGAGGGAAACACCTCCGTAGATTCACAAGTTTGCAGTGCCAAAGGCTGATGGGTGCTAAGCTGTCAGCTGAATGGGAGAGGGGCGCCACTTACTTATGGCCCATGCTTTCAGGCATGGTGATGATCTCAGGAGCATCAAAGAACTCATTATCATCGTCTTCATCACTCATATCTCCCTTTGATGGGCAACATCGATCTGTAAGAGGAACACATGCTGATGTTATCTTTCTTGGTTTCAGTTACTAGTACTTGATTCCAAATACTTTGGGACTTTGGGGCAAGCATCCCACAACAGAAGCAATTTTGAGTAGGAACCCACAAAGGAAAGGGCAATGGAGACTAGCAGAAGAGCTAGAGCTTGGCTGATAGAAGAGATGGAGGCCAAAGCCCTCCATTCCTACCTTTAGAAGAATCCATGCTGCCGGGGGCATTGGCTGGTAGAACTGTCGCTCCACGGAAGGCCCTTTCCAGGTGGTTGTGCTGCTTCGCCAGCTGCTCCAGGGTCTCCTCTAAACGGATGCGCTGGTCTCGCTCATACTGAAGGGACTTCTGCCACTTCTTGCTGTGCGTCTGGGCCAACATCAGGAAGTCTCGGCAAGCCTGTGGGGAGCACCAAAGCGAGGCGGCACTCACCACTCTGGTCTGTATGGGCCCCGGACACTCGGCTGGCCCAAATGTCACTCCAGCTGTGAGGCCAACACTTCTTGTCTTGCTGTGCTAGTCAAACGCCAACTCCTGCCTTCATATAGTTCCCCCCATGGTGCCACCGGGTGATCACTTTGCTCTGTAGCATTGTAGGGCTGGCCCCGATTCTGGCCCAGGTCAAGCTGCACTGCAGCGCCTCTTGCTGCCCCTGCTCTTAAAGTGGTAAGTGGGTCCTCTTGTGGGTTAACAGGAACTGCTGGGGACAGGTGCCCTTTCAGGACACTTTGCTCTTAACTGCCCCTCCCACTCGGAGACCCAATAAGCATTCACCAGTCTCCTAGCAACTTCACCATGGACACTCACTGAACAGAGATGCTCAGAGAGACATGGGCAGGGACACTCGTCTGCTAGAAGCCCAACCAAATATTCCATGCAAAAGGCTGCAAACACACCCCCAGCAAATAAATCTGGGCAAATCACAAAATACTGAAAATGTGACTCCTGGACCTTCATGAATTAAACAGAAGCTGTTTAAATGTTACCCTTAGTTGATTAATTTGTCCTAAGTGCAAAATGGAGCAGTAGTTACACAATAAAAAGGAAGGAAGGAGGGGAACTTCAACAACCAGTACTCAGGGGCAGGAAAGCTGAGACTGTGGTCTGTACAGGGGGCAAGGAAGGGTCAAAAGTGGGAAAACCTTCCCAGGCTCTGCTCTAAACTCAGAGACTTTAAGCGGACTGTTTTAGTTTGAGCATTTGGGATAAAATGCTGTAATTTAGTATCTGTCCAGAAGGTTTTGTGGAAAAGCACACACTTAAAAAGGCAAAATAAAAGAATGCTAGGAAATTTGCCTGTCTGATAAGATGCTCTGCATATCTGGCAATGGAAATGCATCAATACAAATCTTGCATCCTTGCTTAAGGCAGCAAAATGAACAGACATGTATGGAATACTGTATTTACTCGAATGTAACAAACACCTTTTTTGGCCATATCACATAGTGAAAATTAGGGTGCGCTTTAGATTTGATGGTGCATTTATATTCGCCAGCAAATACTTTTCTCGTTTCAAGGTTTTGAAAACTGAGGTGCGCATTAGGTTCAATTGCACATTAGATGCGTGTAAATATGGTATTAATGTCGGTCAAAGAAAGGTAAGACTTTCAGACCAAGTAATCCTTTGCTCCTAAATATATACCAAAACAGGTCTTGCCTTCTTTTTGACTTCCTTTTGAACCCACCTAGAGGTTTGCTATATAGCTGAGGGGCAAAGGTGGTTAACAACAGAATTTATAGAATGTAGTTCCTATTCAAATTCTTGAGTAATCCACAGTGGTAGGCTTTTGTGGTATAAAACTGTCCATGCTTAGTTAAAAACTTTCTGTTTAAAAGCTATTGTGATGTCATTCCATCTTCAAAGAAGTGGATTCCAGGTTTGTATTTAACAACTTCTGGTAGCCATAGGCAACCAAGAATTCCACACTGGCAAGGAAGTGCACAGAATTCCATGCAAACCAGTAAGTGGGCTGGTGGAGAAGGGATGGATTGTTCTGATCCTGGTATATACCCAACAAGGAAGCATAGCCCACTAGCTTCTTAGCTGGCTAGTAAACAATTTTGCTAGTTGGTAATTCTTGTTGACATATGTGTAAGGCTGTCATGTTCCCACTTTAAGGGAGGGCTTCACCTAGTGGTCAGCTTCATTGTTACAGTTCGCCAGTTGCTTCAAAAACACCAATGATAGCATCTACTTGTCTGAGGAGAACAAGCTATAGCTTTTCTAGGAATGACTTACAGAACTTTGGGACAATTTAGAGGTCTTCTCCATATTTCTGGAGTGTTTGCATAAATCTTTTGCTTTACAGTTTACTGTTTGCCCCAGGGTTGTACCATGCCCTGGTCAAAACAGAAATCCTTCCCTGACACTTGAACCATACAGTGGTTGACCTGCAAAGGTGGGAGGTGAATTAGACTGTCACCTGATTTAGGCAAGGAAGGTGCACACTTATGTAAATCCCAGGAACATGGGATGCAGAAGGAAGACATGCAATACTGGCAGCGACCAGAGTTGAGTCCAAAGATAAACCCGTCTGCAATAGTCTCTACTGCATTAAAGTCATCCCAGAGTACAGAGTTTGAGGAGCAACAGTAGACCGGAATTTACCAAAAGGACCTTCTCAGCTTTGCTACTGTGAGACATTAGATGGTACTTTGCTCAAGTGAGCTGGTAACTACTGGAAACTGGAGAGAGGAGCAAGTTTAAGGACCAAGAACAATACTACACAAAGTGCAACCGCATGTAGCTGTTTGTTCCACTGTGCCCAGTTGAGCTCTCCCCCACAGAATTGTAGCTCAGAGCCTTTCTGGGATTCTGACTGCTCAGGGATCTCTTGCCCTCTTAGAGACACTTCTGGATAGATTGCTGCCACTTGGCTCAGGTGGCCTCGGTGGAATGGAGTGCCTTCCATCAGCTTCAGCTGGTGGCCCAGCTATGCCTCCATAAGGAACAGCCTAACTTCTGTTGTCTATGCTGCTCCGGTAACCTCTAGGCTAAATTACTGCAATGCACTACACATGGGGCTGTCTTTGGGAAATGCAGATGGTGCAGAATTCAATGGCCCAGTTGCTCACTGGGCAAGATGGTCTGAGCACATCACACCAATCCTGGCCTGACTGCACTGGCTACCGATTTAGTTTCCGACCCCAACTCAAAGTGCTGGTTTTGACTTATAAAGCCTTATGTAGCTCAGGACCCCAATGCCTCCAGGACCGCTTCTCCCTATATGAAAGAACCCAGACCCTGCAATTGTCATCTGAGGAGGTTCTTTATGTCCCCAATCTGCCAGAGGTCCGGAGGGCAGCAACACAAAAATTGGCCTTTTCAGTGGTGGCTCCTTGCTTGTGGAATGCTCGCCTGGCACCTTCATTATGTATCTTTAGGCAGTAGGCAAAAACATTCCTTTTCTGTCAGACCTATGGCTTTTTTGCATGGGTGAGATATTTTAATTTAGTTTTTTTAAGAATAGAATATTAAAAAGACTTTTTAAAAATGCTGGTTTAATGCATGTATGTGTTTGCTCAAAATACTTTAAGTCACATTGAGTTGCTGTGGCAAAAAAGCAACTAATAAATAATATTTATAATATTTATAATAATAATAACCCCCTTGCAAAGTTCTCAAAGGCTGGCCTGATGGCAACCCCCAGTAGATGGGAAACAAAGCTACAACTGTGATGCCATGGGTCTGGTGATCAAGTCCGCAAAATTTCAGCATCCTACGGCCCTCAGCCCTTAATTCTTCTGAAGGCTTTCTCTTTACACTTCTCCTTCTGGTTTGCTCCACGATTGTAAAAATCTGATTTGATGTACTGTTTATGGATTACAATTCCCATCACGTCCTTTTCTTATACTGAGTCGTGCCTTCAATGCAATTCTTTCGACTGGCCACAGTGTGGCCACACTGGGCTAAGAAAGCACAGCCAGCTAACTACAGGGGATTCAGGATGAGCAGAGGCTTATATATTTTGCTAAAATGGGTGATGTCACAGACGGCTTATAAATCCAAAACCCACCAGATCATATCTCTCTTCTCAAAAGAGGGAAATGCTGCAGTGGCTCTGAAAGTTCTATGATTAAAGCCTGCAGAGCCAATGATCTGGGAAGCATCCAGCGGCCCCCTTCCCGCCGGCCGGCTCAGAGCCAGAGCGTCTGGCAGCAGCACACTTACATTGATCATGGCATTGGACGTGATGCGGAAGAGGGTGGCGCGCTCGTTGACCTGCTTGATCTTCTCGTTGCTCTCGGCAGGCAGCTTGAGGGTCTCCAGTTCGCTGAGCGAGCGCTGCAAGGCCGTCCCGTGCTTGGCAATCAGGTCGTTGCAGGTGCTGAGATCCTCCACCTTGCTAGAGAGGGTGCGCAGGGTGTTCTGCAGTTCCGTCTTGTCTGTCTGAGACACTGATTCTTCATCACCCGACTCGTCTGTGGGGAAAAGGCTGCAGCTGTTAACACCTTCAAGGCAAGGCTCACCCCAGAAGCAGATGCATTTCCAGGTCCTCCTTTATTCTCAGCACTGGCGCCTAGCTTCAGGGGACTAAAGGGAGCCTGTTTCCTCTCCCCACCCCCACCCGCCATCATTATGTGATCCCTTCCCATAGTCCAGTGAAGATACTGGCCAATGTTGGGGCTATAGGTAGCTAACAGGGAAATCTCTCTTGCCAGTTCAATGGTTTGTTGAAGCAAAGGACAGGATTTCTAATCCCACCCCTCCATTTTAGCAAGGAACTAAGGTGTAAATTGTGGTACTACAGATATTATTGATTTCAGGGTTGGTGGTGTTTTGGTTTTTTTTAAATCCTTTTCTGAGTATATAGGCAAAGCAGTGGAATCAAAGCAGAAATAAAACTTGCAGTGATAAAAAACAATAATCCCAAAGCTAATTGGGAGCAATAAAGACAGTATAAATATTCAAAGGGTTAAGATCATTGGGAACCTCTGAAAAGTAGCAGCCTTAAGGTCTGATTTCACTATCTGTGCTCCTTAAAGCAGAAGTGAGAAATATATTGGCAAAACCAAGTATCCCACGCCTACTGTATGCAACACCTCCTAGTTGCAAGCGATGAGTCTATTTATAAGAGTTGTGATGTTTAAACACATTTCTCCACACTGCTAGATCATGCCATTTCTCTGGAAAGTCTTACATTGTTCGGAGCCCAATCTCTTGTGTAACTTTCCTCCCTCCAACAGTGGGTTTATAATGCTAGGAATGCTCTGGCGAGTGTGTGGGTACAGGTCTTTCTCTTGCAATACCAGAACTCAAGGTTACCCTGTGAAACCGATTGGTGGCAAGTCCAAGACAGACAAAAGAAAAGTAGCTGTGTCTCTTGAAGCAGTTAACATATGGAATTCAAACACCGTAAGCAACCATTAAATAAAAATGGCCCCTTGTTTTTCTTTGAAAAAGATTGGACAAAATGAATTTAGAATGTGTCTTTTAGGTATTATTAGCAATGATACTTAAATGGAACTCGCATGCTCAGTAGCAAGATGTTGGAGATAAACAACAGAAGACCCATCTCTCTCTCTTTTTTGGGGGGGGGGGTACATTGGAGGAAGACCATCACTTTTCATGCCCCGTTTGTGATCTTTCAGAGGCATATGGCAGGCTGCTCTTAAAATGAGGAAGTAGATGGACTTTTGGTCCAACTCAGCAAGACAGTCCTTACATTCTAGTGATTAAAAAACACACACAAATGGTTGGCTCACTCTTGTGCTTCGTCACTACCAACAAGTAATGAGTCCCAAAGTAGAATGATAAGGAACTTACAAAAAACTATCCGGTCGGATGGGGGAATGTCTGCTGCAAGCAATCAAGAGAAATACTATTCAACAATGAGACATGAAGTCGCTGAGAGGAAGAGTACATGAGAGCACAGTATCTAGACGGCAACATTTTGAGTGTCAACATAGCAGATAAATTAGATAGACACGCAAACAGGGAGAGAGAGAGAGCAGGTATTAACATTTGGGAGTCGGAGTTTCAGTATCATGAGCTTGGAATCTCGTGCTGTGGATAATGACGATGCACACAAATAAATGCCTCTCTCTCCCATTATTTCTTTAGCTTTAGGTTTAAAAGGGGATGGGGGACCAGGATAATGAAAATTCAACAGAGCTAAGAAGGGCTAATATTGGAAACTCTGATGCCTAAGTCACAACACAATCTAATGTTACTGGGCAAAGGACATTTTGTTTTGAAAACACTGAAGAAATTCTTTCTGGTAAAGCTGCCAGATACCTCTTCTTTTTCTTTAGAATTCTATGAAAATAAAACAAAACCCCCATCAGTAGCTGGTGGCACATTTTCCACTTCTTTCCCCTTCTACACAGAGCAAATATGTCCTACGGAGAAGAGACAAACATGTTTGAGACACCAGATGGGGGGACCCAGGAGTCGAGGGACCAAAACTCCTTCAATTCAATGCATGATTTATTCAATACAAAAATGGACATTGGGCACTTGCTTTTGACACTTATTTTACCTAATCAGATACATCAGCTACTGTCAGCTACTGACAGATGCTTTAGCTCAGGAGCCACCAGATTATAATGCGAGGCTCAGCTGATTGGGTAATGTGCAAAGCAGATTTGGTACTGACTGCTAAAATGCACTTTTGGTTTGGGAAACAGAAAGCTAACCATTCTGAAAAGCCTGATGCTTAAAAATATAGCCACATTTTCCAGAGGCCTCATGCTATAAACCACAATGGCCCCAAGTGGCCTGTTTCCTTGGTATGTCACACGCACAAGGCAAAGGACACCGAGCAATTTGTATGAGTAACAAACATTTGGTGTTTGGCAGAAAACCTTGCCCCAAGGAGTTGGTGCTCTAAATAGGATGGAACAGGACAAACTGGAAGAGATGCGCCCTCATGTTAACCCCATGGCCTAGAATAGACTAGGAATTGTTCTCTGCAGGTATTTTAGCCTATATGCGTTTCACAGGTGAGGCTACCTACCAAGGGTAGCCCAAAATCACAAACAAACAAGCAGGGTAGGATGAGGAGAACAGAAGACTCAGCTACTTCCTGTTTGCCCCAGTGCTATTAGCCAACACCAAATCTGCTCAGAAGATCTCATTTCTCCATTTGTCTCATTGATTTTCCTGGGTGTCTCCCTCCACAATAAGCTCTCTTGAGTTTCTCAGCGCTCACCCACACCCACCTCCTGCTTCATTTGCACTGCCCTGAACACACCCTTTACCTGATTCTGCCAGCATCTTGACAGCTTTGGCCTTGGCCAGCTCTAGAGCCGTGACCCAGCGCTGCCTCTCAACCTCTGAGTTGGCCTTCAGGTGGTAGGTCTGTGCCCCTCCGTTGGAAATGATGAAGTTGCAGGAGTCCTCCACTGTGATGTTAGCCGTGGCCAGGTTGATGGTTCCACGGCAGGTGTGTCGCATCTCTGCCTTCGATCTGCCGGAAGGACAAAGTAGGAGGGCGGTCACCAGGGCATGAAGAAGCACAAGCTTCAGAGGTCTAATCTCAAGACGCAGAATAATGAGACAAGGGCACCACATTTGGGAACTGACAGCAAGTGAGAGTCCTAGGTATCTGTCCTTTCCAGGGCAATAGGGAATGATGGGTCAACAGCTACAAGGAAGAAACACCACTGTGTTTCCCTGACTGGTATGTAAACTGTCTGCTGCTATTCCCACATGTAGGTAGCTGTCTGAGAATGTCCACCATAGCAGATTGCAGAATAGGAGCCACCTGATGCCATGAGATTCAAATAATAAAAAAGGCAGATGTCTAGTTCTTGGAACAATGGAAGTCAGCTAGAGGAGAGGGGGCAGAAATGTGCAGGTGGGGTTTTTTTCAAAATGAAAAGATTGAGAACAGGAAGGGGATTGGCTGGAAACTTAAGTGGACTGCGACAGTAGCAGAACGTCTTCTGTCTAGTGCAACTACCAATAAGAATTCTACTGTCTCGCATTTCTGATCCTTTCAACATACCTCTAGCGTACAGGCACACCCTAAACTTCACACAACCCCTAGTTATCCTTTGTGCAGCACTGTTTTGATTTGCAAACGTTTTGGATGTGCTTTAGCTCTCTTGACAACCTGGTGAGGCAGCAATTTCCAGAAAGGCAGCAAACACAAATACTCCTTTTGGTGAGGCAGGTGAATAATACTTTATGGATGGAAAAGAAACTAGCAACTTGGCTAATGAGTCCATGGCAGAAATGGATTATGGAGACCTTAGTTTGACTCATTTAGGAGGCTTTTTAGATAAAAACAAACATGCATGAAAACATGGCTGGATTATACTACAGGTGATTGACATGGGAAGGATTCAGTCATATGATCTATGTATCTAGTTATCTAGCCTTCCCGCTGCCATATTAGTTTTCTTTGTGTAGGACCTATTGATGGTCCATGGAGGAACATGAAAATCAAGTGCAGACTGAGGTACTAAAGTCCAGGAACAGTTTTACCAGAGGGCTATTTGTCCAGAGCTGTCTCCTGCTTTGGACTGTATTAGCTGGGTTTCCAAGTCCTACCCCGTTTCCCCAAAATGGTGCAGTGGTACCTTGGTTCTCAAACACCTTGGTACTCAAACAGCTTGGAACCCAAACACTACAAACCCAGAAGTAAGTGTTCTGGTTTGTGAACTTTTTTCAGAAGTCAAATGTGCTCTGTTTTGAGTGTTACACTTCCCATTTGTGTCACACTTCCGTTTTGAGTGCCACACTTCCATTTGAGTGTTACGCTGAGGTCTGTCTGCTTTTGGTATTTATTTTGCATTTTTACTTCTGCGGCTCTTTTTCGTTTGTTTTTGTGACTGTGTGGAACCCAGTTCAGCTACTGACTGATTGATTGTGACTGCAGCACATTGTTTATTGCTTTCATTTTATGGTCTCGTTAGATAGTAAAATTCATGTTAAATTGTTGTTTTAGGGTTTGTTTTCAAAAGTGTGGAATGGATTAATCCATTTTGCATTACTTTCTAAGGGAAGCGCACCTTGGTTTTGGAATGCTTTAGTTTTGGAACGGACTTCCGAAACGGATTCAGTTTGAGAACCAAGGTACCACTGTATAACCAAACTGTCATTTGTCCAATGTATGGCAATCAGATACAGTCTGCACAAAGTTGTAGGCATCCTGTCACTTGCGTTGACTAATCATTAAACTGACGTGCTGAAAGTTAGTGAGCAAGTTATTTACCACTCACTTTCTCAAATGCTTGGCAATACTGCACAGCCCAAATAGAAGTTGTTTCCCCACTTTACAAAATATGTAAAGTGATTCCCTGGCTGGGATGACCCCCTTGAGTGGGGCAGAAGGGAAGGGAAAAGTCTCCTCTCTGTTACTGTGATCACTAGTGGCAGGCATTTCTATTAATAGGGCAATCTCTTGAACTTTGCAGAGCGTCCTGATAATTTCAACAAGCTGGCCGTCCCAGCCACACACGCAAGAGCGGACAGGCCAGATGGTGGGGGATTTTACATTCAATATTGGGACTCGGCCAGACTTGTAGGAGTTTGGGGGCGTTAAAGCCAGAACTAGATGCAGACCAATGCGTCTAAACTCAGAGAAAATGCTGGATTTTCAAGAAGCACATTCACAAGATAAGGGTGTGCATGCATGCGTGCGTGCGTTTGTGCACCACAGTCCTTCCCAAGATACAAGACTCTTGTCTACACGCTCATTAATGCAATGCACACACACAAACATATGAATATTTATATTATAGTTTCATTCACTGATGGGTGTTTCAGATAAAGTCTAATGGTAATTCCACAACACAGAAAAATTCTCTGCGATTCCTTCAAATGTCCAGAAATTGGGCATTTTTACCCTCTCCCTCAAAACACAGGGAGAGATCTGTCTCAACACCAAACAATGAAATGAAATATTGGGCTGAAGGAATTACGGGGATAGACAGAATTTGCCGTAGCATCCAGAAAAACCAAGTTTGATATTGGGTCTACATGTAACCTATTGAACTTGAGCCACTCTACAATGGAAAACAGTAATATATCTATTATAGATATTATTATAGGTACAATTATTAAAGATATCATTATCTTTTATAGCTATTATTCAACAGAGCAGACGCACTGCTCTGTTGAGTGTGTTATTTCAACGGATCTACTCAGAGTAAAAGTTAAGTCAATTACCACTCAGCCGATTCATTTGCACGTTTGTATACAGTATATGTGTATCACATATCCTCAAGACACAGGCCTACAGGGAATTCCAGAGCTTGCCAGGAAGTCTCATGGATGGGAGCCCAGTGTGGATGAGGCAGTTGGAATGCAAAAGGCCTCCAGACAGCCAGGCCACCATTCATTTCAGTCCCCAATTTTCTCAACATTCCCTCTGCCCAAGGCTGCGCTTACAGCTTTCCCAGTTTTGCAGAAACGACTAAGTATACATTCCGCCTACCTTAAGGCTCGCCAAACCCCTCCCCGCTCTCAGCCCAAGACAAGAACAAAGTTCCCTATGTATTGACCTGGTACAAGGCAGAGCCATCTCCTTTCCACTGCAAGGCTGAGTAGCACATAGGCAACAACAATGCACACACACAGCCTGCTTGGGGCTGGCACAGAGAAACTGCCAGAATGCTTCATCGCAGAGGCCCCGAGTTTACTGCTTCCTCCTAAAGCTTGGACAGAGGGTAACTTGGCATTCCTTCCTTCCAGCAGGCTGAGTCCACTGGGGAAATATGAGCCTGGCTTGCCAGCTATTCTTATCCTCCAGAGTCCAGTTACTTTATGAATAATACAGACCAAACTACGGGAGAGGGGCTAACAAGTCAGCCATCTCTGCCTAAGGCATGGCTCCCTCAAAATATATGTTCGCTGGCTAAAAGCCAGGATGCCTACACAGGGGCAAATTCCCAAAGAAGTGGCACAGGGTGATTTTAATACCGTTGGCTAGATTTGGTGTGAGGAAAGGAAGGGTCTGCACTAACAATATAGGTTTGATTTCATTCAAAGATGAGTAGACAACACACTGATGGAGTCATTAATAAGAAGGGGCTGCAGACAGTCATCCATAGTATGTTTGTCTGGAGGCAGCAGACCCCGAATCTCAACACCAATAATCCCATGGCATTCCCCTGACAGTAGCCAGTACTCCTGGATACTGGCTATTTTAGTCTTCCTTGGAGGTTTGTACAAAACATTCCTTCCTATAGGACCGCTAAAGCCACCCTCCTTGCCACCCTCACAAAATATGGATCAGGAGATAAGTAGAGCACAACAAATAGTCCAAGTGAACATCACTAGTGCAAGTACTTTACCAAAACCTCATCAGAAGGGACTTAGTGTCTCATTAGCACATTCTTATAATAGAGGGCAGATGGGACTCATAGGAAAAAGACAAAGGTCACCCTACTACCTGTGCCTACAGCACTGCACAACTGATGTTGTGATACATTCAACCGATCAGTAAATATGTCATATATCCAGGCACGTCAGAGAGAAATTGTATGTAAAGTAGACCAGGATCTGGAGGGGTAGCAATAACTCTGGAAAGGGACATGTCTCCACTACAAATTTAAATTGGTTTAACTATCACAATTCCTAACCAAGGGTTCCTGGAAGTTATAGTTGTGTCCAGAGGCTCTACCTTCCAAAGTACATTGAGGGGGCCTGATGCAACGTCCTGACATCGCTCCTGCCCAGCTCTGTGTTCAGCCTCAACAATGGGGGCCTTGGGCTCCTCAAAAAAGCTACAGTTCAATATCCTTTGCAGGAAAGCGTGAAAGCTAACTCAAACTATTGCAGAGGTGCCTCGGCTCAGTGTACCTGAAGGAGCATTTCTACCCTCATCATTCTGCCTGGACACTGAGATCTAGCTCCAAGCGCCTTCTGGTGGTTCCCTCACTGCAAGAAGTGCAGTTACAGGGAACCAGGCAGAGGGCCTTCTCGGTAGTGGCGCCCACCCTGTGGAACGCCCTTCCACCAGATGTCAAGAAAATAAACAACTATCTGACTTTTAGAAGACATCTGAAGGCAGTCTTGTTTAGGGAAGTTTTTAATGTTTGATATTTTACTCTGTTTTTAATATCCTGTTGGAAGCTGCCCAGAGTGGCTGGGGAGGCCCAGCCGGATGGGCATAGTATATGTAATAAATGATGATGATGATGATGATGATTATTATTATTATTATTAAGTTAGAGACTAACTCTCTTATGTTTCTGAGGAGCATACAATTCACAACAGAAAGGAAGACAAAACTGGCCATGTATTAGATTTGCATAATTTACTGTTTACTATCAGTCAGAACCCAAAGCATCACCCTCATAATCCTTTTTAAACATGGAAGTGACAATAGGTTATGTATGGCCCATTAACACAGGACAACCCAAACCTGGCAAAAGCATAGGATATTAACTGCAACACCTCAATCTATGTGTCACACCATCACATATATAAGCAAAAAGCACCATCCTTTCCTTTTCACCTACGGGTTTCTAAACCACCCCATGGATCTAATAAGACCCATTCCAAAGTCTATAACATCCAATTTAAATGATGAGAGCCTCAGTTTGGCTGTACTGATTTAAATCAGTATTGCCATTTTTAAATGTATGCATTTCCTGAACAAGCAAGTGTACTGATCTATTGGGTAGTAACTAAACAGAACCTTTGTATAACCTAGGATCAACCAAAACCTTTGATCCCGAAGCCAACATGCCTTTTGCACTGCAGAATGATATCTGTTCAGAGAGAAAAAAAGATTTCTGCTTGGCTTTCTCTGTTCACATGCCAGATCACTTACCTGAAGACTAAAGGCTGCAATCTCTATGTAGATTTACTTGAGATTAAATTCCACTAAACACAATGGGCACTTACTTCTGAACAGACATACAGTGGTACCTTGGTTTAAGAACGTCCGGTTTAAGAACGATTTGGTTCACAAACTCCGCAAAACAGGAAAGTGTCTTGGTTTGAGAACTTTACCTCGGTCTAGGAACAGAACCCGAATGGTGGAAGGACACTGGTGGCAAGAGGCCTCATTAGGGAAAGTGCACCTCGGTTTAAGAATGGTTTTGGTTTAAGAATGAACTTCCGGAATGGATTAAGTTCATAAACCGAGGTACCACTGTACACAGGTTTGGGTTTTAATGCTGTAATACTACTCATGCTTATTTGGAAGCAGGTCCCATTGAATCAAGTGAGATTTCCTTCCAAATAAACATGCGTACAGTTGAGCTATAATGGTGTCCAGAACTTTCAAGGAGCAAGAGCTGGTACTTAGCGGACAAAACAGTGTTTCTCCCAGCATTAGAAAGAAATAATATCCATGCTGCTTCCTTAAAGCCCTAAACATCAACATTTAACTGAACATGCCACAGGACGCATGATGTTGGGAGGGTGGAAAACAGTACAATCCAACCAATCTGGATATTTGTGGTGTTATATAGTATGACATTTCCTAGATCCACATGCATTGGATAACTGGTCTCCAACAGGAAGACACAGCAATGTATCACGTTTACTGCTTGATCTCTGATGTTGAATAATTTTCTAATAGACCTTGTTTTTGCATAGAAAAGCAAGCTGCAAATCAGAGGGCTTAATAGATGGCCATGATGAAGTTTTAGAGATTATGTGTAAGCATTCACTTGCTTGTTCGTACGGGCGCCTCTCAACTTACACAGGGGTTACGTTCTGGGGATAGCGCATAAAGCCAAAATTGCATATGGTCAAAACACACTGGGTTCAATGGTGGGTGGGATTGCCAAAGTATTTTCCCCCAAACACCTGCCCTTCTCCGCTATATATACCAGGCATGTCCAACAGGTAGATTGTGATCTACCGGTAGATCACTGGACGTCTACAGTAGATCACTGGATCCCCCCAAAGAAGCTGAACAACTGTGGCTCCCCTAAAAAAAGCTCAACATTTTACCTCCTCCCTGAAAAAACTCAACAACTTTAACCCGAATCTCCAAAAAGGGGGTAGGTTACTGCCAGTTTTTAACTCTGTGACTAGATCGCAGTCTCTTGGGAGTTGGCCACCCCTGATACAGTGGTACCTCGGGTTACATACGCTTCAGGTTACACACTCCACTAACCTAGAAATAGTGCTTCAGGTTAAGAACTTTGCTTCAGGATAAGAACAGAAATCGGGCTCCAGCAGCGTGGCGGCAACAGGAGGCCCCCATTAGCTAAAGTGGTGCTTCAGGTTAAGAACAGTTTCAGGTTAAGTATGGACCTCCGGAACGAATTAAGTACTTAACCCGAGGCACCACTGTATATACAGTCATACATTAGAACCCGAACAGAATCCATTCCAGAAGTCCGTTCAACTTCCAAAACATTAAGAAACCAAAGTGTGGCTTCTGATTGGCTGCAGGAAGCACCTGCAGCCAATCAAAAGTCACGGAATCCGCACTGGACATTCGGCTTCCAAAAATAGTTAGCAAACTGGAACAGTCACTTCTGTGTTTGCGGCGTTCAGGAGCCAAAACGTTCGAGAACTACGATATTCGAAAACCAAGATACAACTGTATATATATATATGTATATATCATGTAAACCTGCATGTGCACAATTTAAATGTGTGCTCAGTTAAGATTTTCTTTAAAATCCAGTTGCTTTAAAAGAGAAACACTATAAATATTAAAAAGAAAAAAATGATTTGGCAATATCCAACAGTAGTCATATTTAAGAGAAGACCCATTGAAACATTGGGTCTACTCAAAATTCAAAGTAGTTGGATTTTTCTTCTCCATTTTTAGCTGCTCTGAGCTTCAGGTTTCCAATTATGGGCTCTCTGATGTTCCTCAGCTGCCTGGTCTAAAGGCATTTATGACCTACTATGTGATACCATAACAGATAAGCTCATGGCAGCCAGAAAAGCCATAAACCTCAATGTGTGTATCAGAGCAGATCAACCAACAAGATGTCACTGGTCAAAGAGGACAATGAAATAAGTTGCAAGGTCAGAGGACAAGATTTATTGGGTGAATGAGTACACAGCCTATGAGTGAATGAGAACACAGTTCAGATGGGCCCTTAGCTAGTTATGAGTGAAAAATAAGCATTTTCCTAAACTTGGGCGAATAATCTTTCCTGTAACCCACTAGTGAAAAGGGGCTCTTTCTCTGTCAAACTGGTCACCACCATATTAGTCTGTTGTAACATGCACATCAAAGTCTTGTGGCTACTTAAAGACTAATGGATTTATTACAACCTTGCATTTTGCAACAAGGACTTCCATGCAGGTAAGTGAACAGGTTGGTGGAAGAAGGAAATGTGCTACTCCTTCACTAACCTGCTGCATTTCACGCTGGCCACAAACGAAAGGGTTTCTGTCCCTTTTGGTAGAAGGTCCGCTTTCTAAGATGCTACTAGCCTATTTTCCCATGCTGGCCATGGAGGAGGAGCTTCTAGCCTCTTAGCAGGCATTTAACAGGCTGATTTATTATGACAAAAGCTTTCAAGGTTGGAGTCCTGATGCATCTGACAAAGTGGACTCTGATCTACGAAACCTTCCTTATGCAACAATAAATTTTTTGCTTTTAAGGTGCCACAAGACTCCTTATTACTATTTGACCACACTCTTTGTTCCCTTTACTACTGCACCTTCAAGGTCTGTTTCTGAAAATGCATACTTTTAGTTCAAAATGTTAAGTTAACAGAGGCCCCACAAAAAATGTGCAAGGGGAAAGTTGTTGAAGGAGCCTCATTCGCACTCCAGACTTAACAGCAATGCAAAAGAACATCAACAGAGAAGAAAAGATGCATATGGCATAGTAAGGCAACACCTGCTACACAGCTAATTATTACCGGACACTGGATTAGGCTCCACCCACCTGTCAACCTTGACCCACAAGAGGTGGGGAAAATAACAATCTGGCTCATTGGCCAAATCTAGTTCTCCACCCATGGATTAGGGCTGCTATCCTTGGATGCAAGTGTCATTGACTATAATGAGAGCAAACATGCGTAAGATTGGGAGCCCAGATTCCAGAAACACTTCTCATTATTCCATATCTCCATTCACCCTCCCACTACTTAGATTTCCCTTCTCTTTAGGAAATAACACAGCTGACGAGCAAAGCAGGGGCAAAAATGAGAACCTGAGCTCTCTCCCTAAAAATCCCAGAGGCATTCCATTAAGTTAGTTTCAACATACTTTTGATTAGTAAGGTAGCTGGAATAATAGTTTTTCTCCAGAAGTTCTGTTTGATATGCTGCTTGACAATCCTCCTGTTTTATGAGTGGAATACAATTAGTTGAAGTAAGCACAATAGGTGCAAGCTTGGGCAGTATGTATGGAGGTCCTGGGATGCCCAGGCAACAAAACCCTCCTCTTAGCCTCACTGCTGTGGTCCAAAGGAAAGCAGAGCAGTATGTTTGGCACCAGCTGGGCTGCAATTGTTTGAAGAGATTTGTCTAATTCACAAATATATGTTCACTTAACATGCAGAGGTAGCTGGAATAGGAATGCACATGCAGTTTGGAAGAAAGTAGGTGAAAACTGCTGGGGCTTTACTATTCATCAGTGATATGGAGTAACATTTATGTGAAAGCACAAGGGTGGCGCAGACATACAACACAGCACTGAAAGCTATGAAGGGTTGCTTAGACAGGCAACATATAATGCTAAGTATTTGTTTCTGCATTTGCAGAAGACTCATGAAGAAACTGAATCATCTGAAGAAAAGTTTTGAAGCACGGATGGTTTGGGAACTCACAGTTTAAGTAAGTAACACAAGGTAGGTTTTGTCATAAATAAATGGCCTCATTGTTTGGTTTCATTACATTTGTAACACAGCCTTCCTTTATGGAGTACAGCAGCCCCCCCCCACTCGGCCCTCCATATGTTTTTTGGGACTACAACTCCCATCATCCCTAGTTAACAGGACCAGTGGTCAGGGATAATGGGAACTGTAGTCCCAAAACATCTGGAGGGCCAAGTTTGGGGATGCTTGGAGTACAGGGTTATCCTAATTTTCTTCACAATAAGGATGATTAAGTTGAGAGTTAGTTACATGCCCCAGGCTACTTGTTGAGCTTCACAGCCAAGCAGGAATTTGAACATAGCTCTCAATCCTAACAAGGGAAGGATGCATAGGGCAAATACAGTTTATGTGCAGCTTCTAACTTGCTGGGAAGAATTTCTCTCCTAACCAAGGAATGTTAGAAGCAGTGATTTCCGAAAAGCTATTTCTATTCCCAGCTTATGTGGCCCCTCTGCCAAATCCGCCACACCCAGAACACAGAACACAGGTCTTTTGGAAAAATGGCTTGTGACCATCATAGCATTATATCAACAGGGCTACATTTTTTGCATTTCTTTTTAAGTATCAAGTACTGTACACCAAAACACATCACAGAGGATGTATCTCTCAGACTGTGTGTTGCCCGTGCCATTGGCTGCAACAGAGAATCAAAAAGATGTGGCCCAGCGATGCTGCCAAGGATGTGGAGGAGGAGGAGGGTGTCTTAGAACACATTTGGCTTTTCTGCTGGCTGGCATCAAGGGAAGGAGAAAGCCGCAGAATGTCGCAGGTGTGGAGAAAGGGGAAATAATGCGGCTATCACCACCCTCATCTTCATGTCAGAATGCAGTACAGTGGTACCTCGGGTTAAGAACCTAATTCGTTCTGGAGGTCCGTTCTTAACCTGAAGTACCACTTTAGCTAATGGGGCCTCCTGCTGCAGCTGCCAGAGCACGATTTCTGTTCTCATCCTGAAGCAAAGTTCTTAACACGAGGTACTATTTCTGGGTTAGTGGAGTCTGTAACTCGAGGTACCACTGTACATGCCATGCATATCTGAGGTGGGGGTAGGAATGTAAGGCAGAATAGCTGAGGGGAGACTCAGAGGTGTGGAAGCCCCCCTGATGCTTCTCAAGACGTGGCTAAGCCATGACACCCTCATGCCACGTGGCAGGGAAGTGGCTGCTCCACACAGAGGAGGCTACTGCTGCTGCTCCTGCCACGCAGGCCTGTCCAGGGGGAGGAATGCCCAGCCGGGTGCAGGCCGGCCAGAGGGAAAGAGGGTTACAGGCCTTAGGAGGCGCCCTGGGCGCGACCGGAGCAGGAAAGGGGCGTGGCCGGCCACCCTGGCAGGGCCGGCAGACGGGGCGTGGCCTCACCTGTAGTAGCTCAGGAGCCCGTTGCTCAGCACGAACCAGCGCCGCTGATACCCTTTGATGTAATTGGTCCATTTGAAAAGCCAGCCCTCGCGGGCTGACCCGGAAGTGGAGCTGGTGGACCCGGAAGCGGAAGTAGAGCTCCCCCCTGGAGTGCCTGTCACCCCCCCTGGGGCCGGTCCCCCAGGGCCCAGGGTGCCTCCTCCGCCGCCAGGCCCCGGAGAGGGTAGCGGGGGCGCTGGGCCGGGCCCACAGGTCGCTCCTGGGACGGAGGCGACGGGGCCGCCCGCTCCGCCAGGCGTCGTCGCTGGGCCGGGTCCCGCCGCTCGTAACTCCGACATGGCACCGCGCAGCACCGCCGCCGCCTTCGCGAGCCCCGAACTGCCTCGGCCAACGAGAGACCAGGAACCGCCGGAGGCTGAGCGCCTCCCTCCTTCTTGGCTTCTCCCTCCCCCCAAACGATGCGCGTCGCGCCGTCACCCAACCCTCCCCATTAGCAGCGACGCCCACTCCAGGGGCCGGAGTCCCGCTTGGTACCGCCTCCGCGGCTGCTACTGGTCCAAATATGCCCAGGGGGCGTGGCTTGAAGCTGCATTGGCCGGTGAGGCGGCGTCGTTCGCTTCCCAATAGGCTTCTTTCTCGCCGCTCCTATTGGCCTCTTCTCTTGTCCTTTGCAGGTAAAAACCAGTAAGCAGCTCATGGAGGGGGGGGGGCGTTGCAAAGACGCTGTCTCTGACGTCATCGCGGAACGGGAGCTCTGTTGGCTAGATGGCGAATGACATTTGAGAGCCAACGGTAATGGGCGCTTGTGAAGAGGACGAGCCAGCGCTCCAGACCCAATGCCATTTGCGCCCTAGCAGCCCAGTCCTGTTCCTGTTTACCAGGACACAGGTCTACCGAGTTCCAGGGGCTCGCATAAGATTCCAGCCTCACTTAAGGTTCTGGCCCCAAATTGCCTGACAACTCCGTTTTAAGAACTTAACTTTCAAGCAAATGTATTTAGGTCTAATTCCTCCAAAAATTGGCTTAGGTAGGAGCTCAAATATATGGCTGCAAAAACTTACACCTTATGGGGATAATCCTGCCGGCATTGGGCTAACAGGACCAGCTCCCTTATGGATCAGTAGGAATAAAATGGTGAGTTCTTGGTAAAGGAAAGTGGGGGGCCCCAAGGATCTCTTGAGGCTGGTGCTTTTTACACAATCTAGAGTTAGGGATAACCGTGTTTGCTTAAGACATCAAATTATTCAGGGTGGTAAAACACAGATTGTGAAGAGTTCCAAGCAGATTGCTCCAAACTGGTATTGAAATGGCCAGTGTGATGAACTCTTAAGCTGGAGGTGACAATTGTTGCGCTTTCTCCTCCTGAACAGATTGCCAAAACCTTGAGAGAGAAACTGCTGGGTTGCTCCATCTTTCCATTTTATTATTTGTTTTAAGTTATTTCAAATGGTTACCACCTCAAGTGCACACAGAAAGGCAACATAAATGCAGTAATAAACAATTGTTCAAATGTATTTTTCTTACGGCTGTTGTTGCCCTACCACTGTTAATAAATCTGCACCTGAATTTCTTACAAGAAAAACCATTTTAAATCCAACCTTGTTAATCTTAAATGGCAATCTTGTTTGCTCTTTGCTGCAAGAGCTGGCTAACATGTTGTGGAAAAGGGCTGATTTCCCTTAAGCTTAGTAACTGTTGCCCCTCACAGTAAAATGGCAGTATCTTAATCCTAACCTAGCAATGTAAAATTTAGAAGGAGCTCAAGAAATGTCAAGATAGCTCGTTTGTTTTTTGTTAAAGGTAGCCAAGAACACAAACTGAAAAACACTAATGGGGGAATATGAAAAGCTAGCATTGTCTACATATAACTAGTCTTAGAGCAAGGCCTAATTTCATGCAGGTGGCAAAGGGAAAATCCTGAAAGCAGAAGAGGATGGTATAGCAGAAGGGGGGGGGGGGAGAGAAAGGGTATTCTGACCACCCTGGCTCTCAGATTTCTCTCAAGGGAATGCAGCCCTCAACAGAAAAAAACAAAACAAAAACCTTTACATAGACCAGGGATAGGGAACATTTGGCTCTCCACAGTGCTACTTTTCTAGCAAAAGAGGTGCTGGAGCTCACCATGAACTTCTCCCTTGTTCTTTTAGAATGGCAGTGGCACCCACCTGAGAGATACTAGAGCTGAGCTCTGTCTGGAAAAAAACCTCTGGTTCTCCAGATGTTAAACTACAGCTCGTCGGCCATGCTTGCCAAGGCTGTTGGGAGTTGTAGTTCAGCAAAATCTGGAGGGGGCAATGGCTTCCCAGCCCTGACAGACAGCTGTACAGTGGAACCTCGGGTTGTGAATGTGATCCGTGCCAGAGGCACGTTCGCAACCCACAGCGCCGTGTCTATGCACGCATGGGTTGCGATTCAGCGCATGCACAAAGCCCGATTTAGTGCTTCTGCGCATGTGCAAGCACTGAAACCCAGAAGTAGCCCGTTCTGGTACTTCCAGGTTTGGCGTGGTGCGCAACCCGAAAACACGTGACATGAAGCAGCTGTAACCCAAGGTACCACTGTACCTGAGTACAATTAAGCATAGTGGATATGGCAATGGATAAAACCCTGAAGTGCAGCTCCAAGGGATATGCCAAATTCCTGGGCCAAGGTGTGCTCTAATCCCTGCCAACAAGCCATTCCATGGCAATGAGGAAAAATGAAGAGAACTGATGTGGGGTAGTACCACCTAAGCCAATGTACTTAACTGATTCATGCAAAATGTTTATTTTTTCTTAGAGGCTTTATTCACACTTTACTACTATATTAGATTTGTCAAGCACCAGCAGCCCATACGGAAACACCTGCTGTTTGGGTCTGAATGAGACAGCCCCCTAGTTTATAAAAAGCAAAATCCATACACAGAACACTATGCACACTCCCCACAAGTATAGAATTTTTTTTTATTTACAATACCCTATAAAAATGTAAATTTAGAAATTTCATTAATCATAACCAAACCAAAAAGTAAAAGCACAATAATAATAATAATAATGGACCACTTGATCGTGTTTACGGAGAGGAGTAAAGAGTAGAGGAAAAGGATTAAGAAAGGTTGAAAGGCTGTAGGGAAAAGGAAGGTGTGAGAAAGTAAGTTAGAAATCTGGATTTAAGGGAGGTGTAAGGAGAATACTGTGGAGAGGCAGCCAGTTAGTAACAGGCGTTTACTGGTTGTAGAATACCTACATGTGCAAATTGTTTTTAAAAGCAAAGAAAGAATAAAAAAAAAACACCTCACCACATTCCAAAAAAAGGAGCAAGAAAACAGCAGGACCTAGCAGTGTATGATATTGAAACTCACTAAGATTAATCTGTTCCAGGAAAATTCATTCCTGGTACCTTATTGGTTAGTCTACAAGGGATCTTGGCCAGCTGGAGCTTGAAGCAAGGTGTAGGTCAGACAAAAAGCTCAGGTAGAAAGTGAGTCTCAGGAAGACTAGACAAATGTGCAAAGATGACATTGCTTCATCACAAGGTTCAGAAAAGGCGGATCAGTTTGCAGGACTGGGTGACGCCATATTGAGGCATGTGGCACTGGAAGAGGTGGGGAGACAGAGTCACCAGTGGGCCAATCAGAGGGACTTCCCGTCATTTAAAAACACTCCCAACATAACGGAGACACCAACAGGTCTCTCCATTTCCACAATAAATGTGGACTATTCTCTTCCTCCTACCCAGGCCGGTGTTCTTAGTGACAGGAGACAGGAAAGCGGAACTACTTTCCTTGCTAGTCCATCAGTAGTGCGCTGAGGAGAAAGGGGTCTGTGTAGGGAGGGAAAGCCATTGTGAAAGTGCTGAGGGAAAGTGGGGGGGGGGGCTTGGGGTGATTCAATGCAGCAAGGACATGCAGAACTGCAAACTAGCAATGAGGGGCGGAGAAGGTAAGCACATCCCCAGCCAAGCTCAGAGCAAGAGAGCAATCTTCTGTGCTGGACCAGAGACACAATCCCACAAGGATTTATTCTGAGAAGGCACTGCCTCCTCTTCACCCACTAAAATACTCTGGAGGTGGCAGCAGTGATGGGGACCAGCGTGGCAGCAGTTTGAGGCCTTCTATCGTATTCCTTGAATTAACCTGAAACAGAAAAAAGCAGCAAGAACTGTCAAGAATGTGTACTCTTTCTAGCTACTGCAGCCAGATTCCCTTTTTCCCCAGCTCAATTTTGTTTCATATCCATATAAAAGGGGTGCAGAGCCTGTGGACTTCCAGGCACTGCTGGAATACACCTCTCATGATTCATGACAACTGGCTCTACGCCAGCTTTTCTCAACCTTGCGTCCCCAGATGTTCTTGAACTACAATTGCTATTATCCCTGATCACTAACCATTCTGGCTAGGAATGATGGGAGTTACAGCCCAGCAACATCCAAAGTTGAGAAAGCCTGGGTTACGCTGGCTGGAGCCGATAGGAGTTGGAATCCAGTAACATCTGAAGAACCACAGGTTCCTCACCCATGCCAGACAGCTTCCTCAAAACTTAAATATTACAAAAAACTACAACAGTTGTGATCTGACACGAAAGTCTCATTCCAGCCAGTCCTTATTAGTGCACTTCCAACAATTAACCCCTACTGTGGAACTATTGCGAGTGTGAGAATCAGTGCCACAGCAATATCTTCTCCACTTTTCTCCATTTTTAAATATATTTATATATATAATTGTAATTATATATATATATTGGAGACACAATTTCTCCTTCCCGTTCTCCATTTCCACGCCTGACTTCTATTAATGTGCGGATAACATGACAATACTTACTGCAACTTTGTCTCTAGCACATTTAGTTTCTGCTGATCAACATAGCGAGAGAAGAGAGACAGGAGATTAGAGGGGGTGGACACTGGCTTGGCCAAGGCTGCCTGAGGGATCCGGAGAAGCTCTCTGGTTGCCATGAACATCAGTTCCGTCCTGCCAGAGACAAGGAAGTAATGGTCATTGTAAGAATGGCTTGCAGGGCATGGAAGTGGAGGTTTGCCAAGATAGGCGCTTGAGTTTACATGCCTAGCACATCATAGGATTTGATCTGTAACCCACTCCAGAATTGTATTTGCAAGGTAGAGCAGGTAAAATGTTTTTTACCGTAAATAGATGGGATTTACTACTGGGAGATAAGAGACAATTACCCCATGTTGACAGATATTTTAGGAAACAAGGATGGACACAGCAAGATTGACAGTACTTCACACCACATGACACTGTTCTAAAGTCAAACTTGATCAATTCAACAGGGGCACTGCTCTCAGAACATTTGTCTTTGGCCACAACTTAGATTTGACTACCAATTGGTGAAGAAACGGCAAACATGAGACCATTTCTGGAAAAGTTGTTTCCTTAGCGCGATCCCATTTGATATTAAAGGAGGCTGAAAGGGCAAAAAGGAATACGGTGATCCAAGTTTACGGAAGACAGCTGAGAGTCCTCTGGAGCTACAATTATAATCAGGAAGCAACCTTGACAGCTTTAGTAGACACTAAAAAAGCCATGATCAATATTCCAGCTGCTGATCTTTTGCAAGGCTGAGACAGGAGGAGGAGGAGGAGAGAGGTCTTGAACCTACCAATGTGGGTATTTACAATAAGTGGTTACAGTGCTAGACTTTCAGAAGAGGATGCTGCAGCTTTCTGCCTCCCCCTCTACTCTTCCCAGCAATTTTAAGATAAAAATGCTCCTTCCCCTTGGGATCCTTCTCAAGGAAGGTTCATAAATGCAATAAACTATGGCTCTCACATGCTATATGGCCGAGATGAAGAGAACAGGTCCAAATATACTTAGTCCTTAAGTTGTACAGTACAAGATCACCAGAGCTTCAAGCCTGCTGCCCTACTCCTAGGTGTAATTTGACGGGCTCTTAAGCACATGGTGAGCCATCTCTGTGCAAACATCAAAGCAAGGACTACCAGCCTCAACTTAGCAGCTAAAGAACCTGCTTTGAGTGTTTGAGTATATACAGAGTGCTTTTCCCTCCCCAAGCAAACACAGCCAGCATGGTGGCAAAGACAAAATGTGCACTGAAAGAAGGGCAATAAACAGATGAGCAATCAAATGTCTCCGCACTCCACCCCACATGCAGTACAGCAGTGGCAATTGTAACAGTATGGAATCAAGGGAGGAATTGTGCAAACCTGTAGAGCTAAGTAACTTGCTTCTCAGGTGCTACCAACATGTACCAGAAACTATGCAAACTAGTCTTCACCTACTGTTGTGGATTAGCTGCATTCGTCTGAAAAACGAACTCAAAATATTTCATTTTTGAAGGAATACATTTGAAAAGTAGACACAGCAAATGCCGGGCTGCCCAGACTCACCACTGGTTGTCTTGCAAGAGCTCTGTAGTAGAATCTGAACTCTGCAGTTCCTCCCCACGGCTCAAGACCAAGTACAGCAAAGAGAGGCCAAACTTAAGTGGAAGGGGGGGGGGGGGGAGAACAGAAAGGAAAATTAATGCTGCAACCCTGTGTACACCTCCAGTAAAAAGTTATTCCCCAGTTAAGTCCATCTTACTTTAAAGAATGACTAAATTTCCATTTAGAATTAAAAGGGCCAATCTGATTTTTTTTAAAAAACAACGTAAAATGGTCAGCTGTACAGAAGAGACAGGGCAAAAGAAAAGTAACTGATATCAAAAATCAAGAGATGTGAGAACAGCTGCCTAGGAACAAGATAGTGACTGCAGAGCTTCATTCAGGTGAGGGAGCAAGGGCACTCCTTGCATCCTAGCAAATCTTTGTAAGCAGCTGTGCCTTTAAAGCCTAATCATTAATACCTCCTCTATCCTGAAGCAATGCCTAGCCATAAAAAAGTCTAGTGGTACACTAAGCACTGATAAAAGTGGAGTAAAGAGAAGAAACCTTGTTCTGGAGCACATTTGTGAGGTGCAGGTTGGCCGATGCTGTCGTCGTCGTGCTCTGAGGTAGGTTCATTAGCTGCTGCAGGATGCTGGCGACAGTTCCCAGCGGAAGATGATAGAGAACAAGGGAGAACGGCCTCAATAGGCAGGGTAGCACCTGAGGAAAAGGTTTTTAAAAATGCCATGCTTTTGTCACAGGACAAGCATATTCCACAACAGAGACTGACATCCTAATTTCTGAGTCTAATCATTAATATATTGCAGTAAAACTCCTTTATGCTGAGTGCTGTGCATAGCATTGCTATAGCACTGAGTTTGTTTTTGTTTTAAAATGCTGGTTTATTGTTCATTGTATTGTATCTGGTACTTTTTATATTTTATTATCAGGTGGAAATGGTTTTTATTGGAAACTAAGCTGCTTTCTGGAGGAAGCTCCTCAAACAGTGGGGTATAATGGATAAATATAAGTTTAAAGTGGGAGAAACAGACTCTCCATCTTCATTTTCCTACCCTTTCAAGAAAGCCGCTTTCTAACTGGTTTCTTGAACTTTTATCAGCCTTTGTCTTGATAAACACAGTACATTCTCAGGTTTATGCCTCTGGTACTTAAACATGTTATAAACTTTCTTACAAATGCTAGTTAACACCCTACTTTAAAAGACTAGGAAGGAGATGGGACGACTGGAAGAAGAGATGTGCTCTATTTGTGGCTTCGGCCTCTCCAGATTATCAAGGGAGACTGCCAACAGGAGCTGGAATCTGTCTGTAAAACCATGGCTGTCATGGTTTACAGAGGATTCCTATGTTTAAGTCTTGCTAAGTCCAATGGGGCTTACACCCAGGTAAGCATGCACAGGACTGTAGCCTTAGTCATTTTGTTGAAATACCCCTGTCAATTCCAAAAAAGACTAGTCCTAACACACACAAACAGGACTACTGTACTTTCCTCTTACTTTAGTAAGAGAAGGCATTAGTTATGCAAGTGAACTCTTCCATTCCTGTAACACTCAAGACAACTCCTTAGTGGCCTCTCTTCAGCAGTGTTTACCTCATCCTGAGCATCCTTCTTAATTAGGAATGGCAAGTTCCTGGCTGTGGCCATAAGTATATCAGCGGCTTGCTCAGTGGACAAGAAAGGTAGGATCCGGGCAACCAGACGTTTTCCTTTCCGAATACACATGATCTGCACAAAAGCATCATCACACAGCCTGCCAGAAAAGAGCACACAAATCACTGTTAGGTGGCGCCAGAGCATGTGATTCTTCTCCCCCACCGAACTTCCTCTCTAAGTGGCATGCAGAGCTGGGGTAGCTTTGAAAGTCACAGCCTTGCTCACAGTCACAACATTCTTCATGAAAGGTACAGCATCTAGCAACCTATGCAGAGTTCTCCCATTTCATCAGGAGCAGTGGCCTCATTAAGGTCAAATAATTATTTTGAGCCAAAACAGCTTTAAAATCATATTGGGTTGGCAACTAGGGAGCTCCCTGGGCCAGGAATGGCACTCTAAGGGGGAACATCCACTTCACAACCTAGAAGTGAGGGGTAATTATGGAGAAGGCTACAGTTGTGTCCCCACCACAGGCCAGGAGGCTGCTAAAACAAGAAGCCTAGGTGAGGAAGCGGGGAATGACAATAAGTTTATTACCAAATAGTCTGTCCTAATATCTTGGAAACAGTTTGACAAGTATTTCCCCCCAGAAGCAAATCTGTACCAACTAGTTTTTGAAACTTATTCTTGCAATGCTTATTCCATCAGCCCCAATACTGCCATTATCAGTAAGGAAACACAATCCTGTCTATCTAGGCTTCGGCTAGTGGGGCATCCCGCTTAGCAGAGTTGTGTTCATGTGATGCTCCCCCGTCTGTGGAATTGGGGGACAGGCCAATGGTCACTAATTCCCCCTACAGCCGCTTGTGCACCCGAGTATCTGCTCTGTCACATTGGGAGGAACTATTTTCTTTTTGGAATTGTACAAGAATCTTACTCTTACCTTTCCTGGTTGGGCGTTTTCCCCTTCAGGTTGTCATACATGTCACAGATCTTCTGCTTCCTCTCCTCCATCAAAGCCAGCCTGTCGCCCTCCAGGCTCAAAAGGTAGCGCCTCTCATAGTCTTCTACATCCAGGAGGAGGCTGTATGTCTAGTAATCAAGAAATGGGCTTTAGACATGCATCTAAACTCAATGCCGTATGTCACTTCTTATATGACTACAGTCCTAATACATGAATAACACTGCCAAATGGATAGGCTGTGCCATCCCCCCACCTTCCCCCAAAACTTTAGACTAGGCCAAGTCCAGATAATTAGATTGATAGACTTGTAAGTTGGAAGGGACCCCGAGGGCCATCTAGTCCAACCTTCCGCAATCCAGGAATCTCAACCAAAGCATCCCAGACGGATGGCCATCCAACCTCTGCTTAAAAACCTCCAAGGAAGGAGAGTCCACCACCTTCTGAGGGAGTCCTTTCCAGCTCAGTGTCAGAAAGTTCTCCCTTCATTAACTTCATTTAAAAGGAAACTAGACTAAGTAGGAAACTGAGACCCCAAATAGAAGCAGTAATCACGGCTAAACCACCAAAAGGATGTACAAGTGATTTCAACAGTAGCCCCTCTATTCTAAATCCAAGATGGCATAACCCATCATGGTTAAACTGCGCTGCCACCAGTTTAACCACTAAGGGCTGAGTTAGTAGCTCCCCTTTAACCTTGTACTGGATGATTCCCGCTTTCCAGGGGGAATGCACCAAAGTCTCAGACTTACCTTCTCAATAGTGAAGAGAGTCTGACGCCTTTTATCTCGAACCTGCTTCTCCTTTGTCTCCTAAGGAAGAGTGCAAGACATGCTAAGAAAAGTTCCCACTGAACAGGAAAGTTCCCCTCTGCAACCTGAGCAGGAACAAGGTTTGACAACGGCAAGAACCCATATTTGAGAAGAAAGATGACAAACCCATAGCATTATGCTATCTATGGAGGGAGCCCAAGTAATCCTAGCCAGAGAAACTTACATCTTCTTCCCCTCGTAACGTCACAACAGCATCAATCATCTTGCGGGGGTTATTCACACTGGAGACTGTGAGCTTCCCCAGTGAGCCTTCGAACTGCACTGCAAACATAAATAAAAGGCAATGCAGGTGAAATTGCATGAGCGAACCTACCTGCCCTAACATCTTGCTATTGCTACACAAAATTATAATGTCCCCATCCCTTCCCAATTACATTTTCACTCCATCAACCAAACTGTGCTTTCCTAATCAACCATCTAGGAAATGAGGCTATATTTTGGGCTCAAATACATGCAGACCTACAAGGAAATCTGTTCCTTGTGTCTAAGCTTGCCTTCCTTTACTCCCCAAGCCCTGGAATGGTATATAGGGTGAAGTTTTCATATGCAGCAGAATGAGATGGTAGAATCCTGAGGGAGCAGAACAGGTTAAATCACTCCCAACAAGTAGCGGGAGGGAGGGGAGTATGTTTCTAATGATCCTCCATATTAAAGACACCACGTGAATAGAAGCTTAGCACAAGGAACACATCTCCCCATGTGCTATTTTTCTATTTGCAGGGCATTCTTTGCCTACCCCACCCCCACCCCATGCAAGGCTGAAGTAGCACAGTCCTCCCTTCCACATCTGGATTCTAGTTCCTCCTCCTGCTACATGCACTCAGATCAGTCCTTGGTGCACAAGGGTACTTACCTGGCTTGTAGGCATGCTCTAACTTGGCAACTTGTGGGGTGATTAGTTTGGTGCGCTCTTTTTTGGGACCATCACCATGCATTTCCTCAGCTGCAGATAATTTTTCCAGCTTCTGAAAATAGTTCTAAAGGAAGAGAAAGCTGGTTAGAAACCTAGAGGCACAGAACCCTTTAACCCAAGACGGGAAACTTGTCCCCAGCAAGACAAGAAGCAGAGTGCTACAATGGGCCTCCATGAAGCACCAACCTGATAGTAGAAGTCATCCAGGTATGGATCAGTGCTTTGCAGTTGCATCATCTGGATCTTGGACACCCAGTCCTTTTCCCGCTGCAGCATGAGATTGGCGTAAGGGTCCTTCCTGATCTGCTCCTGGTGGCTATTCCGGTGGCTCCCTCTGTCCCCTGCTGACCCATTTAAGCTCCGGTGCTGACTGAAAGGGGTGCCACAAAATTCAGGAAAAGTACAGACCAATTACAGTGGAACCTTGGTTCCCGAATGGTTCAGTTGCTGAACACATTGGCTCCCAAACACTGCAAACCTGGAAGTAAGTGTTCCGGTTTGCAAATGTTTTTTGGAAGCCGAATGTCCAACACGGCTTCCGCTTGAGTGCAGGAAGCTCCTGCTGCCAATCAGAAGCCGCGCCTTGGTTTTCGAACAGTTTCAGGAGTCGAACAGACTCCCAGAACGGATTAAGTTCAAGAACCAAGGTACCACTGTACACAGTAGGACACAGCATGCAAGTGCTCCAGGACAGCGGTCTGGGATTTATACGAAGTCTCTTGGCACAAGACAAGTCTGAGAAGAACAGATGCACTCAAGCAAATTCCTTCAGCTGTATTTTTACATGTCCCAAGAAACAACCTGGGGTCAATCCAGCATGCAAGTTCATGGCTCTAAGCTTCCAAACTTAAGAGCAGGTAAAAGAGGCTAAATTTCTTCTGAATAAGCAAATTTCACCCCAGTCACCAGTTTGCTCTGTTGTGACAGGCCATGAAGTTACTTGCAGGATATTCCTTGAAGGGGTGACCAGCATAACCACAGGATGTTGAGAAATACCTCCACAGAGAGACACAGTACTCTGGGGTATGATCACTGTGCCAAAGACCGCATCAGAAAAACTGGCAATAAAAACAAAATTCTCATCCTAGTTACAGAGATAAAGCCAATACACGCAAGCAGATTTTGGTGAAGGCTTAAAAAAATAGAAAAGCAATAGATAGGGAGTTAGCTGCATAGGATACTGAGGCCTATCATCCTAAGAATTGTATTGCAAAGTAAAGCTAAACATCTGTTGAGTTTGCTTCCAGTGGCAAACCAGATGTTCCAAAACAGCTTAGTGGCAATAGGTATCCCTTTTTGGTCTCTGCACCTCCTCCCTGGAGACACACTGCCCCCAACATATGGAGGTTCAATTTCCAGCCATTTTGGCTGTATTGCTATCAATACAGACCCATGAACTGTCTAAATTCCCTTCCATCTAAACTAGCAGCTATCTTCCACTTGAGGCAACTAATTTTGTTAAGATTATGAACTGCCTGAATTAATCATTCCTTTTCCTATTCCTACTTCTTTTTGCCACTCCAGTTCCATTCGGAAGTCCAGGATAATCTCCAAGTCCTTCACAGAATCAGAGTGGAAGGTGTGTCAGACGGCCATCAAGCCCAACCTTCTGTTGCTGCAGGGAATCCACTTCTGTAGAATCAGTGGAAAATGAGGGCTCCAATGAACAGGAATGAGTTGGATGCCCACCAAATTATTCTTCCAAAAAAATATGATTTTATGTAGATTTTTTGCGGCAGACATACTGTAGGCACTTGATATATATTTATATACAGGCTACATCAGACACAGAAATAGCTTTTCCTTGACACCAGGTATACACAACCTTGGCAGAACTTTGCTTCTTGTGCTGGGAAGGCATTTAAGCTTTCCCTCCCTCCACCAGCAGAAGCACACAGATGCACTCAACACTCACTTCCTGTTCTGCTGCTGCCTCTGGTGCAAGAGTCGCCGGTGCTGTGGGTGAAGGTGGGTCGTATCTGGCCGGAACATCTGCGGTTGAGGCCTAGGGAATAAAGTTCTCTCAGGAAAGGGCAATGGAGAACCCACACGCAATTCAGCTTAGCTGTCTTACTGGAAGAAAGGTGAAGCAAATGGGATACCTTAAATTCTGCAGGTGGGCTCCAGGACATGGGGAATGGTGTTGCGATGAAGGGGCAGGTGGTGCCCCAAAGTAGGCACGAAATCCACTAGCTGCAGGCATCATCTGCCCAACTCGGCCCTGGAGTAGTTTGGGGTTCATGGACGCAAGAGGGTTGCTGACAAGTCCAGAGACACGTGCAAACTGGCTGGGAGACAGCCTCCCTGCCTGTAGGGAGAAGCAGGAGAAAACAGCATCATCACTGCAAGAACTTTATCTGCTAGGGTATGCAAGAGAAAGAAGCATACCAATGCTACATTGCTGATGGCTCCTCCGAATATATGATCTGGCAAATGAAGCAAACACAAGAAGCAGGTATACGGAGGAAGAACTTGCATAGTAGAGCAAATGCCCATAGGCCAGGAGTGAGGACCCTGTGGCCCTCCAGATGTTGCTCAACTCCATCTCCCATCATCCCTGAGCATTGGTCATGCTGGCTAGGGGCTGTTAAGAGTTTGAGTCCAGCAACTTCTGGAGATTCACAGGTCCCCCACCCCCGCTGTAGAGGATGCAACCACAAAAATGCAAAGGAGAGCAAGACAGTAGTCAGATGTTTACCTGCGCTCCTCCTAGCAGCTGTGCTCTTTGAAGGTGGGTGAGAACAGGAGTAACATTGGGAGGGAATGGGTGGCCCAGGAGGGAGGAGTTCTGGAAAAAGGAAAATAGAACACACCGACTGTAGAAACAGTCTGACACAACATGAACATTCCTATGTTCCTCCTTCTGGATATTACTGAGATGACAGAAAACAGAAGGCAGGAGCAGTGCAGAAGCTAGAAGCGTCTGAAACAAGCAAGACGAGACGTTTAAATAACTGGCCATTCCTATCATACAGGACAAGACAAAATAATTCATTCTAGCATTAGGCAAACAGTATCATCATCACATCTCAACACTGGAGAGCCATACTGAGGATCTCTTCTGAAGGATATTACAAGCTGCAATACTGCTAAATTGCTTTATGATTAAAAGGGTACACCAGACCACTAAGGAGCAGGAGCACTAAATTTCAACTGTTGTATGTGCTGTCCTTTCAAGGGCAAAACCCAAGAATCTTAATACATGAAATTGGGTGTCATGAAAATTAAACAGAAGACAGGAGATTTGAGCTCTTTCTCCTTTTAGGCTTTTTTGTTTTAGGCTTTCTTGTCTAACAATGAACAATTATACCAAAAGCCAAACTGAAGGTCAAGTAAACCTTACAAACACACAAAAGTGCACTGGGAATCTCCTGTAGCTGACAGGCTCTGTGTTGCCCCCTAGGGATTCTGAATGTGTTCAAGGCCAGAAGGGGGTTTATTTCAGAACAAAGCAATACAGAAGAGAGACTGAAGGTTACATTGATGAGTAAAGGCCTTCATGAACATTTTTAAATAGCGAGGAATGTTGGGGGAGAGTTAAGGGCAAGAACAGTTGTTAAACCACAAGCCAACACAGAGATTTGCTCAGTCAGAACTACCGTCATATTGCAGAGCTGGTTTGGAGACATTCTCTCACTGAAGGGGCTTGGGTAACGCTGCTGAATGGGGACTCTAATGTGAACAGGCTTTGGACATAGGATCTATTGAAAGAGAAGAAAAATGAAAGCAAAATAAGCAAATCAGTAGAGTTGAGATTAAACATCACCACCAAATGCTCCTTTCAACTCCAGGTACCAGACTGCATCCTAACCATTAAGATATCATGCTTCTAGCAATCACCTTCATTGCATTTGAAAGGGAACAACAAAAGCAAACAAGAGCACTTCTTTCAATAGCAGATTGGACCCACATTTCACTGAACACTCAAAACGCCACTGGAGAGAAAGTCACATCCTTGAAAGGGCATCTGTGTTACATTTTTATGAAAAGTTTCAGATATTTAATTAATGCTGTTTTCCCATTTTGTCAGAGACAGGCAGACGGAAGACAAGCTTCTATCATGGGAGAGTTTGACATCTAGAGCAGCAAAAGGGCAAGTAAGCAAGCGTTCCAAGGGGACAAGGGCGCAGGTGGAAAATAGCATTAGCCTTTGCAGATGCTAAACTGAGACCTCTGTGGCAACCTCTGTGCTACACAACGCAGCAGAGTGCCTTTTGCTTTCATTCTGTTCTTTGCTGAAGCCCCCATCCCAGATCCACACACCCTCAATTCCAGAAGGAAGAAGCAATACCTGCTGGTTAAAGTTGGGCATGGTGGGCTGCTTAGGTGGCGTCCCAATAGGAACAGCACGGACAGGAGGGCTGCCAATAACTGGCGAAGATGACCGCCTGGGCAGCGCCCGCTCCGAGAGGTCCTGCTCCTCTTCTCGGGCCTGCGGAGGTCTTTGTGGAAGGGCATATTCCAGCACTGACACAGAGGGGACCTCCTGCGCAGAAGGGGAGAACACACCAGCAACTTACTTTGAATATTTATACATTTGGGGAAGAGACGCAGGCAGAATGTAGGCTATTGAACTTAAGTCTGCAAGTCTCCCATGCAAAGACAGTGTCATTATCTTCTGTACAGTGCACTAGAGAAAACATTAGATAATGGAAGCCGGGGTGGGGTGGGGGCGAGAGGCAGGAGGAAGACAGTCACCTTTATGGAAAAACCAAGATTCCCTTTAGATGAAACAAAGCACTGCACCTGATTCAGAAGCGGTCCCCTGATGCGCCTGAGAACTGAAGGCCCATCCCAGATGCTCGAGTTGAGCCCACCTTGTTGCTGGAAAGAAGGGAACACAGGGATTAAAAGTCACATGGAGGTCCCTCCAACCTATGCAACCTACCAAAGAGATGAGATTGCTCTTTCCCCACCACTATGTAACCCCACTATCACTTGCTGCACACCTGGACAGGAGGCCGAGTTTGCACAGCCTGCATGATGGCTGGATCTTCCAACTCATTGTCAATCACCATCTTGCTGAGCCTCTCTGCCAGGTTCTCTTCGTGGTCCCCCAGCAGGTCCATCTCATCGGCAACTCCCGGATCCACTTGCTCTCCTCCTGGTGCAGGCTTCTCTTCCAGCTCTGCCAACCTTTCATGAGCTTCTTGCCAGTCATCATCTGCAAAGGAATGACAGGAAGGACATTTATTATTATTACTGCTGCTGTTATATTTTTTTACTAAAATTTGTATACCGCCCTACACCTGCAGGTCTCAGGGCGGTTCACGGGATATATTTCTTTAAGATCCTGCCATTCTTGCCCTATCACTCCCTCCTTGTTCTACAGCTGCAGCAGCATCTGCCTACAACTCCTGGGGCAAAAGATTGGAACATCAAAGGGATTTAACAAGCAGCCCAAATATCAGCAGTGCAACTTTGGAAGAAATAAGGATGTTTCAGCACGGTAAGGATATTATATTAAAAGAAGTATATATAAAACAGCCTCCGGCATATGAATGAAAAGGCAGGGTACACTTGTTAGACAAACTCACCAATTGCACCAGCTCCAAATGTGTCATCATTAAACTGGTCGATATCTTCATCTTCCTCAGCCAAGTTATGAAAGCCTTCTTCATCCTCATCCAGAGGGCAGTCCTCAAGGGACTTAACAGAAAAGAAACCCACAGCATTGATTTCAGGAACTAGAAAGGCATCTCAACATCCTCTTGTAGTATTCCAAAGCATTTCCCCACAAACTCTTCCCCCTCCTCCCCAGGCATGAGTCATAATTTCAGTAGATGGGTCCCCATCTTCATCCTTCCAACCAGTTCTTCCTTCACCCTTCCAAGACATATGCTACCAATACCCCTTCCACCCACCACCAAAGCACCAATTCTGAATTAACTAGGCACAAAATCCCCATGAGAGAAGACAACATCCCCACACAAACCATCACAGTCTGCAGCTTCCTGAAAGCCACTTCCTATGTTACAAGGCAAAATTAAGTACTCATCCATTTGCAGCTTCAAATGCAGCACTGTTATGGTAAAAAGCCTCTCAAAAAGATCAACTTGTGGCAGATCATACCAAAACTCACCACTTTTAATTTTGCTACCCCCACAGCAACTTATCTCTTCCACAGTGATTTCCTCCCACTCCTTCCCGTCTTGTAATATTGCTACACCAACTCCTTATTATGAATATAAAGTTCTGTAGGTGTCATGAGATTCAAAAAGGCAAAGGGCGCTGTTGACATGTGGGGGACACCTGGTCTTGAGCTGTGTGCAAAACTCAAGTGTCTTTCTATTCCTGTTTGGAACAAGCAGATAAGTAGTGTAGGCTGCAGCACACTCATAGTTCACTACCTGTATTTTCAGAGAACTATATGAATGTGAGAAGGCATTCTGCTATCCCACAATCATTCACTCTGCTTTAAAACTGCAGAGTTAAGTGGCTCAAAGACCGAAAACTGGCTATACCATGCTTTCCACATTGATGTTCCCTGTAACAAGAAGGGTGTTTAACACACCTTTTGCAAACGATTGCATAGTTTTGGTATTCTCATGCTCTCACTTCCTTTCTGGCATGCCAGAAAGAATTTCATCCAGGGAGTGGTTTTACTCATGAGTCAGTTCAAGCTAAATTTGGACCGGAGCACCTTTCAAAGCACAAACCAGACTTTGCTCTCTAGTTAGGTAAAACAATGCGACCCGAATTGTGTCGGATACAGAAAGAAACTAAACAAAGTATCTGCACTGAGCAAAAAACAAAAGTAATAGGAAGAGGAACAGAAACCAGCCAAGAGTTTTTTCTGAATGAAGAATCATTTCACATGGTTTACCTTTTTACAGACAGATCCTCTGGCAAATAAGCCAATGTGTATGAAAATCCAGGATAAGAAAAGAAAATGTCTATCCAAATAAGCATTCCTCCAGTATTAAGCATTTGAAAGAGGCAAAACATATTTGGTCAACTCACCAGTCAAATACTCATTTAAATATTGTCAAGTAATGGTAAAATATCTTAAGAGTACTAAATTTATTAGAAAAGGAAATGGAACACTTTAAACAGATTTGATGCTTAATTACAAGAACAAAATAGTTGACTGTTTATGACCTGGTTCACACATCACAGCAAGCCATACATAGTCTGAAACACTCAACTCAGCTTACTGCAAATGGGCAAGTGTGCTAGCGGATGCTGCTCAGTTATGCTGCCAAGAGACAAAAACATGGAACTGACTTAGCAGTAGGTGCAAAGCAGGACTCATGATTTGTTTCTTTTCAAACAATCCATGAGACGAAGCCAAGTTTTGTTTTTGGCTTACTGCTCATAGTTTGTTGGGAAGAACAAACCACAACTGCTGGCTTGCATGCAGCACAAAGCCATCCCCTCCCTGATCAGTTTCTCAGCTCCAAGGTGGGTAGAGCAAAGTGATCGTGACTGAGCAGCATGAAGCAGCACACTGTTCATTCATGGTGAACCATTGCTTTGCTTTTATGTATGACTTAATGTTATGTGCAAACAGAGCCATGGTGAAAGGATGAAATAGTTTTTAAAAAAAAAACAACCACCACCCTATTTTAATAACATTAAACAAGTTTGTAAAAATGTTAATATTCACATAATATCAGATATAGATTCTTTATACGCAGTCAAAGAACAAAATAAAGCCAACAACTGTACAAGTAAAACCTCGTAAACACATGAAATACATTAGAGAGTTTTGTAACACATAGATGATTATACATTATCAGGAATATATAAAATATGCCCAATATTAGATTTTCTCTGACTTTTATCCAGAACTTTGAAACCAGCACAGTTTTTTTGTTTTTGTTTTTCAAAAATGATCTTGCAAGAATGAAATTAAAACAGAAAGCGAAGTGAACTTTAAAAAAGCCATTGTAGAGGTAAGATGCCACCCAGACAGCAGCATTCCTGGTTTTAAATATCTTTACCGTAGGGACCAATATTTGACTGGTCAACGGATTTGCATGGCAACCCATTACCTACCAGAGCATACTAATACATTTGGGCTTAATGCACAGTAACTACAATTCTATCAGCCTTGTTCAAGCCCCTTGTTGCTCTATACCAGTTTATATCCTGTCTCCAAAGGTTACTGGGTTGGAAGAGCAATGGTCTGTCGCCAAAACAGCAGAGTCTGCTTGGAAGTGAGGGAAAACAGCAAGATAGGAAGTGCAATTTACTTTTTCTGGCCAAAAAAGAAACTATCAGTTTCACTTGCATCAGCAAAAGAGACTGAGAAATGAAAGTGTGGTTTATTTTTTAAAAAATTGTTTGCAGCTTCCCGATGATTCCAGCTTAAGACTCTAGGAAAAGTCTGGAGAGCTTTTTGACTGTTATACCTTGTGTAGCCAACAGCCATTAAATCACATAAAAACTCACAGCATAACAGAGGAGGGTGGACAGTAGTGGTGTGTCCATTTAGTGGTGATAAGTTAAGAGAATATGGAAGAAATCTAATTTTCCCCATAGTCCGATTTAAAAATGAGACATCTGTCAAACAGTAGTGAAACCTCAAATGTGGATTTATGCAAACGAGTAACAACTAAGCAGTTCTTCCACACACAAGAGCATGTGGAAAAGGCCTTTTTCTGCACAGTAATAAAACAAGAACAGTTCCCTTGATTCCTACATGGTGTTCAGAATGTGAAAAAGAATGCCTATCCAATGCTCCCAGTGTCCACGCAAGCTAGGAGCTTCTTTTCATTTTATTTCTAGTCACTTTCTTGTACCATACACAAGATGATACTCTTGCATTTCATGTTGACAAACTTAAAAGAATTAAACTCAGCCACCTAATTTCAAGCTTTCAATCACTTGTGTAAATTGGAATTGCTAGACCCTTGTTTTGAATCAAAAGTGAACTATTCCTGAAGCTCCGCAAACACCATCTTGGTAGTCAAGATAACCCCACAATTAATTGATACCTGTAGTTGTTTTAGCGATGAGCTCATATGTTTATATTCACTTGCTTTGATTTAGGCTAATTGGCTTACTTTTATGTTATCCTTATTTGGGGGGGGGGGGGGCTTGGGCTCCAAGCCCAGAAAGGAGAACTATCTGTAAGATTTGGGTATTTGCCACCTATGCCATCACCTAGTCAGGTGGAATGATGGGGAGTCCTGGCCAGAGTGATGTATGCTGCTTTGTGTATAAAGAACATAGGAATGTTTGCTTGGGTGTGGACAAGCCATCTCTCTGCTGCAGTGTCTGTCCTGTGTCTGTAAAGGCTGGAAGACCCGGCAGGCTGATTTGCTCTAAGTCTACACCTTTCTTTAATAAAGCAATAGAACTGATCACTCAAGCATTTTTTAGTCCTCCTTTGGACCTGCAGTTCAGAACAACCCTGAAAAGAAAGGAGCTGTGCTTTTACCATCTTTGCCGCAAGACAAAGTACTAAAAGAAGATTAAGGGGGTAACTATCCCAAGTTAGGTACCTTGACTCTGCACTCTTAAACGACTATCCCAGGGGTGTTAAACTGCTGCTTAAGCCACTTAAATGTAACACAAGAAGAGCCTGCTGGATTAGGCCAATGGCTCATCTAATTCAGCAACCTGTTCTCACAGTGTCCAACCAGATGTTTGTGGGAAACCAGCAAGCAGGATTCCGGCACAAGGGCACTCTCCCCTCTTTTCCCACTGTACAAAGGATAAAGAATCACATCTGTTGTCCCGCCTGCATTCAGTTCTTGCCCTGCCCATCACTGGCATGCAGCCCCCAAAAGTTTTGTCACAAGAGAATGAGGCCCTCAGGCTGGAAAAAGGTTCCTCACTCCTTGCTTAACTACTTCAGATTTTGTCATGGGAGGAGCTACACTGGAAGAAAGATGGAGAAGGAGCTCCAGCCTATTAAGTTCCCCATAGAAAAAAACCTAGCATACTTTAAAAAGGATGTGGAACAGACATGCCTGAATCACAGAACACAGTCCTCCAAATGAATGCTGCAGGCTACTGCCTCAGTGCAATCCAGTATGCCTGTACACTAAATTGCATGACATTTTTCACACTACTCTATCCTAAAAGTCTCACAGTGATCTGTTCCTCAGAACACAGTATTCTTCAGTTCCTATCAACAGCTCTATCACACGTTCTATCTACAAGCAGAATCCAAATGTAAACACTGCACAGAAAATATGCAAGAATTCTCAGTTTCTGCTGTTTTAGCCTCCTTTGTCAGTTTTTGCAGACAAAGGAGAACTCCTGTAACTTTGCAAGAGTATCTTACTGAATAGATAATATGTGCAAGCCCAATTAGTTAAATCCCCTAAAGCACATGTCCAAAAGCCAATCAGTTATATATATTATTCCTTAATACAATGTAGTTTTGCACGCAGTGATGCGAACCTCCGTTGCATCCCCGAATTTCCTTCTATAGTTCAAACCCCAATGTCTCACTGGGGCAAGTCATTCCACATTCACCTGGTACATTCTTCCCACATGACTTTCCTAAGGGATTCCCAGAATAGCAATGGATTTGTGGGTGCTCCATACACAAACTCCATCTATGCTGCAGATGACTGACCCCCTCCCATGTTTCTGGCATGGAAAGGGCCCTCAGGACCCGAAAACACAAATCAGCACCTCAGAATAGACCCTTCCCCAAAGGCCACTCCACATGAAAGCAGCTAGTTATTCGCTTGTTTAGGGCATAGGCAGCAGAGTTGGGGAAAGGATGCCACTCTCCTTCGCACATCCTAACAGGGCACCCAACTGGGAGACCCGCCCCCTTGAGCTGAGGGAACGGGAAGGGGCTGCTCCCCCCCCCCCCTCACCCACAGCCTAGATCAGACTCCACCGGGTTCACGGACAGGGGTCCTCCTGGGTCATTGTCCACAGACTCCTAGAGCGGCCCCTCTCTTCCAGCACGCGGCGCCGGACAGCTTGGGGGAGGGGGGAGAGAAGAGAGCCGAGAGTTCCAAATACGGGTCAAAGGTCACGGCAAGGGTGGCCCTGGGCGCTTCCGCCCGAGCGAGGGAGGGAGGCCCGGCAGCGCCCACACCCCGACAAAGCGTTTCCTCACCTGGTAGCGGAACATGGTTCGCGGGGCGCGGAGGCTCCCTGCCCCCCCACGCCCCACGCAGCGCCCGGGAGGCTCCGCGCGGATCCTTCTCCAGCTTCGGGACCCCGCCCCCTGATGCGTGCCCTGCGTCTTGACGTAGTCCCATGAAGTCCACCACACAGGTTTCCTCTTGCGTAGATCACTGAGGCGCGCATGCGTGCAGGGAGTCCCGTTCTATTCCCGGTCCCGCTATGAGGAGGAGGACGCTGCTTTATTCCCTCCCCTGCGTAAGGAGGCGTTGCCCTCTTAAAGGGCCAGAGCGCGGCTATTCTTGCAGAGGAAGCGGGCACTGAGTTTTATTTCTTGTTTCTTTTTTTATTCGAAAGCAATTGGTAATGTTGCGAATCATTCCTGTGCATACCTTGTGCACATTTGAGGTTTTGCAAAATAAATAAATAGAACCTCTGAGATGCTACGACCACAAGATAAATAACTCTTTGCAGTTATTTATCAAATTTAACGATATAGCCATTTGTTTGCTTATTTTAACTGCTAATTTTATATATTCTTTATTCATTAAGCTGCCCCAAGAGCAGAGAAAGCTGGTGTTTAAAGTTCACTCCTCCATGATGTGCACTTAAAGTAGCTTCCAGATTAAAAAAACACAAATCAGGAAGTAAACACAATAAAACACAAATAACAGCACCACACAAGCTGTCCCAGTAAAGAGCACCTTAAAAAAAAAAATAATTCAGAATACTGGAAGTTCAGTTTCTATTGCTCTGCAACTTGCATTTACTTATTTCTTACATTTCTATCCTACCCTTTCTCTCAAAGACATCCATAGGAGCAAAAATCAAAAAGTTAAAGCAATACAGTTCAAAATTAAAACATTTAAAAACAAACTAAAAACAGCTAGAACCATTTAGAACATTTATAAGCAACAACATAATACCATCACAGTCACTAATCTCAAAGTTGCCTTGGCCAGTGTCTTTCAGCCATCAAATGCCTGGGTAAACAGGAATGCTTTTAAATTTCAACTACAGTTAATGAGAGAGACTGATACACCACAAGAGGAAGACCATTCCTCAAACATTCCATGCCCCTTTCACAAGTCAAATCAGGCAGCAAATCATGCAAACTACAGATCATGTATATAAATAATATTATAATATGATATATGTCTATTATCTCTATAGGCTGCATAATTTTATTTCTCAGTGCCAAATATCTCATGGAGTTGCCACTGCCCCCTACATTACCCACAGGTCAACAATATCTATTTTACTTGACTTCAGCCCTGTGAAATCCATTACAAGTATATAGCCAGTGGCGTAGCGTGGGGGGTGCAGGGGGGGCCGGCCGCACCGGGCGCAACATCTGGGGGGGGGGCGCGCTCGCACTCGCAGCTCTCTGCCCCTACCTGGCTAACCCACGGGTTAGGGGGCGCAAATTACTTGCCTTGCCCCGGGTGCTGACAACCCATGCTACGCCCCTGTATATAGCCAATAACTAAAAAAGGAGCCTGTTTATGCAAAGTCTGGCCTCAGTAGGAGAGGGGAAAACATTAGTTCACCAAGAAGAACCCCCACCCCAGACACACACTGACTTCCCAAATTTTGATTTGTGTAGCTTTTGGTGTATTAACATAAAGCCCTTAGCTAAATTTGGATGGGCAATCTGACTCAATAATCTCATGTACACATTAACAATGGATAGAGTGTACATCCACTTCATTAACTGGAATGCTGACGAGAATAAAGCAAAAAGCATATGACGAGAATAAAGCTGCTATTTTTGTGCTACAATATTTGTTTGAAAGATCTACCATACTTTTCCATGTATAAGATGAGGTTTTTTTTATTCTAAAAGAATGTTTAAAATTGGGGGTCCTCTTAAAATTGGGTAGTGCATAGTGGGGACGTGGGATTGGTTGCTGCCGCGAGCAGGAGATTGTCAGCGGCGATTGGGCAGTTTATTGGTGGCTGCGGCAAGGGCTTTTGTCGTTTTGCTGTTGCTGCGGCAATAGGGCGGGTGAATAATTTTTGGCAATCCCCCCAAATGCTCAACAACCCTGGGCAATCGCCTCCCATTTTCTAAATTTGAGTCCCCCAAAATTGGGGGCGTCTTATACACGGGGGCGTGTTGGGCATGTTATACACAGAAAAATATGGTATGTCCCCTCCTTCAAAAATGGAGCACATGACAACTTACAGCAATGGCTGTGGCTCATTGGTAGGACATCTGCTTTGCATGCACAAGGTCACAGGTTCAATCCTCAGCATCACCAGGCAAGGCTAGGAATGGCCCTTGGCTGGAAACTCTGGAGAGCTACTGCCGGTCAGTGCATACAATGCTGAGCTAGATGAACCAGCAGTCTGACTCAGTAAGGCAGCTTCCTATGTTCCTAATGATAAAAAACACAGTCATAATAATTCTTAAAGTCAACAAACAAAATTGAACAGCATCATTCAGAATAAACAGGCAACCCAGAGGAACTCATAATTGATCATTGCACACACACCCCCAAGAATCCTTGCACTGTACAAATAAAGTTCTTCATCCATACAATAATTATGTACTTTTTACTACTTTCTGCCTACTAATCTACCAAAGACAGGTCCAGAATGGCAGGGAAGGGGGACAGTATATGTTGGAAGCATTGCCAAGACCCATGTTCAGGAGTGAGGAGAAGGGCAGAAGCAGCACAGCGCATTATAGGGCTGTCAGTTACATGTTGCCAAAAAGGAGGTAATGCATCAGGAAAAAAGGATGTGGAGTTGCATATGCTAAATGATATATATATATATAGACAAGCACATTTAGTAATAATTATTATGACTTAAATGGAAACACAAATGCAGCTGCTGGTTGGGGCATGGAGAAAGAATAATTCCTTTTCAAGGCCAAGGAGAGTCCAGGGTGATATGGGAACATAGACAGGCTTGAAGAAACAGGATAGGCTCTGACTGTTGCTCTGGCCATGGCCTCTGATGAGACAGGATGTGTGGAAGAAACAGAAGAACCCTCCACTCTTAGCTCCTTGTCCTCCTTCAACAGCCATTGCCATGGTAGCAAGTTGAATGAGGTGGGACAAGGGAGTGAAATAGGACAGTGATGAGTAGCTTGAACTTGCTATCCTTTATTCCATCAACCTTACCAAGAGCCCTGCTGGATAACACCAGAGGCCCAACTAGCCAACATCCCATTTTCCCACAATGGCCAACTGGACATGCCTCTAGGAAGCCCCAAGAAGGAGAATCCTCTACTGCTATTGTCCTCCAGCAGCTACTACTCAGAAGCAAATATAGAAATAGGATGGCCCAATATTTCCAGCTCAGTCTAGTGTCCTCTTCTTCTACCATTTGTCCAGTATACTGAGAAGTGGACCACAGCCTTCTTTCTTCCTTTTACTGAGTGATGGCAGTTAACTGGGGTGGGGCAGCAGCATGGCAAAAGCACAGCTGAGGTCTCCCCAATCACACTCTCTTTCCCAAAGCCAGCTCACCACTACTGCCTGCCCCTTCCCACTGCACAGCCAGATTTGGGTAGGCAGTAGATAGGGACAATAAGCTGCGCTACCAAGGTGTACTCACTTTGGGGAGGGTTTAAAGTAGCAAAATACACAGCATTTCATAAATAATTTAAAAAGAAACCCAAATTACAGCACTACTTGGAAGTGAAGTCCGCTCCACTGAACTCAGCGGTACCTACCTCTAAAGAGACACAGAGAGGAGTATGCCATTGGGCATCAACCCAAATCCCCAGCACTGCTGCATCTGCAGCCCTGAAACACACCCCACCCAGGGCAAAAAGCAAGCTAATGCCAGATCCCATAGAGAAAGCTAGCCAGGCTTACAGGACCACAGGCAGCTAGGTGAACAACTTGCTCCAGTAAAGGTTAGGAGCAGACTGAGGCTATTTAAGCTCTGCACTCAGTGTAACTTCTCTCAGACTCCACCCACTTGTGATTAACTCTAGATTCTTAAAAGGGCCATGCCTCTGGCCTGAAGACGAGCACTCCTCCATTGTTCTCTCACTTCCAACTTGTATAGTGCTCCCTGTATTGCTGGACTAGTGAGGAGGTTCTGGGGGAGGCATTTGGTTCCTCAGGGGAAGGCGCCCAAGAAGGTACCCTGCAGACACAGGAGATTCTTCTGGGGGTTCATGTTCCTCAGTCTCAGTTGTTCCTCAGTCTCCAGCAGCCGCATCAGAGCTCTGTGCCTGATCTGAGCTGAGCTGGAAAGTGTGCAGCCTCTTGGCTGCTGCTAGCCTGAAGCTGCCATGTGACAGTGGTGGGGCCACCTTGGGATCCATCAGATTTTGGGCTGGCTCAGCCCCTTCCCACCGCTCTTCTGGAACACTCCTTTGGGACTTTCTATGGACTGTCATTGCAAACTCAGTAGGTATAACCTTGAATTCTGTGTTGGCAGAATGGCAGTGGTGTCACATTGCAGGTAGAAGCCAGCAGGACTGGGCAGAGGGACCCTTCTACCCAGTACACACACACCTGCATGCCCAGGACAAAGGGGGGTTGGATTGCAGAGTTGGACTGTTACCCAAAACATATTTACTAGGGAGTAAGCAAAGATGCATTAAACATTAGGAAGAACTTCCTGACAGTAAGAGCTGTTCAACAGTGGAATTTGCTGCCAAGGAGTGTGGTGGAGTCTCCTTCTTTGGAGGTCTTTAAGCAGAGGCTTGACAACCATATGTCAGGAGTGCTCTGATGGTGTTTCCTGCTTGGCAGGGGGTTGGACTCGATGGCCCTTGTGGTCTATTCCAATTCTATGATTCTATGATTCTGTGATTCTATTCTATGCTTAGGATTACATTGTAAGAAAGCACTGTGAAATTTGCGCTGAATGCACCCTGTGCCTTTAAAGCACATTGAAGCATGCATTACCCCTCTAAAAACTTTGGCCACTGCAGTTTGTCAAGAGTTAATCAAAACTCTGGGAGAAGCAGGGCTAACTTTTTTTTCCTCCATAGACCTAACTCTAGCCTCAAGTGAGGGGCAAATTAGACCAGAAAACAGCTTGAGGAAAAGGATTAAGCAATTCCTTCTTCAGCACCACTGCACAAATCAAATTTGAAGATTATTGCACTTATTTTAAAAGTGGTTTCAAAAAGTCAGGAATACTGATCATGGGTTGCATGCATCATGTACAGTGGTACCTTGGGTTATAGACGCTTCAGGTTACAGATTCCGCTACCCGGAAGTAGTACCTCAGGTTAAGAACTTTGCTTCACGATGAGAACGTGTGGCGGCAGCGGGAGGCCCCATTAGCTAAAGTGGTGTCTCAGGTTAAGAACAGTTTTAGGTTAAGAATGGACCTCCAGAATGAATTAAGTTCTTAACCCGAGGTACTACTGTATGGTCTGGGGCTGAGAGAGAAAAGGAAATCAGTTTGTAAACAAAATATTTGAAATAAGCCTTAGTGACAAAGTATCATGTTTGGGTAATCCTGAAGATGTCATATTTATTCCCATTACACTGAAAATACAGTTTGCCTTAGGGATGAATCTGTCTTTACTTTATACTTAGAGCAAGAGTTGGGCAGACTTTAATCACATAAATGGCTTGCAGGAAAGAAAATCTCCCTGCCATTTCTTGTATACTTGGCATCCAAATTGCAAGTGCTAGAAACTGTCATCTGGCACCAAAAATGTGTTGCTGCATGCAGAACATGCCAAGTGACTGCAATGTAGGAGTTCTGTTTTTCAAGCATTTTCAAACCTGAGGGTTACCTCACTTTTGACCCTCCATCCAGCTATTCTTTTTTTTAAAAAAAATACGATCACTGTCTATGTGGAAGAGAAATCAGAGGGTTGTTATTTGTTATTTGTAATACAGCCAAGCATTCTTTCTGACCAATACGTTTCACAATCAAATTACAAATGTGTCTGGAACAAGAGCAGCTTTAAGCTTCCCTTGTGTAAAAACAAATGCCGGCTTTTTATTTAATGATGTAGTACAGCAGAGCCAAAGTGCTCTGACTGCCATCTGCTGGACAAGAAATACCCTTCAGAGAAATCTGCAACGCTGACGAAGACCTCTTTTAAAACGAATCTCTGTGCTGTATTTAGCACAACCTGTAAGAGATGTATGTGATCTATCTTGTCCAGAGAGCACGAGTGGCAAAATCCAGACTCACATGATTTGGGAGCACAAAGCACACTACCCCCATGTCAGCATCCTAGAGAAGGCCAATTCATTGCCTCTGAAATTAATGGGAACTTTTTCTGCAATGCAAGTTGCAGGTATGCCTCTGCTGCACATAGATGCATATTGGAGCCGCAGGAGAGTGAAAGATTTAAAGCCTCCAACCCCCATACTAGGGTCCTGATCTGGATCCTGCCTCCCTCTAGTTATTCTAGCAAAATACAGGACAGAACACAGTGGTGGGCAGGTGGTGTTGGGGTGACACCCCCCACCCCCCCATGCTGAAATAACTTCAGAGCAACCCATTACAATCTATTGCTGCCTAACCAGATGGCCCCTCTGGAATTTCTTTCTTTCTTTCTCTCTCACACACCAAAGTGCCACAAACGTTTTAAGTTTTATTTTGTGTGTGTGCATTCAATATGGGATGTGGCTATTTTAAATATACGTAATATAAGTCACCTTGAGCACCAGGACCCATCAAGAAGAAGAAGAAGAAGAGTTTGGATTTGATATCCCGCCTTTCACTCCCTTTAAGGAGTCTCAAAGCGGCTAACATTCTCCTTTCCCTTCCTCCCCCACAACAAACACTCTGTGAGGTGAGTGGGGCTGAGAGACTTCAAAGAAGTGTGACTGGCCCAAGGTCACCCAGCAGCTGCATGTGGAGGAGCGGAGACGCGAACCCGGTTCCCCAGATTACGAAACTACTGCTCTTAACCACTACACCACACTGGCTTTATTTTCTTGATATTTTTATTATGGAATGTAACAGTTTTAAATATGGCTATAAGTCTCCACAAGCATAGGATGTGGCTAGATGATCTATGTTAAAATTCTCTCTCTCTCTCTCAAATTCATAAGGGTTTTTTTCTGCCAACAGTTCAATATTGACATGGTAGCAGGATAAAAATAAAATAAACGCACCACTAGAGGGCAGTGAAGGATAAAGAAGAAAGGTGGTGGATTATATCATCACAGTCGCTAGGTGCAGGGCAGGTAAAGAGACCGCTGAGCCAAAGGGAGTTCGCAGGCACTGCAGATCAGCTGATGCTCTGCAAGTCCCAGCAATCAGCTGATCACCAGGATTTGCATACTCTGCAAGCCCTAACAATGGGCTGATCATTGGTGCTTGCACAGCATTGCACGTGGCACTTTGCAAATCCTGATAACCAGATGATAGTTGGGTCTTTGCAGGAGCTGCCAATCAGCTGATGGGTGGAGCCTGCAAACCCCTTTGGTTCAGCTGTATCTTCACCTGCCTCACCTCTGATGTCAGAGGGTGTGGCTTGGTCAAATGGCCCAAGTTTACAAAATGCCTGAAGCGAGGATGTGTGAGGATATGTGCATCAAACAAAAGCTCTTCCTTCAAAGCTCTTTCAATTTGCTGGAAAAAAGGGCAAAGTGGTGTTAGTGACCAGCAGCCTATGGTCTAAAAATTGTCTCCAGCAGCTACGGTTCTCAAATGACAATTTCCTGCTCAGCCCTTCACTAGAACTTAGGCCTTGGTTCTTTCTCGTTTTCTCAATTATAACAATAGCCATGGCATAGGACAGGCCTTTGCTGTGTTCCCAGGATTCCTGGAGATTCATTCCTGTTTTCTGGTATTAGTTTTGTCCTTCACTTTATCCTGGAGAACTACGCCTTGAAGAAGACTCAAGTTACAGGACCAGACTTCTGGAAAGTTCAGTTCAAGAGAAGGCAGCATCTCAGAGAGAATCCTTGGCTGAGACAACGATTCCTTCTGCTATGTCCAACAGACTGACCTAGCTAGGCTCAGATGCACAAGGTCCCCAGACAAAGGGAAGGACAGGCAGATGTGTTGATATTAATCAATATATTGTTTTAATAAGTGTGTCCTGGACCTTATTCTAGACAGAGTTAGAATGCATGAGTTAGAGGCAACCAATACACAGTTTTGGAGCAGTAATTTTGTGAAAATCTCCAGTAACCATGAGTAGACCATAACAGCGAATAAAATATTCAATATATTTTACAGGGATAATAGCCATTTTATAACTGAGGGGAAATCCTAGTCACAAAAATAATTTGGAAAATGGGCTCAGCTTCATAGTCAATGCTTTGTGGTGGAACCTCGGTACCCAAATGTAGGTTAAGGAAAGGAAATGATTTCTTCCCCTTACTCTCCCATTGTTTCCAAGGCACATCCTTCTCCCTCACTGTCTTTTTCATTTCCTGTGTTTCCATATTTCTTTGTTATTTTTTCTTTCTGTCTCTTCCTTCTTCTTCCTCCTTTTAGGTTCAGGGGTGAACAATGTACTGGTTTCTTGCACAATGTGCGGGGGGGGGGGGAGAATAACACTGGTCAACAACAAATTTGTTGTCTGCATTTTTTCAGCTGATTTAGGATGAATCTGATGCGCTGAATCCAAAAATCACATTGGTTTTGCTCAATCATGTCAAGTTTTTGAGCTATGGCCACATGTCTTTTTTTACGTTTTTGTTCACATGTACGCTTGTGTGGAGCATTTTAGAAGAAGTTGGTGGGGGTAAAATGCCTTGTCAAATAATTGTTTTGATTGGAAATGATTATTTTAATGACAAGAAGTATTCAGGTCCGATAGTTCTGGGTGATTATGTCGAAAAGGGATCAGTTTGAAGTCATAAAACCTTGAAATCTTCCATAAATTGGTCCAGCAAAGCATAAAGTTGGGGGATCAAAACTAAGTTAATGGGGCAGCCACCCCACAAAGTATCCTGATCTTCAATCAGCATGTCGTCCTGAAGCTCATTGTGATGAAATTCCAGTGCCTATCTTCGGAGAACTTCCTGACATTAGTGACGAAGATGCCTCCAGTGTTGAAGGACATGAAGAAGAAGTGGTTCTTGAAGATGATGCTCCACATCCATTTTCCCAAAAGGAGTTGAATGATCTAGTTCGCGACCTCAGCTTGTCAAAGGACTCTGCCAAACTGTTGGCATCCAGATTGAAGGAAAAAAACCTCCTCTCTGACAGTGCTTGCATCAGCTTCTTGCGCAACAGGCATCAAGAGTACCTCCGTTTTTTCTCGGAAGAGAAGGACTTGGTGTACTGTGCAGATATTGCGCAGCTTCTGCTCAAGCTTGGAGTGCCACAGTACGAACCCAAAGATTGGAGACTGTTCATTGACAGCAGCAAGCGATCACTGAAATGTGTTCTGCTACACAACGGCAACCAGTTTGCCTCTATACCCCTGGCTCACTCGAGTACACTGAAGGAGAACTATGAAGCGGTGAAGTATGTGCTGGAGAAAATTGGTTATGATCAGCATAAGTGGTTTATTTGTGTTGACCTGAAGGTTGTGAACTTTTTGTTGGGACAACAGTCTGGCTTCACCAAGTACCCATGTTTTCTGTGCATGTGGGATAGTAGGGACCGTGCTCAGCATTACACAAAGAAGGACTGGCCTGTGCAGGAGGAACTGGTGCCTTGTAAAGAAAGGAACGTCATCAACGACCCTCTGGTGGACAGAGACAGAATACTCTTCCCACTGCTGCACATCAAGCTCGGCTTAATCAAGCAGTTCACCAAGGCTCTGGACAAGGATGGTGATTGTTTCACTTACTTGTGCCATGGCATCTTTGACGGTCCTCAGATCCGTTAGCTCATCAGAGATCCAGAGTTCGGAAACTCAATGAACAAAGTGGAACTGGAAGCGTGGAAGGCATTTGTTCTGGTAGTGAAGAACTTTCTTGGCAACAATAAGGCCAGAAACTACGCAGAACTTGTCAACAACATGCTGACTGCTTTCAGAAACCTGGGCTGCAACATGAGCGTCAAGATGCACTACCTATTTTCACATATGGACCGGTTTCCTGAGAACCTGGGTTCAATGAGTGACGAGCAGGGGGAGAGATTCCATCAGAACATGAAAGAGATGGAGACCAGGTATCAGGGTCGCTGGGACACAGTCATGATGGCTGACTACTGTTGGACTCTGAAGAGAGACCTCCCTGCCGCTGAGCATTCCAGGAGTTCCAAGAAACAGAAGTTCAAGCCCTGAAGTTTGAAAAATGGTGAAGCAACATGCAATTTACGTGTACTTACCTTTATCAATGCCCACCATTCAGTTTACAGAAAACCTGACCTGATGGAGAGAAATGGATGCCATTTCCTGATTCAGCAGTGCAAAAATACCCTAAATCAGTTGTAGAAATCTAGACAACATTCAAAAAGTAAAAAATTGTTGCCCAGTGTAATAGAACCGTACAGTTTGGAGGAATCCCAAGGGCCATCTATTTTTTTAAAAAAATGATATTTATTAAAGGTTTAATAGTTACAGAAGAAAGAAAAAAGAAACAATAAAAAGTTCACAATACATCAAAAATAAAAACAAAAAACAATACAACAAAACGACAAGAAAAGCAAAAACATTTAAAAACACATCCAATATTTCCATATCTTTACCTTTCATTTACTTGTTTCATCGACCTCCTCACACCTCCCTTTTTTGTATTCTAGTTCAATTAGCTATTTCAGCAAATCCTTTCCATCTTTCTCGATTTTTGTTCTATAATTTATCTTAACACAATCTAACCTTAAATTTTCCACTTTGACCCATTAACAATCTATTTTTACTTAATTCTTTATAACATTTCTGCTAAAGCCATATAACTTCATTCCAGCATCCTTCTAACATTTATTAATTTTACAATATTTCTGTAAATATACTTTAAATTTTTTCCAATCTTCTTCCACCGACTCTTCTCCCTGTCTCGGATTCTGCCAGTCATTTCTGCCAATTCCATGTAGTCCATCAGCTTCATCTGCCATTCTTCCCGGGTGGGTAGATCTTGTGTCTTCCAGTACTTTGCGATGAGTATTCTTGCTGCTGTTGTAGCATACATAAAGAAAGTTCTATCCTTCTTTGGCACCAATTGGCCAACCATGCCCAGGAGAAAGGCCTCTGGTTTCTTCAGAAAGGTGTATTTAAATACCTTTTTCATTTCATTATAAATCATCTCCCAGAAATTATTAATCCTTGGGCATGTCCACCAAAGGTGAAAGAATGTACCTTCAGTCTCATTACATTTCCAGCATTTATTATCGGGCAGATGGTAGATTTTTGCAAGCTTGACTGGTGTTATGTACCACCTATAAATAATTTTCATTAGATTCTCTCTTAAGGCATTACATGCCGTAAACTTCATACCTGTGGTCCATAACTGTTCCCAGTCAGCCATCATAATGTTATGTCCAACATCTTGTGCCCATTTAATCATAGCAGATTTCACCGTTTCATCCTGAGTATTCCATTTCAGCAGCAAGTTATACATTCTTGACAGATTCTTAACTTTGGGGTCTAACAATTCTGTTTCCAATTTTGATTTTTCCCCATGGAAGCCTAGTTTTTTATCCAAATTATATGCCTCCATTATTTGATAATAATGGGGCCAGTCTCGCACTCTGTTTTTTAATTTTTCAAAATTCTGCAGTTTTAATCTGTCTCCCTCTTGTTCCAGAATTTCCCAATACTTCGGCCATTTGGCCTCCATATTGAGTTTTTTCTGAGCCTTTGCTTCCATTGGTGACAGCCATCTCGGGATTTTATTTTCTAACAAGTCCTTATATCTTATCCAGACATTAAACAGTGCTTTCCTGACAATATGGTTTTTAAACGCTTTGTGTGCTTTAACCTTGTCATACCACAGATATGCATGCCAACCAAATACATTGTTAAAACCTTCCAAATCCAACACATCAGCGTTTTCAAGAAGCATCCATTCTCTCAGCCAGCAAAAAGCGGCTGATTCATAATAAAGTTTAAGGTCTGGCAGGGCAAATCCACCTCTTTCTTTAGCATCAGTTAATATCTTAAATTTTATACGAGGCTTCTTGCCCTGCCAGACAAATCTAGAGATATCTCTCTGCCACTTCTTGAAACAGTCCATTTTGTCCAAAATTTGCAATGTTTGAAACAGAAACAGCATCCTTGGCAATACATTCATTTTTATCACAGCAATTCGGCCTAACAGCGATAACTTCAAATTTGACCATATTTCTAAATACTTTTTCACTTCAGTCCAACATTTTTCATAGTTATCCTTAAATAAATTCACGCTCTTAGCAGTCATGTTAACCCCTAAATATTTCACTTTCTTAACCAGTGTTAATCCTGTCTCCTTCTGAAACTTATCTCTCTCAATCTCGGTTAGATTTTTCTCTAAAACCTTAGTTTTCGTCTTGTTCAACTTAAAGCCTGCTACCTGACCAAATTCTTGAATCAATTCCAGTACTCTTTTAGTACTAGATTCTGGCTCCTGTAAAGTCAATACCAAATCATCAGCAAATGCTTTCAGTTTGTACTGTTTAGCTCCCACTTGTATATCTTTTACCAATTGGTCCCTTCTAATCATATTTAGGAAAACCTCCAGGACCAATATAAAAAGCAATGGAGAGATTGGGCAACCTTGTCGTGTTCCTTTCTCAATCTTAAATTCTTCCATCACTACGTTATTCACAATTAATTTAGCCTTCTGTTCTGAATAAATTGCACCTATACCATTTCCAAAACCTTGACCAACCCCCATCCCCTGTAAATTCTTCTTCATAAAACTCCAAGAAATATTGTCAAAGGCTTTCTCCGCGTCCACAAATATCAAAACTGCTTTAGTATTAATCTTCACTTGTAGTTTTTCTAAGATATTAATTATATTCCTCGTATTGTCAGACAAGTGTCTGCCCGGGAGAAAACCCGCTTGATCTTTATGAATTTCTTCTGCTAACACCTTTTTTAATCTTCTAGCCAAAATATCTGCAAAAATTTTATAATCCACATTAAGCAGTGATATGGGGCGGTAGTTCTTGAGCTGTGTCTTTTCAGTCTCTGTTTTCGGTATAAGTGTAATATATGCTTCCTTCCACGACTCTGGTGCCCTTTTCCCTTCCAGTATTTCATTACAGACTTCCTTTAAAGGTTGTATTAGCCATTCTTTCAGAGATCTGTAGTATCTTGAAGTCAATCCGTCCGGTCCTGGGGATTTACCCAATTCCATGTTCTGAATGGCCCCTTCTACTTCCTGCTCCGTTATTTTATAATTCAGCATTAACTTATTTTCCTGGGAAATTTTTTGTAGTCCATTAATTTTCAAAAATTTATCAATGTCCATTTCTTTCTGCGTCTCCTGTGTATATAGTTTTTTGAAATACCTCTGGAAGCACTTTCTAATTTCCACTGGGTTCTGTATATTCTTTCCTTCCACTTCCAGATTCGTAATGGTATTAAGTTTTTGTCTTTTTTTCATTTGCCAAGCCAACAGTTTTCCACACTTATTTGCCGATTCAAATGTCTTTTGTCTCATCTGTTTAATCTTCCATTCTATTTCCTGATTCATCATTTTCATATATTGTACTTGATATAACTTTATCTCTTTCAAAATCTCCTGCGACTTTGGTTTCACCCTCAGTTTCTTCTCTCCTTCCTTTACTTTCCCCAGGATTTTATCTTTTTTCTCATTTTGAATTCTCTTCTTAATTGCATTCTGTTGTATCAGAAATCCTCTCATGACCGCTTTGCTTGCATCCCAAATTACTCTTTTTTCCACAGTAGTGTTCATATTTATCTCAAAGTAGTCTCTCAAAGTTTTTTGGGCCTTCTTAGTGAATTCTTCATTCCTAAACAAAGTGTCATTCATCCTCCATCTAAAGGAGCCAATTGGCGTCAGTTTCATTTCCATCTTCACGGCATTATGGTCGGAGCAAGTTTTGGGGCAGATTTCCACTTTACTAGTCTTCGGAGCCAGTCCTCTAGTTACCCAAATTTGGTCAATTCTTGTCCATGTCATTTTAGCCTCAGAGAAGAAGGTTGCCTCTCTTCCCAGGGGGTTCTTCATTCTCCAGATATCAACTAAATCCATATTTTCATATCAAAGAAAGTTTTTGGTAGTCTTCCATCCTTGGTGACTACCTGTCTCTGTGCCTTGTCCATATTTGTAGACACCACACCATTCATATCTCCCATCAAAATCATATTGTAATCCATATAGTCCATCAGAGTCTCATGTAACTTCTTGAATCCCAAGGGCCATCTAGCCCAACCCCCAGTGATGCAGGAATCACAACTTAAATGTCCCTGACAAACAGCTGTCCAACCTCTGCTTTAAACCTCCAGTGAAGGAGAGATTGTCAGAAAGCGATTCCTAATCTTTAGGCAGAATCTCCTTTCTTGTGAAACCTAGAATAAATCCTGATTCTTTCCATGTTTATTGTAAACTATGCCGTACGCTGTTCTTTAGTCCAGGAAATGTGGCATATGTTTGTCCATATTGTTGTAAAAGACTGGAAATTTGGGCACAAGGAGATCAATAGAGGAGGAGGAGGAGAGGAGTTTGGATTTGATATCCCGCTTTATCACTACCCGAAGGAGTCTCAAAGTGGCTAACAATCTCCTTTTCCCTTCCTCCCCCACAACAAACACTCTGTGAGGTGAGTGGGGCTGAGAGACTTCAGAGAAGTGTGACTAGCCCAAGGTCACCCAGCAGCTGCATGTGGAGGAGCGGAGACACGAACCCGGTTCACAAGATTATGAGTCTACCGCTCTTAACCACTACACCACACTGGCTTTATAGGGGAGAGAGTAACAAAAAAATAAAAAATAAAAAATTGTATTAGTATGTGGCAAAGTTGCCAGACCCCTTTGATTACTGGCTCTGTGGGTAGGATATATCTGAAGTGGGACATGCCTTACTCTTCTCACACTCGTAGCTGATGACAGAATCAAGTTTTGTATTCATGAAAAAAATTAGAGACCACAGATTTCAAATGGGATTGAGACAAATATGGGCAAGGAGACAGTTGCAGCTGAGTTTGGGCTCCAATTAAGAGGATTATTGGAGCCCTGGTTGCCTCTATAGAGATGTCATGTGGGAGCAGTCAACTCTTGTAATATTTAAGTGGTCTGGCAAGATACCTATGCTCAACCTGTATATTTGTAAATATTATGAAATGCTATAAGCCTCCTATGGCTTTCCCCCAAAGGTATCTAAACCCAGGTCACCACTGCATCTCCCAGAACTTCTCGCCACTCACAAGTCATGTGAGTATACCAATAGTTAGAGTCTTATTTTTTTATCTCCAAGTACTTCGCACTTCCTTCCATTCCTGTGTAAGAACAGCCACAAGAGAGTTCACTCTCTCATATAAAGCCTAATGCCTGCAGTTCAGGAAAGAAAGTTTCCCTTCTCACCCTCGCTTCCTTAAGAGTCTTGGCATGCTTTCTAAAGGAAGAGCTTCAGAACCAGGAAAAAGGATGGGTGTGCCAAAGAGCTGCTCTCTTTCCCCTTCATTCCCTGGTTGTGAAATTTGCCACTATTCGTTGTGAAAGGAGCAGTTGTGAACTTTGCCACTATTCGTGGTCCATCACCACCACTCGCATTTCCCTTTCTGGTTGAAGAGCAACAGCAAATGCCTTCAGATTTCCCTTGGCAGTCCAGCACCAGGAGTATCCAAGTAAGTCATTTCTGTGGATGTGGATTCTGTTCACTTGCCTACTTCATAAGCCTTTCATTCTCTATTCAACATGTTTTCTATTCAGCATGCATTCTCCTTTTCTTTCATCCTTAGTGTATGAGATTACAGACTCTAGAATCAAAATGCATAGGTTGTATAGACATCATACATGTAAAGGGCATGTATAGGATGTTCCCCACCATCCTAGGAACTGCAGTTTAAGGGTGCTGGGAAATGTACCTGTGTGATGGATGGGTAAAATGTACAGTTCCAAGGATTCCTTTTTTCTGGGACATGGGGAATGTGGTTGAAATGTATGGTGTGTATAAAACCAGACTGTGCAGTGAAAAGGAAAAGGGAGAAGAAGCTTCAGATTTTTCTTGATCATAGCCAAAATACTGTTGACGTTGTTCTGAATAAATGGAAATGCAGATACTTGTTCATTCTTCAGCTAACTGCAATTTGTTTTCTAAATTTCTTTTCCTTGTTAACCATGATTTAACCATAAACACATTGAGATGGCAGTACTGAATCGGTGGCCCATGTCCTTCTGGCTTGCACACTTTATAAAGATTTGGGGAGTGAGGTTATCACCCCTCTATTCTTGTCCATTCTGGGTTGTCCAACTACTGTTACAGTGTAGTTTCTTTTGGCAGATCAAGATGAGGAAATGACAGCAAAGGTTGCAAGGTTTTTAGCTGGGGCAATTAGAATAAGATCCAGTATTTGACTATTGATCCAAACCCACAAAATGTATTTTATATAATTGATTTTTTACCTTTATACTCTGTATACCACATTTTGTTTGTTTTATTGCTATGGCTGGTGGCTGATGCACATAAAGATTTATTCAATCAATCAATCAATCAATCAGTCAGCAAATCATAAACATATTAAATGGAGCAGGTGCTTTCACCCATCTGATCCTGTTCATTGACTTTCAATGTTTTGATTGAATAAGATCCTTAACATATCCTAAACTTGACAAATGTATCCATGTGGATTTCACATCCAGTGCTTTTCTGAAGAGGTTTGGCTACTTTATTTTATTTTCTAAAGTATGATCTACTTCCCCCACAATCAGATGCATACTCCATTGGAACAGCCACATTATCAGAGCCAGAAAACTCCCCATTGCAGCTTAGATGAGCACTAGATGCCATGAACAGAATTGTCTGGAGATATTTTCTTAGAGTACATTGGTGTTTTGCTGTCGCATCTAATGTGCTTCAAAATTACTTGAGCCAAGGTTCCAACCCAGTGTGCATTTCCCATTGAACTCAGTCAACTGGGCTACATGTAAAATGCCTATCTGCCTTCATCCATTAATTGGGCATTTTGCCTAAAAATTTTATCGTAGCATGAATGCTACAAACCTGAATGGTTAACTTTGTATGTTTGTCTGTATAGTTATAGTGGGATAAACAATTGTACTGTACTCATCAGAGAAGGTTAAAAAGATAGAGGGTTAAATTCAACTCCATAAATTTAGCTTGGAGTACAAACACCCACATCTACTGATGGAGCATAGCTTCCAATGGAAAGTGTAAATTTCACAAGTGCAAACAATTAAAAAGAGTCCAGTTTGTCACATGGCATGTTGCCTTCAGTGCTGTGGATGAAACACAGCAAGAAGCACACACAGGTGAAGCACAACACTCCAGATAGCATGTAAGGTCAATTGCAGTTCCCCTTCTAACTTATAATGGCAAAAAATTGATTGGCTGATGCCAAGAACCATAGAAGTCTAAGTAGCTCATGTCACTGTCTTCCAGTCATTATTACACATATCTTCTGTTTCGGTTCAAGTTGAATGTGTATTCCGAAATCGGCCATGATATGCACACTTAAGTAAAATACTATTTTGACATTTCATTGACAAGAGCAAATGACTCTTTTGGACAATAATGTGCAAAACATTAACCAAGCAAACTTATATTGAATAATGCCTCCAAAAAGAGAAGCAAATATAATGTATGAATTGTACCAATACAGGAAGTCCAGACCTCTGAGGAAAAATAAAATAGATTGCTGAAGGAATGCTCCCCATCTGAATGTTCTATATAACCTTGTACTAAGAACAGAATAGAGTTGGTGCAGACAGTTATTTTAGGAAGCAAGGTTGCAGTATGAGCATATCCTCATTGAGTCAGATCTTTATTTTCCCTTCAGGTCCTCTTTACCATCTTCATGGGATATGAAAACCATACTGAATTCTATTTCCGTCCCTTCTCAACCTTGCTTGAGACACAGCTGGCCATTTTCCTTCTCTTTCTGCTCCTCTACGTCCTCAGCCTCTGTGGGAACGCTGCTGTCGTACTTATTGTCCATGTCGACCACTCTCTCCATAACCCCATGTATTTTTTCTTGGGCAACCTGGCAGCTCTGGAGATCTGCTACTCTTCTGCCATTGCTCCATTGGCTTTGGCCAACCTTCTGTCCAGGAAAAGTGCCACCATATCCTTAAGTGGCTGTGGAACCCAAATGTTCTTCTTTGTCTTCCTGGGAGGAGCTGACTGTGTCTTACTGGCCATCATGGCATACGATAGATACGTGGCAATTTGTCATCCACTGCGCTACATGCTCATCATGAACAAAACAGTATGTACTTCCCTCGTAGCGGCATCCTGGCTGCTGGGCTTTCTGTTGTCTCTACAGCTGACAATCCTTATTTTCCGCTTACCATTCTGTGGCCAAAATGCAATCAATCATTTCTTTTGTGATATCCCAGTCATTCTGCAGTTGGCTTGTAGTGACACCCACATTCACCAAGCTGTTCTCTTCATAGTTAGTGTTGTAGTCCTCACCATACCCTTCCTTCTAATCTGTATCTCATATATCTTCATTGCAGTGGCCATTTTGCAAATCCGTTCTGCTGAAGGCCAGCAAAAAGCTTTCTCCACATGCTCCTCCCACTTGATGGTAGTCCTCTTACAGTATGGCTGTTGCAGTTTCATATACTTACGGCCCAACTCTAGCTACTCACCACAGGAGGGGCGAGTGGTTTCTGTGGTCTACACCTTTGTCACTCCCCTACTGAACCCCCTGATCTATAGCATGAGAAACAAGGAACTGAAAGAGGCACTGAGGAGAGCCTTTCGAAGAAGAGTGTTTCCCCCCAAAAAGTTTGACAGCTAGCAGTCTTCATTAAAGTTAGACCATAGGGATGATAGCAACAGGCTAGGCAGCAGAGGTAGGTACAACCCCCAGGGCCAGATTTAGGTTTGATGAGGCCCCATAGCTACTGAAGGTAATGGGGCCTTTTATATGTCCAGCTGTCCTTTGTCAACAACAAATTGTTGCTGTTTTTTGTGCTGAATATATGCTAAATGGTAATTTATGGACCTACGCAACACAACACAAAACAAAACAAAACATTGTTGCTGTATGTAGGTTTTCTTTTCTTTTTTTTTATATCTTATATTTTGGAAATGTACATCCAGTTGTTTTTTTCCTTTAATTTTTTTGGGGGCCCCCAAAAGAGTGGTGCCCTAAGCTATACCTTGTTTAGCTTATACATAAATCCGGCAATGGCAACCCCCATGCAGCGTCTGGCCCTATGGTCAGTGCTTTATTTTTCTTAAAAAAATGTTTAGGGTTACTCTCATTTTCCTACTCATATTGAAATACTGCCCTTCAACGAGGCCAAACTTAGATTCACAAAATGTTTACTGGTATGCGTACCACTGTGTCCTCCCAGAAAAAAAGCACTGCCCTATAGGTAGGGGGTGTCACGCAAGATTGTAACAAGGGAGAGGAACTCAATGCAATTCTACGGTCGTCATCATAATCATAATTCCTTTCCTTTCTATATTGCTTTATATTTTCAAGCAAATAATCTCAAAGCGGTTTACAACACATTAAAATATCAGACAGAACAATCCAGTATAAAAGATTACCAATGAAAGCCACATATAAAATATACATTCAAAGCAACATAATAACAGGAAACTAAGACATTATCTTAACGATTTCAAAATAAAACATTACGAAGGAGGTCAGAATGAATGTCTAATGCAGCAAATTTTACAAAAAATACCTTAAGCATTTCAAAATTAAATGTTAGTAAAGGTAGTCAAATATAAACCGCTTAAACTAGTACAATTAACAAGAGAATAGAATATTATCTTAAGCATAGAATGTCTCTGCTGCAGTTTCTGCCAATCCTGTCCGTGGTGGTTCATGACAGGCGGCGGCTGTGGAAGCTGAGGCTGTGTCTGCCAAGATGGCCATATCATTTAATGAACCCCACACCTTATGCAAAATGGTGAGAGAGGTATTTGTACATTTTCTTACATAACTATACTAATACTGTCTCTGTGGAGATCCACACACATTGAATCAGATTTATTCAAAAGCACAAAAAATTCTAGAGATGTAACTGCCTCCAAGCAGACTGTCCAATAATTCAGTGTAAGGGGGCAGGCAATTATGGAATTTAATAATTGATTGGAAATTCAATATCACATGATCTCAAATGCCTCTTACTAGGATGTTTGGGGGGAAAAACATAGCTCTGGAGCAATATTTAGAAGTGGCACCAAACTATTTGGCCGCAAAAATATGTATTGCTGGGCGGGGGGCAGACCACAGCTCATTTAGTCTCTCACTGGTTTGAGAAAATCTGGGGTGTAAACAATGATTAAATTGATATGTTTCAGAGTAACAAATAACAAACTATCACATAGATTTGTAGAAGGGTAGTCTCTTTTTCATTCTGGAACAATAAATTCCAGCATAATATTAATCCTTGCAACCTTTTTGCTTTATTGTAAAATGTATCATATATGTAATTATTTTTGGTATTAACTTATTTTATTTACTTATTCTGTATTTACTTATAATCTGCCTCTAGTCTAAGATTCTGTATGTATGTATATATTAAATAAACTGAAATGTCTTGAAGCGCCATAATTCTCCTGTGAATTATTACCAAAGGCATCTAAACCCAGGTGAACACTGCATCTCCCAGAACTTCTAAGAGAAGTCATGTGTGTATACCAATAGTTAGAGTCTTACTTTTTTATCATCAAGTACTTCACACTTCCATTCCTGTGTAAGAACAGCCACAAGAGAGTTCACTCTCTCACATAAATCCTAATGCCTTCACTTCAGGAAAGAAAATTTCTCTCCTCACTCTCGCTCCCTTAAGGGTCTTGGCATGCTTTCTAAAGGAAGAGCTTCAGAACCAGGAAACCAAATGGATGAGCCAAAGTGCTGCTCTCTTAGCCCTTCCTTCCCTGATTGTGAACTTTGCCACTATTCATTGTGAAAGGAGCAGTTGTGAACTTTGCCACTATTCGTGGTCCATCACCACCACTCGCATTTCCCTTTCTAGTTGAAGAGCAACAGCAAATGCCTTCAGATTTCCCTTGGCAGTCCAGCACCAGGAGTATCCAAGTAGGTCATTTCTGTGGATGTGGATTCTGTTCACTTGCCTACTTCATAAGCCTTTCATTCTCTATTCAGCATGTTTTCTATTCAGCATGCATTCTCCTTTTTTTCATCCTTAGTGTATGAGATTCCAGACTCTAGAATCAAAATGCATAGGTTGCATAGACATCATACATGTAAAGGGCATGTATAGCATGTCCCCACCATGCCAGGAACTGCAGTTTAAGGGTGCTGGGAATTGTACCCCTGTGATGGGTAAAATGTACAGTTCCAAGGATTCTTTTTTCTGGGACATGGGGAATGTGGTTGAATTGTACGGTTTGTACAAAACAAGACAGTGCAGTGAAAAAGAAAAGGCAGAAGAAGTTTCAGGTTTTTCCAGATCATAGCCAAAATACTGTTGGAATTGTTCCTAATAAATGGAAAAGCAGATACTTGTTCATTCTTCAGCTAACTGCAATTTGTTTTCTAAATTCTTTTCCTTGTGAACCATGATTTAACCATAAACTCATTGAGATGGCAGTACTGAATCGGTGGTCCATGTCCTTCTGGCTTGCACATTTTATAAAGATTTGAGGAGTGAGGTTATCACCCTCTATTTTTGTCCATTCTGGGTCGTCCAACTACTGTTACAGTGTAGTTTCTTTTGGCAGATCAAGATGAGCAGATGACAGCAAAGGTTGCAAGGTTTTTAGCTGGGGCAATTAGAATAAGATCCGGTATTTGACTATTGATCCAAACCCCCAAAATGTATTTTATATAATTGACTATTTGCCTTTATCCTCTGTATACCGCATTTTGTTTGTTTTATTGCTATGGCTGGTGGCTGCTGCACATAAAGATTCATTCATTCATTCAATCAATCAATCAATCAAACAAACAAACAAACAATCAGTGAGTCAGTCCGTCACTCGATCATAAACACATTAAATGGAGCAGGTGCTTTCAGCCATCAGTTCTTGTTCATTGACTTTCAATATTTTGATTGAATAAGATCCTTAACATATCCTAAACTTGACAAATGAATCTGTGTGGATTTCACATCCAGTGCTTTTCTGAAGAGGTTTGGCTACTTTATTTTATTTTTTAAAATGTGATCTACTTCCCCTACAATCAGCTGCATACTCCACTGGAACGGCCACATTATCAGAGCCAGAAGACTCCCCATTCCAGCTTAGATGAGCACTAGATCCCATGAACAGAATTGTCTGGAGATATTTTCTTAGAGTACATTGGTGCTTTGCTGTCACATCTAATGTGCTTCAAAATTACTTGAGCCAAGGTTCCAACCCAGTGTGCATTTCCCATTGAACTCGGTCAACTGGGCTACATGTAATATGCCTATCTGCCTTTATCCATTAATTGGGCATTTTGCCTAAATTTTATCTTAGCATGAATGCTACGAACCTGAATGGTTAACTTTGTATGTTTGTCTGTATAGTTATAGTGGAATAAACAATTGTACTGTACTCCTCAGAGAAGGTTAAAAAGATACAGGGTTAAATTCAACTCCATAAATTTAGCTTGGAGTACTAACACCCACATCTATTGATAGAGCAGAGCTTCCAATGCAAAGTGAAAATTTTGCAAGTGGAAACAATTAAAAAGAGTCCAGTTTGTCACATGGCATGTTGCCTCCAGTGCTGTGGATGAAGCATAGCAAGAAGCACACACAGATGAAGCACAACACTCCAGATAGCATGTAAAGTCAATTGCTGTTCCCCTTCTAACTTATAATGGCAAAAAATTGATTCACTAATGCCAAGAACCACAGAAGTCTAAGTAGCTCATGTCACTGTCTTCCAATCATTATTGCATATATCTTCTGTTTCGGTTCAAGTTGAATTTGTATTTCGAAATCAGCCATGATATGCAAACTTAAGTAAAATACTGTTTTGCCATTTAATTGACAAGAGCAAATAACTCTTTTGGACCATAATGTGCAAAACATTAACCAAGCATACTTATATTTGAATAATGTCTCCAAAAAGAGGGGCAAGTTTAATATATGAATTGTACCAGTACAGGAAGTCCAGTCCTCTGAGGAAAAATAAAATGGATTGCTGAAGGAATGCTCCCCATCTGAATGTTCTATATAACCTTTTACAAAGAAAAGAAAAGAGTTGGTGCAGACACTTTATTTTAGAAAGTAAGGTTTCAGTACGAGTGTATCCTCACTGCTGGGCTAAGGTAACTCGTTGACTCAGATCTTTATTTTCCCTTCAGGTCCTCTTTACCATCTTCATGGGATATGAAAACCATACTGAATTCTATTTCCGTCCCTTCTCAACCTTGCTTGAGACACAGCTGCTCATTTTCCTTCTCTTTCTGCTCCTCTACGTCCTCAGCCTCTGTGGGAACGCTGCTGTCGTGCTTATTGTCCATGTCGACCACTCTCTCCATAACCCCATGTATTTTTTCTTGGGCAACCTGGCAGCTCTGGAGATCTGCTACACCTCTGCCATTGCTCCATTGGCTTTGGCCAACCTTCTGTCCAGGAAAAGTGCCACCATTTCCTTAAGTGGCTGTGGAACCCAAATGTTCTTCTTTGTCTTCCTGGGAGGAGCTGACTGTGTCCTACTGGCCATCATGGCATACGATAGATACGTGGCAATTTGTCATCCACTGCGCTACATGCTCATCATGAACAAAACAGTATGTACTTCCCTTGTCGTGGTATCCTGGCTGCTGGGCTTTCTGTTGTCTCTAAAACTGACCATCCTTATTTTCCGCTTGCCATTCTGTGGCCAAAATGAAATCAATCACTTCTTTTGTGATGTCCCAGTCATTCTGCAGTTGGGTTGTAGTGACATCCAAATCCATCAAGCTGCTATTTTCATAGTTAGTGTTGTAGTCATCACAATACCCTTCCTTCTAATCTGTATCTCATATGGCTTCATTGCGGTAGCCATTTTGCAAATCCGTTCTGCTGAAGGCCAGCAAAAAGCTTTCTCCACATGCTCCTCCCACTTGATGGTTGTCCTCTTACAGTATGGCTGTTGCAGTTTCATATACTTACGGCCCAACTCTAGCTACTCACCACAGGAGGGTCGAGTGGTGTCTGTGTTCTACACCTTTGTCACTCCCCTACTGAACCCCCTGATCTATAGCATGAGAAACAAGGAACTGAAAGAGGCACTGAGGAGAGCCTTTCGAAGAAGAGTGTTTCCCCCAAAAAAGTTTGACAGCTAGCAGTCTTCATTAAAGTTAGACCATAGGGATGATAGCAACAGGCTGATAGCAGGAGAAGTAGCGAATGTACGACCCCCATGCAGCATCTCGCCCCATGGTAATACCTATAGGTAGAGGGTGTCACGTGAGATTGTAACAAGAGAGAGGAATCAATGCAATTCTACTCTCGTCATCATCATAATTCCTTTCCTTTCTATATTGCTTTATATTTTCAAGCAAATAATCTCAAAGCGGTTTACAACACATTAAAATATCAGACAGAAGAATCCAATATGAAAGATCACCAATGAAAGCCATGTATAAAATATACATTCAAAGCAACATAGTTAACAGGAAACTAAGACATTATTTTAAAGATTTCAAAATAAAACATTACGAAGGAGGTCAGAAAGAATGTCTAATGCAGCACAGTTAACAAAAAATGCCCTAAGCATTTCAAAATAAAATGTTACTAAAGGAAGTCAAATATAAACCGCTTAAACCAGTACAATTAACAAGAGAATAGAATATTATCTTAAGCATAGAATGTATCTGCTGCAGTTTCTGCCAATCCTGTCCGTGGTGGTTCATGACAGGCGGCGGCTGTGGAAGCTGAGGCTGTGTCTGCCAAGATGCCCATATCATTTAATGAACCCCACACCTTATGCAAAATGGTGAGAGAGACATTTATAAATTTTCTTACATAACTATACTAATACTGTCTCTGCGAAGATCCACACACATTGAATCAGATTTATTCAAAAGCACCAAAAAATTCTAGAGATGTAACTGCCTCCAAGCAGACTGTCCAATAATTCAGTGTAAGGGGGCAGGCAATTATGGAGTTTAATAATTGATTGGAAATTCAATATCACATGATCTCAAATGCCTCTTACTAGGATGTTTGGGGGGGGGAAACATAGCTCTGGAGCAATATTTAGAAGTGGCACCAAACTATTCGGCCGCAAAAATATGTATTGCTAGAAGGGGGGCAGACCACAGCTCATTTAGTTTCTCACTGGTTTGAGAAAATCTGGGATATAAACAATGATTACCGGTAAATTAATATTTTTCAGAGTAACAAATAACAAACTATCACATAGATTTGTAGACGGGTAGTCTCTTTTTCATTCTGGAACAATAAATTCCAGCATAATATGAATCCTTACAACCTTTTTGTTTTATTGTAAAATTTATCATATATGTAATTATTTTTGGTATTTACTTATTTTATTTTATTTACTTATTCTGTATTTTCTTATTTCTGTATTTGTGTGTGTGTGTGTGAATAAACAATAATCTGCCTCTAGTCTAAATTTTGTATATGCATATATTAAATAAATAAACTGAAATGTCACAAAGTGCCATAATTCTCCTGTGAATTATTACCAAAGGCATCTAAACCCAGGTGAACACAGCACCTCCCAGAACTTCTCACCACTCAGAGAAGTCATGTGATTATACCAATAGTTAGAGTCTTACTTTTTTATCTCCCAAGTACTTCACACTTCCATTCCTGTGTAAGAACAGCCACAAGAGAGTTCACACTCTCACATAAATGCTAATGCCTGCACTTCAGGAAAGAAAATTTCTCTCCTCACTCGCCCTCCCTTAAGGGTCTTGGCATGCTTTCTAAAGGAAGAGCTTCAGAACCAGGAAACAAGATGGATGTGCCAAAGAGCTGCTCTCTTAGCCCTTCATTCCCTGGTTGTGAACTTTGCCACTATTTGTGGTCCATCACCACCACTCACATTCTCATACTGTTAAGTTGTGGGTGAACATATCAGACGACACAGCGATTCTTCAAACAGCTCTTGTTTATTCACAGGCCAGAACAGAACAGAACAGAACAGAACTGAAGGGTTCAGTCAGCCTGCTTATATAGAGCTCCAGTACAATGTAACTGTAAAAATTTTCTAAAACTATCCAATCACTGAAAGTCACTTTCGATCCCTTATTTGCATAACTATCTATAGTATCCCCCTGCTGGCCCAGGGTGAGAACTTCAGGACATAACACATACAAAAGCCAGGCTCCTACACTTTAGGAAAGAAGAAATTTGTGCTCCTGTTTCTCATTCCCCATAGCTATCATTAATAATAATTTAATAATAATAATTTATTATTTATACCCCGCCCATCTGGCTGGGCCTCCCCAGCCACTCTGGGCGGCTTCCATAAAAACCACAAATACAGTAAAATATCACACGTTAAAAACTTCCCTGAACAGGGCTGCCTTAAGATGTCTTCTGAATGTCAGGTAGTTGTTTATCGCTTTGACATCTGCTGGAAGGGCGTTCCACAGGGCGGGCGCCACTACCGAGAAGGCCCTCTGCCTGGTTCCCTGTAGCTTTGCTTCTCGTAATGAGGGAACCGCCATTAAGAGTAAAGAAGGCCAAAACTTTAAAGATCAGAGAGCAGCAAGTCTCAAGCTGCTTTCATACTGTGGTGCATGTGCTTCAGATGGTGGCTGAAACACTGGAAGTAGAAATGTTGCAAGTAAAAACACTTAATTTTAAGGCTTTATAAAATATACTTCTATGCAATAATATTAAATTGCAACCTTCACAAGAGACCAAGTTTCTGCTGGATTATTATTGGAAAATTTTAGAATAATGAAACCATAGCAATAACCCTTCCCTGGTTTTGTTGTGTATTCTGAACCTGATAGATCCCATATTTTCTGTGCATTTTCAGGAGTCATAAAATTTTGCATGAAAGAGACCACATCACATATAGAACTCATACATCTCAGGCAGGGCAATCCAAACAAGAAGGTGCAGGAAGCAGAAAACCAGGTGCCCTATATAAAGGTGCCCTCAGAGGAATATGTGATCCAGGGGGGAAAAGAGAAGACAGTATCATGTTTAACTTCCCCTGTATATTATATGATACATGGTCTTCATATAGTATTAAGGATCTATAGAGGCCAAGTGAAATAAATAATCAGAAAGGGGCAGGGTATGTGTTGAGAAACTTTGGAGCCCTAGGTAAATATGTGGCAATATAGTCCAGAAATAAGAACGGTAATTGTTACTAAAACAATGATGCACTACAAACTGAGAGTCTTTAGCAGTCCCTCTTATTAGGGAATAGACAGTCATTGGTTGAAAAAGAGCTTTATATCAGGAGGATATTAGGAGGAGTCCTCAGTCACAGCAAAAATAAGTTTGATAAAATTCATGGAAGACACAAGATCTACCCACCAGGGAGGAATGGCAGATGAAGCTGATGGACTACATGGAACTGGCGGAAATGACTGGCAGAATCCGAGACCAGGGAGAAGAGTCGGTGGAAGAAGATTGGAAAAAATTCAAAGTATATTTACAAAAATATAGTAAAATTAATGAATGTTAGAAGGATCCTGGAATGAAGTTACATGGTTTTAGCAGAAATGTTATAAAGAATAAAGTAAAAATGGATTGTTAATGGGCCAAAGTGTAAAAATTAAAGAAATTTAGAGAAATTTAAAGAAATTGAGAAAGATGGAAAGAATTTGCTGAAATAGTAATTTGAACTAGAATACAAAAAGGGAGGTGTGAGGAGGTCGAGGAAATAAGTAAATGAAAGGTAAAGTTATGAAATATTGGATGTGTTTTAATGTTTTTTTTCTTTTTTGCTGTTTTGTTGTTTATGTTTTTTCTTTATGTAATGTATGTTCGTTAATTTTTTAGTGTGTTTTCTTTTTATGTTTTTTGTAATTTTTAAATGCTTAATAAACATCTCTTTAAAAAAAAAGTTTGATAAAATTCACAGGTGGAACAATATAAAGAGATTATTTTACAACCGAATGATTTGAATAATTTTAATAAATTACTTTTCTAGAAAGAGCATTGTTGTGAATATGGCTATGGAAACAAAGGTTTAGAGAGTGATAGTACTTTTGGGAGAGGCTTGGTTATAATGTAGGTTTAGAATCATGCCCGCTGAATTTTGCTCATTTGTGCTAATGTACGTACTTCTGACTTGTGGAAAAGAATGAAAACTTCTCAATAAACAAATCAAATAATTAAAACACCACAGTAAAACCACACAGCAAACCAAGTGTGTGGATGACTAGGTCACTAATGTGTTGCTGACCCTCTCACAGAATTATGTTGCTTCCCAATATTTCAGTTTATTTATTTAATATAAACACACATACAAAATCTTAGTCTAGAGCAGTGGTGGCGAAGCTGTCACCCCAGCAGGGCCGTGGCTTCAGTGGTGGGGGGGGAGAGAGAGGAGGGCTCGTGGGGATCTCTCAGAAGTGGAGTAGAGGCTTCACCATGAGAGATCCCCTCCTCCACTCCTGCTTGCACGCAAGTAGGAGCAGATCCGGCAGCTCAGCTGAGAAGTGCCTGGCTGCCTTCAGGTGATGCAGGGGCTCTCAGATGCAGCTTCCGGGCTGCCTCCAGCTTCCCCAACCCCAGCAACTATTCAGTCTGGCTGCCTTGACGGTGTTGCACAAAAAAATCAATAAACAATCATTTAAACCGCCACAGATAAAAAATAAAAACCATTTAAAGAGGCGCCCTCTCTGCTGAGCAGCAGCCAGAGTCCTTGTAAAGCCTGTCAGGCCCCGCCCCAAGCCAGGGGGAGAGAAGCAGAGCAGGGCCCTCAGGCTTCCAGCAGGCAGTCCTCCATAATCATAATCATCAGTCCAATTCATCAGTGGAAGTTGTCTCCAGATGAATAATAGGTCCAAAATCCCCAAGCAGGTCCCACCAGGCATTTCTGGCTAGTCTGGTTTGAGGTTAATGTCTGCCTCATTTGGTACCCTCCTTTGATGACATCATTCCAGCCTCTTCTTGGGGTATTTTTTCTTCTGTTACCTCGCAATATCTTCAGGCTCCTGAATGAAGTGTATTAGTTCTCTCTGTGGCTGGAAACTTGTCCAGGTTCTCCTGCCCATCAAAACAGAACTCGGTGTCACTAGTGTAGCTGTTGTTCTGCTTGCTTTCAATCAGGCATTTGATTCATTTCCTTCAAGAATACCTATACCAAATTCAGGTCAATTGGCCACACAATGCAACTTCTGCTACAGGCAAAGAACCTTCCTTTTGAGGCACAGTTGCAGCTTAGACATAGAGCTACCTATGCATCCTTCCATTACTGACCTGTGGTTTCAGTTCCACAATATCATTACAACAGATGGCAGTAGACGGTGTACCATTCCCTGGTTGCAATTCAATGCTGTCATTTCTTCTGGGGCAGCACAGCTCTTTTTAAGGCTCTGATAAGGGCATCCTTTAACTCTTTGTTCCTCATGCTATAGATTAAGGGGTTCAGCACAGGAGTGACAAAGGTGTAGACCACAGACACCACTCGACCTTCCTCCGGTGAGTAGCTGGAGCTTGGGCGAAGGTATATCAAACTGCCACAGCCAAACTGCAGAAGGACGACCATTAAGTGGGAGGAACAGGTGGAGAAAGCCCTTTGCCTGCCTGCGGCAGAGCTGATCCTCAAGACGGCAGCCACAATGAAGGTATAGGAGATACAGATTAGGAGGGAAGGGATGGTGATGATGATAACACTGGTAATAAAAAGGGCAGTTTGGTGGAAATGGGTATCACCACATGCCAGTTTCATGACAACAGGGAAATCACAGAAAAAATTGTTGATTTCCTTATTGGCACAGAAAGGCAAAGTCAATATCAGGATAGAAAGCTGAATGCCAAAAAAGCAACTCATGACCAAGGTCCCAACAACAATTTTCACACACACTCTCCAGTTCATGATGACAGCGTAGCTGAGTGGGTGACAGATTGCCACATAGCGGTCATATGCCATGATTGCTATCAGCACACAGTCAGAGCTTCCCAGGAAGGTAAAGAAGAACATTTGGGTCCCACAGCCAGCCAAGGTGATGGAGACCTTTCTTGCAGAAGCTACGTGGGCCAGAGTGAGGGGTGCAATGGTACAAGAATAAGCAATTTCCAGACATGCCAGGTTAGCCAAGAAATAATACATTGGGGTGTGAAGAGAATGTGTGGTGTAGATGATGAGAACAATGGTAGCATTCCCAAACAGGCTGAGCAAGTAGAGAATCAGAAAAGTCCAGAAAATCAGCTGCCTCATGCCTGGGTGCGTTGTGAATGGCTGGAAGTGGAACTGTATAATTCCAGTTTGGTTTTCAGTCTCCATATAAACCTGCACATCAGCTTGCTATGGGTTAAGAGGAGAGAGGACAACATTACTGAGAAGCCTGCATTGGGCAACCAGGAAATTAGGTAACACAAATAAATTGAATTGCAACAAGCAGGGAAGATGTTGCAAACTTGGCTGATAGTGAATGTGCAATTGATCAACATATCCTTTAATACTGATGTTCAGGCAGCTATTAACAAGAATGAGATCAGAGTCTTAGAGTAGGTTGTTCATTGAAATGTCTACATCCATTAAAACTGAGTGACTATTACACTGCTTATAAATGGCTAGGTTGATATTGAAATGTTTCACCATTTTTTATGTCCTGTAAGCCACCCAGAGTGGCTGGGGAAACCCAGCCAGATGGGCAGGATATAAATAATAAAATTATTATTATTATGAACATTACTTTTCTATACTATTATCCATCTCTGACTCCATCTTCTACAGACACCAGACAATGTTAATGCACTGGAGCTGTAGTCCTACACTATGAGCACTATCACTTTTTGGCAAGCAGGTTTCAGCCATGTATCAACAAATTCAGGTTGTGCAATAAAAGTCGGTTTGGAGCTCTTACTCAACAAATCCTCCCTCCTCTGCTGAACCTTTTGTGCTAAGGGATTGACAAGAAAGTAGTAGGAAGTATTCATAGCACACATTTGCCAAGTAATAACCTATGAAGTAGATTTAGGGAAGCCATTGGTAGCAATCCAATGCTGCAGTTTGCAATTCGTGCAGCAGCTCTTAATAGACTCAAAAGGAGATTTCTTTCTAATGAATTACATAGGAAAGAAATACAACAAACAATATATTATTCTATTATGTGGTGACATTTTAAAACTGTTTATTGCAAAGTGTTCCAAAATTTGGGACTGGTTTGGGGGCTGAAAAGAGATGTGTTTTGTATCTAGAAGGGCATGGAAGTCAATCTGGGAGGGAAACAATCTAGGTTATTCTGATTATATATGTTGTGATCTTTTCTGTGAACCGCCCTGAGACCCCTGGGTATAGGGCGGTATATACATTCAATAAATAACAACAACAATTGGTTCAGTTCACAATTTAACACAAACGTATTTAATCCACCCTTCCCAAAATGATACACAAACTGAAACACATCTATCATTTGAAATTTGCACTTCTCCCAATTTTGTGATGCAGTTCTCCAACCCCAAAAAGTGTACAATAATGTGTACATTCGTAGAAGCATACATAAAATTGCTTATATTCATGGAAATGACACGCAGAAATGTTTTCTAAAGAACCTGAAGCTTATTTTTACCCTCTCTCCCTAACTCTCACTGTATAGTGTTTGTGTGCATTTGACATATCAGTACATATTTTGTTTTTGTTTTTTGTACTTTCTTGGAGGGATAGTCATTTATTAGTGCATTAAAAAAAATATCTACCCACTTTCCTACCCTGGTACAGTCAAGAAAACTTGCTAAATGAAGTATCTTTTTCTCATCTCTCTTCTTCAGTTGGATTAACATACGAGCAGCAACCTGGATATGAATATTTCTTTCCTTTTGTTGCTGTTAAATTCAAAATTATTCATTCTTTCCCTTATTTCCTTTGTAAAACACTCTCATTGGGGTCAACACATGCAGCCATTTTAGAAGATCTGTGCTTCCATGTCTGTGCCTTTCTTACCTGTATTGACAGCAGCAGCTGCTATCTGTTCTTCACACCTCCCGGCATTTGAGACTTTTTAACCTATCTTCTATAGCCCCTTGGGAGTGAACTGCTGATGCAGCCTCTCACCACAGCTCCTATCAGCAAGAGGTTTAGTGAACATTCAGCCTGATTTACTTGCCCCAAAATTGGGAGGTTAGACATTATTGAGTGTTTATTGAGAATTAATTCTGATTGGTTTGCAGAGAGGTTATATGACCTTGCATCAGGTGTCATCCCATACTTTCCTTTGCATTTTCCTGACACTTTCCCTATTCCCACCCACAAAAAAAGATTGGGAGGAGGAGATGAACCAGCTTTATTGCACAGACTTTGGCTGAGCTGCCTAAATTTGCCAATATATGACTGAATCCCACTGAAAATAGCAACAGTCTGAAAGCACTGTGGATGATGCAGAATATTTTTCTAAGTTCATGGTTGCATTGAGAGCAGTGCTTGGAATGAACTAGTTGAGCTCTATGAAGTTTCTTGAACTAGTTCAAAAATCTCTGATCTACACCTGAAAGTAGATCCCATAATTGGCAGGTGAACAGCAAGAGGCCCAGAATCCTACCTTTCATTAAAAAAGTCCATCAGACATCTACAAACTGTGGAAGCAATGTCCGAAGTCTTATTAGGTGGATACAGAGCTGCTGCTGTTGCTAAGGATGCTTAGTCACTTAACCACATCTGCTAAGCAACCAGAATAAAGGATTGCATGGCATTTCCTGTATCTTCTCTGCTGAAGAGAGTCACTCTTTTCCAACAGGAGCAGCTTGCAGCTGAAAGCACAAATAAAGCAAAGGAACAAAGCAAATGATGTTCTGTTGGCGCAATTTAAGCAGAGTAAGCCATTTCTAGTATGGAAATACAATTATGTGGCAAGGTTCATCTGTTGACATTCTCTCTATTAGGCATCTTTTGTGTGGTCCCTGATTACCCTGTAGGTCAGCCCAGGAGCGTCTAACTTTCTGAATGCTGAAGGTTTTTGTTCTTTTGCAGAAGATGAACACTTTATGAACTAAAAAGTTTGTTTGAATGAATGTGAGCAGAACTAGTTTGTCTTATGAAAGGATGAACTTGAAATGAAATGAATTTTCCCACCTCCTCAAAGTGGCAGCTCCTCTTCAGTGGCTACCAATATTTTGTGATGGGCCAGGTGTTGGATTGGGGGCTCAGAGGGAGAATACCTGAACATGGTAATATCCTGTCGCACCATGCAGTGACAGCTCTGTGTTGCAAACAGGAAAAAATGTAAGAAGATGAGAGAAGGTGACAAATGCAAAGGAAAATAATAAATGTAAGGAGGAGGAGCATCTGAAAAGAAGCAAATCAAATGAAAGCAGGGTTGTGGATTGAAGGTGAGTGCAAATGAAAGGAATAAATTTTAAAATAAATGCAAGGGTTTTTTGGGAGCATCTCCTTCTGTATCATCTCCATGCTCTTTGGGAGCCTGGGGCTTAATGCTGACCTTAATGCTGCCTCTAATACTACTGTGTATATCAAAGGGGAAGTTCAAAGTAGGTTGGGAGGTAATTTTGAAAGCTGCTTCAATTCTTGACCTGCTTTTCATAGAATCATAGAATCATAGAGTTGGAATAGACCACAAGGGCCATCGAGTCCAACCCCCTGCCAAGCAGGAAACACCATCAGAGCACTCCTGACATATGGTTGTCAAGCCTCTGCTTAAAGACCTCCAAAGAAGGAGACTCCACCACACTCCTTGGCAGCAAATTCCACTGTCGAACAGCTTTACTGTCAGGAAGTTCTTCCTAATGTTTAGGTGGAATCTTCTTTCTTGTAGTTTGGATCCATTGCTCCGTGTCCGCTTCTCTGGAGCAGCAGAAAACAACCTTTCTCCCTCCTCTATATGACATCCTTTTATATATTTGAACATGGCTATCATATCACCCCTTAACCTCCTCATCTCCAGACTCAACATGCCCAGCTCCCTTAGCTGTTCCTCATAAGGCATCATTTCCAGGCCTTTGACCATTTTGGTTGCCCTCCTCTGGACACGTTCCAGTTTGTCAGTGTCCTTCTTGAACTGTGGTGCCCAGAACTGGACACAGTACTCCAGGTGAGGTCTGACCAGAGCAGAATACAGTGGCACTATTACTTCCCTTGATCTAGATGCTATACTCCTATTGATGAGGCCCAGAATTGCATTGGCTTTTTTAGCTGCCACGCCACGTTTATCTGAACCTGACCACTTTTTGTTCTTCTGACTGCACCTGCAACAGTTTCCCCAGCACCAAATGCTGCCCACAACCTGAATAAGGCTGGCAATGGCCCTCCAACATTTGAAACAGGGATCCTTCCCAACTGCAGAAGCCAGAGAGGGACCAAACGTGTCTGCATGCTAAGTATGTGCTCTGCCTCTGCCCCTAAGCTATGGCCTACCTGAATCGCATATATAGTGATCATTAAGCGTAAAGAAGATCAGAGAGCAGCAAGTCTCAAGCTGCTTTCATACTGTGGTGCATGTGCTTCAGATGGTGGTTGAAACACTGGAAGGAGAAATGGTGCAAGTAAAAGCATTTACTTTTAAGGTGTTATAAAATATTCTTCTATGCAATAATAGTAATTGCCAACCTTCACAAAAGACCAGGTTTCTGCTGGATTATTATTGGAAAATGGGTTGCTGGCCCTGTGCATTGGACACCAACCTTTGTTTGGGGGAGTGCTTTTTGAGGGGGGTGACTGATATTTATCCATCAGAATGTTTAGTATAGACTGCCCCTCTTCCTCGATTATAAGACAGTAATTAGTTCTTTCAAATTCTAATATATTACATCTCTAGGGAAAGTGATGCTAACAAACGCTGCAACAGCTACTGTTTTCTTTAAGGATGAGAAATAACCTTCAATTTAAATTGTCCCTCTCTTAGGACCTTGAGATTCTTTCTCTTATTTTGGGAAGTTCTGTAGAACTTTCTTAAATATAAATAAGTAACATCCTATTGGGATTTAATGGATGAAATGGTGATAAAAGTTGTTAAGGAGGCAAACGTTCTCTCTCCGCACCCCCCGCCCTCTGTTCAGACAAATAATTTCAAGACAGAATGCCTTAGAGGCTTGTTAAAACAAAGAGATCTCTTATGAGACATGCACAAACTAACACAATTCTCTGACGGCCATGAAAGATGCTTTAGGACATTACAAGTTCATGCATCAGAGAAAGATTCTTGGTTCCCCAAAGATAAAGTTGTCCCTTAAGAGGAGGCAATTGTTGATCAGAGCTAAGAGTCTTGCGCATATATGCTTCAATTCTCAAGGCATGTTCACCCTCAGAGAACTGGCTGTAAGTTTATAAAGTTTCAATTCTCCAAGGACAATTCTGGTGTAAGTAAATATTTACACTGCCACTTTCAGACTCAACTCCATATCTAAGTGTAGTTCAGTGGAGAAAATGGTTGGCTTGCATATGGAACACCTAGGTTGAAAGCTCAGATTGAGTAGTATCGGAAAGTCATCGTTAACTTCAATTCCTCATAAGGAAAATACATATAAATACATATATAGCACATATCAAGTCATGCCGTTAGTCCATCTAGCTCATAAGTGACCAACTTGTAGCCTGTGGGACATGTAACTCTTGCCCTTACGGCCAGCTGATTGCTCCCCCACTGCTGCTATTGTCCTTGAACTTAACTCCACTTCCAAAACTGCCACCAAATTTGCTCAGGCTATGCAGAAATTCCACCACCCAAAATCTTAATTTTCAATTGGTTTTATCTTTCCCCATTGCAGCACTGAACTCATCAATGATTCCTTTCCCTTGCTGGCTCTTGCTGCTGCTTTTCTTTTTCCACCTATAGACACGCCAGGTGGACAATCTACTCATCAGCGAAACTCTACCTTGCACACTCCAAGGTCACCTCTTGCCACTACTGCTCTCAGTACTGATCTGCACTGAATTGAGAATAACAAGATTTTTCTCATAAAGGTTCTTATTTCTGGCCTACATATGAACCTAGTGCTCCAAAGTTTCTCAACACATATCCTGCCCCTTTCTTCTTATTTATTTCTCTCAGCCTCTATGGATCCCTAATACTATTTGAAGACCACTTTGCAGTGTCATACATCTTATAAAAAGATTCTTTTCGTTCATTAACATGGAACAATACCTTTCCTTTTTCCATATTTTAACTGTATTAAAATCTGGAAACTTCTTCAAAGATGGTGACAAAGAGGGCAAAAATTGATTTAAAAGGATGGATTCCTCTTGGCCAATCCAGAATGAAGGTGATATACGGGAAGAGGAGATGTAGAAGTTATTACTGGATAATTAAGAGCTGTTTCATCTTCAGGAAAGAGCCCCAACAGCAACCAATAACTAAACTATGAAAAAATACAACAAATACAATTGCTGGATTCACAGGTGGCCTATATGTGCAGCAAATCCAAACCCTCAGTAAACTTTCAACCAGTGCTTAGAAAGTTCATTTCAGTTCAAGTTCGTCCTTTTATAAGACAAACTAGTTCTGCCCACATTCATTCAAACAAATTTTTTAGTTCATAAAGTGTTCATCTTCTGCAAAAGAACAAAAACCTTCAGCATTCAGAATGTTAGAAGCTCCTGGGCTGAACTACAGGGTAATCAGGGACCACACACAAGATGCCTAATAGAGAGGATGTTAAAAGATGAACCTTTCCACATAATTGTATTTCCATACTAGAAATGGCTTACTCTGCTTTGTGCCAACAAAACATCATTTGCTTTGTTCCTTTCTTTATTTGTGCTTTCTGCTGCAAGCTGCTCCTGTTGGAAGAGAGTGACTCTCTTCAGCAGAGAAGATACAGGAAATGCCATGCAATCCTTTATTATGGTTGCTTAGCAAACGTGGTGAAGTGACCAAGCATCCTTAGCAACAGCAGCACCTCTATATCCACCTAATAAGACTTTGGACGCGGCAGCTAAAAAAGCCAATGCAATTCTGGGCTGCATCAATAGGAGTATAGCATCTAGATCAAGGGAAGTAATAGTGCCACTGTATTCTGCTCTGGTCAGACCTCACCTGGAGTACTGTGTCCAGTTCTGGGCACCACAGTTCAAGAAGGACACTGGCAAACTGGAACGTGTCCAGAGGAGGTCAAAGGCCTGGAAACGATGCCTTATGAGGAACGGCTAAGGGAGCTGGGCATGTTTAGCCTGGAGAAGAGGAGGTTAAGGGGTGATATGATAGCCATGTTCAAATATATAAAAAGATGTCATGTAGAGGAGGGAGAAAGGTTGTTTTCTGCTGCTCCAGAGAAGCGGACACGGAGCAATGGATCCAAACTTCAAGAAAGAAGATTCCACCTAAACATTAGGAAGAACTTCCTGACAGTAAGAGCTGTTTGACAGTGGAATTTGCTGCCAAGGAGCGTGGTGGAGTCTCCTTCTTTGGAGGTCTTTAAGCAGAGGCTTGACAACCATATGTCAGGAGTGCTCTGATGGTGTTTCCTGCTTGGCAGGGGGTTGGACTCGATGGCCCTTGTGGTCTATTCCAACTCTATGATTCTATGATTCTATGAAAAGCAGGTCAAGAATTGAAGCAGCTTTCAAAATTACCTCCCAACCTACTTTGAACTTCCCCTTTGATATACACAGTAGTATTAGAGGCAGCATTAAGGTCAGCATTAAGCCCCAGGCTCCCAAAGAGTATGGAGATGATACAGAAGGAGATGCTCCCAAAAAACCCTTGCATTTATTTTAAAATTTATTCCTTTCATTTGCACTCACCTTCAATCCACAACCCTGCTTTCATTTTATTTGCTTCTTTTCAGATGCTCCTCCTCCTTACATTTATTATTTTCCTTTGCATTTGTCATCTCATCTTCTTACATTTTTTCCTCTTTGCAACACAGAGCTGTCACTGCATGGTGCGACAGGATATTACCATGTTCAGGTATTCTCCCTCTGAGCCCCCAATCCAACACCTGGCCCATCACAAAATATTGGTAGCCACTAAAGAGGAGCTGCCACTTTGAGGAGGTGGGAAAATTCATTTCATTTCAAGTTCATTCTTTCATAAGACAAACTAGTTCTGCCCACATTCATTCAAACAAACTTTTTAGTTCATAAAGTGTTCATCTTCTGCAAAAGAACAAAAACCTTCAGCATTCAGAAAGTTAGACGCTCCTGGGCTGAACTACAGGGTAATCAGGGACCACACACAAGATGCCTAATAGAGAGAATGTCAACAGATGAACCTTGCCACATAATTGTATTTCCATACTAGAAATGGCTTACTCTGCTTAAATTGCGCCAACAGAACATCATTTGCTTTGTTCCTTTGCTTTATTTGTGCTGCAAGCTGCTCCTGTTGGAAAAGAGTGACTCTCTTCAGCAGAGAAGATACAGGAAATGCCATGCAATCCTTTATTCTGGTTGCTTAGCTGCAGATGTGGTTAAGTGACCAAGCATCCTTAGCAACAGCAGCACCTCTGTATCCACCTAATAAGACTTCAGACATTGCTTCCACAGTTTGCTTTCTAACTTTCTTTGTAGATGTCTGATGGACTTTTTTAATGAAAGCTAGGAGTCTGGGCCTATTCCTGGAGAAGAGGAGGGAATAGACAAGAAGATGAACTAGAAATCATTTGAAGTTGAACCCCCAAATGAACTTAATCCACCTTAGTTCACCTGCCAATTATGGGATATACTTTCAGCTGTAGTTCAGAGATTTTTGAACTAGTTCAGGAAACTTCATAGAGCTCAACTAGTTCATTCCAAGCACTGCTCTCAATGCAACCATGAGCTTAGAAAAATATTCTGCATCATCCACAGTGCTTTCAGACTGTTGCTATTTTCAGTGGGATTCAGTCATATATTGGCAAATTTAGGCAGCTCAGTCAAAGTCTGTGCAATAAAGCTGGTTCACCTCCCCCTCCCCAACCCCCCCTTTTTTGTGGCAATAGGGAAAGTGTCAGGACAATGCAAAGGAAAGTATGGGATGACACCTGATGCAAGGTCATATAACCTCTCTGCAAACCAATCTGAATGAATTCTCAATAAACAGTCAATAATGTCTACCCTCTCAATTTTGGGGCAAGTAAATCAGGTTGAATGTTCACTAAACCTCTTGCTGATAGGAGCTGTGGTGAGAGGCTGCATCAGCAGTTCACTCCCAAGGGGCTATAGAAGATAGGTTAAAAAGTCTCAAATGCCGGGAGGTGTGAAGAACAGATAGCAGCTGCTGTCGTCAATAAAGGTAAGAAAGAAACAGACATGGAAGCACAGATCTTCTAAAATGGCTGCATGTGTTGACCCCAATGAGAGTGTTTTACAAAGGAAATAAGGGAAGGAAGGAATAATTTTGAATTTAACAGCAACAAAAGGAAAGAAATATTCATATCCAGGTTGCTGCTCGTATGTTAAGCCAACTGAAGAAGAGAGATGAGAAAAAGATACTTCATTTAGCAAGTTTTCTTGACTGCACCAGGGTAGGAAAGTAGGCAGGTTTTTTTTTAATGCACTAATAAATGACTATCCGTCCAAGAAAGTACAAACAAAACAAATAAAATATGTACTGATATGTCAAATGCACACAAACACCATACAGTGAGAGTTAGGGAGAGGGGGTAAAAAATAAGCTTCAAGCTTCTTTGGGGGGGGGGGGAATGGAGACAGACTATCACGTGCCAGAAATCAAAAACCAAAACCTCACCCTAGATCCAGAATGCAGGAATCGCATAAAGAACACCCTAACCGCTGAGATAAACCATGATATGCTGTACTTTTCCATGTATAACACGTCCCTGTGTATAAGACGCCCCTATTTTTGGGGACTCCAAATTAGGAAAATGGGGGGGAGATCGCACAGAGTTGTTGAGCTTTTTTCTTTGGTTGACCTTTATTATTTTATTATTTATACCCTGCCCATCTGTCTGGGTTTTCACAATCACTCTAGGCGGCTTACAGCACATAAAAAATTGTAAAACATTTCAGTATCAACCTAGCCATTTAGAGGCAGTGTAATAGTTGCTCGGTTTTAATGGATGTAGACACCTCAGTGAACAACCTACTCTAAGAACCTGGTCTCATTCTTGTTAATAGCTGCCTACAGAAGTCTGAACTTCAGTATTAAAGAATATGTTGATCAATTGCACATTCACTATCAGCCAAGTTTGCAACATCTTCCCTGTTTGTTGCATTACAATTTATTTGTGTTACTTAATTTCCTGGTTGCCCAATGCAGGCTTCTCAGTAATGTTGTCCTCTCTCCTCTTAACCCATAGCAAGCTGATGTGCAGGTTTATATGGAGACTGAAAACCAAACTGGAATAATACAGTTCCACTTCCAGCCATTCACAACGCACCCAGGCATGAGGCAGCTGATTTTCTGGACTTTTCTGATTCTCTACTTGCTCAGCCTGTTTGGGAATGCTACCATTGTTCTCATCATCTACACCACACATTCTCTTCACACCCCAATGTATTATTTCTTGGCTAACCTGGCATGTCTGGAAATTGCTTATTCTTGTACCATTGCACCCCTCACTCTGGCCCACGTAGCTTCTGCAAGAAAGGTCTCCATCACCTTGGCTGGCTGTGGGACCCAAATGTTCTTCTTTACCTTCCTGGGAAGCTCTGACTGTGTACTGATAGCAATCATGGCTTATGACCGCTATGTGGCAATCTGTCACCCACTCAGCTACACTGTCATCATGAACTGGAGAGTGTGTGTCAAAATTGTTGTTTGGACCTTGGCCATGACTTGCTTCTTTGGCATTCAGCTTTCTATCTTGATATTGACTTTGCCTTTCTGTGCCAATAAGGAAATCAACAATTTTTTCTGCGATGTCCCTGTTGTCATGAAACTGGCATGTGGCGATACCCATTTCCACCAAACTGCCTTTTTTATTGTCAGCATTACTGTCATCACTATCCCTTTCCTCCTAATCTGTATCTCCTATGCCTTCATTGTGGCTGCCGTCTTGCGGATCAGCTCTGCCGCAGGCAGGCAAAGGGCTTTCTCCACCTGTTCCTCCCACTTAATGGTCGTCCTTCTGCAGTATGGCTGTGGCAGTTTGATATACCTTCGCCCAAGCTCCAGCTACTCACCAGAAGAAGGCCGGGCGGTGTCTGTGGTCTACACCTTTGTCACTCCTGTGCTGAACCCCTTGATCTATAGCATGAGGAACAAAGAGTTAAAGGATGCCCTTATCAGAACCTTAAAAAGGGCTGTGTTGCCCCAGAAGAAATGACAGCGTTGAATCGCAGCCAGGGAATGGTACACCGTCTACTGCCATCTGTTGTATGGTATGGTGGAACTGAAACCACAGGTCAGTGATGGAAGGATGCATAGGTAGCTCTATGTCTAAGCTGCAACTGTGCCTCAAAAGGAATGTTCTTTGCCTGTAGCAGAAGTTGCATTGTGTGGCCAATTGACCTGAATTCGGTATAGAATTCTTAAAGGAAATGAATCAAATGCCTGATTGAAAGCAAGCAGAACAACAGCTACGCTCGTGACACCGAGTTCTGTTTTGATGGGCAGGAGAACCTGGACAAGTTTCCAGCCACAGAGAGAACTAATATATTTCATTCAGGGGCCTGAAGATATTGTGAGGTAACAGAAGGAAAATACCCCAAGAAGAGGCTGGAATGATGTCATCAAAGGAGGGTAGCAAATGAGGCAGACATTAACCTCAAACCAGACTAGCCAGAAATGCCTGGTGGGACCTGCTTGGGGATTTTGGACCTCGTATTCATCAGGAGACAACTTCCACTGATGAATTGGACTGATGATTCTGTTTTTTGTTAATAAATGCACAAACAGGCATGCACCCAGAGAGAGTCTATGATGTTGTTGCTGTTGTTTTGACCTCTGAGCAGAATGGGACAAGGAATGACACTTTCTGTGTGACATTCCAGATTATAAAAATAAGAAGACCACAAAAATTATTGATTACTGTTCTAGTATACAACACACAAGGTTATAGTAACACAAAATTCCCTGGTATTTTGGGGGAAAGTAGGGTGACACGGAGTACTTCACACTGCACACAATTTTTCCTACACAAGATGTGATATGAGCACCAATTTTAATGCAATTAGACGTATTCATGGATAAGGCAGCAGTGGTGGTGATGACATGTGAATGAACCAGAAACATCATTGTTGTTCCATTTAGATGTACCTCCACTGCCCTCCTGTTGAAGTGATTTTCCCCGTATCTGCCCACCCAATATGACACTAGCAGGCTTTAGCTTCATAGAACATGATCCCATAGAACAGAGGTGGCTAAGCTGTAGCCCTCCAATGGTCTTGGACTCCAACAACCAACAAACCCATCAAGCATTGCCAACAGTAAGTGTCGAAGGATGGGAGGGGTCATCCAGCAATGACCAGATGTCCTCAGGCTTCCCAGCCCTGCCATAGGACTAGCACTGATATACTAACATTCCTTGGGTGAGTGAGGCTGGGGGTCATACCTAGTAAGGCGTAAACAAGGTCCTATATATGCAGATTAAAACAAAACATGAAAGCAAACTCTCATGTACCGTATTTTTTGCACCATAAGACTCACTTTTTTCCTCCTAGAAAGTAAGGGGAAATGTCTGTGCGTGTTATGGAGGAAATGCCTGCGGGTGGCGGGGGGGATCTGCTGCAGTCATGAGCAGAGGATCCATGGTTCCCCTTCCTTCCCTCCTCTGTGGTTACAAAGCATGGAGCCACATGAATCCTCAGGATTTTTGCATTGGGCTACTCCAAACTGTCAGATCACATGTCTGTAGCCACAGCATGAACCACAAAAATCATTTATCCACTATTTCGTTTAGAATATTTTTTTTCTTGTTTTCCTCCTCTAAAAACTACGTGCGTGTTATGGTCTGGTGCGTGTTATAGAGCGAAAAATACGGTATATATCTAAGCTGTGGCTGAAAGTGCTGTGTGTTTCCAATGGGCAGACAACATTCTGCTTGAGATCTGCTGCAGAGGCCCTGCTGGTAGTTCCAGTTTTGAGCAAAACGTCAGGGTCGATTACCTATTGGCCTTTATAGTGCCATACCTACTAACTACCGATGTGATGTGATATTTTCATTGTTTTTTTATGTATATGCTTGCTGTAACCTGGTCTAGGTCCTGCAATGAATGATGGGGTATACACTTTTAAAATAAATAAATCATGTTCATGTCAGAGAATGTTCCATGTGTATAACATCAGTGCCCCTGGATATACACTAGAACCATTGGACAAGGAAAATGAAGAGTGGGTTTTGGGGGGAGGGAAGGGGAACCAATGGACAAAACGTCTTTATAACTGGCCTATAAATCTAATTTACTTTTTCAAAGGCAAAAATGTAGACCTGCAAAAATGTGTAGCTTGTGTGTGTGTGTTCTGCGTCAGTTCCTCACTGACATCTTCACTCCCTCCCTCCTCATCAATTCAAATTCATACCACCATTCTCAATGCTGCTAGTGAAGTCATCCAATTGCTATCTTGCTTATGACTGTATTTATTTATACAAGAATCAATTCCCACGAGGCATCCTTACGCATATTAAAAAAAAAATTAACACACACATATAAAAACTGTTAAAACTGTTGCATATATTAAAAAACAACCATACTTTCCCGTGTATAACATGCCCTCATGTATAAGACTTGAGTTTTTGGGGACTCAAATTTAAGAAAATGGGGGGGGGGGATGACCCAGAGTTGTTGAGCTTTTGTGGGGGGGGGGGAGCATTGCCCAGGCTGGTTGAGCTTGCTTCGGGGGGAAATCAGAAAATCACTAACCCAAATCACACATCGATTGGTGCAACCAATCACACGTTGTCCCCCCAACCCACTATCCGTGTATAAGATGTGCCCCCCCTTTGACATTATTTTATAGTAAAAGACCCTCATCTTTTACACAGAAAAGCACGGTGCTTCTAAAGCCATTATATATCAAAATCACTACAGGTACCAATTGGTACCTGCATGCACTAAGAATATGAGACACCATTTATATTCTTACTAACTTGCGATTCTGGTGTGAGGTGAAATTATTATTATTTATATTTACACCTCACACTTCCTCTCTAAGGAGCCCAGGGTGGCAAATGCATAAATCCCAAAATACCCGTATTTTTCGCTCTATAACACGCACCCGACCATAACACGCACACAGTTTTTAGAGGAGGAAAATCCGTAGGCATGCCACCCGTAGGCATTCCCTCCATAACACGCACAGACATTTCCCCTTACTTTCTAGGAGGAAAAAAGTGAGTGTTATGGTGCAAAAAATATGGTAATTAAAACATCTAAAAACAATTCCAGCATAGATGCAGACTAAGGCCTGAGCACACACAGCACTGTATAGTTCGCTAGGCTAGATCCCCAACACAGGCTATCAAAATCCATGCTCTCATGGCCCTAACACTCTCCCCCTCCTTGTCACTGATCTTCTGGTTTACACCTGCCTTGGGACAGGAGAGAAAATGGCTAGAACACAAGTGGTGAAAAACCTGAGCTACACTGAGGCAAACGTGGCAAAAAGGCTCCTTGGTTGGTGGAGATGGCCACGATGAAGTATTTTTGCATGCTGAGAGAGCAATTGGTATTGAATGTCCTCCCCTCTAATGGAGCAGTGAGTTGACTCCTTGTCTCCCTCCCTCTCTGCTGCCCTTTGTCCTCAGAGAGCAGGGACCTCTACTCTTGTTGGCTGCTTGTATGTAATTTACTTTTGTGGGGACTTTGATGCATCACTGAGGGATTGGGATTACCTTGCTCCTCTAAGGATCTTGCAAGGTTTATAAAGCCCTCAGAGCTAGAGTTCTCTTGTGGAAAGGGCAGCGGCATCCAATATCAGCTTGGACAACAGGTTAGTAAATTATCCCAGCCAGTCAGCCAGTAAAAACTGTTCTACCCTTCTCACAATAAAAACAGTTGGGCATACAGTTGAAGTAAATCAGGGCCAGAATGGTACTGCTTGCAATTGTCAAAAGAGTTTAGACAACATGTCGGGTGTGGACATTGAATTAGTTGTGAGCAAGAATAATGACCAGAACGTTGAGCATTGTTCCAGGCAAATGCTTTCCTAGCAGTGGTGTGAGGTTCTGAATGGGAAATATTCTGGAACATTTCCTTCTACAGAAATGTTGCGGTTCCCCTTTGTGTATCCAGAGGTTAAGCCTAAATGGAAGTTGCTTTTGCCATCTCTTTGTATCACTTTCATTACCTCCTAATGAAGCCAACACTGGAATAATAAATAATGCTCAGTTATTTACATTTGACATTCCTATTTGCAGGTGATGTGGAAAGTGTTTCTAGACTATGGCTGTGCCATAGCATACAATTTCACAGGCACTAGAACAGGAATAGACAACACAATGCCCTCTAGATGTTGTGAGACTCCAGCTCCCATCTGTCCCAGCCAGCATGGCCAGTGATGAAGGGCCACAGCATCTGAAGGGCACCACGTTGGCTATGCCAGCGCTAAAAAGACAACTGCTGTCTTTTAAGGTGACATCCAAATCTTATTTTGCAAAGAGGGAGGCTTCCACCTTCCAGTCGAAATGTAGTTTTCTTGGCCATTAAAATGAAAAATGCCTGGATACTCGCCACCTGTACTCCAAAATAGTGTGTAGAAGAGGGTGGTGTGGCAAATTCTACATTGTCATACTAACAATAGCTTAAAAAATAACAGCAAACACAAAAGTAGTAAGACAGTAGAATTAAAAATAGAAACAATTAAAAACATCAAAGCACATAAAGAACATCTAAAAACATAAGAAAATTTTATAACACTAGTGGGAATGTTCAGCAAAAGTTAGTCAATCCTTCTTTTCCTGATGCTCAGGCATGAGAAACGGTGCATGCATTTCCAAAATGACACCATCTCCACACAAGAAGATGGAGGTATCAGTAAACTTGTGGGGACAGCAAGACTTTTATTTTAAAAATAAGATTTTATTAAATCTGGCTGTTTCGTAATACAATAAGATAAAATAAAGTAATCCAGACAAAAACAAAAACAGAGAAAGAAAGGGAAGGGGGACCACAAGATTTTGCAGAGGGGAACTAAGGGGAGAGCCTTCCCCAACAGTCCAGTGAATACTGGTAGACACAGAATGCTGATTGTTGTGGATGGCAAACAGAAAACCAGGGTGGGACTGGAACACATTATCCTAGAAGACAGCATTGCTGGCTGGCTGGAAACCTGAGCAGGACCACTCTACACTGCAACATTTTGTTATGGGTCTCACTTGTCACAACCGCTTCCATTCAATAAAAACAAAGTAGGATTTGAGTACTTTTGGATGGAGTGTCTATTTAATTTTAATGGAGTAAAACCACAGGAACTCTGACATGCAATTGTTTTGCAATCCCTAGCTCAGTAAAGCAAGAGCAATGTACAGTGCTAGTGTAATGGCTATTTATTGTTTATCTAATTTTGTACTGGAAGCAAATACAAAATACACAAGTGACACAGCTTGCAATCTAAGCATCTGATTCTAAACACATTTCTCTGGAAATTCCATTGATTTCAATGGAACTTCCTTCTACAGAAAGTCTGCAAATAAAATTATCAAGGCAACAGCATAGGGAGAGATGGGTTTCGTAAAAGATTTAGTGAAGATAGTTCGGGGAACCGTTAACTGATAGCAGAAGGAGCAAGAAAAGTGAAGCTACAGTGGTCTGTGAAAGGATTGCCAAAAGATGTGCTTGCAGAATGTGAAATGCTTTACAGTCCTGAAGTTTAAACTTACTCATTATTTGCAGAAGCATGAACTGAAATGCCTTCTAGATTATGCCCGTGCTGTACAATTTCACGCAAGCCAGAAAAGAGGATATTGACAAGCTGGAATGTGTGCAGAGGAGGGCAACCAAGATGATCAGAGGTCTGGAAACCAAATCTTATGAGGAATGGTTGAGGGAATTGGGAATGCTTAGCCTGGAAAAGAAGAGACTGAGAGGAGATATAATAGCTATCTTCAAATATCTAAAGGGCTGCCGCGTGGAAGATGGAGCAAGCTTGTTTTCTCCTGCTCTGGAGACTAGGACCCAAACCAATGGTTTCAAGTTACAAGAAAAGAGATTCTGGTGAAACATCAGGAAGAACTTTCTGATGGTAAGAGCTGTTCAACAGTAGAATGGATTCTGTCAGAAGGTGGTCTTTAAGCAGAGATTGGATGGCCATTTGTCCTGGATGCTTTAGCTGAGATCCCTGCATGGCAGGAAGTGGGACTAGATGACTCTTAACGTCCCTTCCAATTCTATGACTCCATGATTCTAAGACAGCTGTTGTCTTGCGAGACGGAGATCTTTATTTGCAAAAAGGGGGAGTCTGCCCTCCAGTGGCTGCTTGGTTTATTGTACATGTTTAGAAATGGAAGTGGCCTGTTGACATCTTGGTGGTGATATCACTTTCTCCGTCATCGGTCTCTCTTTTTATCTCATGCCAGGTCATATGTACCAATTCCTATGGAGAGTGAAAACCACACTAGCCTGACCCATTTCTACTTCCACCCCTTCTCAACAGTCCCAGAGACGCAGCTGTTGCTTTTCTGGACTTTTCTGATCTTGTACCTACTCAGCCTTTTGGGAAACTCTGTGGTTGTGTTCATTGTCCGTACAGAGCGCTCCCTCCACACTCCCATGTATTTCTTCTTGGCTAACCTGGCAGCCCTGGAGATTGCTTACTCCTGCGTCATTGCCCCACTCACCCTAGCCAACCTCCTCTCTGCGCAAAAGGTCTCCATCTCTTTGGCAGGATGTGGCACACAGATGTTCTTCTTTATCTTCTTGGGAGGTGGCGACTGCGTCCTGCTATCTGTTATGGCATATGATCGCTATGTGGCAATCTGCCACCCACTGCGCTACACTACCATAATGAGCTGGAGGGTGTGTGTGAGTCTTGTAGCTGGGACGCTAGGCATGAGCGGCGTGTTTGGCATTCAGCTCTCCATCCTGATATTGCGCCTTCCGTTCTGTGGCAATAAGGAGATTGACCATTTCTTCTGCGACTTCCCTGCTGTCCTGAAGCTCGCATGCAGCGACACCCATATCCATCAGACTGCCCTCTTTATTATCAGTGCCGTAATACTGACTGCCCCTTTCCTCCTAGTTTGTGTCTCCTATGCCTTCATTGTGGCAGCCATCTTGCGCATCCGCTCTGCCTCAGGTAGGCAGCGGGCTTTCTCCACCTGCTCCTCCCATTTAATGGTTGTTCTTCTGCAGTATGGCTGTGGCAGTTTGATATACCTGCGTCCCAGCTCCAGCTACTCGCCGGAGGAAGGTCGAGTGGTGTCTGTGGTCTACACCTTTGTCACTCCTGTGCTGAACCCCTTGATCTATAGCATGAGGAACAAAGAGTTAAAGAACGCACTCAGTAGAACACTAAGGAAGGAAGTGCTGTCCCAGTGAGAGCCTGGGATATTCTAATGTGTTTCGCACTGTGGTAGGAATTCACAATACAAGCAGCCAAACACACATCTGTTTTTATGTGGCTGAGGACTTATTCGCATATGCACATGAATCCCTAAATGTTTTGTTTATTGAACATTCATCCTAGTTTGTTTTCAGGGACATTAGACAACCTTGGCTGTTAAATGAGCATTTGTGCTGATTTGTTTGTGGGGAAGTTAGATGAAGTTGCATCCACGCAAGTGTTCTCCCAACATTTCACTTCCCTTATCACACAAAAAAGGCTGATCTTTTGGGGAAGCAGGTTTGTTGTGCACAACCTCGCAATCCATTACAATTGCATGACCTGAGTTTGCCAGTATGTGATGGAATCCCACCCCAAACTAGCAAGAGCCTGGATAGTTCTGTCTACAGAGGCTGACCTTTGATTTCTGGACTCTGTTCTTCATATTGCCGTCATCAACATGGTAAATATGAAAAGACTTTTCTATTTGTAGCAGAAAATGGACTGCTTCTCCTCTTTCTTTGCCATCACATAATGGAACTGAAACACTAAATTGGAGAAGAAACTGAGCACATGCTTGAAAACCAGTTATCTAAGAGTAAAACAGATATTGTTGCCTAATGTTTTCAGAAGGTCCATTGCATATACTTCCTTTAACTGGCATACAGAATGTTAGTGTCTGCTGAAAGGAGTGGTCTTAATCTTATTGATTTACAAGATAATTAGGGTTAATTCCTACCGTTATGCAGTGATATAAACTGAGATTTCTATTTTTTTAAGTTGAAAATTCTTTCAAAACTTGACATGATCTACTTTTGACACATACATCCCTCATGGGTAAGATGGATAAAATCTGAGCCCAGAGGAAGACAATGGACATGGTATCTGCCTCCCATTCTGTTCCCTACTATAAACCTCAGCTTCAACTCTCAGCCCTGGACACAGCAGTGGGCTTTTCTTTCTTTCCTGTCCTAAGGGCATCCTCACGGAAAAGTGGCATTAGGTAGCTAATATTGAAAGTGACATTAAATGGAAGGAAATTGTTGTCTGATTTACTGTGTTGTTCATGTGCTACTGTATGCCCCCCCCTTTCTTTTTGCTGCTCTACATCAGGCAGTAAAATGTATTGGGCTGGCTTTGGAGTCAGATGGCAACTCTGCCCCTTCCTCTAGCACACCATACATTTAAAGCAGTACCCCCCCCACACACACAAAAGAATAATGGGAACTGCAATTTATCCCTCGCCATGCTACACCCCCAGCACCCATAACAAACTACAGCTCCCAGGATTCTCTGGGCGAGTGGGTGTGCTTTAAATGTATGTTGTGTACATTGCCGAAGTAAAATGGTTAAAGTAAAGCCTACCTAAGTATAGTGTGTATGCAGCCTTACAAAATGCATCAATACCAGAAGGAAGCTGTGAAGCCACCTGAAAGATCCCATATGGAGTCACCAGCCTTTTTGCGTCTATGGACACACTTGGAATTTTGAGAGGGTGCTGTGGGCAACATCCTCTTCAGGTTGTTTCTCTCCTCTCCTCCCCCAGGTCAGTTTTCCTTTCTCTCCCCACCCCACCACCCAAAGAGAAAGAGAAAGAGCACATATGCACACACACTTTGTGTTAAGTTGTGGGTGAACATATCAGACAACACAGCGATTCTTCAAACAGCTCTTGTTTATTTACAGGCCAGAACTGAACTGAACTGAAGGGTTCAGCCAGCCTGCTTATATAGAGCTCCACTAGAACATAACAGTAACCACTTTCTGTAACTATCCAATCACTGAACATCACTTTCAATCCCTTATTTGCATATGTGGACCTGGGTGAAAACTATCTACAGTATCCCCCTGCTGGCCCAGGGAGAGAACTTCAGTACATAACACTGCTTTTCCAAAGCTGAAGAAAAGTCAGCTCCGATTGAATTACAATGGGTTGTCTTGAATTTGTATGATTTTATACAGAGCCCCAGCCCCCAAACCACCATCAAACAAAAGCTCACCGTAAAAATCAGGTTTGGTGCTTGCCAGCAATGAAAAGCTTTTATGCGAGGCACAGGTCGTCCAGGACGTTTGACAAAATCAACAACAAGTCATAGAACACATATATATGCAGGAGTGACCTATGACTTGATGGCAATTTTGAGGGGGTCCCTTGTAAAAACTATGATCCACCCCTTGGATCTATGTTTTTGTGCCATGGGGCTCTCTCTCCCCCCTCCCTTTCTCCCTCTCTCTTGCCACCTCATGACATAAGGCGAAGTGAGGGCAGAAGGGCAGTGCTCAGCGGCTTCATGGGCCCCATGGAAAGTCCTCAATGGCATCTTTGGGTCCACTGGCATCACATTAGCAACCAGAACTTCCTAGGCTCTGATGGATACTGTTCTTCCTAGCTTCATGCCTATAACTGGTACATCAAACAGCAAATTTTATCACATTTAAGTCTGTTAAAACATTCATTTTGAGTTGGTTATGCACGCTCACCCAAAACTTTCTTGTTGCTTTCTAATGTCAGGTTTGCTGTTTCTCCACATCTTAAATATTGGGATGACTGCAGATTTTTTAAACTGTACGTGTGGCATTCAATTAGGCATTGTCCAAGTTAGAATATATTGTAGATCTCAGTAGCTGCAAAGAACTGGCTCAGTTGGTACCTGGAAAGGGGTGGGGAACACCTTTCAGTATAAGAATAAGCACACATGAGGTGGGATGGAGGTTGGAATTATCCACTTCCCCCTGGCAAGTCTATTGACCATTTTAACACCTTTAGGATAAATCCAGCAGGTGGAGCTTTTCATGATATGCAGATACAACAATGAGGGGGAACTTCACCTGATGAATATGTCTTCATATGAATTTTCAAAAGGTGGTGTTTGATAGTGGCTATAAACATGAGCTGGGGAGACTATTGTTAAAGTCTCACCTTAATAGCAAACATTAGGTAGCCCCAGGAAGCCTCCAGCCCTCATGTTCATTATGAGAACTCTGGCATGCCTGACAAGATTGCCATAAAGATTACTGAGATTTTGGGCAGAAAACATTCTGAAATCTCTAAAAAAAATGCAGTATACATGTTTCCTATTAATACTCTTACAAAACGCTACGGGGAAGATGGCAATATTGCTGCTAAAATGATCAGCAGTGAAATAGTTAGCCTCACAGACAGCTAAAATGGCATCTTTACTCAAAAGTTATACTAAGTATTTGTCAGCTAGCGATGGAATGTTGAGCTTCTGGATTCCACCATTCTTTCTTGGCTCTGTGAAAGGAGTGCCATTCTCACACAATGGCTCTCTTCTTTATACAAACTTTATAGACTTCCAAGGATTCTATATGGCTTCTTTTCTTAAAAGCTAGGTTGGTACAGTACTCCCTCATCCTGGTTGAAAATATAAGAGATTGTGAAAGACAAACCAGGAAATGTTTGTTCAGAAAATTCAGAACACAATGTGCTTCAAATAAAATTCTCTTCAAACATAGAAAACTTTTCAACAGTGTAGGCCATTATTTTAATAGTGAGACTGATAGCTTTAATCAATCAGTCCTTGAAGTGAGCACATCTTTGAATAAAAGCCCATCTGGTCATCCCACACTTCGACCTCCAAAATCATAGCTTCCTTACTACTGGTGACTTTTACTCAAGGAAGGGCTAATTGTGTAAGAGAGTGAGGTAGCTCATAAACGTTAACTATTTGTTGTCTGGCAAGGTGGCTATAGCACAGGGATTGCCAGCTGAAAGTGTGTGAATCTGCCTCCCAAAGTGCATTTGCCTGTCATCTCGACCAAATTTTAATCAAGGTGTGGTTAAAAAGAATGGCCTCATAAGAATGATTTGATCCCTGATTACACCACTGTCCATTCCTGCTGTAAGGAATAGGAATATCAGTGTGGGAAGTTCCGAGGAGGCTCTCGGCCTCAAATGGGAAGTTACCAGACAGGAAGTTATGCAGAAATTCTGTACTGGGTTGCTATTTATAATCTTATCCACAAGAAGCAATTTATGTTCCCGCTTAGCCATGCAAAAGCTCCATGACGTGCATCCTTATTATCCCCATTTTACAGGAAAAGTACAGTACTGAACCTTTAGAATGTACCTTGCAGACATTTGGACTCAGGTTTCCCAAGTTTGTTGACATCTTTACACTGGCCATAGTGTGGCAACTTCTAGACGTTTCTGGAATAGAACTTGCATCAAATCCACTGGGCAAGGGATATTGGTTATAATATTGAAATGGCTGCATGGGAAAAGTTGTGGAATGTAGATTTAAAATTCACAGCATGTTTTACAGTAGTCATAGGCAAACTCAGCCCTCCAGATGTTTTGGGACTACAATTCTCATAATCCCTGACCACAGGTCTTGTTAGCTAGGGATCATGGGAGTTGTAGTCCCAAAACATCTGGAGGGCCAAGTTTGCCTTTGCCTGTTTTACAGCATGTTACACATTGAAAGAAAACTTTATGAGTATTTAACTCCTAGTAGACTTGCAAAAATGTGTAAATCAGAATCAAATTCATGCTGGAAGTGTAAAGAAAAGGAAGGTAATTTCTATCATATGTGGTGGTCCTGTAAAAGAACAAAAGATTTCTGGGAAATGATTTATAATGAACTGAAGAAAATGTTTAAGATAACCTGACAGGTAAAAAGAAACCGGGGGGGGGGGGGTGGATTATTAAAGAAAGGGGGAAATTTGTAGAATATCTGAAAAGTTCTGTAGTACAAGTAAGTTCATTAGTAGGATTAATTTAAATCAAGCAGTTAAAAATATTACTAAGATAAAAGGAAAAATAAATTAAAAATGGAGTAAATTGGAATATGCAGTGTTAAAAATCTAAAGTAGAAAAGGAACCACAAGGGGGGGGGGAGAAGTAAAATATGGAATTGTATTCAAAATTTGTGTTTGCAAGGTGTGTATTTGTTATATTGTACAAACTAGAAAATAACATTTATACAAATAACATTTATATCAGTTATGAATGACAGGAGCTGCAGTCCAGCAACATTTGGAAGCCCTGCACTGCTTGCCCCTTGTTTACAGTATCCATAAGTGTGTCCCCACCCTCCCTACTGCTGGAGAGCGTTGTTCACACTGCTTGTTTTATTTCATATACTGCCATTTACATATTCTTTTTTGCAACTTATTGCACAGTATGGCTTCATCAGAGAGGAATAGTCTACCAGGTGCAAGCCCCATTGCCTATATTCTTTTATCTTTCTGCATTTCCCCCAGATCAATACAACTCTGTTCCATCCCACCTTTTCTGTGAATGGGGATCAGCACAAAATGCTTATGTGATTATCTCCATTCACACCTAAACTAAAACTTAAATCTTGTCAGGTCGACCCTGTGTCTACCAAATCACATATTAAAAAATGAAACTGCTTTTCAGAGGTATCTGCAGAGGAATCTTGATGCCTGATTTCTACATAGTTATTTCGCATCATCATCTAATTACAGTAATTTGCACGTTTCCTGAGACTTGTAAGCGTCCTGATTTTTTATCAAGGCCTCAAGGCAAATTATTTGCATACTATGTAATTGTTTGTCTAAGAATTTTCAGCTTTCTAACAATTTCCCCAGCCTGGCAGTCCCAACGGAGTTTAATTTTGCAGTGTGGAGAATGGGTGAGTTAATAATGAATTTTGTAACAGTAGATTTGCAGCAGTGCAATAGCAACATAACATGGAATCATAGTCATCTCAGCAGAGGAATAGACTTTAAGGAACGGTGGTCTGCACCTGGACCTTGTTTGCTAGCATCTCTGTGTATTGTGATTACCACCAGGGCAAGTTTACATGATCTGTTGTATTACAATAACAAGGATTCTTCTCCCTTGCCTCTATTTTAGTTTAGACACTTAAAAGGCTGAAGAAAGCCAAAATGTATTATATCTCATTTCTCTACCAAGAGCGCCATTTCATTATTACAGCAACCCTGTAAGGCAGGGAATGCGAAAGATTAGTGTGTTGTGGAAGGCAAACCAGGGAGCCTTCTGACTTGTATTTCCAAGTCCAATACTCCCTTTAACTGGGAGTGGGCCTCCAACTTCCACTATCCCTGACCACTGTCCTTGCAGGCTGGGACTGATGGGAGATGGAATTGGAGGATGTTTGGAGTGCCACAAGTTTGCCACTCTGCCTTCAACGACCCCATCGATTCTCCCCTGCTATTCTTTACGCCTGGACTGGAGCTCTCTTTCCAAAAGTGCCTTATACCCATCAACGCATGTGAAACAAAACAAATGTTGCTGCTGCATTTTTGCACCCTTTTCTTCTTCCTCCTCTGGTCTCAATCCTTTTGGACAGCTAGCTCTACAGCGGGGTTTCCCAAACTTGGGTCTCCAGCTATTTTTGGACTACAGGTCCCATCATCCCTGACCACTGGTCCTGCTAGGTAGGGATGATGGGAGCCCCAAAACAGCTGGAGACCCAAGTTTGGGAAACTGCTCTACCAGGAAGGGCCCTTCTTATACTACTTTGGTAAAATAAAATAAAAACCGGAGAAGGCAAACAGCAGTCTGAAAAGACTTTTGCTGAACGATCTCCCAGTTGAAGCCATGCATTTTTTTTACACTTCCCTTAGATGCAAATCACGGTTCCTGGGTGGTGGTGTGAATAGTGGGGAATAGCTCCCTGAAACAGGCTCAACTGAGAAAACCAAATCTGTCGTTAGAGCACGAGACTCTTAATCTCAGGGTTGTGGGTTCGAGCTCCGCGTTGGACAAAAGATCCCTGCATTGCAGGGGGTGGACTAGATGACCCTTGTGGTCCCTTCCAACTACAGTTCTATTGTTCTAAGAAAATGAGGATGCACCTCCACAGGCACATACCTCCACATGTGGTGGGAATGCCTCAAAATCCAACTATTCTGGACAACAATCATACAATAAATATGCAAAATAGCTAAGCAAGTATTAGAAGTCACCCCAGAACTGGCCCTACTAAATATCTTCCAAGATAATAATGCCCACTCACATCATAAAGAGCTCATAACCCACCTACTCTCAGCAGCCAGAAACATCATAGCCAGACACTGGAGAGACCTGTCAGGAGTAAGCATGGACCAATGGTACCAAATAGTATGGGAAACAGCCTTATTAGAAAAACTAACCAATAAACTGAAACTGACATGGGGACAAATAGAAGAAGACGATTTCTATAAAGGGTATGGCTCCCCTTTATCACATACACAGCCCAACAAGACAATGACAAGAATCCACCAACAGTATATGAATCAATATCGTTAACTTTATTCAAAAATGCCCACCCACCCCACTCACAAATGAAAACAAAGTTGACCACAGCCAATCACAAACAACCACACCCTAGGCCAACCCCAACCTCTCTCACCACCAAAGGAACACAAGCTAATAGTAAGATGCTGACACAAAACCCCCACATACATTAAGCAGAATAGAAGCATCACCACCCCACCCCCACTCACCATGGCCCCCTCCACCTCTTTCCCCCTTTTCTTCCTAATGTAACACTAATGTCTCAACAAATAATAATAGTAACAACAACAACAACAACAACAACAACAACAACAACATTTTAGTTATTTATACCTGCCCATCTGGCTGGATTTCCCCAGCCACTTTGGGCAGCTTCCAACAAACCATTAAAATACAATAATTCATCAAATATTAAAAGCTTCCCTAAACAGGGCTGCCTTCAGATGTCTTCTAAAAGTCAGATAGTTGTTTATTTCCTTGACAACTGGTGGGAGGGCGTTCCACAGGGCAGGCGCCACTACCGAGAAGGCCCTCTGCCTGGTTCCCGAAACTTCGCTTCTCACAGTGAGGGAACCACCAGAAGGTGGTTGGACCTCAGTGTCCAGGCTGAATGATGGGGGGTGAAGACACTCCTTCAGGTATACAGGGCCGAGGCCGTTTAGGGCTTTAAAGGTCAGCACCAACACTTTGAATTGTGCTCGGAAACGTACTGGGAGCCAATGTAGGTCTTTCAAGACCGGTGTTATGTGGTCTCGGCGGCTGCTTCCAGTCCCCAGTCTAGTTGCCACATTCTGGATTAGTCGCAGTTTCCAGGTCACCTTCAAAGGTAGCCCCACGTAGAGCGCATTGCAGTAGTCCAAGCGGGAGATAGCCAGAGCATGCACCACTCTGGAGAGACAGTCTGCAGGCAGACTACCATTGCTGTCAACTTTTTCCCCTTTTTAAGGGAAATCCCCTTATTCCGAATAGGATTCCTCGCAAGAAAAGGGAAAAGTTGACAGCTATGGTAGGGTCTCAGTTGCGTACCAAATGAAACTGATACGTAGAAAATGTCACTTGGAAAAAGAGACTTTGCACATACTTTTGTAAACCAAGAAATCTTTAATTAGAAATATGTTAAAAACAAACCAAGGAGGGTGTGCGACGATGTCTCTTTAAGAGCGCTTTCTGCCCAGGTAAAAGTGGGCGGCGCCTCTGCTCCCGTCCCCTCCCCTCTTGCCTCCCCTCCGCGTATGTCGCGGCGGATTAGCAGCTGCGGCCAGCTCAGCGCCTGAGGATCAGACACACACACACGGGGGGCGGGGGAGAGACAGATTTAGCTTCGCGGGAGGAAGGGATGTGAGCGTGCGTGGTGTGTGTCCCTCCCAGCCTTTGCACGGATGAAACTCGCGCGTCCCTGCTAGCGATCGGGGCGAGGAGGAGGAAGAGGAACCTTCCCTCTGGGCTGGGACTCCACTTCCTGGAGAAGCCCTCCTCCCCGTGCGGAGTTTCGGCGGGGATCCCGGCTTCACCTGGAGAGAACAGCAGAAGGAGGAGGAGCCACAGCAACACCTGTCCAAAATGAAGGACCGGCTGGAGCAACTGAAGTCGGTGAGTGAGGAGCCTCCTTTCCTTCTCCTCCTCGCAGGGTGTTAATGCTGGGCTCCATTGAGCGCCGCCGAGCTTACTCCCGAGTAAACAGGGAGGGGATCGAGCTTCGGGAAGCTATTGGCAGCGGGAAAGGAAAGGGCGAAGCCCCACCAGGGGGGCTAAAGGAACGAGGCCAGGTCTATTTTGAAGATGGGGGGGTCTGTATAGTGAGGGATCCTGTGTAGTGGGTACAGTGTTGGACTTTGACCCAGATTCAGATTCCCATTTGCCCATGAGGCTCACTGGGTGACCTTGGGCCAGTCCCTGTTTTTAAGCCTAGCCTACCTCTCAGGGTTGTTGTGGGGATTAAAATGGAGAGAGGGGTTAGCTGGTTTGTGACCCTATAATAAATGATTCGTGGAAGAGGGGAGGAGCTGTATGTGCTTCCTTGAGTTCTTTGAAGGAAATGCAGGATATAAATGTAGCTCACCATAATACAGTATAATTCAGCTGCACCTGCTGTCCCACCCCTTGCTGGTTGTATTCCTCACAAGCAGAAGTAGGTTGAGTGGATCTGCTGCCCACACTGTGGGAGCAGAAGTGCTTAAACTTATTTTGAAGTAAAAATGGAAGTTTTTCAAAAGTGGGGGTGGGGTTTGGTGGGAAGAGAGGAGGCTTACAGTCCAACAGCAGCAGCAGGTTATAAGCTTTACCTGACAGAGGGACCAGAAAGGTGAATTTGCTTCCACCTGACAGCAGAAGCAAAGGGTTGTGAGACTAGGCGCTGTTGTAAATGCTACACGGCAGCAAATACGTTTATTGCAGCTTGCACAGGCACAGCGGCACATTTGGGAGCTACAGCAACTGTCAGATCCTTGGCACATGTACTTGTAAGGTGGGGCAGTTGAATATGCATTTGTGTGTGCACAGTTTCGATGTGCGTGTTAAAAACAACAGAGCAATGTGAAAAGCTGGCTGGGAGGCAATGGGAAAGGAAGTTGTTTCCTGAAGTTTGAAGAGAATTAATGGAGGGGCAGATTTGAGAAGATGATTCTTGGAAGGAGTTGGGGGGTCTCCTTTTCCTCACCTCCCCCCACATGTTGCATGAAGAAAACTGGAGTTAGTCACTTCCTCCTTTTGGTTTCCCTCCATGTGACACTCCGCTCTCTCTTTCCCCACCCATGCGCACAGACTTTCCACTAAAACATGTGCCCCAGGACATGGCTGTGCAAGATGTCTTGAAAGGGATTGGCACTTTGGGCTTCGGTACTAAATTCATATAACCTGAAACATAACCCTCAGGGACTTATAGCTGCTGTGAAGGAGCCCTTATTCGAAAAAGAGTGTTCATCCATTCATACTTTTGGGTCACTGTAGACAGAACATAATGCACATTCTCTCAGAACGTGACTTTTTCTTAGACAAGTAAGCCAGTTTCCTAAATTAACCTTTCAGCTGTATATAAAATACACAAGGCTAGCTTGCAATGAGAGTTTCACTGCGATTCTCGTAAAGTGCGCAATCCTTGCAGAGTCACTTGTACATGTGAAGGGGCTGCACATAGTGTGATCTTAACAAGGTGGGACCCTCAGCGCAGGTTAATTTCTCACAGATTTTATTGGCAGAAGGTGTTAACTAGTTCAATGTGTGCCAGGCTAAGTAAAGGCCTAGACATGCTCCTCCTTTCAAAGTGGATGGAAAGGCCTGGCTGAAAACCCGTTGTTTTCTCTTACACCATGTAAATGACAATAATGGAAAGGGGCACTTATGTTTGTGCTTGTTTTGGGTGCAGAGTTTGATTCTATTTCATCTCCCACTTTCCAGCGCAACAAGAGCTCTTTGCCTGTTGGGACTAACCGGTTGCCTAATTGTCGAGGAAGGATGCTGTGGAAATTGTGGCTGTCCCACCATGCCCTCTCTCCTTGCTCTTGCAGAGTTATGAAATGTAGAGCTTAGCCAGAAAGAAGGCTGGCAAGATGCCAAAAGTGGACTAGTGACTAGTAGAGAGGGGGGGGTGCTTAGCTCTACCTAGAGAAACACTGCCAGTGCCCCTGAATTTGAAATGTACCAAGGGCTGGCTGCTGCAATTTGGTCATGAGAAAATGGTGTTTGCCCATATTCTACAAACTCGTGTCAGATTCATTTTTCATTTTTATTTTAAGCCAGAAAAAGAGGTTTGAAGGATTGTAACAAGTTCAGTTGATACATTGCCGAAGCTTGTAGTGCAAAAGTCATTCAACCACGTAAATCTTCTGAGGGGGATATATACTGTGTCCCCCTTGAATGAGGAATAACTCGTAGATACATCTTGCCCATTTTTCTGTAAACTATTCCAGTCTGGTGGAGGGAAGTAGCAAGTGGCACCAAAAGTTACTTTGCTTATTTATTGTTTCAAAAAATTTATATATTGCTAGACTGTATACAATCTATTGCTAGATTGTTTCATAAAATTTATATATTGCTAGACTGTAAGAAATAAAATAAAAAAATACCTCAAAGTGGTTTACAAATAGGTTCTGCTTATGAGCAGGCAGTAATGATTTCACACTTCATATGACCTGGGATTGAGCTGTGGCCATGTGATTGGAGATAAGTGGCAGCAGACAGGACCGGGAAGAGAGAAACTCAGTCGGGGAGATAAGGCTGACAATCCAGTGAGGGGGGTTATGGCAAGAGTCTTCAATGGGTGGGGCTGGTCCTAGCTTGGAACCTTTGTTATGCCTCCGATAAGAGAGAATATAGAACGCTTATCTGGCTTATTTTTCCAGTTCAAGTGACACAAGTTAAATAGAAATGTCAAACAGATGAAGTCAAACTTCAGGTTTCACAGGCATACCTTGCTTTCCACACACACACACACACACACACACACACACACACACCAACACTGTTGAGGGACAGTAGCACTGCTGAGCTGAAATATCTGAACAACTTTGAAACTGAACTAGAACTTGTCTAATGCTAGAAACTAATACCAGGCTGCAGCATACGGAAATGAGGGGCCTGTGGCCTTGTCATATCAGAAGAGATGTCACTACCCTTTTCTGTTGCGAATTCCAGAACAATAACTATGCAAGTCTATTGTGGCAAAACCAATGAAGGGCGGGAGTCTTGGGATATCAGAAAGGATAACATGGCTACTGTTTTTGGTGGGTGCAAGTCCATGAGGTGTTACACTCAGAGGTGCAACAGATTCATATATAATACAAAGAAGGCAGCAGGGGGCAGGAATGGGACCTTGAGAGAGATTGCAAGCCTGTGGCATCTGTATGTGAAGTTCAAACTGATACAAAATAGTCTATTACCAGTGGTAGTAACTGGTATGCTATTTCCCAGCTCTGCTATGGTAGCGTAATGTCCATAATGGAAGAAAAACCCATGATCTTGATGAAGGCCTAAATCAGTGGAATCAAATTTGCTGATGAACCTTGGCGCATCAGTTTCATGCTGGTGCCTTCTGCTGTCTTCCTTTGTACCATGGTTTTCAAATAATGGTGACTTCTGGGTCAGCATCAAAATGTCCTGCAGTAAAATATTTCTCTGTTTTTGAGTTTTTAAATATATTGAGTTGTTTAATGCCAGGGTTGTGCCCATTCATTCTTTTGTGTAAATTCGTCCTGTTCATCCTGTGTAGACCATATAAAGGCATTGTTGGCACTTGTTCCACCCTCCAGCATATTATGCCATCACCTACTAACAAAGCCCTTCTGCTGTGCCACAATAAATCTATTCCTGTATGAGGTGCCATGAGGGCCCTTGGGGGCTGCTAACTGTGATGTCCTCCTGCTTGTAAAATTGGGGGAAAAATTGTATCCAGAGGGGAGTTCTCTGGATTGTGTGTGCTCTTCGTTAATTATTTTTTTTTAAGTGCACTGAAGCAACCTGAATTCTGTAACTTGCGCAAATTATGCAAACTTGTACCTATTATCTCAGTTTGCATAATTTTTTTATGCTTCTGCAAGTCAAGGGGGAATGCAGTGAACTCTGCAATGTACTGACGCCCCATTCCCTGGCTGCTAACGGAACCTTTTCCTGTCTTTTGAAAACTTTACTGGGCATTACAAATGCACACACGCGCACACACACACACAATTTGTTACTTAAAGATGAAAAACATTCTTTTAAAAGAGAAAGGGAAAAAGCTGACACTGTCAGGATGCTGAATTATCTTCTTTTCTGTGTGTGAATGGAATTGGGGGAGATGACACAACCTTGACAGTAACCTCTGGATTTCCGGGAGTGTAGGTTTCTGTTCTTGGTCTGTGATTGCTCCAGGCTGGGAAGTAGCGATGCTATGAACCAGAGAGAACTGAGTTTTCATTCCTTACTTTAGAACAAAGGGGAATAGCAAGTCCTCCTTCTTTAACTCGGAGAGAAGTGGTGGTGAATGTTATGCTCTTTTTCTATTTCATTGGAAGACAGGCTTTTAAAGGTGAACTTAAGCATCAAGTTTGTCAATAATACAATAGAAGAAATACTGCTATGATGACAGATCCCCCTTGAAAGGTGCCAGGTAGTCAGTAAGGAAAGGCTCTGTAATAGAAACTTCCTTTTTTTATCAATGACTCCATTGTGGCTTTGGACTGGGGATAGCAGAATGAGCTGCAAAACTGCTTTTACTCTTTTCTCTGTGTTATGCTATATATAAAGAGACAGAAGATGCCTTTTCCCATCTGGGCCATTCTGTTAGACCTCTTACCTGCAGCTTTGAAGTGAGATCTTTGTCAATAAGTTGTGCTCCTGGGCCTCAGTTTCCATTGCCAATACTGGATGCGTGTGTGGTTATTAGGCTGTTAGAACAAAGTCAGATTTAATACATCTCTGACTGGTTGTCTTTCCTAATCCAGATATGCTCTGCCAGAGAACCGGATATTAAGTTTTGCTGTATTTTATTATTACATTTCTATACTAAAGCTCTTTTTGCCCCCACTCTAAAAACTGGAACGATATGTTCATTTTTGAGAGAGAAAGCATTGCTTCTGATTTTCAGTTGGAATCAAATGTTGCAGCAGCTGCTTCTCGTGCCTCTTTTCCTGCCATGTGTATGTTTTTAAATAAAAATCATTGTATGCTATGGCCCAGTTCTGAAAGAATGAAGTGGTTTTCTTTATGGAGATATGAGCAATTGCTAGGGACCTCACCCCCCCCCCAAAAAACCCTCTCTTGTTTGTGTCTATTGTGACCAAGTTGGGAAATGCAGAGTATAGGCCTGCATTTGCTATATTCTAGTGTAAATCTAAGGTGGGTTTTTTGGAACTGTTGGGTCACAAAGGTTATATAATAATTTCCCAGTATTTTTTAAGGGGAGGCATTCCTTTAAGGCCTACCTCTTCTTCAAAAGACCCAATGTGACCTTGTCCCTAGGGAAGTGAGGTCTGTGAGGTGAATCACCTGCATTTCGCCTAACTAGAGCAGGGTTACTCTTCCTTGTTCCATGACTTTTGGGATAGAGTGGGCTGTGCCCTTCCCCATCTTTAAGGAAAGAGCTGTGTTTCCCGCCTGTGAGAGAGACTTGGTTGTTTCTCTGCCCATGATTCAAAAGAAAATGGGGGCAGGGCAAAGGGAGCAAAGGAGAGGGAGTGACAGGGATTTAGTCAGGATTATAAAGCCATCAGCCAGGGCCAGAGGAGATAAAACGCTTGGGAGAGAGAAGGGGATTAATTTTATTTTTATTCCTCAGCAGACTCAAGTCCCAAACGGACAGGGGGAGATCTTAACGGAGGGGAGGGGGAGTGTTTCCAGAGAACAGCTTGCAGATCCTTTTCCTGAAGGAAGAGCTCTTCCCAGGAGGCGGATGTGTTGAGGAGGGACTCTCAGCACGTAGGTTCTCCCTGTTAGAGACATAAGCCCTATTCAAGAGCTGTGCTCACAGGTAAAACCTACACACACAAGTGGGGGACAAGCCTCTGAATCTCGCCCTCCCCACCATTACCTTCCTGTTCATGGAGGGCAAAGGTCTCAAGTGGGATTTTAGCTACCTTCAACACCATACCTTGCTTCCTCTCCCCACCCCAGAATCGTCAGAACTGTAGTTTACCCCTCACAGAGCTACAAATCCCAAAACCCTTAGCAAATGACAGTTTACAGGATTTTTCATGGGAAAGCCATGCACTTTGAATGTGCAGTGTGAATGTGACAGTATTGTGCTGCATGACCAGGTTTCTGGGAAGTAGGCAAGGCTTCCTGCATCAGAGCTTTCACCTCCTCAAGTTGGGAAGGTGACAGGTCCGGCAACAGGGAAGCAGAGCTTGGTGGGATCAATTTTGCACACAAGCAGAATGCCTGAATAGGGTCTTAGCTGCGTTTCATTCTGGCTTGGTAATGGCCTGGTTCAGCTGTGGGCAACTGTAGCAGAAGCTGTCCCTTGAAAGTTCCCCATATGGCAGCTTTTGACTGTGGTCAATCTATGTGTGTGTCGGCTTGTTCTGTGATGCTCACCCAGTGCCACAAATTTTATTGCGCTCCAGTGGGGCTATAGCATAGCAAAAGCAGGAGAAGAATAAACCAGAACATTTGTGGTGTTAAAAAGCCATGGAGTTTCTGCAGAAAGTTACGGGTTATGCGCACTGATTTGGAATGAAGGAGTGTGAGCACCCCCAAAACTTTTGCAGGCTCAAACAGTATTGCAGTTGGAATCACATGTGACTGCTCTGATAGCATCATGTGCACAAATGATTATAAATATGAAATATAAGGGGGTCTTAAGTTCCCTTTGTAAAGTGTGCTGTGCTTCTTGTCCCATTGTGAGAGCTGACAACTCTCCTCTAATAGCAAGTAAAAGGAATCAATGGGGCTGGCAGCTATCGTGATATTATTGCAGATGTTGTGGTTTAGGGCTTTCGCTGGCTTTATTAAATCCTAAAATCATGAGGATCTCGGCTTTTATTTGAAAAGAAACAAAACTCCCAAGCTTATAGTTGCATGCATGGAGAAAGATTGCCACCCGGAATGTAATTGGTTCAGAAGAGCTGTGTTCAGTGTTTATCTCAATTTGCAGCTATTTAGTATAATTATTTTTACATGCTAATGTCACGGCTCATAACTTTTGAATATGTGGGGTTGGTAGTCCTTTGGATCTGTTCGTTAAAAGCATCTAGGTCCCAAAGTGGGAAGCTGTGTGTGTGTGTGTGTGTGTGTGTGTGTGTGTGTGTGATCTTTAGGGTGACTTTGTGACCTGTGTATGCTTTCTCTCTCCCTTCTCTGTAGGCTTGCCAACTTCAACAAAAAACGGCATCAACAAATCCTAGCCTCTGGTAAACTGTTCTAACCTGCCCCACCTATCTTGGTGGTTGTTTCCTTTAAGGAAATCAGAGAAGCTCTTCACCTCTGATCATCAGCACTTGTTTGTCCCTCTTATCCTTTTGTCCTTCTAAAACTCATGTTGTCCACTGAGAACACTGTGGTCCATCTGTGGCAGCAGTGGCTTCTGTTCTATTCCATGAATTTCCTACTCTATTCTGTCCCAGGTTTGCTGCATGAAGACCCTCTGACAAGTCACACCCACACCATACATTTACCCTCCCCCCCAAGGAATAATGGGAACTGTAATTTACCCCCCACAGATCTCCAGTTCCCAGCACCATGAACAAACTACAGTTCCCAGGATTCTTTGGGGGAAGCTGTGTGCTTGAATTGTGAATTATTTCCATTGTTGATAAACCATATTAGTTTCACAGAAAGCTATAGAATTTTTTTTTTAATGCCAGCATGAATTAAGGAACTTGGGGACTTACAGTTCTTAAGAGATCATGGTCACATTCACTGCATACATTTAAAACACTATTATACCACTGGGAACTGTAGTTTAAGAGTGCTGACCTAACACAGCCACAATTCCTAGCACCCTGAAAACAAGCCAGGCTTTCCATGACTGTTAAAGTGGTTTAAATATATGGTGTGGATCTGACCCTTTTCTCATAGAAGATACACTACTCTGTCTCTCAAACAAGAAGTTCCAGAGTTTTTATTATATGGAATGACAATGTTCCTTTAAGTCATAGAGTGGTCTGTGTCAGATAAAACTCTGGGAAAGCTGTGTTTCAGCTTATACAAAACTTTTAAACTTATACTTTGAAAATCATTTTTAGAACAGTTTATATGGTAATTTTAAAAAAGTTTTTAAAAGTTAACTAGTGGAAGCTGACAGCTAAAAAGCCAACTACTGAGACGTTAGCTGTTTCTTTAACTTTCCAGCCGATTATGGTACCAGCTAAAGTTCTATGGCTGCTAGGAAAGAAGACTGAAGTCCTAACCTTACTCACCTGGGAGTCAGCTTCACTTAATTTAATAGGACTTACTTCTGCATAGACATGGTTAAGATTCTGCTGCCCTTCCCTGTGAGCTAAGTTGAACTTGTTCTCTGCTAAGTATGGCTTGACTTGCAGCCTTAGATGTTTTTAAATGTCGTAAGTTTTTGAACTTGTGGCTCCAGAAGCATGCCTTATGAAGTTTAAATAATAGCTCTTCTTACATGTCCAGGCAAATGACTGTTTGTATGGGCAAGTGCCCTGCCCTTTAGAACAAAGGAAAATAGTGGGATAGCCCACATGGTACCTTCCAGATGTTGTGAACTACATCCCTGACCATTGGCCATGCTGGCAGGAGCTGGTGAAAGTTGGAAGCCAACAACATCTGGGTGGCCACAGGTTCTCCATTCTGGCCTTAGGCCTTACACTGAACTGAAGGGCTTCATTTCTTTGGCTAGCAAACAGAAGTGACTTTAGGGAAGGCACTACGTTAGTATTTCTTCATTTCTTTTCTCTAGAATTTCTCCTTTTTGAATTTGAATGGCAGAACAAAGGCAGCCTCAGCCAAAGGGGAAGCCCTGAGTCAGAAGGATAGGCTGTCGCTTCTTAGGAAAAGACATTTTGTTTTTGTGTACATATAGCAGATGTCTGCCCTACCCTTCAGCAAGAGCTTTCAGGGCAGCTCGCGGCCAAGTGAAGCCAATTAAAAGAGTAAAGCAGCATGGCAGCCAAACCCACAAACTGAAACAGTAGCAGAAGAAAAATGTGTAAGCTGACATTTAAAAAGGTCTGGGAGGATAAAAAGGTCTCTGCCTAACACTGACAAGACCTAAGAGTAAAAGCCAGGCAATGCTTGTGTTCCAAAGCTGGGGTACTACAGCCAGCTGCCTCACCTCGGAGGGCAAGGGCTCCGATGGTGGTTAACAAACAGGCAGATTCTTGTGGTCAAAGGTAGGGCGTTACATTGTGTACTTTGAATTGTGCTTGGAAATGGGCTGGCAGTCAGGGAAGTTGTTTCAAAACTGGCAAGAGGGGCTTTCCAAGGCAGTCTTAGTTAATAGTCAAGCAGCTGTGTTCTGAGGTTTTTAGGAAGTCTTCAAAGGCAGCTCCACATATATATAATGTGTTGCAATTATGTGCTTCTGGTAGCATGCTAAGATCTATTAGGGCACTTGAAGAGAAACTAAAGGTTCCTGTTTCAGTGGCTGGTGAAGTCATGGCATGCTGCTACCTAGCTGCATGGCATGCTAGGTACAGTGGGACCTCAGGTTAAGAACTTAATTCATTCCGGAGGTCCGTTCTTAACCTGAAACTGTTCTTAACCTGAAGCACCACTTTAGCTAATGGGGCCTCCCACTGCCGCCGCGCTGCCGGAGCACGATTTCTGTTCTCATCCTGAAGCAAAGTTCTTAACCCGAGGTACTATTTCTGGGTTAGCGGAGTCTGTAACCTGAAGCGTCTGTAACCCGAGGTACCACTGTACTTCACCAGTGGTGAAAGGTAGGCATGAAGTCTCAGCATACTGTTGTGGAGTGGTAATAGTCACTGTAAGCTTCTGCTGTTTAATTTGAAGTGTGTGGGGACCAGCACTCTGCCCCCACCCCCAGGGTAAAGTACTCTCTGCATTCTTGGAGGTACTTTTCTTGATATAACATCATTTGACATCAGTCTCTTTTAAGGGATTGTGGTGGCGAATGGGTGCGATTAAAGCAGGTCGGGTTAGCACAAAGCAAGCAGTACATGCAAGATCTCTCCACAATACTACTGCAGTTCATAAATGGTGCTGTGTGATGACAAGCATCATCCACACATAAACACATCAGAGGGCTGTGTAGTAATGCATGGCTGTGAATCTACTCTAAGTAACAATCCTAGGCAGTGTTGGACAATCCTGCAGTGTACAGAATTTTCTGTGCAGTTATGGTAGCTGGTAGTCAGCAGAATATATGAAAACAAGGCTATTTTTGCCTTGTGTGAGTGTGTATGTTGGGCCATTTTGTTTTTGCCAGGGCCAGGCTGCCAATATGTACAACAAATGGTAGACTTGTTTTGCATCCTGGTTCTGCAGGAGGTGCTGCATGATGCTTTGAGGAGATTTCAGAACCAATTGTGGCATGCTATCTGTACTTTGGGCTGGTTTCTGTGCAAGGAAATCTGACTCTTAGGATTAGTTGACACACTTGCCTAAAATTTATTTTCCTGAACATGATGGAGCAATTTCTTTACAAGTCAGGTGTAAGTGTGTATATCACACAATGCATATATAACAAGGAAAATAGAGGTGGTGGCCTATTATTTTTATAGTGGTTTTGTATGCAAAGTGCATTATAATTATCTCTGTATAACAACTCTTTGAGATAGCCGTTTGTTCTAGACCACCCAGCAGTCTTCAGTGACTTGAGCCGGACTTTGAAGTATGGACACCCACTGTCATGTTGTGTGCTCAAATGACAAAAATGCAGATGACTACTGTTGGTAAGGCGGCTGTATCTGCTATCAGTTCTGAAATCAAAACTCTGGCTGATATGTGATTATTTGCTTGGCTTACAAATCCCTAACAGATGACCAACATGCATCCTGTTCTCAGCGGTTTCCTGAGTAGAAACTTCAAATTTAGTTCTTTGTAAAAAGGGTGGGCTGGCTCTGTGAGCCTGTGGCGGTCAGAGTTGGAATGAAACTTATTGCTCCGTGAACTGGATGATGAAATCGGCAGCCAGCCTTCTTCTGCTCTTCTCCCCTGCAAGGAGAGGAAGAAGGAGGGCAGCTGCGTCAGCAATTGTGCTTAGCTGAGTGCAGTGAGAGTAAAGTTCAGCAGAATTGTTTGTGAGGACAGAATGCAGCTGTGAAAAATGTGCTCAGAGCCTACATACCTTGACCTTGGATCCTTTGAGGAGTAGAAGTAGCCAGTGCCATGGGAGTCATACCTCATGAGAACATCAGGTGATAAGTTGTTCCAGTTTTCTAGTCTTTTGCCACTGGTCATGTATTACCTTTCCACCTAGTTTCCTGTTGACATTGGTTTTAGCAAAAGCAGTTATTGCTTTGGGCTTGTTTGGATGTTATCCCTTTGAGGTATAAACTTCCTTGAAGATGCGGTTGTAACAGGTGTCTCCATTGCTTTTCAGACATAAAAAAAGGCCTTTCCCCGGTCTCAAATCACCTCATCCTGTCTGAGGTCTCATACATACTTCCACTTGTTCTGTGCCTAGAAAGAACAGGTCTGAGTGGTTTTGCCTTTGCCCTGCCACTTTCCCCCAGATATCCTACTCTTTAGAGCTAAAGTGGAGCAAACGTCAATCCGGAGGGACCCAATAGACCTTTTGCTCCGATTCAGGGTTTTCCCAGGTGAAAGCAGTGAAGCAAGTTGAAAAATAAGGATACAAACCACATGATATGCTAGTTGTACCATGTTTGGTCCTTCCTGAAAGTGTGGCCTAGAACCTCAGCATAGACTAGTGGTTTGGGTTAACCACTTGAATCATAGAATTGTAGAGTTGGAAGTGACCCTTGAGCTCCATGTATGTGCAGCACAAAGCTAATTGGGCCACCATACAGTTACCTGGAGGTAAGCACCATTAAACTTCAGGACTGTAATGCCTTAATACCCCTTCTCTCATCTGCAAGGGATATGTAAGTTGCATCAAGGTTTCTTTTTTTTTTTTATAATAAATTTTTATTAGTTTTCCATAAATAAAGAAGAGACAAAACAAAAACATAAACATAAACAAACAGAAACATGACTTCCCCATACCACCCCTTTTCTGCATTCTTGTTTCAAGATTTTTCAGCAACCCTCTGAACATAACTTAAATATATTTCATGTATTTAACTTCAGCTAATTATTAATACAACTGTAGTTCTTTATCTCTTGTAACTCTGAGCCCCTAATTTTCCAAATTACAACAGTTTTTAAGATAAACTTTAAATTTGTTCCAATCTTCATCCACCGCCTCTTTCCCCCGGTCTCGAATTCTGCCAGTCATCTCTGCCAGTCCCATATAGTCGATCACCTTCGTCTGCCATTCTTCCAACGTGGGTAAATCTTGCGTCTTCCAATACTTTGCTAGGAGAATTCTTGCTGCTGTAGTGGCATACATAAAAAATGTCCTATCCTTCTTTGGCACCATTTGGCCCACCATACCCAAGAGAAAGGCCTCTGGTTTTTTAACAAACGTTCTCTTCAGAACTTTTTTTATTTCATTATAGATCATTTCCCAGAAAGCCTTAATCCTCGGGCAGGTCCACCAAAGGTGATAGAAGGTTCCCTCCGTTTCACTACACTTCCAACACTTGTTGTTGGGCAAATGATAGATCTTCGCTAACTTAGCAGGAGTCATGTACCACCTGTATATCATTTTCATAATGTTTTCTTTTAAGGCATTGCATGCCGTAAATTTAACACCAGTGGTCCATAACTGCTCCCAGTCAGCAAGTTCAATGTCATGCCCAACATCCTGTGCCCATTTAATCATATTAGATTTCACCATTTCATCTTGAGTATTCCATTTCAACAGCAAGTTGTACATTCTTGACAAATTTTTAGTATTGGGTTCTAACAGTTCTGTTTCTAATTTTGACTTCTCCACTTGGAAGCCTTTCTTTCTGTCCTGTTTGAATACTTCATTTATCTGTCGATAATGTAACCAATCTCTCACCTTAAACTTCAGTTTCTCAAAACTCTGCAATTTTACATTTTCACCATCTTGTTCTATAATTTCACGATATTTAGGCCAATTAGAACCCATATTCAATTTTTTCACCTCTTTTGCTTCCATTGGTGACAACCACCTGGGGGTTTTACTTTCAAACAGGTCTTTATACTTAATCCAAACATTATACAAAGCTTTCCTCACCATATGGTTCTTAAAACCTTTATGCAATTTTACCTTGTCATACCATACATATGCATGCCAACCAAATCTGTTGTCAAATCCTTCAAGATCCAAAATGTCTGTATTCTCGAGGAGCATACAAGGTTGCATCAAGGTTTCATATCTCCAGGAGCAAGCCCCTCTGCTCAATACATTAATGTGATACTTCCTATAACACTTACAGCATACAGTGGTACCTGGGGTTACAGGTGCTTCAGGTTACAGAACCCTGAACTTTGCTTCAGGATGAGAACAGAAATTGTGGCGACGGCAGCAGGAGGCCCCATTAGCTAAAGTGGTACCTCAGGTTAAGAACAGTTTCAGGTTAAGAACAGACCTCCAGAACTAATTAAGTTCTTAACCTGAGATACCACTGTATTATGGAGCACTTCTGTGTAAGCCTGAAAACTGATTTCTGTTGGTGGATATGGCTGCTTTTGACAAAATGTTCTCAGTTCTTAACAGTATGGTGCAACAACTGATGTGGTGCAGCTATTTCTGCTGAGACTGGACATGAGACACAGGAAAGGAATTCCAGCAGCACATCGGTGTGCAGTTTTTGAATTGTGCACTTTTATTTTAATTCCATGCCATTTAGCTTAGTTTTATTTAAAAGACTTTTAACCCACCTTTCAAGGTGCAGTGGCCTCATGAAGTGGTGTGCAAGACTCTAAAACACCTTAAAATAGAATAGCTACAATTTCAACATTTAAACCACAAACTAAGATGAGAGAGCAAGAGAGAGCGTGCACACATACTGGCAGCATTTGCCTCCTCATATGCAGCACAATTCAATCCAACATAGAAAACAATTAAAATGCATTTATAGTTGTTCTTTTTTTAAGCAACAAAGCCCTGTGGCCTATGTATTTCTCCAGGGAGGGAGTTCCAAAGCTGTGCAGCCAGCACTGAGAAAGCCTCATTATCACTAATAGTAGCTCTCTTTGGCGTGTACTTGTTATATTAAGCAAAATCATTACAGCTGTATGGCAAGTGTGGCTAACCTGTGGCTTTCCAGAGGTTGCTAGACTCCAGTGCCCATAATCCCTGACCATTGGCCATACAGTCTGAGGCTGGTGGGAGTTGGAGTCCAGCAACTTCTGGAGGGGCTCAGATGTTTGCTGGGATAGCAGTGGATTGGAGGAAGAATTGGCCTATTGTGAAAATTGGGATTTAATGTTTACATTAGCTGCTTCAAGCTGTGGAGAGGCAGGTAAAATGGGTTAAATGAATTCTAGGAACTTGGGACCGACATATAGCTGTGTGTAAGGTATCTGCCAAGGCAACATGGCTTAGCTTGAAGGTTTGAGAACTACTCCCATAGCGGAGTACCCAGTCAGAATACTGCCGAAAGGCTTCTCCGGCAGATTGCGTGGCATCTCCTTTCCGCTTTGAAGGAGATCGTTTTTAGGCAGCACTGTATTATTTCTCCCTGCCTGCTGTAGGTTCTGCTGCTCAAGCAGAGCAATGTGTTGAGTTCAAGCTCCTGTATACACAGCAATGGAGTTGGGTATTCCTTAGAGGTTCTGTGACAAGGGAGAAGACCAAGCAGAGGAAGAGGTTGTCGCATGAGAACGTTGCATGTGAGGAGGCAGAGATAAAAAGAGCAGATGTCGCCAGAGCCCATGTCTATCTCTGATTTCCATAACTCTGTAAATAGAGCAGAGAATACTGTTAAAGGCTGGGGAAAGGAATATTGTGTGGGTTCAATGAATGATTGCATAATAGGGCTTCTCCTACCCCTGCACACACCCCAAAATTGACTTTAAGGGAGTTGGGAGAAGCCCTGGTACAGCTCACAGGGGGAGGAGAGGTGGAATCATTCCATCTGGCCAGCAGAAATGCTTGCTTGGCTGGGGGGGTGGAATCACCTTAACACGATGTTGAATTCTTCCCACTGAGTAGTACAGAATTCAAACTGAGCTGTGACTAGAGTTCCTGGGCCTCCCCCCCCCCCTTTGGTTTTTTACATATTTATGACCCATAAGGAGCCCATCACCACACCTTTCACCAAGTCCTGTGAAGCACTACATCCCCAAAGGAATCCAAGCCAAGGCAGCATACCGTACATAAATAAAAAGCATGGACTCAAACTCACCCACTGCCATTTTGAGGAATTCCTCATTTTCACCAATGATAGCAGATATGATCTGTTCATATCTTTAAATTGCCTGTGGACATGTGAGTGCCTGCCAGAACATTCTGGGAGGTGTTTTCTGCTTCTTGGAATGTTACAATTCTGCAAGTAGCATTGAAATTCTTTTCCTACACCCCTAACTTTCTCCTTGTTCAGTCCATTGTGTTGCCAGTGGGAATGGTTATGTTCCTGAGGCAGCTCCCTTTGAGTCCATCCTAATTACTGGCAACATATACTAAAAGCACTGTTTTCTGACATCTCCTTTCAGTCATTTTCCTTCTTCCATTCCGTTGACTCTTCCAGATCCAAATGCATTTTATTTGCTAATTATCCCAAAGTGTGCTGACAATATTCTTCACTTCAGACGCTAAAATATGAGAAACAGTAATTTTAAAACCCATCAGCCACAACCCTAAGTACGCTTACTGAAACAGGGCTGGGGAAAATGTGGAGAGAAGCATTGTTTAAGTATTTAGAAGTACCTGTCTAGACTAGGTCTATGCGGTTCCCCCCACAAAGGCAGAAACATTACTTCACCTGCAAATGGAGGTTAAGGTTTAAACAACGAACTTTCAGGAACTCCCATCTTGTGAGTTGCCTTGCTAGATACTTTACAGAGCAAACAGGGGGGAAGTGCTCGCTTCCCCCTTGCTGTTTGTGCTTGGTGTGACCCAAACATGCAATTTAATCTAAGCAGCAAGCATAGCTGCTGAGTTTGTGCATCAATAAAAGTAAACTCTGTAATTTCCCTCAGAGGACTGCTTAATAAATAGTTAGAAAAAATGATTTATGAGAAACATGAAGGCTACAATACAATGCTTGTTGAAGGGCTTGCCACTGCTTTTCTTCACAGGGGTGTAGGAAGGGGGGCGGTGGGGGCAGATGCCCCGGGTGCCCTCACAGAGGGGGGTGACATTCGGCGCACCACCTGCCCGCGACTCCCAAGCCTACCCCGAGCCACCGGGGGAAGGGGGGGAGCTATGCCGCTTTGCCAGCAGCATTCCCCCCTTCTCCCTTCATTTTGACAGTTTGGGGAAGGCTTGGAAGTCGTGGGCGGGCCGCACGCCGAATGTCCACCATGGGTGGCTCGCTCCGCCCCCGGCTGCAGGGCGCGCATGCCGTTCCGGGCACCCAAGCAGCTATCTTGCGCCTGGGAGGGCCCCTCCACACCACACACCCCTCAGGAGCACACCCGCCCTGAGCAGCGCGGACATATGCTCCGCCACTGTTTCTTCATTACCCCATTTTTTAAAAGTCAAATAACCTAGTATATATGTCCTGGATGCCAATGTAAGGAGTGGAACAGCCCTCTGAATGCATCCTTTTCAAAAGCCTTATTGCCTTCAATTCATATTCTGCTGTCCAGCCTGTTGAAGTTCTTTGTTCCAGCATTGTGCATGAATCCTAAATATGACTGCTGCTGAATTCTCCTTTGAATCCAATGTGTTCCTAACCAGTGGCAAGGCTGTGTAGTCTGCGCCATGGAGACTAATTATATAACTGAAATATACAGTTTTGATATAGATAAGCTTCTCTAAAAATCGGGTGCTGATGACTTACAATTTCTCATACTCTTCTTTTTCCTTCCCTACATTTAGCTCAGGGGTGGGGAAATTTCTGACTTTGTGGGCTAGATCTTTCTCCCCATTGGTCAACTTCAACATGTGGGCAGGACCACTCATCTGTCAATCATCTGATGTCCCAATGATGTGAGTTATCTTGTCTACCTGTCAAAGGTAGCCTGCTGGGGTGGCAGGAGTTAGCAACCAAGCAGGTTTGAACTCCTTGTTTCAGCTGATGTGCAGGGAATCCTACCTGCCCCACACCTGGCATCTTTTATGCTGTCAGGCATAGGGCAGGTGGGCATGGTTTGGGGAAAACAGCCTCACAGGCCAGATTTAGCCCACAAGCTGGAGGTTCATCAACACTGATTTAGCTGATGCCAAAGAAGTGAAACCCTCTTTTTGCTCCGAAATTAGTTGATGTCTTTGTTTGTGCAGTTTCTTTTAGAAAAGTGGTATAAACATTTTAAAATAAAATAGATATTGCATATTGCAATTGCATGCTTGTCTTCGCAGAATTCTTCTTCTAAGATCGAACTGTCCAAATAATGTGGTCTGTGTGCTGGAACTGTTATGGCTGTTGGGGAGGTTTGAAAGAAAGCAGGTGAAGAATAAGAGATAAGGGATTGGTGAGCTATAAAGATATGGGATAAAAATCAGATGAAAATTCATTTTTGTAAATTCTAATAATTTAATAGACTGTCTTGTTTAGGACAACTCATTGTTCTATTTTGCTAATTATCCTGTGGAGTTGTGATACACTTGGGTGTAGTTGCACTTTGTTCTTTTAAGGCTTATTGTCCCCCAAACCATAACATTATTTGATCTGATCAGTTTGATCAAGTGATTGCTGGATATTATAGTTACTGTTGCAGTTCGCTCACTCTTTGTGGACCATGGTAGATTATGATCACTGTGTGGAAGCCTGCCCAAAAGTATTCTGGGTTTAAAAAAATCTTGCCTTGTGCTGTGATAACACTGAATGAATGAGGAAGGTAGCGGATAAGTATTGCTAGGTTTGTTCATGCTTTGTGACGTTAAAGGCATCTGTCCATTCATGATGGTGCTTTTTGGGGCTCCTGAACATGAGAGTATTTAGTAATGCTTTCCCTTCAACCTGCGGATTCAGTACAACAACACTGAAGTATTGTTTAACCTGAATTCAGTATCCACAATAGTTTGCTCTGAGATAGGCCTTCACTGTCTTCCTCTGCCTTCACTGTCTTCCTCTGTCTTCCTTAATTTAATTAATTTAATTTGAACCAGGGTCTTCCTTATTCACAGCTCACAGATTTTAATTTAATTAATTTAATTTAATTAATTTTGTTGTGATCTTACAGACTGCTGCTTTTAAGGAATCATTGATCCTAGCCTGAAGTAGCATATATTTATTCTGAGTGAGCTCTGCTGAATTAATTGGCAATTACTTCCTGGAAAGTACCGTATGTTTAAGATCGCAAGTGAAATATCAAAGTAGTATGAAACTATATCCCTTCCTTGTTGTTAAGTCTTAACATTGCATAGCACAAGGGTAGCCAACATGGTGCCCTTGTGAAATACAAAGTCCATCGGCCGCAGCCAGCATGGCTAGTGTCAGAGATGAGAGGAGTTGTAATCCAAACTACATCTTGAGGGTCACAGGCTCCCCATTTCTGAGATAAGCCAGTGTCATTGTCCCCCTTATGGCTGATGAGGAACTGAGGTTGAGAGAGCATGGCTGCCACGTAGCAGGTCCATGTTAGAGGTAAGATTTGAACCAGGGTCTTCCTTATTCACAGCTCACAGATTAATTCTAACTATGTCTACTCAGAAGTAAATCCTATTTAGTTAAATAGGGCTTACTCTCAGGTTAATGGGGTTGAGATTGCAGACTCAGTCTCTTAGGCACTGTGCTGTATTGGCATTTAGTCATGTTCTTTAATACCTTGAAATTTTGAAAACCTATATTTTACTCGCTTCATCTCCACTCTTCAGAATCACTCCATTTGTTCACTGAAAGCTGAAAGTCCCCTCCATATGTTTTAAAAGTTTGTCATGACGGAAGGTCATAAAAATGGCACTTCTTTAGAGCTAACCATTAAGGAAGGTGAGGCTGAATCTGTTTTTAGAATGTGTGCGGTTTTTGACTAACAGATGACAGTGCTTTATTTTTTGCAATTAACAGAAGGTGTTTGTTCAGCATGTGGTGTGTCATAAATCAAGTAAGACCTTTGGTCATCAATCACTGTTTTGTATTTATTTAAGGTAATTATACCCTACACTTCATAATATTTACCCCAGGCTGGTTTACAAACACCAGCGGGATTGGCAGCTTATATGATGGAGGGTGCTGAAATTTGTAAATATTTTCCTTCAGTCAGTGCACGTTAATCACTAATGGGCCTTCCTTCTGACTATATCCTTGAACTATATCCATCAAAGGGAAAACTTTGTACCCCTGAAGAAATAAGTAGCTGAATAGTCTTTTGCAAGTTCTCTTAGTGCCTTAACCTTTGTCTCACAAACAAACCTACACACACACACACACACACAGAGAGAGAGAGAGAGAGAGAGAGAGAGAGAGAGAGAGAGAGAGAGAGAGAGACTGACTGTATAGGAAGTACCTCCTGATGAACTGTAGCCCAAGTATCTGTTTGCAGTGCTAGGGCTGAGCCACACTGAGCAACTGCAACCTATCCCTTCCCCAACCTGGTGACCTCCATATGTTTTGGACTACAACTTCCTTCGTCCCCAGACAGAACATGCTAGAGATGATTGTTAGTTGTCATCCATGACTAAGGGAGCAAACCAGGCAGGGCAAGGCTGCCTTAGAGCAAAGGGAACTGGCTGTGATAGCAACACAGCTTATATTTGTGCCCCTGTAATGTTGCTAATTTTTACACCAAACCGTACCTGCTTGCTTTCACCACTGGGAGATGTTTGTTCTTAAAATTACCGTATTTTTTGTCCCATAGGATGCTCCATCCCATAGGACGCACCTAGTTTTTTTGGGGGGAAATAATGGAAATTTCCCCCCCTTTATTTCTCCCCCAAAAGCAGGTCGGGGAAACCGAACCAGGTCGAGGAACAGCAGGATGGCGGCGCTGCGCCTCCCTGCTGTCCCCTGAGCTTGTGGGGCTGGCCGATGTCTGCCCGGCGCGAGAGGCGCTCTGCTTCAGGGCGCCCCACCCACCGGGCGGCAGGCTGCTATCCGCAGCGTGGGGAGCCCTGCGGGGAACTCCTGCAGGGCTCCCCACACTGCGGATGTCTGTCCGGCGCGCGGGGCGCTCTGCTTCAGGGCGCCCTGCCCGTCGGGCGGCAGGCTGCTATCTGCAGCGTGGGAAGCCCTGCGGGGACCTCCCGCAGGGCTGCCTAGGCTGCAGATGTGTTCCCGAAGCGCCGGGCGCTCTGCTTTCAGGGCGCCCAGCGCTCCGGGAAGCAGGCTGCTATCCGCAGCCTAGACAGTTCTGCGGGGCCTCCCGCAGGGCTGCCTAGGCTGCAGATGTGTTCCCGAAGCGCCGGGCGCTCTGCTTTCAGTACGCCTGACGCTCCGGGAAGCAGGCTGCGGATGTGTTCCCGAAGCACCGGGCGCTCTGTTTTCAGGGAGCCCGACGCTCCGGGAAGCAGGCTGCTATCCGCAGCCTAGACAGCCCTGCGGGACCTCCCGCAGGGCTGCCTAGGCTGCGGATGTCTTCCTGAAGCCTGGAGAGCGAGAGGGGTCAGTGCGCACCGACCCCTCTCGCTCTCCAAGCTTCAGCGAAAGCCTGCATTTGCCCCATAGGACGCACCCAGATTTCCCCTTCATTTTTGGAGGGGGAAAAGTGCGTCCTATAGGGCGAAAAATACGGTAATCCAGGTCAAACAGTCCAAATTCTGCCTGGAATGATGCAGAAATGTAAAAAGTTAAACTTGAAGTATATTTTGAGCTTATGCAGCATAACTAGTCTGAAAAGTTATATATACAATGGGTTTTATTTATATGAAGGTTGGTTTTTTTTTTGTATTTAAAAAATACTTTGTATGACTTATATACACGCCAAAAAAAGATCAATTTCTGTTCTAATGCTTATTGCCTATTGAATTTTTATTGTTGTGACCTGCCCTCAGGTCATTTGATGATCAAGGCAGGATTTCAGCAATATAAATAATATTATTTTTTAGAAGACTCATAGTGGAACAAATTCCATTCGAGATATTCAGCTTAGGCCACAAGCTAAATCTATTTACCTGGGAATAAGATCCACTTAATTTAATCTGACTTACTTCTGACTGAATAGACATGGTTAAGACTGTTCTCTAAGTCTTACTTGAGGTAGCCCCACTGAAGTCAATGGATTTAATTTCAGTGAGTCTGCTTTGGGTATGATTAATCTGGATATCACCCATTTTTTTATTTTTAACAGGGGCCCCCAGTTGCAAAGTGCCTTCCTACCAGCCTTTGTTTAATTACTTCCCCACCCTAAATGTCCCCCCCTCTCTGCCATCCACCCGTTCCATGTTTGCTGCTCTGACTGTTCACTGTCATCCCACACCCCCTCAAGATGCATTGGACTGAAGGACAGAGGGTTTTTGTAGAGCATGCTGTGAGGGTGTAATGCAATTAAACAAGGATGCTAGCCATCTGTCCTGGTTTTCATCAGGCTGAGGAATGAATCATGTGTTCCTGTAGAGACAGAGTTGGGGCACACACATCTTTGGCCTCCATGCCTAGACAAGAAGAAGTGCTGTTGTCTGCATGTGGGATGTTACATGCATATTACCCTTTAATTTAGAGGGAGGTGAATTGGAAGCAAAAAAATGCATGACAAGAAGGTACGACCAGTGCTTTTTTTCTAGGAGGATGCAGGGGTCCGCATACCCCTAAACATTTTGTGAATCTAAGTTTGGCCTCATTGAGGGGCAGTATTTCAATATGAGTAGGAAAATGAGAGCACCCCTAAACATTTTTTTTTTTTAGGGGGGAAAGCACTGGGTACAACACAGAGACTTTCTGAGTGCACAGTCAAGTAAATTTGCTGCTGAAGAAGGAAAGGGAACGGTGCAAGTGTAAGCAATTTCTGATTGCCTGGAAGTGATGGAGTGCATCACAGGGAAGGCTGGAATGTGGGGAACGTCTGCGGGGGGGGGGGACGTGTCTCTGTGCATGCAGATCAGACTGTCTCCGTATGTGAGAGCAGGACGCCCCCGCCCTTCTGCAAGCAGCAATCCGTTAATACCTCTTGCGGTGTGTGTGTGTGTGTGTGTGTGTGTGTGTGTGTGTGTGTGTGTTCAGGACCAGATGTGAGATTAGATGCACTCCTTGTGAATGCAGATGGCTCAGTCACCTTTTCACTAACATAACCTCTGACCTCCATTTTGTGAGACTGAAGAGCACTTAACTGTAGTGGCTTTAGTTACTGAGCCAAGTAGCAGCACCTTGGAGGGACTGTCTGTGCTACTTAGAGAACCAAAGTCCGCTTTTTGCTGCCTGAACCACGAGACTTTTCTCTCTGAGGAAGCTGTAGAAAGGAGATGTTTTGCTTGCTTATCCTCTGGTGTGTAACATTTCCTGCTAAACTGTCCATAAATGGTCTTTGGAGTAATAGTCTCCATTGCAAGGAAGTCTTTTTGCTGTCTCTTATTGTTTCTAAATTATTGTACATTGTGTCTTTAATAGTGTTAGCTATCTCGGAAGTGGTGTTTTTTTTATTGATGGGCGGAAGCTATATAAATGTAGTCAATAAACAGCATTGATAATGGCTGTGGGAAGCCATAAGCCGTGAGAGCATTTCATTTTAATTCTATTTATCTAATTGAAAGCATTTCTAAACTGCTGAATGTTTTAACATCTCTTCACAAAAACGTCATATAAAAACAGAAATTTGGTAATAACAGGGTCCGGTGAAACCTAGACAAAAATATGTCTTTACAAGACATCTGAAACAACTGATGGATGATGTGTCATGTATGGAAGGCGGAAGGACATTCCAGAGGCAATGCTTTGTTTGTTTTTGGTTCACTGCCCTGCAATATTCTGTAGGGTGTGATTCTGTGAGTAAAATTTCCTCAGATGATCTTACAGCACATGATATAGGGGGAAGCAATCTTTCAGGTAACCTGGTCTTTAAGTCATTCAGGGCTTTGTATCTTAGCAACAAGACCTTGAACATGACCTGATAGCTAATTGACAGCCAATGAAGCTGCCTCAGAACAGGTATACTATGTGTATCTCCAGGTGTCCCACTCAACAGCCTGGGGCAGCGTTATGTGGAGGGAGCCCCACATAAAGCATATTACAGTCGATGAGTTGTGAGGAACTCATGACATGGTGGTCACAGGAAATGGCATAGTTGGTGCACCAAAATCAGTTGACAATAGGGGCTCACTGAAGTTGCTTGGGCCTACAGTGACAAAGGTGGTTCTAGAGTCGCCCCCCCAAAAAACAACAGCAACAGTGTGCCTATTTCGTCAGAGGGAGTGCAACTCTGTCCAGATCTGATAAAACTCCCCAGTCCTGTATCTGGGAACAAATTGTTTCATCTTCCCTCGACATTTCTCATGATGATTTGCTTGAGTCTTTGCCTGAATTTTTCTTTTACTAAGGAAGCAAATTTGGGTGGCAGCTCTCATTTGATTTTTTACTGTTGAATCTTGTTTTAGCAGGTGCAGAGGGTAGCTTGAGGGGGGTGCAAGTGAAAGATGGAAATCGTCTAATTCTAGGTCACTGGCTCCAATCCAGCTTCAGATTCAGAACTGAAATTGCTTGCATCCAATGAATTACAGCTGGGAACTGTTTCCTCCCCTTCTTCACTCGCAGTGTTCTTTTCTGCAGGGCTTGGACCTTCTGCTCAAGCTGCTGCACACACAATGCTTTTTCTGTTTAGAGTCAAGAAAAAATGTGTACACGATCATATATTAAAAGCCTGTCCCTGGCTGTTTTGTCACAAATACATGCATTTGGAAGCTATGCTATTAACTTGAAAATTAATTCATGGAGAAAGCTCATCCGCATTCTCTGTCCAGCTCAATTTGACCTGTGGAAGATATAGAAAGGAAAAACTGAGAATTGAAAGCTGGAAGAAGCATTCTTCTTTTGAATTGATATTTCTCTGACTGCGTAGCAGTAGCATATTCCATTGCTCCATACCAGCCTTCCTCAAGCTGTCGTCCTTCCAGATGTTTTGTACTATATCTTCCCCACTGACCATGCTGGGAGCTGTGATCCAAAATATCTGGAGGGACAGAAGGTTGGAGAAGGCTCCTCAGTACCCTTGGGCAACTTTTGGGCAAACATAGATTTTTTGCTTGTTTCTGCTTGTTTCTCTATTGCTCCTGTCCAAGTTTGGGTCACACAGAATAGATGTAGATGTTGTTGGGCAGCAAGACAATGTGTTTTATTGATTTCTCCTTGCTCTTCTAACCGCAGATAACTGAAGTGGTTCACAAAGTGTTAAAACAACAGTAATTAAATCTGAAATAAAAGTTTTTGTTTTTGTTTGTATTGCGTAGTTTGAGTTCTCATTTTGTATTTTTATGTTGCGAACTGCCCCGTAATCTTTGGGTGAAGGGTGGTAAGCAAATTTAATAAATAGTAATGATGATGCTAATCAACTCAGGCATTCTAGACTTTTATTGAAGGGCAATATGGACATACCTGTAATTCATTATTGAGTCTTTACTCCGGCTCTACCTGTCAGACCTATGTTATATGTTATGGCTTGTTGTGGCTGGATCCCATGCTACTCCAGTACAATTCTTGAATAGCAGGGAGGGTGGGAGGTGTGTGGCTCACATGGGAAGCTTCCATATTAGCTAGCCACAAAGACTCCTGCAGAGGCATGGGGTCCAGGCAACCAACCATTTTGCATCAGTAACAATAAGAATTTATTGTTTATCACAGCTATCTGCCAATCACCCATTCCCACCACCCTTCTGAGTAATACCCCTCCCCACTTTCTCACTATATAGAAGGATCTGGCAACTTCTGTTTCAGTGTATCTGAAGAAGTGTGCATGCACACGAAAGCTCATACCAAGAACTAACTTAGTTGGTCTTTAAGGTGCTACTGGAAGGAATTTTTTTTGTTTTGACTATGGCAGACCAACACGGCTACCTATCTGTAATAAGAATTTGCTCATTGTTAGAGTAGATGTATGGAAGGTAAAGGTAAAGTGACCCCGACTATCAGGTCCAGTCGTGGACGACTCTGGGGTTGCAGTGCTCATCTCGCTTTACTGCCCGAGGAAGCCAAAGTACGGCTTCCGGGTCATGTGGCCAGCATGACTAAGCCGCTTTCTGGCAAACCAGAGCAGTGCACGGAAACACCGTTTACCCTCCCGCCGGAGCAGTACCTATTTATCTACTTGAACTTTCATGTGCTTTCAAACTGCTAGGTTGGCAGGAGCAGGGACTGAGCAACGGGAGCTCACCCTGTCGCAGGGATTCGAACCGCCGACCTTCTGATCGGCAAGTCCTAGGCTCTGTGGTTTAACCAACAGCGCCACCCGCGTCCCTCTTAGATGTATGGTATACAGCTTTTTTTAGACAGCAATTTTTATTATATAGTCACAGACCCAATATTTCATTAAGAAGCTGTGTCTGACCTGTATTTGCTTCCAACTTTTGAGCAACTCACGTTCTGCAAGAAGCCTATATTTCCTTCTCATGGCTCACATAGTCTACGGCAACAGTCCTTGCAGCCATCCAAGTCAACCATCTGTAATAATTTATTAGAATCTTAAAATCCATTGTGTGCTTCACAACTGACAGCCTCTAAGGTTACTGAATCTGTCACTCGATCTTCCGGTCTTTTTAAGGATTTTTGTTTTCATTTTCTCCTCATGATCTTGGCAGTAGCTGGAACATTGAGATAAGATTACTGCTCTTCGTCGGTTTTGCAAATACAGTAAGCCCACTATTTAAGTAAATTAACGTGTTCACATTCAGCTTTACGTGCTTGGCAATTTTTAAAAATAAATAAAAGGGGGTGGGCACCCAGGAAAGAAGACTTGCAATCCCACCCACCATTGAACCCAATGTGTTTTGACTATGCACAATTTTGGCTTTAGGTGCTATCCCCAGAACCTAACTCCCATGTAAGTTGCAGGTTTAGTGTACTGTATCTATTTACCTCAAAAACAAAGCATGTAAATCTCTCTCCCATACCTGGAACAAAGAATGCAATACCATAATAAAAGAAGCTTATATTTTGGGTATCTCTGAAAGCCGGATTCTGGAAACTCTGTGATAACTTTGTGCTTGCCACCCAAATCTATGGCACCCAATCTTTTCTCCTCCCTTTAGCTTTTATTCTCTGCACTCTGTTCTCTTGCCTCGCCTGTGATGCACAACCAACACCAGTGCTATGTCCTGCCCTTGAAAGGCCTTGACCTTGACTGTGCAGCATGACTTCTAGTCAGTCAGCTTTACTGTATGCAGTTTGTTGACCTTAGGGCCTGGTTATCCTTTTGTCACCTTTCCACCCAAGGCAGAACGAGTCCCTAAGAGGGTGTGGTTTGTAGAGGGTGTAGTTTGTTTGGTTTTTGTTGCTCAGCAAGTAATGACGAATGATGTGCTATTTTTAAGAGCAGGCGTTGGAAGCCTGAAGTCAATATTGTAGAGGTGCATAGTTAAATAAAGGCAGACATTTCATTTCAGGAAGAGCAAAGCAGACTAAGGAGCAGAGGGAGGGGGACCCAGCTTTGGGGGAGAGGCTAAAGACCCTTGGTTCCCTTTCTGCTTAATCTGCACAAAGGGAAAGTATCTCCAACTCTTCACTAGTTTGGAGAAGGCTACCAGCATTAGGTGTGGTCTGCCTCCATACCTTTTCTTGGGCCCTTTCTTGTAATGGAATAGAGCCACCCTCTTCTTCCACATCCTGGTATTTCCCTTGCTGTTGCAGTTTCTGTGGGTAGGAAAAATGGGCACAAACCACAGAACATACAGTGGAAGCAGCCGTCTGTAGCCTTTGACCAGGTGGAGATCCTGCTCTTGCTATTACTGTAGATCTACCTTTCCTAGATTTCTGACAGTTGGTGGTGGTGGCAGCGGCAAGGCTGGACTTCATGAGCTTAGGATACAGGAGACAAATCCTTCTGCATTTGCACCATTTTTTAAAGCGATCAAGTGGTTTGTGGTGGTTGGTTTCCATCCCAAGGTTTGACGTGGTCTCACTTTTCATGTGTTTCAGTGGCTTACAGGGATTTATACAGTCGTACCTTGGCTCCCGGATGCCTTGGGAGTTGAGCATTCCGGCTCCTGAATGATCGAAAACCGGAAGTGAGTGTTCCGGTTTTCGAACGTTCTTTTGGAAGCCAAACGTTTGGTGTGGCTTCCGTGGCTTCCGATTGGCTGCAGGAAGCTCCTGCAGCCAATCAGAAGCTGTGCCTTGGAAGTCGAATGTTTTGGAAGCCGAACGAACTTCTGGAATGGATTCTGTTTGGCTTCCAAGGTACGTGTATTAGGGTTGCTGTATTTCAAAAGGATTTTACCCAAAGTTGTTGAGCTTTTCTGAAAAACAAAAAAGGAAGATTTCATGATCTATTTTTAAGGAAACAACACTACCAAAATGAGTTGCCATACATGCAGATTTCCCTGGACATTTAAGCAATTTTCGCAAGGACACAATTTCCGACGGCCAAATCCCAGCTATGTCCCGTATAGCAACCCTAATTTATATTATTGATAGTGTGTGAGGATTTTTTCTTCTTAATGTTCTATTTATTATTCTGAGATGTTTTTTACATAATGGTATCTGGAGTAATCTTTGTAACTTAAAGACAATGCAGAATGAATTTTGCCAATTAAAAAGAGAAAAGATGCAACTCCAGCCTATAATATTAATATGTTTCCTTTACCACCAAGTTGGACTAAGGAGGTTGGACTTGGTGTAAAATATGGTTGTGTGGTTCTTCTCCTTTAATTCTTGCCATCATGTCCCTTTACAGAAACAGGACCAGGATGATGCCGATGAAGACCTGGAAATCGCTATTGACAACACAGCTTTCATGGATGAATTCTTTGCAGAGGTAAAGAGAGTCTGGGAGAGAGAGCTGAAATTAAAATTAAGTCCAAGAATCAGGGCACATGGATAGGCTGGGTTTTCATGAGGTTTGGTTTATTTGTTTCCCTTGTGACAAGTACTCACTTTCTCGGGAAGGAGGTACAGGCAGAAGCTAGAATATGCTTTGCATGCATAATGGTGTTCTAAAAGTGCCAAGTGAAGTTTTCTCCTTATCATTATTTGACTTTCCTGTCTCATATTCAACAGTGCTTAGCTGTGCTGTCTCCTCTGGAGCCTTAACAGTTTGCATTTCCTCCATGTGGAGTAGTAGTCAAGTGACATACAATTAGATAGATAGGAAAGTACCATACATTGACAGTATCCAAAGCTGTGACGGCTGCAGCTGTTCCTAAATATGATTTTATGACCTGGGAAGGGAGACAGCTAAAGTGAGGTATGCATAAATGAGCTTGGTGCTGACTCTGTAGGGATTAGGCTCTTGATTTCCCCACACCTACCCTACCAGCGGTGTCAGTGTAGTGGTAAGATTCCTCTTCATTTTGTTTCCATAACTTTGCAGATTGAAGAAACCCGGCAGAATATTGACAAAATTTCCGAAAATGTAGAAGAGGCAAAAAAGCTGTATAGCATCATCCTGTCAGCCCCAATCCCTGAACCAAGTGAGTAAGACACAAACCCCCTTGAGAGAAATTTTTGGCAATGATTCTTATGGACTTTCCCCTACTCTGAGAACACAGAACCAAACCTGCTAAACCTTTCCTGTCTCCCTGCCTCTTGATATACTGTGTAAGAGAGTGAGGGGCTAAAACTTGGAAGTAAACAGCCTGAAGTCTTCCTCTGCTCTCCTCTCATTTTTCAGAAGGCTGTGGACAAAGTTCCCTCTTGTGCAGGCCCTCTTCCAGTTTAATTTCCCACAATACCCCAAAGTGATACTATGATAGGGGCATGGTGAGAAATTAAATGGCCACCTCCCACTGATGCCACCAGGTAAATGCTGGGAGCCAAATGGTTGGTGGGCCCTGCGGTCCCAGCAGCTCTCAAGTGCCAACCTTGTCCCTTTCCCCTACTCTCTCGTGACTTCAAAACTGGATTCTTTCCAAGAGGATGCTTGCTGCTGTTCTCATGCTGCTCAGCGCTGATGTCTATTCTTGTGTTCTGCAGAGACTAAGGATGACCTGGAGCAGCTCACAGCAGATATCAAGAAAATGGCTAACAGTGTCCGAAACAAACTTAAGAGTAAGTAACATGTCCCTCGGGCAGACTGGTCTTGGAAGTTCTGATTTATATTGCTCAGCTCTCATTTAGGGAATGCCTAAAGCAGGGGTGGGCAACCGAATCTGGCTCCCCAGGTCACCTTCTACTCATCAGCTGTTCAATACAGAGCAGATGAGAGGAGAAAGGGCTTTGTTGTGCAAAGTGTGCAGTTGCAACTCTGATCTCTGCAAAGACATCAAGCAGAAGAGAAAATGTCTCAGAAGAGACGTAGGCTTACGTTCCTTGAAAATATGCAAGAAGTCAGTCAAGAATTCTGCAATTGTGTGCATGCAGTTTTTGGAATGCAATTGCCTTTTGAAGTTTGAGGTCTTGAATTTCTGTAAGTTAGGGTCTTCAACCTAGCTGTGTTTTGATGTCATTTGCATTATTCCGTGGGGATTAATGACTTTTTTTGCCTTTTGAACAGTTAGGACAGAGAAATGTATTGGAGAGGGTTTTAGTTTTTTTTATAAACTTTGTTTTAAAAAAAAATCAGTGGAGAAAATGGAAGTTTAAGTAGAATGGGTGTGGGAGTCTGAGAGAGAGAGACATTTTGTGTGGGTCTGGCCTTGCCCACTTTGGAGTTTGCTCCACCCACTACTGGGAAAAGATTCCCATCCAGCATAAAGTGTAAGCAATATACAGTGGTACCACGGGTTAAGAACTTAATTCGTTCCGGAGGTCCGTTCTTAACCTGAAACTGTTCTTAACCTGAGGTACTACTTTCTCTAATGGGGCCTCCCGCCGTGCGATTTCTGTTCTCATCCTGAAGCAAAGTTCTTAACCTGAGGTACTATTTCTGGCTTAGCGGAGTCTGTAACCTCAAGCATCTATGACCTGAGGTACCACTGTACTAGCGTCTCTCTCTTCTGTAGCTGCAGGCTGAGCACCCTGGCCCAGTCTTCTTGTTGCCCCCCCCCCCCCCCGCATGTTCTTCTCTCATCACCAAAGTAATTAAATTATGCAGACTCTTAAGAAAAGGACTTGTTCCTACAAACTATGGCAATATGCTAGCACACACACTAATGTAGAAGGAGGGAGGGAGAATGGTCAGAGGCACCAGCTTCTCCAGAGGACCGGGGGCGGGGTGACATGATGTCGTACAACATCCTCTGAAAATGCCTCAGCCCCTAGTAGTTGGCACCTATGAGAGTGGTATAGGCGTTTGCCTAGGCAAAGGGACACCAGACTTCTTCACTGTGCAGGATAGAACCAGAGCATCTTTCCATCAACTCCTTTCCCTGCATTCACAGGTATGGAGAGGAATATTGAACAGGATGAGGTTCGATCCTCAGCTGACCTGCGGATACGGAAGTCCCAGGTAAGCAGAGCTCTGTGGCAATTCTATACCGTTGGATGCCTTTGCCTGCTGTTAGCCAGTGGTCAGAAAGGAAGGGAGAAAAACTTTCCTGAAAGCAACAAGAGGCTAACTGCTGCAGGGTGTGTGGAAAGTGGGGAATAATCTGGAACTCAAATCCTCTTGGGAGCCACATTCTCAGGCCTGCATCTGAATCCCAGTTGTGTAGGAACTAGCTGTGGTTCTTCCCAAGCCCAATTTAAAGTACTGGTTCTACCCAGTAAAGCCTTACACAACTCAGGGCCCTAATATCTCACGCACCACCTTTTCCCGTGCAAACTTACCTGGACCCTAAGATCAGCATCCGAGGCCCTTCTCTCCATTTCGCCCCAAGAGACATTTTCATATATTTGGTGCCAGGCAAAGATGTTTTTATTCTAGCAGGCAGTTGGACTCTAATAATATTGTGCTTTGGAGATATTTTGTTTCTTTCTGTGTTTATCCAGGAGCAAGTGAGGCTAATTTTGTATTTCAGGGAGGATTTTTTTTATTAACATTATTAGCTGTTGTTATTGCTTTTAAATGATGTATTTATGAGCCATGAAATATTGTTGTAAGTCATTTCAGCACTGTTTTTATAATGAAGCAATAACTAAATTAATAATGATGGAAGTTTTTTTCCACATGCTCAGAGGGACTGCTTGCTTTTCATGGTGGAACAAAACTGGTTCCAAGTTGAACCCTCTAGCTCAAATTAGGCCCTGATAGCTAGCTTTAAAAAAGGATAGAGTGAGAAAGAAGCTGATGGTTTCTGATCCATAACTTGGAAGGGTGAGGAATGAAATCTGCATCTTTTGCAGTTCGTTTCACACAAGCTGCTTAACTGTAATTTTTAAATATTTAAAATGCTTTTGCCTATGCAAATGATTTTCAGTTTCTTAAACACACACACATTTAAAAACTTGAGGGTATTAAGTCTCTTTTTAATGCAGACTCAAACACTTATGGGTTTTCCAAAAAAACAAAAATCTTTCAGTTTCCAGCTTCCAAAAAATAATGCCAGTAGATAATTGGCAGATCAGCCAGGGTCCCTTGAGTTATCACTTCTTCCTGTCTCCAGCATTCAGTCCTTTCCCGAAAATTTGTGGATGTGATGACGAAGTACAACGAAGCACAGGTCGACTTCCGGGAACGGAGCAAAGGAAGGATTCAGCGACAGCTTGAGATCAGTATGTATGCTTTATGCCTTGGCCCTTACCTTTGGGTAGAGCATGATCCTGAATGCTAGAGCTGGGTTCTTCTGCCTAGAAGCATTTGCACCCCTTCCTGCCCTGGTAGTATTTGTAGCTCCCAAGGAAGTGTTTGTTCCTGTTGCAGTACCTGAAGCTCTTGTTCTCTCCCTGTTTCTTTCCCTGGGATGCAGCTGGGAAGAATACAACAGACGAGGAGCTGGAGGAAATGTTAGAGAGTGGGAATCCATCAATATTCACATCTGGGGTGAGTGTGTGTGAAGGTGACTGCTAGGCTGCTTAAGGTTGAGAAGGGGAGAAGAATGCAAAAGAATTTCTGTGGATTGTAGGAGCACCAAGTCTTGTTGGTTGGAGTTGCAAGATGGCTGAGTTTGGGCATGTTGTGAAATGGAAGAGTATGTCCAGTGAGAAGAGCTGGGATAGATTGAAGGGGAGCAAATGAAAACCGCAGTGCAGAACTTTTGGAAGCAATGTTCTGCAGAGCATGGTCACTATGGTACATTTGCAAATGACAAATCTTGGACCTTTCCTAGATTATGGATTCCCAGATCTCAAAGCAAGCATTGAGTGAGATTGAGGGACGGCATAAGGACATTTTGCGGCTTGAAAGCAGCATCAAGGAGCTTCACGACATGTTTGTGGACATTGCCATGCTAGTGGAAAATCAGGTAACTGAGCTATGGGGCAGGGGGTGGAGAGAGAAATGGATCACCAAATGGAGACCTTGATAAAAAGCAAAGGTGGCAATGAAAAGCAGAGCGGCCAGAGCTGGTTATCTGTTTAACCATGGGAAATGAGGTTGACAACCTGTAAAGGCAGCTTCCTGAGGGGCATCAAGTTGCCCAATGAGTAAAAGGAAAATTGGACTAGATGGACCTTTGGTCTGATCCTACAGCATGCTGCTTTTGTCCATATAGTCAGACAGAGTGCAGATGTTTGTGGCATGGGAAACAAGAGAAAATCGGGGTTGAGCAGAGAGATGGGGTTGCAGAGGGGATGCTAGAGGGAAGAGAAATAAGTTAACAGGGAGCATTTGCAAAAATGCTTTCCAACCAGTTAATGTAACAGCGCTTCTGACTTAACAAGCATGCACCCCAGAATAATTTGAAGCCCTTGTCTAGGGGCTGACAGAGTAATGTCTGCATGTGGCTGACTGAACCTAAATAATGGTAGGCTAGGGTAGCCTGATGAAGTCCATTATTAAGGTAATTTGAATACTAGTTGAGAGTAACTTCATTTGCTAATAGTTTCCTGTCTGACTAGTCTGGAGCGTGGCTTGCTACCCTGTTACATTCCTGGGGATAGAGCCCTGTCTCCTGGACTAAAGAGGCTGTGTCACCATCTTCTCAACTAGTCACTATTCCACTATGCTATCCAAAAACTAAAGAAGGTGGTTTCACAACTGTGCTTATTAACCCCTATCCGTTACGAGGCAGAAATAGTCTGCTTAGAGATTAGCATGGAAGCCTGAATACTACTAAGGCCCCATTTCTTGTTTTCTGCTCACAATGCAATGCGGAGGAAATGACGGTCAGGTCAAACTAAGGTGAGTGTTTTGTTTTCAGAATTTAAAAAGTGTTTGGGTGGGAGGAAGGAGGGAATATGGGCGAGTTGATGGTCGATGGATACCATATCCCTGGAAGAGTCATTCATTCAGAGGGAGGGTAACAGCTGTGAGGCAAACTCCTGGCTTGCATGAGGAGAGGGCAAGCATTCAGGAGAGGAGAGGAATTACATGGCAGGAAATCCATGTTGCGGGGAGAAAATAAGCTGAAGATTTCATAGAATTAGGTGGGAGAAACTGGGGATATTAGCCATGGCAGTAGGCATTTTGCAGCATGATAACATTATTTCTCTTTGCTTTTCTACCCCCTTCCCTTAAACTTTCCCACAGGGAGAAATTGTAGATAACATAGAACTCAATCTGAGGCACACCTTAGATCACGTAGAGAAAGCTCGCGAGGAGACCAAAAAGGCCCTGAAATATAAGAGTAAGGCACGCAAGGTGAGCCTCTCCCGTGGACTACCAGATCTGTGCTGCCGGACGCCTTGCTGGCTGACACTTTCTGTTTCTGCCTCTCTGTTTCGCTTTCGGCTTTCTTCTTCCTCTGCAAGGGAGGCATGATTGACCGCATAGAGAACAACATGGACCAATCAGTAGGCTTTGTGGAACGGGCTGTGGCTGACACCAAAAAGGCCGTAAAGTATCAGAGCGAAGCGCGAAGGGTGAGGAAGAAGTGAATGTAGTCCACCCCTCCCTTCCCTCCTTGTAGACCAATGCCCTTTTCATTCAGGGGGCATGCCACTCATGCAAAAGTCAAAGGTTTCCACACACACACACACACACACACACACCCCTCTCCATCTCCCACCCAGGCAAGCGAGATGAATTATTGCTGTCCAAGGACTCTTTCCAGCCAGAGGACAAAAGCACTCAGAAGGGCCTGGAGGAGAGGGGCGTGGCCTGGGAAGAAAGGGTGTGGCCAGGGAAGGGGCATGACCTGCTGGAGAGAATCCCAAGGGTCACATACGAGTCTTTAAGGGGTCTGAGGTTCCCACCCTTGTTTTTAGATTATTGCCCATACGCCCTTTGAGTTCTACTTCTGAACTCATATCCTGCAACCAGAGCACCTCTTGCCCTTCTCTTCCTCATCTACCAAAACCCCTGTTCAGTCTTGTTAGATGAAGACCCATTTCCCCACCCCATATCCTGTCTACTTGCAGTTCCTCCACCTTCCCTGCAGCCTGTTCAAAAATCCATCCTGCTATGCAATGAACTATATGATATGAACAGCTAGCAATGTTTTGTTAAGCATTGTTTTGCTTTCCCTGTAGTGACTAGACTATATCCCACCTCCAGAATAAGGAAGGTCTCTTCTTTCACAGCTCCTAAACTCTCTCAACAGGGTCTCAAGAACTTGAGGACTGAACTTTCTTTAGTTTGCTTGTCATCAACTCTGCAGTCTTCTGCTTTGGGCTGTCCTTCCATTCTCTTATCGCTTTTCTGTGCTACATTCTGTGCATGCTTACCTGGAATAAATCCTACAGAATTCTTTGGGACTTGACATCTGAATAAATGCATAGAACTGGATTCTTAAGTCTAATTTAAGGGTTTTGTGCCGAACTTTAAAAAAGAACAAGGACTTCTGTCCTTGCTTTACAAAGAGCAGAATTCTTGGATGCTTGATCTTTCTTACTTTATTTTTAATGTTTGAGGCATGGTCAAATTTGGCATAATATTTGCCACATGCCTAATATTAGCCCTCACATGCAGGATTTTTTTTATTTTTTTTTTGAGGGGGGAGCTGTGTCAAGACCATGGCATGAGTGTGTGTATTTTTAAAGTATTTGCCCCCAATGCCGTTCTGATTGGAATCGAGGGTCATGCCTCGTATTTGCAATAGGAAGAAAGTCCCCCTTGGGGACAATGTGTGCTTTCCATCCATTGTGAATGGGGGTGGTGTCAAATCAGGACTGCATCAGAGCAAAGGATTAGAGCCTTCCTCTAGCCATGCCATGGTCCTGGTCCAGCTCAGCCCCCCTGCCCTGCCCCATTATTGCCACAACCCATTTTAAGTCAAAGTCATTGGACGCAAACTTATTTAAACAGAGTACCTAATGAGGTATTCACACATGCACATTTATCACTCCATAAGGTATTGCTTGATGACTTGCACCTGCATGTGTGAATCGCTTCCACTTGAGTACTGTCTGGCAGTACAAATGCTTGGTTGTGTTTTGTGCCTTTGACTGGTTCACACTTACAAGCCATCACTTGCTGTAGCATTCCTTTGAGTGATGACTATGCAAGTGTCCATTTGTCTTAAATGGTATCAATCTAAGTTCTTTAGCTTAACCCGAAGCTTCCTTCTAGGTGTGTGCACAGCATTTCCCCCGTTGTTATCATGTAATTACTTTTAATGACTTAATCTACCTTTTCTTTTACCCTTCTAGAAAACAATAATTATCATTGTGATAGTGATTTCCTTGCTGGGAATTTTAGCTCTCATTATTGGACTTTCAGTAGGGCTCAAAACATGAAGGGCTGCTGGCTCTGAACTGTAAGTAGCTTGTGGAAGCAGAAGGATTACTTCAACCTCTCTTGCCATCTCCTCTGCTGCTTGGCTTTCGGATGGGCTTCTGAATCTCTCCTCCTCTCTCTGTGTGAATATTCTTCCTACAAAGTGCAGGGTAGGTTAGAGGGCAGCTAGAGCTCTGTATTAAGCCTCTCGACCTTTGTGACCTGGGGGTGCAAGGAGTGATTCTACAGAAATTGGGCTGTGCTGTAAAAATCTATTCCATCTTTTTTGGTTGAGCACATAGGGTATAAGGGAAGGACATAGATAAAGTGTCAGGGTATTGGTGATTTGGGGCTCATGAGAAGTGATAGGATCATATAGAATAACTTGACTTGAACAATAGGGAAGCTTTTGCCAGGCTTAGTTTTATTCCTGTGTTTTCAGTATATAAAGCTGATATAGACAATCAGCAACCACAAGGACTATCAACATTATATAATAAACTAGGATTCTAAAGGTGTCACCAGATTCTAGAATTTTGAGGCATAATAGTAGTAATGGAGCTTCATGTAGTTCTCTGGTTTCACAGCAGGTATGTTTATTTGGGTCTCTGTTTTCTGTGCTGTAAATTTCACCAGTACATTTGAGCTCATTTCTTGAGTGTGCGGTTCTCAACTCCTAGCGTTTGGGATGTGGTGGGAGTGTCTGATCAGCCTGAGAGAGGCTGAGGTCTGCTAGATGCACAAGGTATGGTTTCTGAAGTTTCTTACCCCTTCAGAGAAGTGACAGCTCTGCGGCTGAAGCAATTATCTTCCCCACAGCTGATGGTTTCCGTGTTAGCTCTTCTTCCTCAAATGAGGATCACTAGAACATGCACCTGCCATTCTGTGCAACACAAAATGTGCCCATTCTGTGTTGGCCAAGGAGTTGCCTGGTCCTCTTAACATCATTTCTCAGATCTGATGGTGTTTCAAAGCTGTATTGTACAGTTGGGGATGCATAAGTGCAACATCTGAGGGTATCCTTAGTTGATCTGTGAGACTTTCCATTGACCCCAAAGTTCCCAGACAGCAGCTCAAGGACAGCTGTTTCTCCCACAGCCCCCATATATGTGTGTGTTTTGCTCCTGCTCCCTGCTCTGGTCCTCACTCAGATTGTGAACCTTTGCTGTTCCTCAAACTCCATGGTTTTCTTTCCACCCTCTTAATCTTTTATGTACAGATTATGGCAGCTGAGCTCACAGGCCAATAGGTAGAGGGTTATTGAGAGAGACACTTCTATTTCCCCTAAGAACTCTAGAGAGCTGGTGGGGGTGGGGGGTATATTTATTTCCTTTCCCGATGATTCTGTAGAGGAGGGATGGAGAACCTGTGATCTTCCAAGTGTTGAACTCAGTGCCCATCAGCTCCAACCTGCAGAGCCACTGGGGATGATGGGAATTATACATCAGTTGAAGGGCCACAGGTTCCCCACTCCTGCTATTAGAGGTTTGATGAACCCCTCTGGCGATAGTGAGTTGGTTGTTCATCCCTACATGAGAATAACTTTCCCTCCCATTTTGTTCCTTTCCTTTCCTCCAGACACTCCCAAGCTCTTCCTGGTTTGATAGCAAGACTCCCCCTCCTGATCCTCACCACCATGATGTGACCTCCCCCTGCCTACCCCTCCTGCCTTTGGCCTCTTGGATTTAGAATGAATGGCTTCCTGCAGGATGAGTTCACTTGCACCAGTGCTTCCTGTGAGAGCTACATTCTGTTCCAGTTCCCTCCTCGGATAAAGCTCTGCAGCCAGAAGAGTCTGATGTACCTTGCTGAATCCAGGATGTACAGCAATCTCACGGCACTCCAGAGAGAACCTCCCAACATATCTACTCCTTACCCTTCCTTCCCTTCCTTCCCACAACACCTGCTGCCTCCAGGTCAAGCATTTCCTATGTTTAATCCCCCATCCTTCAAGAATATTCTCTAGTACAGTGGAATGAACCTTGAACGGAATTTTGGACACACCTTTGCCTACCTCAGTGCCTTCATTCTTTTCAGCTGTGACTTTTTCTTTTCTTTTAGCAATGGAGATGTCTTTACTAGAGATGTCAGACATTACATTGCTAGTCAAAATTGCCCAGGTTAAGGGCCAAGACTTGAACTGGATCCGCTACGTAACTGCTGACCACCATCCCATTGTATACTGAGGCTAGCATTCTGCTTTTTTTCAAGTTTAGAGCAGATTTTGCGACTCATAAATATTTTGCAGGACACAAATCTTAGCCTATTGTATGTCACAGTATATCTTGCCCTGCTATCCCCAAAGAGAGCTTGACTTCTTAATAGTGGCACAGTTTGCAGTCAATCAAGGCAATCTTGGAAGAGGGATAGCAGGTTAGGACCACAGGCATAAATGCAGCCATCAAGGCATGAAAACAGCTGGGTAATCGAGCCAGTTTCCTTAAATTAGGCTGTGACAACTGCATGCTACATAGGTGGGATATAGCCGCTAGTACTCAGGCCCTCCAAATCTGAGCTGCTTGTGTACTAATTTCTTGGCTCAAAGTAGCCAGCATTGCAGTAGAGGTGTGATGTTTTGGGTACTTAGAACTGGTCTGTGTTTGAACAGAAAGATGTCCTCAGATGCCTATGGAGGAAAGCACTCCTTGGGAATATGTGTGGTCTACAAAACGGGTATAGCCAACCTTATTTGTTTGGAATGCATTCAGATTTCTGAAAGGAGTAGAATGCAATTCCTTCCTGCTTTAAAATATTTGTTTTTCTTGGGCGAGTGTGCCTGTGTGCTGAAGGCATGGTTGTGTGTACCCTCCCTCCCCCAGTCCTGTGTGTGCACGTTTGTCTGATGACATACTAATTGGGAAGAAATGAAAGGCTTTGTTTGCTTGGAAGTGTTTTTCTACTGAGGGTTTCTACCTTGTTTGAATGGTCACATTGCCTCCATTAAATTGCTGTTCATCACTCAGCCAGTTTGGTTTGCACAGCCGGGAAAAGCTAGTGTGGAGAAAGGCAGTGAGTTGGTTCATAAGACATACAGATAAGTCATGTGTTTTCATGATACTATAACTTCTGCCAGGGAAGACTTTACTCTCCCATTTAAAAGACCTCAAGCTTGTTAAAAGAGTATATTTATGTGTTTTTTTCTCAAGGGTGGTCCTAGCAGTTGTTACGCTTTTGTGGTTTTTTTTAAAGTAAAATGCCCCTCAAGTCTTGCTGCTTCCAAACATGAGTTTTAGGGTTTTTGTCTGAGAAACCCTTTGCTATTATTTTTCCTATTCAAGTTATTCAGCTGCCTCACTGCTTCATTTTCAGTCATATCTGTGTCCTCCTCCTGCGGGTGTCACTCGCAGAAGCAAAGGGATGTGACTGTGAATTAGGCACAGAGAAATTAATTTGGCTAGGAAAGCATCGTGATCTAGCTTGGCAAAAATGCGCAGAAGGCTGATTCAGGCTAGCCATGGTATGGGATCAAGTCTCAGGCCCTTCTCTGAGAAGCAAGCGCCTATGCTTCAGTTCCTTTCACCTTCAGCACCAATAAGTTCACTGCACGGAAGCCCTACCTCACAGACTAAATGAACCACATTCCCTTTTTCAAAGGTGAGGAATTGTCCTGGAACTAAGGGTTGGTAGAGAGACATTAATACAGCAAGAAAGCTTTAGGTCCTGGCAGTTACGTTTCTGTTGAAATTTAAGGGGCAGGTGCACACACAAGTGTTCTATATTTATACGAATTCTTCACCGGAAAGCCTGCTGTAGCTGTTATCTCCCATGGGAGAGAAAGCCCCTTTGACTGGAATTGAGGATTTGCTTCCTGGGGGAGATGACCATCTCCTGGACACTAGGAAAATCTGGCCGGTTACCCGTTGTTCCACCATTCAATTCCACCCAGTATCTAGCCTCTCTAGTGTTGATGTTGCAGTAACCATACAAACACTTGCCTGCCAACTGGCAGTGACCTCTTTGAGTGCACAGATGGAGCGAAAGAGGAAAGTCTTTCTAGAGATGTCCTTTCCTTTAGGCCTTGATGTCTGTACATTGTTAAGTGGTGCTTAAAAAGTTGGTGGACTGATCACCCGTGAGAGCCATCTGCAAAGCGGGGAAGACTGAATTTCAAAATACTGTGCTGCCTATGGACAGCAGAGATGATAGGAGTTTGGTTTTGTCAATGCTTTTTTTAATGAGCATTTTTTTGTTTTTAATAAATGAGTTTGATGTTCAAATAATCTGTAAACTCTGTGCTTGTGTATTGAACTTCTGGACAGGGTATAGCCATACAAGCCATTATTATTGTGTTGAGGGGTGGTGTGTACTTTCTTGGTCTTGTATGGCTTTTGCCCATATCCAAATATGCTTCAGCAACACACCTTGCAGTGTGCGGGTCTCGGGGAAGAAGGTTTGCTATTCTTAACACAGAAGAATTGAGGAACTACCTCTTAAATACACCTGGAACATAAAGTGGCTGGATTCCACCACCGCTCCCCATTGTCATTATGCCAGATCTTTCAGGTAAGATGATTCTGTCCTGTCAACCTTCCCCAATCCTTGGTCCCCAAATGTTGTGGTCTATGACTCCCATTATCTCTGACCAATTGGCCCTATTAGCTAGGGATGATGGGGGCTATAGTCCAATGACATCTGGGAACCCAAGGATGAGGGAGGCTGCCATTAAGAGTGTCAGTACCCATATGCTTTCCATCTAAACAACTAAAGGGTTGTACAGGCCCCCAAAATGGAATGGAGTGCTTCTGTATTATGTAAAAATACGGTTGGTATATAAAAAAAGATAATGGAACAGTCTCAGTGCTATCTGCATCTGTGAAAGAACAGCCCTGTCCACTATACCCTCCTTAACTCTGGTGTGTTTATGTCCCTAGTTTCCCGTCTTCCTTAATTCTATCCTCCGCTTATTACCCACAAAACACAAGCCCTCTCCTCTGTCCCCTTGTTCCTGCTACCATCCCCCTACCAGTGAGATGTCTGGGTATATTGCTATTCATGTTTCCTCTTGCTGAGCAGAAGAAGATCATGATCATGATATGCTGCATCATTCTTGCCATCATCCTGGCCTCTACTGTCGGCAGCTTCTTTACCTGAGCGCCCATATCCTGTCCCTCACCACTTGTCTAAGGTGAGTTGCATGCAGAAGCTTGTTCCAGAGGTTTGTTTAATCAAGGTAAATTTTTATGGACATTGCAGTCTACTCTAATTTCCCAAACTGCTTTATAATTCTACCCATTGCTATGGTGCAGAATACCTTAGCAGAAAATAGCCCCCTCCAAAAAAAACACAAAAAAACTTGAGCCCTCAACCTGGAGAGAAGTCTGTGCAGTCCAGCTGGGTGAGTAGAGTAGAATATCAGAATTCACAAATGCATATGTACTGAAAGGCTCTAAATCGGAGCGTTCGGAGCATCCTGCTTATGAAAGGAGGGCGATAACTTCCTGTGCATTTCCAGAGTAGTATGATCTCATAATTTTTGCTGGTTGTTACGCTACAATACTGCTTGTCATCTGTTTCCTTTTACCTTCAACTCTCTCAGCTCCTTGCTGTTTCCTTTCTTCCAGGATGGATTTGCAAGATGGCTTCCCCACTCCACACACGCTTCCCCGGTCCTACAATTTCCAGTGCTTCCTCTCTTTATGGAGATGTCACAGCCAACCACTTACCCTTCAAAATCTTTTGCTGGATTTCAGGAGATTAAAGAAAGGGCAGGAGGAGCTAGAGCAGGACCCAAGCGTTAGTACACCAGCATAAAGCCAAGTAAGACAGCGAGGGGGAGCAGAGCGAGCACAGGGGCCTTCTGGCTACAACCAAGCCTGTTGGTTGCTCTTGGTACTTAACCAGCTCTATAATTGGAAGTTTACTCCCCCTTATACTTGCTGCTCCTGCCTAGATTTCTCCAGCGAAACCAAGTACTTTTGTTATTTTACTCACGTATGAATCTCCTCTTACATGCATCTCAAGGTGATTTATATACCATTGAAAACATACTAGGGGAAAACCCCTAACGGCTCATGTTATTTATGGAAGAAAATCCAAAGGTTTACCTCCTTTTATGACAATCCACAGTAGGCAAGCAGGTGCCTGTGGGTTTTCAGACCTGTGATTTTTTGTTTGTTTGCTTTCTTCTGCTTATGCTTTGTTGAAAGGGATACAACTTCTTACAGTAGCCTCCAAAGGTGTGTGACTGAACATCTGGATGATGGCATGGACTGAGCCAGATTGTTTCCTCGCCTGCTGAATAATGTTGCTTATGCAGACTCCTGCCATCCTTATGGTCCTAGTCCCAGTCCGTTTATTCTGTTGTATGAATGGGAATTCTTGAGGAGCAATCTGCAAACGCCCCTAGGGAAGCCACACACCCCTTGTAAATCATTGTGTTCTGTCCGATTTGACACTGGTTGTATTAACATGTATACTTGTATATAGAACTATCCCACAATTTCTCACGTACTTGAAGAAAGGTTGTCATTTATTTAAACAACTTAAGCTGTATTTACTCAACTATATGTTGTTTCCTCCCTTCCGTCACCTCTCTGGTAGGGGGCATGTAGCTGGAACACTTTTAATTCCTTTAATCCTGGCCAACGGTGTAGCTCCTTCTCCAGCTGGGGCAACTCCTCAGGTTGTCCCCCCCCCCCCTTTAAATGATAAACCAGTCACTAGGAAAAAGGGAGATATATGCAACTGCCTGACGACCCATCCTTTGAATTATAAAAATTAGAAGTCCCGTGCGCAAGAGGGGCCACTGGATGCTTTGGACTTGGAGGGAAAATGCTTATTCAGTTTCCCATAACTGTGACTTAATGAAAGCTACTCTCTTACTGTTCAAAAGGCGTGGATGTTCAGAAATCCTCTGGAATAAAGAGTTTTGTTTGATCTGCTGTTATGTGTCAAAGACTAAATGAACTAAAACTACAAAACCAACCTATTTTCCTAGTACAGGGAAGGGGACTGGGTGGTTCTCCAGATGCTGCTGGCCTGTAACTCCCATCATCCCTGAGCACTGCCCATGCTGGCTGGGGCTGATGGGAGTTGGTGTCCAAACAATATCCGGAGGGGAGGGGCTCCTCACCCTAATCTACTGCAAGGACTCCCAAGAGTTGACAGCTAAGAAGTCTGAGGGCTTTTGACTGGTTCACTTCAAAAGTACAGAAGCAGCTCTTTTTTGGACCCCTAAACTCTTACTACTACTCCATTTAGACTTACAAGAATAGGCACAGGCCCAAGCTATTACCCTACACAGCTGATCAAGCTGCACTGGCAACATGCCAGAATTCAGCACCAACGTATATAAAAATTAAGCCACCTCAGGACTACGTATGCCTCTTCTCACAAGCACTTTGAAATGTTCTGGTTTTAAAATGAGCTACACAAAAGGTTAGAAGTTGCAAACTATAGGCTTTAGACATTAAAACTTTTAAACTTGGCTTTGAATATACTTTTATCAATTATCACTCTTCCAAATTCTATGTGCATTGCAAACCAACAAGTCCTCCTCAAAGGCCCTGCATCCGTGTGGGAGTAATGAAAATGAACAAGAAAATGGCAAATTTATTCACCCAAGCTCTGTGTATTTACAGCCACTCCATCACCCTCCACATCTACTTGATTTCCAAGTATAGAACATGTGGGAAAGGATCCATAACACATTATCCATAAAAAGTCAAAAATACAGGAAACGTCTGCGGAAGAATTGATGCTTCGGAGCAGAATACTGCCCGTCCCATGACTTCCTGTTTATACTCTGTCAGGTAGAAAGAACTTTCCCCAATACCGACCCTTCAGTTTCAAGTCATAGGGACTCAAATATTTCCTTATCCCTAGCATGTTGGCTGTGATTATGCGTTCAAATGTCCATGGATTCTGGTTGTTGCGCCTCCTCTCCTCTTCCTTGTCCCGCATCTCTTGCAGGGATTGCCGGCTGACAGCTATAGCAGGGAAAGGCAACTTCTTGGCCACCTGTGTTAGGAAGCGTTCCACCTCACCAAATTCACAGAACCCACCTACTTCCACAATGAGGCGGCCAGCCTTCACTGCTGACACGTAGTGGTCTATTGCACCTTTGCCACCACCCATGCGCTGCCCTAGACCTTTGCGTGTGATGGGCTTGTAAGGAGCACGGACTCTCCACACTGCAAACATTTTCTTGGGATGCAGGTGCCGATTGATGGTCAGACGTATCATTTCAAAATGACCCCAGCGGAGATAGCCACCACCAAGAGCCTGCAGGCAAGGGGAGGAAAAAGTATTTTCACCATTCAGAAATAGGAAAATATGTCAGGCGCACAAACTCCTTCTGAAATCACAGGGTAACAGATATCTCCCTTTTCCAGGCTTCATGACTTATCTCTTCATATTCTTTCTCTATACAACTGAGAAGCCACATCGAGGTTACTAATGCTCACACTCACCAGAATACCATACTGTCCTTCTGTGAATTCTGTGGCTTCTTTAGATGGACCACGGATATCACGTAAATTCTTGAACTCTCGCCTGACCTTTGGTACAGCTGGCATTCTCTCAACAAATTTCAATTTGTTTTTCTCAGGAATAGTGATGCCTAGAAGAATAAAACTGGGTTCAGTATTTCTTGTAACAGTCTCCCACCTAGACTACCAAAGTTTTGTCCAGGTCCAGAAATCTCAGCTCATCATCCATAGCTGTGCTTCCTGATTAGCTACCTATTGTAAACTATATAGGAACACTAGAGCCAGTAATGTTAACACACATTTAGGAGATGGTACGTCAAAGTTAACATTTGAGCTGATAACAGGCTATATTCGGATGACTTTGGATTAATGACCCTCATGGTCCCTTCCAACTCTACAATTCTATGATTCTAAATATCACTTTGCCTCCCCCAGCTAAAGTAAACAGGCCAGCTGATACTATTTTTGTGTGTGTGTGTTTTTCAAATACCTTCCCCCACCTAAAAAAAATAATACAGCTTTCTGTGTCCTTGAAGTTCATTTTACATAGGGTCTTAATTTGTAAAGAGCCTTCTGAGGAAGATAGTACATGCCACCAGCAAGTTAGTGCAATACCAAAAATTGTGGTGGATTTAAAAGCTATTGGTAACACCTGCTAGAAACCAGGACTCTTCTGCACCAAAAGCAGATTCCTCCTTGCCCTTATGGTCCTGGTGAAGAGAAAAATGAGTCTTAGTGGTGCTCTTGAGAACTGCTTCCCTGTTTAGGTCTTCCCTCGTTCTTGTACACTTAATACAGACAAGAGTCTGTGTATGTGTCCACACTTTGCTAAGCTAACATAAACTGGCCTTCAGTTGGGCACCAATTTTCCAGATACCAATGGAACTACTTGTATAGGACTGCAGCATTAAGATTTATTATCACTAGGTTGGTTCATGAAGTTAATTTGAAGCTATATTTGCTGTAGTAAGGCAGCAGTTTGAAATGGAATAAAATTTCCTTCTGTTAAATGGGAGAGACGTGAGCAGCCGAAAGGGCTATTGCATAAAAGAGCCGAACCTTAGCAAAAAGTATAGCTGCTCTATTTGCTTTTTTAACAACAACAATGCAGGGAGTTGGATTCCCTGCTTTTCGGCACACATGTTTGATTCTACAGTATTCCAGCACTAAGTGTTTTTGATTCCACTTACTACACAGGGAAACATATTTGACATATTTCATGTGATCACTGTCTGCCCAGTACAAAATATAATATCTTAAAGGAAATAATGTACACTAAGTGCACTTGTTGCCCGGAACAAAGTGGGCATTTTATGAGTATCTGTTCTGGTCTCAGAAAGCAACAGTCACTCTATGCCCCAACCACCTCAATCAAGGTTCTTCTTCTTCCTAATCAAAAGGTGTGGGGGGGGGTCTAGATTTAACCCCCTCTCAGCTCCTTCAAACAGTACTGCGAAAGGTAGCCAAGCTAACCTGTATGATTTCAACACTGCATTTCAGTGCCTATGCAGTCGCTGCTGCTGGATGAAGAAAGCCAGCAGTGGGATCTTCAAATGCTTGGCATTTCCTAGCTAGCTGAGGCTGCATACCTGGAAGGCTACTTCTTTGTGCACAGTGTCTTTGCTGTATTGGGGAGGAGATGGGCGAGTTCTCCAGGTGTAATGGCTACATGTTCTGGGAACAGCTCTCTAGAGAACAGAATCTTTCTTTTGGGAACAATACTACCCCAGTGTTTCATTCCATGATATTTCATGTAAAGGTAAAGATACACCTGACCGTTAGGTCCAGTTGCAGACGACTCTGGGGTTGCGTGCTCATCTCACTCTATAGGCCGAGGGAGCCAGCCTTTGTCCGCAGACAGCTTCCGAGTCATGTGGCCAGCATGACTAAGCCGCTTCTGGCGAACCAGAGCAGCGCACAGAAACGCCATTTACCTTCCCGCCAGAGAAGTATTCATTTACTTGCACTTTGACGTGCTTTCGAACTGCTAGGTGGGCAGGAGTTGAAACAAAACAACAGGAGCTCACCCCGTTGCAGAGATTTGAACAGCTGACCTTCTGATCGGCAAGCCATAGGCTCTGTGGTTTAGACCACAGCGCCACCTGCGTTAATTCCTGATTTATTCTTTCAATGCAGAACATCTCCGAGTGAATACCAATTATGCTTACCGCACTTCATCCTGCCATAAAACACTCATTATCAAACATCCATTTCATACTTTAACACTCTCCCTTATTTCTCAACATACCACTGTAATCTGGTGGAAGTTTATACTGCTTCAAGCCAGCGGTCAAAATTTTGGTTCCACTGGAATCTAGAAGAAACAGAAGGCATAGTGCTTAAATTTATTGTCAAGCAGAAACACAGATCCACTCTAACACATCAAAACATGGTATCTGATAACGTCACAAAAATGTATACTTTGAAGAGACGCGGCCAAAAATGGGGGTATCTAAGTGCTGCAGAGGCAATCTGAGTTATAATTTGTTATGGTTTCTTCAAAGACATCATGCTATGGACCATCTAGCTCTGGTGTGAGGAACCTTTGGACCTCCAGGTGCTGACCTACAACTCCCAAAAGCCCCAGCAACTGATGATGGGAGATGTAGTTCAGCAACATCAGGAGGGCCAAAGGTTCCCTATACTTGATAGTCCTTTGGTTGCTAATTTTCCTTTGATTTCAGAGAAGATGCACCACACCTCAACATTCTTAATCAATTGGTCCATACATGGGTAAGGGGTACAATTTCACATTACAAACAACAGCAGCCCAAAGAATGCTCAGAGATCCAAGAATTGACTTCTCTTTCCACATTCAACTGAATGCCACACCCATTCAGGGTTACTACTAGAGCTTAGAAATGATGACACTATGGACACAAAGGAGGGGTGGGTGGGTTAGAAGAGTCCTGCTGGATCTGACAGGAGGCTTATCTCATTTCAGTATCCTCTAGTTCAGTGATCTTGTGCAGTTATTCCCCTGTGACTAGAATTCAGAGGTATGGTGTCTCCAATTCCAAAGGTAGTGCATAGTCCTTTTTACTAGCTGCCATGGATAGCTCCATCCTCTATGAACGTGTCTAACTAGGGTTGCTATATTTTGAAGAGCAAGACTTCTACTTTTAGTTATGAACTCTCATTTTACATACCCACAGAAAATAAGATGTGTCCTGGGGGGGGGGGGGAGACATATGGCTAATCCTAGCACTCTAAACCCCTTCTAAAGCCATCGAAGCTGGTGTTCATCACCAGCGTTGCTGACCTCCTAATGGCAAGATGAGGAGGACCAGATTCAGAGGACAGGGGCCCCCAAACGCGCTGTCATTAGATCGTGTAAAACAGCGAATCTTTTGGTACAGGTAGGTTTGCAGTCTTGCGTGACACAAACTGCACCTTCTCGAAGTTTCTCCTTTTGCATGATTGCCACAAGAGCTCTGCCTTCTGCATCTCTGGTCACCAGAGGAAGGATATTCGCTTTATTATCCCTATAGCAGGAACTACGAGCAACGCAGTCCCTCTCCCTCGACTTCCTACCGCAGAAAATTCCGGGATCATCCTTGCTCCTCCTCCAGCGAGAGAGGCTGCTAAGACCACAGCCAAGAGCGGGGCCGGATCAAGCCCGAAGCCCACTCAACCCAGTTTCCTGCTCCCGCGGCGCCCAGCCAGCCGCCTGGGGGGGGGGGGGGGGACGGCGAAGCGAGGGCACCGGAGAGCCGCGCGCGTTTCCCCGGCTGCTCCGCCCCGGCTGCTCGGCCCCTCCGAAACAGGCCGCCTCACCTGCCAGCGTCCCGCGGAGGCCGAGCAAAGGGCGCCCCAGCTGCTTCCACATCGTGCGACACTGCCGTGAGCACTAGAAGGGTGGGCGGGGGTGGCTCTCCCGCAAAGAAGCTCCGCCTGACCTCGAGCCTCTGATCCCAAAGCGTGACGGAAGTGCTGGGCTCCACTTCCGGTGGAGAGGGTGTTAGTGAGAGGGGGACGTACGGAAACGAGCGGCCACACGGTTCAGTTCCGGCGAATAAATGGTCCCAGGGGGTCTTTCTGGCTCTTCCCTGGGACAAGGTTGGTTCCCGGCTCCCCAGTAGCTAGAAAAAGCAAGGGAGAGTTTACGGGGCACAGCTTTGCTTGCAGCCTCCATCGCAGCAAAGAACCTGGTGGCACATTAAAGGTCACTGGGAGCAGCTTCGTTTTAAGTAGGGGACCCTGAAAACATTTTCCTTCTTTCTTTTTCTTGAAATAGTTTTTGGGTTCTAGATTCAGGGCACCAAGTCATGGGAGTAGCCAGGATTTGGGGGGGGCAAGTCTTTTGTTGGGGCGGGCAGAACCTCAGTTTGTTATGTATTTTTATTGATTGGGGGGCAGCTACGCCCATGCACCAAGTTGATCTTTAGTAATATGCATCTAAAACCTCAGAAACCTGTTTTCTAGAATGGTAGCTGTGATCTCTCACATGGAAATGCCCTGCAGTCAGGACAGGACAGCTGCGATTATGTAGTAAAATTAGAGAACTGGTGGAATTTAGGTGTGCTACGGTAGGGTACAGCAATGGCTGTTGTCAATTGAAGTCTTGCGTGTTGTAATCCTTGCATGTAATAATAGCCACTTTATGGCTTTTAATGTATTTTTATTCCCCAATATTCGATTATGTACAATGTGCTCTTTGGTCATTACCCTCTTTCCCACTGGAATTAAAAAGAACCTCACTTCCGACATAAGATGGGCAGGAATTTGGAGCAGGCCCTTCTCAGATCTTGAGCCAACTCTTTGGAGCTCCCTGCCTAGGGAAATGTGCCTTGTGGACATCCAGATACTTTTCTGCCAAATCATTAAAACTTGACAGTTTGAGAGAGCGTACCTTGGTGTGGTTAGCTCATTAGTTTTCAGAGTTATGATGTATTTCTCTTGTTGGTTGTATCTTTGTTATTAGTAAACTTTTTTGTATTTTGAATAGAAAAGCATTTCATACTCTAACAGAAGCATTCCATGCCAGCTTTTCTTCATTGATTTTGGTGTCTATCTATTGGTTAAAAATTGGCAGGTAGAGTAGTTTTTCCATATCTGCATACTATCTTGTCAGAAGTGATACAATATAGAAGGAAGCAAAAGATAGAAATCATATTTTCTCCTATTTTTTTCTGGCATAGAACATTCTTACTTTGTGACTATAAATGAAATCAGTGCTTAACTGAAATTGATACCAACGTGTAGAACAATCTGAAATATGCACAGTATGATACACAGGAATCCAACTGCTTTATTTATAACTTGTCAGAACTACAAGATAGTGCATATGTTCTTATGTAGCATGCAGCATGGCTGAATGTTGCATCTTCAAATAAGCTGACACATCTCTTTAACCTGGAGCAGGAACTATATTTTGGTAAATATTTATTTGAAGTAGTTCTTCCTATTGGCAGCTGGTTGCTCAGTATGTACTGAATTTGGCCACAATATGTTCATTGTCCGTGGGCTTGTAGCTGCCAACACCTGGAGACACAAAGCGGTGATGTTGAAAAGTGAGTAGTGCTCTACAGCTTGGAAATATAGCTTTTTCATAAAATCATAGAATTGGAAGGGACCCCAAGGGTCATCTAGCCCAACCCCATGAAATGCAGGAATCTGCAGGCATAGGAGTCAGTTTCCCATCAGATACACTTGTTGACTACTGCCTTCAACATTGTAACTAGCACATGCTTGTTTTATGCTGAATGTGTACCATCAGCTGAAGATGAAAAACAGAGAGCCTACCACTGCGGGGAGAGCACACGAAAGGTGAACTACATAAATAAATTTATTATCCCAGTTCTGCTTCACAGCCTTCTCTATGTCATCTCCTTTTTGCCTTGCTACTGTACCTCAGGCCTCAGCTTAGTATTCATATCTGACTTTGACTCCCATTGGATATCAGATGTCCTCTTTAATCAAGTCTTCTAATCTCTTTATACAAGTTGGTATCTGTTCCACATCTGAATTGTATTATTTGTATGTATTGTTGTTATATTAAACTTTCTAGTGATTATTTTTTATATCTGTTATCAGTTTTATCTCTTTTTACATCACACATAACATGTTATGATCTTGTAAATCACTTCACGGTGTCTCATGGGAAGCAATTTATAAATGAAATAAATAATAATAAAAGTTATCTCGGATATCATTCAAATCCAGCTCCTGAGCAACGCCAACTTTTGAGCTGGTAACCTCACTAAAGCATCTGTCTCCCTAACCTCCTCCTTTAGCCTGTACCCATGGACTCCAGTCACTGCCAAGGCAACTCCCTTGATCTTGTCTTGTGTCTCACCATTTATTAATAGGTAAGATTTGAATATTAATGGTCCCCCTTGCTCCTTGCCACTTTGATTGTATATACGAACAACACAGGCATAGCCCTGCTGCTGGTTTTGCTCTCTGTCCTACTAACAATTCAAACATAATAGAGGAAATACGGCCATTAACTGCGGGCGTTGTCTGGAGAACATGCTCCCTGGTGACTGCAAACGGCCATTTTGTATTTCTTTAGACTCAAAAGATTTCTTCATCAGACACTCCACCTTGGTCAAGGGGTTTTTCGCCACTCAAGAACTGCCAGTAGGTCTTGTCATCGGTGCTGCCATTGACACCATGGATAGAAATAACCATGGGCCCCCAGGAAGTTGATTCTGTTTGAAAGCTGTAAGTTAAAAGGGGAAAACTATCATTTAAGGAGGAATAAATTTCCGAAATAAATTTTTAAAGGAAGAAAAAAGGGAAGTGTCCCGAAAGTTTCAGAAACAATTCACCAAAATCTAGTGTTTAAAAATGATATTCAGTGTCCCTCAAATCATGGTATTAGCTTATTTTTAAAGAATAAATTTTCACAATTTTGCATCCTGGGTTTCACTGTCCCCATGAAATGCCAGAGTTGACACACTCGCTCACACACCCCTGCCAGGCCTCCCTTCTTTACCTGAATATAGTGGGATTAACACGCTGAGCAGCTTCCAAGGCAGCAAGCAGTACGGAGCCCTTGGGCACCTTCACTGTTATGGAGTAGTTGAAATAGGGTCCTATTAGCTGATTGATTACAGTGTAGTGCACTGTAATGTTAGGATCTGTGCAAAAAGACAGGAGAAAGCAGATACCTCATGATGCCCTTAATACCTAAAGCCAGTCCTGTAGTCCTAGAGCTAGTGGGGAGCCCATGACATGATCTTAGCCTTGTTGGGAAAATGAGCTGAAGCTTTACCACTGCACTATTGGTGCCCTTTCTTGTCATAAGCTCTGCATATGCATTCAAGCGAACAGGTGCAGGAGGGGTGTGCATGAAAGGACTAGCCCCAGTGCCACTTCCAACATTTGCATATCAAACATACTTATTGTGTAGTAGTAAAAGTAATTTTATTATTTATATGCCGCCTATCTGACTGGGTTGCCCCAGCCACTCTGGGTGGCTCCCAACAGAATATTAAAAGCACAATAAAACATCAAACATTTTTTAAAATTTCCCTGAACAGGGTTGCCTATTTGACTTTTAGAAGACAATGATGGGAGGGCATTCCACCAGGGCAGACACCACTACCAAGAAGGCCCTCTGCCTGGTTCCCTGTAACTTCACTTCTCACAGTGCCTTTATTGCTCGACAGATACAGATCAAGTTTTTCTATCAAGGAAATTTAGTGATGATAGGGAAACTAGATTTGCCATGCAGCTGTTAGAGGCGCAGGAGATATGTCAGGGGGGAAAGCTGACGACCCTACTTGGCTTTTTTCATAGCAGCATGAAAAGGTTATGTTGGAAAACAGAAAACAGATTAATTTAGGCCTTGCCTTTCCTATATGCCAAAAGTCTGAAGCTGCAGTTCAAGACCTTTAGGAACTTGTATGCTGCTCTTGCATTGGCTCAGGTCAACACTCAGCGAGGTGCAGCCTTACCTGAGAAGCAATTCAGAGTCGCAACATCCAAGTATGTTTTGCCCACTAGAGAAGGCAGAATTTGAGAACCCGCCTCAGGATTAGTAAAGACTCCCTCATACATCTTCCTCAACACTTCATCGATGGTCTTGGTGCATTTCCATGCCCCAGCAGGGTAGAACTCAGTGGTAACACTGAGTGCCTGGAAAGCAAGCAAGAGAGAGAAGCTTGCAGTGGAGAGAAGGCAATGGGACACACACACACACACACACACACACACACACTCCTTGCTTCATCTTCTAATGCATGGCCAGAGACATACCTGCATTGCCAGCCCAGTGCTATAGATGTTTCCAATGATGCCACTCTCCTGTTGTGAGTCAAGGATTTGTGCTGTGATCACACGTAGCGTCTCAGTAATGGCTCCCTCCATCTTGCTCCCCTTGCTCATTCCGTCATGCACACAAGACAGTGCCAAAGCCACCATGGCGGCAGTATCTGCAAATCACACGCCATCATTGCCTACCCACAGAGCTTTTATTCAGCCGGAACTTGCCGGAACTCAGTCCTGGCACCTCTCAGGTGGGCACCATTGCCATTCTAAGAGAACGAAGCAGGTGTTCACGGCGAGTTCCGTAACCTCTTTTTTCTAGACAAATAGCCCTGCCTACTGAGACTATAGGGAGCACCAGGGCAAATCTCTCTTTCTGATGTCCTGCTCAGCAAAGGATGACCCATGGAAGGGACACTAGGCAAGGTGAAGGAGGTCAGCCCTGCAGCTGTTGAGCATGAAGGCTGCTGAAGAGCAGGCGCTGGGAGGAAGCAGGTCAAATTGCACCGCACAGCAGGATTTTGCACTAGGAGTCCCTGACTAAGCCATGAAACTTCCCATGTGTGACCTTGGGCAAGTCACCATCTCACCCCACTGTGGCTTACTTATTGCAAGGATAAGTGTGTACACTGTCCTGACAAATTGTCTTGGAGAATAAACGTAAAACTGAAAATTACTTTAAAAAAATATATGTACAAGTCAAGTGTTGTAATCTTACCTACGTCGAAGCAGCCCTTGCTCTGGCAGCCTTTTATGATCTTAATGAGGGTGGCGGCGGCATTTTTGGCATCCGGACTTTTTTCCACACACAGGGCCAGGATATCTAGAGCCAGTTGATAGTTGGTAGTCTTGGGGGTTCCAGTGTCATCTGCAACAAACATAGCTGTGTGTTATCCATTGCAGCTGCTTCCTGACAACAGCAGGCTCCCATGCTCAGCCCAACGCTCTTTGGGGTTCTTATAATGACTAGGGTCATTGGTTCCCAATTAGCTAAGTACTGTGGGCCCCCTGTTTTCCAAAAGCCAAGCCATGGACCCTCTGCTTTTGAAAATGTTGATACCTCTATGGTAGTTATTGTTCTGTGAATGGTGCCATGGACCCCTGGGTGGGTTACATGGACCCGTGGACCACCCATTGGGAGCCACTGCACTAGGTTGTTGTAAGTAGCCAGTGTTTTGGGAGCACATCCAAGGGCATATTCTTGGTAGCATATCAGGGAGACAGGGAGACATTCCTGAAGGATTCGGGCCTCTCAAACTCAGCGAAGAGCCACCATCCATGCAAGAGCTGGGAGAGGACACAGCCTAACATTGGAAGGATGGGAGGAGTTCAGCAGGCATTTGTCTTCTTACAGTAATGTTTGATCTCTTCATTGGTTTTCTCCTCCAAGGCATTGACCACGTTGACACGTCCCCCTGCTGTGGGGACATCCTTCGGATCCACACAGGATGATTGGAGAGATAGGGCATAAAGCGCCACTTTGCCAGAGGTCATGTCTGCAGAAAGAGATGGGGAAAGACAGAGATTGTGTCTCCAAACAAACATGGCTTGGTTCACATACCTCTAGTGCTCCAATTGGACAACTAGGGGAAGCTGACACCTCTCATTCTCGACATCCCACCTTTTATACCCTTGATATCCTGGATCAACCGCTTTGTTGCTGTGGAATCTCGACCCCCAGCCAGGTTCAAAGCCATCACAACGCTTGGACTGGGTGAACTCTGCTGCTTCACGCCATTTTCTAGCTGAGTCTGGAGCCCTGTAACCAGCCACTGCTGAGCACTGGGGACAGCTGGAACCGAGAAAAGCAGATGTTCATCAAGAAGCAACAACTGTCCTCAGAGCTCTTACCTAACTTTTCAATAGGACTGCAATTCAACTTATGACAACACGCATTTTATTTTATTTTATGTTATTTAAACATTTATAAACTGCAATCTTATGGAAAATATAACAGGGTGGTGTACAACATAAAAGTACAATACTACTATAAGAGCTTCAGTAAAAACATCAGGAGCGTGCTAATAAACTGGCTAATGAAAATAAATCACTTTCCCGAGCAGATTGAACACTAGTGTTTTTGAGATACATCTAAAAGAATGCAGGAATGACTTCTGCCACTTCTATCAGCACTATAAGTATTGTGGAAGCACCTTTTAAATCCTGCCCACATTGAATGGGGGCTCTGTGGTAACTAAGGGTGCTTACAGACAGGTATATATCATGGGACAGGTGCTCCTCATTGATTCAAGGTTTTCTGCAGCATCCTTGCGACATTGTTATCATAAAATGCTAGCCCACCCATGTCACACACATACCATTCAGTCCAGATTTACCCTTCCCAGGAAGAAATCCATTTGGTTTCTGAAGACCTTGTCTCCAACAACCTGCTTGTGAACCCTCAACGACCCATTGGCAGTACTTCCTTCTGGAAGCACCCAAAGCTTTTTAATACTCACCGCAAGCCTCACTGGTCACTGTGCCGAACATGCACAAAAGGACAACAGCCGAGAGGGACATTTTGGACTGGAGTGAGTCTGTCTTTCTTTGACGTTTCCAAGAACACCAGAAGTTGGCGCAGGTCGAAAGCCTGTTTGGGCTTCCTTTATATAACCTGCAAGTGCAGCTCCGGTTCCCTCCCTCCCAACCTTTTGCTTTTCAATTGCCACATCACCTCTGGTATTATTTAATTTGTTTACCTCTGTGACTTCCACAAGGTGATACCAGTGAAAGTGAAGGTTAATCACCATTCATGGGGAAATGGTCATTTGTTTGTGAAGTGTGACACACTCCTTACAGAGACCAGGTAGTGCTGCCTGCATTCAGCACTGGGCGTGACATCTGGGAAGTGGCTGAAATTAAGCCGACTGCCATCTCTCCCACAGAACCTTCTCAGGCAGCCTTCTGTTTGTTAGGAAGGAAAAACTGCCCTGCAAAATTGTCTCCTTTTTTATATATAAATTTTTATTGGTTTTCCATTGATTATACATATATACAGTCTAGATTACATAAGTTGCATATAACATAGCTGTTACAAGAATCATATATATAGTACACAGTTATTTTGGGCTCCGCCGAGCCTCGGACTTCCCTTCACTTTGTTGGTAAGTATCAGATAATTTCTAAAGTTACGTGTTTTATCTCCTTTACATATTTGCCAAACACTGTTAGAGTTGTTCTAACCCTGCCAGAGTCATCGAAGTTCTATACTTATCTCTTATATACGTCAGATATTTGTTCCAATTTTCATGAAACGTCTGGTCATTCTGGTCTCTTAGTCTTCCTGTTATTCTAGCTAAAAAGGTAAAGGTACCCCTGCCCGTACGGGCCAGTCTTGCCAGACTCTAGGGTTGTGTGCCCATCTCACTTAAGAGGCCGGGGGCCAGCGCTGTCCGGAGACACTTCCGGGTCACGTGGCCAGCGTGACGAAGCTGCTCTGGCGAGCCGGCACCAGCGCAGCACATGGAAACACCGTTTACCTTCCCGCTATAAAGCGGTACCTATTTATCTACTTGCACTTAGGGGTGCTTTCGAACTGCTAGGTGGGCAGGAGCTGGGACCGAAAGACAGGAGCTCACCCCGCCACGGGGATTTGAACCGCTGACCATGCGATCAGCAAGCCCTAGGTGCTGAGGTTTTACCCACAGCGCCACCCGCATCCCTGTTATTCTAGCTAGTTCAGCATAATTTATCATCTTGCTCTGCCAGTCATTTATAGTAGGTATTAATTCCATTTTCCAGCTTTGGGCTAACATAGTTCTAGTGGCCGTTGTGGCATATAGAAACAGATTTTTATCCTCTTTTTTGATTTCCTTGCCAACTATTCCTAGCAGGAAAGCTTCAGGCTTTTTGGGAATTCAGCATTGGGCGTGACATCTGGGAAGTGTTCAGCATTCAGCATTGGGCATGACATCTGGGAAGTGGCTGAAATTAAGCCCAATGGCATCTCTCCCACAGAACCTTCTCAGGCAGCCTTCTGTTTGTTAGGAAGGAAAAACTGCCCTGCAAAATTGTCTCCTGGGCCAAATCCCATGATTTCTTATTTACTTGTTAATCTTTAAAACAAATTTATAAACCACTTCACACCATGAAATGATCCAAGTCGACAAAAGTAGAATAAAACACAAGCTCTAAAAGCAAGAAGAACCATATCCACAGATTATTTTAAAAACCAATAAATACATTTCTGCAGATACGCAATTAATATTCCATAAATGCCTGGGTCACCCTTCAGTGAAAGCCTTGTTAAGCAAAAAATATATATTAAAAAATGCCTTCAGTAGATGCCTAATCATCATGACACAAGGCACCTGCCCAGGTTTGGCTGGTAATTGATTCCAGAGGACTGGAGCTGCAGCACTGAAAGCCCACTTTCTAGTACAAGCTAAGTGCACCTCTGAGGCATGCAGTACTTGCAGCAGGGACCCATTTGTGGAGTGCAGTTGCAGGGCAGGGATAGGTGGAGTGAGTTAGGGATGAATAAAATATTAGGAGCTCTCAACAGTGACCAGAAAAGAAATGGAAAACATATGCTTAGTTGGAGAATTGGGAGAGGGCTGTGGTAACAGGCACCTTTAAAAAGGCAGCAGAGTAGTTCTGCAAGCTCACCTGTAGAGATGGTGCTACTGTTCACTTAAGGTTTTTTGTGTTATTTTAAGATGGCTCATTTGTAGTCTTGAAGAAGGATGGGTGGCTGGATAAATAATTTGTGTGTAAAGGTGTGTGATCCAAGCATGGCAATTCCATGCTAAACACTTAGTATTGAATGCTCTGGACTGCTTACTCCAGTAAACAGCACCAGCTCTCCTGAGTAACAGGCAGGGGCATTTCCTGTGCCTAGTTATTGGCAGTCTTTAACCGGAAACATCAGGGATTGCACAGAATTTTGAAACAATGACTGTGGTTACTGGAGATGTACAAATATGTCAATTTCAGTGTCTTTATTTCTCCTTTTTTCTAGTCTTAAGTTCAGTTCCTTACATTTCTGAATCATTTTTGCAATTAAATAAAGTCCCCGTGAAGATCCATCAACATGTAATGAGATTACATTCACATGTGGTGGATTTGTGATAGGCTGTGGCTGAATGCATCATCTTATTCAGTAGATCAGTCACCAGGAGGAGCCATTCCTCACTCACAGCTAATGGGGGACCAATAATCACATGAGGAGCCTTTTCCCCACTCTCCCAATACTTATCCTGAAGAGAAAATGGGAGGGATGGACCATAGTATAGTCCTTCAGTAGCTCTATAGTTTGGAATGATGCAGACAAGACAACCCACAGGTCACTCTGGGCCCTGCTTCCCTGACTGTTGAGCTGAACTTCATTTCCCTTTAAATCAATGGGATAAGTTAGTGCTGAATCATGATATAGCTAAAGTCTCATTACATACTCACCCCTAACCCCTAATTCATGTTTATTTTAATTGAGTTGTAAGCCACTTTGAAAGGGCAGATCTTAAAAACCTGTATGTCCATTGGAATGCAAGTTGACATTAATCCTTGCCTTACTCACCTCTGATTCTGCCTCAGCTTTAATAAATTAATTGTAATTATTTTGCTCCATACTGTGCCCTTTTTTTCTTTTGTATTTCTCCTTTGAATGCAATCATGACCTATTAATATTATTACAGGCATGCAATACATGCCTTTGCATGTTTAAATTTCTGGTATGGGCTTGGATACCTCCAGAAAATAATGACAGTGTAGGTTGTGTCTGGATAGTTTGTTTTGCCCTGACACAATACTTGGACCTGACAAAGGAGTATCAATAGTCCAGCAACGCAGAACTTAGACACATTTCCTTAAGTATCTTCATTTTTAATATCTTTAAGTACCTTGTAGGCTGAATCTGAACTCTATAAACTAACAGTATTTGTGGTAATGTCTATTGGATGCTGAACCTCAATGGCCTATGGTTAACCTGGGTATTTTTTTAAAATACACAAATAGTACAAAATATCAAAAAGCCTTCAGAGGCCTTCTTTCAAAGGGAACCAAACCTGGGTACCATAGGAGTCAACTCCTAGGGGCCTTGGGGGCTTCAGATCCCACAATAAAATATTTGAAGTGGCTGGGCTCCCACAAAGTTGATGGACATTCTGATTCAAATGGTGTACATGCACTGTGTCATGTGATTAAATATTCTGGGTGGGGCTTACCTGGCCCCCCACAATATTCTATTCGTGTTGGCACCCCTCCTGGGTAATCACTGCACTCCTGGAATTTTCCATCATGTGGAGAGCTGGGGTGAATATAACAATAATAAAGCAAGCAGGAAGATACAGTATGCTCTCTAAGCCAAGAGAAGCTGTGTGATGACCTTTAGTAATAGCTATTTTGTTGCGTTTTACTTCCTTGTAAATAGTAGCAGCTAGGATTGCCAGCTGATCTGAAAAATCCAGTCTGGCTTCCTTTTACTCATTAAACAGCAGCTTGGTTTGCACAACATGTAAAACTAAGAATGGAAAAGAGGTCGCCATTATCATCACCTTGCTACGGTCTGCAGATTAAGTTGCTGTAAAAATTACAGGAGTAGTAATCAGGTGTTGTTGTTTTTAAAAGTTGGCAACTCTGGAAGCAGCAGAAGGAAAAGCCTTACCCAGGCAGAGTTCTCTCTCCCAAGATATGTGTTGATACACAGCGATTGTCACCTCATTTTATCAATTCTGAGGGAGAGGTCTGCTTCTTAACCCATGTTCTGCATTGGGTTCTGGAGAACAGATATTTAACCCTAATAAGAAGCTGATAATTCGAAACCATCATCCTTGCCTCTGTAGGAGTAGCTTTCTTTGAAAACTCAGAACTAATGCCATCTTCCCCAGGGAGAACTTCTAAAACACACATGCCACTGACTGACTGCATACTACTAATTAAGAGCACACAACTATGTCCATAGAAGGATGTGGAAAACCCAACCCAGCATATTTCAAAACAAAGAAATCTTCCTCTTCATCCCTCTCATTTTAGGAGCTTCCCTTTAGCTGGACCATTTGCATTATTCACCTACCAGCAAGATGCTAATGTGAAAAGCACAAGTGATGTTGTCTATATACAGTGGTACAGTGGTGCCTCAGGTTGCAGATGTTTCAGGTTACAAACGCTTCAGGTTACAGACTCCGCTAACCCAGAAATAGTACCTTGGGTTAAGAACTTTGCTTCAGGATGAGAACAGAAATCGTGTGGCGGCAGCGGGAGGCCCCATTAGCTAAAGTGGTACCTTAGGTTAAGAACAGTTTCAGGTTAAGAATGGACCTCCGGAACGAATTAAGTTCTTAACCCAAGGTACCGTACCACTGTACATCGGTTTTTGAATGTAATCCTTTCCAGAAGACCGTTCAAGTTCTGAAACATTTGAAAACCAAAAACTCAATAGCTGACAGCTAGGCCTCAGGATCTTGAACTCAGTGGAAGCCACTTGGCATGTTTGATTTCTGAGTTGTGTTTGAAAACCGAAGCATTTACTTCTGGGTTTATGGTGTTCAAAAACTGAAATGTTCATCAATGGAGACGTTCGAAAACTGAGGTACCACTGTATATATTTCCAAGAATAAGAGGCACAGAGGAACGATTATGCTATGGAGTTTAACAAGCTGTTATTGTAAACTGCCCTGAAGTAATTGGATAAAAGGACTGTACAGTATATAAATATTTAAAACAAATAAATACAAAAATACAACTATCTGTTTTATATTGCTGTTGTGCCAACCCGTGTGTTACCTGAAGAAGTATCATACAATTACAACCTCACCCTGTGGCCATGTGATCTGCAATAGGGCAGGGATTGGGAGCCTGTGGCTTTCTAGATGTTGTTGGACTCCAGCTCCCATCAGCCCCATCCAGCATGGCCAATGGTCAGGGATGATGGGAGTTGAAGTCTAACAGCAGCAGGTTCCCCATCCCGATAGCAGAATGACAAGATGGGGCAGCAGTGCAGCAAGGGAGGAAGACCTGAGAAATGGTGCAGGGTTCTGGAAAGCTCAAAAGCTTGCAAACTATTTTGTGACATTTTGATTGGCTAATATGGATTTTAGATTTTTCTTAGGGGCCAACACAGCTTCTTTTCTCTATTATATCCCCTGGTATTTGCTACTGGACCAGTACAAAAGCCGACAACCTGATTTCAGAGATGAAGCAGTGCAAAGCAGAGACAAAGAGAAGGACTAAAAGGGAGACAAAAGAAGAGACACAAGAGGGAGACCAATGAAATACTTTTTAAGCTGATGTGAAGTGCTATAGGAAAGCTGCAAATTTCTGCCATTCTGGGACATTAAAAAAAATATCCCTGAAAATAAATAAGATTTGGAAGCACTGTATCATTATGACCTAAAGAGAGTGAAATTCAGTTGGCAGGCTTTTCCTACTTACTACAGTCCAGGCAGCATTGTCCTTGGATGAGAAGCAGAAACACCAATCCCAGCAGAGGTCCCATCATCATTACTCAGATGCAGTATGTGCCTCTTGGTTGCTCTTGGGATGTGAGCACTACAACCAGGAACCAAGCAGTGACAAAGAGGTAGGTACAAGGGACTCCTCCCTTATCATGTTGCTTCCCCATAGCAAGAAAGAGATATTGAGCAATGCTAAGTAACGTGCGTAGATGTGTGTCCCTGCCCTGCAGGAAAGTACAGATTGACAGAATGACAGTTCTTAATAAAGTAGAAACAGGTAGAAACTTCCCTGTTTAGGGAAGTTTTTAATGTTTGATGCTTTATCGTGTTTTAATATTCTGTTGGGAGCCGCCCAGAGTGGCTGGGGAGACCCAACCAGATGGGTGGGGTATAAATAAATTATTATCATTATCATATTATTATTATTTAGAAGTGGCAGTTCCATTTGCCTTCCTCCCTGTTCCCACTGGCAGAGAAAGGGGTGTGTGGTGGGTGCGGCTTGCCCCGGGTGCCATCCCTGGGGGGTGACATCACCGTGGGCAGTGCCCCCCAGGAACGCTTGCTGGTGGTGGCGCACCCCCTGGACACTAGCCCGCCCCCACGGGCAGCTAGCCCCCCCCCCAGATGCTAGCCCCGCCCCCACGGGCACAGCATGTGTGCCGCTCCGGGTGCTGCAGCAGCTAGCTCCACCTCTGCCTGTTCCCGGTAGGTACAGAAGGGAAGGGAAGCTAGATAAAGAGCAAGGCCTACAGGTTTATGGTTAGAGAAACATTTGTAAGAACGGAGTAATTTCTGATGAATGACCACTTCATAAACAAATGCTGAACAGAAGTAAATGTGAACATGGGATAAGTACAAAACTGCATGAACGCAGTAGACCAAAACATATTATTACTGTATCATTATAGGCAACAATCTGAATTTAATTATCCAGATGTTGTTGGACTCCAGCTCCGATCAGCCCCAACTTATATGGGGGATGATGGGAGTTGTAGTTCAGGAACATTTGAAGGGCAGCAAGCTCTCCAGCCCAGCAATAAATGCTTTATAACTAAGCATGTTATTTTAGGATTAAGTTCCGTTGAACAAGCAAGGGTGAGAATATTTGCGTAGGCACAGGCTGTCAGTTATTCCAGGATAGAAGGGCATCCCCCCCCCCCACACACACACATAGCCACAAGTCACAATCATAAACATACTTACTTGGAAGGAAGGTATATTGAAACCAATATGGCTTAATCCAAGTGAACGTTTAAGATTAGAGTACTGGCTTATTGGTCACATTTCTACTGGAATACAAGGCTGTGGCTATGGGAGAAGCAGGACCTTCTTCAGGTGTTAATGATGTGAACCCCTCCATTGTAGACATAGCTTGCAAATATGTGTAAATGGTTGTTGGCATCTATCTTTCTCTAGAGACAATGAAGTGCACCTCCATGAGTGAAGTCAAACTGCTGTGTTAGCAGCACTGAAATGACCTCCCTAAAGTGCAAGCCTGGGCAGTGTATGTGGAGGTCCTGGGCCACCCAGACCACAAGACCTCGCTGATGTGGTCCAAAGGAAAGCAGAGCAATACATTTGCCACTAGCTTGGCTGCAGGAGTTACCAGAAGGAGGCATACAAGATGCCATCCAACCACCTGAGGCACTTAAGATTTGTGTAGGGCTTTTGTTGTTGTTTAGTCATTTAGTGTCTGACTCTTCATTACCCCATGGACCAGAGCACGCCAGACACTCCTGTCTTGTGTAGGGCTTATATATGTGTAAATAAACCATATATCATAAAGACACCACAGTGTCCATTGTGCCTCATTCCAAAAGGAAACACAAACTCTGGGTAACTGCCTGGAACCCCTGGAATCTCTCACCGCTCAGAGATTGGAGTAGTGTTCAACAATGTATTTGTGGCCTCTGTCAGTGGATGGAATGTGTTACACCTGCCTTTCACATGTTTTAATATGTTTTTAGGTTTTTATTCAGTTTTAGCTTCATACATGTTTTAATCTTTGTACTATTTTGTAAGTGGCTTTCAGTTACTTTTTGTTTTTAAAAAGTGACTGATAAGTGAAATAAGTAAATAAAATACAGTATTTTAGGATGTAAAAGGGAGTGGTGAAGTATTATTTCATGCTACTAAAGTAAGCTGAAATTTCTGGATATAAGATAATGACAGCAGAGAAATACAAATTAAACCTGACTATAACTCTTGATTTACACAATATTCTATGACTTGAGTACTCAAGAGCAAGAAGCAAAAGTGGTGAAAAAACTGAAAAGGAACAGCAGAATAATCTTACACACATTTGACTTCTCAACAGCTGCCCATGATTAAGACTGTAATCCCATTCACACACCTGGGCGGAAGCCTTAATTAACTCAGTGGGCCTTACTTTTAAGTAGACATGCTTAGGCTTCTGCTGCACTGCTTCCATTATTACCATTTACTAGAGAGTAAGCCCCACTGAACACAGTTAGACTTGGACTGCAATCCCAACTATGCATCCTAGTCCTATTGGACTCAATGGAGCATACTCCCAGATAAGTACATTTAGGATTGCATCTGCCCCTCTCCATTGCTGTAAACAACCAAGTGGTTGTATATGTATATGCCATGATTCAACATGCTCCCCCATTTGGTCCTCGAGCCTGAGAATGAAGGACTCACCAAGTCTTCCATATACAAACTATCAATGATGAACTTTCACAAGCGGTTTACATAGGACAGTGCCTCTGAGGTTATTATAATTGTTTCATAATGAATTGCTAGGAAATGGCTACCCAGTTTAGAAAGGGAAAGAGAACCATGAATGAGCAGGTTCCATTGGAGGATGCAGAGGCACCTGAGCAATGCATGGACTATAAATGGAGCCAATGGGAGAGGAGGACACTTTCTTTCCCACCAGGCTGGTAGCTGTGAAGGATGGAGAACCACCTACGGCTGTGGGCTTTATTTCTTTTAGCTGCTGCTGTTTCTGCCCAAAATAACTCTGGTAAATGCTGGGGGAAGAAGCGGAAGTTGAAATTGTCTTGTGTGGAAGGGTTAACTAGGAATGGTTGAAACTTTTTTTTGTAATGGTATGCTAACTCTTATGGGGTTGGTTTTAATAGGTGTTGACTTTGTCTTTGCTGTTAGATGCTTTGTGTGGTTCTTAGAGGAAATTCCTCCTGTTATGAAACCGGCCAAGGTATAAGGTCATTAAAAAACTAGTCTGGGCAGTGATTGGTGGCAAATGTTTACTATGAAGCTGCCTGGTACTGGCCTGGATTGATTGACTGATCTAAGTGGAGATAGCTGGACAACTTTCTTTAACTTGCATTGAATTCATGGGGAGGTTGTTTCATGCTAGCAGGCTAGCTTTACTAGCTAGGGCTAACTAAAATGGGGGAAGGGGAACATTTGAATCTTCCAGAACTCTTCTTCAGACAGGCTGTTACCCAAAATGGGGGATAGATGTGGAATGAGGAAGAGAAAAGCCCTTTATGATAGAAATACCAGAATGTTATTGGATGGAGTAACCAGGATGTGATGAGCAAACATATGAGTTACCGTATTTTTCCATGTATAAGACTAGGGTTTTTTACAAAAAAAATAGGTTTAAAATTGGGGCTCGTCTTATACACAGGTAGTGCTGAGGGGTGTTTTCTTAATTTGGAGTCCCCCAAAATAGGGGGTGTCTTATACATGGGGGCATCTTATACACGGAAAACTATGGTATGTTTCACAAAATGAGAAGTGGGAGTGGGGAAACTGGCCATGAAGAAAGAGCCCAAAGGTCACTGGAAGGTGGGGCAGCAGCAGCTTTCTGTTGAATCAGGCTTGGGTAAGGGCTGTGACCTCTGTGGGGCTTCCTCTCTGAGGAAGCATACAAAGAGGAAGGCCATTAATTAGACTGCAACGCACCAGGTTTCCAGTTGCACACTGGACAACTTGGACAAAGCAACAAAAGGAGCCATTCCCCACAATTATTTTGAAAACTTAAATGCCAGAAGTTACTTAGGCTCTAGTCCAGCCAGAAGCAGAATCCATTGAATTGCTGCGAGGCAGGCCTCAAGAGAAATATGTGGTAGCCTTTATATCAATAAAGCTGAAGATAGATTTTAGGTGGTGCACTAGGTAGATAGAAGCTAAATCGGGTATTATTGGCTAGTGCTTGGAGGGTGTGAAGAAAACCATTCCTATGGGTAGTTTTGCCTAGTGGCTGGAGGCCCACCCAATCCAAGGTGGCAGGTGATAATCCTCTGCTTCTAGCATACTTCTCTTTAGTGTTTTCTTTTCTGGGGGTACTCAAGGGTATGTAGTACCAGCACCTTTCCCCCCAAAATGTTAAAAGTGTGGCACTTGTTATTGTTATTAATATTTTATTATTAATGCCCCGCCCACCTAGCTGGGTTTCCCCAGCCACTCTTAGCCTTTATTGGCATAAGTTTAAACAATAAAATCATACAAAGTCATCCAAATACATTAATAATCCAAACACCTACAATATATAAAAAACTAGATAGCCACCACTGAGAAAATCAATGATGTGGCACTTATTGTAACAACTTCATAGTGAGTACCGGTGCCTTTTTTCTTCTTCACACACACACACACACACACACACTGCTTCTCTTGATAGGATAAACTTTCCATTCTCCAAAACACGCACAAATTGTAGGTCCATCTGGGGTGGGGGAGTCAAAATGTTACCATAGGATGTTATTAAATATAATGTCAAAAGTAATTAACAAATGTCTGAGTCCTTAAAGTTGACTTTGTGACCTTCTGGGAAACTTCTTTCAGCCTGATGGGCCAAGTTCCCCTCAGGTTTTTTTTTTGGTGTTTTTTTAAAGCAATTCTCTGAACATGTGCAGTTTCATGTTTTAAGCTGAAACTTGCTTGATGAATGATAGCACCACCAAGAGCACAGGAATACATTGGGGTTTGCTTCTGCTGACCCGATGCTGAACCCATTTACTTGGCAAAAGGTCTGTTTTATTTTAGAAAAAGAGAACTTTTTAAAAGTAAAGAACAAACAAAAGAAGCATCTGTAACTGTGTACGTATCTCTCCAACTGCTCCCTAACTACAAATTCTTAAAATTAGGACGAAAGGGAGGATGGTACGACAACCCCAGTGCGTCATAGCATGGCCATACTAGGCCAACCAAGGTGGTGATGTTTGCTGCTTCCCCCATCACCTGCCACTCTCTCTGGCATCCTATTTCAGGGATTTCAATAGGCGTCTGGTTAGCCACTGTGGGAAGCAAGATGCAGGGCTGGGAAGGTGCTTGGCCTACTAGCTGCCATATTCTTTACAGTAACATATTGGTTCCATTCATGATTGTAAAATGATGTGTGTCAGTGTTCACTTGATGACCCGTCCCTGTGCTTTCTGCAGTGTCTGTGTCTTGCGGCAGCTCGCACGTATTGATCACAGTGCCGGTGGATCTCTTTGGGACGGGCGTGGCTGTTGGCGTTCATGAACTGACCCTGGGATCTGGCTGTTCCGTGACTGCTGTTTATCAGGATGTGCTGCAGCTCGAATATCCTCTCCATGCATGTGGAGCCATCAGAGAAGTAAGAAAAGCCTACACAGAATTGAGGAAGCTGGACTAGATGGGTCTCGAAGATCCCTTCCAAATCTAGGATTCCAGGATCCTTTGTGACTTGTCTGGGTTATATACAGAGCCGTAGCTAGGGGGTGGTGAGGTGAGTCCCTGCCAGGGGTGCAGGCAAGGGTGTGTGTGCAAAATTGCCTAAAAATACATCTATAAATATGTCTATAAATATAAATTTATAAATTGATTATTGCCTCATAAGAAAAGGTTTTAAATAGACAATGAATTGAACTGGGGGGGGGGGGTTGGAGGAGAGGCGGAAAGAAGAGCTAACTTGTCAGTTGCTAGGGGGCGCAATCTGCACAGTTCTGCCAGGGGCGCAAGATCACCTATCTACGGCTCTGGTTATATAGGAATTTCTATCCAAAAATACACTTTGTAGGTCACATCCACACTATATATTTAAAACAGGAATGGCTCCCCCCCCCCCCCGCCAAATCCTGGGAAATGTAATTTTCTAAAGGTGCTGGGAATTATAGCTCTGTGTGGGGTAAACTATATTTGAGGCTGTTTCCAGAAGGATGCCTCTTGGCACTAGCCAGTCATGGTTCTATCACCATAAGCTACAAGTAGATTTGCAGTTGATTATACACCATTGCGAGCATTGTGTATAATTTTTTTTTCCTATGTTACATCCACATCAGAGGGCAGGGCCACTGGATCATGGAATACATTCATTGTAACCTTTTGTGGGGTGTGCCATTTTATGACGCTATTTTGTTTGTTTTGTTCTTTCCCCCAAAAAAAGACTGAGAGTGCTGTGCTGTATTGCTATAATAGGGTTTTTCTTTTCTTTAAAGAAGGGATGGGCGGGACCAAAGGGTGATGAGCAGAATTTCTTTAAATGCTCTTTCAAGAAACCTAACCTGACTGTGTCATAGCAGTTTAACACCCAAATATAAATTTAACATTCTAGCATTATGCTGTGTAATGACAGCTTCAGTGGACTTTGGGGGGTTTGCACTTGCCTCTGTACTGCATAGCTTTGATTTCTGCTTTGAGCAGCTGGGTGGTAAGAAGACTGGGAGTTTATATAGGCTCAATAACATTGGGTTTTCCTGAAATGCTATCTCGTCCACAGTCTTGTAAAAGATCCTAAAGACTTACAACTTATATCTGGCTCCTAGTTCCTCCCAGACAGTATCCGCTATAGAAATGTTCTCTACTACATGCCTTCCGCTGCAAATGGTGTGATCCGGACCAGTCAATTCTCACAACCCATAGATTGTTTCTACCTAAGGTAAGTCTTGGTTCTGGAAGGAATATTCTGCAAGTGAGAGATGCTGGGCTATCCCATTGTTGTAAGAAAAGAAGGTGGAGCCGCCTTCTTCTTCTTCTTCTTCTTCTTCTTCTTCTTCTTCTTCTTCTTCAGATTTGCAAAAGACAATAAGCAAAGCAGCAACCTAAAATACATTTTTTAAATAAAAAAACCCCCAGTCATAACGGTAAGGAGAATCGGTGCTGTTTTTCTAGAAAAGGAGGTCCTAGAACTCACCACGAACGCCTCACTTGTTCTCTTAGAATGGCAATGGTGCCCACCTGAGAGGTGCCAGAACTGAGTTCCGGAGAGTTGTGGCTGAAAAAAAGCCCTGAGGAGAATAAAAATAAAAGAGCTAGAAAAAGAATGAGTAGCATAAATGTGTAGCATATATTCAGTCATGGGATACAAGGTTCATATGTATACAAAATATATCCAGGACTCATAAATGTCTCCAGATAAAATCATGTTTAGTAGGAATGTGCCAACCATGAAATTGTTTTGTCATATGAATCGCAAACAGCCCCCAAACAGATGCAAAGTCTGAGGGGTCTGCAACGCCTCCGGCAACATGCCTCTTATGCTTTTGATCGCATCTGGTCTCCAAATACTTAAATGTGTGGATCTAGCTTCTCCCATTGGCTATCTGGCCAAGGTAGCATCTTTCATTCTAGGAAGAATGTTTTAATGGATGGATTGTGTTAAGGAGATGTTGAGATGTCCTTGGTGTCTGTCCCTGAGGTTTGATCCTTAGCAAAGTGTGGCAATTTAGTCTGCAGTTGCTAAAACACCATGTACTTTGCGGGCCTACAAGGATAATAACAGCATGCAAAAAGAAGGAAGATGCATGTGATGCGTAAGATCTGTTCTACAGAAAGAGCAATAAGCCTTCTGAATTATATAAGAAGGAAGTAGATGAAACCTGGTTTCTCTTCTAGGTCATGGAATGTCTCCTCACTTGGAATACAGCCCACATGGATCCCTTTCAGATCCACCGTGATGGAAAATCAGCGCTTGGAGTTTGCCCTTGAAGTCTATGACAGTGAGTGCTCTTAATCAGCTGGCTAGCATGCCTCTCTCCAATTTACAGTAAGCTGCAATATTAGTTAAACCTAGGAACAGAGTTGCCCACTTGATTAAACATTGGCTGGAGAGAGGTGACAATAGTTTATTTGGGGAACAGAAGGTGTTTTGTTATAGGGCCGTTTGCTTCTGGTGGACACGTGTTCCATTTGCACTTCTGCAAGGGTTTTGTGTGTGTGTGTGTGTGTGTGTGTGTGTGTGCGCGCGCGCGCGCGCGTAAGCTTTTATACAGTAATGGCTGGTCTTCCTTGGCTCACAGGCTGCATTCACCCTCGGCCAGTTCCCTTGGCCTTGGCCCAGTATACCTGAAGGTGCGTCTCCACCCCCATCGTTCTACCCGGACACTGAGCTGCAGCACCAAGGGCCTTTTGGCAGTTCCCTCACTATGAGAAGCGAAGTTACAGGGAACCAGGCAGAGGGCTTTCTCCGTAATGGCACCTGTGGAACGCCCTCCCACCAGATGTCAAAGAAATAAACAACTATCTGACTTTTAGAAGACATCTGAAGGCAGCCCTGTTTAGGGAAGCTTTTAATATTCAATGAATTATTGTATTTTAATATTTTGTTGGAAGCCGCCCAGAATGGCTGGGGAAACCAGATGGGCGGGGTATAAATAAACCATCATCATTTATTAATATTTTATTAACCTTTTTGAGTCCATGACTCACTTGACCAACTACCTTCTTTCTGTGGCACCCCTGTGGCGCTCAGGAGCCCAGTAATGTCACCCCTTGCCTTCAGAGCTGGCAGCCTCTCACTCTTTTTCAAAGACCCTCTCCTCTCCACTCTCCTTGGGAGTCCTCTGGGCAGCCACTGCTGCTGCCCCTGGTCTCTGAGCCAACCCCCCACCCCAAAGAAAGGTGCCTCCTCATGCCGCCCCACAGGAGCCTGGGAAGAGGATGCCTCCAGCCTTAGCAGCCCAATGGAGACTGGCTGAAGGTGAAGGTGAGGCCACCATCTTTCTCAACTTGGGAGGCAGCAGTGGGTGCCACCAGGCCAGCATGGTGGAAAGGCTCCCTTTCAGCACCCTGCACTCAGCTCACAGGCAGGCCTTACACAGCAAGCACAAGGCCAGTGCAATGCCTGTCTGCCTACTTGCCTGTCACGCCTCCCACTTGTCTGTCCATTCCCAACAGCAAGGGATGGTGGACTGGCTGGCTGGACTCCCTCGCCCACTTGCTTGCTTACTCCAAGGCCACTTCAGCTCCTGGCAACCACTACCCCCTGGCCAGCCCCATAGACCCCATTTGCCTGGGGAGCTTGTGGCCAGGGCTGGTGCAATAAACAGCTGTGCAAGCCTTTGGGAAGCAGAGACGCGAGAAGGCATCAGAGGAGGGAGGGGAGGAAAGAGAGGGATGGAAGCTACCGTTGCCTGTGGCACCCCTGGCCATCATTCAAGGCAACCCAGGGTGCCACCGCACATTGGTTGAAAACCACTGCATTAGGGGGGTAATTGCCGGGTTGGGCATGGCCACCTCATGCTCTTGCAGAGCATATACATGCACAGACACATAGGCCCCTCCTCAGCTGATCAGTCAGTGAAGAGGTTACATTATGCGGTATGTTTGAATGTTGAATGTGTAAGTGTATGACTAGAGACAGCAGATAAAACAAACACCATGAGATGTGCTGCTTGCTAAGTGTTTAATGGTTATTGTATTTGTTTAAAAACCAATAGAAATTTGTTTAAAAATGGAGGAGGGACAGCAGCAAGGAGGAAATGGCTAACACAGAAGGGGCCCATTAAAGACATCTTACCCAAGTCCTTCCAAATACCCTGGAAGTAATACTGGCAGGTGAAGTGCTGCGTTCTAGCAAGGGAGCTTGTAGCTATGTGGCTCTTGGCTTGCTTCTTACTGACGTGTATGTAATGATTCTATGTTCTTCCTTCCAGGTACCTGGTCAGCACCTAGGTCTGACCCCACTTACTATCTTGGGGATCTAATCAACATCCAAGCATCAGTAAGGAAGGGCAGCCACGTCCCTCTGAAGATCTACATTGATGAGTGTGTTGCCCGGCCAAACGCTGAGTCCTCTGTGAAATACGAAGTCATCACAAACCATGGGTATGAGATGGGGAGTGGCATGGGGGAATGGCAACAGGGGGAAAGAAAACTGGAATCGGTTCTATGGCTGTGACCACATTCAACACTGAAGTTAACTGAAAATGGGACTTGAGCTAGGGGTGGCAAAGCTCTTCTAAGCTAGGGGTGGCAAAGCTGTGGACCCTCCAGATGTTTTTGGAGGGCAGCTCCCTTCAGTGCTGACCAGCAGAGCCATGTGCTGCCGCCGCCCTTGTGTTTAGCTGGATCCAGAGTTTGCTACAAATTGTTGTTGTGCAAAAGAAAGGAAGAGATATTAAACACTACATGCCTGTTGAAATAAGAGTACATTCGCTTCTTTTTTCTTGAAAGATAGATGTTTAGCTTGTTTAGAAATTGACCAGCTCTGCCATGAGTGTTGCACTCATGCCAGTAATAGGATGGAGGAAACTGGATCATTCATGCCTGCTTCTGTCTGTATTGCAGGTGCCTTGTAGATGGGCAGCAAAGCAACTCCCGTTTCCTCCCCATGCAGGAAGATGGAATCCGCCGCCTCCAGCTGGACACATTCACCTTCATTGGGGCCTCCAACCACCAGGTTGAGGGGGAAGGGGGGGGAGGGAACTGAACCTCCGATATGGGACTAGTACTACACTAGTTTTATGGTCAACTGCTGTTTGGGGGGACAGTGGAGTTAGTAAGCATGTGGAAAATCTAATGTCAACTTTATGGATGAGACATTGCCTCAAGTCAATGAGTCTGCGTGAGTGATGAGGGCATCCTTCTGTTAGCCTTCCAATTTTCCCATCCTGTGAGGGCCCATGGGCTGTGTTGTCCCCCCCCCCCCCATTTATCTCACAAGGGGCTTGAATGGCACATCCTAGTTTTGGCAGTGCTGGTGAGAGTCTTTGAGTCTCCATGCCAGGCATTTGCACTCTGCCACTGGGTTGATGAACCTGCCCTTGTGTGTGTCAGTTTTGGTTTTGCAAGGTCCTCCCTAGCCTACAAATGCTAGGGACAGAGTCACAACCTAATGTACAACCTAATTTGATTGTCTAGATCTACCTCATATGTCACTTGAAGGCAGTGCCTGTTGGCTCTGCGGACCCTCGCAACAAGGCATGCTCCTATGACCTCACTACTGCATCATGGAGTTCCTATGAAGGAGGAGATTGCTCCTGTTGTGGTTCTCCTAGTGGATGTGAGAGCAAGAAGAGGAAGAGAAGGCAACAGCAGAAGAAAGGTGAAATCCTCTCCCTAAAACCTATTTTGTAATCATTGACTTTATGTACCTGCTAATCAAAAGGTTCAAAAGAATGACTGCCTACTGCAGAGATGCAGTTGGACTCCAACTTCCAGTATTCCCAAGTCACAATGGTCAGTGGTCAGGGGTGGATGGAAATTGTAGTCTACATCTGAAGGACACCATGTTGACTTCCGCTGGTTAACTGGCTCCATTTGGCACCCAAACAGAAACAGCCACTTATTTGTAACTTGTATGGCTTCACTATCTCATTTCACCATAAATGCTGGGAACAACTTCTCCAACCATGTCCTATATTGGGAGGGAAGTTAAAACAGCTTGCCCTGTTCATTTCTATACAAGAGCTGTACAGAGACGGCTTAAAATACTGTGTTAAGGCAGTGGGGTGACAACAAATGGGCGAGAAGGTCTGGATTCGTGAGCCTTTGATTTGTGCTTCCTCCTTGCAGGATTGTCTGGAGAAGCCAACCTCAAGCTTGGTCCCCTTGCACTGAAAGGAAAGCCAACAAACAGCTCCTCCACACTGAATGACTTCAGCACTTCTGAGCTGATGTCTATGGTGACCAGCTATGCCACACTCAAGGCTCCCCAGGCTGCTGAGTTGCCTGCTAACCAAAGGGTGACTATTATCGTGAGGGAGAGAGTGAAGGAAGGATCTGGTAAGAGCTCCAGAATTAATAGAGAATGGTCCAAACACAATGATAAATTTTTCAGCACAGCAATGACTTAAACTGACAAGACTAATTATGTACGTTAACATCAAACAACCAAATTGAGCTGCAGAAAATCCTGGCATGTTTTTGGCCATAATATTTAGGAGTGAAATAAGATGGAATAAAAAAAATATCCCTCTTGCATTTTATAGCAGGGGGACAGGCCCTTCAGTTTGTCACCTAGGAATTCCATGAGATTTGAACAAGGTTCTTTCACTTGGGCCATATAGGATGGCATTATTTTGTGTAGACATGGTGCAAGACAACTAGGTGTGAACAGCACCAACTCTGCAATAAACTGCTGTGTGGAGAAGGGCCTGTTATCGATGCAGTTGATGACGTCCCCTTTCTGTAAGGCTTGATTTGAGCCTGGGCTCAGATCCAAAACCTGTATTTGCCCCCAGCAAAAGTGCCTTTTGGCATCTGCAGAGTATACTTTCCTTGCCACTGAAAAGCAACAGCCAGTTACTTTGAGACTGGAGGCCTGTAGGTCTGAAAGCCTTGACACCCAGTAAGCTCTGTATTTTATTGCACAGCGCCTTTCTAAAATTTGAAGTACAAAGAGTTCTGTGATGTGGATGAAGTAAGGAACAACCAGCTTTATAACATCTCTGTGAACTGCCTCTGTTGACACTCCTCTTTTCCCTCCCTTCTGCCAATAGGGTTCTTCCTCCATTTCCCCTTCTCCATTGCCACCATGGTCATAATAACTACCTGTGCCTTCATTATATTTCTATCGATTATGGGCTGCTACTGCTCCAGCAGACGGTCCCGTCGTGGATATCGCATGAAGACCATCCGTGCAGCTTTGGTGGAAGTTAGTGCCGTTGCCATGGCACCTGCAGCAACTGGCTCAGTAGCTGTTGTTTCCACTGGCAAATCCAGAGCTATCTCCAAGAGACCTGACAGGAGAGCAGCCAGCAGCTAGTGGGCAAATGGCTTCTCTCCGAAGATTCATCTGTTTAACAAATAAATGATTGACAGTGCAAAAACACAAAAGTGTGGTGGTGTTTTATTAAAAACTGTACACAAGGGATTTGAAGTGGAGAGTTAAAAACAAAAATGGAAGGGCAGGCCCATGGATGTATTCCTCTGCTCTCTAGAAATTGCTTGCCTAGTGGTGCCTGTGAAAGACCTTAGGTCCTTTTCGAAATTGGAAAGTAATGAGGGAGAAATGTGATTCAGTTTGTATTTAAAGGTGAACCTACCAAATTCACACTTCCTGAAATTATACAAGTTCTGAAGCAGCGCCATCCTTTGAAATTCACTCTTGTCCAAATTTTGCAATGTGGTTCTCCAGTGAAGTAATTTGTGCATAATACTGCATATATGAGTGAAAATAACATGCAAAAAAAGTATATTGGGGAAAATTGTGCTATGAAAACTGTGTCTAGATGGGAAAATTGCATACAAATCTGTGTATATTAGGAGAAATTTGCACTAACATGCTGATAGGTTTTCATGGGGACCTTTTTTTTTTTTGCATACTGATTTAAATACAGTGGTACCTCAGGTTAGATGCTTCAGGTTACAGACTCCACTAACCCAGAAATAGTACCTCTGGTTAAGATCTTTGCTTCAGGATGAGAACAGAAATCACGTGGCGGCAGTGCAGTGGCAGTGGGAGGCCCCATTAGCTAAAGTGGTACCTCAGGTTAAGAACAGTTTCAGGTTAAGAACAGACCTCCAGAATGAATTAAGTTCTTAACCCAAGGTACCACTGTATTTAGAAAAAGTGAAATGGAAAGAAATAAAAATTGACAGATTTTCCCACCCCTTTTGGAGGTCATTATGAATTTTATACCACCCACTCATATTTCTATGTGATCATGTGTATGCTTCTTTAGATATGCAAGCTGGAAGATAGGCAGACCCCAGTGGCGTAGCGTGGGGGGTGCCAGGGGTGCCGGCCGCACCGGGCGCAACATTTTGGGGGGCGCGTTTGGCCGGCCCCCCTCGAGGAAGCGGGAACCTCTCCAAGGCACAGCGTGCCGTCGGTAGAGGAAAAAAGCCGCGCAGCAGCAGCAGCAGCAAAGTCGGGAGGAGGAGGAGGTGGAGCGAGCCTGCTAATTCCTTGCTGGGAATTAAGCGGCTCAAGACTCTCTCCACTGGCCGCCTGGGTAGTGAGCCGAGCCGAGCAGGGAGTCTGGCAAGGGGGTGGGAAGAGACTTTCCCCCCTTTTTTCCACCTCGCCTGGTCAAAAAGGAGAGCGGAGTCTCCTCAGGGCGCCCTCAGGCAGGGCAGGGAAAGGCAAGCAGAGCGAGGAGGAGAGAGGGGGGAGGGGGGGAGCAGCTAGGAAACGCCGCGGTGTGGAGGAGGAATCAACTTAGGAGAGAAAGCGAAAAGCCTTGGAGAAAGGGGAAAAAGGAAAGAAAAGAGGCAGCTCCAGGAGAGCGCGGGGGAAAGAGAAGCCTCGCTGCTGCTGCTTGGGAGAGTAAATTACTGTACTTGCCTTGCCCCGGGTTAGGGGGCGCAAATTACTTGCCTTGCCCCGGGTGCTGATAACCCACGCTACGCCGCTGGCAGACCCACAGGATCTTTGCCACAAGAAAGAAACATGGCCACTTGCTCTTGTAAACTGTTTAAGTTCCTAGCTTCCTGCCCTCTTCCTCTGAGTCAGCTAATCAGGACAGAATAACTACAAATTAGGGGGACTAATAAGAGGAGTTCCCAACCTGCCTTTGTCATGCAACACTACTGTGGGGTAGCAGTCAGGAGATATTGGTAGGGTGGGAATGCTGTTCCTCTGCAGTCCTTTCTCACTTTAAAATGAGCCTTCCCCCCTGTGAAGACCAGCTGAGGAAAAACAGCAACACGCTAATGCTTTGAGAAGCCTCAGGAATAGAAGTTACTGGTGCTACAGGAGAGGATTTGCAAATCACTCCTCACCCATCCCTTTCTGCCTGTCTGTTGCTATCTCACTTCCTTCTCTTGTTCAAATGTCTTTCATAATAAATAAAGCAACCCCCCCCCCCTATTTTCTTTATCATTGTAAATAAAACAAAACCACTCTGAGTAAGCGGTTTAATTTTATGCTTCCAAACCACAAAATGTGTCATCTGAGGTTACTTTGGATAAACAGCTTGAGGAACAGGTGGCAGCAGAGAGGCACAGAATAATAACAGCAGGATTGCCTGTGACAAGGAAGTTCCTTGTCCCAACTTACTCTGCTTTTGATGTGCATATGCAATGACTATCTCAAAGGTGCTTAATTGTGACACGAATGTGCCTTACCTTCGGATGGAAGCTAGTTTGAGGGGAAGAAGGCATCCAATAGCAGTATTTCTCAAGGAACTATAGGGTAGGTAAAGGTAAAAGGTAAAAGATCCGTGCCCTTTGGTGTTGCTCCGCTGGTGCTGACCCACCACCCATGGTGGAACCTCTTTTTACGCTGGGCAGAAAAGCACCGGCGCTGGGTGCTGGGAACACGCCCTGTGCCAGCAGCAGAAATCCCTGCCTGCGCTTCCTTCTTGGCTTGCTCAGCACCAGCATCGCCACTGTGTGGCAGTACTGCTTCACTCAGGCCACACATAGGTCTGGTGGGGGTGGGCGGGAGTCAATAAAGTTCTTGGGTAACCACATTCCTAGAAGGGGCACCATTCGCCCTTCTCTTTCAGGTGAGAGCCTGTCTTGTCTTTTACATTACCTGCACAATAGTGGTGGCTGTGATCAATGTTTTCTACTTGGAAGACATACTGTTCAGTCCCTGTTATGGGAACTTGAGGTGCAGTAGAACTGAGGAGTACTGTGAAATGGGGCATCAGGTTGCAGTGAGTACTTCCTGGGACCAAGCTAGGTCTCTGTTTCCTCCATGAAAACTACTTTAGAATAAACAGTGCTACTGACATACAGATGTGGAAACTGCATCAGAGGGGTGGTGGGTAGGGAGTTATTAATTGCCAGTATAATGCTGGGCACCCTCTCTTGTTTAGATGCATACAATAAATAGCATGCGCGCACCCACAAGTTACATTCTACAAGAAGAAAATTCATTTTCTGGGGTCAAAGCATCTAGGTGCAAATGCACTACAGTGGTCCTTGAACTTAATCTGTTCCAGAAGTCCGTTCCAAAACCAAAGCATTCCAAAACCAAGGCACACTTTCCCATAGAAATTAATGCAACATGGATTCATCCATTCCAGACTTTTAAAAACAACCCCTAAAACGGCAAGTTAACATGACTTTTATTATCCAGTGAGACCATTGATCCATAAAATGAAAGCAATAAACAATGTACTGCAGTCACACAATCCAGTCAGTAGCTGAACTGGGTTCCACACACTCACAAAAACAAAACAAAAAAGGTTGCAAAAACAAAAATGCAAAATAAATAGCAAAAACAACAGACCTGAGTGTAACACTCAAAATGGAAGTGTGGCACTCAAATTGGAAGCATAACACTCAAAACAGCATGTTCGGCTTCTGAAAAAAGATTGCAAACCGGAACACTTCTGGGTTTGCAGTGTTTGGGTTCCAAGTTGTTTGAGTACCAAGGCATTTGAGAACCAAGGTACCACTGTACCTACTCAATTCCAATTGTAGTGACTTGTTGGACTCCTATTGTTCAATCTGACATTTCTCTCTCATGCTAGGAACTATATGATATTTCTACTACCTGGGTGGTATATCAGTTTTCTCCAAACTACAGTGGTACCTCAGGTTGAGAACTTAATTTGTTCTGGAGGTCCATTCTTAAGCTGAAACTGTTCTTAACCTGAGGTACCACTTTAGCTAATGGCACCTCCCACTGCCGCCATGCCGCCGCCGCACGATTTCTGTTCTCATCCTGAGGAAAAGTTCTTAACCTGAGGTACTATTTCTGGGTTAGCGGAGTCTGTAACCTGAAGCACCTGTAACGCAAGGTACCTCTGTATAGTCTAGCATGCCAACAAGCCCAAAGCCTGGTCCTCTCTCCCTTCTCCTTCAGCCTGAAAAAAGCTTTCCCTATTTCTTTTACTCTTATTCCTTTCCTCCCATTGGTGGGTGGGTACTTGCCATAAGGCACTTAAAGCAGCAAGATGCAACATAGTCTAGTAAGAATGAAGAAATAATGTGATGAAACACCAGAAATACAAAAAAGAAAAGAAAAGAAGCACCTCAGCACAGTGCATGAATTTCCCTTCTTTCCACCAGAAATGGTGCAGGGTGGAATATTCTTGGGGGCTTTATGGGTTGCTCATACAAAGTCATGAACAGGATATTCGAACCAGGCAATGTTACACAAAATGCACGACAAAAAGTAAACAGATGTCTGGGCCTTGTAGAACAATTCATGGGAACAGTGAACAAGCCAGATAGGTAGGGAAGTTCAGAGGTCTACTTTGCAGGTATTCAGTGGTGGTGCAGATGAGACCCTAGTGTGGAATTGCCATACTGCATTCATTTTTTTACAGTGCGCCCATATGGTGCTGTTGGCCCTGTATTTTCCTTTTGCTTGTTTCATTTCTTCTCAAACCACAGAAAGTCTGGCTTTTTTCAAAAGATAGGCACCGAAGTATAGGGAAAGTGAACCTATCACCATTCTTCATACATTCCTTATAACATTTGTGGTGAGCACAATTTTATAACCCTGGTTTTGTTCTTTTATTTAAGTATAGTCTTATAACACTACAGCATTATAGTAATATGGTGTTGTAGCATTATACCTCTGTTTAGAAGTCCTGAAAATAATTTTGCAACAATTAAAAGATTGATTTTTTTAAAAAAAGTAAAACGGGGTCATAGAATGTCACCCACTGCAAGGATTGCAATGAACATGTGCTGAGCTGCAAATGCCCCACCCATAGCAGATATGTCATGCTGTGCCTACTGGTGTGAACATAACAAAGCAGGATGCACACCTAGAAAAAATGCAGTGCTCCTGATGCTGTCATTTACAACTCTGCTGGTAGCTTACAATGGAAAAGAAATAGAGTAGCACTAGGAACCACCCATCTGGAAGCAACCATACAGTGGTACCTCTGGTTACGTACCTAATTTGTTCCGGAGGTCCGTTCTTAACCTGAAACTGTTCTTAACCTGAAGCACCACTTTAGCCAATGGGGCCTCCTGCTGCCGCCGCGCCGCCGGAGCAGGATTTCTGTTCTCATCCTGAAGCAAAGTTCTTAACCTGAAGCACTATTTCTGGGTTAGCGGAGTCTATGACCTGAAGCGTATGTAACCTGAAGCGTATGTAACCTGAGGTACCACTGTCCTAGGAATTCTCCTATAGAGATGCCTAGCTCCCCTCCAGAATTGCACTTTTCAGCTTCCCTGGAATTGTACTGTTTAAGTCTGTACTGTATGAATATCTTCAGCCACAGAAGCTGCATGAGCCTCGGCTACTTTGCCATATGTTTTTTGTTTCTTTTGCCTTTTCTGGCTGCAATATGCTTCTGTGTGATTTTTCCCCTACATTGAATCCCTGGAGTGACTCTGCCAGTCAATGTAAACAATATTAAACTAGATGAACCATGGTTTCCTGTGTTGTTCCTATGATCTAGAATTGCAAGGCCTGCAGACCTGTGCTTCCAATACCTTAAAATCAATGGGACTCACATCTAAGTAAATGTACTGTACCTCAGAGTCAGCTGTCAATAAGGCTCTCCTTTGAGCAGAGAGTAACAGAACGACCATCTCATTCACTGTCTCATGCTCTATTTTGCAGGAGTGTTGTACAGTCACGCATAGCAATCTCCTGGTTTTAACTTCCCTAGGACTCTTTATTTGCATCTCCATGGCAGCCTTTGGATGCAAAGTTGTGTGTCGTAGATAGACCACTGCTGATTAGGATGCGGTAAGTTTGCTAGTCTTCTATTACGGGAGGAAGCGGGTGCCAAGTGATGTAGGAAATAGCAAGGTCAGAGATTCGTGACTTGGAGAAGAGGAGGCTGGAGACAGTGATAGAGGCACATGCTATTTTGGTCACTAATGCCCTGCACCAAACACCATCACATCCCAGACTCATACAAGTGATGAAATATAATAAAATTTGATTAACTGTGAACACAGGTGGGGGACTGCACTGTACTGCTGCATTTCTGTAGGGGGGAAACCCTACAGAGATTGAAAAAGAAAAACAGTCTAGGCTGACCTATCTGACTTAGAAGGTTAAGGCTTGCCTGCACATTTTCCTTTATAACTTTCTTTATAAGAGCCCAATTGACTTACAAGGAAGGAAGGAAGGAAGGAAGGAAGGAAGGAAGGAAGGAAGGAAGGAAGGAAGGAAGGAAAATGTAGATGTGTATCCCCCTCTCAGTACAATGGCCCTGTTTGGGAAGTAAATATGCTTAAAGGTTACACCCATGGTGTGGTGGCCACAGATAAGGCATTTTTAGGCAGGCTCTAGCATTTAAATCAGACATGAAGGGGGAAGGGAGGAGGAGATGCAAAAAGGCTGGTAGAGCAAGGCTGACTGCTGACTGCTTATGAGAAGAACCTGAGCTTCTGTTTTCCTTCACAGCCCATTGCCTCCTGAGGCATTAATGGAATTGAAGGGTTGCCTGGCATTTCCTCAGTTCCATTGAAGTCAAACAGAGAGCTGCAACTCTTTGAGTCAGGGGTCCTTTACCTTTAAATGTCATATATAATTTCCATTATCTAATTGCTTCTTTTGTATTTCCAATGACAAGTTCCAGCATAGCTCTGTGTCGTCCTTCCTCTTTCGCATAGAATACCATTCTAAACTTTTTGGTTGTAATAACTTCTGTCATTACTCTCTTAATCTTGAAACAAACAGCAGACACTATGTTCTCACCAAGAAATATCATCCTTTTAAAAAAATATCTCTATTAAGTTTAGTTTCAAACACCAGCCTAAGGAAGAGTTCTATGAAATCTGAAACTTTGCATACCTCACTGTGAACTTTGGTTGGTCCTAATAAAAAAGGTGTTTTCCCCCTGGTCCTGTGTTGTTTTCCTAAATGTCTTGTAAACCAAGAACCTATCCTAGGGAAGTTTTTGATGTCTGATGTTTTATCGCTTTTTATATTATTATTATTATCATTAATTCTGTTGGAGCCGCCCAGAAACCCAGCCAGATGGACGGGGTATAAATAATAAATAACTGTTATTGTTGTTATTATAACAATGTGATCTTGTGATGTCCACACATTTCTATCTCAATGCAGCCCAAAGAGAGGGACAGACACCTCTGGCACCTCACAGTAATAGCTCACACTACTCTAATGGTAATAATGGTGATTTAAAGTTATACAGATGAGAGCATGGAAATGGAAATGAAGTTGAAGAACAAACTCATTATTCTGTAACAAAAATGCAATTGCCTGCAAGCCATTAATTTCCTTGCCATTCAGAATTCCCTTTTCAGATAAAAATAACTGAGTGGTGCTATCTTTCTTCTAATTCTTAAAATACCACATTTGGAGTCCATGGTACATGTCTCTGCCCTGCTCTGCCTTGCCAACATTCTGAGGCCTCAATTATAGTAAAACAATTTTTGCTTCCTCTGAGCCACTTCTGTCTATGTTCCTGGGGCTGATGTGAACTTATACAGATTCATCTTCCAGGGACTACAAAGAGAAAACTCTCTTCTGGGCAGAGTCTAATAAAAGGAATTATACAAGCATCCTTTTTCATCGGTAAGCCATAGCTCTAACCTATAAGCCTCATAAAAGGCAGCTGCTATGGGAGAAGCAAGACCCTCTTGGAGTGTTAATGCTGTGAGCCTCAGAAAGACACCACAGACTCCATTGTGCCTCATTTCCAAAAGAAAACATGGACCATGGCTAAGACTGTCTGGAACCCCTGGAATCTTGCACCCTGGGAGACTGGGGTGTCGTGCAACACCCCTTAGAGGTTGGGTTGTCCTAGGGAGATCTTGGCACTGGCAAGTTAGATGGGGTATTTAGGGCGCTGCTGAAAACATGTTGTGTTTCACCTCATCAAATGCCTTTTCTTTCGGTTTCTAGAAACCGAAATTCTCTTATTTGCTTGCTGACATTTCTCAGAAATCAGGTGACCACATATAACCACAACATAATTGGCTATGCGCTAGCTAAGGGGAGGAAGCTAAGTCTGAAAAGGATGTAGCTGCGTAGCTCCGTTCTGCAGGCCTGTTCTTCATTCTTCTGCAGTTCCCAAACACAGTATCCCTTTCACCACAGCCACCTGTTTTCTTTAAGCCCTCCTCAGTCAGCTCGAAGCAGAAGTGCCATCTATAGAGACTACACCTGGCTCTCTTTTCTATCCACGGTAAGAATGCTTGGGCAAGCGAGGGTGACTCCACATTGATACATCAAATGCAGCTGCATAGGCAGTGTCAGAGATGGTGATAGTGATGATATATGAATTTAATGCCAATATAGGCTTTCAAGTGGATCACAAGTGTTCTGGATTAACCAGTGCTGTATTGGATTAAAAGTCTGAATCCTATGCATGTTTTCTTGGAAGTAAGTAAGTGGGTTTGAGAGTGTTGCTCTCAAAGAACTATACAGTTATTTTGTATTATTACAACAGAACAAAACTGTTGAGCTACTGTTCTGGAAAGCAAAATAATGCTTTTTCTGAATCTTTAGTGCTATAAAACACACACAGTTTGAAATGGATCAGTGTGTTCTCAGACGGCTTCTTTTCTGCAACCAGGAGAAAAAGCCTGACTTATTTTTATCTCATAAAATGCTGTTGCTTCCATTCCATTCTTAACCTATATCAAAAGCTATAGGGTATCACTTTTTAAATGCTAGGAAGTATAAGGAGGAAATGAGCAGGAAGCGATTTTTATGAGATGGAAGAATGGTACAGCTTCAGGAGGCCTTGGGAGTGTGGAAGACAAAGGAAGTGGGAGTTTGCTCCTGCTTCTCAGTCTCTCTGCAACTTTGGATGCAATTGGCCATGGTTTCTTCCTTGGACAGAAATAGGAATTGGGGACAGCAATGTCTTACAGTGGCTCTGGTCCCACGACAGACCATTTACAGTGAATTTATTTCACAGGAAGTTGGGTGGGAACAGACGGTGTATCTGCTAGAGGAAACTTAGTGGTGTGTACCTAGAGAACTACCCACAAAGTTGTGGTGCATCCTTAACGTGATTGTGATGAACTTAAAAATGTGCTTAGCTTTGGCTAGAATAAGCCATCCCATTGACGCCAGAAGGCAGGTGAAAGAGTGGCGTATTTTTCACTCCTCAGCAGCATGCTGTAATACAACTGCACTGGAATATATGATGTCAAGAAGCTTTTAGAATTCTTTCATGTGGCCTCAACCTGGCCACCTGTTGGTATAAGTGCTTTTGCTAGGCTATCTCATTTAATTTTACATTTTAATAACTTATTCTGAGCGGAGGCAATGCCTAAGCAGCAACGAAGAGCCCTGCTGCAGAAAGGATCAAAAGTGCATGCAACACTGCAGCCATAATTTCTCACTATTGATTTATCTGCAGAATGGATCAATACAGGCTGGCTCCACAAGCACCCTACCCTGGCAACGTTGTGGTGGTTGTCCCTCCAAGCCATGTTGGTGCAGGACAGAAGAAACTCATAGAGGAAAATGATGCTCTGGGGGTAAGATTGCATTTTCCCTAAATACCTGTATGCTTGGGCTATGCTAAGGGGAAGGCTGTGAATGTGGCATATGGGTACAAAACACCATAGAAAAATATATACAAACATCATCTCAGGAACATAAGAAGCTGCCTTGCACTGTGTCTATTGATCCATCAGGCTCAGTATTGTCTACACGGAGGGGCAGTAGCTGTCTAGTCTTTTCCAGCCGTGACTGGAGCTGCTGGGGGATTGAGCCTGGGACTTCCAGCAGGCAGTGTTTGAACTCTACCACTGAGCTATGACCCTTCCTTTCAGGATTCACCCTCTTGGGCCAATGTAAGATATGGTCTATATAATGGCATGCTAACCAAGGAACTAGTAGTTCCATCAAGGGCAGAAGGATTCCCAGCATTTTCTCTCAATTTTGGTTTCCCCAATTTTTGCAGAGGGTGCTATGACAAGTACTTGTTTAATTTTTGTATCTCTGTGGGATCCCTGGGCCTCTTTAGCACCATCCTTCTTCTCTTAGGGCGGATCTATACTCTAAACACTAACATTAAAAATGAGTTTCTGATAACCGTATAGCCGGTGCTTTTTTCTGATGGGACGCAGGGTTACGCATACCCCTAAACATTTTGTGAATCTTTGTACTTGTGTCCATTTACTGTATTTATTTTTCCCAATTTGATCTATAAAATGGTGGTTTTCTTGAGACAAAATGAAAGTACCCCTAAACATTTTTTAAGAGAAAAAAGCACTGCGTATAGCCATATGACGTTCTTTCTAAACATTAATAATGTGTTATTAAAATGTGACACCAGAGAGCATTGCAGAGCTACCCCCTTCTAAAAACCAGGTAGACCTTGTGGACAAGGAAACCAACACCTTCATGTCTAAATTAAAGTGAACTGAATGTTTAATAATGTTTAAAATGTGGGTGTAGATCCAGCCTTAGATGGATTGCAATTTTCCTCCTTCTGGCTGCAGATAAGGGCCACACTCCAAGTCTCAAACTCAATCTCAACCCAGAGCGCTCTGCCAGGAGACTTTCCTTTTTCCTTCTAAGGCGGCAGATGAAGAGTATAAATCAATTTTTAAGAAACAGTGGGTTCTCTTTCTGCTGAGAAAGCTTTGTAGTGAGGTGTCTCTTTCACAGATTTAACTGTATGATTAATCAACTTGAACTCTCATGTGTGTTGTGCTGAGATTTAAAGACAATTTCATTTCATTAAGGCTATTTAGATTCTGGTGTGTGTTGTAATAGAGAATGGGAGGGAAAAGAACACTGAATATGCCCTTCCCTTTGAAACATTGGTGGTAGCTTTCGTTTATTAAATACTACGTATTCTCACAGGTCCATCAATGTGGAAAGGTTCCCTCCACTGTTCTATACTGTATAGTCATTTGTGATTTTATGATAGTGCTGTGGTTTTGAGGAGGACAATATGGATTATATGGGGCTTGTGAAGTTCAGTTAATAGTGTGCATATGACATGGTCTCTAAGCCAGCTGTTTTATTTAATCTTTTTCTAATTTTGTCATCTTCCTAAAGGCTATGCAGGTGGTTATTGCTCTGATACATCTTGGTCTTGGAGGCATTTTGCTCTTTTCATCAAAGGATTGTGACACATGGATCATGACTGTCTGGTATCCCTTCTGGGGGGGTACCCTTGTAAGTAGAATGAATAGTATTGTTGTTGATTCATCGCAATATCATGTTTTCTTGAAGAGAGTGTGGCTATAGAATAGTGTTGTCTGTGTCAAATTCCTTTTGGGGGACAAATCATTCATCGCCCCTTCAAACAATTATTTATTGAGCATTCATCCTGATTTGCTTATGCCAGCAGGGGTTTTCAAACTTTCTGCTTCCAGGGCCTACTTGAGATGGTTAAAAGTTATTGAGGTCCACCATTCAGAAAACCATTCACAAGATGGCGGCCGATACAGGGAGAGTTTGGCATAATCAGCAGTTACCATGGACATAGCCAAAGATGGGCAGGGAGGGACAGCTCCCCCCCCCATTGATAAAAATCAATAAAAATGCATAGCTGAGCTCCCATCCCCCCCCCCCCCGCAACAAAAGGCCTGTCCATCCCCTTAACAAAAATCCTGGCTACACCCATGACAGTTACTAACATTTTCTACTGATATCAGATCCATCTTTGGAAATTGCTGCATTCTTTGTCACAGCATTGTGGCAAGACGTTCCATAGATCATCTTTCCTCAAGATAAGTACATACATTGGCTCTGGAGCTCTTTTTCTGATATACTCCTCTTTCTGATGTACTTCTCCCTTCACACACACACCCGTGTGACCCTCAAAGCATTTTATCCATCTCCTGTAATATATTCTCCTGTTCTCCTTTCACACTCCATTTGTACCTGATTTCTCCTATTTTTTTGATCCCCGACCCTTTAACACCCAGTTCTTCCACCTATAACAGTTTCCCCTTTTTATGCCCTTCCTTTCTATTCTCAGTTATTCTCAAGAACAACAATTTATTTCACTCTTTTATTTCCTTCAACTGGCTGTTTCTCCATAGAAGAGAGAGGCCCCCATGAAAGTGGCCCAAGACCCGCTGGTGGGTCCCAAACCAATGTTTGAGAAACACTGCCATACACCAGTTGTTGGATAACAATGACAATCCCAGGTTCACCCTGACTTGCTTGCAGAGTGTTTACATGTCTTCCTCGCTAGTCGTTTGTTCATCCCAAACATTTCAGTGAATTTCTTCATCAGTTTCCAAACAGCAAAAGTGGGTATCGCACTAGGCAGCACAGCTTTCCACTTTCAGTGCCCAAACTCAAAAGTTCTGGTATGTGATGGAATCACTCTCACAAAATACTGACAGCCTGGAGGCATCCTCTGTCCTCCATCGGTTAATTAGGAATACTAATGCCTTTGCCTCACGGGACTGTCATAAGACTCAATGAGAAAACTGAGGTAAAGCCCTTTGAAAAGTATAGCTTGATTAATAATGAAGCAAATTTTCATATTGCTAAAAGAAAAAGAAAAATGAGATGTTATGAGTGTAGATATTTTTTAAATGGTTTTGTCCCAGAATGGTATAAAACCAGGTCGCACTTGCCACCATTCCAAACACATTCCTTTACTTCTGAAACCTTTCGTGCAAAGTGAATATTTAACAGGGTATTTTGAAGCGTACTGCGAATTACTTCTGAGTAGGCATGCATAGGATTGTGTTGCACTTGACCCAAAATTGGGTGGAAAGGCAATGTTGAATGGTATTAAATATGTAGAAATGTCTAAGTCAGGCATGTCCAAAGTCTGTTTCAGGGGCCTCATCCTGCCCACCGGTCTGTTTAATCAACAACTTTGGTTGGCCCTTTGGTGGGCCCTCATGGCCCTTCACTTCATCAAATCTGGCCCTCTTTGAAAAAAGTTTGGACACCACTGGTCTAAATGGAGGGTGATTTTTGTTTGTTTCTGTTTTAAAGAGCCTGATAATGTAAGTAACATACTTCTTACTGTCTACTGTTTTTGGTTTTTCTCTCTCCAGTTCTTAATTTCAGGATGCCTTTCATCAGCAGCAACAAGAAAATCAGTTGCAGGTCTGGTAGGTTGATGTGACTTAACCCTGGTGTGTTTTTACTTGTTACAACAACCAACAATCCAGGACTATCAGATGAAAAGGTACCGTTTGTTTCCATAGCCCAGAATTAGGTAAACTTTTTTGACCTGGGAAGCCAGATCTTTGTCACCTGCATCCAGCCAACCATGACACCTACCCATCAATCATCTCACGGGCAGACGATGCCAGTTGATTGACAGGTAGCTGGTCACACCCATCTGTCAAAGTTGGACTACAGATGTGGGGGAAGATAGCGAGCAGGATTGAACTCTGCACACAGCACTGGGATGGGTTCAATCCTGCTTTCTGCAGGCTGTGGGTATGCAAGGGAACTCCCTGCAGGGGACTCCCCCACACAACCAAATCGAGCTCCTTTTTCTCAGGGATCAATTGCACATACTAGTCCCTCAGACATAATTAATGCGTGCGGCCAAACCAAGCAGGATGGAGAGGGGAACCCTGCCAAACGCTATTCCAAGTGACACCAACTGATTGACAGATTGCTGTGGTTTACAGGAAATGGCCCCATGAGCTTTTCCACACATTCCTCTGGTGGCTTGGTGGCTGCTTTGGCTAGGTTAATTTATACTAGTTGTCCCCTATACTTGCCCTGTTTTTCCCCTGCATGACGTGATATGTTACTGAAACCGTCTATAACTCTGTAACCCTGAATCTCCCACATTTTGCATTTCTGCTGGGTCTTTGATGTTCTGAAAGCCGCTTAGACAAGCAACAGTATGTAGGGTGCCTCATTCTTACCAGAATCAGTCCCCTCCCTCGTGCTCCCATAGTCAGAGGTGGCAAAGGCGAGGGTCAGGTTTGGTTCCCAAGATCATTCTCCCCGTCTCACCCATATCCCCACCCAACCCATAAATTAATTAAGCAAAACTTTCTCTTTCTCTTCCAGGGAGCATTCAGTTACCTCTTTAACACTCTTAGTGGCCTCGGTGCAATCGCTGGAATGTGTCTTTTGCTGACTGATGTAATAAAAAATAGAGAGAGAAACTTTTCTGCAGTTACGGAGACATCTCACTTTGTATCCAAATTTCTTCTTCCACAAATTCCTAATATTTCAAACTATTGCAAGACCACTGGGGCATATGAAATGGTAAGTTCCTGGATTCCATACAAGGCTAGTTCCAGGTTTAAGGAGGCCCTGGCCAAGGTGTTCTTTGGTGGTTCCCTTCCTCTGTTAGTTGGCCCTCCCAGGCTTACGTCACTGTGGCAACAGCATGCCAACCAATGCCATACCTTTAAATTTCCCAGAGTGCCTCTCAACGATGCCAAGGCAGGAAACCAAACAGGGGGCTAAATCCAGCCACCTAGAGCTACTAGGAGTGGTAGGCCAGAATATTTTAAAGGGATGAGACAGGTAGCAGCAAAGCACCAAGTTCTGTTCACGCGGTGGTGAAGGTGGAGAGAAGTGCCTGAGAAAATGTTCGTGGGGAGGTAAGGAGGGGAAAGGGATAGAATTCATCTCCTTGCTGCTGCTGCTGCTGCTGCTGCTGCTGCAATGAAAATAGCAATTCCCTTCTCACCCTCTGCATTATATTTGAATGGGATAGACTGTGTGGCAACAAATGTGGCTACCCATCACATCCAGTCTGGCCCTGTGTCTCAATCCTTTAAGTGCCTGGAGAGAGAGGCTGGCCTCTACAGCTTTACACAGCGCTACACACATCCTAAGGGCCACTGGTGACCCATCCTGACCTCTCTTTGACCCTCCTGCATCCGGTCCCACTGATCCTCTTGCCCTCCTCCTCCTGACACATTCTCCTCTCCCCATTATTCCTTTCCCTTTGATACAGATCCACCAGCACCAGGCAAGGTTGCTGAACTTTGACAGACCACCAAGCATACACAGAGTTGAAAAGGCAGGATGGAGAGAAATGCAACCCCACTCTTGTGGCATAGATCTCCTCACTTCTTTTGCAGGGGGAGATTTATGACTGGTGTCAGTCATAACTGATTGGTGTCATTTATGACTTGCTGGATGTCAAGCAAGTTAAAAACCTAATATTAGGGCTCATCCACACTTCTGTTTGCCCCTCAGCTTTCCCCTGGGAGAATACACTCTTTACTGCTGAATAGGAACAAGCAGTAATAAGATTTTCAACCAAGTGCTGTTTGCTCCAATTAAGCAGTAAAGAGGAAGTTTTCCCAGGGAAAACAGTGGGGCAAACAAGAAAGCGCTCAGACCCATGCCTAGAAAGCACAGGACAAGTGGGAAACCTCTTGGACCCATGCTTTCTAGGCATGGGATAATCCGCAGAAGTGTGGATAAGCCCTTGATTGGACAAAATATAGAATATATTGTTATAGGACTGTTATTCTGAGCTCTGAAAGTGACTTAATCTTAAATTCCTTGTGTTGTATTCTCCTGCACAAAGCTTCTTGTGTGAGTGTCACCCTAAAGCTGAGAATGAGATCATTCTCCTTGCATTAATGTTTGATATTTTTAACTGGCTGGTTGTTGTTTTTTGCAGGGAATTCTGTGTGTGATGCTTTTCTTCTCTTTCCTCGAGGCTACAACTACTTTTTCAGTTCTCTGCAATAGCAGGGTGAGGATCCAGTAGCTCATAATATAAGCAAAAATATAACAGAGTATTCTGCCTCCCGTCCTTTTGTTGTATATTTATTTAGTGGTATGCTAAGTGGCCTGCAAAATAAGACTGGCTTACTAGGCTCACTAGGCTGAATTCACACATTCATGTTTATCTCATGATGACTTTAGTCTCCCATGATAGCATGTAGGTATGAAATGAAACAGAACATGGAACAAGTGGGAAACCCAGCCAGAAACCAGTTATAGTTCTACATGTCTTATCCCAGAATAAATAATCCTTTCTAGGGGCACCTCTTGGAAACCCCCTTGGGAAGGGCTATAGTTCAGTGGCAGAGCATCTTCCTTGCCTTCAGGAGGCCCCAGATTCAACATCTCAACATCTTAGAATCATAGATTCATAGAATCATAGAGTTGGAATAGACCACAAGGGCCATCGAGTCCAACCCCCTGCCAAGCAGGAAACACCATCAGAGCACTCCTGACATATGGTTGTCAAGCCTCTGCTTAAAGACCTCCAAAGAAGGAGACTCCACCACACTCCTTGGCAGCAAATCCCACTGTCAAACAGCTCTTACTGTCAGGAAGTTCTTCCTAATGTTTAGGTGGAATCTTCTTTCTTGTAGTTTGGATCCATTGCTCCGTGTCCGCTTCTCTGGAGCAGCAGAAAACAACCTTTCTCCCTCCTCTATATGACATCCTTTCATATATTTGAACATGGCTATCATATCACCCCTTAACCTCCTCTTCTCCAGGCTAAACATGCCCAGCTCCCTTAGCCGTTCTTCATAAGGCATCGTTTCCAGGCCTTTGACCATTTTGGTCAGGTAGGACTGGAAAAGACTCCTGCCAGAGACCCTTGGAGAGCCACTGCCAGCCAGTGCAGACACTAATCTAGATCAGTGGTTCCCAATCTCTTTTTTTGGCCATGCCCCACCTAAGCATCTCTAATATTTTGATCCCCCCCTCTGGTGACATATAATTCTTATTATTCAAAAAGTGAAGTCCTATTCACATGGAGGAAGCTTAAAGGGCCATTAACTGTTAATAACTCATTCTCAAATTGCCCCCCTTAAAAATCTATTTGCCCCCCTGTGGGGCATGTGTCCCACGTTGGGAACCACGGATTTAGATGGACCAAATGAGGTAGTTTCCCCAGAGCGCAGGCACCAAGTAACAGCAGCCAGCCTCCAACTAGAAGAGGGAAATGGTTGGGCAGTGCAGTTGCAAATTTGGAGCCCTATCCAAGCCTTGGCCCAGAGTTGCATTTTTCACTTATGTGGATCCCAGATGACTTAAGAGGAGGTACACAGCTGGAGTAGGGAAATGCTGTGCTAGGGGGGGGAAGCTTAGTGTGCTTTTTTCTTGGTATATTTAATAACAAGAACTCCAACTTATTGAGTGCTAGGGAAAGGGGCAAACCAAGCCCTGACCCTAGTTGCACAAATTTTACAAAATCAATGCAACAAAAGAAGGAAGCAAGGGCACATGAGGTCACTGCCCTCCATTTTTTAAGTTGGTTCACTTATCTCAATCCTGCGGCTTTGCACATTGAACCAGGGAACCACAATAGTTAGGGTGGAAGGAAAAATACTCGGGTTTGCTAACTGGGAGCGTGTGTGGCTGGTAAATAGCAATTCAAACACCCGGGGAGCAGTGGTGAAGGGAGAACGAACAGGCATGGAAACTGATGGGTGGCACATTTTCTTTCAGGACAAAAAGAAGCACAGATCAGACAACGAAGAACAAAATGTTGCGTTGACATCACTCCCACAGCCACACTATGCAGACGGAGTTCCTGACCCACCACAGTACACTGCAACAGAAGCAAACAGGTGAGAATCCTGTCAAACTAGAACAGGCTTCCTCAACCATGGCCCTCCAGAAGTTTTGAGACTACAATTCCCATCATCCCTGACCACTGGTCCTGCTAGCTAGGGATCATGGGAGTTGTAGGCCAAAAACATCTGGAGGGCCAAGATTGAGGAAGCCTGAACTAGAAGATAAATCCAGCCTTCAACTTCCAGTCCTAAGCAACGCGGGGAGCTATTTTGTTTTGCAAGCCCTGGGTGATGCATCAGAGGGGAGCTGTGCATTCTGCTCCAAGCAGATGCTTTCTGAGTTCTTGTCCCCACTTTGTCCCCACCCTCGTATGTGTATCTCTCTGTAGATGGCAAAGTTCCACCTGCTTCTTTTCTGTGTTATCAGGATGTTGTTAAGGGGACAGGAGCAGGGCCAGTTTAAAAGGGGGAAATTAGCAATCTCATGATGAACAAAACTTGGGTCACTCTTTTGAACCTTCATTTTGTAGAAACTCACAGCTTCCTGACAGCATCCCTGGAAACACACATACAGACTGGTGAGTCCTTTGCAAGAGTGAAGGAAGTGGAGCTCATTCTCCGTTGTGAATAAGAGTTTAGGCAGGGCTCAAATTGTTGGGCACCTGCCAAGCCCTATGTGCACTGGGGGGGGGGGGGTGGCTCTATCAGTCTCTACACCAAGGATGAGGAACTTGCAGCTCTCCAGTGTGGTTGCACTCCAACTCCCATCAACCCTAGCCAACATGGCCACTGGTCAGGGATGACGGGAGTTATAGTTCAACAACATTTACATTGCCTATTCCTCCTCCAGGGCCTCCTGACCACACTGCTCCTCTTCCTTCCTGTTTCTTGATGTATTTTCTGAACACCTGCAGTGTTTTACTTTTCCCCTTTAGAAAGTGTACCACCCTACACTGACTTGCTGTAGCTGTTTGGGGTTTCACACTCAGGTCCTTCCCAGACCTACCCTGCATATGCTGGGGATTCATCTTGGAACCTTTGGATTGCAGAGCATGTGCTCTACCACTGAGTTATTGCCTTCCCCTATACTGTATATATTATTTCATTGCTTCCATTTTGGTTTTTCCACCAAAACCCAGGGCTCTTATCCCCACCCCCACATCCCATTTGACACCCTCTTACACATTCCTTTCTTCTTTCTCTGTCTGTAGGCCCCGCTATGCTGCCGGTTATGAGCCATACACTGGATAAAGTTGGATTTTTAATCGTCGCCACTCTTTTTTGCTTTGTGGATGTTTGATTGTAAGGTTTCAAGCATTTTGTTTTGGGTTTTTGTAATGCGTGGCTACATTAAGAATTCACAGTATTTATCATTATCTACCATCTTGATCTGCCATATCCATTATTATTTATCACTGATGCACCAATAAAGCAGTGCAAACCACCTTGAAAGATGGCTGCCTTTTGCTTGAAGAACATGGTGGAGGCAGAGGAGAGAGAACAGGGAGGCTGGATGTGGGTTCTTGTGTTCTTTAGAAACCTGGACTTCCCTTATTTCCACTGTATTATGCTGTTATGGAAAAATTAGAGCTGTACAGCTTTCTAGTGCCTTACTCTGCTAATAAAGCAAATTGTTAGAAAATGGTTGTGAAAGACAGTAAATCACCGTCACATCTTTTCAGTACCATGTAATAGTGCCTGGGGTTCAGTTGTAAGTAGGTCACAGGTGGCACTGTGATCTAAACCACTGAGCCTCTTGGGCTTGCTGATCAGAAGGTCGGAGGTTCAAATCCCCACAATGGGGTGAGCTCCCGTTGCTCTGTTCCAGTTCCTGCCAACTTAGCAGTTCGAAAACATACCGAGGCAAGTATAGATAAATAGGTACTGCTGTGGCAGGAAGGTAAACGGCATTTCCATGCGCTCTGGTTTCTGTCACGGTGTTCCATTGCGCCAGAAGCGGTTTAGTCATGCTGGCCACATGACCCAGAAAGCTATTTGTGGACAAACACCAGCTACCTCGGCCTGAAAGCAAGATGAGAGCCACAACCTCATAGTCGCCTTTGACTGGACTTAACCGTCCAGGGGTCCTTTACCTTTTTTTTACCTTTAGAGTTGCCACCTGTCTTGTATAATTCGGGTTCTCCCCGTATTTCAATGTAAAATGCTATGTCCTGTATTGATACAGTTTGACCTGTATTTCAGGTCCTCTCTCTCTCTCTGCCAAGTTAGAGAATCGCTCCAAATGCATGTGTTTGAAAAGGTGTGTGAAACGTCATTTATTTAAGCTCTGGGTAGCCAAGCACAGACAGATTTACAAATTTGTGTGTGTGTGACAAATTCCAGAGGGGCCATCCTGTTAGACTGCAATAGATTTTTTTTTTTTTTAAAGTGATGACATTATGTATTATTTTTTATAATTATCGAAGGCTGCAATAGATTTTAATGGATTGCTTTGAAGTCACTCCAGCACCAGATAAAATAAAATGTCCTACATTGACTGAAATGCTAATCACAGGTCCTCTTTTCCACAACACTTTCTTCTAGGATTTAGCTTGATCAGTATCCTTAAGATCAAGACCCACAGAGCAGTTGTCAGAGCAGATCCTACACTCATGGTGTGACCATGACTTTGCAACTGGCCTTGTGTACGCATCAGCTGTCAAGCCTGCCCCCCCTCCTCAGAGGACTGTTATAAGTGCTGAGTGCCAGAGTGACCCAAAATTCTTGGATTTAGTGAAAGTTAAAATTAATCAAGTTTTGATTAAACTATGCCAAACACGCCATCTCCCCCATTTAGTTTCTGCTAACAACCCAGGCCAGCTCAGCAGAGATGGCTGGATGGGAGTCATTGGGAGAATAAAGGCTGATGATGGCCAGTCATTAACCCATTAAGAAGGTCATTAACAGAGACTCTCTGGGTCATATAGAAAATGGGGAAAGTCCTTCCTTCAGGTGAGAGATAGCAGAGACAAAAAGTCGGAGTTTCAGGAGGGAGGGGCAAAACTGCAGTAGGTGGTGAGATAAGTGAACAGGAAAAAGTGTCACTTTTGCAAGCCAGAGAGGATGGGGGCGGAGCATGAGGTGCTGCAGAGAGGGTCAGAAATGATGTTTGGGGTCTCCTGGAATCAGAGGCTGCAGCAATGGGAGGAACAGGACCCTCTTGGGATGTAAATGCTCTGCACTCTCTCATCTAGGCAAAGGTTGTACATATGTGTAAATAAACCATACAACCTAAAGACACCACAAGCTCTGGTTTGCCTCATTGTTCCAAAAGGTAACACAGACCCTGGTAAATGATCCTGGTACCCCTGGAATCCCACACCGCTCGGATATGTGGGTGGCACATAACTGTACCAAACTAACCCATCCCTCAACTGCTACCTCAAAGCACACATTCACTCTTCAATTTTTGTTTTTATTTTATTTTATTTTTTCAGTTTTATAACACATTTAAAGATAAATGTAAAACCCCCACAAATCCTCCAAAACAGGATTCGACTTCCCGGCAACTCTGACACAATGAAATAAATACCAAGCCCTCCTTTGTCAGGAAGGAAGTATGGATTCATCCTTATTCATGGCTATCCTGTGCTCTCACACTGGACACAATACATGCACAGGAGGGCAGTATCATGCAGACACCCAAAGACCGGGGCACAGGCAGGATTGGACTGAGAAACGGCACTAGGGACTGGAGCAAGGCGCTCAACCTCTGCAGGAAAGGGGCAGCTGGGATCCCTGATGTATATATTTCCCTAACCACCCACCCTAACCTTAGCCACAGAGGGATATAGGAAGACCTGGGAGATGGTTGGGGCTGGACCCACTACTGCCTCACGTGGCATCAAATGGGGAGAGTGGAATACTATATATCCCAGACCTCAATCATTTGAAAAGGGGGAGGAATGTGAACAGTCAATTCACAAGCAACGTAGCACACTTTTAAGTCAGGGTAATATGAACACCCCCACCCCCATTTGTCCCTCCCCCCTCCCCAATCCCCAGAGGGTATGACTTGAGGGACACTGGCTGAACTGCAGGTCAGAAGAGACCACAAAACAGAACAGGCAGGAGTTGGAACTAATGGGAATGGAAGCAATCTCTGGGATTATATAGAAGTTCTCTCCTCCATATCCTTGTGGCACTGTATGCCAGCTTGCCGCCTCTGCTGGGCAGAGCCCCCTCTCTCACTCTTCCCCCTGACCAACCATACCTAGTATTCTTGGCCCCCTTCTCTCACAACTGTGGCCTCTCACAGGCCCAGCCCTGGCACCAGCCACTGCGAGTCAGAAAATGCAGAGACTACCCCACGGCGGGCTCACTCCTCACTCTCCAACTTCAGACTGACGCTGCGCGTCTTGGCTCGGGGCTGGGCGTTCCCTTGCCCCTCTCGCTCGGCCTGACTCTGCCCCCTCGAACGCAGCAGCTGGCTCTGCTTGCGCAGGAAGTCGACGGGAGCAGGGCAGCCGTAGCTGCCTTTGCCCAGCGTGGGCCTTGTCGTCCCCTTCGGCGAGTGGGCGAGAGATGACGCTTCCAGCTGTGCCAGGTGTGCGACATAGCCGTCTGACAGGAACTGCAAGGAGAAAGGAGAATGGAGCTGATGCTTGCCCTGTTCTTCACCTCCCCTCCCTGAGGGAGCAACAAGCTCTGTAGGCCTCAGAGCCTGAGGAGCCCCCAGCCTGCAGCTGAGGCAACGCTTTTTGTGAAACAAAACTCCATACCTGGCACTGGCTTTGCAGTTTTTTCACAGCCCGGCCCACAATGTAGATTTGAGATGCGGGAAGCCCTAGAGAACTGTAGACTGAGATATCCTTGGTGGATCCATAGCCAGCCACTATGGTCACCTCTGCCTGCAATAAATGGATGAAGACATCGGTGACTTCTCTCCCACATTTTTTCTCCTGTGGTGCTCTTTCTGCTGCACTCAGAGGCACTGCAAGGTACGTCAGAGCCACACACATGGGCCTCTCTCAGTTGTGCTGCAGCCCTTCCCACAATTATATCTGAACCCTTGGTGAATGCTTACGTACCTCCTGCTGAAGGCCCTGTAGAAAGGCAGCCTTCTGTCGAAGAGGGTCATGCGTGAGGCCATCACAGAAAGAGATGGCCCCATGGGGGAAGTTGTGCTGGGTAAGCCAGGCCACCACACGGTGCTTCTGCATGTCTGGACGCCCTGTCACGTAGATGATCATGTAACCGGAGTCCTGCCAATGCCTAAAGGGGCAAAGAGGGATTACCGTATTTGTGGCAGTTGGGTGGCTCATTCATTCATTCATTCAGGGTGCCTTCTGGGGTGTAAGACTAAGCTCACTCTATTTTTTTAATGTCAAGTAGCCCTCTCCACTTCCCATGTTGCTTGCTGCATGAAAAAGTGATTTCCTTTTGTACAACAAGGTGGTTGTTAAGAGTGAAGTGGCACTCTGTACCAGATGCATTCTGAAGGGATGCAGCCAATGTGATCTTATAAACTTCTTCATCTATCAGACATCAACTCTAGTTTAGACAAATGTGAGTATCAAAATAAAATCCAGTCATCCGACAAAACCTTCTTTCAATAAATCCACCTTGACAGCATTTTGGCACTGAGATATATAGATGTAGATATGACAATTTGGGGGCGGGGAGTAGAGTTGTTTCCATAATTGGTGCTTCAAGCTTTTATTAAGTCTTGAAGAGTGAGGATTTTAAATTTATTTTACACATTTTCACTCTGCTGAGAAAACTGAACTTCCACAGTTAAGCAGACTCAAGGATGGTGGTGGAGGACGTGAATGCTGGCAAGTTTGATTTCTTACTCTGCTGAGCAGTCACATACCAGTCTCTGCAGCTCAAAATTCTTGATGAATTGTGATAACGTGAATTTTGAAGAAATTTATAAATCAATCCAGCAGGAGACAGAGCTGTGGCGAGATTATCATCAACATTCCCCCACCCCCACACACTTCAGAGTCAATAGGAAGGGGGAAGTGACAACCGGGTCAGGGAAAGGTATGGGGTCCCCAGGAAGGGCTATTACCTACCTTACTACATCAACAGCACCAGCGCGCACCTTGGGGTCGCTGCCCATAATAGAGACACTGGCCGTGAAGGAGCCATCAATACTAAAAACAACACAAGGTGTGGACTTCGCTACCACAGTTAAGAAGCACTCGGCATAGGTGTGGTCACCCCTGTGGAGAGAAGCACAATGAAGGAAATCCACCAGCAAGTGCCCCTCCTCTCAGAATCGCCAGTGCATGGCCACCACACTCAAAGACCCTATACAGGTATATGACTGCCACCAGAAGGCTGGTGGGGCTTCTCCCTATAGCTTCGGAAAACCAAGGAAGGGGCAGGTCAAGCAGTTCAACTATGGCAAATGAGACATCCTATCAATATGAACCATGTATAGGACTTCCGGGTTAGCACCATCGGTAATGGCGGATTCCCTCTGTCTTTCTGAGGGACCAGCTCCGCGGGATCGGGTCTGACCGCTGCGGCGAAGCGGGGACCCCTCTAAAAATCACAGGCGGGTGAAGCCTGTGAGCGTGGGACTCAGCGGGCACCTTCAGCGCCCCCCCCCAATCTGCAAAGGAACCCCTTTTCTGGGCTCCGGAGCAAAGCAGGGTGAGTGGCGCGGTGCTGTGAGTGGACTGCTTCTTCCGCGGAGCGAAGCCGCACAGCCGTTATCGGAGAGCGCTGACTTTTTCCTGGGACAATTTGGCTACGAAAAGCAGCTACCCGTGAGTAGGAAAAAATTGGATTTAACTAAAGGAAAAGAGTCAATTTGGCACCGAAACGGGGAGGTATAAACAGGAAGTCCGCCTCCCGTTTCTTGTATATAGAACAAAGCAAAGAGACTGTGAGCTAGAACTCTGAAAGACGTTTTTAAAAGGGCTCAAATCCTAACATCAAATATGACCGGCAGAATCCGAGACCAGGGAGAAGAGTCGGTGGAAGAAGATTGGAAGAAATTTAAAGACTATCTACAGAAATATTGTAAAATTAATGAATGTTAGAATGATGTTGGATAAAAAGTTAAGTGGTTTTTAGCTATAACGCTATAAGGAATATGAAAAAATGGATTATTAATAGGTAAAAATTTAATGTTACAATATTTTAAGATTAAAGACTAGGATAAACAAAGAGGGAAAGGATTTGCTGAACTAATAAGTTGAATTGGAATACAAAAAGGGAGGTATGAGGAGGTCCGGGAAACAAGCAAATGAAAGATAAGTGATGGAAAGATGGAACTGTTTTTTAACTATTTTTATTTTGTATTTTTTCTTTTTCTTTTTTTCATTTTGTAATATTTTGAAAATTTTAATAAATATCTTTATTAAAAAAAACAATATGACCCATGTATAAGGCCTCTGCCAGAAACAAATGGTGTTCCACTTGGTCTCAGAGCCAGAATCTCTATTATTATTATTAAATTGCTAGACCGCCCTTCATCCAAGGATCACTGGGTGGTTGACAATATAAAGACACAAAAATACATAGCATAGTGATAAACAACACACACACACACACACACACACACACACACACACACCCCAGTTTAAAAGGCCATAGATGGTTTAATTAGCCAACGGCCTGGGACAAGAGGAATGTTTTTGCTTGTTGCCTAAATATATGAAATGAAGGTGCCAGATGACCCTCCCTGGGGAGAGCATTGCACAAGTGGGGAGCCACTGCAGAAAAGGCCTGTACTCGAGTTGCCACCCTCTGGACCTCTCACCGAGGAGGCATGTGAAGAAGGGCCTCCGATGATGACCACAGGTTCCAGGTTGGTTCATATGGAGAGAGGCTGTCCTTGAGGTCTTGTGGTCATAAGCCAGGCAGGACTGAAGATAGGATTTCTGCTCAAAAAGGTCAACCACATGACAGGGTTCACCACACACTCACCTCACTACCATTCGGACAGGATACATGCCAATGCCCAGCATCTTCTCCTCAGGGAGGGTGTAGGAGAGTCTGCCACTGCCACTTGTCACCTCTGTGCCATAGTGCACCCATTTTCCTGACAGTGGCTGTGCCATGATGTAGATATCCACCTTTGGGGAGAGATCAAGGGCAGCAGCAATGTTCACTTCACTGCACATACCTCTTATACTGCGTTACCTGTCCCCAAGCTCAGCTAATCTCTAAGGGTTGGTGAGTCATTACCTTTTCCGAGTCTGAAGGGGGAGAGGCATGATTTCCCCCTTAATTCCTGACAGCAGGTGCTGTTCATATCCTTCATCCCACACACCCCATCTGAAAGTTCCCTGCTTCATTTTGATTTAACACTAATTTTATCCCCTTTTCCTTACAGCTCCTCAGCCCCTGTGGGAAACATCCATGCCTTGCCTCCTCAGGACTCATTGTGACATGGCCCATGGCCCTCATGTGGCCTGTACTTGCTCCTCCTCTATAATTTTCACCCATATGGCCTGCTCCATTCTGGTCTGCTGCCCCCTACTGCTTTTACTGCTGATGTCTTCAAAATGTCCCCGAACCCCCATTTAGCTACGCTTTTTGTTACCTTCTCCCCAGTCAGTGTCACCACATCCAGTGGGCCATACATGAAGCGCCCGCTAAAGACCTGGGGTCGCCCCTCACACACGATGACATCACTGGCGCGGTGGTTTGCTGTCACATTCTGAAAACCAAAGGGGTAAAGCAGTTTTTACTAATTACACCTCAGCAAAAGGGGACATTAAAACACAGGAATTGGATCTGGGCTAGAGAACAGGGCTGGCTAGAGAACGCAGCAATTCTAACATGAATTCATGAGAGGAAATTTGTGGAGTTTACATTGCTTTTGAGGGGGCAGGGAAATCTCACCATATGATGGCTATCTGTTCCTATAGAACAAGGACGGAGAACCTGCAGCCCTCCAAATGCTGGGACTACAACTCCCATCATCCTTAGCCACTGGTTGTTCTAGCTGGGCCTGATGGGAGCTGCCTGGAGTTCAACAACATCTGGAGGGATACAGGTTCCCCACCCTGCTCTGCATGCATTCCTACATAGTGAATCAGAAATACAACTGTGGGACAGTGCCCTTTTCCCTGGTTGGGGTGTCTTCTAGGCAATGTGGGTGTGCATTTGTAGAAACCAGTAACAAAAACCACAATTTTTTCTTGTGTTGAGGTTGCCATATTAAAAACAAAACCACCTTACACTGTACTTGACAGAAGGCAGCAATCACCCTTCCTCTGTGAGGTGTTTTTTATTATTATTTAACACAATTTATATACCACTTGATTGCAGTAAAACATCTAAGTGGTTTACAAAATACTAAAATTATCAATAAAAAACGGTTAAAAAAATTAAAAACGTTGAAGGCAGGATTCACCTAACCAGTGCCATCAGTGGAAACCCTACACGAGGATTTTGACTTCTACAATGCGGCTTCCCCCCTCACCCCTGTGTCGTCCCCCACAAATTGGCTCTGGGAGGGAGTTCAGAGAACAACACATGGAGGGAGGAAATGGGGATCGTTCCATCTGGTAAGCTGAAATGCTGGTCCAGATGGAACAACCTGGAAGAGCACAATGTTGAATTACAACCAGTAAGGTAATTAAAATCAACAGTAAAATAAATTAAAGCATGTCAACATCTAGAAGTCTGGCTAGGCTTGCCTGCTTCTTATTGAATGATCTTGTTCCCTGGAACAATTGTCAAACCTTCAAAATCATCACAATTGCTTGAGGGAAACTTCATTCAAATACCACCTACATTCATGTTCTGAATTATGCATTACAACCTGCTATTAGAGTTTTGCATTTAGCTCTGCAACCTACACAGCCCTGAGCTGCTGTACTTCCTCCAAGTCCTAGTACCCAAACCCATCTCAGCCCCACCCAGACAGGTGCCTGCCCATTTCTCACTACACTGTCAGGGAGAAGCACCTGAACCTTTAAAAGGGCAGGAGCATTTGTCTCCTAGACCTAGAGCAAAAAACGAGGAGACGTCTCTTTGTTGTTCAAAGGCTTCATTAGCATCACCTAGCATGACAAGCCAGGCAGGTGTTTGTGAAAGCGGTTAAGTCCAGTCAAAGGTGACTATGGGGTGCGGCACTCATCTCACTTTCAGGCTGAGGGAGCTGGCTTTTGTCCACTGCTTTCCAGGTCTTGTGGCCAGCATGGAACACAGTGACAGAAGCCAGAGCACACGGAAACACTGTTTACCTTCCCGACGCAGTGGTGCCTATTTATCTATTTGCACTGGTGTACTTTCGAACTGCTAGGTTGGCAGGAGCTGGGACAGAGCAACGGGAGCTCACCCCGTCACAGGGATTCGAAGCACCAACCTTCCAATCAGCAAGCCCAAGAAGCTCAGTAGTTTAGACCACAGCACCACCAGCACAAGCTAATAAAGTTGTCCTCCCCACCCTCAATTTTAAAGCAAGAAAACCTAAATCTTATGCTCCAAACTGATCTTGCAAAAAGATGTGTGTCTACATAAAATTGTGTGATTTCATTTGTGAATGAAAACGGCAACCATGTTTTTGGCAAGTGGCAGAGGAGGATAAAGGGCGAGGCAGGAAGAGAGACAACAGCTGTGATGATATGGTAGCATCCGTGAAGTTATCCTGAAGGCTATTAGCTGTGGAAGGAATAGGATCAGCTCATATTCCTTTCCCTGAAGACACAGTGCCCCAGCCCAAGCCAGAGTCCCATTTCCCACTTGCACGTGTGAGTTAGAGGCAAGGTAGCCACCATGGGGGACAGAGCTCCATACCCGGATCTTCACTTGTGTTCGTTTCCGCTGCCACTTTTCACGAGGAAATGCTGGGCTGTAGATGGAACTCTCCTCATTCTCTGTCACTTGGGGCTGCTCTGTCTCAATCACCTGCAAACACATAGGAACATCAGGGCCAGGCTTCAGGAGTGCCATTCACAGGCACCAACTCCGAGAGTTTCGGTCACAATCATAATATGCAGACACTGGGCAGATTAAAGTGGACAGTTTCATTGCTCCCCTTATCTGTTATATCCTTCCTAAATAGATTCAAAATGTGAACCTATAGCTGCTTCGCACCAGAGCATACTAAGGGCACTTCCAAATGGCATCCTGACTGAGAAGTCATCCTGATTAGTTTGAAGGAAGGTTATACACAGTGTTGGCTATTTAATGAGCCTTCCCCTCCAATTTGCTTCAGGGAAGGATGGGCTACATTGTGATACATTTCCCAGCACATTTTCCTGTCACCTTCCTTATTGCAAAAAGTCAGATCTTTGGGGAAGTGGGCTTGTTGCACAAGAACTCCAAATCAGCTTTAATTGCACAAGCTTTAATTGCACATCTGAAGGCAGCCCTGTTTAGGGAAGCTTTTAATATCTGAAGGACTATTGTATTTTAACATTCTGTTGGAAACTGCCCAGAGTGGCTGGGGAAACCCAGCCAGATGGGCGGGGTATAAATAATAAAGTATTATTATTATTATTATTATTATTATTATTATTATTATTATTAACCTGAATTTGCTGGCATGTGACACGAAAATATCATTAGCCTAATTGTCCATCTAGCCCAGTGTTGTCCACTCTGGCTGGCAGCAGCTCTTCAGGGTCTCAGTCACAGGCCTTTCCCATTATTTGATCCCTTCTGCCTAGGAGATGACAGGGATCGAACCCAAGACCTTCTGCATGTGAAGCTTGTGCTCTACTGGTGAGCCACTCCTACAAACCCCTGTGTTGTTTTTGGTTTGGTTTCTCCAAACAAGGAGTCTATGCCTGCCCCTAGCACATGGGGGCTGTGCTCTGTTTTGCTCTGCATAACAAAACAAGCCTTTGCCCAGCACTGTTAGGATCTCCTTGCGAAGTGTTCAGCTGATCCAATATCTTGTTCCATAATCCACCCAGGTACCGAAAGAAAAGAATCCTCCTCAAAATCCACATCCACTCCAAAATGTACATCGCAGTTGCACTTAACTATGCAAGGTAGCACTCACCTATCCACCCGAGTCTCTCTCCATTTCTACTCCCATGTCCCCTGCCTGGGTTAGGTTTCCTCCTATATGCCCCTCCCCTCTACTGCGCAAACCTATTTTTAGATGCCAGTTTCCCATTAGAGGAACAATTAGAGCCCACCACACCCTGTTCCCCAGCACAGGGACGTTACCACCTGCCCGCAGCCCTGGTACCTGGCGCAGGATGAAAGCCGCCACATCAGCACTTTCCCAATAGCTGGCATGGAAAAGGTGAGGGAGGGTGATGGTGGGGAAGGCCGTCAATGCCTCGGGGCAATAGAGAGAGTAGTCGATGCGTTTAGCACCCCACCAACGATCCAGAACTAGACACGGAGGGAAGAGAAACTGTTGTTAGGGTGGCCCCATTTGTCTCCTCACTTCAGCTGTGAACTACACTCATGCAGCTGCTTGTACTTTGTCTGCCCATTTCCTGTTACCTTTACTTCCTCCCCAACAAATAAACAAGTCCTACTCGTCACATTCTCTGAGGCCTCAAGTCAGTCAGACAATAAGAACACTGGCACTGCTAGGGATATGGCAACATCTGCCTCATCAACCAGTTCTTCACAGTCTAAGAGCACAGCCCTGCCTGCCTACGTTGATGGCCTCTCTGCTGGTTTCTGCTAGTAGGGTAGGGGGGCCTGCGCCACAGCAGAGGTCCCAGCTATGCCCAGGCAGGCAAAGAACTGCTGCTGGCAGTTCTCCCGCCAGTGGTAGCAAGAGAAAAGCCTTGATACAGGGTGTTTTCAAGGACAGACATGAGGTCCAAAGACCTGAGAATCCCAATCCTGGGGCTCGTGTAGCAATAAAATAAAAAGAACTGTCCTGTAGAGACTTTCTGCCCTGACCAGCACAAGGCAACAGGGCTTGGGATATGGTGGTAGATTCCTCTGCCCCTAGATAACACCCCCATCCCCCAAAGGAAGGGAAGGCAATGGACGCAGGAGGGAAACTGGAGAGAACAGGTTTCCAAAGGGCCAAAATATTTTGTTATCCACATGTTTCGTCTTTGCATTTAACATGCAGGTTTGTTTGTTTTTTTAAAAACAGAAATAGGATCAGTTTGGGGCACAATTAATTACTGGGATCACAGCAGGTGAATTTAACTTGTTCCTCAACTGCTGCAGTCCTAAAAATAAACCCTCCTCTGAAATTGGGATTTCCCCTACAAAGCAAATGCCAATCATCAACCACTCCCTTGAGAGCTGATTCTATTTGCATTTTAAAAAAGAAAAAGCCCCGAACATTAAATGCAAATACTATCTTGGCCTGTAATCTTTAAATTCCATTCATTTCAGTGGGCTCTTTCAATTCTACTTCACTAGAATTTAAGCAGCCTGGCTGCGCACAGGAATACAGCCTTTTACTCTTTGTTCATTATAATTCAGATTTTGGGTTTATTAGTATGTCAGGCACTAACTCAGTGGCTTGGCAGAGCCAGAAGAGTGTGAAAGCACTTCAGTTCAGAATGCGGAATTGCATGTGACACAAAAGGGCACAATATGCCCAAGCTATGGTAGCAATGTCAAATTTGGGTGGGCCAGTCAAAGAACAAGCCTTTTCTTGGCAGCACAGCAAATATTCAATCCTTGCAAAATGAACTCGTTTGACTCACAGACACAAGAAACATTGTTCAGGGTTCCAGTCTGAATCTGCAGTTAGGATTCAGTTCATGAATTCAGAAAAGCCTGCCTAATACACTTTTTGAGCTGCTGAGCATCAAGGAACAGCTTTATGCACCAACATTTTAAGTTATGAGGGGAGCACAGGAAAGACACCCCCACAGATTGTTAGTGACCATACAGGCAATATGTTACAAGTACAGTACTTCAACCAAATGGATATGTGTAACACTTTGTTAGGATCAACTGTTTGCAGTGTTTAAAACAGAAAAAGCTGATTAATTTCTGGTGCAAAAAGTAATGAGCATCATTTTAAAAAGCAAGCAAACAAACACGGATTTTTAAACATTAAAGAGAGAAAAGCCCTAACTTTCCCTCCTCAAATGGCCTCATAAATGCACTTGGATGAAAAGTAGACAGAGAGCCAAATTTAACTGTGATGGCATAGAAATTGGTGGTGGCGGGGAGGACAAGCAACATGTAACTTACTCTTCACAACTTCATTGGTGCTGGTTACAGTAGTCTCACACGTGGTTGCCTCATTCCCTTTCCAGAAACCTCCAAAAGCACCAGTTGGAGTGGGCGGTGTCACAAGGTCTAATTCATCCATGAAGAGGGAAGAGTGACTCTGCAAGGCCTCAGCTAGGCCAAATGGAAAGGTAAACAGAGGTGAGTATGGCAATTATAACATATCCCTCCCAGCCTTCCACTGGTCTTATGTGCGGTGCCCTCCAAGTACTGTGCCTCTGAAGCAATGCCGACTTGCCACTGTTTAAAATCACTATTTCCCCCCTCTCAAAGTTGCTTCATCCCTGCTTTACTAAAACCTCTGCTGTTGTTTAAACCCACCATTTTCCTCTCAGTATCTCTCTCTATCCCCACCTTCACTTAAACTTCTCCCCTTGTTTAAAACAGCCCCTTTTTTTCTCCTTTTGGTGCCTCTCTCTTCCTGCTATATTCAAACTTCTCCCTCTTCCATTCTTCAGCTGCCTCACGTGACAGAAATAAAGGATGCAGAGCCCTCAACTATCCCTTAGTACCTCCACACATTGTATGCCACTCCTGGAAGTTCTGGATTCATTGTATTAATTCAGAACAGTTATTTTATTAACTAGCAAACACCCATACATACACAACACCCACCAACAGAACTTATCGCCTTCTGCGACTGAACAAGCTGACAGGCTTGGTATTCAGATTCTATTTGTCTTAAAGATATCATCATGGGGGGGTGCACAAAGGGGGCTGCAGGATATAAGCAAGGAGAAGGCGTTGGCATGGCAGGGGATTGGCAAGCAGAGGGAGCAGCAGCAGCAGCGTGTGTGTGTGTGTGTGTGTGTGTGTGTGTGTGTGTGTGTGTGTGTATTTACAGTCATTTGAGTGCTCAATCCTGCCAATTCTCACATTCCTGTTTGCCCTGTTCCATGAATATTTTAAAAAATAAATCATGAAGGATTCAGCTCCATCTCGTAGGCAGCTAAATCAAAGCGGGGTTGACAAGTGGAATGATCACAGGCATAGCTCCCAGCATATAATACAAACACAGATGAACAACAAAATTATTCAAAGCTTAAAGGGGGGGGGGGGGAATGACTGAAGAAAACCTATATGCTTCATTATATTACTGCTCTCAGAGAAGAAGGAGAACAGAGGTTCATAATTTGTGTGGTTTGCCTCTGAAAAGGAACAGAGGAACTTCCCCTCCGACAAGGCGGGAGGGGCACTTCCTCCTTGAGCCTAACGGTTGAAGCTTTCGAGACACTAGCTGTGCCAGGGGTGGCCACCCATATATGGGCATGTAAACCACACCACTTGTAGAAGACTATGTTTTTATGCTGAGGATGAGGACTAAGGCTGGGTCTATGCATGCAGTCAAATGAGGCGGGAACTAGCCGTAGAATGGGTCGTGTCACTTCAGACCACAGACCGTATAAAAATGCATTTAAAAATGAAACATGCAAAAATCTGTGCAAATACCAATGCAGCACATAAAGGATCTAGCCCACCTTTTCTGGGCTTTTAGGCTAGTTTTGTATTTGTAGGGAGCATTTGGTGTAGGAGAACATGGAGCCATTCCATCTGGCTGCTGCAAAGGAAGGAGTGGGAAGCAGGGACCGCACCGTTGGCTCCGCTGAGAAACCAGCTCTATCGGGCCCTTCCATCCCTCAACTGTCCTGTAGGAGCAGCCATTCAAACTGCATGCAGCAGACGGACAGGTGGAAAGCAGGACTCAAGAGGAACAGCCAGGGGCCGCGGCTGCCACTGCTGCTCCCACAACAGCTGCTGCCTCTTGCTCTCACCTCAGCCTGCTTTGTGGCAAGCCAGCCCTTCCTGCAAGCAGAGACTGTCTTGTTTACTGCTGATCAGTTCTGGGAGCCTTTTTGGCCAAGCAGCAGAGTAAAATGCTTGAAATAATGTTACCCTCCCCTACCGTGACTCAAACCATCCAGCCATCCTGCTCTGAAACAGTTTTAGGCCAAGGCGGGTGCAACTTGTCCCATTGCTGCCCAGCCTTTCGAACAGCTGCACCTGCTGAAATTCTGTGCGTGGCTGAATGCATGACTTCCTTTACTTCTTCACAGAATGCTAGCGCTCCCTAGAACAGATACCCTCCCAGGGCACCCCATATTTCAAAATAAAAATAACTTTTCCACCACCCCAGTACTGCCCCCCTGCAAATCCAGCCTGGCGTTCTTCAACACAAATGAACATGGGAGACCACCCAATGTCACATCTCCAAAAGTCCCAGCATCGCTGAGCTCCCATATCTCACTCCTGCTATAGCAGCACTCTTCCAATCCAGAACCCATATTTAGTCCAAACGTGCATTCCGGGACCGACTTCTTAATTATACACACATTTGTATTAAGGTAGGGCTGCTGCTGCTACTGCAACAACTCATCTCAGATCAGGCTGCACCCCAGGAGGGGATCCCACAACCCACCATTTGAAGATCCAGATACTGTAGCATTTCCTTCCACACTCCCCCATACCCCCCAAAGGGACACCACATTTCCCAAGCATGTCCAAGGCTAGTCTTGGCGTCTCTTCTCACCCAGTGACGTGGATGATCCATCTCCCAGAGGATATTTCTGGTAACGGGGTATGCCAAAGGGAGGCACAGCGTGGAACTGGCGGGCCAGCAGAGGCTCCAGGCGCGAGGCGCAGGGGTCAGCCGCGTGAAACAAGTTGTAGACCTGCTCGCAGGCTGGGTGCATCTGGGCCACTGAAGAGGGGAAAGAGGGTAAGAGTAAGGAATCCTGCTTCAGAAGGGGAAAGGCGAAAGGAAGACAGGGGAGGGGGAAAGGACCCTTACCGTCCAGTGCCGGCATCACCGTCTTGCGGAGGGCAAGAACCAGCCCCAGGGGTGAGCCAAACAAGAAGAAACCAGACACCTTGAACTCCAGCTTCCCAACCGTGCTTGGCCCCTCAAAGGTCTCTATCATCGAGGATGACGAGTTGCTGCTACGTCGAGGGTCTCCTTCTGCCTCCGAGGCAGGCATGCTAGCCTGCAGGCTGGAGATGGCAGGAGAAGACTTCCATCACTGCCAGGAAACAGCCCACAGCTCCTACGCTCTCCCCCAACAGAACCACCTTCCCTGTGAAGGACCTTTATGTAGGTTTCCATCAGGCTAGCATTTTTCTGTTGCCTGAAAGATCACATGATCTCGTTGTTTCCTCTCCCCATGTAAAGAAGCATAAATGGACTTGTGTCGTCCCTTCTTCTCAGACGTCACCCACCCCACCACCCAAAATCAGAGCCACCTTTATTTTCCCTCTTTTTTAAAAAAAAAAAAGTTGTGAATACGTGGCATTTTTGTGTGTGCACCCATTCAGCTTTAGACAGCTTGTGAATTTCTTTTAGCAGACACAAAGCCAGATATTTCTATATCTGAGAGCCCCCCTATTTCATTAATTTAGATCAGCACTTCACCTTCCTCTCTTTTCAGACAGGGGGGCACACTGCCTCTAATTTATCAGGAAAGGTTTATGAACTTAAGTGCAGTCACACAACTTTAGCATTATTTTAGTATAAAATAATCTTAAGGAGACCCAAGAGGGCAATTGTGGGGCAGAAAAAGTGCATATGATAGGGTTGCATGTGAAGATTAACACCAAGATAGGAAGGAAAGAGTAATCCTTGTTAGTAATATGTAGGTTATATTTGTGCCTTTTCTAATTTTATAAGGCACGAGGATCTACGCTCCAACAACCTTTTTTCTGTGGTTAGTAGCATTTTATGCATTGTATTTTTGCTATTATTGTTTTGGCTGTTTATAATTATTTAACGATTTGCCGTAAGTGTTGGGAACGATTTAGCTTTTGTTTAGCAGCACTGTGAGTTAACTTGAGGGGTGCAGGGTTTTGGATAAAAGGAGATGCTCTGAGGCTGTTCTGGTGGGGTAGAGGAAGCTCCTTATCAGGTCCTGGATGTCAGTAGCCCTATGCTACTGGCACATTTGGGTGCACATTTGACCACACTTTCAACCCCGATGGGCACTAGTCTAATTGTAACCTAACAGGACAGTCTGCTTCGCAGACCAGATTCCCACATTGCCTTACCTGGTCAAGAACTGCTGCTGCTGTTGTGAGGAATCGCCCTCCTGCGTTATGTTGTCACTGGGTTTCTGGATGGAGGGAAGTGCCCCGGGCTCAGGACTGGCGCGGCCCACCCCACACACTTCTGCCCTCTCAAGCAGGGGGTCTCGCACAACAGAAGTCTCTGGAGAAAGCAGCTCAGTACTCTGAAGAAAAGGGAACAGATCAGCAAGTGTGCATCTCTGTTCTACTGAGGAGATTCAAAAGGCTTTGCTATTTGTAAGCGAATGTTAAAAGAGGGAGGGCCTTCTTCTGGTAACAGAACCTACTAGGCCTCGAAGAGGAAATGGGGTGGATGCTGGGCTTGACCTGCTATATACTAGGGCAGGAACTTTTGGGCAAGCAATACTTGCTAGCCAAATCAGAAGAAACCCTCATCCCTCTCATGTCAAATCCCTGTTCCTCCCCATATCTGAGAACCCTCAGAGCTCAAGTAAGGAAAAAAGCTGATTATAAATGCATAAAGGAAGGGGTGTTACCACAGCTCAGTAACTGACCATGCTGCCACGGCGACTGCTCCCACGACTCCCTGACCCACCAGCACGGCTGTGGCAGAGGGCATCGAAGGCCAGGATTCCACCAACACAGTCCCCAATCAGCAGCACCTATAAAGGGGGACGTGAACAGAGTTAGTTCCCCACTGATGAAAGGAACGTCCCCGCAGTCACTGTTTAATCAGAGGAAGCATGAAGCTTAAGCCAGCCTCTTAAACAAGGCCTTGCATTCCCACCTCTTTCCTACAGCTGAGACGTGAATCCAGTGGAGACTGCACTGCTTTAACAATTGTGGTTGAAAGCCAAGGAATATTGGGGGTTGCAGTTTTATAAAAGAACGGGGTTATGTGACGGAGAAGTCTCAGAACCTTCACAAAACAAATAATTTTTTTAAAATCTGGTATTCCCCCCCGCCCTCCAAAAGACCCTAATTCTATTTTTAAAAGATGATAAAGCAAAATAAAACCATAGCACGGAGGGTAAAAGGCTTGTTCCAACTGGAGCACAGTTATTTCAGATTCTCCCCTCTTCAGTTATTTTAGATTCCCGACCCTCTGACCTGGCCACAGAAGCCTGCGCCATCAGGAGAGTGGATGAAATTGGCATAGGCCTGGTTGGTACGGGAAATGACGGTTGCGACGGCATTCTGGTAGCTGCCTGAGGAGGTGGCCAGGAGAGGCAAAGCGGCCAATGGAATGTGGTCCTGGCTACTGGACAGACTGTCGCCGTCATGACTGTAGGGGCTGAGTCTGGAAAAGGAGACCATGAGAGAAACGATCAAGACACACTCTCAGACCAAGGACCTGATCATTCTCACAACACCCAGATCTTGGTACTGAGCCCAGGAGGTGACTCCAGATTACCTTCTGGATTTAAGGGCTAGAACTTAAGGAAGTTGGAGGCCCCTTTTCTGACCACAGTTTAAAAAGAGATCTTGGGCCAACGGTTTCTCCTTGATGTCCTGCCAGCAAGTGGGGAACTTTGGGGAAAAGCATATATATATATATATATATATATATATATATATATATATATATACACACGCACATACTTTTTAATTATTGTGTTCTACCCTAATATATATACAATGGTGGCCTATGAAAAAAGGGAACAGAATTACCTCATGAAAATCCTGCTCTAAGATCTCTCGTCAAAGTCTCAATACTTCACCCAAACCACAATCCCTAGGTTTGCACTTATCCACAGTAGCACATTATTCACACTGAGCCCCTTGCATGTCGCTAGGCACCATACACTACCACACACCTCACCCATTTCTACAAAACACCCACCCACCCCGAATAAAAGACTAGTGCTTGGAGAAGGTACCAGCGCTCTCCTTGAGCTCCTGCACAATCAACTGCCCAAAGCCCTGAGTCAGAAGGGAACAGTCCTGCTCCCACCAAGCGCTCTTGAGCCTGACAGAACATGCTTCCTACTTGGAGACGAGGGCGTAGGCAGCAGCACAGATAGGAGGGCAAGGCACCAGGCGCAGCGCAATGTGCCCCAGTGCCTCGGGGAAGTGTAGGCGGGTGACTGTGTCCAAGGTGGCGCTGAGCGTGTGCACATCGGCTTGTTTGGAGCCCGGCTCTCCCACGCCCTGGTCCAGGATGTTGCCGCTGTGGAGGATCAGGAAAAGCGCATGGATACGGCACGTCCCGGAGTTGCCTTCTGAGCCAGCCTATGGAAAGAGACATGTAGAACTGGGTCTGGTGTCAAGTTGGGGTTCTGGAAAAGTGACTTGGGAGGCAACAACAATGGTCCTGTAACCACAACCCTCTCCCATGTTTTGGCGCTATGGTTCTGAAGGTACCCACATGGGAAGGCAGTATGATGAGGAGGGGCTCACTCACCTCTGGTGGGCCAGGTGCCACAACACCATCACTGTCTGGTTTGGCCGCCACAGCATCAACTGCAAAGACAACAGTGTTTTAGTTAATGGCACCAGGCAGAGAAGGAAGAGAGAAAGCAATGGGAGGCACAAAGGATAGAAATCACAAATGGAACAGGAATAGCCTTCACAGGTAATTGGCAACTTGTGCTGCTTTCACTTACAAGATTGCAGCTATGCACTCATGAGGGGGAATACATAAATAAATGGAGGGGGAACCCACTGTTCCCCATTTTCCATTTATTCATTGTCCACACATCCAGTGGGTTTTCCTTGCTTACTGGGCTCTGGGAAAGTCACAGGATGGCCCTGTGAAGCTCCCAAAGGCCGGTAAGCAAAGCACTTCACTTATCAAATTTTGGGAAAGTGGTGTGAGGGCACTAGAAGCAATCCAGAGCCCTTGTGCCTCCTTCCCAAAGCCTGGTAAGCAGTGCTCCACCTTGCAGGGAGGCCAGTTCCTGGGGTCCTGACTTTACACAATTTCATTTTTACAAGTGGACCCCCTAGAACTGAAAACTTGCATAAGCTCTGAGTTACCTGTACTTCAAGGGACAGAATTATGCTGCCAGTGCCCCATGATCTTGTAGCTATAAGCAGAGAAGTCTAGAGCTCTGCATGAAAATGATTATGCTGCAATACCACCCTGGTATTATTTTTTCAAATTAGGTTTTATTGGTTTGGTTGGTTTGAGGGGGTGTGGGTTGGATGTTTTTTGTGTGTGGAGGATGTGCTTTTTTTTTGCTTGTTCTTTATTTGTTTTCAAGTGTTTGTGTGTGTTCTGCCTGTTGTTTTTTGGGGGAGGGGGTTCTGAAAAGCTCCAGATTTTGCTCTGTGAAATGAATATTCTGTGGTAACTATGGCAGTTTCTTAGATTTTCGCATATGACCCCAGCCCCATAGAAGTTGGAGACTCTTGGTGTAGAACATAGGCCATTTTCAGAATCTGAGATGTGCAGTTATAGAGTCTGAGATTTCTTAGCATCTCCAGAAGCACTACCAAAGACCAGCTGGATATTCCTCCATGCACAAATTCACTCACACAACGAGCAGACTCTATTCTGCATGGAACACTTGAACCGCTCTCTTACCAAGAACATCATCTGGCTCAATGGGTCGCTCTAGAGTGTCGAGAAAGTCATTTGAGTTCCACTTGGTGATTTCCTTGGCAAAAACATCATCACTGTCGGAGAAGTCTTCTAGGAAAGGAAAACTCATTGAGAGGCAAGTGCACTGCAGACACTGAACAAACTGCCATGTTTAACAGGACTGCACCAAAGTTCACGAACAGGAGATCTGCGCCCATCAGGGTAGACCAGAGGTTTTCAATCAGTGTGCCGTGACACCCTAGGGTGCCACCCAGGGTGCCACCCAGGGATGCAGCAGGAAACACTGCCCTCTGTTCCTTTTTCCTTCCCTCTCTCCGCTGATGCCCTCTCATGTCTCTGCCTCCCAAAGGCTTGCGTGGCTGTTTGTTACAGCAGCCCTGGCTACAAGCTCCCCAAGCAAATGGTGCTTCTGGGGCTGGCCAAGGGGTGCTTCCCAGGGCCCTGTGGGGCAGTGTGAGAAGGCACCTCTCTTTGGGGCGGGGGGCAGCTCAGAGACCAGTGGCAGAGGAATCCCAATGAGAGGGGAGAGGAGAGGAGGCTGAGGGAAGACTCCGCAAGGGAGGGTGTTTGAAAAAGGGTTAGAGGCTGCCAGCTCTGCAGGCAAAGGATGACATAACTGGGCTCCTGAGCCCCACAGGGGTGCTGCAGAAAGAAGGTAGTTGGTCAAGGGAACCGTGGACTCAAAAAGGTTGAAAATCTCTGGTGTAAATACTGAGCAAGATGGGCCAATGCTGTGTCTCAGTGTAAGGGAGCTTCCTATGTTTCCTATAAACTTGGAGCATTACACATGCAAAGCATACACTTTTCCTATGACCAAAAAGGTCTGCCTTTGCATGTGTGTGCATTCCTCTGTACAGAGAGTAAAAAAAACAGAGATTTTTATCTTCCCCAATCCACACAAATCGGATGAATCTGGGGAGATGGTTGAAAGATAAAACTAAACAAGCACAACTCCAAGCCCACAGAGGGCTGGTTCACACAGGTCCCTGTAAACCAGCCTCCACATGCTTGCAGTGGCAACTGTCAGAACCAACAGCAACAGGCACCCATAGCTCTCAGCCCTCTCAAAAACAGATGCATGCACAGAACCCTTCTGTACCCAGCACTGCATACCATGAGCATCAAAGAATTCCTCTTCAGAGCTGTTTTCAGAATCCCGTGCAATATTTTGCATCCGCCACTCCGATAAGCTGTGAGGAGATACTCCAGCTGTAGGGGCATCAAGCATAGAGTTTATGATCAAGAGGTAAAAAAACTCAAAAACTATCCTCATATCTAAAGCAAGCTTAACTTGCTCCCAATGCTGACATTATAAAATAACCCCAAAGTTTTCCCCATGAAAGCAACAGTTAGCTTCTTATCCTAGGGTATATACAGGAGATTATGTATGTGGAACAATGGGGGCAACTTCACCCTTACTGCAGCTCCGGCACTCAACATCGGTTGCTTACTACTGTATGACTAAGAAGAGGAAGTTTCACAATGGGAAGTCTGCCCTCTCTGTTTTTCTAATTTAAAAAAGCAGCAGCAGCAGCTACTGTTCATCTAGTACAAGAGAACGAGCCATGAAATTGATTAAGCTTAATTACAAACAACGGCAGGTAAAATTTATTTAAGAAGGGAACCGTTACACTTTTTTCCTTTTAAAATGTACAAGCGTGCATATGGAGATATGTCCCCCCATACTTTCAGGGTGTGAACACACACGCACACGCAGTATTGGGGTGTTTGAGGGATGAGGGAGAGGAGAGGAAAGGAAAGGAGAGAGAAAAAGTGTGTCACTAAAATGGACACTCTCCAATATGCCCATCCAAAAGCCTAACTCCAGCAGCAGTATAACTCTTTTACACCCAAAAGAAGGGGCAGGAGGGGAAACCCTCTATATCCTCCTCACACCTTCCCGCTACACTGCCGTTTGATGCCTCCATTTGCTGGAAATGACTGCTCACCAGCATGCTGAGAAGAATACGATGACCGAGAAGACGACGACCACTGCTTGGCAAATGGATCATCTGGAGAGGAATCCGGAGCCCTTAGGTTGTCGACTCGGTCCTGCTTCTCGCAGCCACCCAGCTCAGCCGGGCTCTCAGGGCTGGGCACTGCAGGCCCTGTGTCGGGCTCGATGCACTTGGCCATTTTCTGAGCCAGCATGAGTGCCGTCTCTTCCTCCAGCCTCCGGATGTCGTCCATGGTGAGATCTATCCATTCATCCTGCCAGCACCAGGCCTGGCGGTGGGCCCGGAGCATCACCTTCCGCAGACCTGCAGGGGATGCCACAAACCATGGGGCCACTTGCTCTTCTCCCCCCAGGAAGAATCAGGCCTATCATCAGGCCTAGCTCCAGCTCCCAGTGCATTATGGGACAATACCGGCATGAGATATTATACCTTTAAATGTTTCCATCGCCCATTTCCCTCAAAGCTAAGGAAAGCATTAAGGTCCAGTTCAGATTAACAAGATAAACCAAATTTAGAGAATTGGGAGGCCATTGGATTAAATGCCCCATCCCTGCTTGTGTGTGGATCCCACTCACACATCCAGCTTCGCTGCTTGAAGCCAAACAGGAAGTGCTGGCCTGACCTGCTGCCGCCACTGCTGCTCTGCTCGCGCCAAAGCATCCCTTTCCTAGGTTGCATGTCGCCAGCGAGATTGATGAGATCTTGCCAGAAATCAGCACCAATGCTGGCACCACTTTTCCAGGGGTGCATGGGAACCACTCCACCAGGGGTTTCCGGTGCCCAAGGTGGCTGCTTCACTCAACCTCATGGGCAGACCAGCGCTGCACGCACCTAACCTTCTCTATCTCATCCTGCCATTATATTTCAGCCATCATCAACCCTGGTTAAAACTGTGACTAGGAATGAATCTGCACTCCCTTTGAAAGGCTGGTTTTAAAACCAAACCCCAAAACACACAAAGTTAAGTGCCAAGTTAGATGTCGAACCATCCATGCAATCTCCAACTGTGAATTTATTTTTTAAGTAAATTGGGGGGGGGGGGGTTCCCTCCAGATCAGAACTCTGGCATGGAGACTAGGTGGGGCTATAACCCTTTGTCCCTGGCTAAAGCCGCAATCTGAATTGGGGGTGGGGGGGTTCTAGGCCAGCAATTTGCATTGGGGGGGGGAGGAAATTCCCATACCAATGTAAATAGCAGGCATGGGTGCCCCACTCTGGACTGCAACAAGGGTCAAAGGTATACTCCTGCCGCTGTCACCACCCCACCGAGAACGAGGGCTCCATTCTGGATTGGGCTTCCTGCACTTGCAACTCACGTTTTAAAAACCATTTATGCAATTGTTAACTGTGTGAATGATATCTCAACTTGCCTCAGCCTTAGCTAGTAAAATGCAGGGAAGGGAGAAGGCATGCATAACCCTCACAGCCCAATCCCAATTCTGAGTTCAGTAGTGAGTCTGAAAAAGGAATAAGCCTAAGCCAAAATCCAATACCCACACAGTTTTTGCAGGAAATATCTATGGGTAAAAGCAGGCAGGAATCCTGTCTGTCATACTGGAAGAAACTCTTATCTGACAATGCCATGCCTTCCTTTTCACCACCCTATCACCTCACCCAACATTTCCCTGGAGGCAATTAATAAACAATGCAAAAGCAAATTAAGCATACTGCTTCTGGCAAGGAACCATCTGGTCGGATGGTTCATAAAGGAACCATCACTCGGAGAAGCTTATATTTTGGTGCTTCATCAAGTCACGAAGGATCTATTGTCATATGTGAATTATCAGTCTATTTCTTTAATAAATAAAACCTTGACTTCTTAGCTAAACGCCTGCAGCAGGCTGCTTCTACTTTCAGTCCCCCCTGAAGAAGCAAGCAATCTGTACAGTGGTACCTCGGGTTACATACGCTTCAGGTTACAGACTCTGCTAGCCCAGAAATAGTGCTTCAGGTTAAGAACTTTGCTTCAGGATGAGAACAGATATTGTCCTCTGTCGGCGCGGCAGCAGCAGAAGGCCCCATTAGCTAAAGTGGTGCTTCAGGTTAAGAACAGTTTCAGGTTAAGTACGGACCTCCGGAACGAATTAAGTACTTAACCCGAGGTACCACTGTAATGCCAAGGCACAGACAACATAAAGCTGCTAAAAGATCTGATAACCCTTTGCTAAGAACATAAAAAAGAAGCAATTTTGTCGATAGATGCAGAGAAGGCATTCCACCAAATCAAATGGAAAGCCTTTGGACTCCCCACCCTCCAAAAAGATGCCACACGACTCTGTTGTTTTTGTTGCAACAGGCTAACCCAGCTACTCCTCAGGAATAACATCCACACATCTTAGAATTTATTATTATGCCATGGACTATGGATCATGCATACATTAGAGTCAGCCAAGTACCGTATTTTTCGTCCTATAGGACGCACCAGCCCATAGGACGCACCTAGTTTTCAGGGGGGGGAAATCAAGGGGGAAAATATGATTCCCCCCCCCCCCCGCAGCTCTGGGAGCAGTGGACAGGCTGCACACAGCCTGTGCGCTACTCCAAAACCTTCTCCCTGCTTTTGCGGGAGGTGGCCGAATTCCCCCACCTCCCGCAAAAGCCCACAGGAGCCCCACGTGACTCCTGCGGGCTTTTCGACCAGGAAGGAGAAGGGACTGAAACGGCCAGTCAGTCCCTTCTCCCTCCTCGGGGAAAAGCCCCCAAGAGCGGTGCGCTCTTTAAATGGTGCGCGGCTCCTGCGGGCTTTTCTAGGAGATGGGGGAATTCCCCCCCCCCCTCGTAGAAAAGCCAGCAGAAGCCGCGGAGCCCCTTTAAAGAGCGCGCGGCTTTTGCCTGCTTTTGCGGGAGGTGGGGGAATTCCCCCATCTCCCGCAAAACCCAGCAGGAGGGAGAAGGGACTGACTGCCAGTCAGTCCCTTCTCCCTCCTTGGGGAAAAGCCCCCAAGAGCCGCTCGCTCTTTAAAGGGTGCGCAGCTCCTGCAGGCTTTTCTAGGAGGTGGGGGGATTCCCCCACCTCCTAGAAAAGCCAGCAGAAGCCACGGAGCCCCTTTAAAGAGCGTGCAGCTTTTGCCTGCTTTTGTGGGAGGTGGGGGAATTCCCCCATCTCCCGCAAAAGCCCAAAGGAGGGTTGGAGAGTAGATGGAAGGCGTGGCGTGCCTTCCTGCTGCCCCCCATCCTCTGGGGCTGGTGATGGGGGAAACGCTGCTTTCCCCACCGCTAGCCTCGAAGCCGGGTTGGAAAGTAGCGGCAAGGCGTCACGCACCTTCCTGCTGCCCCCCATCCTCTGGGGCTGGCGATGGAGGAAGCACTGCTTTCCCCACCGCCAGCCTCAAACCCGGGTTGGAGAGTAGCGGCAAGGCGTCGCGCGCCTTCCTGCTGCCCCCCATCCTCTGGGGCTGGCGATGGGGGAAGCACTGCTTTCCCCACCGCCAGCCTCAAAGAGCAGGCTCTCCTGGCTTCAGCGGAAGCAACGCGAAGCCTCCGGAGTGCAGGCTTCGGAGGCTTCGCGTTGCTATCGCTGAAGCCAAGGAGTCTGCATTCGCCCCATAAGACGCACACACATTTCCCCTTCATTTTTGGAGGGGGAAAAGTGCGTCTTATAGGGCGAAAAATATGGTACATAGTGCTTTAACATGGGAAGAAGTTGCTGCTTTTCACATAACAATGGATTAACACTCCCCTGCCCTCCTATGAACCGGCAATTTATCAACACCGAATGCAAAGAAGATAAATACAAGAACATTTAGTCAGCTTTTCTTGAGACTTATGCATTGTAGCCAGCGGTTCTTTACTATTTATCTTTCCCATTTGTATGGTCAAGCACTTTAACCCATCTATCTTCCTCGTGTCCCCTTTCCCTATTTTAATTTTCCCCTTTTAGTTTTCGTTTGAGTATTAATTGTATTTGTACTGTTTGAAAATCGTAATGCAAAAAGTTTCATTTAAGTTCAAATGAGATAAAACTTCTGGCAATCCAGCTTCACATTTAGAGTGAACAAAATTTCTCACAGATAATTATTTCAATCTGAAGTCTCTGTCTCAGAAATTCAGAGCTCTGCGCTCCAAACCAAGAAGTGAAAAATCTATACGCAGTCCATGGAGACAGTTTGCCTCCCTCATAATTCTTCACACCACTAACATCATTGTAGCATGCAGGGACCAAGCTAAGCAAGCAAGCAGAGGGGTGTTTGCTGGCGCAAGATTAGGCACCACTTCAAAGCTGGAAGTTGCTGGTGCAAGATTCAACACAAATTCAAATTCAGGACACGCCAGGAACTAATTCGCACAGTGTTTCTAAAAAAGGGCAGATTCTAACTCTGCTTAATTTGTTACGCACAGTTTTCCTTTATGAGCCTACCACACAGTTTTGATGAGATTTCCTATAGCATATCCCATAGCATGACCTAAGCAAGGGTCCCACAAACTGTGTCTGAGCTTAATAGCCAATTACTATTTTATGGCACCTCTGTCCCGCCACCTTTCCTGGAGACTTTTGCACTTTGAGACCTACTTTAATTGTGCTCTTGGCACCAGTCCCTCTTTTGTCAGCATGGCTTTCTTTCTTTCTCTCTCTCTCTCTCTCTCTCTCTCTCTCTCTCTCTCTCTCCCTCTCCAAGTCACCGGTACTCTTGCTGCCTCTCTCACAATGTCCTTCTTCAACTACCTGCCTGCTTTCTCCCAGGACATGAGCAGCTCACTGGGATACCACATCCAATTTGTTGAGGGCTGGGGCTGCACAACACTTGGAGAACAGCAGCATCAGGAAGTGCATCCCACACACCAAAGAGCGAACAAATCAGATCCCTCGCTTGGCACTTAGTTCAGCCAGATCTTGAGGCTAACTCCAGAGCTTTGGCAGAGGCTGACTGGCCAGTACTTGTGGCAGTGATGTGAAGAAAGGCAGCCCATCTCAACGGAGACCACAGGTATTGCAGTTATGGTTCCCACTTGTCTAGAACAGGCTTCCTCAACCTCGGCCCTCCAGATGTTTTGAGACTACAGTTCCCAGCATCCCTGACCACTGGTCCTGCTAGCTAGGAATCATGGGAGTTGTAGGCCAAAAACATCTGGAGGACCGAGGTTGAGGAAGCCTGGTTTAGAAGGTGTGGGCCACAAATAAACACTTGCATTATCCCTTGCAACTAGTAGAGGAATATGGAGAGGATGCTGCCTTTGAAAAGAACAGGCAATCCAATCGTTCCTTTTCACATCAGATAAACAAAATTACGCTGAATATTGAAACATCCCAAATTGCTCCTTCATTGCAAGTTTTCCAAGAGACGCTTGGAATTGCTGCTGGATCTTTGGGCAGTTATTAAACCTAATTTCACACCAAAACAGTGTGAACAGAAGGGACAGTTCAGCTGAGAAGTACTGACTGAATGCTGCCAGTGTGAGGAAATGGTACCAATGGTCAGGGGTGATGGGAGTTCAGCAACCTCAAGAGGTCCACAGGTTCCCCACTGCTGCCCTAGCCCAACCCACTCGTTTGAAAAAGTCTGCAGCAGACGGAAACGTGGGGAGCATCCTCATAAGCTTACCTACATCATGGATGAACTGCTCAATCTTGGACTGCATGCCCCAGTAGCGAAACTCCACCTTGCAAAGCTTGTAGGCGCACATGAGTGGTCCCGCGGCTGCATTCTCCAGCCAGTCATCTCCCAGAGGCCCACGTCCTGTTTTGGCTGAGTGGTAAAGCCGTGGGTCTTCCTCCGCCTTGTATTCGCCGGGTGAGATGGGGTCCCGCACAATGTCAATTGTGTCTGTGGGTAAGCAGAGTGGGGGGGGGGTGAGCTGGAAGCAAGCCCCTGGCCTCCGTCAGAAAGTAAGACAGCTTTCCTTCTGATGTGGAGCCTGCCCTTCCCTCCCAAGTCCCAGAGTCTGCTCAGACCCCTAGCAAAGACATTTCTTTGCCTCTTCCTCCTGTACACCTTCTGTTAGGAGTCCCGTTTCCCCCCCTCCGGTCCTGAATTCTTAACATGTGTGCACATGAATGGGGCGTGTGAGTGTGAGAGCCAGTGAGAACGGAGTGTGCACTTGCGTATGCATTTAGCCCTGTCTTCTGCTTGTACGTGCTGACCACCTTCCCCCAAGCAAACCTGGTGGGGCGAGGCAGGGGAGGTTCCCCACCCACGCCCTACAGGAAAGACACACTACATGTGATGACCTAAACCTGAACCAGAATCGCCTCACCACAAAACATCACCAGAGATCCCTCACTAGCCTCACCCACCTAACCTGCCCCAGGTACTCCGCATGGCAGCACCAACATGTCCCGCAACATCCTCCGTAACACAAAAAGGGGAGGGGACGCCCCGTCTTTGAACACTCACCCAGAATCCTTTGCCTGCGCTCCACAGCACTCAGGTTGAAGACATTGTTCTGTTTCCCGGCGTCTGGTCGGTAATAGGTCTCAATCTCAATAGAAAACTTCTCCACAAAGGGGCAGGTGTATCTGCAGGGGGAAGGCGGTGAAACTGGCAGCCTTGCCCCCACCTGCCTTGAGCTCTCAGGCCCCAGCCTCTGGTCAGGATACAGCCCCCTCAGCTTTCCCCCTCCCCTGCCAAGGTTCGCCCCCATTTTACCTGGTGCGCGTGTAGGGATAGGCATTCCAGGACTCTTCCTCCACCTGCAGAGCTGCCTTGGGTAGGAGGGCACGGAACCAGCTAGGGATGTGAGAGCCCACATGGTAGATCTTGTGTGTATACTGACCGCTGCCGCCTGGGCCATCGCTGTAGGGCCGGTTGGACAGGATCTCCACCCCACTGCCCTCGCCGCTCGACTCCTCACGGCTCTTCTTCTAGGGAGCACGAGAGCCAGCTCTGCTCAGCCTGTGCCCCACAATGTCCCTCACCCTGCAACCCCACTCTCACATCCCTCAGTCCTGCTCAGCTTCTGACTCCCACCCACGCAGCCCTGTTGATCCCAGGGCTTGAGCCACACCCATCTGGCGCAGGCACCCACCACCTCATTCAACACCGAGGTTACCTGAATCATGTAGAGCTGAGCCACTTGGTACTCTGTCAGGCTCATGGGCAGCAGAATGTGATATTCCTTGATCAACATATTGGCAGTCAGGCCCTGTGAGTCGAAGCAGAGCAGGGAATAAGTACACGCAGCCAGGACAGAGATGGGAGAGCTATGTGAGTGGCCACTGTGCACTGAGGGATCTATTTACGGTCCCAGGTTCAATTCCCAGCAGCTCCAGGTAGGGCTCGGAGGCCTCCCTGAAACCCTGGAGAGCTTCTGCCAGTCAGTGTTGACAATACTGAACTAGATGGAGCAATGGTCTGATGATCTGACTCAAGGTATGGCAGCTTCCTATAGAGGAGGTGTGGTTCAACTGGGAAGGTGAGGTTAAGGCAGCTGAAGGCAACTGAGATGTGAACAATAGTGCCTCCCAGAACATCTACCACAGGGATCTTTTTTCTTTTGAGGGGACATTTTGTCCCATGCACTGTGTCAATGTTTTTGCTTTTTCACCTATCTGAATAATTTTATGAACCCCACACAGGAGCTTTGTTTTGCTTCAGTTCAGCCTGTGAGGAAACAGGCATGTGTTGAGATGAATTACTACCTACATATGAGGGTGACAAGGATTCTCTGACAAAAGGTGGCAGCGCTTAACTATGTTCTCGCTTCCTCAGAAGGAGAGAAGCCTGAAAGAAATCCCCATTTGACCTTATTCCAAACTACAACCCACTGGGTAGGTTTCCATAGTAACTGTAGGCCAATGAGAGGCTAGGGAGTTTCAACACACTGGAAAGGAAATGCAGTGGGGAGCCAGAGAGAAGTGCCACCATTTTGATGCTCCACTCCTTGCTGGACTCTGGAGTCCTTTAACCCCAGGGTGAGCAGAGAGCATATCAGCAGCACTTGCCAGTTCTGTGGTTGACTGGCAAAGGTTTCTGACTCACAGTTGTCTAATAATAGCAAGAAGTAAAAAGTCCCTCATCTCACCCTTACATTAGGTTCTTGGATATTAATGTTAATAATAATAATTTTATGTGCTGCCCATCTGACTGGGTTGCCCCAGCCACTCTGGGCAGCATTCAACAAATGATAAAAGCACAGTAAAACATCAAACATTAAAAACCTATACAGGGCTGCCTTCAGATGTCTTCTAAAAGTCAGGTAGTTGTTTATGTGGGGACCGAGGGGTGGAATTTTGTGTGAAAGGACTTCTGTGCTAGGTTTTGGTACTGATTGCTAATTCCTATGCTGAGCATGCGTTCAGACAAACCACCCTATTCCTCCATCCTTAGCATATGTCCACCTGGCTGAGCCACTAGTTGTACCTGGCACTGGTTGGTGGATCTTGGGGTTCTAGTAAAAAACACAGCAGATCCCATAGGTTTGAAGTCCACCTAACTTGCTCTACCCTGCCTATGCAACAGGCAGATCCAACACACTCTCCACTCCTCCCACCTATGCATCCCCACACTGCCCTTACACTTACGTTTACCTCTGTTACTACATCAGCAAACTTCAAACTGCTTGTTTCTCTAAGGCTGGGGTCTTAGAGAAAGTGGGGTCCCACTCAGTATGGAGCTGCTCAAGTCATAAATGTACCTTGTAAACATGTTCATTATGGAGCAAATCTTAGAATCATAGAATTGTAGAGTTGCCCAAAGTGGAGCTCAAAACCATGACCTGAGATTAAAAGTCTCATGCTCTACTGACTGAACTATCCCAGTGGTGTTAAAACATGTATAGGACTGCCCTACAAATCCAGACCTTTCACTTCAAGTTCTTGCTTTGTGGCACGTTGTAAACCACCTTGGCAAAGACTTAGAATCGCCATCTTTTTGTCTCCTCCTATGCCTTTTACAACCGCATGGCAGGCAGAAATAAAACAGGTGTAGCTGGCCCCGCACCAGGCACCTGGGAAATCTGGCCTGGAAAGGAGGGGTGCCGCCACCACCACTGGCTCCCAACCGCAGGCAGAGTGGCGGAGGAGGTAGGAAAGCAGGGGGAGGGGAGGGGGGAGAGAGATGCCTCCCTCCATCGCATGCACGAGTGTGTGCACACAGTCCGCCCACCACAAGGTCTGAGGGGAGGTGAAACGGCTCCCTCTTTAAAAAGTTTGCTGACCCCTGTTCTAATCACATCCCTCCCCCTCCAAAGAATCCCAGGCACTATAGTTTACCTCTCACAGAGCTACAATTCTCAGCACCCTTAACAAACTAAGTTCCCATGATTCTTGGCAGGGGTGTGTGTGCTGCCTGAATCTCTGCCTAGCATGAAACCTTTAAAGGCACAGGAGTCCTGCCAGGAAAAAAAGTCTGCAACTTTAATAGTGGACAGGTCTCCTGTATGTTCCCTGCCATGCCCACACATCCTCCTGCTCTGCCTCTTGGCCCTTGCACTTTGCACCAACACTCAGCTTTCCTTAAGAATACTTAAACATTCATGTAGCACATTTAAAGCTTTCAAAATATAACATAAATTATCTCAGTAATCTAAGCAACAGCCCTGCAAGGCTGTCCAGTGTTATAATCCCCATGCATACGAAGAGTTGAGGCTGCAGGAAGAGGTGTTTGACTCACATCTCACACTTTAACTGCTACACTACATCAGTCCTCACAAATCCTTGCACTCCAGATCCTGAAAACAGCGCTGTGAGTTGTCAGAAGACTGCCCACCATCGTATTCAAAATAACGCAGCATGGGCAATAAGCACTAGTCAGCAACTTGTACCATTGCCAGAGATGTCTGTATGGGAAAAGGTGGGCTGAGCATAACACACGGAGGCAGCTCAAAGGCATCCCTGCATGCCTGCTGTGTCGCTCGCTCCAAGGGGAGGTGACATCCTACCCCAGGCTCCTTCACTACCCAATAATCATTTGCAAGCGTGCTTCTTCCAAGGCTCAGTATGTAAGATTCTGAGCTTGAAAACAAAACCCTTCCACTGAAGTATCACCAGAGAAACTTCTTCATGTGCATCTCACACAATATTCTCATCTCCAGTTGTGATCACTTGAGACCTTGGAGAGAAATTATTGTTTTGGGGGACAATGGGGTGGAACCATGCCTGAGTCAAAAGATTAAAGAGTGAACACAGTGCCCTATTCATGTTTCATATGAAGTTGGTTTGTTCCCACGAATTGTACCAGCATGCCTCTTAACTGAATTTCATATTCCCTTATAAAGTCATGTCCAGCAATAACTTCATGCCCAAGCACTCTCATGTCTCAGATGCAAGCAATCCCCTTGGCCAGCTACGCATTTAATATGCATCTTGTTTTCTTCTGCAAATCTCCCAGCCTCAGCAGTTCGAATTCCAGCCTACACATGCACATATGCACACACACACTTGTTGGGAACATGCTCTTTTTATCCAGACCAAATAACTGTCAGCATTTAAATGGTGAGTAGAAAGATGATAGATAACAGGATGGAATATGTTTAAGGTTCAATCCTAGGTACACTTGGAGTGCCATCTTCACCCTGTCCGCTCAATCCCGAGCAGTATACACCCAGGTAAGTGGAGTTAGGGGTTAGGACTGCAACATTACTTATGCATTGGGATTCAGCTGCAGAACTGCAGAGTTTTACTAAGCACATTTGCTGGGGGAAAGTCTACACTAGCATCCATCTGACATACTTCTGAGTAAACATATGCAGGATTTTATTGCAGGGTCTCCAGTAGTTTAGCCCTAAACTCAGGACACTATGAATTTTTGTTTGCCTCTTGGCGTATTAAGCTCCGAATTGATGTTTTTTCTCCTCATGAAGGAAAACGGAAGCAAAGCTGCCACAAAGCACACTCGCCTCAAGAAACACTGAGCTCACTCCCACCTAACAGCCGGGTTTTCAATATGCTTGCCCTGACCAAAAAAATAAAGTGTTGCTATCCCTTTCCCGCGACACCTTCAGTAATCCTAGCACAGTCGAAGTTAGAAGGTGCTGTTTACCCAACCGCTTGCGAAGCCTTCAGCTCCTCCGTTCATTTTACGACATACAAGGCACAGGAGCCCTGCTGGTTTGGCACATGATGGCAACCTGACAGAGCAACTCAAGAGGCAGCAGTTCAAGCGCATCCCCGCCCAGCAGCCAAGATTCCGTTAAGCCTAGGCTTCGTGTGGCGAAACTCCAGCAAACATTTGAACCAAGGCTCGAGGCAAGCCTCAGCAAAGCCCACAAACTCACAGGGAGAGCCAGAGAATGTACGTCGTTTAGCGCCACATCCTTTCACGCAGGGCAGATATCCTCCCAGACGCGGGAGAACGGAGCCACCTAAGCCCCACACAGCGGTCGGCACTGAGTTCCAATCCTACCCTACAGCGGTTTCCAGATGTGGGGAAGACGCGCTGGGCCACATGGTTTCACTTTCAGGGGCCCAGGAGGCAACGCGCCCACTTCTCCCTGCGGGGCCCCCCATGACGCCTTCTGCAGCTCCCCGCGCTCCTTCTGCACCCCAATCATGCACACGCCTCTCCCCGGGCTCCCAGCCCCGCTCCCTCGCCTCCCTGCCCTGCGTGGACCCACACGGCCGCCACCCGCTCCCGGGACCAGACCTGTGGCTCCTTGGAGGGCTGCCGGCGGCGGGGTGAGCAGCGGTATGCTGCCTGCGACGGGGCTCGGGGGGCGAAGGAGCCGGGAGCGCCGGCCTCACAGAGTCTGCCCCCCCGCTCCCATCCTCGCGCTGCCCCGCGCTACTCGCGCGCGGCCGAGCATCGGCTCCCGCGGCGGGATCATGGTGTGGGGCTGGGCGGGCGATGGGGGCGGCCCGGGAGGCAGGCGGGGGTCTCGTCCGGGCAGGGACAGGCGAAGCTAGCCGAGCCGTCCGCGTCGCCGCAGCAGAGAAGCGCGCCCGCTCAGCCGCAGTCTCGCCGTCCTTGCTTGGGGAGGAGGGGGGAGGAGAAAGCGTGACTGGGAGGGGAAGGAAACGCGGCTCGTGTGAAGGAGTGCAGAGGTGGTGGGGGCAGCGGGAGGAGGCAGGCTCCGTGCAAGGCGGCGGAGAAGCGGGGGGGGGGGGGAGCAGTTGCAGTGTGGCGCCTCGAGGGCGGGGATCTTTCCAGGTAGAGGGGACGGGGCCGGCGGCGGTAGAGTCACGTTTATTATGCGCAGAGCTTGGGATGCAAGCACACACCGCGCAGCCGAGGAGGTGTCGCGAAGCAGCAATGCAATCCAGCAGCGCGCAGGCGGGGGCCGCGGGAGGATGCCTAAGCCCCGGGGTTCCCTCCAGCCTTTGGATTCAAGACTCGTAGGAGCGAGCGAGGCCGCTTGCCAACCCAGTCCTTTTTTAGCACAGGCGGAGGTTTCCATAGAAACTGCGCCCCGTAGCTCGGAAGGCGGGGCGGGGGGGGACTCGGCGCGCGCGTTCTTCTCTCCCACTCCTCCTCCTGTGACATCACAGCTCATTACCCGGGAAACGCCAGTGACGTCAAGATGCTGGTGACGTCAATAACCCAAAGGAACGGGCAGCTGTGGAGCGGCGTCGCGGCTAAAGAAGGCTCCAGAACATATTTGTGCGCAAGTTCCCCAATGATCGACATTATATTTTTTTAAAAAAACCCCATGGCTTATTTTTTTTAAGCCGCACTCAGCTCTGGAAGACTTTTGCGTTAGACCCACATTCGAACTGTCAAAACGGAATTGATCGCCAGCAGATTGTCTCTCTCGCTGACTTTTAGATGCAGCTTTCATCGCTCTGACAAAGCCCCGCACACCCCCTTGCCTGCTTAGAATCACAGCGCCCCTCCATCCCACTGAGTGCACTGAAGGTCTCCAATAAGCCTTGCAGCGTTTATGTGTATGAGAGGTTGTAGAAGATTAGCAAAACAAGCATTACACATACTGTTGTGTAAGTAACAGAAATATCACTTTTTCCATAGGACAAAATTAATCCAGCATTCAGACATAGATCCCATGTCCAATATATCCCATGTCCCCAGTGTTTATGCCAGATGAAGGAACAGGCTGCCATACAACTTACTGTCATATTTCCCACCATATAGTACAGCTTTTTTCTTTTTCTTTTTTGCAATTATTTAAAAAGAAAAATAACAAGCCTATATTCTTCTCAGTCACCTTCCTATTATTGTTGGGGACAATAGAGAACAAAAGCACATTATTTTAACCTCCGCTGAATGCCGGTTCAGCTGATTTCAGAACTACAGCATTCCAGTTTGGTAATGGGCAACTCTTTTAACAGCAAGTCCCTTCTCAGAATAAATACACTTACATTTCTAGGCATGGTTCAATTTAGATCCAGCCTTTTGCATATTTAGTACATTGCCACTTCCCAAGGAATTTATGTTTTCACATTTAGCCCTTGTATCCAGAGTATTCTTGCTCAAAACACCACACCCAGCTGAGCTCCAGTTTTTTTGTAGCTACTTAGGAAAGGGATTTAAGCAAGCAGTCTGACCTTCAAGTTTACACAGAAGTGAACAAGAGTACCTTTAACACTAGGAAAAGGGTAAAAGGAAAACTGCCAATACAACTCCTTTATCAAAATCTATGGTATATCTGGATTTAGAATGTTGCAAGCTGGGATATTCACATTCCAGCACAATCTTGTTTTTATACACATTAGTTTTATAGTGTTCTTAGTGGTGGCATAGTTTGGCAGGTCATTTTGTTCTGTACTGTGGTATATTCCAGTTTGCTACTAATTTCAGCTTCCCATTTCTTTGTTTCGAACTGCTGCTAACAAAGGATTCATTCTTCAAGGCCCACAACTTGCATGCACACACACACCAGCAGCAGGTAACTTCTGGCTACACTGCAACTCTCATTTTCTCCACCTATTGGCCATGGTGGGGCTGATGAGAGTTGGGAGTCCCAAAAACATCTGCTGGGCCACAGGCTTCCTACTCCTGGAAGAAACACTGGCTGAGAGGGATGATCATTTGCACCTTGATCAATAAACCTCACTGATTTAAACAGGACTCAATCTCTGATAAGTGTACAGAATCGGAAACATTGCTCCTTAGGTTAAGGTACACACATATTTTGCATCTCTCTCCCTCCTTCAGTCTCAAATTTCTACAAATCACAACTCAGTATAAACAGTTCACTTAAGAGCCACGTGACTTCATTCCTTTCCTAACACATCTCTCTTTCCCAAAACTAAACAGCTAACAAAATGATTAAGTGCAGTTAATTTAACACCATTAAGACTTAAAACAGCACCATTTTACTCCATCCAATATTAACATTCTAGAAATTAAATCCTACATGTACATTTTATTTCACATTCAGAGGCTGCTTGTATATTGAAAAGTTTCTTCCTGCAATATGCAATGATCGAAGAAGACAGCAGTGGTTCTCATTGATCTGATAGAACATAGATTTTTGGCTTAGCACTGTAGCCTGGTTAATGAAAAATATTTAACTGCAGCTGTATCCTTCAGGCTTTTACACAGAATCACTTTTACACAATACTGCCTATCACTTTGTTTTGCAGTCCCTTGCATGTTTCTCTCAAGGTTATGCTTCTGCCGCAGGAAACTCACATTTCCCAAGCTCTCAAAGGATGTCACAAGCTAAAGGAACTATTACTTCCTCCCACCTCTGTGAAATTTGTTGATACAGTGGTACCTCAGGTTACATATGCTTCAGGTTACAGACTCCACTAACCCAGAAATATTACCTCGGGTTAAGAACTTTGCTTCAGGATGAGAACAGAAATTGTGTTCCAGCGGCATAGCAGGCCCCATTAGCTAAAGTGATGCTTCAGGTTAAGAACAGTTTGAGGTTAAGAACAGACAGAACAAATTAAGTTCTTGATCTGAGGTACCACTGTACTGACTTCCATGTGGATATAGATATGGAATTATCTAGTTCTGATATTCCTGCATGGCAGGGGGTTGGACTAGATTGCCCCTGGGGTCCCATCCAAGTCTTAAGATTCTGATTCTATGATACTATATTATGAGTGACAGGAGACAGGTCTATCCCAGATACTTGCACACAGAGGCCTGGATTCAACTAACCTGGTGTGCTGAGAGAAGCCAGTGCAAGGGCTCCCACCAGCACAATGGGGCTCTCCTTCCCCACATCCGCTCCGGAGGGTCAGGAGAACCCCCCAGAACATGAACCTACTGCACACAAAAAGGGCTTTCTTTAAAAAGCTTTCAAAATAAAGAGATTTTGTTTCACCTATGCCTAGGATGCATCTTCTCATTAAAGGCAGGCAAAGATCGAAGTACAAATGGGCATTCTTAACAATGAGTCTCAAAGGGTAGCATTTAATATTGTTTATACTACTGCACAGTCAGACATTTTATCAAACACAAAAGCCAAAACTACTCGGATGACTCCTTAGACCCATTTTTACACACCTCTACTTGCAAGTAAACCTTAGTTATCTGAACAGAGCTTACTTGCAAAGTAGGATTATACATCAACCAACCAAACTGTGTTCATAATTCAACTTTTTTAAAAAAATGCATTAAAAAGAAAAATGTTAATTCAGCACCTGCTTAAAACGTGTTTCCTAACCTTTGCTGTTGCTCAGCTCCAGCATCTGATTTAATTGCTTTCAGCTGCATTTATTTTACTGCATTGTATTGCATTTTAAATTGTTTACACCACCTCAAGACTATTACAGGAAGCAGTATAAAAATCTCTTAATAAACAAATCCCCCTTCAGTTCTAAAAAAAAGCTTTTAAGACTTAGCAAGTATTCTGGGACCAAATGTGCAACCCTGCTCTGCCCTTTTCAAGTGGCCAAAAGTCTCTAGAAAACAAAAGGGGCATTTTAGGCCAAACGGGTTTGGAATATTTGCCACCCCCTGCCTTTCTCTAAGGTGGCCCAGACTAGGTATTCCTCAGGAACAACGCACCTTCTCATCTCACCTTTGGGCACATCGTGAATTACCAGTCAGTAGTAGCCTTAAGGGCTGAAGGACACTTTACGCCAGCAAACACACAACCAAAGTTTACCTCCCAGCTTTAATGTGAAGGCAGGCCATTTGTGGAAGAGAATCCAGACAGAAAGAGAGTGCTTACTTACTCTTGCTCAATCCTCATGCCACCCTTCTTTTTCTACAGCTAGCAGGCATGAGCAAGCCACTCTTAGCCACTTCTTACATGCAAATCTCAGACACACCTTGCTTTGGAGACCCATGCTCCATTCATAGAATCTAGCTATGCTCATAGCATCCAGCCTTGTCCCAGTAACAACCTTGGGAATGAAACAGGAGCCCAGTATAATCCTGAGTAAGAGTCATATTAAATAAAAACCAATTTTCTACTGAAATACTAAAGCTAGTTTCATTTCTGGTTTGGAGATAATCACTTCTGCAATGAATGTACGAAGTGCGAAAATAGGCATCAAGTTAGGCCTCTTCTAAAGAACCTGGCTTGATTTTCCATGGTTAAAAGCAGCAGCAACCAGAAACTTAACAACCATCCCCTCAAAACCCAACAAAAATGGAGGAGGAGGAATTTGGGACAACTTTACAGAACAGCATGAGATTGGAGCTTTGACACAGTAATAACAGCACAGACAGATTAGATAGGAGTAGAAATATTTTATTACAAGTTTCCCAATACAGGCTCAGTGACGGCTGGCTGAGGCTTCTTTTACAAGTGGTAGGGAAGGCCTTGTGCTGCTTTACTAAAAAAGCACATCTTCCACTATGGGCCCTCGGTAATGTCTTCGTGAGGAAGAGACTACTTCCTTCACCACCACATGCGGGGGGAAAATAGAAAACCACAGCGAAGAACAGGTAATCCAAATTCCAACTTTTTCCTTTTACTTATTTAAAAAAACCTTGCATTTATAAAGACATAGACTTGCTACCAGCCATTATTCTCATCAGTTGACCAGAAGGTGTAAGCAACAAGCTCTTTTCTGCATCTACTCCCAGAGTGCCAATTGGTGGGAAGTTCTGTGATGCAGTAGAAGCTTCAGATTATTAGGCGCCAATTGGTGTAAAGGTCTTTGAAGGTGATCACAGTTCTAGGACTTGAGACACTGATTGGTGGAAAGATTTGAAGGGGTGAGGGTGGGGGGAAATCTCCAGATTCCAAAATGTTGATTGGCCAGAAAGTGCCAGGGTCCTCCAGGGGCAGCGCCAGGAGGAAGCGACTGTTACGTTCGGGCATTGCGCTCTGTCTCTGCCAGACACTCTCTAACCAGCGCCCGGGCATGAATAATTCCTGCGAAGGAAAGGCACAAGACTTAAGACACACTGAGCAATCAGTTTCATCGTACCAACTCAACAGTCCCTTGTTTGCCAAAATTCACAACTGCAGCATATCTCGCCCATGCCAGGCTTTTGTGTATGCCATCCCATGCATGCTGAAGTTTAGTTCATGTAGAAAAAGTGTATCGTGCGGCCTTTTATACAAATGTGCTTGTATAAAAGAAGGAAAGGTACAAGCAGAAAGGCAGAGGAAGGTACGAAGGACAGCTAGACAACCCACTTGCAAAAGTAGGTCAACACCTTACTGTAAGCAAGGGTACAGAAATGCTAATCCAGCAGGTTCTACCTGTTTCCAGTATAATGCAGCTACCTGCATTCAAAATTGCAGAGTTGACCAATTACATTGGGAGTTGTCTTTAAGGCAAGGGAGACACTTCCCCCTCAATTTCTGCCTGGGCAAGCAGAGAGCTTGAAACTAACTTTTCAAGGGTGAAGAAACTGAAATGAAGGGTTAATTGGATGATATTGCTAAACCAGTCATTTACAAAATCTATAGCTATGAACAACAGCAAGTAGGATTTAAGAAATCACAAGAGGGCCTTCTTGGTGGCTGCTCCCAGGCTCTGAGAGGGACTGCCTCTGATTGACCTGCCAGCAGGCAACATTCTTTTTATATAGATAGATCTTTGGTCAATAAGCTGATGTGTATAATAAACTATAATTGGTTTTAACTGGCTATTTTTATTGTTTTGCTTACCAGTTTTAAATGTTTTTATTGCCTTCTTACTGGAGTATTATGTTTTATGGGTGTTAGCTGCCTTGAGAAGCATTTGGAGGAAAGCCAGGCTACAAATTTAACAAACAAGTAATTCTACCCCCCCCCCCCCCGCCCACAAAAAAGGACAAGTGTCATGTCTGATTTGTGAGTCATTGTTTCTAGAGCATTTTGGAAGGTTAGGTTACATTTGGGACTTCATAAATTCGCTCAGTTCCAGGCTTGCGTAGGCCTTGCAGGGCTAGAATGACTTATTTCATGTGCTCCCACACCCCATGACCAGTAGGCACTCAGCTCTCAGGAAGCTTCCTACCTCGCTTCAGCCTCTCCATAGCACTCTTGCTGCCTGCGTAGGTAGGTCGAATCTCCTTGCCCATCTCCTCAATGACTGAAAGCAAGTCTGTGTATGTGCTCTGGGAGCCTTGGGCACCTGGTGGCTTCATAGCCTGTAAGATCAAGGACAGGAAAAAAGTGAAAGGCACTCTGGGCAGGATTCCCCCAATGAGCCCCATCAGTGGATAGGCCTGAAGAAGGGCTTCCGCTTGTGCAACAGGCCTTTCCTCCCATCTTCTCTCCCCATGCCTCCCTAAATTGACTGGTAGGATAGGGAGAACACCCAGAACAGCACACAGTAGGAGTAAAAGAGGGGCTGTTCTGTCTGACAGGCTGTGATGCCTGCACAGATTGAATGCTTGTCATTGCACCATGTTTTCCCAATTAGTTCCACCAGCCAGCAAGATCCCCCCTCAATTCCAAAGTAGAAACTCACCTGCACGTAGCCCATCGAAGGGGGCCCAAAATCGTTGAAGAGAGGTCGGAAGGGGGCAGAAGCTCCAGAGATGGCTCCAGATGGAGATGGGACACTCGTGGCTGAAAACAATATGAGAAGAAATGGGGAATTTAGTCAACAGTGTCCTGGGTTCTCTCCTATACCAGACTTAACAAGGCTCATTACAGTGGTACCTTGGTTTTTGAAGAGCTTAGTTCACAAACTACTTGGAACCTGAATGCTTCAAACCCGAACTTTTTTTGGAATCTGAATTCTGGGGGGGGGGTGAACTTCCATTTTGAGTGCCACACTTCTGTTGCCTGCTCACTTGCAACCTGACCTGGGCTTCTCTTACTCAGCGCCGGCCGCGCTGGCCACTGGCAACACCCGGAAGCAGCTGCACCACTGCCACGGCCAATGCTGAGCAAGGGAAGGCCGTGCCGCCACAGCAACCACCCCTTCCTCCAGTACCGGGTGTCACCCGCGGCCACCACGCCAAGCAGCTCAGCCCCAGAAGTGACTAATGCAGCATCCCCTCACAGGGTGTGGGACAGCATGCTGGTGCCACCACTGCAGTAAGAGTTCTTCAGTGAGAACGCACCCAAGTGGCGGGGGCTGCTTGTGCCAGCCCTGAAGAAGGTGAGGAAGGGGTGCTGGGGGGGGGGCGGTAGGGATCCAGAAAGGGTGGCGGGGAGAGAGAAGCCGACTGGCTCCTCAGAGAGAGAACTTTTGCCTCCCTTTCCTCCCCCCCCCCCCGAACTCCTCCTTCATGCACCCCATATGCTCATCCCTCCAATGGCATTGGGTAGATCACTGCCAGTTTTTTATACTGGGTAGCAGACTGCAGCCTGGTCTATTGCTTTCATTTTATGGATCAATGGTCTTGTTAGATAGTAAAATTCATGTTAAATTGCTATTTTAGGAGTTGTTTTTAATTGTCTGGAATGGATTAATCCATTTTGCATTACTTTCTATGGGAAAGCGCGCCTCGGTTTTGGAACACTTTGGTTTTGAAACAGACTTCTGGAACGGATTAAGTCTGAGAACTAAGGTACCACTGTAACTTCTTGTGAGGGGTATAGAATCATAGAATCACAGAGTTAGAAGGGACCCCGAGGATTATCCTGCCCAGGAACACGCAGCAGTCCCATACAGGGATCGAACTTGCAATCTTGGCATTATCAGCCCCATGCTCTAAGAAGATACTGTGTCCTTCCCTGCCTTTCCAGTGTGGGCATGGCCACTGCCAGTCAAGGGGCTTTGCTGGGCAGTGCCTGACTTATATGCCTTTCAAACACTCCATGGACAGAAAGCTGCTGCTCCTGATCCTCAAATGACCATCCTAGCTTCTCCCTGAACACTTATGCAATATGGTTGGCACAAATCGCACAGCTGGAAAAAGAAGAGGAGTTATTTTTGTTGTAACTTGTCCTGGAAGTCTACAGTAGGGGAAAGGGGACTGGGTGTGGTTCCTACATCAGGGATTAATACACTGCCAGTCCTAGACACACATCACAGGCTCTTAACCATTAAAATGCAGGGTTTGTATCACCCACTTCTATTGCAAAACAGGACAAACTAATTCACAACCATCTTCCCATAAAGTTTAAAAAATGTACATGTGCTTTCTTTTCCAGACAGCTATATATCACAAGTGATTACACAAGCATGCACAAAAATGCAGGTAGCAACTTTGGGGGATTTATTTGCAAGATTGGCCAACTGGAAATTATATAACATGATGATGGTGACTATAAAAATATTCCTGGCTAGTATTTTCCTACAAAGGTTGACAGGACATCAAGTTTTCATGTACACAATCAATAAACACTTCATTCATTCATTCTCCTTCCACTAACAAGAGCAGGCATAGGCAAACTCGGCCCTCCAGATGTTTTGGGACTACAACTCCCATCATCCCTGACCACTGGTCCTGTTAGCTAGGGATGATGGGAGTTGTAGTCCCAAAACATCTGGAGGGCCGAGTTTGCCTATGTTTGAACAAGAGAGATTGTATAGGCCTGTGATGGGGAATTGGGATTACCTGAAATATATGGTGGGGTTTTTGTTTGTTTTTAAAATGCTGTACTGTTACCTCAGAGTAAAGTGTATAGCCTTTCCCTTCACACAGAAAGAGGAGAAATCATATTAGTAACAATGAATGCAATGAAAGTTGTAAAAAAAAATGTAGCCAGTCAATTCATTGGCACACATATGGTATTAGAGAACTACATATACTATATCTGGGGTGTTAGATCTGAATGCAGTTCAAGAATGTCTAGTTTACTCCTATCCATTTTTGCCAGTCTGGAAATGTAACAGTTACTCATGCACAACTGTGTTTTAATAACCAAGCTTCCTTTGTTAGGCCTGAACTAATAGCAATCCCCTGCCCTCACAACAACTTGTCTCTCACTTTAGATTCTAATATAGAATTGCATCTAGGTGTGATCTTGCTTTATTTATTTTCCCTTGAAAATGTCAACAAGACTTTTTAAAGACAAAACAGCATGAACAATTAAAATGAACTGATCAAATGAACGCTCAGCACTTCCCCCAGGCTTTTTCAGTGCTGACCACAGAAGCTTGTGGTTTTGTTTTAGCTTCCTGCAGCCCAACGTACAAAGGCAACAGTTGTTCTCTTAAGGGAGCAAAAAGAGAAGCCACCTCCACAGGTTTGTAAGAATATGTCACTATCCTACGTTAGTTAGAATTCCACCACCGTTCCTTGCCCCTCATTGTGCATTTCTCACCCTACCCATGCGAGCATCAGCCAATAGCAGCAATCCATCACTTGTACAATTGATGTTAAGTAAAGGTAAAGGTACCCCTGCCCGTATGGGCCAGTCGTATCCGACTCTAGGGTTGTGCGCCCATCTAGGGTTGTGCTGTCCGGAGACACTTCCGGGTCATGTGGCCAGCGTGACGAAGCTCCTCTGGCGAGCCAGCACCAGCGCAGCACACGGAAACGCCGTTTACCTTCCCGCTATAAAGCGGTACCTATTTATCTACTTGCACTTAGGGGTGCTTTCGAACTGCTAGGTGGGCAGGAGCTGGGACCGAAAGACGGGAGCTCACCCCGCCGTGGGGATTCGAACCGCCAACCATACGATCGGCAAGTCCTAGGCACTGAGGTTTTACCCACAACGCCACCCGCGTCCCTACAATTGATGTTATAAATCAGCAAATAAATACTGTTAATAAATAAATATATTATGCATGCATGCATGAAGGGCGTGTGCACATGCTATTAATCAGACTAAAAACCACTGAAACTATTAAACTCTGATAGAGTTTCTAAAAATAGAAAGTCTGCAAACATTGAGCCCTTAATTGAGAAAATTCCCGTTTTCAGATTCTTTACAAGCAGAGTGGGAGCTGTTGTGCCAGTAATAAGAGTTTAAGTATGTAGTTTGTGAAGCATCTGGAGTCAATTTGTAGGGGGAAAGGAGATTGAAAGCAAGTTAATTATTTTGATTTGAGAGTTCCAGAAAGAGAAGAACAGCAGCTACTTTATTAAGAGGATTACTTCATTGAATCAGAGCTGGGTCATTATAGAGATTATTAGCTAACCCTATTTGTTACTGTAAAGTGTCGCCTACATTTTCTGCCCCATTTAGTTGTGTGCTTTTGTTTGTGCAACAGATGCACTTACAGCTGTCACAAGCAAAGCCACCAAAACCACACACAACACTGCAGATGCTTCCTGTAGAACTGTGTTAAGGTAAGTGCTCCTTCACAATAGTTTTCAAAAGCTAATACAGAAATAATATATAGCCAGTTTTCTTTAAACTGTTAATAAAGGTGGTATTCTATCAACTCTTCAATGATGTGCAGCCAATGGCTTCACACCAAGAGCAGGTGCTGGCCTTTCTTACCTTACTCTCAAGGTTTTAGCCAAAAGAAGAAGCAACCACAAATGTAACGTGTGTGTGTGTGTATGTATGCAAAAGTGCTTTAAATTGCTACAGATTCAGCAGGTCAAGGGAGATAGATCCCAGGCTTCTGATAAATGGAATGACACCCACCCACCCTAGTCTCTTAACCTACAGATTTCAGATAGAAGTGTGCCAAAAAGAGGGAACGTGTACTGGAGAAAGGTGCTGGCATAGCAAGTAGCTTCAGAGATCTCCTGGAAGCAAGCCAAGATACATAAAAGAAGAGGGTTAAAAGACAATGTTCCTGGGAATAAATCCTTCCCATTACCCAACTGTGGTAGGGAGGCAGGCTGGCTCTGAGTGAAGTTCAGCCAGTATCTTTCACATCACAAAATGATGTAAAAAAATTGAAATGGAATCTAAGCCCCAATACTAGGATCCAAACACTTTGAGGAATTACTATCCCTATCCATATTTTTTTCCTACTGGTACCTGTGCATTCCCACATGCTAAAAGGCTGGGGTAGGCAGAAGACAGACCAGGATCCACAGGTAGAAAGATCTCTGATCTGCAGTAGATCAGCAAAGATTGTTTAACAGCAGCAGGAAAAATGTGATTTAAAAAATATTTCTGAATGAGGCTGCTAAGGGGGATTAAGAAAGCTAAGGGGGAAGGACAGGGAAAACAAGGAGTGGGTTTTGTAGGACAATTCTGATACTGAAAACAAATTCTAACAGTACTGTTTTCACCTCCCTTTGTTGGTGGGTCTTGGGAGTTTTGGTAAGGACTGAAGGAGATCCGGGAAACCTGCCGTTTCCCCACCCTTGCTAGAGGATGCTCCACCCAAGAAGGAAACCGAAGTTACAGAGAGACAGAGGAACCCGCCGCGCTACTACTCTCTACAGTTTCACCCCTCCTTGCTTATCCAAGGAGAAGTCATTCACCCGACACTCAGGCGACAACAGCCATGGACACAGCGGGGCATATTTCTGGGTAGAGAAGGGGGTTTGCTGATTCACTCTAAACACGCCTTTCCGCCTCACACACGCCTTTCCTAAGAATTCAACTTTCATTTTGTTTTCCCCGGCAGGATTCCCCGAACAGCTGCTGCTCTTCCTACATAGGAGGAACGCAGTGACGAGTAAAGCACATTCGCACGGTCTGGAATGAGTTAGGACGTCCCTTTTTTCTTTTTATAAATCAAGTACACAGTAAATCCTAATTCCAGGATGCACAGCTCTCCTTTCGCGGCGAGGAGACCGGAGTCCTGTATTGCAAAGCAGCTGTAAAAGGCCGGGAAAACCCTGCCGGGGTTGGGGGGGGGGGGAGAGGAAGAGACACAGAGAGAAGACGAGGAGGAGGAGACTCGGAAGCGCCGGCCACGGCCCAGGCGACTCAGCCGTGCCGCCTCCGCGCCCTCGCTCTGCCCGGGGGCCAGGCGGGGCCGGCAGCCGGGGCCGGCGGGGAGAGAGAGGGGGGGTGTCTCTTACCGACCGGCGGGGCTCCGGGGGCGGGGCTGGCGCTGCTGCTGCTGCTGCTGGTGCCGGCGGCTCCGGAGCTGGTGGGGGCAGGCGCGATGGGCTTGTAGGACATCCCCGACTCCGCGCTCTCTGGTGCTGGCTGGCCCGCGATTGGCGCGCTGCTCCGGCTCCGGCCGCGGCTGCCGCTCCTCGGATTGGCGGGGAGGCTCCCGCAAGCACTCCCCCCGGCTGGCAGGGTTCTGTCCTCCGCCTCAGCCGATTGGTGGCAGACCCCCTCGCTCCCACCTCCCAATTGGCCGCGTCCGTCTCCCACTCCTCCTCCTCCTCCTCCCTCCCTCGTCTCCTGCCTTGTCCCGGCGAAGGTCCCCGGCGAAGGTCCTTCCTGGTGGCTCGAGGAGGCGCGCGCACGCGCGTTTCACAGCCGGAGGCGCCCGCTCTCCCCCCTCCCGCCCCCTCGGAGCGTGCCTTCGCCGCGGTCCTCGCGCCCACTGTTCCGGGAGGACTGACCCTGAGAGGAGCGAGCACGCGCGCCTCCGACCCCCCTTCCTCTCCTCTCGAGCCAACAAGCAGAGCCCAGCGGAGCGGCCGCTGCCGATGACGCCCTCGGCCCGCGCCTACGTGTCCCGCTCCCTCCCCCTGTGACCTCACCGCGCAACATAGCACCCTTCTCGTCTGTCGCCATAGCGACGAGAGGGCCTGGCTGCGGCCTAGTCGGAGACCCTAGTCCCCCGCCGCGGTGCTAGGGTAGGTCTGTGCGGCCGTTAGGCGGATGGTGGGAAAGGGGCCGTCTCTGCTGTCTCTCCATCCCCTGCAGTGCCGTAGTTGCCTGGGTGTAGGGGAGAGGGTGAAATTAAAAGACACCCGTGCCGTATAAAACAATACAATAACGAGAAAACAAACATAGCCTGCTTTAAAACACCTTAAGGGTTAAGGGAAGCCTGTGGAAACAGAACAGCTTTCAACTGTCGCTTGAAGTTCATTACCTTTGGTGCTTCCCAGAGAGTAAGCATTGCAGAGGATCAATGACTGAGAGAAGACCGGCTCCTGAGCAACCATTAAAAGGGGCCTCCTCTGAAAATCTTAAGGTTCAAATGGGTGTAATTAGGAAGGCAGATCAGTTGGTGCTAGGGAAGGCCCATTGTAGTAGAAGGGAATCACTGAAGGGGGCAATCCAGTGTCTTGGTTAAGATAATGGCACTAGTAGGGCCTGTAAGAACCCCCATCTGCATGACTGAAGAGTGGCCATGGGGACAAGTGGGCAATAATGTTATTTTGGGAGGGGATTAGACTCCTATGAATATTTATTTGGATAAAATAAATATAAAAACTACAGCATACACATTGGCCCACTTAGCTGGATTTTCACCTGACCTTTGGCACTTGATTATGATGCATTAGTGACATGACAGTGGTACCTAGTGGGCCTGTTTTTTAGTAGGTTCGTTCCTTCGATGAAGGGAGTAGACAGTTCTTCATGTACTGGACCCTTCCTGTGGAGTCCTTCTGCAAGCCACTGTGAAACCTCTAAACTGCCCCCTAAGCTACCTCCACTGCTCATTGTGTTTGAAGTTACAAACTACAGTGGAAGGGATATAATCCAGAAGCTGATTTATCTCTCCTTTTTCCCAGTTCAAGACCTGCAGTCTTAGAGCAGTGTTTCCCAACCTTTTTTGGGCAAAGGCACACTCGTTTGATGAAAAAAATCTCGAGGCACACCACCATTACAGCCCCGTGACGTCAGCGCGCAGCGTTCAGGGCCGGGTCGCCGCCGTGAGGGAAGGGCGCCGGGGCGCTGCTGCTGCTGCTGCCGCCGCCGCTCCCGGCAGGCATGGGCCCAGCTGAGGCGGCGGCGGCTGTTGTGGTGGTGGCGGCGATAGCGGGCGGAGGAGGGGGCGGCGGCGGGGCCGAGGTGGCCGGCGGCGGGTGGAGCAGGAGGGCGGCCGAGGCCGGTGAGGGAGTAGGGTTGCCCTGGGCTTGAGGAGCCGTCGCCGGGAGTTGCTGCTGCTGTTGTTGCTGCTGCTGCCCGGACATGCCGGCCTCCTCCTCGTCCGCTGTCTCGCACTCCTCCCTTTTGCGCGCGCTGCCCCGCCGCCGCCCCATTGGCCGGGTCCTGTCAGCTGATCCTGTGTTATTTCCTGTGTGTGTGTGTGAGGGGAGAATGGAGAGAGAAACCTCGGCATCACCACCGCGGAGCCGCCCCCGGCTCGACGCGGATCCTCGACGCCGCCCCGCCTCTCGCCGCCCGACTCGCCCGCCTCCCTCCCACGGCACACCAGGCAACGTCTCGCGGCACACTAGTGTGCCGCGGAACACCGGTTGGGAAACACTGTCTTAGAGGATACTCAGCTGTGGTATCTGGCTGGATGTAAACAAGCCAATCAAAACTGATCTTAGAAAAAAATGTAGTGATTATGATCCACAACATTTATGACTCAGGATGGGTGGGAGGGGAATATGGCTGTACTCAACACAAGTTGCCGTGTGCTGGTAATTTGAGCTCATGTATTCATGAGTGGTTTTAATTAAGCAATATATCATCTCCAAATTAGTTATTCTTTGGATGGTGGGTGGGGCAGATTCAAAGGTTCAGATTTCTTTTGAAATCGGTTCAAAGAATTACAGTATCAGTCTTTCAGATTACTGTACTGGCAAAAGCAACCTGACCAGATGCACCTGATCAGATGCACAAAATCAAGGGATGTTGTACTAGCACCACCTGTGGGACAAATGCAGCATTGCATATAATGTAGGTTGACAAAATGCAAATAAAAGCAATCTATTTTAAACATTACACAACCGCCTCAGGATACAAACACTTCAGGTTACAAACTCTGCTAACCTGGAAGAGTTACCTCAAGTTGAGAACTTTGCCCCAGGATGAAAACAGAAATTGTGTGCTGGGGGTGCAGCAGCAGCAAGAGGCCCGATTAGCAAAAGCACGCCTCTAGTTAAGTACAGTTTTAGGTTAAGAATGGACCTCTGGAATGAATTAAGTTTGTAACTAGAGGTACCACTGTATTTATATTAGGGATCAGAGGGCAAACAAGACTAACAGGTAATTCAGACCATACATTCAAATGGTTTGCTGGTACCTGTCATGCCTGTTGGGCTGGTCCCTCTAGACCGATGTTATATATATTATAGGTGTATTTTGCAAAATTTTCCTTGGGACAATTAAAGTGCATTAGTAGTGGTGGATTTATTCTGTGTTGCTTTCCCAGTGGAACCAAATTTTTGCGTTATGGGGACACTAGCACAACAAAAACTAGATTATTTGTGAAATAAAAAGTTAAGGGATTTCAGCAGGAAGTTGCAGGCTTATGTGGTACTTGGAAATGAACAACAAAGTTGGATCACATATGACTACCCCAATAGCATCATGAATGCATAATAAAAAGGATGTCAGGGTGGGGGCATTTTGTCGAAAGCATGTTGCAGAATATACTGATGTGTGAATCTGCTTGTTTCCTGCCACCACCGCCTATTTTCTGAGTGAGGCTGTTTTGTGGAAGTGATTCAGTCACATATTGGAAATGTAGCTTTGCGTGATTTAAGTGAATTAAAGTGCTCTGCCATCATAGTGCAACAAATCAGCTTTAAAAACAAAACAGACTTTTTGGGGTTAGGAAAGTGATTGGGGAAAGGCACTAAAAGGGGGGGGGGCAGAGTGACTGGTTAAAGGGAACATATAAAGACACTGCAAACAAATGAGAATGAACCCTCCTTCATGGTGCAAACAAATAAGAACAAATGCTCAGGAAAGCCCAGACATAATCTAACTTTGTGCAAGCAAATCAGGATGCTCAATAAACGGGCTGTATGGAGAAGCCTTTAATGAGTGTGAGTGTGTGTATGTGTATGTGTGTGTGTGTGTGTGTGTGTGTGTGTGTGTGTGTATACAGTGTGATGTGCACCCTGGCATGTGGCCTCAAAATGTTGGCCAATCCTCAGTGCAGCTCTCAGGCCAGAAAGGTTACTCACCCTTGCTTTATTCATGCTAGGTTGACCCACCACTCTCATCTCTATCTTGTCTGGATTAAGCTTCAACTCATTAATCCTCATCTAGCCCACAACTGCACTCCAGGAGTCATTCAAGGACTGAACCGCATCTCCTGGATCTGATGCAAACATAAACAAATATAACTGGATGTTACTACACAATCCTCCAAACTGCTAATCTTTCTCAGCAGTTGCATATAGGTGTGAAAAGCATAAAGGAAATGATGGAGTCATGTGATAGACAACAAGCCCAAGTGATACAGCAGTGCTTCTTCCATTTGTCTCAAGCAAACGAGGAGGATATAATGGTTTCCTCTGTCCTGTGACACTTGTACAACCACATTTCATACAACACAATATTGTAACAGATACACTGGTCTGAGGGCAGTCGCATTTTCCAGAAACAAAATAATGCAGTTTAAGTGCAATGAGTTGCATTCAATTAAGTTATGCTCAGAGTAAACCCACAGAAAAGAATGAACCTATATTAGTCGTGTATATTAATTTCAAGTAGATCTCTAATATTGAACACCATCCGGGTGTTAGGATCGTCCTACTCTCGTGTAAGACCCTGGTAGAGACGCATGCCCGACTGGCATGTTCTCTCCACTGCCGGATTTATGTATAGGCTAAGGCTGAAGCCTAGGGCCTTGCCAGCCCTCCCACTCCCCAGCTGGCAGTCTCCCCCTCCCAAAATTGCAAACCCAAGACTTCATGTGAGGGCAGGGCAACTCAGGCCTCTAAATCTAGGGGCCTCTCCCCAGTGCCGCAGTCTCCCCTCTCCCAAAATTGCAAACCCAATACTTCATGTGAGGGCAGGACAACTTGGGCCTCTAAAACTAGGGAGCCTTACCAGCCTGCCGCAGTCTCCCCTCTCCCAAAATTGCAAACCCAATACTTCATGTGAGGGCAGGACAACTTGGGCCTCTAAAACTAGGGGGCCTTACCAGCCTGCCTGCTCCCCAGTGCCACAGTCTCCCCCTCCCAAAATTGTAAACCCAAGACTTCATGTAAGGGCAGGGCAACTCAGGCTCAGCAACTATTAGACTCAGGGCTAGCCAGTGGGGCCCAATATGAAACAGTAGGGTGCAACTTGGCTTTTTTTTTTTTTTTTTTTGCAAGGAATCGTACAAAACAAAGTGGCACTAATAAATAAAAGTTCCAGGGTGGCAACATAAAGCAAACTGAAAATGCTTTTGCAGTTCACCAAAACTATCCAGCAATATCAAGTTATAGGAAAACTGGTGCTATTAACAGTAATCCTTCCAATTGGTTGGGCAACTTCCATGCACATGACGTGTGATGCTAATTATTTCCCCCAAGAGTTAAATGATAACTAATCAGAGGCAGCTACAGGAGAGCTATGAGATTCAGGTGAGGGTCAGATGCCTTGTCAATCCCAGCAGGTATATAAGAGGATGACCCGGCCTGCCCTTCTTCTAAAGAGGAGAAGCCTAGCATGGAAGACTTGTGTATAGTACTCAGATCTGAAAGGGCCGCAAAGGGTAAACCACCCAAAAGGTATGCTGAAGAGTTTGCTAAAATAGTCATAGCAGATACAGCTGTTGTTAGTAACTCAGAGAAGGTTTGGGAACCTTCAAGCTTCCAAGAAGTCCTAAGCTTAACCTCAGAGGATGCTGAGCCATGGTTAAATGCCATGAAGGCTGAACTTGATTCCTTAGAGAGGAACAAGACATGGGAACTAGTTCCAGGCCTGCCCAGGCCACAACCCCACAAAAGGTTTATGAAGCTCAGTTATTGCAAAAGTTTTTCAGTGTTAATTTTATGCATTTTTTAAAATCACCGTGGTATTTAACAGTAATATCTTATGTCCTTTAGAGGAGAAATTGTGGATTGTAGAATTTTAAATACCTGTCATCATCCTTGGCTTCACTCAGTTTTGTTTATAACACACTTCCATTTTCACAAGTGGAGTAGCAAAGGGCCTCTCTTCATCTAAATCCGGCCCTGGTTCTCTTCCTCCTGATCGGTCAGGAGCTTCAAAAGCTTTCTTCAGCCCAAACATCACAGCGACTGAGACCAAGAAGCATCAGCACACTTAGGGATCCTGCAGAGTATTTGCAGTTCATGTAACATCAGCATTTTGGCTAATCTAGTTTTATTTACATATGATACACTTGGAGCATTCTGACTTAGCTCCTTCCTCTTTCTCATCAGACAGCAAAGAGAGAAAGAACAAAGGACAATAGTCCCACTTCATGGAACACAGTAACATAAACATCCTGTCTCCGTCACTTCCCACACTGTGGAATGAAAACATATACCGTCATGTGATAGACAACAATCTCATGACTGCAAACACGGAGCAAGTATCCTAACACCAGGATCTTCATAGCAGAGGACTACATGGAAGGATGTCTGGAGTCCCAGTGGTCCCACTGAGGAATTAGCTTGGAACTGTCAATCCAGTTTGGGATTTTCTCCCATCTCTTACCTTCCACTCACACCTGCCCAATATACCAGCAGATTCAAGACTCAGGAACTTTCTTCAGTTTTAAAGGAGCCCAAGTGCCAGCACAGGAATAGCCTAAAATTCATTTCCCTTATCTCTGTATTTTCAAAGCTTTTAATGTACATAGGAGACTATCAACTTTAAAGAGGCCTGTAAAGGGGTACTAATCATTTGCTGAAAACTACCACACATTTCAGTTTATGGAAACAATTAATAGCCATTATTTCCCTCAGACCTTGATTTTATTTTATGTGCTAAAGTGCTTCTCTATGTGTAACAAAGGAGAGCGATGTTGTAAAATTGTGGTGCTGTTTGAGGTCATAAAGAGATTTTATTATGAAACCTTCGGTCCTGTGCACTCTGCTCCTGACTAGTTAGAATTAAACCTTTCAGTGGACCTTTCCACTTGGTTAAGCATAATGGAGAAGAAATGTTGGGATTAAACAAGGAATGCCAAAATGGGACAGTTGTGATGCAACAAGCAAGCAAAAAGGCCAATATTCCAGGAATGTATTTGAGCTGTATTTAGAAAGGATTAAGATGATTTATTTGTGTTCCGCAGTGATAATGAAAAACTATTCACTGTAGCGTAGAGGAAGGCAAAGGTTAAGCAGCCTCTACTAAATCTACACAGCTTTAAATTGGTGGGGCTTGATAGCTTGTACCAGAGCAGGATTTTTTTTTTTTTTTAATAGAGAAAACTCTCGGAGGAGCGCTGTGAACAATGGATGTTAGCCCTGAGCCAATTGTGAGGTGCTGGCAACATTTGGAGAGGATTCAGTAAAAACTAACCATGTGTCAGGATGAGGTCAGGACAATGGACTATTTTGACCAAAGGGGTTATGCCTAACTGCACGTTTCTTGCCTGCAGCTTCAGTGGTTATGTAATGCATTCCCCTGAAGAAAGGATGCATGCCCTGAAACACAGTTTGGATTCTCAACACCTTGTTGGCTCAGTAAATGTTCCATGCACCTTTTTGAAATCTTATTTATTTACTAGGGTCTGCTGTCTCTGCTCATGTCGCCTGCCAACCCTCTTACACCCCCGTCTTGCCAACCCCCACTTTACAGCTCACCCAAACCCTTCAGCTCCCAACAGCTCCTTCCACTCCCAGCCATCTCCCCACAATGCCTTCTAACCTCCAGCCATCCCCACCTACCTGTGACACTTACCCAGTTGTCAATTCCTCATTGAAGCTTAAACTCCAGGGCCCCTAATTCCAGAGGGGCCCCAGAGTTGACTAGTCCACATTGCATCTAGTAGATGCAGTTTGAGTTGCATGACTCAAATTGATTGTTTTTTCGTTATGTATATTTCAACAATCCTAAAGTTTGAGAGTCAGTAGCACAGATGTTGTAAAGGGCATTGTAAACAACCCCACTGAAGAAGATAACACTGGTTAGCCAGACCTTGTTGCTAGTTGCAAAGCCCCCCCCCCCCATAACAGTTCTAGCTTCAGGGCCCCCAAACTGCAGGTGTGCCACTGCCTCCACAAATGGTAGCAGTAGCAGGATCTTGGGATAAGAAAATGCTAGCAATACTAATATGTGACATATTTTCAAGAACAGTAAAGAAATGCCTTTGGGAAAATTAGTCTCAATACTTTTTGAAAGCACAGTCTTTTTAAACAAATGTTCCTTCTCAAGATTGGTTCTAAACTGCTGGATTTCACTGCAAGCATTTTTTAAAAAAAATCAACAGTAACATAAAAGTAATTCAGCAGAATCAATTAAGGTGCAATCCTATACCTGCATACTTGGGGGTACATCTCATTAATGACACCCAAAACTGAAGGAGCCAGGGATTACTAGGGCTCTGCCCTAGAACATGGTCAATGAACTAAGAGTGGCTCTGAGCAAGTGTAACATGCATTTCCTTCACCACAGTGTAGCCACTTTTCACACCAGACATATGGGACTTCTAGCAGATCTTCCAGATCAGGAGATGTGCCTCCCAGGTACATTTGAACCTGGTTTCCCATTTGTAGAATTTAACAATTGGGAGACAATATCTTTCTTTCTAGGCTGTTTAGTTAATTGGTCGATAAGATACTAAATAAAAAGGTTTTAAAATTATTTAAAATAAGTGTCCCTGATTAATCAAACAGCGGATTTTAAAGAAGTATTTCATCAAGGGTAGGGAGTCTGTGGTCTTTCAGATGTTGTTGGACTATAGCTCTCATAATCTCTGACCACTAGGGCTGCATGGAATAGGAGTCCAACAACAGGTCACCCCCCCCCCACCCTACCCCCATTTTAAATACATATATAGGGTGGAATTCAACATAGCCCTAAGTACATGTGTGGAACTAGGTCTGCTTGTGCAATGGGTCTTCCCCCCTCTTCTCGCCCTGCACGCTCCCTAATCCTGTTCTGTGGGTTCCCCCAACACTCCAGAGCAGACTGGGGAGGAGAGGAGGGAAGGTCCCATTGCATGAGTGGTCCTCATTCTGTGTGCACATCAACTTAGCTGAATCCATTCTGCTAATCACTAGCAGGAGGCACTTCTTTCAGGCATTCCTTGTTCTTCCTCATACAGGACAGTATATCTCTAAGACAATGCCAACTGTGACACAGAAAACAAATGATAAGATTTCTTTACTCTGGTAACAGCCCTAACATAGACAAAAGCAGTAGGTCTTTGTATGATCATAGCTAAGATTAATCTTTGTGTCTACCAGGGAGCTACAAAAAATAGGGATAATATGCATGAACCAAATGCACAAATCTGAATTTATTGAGCTTGCTTGAGTAAGTGTTTGGATACAGCTAAATGTATGGTATTACATATGTGAGAAAAAAATAAACAATGTGAGTCACATTCACAACAGAGGGAAATGTAGGTTTGAGGCCATCATCTTCCCTCCAATGCACTGGTCTTTTCAGCTGAAACAAGAATTTGAATTGACAGAACAGTTTAATTTTCAATAGGAAAGTGAAAATATGTTTCCAGCAACAGAGCACTGGGATTTTCTAACTTCGGGCAACTTTGCCCACATCAACTTATCTGCTACTGAATCTTCTTATTTTGGCAAAGGATTCTGAGGTGTTCACTTAGAGCTCACCCAACTCTCCCCTGAGGCTGCATAGTTCAGAAGACAGTTGGTAGTAATGGGCAAGCTGGAAAATCCATCCTGACTTTCTCATTGAGTAGCCTCTGTTAAGCTTCTAAGGAACCCCAGGGGTTCTCCAGAACACAGTTTGAAAATCACAAGTAAATGGGGATTCCAAATATGGATGGAAATATGGCCGCTGAATATGCCATAGTCAGTTAGCTGAAGGGCAATCTATAAAGCAGCTTGTCGTTTGTAGAGACAGAAGCAGTCCCTGGGTTTTGGGAGGCAAAGGTTTTGCATGTCAGAATCCCAGATCTTTTGAGGGCCGAACACCTCTGGATCACACAGCTGCCACTTCCAGTAAACCTAATGAACATTCATGCACCATAGATCCCATTAAGTCACAAAGGTTGGCTTAATAGCAGGCAGTGAGCGCCAGCCCATCCAGTTTCCAGAACAATCCCTGTTCCGTTTGGGACCACAAGCCAACTCCTTGCCATTGTTCCACTGTACTTAGAAAGGACGTCAGAGGTGGGGGTGAGCATGCCACAGTGGAGAAGAATGTACTTTTAAAAACAAACACCGTTTAGAGAGGGGGAAAGGAAAGGAAAGCAGCCCCTCTTGGAATAGGACGGTGAAGCGTTTCAAATATTGTCACACCATTGCATGCAGAATATTTAAGAGAGTTTTGTTGTTGGTTGATTGTTCCTTCTTAAGGTATGCTTGGGGTGAAAGGTCAGCGTTACAGAGAACAGAGTAAAGGCAAGGTACAATGACATCCGGAGCCTGAGAGCTTGGGGTCGTGGCTGTCTCTAAAACAGTAGATGGGGTATCAGTCTTGAGATCCAGTCAAGGATGTCATTGAAGGTGCTGAAGCTGATGCAAGTCTCTGGACTTTAGGAGTGGCTGTTTGGCTCCAAGCAGGGTACACAGGATGTGTAGGAAGTTCTCGCATGCTGCCATTGCTCCTGATGGTTAGATCAGGATATACAGCAGCTTGAAGTCTCTCCTCTCCGTAAGGCACTTCAGCCTGGGGCTGCTGCTGCTGGCTGCTCTCAGCGAGACATCATCCGTACAAACTCTGCAGGAAGGGGATCCAAATATGTCATCAGGAGGGGAGAGAAAAGCATTTTCTATCAGCTGCTAGCCCGGAAGAGGGACTTCTTTTATAGATAACTAGAGAATGTATGGGAACCACCATCTCTCTGTCTGTCTATCCATCCAGCTCAGTTCCATATATCCCATCCCACTCTTCTAACATTCCGTCACATTTTAGAGCATCCTTCCCCAACCTGGTGCCTTCCAGATGTTTTGAACTACAATTCCCATCAGCCCCAGCATGGCCAATGGTCAGGGATGATGAGAGATGTAGTGCAAAACATCTGAAGTGTACGTAGTTGGGGAAGGCTGCTCTAGTATGGCCATGAAATACAATCCAGGACAGGGCTATGCAGAGTGAGGCTCACTAAATTCCCAATGAGCTTAACAGAACAATAGTTTGCAAATAATGAATGTTTAATGACTCTCATCTCCCCTACTTCCCCCTCCTAACTTTCTCTTTTTCTACTTTCTCCCCTCTCCTCTCCCCCCCCCCAACCCCACATTGTCTACAACAAAAAAGTCTCATACCAACTGTAATTGATTGGTATGAAGGATGCTATACCGGTAATTTAAAAACAGAGGCACTGAATGTACTTTTGTTACTTACAGAAAAATCTTTCAATAAAACATTTAAAAATGTAAATCAGCTGTGAGAAGCAACACTGTTGAGGAAGGGCAAAAACTGCTCAACACTTTCCTTGCTTCACAGAGTGCAAATTGATTTGGTCTCTGCTGTAGTGATATCCCTGAATAATAAACATATTAACTTTCTCCCATAAGGGCATGGGAAAAGGAAGAGTGCTGTCACTGAAGACACCATCACTGTACAGGCAAAACCTGATTCTGTCATTCAGTTGTGCAACTTCAACTGAAGGGAAGTGCATACAGAGCATGGGATATATTAGCATATTAATAAGCCTCTGGTTTAAAATAAAACCTAGGAACCCTGGCTTCCAAATGTTATCGTTATGATCCAATTCCCAACTATCCCCTCAAAATTAGAAGTGACTCCTCCTAAATCCAGTCTTGACTTTCTTCCTTTTCTTTCCTGCGTCAAGGATCTATAGCAGGTATGGAATTTCTGGAACAGGGGCCAAAATTGGGCCCAACCCAGGGGTTCAAATGTGGCCCATAAGGCTGTTTTCACCCAAACCATGCCCACCTGCCCCACAGTGACGTCAAGTGTGGGGCAGGTGGAGATGTGGCTGCCAGTGCACTGTAAGACTTCAGGAAGGCTGCGACAGTGCATGGGCGAGGGAAAGCAAGCTTCAAGCACCAGCTGATGGGTGGCAATGCCATAGCCTGCTGAGGTAGCTGCATACGAGTTCCCTGCAGGCAACTTGCTCACACCATCAATACCTCTAAAAGCCAGACTTCAAATTGGTTTGGCAGGACTCACAAGGCCCTATGCCTGGGGCTTCTCAAAGTGGCAAGAATAGTGTTTCCAACATCAGCAACCTGTTGGGCATTTGGGGACTACTGCACACAGGATTTTAGCAGGTCGGGAGGAAAACCCCCCTGTCAAATCATTTGATGTCATAATGGCATCCTGTGATTCAACAGGCGGGTTGTCCCATCCATCAGGCCAAGTTGGCCCATGGGGGGCAGTCAGATAAGGATTTGGCCCAAAGAGCCAAAATTGTTACCCACCCCTACTCTACATCCTGCATTCGTTTTCAAAAACAGGATGAGATCCTCCTCCCAGCCTAAATCCTCACTTCTTTCCCAGTTAGAAAAAGCAAATCATCATCATCCCTCAAAGGAAGGGCTTTCCTGATACCTTCAAAGTCCACAAGGCCATCCCCATTCAGATCAACATCTTTGAGTATCTCATCCACCTCACGGTAGTTCAGCTGCTGTCCCAAGAGTTTGCGCATGGCTTCCCTTAGCTCAGCTATGCTGATCTGTCCATCGCCATTTGTGTCAAACTGGAAGGAAACAAATAAACAACCCTGATTCCAGCACCTTGTTTAACCATCTACCATATCCACACAATTTTCCAGTCTCTTGTGCTCACCTCCCTGAGCGCAACTGAAGTAGATGGAAGCATATTGTTCTCTTGGAAAGACAAAACCACCTTTTTTTATAAAAAGAAGAAGACTTTTTGCACTTTGGAAAGTAGTAGAAAAACACATTAAAAAGTGCAGGATGAATGAATGCTTACTGGGAAGACATGTAAACACCCTGTAAGAAAATCAGGATGAAGGTTGATTCTTATATAATTACCCTGTAAACAAACAACAAGAAAGGGGATTCCAACGAAACATCAGGAAGAACTTTCTGACGGCAATAGCTGTTGGACAGTGGAACGGACTCCCATGAGAGGTGGTGAAATCTCCTTCCTTGGAGGTTTTTAAGAAGAGTTTGGATGGCCATCTGTCATGTATGATCTGGTTGAGATTCCTGCATTGCAGGAGGTTGTACTAGATGACCCTCGGGGCCCCTGTCTACGCTACAGATTCCATGAAATCTAAACAAATGCTCCATAAAGACTAGTCTAACCATGGCTTAAACTTTGTGCAAGCAAATCAGGATGAATGCTGAACAACCCCATCTTCTGGAAGAGTCCAAATCACAAAATGATGGTTGGGTGGGTGCACTGTTCTCAGGTGGCAGAAAAACTTCAGGAAGGCTGAAGTGACAGTGTCAATCCACTTTCCTTCCTGATTGCCACTGACATCCACACATGTACACCAACAGCAAGAGTGAAGTGCTTTAAGTGGCACTGATGAAATCAAATGAAGCAGCTGAGAACTGTTTGTGTAGGGCTGCAATACATCCAGGTTTTCCCGGAATCAGACTGTCAAAATGGCATCATTCTGGGCGGACTTTTGCCCAACTGGCAACATGTCTGGGGAAACCCAGACATACGGCAACTATGGCAATTTTTAAGGGAAAATGCTGTAAAAATCCCAAAAAAAAGCACCCCCAAAAAGCTCAAAAACTTTGACCCAAAAAAAAAGCCAACTTTGTCTGGATTTTCACTTTTGGGAATATAGTAACCCTACGTTTGTGTTTTGTGTTGCCTGGGAGAACCACTATATGAGAAGACAGGACAGCGGAATGAGAAATAAGATTCCTCAAGATACCACCCAGTCACCCACCGTCTGATGCTACCCTCCTCTGGTCCCTCGAGTTGAGTCATGTGACTCTCACCTCTCGGAAGGCATCCCGCAGTTCTTTCACCCCAATCATGTCTGCCGTTTCTGCCAGCATCTTGGGGCCCATCAGTTCCACAAAGTCATCAAAATCCACCTTCCCTCCAGCTATAGATGCAGAAAAACAGTTTCAGCCAGAGCCAGACAGTGCTGGGTTAGATATTATAGTATATATAATTATACTCTGGGACAATTCACAACCAACATAATGGAAGAATTTTCCCATTTGTGCTGCCGTTCCCATCCCTACCCTCTCCGTTGCCACTTCTTGTGTGGAATTTATCTGCTTATGCAGCAAACCAGGAGAGTGAATAGGCTCCCATGAATGCAAACTCTTGAGTCCTGTCAGAAAAGCCACACAGCTGATGACATGTCCTTGCATCAGCTGATTCACACCACCATTTTGCACTTGGTAATTACCGTATTTTTCGCACCATAGGACGCACTTTTTCCCCTCCAAAAATGAAGGGTAAATGTGTGTGCGTCTTATGGTGCGAATGCAGGCTTTCGCTGAAGCCTGGAGAGTGAGAGGGGTCGGAGCGCTCCCGCTGCTTGCGGAGACTTGCCTGCATGCCGAAGCCTGCGCGCGCTGAGATCAGCGCGCCCAGGCTTCGCGGACCTCTCCGCAAGCAGCGGGAGCGCTCCCACGGCTTGCAGAGAGCTGCCTGTTTGGGGGCTGGGGTCGGGGGAAGCTCGAGCTTCCCCCGCCCCAGCCCCGCGCCTGGGGGAAAAATAATTTTCCCCACTTTATTCCTCCCCCAAAAAACTGGGTGCGCCCTATGGTCCGGTGCGCCCTATGGTGCGAAAAATACGGTAGGTGCTGCTCCTGCCAAACTGAGTTTATTATACAGTGGTACCTCGGGTTACATACGCTTCAGGTTACAGACTCTGCTAACCCAGAAATAGCACCTTGGGTTAAGAACTTTGCTTCAGGATGAGAACAGAAATTGTGCTCTGGCGGCGCGGAGGCAGCAGGAGGCCCCATTAGCTAAAGTGGTGCTTCAGCTTAAGAACAATTTCAGGTTAAGAACAGACCTCCAGAACGAATTAAGTTCTTAACCCAAGGTACCACTGTACATGCAAAGTAACTGATCGATCGAGCCAGGCATCTCCAGTAATAAACATCTCTTACCTTACAGGGTGCTCGTAAGGATTACTGAGATGATAATGTGCGAAATGCTTTGAACACCCTATACAGATGCTTAAACACTATTATTAGGCCACAGTCTAGTGCTGTCGCCTCATCCCCTCTGACATTTCTGTGGGAAACTCATGGCCATCCAACTATTGCTGGATTATAACTTCTAGCATCATGGATCAATGGCCATGCTGGCTGCAGCTAATGGGATCTGGACTCCAACAACATCTGGAGGGCCACAGGTTCCCTACCTCTACTTTAAGGAGATATATCCAAGAAGTGTTTGCATCCTCCCCTCCCCCTTTTTGTGTGTGGTCATTTTGCTTGAATGCCAAACTAGATCCAGCAACTGTGAAAATCCATTTCTTCCCCCTGAAACATCATACTGTAGTATTTAACTCAATAATGCTAGGCACATACTGATCTGCTGAGACAATTCAATGAGCTCCATCTCAGTGGGCATGTAGCCCATGGTTCGCATACATTCCCCCAGGTCTTTGTAGCTGATGTAGCCGTCATGGTCCTTGTCAAACTCTCGGAAGGCCTCCTTTAGCTCTGGAAAGAGAAGGGAAGCAATAAGAATCCCCCTGGAAAGCAGGTAATGCATCTGTGTCTTGCAAACACCAAGTAAATGAGAAGGGAGTGATGGAGTTAGCATCTGATTTGCTACACAGTGAAGGAGCTGCTATGTTTCATCAACAGCCCTTCCTCACTTTTGGAGTTCAGCTCCAGGGACATATGGCCTTGGCCCGGTATACCTGAAGGAGCGTCTCCACCCCCATTGTCCAGCCTGGATACTCAGGTACAGCACTGAGGGCCTTCTGCGAGGAGTGAGGTTACAGGGAACCAGGCAGAGGGCCTTCTCAGCAGTCGTGCCCGCCCTGTGAAAGGTCCTCCCATCAGATGTCAAGGACATAAACAACTATATGACTTTTAGAAGACATCTGAATGCAGCCCAGTATAGGGAAGTTTTTAATGTTTGATGTTCTACTGTGTTTGATGTTGTTGGAAGCTGCCCAGAGACTGGGACAACCCAGTCAGATAGGTGGCATATTAACAACAGCAGCAGCAGCAGCAGCAGCAACAACAACAACAACAGGAATGCCACTAGAGGGATTTTCAATGCTAGTCCAATCAGAAATTTGTATGAGGGCTGAGTCCATAATTAGAGTCAAGGAACTGAACTGGATATCTGATAGCTGCCCTCTAGATGGGGTGGTAGGCCCAGGAGAGGCGAAGGGGGAAAGCAAAGCAAGGGATTCATACAACTAGAATGGGAGCAAAGCATAAGGAAGCCAGAGGCAAGTTGACAAAGCAACAAGGCAGAACATTAAGCAAAACCAAAGAAGCTGAGTGAAGCATAGCAGATGCAGTAGACTTCTGGTTGGTTGGACTAATGACTAATGACGAAGGCAGGATCCATGAGGTTCCCCAAAGACAATGTTAGCCAACGCAGTGGCCTCCGGATGTTCTTGGACTACACATCCCATCAGCACCAGCCAGCATGGCCAATTATCAGGGATGATGGGTGTTGTAGGCCAGGAACATCTGGAGGGCACCATGTTGGCTAACCCGACCCTAAGAGGTAATGTTGAGCATCAATTTTCTTATTACCTTCGATCTCCTCTGGTCGCAGTTCTCTGTCCTGGGGAAAGAAAGAGAGTAGAGGTTGATAAAACAGATATCTATCATCTATCATCTATCATCTATCACCTATCATCTATCATCTATCATCTATCATCTATCTATCTATCTATCATCTATCTATCTATCTATCTATCTATCATCTATCTATATCATCTATCTATCTATCTATCTATCTATCTATCATCATCTATCATCTATCTATATCTATCTATCTATCTATCTATCTATCTATCTATCTATCATCTATCTATCTACTTTGCCTGCCCACATCCAATCTACTGATCTCTTAGTCAGAAGCTGTCCCAGATTAAGGAAGTCTTCCTTGCCCTCTCTATGAACAGAAAAAAAACTGTTACTCCGTGCATCCTGATTCTGTGTGTGCTTACTTCAAAATAAGTCCCACCTCGCTTAAAGGGGCTTCCTACCAAGTCACACTGCATCACTGTTGGATTCCATGCAAATATTGTGTCAGAATACTGTGGCTACAAATTCCCTGGAGGAAAGCCCTTCTGGCTCCCTGCAGAAAGGCAATAGGGGCAAGAGTTGTTCTTCCAGTGATAGTTTCCTAGGCTTGGTGTTTGTGTAATGCAGCCCAAAGGCTGGTGCGTGTCAGTGGCTAAGAGATTATTAACAGCCCCCTCAGGCGAGTGCTCTGTATGGGTGTATTTTGCAACACGTTCTTGCCACAATAAAAGTGCATTAATTATACAGTTCTGCTGTAGTTTGTTCTGCAATGTTGCTCCAATGCTCTCACAGTGTTACTGTCAAGAAAGGCTACAGCACAACAAAAGCAGGGCAGAAATAAGTCAGAATATTTGTGGTATAAAAAAGTTGTGTGGTTGCAGAAGGATGTTATGGGGCATACACTGAATGAAAGTGAAACCTTCCCAGTATTGGAAGCAGGAATGTACTTGACGGCCCCAATAGCATACGATAATGAACACAAATAATCATGGATGCACCAAAGAAAGGGCATTTGAATGGCCCCTGTTTTAGGAAACCCTTTGCCATGGCTTTTCCATGAACTCACTTGAAGACCTTAAGGAAATCGCTCGCGCTGTCAACCACAGCCTGCCCCCCTTCCCACATATCTGTAATATATAGGTATTTACTACTATCCCACCTTACAGGGTAAAGATTGCAATAAGATAATGTATGTGAAGAGCTTTGCACCATTTAAAGCCGTAAACAAAAGTGCCGATCATCACCAACATTGCCTCATTGCCTGGCTGTTAACCTGTGCAACATGGACTCAGTGAAGGCACCCTTTCACTAGCCTTTTTCCATGTAGGAATTAGTTTATATACTGCAAAACACAATCTGCATGGTTTTAGATCATGGCATGAACGATTTCTCTTCCATAAGTCCATGGATTGAACAGCGGCGGCACACATCAACCTCCCAATTTGTAGACCTGTAGCAAAATATAACACTTATGTTTGATTTCTTATGCCACCTTATCCATGTTTATTCCTTAGTGAAGATTACTCCGCAGGGAGGAAAGAGTAAGATTTAATTATTGGGTTGTCTTTGTTTTTGCTTTTATTATGTGTTTTCTGTTTTTTATATTGTGATTTTATGTTGTGAGATCTACGAGTATAGGGCGGTACACAAATTTAATAAATAACAACAACAACAACAGGCCCACGCTATGTTCCAGCACAGGGGCATACTGAAGGTTTGAGGAGCAGGGCAGTCCATGCAAAGAGAGAAGGGGCAGCTACACTCTCACGCTCAGCATAAATGGTGCAGCAGCAGTAGATGTGCAATACATACGATTTGCGTGATGGCGATGCTCTGGCGCAAGAAGATGCAGGCTGGCCCCACCAAGCCATGCAGGACCGAGTAATTCTGCAATGGCGGATACTGCGTGCCGTCAGCCCCTTCGTCCATGTCGTTGCTGGTAGAGGCAGGGGAGCCAGGAGCCTCAGCGGAGGGCTGCTTATTCTCCTGTAGCATAGCTTGCAATTAGCTAAGTACAGTTAGAGACCCCGATTTCCCCCTCTATCAGGACCTGGGTGTTTAAGGCCCAGGCTTTAGGGAAGCAGGGTATCTGGTAATGGAGAGTATGGGAAAGGGAGCAACAAAGGGGGAAACAAGACATATGCTAGAGAAATAACACAATTTCCCCCTAAAAGAAACCCATTTTTCTCATCCTTAAATTTATCTCAGTGCCTCAGCATCTCTGCTCATTGGGCAATTGCCACAATTAGGCAGACCTCCATCTCCACAATGCTGGGGTCCCCAACCTGGGGCCCTCAAGGTCTTCCTCTGGTGGCCACAAAGCCTTTGAGCTCCCTACCCCCACATCGCCCACTGCCCCCTTTGTCATGAGATGGTGAGGATAATTACCATTTTTCTCACTGAAAAGTTCATGAAGCTGAAGGAGGAAGTTGAAAGAGCGACACTCCCTCTTGCTTCCTCTCTCAGTTCAAAGAGCTTTTCAAAGTTCAGGTTGGCACCTGAGCAGATGGACAGAAAGTAAAGCAACCAATAATGTAGCAGAGAAAGGGAAGGAATTTGGAAGAGGGAAAGAGAGCAACTATGAGGTGGGAGAATGCATGTTCAAATGAATACACATTAGATCCAACAAAATGGAGCCTCTTAAAACTGTGTGATTTCAATGTGAGTTCCCCCTCCCCTGCAAAACCATCCCCAAATCATTGAACCCCTCTATCCTCATTGACCGCCCCATAAAAATCACAGATACAGTGTCTTCCAGGGCAATCCTTATGGATCCAAGGCACTACCTTCTCGGTAGTGGCACCCGCCCTGTGGAATGCCCTCCCACCAGATGTCAAAGAGAAAAACAACTACCAGACTTTTAGAAGACATCTGAAGGCAGCCCTGTTTAGGGAAGCTTTTAATGTTTGACAGACTATTGTATTTTAATATTCTGTTGGAAGCCGCCCAGAGTGGCTGGGGAAACCCAGCCAGATGGGTGGGGTATAAATAAATTATTATTATTATTATTATTATTATTATTATTATTATTATTATTATTATTATTATTGCAAGGGTTCCCCCCAAAAAACAACCATCAAATTATAGGTAATGTCTCTATTTTCAAATATGTGTTCTGGGGTTTTTTGTGGTTTTGTTGTCCTCCTATGTAAAAACCATAAAGATTCATAAGGATCTGTGTCTTGCTGATAAGCTGAAACTTGGTCCTGCAGGCCAGCCTAGCAACAGAGAACAAGAATTATCAGAAGGCTTAAGAAAGTTGGCAACAACTTGCCTTCCATTGGCTCTGCCCCCAGGACAGCTGTTGGCTAGTTTTTAAGGAAAAGCTATAGGAAATTCACAGGCATTATGGTAATATGGTGCCCTGTGTGGGGCCAAAATTTAACGCCCTCAAAGCCCCAAGTCGCCTTCCCAAAACCAGGTAAGGGAGGTGCCAGGCTGGGAAGGAGGCACAGGGATCTGGCAGGGTCCTGGAGTCCCCTGACTCCTTCCCATAGCTGGGCAAGTGCTAACTCAGCTTTGAGAAGGAGGTAGGAGGACTCTAGGACCCTCTCATAGCTCTCATGCCTCCTTCCCAAAGCCCAGCACTTACTAGGCTTTGGGAAGGTTGGAAGGGGACCCTTGGCTGTCCTAAATCCACCACTGCCACCAGGACAGTGAAGAAGGGAATACCCAGAGCTCCCCCCCCCCCATGAGATGGCCTGTGAGTCATCTGAATCTGAGTCCTCCTAGGGGAAATGTCTCCACATACTATACAGAGAGAGATGCCACAATTAGCTCTCTTGCTCTCTCTCACACACTCTAACACACAAAGCAATGGCACATATGCTCTAACAACAAGAAACATGCACTAGCACAATTGCTACGTTTCTTGGCAGTCCCTCTGTATCTTTCCGTACACATCTGCACCACAGACTTACATTTTATTAAACAGTCCTTTTCCTTCCCTAAGGACTCCCAGGGAACTGCGGTTTTACACAGAGATCTTTACCAGAATTCTCAGCATTTCACTAAACTCATTATTTGGGATAAGTCATGACAGCTGAATAAAACTGATGTAGCTTTGCAGTGCTAATATCCCTTAACTCTGAGTAAATACAGATGAACCTCTACCCAGTGCAATTCACTAGGGGGGACTGCACACACAGCCCCTGGAAAAGAGGACCATATGTATAGTAACATTATCCTCACCCATATGGTTGGATGGTATACCGTAGTTGATGGGTCCCTCATGTGGTTAAACTGTGGTAATGTGGCTATTACTGTGGTATTCTCCCTCTCTCTCTCTCTCTCTCTCTCTCTCTCTCTCTCTCTCTCTCTCTCTCCCTCCCTCTCTCTCTCTCTCACACACACACACACTTAAATTCAATAATATTGATATATACAAAAATGGGGGCAAACTGCTTCCTAGCATTTGCAGGGTTGGAGATCTCTCACAGATCTTAACCACTGCCTCCCAGCTTGCTGGACCCCTTCTGTGGGCTGCTGCCCTCCAGTTCTCTGATTTCTTCCCACTCTTCCTTCTCATCTGACCAATCCCACCAGGATACAGTGGTACCTCTGGTTACAAACTTAATTCGTTCCAGAGGTCCGTTCTTAACCTGAAACCGTTCTTAACCTGAGGTACCACTTTAGCTAATGGGGCCTCCAGCTGCTGCCGCACGATTTCTGTTCTCATCCTGAGGTAAAGTTCTTAACCCGAGGTACTACTTCTGGTTTAGCGGAGTCTGTAACTCGAAGTGTTTGTAACTTGAGGTGTTTGTGGTAACCTGAGGTACCACTGTATCTCCATGGGGCTCATGCCAAGGACAGACTAGGGCAGCTCCCCAACAACTGTCCTGCTCTGCTGTCACTGTACACCTCACACCAATGCTGCCTTTTTGGCAGTGACGGATGCGAGGAGGAGGGAAGTGGCAGGTTCATTTTACACATATTTACACCTGAAGCCTTCAATAGAGGGGAGGCAGAACATTACACCCCAAGAGTGTCCCTCATTGCCCTTCTCATAGCTACAGTGAGCCTGGGTCTAAAGTAGCACCCAGTCATGGCCCCTGGCAGTGGCGGAGCATGCCTGAACAGCGGCCAGGGCATGTGAGTGCCGGGGGGGGGGGGCAGGACATGGAGGGCAAAAGCAGCCCTCCAGCCCCAAGGCGCTTTGTGAGGCTAGAATGATCCCAGCCTTGCAAAGTGGCACAGGGCTGACTTGGGGAGGGTGGTGTGAGCAGCGTGCCTCAACCCAGGAAAATGCACCACGCTACACCCCTGGCCTTTCAGCGCAGCATCTTTCAGCCAGCGCCACATGGCGATCTCCCCTTCCTGCTTCTCCTTCCCAGAAAAAACCCTTGCCAAGGAACTGCTCCCCTTCTGTCTGCTTGTCCCCTTTCTACCTGCTATTCCAAGCCTAGTCTTAAAAGGTGACCTCCATCTTCTTCATCGCTCAGTGTAACAGTGGCAACCTCCATTGGAAGAGACCCAAGGATTTTCCTGTGATGGGCCACCAACACATTTTGTCATGCTTAACAGCTTCTATCCCCGGTGAGCCCCTAGCCTGGAAAAGGAGCTAAGCCTGCATTTTTCTACTGGCCTGGCAACTTTCCTTCAATATGCTAAATATTATGTAAATTATAACACTTTATTGAATTCTAGTATTCACTAACTCTAGCAGTTATGGGTGCCCTTGCACCCTCAAACTCTGTTACCCCAGCTCTATAACAATAGCAAAAAAAAAAAAAAAAAGGATAATCCATGTAATGAATTAACTCATTATTTACCGGTAGCTCCTTCATATTTTCAGACGTGGTCACATTTATTTAAGTGAATGAACTGGGGCCCCTCCCAAAGGTCCCCCAGACCATAAATCTGCCACTGGTCATGTGCCTTCTCTGCTCAGGCACTGGTGGCAATACATACCATACAATGACATGCAAGAATATGAGAGATACCATACATTGTGGCACCCAATACCCATAGAACTATATCAGAACCCATAGAATTATATCAGGAGCATACTGAGTCTCACCTGGTTGAATCTTCATTGACACAATCCACAAACAGGCCTTGTATGATACACCAAGAGAAGAAGGAAGCATTGAATGAAATCTAGGAGTTTGAGGTTGTTACTGTTTGCTTAGATGCAAAAAAAGCAAAGAGGATCTAGATGCTGGCCTAAGAAGGACTAAGTAGATGGAGAAAAGGGGACCAAGTAGATGGAGAAAAGGGGGTCACTGAAGCCTTCTGCAGAAACTACCCTATTCTGAAGAACACATCTACCGTACCTTCATTCTAATAACCTGGAACATTGGAACCTGGCCTTCGTAGGAATCGGAGATGATGCCACAGCCCCCCATCTGGAGTGGTACCACAGGGGCCTATCATTCTCGCCATGTTCCCTCAGATAACGGACCTCAGCCATGGGGCTTCAACCACTGACAGGAATCCATGCACACACTCTGGGAAGCGAGGAAAGTAGACAGACAGACATGCAAAGAACCAGACACACACAGGGATTCCAACACAAAGGCATGAAGATGTAAGGCTGAAAAGGGGCACCCTCCCCTCCGTCCTCTCCCCCTACCTTGGAGAGCCGCCTGCCCGGTGTTTTGGTGCAGTTGCCCATGGCTGCTAAGTCCCCCCCATCCCACAGAGCACAGTATGGGGCTGGAGGCAGCTGGCGCCGATGGCAGATATATATATTTTTATAGTAACAAGTGATTCTCTTCCTGGGAGGTTTAGACGCTTTGGGGATTTTCAGGGTTTTTATTGTTGAATATATCCAGAATATTAAGGGAAAGTGAACAGAGGGGGGTGGAGGGAGGGAGGGAGGGCGTGGGCCACAGCCATAATCCTCAGGATTATATGCAACTCAATCATAGATGGTGCTAAAGCAGAGAGAGCAGGGAGCAGGCAAGCAGCTCTTCTTCAGAGCATTTTAACTCCACAGTGGTCCAGGAAGGAGAGGGCCAGTCCCGCCTTTTGCTTCCTGACTCACATCCAAAAGCCCCACTCAGATGCTGTCCATAAGCGGTTGGAAAGGATGGCTGCCCATCAACATGCCCCCTCCCCTCAGAGCAGTGAGGCCATAATCTCCCGTGACAATCAAGGAGATTTTCGAATCTTTGTTCCAGGGAGTGGCTGCATCCACTGAGCTCTGATGCTGAGAGACCCAGCCACATTACTGGGCGAGCGAGATGGTACGGTGGGGGCAGGGTGGGGCGGGGATAGGGATAGGGGAAGCGTGCATTACCAATTGTCAGTCAGACTTATGGGTTGGCCACAAGATGTGAACCAGTTAGCAGAATCCACTGTATTATTTATAGACTCACAGTGCATTTTCATGAGTGACGTTAAGAACTCCTCTTCATCCCTAATGCATTACTTGCAGATGTTGCTCCCACCCCCACCCCCACATGCAGAAGGGAAATTGGAAATTTTCGTTCAGAGGCTAGTTCTGATCTTCAGGACTCTTATTTGGGAAGTGAAAACACAACCCTTATATCATTTGTGAAAATGTATTTGAATCCTAACAGTTCATGTTAAAACTGGATTAAGTGAGATTGACCTAACTACTTTTTTTCTTGAAAATCTCCCCCTGCAAACCCCCTGAAAAGAAAGATAGCAACTTCCTTAAGCATCTGCAGGATATAAAATAAGTCTAGATCCATCTGAAGTGTTTCACAGCTCATGGGCTACAGATTTCAGAGTTGGCAATGGTGGTGTGATAAAGCAAGTCATTGTACAAAGCATTTACAATCACTTTTTCCTGCCCTGCCTTTTTACTAATCAAACAGGTTTTGCAGATTTATAGGATAAAAGGTATGAGTCACACTACTGGCTGGGGCTGATGGGAGTTGTAGTCCAGAACAGCTGGAGAGCACCAGGTTAGTGAAGATCATCTTATGACTTTTTATATGTAAGTGAAGAGACTGGCAAGTATTCTGATGCACATTTCCAAGGCGGAGGTCAAATTTCAAGGTTTTTAACAACAAATCTCAACTTTTGCAAACTACCGTATTTTTCGCTCTGTAAGATGCACCAAACCACAAGATGCACCTAGTTTTTGGAGGAGGAAAACAAGAAAAAAAATATTCTGAATCTCAGAAGCCAGAACAGCAAGAGGGATCGCTACGCAGTGAAAGCAGCAATCCCTCTTGCTGTTCTGGCTTCTGGGATAGCTGCGCAGCCTGCATTTGCTCCATAAGATGCACACACATTTCCCCTTACTTTTTAGGAGGGAAAAAGTGAGTCTTATAGAGCAAAAAATACGGTATCACTTTAACTGTGATGAATTCACATTCTTAACACTCTTCTTTTGTCTCATCAAATATACAAGGTGATAATTTCACAGTACCTATGTGGCCCTCAGGACTTAATGCGCACCACACCCCATCTCCCCAGGGCATGCCCCTCAAGAGTCCTTATCTACTCTGAGTGAAACACAGCCAGGCACCAATTAATACATCTCACCATAGTAGGGAAGTTGCCTGAACGGTTGATGGATAGCTTCTGGGCTCCTGCACACCTTCTTATGATTCTGTATCATGAAGCCAAAACTCAGTCCTGACAGCCCTTGAGAGGACTCCTTTACATACTTTTTAAAAGGACACTGGCCTCCCTCATTTGGGTGGCCAAGTATAGGCAACTCCCTGTTTGTGTGGGGGTTGCGTGCCAACACACCATGCGCATCGGCACCGTCATGCCATGCCTTCCCTTCTGCCGCTGCCCCACTCCATCCATGTTCTGCCCCCCTCTGAGGCCGAAAATGGTGCTGAACATGCACTAATAGGGTGTTCCCTGTACTGCTGCTACTGCTCCTGAGTAACACCAGTAGGAAAGGGCCCCCACATTCTTATGGGAGGACATCAAGAGGCAGTGTCAGAGACAGGACCAGCCTGAATCAACACCTGGGGCACTGTTGCTGACCTGCTAGTATTGGTACCCTGTTCAAGAGCCTGCACACAGCCCGGCAACCACTTACCAGCTGGGCAAATGGATGGTGCTGATCCAGCCTTCCTCTGCCTCCAGCACCACCACGGGACACTCCTCCCCAGTCTCTGCTCAACACCGAAAGCCAAGTATCACTTCCTCCTGCACCACCTCCCTAGGGCACTGGCCACTTTAAAAGTAATTATATAACTTGTCAATGGGGGCAATTCAATCCACCATTTCGGGACTGTGTTGTCCAAGAACACAGCTCAGTCCAGCTCATGAGGCTCCGTTAAGGCAGCAGGGCCTGGAGATGTGATGGTGCCATTTCCTGTATTCTCGTCAACTGCAAGTGAGCTCCTTGGAGAGTATTTACACACCTTATCTCTGTAACTTTGCATATCAATAACTATGGTAAAAAGCCACATCCTGTTTTCTCACTGTAAGAGCATGGCAGCCATTTTGAGTGATGTGATCTTGTGCAATTTTGTGTCCCGAAAAAGTGCTCCTCTCAAAAAAGTGCTTTATTCAGGGTCATGATTTTGTGTGGCACCCTAAAACATTAGTTTTTGGGCACCATGTGATCAATGCCCCCCAAACCCCCCACATATTTTGGGCTCCATAATTTTGCATGGGTCAAGTAACTTGTGTGGGAGTATGGGCGGAAAGACGCATGTCCCGGTTTGGGGACTCAAGATGTTGGAGGTCTCCCTTCTCACTAGCTCTTTCTTCAGTCTGGGACATACCATGTTTTAAGGTGAAAGCGTTGATCCGCCATCATATGTTTGAGATGGGGGGGCGGACAGAGGATTAGGGGTTTTTTTCTGCAGGAAGAGAAGGTGAGATCCTCCTGGGATGCGACAAAAGCCCATGACTTGCTGGGGAACCTCAGCTTCACAGAACCCTCCATTTTCAAGCCCCCTCACCATTTGCCCTCTCTGTCCCCTCCCTGCCTCCCTTGGCCCAGTTACCTGCCCAAAAACAGAGGTGAGGATGGGCTCCATCGCCCAGAGGCTTGGGCATTCATCTTCCACGTGAGCTGAGCTGGCCCTTCCCGTTACCCTTGGCAACAGCTGGTCTTTGGGATCGGCCGTTCTGATCAAGGTTGCTCCATCCTCCAGTCGGTGGTGTTGGGTGCCATAGAGGGCCACAGAGGCGGCAGCAGCAGCGGTGGTTGCCTCCGAGGTGCTCCTGGATCTGGCTGGCTCCATGAGCCGCTTGTCTCCTTCCCGGGCTTGACTGCCTGTCCTGCGGGTCCGCGCACTCTTGGAGCGTCGGTGAGAACCGCTTTGCGAAAGAGCCCGGGATGCTCTCAGTGCCGGTGTCTCGCTGCTCTGCCGTTGGGTCTCCCGGAGAAAAAAGAACATGTTGAGAGCCGGGGAAGAGCTGGGCCCCTTTCTCTATCCCTTCCTCCTGCAGACAGTCTCTGAGGTCTCTCTGGTAAGGCCTAGCTCCTCTCCACACTACCTTGATCGGTCTCTCTGGCTCCTACCCTCACATACCTTCTCTACTGCACTCTTGGGTCTGCCTAAACTCTCCTCCCTGGAACCATGCATCTGTTTCGCTGTCTCTTGCTGGTTGCCGCACTATTCTGTGTTGCTGCCACACTTAGCCATGTGCTCCTTCACATGGGTTCTTGCCTCTCCTAGCTGCCTGCCATATTTCTAGGCATCTTTTTCTGAAGTAACAAGTACCCCACCTGCCCCCCACTTTCAATACCTGCCTGGCTCCCGTTCTACATTCCTCCCTCCAGCATCTTCCTCCCCCTGAAGCTCCTTCCTCTTTCCCTCCTCTTGACCCCCTGCTGCTCCTTCCTTATCTCCTCACTCCTTGAGGCACCTTTCCTCTTTGCTCTCCGCCTCAGAGATCTTTCCTGGGCAAATCCGCTTAAGGGATCAACACTTGTGCTCCCCAGGTCCCTGGGCTGGCATGGGAGGGAGGGAGGGGGGCACCTGCTCCTGCCACAGCTCTTTCCCCCACTCTCCATCCAAACCTAATCAAGTCATCTTCTCATTACTGCAGGGAGAGCGAGATTGAAGCAGGAGGATGGGGAGGGAATCTGAGCTTATCAGGTCAGACACACGACCCGGCCTGGTTCTGCTTTTCACTAATGTTGCAAACAAGGTAAAACAACCCCCCTAGAGCAGGAAACTCAAGAGGCATCAAAGGCCACAGAACACAGATTGAGCACAGGTTCTATGGCATCACCTGTGTGTGTGCCCCTGGGCTAGAAAGGAGGGCTGTGGGGAAATAAGGCAGGAGTAAAGAATATTTCTGTCCCACATCTCCCGGCTCCCCTTTGTCCAGTGGCCTGTTTTGAAACAATGCACCTCAAAAAAAAATGGCCTTCCTTCTTCTTCTGTGGCCCGACATCTATAGCATCTCATTTTATTTTGGCATTTACAAGTGCCTTCCCTGTGCCCCGCTCTCTCCTCATCAATTCCTGTGGTGTTTTCCTTTTGCCCTCCCACTCCGTGACAGCCTGTTCCCTGACACATCCTCAACAGCCCTCCTATTTCTAAGCAGGAGCCTCTGTGGCTAAGTCAATTAAGTCGGACCCCACCTGTGGTCCTTGGCACCTCGCCGGACCTCCGGATGGCAGAGATGTGATTCCTGGCAGCGCTGCAACTGGGGCTGTTGCGCAGACAACTCATGGTTTATTCAATGCCAAGCTGGCGAGGTTCCAGTGGCAATGGTAACTAGACCCCACCTAGCTAGCGCAGACAATGCCAAGGCTCCTGGGCTCAGTCTTTACACTCACCGGCTCACATCAGTGGAAGCAAGTGGGAGAATTATTCATTGAGGAAACAAGCCATGGAGTTGCTGAGCCCAGCGCTTAACCCATAAAAAGATCTCTCTATCTGGTCTAAGGACCAGGACCTCTGTCCCATGAGCTCTCCTCTTCACATGTACAAAACATCCCCCCAAAATCTGCACAGCATGTCTGGCAGTATGGGAAGAGGGATATCCCCACAGTTTAGCATATTAGAACCTTGTTGCCCTGGGATGAAATAGGTTAACTGATGTTTAATGGGTGCCTCTGTTGGCTCTAGTGCCAACCCAACAGAGCTGAACTTTAGGGAAGCTTTTAATGTTTGATGCATTACTGTATTTTAATATTTTGTTGGAAGCCGCACCAGAGTGGCTGGGGAAGCCCAGCCAGATGGGAGGGGTATAAATAATAAATTATTATGATATTATTATAACTTGATGGGTGAATTCTCTCACTGCCCCATCAGTGCTTCTGTCTCACCTCCCACCTCCCAAAGCGACCCATGTAATTAAAGAACACAATAAGAGACGACTGGGTCAGGCCAATGGCCCATCTAGTCCAGCATCCTGTTCTCACAGTGGCCACTCAGAAGCTTGTGGGAAAGCAGCAAGTAAGACCTGAGCACAAGATCATTCTCCCCTCCTGCGGTTTCCAGCAACTGGTATTCTGAAACATATCTGCCTGCAACCATGACGCCAGGGCAGAGCCATCATGGCTACCAGCCATCAATAGCCCTCTCCTCCATGAATTTGTCTAATCCTGTTTTAAAACCACCAGAGTTGGTGGCCATCACTGCCTCCTGTGGGAGAGAGTTCCATAGTTTAACTATGCGCTGCACAAAGAAGCACTTTCTTTTACCCATCCCAAATTTTGCATGTAAACAAGGAGTGGGGTACAGCCTAAGTGCTACATTCCCTCGTGGGTGACCATTGGGTCGTGTGTGCCAGTGGGAGGTGATGCCAGAGACAAAAGTGGGCAGAGCACTGAATGTGACTCTTTGTGCAGTAGGCGGCATTTCAACTATACAGCAGTCAGAGGTTTCCACACATGCTCATGCCTCTCTCTATTGAGACAAGCAAGAGGCATTACCACAATTCCATGACACATTCCAGTCAAGCTAAAGCACTCGGAGAGGGTGAGAAAGAAGGAGGTAGAGCTGATGGAGGTGAGTACCCCCAGTTAAACACCTAAGGAAACATTGCTATCATCCTCCTTTGTTACTGGTCAAATGGAGGGGGGGGGGAGAGAAATATATATAGAAATAAAAAATTGTCCAGTAGCACCTTTAGAGACCAACTAAGCTTGTTCTTGGTATAAGCTTTCGTGTGCATGCACACTTCTTCAGATACACTGAAAAGAGTTCATTAGATGAACGAATCTTGTTCTTCCCCCCAGTGGAAGTACCATCTGCGCAGCAATGAAGAGCACGGAAAACAATGCCAAGTGACGCAGGTGTGTAAGGCATTCATAATGCCCAAGAGAAAGCAACAGCAGCCAAGGAGAGCTCACAAGGGGTAGCGCATCTCAATGGCCATGGCTCAGACCAGGCAACAGTGTATAGCAACTGTCTCCCATCCGTGTCCTCAGCTGATATTACAGCAGTCAGCCACCTCCTCCTCACTCCTGTTGCTGCTAGCATTGCTCTCATTCGCGTGGTTGAAGGCTTCCTTTACACCAACAGAGTATGCAGGGAAGTGCAGGCACCATACATTTTCCTGAAGAAGACCTGTCTTTGCCCAGGTTTACATGCAGAGTAGGGTGGAAAAGGTAAAGGAATAGGGAGAGGCTTGAGTCTGGGGAAAAGGCAGGATATAAATAAATAAAACAGATAAGTGAATAATAAAAAGTAGCAAGGTTAGGGCAGGTGCTGTAACAGAAGACTGACTAGTCACAGGCAGAGTTGTAAAGTAAAGCTATAGTGATCCAGGAAAAGCTTGTGTGTGTGTGTGTGTGTGTGTGTGTGTGTGTGAAGTGGGCTTTGAAGGGGAATGAATGATGGCTGCAAGCATTGCAAACAAAGAAGTGCAAAGTCCCTTTCCCCTTATATCTTTTAGATATTGTGAGCCTGAGGGATGGGCTTGCCTTGTGTTTTGTTGATGTGTAAGTTGCTTTAGAAGCTAATCTAACAAAAAATGGGATAAAAAGGCTTTAAATAAACATTGTTAGTGCAGTATAGCAGCTCAGATCAGATAAGGACCAGGGAAATCCAGGTTCAAATCCACACTCAGTCACGAAACTCACTGGGCAACCTTGGGACAGTCATTACCCTTCAGCCTAACCCAGCCCACAGGGTTGTTGTGAAGGTTAAATGGGGTAGGATTTGTGTGCACTGTCTTGAGCATCTTAGGGCTCCTCTGGGGCAGGCGGAAAACCTCTTGAACCCGTGCTTTCTAGGCATGGGGCAAGCAAAGTTTTGAAGAGCCCTTAGAGCAGGGGTCAGCAACCTAAGGCCCATGGACCACAAGCAGCCCATGGGGATCATTTAACTGGCCCATGAGCCAGCCCTGAACCGAGCCACTGCTCCGCGAGTCCCCGTGTGCTGCACTAAACTGGCGCAATGTGGCGTGGGGAACTTGCTTTCGCAGCGCTGGAAATCCCGTCTGCACAGATGCTGAAAATTGTGTCTACGAAGATGCAGGAAATCGCGGGCGCACGCGCTCACACATGCGCGCAATCTGGCCCACAGAGGGATCTCCACTGGAGTGAACCGGCCCAGGCAAGGTAAACCTTGCCGACCACTGCCTTAGAGGAAGGGAGGAGTATAAATGTACTGATATGGACCAACTGAATCCCCACTGATTTCACTGGGTCTCATCTAAGCATGACTGAGGGCACGTTCACGTTACTGCTTACTCTGCATCCAGTGCACTCCCACTGATAGTTTTGCAGCCACATTCACACAGCTAGCCACAATCTGCATTGATCCTGATGTCATGAACCCCATAGAGATGTCATGCAGGGGGTGGTCAGACCCTGTGGAGGGTCCTAGTGGGATGAGGGATGCAAAACTGGGTCCCCACTAATTGTCTGAGTCCAGAGATGAGGACAGTAGACTAGGGAAAGGACATCTGTATATGCAGGGCAGGGCTTCTGCAGATTGGCAGAGGAGTGTTCGGGGTTCAGTGGCTTTGCTCTCAACCGCAACTTTTGCCTCCTTCTCTGCACAAGAACTCTCAGCTGGGCTCTTCCCTTCATGGCAAAGCTCTGCTCCCAAGGCACAGCTGGATCCTAGCAAAATTGTTTGCTGCGTCCTAGCAAACTGGTTGCAGCTTTTTCAGTTAGACAGTGTACAGTATACCCTGAAAGCATATAGAATCAGAGAATTGTAGACTTGGAAGGCACACTGAGGTTTATCAAGTCCAACCCCCTGCCATGCATTCAAAGCAGATTCAAAGAATTCAGGGCAATGCAATTCACCCCTCACACATATCCCCCCTCCCCCCAAACCCTGTTTCCTAATCCTCCTGATAAGAGCTGGTTGTGGTCCAGCATCAATAAGGACAATGGAGCTCAGCATCCGCAGATGTACAGAAGCAGTCTGTTTTGTTTTTTTAACTTGGCAGGTGAAGTCCTGGTAGCACTGAAACCACCAGAATCTTTATTCCCTGGGGCTAAGTTTTGATCCGCCTTGGCTTGATGACTTAGCCACGTCGGAGGCGCTCTTTCCGTGCAGGATCTGGGTGGCTCCTGCCCCTTTAAGAAAGGGCTGCTGCTACGGCATGACTCAGCATTCTTCCGAGGAGGCTGAGCTGCTTTCTTTGGCTCACGGAAATTTCCGGCAGTGAGTGCAACGCGGGACGGGATCCTCCTCCTCCTCCACTGGGCTTCTGCTGGGGACACGAGAAGGCGACACCTGCTAAGGCTTCGTGATCCTACTTCCCACTTACCCGAGAGTAAGTCCAGTGATTTCAGTGGGGCTTCAGTGGTTAGGTTCGCGCGGTTAGCCCCCTCCCCAGCATGCAAAAAATAAATAAAAATGCCGTGTTTCGCGTGGGTGGCGAAGGGAAGAGAAGGAAGGGGGCGTGACAGTCCAACTGATCTGCTTTGTCTTTTCTTCATCTTTTTTTCTAGTGCCTGGAAAATATACGATCACCTATTTCCCTGTACGCGGTGAGTGCAAAATCACGTAGCTAAAGTCTTGGATGAATTCATGCCCCACCCCCACCCCACGATCATGATGGGTTTGGACCCCTCTTGAGTAGAGAAAGTGTTGCGGCAACCTCAGAATAATGCATTTACACTACAGCCGGATCTTCGCCTATTCTTGATTGTTTGAAAGCAGCCCTGTTTGACCTCCGTGAGGTTTACTGTACAGGAATGAAAGGAGAGAAGCGTTTTGCAGGCGAGGGCTTTCTCTGTTAGATTGAGAGGGGGTGAGAAAGATTGCAGACCCGAGGAAATCATCAGTGGCGGAGCTCATGGTTTTTCGCTTTGGAATGGTTTTCTGGAAGTGGACAGGATGAGAGAGAAGATGGCGGGTGCTTCTTAAAGCACAGCGGGCAGACCTCAGGCACCTTGTGAGAATTAAGGAACCAGTGTGCTGTGTGATCACACTTGATGATTTGGGTTTCTGCCTCTCCTAGGGCGCTGCGAGGCCATGAGGATGTTGCTGGCTGATCAGGGGCAGGAGTGGAAAGAGGATGTGGTAACCATGGAGATTTGGTCCAAGGGTGACCTCAAGAAATCTTGTGTGAGTATAAGTAGTAAACTCTGGAGTTAGGATTTGGGGTTTTTTGAGGGGTGGGCAGTGAGTACTGGTCTTGTGAGAAATGGGTTTTCCTAGGCCCTTCACACTGTTCCTTTGCTCCTCTGTCTACACACTGGAAGCTACAAGCCAACTGGGCCCCTCTCTCACTGAGAAATAGGTACAGTGGTGCCTCGCAAGACGAAATTAATTCGTTCCGCGAGTTTTGTCGTCTTGCGATTTTTTTCGTCTTGCGAAGCACGGTGTCGGGAAAGTTTTGGAAAAGCTTCAAAAATCACCAAAGTCTTTAAAAACCTCAAAAAAGGCTACCACACCGCGTTCTATGAGTTGCTCCTCGAAGTCAAGTCACAACTGTATTAACGGTGTTAAGAAAAAGGAAACAAACTTGCAAGACGTTTCCGTCTTGCGAAGCAAGCCCATAGGGAAAATTGTCTTGCGAAGCAGCTCAAAAAACCCTTTCGTCTTGCGAGTTTTTTGTCTTGCGAGGCATTCGTCTTGCGAGGTACCACTGTATAGGATGTCCAGTCACTAACTTTTCTGCCTTTCCTCCCCTTCCTCACCAGGTCTTTGGCCAGCTGCCTAGATTTCAGGATGGAGACTTTCTGCTGTACCAGTCCAACGCGATCCTGCGCCACTTAGCAAGGAATCATGGTGCGGTTGGTGATAGGCAGGGGTGCAAGTAGAAGTGGAGTGTGTGGACCTGGGTTTATGGCAAATCTGTGCTGGTTGCCTTTCCAAGGGAGAGCTGCATGCATATGGAGGAGATGCGTGTCTGTAAATTTGCCTCTTGGGTGGGTCAGCAGGTAAATAGATGGCGATAGTGGTGGTAACACAAGATAGCACTGATTTGTGTTCACCTGTGATTTGGGTGTTTATTTAGATGTATATTAATTGTACACCACTTTAATACTTGAATGATACAAGTATTTTTCTGAGTAAATAAATACTAGCCATAAGTCCTGACACAAATAAAAGCGTAACGTAATAGGGAAGAAACAAGAATCAAAAACATAAAACTATATTAAGTGACAATCCACAATGGGTAATATATAAAACAGGAAATCAAAATTGCATTTGGGCCCAGATCCTACACTACTAGAAGGCAGCATTGGGGGGGGGGGGAATGGGGCACAATTGGTAGTTATTAAGTTTTGTTTTTTAAAATATCCCCCCTCAAGAAAGCAGCAGATAGACGAGAGCTCTTGCTCTCTGTGCAACTATCCTGTGAGAGAGTCTGGATAGTAATTTGAACATTCCCTCACGACCCTTTTTCTTTGCTGCTCAGGACTCTATGGTCAAGATGCCCGTGAAGCGACGCTGCTGGACATGGTGAATGATGGAGTGGAGGACCTGCGTATTAAATATGGCCGCCTCATCTATCAAAACTATGTGAGCTTGGGTGTAGGAGGGCTTGAGTTTACTTCCATACACAGAAATTGAGAGCTCTGTTCCCTTAATAGACTCTTGAAATATCTGTCAACTAGGTAGGCTGATGGAGAGATGTCTTTTTTTAAAAAAAACCCTAATCTTTATTAAATATATTTCACAAAATTATACAACAATATACTATATTACAAGTTGTATCCCATCCCATACAGCAAAAAAATTAAAAATACAAGAAATTTTTAAAAGACCTAAAATAGACTTCCGATTGTTCTCAAAAACACTAAATTACACTTGTTATATTTTACACATTATCATATTATTATATTATTTTCTTAAGTCTTTGGAAAAAGAAAAAAGAGAAATTAAATAGAAACATTAAATTTACATATATTATCTATACATTACAAGACTCATTCAAGATCTGCCAGGAGGTTTTTGCTGTCACAGTAATTTTTCAGATACTCCTTGAATATAATCCATTCTTGATTTACTTTTTGCGTCAAATAACTTCATGTAGATATTATGGCCAAGGTCTTAGGCCCAACATACCATTGAACTTTTGACTTCTTCTTCTTTATCCTCCCACTCAAGTAGAAGATTATACATTTTGGATATATGCTTATTTTTGGCTTCTACTATTATTATTTTTTCTAATCTTGATGTTTCTTTTTCAAATTCAGCTTGTCTATCAATGTTCTACCTCTCATTTATTTGAAAATATTGTAGCCAATCCGTCACATACCTTCTAATTTCATCAATTTGTTTCAAATTTAGTTTATTGTTGTTTTCCTCTAGTAGCATTCTATACATTGCCCAATCACCTTTTGCATTTTTCCTTTTTACTGCTGTGGCCTCTATCGGGGAGCTCCACCAGGGGATTTTAGGTTCCAATATTCCCTTATATTTATCCCAGATTTTATAAAGTGATTTCCTAATTATATGGTTTAAAAACCCCTTGTGTACCTTAACTTTCTCATAAACCAAATATGCATGCCAACCAAACCTGTTGTCAAAGCCTTCTAAATCTAACAGATCCATATCTTTAAGTATGATCCACTCTCTAATCCATGACAGCCCAGGCACAGCGTGATAGAGTTCAAAATCAGGTAGAGCAACTCCCCTCTCTCCCTCTGGTCAATAAGAATAAGGTGTTTTATTCTTGGCCTTTTACCATTCCATATAAACCTTGTGATGTCCCTTCTCCAGTTTTGAAAACAGTTCATACCTCCTAAAATGGGAATGGTTTGAAATAAGAAAATAATTTTCATCTTAACTGCCGATATCCTACCTCAAAGGGAGAGGTGGAGTATGCTCCAGATTTCCAAGCTTTTCTTAATTTCATTCCATGTTTTTATATAGTTTTCTTGATACAAGTCTATGCATTTAGCAGATAACCAAACTCCTAAGTACCGTATTTTTCGTCCTATAGGGCGCACCGGCCCATAGGACGCACCTCGTGGTTTTTTTTTGGGGGGGGGGAATGAATAAAAAAATATTATCCCCCCCCCCCAGCCGTGGCTGCTGCCCCAAGCCTTGCGCACAGCTGCCCGAAACACAGGGCGCCCTCCGGAGGGCTCCCCGTGCTTCGGGCGGCAGGCTGCCACCCCAAGCCTCGCGCGCCTGGCGGGACCTCCCGCTGGGCGCGCAAGGCTTGCGGACACGCGCCCGAAGCACGGGGAGCCCTCCGGAGGGCTCCCTGTGCTTCGGGCTGCATGCTGCTGCCCGCAAGCCTTGTGAGCCCGCGGGAACTCCCGCTGGGCTTGCAAGGCTTGCGGATAGCTTCCTGAAGCCTGGAGAGCGAGAGGGGTCGGTGCGCACCGATGCCTCTCGCTCTCCAGGCTTCAGCGAAAGCCTGCATTTGCCCCATAGGACGCACACACATTTCCCCTTCATTTTTGGAGGGGAAAAAGTGTGTCCTATGGGGCGAAAAATACGGTATTTTACGTTGTTCTTAATCTCTAGACCCGTGCTTTCTTGTAGATCTTCCTTCTCTTCTAGGCTCATGTTCTTAACTAACAAATTAGTTTTTTTGTAATTTAATCTAAATCCCGCTTGTTTACCAAATTCATTTATTATTTTTATTGCTGTGGGGATACTCTCTTTGGGGTTTTCAGTTATTATTATAAGATCATCCGCATATGCTCTTACCTTATATGTTTTTTCTCCTAACTTAATTCCTTTTATTTTTTCCCTCAAAATTTCATTTTTGGAAATCTTTTTTGGAGAGATGTCTTAAAACATGTGGGTTTTATTGATGGAACGTCCTTGATCAGGGGAGGAAAACCTGTTGGACTAGAACTCCTGTAATCCCTGACCTTTGGCCATAACAGTTTAGGTGATGGGAATTGGAGTCAGACAACTTCTGGGGTTCCCCACCTTGGCCTAGATGCTTGCAGCCCCAACGTTCAAGCCTATAATCCAAATGTGTGTAGTTCAGGTGATCACTCCCAAGTTGCAAATGATCCTGGATAAAAGGGACAAGTTGGGAGAGAGTAGAGTCTGGTTTGCCTGAGGGCATGGCTGTATGTGCTTTCTGTAAGAGGAGGATGGGGAACCCATAGCCCTATGCATGTTGTTGGGTTTCAACTCCCATCATCTTGATCATTGGCTGTGCTAGCTGAGACAGAGGGGAGTTGGAGTCAAACACCCCTGGAGGACCACAGATTCCCCACTCCTGCTGTAAGGAAAGAGCACTGCTGGGAGCCAAGAAAATGCAGGTTCCTTGCTTCCACTGCAATGAGTCATGTCACCCAGGCTCGGAGCTCTCTTCTAGCAGAATGGAAGAAGCAACGAGGCTTTTCTCTATCTGATTATTGTACCTTGACAGGAGGCGGGCAAAGCGGACTATATTAAGGCCTTGCCGGGAGAGCTGCGTCCTTTTGAGAACCTTCTGGCTCAGAATGATGGTGGGAAGACCTTCATTGTAGGCAAACAGGTAAGGCAATCTGCCTGCTGGAGATCCAGTTGTGGGTTGGTCTTGTCCAATAGGGTGTTTCACATCTCAGGAAAGATTTTTCATGGAAACCCCTGCTGAAAGAAGGGGCAGGAGGCTTCGTTTTACTAGCACATTGCAAGGTGCTTTGTAGTGCTGTCTTTGGGTCTTCAAAGCATATTGCACCTGATATCATTGTGATGACAGGTGAGTGACAAGATGGCCAATTTGGCCAGGAGGATGATCCTGATAAGGATCCCTATGCTTGTACTTTGTTTTCAATCCTCCATCCAGAGCTGTTCCTAGTCCATGGTATATATTTTTTAAAAATCAAAACTAAGGGTGCAAAGGAAGAATTGGGAGCACATTTTGAGTGCACTCAGGTGACATCAGGCAATTGACAGATGGGCCAGCCTGCCCAACCTGTCCAATGTGGCATGTGAAGGATGGGCTAGTTCACGCCGCCCCGCCCCCCGCTGTAAATTAAGTCTTGTCACTCAGCAGCAGACCTGGCTCCAGGTTGCCAGAGCCCTGGGTAAAGTGTCCCCTACTAGGCCACCTCCTCAACCAGTGGGCTTTCTTGCCAGGTCAGAGAAAAACAATATTCTGCAGTGGTCCCAGCAGTTGCCCAAAGGTGCCAGGGGCTGATGCTGATTCTTCCCAGAAATCTACATTCTGTGACCAATAAATGATGTATTCCAGGATCTATGTAAATTATCCATGTTGTGTCAAGGGAGGGGCAAAAATCAATTCAGGCCACTGAAACCACGTCCCTAGTTGCCATAACCTTATATAACCACTCAGGCTACTGAGATTTTGCTATTTGTTGCCTGTATGCTTCCAAGCCTCTCACCATAGCCGTAAGAACTAGAACATTTGCTTTTTTAAAAAAGCGCTTTCATGTTTTTATTAAAAATGGGACATTTTCAAAATTATAGGAGTGAAAACAGTTGTTTGGGACCTCTATTCGCACTGTTCAAAACTTGACAGAACTGCTTTTAAAAACAGTTTAAAAGAAAACTGAGATTCTGTACCCAATTCTGACTTCTGTGCTTTCCTGCAATTCCACAGAATTATTGCATACAAAAAATCCTGCCTCTGCTTTAGGAGGTGTGCAGCCAAAAATGTGGTAGAGATTATCCCTGCAGTGGCTTGTCTTGTATTCAGTGTACATGCATGCTCTGGTGTGTTTTACTATAGTATGCTGTGACACACCCACACCATGTGAACTTCCCCCTGCTTAAGCTACATCTAATGTATTGAGGAATGATGGTGTTTTATACTTGACTGGCCCTTTCTCTCTCACCCACTGACACCTGCCTCTTTTGTTTTCTTCCTCCAGATCTCCTTTGCTGACTACAATCTGCTTGATCTATTAAATGTGCATTTGGTCCTGGCCCCTGACTGCCTGGCTTCCTTCCCCTTGCTGGCTAGCTATGCGCAGCGGCTCAACGCCCGACCGCTCCTCAAAGCTTTCTTGGAGTCTGATGCCCACAAGCAGCGCCCCATCAATGGGAACGGCAAGCAATGAAATGGATTCCTTTCACCAAGTTGCAGCTTTTCTGGTGACCTCTGGGTGCTTTGTAGTTTTGTATACACTAATGTTAATGAAGCGAGTTTCAATAAAGAGTTCTGCACATCTTTGCTTGGTAGGGAAAGTATGGTAACTAAATTCAGCAGAAGCCTACTGCAATCAAGAGGAGATGTGATTAATTGGCTAGAGCCAAGTGGCTTATTATAATTGTTGTAGTTACTATTGTTATTTGTTAAATTTATATCCCATTTCCCCTCCCAAACGAACCCAGGGTAGCATATATAGTGAAATCATAAGCTAGGATTTGAAGCTTTTGTGGCTTCAGAAGTGCAGCACAGGACAACTAAGGGTGAACATACACAAGGTGGCGGGAGATTTATGATCAAATCTCCCACTTTAAAAAGAAGTAAATGCAAGAGCTCCTGCTTTTAGATCAAGGAGGCTGTGTGTGCTTATTCCCCCCCCCCATGCTTTCCCCCGATCAGAATCAGCGTCCCATAGCTCTGTTCACCCCTTTAAAAGTTATAATAATATATTATTTGCCACCTCATTTCGATGCACACTAGCTCTCCACTTCCCACCTTTTGATCTTGGTAATTTCCAAACAGGTAGCCATAATAGTCTTCTACAGCAAAAAGTTTAGTGGCTCATAAGCTTTAGTGAACTGGATCTCACTTCAACAGATGCATAGGATGTGATCCTCAGTTGCAGGTGTGTGCATATATTGCCATGCCTGTGGCTGAGAGATTTTAGCCTGCGCTGCGTTTTGTGACAACAAGTTGGTAAAATGGCTCACTGCTCAACCAGGTTAGATGTTCTCTGAATCATATTGGGGAAACAGCAGGTGGAAGATCCCATTGGGCCAATGTGATTCAAATCCTTGTTCCATTACGAAGCTCCCTGGAGTGCCTTAAGCACATCACTTTCCTAGCCTATGGCATAAGTTATAATGAGAATTGTAATGATTTTGTACACTGAAGTTTAAGAATAAATCAAATGGCATTAAATTAGATTCTGTTATACAAAATGGTGCTCTTTTGCTGGAAACTTCCCCCTGGCTTGTGCTTAGGGAGGGGGTGGGTGCTTAGGGTAATCTTCTCATCTAGGCTGTCATTTGCTCTAAACTGAGCCAGGAGGCTTGAAGCAAGATAAGTGAGCTCATTAACTTATTGAGGGTTAAGATGGTTGCTTTGATCCAGAGGTCTGCCAATGCTCAGGGTGCTCTTCTACTCTTATCTCTGGAGCATGGAATACTTTCTCTTTCCAGGAATGATAGAGGTTGAGTTAGGTACAGGATTACAGTCACAGGGTCATGATTGCTCTCATGAAGGCTTTCTCCCAATCTTCTGAAATGGTTATCCACCCAATGGCTGTGTGTGTTTCTCAACCTTCTATGGAGACATCCAGGCAGAGATTTGTAACTCAGAAAAGTTCCCTTTCAACTTCTGAAGCTGCATAGAGGCTGCTGTGATGTCTGTCAGCCAGAGTCACATGCTCTTGTTCTTCCCGATGCATTTTGCTGCTGGAGGTGAAAGGCAAGATGGTGTCCCCTCCCCCCACCCTTCCACATATAGAACTTGGCAGTTGAATCTCAATTCGTTACTGGCATTGGGACAACTTTATCCACCTGAAGTCCACAGGCTGACTTGTGAAGACAGGCCCCATGATACACACAGCTCAGTCCTCCAACCCCCTTGTTCACTGTTTTCTTGCAGGGCTGCCTGGCATCTGCTGTGCCCACTGTATCCTCAAGTGAATAACTGCAGTGCAGCAACTGTAGCACCGGTGTCTTGTGTGAGCAGAGCAGTGCAGGGGCACATGTAGTGTCTGCTGGAGGGTGTTGTGAACTGCCTCCCTCTGCCTGTAGTCTTGGTAAGGTGCCTTTGCCAACAGCATGTCTAAAACATAAGAGGGCAAGCAGATAAGACAGGCAGACCACCTGCCCAGTAATAAACAAATGTTACGGCTGGGGGGAGGATGAGACTAAAGAGGGTGAGAGTGGCTGGGGACTCTGGAGAATCAACTGGGGGGGCTGCAGTTGTCTCCCCCTAACAACTGCTGCTTGAGACGACCACTTTACACTGCCTAATTGAGCACGTCTACATTGCTTTTTTAAAATGAGTGCTGGGAATGCATCTTGCAGCTTTTCCCTGCTGCTGTGCTAACCAAGAGGACCCCCTGCAGCCCATTCCAGTGTAATGAGATCATTCTTCTCAGACCAAGAATCAACCGGATCAGAGAGATCAGCTCCGTAATCCTCCTCCTGGCAGCACAACTGCAACAGCTGTTTGAAAATGAGGTAAACTGGCAAAAGCCAGGACATTTGGGAATAGAAGGAAATAGAAGGCTTGGGAGCCCTTCTCTCCCTGTTAGCCTTTGTCCATTTGGTGTCCTATCAGCCCCAGCCAGCGTGCTGTAGTCTCAAAACATCTGGAGGCAACCAGGTTGCTCTGTGATATTCCCTTGTCACTAAGGAGAAGCTTCTTGCTGTACTGTGTTACTGGCTTGTTGTACCCCAAATTTGGTACATGCAATCATGCTCTGTGTGCATCCTTTGAGAGTAGAAATTACTGATTATTTTTTTAAAAAAGAGAGTAGAAATTACTGAAGAATGAGAAGATACAGAAAAGAGTGAATAAAATGATGCTGGTAGAACATTTTTCCCATGGAGGAAAAAATCTAAAGTTTCTAAAGTATCTGAAGAAGTGTGCATGCACACAAAAGCTCATACCAATAACAAACTTAGTTTGTCTCTGAGGTGCTACTGGAAGGATTTTTTATAAAGTTTCTAACTTAGAGATGGGAGAGGGAATATAACAAATTCACACAGATATGTAGAATGTTAGTGTGTTTTTAGTTTATTGCTGATTTCAATTTTTTTGAACGTTTCAAGTAGTTGTTTTTAACTGTTTTACCAGTAATTTTACTATTTTTTCTCTTTGTAAATCACTTTGAGGTTTTATTTTTACAATCAACTGGTGTATACATTTTATGAAATAAATAAATATACAAAACTATGAACAGTACTGAGAAAAAAAATTTGTAACACTCAGAACATGAACTTGGGGATATCCAATGAAATTTGTGTTGGGAATACATGTGCAAATACTTCTTCAAATGATATATAAAGTGCTCTTAACAGATTTATTGCTCTAGTGAGTTTTGATGCCTAAAAAAATTGCAGACTAAATTTGTTGAGGAGGCTATTATCATAGGTTTTAAAGGGTGTCCCCCTTTGATTACCAGATACTGATGGCAAAAATCAAGAGATGGCTATATTTATTCATTTACCTATCTCTTTTTGTGTCCTGCTTGTGAACTTCCTTCTCCCCCCTTTTATTTTATTTTATGATAGATAGATAGATAGATAGATATAGATAGATGATAGATAGATAGATAGATAGATAGATGATAGATAGATAGATAGATTTTCAATATATATATATTGATTTTCAAAAAAACATGGAAAAGTACAAAAAGAAAAAGAAAGGAAACATACAGAAAATAATATCCCCAATGCAGTCTCTTCCCCCTTCCCTGGAACAACATTGATTATGTAAAGGCAAAGAGTTGCCAAAAGATGTTCACTCCAGAATACTGCTCCATAGACTTGAATATGTTGAAGGCAATAGCCATGCTCTTCCATCACTATATATGAAAATCATTCTAAATAATCTGAAAATCATCTGCAGTCTTTCTGTAGTTTTTTTTACCTTCTAGCGTGCAGTTGCTTGTGAATCTTCTTGAGGTGTCTGGTTTTATTTATTTATTCAAGAGTTTTCTAGGCCACCTTACAAGACAATGTGCTCCCCCATGGTTGCTTACATGCATAGCAACGGTGGTTGCTCATAGCCAGAGCTGCTTCATACACATCGTGTGGTTTTCTTCCACGTATCAACTAAGTGTGTCCAATCCCAGCTCCCTAGAAACCATACCTGTGCTTGTCATGTTTAGAAATTTATTTTTACCACTGTGCTGAAAACATTTAACCAATATGTTTTAAAATGTAATGTGTAAAGCACCTTTCACAGATGGAATGAAGAGAGAGATATTCAGTCTATCCCTGAAATTCCAGAAATTACACTATGGGGAACTCTTGGAGAGGCAGAATTCGTCACTAGAAAGATGAGAGAAGTAGCTGCTGCTTCTTCTGCAATCACCGTAGCCGAGTAAATAATTTTTTTTTGTCCAGTAGCACCTTAGAAGATTGTCTTCCATGAACGCGGTCTTAACAGTGAGTCTGCAAGTGACTCTGGAGGCCAATGCGCGACTTCCACAGAGGGGACATAGCAGCCAGTGGTTAGAGACGTTCCTCGTTTAGTACTGGATGCTACAGGATTGCTAACAAGTTTAATAAAACCGCTGTAACATTGTAAATCGTGATTCTACTTTTCTTAGTAAACAGGCTTTTTCAAAAGATGCAGGAAGTGCGATATAATACTAAACCAGAACTAAATTTAGAAAGGAATGTAGTGCTGGCAATTTTCCTTATGGCAGAATCTTTGTATACCTTTACTCATTTATTTTTGAAGCATTTTTTTTAGTTTCACATTTCTGCTAAAAAGGTTGACTGAGTCGCCTCGAACGACGCCAAAGGAAACAGCATCTTCTCGAGCGCCCCTGTTGTCGCTTATTCGGCGCCCGTCGCACCTTGAACGCGGCCTGGATCTTTTTATTTTATTTTATGCAACCTCCATGGTATCGGGTCTCTTGGCTGTCACTGAGAAGTTCCTATAATCGAGGCGCGGGGCGCTGATGAACTACCACTCCCATCATCCCCTGCGCTCTGACGTGGGCCGAGACCTAGTTCTTCGCTCTCCCTCGTCTCGGGGCGGCTGACGTCAACACGCGCCGCCCGAGGCCGTGACGTAGAATCTCCGCGCAAAACAGACGAAGGTGACGGGGTCGGCTAGTGTCGCTAAGTGGGGGACCCCGGCTTCCCGTCGGCGCTATGTTGGCGGCTCGGCCTCTGGTGCTCCGCGGAGCCTGCGCTCAGGCGCGTCTCCTTTCCGCCGCTGCAGCTCCGGAGTCGGTGAGTTCTTTCCCCTTCCCCCCGACGGGCTGCGGGGGAGAAAGAGAAGCGCAGACACTGCAGGTGAAGGGGCGGGGAGGAGCCGTGAAGAACAGGTCTTGACAGGTCAGCGGCCGCTTCTTGTTCGCTGTAAGGGCTGAGAGTTGCCGTGCCTCGATTCGGAGCGGGGCTTCGGTTTCTCCTTTTTTTCTGCTAGTCTCTCCTCTCCACCCCATCCCCCCCCCCCTAAGGTCTAGTATGGGCTCCGAGATGGTAAATTTATCAGGATTCGGTCATTTCTCTCTTTCTTGCACAGGCACCTCCCAAAAAAACACAGTTTGGGCCCCTCAAGGATGAGGATCGCATCTTCACGAATCTTTATGGGCGCCATGAGTGGAGGTGAGAATTGAGAAATTGGGTGGTGTGTGTTGCATAATGATGAAAGAGGATTAAGGTGGGGCTGTCAGTTTTTAACATAGCGGAGGAAAGCCAACACAAAGGGGTGGTGATTAAGTTGGAAAGTTTGCAGGTTGTTGTTGCTTTTAACTGGTAAATTAACTTTTGATTGGATGCCAAAAGGATTTTCCAACAGAGCTGCCACAGAGCTGCCTATAGAGGATATGCTTTGCTGAAGTACTGTACAAATTAATATTATAATTCCAGGTTTCTCTACTTATGTATACAGGGTCAAGGCAGATGATATAGTCCTCCGATGTTAATGTGTATGCAAAATGGAATTATTTTGGATAGCTGTTGTTACCCAGTGCTTTTGTTGTTTCTAGGTTGAAAGGGGCTTTGAGCCGAGGTGACTGGTATAAAACCAAGGAAATCCTGCTGAAGGGTGTTGATTGGATCTTGAATGAGATAAAGACTTCAGGTCTGAGAGGCCGTGGGGGGGCTGGTTTCCCCACTGGTCTTAAGTGGAGCTTCATGAATAAACCCCCAGATGGCAGGTGTGTTACAAACTAAAGGCTGATTTCGTACTCAGTACCATGCATTTCTGCTGATGGAGGAACTTGCTCTGGAACAGTGGCAATTGTTTCCACGGTTATCTCAAAAACAGCTTTGTGCTTTCAAGGGTTATTATCCATGCTGGTGTTGGGAATCAGAACTTGGGACTCCTAGCTTCCAGTTCTGTCTCACACCTTCCAAATAGCATGTCTTAGTTGCTGGGAATGCCCACTTTAGAGTCATTTGAGCCTTTGATTTCAAAAGTTACTTTATCTAGAGAGCCTGGCTCTGCAAAGCAGTAGATGCCAAAGATCAATTCTGGACTTCCAATTCTTGACCACTAAAGAACAGCTACTGTATTTTGTACAGAGCCAGTTTAGCACACTGGGTGGAATTCTGCACACGGACATAGGAATTTCAGCTTTAAGCATCACTTCACTAGCTGGTCCTGTTCAGAAAGTGACTATTTGCCTTCTTAACCTTCCTCACTGGGTGGTTGTGAGGCTAAAACATTTTTCTTGGTTTCTGACAGATGGGCAGGGTACAAATGTCACAATAAATAAAATATATTCAGTGCATCTGAATATCCCCTGTTTTCCTAAGGTGAATTACTTGAGGTTAAGACCTTAAACTTATGCCCGCTGTCTGTGTCAGTACTGGGAACTGGATATAGAGTTTGTCTGATTAATTATCTGTCTGTGTAGTATTTTGTTTGAAGCAAAAGAGATTTTTTAGTCTTGACCAAAGGCTTACGCAGAGTATACTCATTGAAATTAATGGACCTAAACTCAAGTCATGTTCATGACTTTCAATCGGCCTGCTTCTGAGTAAGACTTAGTTGAATATCAACCATTGGCTGGTGTATGGATTGCAATAGAAAAGATACTTCCTGATGAATGTGTTTTCCTGGGATTCTTAATTTTTGCCGACAGGCAAATTCTCCCTGTGTTTCAGACCCAAGTACTTGGTGGTGAATGCAGATGAGGGGGAGCCAGGAACCTGTAAGGACAGAGAGATCATGCGTCATGACCCCCATAAACTGGTGGAGGGCTGCCTAGTTGCAGGGAGAGCTATGGGAGCCCGAGCTGCCTACATTTATATTCGCGGAGAATTCTATAACGAGGCCTCAAACTTGCAGGTGAGCTGCTACTCTTACCACTGTGCAGTTGTGAGCAGGGTTCTTGTTTTCCCTTGCGAGAACTGCTATGAGAAGTGAACGAGTTGATTTCCCCCTGAGCCTTTAGCATCTTGTGTGCCTGCTTGTATTTTTTGTGTTGAAAACCAAGGCGGGAACTTTTTAGGGGTGGGTCTTAGCTTACTCTTGCTGTCTCATTAGGTGGCAATCAGGGAGGCCTATGAAGCCGGATTGGTGGGCAAGGATGCTTGTGGCTCTGGCTATGACTTCGATGTCTTTGTGGTAAGAGGAGCAGGTGCCTACATCTGTGGCGAAGAGACAGCACTTATCGAATCCATTGAGGGCAAGCAGGGCAAGCCACGCCTCAAGCCTCCCTTCCCAGCTGACGTGGGTATGACAACTTAAATGCTCCTTCTGTGGTGGATGGTGTAGATTTGGTGCCCAACCTTGCTGTCAGATTCTTATCTCTGTCAACATATATCTGCCACCCCAGCTCCTTTGGGGGCCTTTGCTGTGTCTCTCCTTTGCACATAACATTTCTAAGTGTGACATAAACTATGTGCTTTAGCTCAGTGGTTATTAACCCTCTCTGGCTTACAGGCTCTTTTGAGAATCTGATGAAAGCTATGCCCCCCTCCAACATGAACATAAATTTAATTTTATTGCAGTGGGGGTGGTTCTTATGTGCCTGGTTTATGAAACCCCCTTGAGGTCTTTGGACCCCATGTTAAGAACACCTGCTCCAGCTGAAATAACTAAGTTACCTTTATCTTACTGGATCCCCCCCCCCCCAGCTTTAAGTATCATTATTTATATATTAGATTTATCTACCACCCTTCATCACAAGATCTCAGGGCGGTTCACAAGATAAAAATACAGGGTAAAAGCACAAAAATAGTTAAAATAAAAACAACAAAATAATAATCCCCCCCACCACATTTTATGAATGCCACCCCTGCCACCTGGCTTTTCATCTGAATCTCTAGTACCAATCACTTTCCTTCCCCATTTTCTCTCCCCAGTAGCTAGTTTGAAAAGATTTTTTTAAAGTCCGTTTCCCCCATTCTGTTTTTAGGAGTGTTTGGTTGCCCTACTACAGTGGCAAATGTGGAAACTGTCGCTGTGGCACCCACCATCTGCCGTCGAGGAGGTACCTGGTTTGCTGGCTTTGGACGTGAGCGCAACTCTGGAACCAAACTCTTCAATATCTCAGGCCATGTCAACACACCCTGTACTGTAGAAGAGGAGATGTCAATACCTCTACGTGATCTGATTGAACGACACGCAGGTGAGAACCAACGGTTCTTAACTTGCCATAAGGAAGAAGCTATCAGCTTCTTTCAAATAACTTGTATTATTGGGGAAGCCTTGTGTCCCCTGTTGCTGAGGTGGGCATCCATGGAGCCACACCTCATTGTTTCTTGCCTTCTAACCAGGTGGTGTTAGAGGTGGCTGGGATAACCTGCTTGCTGTAATTCCTGGAGGGTCATCCACCCCCCTCATCCCCAAGTCAGTGTGTGAGACGGTGCCGATGGACTTTGATGGGTTGGTGCAGGCACAGACTGGGCTTGGGACAGCAGCTGTCATTGTCATGGACAAATCGGTAAGGCTAGTCCCTTGGCCCCTACTGCTCTGTAATCCTGCTTCATGAGTCTTCACCTTCCTCTCTTACCTTAGACAGATATAGTTCGAGCCATCGCCCGACTCATTGAATTCTACAAACATGAGAGCTGTGGGCAGTGCACACCATGCCGAGAAGGTGAGTGTTGAAGCAGAAGGTCACTCTGGAGTTCTTCCCCAGAACAGGAATTTGGGACGGAGGGCAAGGAACGGATTTAATCTATAAATCCAGACCTCTTGCCCTGATTAAAGAGTGGGGAGGAAAACTGATGCTTAAAGATCTCTGGAGAGCAAAACAACTTTCCTAGGATACTGACAACAGGCCTGTAGCTCAGTATGCAAACTTCATTTACTCTGTTTTTTTTGGTCCAGCATTGTGCTGTGACTTGGTGTATGGTCTGTTTCTCCTCTCTGTGACTACCTATATTTTCATAAACATTGGAGTTGCCTCTGATTCTTTTGAAACTGATTCCTTCTGTGCAGGTGTTGACTGGATGAACAAGGTGATGTGGCGTTTTGTGAAAGGCAATGCACAAGTGGCAGAGATTGATGCGCTTTGGGAGATTAGCAAGCAAATTGAGGGACATACAATCTGTGCCCTGGGAGATGGGGCTGCTTGGCCTGTACAGGTAATTCTCTCAACCTTCTTCTCTTTAGCTTGTGAAGAATGTGCTGAAGAATCTTGTGGTTTTGCTTGAGACAGTATATGCTAGAATCTGGATGTGTAATTGGCAAAGGGATGTATGTATATCTAGAGGTGTGTGTTCTGCTAATTCCTAGTTCCTTCTTGCAGGGATTGATTCGTCACTTCCGTCCAGAGCTGGAGGAACGGATGAGACAGTACAGTGAATCTAAGGCGCAGCAGGCATCTGGGTAAACACCTAACTGAAGTCACCCCTTTATACATTTGACTGTATAAAAAACATTCATGTGAAGACAGGCCAAGCTCTGCTTTGGCTTGGGCATTGAGAGCAGTGTGCTTCCTTGATTTGTGTCAGATGGGTGACAACCTACTTCAGTTACTGTTCTGCTTTGCTTTCTTAAAACACACATTATCTATTAAATGGTTGTGACTTACTTCTTGTCTGTTGGGTACTTTTCAAGCATAGGGAAAATAAAGTGGATAGTTGCATGTTTTTTGAATTGTTTTATATTTCTTAAAGTTGTTCAAGGGTTAAAAAGGGGGGAGCTTCTGTATTTCTTTGTCAAAAAAGCATCCTTTAATCAAGGCACTTGGATTTATGTGCACACATCTTCCTGCTGAACACATCCACACCATCTTAAATTCCTCTTTGCATCAAGCAGTAGAAAGAGGTGGTGGAATCCTGAGATCATAAAGTGGATTGCACAACTCAGATTGTAGAGGTGGGGTGCTATTTTTGAATTGCACCATTGGAAGGGACCATAAGGGTCATCTAGTCCAATGCCCTGCAATGTAGGAATCTTTCACCCAATGTGGGGCTCAAACCCATGGCCCTGAGAGTGTTTGCTACAAGTAGAAATTGAGCACATCAGTGAGAAATGTTCCAGCCAAGCTCACTCCTTGATGTAAGAGGGCTTAAAAAAAAATAGAAGGGAAAATTCAAAAGTTTTACCTCTCATCTCCATACCTCATTCTGCTGTATTTCTAGACAGCAGCACTTAAGAGCTGCATGTTCCTGAAATAAAACTCCAGTTATCCAGTATGTTGGACTAATAAGGAAGAACCAGGGCTGTGTACTCAAACAACATATATTCTCAGTTGTTATGTATGCCTTAGCTTTTGATCAGGTCACCTGTTGCTCCATGCAGATATTCCATTGAGCTATTGAAGTGGGAAGAGTATAGGTGACTTCATTTGGTTTCATTTCCGTAGAAGAAGGGGGGTAGCAGCAAAAAGCCAGGACCCACAATCCTGAGATGAGAAAACACGGGCTATGCAAAGAAAATGTGTAAATATAATCCTTGGGGTGGCACTGCTTGCAATTTTCAGTATGGCCTAACACAAAGTGCCAAAGTGTGTGTAGCAGTGTGTGTGGCCATCCTTTTCTCATCCTTACAGCAGCCATGTAAGGTAGGTTGGAGGCAGAGTTGTCCAATTTTCCCCAGGTAATCTTATTGCAAAATGGGAATTTAGATCCATTTCTCCCTGGCTCACCTAGCATGATTCACTCCACTGCGCTGGCTGTAGTTTCAGCTGCTCAAATTAAGCAGGTTTCAAAGTTTTTAATGTGTGGGATGCTCTCAGTTTTCATTTTTAACAGCAAAAAAATTGAAAAGGTAAGAATGGAATCTATTGTGAGTTACAATGTAATAAATCAATCTGTGCTCAACAGTTCATTGATCTTCACATTTTTATCATAATTCTGCTTTTAAGGATATAGACATATTTTCAAGTATAGTAAAACAGAAAACAAAAAAGTTTTGATCTTGATACAATCTTATAAAGATTTGGTGCTTTCCTCTCCTACAGGAGGAAGCATGAGAGATAAATTCAATAAATAAATTTATGCTTCACTGAAAATGGGAGCAGAACCAAGGATGAGAGGTCTGGCCAGGCTGTGTTTGTCAGCCGTCCGGACCTCACAAGTCTCCAAGCACAAACTAATGTTCCAAGTCTGGATTTTTGCCAAGTTTTCGGGCTTGCATCCTAAATCGCTTAAGGAAGAGGCTCGGGAATCCTTCGGAGGCAACGGTTGTTTCTTGCTCCGGACCGAAAAACGAAGGCAGAGAGGCTAGGCGAGGCGTGCGTGCCGCCGCCCATGTAATAATTCCTTTTATCCGCTGTTATATAAGACCGCGCTTCCCCCGCCTCCCTCCCTCCCGAGGACGAGTGTGGGCGGGGAGTCGTCGCGGCCGCCGGCCTCTCAGCCGTGGGCGTGGCTTCCGCGGCCCTCCGCTTCCATTGGCTGATGCGGGCGCCTCCGTCCACCCTCGTCGGCCGGAATTTTCGGCAGGGAAGAAGCGCGTCTTTTCACCGAAGAACGCTCGTCGGCGCGGGGAAAGGTGACCTCCATGTTGTTGCCTGGCGGAAGTGCGCCCCCTTCCTCCTTCGCGGAGAGGAGCGTTTCTGAGAGCCGCCATGTTGGTTGAGGGGACGGGCAGATGGGGAGCGGCGGGAAATTCCTCCCCGAGCGCTGCCACGGGGCTCTTCCAGGCGCGGGGTCGTTTGGGGGCAGGGGGAGAAGCGGGGCTGAGAGCCTTCGCCCTGCTGAGAGCAAAGCAGGCGGTCCGCCGAGGGCTTCAAAGCCGACCTTTTCCTCTCGGACGAGGCGCGAACAAACCCCGACCTGCTGCAACGCGCCTCTCCCAGTGCATGTCCCTGCGGTTTTAGTATTTCCAAAATACAGTGGTACCTCAGGTTATATACGCTTCAGGTTACATACGCTTCAGGTTACAGACTCCGCTAAGCCAGAAATAGTACCTCGAGTTAAGAACTTTGCTTCAGGATGAGAACAGAAATCGTGCTGCGGCAGCAGCGGGAAGCCCCATTACCTAAAGTGGTGCTTCAGGTTAAGAACAGTTTCAGGTTAAGAACAAACCTCCAGAACGAATTACGTACTTAACCCGAGGTACCACTGTAAATGCATCGCAGAAGTGCTCAGCCTGTATTTTTAAGCGGAGCTTGGGTGGCCATGGGTCATGTATGATGTAGTTGGGATTCCTTCATTGGACTACGTGACCCTTGGGGTCCCTTCCGACTCTGCAGTACAGTAATGGGATTCTTCATCTCTCTTCCCCCATAGGCTTTGCCTTCAGAGGAGCGGTGGGGAGGGGGGATGTTGGTGTTGGCAGCATGCCTTTGGTGAGGGTCCTCATCTAGGCAGTATGGCCCTGGGGATTGGGCCCAGTGACCCCAATCCTTCCTGCTGCGACACCCAGAGAGATGTCACAAGCAGGCAAAAAGCACCTTCCAAGGGGATCTCCCAAGACATTTTGCTGCCTAAAAGATTGCGCGACAACACCTCCCACTCCGCCTAAAGCCAGGCAAGTCAAGTTGGCACCTGAGGCAGAAAATCTCACAAGTACCTCCTGCCCTTGCAGTAAAAATGCAATACTAAATCAAGTAACTACTATCTTGCTGCCATTTGACACCTCAGATCAGCAGCTGGAGGCCACTCTCACTTAGTAAGGCTGCTTCCATACAATTGCCCCCCTCCAGTGCAAGGCTGCTGTCACCACCTACTGTATTTGTGTTTCCCTCTGGGAGGCCCTACCTGCTTGCTTAACACAGAGGATGAGTTGCCTGCAGCTGCCCTGCCCACTTCTACTTGCTTGCTGGGTGTTGCTCCTACCATATGCTGTGGGGTCCTGCTGCATTGCCTGAGAAAGAGGGTGAGTGAGTTGGCAGAGAGAGATGTCCGCGCTTCTCTAGGCTGTGCTGTAGTGCCCAGTCTTGCCCATATTGCCTCTTGGGGAGAGAGGGAGAGTACGAGCTCTTGCCTTTCACCCCCTTGCATGGCAGTGTTGGCAAGCCCCAGTGGGGCCACCTAGATAGCAAAGGTGACAGGGTAGAGAAAGGAGCCTCCTCATTTTGTTTGCCCATGCAGCACTGCAGACCCATTCCATATCGCCATACTTCCCAGAGGGAGAAGCCAGGTGACTAATGGGAAACAGCGGTGACTGTTCCTTTCAGCTGCCACTCACCTTTCCACATTCACAGGCAAGTGAGCAGCACCTGGGTAGGAGGAGATGTTTCTGTGCAACATGCGGAGTGTGCTAAACCTGAGCAACAGCTGGTTAGCATTAGTAGGACCTCCAGAGTCAGCCTTGGCCATTCTGATGCCCTCCAAATGTTGGACTACAGTTCCCACTATGAGGCTTGTGATCCAAAAATGTGCTGGCTGAGGCTGATGGGAGTTGTAGTCCAACAATATTCTAAGGGCACAAGGTTGGCAAAGGCTGTCCTGGTGTATGCTGAGCCTTGACAGCTGCCCAGTTGTGCTGACTTCTGTTTCCTGTCCTGCACCCAGCTGACATTTCAGGGTTGTCTTCAAATTCCAAGTGGATCAGGAGTTTCTAAAAAGAAAGAGTGCCTGGTGCTAAAGTATTTCAAACAGCAGCTTGGCATAGTTGCCACCTTGTCCTGGACACGATGAGAAGGACTTATTGAAAGCTGCAGTTTACCCTGCTAAATTTCTGCATGCCATGCACTTGTTAAAAGTATAGGAGACCTAGGCAAACCTCATGAATATGCCACTTGGTTTCAATTCTAGCACATGGGAGAGGCTTTTTTTCCAGAGTGAAAAAGATTCAGTGCTAATATCTAGTTCTACCACAGGAAATATATTTTCATTTCATTTTTTGCAAGAATGATCCCTATTGAATCCCTCATTCAGAGACATTCCACTTCAGAGAAATTTCTGTCCTGTTCTTGACTCCTTGACTACAGATCTTTTGTCATAACAGATCATCTGCAGTAACCATTTTTGCTAGATCTGAATGACTTTGGGCACAGTCAATACTGCCTAAGGCAAGGCTGGCCTAATCGTTAGGTGAATATATGTGGCCGTCCAGGGTGGTGCTGCGGTATTACTTATATTTGTGGGTAGCTGCTTGAAAAACCTATTAAAAATCTGTGCTGAAGTGGGAGAGATTGTGGTTTTTTGTTATTGTTTTGTAACCTTGGATTTTGAAATGATTGCAGTTGGCCTTGGCACAGATTTGACAAGAAGACACATGGCTTCCACTTCTAAGGACAGTGCTTGTTTTCTGAGTAATACATTTTACCAATTTCTCTCCACCCCCCTGCCCTTTCCCCTTGTACTTTAGCAGACCCTTGTGGATCACAGCCTAACAGTAAAATCATTACTGGACAAAGGAGTATGGGGCGAGTTGATGGTGTGGGAGGACCCATGTGAATATAAAATAACCAACCTCCCTGGGCGCTGTGAAGTTCAGGATTGAGGCAGGACGGTCCCCTTCCTTCTTCAGTGCCGGCTGCTTGTTCCCAAGTCAGCTCCTTCCTCTTTCCTCCCTGCAGGGCATTATGCTTCCAACACTTCGCCACTTCTGCCACGGCAGGCCTCCTGCGCCCATAGCCAGCATGGGCCCAGTTCGTAGATACTTATCCTGGGAAAACGAGCAGCGTTGCCGAGGGCAGCTTGAGGCGTCTACCAACCGATACAGACAAGAAGCTGCACCAGCAGCTGTTTTGGTGTCCCTGTGCTCTGTGGCTGGGGACCCAGCCATCCTGTACACGCTGAGGTCCAGCACCTTGACTGGTGTGCACAAAGGATCTGTCAGGTATTTGGTAGCCCCATACTCTCTCTTTTTAAAGTAAAATTCCCATCATCCTTTTCGTTTGCTCTTTCCTGGCCCTCAGAACCCTCCTGAGGTCCTGGCAGTTGCCACAGCGTAGCTATTTCCCCTCAAGGCTGCTGGCACAACCTTGGTTCTGGTCCTGAATTTCCCTTTATAAAAGGATTCTGTTTTGCTCTTGCAGTTTCCCAGGTGGTAAGCGCGACAGCTGTGACCGGGATCCCATTGCCACAGCACTCAGGGAGACTCAGGAAGAGTTGGGCCTGCGGGTAGAGGAGGACTGCGTCTGGGGAATCATGATGCCTATACCTGATAAGGTAATGTCTCTATTTGGGGGTTCTAGAATCTCCAAGGATAAACTTACACTGGAAGGTTTTTTTGTTAAGGAGCGCTGGGACTAATATTCAGAATTGGGGGGGCGGGCGTGTTACCTGGAGAAGCGATGATCATGGAGTGATGTGTTAGATGAAGGACTTTCTTGAGTATTGCTGTGGGCCAGGATGTTCACCTGAGGGGCAGAAAGGTGTTTGGCAAGGGAAGGCATCTGGCTTGCATGAGTATTTATCACTTTGGAGCATGCCTTGCAGCAAAAAAGCAACCGGGGATGCCTGGAATTCATTGGTTTTAAACTCTGGTTTCCTTTCAGACAAAAATGATGGTTATGCCTGTGCTAGCCAACTTGGGTCCTCTGGAGCGCCTGACTCTGAAGCCTAATCCCCAAGAGGTGAATGAAAGAGCCAAAGCAGCACAAGGACACCTCCTGGCATGTTCTTTTTATTGGCTGTGTTGCCAGGGAGATGCTTGGGGAAAGCGCAGAAGGGGCGGCTCGCCCTTTTAGGGGTTGAAAATGTCCTCAGGGGCCACAAAGCAAAGTGGGTGTGACGTAAGCAGGAAAATGGGCGTTGACAAAATCCCAGAATCCTTACCCTGTAATTAAGAATCTGCGACTTCATTTCCCCCCTAATTCATTAAGAAACAGTAAAAACCCACACTCACATCTACCCCGCATTACTTCCATTGTCTTCCATGGTTAATAACTAATTTATGATCTTGTAATAAAATTTCACCCTCTTTCCCCCAAAATTAATTCCATTGCCTTTGGCGGATAAGTGCCTTTCATCCCTGTCCTCGTTTAAATTACACACACACACATACACACTGCATATATATATGTCTGTCTGTCTATCTATTCTTCCATTTCTTTCTCATATCAACTACCACCCCACTTTCTCCCTCTACTCATGAGTCCCTCTGGTACTTTACTATCCAAGTTGCAGCAATTTAAACAGCTTGGGATGCTCACAGGTATGTTATTTCTTGTTAATTCCCTCTCCTTACTACCACTTGCTCTCAGCCATGAAAGCTGCTGTTCCCACAGCCACCATCATTTCCCGACTCGCTCCTCTGCTGCTCCAACAGTTTCAATGCCTTTGGCTGCTCCTGAAAGAAACCGTGAAAGATCATAGCTTTTCTCATCAACCGAAGCATAACAGTAGCATGTGGTAGTGGCAGTAGCAGGGAAACCTGACCGCTCCTGAAGCAGCAGAGTAGTGAATCCAGAAATAAACACACAGCATTTTTTATTAGCATAGCCATTTTACTTGTAAAGCAAGCTGATTTGTGGGGACTTCTTCCTAGAAACAACACTGGATAATGTGAAACTGGTAACAGGATAGCTGGACAACAGGTGTGGGTAAACCTCATAAAAATAATACATTGGCAATATTACAAAAATAATAATTACAAAAATAATAAATTAGAAAAAAGGAGCTGCAATTTTAAGAGGGGGGCAGCTTTGAGGGACACAGAAAACAGGCTGCATATGGCCTGTTAGCTGCCCCTGCTGTCACGTCTTGCTAGGCCCAAAGTGTCTGGATGGAAGGCTTGCTGGGAATGACGGAGTGGATTGTGGTGATTTCCTGGGCAGCTGGGAGTTGGAAAAGGAACCATTGGCTCTGTAGCTAATCTGGGAGATCTGTGCTGCCCCTCCTCACCTATTTTCCCTCTGATTTGCAGGTTGAGGCCATTTTCACACTGTCTTTTCGCCACTTGCTGCAAGAAGAGAACCAGGGCTACACTAACTTCTGCCACAAGGGTACCTACAGCCACACACTTCCTGTCTTCCTGCACGGTCCTCACCGTGTATGGGGTCTCACAGCCATCTTCACCGAATTAACTCTGGAATTGCTGGTGCCAGGGGCATACCGCAGGCGGACTCATGTGGTGGGCAGACGCTGACCTTGGCTACCAAACTCTGCTCCCCTTTTCTATGTTTGCCAAGGGACTTGGATGCAGGTGGTGCTAATCCCTTTCCTAAGTCACTGGAGTATTTTCAAAACGCAAGTCTGTCCACTCTTGTTCGGCACACAGAAATTGGCTTGTTCTCCTGCTCCTGGTGCAATTGCATTTCATCGTTAGTGGTCGGGGAACGAATTGCCTAGCCACTTCTGCTAACAGCTGCTGCCAGACTTATTTATGAATAGACCTTGAATAAACAGACACACTGGGAACTCGGTGCAGGTATTTGTGAATGTGTTGAAGACAGAACACAGCAGTAGGCAGTCAAAAGAGATGTTGGTACTGGACAGTAGCCCAGCTCCATTCAGTAGCACTTTGTTGACAGGTCAAGTTAAACAAGGATTTGCCAAGGATCTTAGGTGTCCATGTAATGGCTCAGAACTGTGAACAAATGTTGATCCCTATCTTGTTGTTTATGGGACCCAGGATGCTTGGCTGAAGGATGCCCTCTTACATTTTTTCCGCTTTTTTCTAGTACTTGCCTTCACAACATGTTTTCCCCACCACATGCATATGAGAATTTGTTTGATATTCAAGCACACAATCTCCGTACCCTTTCAGCCATGTCCATTTAACGTGGAAGTTGAGTTTAGGTCGTCCATGTAGATTGAACAAGAATTTCTTGAACTATGTGTACTTCAGAATCAAACTGTTTTGTGACTCGCTAACATACACAGGATGGGACGCGAGTGGCGCTGTGGGTAAAAGCCTCAGCGCCTGGGGCTTGCCGATCGAAAGGTCGGCGGTTTGAATCCCCACGGCGGGGTGTGCTCCCGCTGCTCGGTCCCAGCGCCTGCCAACCTAGCAGTTCGAAAGCACCCCCGGGTGCAAGTAGATAAATAGGGACCGCTTACCAGCGGGAAGGTAAACGGCGTTCTGTGTGCTGCGCTGGCTCGCCAGATGCAGCTTTGTCACGCTGGCCACGTGACCCGGAAGTGTCTGCGGACAGCGCTGGCCCCCGGCCTCTTGAGTGAGATGGGCGCACAACCCCAGAGTCTGTCAAGACTGGCCTGTACGGGCAGGGGTACCTTTATCTTTAACATACAGAGGAATATTTAAACACCTGTTCCATTTTGTACTGGGTTAAATCTGAATTTTGTCTGGGTCACAGGCTGTGTGATTCACTGAGCTCCTGGGTCTTCAAGGCATGGGACATCTCCCCCCCGGTCCTTCATACCCCTCTGGATTTGCGAGGTGAGCATTCACAGCTGCCCAGAAGAGTTGTCATTGAGGGTCAGGGGACAGTTTGCAGGACCAGGAGTCCCAAAAGATGCTTTGTTGAGAGGTTATTGGGGGAGCCAAGACTATGAGGGGAGGAGGCTGTTAAATACACAGCTCTCACCCACCATTGAAGAGGATGACTCAGAAGCCTTGCCTCCAGCAACTTGAGGGGTGCTTCACATAAGACTGATTTAACCATCTCTACTTAGAACTGATGGGACGCGGGTGGTGCTGTGGGTTAAACCACAGAGCCTAGGACTTGCTGGTCAGAAGGTCGAATCCCCACGATAGGGTGAGCTCCCATTTCTCGGTCCCTGCTGCTGCCAACCTAGCAGTTGGAAAGCACGTCAAAGTGCAAGTAGATAAATAGGTACCGCTCTGGCAGGAAGGTAAACGGTGTTTCCGTGTGCTGCTCTGGTTCGCCAGAAGCGGCTTAGTCATGCTGGCCACATGACCCGGAAGCTGTATGCCGACTCCCTCGGCCAATAAAGCAAGATGAGCACCGCAACCCCAGAGTCAGCCACGACTGGACCTAATGGTCAGGGGTCCCTTTACCTTTACTTAGAACTGATATCCATGAGGAAGCTGTTTCTTGAGAAGTGCCATTAACTAGGAGAGCATATGCCTCTCTGTGATAGTTTACAGATACAGTATATACAGTGGTACCTCAGGTTACATACGCTTCAGGTTACATATGCTTCAGGTTACAGACTCCGCTAACCCAGAAATAGTACCTTGGGTTAAGAACTTTGCTTCAGGATGAGAACAGAAATCGTGCTCCGGCGGCGTGGCGGCAGCAGGAGGCCCCATTAGCTAAAGTGGTGCTTAAGGTTAAGAACAGTTTCAGGTTAAGAACGGACCTCCGGAACGAATCAAGTACTTAACCCGAGGTACCACTGTCCTCTTAATTTCAGGGCTTAAAATATTACTTTCTTCGGTCAATAGGTGGCAGTGCCACCTTAAGAGAACCCAGAGGGTTCTTTGGTGGTTTATCGGCTCCTTAGAGTGGAGTTTGATGAGGAGACGGCTCCTTAGAGTGGAGTTTGATGAGGAGACAGCCGGGACACCAGGGCGACTAGCTCTGGAGAGAACAGCCTGCTCCTCCCAGCAACATTTCCCCCTGAGAGGAATGCAAGATTTGACTACCTCCTGCAGAGGGACAGGCAGGCTGGCCTTCCTGTTTGGATGAAATCACTGGGGCAGAAAGTCAGAGGCATGTCTCTGGAGAGCTCAGTAACGGGAATCCCCTGCCTGGGCCATGCTTGAAAATTCACTGACTAGTTCCAAGAATGGGCTTCATTTGGTTCACTGGGGAAAATAACAAGCAATCAAATAACTGATGTTCCACAGGAAAGATCTGTATAGGTTCTTTCAGGCCACTGAATAAAAGGACAGAAAAGGCTATAAACAGATAAATAAATTTCAGTGTTTTAGTATTGTTTTCCCTTTTTGAGCCAAGGGTAACCCCATCTTTTAATGCTATAGATTTAAAATGGAAGAAGAGTTATTTCTATATTTCATTACCTCCTACCACTGCTCATAAGCCTCTCCTTTTTATTGTCAACCTTTTCTCCCCTTTGTTTCATTCTTGTCCAAATGCCAAAATTTGAAAGCAAACTTTTCAGACTTTGCAGAGGCACGGCTTTAAAAAAATACGTTACACTGTAAAGTGTCATGTATGTCAGTGTCACTATATTAATAATGAGGATGTATTAATATTACATTTTCATTCTTAATAATAGTAAATAATTTTAAGATGTATTAAAATACCTGCTTTTTATCTGCTCATGTTTTCTCAAAATATCAGGAAATGGCAAAGCTGCATGGAAACTTAGTGCTACTGATGCTACTGTTTAGGGTTCTTTGTGGAACTGTCCATAATGTTGGGGTTGCAGTTCCATTTGCTCCAAAATAAATGTATTTGGATCAAGCTGGTATGTTTAGTAGGCGGGAATTGTCATATTGAGCGAAACAGAGTAAGAACAAAGAGTGTATCCATTTATGAAAGTGAATCTGCTAAAAATGAATCTGTTCTAAATAGCAAAATCTATAGTGTCCCTCCTGCTATTGCTCAGTCCTGGCTCAAGACAATTTGCAGACTGAAGCAGATCCCAAAGAGCAGACCCTGCCCAGTGCAGGCAGTGCTTTAAAAAGTGTTGTGGCAACATTTAGACACCAGTTCCTGCCTTCATATTCTACCCCCTCATGGTGTTGCCTGAGGTGGGAGTCTTCACCCTGCCATATGATAGGGCTGGCCGGCCCTGGTTATCCTCTTGGTACTGAAAACTTTGAGCATCTCAGCACAGCTATTGTGTAGAAAAAATGAAGAAAGTGCTTGTGCGCTGTACCTTCTGACACATCTTGGCACAACTGCTGCTTGCAAGAAAGTGCTTGCCTTCACAGTCACAGGAATCTGTAGGTGCAAACACAGCAAGTATTTACTTTCTCAAATTCTCCTTATTCAGAAGAGCAGCAAGGAGGCTGTCAGCTACAGCATGGAGTGGAACTGACATTATATCCCTGAAGCATTTAAAAGCTTGCACATAACACATTCCTTGAAGAAGGGAGGGATTTAGGATAATTTACGCTATAGAACTACTTGGATCGATTCCACCTGCCCTTTAAGAAACATTCCACACATTTTTTTCCTCACAAAGAAGCTGTCTGATGAATTGTTAGGTGTTTTGTTAAGCTTGTGTGTATGGCGTTCTTTTGTTATTTTGGGTGGGTTTTTTAAATGTTTCAGCAGAAGGATTTTAGCGTCAGGCAGTGACACTGGAATACTGTGAGATTAAAGTGACAATAATCCTCCAGTGAGGAAGATTGAATGGTGCAAGTTGACAAAACATATTGCTTAATTGCTTTATCTATGCAGGTATCTCTCTCTCTCTCTCTCTCTCTCTCTCTCTCTCTCTCTCTCTCTCTCTCACACACACACACACACACACACACACACACACACACACACACGTGCTAATAGCAAACTCATTCTCCAGAGGTGAATCCTTAAGTAGCCAAAATAGCACCACACCCGAGGGACGCATAGTTATGCCCATGGTGAACCCCAAGGTTTGTAGAATATATTCCAGGAAAGAGGGCACGCTGTGTATCTGTTGGAGGGGGGATGCACCCAGACCCCTCAGAGGTAAATGCTGCCTTCAAGTCTTTATGCTTGTCTTTGTAATGAGAGCTAGATATTTGCTGTTTAGAAATGACAGCTGGGATTCTCAATAATCTGATAGTTGTACTTGAATGGTGCTCTGGAAGCCAGCTTCCATTATTTGTGGATTTGTGACATTATCACAAAATACACCAATGTCCCAGATGTTATTGGGGTGGGTCTGACTAGCCCCTGCACTGCGATTACAGAGTTATAGACTCGCATGGTTCTTGGAAGTCCTTGACTTTGTTTGGTTCCCTACCTTAATTGGGTATGAGCTTCTCCTTCCTTGGACTCCTCCCCAGACTAGACCCCGACTCCTCACTTTTTAACAACTCTCCAAGTTTTGTATATCTATAACTGGCCCTGAGTAGCACCATCGGTTGCAAGTAAGGGCTTGTCATCCGCTGAGCAAGCCACCTGCCATTACATTTACAGAGCCAGCCTTTTAGGGAACCTATTTCTGGAATTCACAGCTGAAGCTTACCAGTTGGAATATCTCTCTTTCTTTCATGTTCCCCTGGTACAACACCATTTAGCAGTGGCTACCAGCAGAAAGCAAAGTCTTGTCTATTAATCTAAAGCTTTCCATCACAAAGGATTATTGTGACTGTGGGTGGCGGATCTTGAATAGGATGATGGGCTTAAATTCCACACAAAACATTCCTTAAAAACTGTTGCTGGATAGAAGGAAGGAGTATGTGATAAACTCTACAGAATATTCCTCATACACACAGGTATTATATAGGGTTTATTATTTCTATTTTCTATTATTTCTATTTTCTACTGAGGGCTGCATTCCCTTGGGGATAATATGGCAGGCACCCTATGCTAGTGGGACCAGAGTTTACAGAAGTCTACCCCACTTCCCTGCTCTTCCCCTCTCTCTAGATTCCTCTCACCGGCGTAGATCACTACAAGCCCCCTCCCAACTTTGTAGCAGTTACACCAACCCTCCACCTTTGTCTCACATAAAATGTGGAACAAGAAGTGATACCTGGAGGGGTGGTCTGGGGGGCATGAAGGGGTCTGTGCAGCATCTGGAGGGCCTAGGTGATTAATAGTGGGGTTAATTTATCCAAATTCAATATGGCAGCCAGTGTGGGTGTTCTGGAATCTAATAAAACAGACATTTTTCTGTAACCAGACCTTTGGTTGAGTTTATGGCCTTTTAAAGGTGTTTGTGGAAGGGGGTTATTGGTTTTGTTTTGTTCTGTATTTTGTGTTCTCGTGTTGCATTTTTATGTTTTGAACCACTCTGTGATCTGTGGATGAAGGGCGGTATACAGACAGACATTACTGTGTACCCTAAACATGCTTTCTAAGAGAATATGGACACACTTGTAACACCATATATGGGTTACTATTTGAGAACAGTCTGTGTGTGCACATTATAATATTGCAGCCTATCAAGCAAGCTTAAAACATAATTGTGCCCCATTCCCCAGCTCCTAGTCAAAACAGTTTGCCTCCTCCTGGTCTGGGAAGTTTACCATATTTTATAAGGGGTCTTATTTCTAAGTCCACTGTCTCTTAAAGCCAGGCAATTTATGACTCCACTGAGCAAAATTCTTCCTTGTCTACATTATGTAATTTTAATCTGGGAAGCATCCTGTGGGATTAGTGGGACTAGTTCTATTTAAATTTATGTATTCTGCTGAATCAGGAACTATTTATCATTTTATTTAGCTAGACCAAATGTTCATAATAATCTCTCTGAGTAACTCTAGCCAATTTTTAATACTTAATGCTCTTTAACAGTTTGACATTTTTATTCTATCTTTGGCTGCCTTCAGGCTAGACCCCTGGGCTCCCGCTGGGATTTTCTTCTTTCCGCTGGGACAGTACAACTCCTGTTCTTAGGCCTGCAGCCATGCTGGAAGCTGTGTTTCAAAAAAGCAGGACACTTTTACGGCTAGATAAGCAGCCAGAATTCCTATCCCGAATTAGGTTGTTCATATTCTGGGACACAGGAAGGCAGAGTGTGTGGCATTTATGCCTCAAATGAGGGGAAAAAACATTGTGCTGGAGAAGTCTCTTCCTTTAAGTTGTTTAAAAGTCACATACAAATTTCTATATATTGAGGCTCAAGACCTGGGTTAGGGGCCTTTCACACAACTCCAAGTCATGCTGATGATTATCTAAACCCATTCCAGTGGGTTCAGGTCTGGTTTTGAGCATGAAATGGCCTTTGGTCACCCTTTAATGGGATGACCTTTATTGGGAGAGGAACAGGAAGTGCAACAGGAAGTTGATTCTGGTGCTGTTGTTTTATGGCGTCTTGGCACTTGCCTGCTCCCACCATGCTCAGTGTGCATATTTGCAAACAGATGTCGCAAGAACACCTCCAATACTCTCTACTCATGAGGAAGGAGATTGTGGCTGAACCTGGATCTGACTACCCCTTGCGGGAAGTGGAGAACTGTATGTGCAGCGCAGCTAAATAGCACTTACTTCAAAATGTGGCAAACCCCCCCCCCAACTATATGTGGGGATCCACCTGCTCATTCTCCTGAGCAGAGCGTTGGACATCTGCCCCAAAGTCCTTCACTGGTGGGACCAGAGGTACTTCTCTAATCAGGTAGCCATTTTGCATTAACAAACACTCTATATTACCCTCCCTCAGCAACACCATACTGTTTTGTGAACCTGCTGGTGTTAATTCTTGTGAGGTGTTGTGTGTGCTCTCTCTGCCTCTCCCAACAAGCCAATTTTTAGTCCCCTCCTCGCAAAATTGTGATGAACTGAAAAACATAGTTATCCCTCACCAGCAGCAAGAATAGCTACCTTCCCCACCAATATATTGCGCTGCTGCTGTTGAAAACAATGACAACAGGCTTGTGGGAGTAAAAGACCAAAATGCACATGGGCATGTTTTGACTGATTTCCGTCACATAATTTCTCCACAGAGCAAAGCATGTATAAATTCAGTGGTGGCTGAGTTTCTGTGGCACCCATTGGGATCTGTGAGGATGGAAGGCAGGGAGCCGGAGCCACTGATAGTCAGAGCCAACTAATTTTAACTCCAGTGGAAATTTAAGTAGGGAAATGAATGATTGTCACTAGTCCTGCCCTCCATCCACACTGCTTCTAGGTGGCCTTTTGCTTTTGCTGTTACCACATTTGTGAACAAGTGGTATAATAAGCATGTTGTACACAGGGAAGCAAATATGGACACACCATTTAAAGAAAAGAGATTTAGGTGTTTGGATTCCTTCATAACCCAAATCCATATACACACAGTTGCTCATGAAGTAACAACCAAAGGTCTCAGATAGCTCCAACTTTGCTGGCTGTTTGTGGTTGAGTTGCGAGTCAAACACAGCATTTCCTAACACACCGCGTAACTTAGCCTTTGGCCAGTGGATCACATCAGCACTCAATAAATCAGCGGGCAGGGAAATGGAAGAAAGAACTTCCAGATTATATTTCAGCCTTCTGTAAGAAAAGGTGTGCCATATTTCACATTAGGAAATGTGTGGTTTTGAACAGCTTCACACATTGTTTTTGAATTAACTCAGCTAAAAGACACAATGGAGAGGGTGGTGGAGCAGATATGAAGTGTGTCATGATTCAGTCTTACGCCAGCACTTAAAATGGTTCCACATGGCACTGAGGCTTCTAGCAGATTACCCAAAGCAATCTGGGCCACAGATCAGAGAGGCCTGAAGCGGATGGGCCTGGCTTTGTACTAACAGAAGACAAAACAGTTAAAGCTGTCTGCATACAACGTGCAATGAAGCAAGAGCAAGAAGAAATATTAAGCATATATTTGAAGCAATTTCCTCAGAATCTCTGTGAAGAACAAAATGTATCATTTTCAAGCACCAGGCAGAAGTGGGGAATGTCAGGCCCAGGGACCCAATGTGGCCCTCCAGGCCTCTCGGTCTGGCCCTTGGGACTCTCCGAGGCTGTCTCTCCTCCCCTCGTTGGCCCTGCTGCTTCATACTTCCTCCAATTCTTTGGACTCCATGGAATGTGTCCTTGACTGTAGTAGAAGAAGAGTTTGAATTTGATATCCCGCTTTATCACTACCCGAAGGAGTCTCAAAGCGGCTAACATTCTCCTTTCTCTTCCTCCCCCACAACAAACACTCTGTGAGGTGAGTGGGGCTGAGAGACTTCAGAGAAGTGTGACTAGCCCAAGGTCACCCAGCAGCTGCATGTGGAGGAGCGGGGAATCGAACCCGGTTCACCAGATTACGAGACTACCACTCTTAACCACTACACCACACTGGCTCTCTAGGAATGCCTCTTGTTGGCCTGGATGGAGAGGGGTACACGTAGGACCCTCTGACTTGTGTGTGGCTGGACAGTAGCCTATTGTACAAAGGTAAGGATCATATCTTTTGCCCTGACCACCAGCAGCATGTGCCCCCCTCCCAAGGTTGCCCCTAGAGAATGTAGCTCTTGGGCTGAAATAATTCCCTCACCCCTGGGATAGAGAGATATTAGAGTTGTGGGTCCAGATGGCTGGGTCTTATGTTCCACATTCCAGAGCAAGTATTGAGATGCTTGAAGTGAAAGGCAATTATTCCAGGGCTGTGCATGTTAGTACTACCCATGCCGTGCCTTATGGTGTAAGCAGCTGTTTTCACTAGATAAATTAATATGTGTTTGCTGTATATGGGCATGGGCAATAACTGCTGCTTATGTCAGCCATTTTTATACATGACAAATATGAGTTTACATCAACATACCCGGGATAAGGAGAGTGCAGCATGAGGTATATTTTCAACATTTGGAACTCAAACCAACCTAACTCCAGTTCTAATTTTGAGTATTCTTGTTTTAAGGCATTTCAGAGCAGCAGGTTACTTCTGATTCAACAGTCTTTCATGCTTTATATTTAGGCAACACAACAGCAAATAGGCTTAATCAGCATCGAAGGTCTTAAAGCATTAAAGAGGAAATGGACTCCAGATGTGATACAGGGAGTGCTGGATCAGCAGGGACACAAATATAAAGAAGTAGATGATCTCAGCCATTGTCTTTAGCTTTCCACTATTCTGAGCCTGCTAGTTTCATTATGGATAAAATGGTGGGTGGGTGGAAAATTTCCAGCTCCATGTTACCCCTTTGTCTGTTCAGGTGTTAGGTGCACCAGGAGAGAGCAAGACCTCTGCTCTATGGTAATTTGAGGTTTGCACTAGATTAGCCAGTTACCGTACCTCTTACTTTAAACTGTCAACCCTTATTCTAGAGCATCACAATAATATAAAGTGTAACAGAAGAGGCCGTGGCTCCAAAAGGACCTCCCAGCAACCCCCATAGTCCTATCGCCAACTAATATACTTCTTCCATTGCAGGAATGGAGAGCCTGTGGCCCTCCAGATGTTTCATGACTAGTGGTCAAGGAAGATAATGGGAATTGCAGTTCAGCAACACCTGGAAGACCACAAGTTTCCAATCCTTCTTGTAAGTCCATAGCTATTTTTGACTGCTGCCAGATCCAAGGGGCAAACAGGTTGTTTAAATTGTGGATAACTTTATGTTGGTACTGGCTATCTGTCCATGTGTGTGCATTCTCTTCTCCACCATCTTTTCTTCCTATTTCTTCCCTGTATTAGGAACTGATTAAATTTAAATGGCTGTCTCTATTACAAAACCTTGAAACAATTGCCTTTTCAATGTGGTGTGCAGGGCTCTCCTTGTATTTGATCCTTACAACAACCCTGCAATGTAGGTTGGGCAGAAATACAGTGACTGGTCCAACATCCCCCTGTGAGCTTAATGGCTGAGCAAGGATTTGAACCCTGGTCTTCCATGTCCTGAGCTTTCATCAATATTGAAAGAAGTGCAAAATAGCACAGAATTCAATAAGCAGCATCTATCCATTGTTTAAAAGAAAAAAGACATCTTTCATATTTTCTCCTCATTTCCTAATGACCCCAAGGAGTGTCAGATTATCAACAAGTTTTCTCTTAATATCCAGATCCCCGATTAATCAACTGAAAGTTTAATGTATCTACCAATTATTGCTGGCGAACCTGTTACAATCCTTTGCAAAAACGTGCATCCATATTCTGATGCTGTGTTTTTTGTTTGTTTTTGTAAAGGCAAGCAGAGATTTTTATACAGTATGTCATCACTTATTGTAGGTAGCTTTGTGTTTGTTGTTGCTAGTTACTGTTCATTGGCAAAATGAAAGCTGTCATGTGCCATTTGTTGCCTCTGTAAGTCACAGTTACTTTCTTGGATCACTTCAAATAACCTATAATGTCAGGCTAACAGCTCCAGCTAATAGTTACATGATAATCTGTGTCTAGAGGAGAGTGACATAGATGGTGAGGAGCCTGGACACAAAGTCCTAGGAGAAGAGGCTGAGAATAGCCTAGAGAGGAGATAATTAAGAGGTGATATGATAGCTGTCTTCAGTTGCTTGAAGGGCTGTCACAAAAATAATGGAGCAAATGCATTTTCTCTTGCTGTAGAGGATAGAACCCAAGCCAATGGGTTAAAAAATAAATAAAGGAAAGGAGATTTAGCCTGTGTACACATTTCCAGCTTAAAATGCAGCTAGTAGATCATTCTTCTTCTCAGTTCAGATTGAATCTGGTTTGGAGGGAAATGCATCAAAACACAGTATTCCATAAGTGATAGGATAGATACGGAATGTGGCTAATGTGTCTATGCCTCTTTTCAAACCAGCAGTGGGAGTGTACTGGAAGCAGAGTAAATGGGAGTGTGTACACAACCTTAGACAAAACATTAGGAAGAACTTCTTGACGTTACCAGATATTGGATAATGTAAAGGATATTGGGGTTGCTTGTGCGTAAAGGGTGCTACTGTTCTAGGCAACGTAGCCTGGCAAAACCTTTCCCTGGCTGGACAGCCCTTTCTCCATGGCTGTGTCAGTCGCTGGCAGAATCCGTCAGTGGGCGTTTCCTGAACTTCTTCCAACATAGAAACTCTTTGACAGCAAGTCTCCTACTCGCCTCCCTGCGTGGAAGTCTCCTGCGCAGAGTGGGCGTGCCCAACGGAGGTCCTGTGCTCTCCCCGCTGGTCTCTGTGGAAGAGTCTTGGAGCCCTCTCTCCGCAGTTTCCCCTTGCTTCCTGGTGTCACTCCTATTTCCTTCCTCAAAGGAAGTGTTCTCTCTCCCCCTGCTGGTCCCTTCTCCTGCATCGTTGGGGAGCCTTACCTCCACTATCGGCTCCGATGGCAGTTCCCTGACAGATAACAAGGGAGAGGACTGCCTCAGACTCTCCTTTCTTAGAGGTTCTAACACTAGCCCTGCCCCCTAGTGTAGGTGAATTACCTTGTCCAGGCCTTGCCCCCTGGCCTCTTGCCTCAGTGCCAACACAGTTTTCTCATTCCTCTTCCTCCTCTGTTATTGTGGGCTCATCACTATATAGTGGAGTGCATGTGCACAGTACCTCCAAGAAACATGGTGGCTGGGCCATAGGAATGGCAGCCACCAGGAAAGTGGGGTATGATGAAGAAACGGTGACTTGATGGGCTAAGTTGCAGGCCACCTCTTGAGGATATCCAGTAATCAGTGGATACAAAGCACAAGCCAGAGATGGATTAACACAGCTGAGGCTGGAATCCAATGCACACTTACATGATTAAACTCATTTTTATAAAATTGGAACTAACATCATACATAAGCTAAAGCTGTGCATTCTATTGCAACCAATGCAACTGTCAAATATGTCAGCTTTGGAAAATGCATTAATTGGCTTCATTTACATGTTCTTATAAGCCAAGGTCTTATGGTGTACTGCAAGTTACTGTCCCCAATTGCTCGCGCTTTGATTGTCACTAGGTGCAGATGGAATACCGTAAATAAACCAGGAAGATGTAATCGGTTTTGGTTTCCTGTTACATCTGAATCCAGGATCATGGTTTGTTACTCCAAAATAAGCCAGGATCTGTTAGCCAATAACAAAATATGGCTTAAGGCCAACTGGTGATCCTGGCTTGTTAGGGAGAAACAAATTATAGTCCTGGGTTCAGATATAACAGGAAGCCAAGTTTAATTGTGGATTCCTGGTTTATTTCTCCTGCTTGCACCAAAGGTGGAAGTGATGGGGCGGTGCACATCAGCACATCGTGCACAATCAACCAGAAGCCATGACTTACCATGACATGTGCATGTGGCATTGGTCGGTCTATGGTAAAAGCTTGCCAGGTTCAGCTAGCCGATCAGATTTCCCACTGACATTTTACAGATACAGCAAGGAAGTGGGTAGGATTTATTTATACACACAGCTGTAAGGCAGAACTAACCGATAATGTGCCAGAAGTTTGTAAACGCAATGGATGATGCACTTGAAAATATTTTTCCTATTTACTTTCCCATGAAACTGTTATTTTAGCTGTCTTTTTATATTTGCAGAAGTGTTTATTTTCAACAGAAGTTAATGAGTCACAGGAGCAAGGAGAGGAAACAGTTGGTAGCTAATTGCTAAGTGCAAATGTCATCTGAGCATGCATATTTTGAGGCTGAATGAAGGGATACAATCATAATAGATGAGCTACCTTCAAATTCTTATATATTCCAAGCCAGGAATAGGATTTCTGAGAGTTAGGTTAGCCCAAACAGATGCTCATCAGTCATGCAGGCTATAGAAGTGAACTTGAGTTCTTGAAGCTGATATGGTATGATCCACTAAAGTTTCCAATAATGGTCTATTGAGATCAGGAACTCATTTTCCCCACTTAAGATATTAATGGGTAAAGGTAAAGGTACCCCTGCCCCTACGGGCCAGTCTTGACAGACTCTAGGGTTGTGCGCCCATCTCACTCAAGAGGCCGGGGGCCAGCGCTGTCCGGAGACACTTTCCGGGTCACGTGGCCAGCGTGACATCACTGCTCTGGCGAGCCAGAGCCGCACACGGAAACGCTGTTTACCTTCCCGCTAGTAAGCGGTCCCTATTTATCTACTTGCACCCAGGGGTGCTTTCGAACTGCTAGGTTGGCAGGCGACTTAAGATATTAGGCTAGTTTTATTCCACTGCAGCTCCTGTCAGTGTCAGAGGGGCTACAGCTGAGCTATTGCACAGATGGGTAGGCCTGCTGTGATGGTACTTCACAAGCCTTGCCTCAGAAAATTTAATACTGTACTTGGCTTGACTGCATACCTTGGGCCTAAACGACTGTGACTGGGAAAGAATTACTTCCCAGGTCTTACAGGCTGGTGACGCTACTGAAGTTTTGCTTCCCACTTCAAGGCATCCCTCTGTCTAATACTGTCTAATAACAAACTCAGGGTAAGTGCCAACTGAAAAGCAGTCCAAACAGAAGGGTTGTGGGCAGTTGTACTGATTCAAAGAACTAATCTGGTTAAGATATGTTGAGCTTTACAATATGGCTTTTGTGTCTCTGTCAGATTCTAGTCATGACAGCAGGGTTGTAGGTTCTGGAAGAGTTTCTCTAGTTCAGAGCTTGGGAAACACAGGAGAGCATGAGTGGGGTTCCAGTTCTGACCTGTTCTCATTCATTGGGCTGTGGTGTGAAAGGAAAGCCTGTCTTCATTGGCACTGAATCCCCTTAGAAGGGATCCAGTGGATAATGGTACCAAGATACAACATTCCTTTTTAAAAATGGGAAACAGTGGGCCTATTCTGGCTTAAAGCCTTTTACAAAAGAGGCACCCCTTTGTACGGAATAGCTATACAACCAATGGTTCAAAACTTCTCCCACAATTGGATGGTACTCCATCAAATCATTCACTTCATAAGTAGCACAGACGTTTGCAAACAAGGCACAAAGTCATTAGCCATGTTTGAAAATGTTTTATATACAACAGACCCTAGGAGCAAAGGTTTAATTTCTTTAATTTGTAAAGCTATTGTAGACTAGATGGGAAAGTCAGTTGTGGGAAGAGAATGATGATGTTTTGTGGGGAGGAATGTGGCCCACAAATCCTTTTCAGGCTTATGTGCAAGAAACTACCTTAAAGCTAGAGAGGGTACCTGCATTCCACACGGCTAAATAGACAAGAATACCTCTCCACAAAATACCTTCTCCACAATGCTGGAGAAACTATGGGAATGAAGGAACATGTGGGGAACATGTGGCCTACTGATTAAAAACTTTGGGTTAAAAATATTTCAGGAAATGGAACAAATTACATTTCATTTGATTACTTCACATCCCCAAATGGCACTACTTTCAATATTTGCAGATGAAGCACAAGATCTTAGGGATAGAGACTTAATTATGCATCTTATAACTGCAGCATGTCTTGCTGTTGCTAAGCACCAAGAGCAAGAGGACATTGAATGCAAACTTATATGAAATTTGGTATGCCTATGTTTGGGACTTAACCTTGATGGAATAGTTGAGTACAATAAAGAAGACAACGTGAGAATCTACAAAACCTTTACAAAACGTGGTCCGTTTTTATTTCATTTGCAGCAAAAAAAACCCCAACCAACCAAAAAACACCCATGTGTATAAACCACCCAAGATGCATGGGAACATGTGAAATGACACTTTTAAAATTGGCACATTAATGTTTTATTTTCTTATTACTAATACAACTGGATGTAGTTGGTGTTGTTATGGGGCATGACAGGAGGGAACTGTAATTTATTGTATATTTGCTCCTATATTCGAAATTAATAAGCAAAGCATAAAGCTTTTGCAAAAAGGCCAATAGAACAGATTGGGCGAATTTTCACCAGAAGTTCCATATCTAGGGTGCCAGCACTGAAAAGGCCCTGTTTCTGGTGACAACCGATCTTGCCTCAGTTGGTACCACAAATGTAAAATTGACAAAGGCCTCAGCCTGATCTTGGAGAAAAATAGAACAACTACTTAGAATACCTATATAAAATATATATTAAAAGATGGGGCTTCTGGGGAATGGGGCAGGACATCTGGTAAAAAGGAGAGAGGGCCACCTGTCGCTTTTTATGACATAAAGTAGGTATGTTATTCTTCTTGGTAAGAATCAAGTAACTCAAGAGTCTTGTTTTTATTTTGCAATTATACCATCAGCAGTATAGTACATGTTTCTATAGTGTTTGCACCTTTCCCCTGTGATAACACCTAGGGGCTTCTAGCCTCTCAGGTTCCAATTCCAAAAGCATGGAACTCATTTTGATTACATATTTTGTTCAGGGTGAAACTGTAACCAGTATTTCAGCCCTGTTCCCTGCACTGCTGCTGCTGTCATCTCCTCTCCTTTATTGCATTTGCACTAAAACGAGAAGCTGCCCTGTGCTGGAGAGCTATCCCACCTGTAAACTTTTGGGCATCCCAGTCTGCTCTTCACCACAATAGCTGTGGTGAGGTAGGCATAGATTGAGGGTGCTTTCTTCTAAGGTGGGCTTCTTTCACCCTGTTTATATTTAGATTCATGAAAAGCGTTCTTCATGCACCCTTTATAGCATTTGTACATCTGAAAATAAATGAAAACCCTCCTTTGTTGCAAGAAAGAAGAGGAAGAAAACACAATAGCCCTTATTTAATGGTCCTGATGCTTCTCCCTTGAGTTTCAAGTTCGTGTATAAATCACAGCCAATGAAAACAAACAGCAGGGCAAGACAGAAAAACAAGGTTAAGCAGGGAATGTCTGAGAAACAGACAGAGACTGCCTGCCAGCACTGCAGGGGAGGATCTGGAGACAAGCAGCATCTATTCCTGTCTCCCTCCTGCCCCTAAAGCACACAGCAGGGTCCTGGTGGTCCTTGGTGCTTCAGGTTATTAATATAACTGTTTATAAAAGAGTATTGTAATTAACCACCAACATAGCAAGCCGCCTGGGGTTATGATCTGTGACTTTCTCAGAGCATATACATTGCTTAGCACAACAACAGCAGGATTCTGATCAGAGTTTCTGAGCAGTGTGATAAATTGGTTTTAAGTAATAATACTGGCTATGTGTCAAAAGAATATATTCTGAAGCTGGTGTTTGCCAATTCAACTTATCTGTAATTTATTTTCTTGAGGACTTCCTTGACATGCTGCCCAGATAACTGGTGTCAATATCACAGTTCAATCGATACCTAATCAACATATTTCCTAAATGTTATTCACATACATTATCTCTGCAATCCTTACTACAGTGTTGCAAGGTAGGTAATATTACCTTGAATCACAGATAGGGGAAGGGATGAGGCATAGTGGCTTCCTTAAACACCAAGAGCTAGCCCTAAAATCATTTTGTTGGCCAGGGGTCAGCAACCTTTTTCAGCCATGGGCCGGTCCACCGTCCCTCAGACCATGTGGTAGGCTGGACTGTATTTTGGAGAGAAAAAATGAACAAATTCCTATGCCCCACAAATAACCCAGAGATGCATTTTAAATAAAAGGACACATTCTACACATGTAAAAACACGCTGATTCTCGGACCATCCACGGGCTGGATTGAGAAGGCGATTGGGCCGCATCCGCCCCCGGGCCTTAGGTTGCCTACCCCTGTTGTTGGCTAAGACAGAGGAAAAGATCCCTACCCTCACAGTTCCACAAACAATATTCAACTGGACTGACAGCTGAGTCTTCAAAACTGATGCTAATACAGTATCTCCAACCTTTACTGAGAATATGCTCCATGTGATTTAATGCTACTGGATGGCTATTGGTACAGTGGTGCCTCGCAAGACGAAATTTATCCGTTCCGCGAGTCTCTTCGTCTTGCGGTTTTTTCGTCTTGCGAAGCACGGCTATTAGCGGCTTAGCGGCTATTAACGGCTTAGCGGCTTTAAGAAAAAGGAAACAAACTCGCAAGAACTCGCAAGACGTTTCGTCTTGCGAAGCAAGCCCATAGGGAAATTCATCTTGCGGAACGACTCAAAAAACAGAAAACCCTTTTGTCTAGCGAGTTTTTCGTCTTGCGAGGCATTCGTCTTGCGGGGCACCACTGTACATTCATCCAGAATCTTGTCAGTCCCAGAAAAAGAAACAGTAGCAAAGAGTACAACCTCTCACATTTGAACTGTGTGAGATGACGGCTTCAGAAAATGGGAAAACTCATTCTGTAGCACATTATTTCATGCCAAATACCATGCATGGCATGAAATAATTTGTGTATGACCTCTTCTTTCTTCAAACAGCCATTTGCACCAGTTAGCACTACAGCAGCTGAGCTCAGTGTCTTTACTTGGGACCTTTGCAGTTGTTTGATCCAGAGATTAGTAAGAGAACCTGTTGTTGAGAGGGTTGAACTCCGCTTGAAGGAACAGGTATATAGTCTGGGGGTTACTCTGAGGTCCAGCTCTGTCATCAGAGGCACATGTGTTGTTTGCAGTGCAGAGTGCCTTTGGCTAGTGTTGTCTGGTCCACCAGCTGCTACCATCCCTGGATAGGAATTTGGCCACAGTAATTCACAGTCACTCAGTTTCAAAAAATGTACTATATTCTTTGTGGGTGTGGCCTTAAAGAGGATGTGAACACTTCAGCTAGTGCAAAATATTGAGCTATACAGCTACTGAACAGGGTAGCTAGATGGAGCCTTAAAACACCAGTTCTTGTTTAGGGCAGCCCTGTTTAGGGAAGTTTTTTATGACTGATGTTTTAATGTATTTTTAATATTTTGTTGGAAGCCGCCCAGAGTGGCTAGGGGAACCCAGCCAGATGGGCAGGGTAGAAATAATAAATTATTATTATAGTTATATTGCGGAACTGCATTGAATTACAATACACTTCTGGGCAAAATTCATGGTATTGTCAATGATTTATAAAGCTTAGAACTACTTAGGACCTAACTACCTGAAGGAGCATCTCTCACTATGTGCTCCTGCCTGGATGCTTAGATCTGCTAGGGAGGCTCACCACCAGGTATCATAAATTTATAAAAATCAAAAGAGGGCCTTCTCTGTGGTGGCACCTGATGATGGAACTCCACCATCTCCCAAATTTGACTGGTGCCAGCTTTGTTGTCATTCATCCAATCAATCAGATAAAAACATTTCCCCAAGCCTTTGATCATTTTTAATGTTTGGATGTCATTTTGGTGTGGTCTACAGTGTCTGGTGTTTTTTGTTAATTTTTTATTGCAAGTAGTATTCATTTTTATATGGTTTTATTCTTCCGGCCTGGAGATCTCAGGCATTGTAGGCTGGACCCCTCCAGGCAACCTGTGTATTCAAAGCTGACACAGAGGTTAGATTATGGGCTTCTCCAGCAACTTATTTATTGAACATTTATCCTGATTTGCTTGTACAAAGCTTATGCAGAGGTTAGATTATATTCACAATTCATTCTTACTTGTTTGCAGGGCGGTTATATGACATTGATCATTCATCTTGATTAGCTAGTGGGGTGATTTGCTTGGATTGTGTGCTTTAACTGTGCTTTAAAGCTGTGCACATAGCTGGAGACAGAGGCCTTTAATCCACTTTAAATGCACAAACCTGTAGTTCTGGTATGCATTTGAACCAAACTTACAAAATAATGTCGGTCTGGAGGCACCCTAAAAATAAACAAGTGAGCAAAGAAATAAATCTTTGAACGAATGAATGAAAAAATAAATGGGCAGTCAAATAATACAGTAGATGTGGCGGATGAAAAATATATCAAATTCTCCTCCCCCAATGGTGGTGGGTTACCATTAGCAACTCCCCAGCTTGGAATTGCTTGCTACCTCTCCCCCCTGGCAATACCATTTACATCTGAATAGCTAAGGATTAGGTATCAATTGTCCCCAGGTGCCTGTGTTCTTTCTTCAGCTAAGGCTGCAACCACCAGAGCCTACCTCTTTCACATTCTTTCACATTTTTCTTCATTAGTTGCTCTTTGTTGGCCAAGTGTGGCAGGCATCACAATTTTTGTTGTGCTTTGTTTACAGCACATAGGGGCTTCTCTTTCTCCCATTATAACTGGTCTGAAAATAGATCTCCAGTATTGAAAATGGCTGAATCTACTGCTCAGTCTGTAGAAGCAATTAAAAGAAGGAAAGAAAATTCATAAGAGAGAAGCACCTGGGACAAAGCCTGAGGAAGAAGTGTGGTTCAAGAGCCAGGGCAGAAAATGTTCTGAAACATTTACTAGCATAAAGAATATTACATATGAAGATTGTTGTTATTTTTGTCGTAGAAAGTCAATTTTCATATTTTAAAGCAGGGCATAGGAGCAAGATGCAGCATTAGTTGAAGGAGCTATGCAAGATTTAGCAGTGGTAGCAGTTCCACATATAAGAGGTTTTTTGTTACTAGTAGGAGAACTAATTGAAGCCCATCAAATAAATTATATTGAAAGACATGCCAATAAGGTGAATCCATAAAAATAATACAGGATATGCAATTACATGGCAATCATTTCAGTATGAGAAACAAAAGAATGAAAAATCTGAGACTCATAGCTGGATGTCCTAACATTTGTTTTTAATTTGATGCAGGTGTGCCCCAAATTTAACTGGAGCTATGGGGCGAGACAATTATTCCCACTACCATGTTATTCTCCAATCTACCCCTTCCTCCCTCAAACTGCTGTTAGTTCCATGGTGTTATACATGTACCTCCATTTTTTTCTGCTGCAGAACTAACAGGCTTTGGGGGGAGGAAATTTGTTTTAGATCTGGAAAATGGCACCAGAAGGGTCTCCCCCCTCCACTGCTTAGGTCAAATTTTTGGGGCTTCCATGTCAGCTTTATATTTAAAATGGAAACTTTGGGATGTGTGACATGCAATACTTTGATGTTGCATGGCCGTCCTAGTTCTTTTGGAAGGAAAGACAAAATAATAATAATTCTAGAGTTGTGTAGTAAAAAAAGAGGCCTTTCTCTGCAGCCCATAAGCAACTGTTGTGTCAGGCAAAGACTAGATTTACAGGATCACTTTGCGGAGGTGCAAGAGATCCTTGTTTGACATTTCCACCAGTTGTTCCTTGTATCTATGATAGCTCTTCCAGCCTCTGCTGCTGTGGTGGATCGAAGATGGAGTGAGCTATGCTTTGTTGTTGCATAAACGGGTCATCTCATCTGAGTCCACCCAAGAAGCAGCTGAGTAAAGGAGTTAATCAGACATACACTTGTCTTTCAATTTACAATACATCGAGGCAAAGGAAGCAACAGAAAGCCTCGTGCCTCCATCTCCACAGTCCACTGTTCCTTTGGTCCACACCATAGAATAGGGGGCAAAAGGAGAAACCCTACACGGGCATGATCTGGAAACAAAGCAGTCTTTTCTGACAAACATTGGGCTGAATGGAGTAACATCTGTCTCTTCAGGTTATGACAGTAGTTATCCAAAAGGAAGTATGTAAAAGGCATAGATGGCTGTGGCTTTGGCCTGGAGATTTCATGTGTGGGAAGTTAATTGGCTGCCACAGCCTTTCCTTACACACCAAAACAAACCGAATGTGCAACTGGAAAAGACATCCACTCCACTCCCACACACGGGCTCAAAGTTTAAAATTTAAAAACCAGAAGTGAGAGCATTACATTGCCGGACAGGTCTAAGACACTGAAGTTTTCACTAAACACAGCACACCTTTCCCCTTCTGCAGATTTCTAAATGCGTCAGTTGCCTCTGGACACATTTTTTGCTCTTTGTCAGCATAAGTTTTTGTCATACATAAAACTTCAGACGGGGTAGAAAAAAACGCTGCACCTTCCCCAATTAATCATGAGCTCAGGCTTGTAGATACAGGCCTCTTTCTGGGTTTTAGCCATTCATACCAATTAGACAGTGATTTACAGCTAGGTAAGGTAACTCAGGAAGAAAGCCTGTTTGCTGAGAGATGGTGGGAAAGATAGTCTCTCAACCAAATGTGCAGAAGAGAGGCTATTAAGAGGCTCAGAATGTTTCAGAAGGCAAAGTGGAGCTCAGCCCTGAGCTTCACATTAGGCTACAAAGGTATAACTTGCAACATTAATGATTTGGGGTCCACTTTTCATATGAACATGTCTGTTACAAAATCTCTTACCTATTGCAAAGGATGATATGTTCTAGTGTGTGCACTGTTTGGGTGTGACCATTGCTTATTGTGAACTTGGAAATGTCCTAAAGGTAAAGGGACCCCTGACCATTAAGTTCAGTCATGGACGACTCTGGGGTTGTGCACTCATCTCGCTTTACTGGCCAAGGGAGCCAGCATTTTGTCCGCAGACAGCTTCTGGGTTATGTGGCCAGCATGACTAAGCTGCTTCTGGCGAACCAGAGCAACGCATGAAAATGCTGTTTACCTATTTATCTACTTTCACTTTGATGTGCTTTCGAACTGCTAGGTTGGCAGGAGCAGGGAGCGAGCAACTAGAGCTCACCCCCTTGCTGGGATTCAAACTGTCGACCTTCTGATCGGCAAGCCCTAGGCTCTGTGGTTTAGACCACAGCGCCACCCACATCCCTACCTTCTTCTAATGCCTTCCTGAAGAGGAAGGTAAGCTGTCCACCATTACTGATATTACCTCAGAATACAACTTTGCTGAAGCATAGGGTTGCTGCTAATGGCTCTGGTTTTGTTATGGCACTGTTGTTAAGACAACCTGGAGGATACTTCTTCTTACTTTGTGCATTTATCTTGTGGGCTTGTTTGTTTTAAGCAGGGCTGGTCTCAGGAGTCAGCATGACTGGGCACCTGCTGAGCGCAATTAAAAATGTTGGTGATGACCTTTAAAGCTCTAAATGGCCTTGGCCCTATATACCTGAAGGAGCATCTCCACCCCCATTGTTCAGCCTGGACACTGGGATCTAGCTATGAGGGCCTTCTGGTGGCTCCCTCACTGCAGGAAGCGAAGTTACAGAGAACCAGGCAGAGGGCCTTCTCAATAGTGGCACCTGCCCTGTGGAAAGCCCTCCCATCAGATGTCAAGGAGCTAAATAGCTATACAGTACAACTTTCTGAGGCCATTACAGGCAGCCCTGTATAGGGAAGTTTAAATGTTTGATGTTTTGTTGCGTTTTTATTATATTGGAGGCCCCCCAGAGTGGCTAGGGCAACCTAGTCAGATGGGCAAGGTATAAGTAATAAATCATCATAATCATCACCATCCATATCCTAGTAGGGGACACTGCCAGCTCCAGGAGCCCCCTGACTTGTCGTCCTCCTTGCTGTTGCTGCTTGATCACAAGTGAGCAGTGACAGCAGCAAGGAGAAGAAGCCACTTCCACTCACCTTGTTCTCTCTCTTCCTTGTGCCTCTATTGATTGGGCATAAGGGGAGAGGTCAAGTGAATGGGCAGTGGTGACAGCAGAAAGATGTGCCTTCTGAGAGCATCTTGTTCAATACTCCTCAAAAAGAACCCTGCCACTAGTTTAAAGTTATTCCATTTTACCTCTTGTCAACTTAAACTTAAGTTCTGGCTGCATATGTCTCTCAGCTCAGTCTCGAAACACTTGCAAAGCAGATGGAACCTTGCCAAATGTGGCACAATAGGTAATTTCCCCGTTGCAGAGAAATTTGAAATGAGTTACAAAATATGGTTCTACATTAGGCTCCTTTAATCCTCCTCTATAGCTACACTGCACAAGAAGGTTCTTGTGCTATCGTTCACTAGACCAGATTAACTATTCTTTCCAGGGATATGTTAGAGTGCTCTTTTTTATTATTCATCTTCAGAAGGATTTTGCTAAAACTTAATGGGGCTGCTTTGATTACAACAATGTCACTTCTATATAATTCGTTGTAGTATCTGAAAAAAACATTTACCTACTGTTGGAACAATTAGATATCTTAGCTTAAAATAGGCCTCACTTGTAGAATGACTAACAAAATCAGACTGTCATAAATCTCTGTGCCCTCTTATTTTGTTCGAGCAAAAATGGTCTTCCCTTCCGTTCTTTACACTGCTAGTTTTAATTTATTATTTCACCTCACAGATTCAGTACCGAGTATATGTATGTAATTATGTTGTAGAGAAAAATTCTAGTTCTATAATGCCTAGCTTGTTTCTATCATCTGTTTTTGTTTGGTTGTTAGTATTGGAATAACACCATGAACAGCAAATGTTGATTAAGCGGAAAAAACATATAGATGCTCCGCAGCGTATGCATTCACTAATGTTACTACCTGGGTGGTTTAGATCCTGTTGAAGAAAAAGAGCGTTATTTGCACACACACACACACACACACACACAAAAAAGGTTTTGGCTAGCTCCCTTGTGCTGCCTAGGTCATTAAACTGGTGGGCTGAGTGTTTCTCTGTAGACATTTGAATTCCTGTGTTGAACCACTCACATCAGGCAAGAGACTGCAAAGCTGCATAACCCACCCAAACCACAACACGAAGAATCCAACACTCTCATTTCACAGGCTGGCCATAATGGTTATCTGAATGACTGAAGTTAATAAAAAGAGTAGCAGGCTTTGACCTTCCTGCTTTGATGTTTTGTAAGAGTCTTCACATTTCCTTGTGCCAGCAAAGTAAAGGGAGAAGAGGTGGGGGAGGCAGAGGAAGGATTTGATTTTAGCTTAGCCAGGCTTGGCGTTCTTTTGGTATGAGCTGGCATTCTGTGATCAGCTCAGGGTCACAGACAACAATTATTATTGTCATGTAAAAAAGCTTCCATTCAGAGGCCCTAGGCAAGCACCGGCCTCTCTTGGATTAGGAAGGAGGGGATTAAAATTAGAGGAGGGAACATGTGTCCCACACATTGCACAACAACTGCTTTCAAAAGTAAGGCCTTGTCTGCAACGAGGTTGGTTAGTGTGATTCAGCATGATCTGAGACATCTGTAGCTTGAAGCTAAGTGTATGCCATTTGTTCTGGGAAGATCTGGAAGTTGTGCCACTGTGTACAAACCAAAATTGTACATAGTTCAACCAGGATCCTCTGCAAGGCAAACAAAGCCTTATAGTACACTTCTGTCCATCTTTACTCAGAAGTGAGTCCTACTGTGTAGATAGGATTGCATTCTTAAATTACAAGCCTAAGCACATGTACTTGAGTATTGAACCGAGTAGGACCTCTCAGTGAACATACTTAGGATCATGCTTTTGGCTGGGAATGCAATTATTCTAAATAATGTGCACTATAAAATGGATGAAAGACATTTTTTAATTGAACGTACATTCTGGTCAATATAAAAAAAGTAAAGGACCCCTGGATGGTTAAGTCCAGTCAAAAGCAACTGTGCGGTGCAGTGCTCATCTTGCTTCAGGCCAAGGTAGCCAGACAGCTTTCTAGGTCATGTGGCCAGCATGACTAAACCACTTCTGGAGCAATGGAATATGTGACGGAAACCAGAGCACACAGAAACGCTGTTTACCTTCCCACCGCAGCAGTACCTAATTATCTACTTGCACTGGTGTGCTTTCGAACTGCTAGGTTGGCAGAAGCTGGAACAGAGCAATGGGAGTTCACGCGGATTTGAACTGCCAACCTTCTGATCAGCAAGCCCAAGAGGCTCAGTGGTTTAGATCACAGCGCCACCTGCTCCCTGTCAATGTAGCATTTATAGACAAAAGAAATCCATAGCACATTTAAGTCAATTGCGAAAACATCTTAAGTAGCATTCAAACCTGTCATCATTTGGAAATCTGGAATAGATTAGGTCCCAATTCTCTTCATCTAGATTCTAGAAATACCCACCCTGCGATCTGTGCTGAAAATGCAGAGGGTGCAATACAGATAACTAGCTTGCGTGTGACTGAAAGTATTGGAATTTAAATGTTTGGGGTGTCTTGTTGCGCTGCTTAAACCCTGTTTATTTTGTTGACACTTTGTTTTCCTAACTTTCTTTGGACTTGTGCTCACTGAAACTCAAGTACTGTACTATAATATTTGGATTATATTTTTTTAAAAACAAAACAAAAGATAACTTATTTTCCTGTATTATATTGATCTTGAACAAACAAAGGTATTACATTGTTCTGAAGAGTACAGTGGTGAATTAGAACAGGGGAGACCCAGGTTCAAATCCCCACTCAGCCATGAGGTTTAGTGGAAATTTACTGGTCACCTTCTTTCAGGCTAACCTACCTAACAGGGTTGCTGCAAGAATAAAATGCATGGGGGAAAACATCCTTAGTAGGTTCTGTTCAACTTTTCAGGGAGAATTGTTGTAATGAGCCTCTTCAAACACATGCAGAAGAAGGACCCTACCAGCAGATGTCAGTGTAATAAATAGCACAGCCAATCTAGGACTTTATTTCCAGGGGAAATGATGTCAAAGAGGTTCCAATATTTATGATACTAGACATAACTTACCGTCTGATGTACAGAAGTGATGCTGCTAATACCATGAGAAGGGACTGTTCCAAGCAGCTTGCATACAATGGAACAGGTTCTGACCTGAGCTAAAAAACAGAACTTGCTAAAAAAAACTTCCATGCCTACAATTTTGGGCATGTGTATGCAAAGGCAATGTAGACTATTGTAGTTCCCTTGTTGCTCAGATAAGTGAGGAAGTCTGGCCTATCTTGACATGGATGAGGAGTTTATTCCTGTCAAGAGGCTCCCTTGTAATATGGGTGGTTTCCCTGTAATTCTCTTCTTTGGCCAGAAGTAGTTGTTGGTGCATAAATTGAATCTTGGTTTGATGCTCTCAAACCCCAAGTTCAGGAATTTGTGCTCCTGCAAAGGCATTGGGCACCACATAACTCTACAACATATCAGGCACCTTCTGTTTATGTAAGAAATTGTGGTGTGTCTGCAAGCCTCTTCTTTTATAATTGGTTGAGCTACTATGATGTCATGGAACAGAAATGGACATGCTAACTGTTGTGGTAAAAAGAGAGCTTAAGAGGTAAGTGAGGTAAGGACGGGGAGGGGCAGGAAAGAGTGGCTGAAATATTTATCACTTTATTTAAGAGTTTTGTATACCACCCTTTGCCACCAGGTCCTAGAGTAGTTAACATAAATAATGTAATAAAAACAAAGGTAAAAAGAACAGGTAGTGAGGCTGAGAAACACAAGGAAGTATTGTAGGATGGGATAAGTGGGCAAGTGTATGTCAATAACCAGCCAAGAGAGGAAGCATAGAATATGAGCCACTTTTCCATATTAAGAGGGAGTAAACACTGGAGTCCCCCAATTAACTTATTCATAAATTGTGAACTGGGTGAATGGACAACAGAATGGCAGTTGAAGTGCAAAATGATGCAAACTGGGACTTCAGCATTCCCACCACAAACTAATGAGCTGTAATTTGGAATGTTTATAGTTCTGATCACCCCACTGAGGGGAAGGCACAGAAATGGGCAACTGCCCAGGAAGATGGAGCACTGCGCCTATGAAGTAAGAGAGCTTGGAGGTTTTGAGTTAAAAAGAAAAGATGGCAGTGGTGGCTTGGCATAGCTAGGATTTTTTTTTTGGGGGGGGCAGGCTTTTTTGGGGGAGGGGGACAGAACCTCAGTTAAGTATTTTTATTGATTTGGGGGGCAGCTGTCCCCTCATGCTTACACCTGTGAATGGGAGACAGGTGGGTATGTGATCATAGACAGAATGTAGAAAACTTTCTTTCAAATCCCTGGAGGGATCCAGTGATATGGATTGGTAGGAGGCACATGAAGGAACTGCACAACACATACGTAACTTATGGCTTTAATTTGCTAGAAGGTGCTGTGGTGCTCATGAGCATGAGCAAGGGTGAGGAATCGCAGACCTGAGGGTCAAATGTTGACATGGAGTCTCTCCCCAGACAGCCCCCCTTTACCTCCACCCCGTTACACCCCCCTCACTGGCACTGCCCCACACCCTCCTCAAGTGCTTTTGCCAGGCTGGAATATGTCCCTGAACCTCTTGCTTGTCCAGAAGGAAGATGGAGAGATGATGTGATGTGCATTTAAACCTCATGGATTCTGTGGCACCCTTAATACATGCTGAGGGTCAGGGAACCGGAGAAAAGTCTCTGCATCATGCCCCTTCTTGAGGATTTCCCCTGCTCATGGTTGGAGTAGAAAGCAGCAGGTGGATCTCTTGGTCACTGGCAACCTCTTAGCATAGGCGCCGCCTTCTGGATGCAGCCCCCCCATCTTTGCTAGCCCTTGGTTGAGATCAGGGCCGGATTTAGGTTTGATGAGGCCCTTAGCTAGGTAATGGGGCCCTTTGTATGTCCAGCTGTCCTTTGTCAACAACAAATTGTCGCTGTTTTTTGTGTTGAATATATGCTATTTGGTAATTTATGGACCTAATAGGTATCTAAAGCCATTTGCACGTAACAAAATACGTATTTTATCAACTGAAATACAATTAAGAAGAAGTATATTAATAGTGAAATACAACTAAGAAGAAGTATATATATTTTTGGGAGAGTGGGGCCCTAAGCTATAGCTTGTTTAGCTTATAGGCAAATCCGGCACTGGGTGATGAGGGGGAACTCAAGGCGCCCCCTGCTCCGCTAGACACGGTGCGGCGCTAGGACCCCGCGGCCGCCGGACCGAGCGAGCGAGCGAGCGCGCCCTGGGAGGCGAGTCCTGCTCAGAACTTGCTGCCCCGGCAAGAGGAGGCAGCGGCAGCTTCTTTTCGCCTCAGCGCAGCGCAGCCGCGACCATGCGCGCCAGGTGAGCGGGGCGAAGCGGAGCGCGGGAATCCCGCTGGCCGCGGCTGGGCGGGCGGGAAGGCGGGCTCGGCTTGGCTCTATATAACCTGTTGCCCTTTCCCCGCAGGTGTCTCCCGCCACGGCTCCTGCTCGGGCTCTTTGTCTTGCTCGCTGCGCCCGCGTCGCCCCAGCGAGGTAAGGCGGCGAGGCGGCGAGGGCTGACCTCCTGCTTCCCCCCTGGCGGAAAGGACTCTGGGGGGCGCGGGGAAGCCTGTCCCTCCGCCGGTGCCTGGGGGGCGGAGGAGGACGAGGAGGACTCATCTCAGCCAGCCTGCAGGATGCGCGACCCGAGGGGGCTTCCCGGGACTCTGCCCTCCGGCGTTGCGCCCCGAGGGGCTGTCAGCGCACAAAGGGCGCCCGGTGCCTCCCGGAGGTCCGGCGAGAAGTTCGCCGCCTGCTCCCAGGGGGCGGCTGGGAAGTGGCCGCTCCGCCGCAGCCTCCCTTGGAGGCGCTCTTCCTCTTCCTCCTCCCCCTTTCCAGAACTTCCTAAAGTCCCTGATGGGGCGCATCATGCCGCTTTTTCGAGCGGCTTCAGGTTGCAGTTCCTAACCCGGTTTACCCGCAAGTAAATCCCATGGAAATAAATAAGGGCTTTGTTCTGAGTAGACATAGTGAGGTTCATGGGTGCCAACTTTAATATAATATTGGGGGGGGGAATAAACCCTACCCCCGCATAATTGATCACATGATAATCAATTTGAATGGTGCGGCCCATCAACTTTGGGGACTCCCGATCCCCCAAATATTTTATGGGGGGGCAGAAGGGACCTCGGCCCCTGGGAGTTGGCTCCGATGATTAGGTTCCACCTGGCTCCGTCCTGAATTTATATCCTAAATGGTTAGCCAAAATAGTGCACCTGAGGTGCTGAAGCCAAACTTTTCTTGAGTCTACTGCTTGTGCTTGCGAATTAATACATCATAATAACACCTTAATAGGCTATACTAGACCGATGAATTATTTTCTTTCTGTGCATCTAGAGAGAGGTGCTTGTGATGGTTAATTACTTAAGAGGCTCTGTTAGAATGAGCATTTAAGTTTCTCTTGTGTAATATTCAACTGATTTTTTTTTCTTAATGAAAGAAACTGCTTTGGTATAGAATACAAACTTTTTTAAAACTGTGGAGCAGAAGAGCCTGCTTCTCTGGGATGCTTTACTCCGTGAAAAATGTGTGTTCTGACTAACACTAACTGCACAGGGGCATGCCCTGCTTTGTATGGATTTTCAAGATTTAAAGGTGTTCCTCTCAGTCTTGCAAAACAAACACAACCTTGGCCAAATGTGGTTCTCTGCAGCAGACTGTGCTCAGAGTTAAGGATTTGCCCACAATCTGCTTCCTACCAGGCTTGGAGAAGACACTTCGCCCCGCCTCCATATCATTCAAGTATGAAAATGTATTTTTTTATGCAGTAAGCTGATCATAAGTTTCCCTCTAATGCCTTCAGTCAGAAAATAAGTATATTAATTAGTTTACATAATGGGTTTTAATGTATCTTAAGACAAAGGCATGAGAGTCTTGTTTAAAATGCCTTTTCTGCATTCCCCATCTCTGTAATGTGAATTTAAAACTTATCTTGGTTAGATATTAGGTATATTTTGACTTTGGAATTGGTTCTTTTCTGCTTTCTGTCTTGTATTACTAGCATTTGCAAGTGACACATTCCAGACTAAAATGCATTCTTAGCATCACTTGGAAACCCAAAGTCTTAGGAAGTGGCCCTGAGGCTATAGCTCATAAGATGCTTTGCTTGCGCAAGTTCCATTGAAATCCTAGTTAAAATTATCTCTGCAGAGGAGCTTCCTGTCTTTCAGCTCAATGCACAGCCAGAAGGAAAAGAAATGTAACTTGAAAAAGCCAATATATATGGTGATGGACAAATAAATTGCTGTGCCATTAGATACCCACTTATTCAGATTGCATAGGTGCTGCAGGCTCCCACCATCACCTTAGTCTGTTGGCAAACCAGCACAGCCTAAACTACAAATGTATGTGGACTTGGTGTGTGTTAACTGGGTGTTGGATATGGTTCTGATTCTCCATGTAGATGTGCCATAAAACTGTTTAGAGTTGGGGACTCTGGAGGACTAACGTCCAAGGAAGAGTTGTCAGAATAAAGTACCGGTAAAAGGTTTTCTATGAATGTTTTAGGCTAGTTCCTATTTGTGCCACTTCTTATTTGTGATGCATGTTGTGTGCAAATGTGCATAGTGACCAAAGCTGTTAGGTGATGGGATTCCTCCACCCTTTTTTGCATCTGAAACCTGGCCATACACTGATAACTGGAAATCTAGATTTTAGACCTTTGACAGATGAAATGTGCAAGAAGCCATGAGAATATATTTGCTCTACAGCTGTGCAGCATAAGCTGAGAAAAGCTCAGGTGTCCTGTTTGCTAATTTAGTCCTAGAACCCTGCAGAGACACTTAGATATTGATAGCCTTTAAAGGAGTCAACCAAGGCTAATAAAAAGTGTTTGTACATTTTAGGGAAATAACCTCTGTATTGTTTTATCCACATAGGAGCTGGTCTGTAAACACTGATGAGAATGTAGTCCATGAAGTCAGTGAGACAACATGAACCTAAGTGTTTGCCAGGCAGGTGTTCTGAGGCACTTTTAAGATTTCTTTAAAATGCCTTTGGCTATTCATGAATCATGAGCTAATAAAACTCTTGTGTATCTGCACTATTGGTTAAACTATTAAATGTGAAACATTGTTTGGCTTTAAAGCTCTAGGGTGCTTAAGTGTGATCCACATGTACTGTCTTTGAGTGGAACCTTGTTGAGTGACGCATTCTGTCAACAAATGCACACATTCCATTAGACCCTGCTTGTATTGACTGGTAGGGGGGAAGGGAAGGGAGACCTCTTTAACACTGCTTAATGGGAGCTTTAGGACTGTTTCATTCTCTGACTTCTAAAGGTAACATCTATTTGATTGAGCCGAAGCGAACATGTTAGGACAAGGAGAGGAAAGTTTGCAGAGGCCAGATGCAGTTTTCCCGCTCTCTTTCCTCCGCGTTTGCAATCTATCCAAGGAAGAAAAAGTGTTGAATGTCACATATTTGTATGGCAGGTTTCATTAATACAAATGATAAGCTCCTGGTGCTGACATTGTTGTGCAGCTGTTTTCTGCTGCATTGCCCTCCTTAGAGTTTAACAAGAAACCACCCTGGAGCTGAGCTGGTCAACTTTTAAGGGCACATCTCTTCAGGGCTGAAACCTTTCTGCTTTGGAAAGAAAACATTCATATTAAGTTTCCCATTGGTTTGCAGAGAAGACACACATAAGGTCAGGGATGGGCATCCAGAGTCCAGATGTTCCTGGGCTCCCAATTTTCATCATCCCTAGCTGGCTGCGTTCAACAGCACCTGAAGGCTCAGAGGTTCATCAGCTCTGCTATATGTGGTTTCCATGACAGGTACCCTTTAATGCAGAGTGTGTTCATGGCTCCTTTGTATATAGTAAGTTCCACATGAGCCTCTTGAATTAAAACCAGCAACTTCATGGATGTATGCCCCGTTCACAATTCTAGATTACAATATGGAATTATTGGAGAGTATATAATGCAGATGAGAGTGTGCTTCCCCATTTTATATTACGCCAACTGTAGAAGTTACTTGCTGGTGAGCACTTTATTCATATCCTCTGGCATAACAGTGTGTGAATTGACTGTCAATATTCAACTTACAGAAGGAGGTTCTGTCTCTTAAGACAGTGTACAAGAGAAAAGGTGTTAAGATCAAATCAGTTGAAGAGAAAGGTTAGTGACCCTATGAGCAAATCCTGGAGATGCTACTTCTTTGTATATTATACTATGGGAGTATTGCTGAATTTGGATCTAGTTGTTATTATTATTTATTAAATTTGTATACCATTCTTCATCCGAAGATCAAAGAACAGTTCACAATATAAAAATGCAACATGAGAACACAAAATACAAAATGAAAACGAAACGAAACAAATTCCCCCTCCCACAAACACATTTAAAAGGCTATTGAATGTTAATCATCCCAAGGCCTAGTTATAGAGAAACATTTTTGCCTGGCTCCTAAAGCTATATAGTGAAGGCAGCAGCGAGCCTCCCTGGGGAGAGCATTCCACAAATGGGGAGCTACCACAGAAAAGGCCCTTTCTCTTGTTGCCCCCTCCAGACCACTCATGGAGGAGGCACACGAAGAAGGGCTTCAGATAATGATTGCAGGCTCCAGGTCAGTTCATATGTGGAGAGCCTGTCCTTGACTAAACTGATAGTGTTGAAAGGATTATCACCATCAAAGGTACTGACTGCATAGGCTGAAGTGATGTGAATAGGATCAGGTGAACCTTCTCTGCCCTTCTGTGGCATTGCCAGGAGGAGTTCAGCTATTTTCCTTTACAGTGGTTTGTTGCTTCTGCAGACTGAAACATTGTGGTTAATGTTAACGATGGTTTGTTTAAAACGGGTAGGAAACTGAATCTGGACAGTAGGCTGGATTCAAAACTCTCAACCCTAGCAGCATACTTTGACAGATAGATGGACTTGCAATTTAAGCAAAATGTCTGTGCTTTATTAGAATGTAAAAATAATAGAACACCCACATAGGCTGCCATATTTAATTTTTGATCACCTAGGCCCTCCAAGAAGGCCCCTTCTTGTTCTCCACCTATCTTCTCCAGCTATCACTTCTAGTTCCACATTTTTTGTGAGTGAGACAGAGGTGGTGGGTGGGTGTAACTACTACATAATTTGTTGGGGGCAGGGGCTTGTAGTGACATATGGGGAAGGGGATCTAAAGTGAGAAGGAGGACTGGGAAGTGGGGATGGAAATGGATGGAGTGATGGAAAGGAGAAAGGCTTCTGAAAGCTCTGGCAAGGAGAACTGTTTTAACAGAATGCATCTGTAATGAAAAGCATCACATGGAACTGAAATACAATCTAGATATGTTGCAGGAACAGAAAGAAGTAAAACTTTACCTAAATGAAAGTTTACCATTTACCTTTGGCTGATGTCACTTAATCAGCTTCAGTTGTCATCAGAGGAAAGCAGTGCCTTACATACAATTCCACCAACATTCTGCTTGTTGTAATGTGGTATCTTCTGAAGCTTATATGTGTGCAATATTTCAGACAAATTCTAGACTGACATGGTTCATGTGGGAATCAGATCATTATCTTAAAGTGCTCAATGGAGATCCATCACCAAACAAAGAAGGAGTTGTGGGTTAACTTGCACTTTTTGGACAAACAATGAGATAAAAAGGGAGCTTAATGTTTTGATGTCTGCATTGTAAAGTGCCCTGGGATCTCAGCTGATGAAGGGTGGCAAGATAAGAGCCTATCCAGATCAGTATACTGCTCAATACTGATCTGCTGAAAAATTGCGGTGTAATTAAACTGTTTATGTTCTTCATATACTTTATTATTATTATTAAAAGGGCATTGGATGTGAACATGTGCAGCGTTTGATAATCAATCTGCCTCCAAATGCACTTTTGGATTTACCTAAGGCATTGGCCACTGGTATCTTGTTTCTCAACAGGATAAAATTAAATTATCTTAAATGGCTCCTGAGAGATTTTGATGTGTGCAATATGAGCTGTGCTTTTGAAATGGTGACATTCTGATTGTTGCGCTTTATGCAGTCTCAAGATTCATGTAAAATCAATGAAAGAACCAGTATAGTTTCTTCTGTATTGCTGTGAAACTATGTGCAATTTGCATTGACAGTCCGCAGAACTATGCTCTGAATAGACTATAAAGGGCAGCTACAAAATGCCTGGTTGGTGATGTAATGGTCACCTTGTCAGTAGACTGTTGTGTACATACATACTGAGTGACATTCCTTTTGCTGTTCTCCATGCATTGTACCTTTGTTCATATTTGTTTAATTATTACCAAATATGAAGGAGAAGATTGAAATGTAATTTAGTGGTGAAAGCCTAATTGTGTGGAGCTTTTCTGGGGTGCTATATCTTTTAAATAAGTTCTTGCACATCTTCTAATGCAGGGATGTGTTGTATTGAGCCCCCCTGTATTAACTAATTAGTAGACATCTATTCTGTTCCTACTCTGTAGTTCTTGCAGACAGTCCTGTGTTTTCCCTACTGTAGTCTCTCTCTGCCAGCAATGGGTTGTATCTAACAGTGTCTCAGCTGAACAAAAGGCATTTTGATCCAGCAGAGGTTCCAACAGTGGAGCCAGGAGGGCAGAAACTTTCACTGCTTCCCCCCCTACAGCCCCTCACCCCCCCATCTGCTCCAGAGTGTTGGGAACGGGATGGGATTTGGGTGTTTTTTGGGGGGGAGTGATTGCTAGAAGGAAGGGGAATGGCTGAAAATTGCCTCTCTCCCTTTTCCTCTGATGCAAGATGGTGCTGGAAAGCATACTCAGTGAATGTGAAGTTTGGAACTTAACTGGTTAAGAAGTTCCCATGATGCCTCAACATTCAGACGTCAGCAGTAGAAGCTGGGAGGAGTCTGGGAGGAGTTTCTGTTCTGTTCCCCTCTGGTCTTTGAGGGAGAAAGACGTAGCCGGTAATGGCTGAAAGGAGCCCAGGAGATTCCTGGGGGAATGTCGGAATAAAGAGCTGAAATGGACAAACCTGGACTCTGTGTTTGTTTAGAAGCTAAGTGAAGGACGTGACAGTTTCATCACCGCTGTGCGTATCTCTGCTAAGGCGTGACTGAAGAGCTGCTGGAGACGGAGCAGAGTCTCGCAGGGAAGTGTGTGGGCGGCCATGCGTAGCTAATTGAGGACCAATAAATCAATTAGCGGGGCCCCAAAATACCAATTCGCCACAGGTTATGGGTAATTACCGCTTGTAAAACTGTCACAAGAGGCTGCCGGAATGCGTCTGAAGTCTGCGGTCGAAGGCAGAGAAATACGGCAGGAGTTTGGCGGAGTTTTTTGCCTGGTGTTAAAAGGCAAGGAGAGCTGCGGAGTTTAAAAGCGGCTGGCAAAAGGACACAAAGTGGCTGCCTGTGTTGCTGAGGAAACGTTTCTCCACGGAAGGGAGAGCCAGAGGAGCTGAAACTGGTCCGTAAGTACAGCTTGGGGCCCCTTGGGAGAACGGAAGAGGATGGCAGGCTGCCAGGTCTTGGAGGACATTCCATGCTCACTTTAAGAAGTTGGGCAACCTGGCTGCTGATTTGAAGTCTACTGTTCTGGGTGCCAGGAAGCCAGAGGCCACTTGGCTAGTGCTCCAGGGAGTTTTATGAGGCTGGAGGCGGAAAGCAAGGGCCGGGAAATGGCTGCTTCAGGACAGAAGGCAAGATGGCGCTGACCACCTTCGTGAGAGCCGGTGCACAGCTGGGAAGGGCTGTGGGCCCCAGAGGGGGGGCGAAAGGGCTATCTGGGATTGTGCTGCATTTGCTGGGAAGCTTCAGCAAAAGGCCAGAGCCCTGGAGAAGGAATACAAAAGCCTAGAGACGGCTGGAGCCCCTGCCCCTGATGCTTTAGCCACAAGGAGTGCTGCTGAGCAGGTCGGGGGGGGGGAAGAATTCCAAAGGCAAGTTTAAGAGCCTGCTGGAATGAAGTGGAGGTTCAGAGGGGGCAAAGCTGGCAAGGAGTGCTTTTCCGGAAGAAGGAGAAGGAGGCCAGCGGGAGGAGCCCAAGGCAGTGATTTTCCACTGGAGTTCAACGTGTCTGCGTGAGGAGCTTGGAGAGAGGCAAGCTGCTGGGAGCCCTTTACCTACCACTGGGGGTGCAGGAAAGCGTCCTGGGAGCCCTGGGAGCAGAGGGGGGGCGGTGAGCAGTAAAAGCACAGAAAAGCCTCTTTTTCCAAAGGCTGCCAAGAGATGTTTGCGTCGAAAGTCGAAGCCTGGGAAACAGGACACAGCTACAGACTTCAAGGTCAGCCATCTGCTGCAGCGGGAGTTACGTGCTGCAGAGGTGTCTGGGAACTCTGAGATAAGTCCAGTCTTCAGAGCAACGCAGGATGTTGCGGTTTCGGACGCTGCCAAGGACAGAGGCATCGGGACGTTTGTTGCTTCCATGGCAACTGTGGAGAACAACTCCAGCCAGGACACAGTGACACGCTGGGTGTTTTGGTTTCTGCTATCAGGCAGCACCTGATAGGCAAACTGCGGAACTGCAGGGCTGTTTTCAACAGGAACAATTGTTGTGCCGGGACTGAATTGTTGTCGGTTATCTGTATCTGCTCTAATGACGCAGGGGTTCAAAAATGTGCTTTGAAAATGACACCTGTTCCATTTTCAGAGGGGGGCGACAACGGGTCAAAAGCGAAGAGCAAGAACACTTTCTTTGTTCTGGAGACACCTCTGGAGGGTGGTGGGAATGCTGGTAATGCACAGGTGCAGTGTGCTAAGGTTCCCAGTCATGTGCAAAAGTTGCACAGGTGCACAAAAGGGTACAAACTCCGGAAATGTGGGAGGTCCCAAGGGTGCAGGGCATGCAAAGGTGTAAAGGTGCTTGGTTTTCCCGGGTTTGGGAGGGTAGCCAAGGAAGCTTTTGAGCTTGTTCACACAGATCTGTCATGACCCATGAGGTGTGAGAGTCTGGGTGGGGCCAGGTATGTGCCATTGCTGACAGATGGTCACAGCCAGGTTGGCTGGTGTCTCTCTCTCAAATCACAGGGGGAGGTGGCGCAACTGATCAAGGATTGGGTTGCGGAGGTGGAACTAAGGTTTTTCCACCAGGGTGCAAGGGTTCAAGAGCGACCGAGGGTCACAGTTTACTGGGTCTGCTCTGGAGGAGTGTTTCAAGGAAAAGGGAATACGTCACCAGGTGACGGGTGCAAAGTCTTCTCAAAGGAGAAGGGAGGCTGTGGCTGAGCCCGGTGACGGGGACCAGGTCCAGAATCAGGGTTCAAACCCGGTGATGGGGACCAAGTCCAGGGTCAGGGTTCAGGGCAGGTTTGGGCATCTCCAAGGGTTGTGAAAGGAGTGTCCAGGTGTGAGGCTTCATCTCCGGTAATGGAGAAAGCTCACAAACAGGGTGTCAAGTCAGAGGGGGAAGAGTCTGACGGAGAAGACACAACTGCTGGCCCTAAAGGGTCAGTAGGGTATCAGATCACAGGTGCGTGGAAAAGTGTCGCACAGTGTGATTCTGGGAATGTTGAAGGGGTTCAACAGGTGCCTGGGAAAGATGCCGGGAAGTGGCACAAGGCAAAGGGGAAGGTGTTGAACTCAAAAGGGTCTTGTCAGAATGCGAGGCATAGAGGGGGTGTGAAGTTTGGAACTTAACTGGTTAAGAAGTTCCCATGATGCCTCAACATTCAGACGTCAGCAGTAGAAGCTGGGAGGAGTCTGGGAGGAGTTTCTGTTCTGTTCCCCTCTGGTCTTTGAGGGAGAAAGACGTAGCCGGTAATGGCTGAAAGGAGCCCAGGAGATTCCTGGGGGAATGTCGGAATAAAGAGCTGAAATGGACAAACCTGGACTCTGTGTTTGTTTAGAAGCTAAGTGAAGGACGTGACAGTTTCATCACCGCTGTGCGTATCTCTGCTAAGGCGTGACTGAAGAGCTGCTGGAGACGGAGCAGAGTCTCGCAGGGAAGTGTGTGGGCGGCCATGCGTAGCTAATTGAGGACCAATAAATCAATTAGCGGGGCCCCAAAATACCAATTCGCCACAGTGAATGGTAGGGAGCTATCCTTCTAGATTGGTTCATTGTGGATGTTGTGGACATGTACTTCTGGCTAGACATAATGGGCAAGAGTCAACTAATGAGTCTTGTCAGCGGAAGCCCTCTGTGCAAAGACTTCCACATGCACAAGAGAACTCTCTGTCCTCCAAACTAGCTCTGGGGAGAGTCAGAAGAACACTTGAAGAGTGCATGGTGGTGGGGAGGAGAGTGGAGATTGTTTTGTCTGGCATGCCAAAATGAGGAGAGACATTGAATTCCTCCCATTGTCTCTGTCTGTGTGGCACTGTCTCATTTGGCTTTCTAATGTGGAACTGTTATTTCCACAAAGAAAAAGCATAGAGTACTAAATGGCTCTTTAGCATTTTCAGCACTTGGAAAAGCACATGTGTGAAGATCAGAAATACCTCACATTCCTGATGCTGAATGTGAAGAACCCTCATGCAAAGATTTTTTTTATGTTAGTGTTACCTAGCAGGTTAATCCCTTCCAGTTGTATATCACCTGCATACTAGAAAGTGCAAACAAGTACAAAATGATGCACATTGGGGCAAAAAATCCTATCTTCACATACCGTACTTTTCGGACCATAACACGCAGTTTTTCCCCCCTAAAAGACAAAGGGAAATGTGAGTGCGTGTTATGGAGCGAATGCAGGCGGGAGGAGCGCAGCGTGTCCGCCTGCTTGCCTGCTCTATGGCTTTCCAGCAGCCTGTCTTCCCCTCCCCCGTCGCTGAGAAGCCGGCAAGGCAGCTTGCCCTCTCCTGTCGCTGGGAAGCCTGCCTGCTTGCCTGCTCTATGGCTTTCCAGCAGCCTGTCTTCCCCTCCCCCGTCGCTGAGAAGCCGGCAAGGCAGCTTGCCCTCTCCTGTCGCTGGGAAGCCTGCCTGCTTGCCTGCTCTATGGCTTTCCAGCAGCCTGTCTTCCCCTCCCCCGTCGCTGAGAAGCCGGCAAGGCAGCTTGCCCTCTCCTGTCGCTGGGAAGCCTGCCTGCTTGCCTGCTCTATGGCTTTCCAGCAGCCTGTCTTCCCCTCCCCCGTCGCTGAGAAGCCGGCAAGGCAGCTTGCCCTCTCCTGTCGCTGGGAAGCCTGCCTGCTTGCCTGCTCTATGGCTTTCCAGCAGCCTGTCTTCCCCTCCCCCGTCGCTGAGAAGCCGGCAAGGCAGCTTGCCCTCTCCTGTCGCTGGGAAGCCTGCCTGCTTGCCTGCTCTATGGCTTTCCAGCAGCCTGTCTTCCCCTCCCCCGTCGCTGAGAAGCCGGCAAGGCAGCTTGCCCTCTCCTGTCGCTGGGAAGCCTGCCTGCTTGCCTGCTCTATGGCTTTCCAGCAGCCTGTCTTCCCCTCCCCCGTCGCTGAGAAGCCGGCAAGGCAGCTTGCCCTCTCCTGTCGCTGGGAAGCCTGCAACAGCTGAGCGCAGAGTCTCTGCCTGCTTGCCTGCTCTATGGTTTTTGGCGAGGTGGGAGAAGAGAGGCAGCTCGGAAGCCGGCAACAGCTGAGCGCCAGGGTCGGAGAAGGAAGACAGCCTCTCTTTCTCAGTGTCTGCCTGCTCTATGGCTCTCCCTTACACACATGTAAGCAGCTCTTACTCTGCTATCTTTACAATGAGCCGGAAGGAGGGACAAAGAGGGCATCCCCTTCCGTCCATCCCCCAGCACCACACCGGTAAATTCAAACAAAGCGGCTTACAAGGCTCGTGTCCCTGCGTCTCCTCCTCTTTCTGCTCTCATTCGAGGCAAGGCAGCTGCACAAAGGTGAGTTCCCCCTCTCTCTTCCTTCCCTCCCTCCCTCTTCCAACTTCAAACAATATTGGGGGGCAGCCAGGTAAGCCCCACCTCACATACCACAATGGGGAGTGGGGGATGACTCCCTCAAATATTTAATGGGGGGGGGGAAGGCACCTAGGCCCATAGGAATTGGCTGCTTTGCCTAGGACAAATGTGAGCTCTCCCTCCCTCTTCCAACTTCAATAAAATATGGGGGGGGGGCAGGTACAGGTAAGCCCCACCTCACAGACTGCAATGATCTCAAGACAAAGTGCATGCACACTGGTACCTTATATGAATAGCAATGCCCATCAGCATGGGGGGAGGATGACTCCCTCAAATATTAATGGGGGGGGGAGGCACCTAGGCCTATAGGAGTTGGCTGCTTTGCCTAGGAGAAATGTGAGCTCCCCCCCCCCCTTCCTTCATCACTGTATTGGATATACCGTACCATACATTACTGACAGTTCCTTCATCATTTTCTTGCAGAAAACTGTATTTTCTTGCAGAAAACCTCCCCCGTTCTGATAAGGATGATAAAGCAGAGAAGACTAGCATATAAAATTCCTTTTAAACTAGAAGTAGTAAAATATGCTAAGGAGCATGGAAACAGAGCAGCAGAGAGACATTTTGGGCCACCTCCAACAGAAAGAATGATAAGAGATTGGAGGAAACAGGAGGATCAGCTGCAAAAAGCAGATAAAAATAAGCACACTTTTCGTGGACATGCTGCAAAGTGGCCACAGTTGGACGTGGCCATGAAAGAATGGATCACACATCACCGGAATAATGGCATCACAGTCTCCACAAAAATGATAATATATGAAGCCAAACGCATTGCTTTAGAGAAAGGCATTCATGATTTTACTGGCTCACCATCATGGTGCTACAGATTTATGAAGCGATGTGGCCTTTCTATGCGCACGAAAACTAGAATTGCACAAAAAATGCCAGAAGAATATGAATCAAAGATTCTGTCTTTTCATAAATTTGTAATTGATGCTAGGAAGAGAAATGGATTTGAAATTGGCCAGATTGGGAATATGGATGAAGTCCCGCTAACCTTTGATGTGCCATCTAATAGGACTGTGGATCTGAAAGGTGCCAAAACTATTGCTGTGAAAACCTCTGGACATGAGAAAACCCATTACACGGTTGTGTTGTCTTGCTGTGCAGACGGCACCAAATTGCCACCCATGTTAATTTTCAAAAGGAAAACATTTCCAAAAGAAGTGATTCCACGAGGAATTGTTGTACATGTTCATGAGAAAGGATGGATGGACGAAAATGGAATGAGAGTATGGGTTGAAAAAGTGTGGTCCAAACGTCCTGGAGGGCTTTTGAAAAAACCTGCCTTATTAGTACTGGACCAGTTTAGAGCACATATTAGTGAAAGTACAAAAAAGTGTTTTAAAGAAGCGAAGACTCATCTAGCTGTAATTCCTGGAGGTCTTACCAGCCAGTTGCAACCTCTCGACGTTTCCATCAACAAGCCATTTAAGGTCTTTATGCGAGAAGAGTGGAACAAATGGATGGCTGCTGGTAATCATGATCTGACACCTACTGGACGAATGAAGAGGCCCACTATCACTCAAGTTTGTGAATGGGTGAAAACATCATGGCACTCGGTGAAGGAGGAAATCGTTGCACAGTCATTCAAGAAATGTGGCATTAGCAATGGTTTGGATTCAAAAGAAGATGACATTTTATATGAAGATGGCGAAGAAAGTGATGCCAGTGATTGTGAGGAGCTGAACTTCATAAATTCTGACTCTGGCACTGATGAGTTCTTGGGGTTCACAGAAGACTAGAAGAGTACTCGAACCTAAAATTCTCTCTTCATTTGTTAATGACAGTGATGATGGTTCTTAATGCTGTTCACTGTTGACTGCTGTTCACTTTACATGGTTGTAATATGATTCTGCTTTACCGGTTGTTTAATAAATAGTTTAGTACAACATTTGATTCAGAATATTTTTTTTCTTGTTTTCCTCCTCTAAAAACTACGTGCGTGTTATGGTCAGGTGCGTGTTATAGAGCGAAAAATACGGTATATACCGATAGGATCTGAACTGGTGGTAACTGACCAGGAAAGATATCTTGTAGTGGATAGCTGAATGAAAATGTTTACCCAGCATGTGGCAGCTGTGAGGAAAGTGAATTCCATGTTGGGAATAATTAGGAAAGGGAATGAAAATAAAACAGACAACATCACAATGTATTTATACTAATTTATGGTGCAACCACACTTGGAATACTGTAAATATTTATGATGGCTGTGCTTCCAAAAAAGAGCAACCAAAATAATTTTACTAAGAGGAAAAGGGAAATCTACAATTTTGGGGGCCTTTTAGTTTAGGAGGACATAATAAATATATATACAGTGGTACCTTGGGTTACATACGCTTCAGGTTACATACACTTCAGGTTACAGACTTCTCTAACCCAGAAATAGTACCTCAGGTTAAGAACTTTGCTTCAGGATGAGAACAGAAATCGTGGTCTGGCGGTGCGGCGGCAGCAGGAGGCCCCATTAGCTAAAGTGGTGCTTCAGGTTAAGAACAGTTTCAGGTTAAGAACAGACCTCCAGAACGAATTAAGTTCTTAATTCGAGGTACCACTGTATATAGTATGGGGATAGTGGATAAGGAAAATACCCCTCTTTCCCCCATCATGCTAGAAGTTGAATGTTGGGAGGTTCTGGAGAGACCAAAACAAAGTACTCCACACAGTGTGTAGTAAAACCATGCAATTTGCTTTTACAAGATGTAGTGATGACCACCAACTTGGCTGACTTTAAAAGGGGATTAGACAACTTTACAAGACTATAAATGGCTTTTAGTGATGATGGCAGCATATATTACCTTCCAGTAATCAGAGGTAGGATGGCTCTGAACACCAGTTTCTGGGGTTAATGGGAGGGAGAGTGCTAATGCTTGTGGGTTTCCAATAAGCACCTTGTTGCCCACTCTGAGAACAAGATGCTTTGTAAGTTAAACCAGCCATCCCCAATGTAGTGCCCTCCAGATGTTTTGGACTACATCCCAGCAAGCATGGCCAATGGTCAGGGATGATGGGAGTCATGGTTCAAAGCGCTTGTCATATAGACAAAAGGAGTTACTGCCATTTATGCTGCCTTGAGCTCATTGGAGGAGGAGTAAGATGCAAACACAATAGAATAATATTTGAAATGATCCTACATTGGGTCTAGGAAGGTCAGTAACAAGTTATGCCTAAGTCAGGTGAGTTAATAATCATAACTTGATAGAAGAGGCTACCTTCTCACTTGCATCCCATTATAGCCTCTGCAGTATTGTCCAAAAGCACCAATCTGACATGTGACTCTTGTGCTTGTGGTGAATTCCATTATCAAACATAGGTTTTTACAACTATGCAGAAGGATTTCTGCACATTCTGCTGTCAAACAGATTGATGATTATGCTTGGAAGGCTATTCTGGGGGACAGAGGGCAGAATAAATGTAGAAGAGGGCATAAGTTCACAAGCTTTGAGAAATGCTGCTTTAATGTCCATGCAGTGATGTTTGCAGTGTTTGAATATTGGCATGGAAATCCGTGCAGAAATTGACTGGAACTTGTTGGCCTTTTAATTCCATGATTGGTTCCATGGAAAGTAAATACCTGACTTGTTATCTCTTCTCTCTGCTTATTACCACTGTGCTTTTTTCTTTATCTACAAGTGTTTCCTCCCTCAAGACATCCCGTCCCTTGAAGATTATGAGAATCTTCCATTGGGCTTTGTGGGAGGTAGTAGCACTAATCTGGGGAGGGAGGGATTTGTTCTATCCTTTGACATCGAAATTAACTTTTTAAGGATGCATGTGCACTGACTGTTCTGATGGCACAAATTAAAAGAAGTTAGCAAACTGCCATGTTAAGTTCTCCTATCCTAGATAGGTTGTTTTTGGCAGAAACAAGCAGCTTATTTTTATATTGGCCAAAGAAATAACAGTTTGCTCTTTGATGTTAATGTTAGATTAATAACCTGGAACCTGACCTATAAATGAAGCTTGCCACTAATACGTATTGATACTTTTTCAGGTTTTAAAGTCACAGTTGATATGTTTGTATTGGTGTATATATACACATGGGTATATATGATAGCTACACCTTGTGTTGCGACCTCTTTTTATGATTACTGCATTGTATGGAAGTTTAGGTTCTGCAAGTTCATCCTGTCTTGCTTGCATGGTGAAATTACAGTGTGGGAGCCTAGTTATCTGAAGTTTTTAGATGTCACTTTAGGTCCATATAATAAAGTTGTTCAGTATACCAGTTGAGAATAATGGATATTGTAGTTTTAAAGAGATATCCTAGAATGACAGGCTTGCTTCACAATGGGATAACCACATCACATGCCCAAAGCATGGAGGACACCTAACGGGCAAACCATGGTCAAGGATGATTGGAATTGCCACATCTAGTCCAGCAACATCTAGAGGGCGAAATGTTTGGTTACTCTGGAATTGGGTATTAGTGTGACTTCATGGCCTAATACAAGAAGCAAGCAGTGTGTGCTGCAGGCTTTAGTAACTGACACTTTTGACAAATTGGTTTACGTTTGATAGATACAGCTGCCCATAAGAAGAGTCACTTTTGTTTGCTTTTACTGTGTCAGCCCCTCACCAAATAATTCTAGATCATAGTCTGCTTGGGCTGTATTTAGAAGGCTTAACTATGATTTATGCATTTGCCTTTTCTTTGAAAACTCCCATGGTTCTTTCCCTGTAGCTGTCATAGCATATAAAAGAATCCTGAACTCCCTCTCTTGATTACAAAGTAGAGAGGAATCTTAACCAGATAACATTCCTAGCATCTCCCTCATCTCAGCCTTCCATACTATAAAATAATACCCGGTGAACTCCAAGCCCTAAATGTCTGTAGTGAGAGATAAAAGCAAGCTGCATGTGAAAATATAGGTAATAGGGAAAAGTGGTTCTAGCTTTCAGTATCTAAAGCCACATTACCTTGTTAGCTTGCTCTGGGACCCTTTGCCAACTGATACATAAATATCCATGCATTGTAATATATTTCTTTTACTTACCTTCCTGATTCCCACCCTCCCTCATGATTACATAGTATTCACCTCCTGTCCCTTTTCAGCTGTTTGGTTTGTATTTTTGCAAAGATTTCCAACAGCAGAGAATTTTGACTGGAAAATATTGGGAAGCAGGTAGTATTCATCTCCGAAAGTCCTCAGAGTACTGTCTCTTTATAACATGGGTAGATAAAACTCCTGATTATGTACAAGTAGCAAGCAACTTCTGAGAATCTGAGTGTCAATTTGGGCCTGGGGATGGGGTGGGGTAGGGAGATGTGCATTCTACCTGCTATCCAATTGTAGCTAAGGAACTCCAGTTATACAATGTTTCTGGTAGTGGGGGAGCAGGCAGTGCTGGAGCAGGATGCATCATTCTCCCTGCAGGAATGTTATCTCCTGCTCTGATGCGGCTGCCATTCTCTGCCCCTCCCTGCCCGGTGTCACTAGAGTGAGACTGGATCAAAATGAGTACCTGCACATTTTGGGTGGGGGAAGAATAGGTGGACTGCTGGAATGTAGCAGCAATGCATCCCACCTTTTGAAATGACCTGGATTACAATTGCAGTTAATGACAGAGGCGAAAAGGACGAGATGGTTGGACAGTGTTCTCGAAGCTACCAGCATGAGTTTGACCAAACTGCGGGAGGCAGTGGAAGACAGGAGTGCCTGGCACGCTCTGGTCCATGGGGGCACAAAGAGTCGGACACAAAGAGTCGGACATGACTAACTAAACGACTAAACAACAAAAAGAATATGTATAATGGCAAAATGTTGTAGGCAGACAACTATCCTCCTTTTTTCTATTTTTCCTAATAGATTTTTTCCTGATGTGCCTAAGACATCATAGATATGCTATGCATCCTTTACCATGCTTATTTCAAATGCAGGCATACAGATTGGAAGAGGTTTTGTTTAACTGGTTAAAGTAGACAATTTTCTTTGAAATACAGTAATAAATTTTGATCTGTTCTGTCAGTTGCTTTCAGTTTTCTTGCATTCTGTGCAAATACTTCAGGAACAGGACAGAAGTGAAGCTGAACAAACCTAAGAGGTACTTTAAAAGTGCTGACTTTCTGCTCAAACAAGCTTAAGGACCTGCTGGTTTAAGAGCTCAATAAAAGCTAACAAGCTCACTGGCCGTGTTTGCCAAACAAGGCAAAATGCTTAGTTTTATGGATCTCATATTCTCAAGTAGTAAGAAGGAAACAAACTTAGGGAAAGGGGCAGAGGAGCCATCTATTTAGGGCGAATAATGTACTAATACCGTGAATAGACACCTGATACGGACATTTGGAAAGCCTGTATATATTCTAGTATGTAATCAATTTTCTCAGCAGTAACTTGGGATTATTCTCACCATGTCTTAGGTGAAGCGAGAAGCATAGTATATGGATGTATAATCAGATAATATGGAAAGAACTGAGTGACTGGAGGGGGAACAGCTTCATCTTGGGCTTATGTCAAAACAAATCATTTTGGGTAATAAAGTGGCAAGTCACTTTTTATCATCTTAATGTAGGAGGCAATCACAACCACGCTTGTAGAATTCATGTCTGTGAGGCATGATATTAATCTATCCACAAGACAGATAGAAAGTTTTGACTAAACAGTGCAATCATAAACATATTAACACCAAAACAGTGGGTGGATATCAGCATCATGCTCTTCCAGTCATTCTGTCAGCACAAGCATTTCTCTTGCCAGAGAGAACGACCCCCCCAACTCCTCTCCCCATGCTGTTCTTGGGGTTCTCCCAATCCCCCTCCCCCACTGATTTGGTGTGGGTGAAGAAGGAGAACATGAGGCATCAGGTTAGTTGAATCCAGCCCAAAGTATTAAGAGGACTGGGTTTGGAGGACTTGTAGAAAAAAAAGCTAGATTCTCGGATGTGAGCACATGTTTAATAGGGTAGGTTTTTTCTTCTTTTTCACTATCAGTTCCTGATGTAGCTGCTTATCATTTGCTTTTTTGCTTTTAAAAGGTACTGAGAATCACTTCACATGCAGCAAAGTCAGTGTGCGCTTGACTGAGAGTCTGAGACAACACTGAATTGAGTGAAATTGGTCCAGTATACCTGAAGGAGCGTCTCCACCCCCATTGTTCTGCCCGGACACTGAGGTCCAGTGCCAAGGGCCTTCTGGCGGTTCCCTTGCTGCGGGAAGCCAAGTTACAGGGAACCAGGCAGAGGGCCTTCTCGGTAGTGGCACCCTCCCTGTGGAACGCCCTCCCACCAGATGTCAAAGAGAACAACAACTACCAGACTTTTAGAAGACATCTGAAGGCAGCCCTCTTTAGGGAAGCTTTTAATGTTTAATAGACTATTGTATTTTAGCATTCTGTTGGAAGCCGCCCAGAGTGGCTGGGGAAACCCAGCCAGATGAGCGGGGTATAAATAATAAATTATTATGATTTTGATTATTATGAAATCTTCAGCTGCCAGAGCTGAAAGGGTTGTGTGTTTCATGTGATCTAGGATAATAATAATAATAATAATAATAATAATAATAATAATAATAATAATAATAATAAATTTTATTTATATCCCGCCCTCCCCAGCCGAGGGAGACTTTCATGCCACTTATATTGATGACCAAAATTACCTGTTTGTAGGAGCCAGATTCCCATGCAAGTCAGCTTCTGTTTTGATACATACAGTGACGTAGCTTCCTTGATCTGCTTTACCCGGCAGGGTGGGCCTTCCCATTTCTTTTTGTGCTGTCTATATTTGTTAATAGAAGGGGTAAAGAGGTTATGGAAAACTCTTGCTAGATCAGAGCAAAGGCCCACCTGGTCTAGCATCCTGTTCTTATGGTTGTCAGCCAGATGCCTAAGGGGCACCCAGCAAGGTGGCATTGAGACTTGCAGAATACTGGCTGAAGGCTGATTGAAGGGCATATGCTTAAAAATGGGTTATGTGAGGCACTTAATTTCCATTAAAATGCCTCAGTGGGAAGAACTCGGTCCATTTAGTAATTCATTCCTTTTCAGAAATTCCATTTTGGCAGCAGCTGGACATCAGTTTTAATAGTTGATGGCCAACCAGATCTGTCTGGCCATGAATCATGGGAAGACTTATCTTCTCCAAGATTAGGCAAATGTTGTGCAAATTTCAGGGAAGAATATATGATGGGGAAGCTAGGCTAATTACTGGCAAGGCAGCATTGAGAGAGGACAGACCTAATTGTAACCCTTTTGGGGGGGTGTAGAGGGGGGTAAGAGATATTATGAAACACTCTAGAAATAATGCACCAGACTAAAGTATTAGCACTTTTCAAACAATTACTTTATTCACATTATACTAAAATTCAGGGTCATCCAATGAGATTGATTATCAGTAGGTTCAGGACAGACAAAAGAATGAAGGGATGAAGCATGCAAACTGGGCAGCTTATGGTGGGGGGGAAAAAGAATTTTCACTAAGGTGCATTTTTTCCTCTGGATGTAGAATCTGAAACTTCCTGGTGGTGCAGAATCTGAGAATGAAAATGCATAGCCCAGGAGGATACTGGGGCGGTGCTTATAGTGATCTAATGCAGTGCTTCCCAACCTTTTTTGGGCAAAGGCACACTTGTTTCATGAAAAAAATCTCGAGGCACACCACCATTACAGCCCCGTGACGTCAGCGCGCAGCGTCACGCCGGGAGGGATGCACGAAAGTGTAAGTTTCAATTTTTTCCCCTCCCCCTTGTCTTCCTTCTGTGCCAACCGCCAAAAAGCCAAGAAAAAAGCCAAGACTTTAGGGCAGCAGGTCGACACGGAAGAAGCTCCTACCTAAGGACAGGTGCGACGGCCGTGTCCTCTTCTGCCACACTTGGCAGCCCTGCCTCACGGTCATGACTCCCACCCTGATTTCTCCCCGCAGGTCGAGCGGCACAGGCAGCCCAATGTGTCCAGCCCAGACACAAGCCCCGCTTCCCCACTCTAGATCCTGAATGCGACCAAGTGCTCTGGACTCCCAAGCAGGGTGGGAAAGAGGACTCGCATCTGGTAGCCTCCGGGCTCCTCGCCTGCTCGAGGGACGGCATTGCAGGCAAGCTGCCGGCCGTCGCCATCGCCGCCCCCTCATGCGAGTGGACCTGCCCAGAGTGGTGGGCCGGGGGAGGCTCGCTCTCTGTGGGGATGTGGCCCGCACGCGCGGCCCCGCTTCCTCCTGCCCAGGGCTGAGCTCCTTACCCGCGATCTCGGTCTCGCGCACGCGGATCCCACTTATTCCGAAGCTCGCGCCACTAGCCGGGGCTCTCACACCGTGCCAGGGCGAGGTGGCGCGGCCCACTGACGTCATCGCGGCTCGCTGCCGCCCTCGACTTCCCTGTTCCCTCCCCTCCCTCGGGTCGCCGTGGTTACCGAGGACTGCAAGCTGCTCGGGCGAGCGTGGGGCATTAAGTGGGAGAAGGAAAATTAAAATTAAAACTCGCCTGAAGGCCGCCTCTCCGGATATCTTTCGAATTTTTTAATTTTTCCCGCGGCACACCAGGCAACGTCTCGCGGCACACTAGTGTGCCGCGGAACACCGGTTGGGAAACACTGATCTAATGGAAAAGCAAATGTCTGATAAACTGGAATGAATCTATGTGCAAATAAAACCAGGAGCAGCTGGTGTGGTGGGGGTGCCACAGAACCCCTCTCCTGACAGTGGCTTACCTGTTTGTGTTGGGGCAAGGCAGCAGTGAAGTTGGGACGGTGTGGGTAAGCCAGCTGGAGCTTAAGTGTCCCACCATGCTGAAAAAAACTCTTGTCCGCTTCATGGTACTGTGAATGTGGCTGAAGCTAAACCTAACCACATTTGTTTGTTTTGCAAATCATCTTCTTCAAATGATGCCCTGCATATTGAAGGCTCATCTGATGAATATTCTGCAAATGCTTCTACTTTTAAAAACCTGTGAAGCAGACCTTTGGACCATGTTGGAAATTAATTTTCTGAAACAGCACCTGGACATGGGATGGGGAAAGAACTGACTCTTCCTTTATCCTGGATCGTGTGTGTGGCATGACGCTGTTGGTGAATGCTATGCAATTTAGCCATTAGAGAGTTTAATATGCCACTTAATTTCTTCATCCTTTCCCCTCCCTTTTAAGTTTCTTTAACTGCCGTTTTTCCTGTGTGCACACCAAATTCTTTTTAGACTAATCTGTTTTTAATGGTTTAGGGGGATTACATTTTAAAGAGCAGTTTCAAAGGGTTTGTCTGTTCTTTTTTTAAAAAAAATTGAGAGCTTACCAAGAAAGGAATTACAATTGGCATTTCAAGAGAGTTCAAAGTGATAAGGGAGACATCTGTGATTAAACATTGGATACATATCAGTGGCCCAAAGCTGTGAGATTAATAAAAGGATTTAAATGATCCTTAAATATATCTGATGGCAAATATTTTCCCAAAATTATTTTAGTCATATCTTTTTATTCTCATTTTTATTCCATCCAATGGATTATCAACCCCTCTTTTGTGAGGGTGTGTGTGGGATACATGCAATATTTACTGCATGAAATATGTTTTGTTTAACTTGGAATATAGTAATTTCTTCTCATGCACACAGCTGCATATTTATGACAGAATCCCCTACCTTGCTAGCTATTGGCTAGATGTTTGTAGGTAGTAAGAATACTGCAACATACTTGTTTATTACCTGGATGGGGTGGTCTGTGCATGACTGTGACGGTGATCCAGTTGTTGTGGTTCATATAGCCCATGGCTGAACAACTTTATATGGATGCCTAGATCTGGATGCTGCTTCTGGAGAGGTCTGCTGGAAACCCCCAACAACAACAACAAAAATACCGGTAACTAGTTGCACGCAAAAACTAGCCTTTTGAATGGAGTGTAGAATTACAAATTGAACCGTTGCTGCATATAGGCATATATCTATTCCAGAGGCAACTCCCCAAAAGAACTAGTTTAGGAGAGCAAAGAGGTAGCAAAGGCCATTATTACGGGAGCAAGGATTGTTATGCTCATTAAAAACAAATATGCTGTGACTGACAGCTGGGAGAGTAATGAGAGGAGTGTTGGCTACCCCTGGAATCATCCCTGACCTATTTCCACCATGTACTGCTACTAAGCTTGTTCACCATTACTGATCCTCCTGCTAAGGAATTCCAGGATTCCCAGAAACACAATTTGAAAACCTTTGCTCTGATTTCTGCCATCGGGTTGGTGCAGGGCAGATTTCACCCTCATCTTACTGTAATATTCCCTGGTATGAATGTGTGGAAAATTATTGGCTATTGGTTATTCCAGCAGCCTTCTCAATTTCTTGGTGAAGCTGGTGCCCTTGGCATATTTTTGATAAGCTACCTTATGGGACAGCTGCTTATACTTGACTCTGGGTGTTCACGTTTGTAAATTGTAGCTGCTTGCATATTTTTTGTTTGTTTCTTGTGATTGTCAGAGTGGGTTCCCATCAACATAGGGGAGATTTAAGTTGTGCTAGTGACAAAAATACTTTCCTCCACTGTGGGAGAGAGATGGCTTCTGATCCTATTTGTGCAGCAGAGGGACAACACAGTGGCAGGTCCAGATTCCAATGCTAGTGACCCAGAAATAGTCTCCTTGTTGTACAGTATGACCCATGAGAACAAGGCTTGTGAAATTATTCTTAACGAGGATGACTCATAACATGAGCCCAAGAACAGAGACTGACCTTGGGATGGGAATGTGCAGAAATTGTGGTTAGAGGAACACTTCTTTTCTTTCTCGCTGCTAAAAGTGAAGCAGAGAGGCTCTGGAATTTCTGAAATGCATCCATGTAATGAGCCTAAATACAGGGAGGCTGCATCTTGTAGAGACCTTAGCCTTGTTCTTACAATCAAGCGGTTACTTTTGTGATAGCTCATTCCCACTTACCCTCATATCTCCTTTGGCAGAATTCTCAGTGCAATCGGCTCACCAATGCAACTGAAGTTCATCAAGGACTGTGCTGGAAGAGTAAAATGTGAATTGACTCTGAATGGAGGTTTGAAACTGGGCTTCTTACATCCAAGCCCAGGAGGCCTCTTGGATTGGGACTATTTCAAGGAAATTGCTATTCCAAGGAAATTGTGGTCCAGTGTGAGTCATGCTCTTTCATTCTTGCAGCATTTTTATTGTAGCTGATGCTTCAAGGATGTGGGACTCAGGATACTACTGCAGCATATGTAGCCTTTTAAATGAAGCCTTCCTTGTCCTATCTGGTGAGAGCATACATGCTGATCATTATTGGAACATGTTTGGATGTTCATTGTAAGAATCCTGTAGCAGAGGGCTACGTATGAGGGCATCTAATTTAAAAAAGCATAGCTCTAGTCAAGTCAGTAACAAATGTTAAATGGATTATGGAAAATGGTAAAGGGCTGCTATTTCCTCTATTTCTGGTGGCCTCAGTGATAACAACCGGTAGCTATGGGGTAGGGGGAGTCTCTCAGCTTGAGCTGTGTCCAAGCACGACGGAAGGTTTCTTTCCTCTGCAGAATTTGAAATTCACCAGGCACATTTTGCACCTGGCTATCAGCCACTTGTGACCAAGTGAAAATGCCTGGGCTCCAGAATGGTGTCTGATGTCTCCACCATCTGGAGGTGCATACCTGGGGATCCTTGGATCTTGACTGTTTTCACACACCAGCAACGCATCCTGTAGAATTGTGTTTTATCTACACAATCATAAGGAATTTCAGGAACCAAAAATATGTATTGAAAAATACAACTTTTGAGCTGTCTGGCCCAATAATGGCAACTAGGCATTCCATTTTGACGACTGTATCCCTAGTTATAAGGAGCCATTTGGCACCTAGCTTATATATCTGAGTTTCTAAGACAGCTCCTCTGTTGTCTGCGGCCCTAAAAATATAGTGTCTCACACCTCTGCCCCAGTCTTTATGATGAGGTAGGGATAGGAGGCGTAATGGAACAGACTGTTAGATGATCTTCATGGTTAGTTCTAACCATGCGCCGAGGGCCTTCTGGCGGTTCCCTCATTGCGAGAAGTGAGGCTACAGGGAACCAGACAGAGAGCCTTCTCGGTAGTGGTGCCCGCCCTGTGGAACGCCCTCCCATTAGATGTCAAAGAAATAAATAATTACCTGATATTCAGAAGACATCTTAAGGCAGCCCTGTTCAGGGAAGTTTTTAATATGTAACGCTGTACTGTTTTTAACACTGATTGGGAGCCGCCCAGAGTGGCTGGGGAAACTCAGCCAGATGGGCGGGGTATAAATAATAAATTATTATTATTATTATTATTATTATTATTATTATTATTATTATTATTATTATAACTATGTAATCTATGGACAGTGCAGATTCAGTAACTAGGAAAATCTCCATTCTTTCTTGTTGAGAAATGCTCCCCAGAAATGCTTTTAAGAGCAAGGGGACAGCTTTGACATATTTAGAGACTAGAGGCAAGTATGCTGAAGTGTTTGCTGATTATCTCCTGAGTTTACCCAAAAATGCAAAGTGCATTGGGAATGCAAGCTGTATCACCCTTTATGTCATTATTCAGCTCTCAAGAAACACATTTAATTTACCTGGTATACTATTCCAGATGATTTCATGTTGCTATGTCTTCGAGGTTCATGAAGTTGCAGGAACTGGCAGCGAACTGACTGTTCTCATTTAGATTAAGTCTAGGAAAAGAAAGCATTCACTGTCGCAGGTAGTGAAAAAGGAAAGGTGTGCTGGAGGTATTAAGGAGTTTATATTTCACCCCAGGCATTTGAAGGACAAAGGCTGCGCTGTTCATGGACTATCTGGTGTCTCACCAGCTGCTAGAATCAACTCTTGTTGGATGCAGCTGCGTTCTTGGAATATTGCTTTCTGACTGCCCTGATCTGGCTATAGATTTTGTTGCCCCTGCCATAATAGAAGAAAGGCTAAAAGGTGCCATTGTGGCCTTGATAATTTTTTAAGTAGAACTAATTCTAGGTATGTTTTGTCATCCATAACATGATAGGAACATACTGCCTTACACTGATTCATATGCTTGGTCCACTCAACTCAATATTGTCTACACTGACTGGCAGCTGCTCTTAGGGATTTAAGACAGGGGCCATTCCTAGCCCTACCTGGAGATGCTAAGGATGAAACCTGGGGCTATCTGTATGCAAAGCAGAAGCTTTACCACTGAGTTACAGTCTTTCCTACCGGCCCATTTGAAAAGTCACTGTTTTGAAATGCATTTAATCTTGTTCTCCCCACCGCTACGCAACTTGTCTAGCCCATTCTCAACTTTGCAGAGTAGTATACTCAAAACAGATGAGCCCAGTGACGTTAATAATTCTCTTGAAGCATATGGAATTTGCCCCTGGAATCCCCCCTTAGTAGTGCTTGGGTAACACTAATATTTTCAAAGGTCAACGGAAGATTTAGCCCAGTATTCTGTATGTAGCCACATCATTCTCAGATCTTTAACAAAACCATTGTTCTACTCATACAAAACACTTTCTATACCCATGTAAAAGAAGTCCAAGACACATTCCTGGTAAATTTATTCTTGATCAAAAATGGCTTCTTTCCTGCACCATTGGGTATGTAAAGCAACTGAAACAGATAAGTAGCAATTCTGTTAGCAAAAACTGCAGATTCAAATGACTTAATGCCCGCTTAAACATCCACATGCTTAACAGTATTTCCTAAAACATCCCTATTGTTTGTCTTCTAAATTGCCAACGACTACTTGATTCATAGCTGTCAAATGTAGGCTTTTATTAGGCTGTTTCCACTGTCTGTTGCAGCGATGAGAAACCTGTGGCCCTCCAGATATTGTTGGATTCCAATTTCTATCAACCCCAACCAGCATCACCAGTGGTCAGAGATAGTTGGAACAACATCTGATTTGCCATGCCTGATCTGTTACCTATATACCACCACACATACTCGATGAGCAAAATTTAAACAAATATCAAATGTAATAAAGAAAAGACATAGTGCATCCTGTTTGTTTTACATAACAAACTTCCACATGCACTTCATTGGTAGGTGGGGAAGATAAAATATCAGCATTCAGAGTATTACAGGTTGCTATGCTGAAGCATAGAGCCCAAAAGTAAACTGGGGGCCACACACAAGTAACAATATGTCTGACAGACAGAATGTCAATAGGTGGAACTTCTCCATAATTGTATTCCATAGTGTAAAAGGTTTACCCTGTTTAATTTGTGCCAGCCATACAGATGTTAAAAGCACAAGGCATCACCCAACTGTTGCTGTCATCATGGTGTAAAACATACAGATAATAGTTATTGTTCCCTTTTAAATAAAAATGTAGGAGATCCTCATCACTGATTCCCTGGAACATGCCTGGTGGCACCTTGTCATAAAAACTACATGAAGGGAAAGCTTGAATAGGTCTTGATAAAGAACCTGAGGAGTAGGTATCTCAGGTAAAATACAATTTTCCCCTTGGCTTTTTGTTCCTTCATGATGCAAGGACTTTCTGGAATAAGAAGCAGGCCTTGCTCCCCTGGCCCATAAGACAAAGTGGCCCTTTCTTGTAGGGTTCCTCTCTCCTCTTTAAATAGGGTATCCTAGAAATCGGGTATCCTGGACCTTCAACAACTAACAAACAAGCAGGTATTCAGAGGTTGAAGCATTTCTCATTACTGCATCTCATGTCCATGAAAAAGCTTCATAAACTAATTTTCATCTCATTATGCAACTGTTAAAGGCATTGGAGCCCTGCCAGGGAAAACGCTGACAACATTGTTAATCAGGTGTCTGATAATGCTTGAAGGAAAGTGCCTCTAAATACAGATCATATGACTTTACTTAGTTCTGAGGCAAGAGGTTTCAAATTATTAATTAGCGATCATTGTCACCGTATGTTAAGTCCACTGACATGGTAGCCAAACTCTGTGTTTTTTTAGGATTATGCAAAAGGAGATAATTTCCCCAGGAAATGCAGATAAGGGCACAAAGCAGATATTCACCTTCCAGAACCATTTTGTCCAAAGTTTAACAGTGCATTTATTTATTTAGTCGCAGGTGGCAGGGAAAGGTGTAGTGTGTGTGTGTGTGTGTGTGTGTGTGTGTGTGTGTGTGTGTGTGTGCATGCACTTAAGGAAACTGTGGGCAAATGGTTTAGTTTTAAGTGGAATTTTATCCGAAATGTATCCTTTAAAAGCACTTGTGATATGTCCGTCACTCACTGAAAATAAGCATATGGAGAAGATTTAATTGCTTATTTATACCTTGCTTTCATTTTATCCTCAGGTTATGAATCAAGGACATCATGATTTGTACCTCTTCCAGTGAATCTTAAGGCCAAACTAGATATGACCTTAATTGTGTGAATGTGATGAATGTCCATGTTTCTTGTTACATAAATAGCAGCCAAGGGGAAGGTTACAAGCAGACTAGGGACCGTAGAAAAGGAGGGGGAGTTTAGCACTCTCTTCCAGCCATGGCCAATGGGAACTTCCCTTGAAATGCAAATAACAGCTTCAGAGAAGGAAATTTTGTGTGAACAGTGGTAGAGAGAGAGAGAGACTTGAATTATCTCTCCCCAGCCTCATGGTCCCAAGTCTATTCAGTCTTCCTCATGGTTGCTAGTTACATAATAACATGCCCATTAAATGCATCCATGTAATTAATGCCATGCCACTTTCAAGAGAGATGTTTCAAATGTTGGTTTAGCCAGTTTACAAGATGGGTCTGGAGCATTTTCCTGTTAGAATTATAGTGTGAAGTGACCCTAAATTCCCCCCTCCGACTATTCATTTGTTGAAATCCAGAATAATCAAAAGGGCTTGACCTCGTTGTGCTACTTGATCAAAGTATTCACTTGGAGATACAGTGGTACCTTGGTTTGCATACGTCTTGGTTTGCATATGTTTTGGATTACAAACACGTCAAATCCGGAAGTGCGTGTCCCAATTTGCAATCTTTTTTTTAGATTACAACCCATTTTTTTTGGATTACTAACAAAAAAATTTTGGAAGCCCCATTGGTGAAAGCAACAGTCCTCTGGAACGGATTATGGTTGTAAACCAAGGTACCACTGTATTCAAAAGACAGCCGGGAACAACTCTAGGCCCAGGCACTGATCCCAGAGTGCCACTGCAACATTCTTTGGCTTTGAGGATACCTGTCTTCCTTCTGGTTACCCATATATCCTTCGGGAAATCTGTTGTATCTGAGATTTGACAAGTCCATATGGACAGCACAGGAATTCTTGATTGTATACTATAGCCTCAGTTGTTTTTCCATGCCCCAGTTACTCTGCACTCCCCATCGTAAATAGCCAGTATGTGGCATAGAGTCATGCCTGCACCACACTGACTGAAATACGGTACATGCAGTGGAAGGCTGTACTAAGGATCCCATTTAAGATGGCAGCGGTGATGGTCAGAACCTCCCAGTGCCATCCAGCACTTATTGCTAGGTTTGCAGAGCCAGCCCAATACATTTTGGCACCTGAGGCAAAACACAAAATGCCCCCAGGCGCCAAGGAAGAAGGGATGAGTGAGTGAAGATCTACATCAGGAACAAGGGGGGGGGGGAGGAGGAATAAACTCAGACTTACCTGATGATTGAAGTTTAAATAAAAAACCATTATGGGGCCCACTGAATCACGCTGGGCGGGTACATAGCCCAGGAGATCCCAGAGGGCAGCCCCCCCACCTCTTCCCTAGGGGGGTCAAGAAATGGAATTGGGGGCAGGCAGCAGTAGAGGCAGCTGATCTGGCTTCCAAGGCGTGTGTGGCAGCAGCGGTGGGTGATGTATTCCTTGGAGGCTGGATCTGCTGCCCTTGTAAATCCTGCCGCCCGAGGCAGTTGTCTCATTGGTGGGTCGGCCCTGAGACTTTGACAACCTGAACTTTCTCCTTCTAAACACATACAGTATTGTGATCCAGGACTTCCATTCTAAAACAAGCATCAGCCCTCGAGTTCTTTATTCCATATTGGATGACCTGTCTTCTTCCACCATTAGTCAGCTTTCACTTTATATGGCTATCCAACCTTTCCAAGCCACAGCGTAGGGTGTAGCCCAGCAGGATTTACTGTTAGCCTCTGATATGCTGAAGTTCTGAGTTGAGCTGAAAAGGCAGAAAGTCCAGCCCCTGATCCAAGGATGACTGAAATTGAAAGTGCGTAGTTATTTTCAAACTACACAACGTACCCGATTTTAAATTCTTGGGGCTACTTGTGTGTGTAAATATAAGTAATATACTAAAGAAGCAGTAAATATATATAATAACTAAAGAAGCAGCAATACATGAAAGTTAGGAATGAGAAACTACAAGCCAGCATTATCTTTTCTTGCCCTTTTTTAGTCACATTGATTTTTTTAAAAAAAGTTAATGAAAATGTCAGGGGGAGGCGATTTCCACCACCACCCCGGCAGCACTGGAGGTAATAATCTTCTTTCAGTTCTTTCTTTGCTAATTGAAGAGTTGACATTATCCCCTTCAGTGAAAGAACCCTTTGTTAGAGTTGGTTGCTGGGCAAATCAAAATCTTGGCAGCCGGACTGCAAGGCCTGAAATTCTTCTTTGCACATCACTTTCCTAAAACAGGTAGAGTTTAATGGCCTTTTTAGATGCAAGGCTGCCTCCTGCCTCCCTTTTCCTGCCCTTAAATCTTGCCCTTTAGGACTACAAATAATGTACTTTTCTTAAAATGGCTATCTACTCATGGGCCCAGAATTTTTGTGCCAATTATATCCAGAAAAACCAAGGGAAAGGTCAGGCAGTCTAGACGCTAATCCGAAAGTACTGCATTTCTTCCCTAGCTCGTTGCTTAGCAACGTGGATTAATGTTTGAGAATGACGATGACAGTCACTGAGTCCTGCTATGGTATGTGGTGCCAGTGCTGTGCCACCTCCTTGGCTCCAGCACTTTCTCTGTTTGCAAAGAGAATCCAGAAAGCAGCACCAGTGTGGGAAAATCCACTCTCTTCTTTAACCGAAATGTACACCAGTATTGGAGGAAAGGTGTTCAATAAATTCAAAATGTCCTGTGCAAATAAGTGTATAAGAATAGTTCCTCCCTTCCAATTGAAAATGAAACTGTGGCATTGAAATAAGAGGATTTTTTTGGGGGGGGGGTGCTTTTGTTTTGGAATAGCAACATTGTATGCATATACCTACCATCACTGGTAGGTATATGCATACATTAGTGATTATTATTGAATTCATTAGGGTTTATTGTTGAATAATTTCTTCCCCAGTCACTTCTAGGGGAGCTGACTAGATTTAGTGAGCCCATATGTGCAATTGGGAATTATGATTTCTTGGAAGAACTTTATTCTCTGTGAGAGTAGGTCATGGACAGATACTCTAGAAATTAATTCAGGATGAATAAATTCATAGGGTTAAAGGGGGGATGATAAGAAGTAGGATCATGGCGGCAAGCAGACCTTGTCCTCAAGTCTGTGCACGTTCACTAGATTTAGGTCAGGCATAGGCAAACTCAGCCCTCCAGATGTTTTGGGACTACAGCTCCCATCATCCCCAGTTAACAGGACCAGTGGTCAGGGGTGATGGGAATTGTAGTCCCAAAACATCTGGAGGGCCGAGTTTGCCTATGCCTGATTTAGGTGAACATTATTTAGCCCTTATGTGCAATTGGGAACTTTGATTTCTTGAAAACCTAAAAGGGGAGCTTCCCATATACTGCATCTGCTCTTCCTTGGATATATCCCAGGAAGAGCAAGCTACTACAGATATAACTTAACAGCTAAGTCACAGTTATCACCATAAATTTTGAAACAATCCACCTTTATTGTATTTCTCACCCTTAAGGCATTAGCTGCTGAAATGCATGGGAAGGGGGCTTCTTAACTCTTAGTAAGTCTGTTGCCAGAACTACCTTCTGCTCTGCTGTTCACCTGAAGGCAATGGTTAATCATTTCACTTTCAGCTTGTTCATGTTTATTTTTCCTCTGTTTGGTTCTGGACTTTGTAGTCTGCCTCTTTATTAATAAGCCTGATTCCGTGCCGAAGGGGTTGTGGAAGTCAGCAAATCCAGCAGAAGGGATATATATTTTCTGCCTCCAGGCTTCTGATGTAAACAGTGTGTGAAGTCCAGTTTAAAGAATTGAGAAAGGAGGTATCATTTTTTTACTTTCACTAAAGGTGTGAAAATGTTTAAAGCCAGCACTGCAGAAGCATATTTATTTATCATTCAGGGGAGTAATTAGCTATTTTCAGACATTTGTCTATGAGGGCTATATAGCTCAGTGGTTGAGCATCTGCTTTGCTCACAGAAGGTCCCAGGTTCAGTCCCTGGCATCTTCAGGTAGGCTGGGATAAGGCTCCCAATCTGAAACCCCAAGAGACCCAGCTCATCATAAATCAATCACATTTAAGTAAGCAGACCACGTTTTCCCATGAGAAATATCTGGGGTTGTACATTATCAAGGAGGCGGTGATATGTGATTTTATGTTGAATGGTGGTGATGGCGGTGAGAGTGTGTGTCTATCTAGCATTCTGTAATAGTAGGCAGAGCAGAAGTAGCCAGGGTGAGGATGCTTATGGGATGTTCAAACAAGCAGAAGGGCTGTCACATGAATACGGCTACTTGTTTAATGCAGCACTAGCTTTGGTACTAACAAAAGGAAGAGAAATCGGAGCAGGACATGGGACGGGAATCATCTACATCCTTCATCTAATGCCCAATGGACTGGCTCTAACAATCAAATAGTCCTGCTTGTCAACTGTATTTGAGAGCAGTCTGTTTCATGCTCTGTGCATCTGAACGGGAAATGCTGATGCTAGCTGTTGCGAAGCTTTCTTGTTTCATGGGTGCTTGCGAACAATTGGGAACCAAACATTCACATTGTCTAAAGGGGAAAGCATAGTTGAGGTGGCTGGGGCAATAACATTTCGATAGGTAGCGTTCCTGGTGGGAAAACGTTGCTGGTACATGAGGGTTTGGATAGTGTGTAATATTCTTCCTTTTCTGGTAGGGTTTTCTACTTCACTTATTATTGTAGCTAACAGACTGTTGACCTTCCCTGCCCCTCATAAATTTGGTGGGCACGAGCACATGCTATAAATCTACCTCTCCTAAAAATGTGTTGCTGTGACCAATCACAGCGCTGCTTCTTCTGCATCTTTTAATAGCTATTTGTGCCCTAAAAGTGGCGGAAAGATACATTAGAATCTTTACTGTACTACTTTCAACATGAAGACAAATTAAAATCTTAGGTACACATTTCCAGAGAATTAAGAAGGAAGGGAACAAAGTTCACCTAGAGGCTAGATGGCAAAACATGAAAAAGGAGACTGCAAAGCTGATGCTCCCCGCACCCTTTTATTCTTGGACCATCTAAATAAGGGTTCACACATCACATTGTTACGCATTCACCAATATGTATCTGAGTTGGAAGAGAAATTAACCCTTTTATACCTGCCCTCCTACCTATTGGACAGAAGGAACCTTTGCCATAAGTCAAACTTACCATTTATGTAGGCTGGAAATACCAGGCTTTTCAGCTTCTAGATAATTAACAATTGTCAGCAGAACAATGGCAGCATTGTGACATGTGAAAAGAAACCCAATGAGCCAATTCTTTTGCGTAATACTGTATTATGGTTCCATGAATACTGGCACGATTTACATTAAGAGTATCCCTCCATGCACCCATCAGTTCTCAAACATTAAATTAAGACCCGTCTCTTGTTCTGGAAAGGGTTAGGCAGCATTATATGATGCATGTGTTGTTAATTTATATAGCACCCAACTGTTAGTGTACACTGCCCCCCATCAGCCTTAACCACAGGATGTAATTATCCTAATTTTAAATGTGGGGAAGTAATGCATTGTGTTGGAATTTGAAACCAGATCACCTGTTTGCAAACTTTGTTACCTAAAGCAGCTTATGTGCATTTTTAAGTTGGCCATGAAGTTATCCCAAAGCCATTTTAAAGGCCCCTAATTAGAAAACAATTTAAGAAGAACAGAAGAGCAACCCTGCTGGATCAGGTCAAAGGCCCATCTACTCCAGCATCCTCCCAGTGGCCAACTAGATGCCTATGGGAAGCCTGCAGCCAGGATCTGAGGGCAGCAGCAGCAGCACTCTGTCCCCTTGACATTCTCAGCAACTGGCATTTATTGCCTTACTACTTCTGACAGTGGAGGCAGGACATAGTCCCTATAGCCACTAATAGTCTCATCCTCTTTTAAATCCATTTCCTCAGCAGTGTTTGAATGACGTGCTTCAATCTGTTTAATCATGTTTGCATGTACTAAGATGTGTGTGTTTTCATATTTGGGCATTTTAAGACAAGTCAGTTTATAGCTACTTCTTTTCAAAAACCCACAGTGATCAGTACAACTTGCTAACGAAACCTTTCATAAGAAATGTGCAGTGTCTCTTTTTTCTCATACTCTCTTAATAGACTCCGTTCATCATGCCACCCAGTCCCTAAAATCTCACTCTTCTCCCCCATCTCACACACTTTCACATCACCTGCTCAATGAAGTCGAGCCCCAGTCATAGAAAACAAAGCAGCAACTTTATCAGCCAAGTTTTGGACAACAAAATTACTTTCCTTTGTACTGTTCCCCTTTGTTCTCACTCTTACGGTTGTGTCTGTCCGTCATGTTCCCTGGCCGTTGTTACACTAACAACTTCTCCAAGGTTTGTGCTAGTTGTACGCGCAGCTGGCTAATATGAAATGTATTTTGGCTATTCAGTTAATCAGTTAAAATCCAAATCAATGCTAGTGGGCACTAGTAAACTGTTGAGCTTATATTCTAATTGACAGTTTTGTTGGTGCCTGCCCAGAGGTGGCGCTGTGGGTTAAAGCCTCAGCACCTAGGACTTGCCGATCGAAAGGTCGGCGGTTCGAATCCCTGCGGCGGGGTGCGCTCCTGTCGTTCGGTCCCAGCGCCTGCCAACCTAGCAGTTCGAAAGCACCTTCGGGTGCAAGTAGATAAATAGGGACCGCTTACTAGCGGGAAGGTAAACGGTGTTCCGTGTGCTGTGCTGGCTTGCCAGAGCAGCTTTGTCACGCTGGCCACGTGACCCGGAAGTGTCTGCAGACAGCACTGGCTCCCGGCCTATAGAGTGAGATGAGCGCACAACCCTAGAGTCTGGCAAGACTGGCCCGTACGGGCAGGGGTACCTTTACCTTTACCTTGCCCAGAGGTATTTTGGTTCATAGAAATCATAGAATTGTAGAATTGGAAGGGACTCTGTGGATCTAGTTCAGACTTCCTCAAACTCGGGCCTCCAGTTGTTTTTTGCCTACAACTCCCATGATCCCTATCTGGCAGGACCAGTGGTCAGGGATGATGGGAATTGTAGTCTGAAAAACATCTGGAGGGCTGAGGTTGAGGAAGCCTGGTTTATACTATAAGACACACCTTTAAGCTCCTATAAATAATCAACAAGCTTTTTTTATCTGAAAATATTCCTTCATGGGTAATCTTGGAAACTTTATATTTGGCACCCTTTTATGGGATAGATGATGTTAGGGTCTAGGTATATAAAAAGGAGAGGACTTTTTCCACCTGCAATTTCAGTGGCTAGGGAGTCCTGGAAAATAAACCCTATGTTCATGAGTTTTTATACCACTGCAAGTGTGTAAAAATGTCTGCTGCACTGTCATGGAGAAATTTGCAAGCTGATGCTTCATTATTTGTTTGGTGGAGACAGCTGCTGCAGAATGTGATTTAAAGCTTTATATGGTAACTGCATATTGCATGTGCACTGGCTCTGAATTCATCTGTAAAGAACATAGTTACCCTAAGCAAAGCATGAAGTTCCCTGTAATGACATGAGTGCCTTGTGAACTGGCATTATTAATTTCTAGTAGAAATGTTATAATTAATCTATACTGTAGTAGTATAACATTACAGTCATACCTCGGGATAAATGTGCTTCAAGTTAAGTATTTTCAGGTTGCGCTCCGCGGCAACCCGGAAGTAACGGAAGGAGTTTGGATTTTGGATTTGATATCCCGCTTTATCACTACCCGAAGGAGTCTCAAAGCGGCTAACATTCTCCTTTCCCTTCCTCCCCCACAACAAACACTCTATGAGGTGAGTGGGGCTGAGAGACTTCAGAGAAGTGTGACTGGCCCAAGGTCACCCAGCAGCTGCATGTGGAGGAGCGGAGACGCGAACCCGGTTCCCCAGATTACAAGTCTACCACTCTTAACCACTACACCACACTGGCTCTTACTTCTGGGTTTTGCCGCATGCGCAGACGGTCAAAATGAAGTCATGCGTGGAAGCAGCGAAAGTGACCTGCGAACACGCAGATGTGGGTTGCGTTCGCTTCAGGATGTGAATGGGGCTCCGGAACGGATCCCGTTCACATCCTGAGGTACCACTGTACATTGTTCTGCTTTTGAAACTATGATTGGGATCAAACATAGTTATTCCAGCAGCACAAAGATTTCTGCTTCTGCATTAGAAGAGTCTCTCCCTCTCTTCCCCCGTATGCCCCCTAAATCAGCTCTAGGGGTTCGTCCAATATTTGGAGCAGATTTGGGAAGGACACAGGGTGTGTGTGAAGGTAGAAGCTGGGAATCCCATTGTGCTGGCCCTAATGTTTTGTGCTGACAGGACATACCGGTAGTTGGTGAATACTACCCTATATTACATTGCTGGCTGCAGTAACCCTGAGATACAGATAATATCCTTTGACAGTTTTCATCCTCACCCATATCCAGCTAATAGCAAAGTCCTAGAACCAGAAGAAAAGACCATCTCCCACTTGCTGCATCAAGGCAGGATCATGTTTATTATTAGTTCCCAAGCGTATCACTTGTAATTTTGTACAGCTGAATTTTGAATGGAAAAGAGGAATGCTCATAGTATCGGGGATCCTTCATGTTGCACTTACGGGCATAAGCAATAATGAATTTCTGAATTCTGCCACACATGCGGCACGCTTCCCATAGAGCATGTGAGAGATTTAAGTAGTGAGGAAGTCAAGTTTGTTAGACATGATCTTTCTTCCATAAGTTAATTTTCAGACAAAAATATTGTTTCCTTTTAATCTGACGAATAGAATGGATTTGTAAAGGCAGGGTCAAGCAATTTCTCTTTTCTCAGTTGGCCTTTGTATTTTGTAAACAAGTTTATATGTGTCTGTGTCTCTTGTTTTGTGTTTGTGGTGAACGTGACTAAGTGTGGGAACAGGATGAATGTTGTGCAAGTCTGTAGGCAGCACTTAGAACAAGAAGAGCTCATGGAAAGCTGTGATGATTTAACATTAGTAACTCTTGAGTGAACTTCTCAGTACTTAAAATCATGACCGCAGTGGATTTTTTGCCCTTCCTGCCAGCTGCAGTAACAATTGTGCCTCATTTCTGAAAAGGGGTTACAGCAAAAGATCTCCATTTCCCACCATAAATGGGATATGGGGCCATGCTGGTTTGCTTAAGGCTTGGCAGAAGAACATTTATTAAGCCCCTGTTGGGCTGCCATAGATTGCTGGTGGGCTGTGCTTGGCTTGATGGGTGACAAGTTGCATAGGCCACACTTAAGGTGATCATTGCCATGTAGCTTTTAGGAAAACTTAGGTGCCTGAGGGTGGAAAAAAATTCAGTATGTGTTTGAGGTGGGTCACACCCAGTTGGTTTCACGTTCAGATCTGCATGGACCCATCTCTCGAACAATTCCAGTGTTTGTGGAATGCATTACTCATATGCTGTCTGGATCAGCTGCAAAACTGCACTCTTGCCTTGCCACACAATCAATCCTTTTTCCAATATGAGATGAATTTCTTTTGCCCTCTTCAACTGTGAACAGGCTCTGCATGGGCATCAGACTGTCTCCAGTGACTTTCTACATCTTAAATATTATTTCCATGATATCCAGATTTTTAATAATAAAAAAAGAAAAGAAAACTAACCTCCATAGGCATGACACACTGTTGAGCTCTTGGGTTGCAGACTTATTACTTATGCTGCTCAATTTTGTGTGCTGTCACCTACAGAGTACATCTAAGCAAATTTAATTATGCTCATGAATTGGGAATTAGAGGTCAGAGATGAGGGTCCTGTAAAGTACAGTTGCTAGTAGTCAAATAAAATACAATTACTAGTAGTGGAACTATTTTCAGTTGTAGTTTTAATTCCAGTAGAAAAAAAGCTACCTGAAAGGAGTTGGCTATAATCACTTCAGGGCTGGATTTGAAAACAGTTGAGTCTTATCAACAGAAGGATCCATTTATTCCAGGAAAGCAATGTGATGGGGCAAGTTGTGTGAGTTGCTTTCCTTCCTGACTAATAATCACTCATTCATGTCAAGGGCCAAACTATGTGTTATGCTAAAGTCCATGACTAGAACTCTTCATGTAATTTTCTTCTTAAAAGTAGCTGGAGCGGTAGCCATAGCACAAATTGTGAGGTGTCAAACCAATTTTCCTCGCAGCCCTATATGCACGTTGATCTCCAAAACACTACCATGCCTGGAATCCTAATGTCTAACTTCAGACTGAGTTGGAATAATAGAACTGGGGGTGACGGGGATGGGACCTCCAAATTCTGTTCATCAGAAGCGTGGAACTTGTTATGCATGGAAGGTCTACTGTTTACTTTGCTATTGTTATGAATTGCTTTTCATAATAAGAATAATAATACCTTTATTGTCAATGTACAACCTGTGTACAATGAAATTAACTGAGCCTCCCCCCCAACAAACACTCAATCTCATTGCACTCTGTGTGCTTGTCGCACAACACACCAACCCCGAAAGTCAGTTGCACTATATTATTTTCCATTCAGCAGCCTAACAACCCTTGGATAGAAACTGTTTTTTAGCCTTTTTTTAGCCTGTTGGTACGACTGATTATACTTCTATATCTCCTGCCTGCGGGTAGAAGATTAAAGAGGTGCTGGTGGGGTGTGAATCGTCCCTGAAAATTTTTCTCATTCTCCTAAGGTAACAATCCCTTGTGATGTCTTCTAGCAGGCTCAGGGGACAGCCCATCATATCATGTGCTGTGTTCACCACCCTCTGTAAAGACTTTCTGTCTGTGGCTTTTCATAAGAAGCAAAACCCAACATTTCATCTAAGTGATAATCACGGTTGATAGTATTCATAATTGGGCAGAGTATTTGCTATGCATGCAGGGGGTTCCAGGTTTGATCCCCGGCATCTCTAGGTAGGATTTTGGGTTGTCCTCTGCCTGAGCCCCTGGCCCCTTTAGACTGTATTGAGTTAGTTGGACCAGTGGTCTGATCCGGTATAAGGCAGCTTCCTATGTGCCTATAATAGACCAAATTAATCTATATGCCCTCAGTTCATACTCTTTAGCCTCCATCACTGTAAGCCTTGTGTAATTTTGGCACCAATTTGCCAGAAAGGGGAAGGGATCTACGGTAATTATGGTCTAATTTCGGCAACTCTCATTGGGGTGGGTGAGTGGGTGAAGTAGAGAATAAGTAAAAGTTTAGAGAAAATAGCTGTCTTCCTCTTGTTGCTCCATCTGAGGAAGAGTTATGTTAAGTATGCTTGGTGGATAGTTTTTTGTTTTATGCTCAGGATCTTATTATAATAGTAGGGGTGGAAGGGATTCCTCCTGCCCACCCCCAACCCCCAGTTCTGCTTGGTTAGCATCCTTGGAGTGGGCAGAATGAGAGCTTCTTCCATAGAATGTGACAGCAATTAACTCTCTTAATTCATCTGGAATCTTTTGCCAAACTTTTCCTTGCCCGTAGGCACTCTTGGCACACGGTACACTTTTATTTGAGCTTGCTCTGTACATGTTGCACGCTGTAATCCACATGATGTAATCTGCAGAGGTTGATGTAATCTGCCAAAATGTGGATGATTCACTTTTAGGGCAGACAGCTGAATTAGAGGACTTTCCGTTTCCTTCTGATGCAATTTGATTTTTATAATCCTTACCAGAATATCTATTTTCTCTCTTCCTTTCCTTTTACAAAGTGATAATTATGGGGGTAAATTAAAGTCTCAAATGAGAATCCTTTATTATTATTATTCAATAGCTTCTGCTAGAGGATAGAAATGCCATGCAAATGTGTTTATACTGCTTGCTTAGTTGAGTTCCCCTCCCCTTTCATTTAAAGACCACCGTATGTTGGAACCAAGTGATATTTTTTTCAACTCTGGTGCAAATTCTTTCCACAAAGACATCCAATCACTGTGATTTCCTCTTCTGTTGAGAACAAAGAAAATGAATCAAATGCCCATTTTGAGTCTGTCTGCAATATTTAATGCTTGAACGGAGCTGCACAGTGTGGGCAAATAGACTGAAGGTTAAACAAACCATCTCAAGCTATCCTAGCAAGATAGTCAGCTGAACATTCTCAGATCCCTTTCTGCTCTTCCTAGTCTTGAAGGTAATTTATTAATGGGAAGGGCTCGTGGTGTGCACTATGTGAGGAGGTCACATTCCGATCATATCCCCATGTCACCTTATCTCTGAGTTGTCAATTAGTCCCAAGTGAAGTAAAACAGAGTCAATTTATCATTCTTCAAAAATTTAGAGTAGTGGAATTCTTCCTTTTCTCCTCCACAACCAAAACCCTCCTCAATACCACTTTAATTAAAACTGCGAAAGGCTGTCAGCAGATATTCTTTTTAAACTGTTCAGATAAGAGAATATGATAACCTGTTAATTCAAATTGGACTCATAAAAAAAGAGATTGCCTTGTCGATTTGCTGCCTCTTTGGTTCTAGGAAAAGAACTGTTGGCTATATGGAAAGCTTTGTGAATGCAAGTTTTTTTCCATGGTGGCCTGCCGTCTCACATGATTTCACACACATGCAATTAGGGATTGTTTGTATTTTTCATTTTAACTATGGTGCATGTTTAAATGGCACTGTGCATGGAATCAGTTGTGGGTGGTCCATGAATGTTTAAATATTGGAGTTTCCTCACAACAACAAACATGGAAGCAAAAGGTCAGTCCATTTCCAGTCACCAATTCATGTTTAATCCAGGGAAACACTGACATTTCACTGTCATGCTTAAGTCACAGTTGATAGCACCATGTAAGAGTTCTGCTGTTGAAAACTGGATACTTTTAAAGGTGGTATTTAAAATCTCTAGTGGTAGGAAAGCAGTCATCTTCCGACCTGCTTCAATCCTAGACAGTACCACAAGTATGATTACTTGCATCTTGCATTCTGTGAAGTGTGTGGTCTCTTTTGTTTGATGTGATTTTGCATTGCTTAATTTCCATTTGATTGTCTATCCAAGATTGTTTCCTTTCATTTCCCCACATTGTTACTCTAGAACTGAATACCTGTTTCTTAAAATCCTTATGAAATTAAGCTTGCTTGCTTGTCTTGGTGAAACACGTCTTTGTTATCCCTGCATTTGTTGGATTCCACCCCCACCCAAGCCATCTGTAGTAAAGCCTTATCCCAAATTTACCCTGAAGTTTCATTGAATCCCACAGGGCTAACCTTTAAAGGTTTGGATTTGTTTTGTTTTAAAAAAAGATGCTCAGGATTGCAGCCCTTCATAGCTAAAGTTGCCCCATGCTATAAATTTCCAGTGTCAATAAGCCTATGAAATATGCCCTATTGTTTGATGCAAAAACATTTCTAAAGATAGTAAAATTGGTTCCAATAGCTCTGTTATCCCCCCATGTGTCAGTTGTGTTCCTTATTTTACAAGTGTTTGATTTGTACCTTGCGTTTTAGGCACTGAGGTCAAAGATGATTTCTCAGAAATTAAAAGTGCTGAGGTTCTGTTCTCAGAAGTTGCCCCTCATGAACAACACCAGTTGGTGTGTGAGATACGGCCTAATGCTTAATTCTCATTTCCAAAGCTGAAGAAACAGAGAACCAATGAAGATCCAAAAGCAGCCAGGAATCATGTTTGCACAAAGAAATCAACCATTCCTTGAACACTAGGAGGTTCTTGTAATTACCTTCAGGTAGTGGAGAGATTAATACAGCAGCACGATCCTTACTCCTAATAAGAAGTATGGGCCTGCAGGATGCAGCTGTCGAAGTGATACTGTGCATTAGAAGGGTAGAGTAGAGAATCTACTAAATATTCCGATCCAGCAGCATGAGCGCTGCCTCTTTATGACAGTCCAGTGCTAGATTATTTGAAACATATTTTAAAAGATTCTTATTCTGTAAATAATGAGAGATGCTTGCCCAGGAGACCTCCTAACCTAAAAGCCCTACCTCTATAACTCACAGTTGTGCCACAATGGTACTTGAAATAGGGACTGAGGCACTAACTTTCTAATCTCTTATGAAAGCTTGAGGCAGGAACAGTGAGCTTTGGCCCTCCAGATGCCACCTAAGGCTGATGTGAGTTGGAGTCCAACATCTGGAGAGGCTCAGGTTCACCAGTCCTGGTTGCATATGAGCCAAGCAGCCAGGGTTGGAGCCTGATTGAAGACAGTTCCCCCCCCACAAAGGAATTCCCCTAATCAGAACCTACCCATATCATGCCCCTGGAGGGCTGAAAATATTTTAATCCTGATTAAAGCACATCCATATGTTTAACTGATAAATGGAAATTCCTAAATTCTTGCCATTCATAATAATTTCTACACATACATTACAGTGTATAATGTTCAAAATCTGGGCTCATCTTATACACGGATAGTATCTCCCCCCATTTACTTAAATCAGAGACTCCCAAAATAGGGGGCATCTTATACATGGGGGCGTCTTATAAACGGAAAAATACGGGTACATATACTTTAGGAAGAAAGTTGAGTTCAGCCAATCTGCGATTAAGCAATTTCCTCTGGTTCCCAGTAAACAAACAATCCTGGTCAATGAGCGTCTAAACTATAATTTGTTCACTCCGGTCAAACTAGATTATAATCTCAAACAATTGTAAAGTTTAACGATACCATCTGCCTCCAGAACTCAGCTAATTTTTCTAGTTTTCCCCCACCTCATAAACATGCTTAACTGCAAGAGTTTGTTTTATCCCTTTGACTGATAGGCTTCCCTGCAGAGCAGTGGGGAACAAGGAACAAGGCTGCACAAATTGTGTAATTATTTATCTGAGTATGTAAGCACCATAAATCAGTTAGTTTTTAAGGTGTCACATAAGACTCTTGGTGGTTGTTGTAACAAGATAAATGTGGTTTTCCATACCACTATAGACCAAACTCTAGAGTTTTCATTTGCTCAGAAAGCATGGCCAGAACAGGCTGCACTGTTTGACAATAAAATGAAAAATAAATAAATATTCTAGGTGGGGACAGACACTGGATGAGGATGAAACAATTAAGTTGAGCTCAGCACTGAGCAAGAGGGAACTCTTTTCCTTGTCCAAGCTGTGCGGAGTTCAGATGCCAGGGACTTGCAAGGTTCATTGGCTTTTCTCCACGGCACTAACCTTGCATGTTGACAAATGCATTAATTTGCTCAATGGCATGTTGATCCTCAGTGTTTCTGTGTGACGACGTCAAGAAGAAAGTGCCCCTACCCAGATTTAGGTCAGTGTTTAGGGCCCCGCTTGCATATCAAGTGGCACAGGATTTTGTGTAACTGTGAATTTGGTCAGAAGTGATTATTGATAACTGAGGAGATCATACTAACTGCTTTTGAAGATGTTTTGTATTGTAAGCCGCCCTGTAATCCTTGGGTGAAGGGCGGTATAGAAATTTTAATAACAATTAGTGCTCTGTGTGTGTCTTCTTCTTTACAGGTTTCTCTTGAGCTGAGGTGGGAGAGCCTGTTGTGCCCTATTTATTCCGAGGGAAGGGGAGGATGCCCCCTTCCCCCCCGCCCATATGGTGAAGACCATGAGTAGTGGGGAAGAACAGAGGGTCCTGTGATGCACATTGCTGTTTTTTCTTGCTCTGTCTGCCTGCCCCAAGTACTGTATGCAGACATGCGTTGAATGTGTGACAGCCAAGATCCAAAAGCTAGGGAATGAAACCATATCATTCATTCTATAGTGCTTATGTGCCTCCAACCACCCAGGAGTGGAACTTTTGCCTCTCTTTCAGTACCGAGTTAGAAGGAAATCTCTTCCTTGCAGTGGTGTAGCGTGGGTTGTCAGCACCCGGGGCAAGGCAAGTAATTTGCGCCCCCTAACCCGTGGATTTGCGCCCCCTAACCTGTGGGTTTGCCCTAACCCCAGATGTTGCGCCCGGTGCGGCCGGCCCCCCCCTGCACCCCCCACGCTACGCCACTGCTTCCTTGTCCAAGCTGCACAGAATCCAGATACAGGGGAGGAGGAAGGCTCATTGGCTTTTCTCCGTGTTGCTAACAGATCCTGCAGATTAACAAACCAAGGCCTTCTGGTCTAAGGAGTCCCCAGTGTTGTAACTCATTCATATTCCTTCTATATCTTCCATCAACACCTATGGTTGCCACAGGGCCTTGGGATATTAGCACAGCAGATCATTAGAAATGAACGGCATCAAGGCTTTCATCAAGTCCCTATAATAAACAGTAAAGACTTTTGTCAGTGCCTTAGTATTAGTAAAGGATGACTGACAAATCAGCACCTGTTATTGAAAGTGAATAAGGATGTTGCGCTGTTATTTAAACAGCTGATCCTTTTGTCTGCTTGTTTTTTCCACTTTATATTTTAATTGATTATTGCACGTGGTTTGCAAAGTTGTATGTTCAGCTACCTATAAAAGGTGCTTCCCATGTAGGTGGTTACCTGAAAGAAAAGTCTTACAATGGCTGTGAGTGAAAGCGTAGCTTAAACTTGAGCTTTGAAATGCTCCATTTGAGATATCAGAAAAACCCCTGGAAAGTCAGGGTGGCATTTGTTTGTCTTGGGCGTTGATTCTCAAAGTGAGTGTGCTGGGACACTCTTGTGTTCTAATGTGTGTCTTGAAAAATCAAGCTACCATATGGGATGCATCCACCCTCCAATTCTGTGCCTGTTAGAGAGGGAGCCTGTATGCATTATTGGCATCAACCTGATGGAGGGAGCAAAGACATACAAAGGTTATCTGATACAGTGGTGCCTCGCAAGACGAAATTAATTCGTTCCGCAAGTCTCTTCGTCTTGCGGTTTTTTCGTCTTGCGATGCACGGTTTCCCATAGGAATGCATTGAAAATCAATTAATGCGTTCCTAGGGAAACCGCCTTCAGACCAGGTCCGGGGACAGTCTGTCCCCGGACCTCTTCTGAAGGCTGGGGGGGGGGACAAGGGCTTTTCTTCCCACCCCCAGCATTTTAAAACCTCCCCGGGACAGAGACTTCTCTGCTGTCCCTTGGAGATTTTAAAATGCTGGGGGTCGGCAGCGAACGCTTCGCTCCCGCCCGCCAGCATTTTAAGATCGCCCCCGGCAGGCGGGGGGAAGGCAGGCGGGGGGGAGCAAAGACTTTTGACCCCCGCCGGCCTTCAGAAGAGGTCCTCTTCTGAAGGCCGGCTGTGGGCGAAAGTCTTTGCTCCCGACCGCCAGCATTTCCCTATGGGCTTTCGTCTTGCGATGCAAGCCCATAGGGAAATTCGTCTTGCGAAGCGCCTCCAAAACAGAAAACCCTTTCGTCTTGCGGGTTTTCCGTCTTGCGAGGCATTCGTCTTGCGGGGTACCACTGTATATCCTATTTCACATATAGATGAAGCAATCTCTGAAGCATCACCAACTCATCCTTGAGCCACATCTGACTGTGCCAGTGGGATGATGGGACACCAGGAGGTAGTATTAACTATACTGTCCTGCAGTGCCAAGGGGTGACTGCCAATCGTCCTGGGACGTAATCAAGAAATTATAAACATGCTGTCCTTTTAGAAGGATGAAGTGTGCCTCCAATTTTAATTCATTAAAGTGTGCCCTCATGTGTGGCAAGTTTGGGAAACATTGGTCCAGAGCTATAGTTCATGCCTTGGCCAGGATAGCACATTATGGGTAAACTTGACCACACACTCGTTTTTTTAAAAAGAGAAAAGGAAAGGGGGAAACCTGTTAGCACAATCCTTGTCTCTGACCCTTTCTGACATTAGAATTCCCCTACGGTAGAATTCTCCTTTCTGTTGAAACATATTTCCTTTCGTCTCTTCCTCTCCCTCTCCCCATTGTCTAGTGGTCTCAGATTACAGCACTGAAGGGGTTAAAATGCACATCTGCCCCTACTGCATGCCTTCTTGTGATGGAACCTCCTTTGGAAGGAACTTTGCCTCCCAAGCGAAGCCTGTTTCTAATACACAGGAAACTGTCCCAAGTGCTCTCTTGCTTAGGATGTGAAATGTTATCATTTCACTTGTTCTGAGCATTCTTGCTGCTGTTATCTACACTTCTTGACCATGTAGCCTTTAATCTATTCTAAGAGAGGGAAGCATTACCCCAGCCACAGATACGCTGCTGTTTTACATGGTGTGCCTGTTGGTTTTTCAGTGTGAGCTCCTTACACAAGGATGCCCCAGCATGGATGCGTCACAACAATAATCCATCAAGTTAGCTCAGTCAGTAGAGCATGAGACTCTTGATTTCAGGGTTGTGGGTTCAAGCCCCACATTGAGCAAAAGGATTGCAGGGGGTTGGACTAGATGTCCCTCTGGGTCCCTTCCAACTCTACAATTCTGTGATTCTGCAGTTTTCAGCCAGGTACTTCTAGGAAGTCCTCAAGCAGGACAGGAGCACAGGGGTTGTTGTCCTATTTTTACTCCCCAGTGATTGGCATTCGGTATTGTGCTGCCTCTGATCCTGGAGGTATACAGCTATTGGGACTAATGGGCATAAATAGCCTCATCCTCCATGAATTTATCTAATCCCCCCTTTAAAGGCATCTACGCTGGTGCCTATTTCTACATCCTGTGGCAGAGAACTCTCTAAGTTGAACTATGCATTTTGTCTTAGGGCAGAAAAAGCAGCAGTGCTAAGTCACACTTGCTGTCTTCCTGTGTGACCTTAGCAAGCTGTTCTCTCAAGCTCAGCAAAATGGGAGATGATAGTACGGATTTACCTTACAGGTTGTTGTTTTTTGGTAAGGATTATTGTACACATGTTGGATTTTTGTAGAGCCGGTGTGGTCTAGTGTTTTGAACTAGGACCTGGAAGACCAGGCTTCAAATCAGGATGCTCACTGGGTGATATCTGGAGGAAATGGCCATGTAGAGAAAGAGCCTCTGCCTCATTTTACGACGCAGTTAAAAACTCTGTACGTGTGTACATACAGCCATATTGACTTGCTACTTTTTGTATACCGATCATCTTTCCATTACACAGCTGGGCTATAAAGTCCCTTTAACTCTGGTCAGAGTTTGTGAGACCTGGGATCTCTGTGCACTCGTATAGTTTGGGCTCAGCTGTTTGCCAGTCAGCTGAGCTGCTTGAGCACAAATGGCTAGACTTCCTCCTCAGCAGCAGAGGGTTTATTTATTTATTTATAAGCAGACACTTTTCACACTAGCTGTGGGGAAGGCCAATATGACCAAGCTCCAGAGAAATTGTTGCTCTTTACTCACACATTAATGGAATGGGTTGGGGCGTGTGGATTGCCCTTTCTTCCTCTCTTTCCCCTTTTTCATTCATTCTGGCAGTAGCCTGCCCAGTTGAGAGGTGGGCAGAGGAAACTCTGGCCTGCCTAGGTCAGAAGTGGCAGTGGGTGGCTTGGGTTGGGCAAGAAGAGAGAGAAATATGTTGTCTTGCAATCAAGGATGAGCTGTGATCTCTTCTTGAGTAGAAATTACTTGGCTGCATTAAATATATAGAGCTGTGGAATGATTCTTTAACTAAGTAATCCTATCCCCCATATGCGATGCTTATGTCACTTAGGAGTGCAAGATAATGGAAATGCCGCCTTCCTCATCATGCCTTTTGGCCCCCTGTTTCATTTATATTTAATCATCCTGCCTTCAAATAACCATGCTGTGAAATGGGAATCTTTGTTCCTGCTACAGCTTTTGTTGACAGTGGCCATCAGCTTCATGCCTTCAGTTTCATAGTTTCTGAGTTAAAAAAAACCCCTGAAAACATTTTTGTGATATTTTAAATCAATTTAAATAAATAAAATTCAATCTAGCGTGTATACAATGCACTTCAAAGCACTTAACATGTAGTGTACATACACAAAAGCTGCTTCTCAGATGTTGGATCTTGCCCAATGTCAGCCTTCCTAATTTCCAATCCCAGAAGCAATGAAGTTAGTCGGAACATTTCTTTGTCACGTATGTGAATCAGTCTCATTCCCGAATACAACAGAACCCTTTTAGTTCTGAAAATCACCCTTCAGGCAGATAGCACAAGTGCAAAATGAGGGGTGGGGTGGGAAATGAGAGAAAAGCAAAACTATATGTCATCAAAGCTTGCAAGTACTTGAAAAGCAGGGATTGTAATAGAAAATACTGGGCAGTTCTCATTAATGTCCCATCTCTGGATTTGCCTACTGTAAGATGTTTGTTGGAGTTTGGGAAGATTTTCTAGCATGGCATTGAAAGTTTCCCCCTATACTTCATGGTGGGCTTTAATTCAAAATGACAACAAATATTTAATTTTTGGAAATAGCACGTCTTAATTCTACATAACCTTTAAAGTCTCCATAGTATAATTGTTGTTTAGTTAGGGATTTATTTAACAACAGCAACTGAGTTTCAATGAAAGGGGCTGCATGGGCAAGGGTTTGGTGATCAGCCACCTTTGCTGTTGGGAGTAGATAAATTTTATTGGCATAAAACAGGTCTAGTTCAAGGTTCCTCCGATTCATGGGCAGAAACATGAGTGGATTCAATGTGGGCATGTGAACACAGCCCATCGAGACTTTCCTTGGAAAGCTGCTTGTTGTATGAAATGTTGCCTGCATTGAAATTGACACAGCATTTGCACCAATTTGAAATATGCGAAAGAGAGATATAATTTTATGTAATTTGGTCTTGGCCTCTTTCTGAGTGTTTGGATAAATGCTGTATTTTAACAACAACAACAACAACCACCACCAACTGGTTGGGGAATTACTGTGGCTATGTTTGGGAAAGAGAAAGTACGGGATGATTGGCAATTCCTCTTACTTACAGAGTACCTCACACTATTAGACTGGGCATGATGCTTCAGGTCTGGGGGTGGATGGCTGACAATCATCTCCGACCATAAACAATGTTAATAGAAACTCTGTTACTTTCTGTGTGGCCAGAAAACTGTACGGAGTAGGAGTATTTTGTGGTATGATTATGAACATGAATAAATCCAATCCCACCTGCTGAGATCAAAGCAGGAGAAGAATTGATGCAGACTTGCTAACTTTGGGGTAGTTGTATAGAATCTTCTTATTATTATTCCTCCTCCTCCTCTCATCAAAAATAAAAATAAATTAAAAGCAGCTCAGTGTTTTTCAAGGTAAAAAGACAAGACCGAATATATTTTTATGCCCCCTAAAATAAGTTCTTAAATAAATTCCAGTGGTAATATGATCCTATCGCTAAATGTCAAAATATGTTAATTTAATTTAAAGGTTCCACTGGTCTTAAGCTGTAGGAAACAATTCTGACCAACTTTGCAGCTCCCTCTGCTGGTTCGGAATACATTACCATTCTTCTTGAATGCCCTAGTCTTATTCATTCTGGAAAAAATGCAATATGACGACTTTCTTTCAAAATAATTGGAGTTGCTATTTTTAATTTGCGACTCCCCCCCCCAATAATATTTAAGCACTTTCTTAGTACTTCACGCTTGTCTGTCCCCTGCCAAAAACAGGAATCCCGCATACAGTATGTTCTCTGAGTAGCCGTCTGCCTTAATTGCTAAGAGACAGCTGAGGCCTAGAATGCTGGAAGTGACTTCTGTGGGGAATGAGAGATGCCACAGAGGGCTGCCAGTGACCTTTATGGCCTTTCCAGAAAAAATGAAAGGACCCAAATCTTATCCTTAGCATTATACTTATGCTAGCATTGATCCAGCACCAGTAGCATGGCAATCCATCCTCGTTAGCTACCGTATTCCTTGATTTCTGCTTGGAAATGAAATTTCAGCACTGCTGAGAGCAAAGGGTAAAGCTTACAGAGTACTATCTCATTTTTAGAAAGCCAAAGGTTTGTAAAATGGAGGAGCATTTCCTATGTGGTAGGCAGCCTGCCCTCTTTCTCAAAGGGCTGCATGAATGCTTTTATTTTGAATCTCTATAGATGTGCTTTGTAGAATTCAGTAACAAAATAGCAATTTTAAAAGGGTCATAGAATGGTATGTGCATAGGAGAAGAGAACTTAGTCACGATGATGTCATAAGTATTACTGAGTAAGTGAGCAAGTGGGAGGGATGCAGATTGCTGCTCCGGTGTGAAGCTTTGAGGTTTTCCACTGACTGCCCACAATGTGTATCTGCCCACACAGTTGGCAGGTGCAAGGGGGAGTTCTGTGTCAAGAGTGACAGGAGACCCAACAAGGCTGGACGGAAACCTCTGCCCAGTCCAACTCCCCCCACAGCCTGACACAAAGGGGGGTTGGCTTGCCCTGTGAGTGTTTCTGTGTAGAAATGGGGCTTCACTGCAATATTTATTAAGATGCATCTCTCTGTTCAACCCATGATAGCTGAGATCAGAATTTTAAAAGCACACAGAAGCAGCCTGGTGACTAAGAGTTGGAGCTATGACACAGGACCCCCTGGTTCAGTTCTTGCTTGCCATGTACTCTTTAGGTGACATTAGGCAGCCCCCCCCCCCAGCATCAGTCCTGCCCACCTGCCCCAAGGGGGGGTTGCAATAGTGACTTACCTTTCTTTGTTGTTAGTCACAGCTAGATATTCATTCATTAGTTAAGTTATATCTCTTTAAAAAATTCCCCCCAAAACTTCATCTCTAAAGGATCCTAGGGCAGTGAACAATGTCTGGTAATATGTATAAAGACATTAAAACCACTAAAAAAAAAAGTCAAGTAAAATGAATGGGCACATTTCCTCTCTCTGATATGCAACATAGATAATTCAGTAGCATAATCAACTCACTCATGGTACCAGGGTGATATGATGTGGGATAGATAGATTCAGGAATGACAAAACATGTGGCCCCAAAAGTTCATGAGAAGTTATATTGAAATGACTTTCAAGTAATATAACCCTGGGTTTGGGGTGCCCATGTGTGCTTTATTGCCTCTTCTTTCACCCCCCCATCCCTTTAACATTGCTCCTTCATGAAAGGGAACTGGGTGACAGTAGAAAGGTGCAACAGTATAAAAGCTTGTACATAATAAAATGTTCAAAGTTCATTTGTTCCACTTGCTTTTTTGCATGCCATTTTTTAGGAATTCTGATGCATTGTTGTCAACCAAAACACTGGACTGTGGTTTTCCTTTGTTATTTTGTTTAAAAATTATAATATGTTTTCATCCATTATTGTGAATGTGCTGATTGGTCTGGGAGATTCTTATAGATCTTCCATTCACTTTCTTTTCCAAGGTACTAACACTCTTCAAACTTAGCACAATCGAGATTGTTGCCGGCCACTAGATGGCACTGAATGAGCTAGAAACGGAAAAGTTGTTTCCCAATGGCTAGAGAAAGCTAAATCAGTAGTGAACAAATAGGAGCCTTTTGATTCATATGGTGAAGTGGCTCAAAGGTGCTGCTGCCTAAATGCTTGGAGGCTTTAAAGTCAGAATTTGTATTGGGTGAGCATCTTGCTCCAGAGGATTAGTTAGCTAAAAAGCTTTGGTCTACACTGCTTATGACTGAGGCCGTGTGCGCATTACACTGTGTGCCCTGGATCTAGCACACTCCCACTGATGGTTTTTGAATCCATGTACACATGACATTACCCACAATGCAGAGCTATCCTGTAAGCACCTTAACTCTGCAGTTTAGCTTAGGTGTGTGTACATCTGAGACAGGATTTGCGCATTTAAGGATGACAGCTCATGCACAGATAACAGCTTCATGAATTGGACTGAGGGGTGGGTGCTGCAGGGATGGGGAAACCCAAAAGGTAATGTGCATCAGGTGATGACATCCCTGCCCCCCCCCGGTGTGTATAGTAGTTAGCGCATGCGACTTGACGCACATTGGGGCAATGACCTCATTGCATTTTAAGCCACTAATGTCAACATAGCCTTAGAGGGATCTTGCAGAGCTTCAGCTTTGCCAGAAGTCTTAAAGCTTGCACAATATTGGCAAATGAAATGGTTCTAGGGAAAGGGTTTCTTTTGTCCCCCAAGATCTGTGAGCCTAGGGAGGATTCGAACTGCAAATGTGAGAAAGCCCAAGGTAGAAGCTCTGGCATGTCTAGTTAAAGCAGGAGTAGGGAATCTAAACCTACTTTCATGTAGTGGTGATGGGAGCCAGGAGGGAGAGGTGGAAATGTGGGGGAGGAGAACCAAAATGAACAGAAGGAGGAGAGGGTGAACGGCCTTTTCAGTTCAGACCTCTAGCTAAAGTGTCCCTTCCCCGGAAGCCTGTTGTACACATCTCACTTTTGGCTTTGCACCCAAGCACCACTGTCTTTGCCCTTGTCCACTGCCAGCATGTGGCCCCCAACTGCTTACCCTTGAGGGAACATGACCCTTGATAGAAAACAGCTGCCTAGTGCTAAATTAAAGAGTATTGGAGAGCAGTGCTCATTTCAGTGCGAAACCCTGAAGTGTCACCTCCAGTCAAAACAAATTCTATTGGGCTCCATTGGAACTGGAGCAGCTTTATATGGGCAAGGAAGGCGGCCTGTTGTTCAGTTTAATCAAGAACACAGGAACTGTTGTACTGGGCTTCTCATTACAGCAGTGGACAACCTGGTGCCCTTGGGAAGGTCTCAGCAGGGTATGATGGAGATAAAAATTCCCTACTTAAAAAACCCCTTTACTTAGTTTGTTCATCAAATAGTTAAAGATTTCATTATAACCTCAGCAATCAGTAACTGAATGGATGTGTTGTGGTGAGACAGCATCAATTGCTTGCTGCTGTACACTTAATTCCAAGTAACCCTGTAGATCGTCAACATCAAATGTCCGTTCCTTTATCTTCACAAACACACACACAGAGAACACAGGGTGTGTGTAGCCATCTACTCGAAGGTACAAGGGCTTTCTATGAAGCTGGGCTGGAGAAACACTGGCACTCCAGATGTTGTTAGAAGAACTCAACTTCCATAGTCCTTGATGGTTGGCTGTTGAGTCCCTTAACAAATGGTGGGCTACAGGTTCCCCACTCCTGCTATGCAGCATGTCATGCTTCAAGGGTGGGGGGAAGAATGGTGAAGTTATGATATTGGGATTGAGTATTGATCAAAATGGAGTAAAGTGTGCTGAGAAGAGGGGAGTTAAGAAAATGTGTTGCCACTGGTATCCTTTGTGTGATCAGTGCTTGTTTATTAGCTGTCCTACAATGTAAGATGACACTCTGCCAGGAGTACATCTTCCTTTGTCGGCAGTGCAGACTTCTGCCAAGTCAAACCATTGGTCTCTCTAGCTCAGCATTGCCCACACTGACTGGCAGTGGCTCTACAGGGTTTCTTACATGGAGATGCCAGAGATTGAACCTGGGACCTGCTGCATGCAAAACATGTCCTCTTCACTGAGCTACAGCCCGGAACTAGCAAAAAGGTTTCAAGCTTTGGGATATGTCCCAGTACAATATTTGTGTCTCATCAAAATGGGGAAGTGCAAGACAAGGAATCAAGATTTTATCGGGTAGCCTGGATTACCTAGGCAACACTGAAATGGCCCTTAAGGAATTTATGGTGTGCATTTAAATATTTGTTTATTTTTGCTTTGTGAAAATGGGGCTAACGAATCTCTTTTGCAGTTTTTGTGACAGCCCCTGCTGTTAGGGGAATGACTGTGGGTGGTTTTGCTCCTTCACATTCCAGTAGGTGCACATTTAACAGCAGTAACCTGACCATGGAGTGTTGATTTCCAGTTTTCTGAGATATATTTTCTATGTTATATATTAACTTGGTGAGAGGATTTCTCAGCATCTCTTGTTTTCCAAGGAGTGTGCTGGTGGCCCTGTATGCAGTTAAAGTTTATTTTGCCTTGAGACTTGATTTCTGTGGTCCTTTTTTGTTTTAGTCCTCTGCTGTGACTGCCAGTAAAAATGATTTTCCGTTCCACCCTCTTAATTGCTAAACAGTGGACTGGGGCCACCAAGGCTTTTAAGCTGGATCCTGGGAAGTAAGTCCTTGGCCCAGACCAGAGACAGGAAATGCTTCTCTTTCGTCAGCTGCTGGTAATCTCTTACCATTTCAGGCTTGTTGGCAAAACGAACAACAACGTATTTGTTGCTTTTGTTTAGATAAATAAACAGGCTTGGAGGCAATAAAACATACAGAAGAGTAAACCACAGGAACAGCAACAGCAACAAACCCTCCTGGATGAGGTGACCAGATGTGAACTGCATGGAGCACTGAATGCTTGTTTGGTTTGATGTGGAAAAACTCCAGAAGGAGAGAGAATTGTTTTCATGTTGATTGATCATTTCTGTAGATACAGGTGTTGCGTACTGCATCAGTTCAAAAACTCAGCAGTGCGGCCAAATAGCCTTTTGAAGTTTTATGCTAAATGATGCTGTCTAGAGCTCTGTGGCCCCATCTTCCCTTAACACATGTAAGGGAAAGCACATGAGAAGTTTTTGCCCTCACATATTGAAGCAAGAAATATAGTGTAAAATGAATATGGAGTGTTCTTGATTCTAATAAGTGCCTATAAGCAGTAGAAAAGGGCCTTGGGATGGAGAGTGTAAAGCAGAAAAAAAATTGTTGGTTTGTTTCTCTAAGAAGCTGGAGCCAGTGGCTGCTCTGATTATGAAATGTGTTTCTGAAGCAATTATATTGCACTGTAATTTTATTACTCTTCAGCGTAAGCCAAATAATACATTTAATAAATAGTCATAGTGATCATAATGTAGCATTTCTGTAGCATGCAAAGTGCTCTGCAGCTATTTAATTTCATCCTCACAAATGACTTTGGGGAGTAGACCAGGCTAAGGCAGCAGTGGGAACTTGCTTAAGGTTGCACACAGAGAGTTTCATGGATGAGCCTCCCCATGCCATCTCTACATCCAACAATCGGCTCACTGACATTCCCCTAATAGCAGCCATGTTGACAGGGTCACTGAAACAGGGAGGGATATAAGGACAATATGCTTTTAAAGAATGGTGGATAAGCAGGGGTGCAGACCACCTGGGCTCCATCTGATTGCTGAGACCATATTTATTTGCTGCATGAGCATTCTCAGCTTTTTCTCCTCAGCCCCAGGGACCACAACATCATTATATGAATAATGAAATCTAAGAGCCTTCAGTTAACATCAACATATCCCATTCCTCACTGTACAGTAATCAAGCCATGCGCTCTAGTTAATTATGAAGCTGGAAGATGGCGTGCCTGTAATTACATGGCAAAACAAAGAAAGAGAAAGAAATATTTCCATGACATAGGCTGCCCTGTAAGTTTTGCTGAGCTGCAAGGTGTTTTTATTCATTTCATAAAATTTATATCTCACTTGATTAAAAAACCCAACATCCTCAGAGCCATTGACAAAAAGAACCGCTTGTCCACCAGATATGCGTACCTGTCTGATATACATGCATCTAGTAAAATTTCTTGATTTTCACTGTTCTTTCCTCTCTTGCTAAAATGCAAGTGAAATACCCTTCCAATTTCTTTCCTGCCCCCTGCCCCGCATCTGGAATTACTTTTAACAGGTGCTTTTTACAAAATGAATATAGGGAGAGTGGAGTTATGAAGAGAAGCAGGATTGTTCTTAGGCCAGTTTTGAATTTCAGCAGGGTGACAGGCTGCCAGAAGACTCAGCACACTTATGCAGCTTTCTAAGTATTTAGAATAGGCGTGCCAGTGATTTTTGGAGAGCGATAGGAGGTCTTATCCATTGTTCCCAGGATATATGCCATACTCTGATTTAACAAGTGAAGCACATTACTCATGTCTCTGCAAGACATAGCAGCGGAACATTTGTCGCCGTGCCAGGACAGAGCCCATTGATTTTGGCGTGAGCACTTAGGTAGCACTCATGATTTCAGTTATAGACTTACAAGGGATTATTCTTGCAAAGACTTTGCCCAGGGAAGCTGCTGAAGAGATTTTTATTTTGACTTCTTGTCCTTCCTCTATTTTATTGTTCTCTGTGATAAAACACTTCAAGGGTTTTTTGTCCATTTTTCTCACAAGAGCAGGGATGAGGATCATTATGTGAGGGAAATGGAAGATGCAGTGCATCACCTGGAAGCAATCGTGTTGTTGTGTACCACCATCCAGTTAAATTTCCTTGTGTGTAACTGGAGCGAGGCACCAATATAATATGTCTGTAACAGGAATACAGTGGTACCCCGGGTTAAGAACTTAATTCGTTCTGGAGGTCCGTTCTTAACCTGAAACTGTTCTTAACTTGAGGTACCACTTTAGCTAATCGGGCCTCCCACTGCCGCTGCGCCGCCGCCGTGTGATTTCTGTTTTCATCCTGAAGTTCTTAATCCAAGGTACTATTTCTGGGTTAGCGGAGTCTGTAACCTGAAGTGTCTAACCCGAGGTACCACTGTAGCTGGTTTGGCTCTGCGGATTCACATCATGCATTGAGTTCAAAGAGGCAGGGGGAAAGGGTAAATAACCATCTCCTAGAAACCATCATAGTACTGTTGGAAAGGTGAGGCTCCAATAGACCTAGGCTTATAATGGTCAGTGTGTTTGGAGAATACTGGCCAGAGATCTAGGTACTCCTGAATAACAATTCAATGACTGAATTTCTAATGAAATTCACCTTTCAAACTGAAAGGTGGTGGTTTGGGGAAGGGAGGGTGGAGGGTGGGAGTTCTCCAACCTCTGTCTAACAATGCCCTAAAGTTGCTTGTACAGTGGTAGCTCTGGTTAAGAACTTAATTCATTCCAGAGGTCCGTTATTAACCTGAAACTGTTCTTAACCTGAGGTACCACTTTAGCTAATGGGGCCTCCCACTGCCACTGTGTCGCCGCCGTGTGATTTCTGTTCTCATCCTGAAGCAAAGTTCTTAACCTGAGGTCCTATTTGTGGGTTAGCGGAGTCTGTAACCTGAAGTGTATGCAACCCGAGGTACCACTGTACTGAAGATGGCTCAGGTAGTCAGCAATGTGAAAAGTTTCTGGTAAGGCCAGGTTTCAGCAGATGGTTGTGATGGTGTCGCTATATCCTGTGGAGAATTTTCAGGCCTAGCAGCTATGCAGAGTCTTAATGTCCCCTTAGAGTCCTCTGCTGTAGCCTTTCCTGGGCCCCTCCTCTTAAAAGGTCTGCACTGGGAGCCACCATTTGAATTTCTCGACGTGCCCTGGGGTGACACTATTTCGTGGGCATTGTAGGAAAGTTAAATGGTGGCAACTGCTGGCACCACCTACTGTTGCCACTGCCAGAACCCACCAAGATAATTATTCATTCAGTTTATCAGCCACAGGTTTTTGGTGATGCACAAAGTGAAAACAAATTAAAAATCACGACCATTCCACATTTGCTGCCACCCCCCCACCTTGTCCAACTTGGAGTCAGCCCTTATTTTTTTCCTACAGGTTTTGGAATTATCTGAATAAAGATAGCCCAGTAGATTGACAGCTTAAAAACATTGTTTTGTGAAGAGAGTCAGCATGCATCCTGACTGCAGCATTGTATACGTGCGGCTGAAATTGTGAAAAGACAACTGGTAGAAATCTGTTCTTTTGCCTTATCCATGCCAGGCTATGCAGTGAGACATTTTAATTGATATACATGGGAAAGGAATGCATGGTATGCTCACACGGAATCTGCCATGGCACTGTGGCTGATAAGGCCATTAAACCAGCTTTGTTGCTTAAGAAGCAGCCATTACTCAGAAAACATAACATGAGATCAGTAGCAAAAGGGAGCACAGAGTGTTTGTAAACTGTCACTTTTTATAACAGCTACTGCCATTAGCGTTGAGACAGGCGAGAACCGCCATTCGCCATTTGGTCGGCAGAGCAAATATGTCAGGCTGTGAGCATGTGGCTAGGATTACAACAATCAAGAATTTGAAAGAACAAAAGGAAAGCAGTTCAGTGAAGAGGGCTCTGGAAGTGTTTCGCCCTTGCGAACACTGTACGTTTTCACAGAGGTCATCTTAAGCAAACCAGTGAGATGGCTGTTGCCACATGATGTGGTAGTGGCTCACCTTGTGGTTTGGGAGCCGTGTGAATATGGTAGGGGAAGCAAAGTCAGTTCACTTGGCACTTCACTGTGAACCTACCCAATTCTCACTTCCTGAAGCAATATATGAACCCAAATGTAACTATCCATCAAAGTGTGCACTCTTTTGAATTTTGCAACGCAGTTCTCCAACCCCCCCCCCCCAAATATGTACTACTTTAGTGGAAAGTGTACATAAAAACACACGTGTTGGTGACAACAACATATAAAATGCATTATGTTTGGCAAAACTGCTTGTGGAAATGTGTGTCTTAGGAGTAACGTGCTCTAAAGTGCTGATGGTTTTTCATGAGGACTTTAAAAATAAATAAATCACAAACTGATGTGGAAGTGTGGTAAACTTAATTTAAGATTGGAAAAAAGAGAAACTGAGAGTCATAGAATCATAGAGTTGGAATAGACCACAAGGACCATCGAGTCCAACCCCCTGCCAAGCAGGAAACACCATCAGAGCACTCCTGACATATGGTTGTCAAGCCTCTGCTTAAAGACCTCCAAAGAAGGAGACTCCACCACACTCCTTGGCAGCAAATTCCACTGTCGAACAGCTCTTACTGTCAGGAAGTTCTTCCTAATGTTTAGGTGGAATCTTCTTTCTTGTAGTTTGGATCCATTGCTCTGTGTCCGCTTCTCTGGAGCAGCAGAAAACAACCTTTCTCCTTCCTCTATATGACATCCTTTTATATATTTGAACATGGCTATCATATCAAATGGAGAGGCGCCAAAATAGACAGATATGCTCACCCCTTAGTTATCTCACCATGTGGTGACACATCAGCTTCAGCCATGGGACCCTGTCTAGTGGTCAGGGAGGATGGGAACTGTAGTCCAACATCTGAAAGGCCGCAGCTGCCCTATCCCTGCTTTAGATTTTGCTAAAAGGTAAATTGCTCCAGCTCTTTGCTGCTTTTGGCTGCATTTTTCTGTTCTTTATAATGTTTTTCAACATAGGGTGACCAGAACTGTGCACAGCATCTTAAACGTAACTGCTCCACAGATTTGTACACTGGCATCTGATATACCTCCCTTCTCACTTACAGCCTTGTACCCCATTGATTCCTCTGTATATATTTCTCTTATATAGTCAAATAGTCAGATGTCATTTAAAAAGCAGTATTTAAGCAGTAGTCCTGTTTTCTGCAACTGTCTTCCATGGAATGCAGTGGGGCTTTAATTCTCAGTACACATGTATAGGATTGCACTGGTAGCTTTAGCTCTAATGGTAAAGGAAGATAGTAAATATTTAGTCACTCTGAAATTCATGAAGTCTTTCTTGCCTCTTTTGATTATGTAACTTTCGCATATTGTAAGCAGGGCTGTGCGTGTGGCCACCACTGAGCATGTGTCTTTGTGGCGCTTTAATTCAGAGCATTGATTGCTCTGCGAAAGACATCAAAAACAAATGTCAAAACTGCAATTATGTTGTGTTTTGTGGTGAGGTATGAGGCTAGTTAGTGTATGGTGAAGGAAACAGGGCTGGTTGCTGGAAGGAAGGAGCTTCACCCCTCTTCCTTCCCTGCACACCAGAGGCATTTGCAAGATGCTGCTGCCTTGATTCAGGTAGTCTTGCATGCAGGCAAAGAATTGCAAGCACGTGCCATTCCAAATCTGCTGGTGGGGATGCACCAGTTGAACTCAGGGTGCTCCCTCTGTGGATCTGCATCTATTGTCAAAAATGGACTCATGGAGGATGGAGCAAGCGTGTTTCCCCCCTGCTCTGGAGACTAGTACCCGAACCAATGGATTCAAGTTACAAGAAAAGAGATTCCAACTAAACACCAGGAACAACTTTCTGACACTAAGAGCTGTTTGACAGCGGAACAGACTCCAGGGGCAAAGCTAGTTAATGCTAGCAGAATATGCCTACTCCTTCCGCATTCACATTTTGGAATAAGAAATCAGCACAGATGGAGATTTTTTAATTTTCTGTATTAGAGCTAAATAAACTAGTCCAGCTGTACAACAGTGATTCAAAATATTTTCCGTACAGCAGTACTGAGACAGCAGCCCCTCTCCCTTTGGCCTTTGAGTCACCAGCATGAGAAATCAATTTTGGCTGCTCTTCCTGAAGAAAGGCCTCCTTGTTAACGCCTTTGATTGACCTTGAGAAACTACAAGCTTAAATGTTCACATCCTTTTTTCTTGCTTGGCCCCTCTTCCCCCAGCTTAAGTATTAATCTAGGTTTTTGGAGGCTTTCTTTAAGTGATATTCTTGACTAGGAGGTGGTTGCTTTAATTCAAATGACTCTAAGCTTGGGTTTAAACTGAAAAAAGTCAAGTTTCATTTAGTGCATTATTGGATTTCATTGTGAATTCCATTTTTCTGCAGTGAGAGTAGGGAAGTGGGAAAGGCTGTAGCTCACTGGCCTAATTGTGTAGAATTTATGAAAGTGAAGAAGTGTGATGATGAAACATCTCTATACAACAGCTTTGGAAGCAGGTCTTAGGGTCAAAGAAGCAATTTTATAATTGCAAGGCCGCAGATACATAAGCCTTTGTCGGAGGTCTAGTGAAAGAGACCTTTCTTGCACACCCTCCAACATTTATCTGATGAAAATAGGGATGTCCCATTCCATAATGATAATTTTACTATTTTTACCCCACACATCTTTCTGGGTTGTCCCAGCCACTCTGGGCAGCTTCCAACATATAAAAAAAATAATAAAACATTAAACATTAAAAAACCCCTTCCCTATACAGGATTGCCTTCAGACATCTCGTGAGTTGAAAAACTCCATATCCTCCAACATTTCTCTAATGAAAATAGGGACATGCTAAAGAAAGCAAGACACTCTGGGATCAAATTAGAAATGGGGACATTTTCTCTAAACCAGGGACGTCCCTGGAAAATAGGGACACTTGGAGACTCTGTTCTTATAAGTGTTGTCACTAAGATTCTCCCCATTTTAAACTATTCCAGTGATACAGTGAACTCTATCAGTGTTCTGTTGGAGAAATGGAGGTAGATTGATTCTCCTAGCCCCCAAAATTTATGAAACCAAAGGCACACAAATATGGAGACCTCTTCAAAAAATGAATCTGGAAATGCCCCATAATAAATATCTTAGTTCTATTTTAGAGCTCCCCAGGAGAGCTGAGTCTTCCATTCTCCACTTAGAAGCTGATCTTTGTTCAGTGAAGGCCAGAGTGCACATCCTTGCTCTTAGATATTGTATAATTCTAAAAAGGGAATGGGGCCCATTTATTACGTTCTGCTTTCAAGAAGATGCTGAATCTTAACATTAGAGTGACCTCATCTTGGAATCAGGAAATGCTACAAGCTGCAATTCTTTGGTGGACATTCTGAGTTCGTAAGGCTTTGAGATGGCATCTCACCACATGGAATCTCACATTTTAAAGCATGATTTTTGTGCTGATCACACTTCTGCCTGTCTGTCTAAATGTGCTATTGTATGCCAAACTACCCATTCAGACTCATTACCCTCACTCACTATGTTATCAGCATCATAAATATCAAATGATGAAAAGGTTTTGCAGTTCTGTGACTCCAGTTTATGCACTGCCATAGTTGAAGGACACTGTCACTGGATCCCCTATGAAGAGAGTTTGCCCGTGTGGAGGTAATATGCCTCACTACTTAGTGGTTTGCCTAAGTTACAAGGACTTGTTCAAAGATTTAAATCTCCCAATAGAGAGACAGATTGGGTACTTGATTAACTTTTTATTAGGGGACAGGTCCCCTTACACCTCTGAAAAAAAGGCCTGTGTTGCTTTTAGAGTGGCAATTTTAAGGAGAAATGTTTGTGAGGATGATAAATTACTCAGGGGAGTAAACTCTTATTTGACAAAATGTCTGGTTGTAATAATTATTCTAACTGTGTAATGTATTTTATCTTTTGTAACGTCTACAGCTAAACAAATAAATAGATTTATTTTAAAAAAAACCTATTCCTGTCTTGAGGAAAATTAGCAGGCTTCCCCTATCTTCTGCCTCCCCACCCCTCCCCTGAAGTAATTATAGCTTTGGCTGATGCATTTTCAAATAATTATTTACATTTAATAGGTATAACAGAATCTACTATATTGCAATACTTTATATATTTTGCCAAAATCTTTTGATAGAACTTACATTGCAATGAATTGTTGGCTTGGCAACTCTTGATATGTAGGAAGGCCTTTTCTTCTGCATTCCTTCAAGTACTTTTTATGATTAGGACAGCCATTTTCCAATTAAAACCACACCCTATGGACAAAGCATATAGGTACCCATATGTTACTCATGGATAATTTATGAAGGAAAAGGGTTATGAGTTTAATTGGGCAAACCATGCAGGGAGGAATTATTAGCTAAGTGCTACTATTCCTCAATACCACTGTCTGATTCATACCCTCCAACATGCTGTTGCTGAAGAAAATCGGGACACACGTCTCTCGGGGCTCCACTCCCGCGTGGGTACCTAACTCGTGCAAGAGCGTGGTCCCCCAAAACATGCATCTTTGGGGACCACACTCTTGTGGGAGTCAAAACAGGACATCCCATGATCCAATCAGAAACTAGGATTTCTTCTGTAATTTTGGGGTGTCCTGGTCCAATCGGGATGATTGAGGGGTATGTCTGATCCAAATTCTCACCCCTCCCTATTGGAGATTGTATTCACAGATCTCCTGCATTATGTTTAATTTGACTCTTACTGGGGCTAGTGATGGGTCTTTCCAGGGTATATGACCATAGTGGAACTGCCCATCTCAACTTAGTTGTGTGTGTGTAAAGAAGTGGGGAGTGGTATGTGCAGAAAAGAAAACAGGTTTCTGGCAGATTCCCAAGTGAGCAATAGAGAATCTTCTGTTGCCATGTTATCTGCTCCCTAGTGGGTCTGATTTCGGTGCATTTCCTTTCTTATGGAAACTGGTCCTGAAATCTGAAATACAATAGCTTCTTAATGCATCTCCAGACAGGAAGCAATTAATTGCACTTTCAGTGATATTCTGTTGAAGGCAGGCTTCACATTCTCTAGGACATGGCTATAAAAGGTCATGTAAATGCATTAAGAGATTTGCCAGGTCAGGGTCCATAGAAAACAAGAGGAATATGGGGGAAACAGTTATTTGGAGAAGAATGTGTTCTTATGGGGGGTGTCTTTTTATCTCTGGGACTGAAAGGAGCCTCACAGTTGGAAGGATTGTTTCACCAGTCCTTGTTTTCAGAAAATGGAGCAGAGTGGAGAGGTGGATGTTGTCAGTGACAACTGCCAAGGATAAGACATGAGGGGAGATATTGTGAAGTCTGGGAAAACAGCCAGCAGAATGAGGGAGTTCCATTTGTGCTGGGTCTTTGAGAGGTAAAAAGTAATATATCACAAAAATCCATTAGTTAAGTGATTAAGTTCTGAAACTTGGGACCCACCTTTGGGGCCCATGTGTTGTTGTTGTTGTTGTTTTGTTACCATATAGGTCCATCTGCCTCCTCTCCCTGCTTCTCTTTCTGTTCACCCCTGCTTTCCCTTAAGAAGACCTTTGACAAAACAAAAAAGTATCAGTGGTGGGACTCTGGTGCTTTTCAGTTGTGGGTTACACAAGCCATCAGTTGCAAAATAACCCCTCTGCAGTGCCACAAATTCAACTCAATAGTGTAACGTTGGAAAATGTTGATCACTTCTCCTACCTGGGCAGTTATCTTTTCACAAGAGCTGACATTGATGCCGAAATCCAGCATTGCCTGAGCTCTGCGAGTGCGGCTTTCTCCCAATTGAAGTGCAGAGTGTTTGAGGACTGGGACATTCGCAGGGAAACCAAAATGCTTGTTTACAAAGCTATTGTGCTACCAACCTTACTGTATGCTTGTGAAACATGGACCACTTATAAACACCATCTCTAACTCCTCGAAAGATTCCATCAACGGTGTCTCCGAAAATTTTTACGCATCACTTGGGAAGACAGGCGAAGTAATACCAGTGTACTGGAAGAAGCAAAGATCACCAGTGTTGAAGCAATGATTCTTCAACATCAACTTCGTTGGACTGGTCATGTTGTGCAAATGCCTGATTATCATCTCCCAAAGCAACTACTCTATTCCAAACTTAAAATGGAAAATGTAATGCTGGTGGTAAACCAAAGAGGTTTAAAGAGTGTCTCAAGGCAAATCTAAAAAAAAATGTAGTATAAACACCAACAGTTGGGAAACACTTGCCTGTGAGTGCTCCAGTTGGAGAACAGCCTTTACCAAAGGTGTCATGGGCTTTGAAGACACTCGAACTCAGGATGCAAGGGAGAAACGTGCTAAGAGGAAGGCATACTTGGCAAATCCACACCGTGATCAACTCCCGCCCGGAAACCAATGTCCCCACTGGTAGGACGTGTGGATCCAGAATTGGCCTCCACAGTCACCTACGGACTCATTGTTCAAACAGTGTTTATGGAAGACAACCTTACTTGGCTACAAGTGATCACATAAGCATGTTGTGTTAAATGTTGGTAGCATTCTGGAAATGTTAAATGTTACTAGCATTCTGGAAACACATTCAAATGTTCCTACAAGTGAATATATACATGAAATATTCAGATTTCATACTTTTTGCTGGAATACTGGAGAGTGATATTTTGCTAGGTTTACCATATCCTTCCAAAAGAACACTGCTGTTTTCATAGAAAGAGGGAGCTTGTGGATCCAGTTATCCAGACATACTTTTATAGTTCTAGTAGGAAAAACCAAGGAATTCACAGAGATCTAGGTGAGGGGCCTGCTGGCATGATCCTGCTCCCACTCTTATTTGCATTCGTTGTCTCTCTTCCCGAGCCCCCACAATTAGTCTTGTAAACAAGCTAATATCCGAATATTACATAGGTGATACACAGTTTTCCAAACATGCCCTAAAATGGACCATTGCCTTTTCTTTTCCTCCCCAAAAGTAGTTCACTACCAGCATGGAGACCAGGAGGTTGTTAGTTTAAAACCTGACTAATCCTGACGGTTGTTGGCATCCGTCTGTCTTGGGAGACAATGGAAGAATGCACCTTCGGGGGTAAAGTCAAACTGTTGGAGAGTTACACCTGCTATAGCTGTAGAGACCAATACGGGAGAGGCGTGCTTTATTGCAGGTGGGCAGATGAAGGCATCTAGTTTTGCTTCTACAGATGCACCATGGTGTCGTCCCCCCCGTGCTCCTCCCAGTGGTCATTCCTCCTCTGGTCACTTCTGTGGATACATGGCCTGTCTGTCTGTCTCCAGGCACTGTGATCGTTTGCAAGGGATTCCATATGGCGAGGTCAGTGTTGCCAGTCTTAATGTCATGTTAGCAGACATCTTTGTAACGCAGAGTTGGTCTGCCAACAGGCCAGTGCCTGAAGCCAGCTCCCCGAAGAGCACGTTCTTGGGGATCCTGCCATCCTCCATTTTGTGGACATGATCAAGCCAGTGTAGACATCGCAGAGACAGAAGTGTGAACATGCTGGGAATGTGGGCTTGGGGGAGCACATCTTTGTTGAGATTCTGTGCTGCCACGTGATGCCCAAAATCTTCCTGATGCAGTGCATATGGAAGGCATATGGAGGGTGTAAGCTGCCCACAACTTATAAAGCATTGTGCTCAACACTGGTAAACCTTCATCTTGGTATTGGTCAGTAGCATAGAAATGGGCAGATATGGGGCATATTGAGGCAGGAAACTGGCAATGAAGATTGTGCAATTGGAGATATAGTTCAGCTGTCCCAAAGCCATCTATACCGCTATAGGTAGATGCTAAAGGTAAAGGGACCTCTGACCATTAGGTCCAGTCGTGGACGACTCTGGGGTTGCAGCGCTCATCTTGCTTTACTGGCCGAGGGAGCCAGCATACAGCTTCTGGGTCATGTGGCCAGCATGACTAAGCCACTTCTGGCGAACCAGAGCAGCGCACGGAAACGCCGTTAACCTTCCTGCCAGAGCGATACCTATTTATCTACTTGCACTTTCGAACTGCTAGGTTGGCAGGAGCTGGGACCAAGCAACGGGAGCTCACCCCGTTGCGGGGATTCTAACCGCTGACCTTCTGATCAGCAAAATACTATCCAGTAGTAATAAATTGTATTGGTATTCGTTAGGAAGCCAGGTCAATTACACCACCCCACTAGCCACTAATATCATTACATTCATGGCACCTGGAGTGCAAATGCATATACCGTATTTTTCGCCCTATAGGACGCACCGGCCCATAGGACACACCTAGATTTTTTTTGGGGGGGGGAAATAAAGGGGAAAAAATTATTTCCGCCCCCAGAACAGGACCCAGAGCCATGCCGAAGCTGTGCGCAGTTTTGGCATCGCTCTGGGAGCTTGCGGGGCAGGAGGAGGGGGAAGCCTGAGCTTCCCCCTCCCCCAGCCCCCAGAACGGGACCCAGAGCGATGCCGAAGCTGCGTGCAGCTTTGGCATCGCTCTGGGAGCTTGCGGGGCTGGAGGAGTGCTGCGCCTCCCGCTGTCCCCCGAGTTTGCGGGGCTGGCGACGGGGAGGAGCAGGCTTCTCCCCCCCGTCATCCTTCTAACCAAGTCGGGGGACAGCGGGAAAGGCGCGCTGCGCCTCCTGCTGTCCCCCGAGCTTGTGGGGCTGGCGGTGGGGCTCTCCAGGCTTCAACGAAAGCCTGCATTCGCCCCATAGGACGCACACACATTTCCCCTTCATTTTTGGAGGGGAGAAAGTGCATCCTAAAGGGCGAAAAATACGGTATTTTCCATGCAGTTCTTTAGATACTGATTGATAGCGTTGATGATTTCGGCTGCCATCTGAGCCACACTTACCTGGGAAGAGACCACAGATCAGTGGTAGAGGGTATGCTTTGCATCCGAAAGGTCCCATGTTCAGTCTCTGGTGTCTCCAGGCAGTGCTGCGAAAGCTTTGTGCCTGAAACCCTACATAGTGTAGGTGACACTGAGATAGATGAGAAATGGTCTGAATTGTTATAAGGAAGCTGCCTAGGTTCTTCCTTTGGGAGGAAGCCTCACTGCATAGGATTGTGCTGCATGGCTCCCTAGGGAGTAAAAATCCCAGTATTCAAAGGATAACATTGTTATCTTTGTCCTTTCTTTAACTTAAAAAAAAGAAAACTTGCGTCAACCTTGGAATTATATCTTAGCCGCATAAACAAATCCTAAATTGGAGTTTGATTTTATTGTGTTTAATTTTAAGATTTTTAAAATAATAATATTAAAACAATGGAAGAACATTCTGTGCCATATGAACGAAATTAGATGCTTTCCCCATTCACCCAGTTCTCCACTCTCACTTAAATGGACCAGAAATATGCATTCATCTCCAGTTACTTCTAAATATACAGAAAAGAAGAAGAAGAGGGGTGGGGTGGATAATAAAGAGCTTGCCATTCAGCCTATTGTCCCTAACACTGTAATAAAATAGACACTGAGCAGTGGAACTTCCTTATAGCATGGAATTAATTCCATGTGTGATTATTGTACATAAAATGAAAAGACAGCAGAGCCCTGCCCATAATCTTACCATATAGTATTTTAGTATACACAGCCTTTTCTGTATGTTTAATAATACAATGTAGTGAAAATAAAACATTCTTGCCTGGAATAATGGGGAAAGAGTCATGCTTGAGTAGTCTTAGACGTTTGCAGTCACCTGTGGAATTCTGCATCAGCACATGAAAAAACACAAACAGGTTGACTACATTTTAAATCAGAAAGCAGTCATGTAAATACATGTATACCTGGATTCTCCAAGCTGTTATCTTCCATGATTACAGGTTTGTACAACAAATGGTAATGCTGCATAAGGTGTCCTTTGTGTGGAACATTAAAAGTTCTTCTTTCACCTTGAGCTTTGGAAACACCTCTCTTCTGAGGACTGTGACAAATTTCAAGAAAAGTGACCATTGGTTGGTCTTCTAAACAGTAGAACTCTGCGTAAAATAACGAAATGATTTTTTCATTTTCATAGAGGTGGTTGAAAAGAGAAAATCTGGGCTAGAAGAAGGGTCAGCTCTGCAGACTCACAATATCCTGAAAACATGCAGTGAGAGGTGGAACCAGATTTTAAAATACATTAGGCAAAATGCTCAGGGAGAAAAGGAAACTTGATGTTAACGATTCTCTGTTAATATTCCCCCAGCCCATTCCCCCACTCCCCAGTCTTCCAAAGCTATTCATGATTGTGGAGAGGAGTTAGAATTAGCTGACTCATGGCAGGGGCATCCCCCTATATAATGGGCATGTTATACACATGAAAAACAGAAGCCACTTTGTTCCAACATACTGTTAAAATCTGAAATGCTAAGTTCCATGTGTAGATGTAGACACGGAATTGCTGTATTCTGCTGGTTGCAAGATAAGTGATGAGGTGTTCGGTGTCAGAGCGAAGGCAAAACTAGAATAAGGGGAAGAGTTTGCCAAAGTGCCGTAAAATTAAATTGTTGCAAGTCAAAGGACAAGTCTCTCCAAGTTCTTTTCTTGCATATAATCTAACTCCAACTTGGAGTTAGTGTTGTAGGGCTACATTCAGGTGTACATACAGTGGCCACTAAGAGAGCAAAAGAGGACACAGATTTCCTGAGTTATATACATAAGATGCAAATTTGGAAATAATTACAGTAATTTAAATGAGCGCTGGGGAACTAGGGGCCCTCCAGATGTTGTTGAACTCTGGCTCCCATCAGCCTAAGCAGTATGACCAATGACCAGGCGTGATGGGAGGTGTCGTTTTTATGTTGTGAACTGCCCTGTCACCTTCAGATGAAGGGCGGCATACAAACAAACAAACAAACAAGCAAAAAAACTCAACAGTACCTGGCGGTCTGCAGGTTCCCCATCTCACCCTAGTAGGGAAGATTGTGCCCAGGTAACCTGTGTGTTAGGGACGCGGGTGGTGCTGTGGGTTAAACCACAGAGCCTAAGACTTGCCGATCAGAAGGTTGGTGGTTCGAATCCCCGCAACGGGGTGAGCTCCCATTGCTTGGTCCCTGCTCCTGCCAACCTAGCAGTTCAAAAGCACATCAAACTGCAAGTAGATAAATAGGTACCGCTCTGGCGGGAAGGTAAATGGCGTTTCCGTGCACTGCTCTGGTTCGCCAGAAGCGACTTAGTCATGCTGGCCACATGAAGCTGTACGCCGCCTCCCTCGGCCAATAAAGCGAGATGAGCGCTGCAACCCCAGAGTCGGTCACGACTGGACCTAACGGTCAGGGGCCCCTTTACCTTTACCTTAACCTGTGTGTTTGCTCCATCTACTTTCCAAAGTGTTAACTGTTGATGGGCCATTCCAAGGCCCCTGCTAGCTGTCCCTGCATAGGATTCTTTTAAACTTGTCCTGGACCAGGCGGCCTTTTCAAATAGAGGCATGTCATCTGACAGCTCTCAAACAGAGCATTGGCCTCTGTAAAGTAGTATACATGACCACCCACAGTAGACATTCTGTAAGAACCTATCCCTCTTTCAGACTTTCTTCAACAATTTTGGGCGGGGGGGTGGGGGGCAAACACTCTTTTATCTGTCTCCAGCCTCAGCATTTTTTTATACGTTCTTTCTTTCTGCCAAGGAACATGCCTTTTGAATATGGACAGCCCAGTTGTCATAATCCTTTAATGAGATTTACAGATAATAGGTTTATTCAATTATGGGGTCAATAACAGATTAAAGGAAATATGACTGGGGTAGAGAACAGTTGTTCCTAGGGGTATGTAAACATTTGTTTTGTTTTATCTTGGAAGGATCTTGACACGAATAAATTGGAAATCCAGCGTGTTTAGGGTTTTGGCAGGCTCTCCCTCAAATACCCAGACATAGGTGGGATGCTATTATGTTGTTCTGTGAGATACAGGAGATTGCAGAAGTGCCTTCTGACCCTGCACTTACAAAGCAGTGGAAAGCTGAGGTAATGAGTGTGAGATTTAATTCTGAGCTACACCCCAAAAGTTCATTGAAAGGTGAAGCTTTGACTTTTCTTTTTAAATTTATTTTATTCCTTGAAAATGTATCATGTAGAAGAACAGCATGAGTTAGTGCCTGCAGCAGAGCTGGAAGTTCATGATGGATTTCCACAAATGATTGAAGGAAGGAAAAAACAAGATCTGCATCTAGCATAAATCGTGTAAACTATATATGTTTAAAATATTTGGGCCGCCAAATTTGAAGAAATCATTGACGGAGGTATAAGGAAGGAAGGAATAAAAGTGATAATTTGTGTGCTCGCTTGAGTGCATGCCGTCTGTTGGTGACTTTTGAGTTGCTTCAGTGCAAAAGGAACTTTAGGCTATTCTGCTTCTGCCAAGATTTTGAGCCTGAGCTATCAAACCGTTGGATGAACAATGGAATGTTGACTTACGTTGGATCATTCTGACAGCAGGAAGATGATAATTCAGGAGCAAGCACATCAGAGATCACATCTGCCTAGCAGCACAATCCTGTGTATGTTTACTCAGAAGTATGTCCCAATGAGTTCAGCAAGACTTACTCCCAAGTAAGCCTGCATAGGACTACAGCTGGACATAGCAATCCTAAGTGGGATGGGGCAAAGTGGGGAATAGTTTTCCACTTCCAAAGTCCTACAAGTTGTGGGCACCATGGTTCTTTCTTTTTGCTCTGGCATTAAAAATTTCTACCCACCTTGAAATGTGTGTGTGTGTTATCCATACCAGTTATGGGCTGTAAAAATTTATGGGTTCTATCCCAAAGTCTCTTGAGAGAATATAGTGCTTTGGATCCAGCATATCCAGTGCTGCCTCTGCCCTGCCCTGCTTCAGGGCCAAATCCTGGCTATGTCCATGGAGCTTTCAGTGACCATACCAGAGGCCTCAACAGTGCATATTCCCTCCACCCCCCCCCCCAAAAAAAACAGGTGAGCTGCTCTTCATTGGCAGAAAGACACCTCTACGCACCGTAATCCCCTCCAGCAGATGGATCTGAGAGTTAGGATTATTCTTTAAATTGTATTAGCTAATTGTATTGTGAAATATGTGCGCTCTAAATAGAAGCACAATTACATAAACTTTTCATAGGTCTGCAACCAATTGAAAATTCATTTCTATAAAATAAATAAATAAATACATAGCGTGACTGCAAGAGTAAAAATAGTATCAAAACCAAAATTGAAAACTTACATAGAAACAGAGATTCAATCTAAATTCAAATAGCGGAGTGTATAAATTAAGACCCATCCAGATCATGTTCCATTGTTCTTTCCAAACATAAATATGTGCCTGCCAGCAGAAAGACTCCAGAGACTGGGGTCCTTGAGATGCAGGTTCCAGAAATACAGGGGCCACCATGTAAAAGGCCTCGTTCCATTCCTCAGTAGGTACTTCAGTAAACAAGGGACTGCTGACCAAAGATAGATCTTAAGGGATAGGAAGGAGCCTATGTGAGAAAGCACTCGTAAAAATGCACAGGGCGCAGACCTTTGGGGATGTAAATCGGTACATAGATTTAGTTCTGGAGAACAATGGGAAGCCTATACAGATGAGGAAGAATGGGAGTGATAGAGTCAGGACTGGATTTAGGGGCAAGTGACTCACTTAGCTGCCTGGCATGCCTGGCACGAGTTGTTTACCAGTCATCCCCTCAGTAGCTGAAAGAAGGTTGCACACAGTTAATATTTGCTTGTAGAGCTACTAACACTGTTCCCCGCATTGTGTTAACATTCACATTTTCTTCTAATTTCACAGGAAAATGTACAGCATTACTGCCCATTTAGTAGATGGTGTGTGAGAGAGTTATGGTCAGTTATTGTATTCAGATTCATGCATGGAAATCTACACTTGCATATGACAGGAATAAATCATGTATGCCAAGTGTCCATCATAGCCATGAAATGACTACAAATGTAATTTTAAAAATTGGTTAATCACCTGACTTTTGAATATGCTCTTTCATTAAGTGTGATTATCTGGAATATTCCCTATTCTAATAAAACTCCAAGCTTCAAAAATAATGCTATTGCTTCATGTTTTTGTAAACTGCTTTGAGGTTTTTCTGTACAATCAAGCGGTATATAAATTTTATGCAATAAATAAATGATAAATAAAAAGTGGGTGCCCAAATGTATTTTTCGGCTAAAAATAGGTCTCTGGTCTGAAAAGGTTGAGGACTATTGTGGACTGAACCAGGAGCCTGCAGCAAAACATGCAGTAGTACTGCAGGAAAAAAATAGTCTATTTCTGATGATCAGGTTGTGTTAATCTGATGTTAATATCAGCTATTTTGTTCAGGGGAGGCTCCCAATGGAATGTATCTGGTAGCATTGGTTATTCTATTCTGTAGGAAGATTTCACTTCCCATCTTTTCAACCCGAGGGTAATAACTTGTGGGGACACATACAGATTATGACGCTGAGCTGGAGTGAACTAGTGCAAATCTGTGCTTTGGGTGAATTTAGAAGAACCCTACACTACATCTGCCAGGGACTGGATTGGGCAGGGCATGTTATGCTTAGACATGTTGCTCACAACCCCAGCTTTGCTTGTTAAAAAAAATGCCATAGGCTTTTCCACTTCTTTTCTACCTGGATACTTTGAATTTGATTGTGTTGGAAAGGTTAAATGAAATAAAATGAGATCCCTCCTCCATCACCATATCTTGCTGCTAGGCACCCAGTGTTGCCAGTTGTGATGAAAAGGCAAGATGTGAGACCTTTTTGTTGCTGTTGACTCTATAGATGTCAGCACCAGCTGTTTGCTGATCCAAAGGTTCATGGGCAGGATGTGCCCAGACAATGGCCCAAGACTTGCACAGCCCCTCCTTATTCAGCTGGGATTGAGAGATAGAGTTGTGTGCCACCTGCAAACTGATGACACTGCATCCAAGTCCCCAGATGGCACCTCCTACCAGTTTCATATAGATACGGTGACCCAAAGGCATGAACCCAATGATTCAGAAGTCTTCCAATTCTACTCTCTAGTTGTTGTCCTCTAGGCAGAAGTGCTGCTACTGTAACACAGGCCTCCCATTCCCCACCTCACAGAGCTGCTCCAGGATACCATGGTCAGTGATATCATACACTACTAGGAAGTCAAGCAGAATCAACAGGTAGCACTCCCTATGCCTCTCTCCAAATAAAAGTCATATTGTAAGGCTGACTGGGCTGTTTCAGAGCTGTTTGCAACAAGATTGAAATGGGTCTAGATAACCTGCTTCATCTAGACATGCCTAAGTTGGCTAGCCACCACACTTTCTGCCACCTTGCCCAAGGAAGGAATATTTGTGACTGGGCCATAGTTATCTGAGACCTCAGGGTGCAGGACGATCCTCTTAGGAGTGGGTGCACAGCCTCTTTTTGTTCAGTGTGGTGGGCATCACCCTTTCCATAAGAGGCATTAACTGGATCCAGCTGTGAGATCTTAAAAGATGCAATGGACAGGGTTCAAGAGAGCATATGGAAGGCTTAACTCACACCCTGATTTGGGGTGTGTGTGTGTGTGTGTGTGTGTGTGTGTGTGTGTGTGAATACCTAATACATATTCTGTTGCCAGTGATGATGTGTATGGGGAGGGAGATAGCCCATTTCCTCCCCCCACCCCGGTCACAGTAACTATGGATATGATTAAGCCAAATACAAACACCTTTTTAGTCATGCTCATTTGAATGGCAGAGTTATAAGCAAGTATTTAACTCTCCTGTTAAATGAATTGGGTTCAAAACTGCTTAACTTTAGCTGCTGACGTTAACAGTTTAACTAGACAGGAATCCTTCCCCTTGTGTGACTGGAGCATATCAACTCCCCTGCAAGTTTCCTGCTGTGTTCCTCCTCCTTTAGAAATGATATCTCTAAAGAAGAGATATCACTGCACTCTCAGTGCTGATGTTAATTATTTCAAGTCAAGGAAATTAACTGTAATCAGCCAGGAAGGGGAAAGATCGTTGCCTCCTTTTAGTATCCGTTCGGGGCAGGGAGGAGTTTAACGTGCCCAAATACTTTTGTGAGCTTCAGGGGGAAAACAGGAAAAATGCTTACATGGTGAAGCAATCGAGCAGAATTGCTGGCTTCCAGGTATGCCTTTTTGTGTGTGCTTGCGCATCGGATAGAAACAAATGCATCTTCAAGTACGCTTGTGGCTCGAACCACTCTTGCCTTGGAGAGCCTTGCCGGCTGTGCTGTAGTTAGTTTTTGATTTAATGGGAAGCAGGCTGCTGGAGGGGAGGGCTCTGTTAACCACGCCTCCACTAGTTTTATATCTACTTGGAAGAGAGCGGCATGCTTCCTCACCCCGGAGCTCCAGAGGACACAGATCAATGTGAATTCTTCCATTCACCACTCACTGCAGCGCAGCACATCTCCTCCTCCAAGCAACATTTTAATGGCTCGAGCTGAGCTCAGCATTGGGCTTCTGCTCTTGCTGACCTGTTGCTTATCCAATGCACAGGGCTGGAGTTGGCTGTGGGGGGGTTCGAAGGAAGAAACCCTCCCACCCACAGAAGCTGCTGGTACTACTGAGGAGCAGACGGCACAGCAACTTGCCACGCCTGAGGCTGCCACCCTGAACACCCCCCTGGAAAGCACTACCCAGCAGAAGGGAAGAGTGTGGACTATATTCACCCTGAAGAGGCCGGACTTGACTGCAGCCACAACGATCCCTACAGCTACATCATCTTCTGAGCTGGAAAGCAGAGAAGGAAATATTGCAGGGGTAGGGGCTGAAATATTAAACGTTGCTGAGGGAATCAGAAATTTGGTTCAGCTCTGGGACGAGAAGACAACCACAGGGACGGAGAGGACCGAGGCACCTGCAACAGCTGATCTTCTGACAGCAGCTCCCACCCCTGTGACGGAGGCAGTGAGCATCCAGAATGCTACTGCCAACTCTACCGGCAATGTGCAGACCTCCCTGGAAGCTGGGCAGCCAGAGCTGGTTCTCTCAGTGACTACAAAGCCTGCTGTTCTCTGGAACAAGACTAAAGTCCTCTTAAAGAAGCCTGAGACTCCACCCCCAGGTAGTGCTCCTTTCTCATTTTCACCAGATGATCATGCTGGTGGCACCAGGTTGGCTTTTCAAGAATCCACAGATGCGGGGCAAGGAAGTGCCACCACCCCAGGAACAAGGGCACCCTGGGGAGCTTTCGCAGAAAAACAAGGAATTTTGTCCAGTGCAAATGCTTTGGGATTGCAGGAGCTTCAGGCTAATAGCAGCCGCATGCATGCTGGAATTCCATCCAAGGTGGTGGGTGCTTTAGACAACCGGCTATTCAATTATGTTGCAGATCCAGACAAATCAGTCTCTAATGGCAATAGAACCCATCTCAGCCTTAAAAGCCACCCCTTCCTTAAGCATTCTGGGATAGACGTAGCTGATGCACATAAGAACCGCTCTAGTGATTCTGTTTCTAATTCGAATGCAATTAATGTTATGGATTTCCCCCCTGCCAATAACTCTGACTCTCCTGAGTTTCTACTAACCTACACTATGCAACATTTTAGCAATAGTAGCACAGGGCTTCCTTCCTTCTTTCCTGGATTGACTCCAACAGCTGGCCACTGCTTGCCCTTACCGACCAATCTGTCATATTGCAACAACCTGGGCATGAAGCGTTTCCGAGTGCCGAATTATTTGCATCATGGCAGTGAGGAGGAAATTCGGGCTGCTTTGCATGAGTGGGAGGGGCTTCTTAAAACTCGGTGTCACCGCTACTTGGAGTGGTTTTTCTGCTTGCTGCTGGTACCTGGGTGTAGTGCTTCTCTTCCAATAACACCTCCACCATGCCGGGGATTTTGTGAGGCCCTGAAAGATCTGTGTTGGATTCATTTGAAAGAGGGGCATCTTCCGATATCATGCGACTCTCTCCCAGCGGAGGATGGTGTATATTCATGTGTGTTTGTTAATGTTTCAGCAGGTAATGTGGCAAGGGCAATAATATCTCTTACCAACTCTTTCTCCCTCTCTCTCTACAACCAGGTAAGCTAATTCTGTGATGGATTCTGGTATTAAAAACAACCACTTTGCAACTTTATAACACAAATCACGCTTTTCCATCTTTCAGGAAAGGAAGGAGGTGTCTATTTCTCTTTCACTGACAAGAAGGATGATCGTCCTGGTGCTGAGCATTGTCCTGAGCCATACATTATAGTATTAGCTGCCAACCTGTGGAATGGATACCACTAGTGGCAAAGGGAAAGTGGGAAGGGAAGGTATTGTGGAACTCTGTGAAAGAGCAGGAGAGCCCATGGACTTGGCTGTAGCCCATGTATTTACATTGTAGACTACAGGGAAAGCCACCACCAACACACCGGAGGCTACATATGTACTGAATGTAGGGTAGAGATACGTATACGGTGGTCTTGACTTGTGACAAACTTGTCCAAATTGTTGGCACCATTGCTTTCGATCAGCCTTCCTCACCCTGGTGTCCTCCAGATGTTTTGGACAGCCCCAGCCAGTATGCCCAATGGTCAAGGATGACAGCAGTTGTAGACTAAAACAACTGGAAAGGACCAGGTTGGGGGTGGCTGCTTAAGATTCTAATCCTTTTAACATTTGGGAAACTTGAACACTACAGTGAGAAATTAATGGGAACTGGGTGAGAGATAAGTTGATTGAGGGCATAATTGTCACCTTAATAGTGTGTGTGTGTGTGTGTGTGTGTGTGTGTGTGTGTGTAAAGAGAGAGAGAGAGAGAGAGAGAGAGAGAGATTTTCACTCATCTGAAATGAATGAAATCAGTGGGCTGTAATTAATAAACATTTCTTTAGTTGCTTCATTTAACAAAAATCTTTCAAGTGAAGCCCCTTCATATTTTAAGAATGCATGTAATCCCACAGTGACATATGTGGTGATTAATAACATCTATTGGTGCTTAAAAATGCATGGGAGTAGGAATATGATAGGAAACTCTTACGAGTCAAATACCTAATTATTAGTGTTGTGTGTTTCCTGTATTGTATCCTAAGTGATTTAAATTTTTAGTGTGACTTGGAGAGAAATACAACTTAGGTTATCTCCCCCACATCTTCATATCCAGCACATTTACATTTTAAGCTATGCAATATAATGCCCTTTTACCAGGTCCTTTATCTCTTAAAAACTTGTTCTTTGCCTAACTACCTGGCACTGGGCGTTTCCACATTTCCCATATCTTGGAATTCCCCATTCTCTCTACCGTGTGCCCTAACTGTAGCATTCTAGAAAGCAAGTTCCTACAAGACATGAATTTTTCTTTGTGCCTCTGTGATAGTTCAGATTTCTGCTGGCAGAGAGTTATCCACTCAGTCTCAGAATTTTAGAACTTGGGGGTCATCCAGTGAAATTGCTTGGCAGAGGATTCAGGACAGAAAAAAGAAATACTTTTGGCAACATGTAATTAATCCAGGATATGGAATATATTGCTGCAGGATGTTATGATAGCTGTTGGCATCAATGCCTCTTTATTTAGCAGATTCATATCTTTTTATTAGGTCTATCATACATGAATCTATCAATGGCTATTGGCCACAATAGTTAAGAAGAATGAAATCCCTTGTGTTCCAACTGGTACAAGCGTTTTTGATCCAGCAGTGGTCTGCAGCACACCCTGAAAATCAGCTTCAAAGCATAGGTGACAACTCCCTGAGGCCCTGTGTGTCTGAGCACCCACAAAATTCCCCATGAAGGGGTGGGCACCCACAAATTTCAGTGTCGGGGCCATGCAAGCTGTATGGCACCCACTGCCCTGGGCACCCACAGTCACAGGGCCAAGTTGGCACTCCTGCTTTAGAGGGTTGGGGGACCCTCTAGTGCAGGGTGAAGGATGGCATGGGGGGGCTGCAGAGGGAGGGGAGAATAAGCAAAAATCACCCCCTCCATTAACAGATTCCTCCATTGGATCACATGCCATTCCATGTGCTCAAAGGTCCCAGCTGGGTTGCACCCTCTCTGGCTGCATACACACACTTTACCTTTGAAGCACATTTCTTTCTTTCAAAGAATTCTGGGCACTGTAGTTTGTTCAGGGTTGTAGGGAATTGCAACACTGTAAGCAGTGAACTACAGTGCCCAGAATTCCTTGAAAGAAAGAAATGTGCTTTAAAGGTATAGTGTATACACTACCTAAATCTCTGGCTGGGTATAGGGTATCCAACCTATATAAATTATGCAAATTTGCTTCTGTATCTTCTGAGGATTGACAAGAAGCAGTTGTTTATTATTACTACTATTATTATTATTATTATTAGTAGTAGTAGTAGTAGGAATAGTAATTACACTTATATCCTAATCTTTTCAACACCAGAACTTAGGTTTCCCAGTCTGCCTCCCATCCAGCAATGACCAGGTGCAAGTTTACTTAACTTCATTCAAAATGTTACATCCTATAGCCTTTGACCCACAATGAAGGATGATACTTGATTCCTGGAACTTCTTATGCAGTGCATAACTGTGATGCATAGTGGCTAGAGTGGTGTGTTTCGATAAGTGGGTCTCACTCTCCCTGCCATAGTTAACACTAACTACTTTGTCTGGGTTCAGATATCATACCAAGCTGAAATTAGCCTAAAATGGAAGCAAAAGATTCTCATTTCCCTCTCACAGACATGCTGGAGGAGGAGGGAATAGTACATAAGTCCGAGGCTCACATGGCCCAACATGGTTTAGCATTTCATTTGAATGCAGCCTATATCTCAGCTTAAGCTTACAGTACAGGGATTTTGTGAGCCCCAAATGCCACTGGAAAGCATTTTCAGAAGGTGGACAGGATAAAAGTGGAACGTAAGCTTCATTTCACAGCTAGATATTTATTTGGTTTAAGAAAATATAAGTTGAGATTCTCAGGATTCTGCAGACAAAATCTAATTACAGTCGTGCCTTGGAAGTCAAATGGAATCCGTTCTGGAAGTCCGTTCAACTTCCAAAATGTTTGAAAACCAAAACATGGCTTCTGATTGGCTGTAGGAAGCAACCAATCAGAAGCTGCGGAAGTCCCATCAGACGTTCGAGTTCCAAAGAACGTTCACAAACTGGAACACTCACTTCTGGGTTTGTGGCATTTGGGAGCCAAAATGCCCGAGTATCAAAGCGTTTGGCACCCAAGGTAAGACTGTATGTGTATGAGAAGCACATTCACAAGCCACATGGTCCTAGGCTGTTAAATCCCTGGGAAGCAGTGTGGGGCAGCCTGGAAGAGGAATGGAGAATGGATTTGCAAGCACATACCATGGCTTTTTTTGGTTGAAATGGTTTAGAGTGACTAGGATTCACATGGTTGGATAGTGTTTTCGAGGTTACCAGCATGAGTTTGACCAAACTGCGGGAGGTAGTGGAGGACAGAAGTGCCTGGCGTGCTCTGGTCCATGGGGTCACAAAGAGTCGGACACGACTAAACGACAAAAGGATTCACATCACATTGATAGGTGTGTTCAGAGTGGGAGTAATTAATCCTCTTGTATGTTTCACTGTTCCTTGGACTATTAAAGATGAAAAGGTTATCTTGATTTTTGCAAAGAACACACAGGCCAGTTTTCATTTAATTTAGTAGACATTACATCTAGCTTAGCTGTATCATACATTTCTTCTGTTTTGGCTAAATCACTTTTATGTGGGTCAGATATGAAGACTGCCTAATGAGAGTGAATCCACCCTTTCCGTTTTTGACTGCCTTGTGGTTCATCTGATATTAACTTCAACATATTGGTTCCCTTTATGGGTTTGCTATGATGATATGCATATTCAAGCAACCCAGATTCATGACCCAGTTGGACTGAAGGACTTGAATTGAGTTGGCATCCATAATGTAAACAAGGATAAATTATTTCCAAGCACTTGAGCTTAGTAGGGTTGTAGTATTGAGAGCTGTCTCTTATAGGTATGTATATAAGGAGCCTAAAATAAGGTGTGGGATACCCTCTACCATCTAGAGTAGCCCAGTGTTTGTTAAGGTTAGACGAGCAGTTTTGGTGTTGTTCCAGACACACACCAAAAGGGAGCCGTGTTGGTCTGCCATAGTCAAAACAAAAAAATTTCCTTCCAGTAGCACCTTAAAGACCAACTAAGTTAGTTCTTGGTATGAGCTTTCGTGTGCATCCAAAAGGGAGGCAGCCAAAATTACAGTTCATCAAGCTAGATCTTCACTATTTTTAAAAGCTAGGTCTTCACTATTTGCCTGACACAGTATAGTGATGAGAGCTGATGTGCCTTGCTTGGATAGGATAGGTACTACAACAGAAAAGGCCCTTAAAGGACTAATTTTGGCATAATGTTTGCCGGTTTTACAGATGAGAACTGAATGCAGAGAAAAGGACACACTGTACAATACAGAAACTAGGGGGTAAAATAAATTACATTTATGGGTACAGTTGATCTTAAAATCAGATCTCACATACTTCTAAGTCTAGAATGTATAAAATGTTGCCTTGGGGCCAGTTGTGATATGGGAGCATATCTGTAGCTATATATCTGAGTGCGTATCTTTTATCTCCTGTGCCTATCAAGAATCTTGAACTAGCTCCCAGAATTCACAAATCTTCTTTTGAAAATAGATAGGATTTGCGTACTAGTTCTCACATTATGTCTGCAGGTATTTGACTTGTGAAAACACTCCAGAGTATTTTTTGAAAATAATATGTACACCTGCTCACTTTCTTTACAGTAATATTTCCTCTTTAATTTGAGTGTTAACTGGAAGAGTTAAGATTGCTTGGCTTTCCACCCAGTCATGCTCTTCCTTCCTTCCTTCAGACAGGCAGCAGGAGTTTCCTTATCATTAATTCTTACAGATCTTGCATTGCAGGGCCAGAAAAAACTCCACACAGCATTATTGAGTGTTTTGATGCTGAACTTCCTTTTTAGGGAAAGCTGAACATCCACAGAATAAGGTAACATTCCTTAATACTTGGTGGGATTTATAAAGGCAGTTGTCTGCATTGACACATGAATGCATTGGGATAGAAATCTTCACTGTCTCTTCTGAAACAAATCCATTTTATTCCAAGTCATCTTCAATGAACTTCTTGAGATCTGGCATCAGCACCTGGCATACCTTGGGCAATTGCAAGGGCCCATGCAGCATCCAATAGGACTTGCTTGCTTGCTTGCTTGCTTGCCCTGCTGTTCTGTGAACCCTCTAGTGATGGCGCTGCTGCCAGCCTCCCCCTTGAGGGCTCATGAGGAGGAGGAGCCTGGCAGCTGCCCCACCTCTTTCCCTCCTGTGCTTGCTTGCTGGTGGGCTTACCTGGCAGCAGCAGTGTAATTGTTCACAGAACAGCAGCTCGACTCCCAGCCCTTTCCGGTGTCACCACTAGAAAAGGCTTCAAGCACGTGTAAAGGGAAAGGGGAATCTGAAGGGCTTGGGGATGAGTGGGCACCCATGGGTGTGAGGTTGGCAGCTGCAACAGTACTGCTGCTTTGAGGGCTCAGGTTGTGGTAAGCTCTTGGGGAGTGGGTCTGCACTGAAGGGTGCCCCCTGAGGGCAGCTTGTTCAAGACCCACCGAAATCTGGCACCAGGCCTGAATTCCTTTCCTTGATTCCTTGATTCACACAAGCTAAGGATCTTACAAGAAAGAGCATGTTTTTTCTTACAGCGGGAGCCTCTTTCTTAGACATCAGTTGAGCCCAAGATAACTTAAGATTGAACCGTTGTACTAAAATATTTAAAATGGCACTTTTATCTACTGAGAGCATGCAGAGCAGAAGCGGCTCAGTATGAATAACATTCACAATGGTGCTTCAGATGTGCTTTGTTTCAGCACTCTGGACAATTGCTCTGCACACACCCAGCGCAACTATTGTCTTTGTGCCACTATGTGGTTATTTTGGGCACATGTTCCTGTCCAGGGATTCAGCTGTCCACGCATCTGCCATGTGGGGAGGAAGCCGTTCTTCAGTGTGGTTTCCAATTAGAGTGATTGTTCTTTTTCTTCCATCGCAAGATGGAATCTTCATGCATAAAACCCTTTATTTTTTGTTATCTTAGTATTGCTGGCCTTTCTAGAACCCTGATGGATGCTCTAAAATCTCATAGAAGGATATCTAGTTAGATGGGAAATGCACATCTTGACAATAAAATTTATGTTCAAGGAGCCTTTTCCCTTGAGGGTCCACGAATACGCCTCCCTATTTTCAATGCTTTATTCTGCAGGTGCATATGGGTGGTTCCTGCCATAAGTACAGGTTGCGAAAAGATCACAGAAAACACACAGGTCCCAAATGTTGATAGAACAACTTAGAGGGGTGGCTGGCTGGTTCCCGTCTCCTTAGGACCTCAGGCTTTAAACCTTGGGATTGAATTCTTCCTTCTCTTCCTGTCTGAATTCCTTCTAAGTTAGAAGACCTGCCCACTCCTACTTTCCCTTTCTGGCTTAACTGCCCCTTCTCCATCGACTTTCAAAGCTGGGATCCACTGGTGGGATACTGCAGCAGTGCTTTTTCTAGCTGAAGGAAGGAGCACACACAGGGTTACTGTAGTTGCCTTGGCTACTGCCTCTCTTGGCTTTCACGAGAGAGCATGCATAGCCTTGTGTGCAAGGAACCCAGTGGAGATGTCTTAGCTGCCTCACATAGTTTTAAAGAGCCAAGTGAGGCATTTGGGACTGTACTGTGGAGTTCTTTCCAGCTTTCAGCGATGAGTTAGTCACTCACTGTTTCCTTTTTAGGGATCTCAGGGTCCTTCATTGGAGTTCCATTTCCCTGGCCACTAAACACTGCAATCGAAACTGCTATAAGCTGGGGGAAGCAGGTTTGGATTGGGTGGAGATGTTCCTCTATTTAACCCTGCTGGGCTTTGTTGGACTCTGCCTGCAGAGTGATACCAGCACCACGCCACTGGTACGGAGCTTCCTGCTTTGCTTGCCAAGTGCTGCCGGGGGGGAATCTTGCCAGCAACAGCTCACAGAAAGCCATGAAATGTGCCATTCCTGGAACAGGATGGAGGAATGGCTGAGCTGCCCTGGGATCCACTGGATCCCAAGCCAAACCCACTGCTGTCTCAAGAAGACATCAGGTCTGATCCATGCCTGATCACTGTACCAGCTCCAGGCTGGCGCAGTGTTTTGCCCGTCCCTGTCTTCCACCTTGCCCAGCATGAGCAATAGGACTGCGGATGCTGTGCCCCCTCCTGCCCTCCCATTAAACTGAACTCATTCCCAGCCAGGATTTGGATTGCCTTTTGAACTCCCAGGAGAAGATGCCATAAGAATGTTTTGCATCCACTCTGGTTCTGTACCTCATTGGCTATTAGTTCACCCTGTTTGACTCTGCTAGATTCAGATGTTTCCAAATGTTTATGTTTGCTGTGGATCAATTTCTTCCAAAGGTTGCTGCTTAGGGTTAAAATGTACTTTGTAAGGTTGGGTTCATTTCAGTGCATTGAAATACCATGTTTTGTTCTATGCTACACTTGATGATGATGTGGTGGGGCAGGAGGACAGGAGGAGGTTTTTGTCAGTGCACTTATCGGAAAGAGAAGAGGGCTGGTTCCTCCCTCCCTTTCCTCTTTGTGAGTGCTTACGTAGCAGCGGTACCAAGGATGGCCACTTATGTAATGCTCAAAAAGAGGGCAAAAAGGACACTCATTTGCATGCACTAATTTTCACGTGCTAATTTATGTGTATGTGCACACATTTAGAAACAATTACTATAACTGAAGTAGAAATACAATGCTTCTCACTGCAGTGGGGAACACGGAGGGCTTGTCCACACTTCTGCTTGTCCCATGCCCAGAAAGCACAGGTCTGAGCGACTTTTCATTTGTCCCACTGCGTTACCTGGGAAAGCTACTGATTGTGAGCTAATTTTTGTTTTCTGTGCATGTGTGTTCTGCATTAACTTAAGCATCAAACTCCACTATTTTTGTGTATGCTCAGATGCTGATTGCTGTAACCCTTTTACTTCCTAAAGGAAAAGTCTAATTTTCACACATTTATATGCACTTGGATTGATTTTACTTTAACCCTTTGGACAGTGTTCATAGTTATCCAGGCGTCAGGCACATATTGTGATTGAAGTATCAGTGTGAGTGGGCGGGGCTTGGGGGAAATGGCCTCAGAGGCCAAATTAAGATCCCAGCAGGCCTGCTTAGACTTTTGGGCTAGAAGTCAATATTTACACGTGAGTGGTGACAATCCTGGAGAAAATATGGATGTCAGCCACCCATTACTTATTTGATATACATTAGTGAATGATGACTGTCCCATTGGCATACTGCATGTATTTGCTGATGTAAATTTCTCCACATTCACAAAATTCAACTGGCATTAGCTTGTGAAAACTAATATTCATCACATTTCAAACACTTGCAAGTGTCAATCACTTACTCGGGTTAATACCAGGTTGCTGTGGAAACAGAGAAACATGGTGGAAACACAACTACCCCACCACCCCAGTATGTGCTGATAGTTAAAATCATAATCTTAAAATTGGAAAATTAAGTACAGAGTTCCCCAAGAGCTCCAGGAGTTGTTTCAGGAGTTGACTCTGGCTGTATATCGTATTACCCGAATATAAGCTGTGCCTGCAAATAAGCCGCAGCTTTAAAATTCAAGGAAAAAAAAAAAAAGATAATACTCAAATATAAGTTTCTCCCTTAAAGTTCTGCAGGCACTCCCACCCATAAATGGCAAATGTAGAAGAAAATCCTGCAGCGATATCGTAGAAGCCAATTTTCGTAAGGTCGCAAATTTAAGCCACACTTTAACTTTTCATGGTCGGAATTTGGAAAAAAAGTGTGGCTTATATTCAGGCCAATATGGTACATGTTAGCAGTTTCCCGCCACTGTGTATCAAATATGCTTTTTATTTTGCTGAACACACCAGAAAGGACTCGGGGATGTCTTCACACGATACATATTACCTGATTTGCTTCCCCATCCGCACATGCTCAATGGCTGTCCTATAAGTACACACCTCATCTTAATCAACAGTTATGGTTTCAAAGTGGATGGAAGCTGGATTGAGGGAAAACACATCAAATCACAGTATTTCTCAAGAAACAACATGAAACATATGGACTGTGACTAACATCATGTGTACTCAGCTTTTAACACCAGTGGTAGGAGTGCACTGAAGGCAGAGTAAGTGGTAATGTGCACACAACCACAAAATCCATATTGAAGGCTGCACCCTCAAAGAACATACATTTTAAGCAATTCTTTCTGTTGCTATAAGTATGGATAAAAGAGGATTTTTTAAAAAAGGAAAAGACCCACCCCTTACAGGAGTATGGATAGGAGTTTAAGCAACTTCATAATTTGAAACATCTGGCATACACCCTCTTCTTTTAATGGCACCAGTTCAGGGCAAACATTTGCATCATGTCCCAAACTTGCTGGCATTCATGCCTTGTAATTTTTACAGCTGTCAAGAGGATATAATAGAATACAGTATTGTAGTCAGCAATCCTAGGGGAAAAAAATCTCTTTGGTCGGGTCTGGACATGAATCCAATTGGTGCAGTTGTTTCGTACAGTGCTGTGTGCTTGGCTGATGAACCCAGTGTTCCCATTCTTATCTCCTCCCTCTACCACATGTGCACACATGACACCATGGTTACCTGCTAGAATTTTTCCAGGGAAGGGGGGAAAGTATAGACCTGTATCTAGCATCTGGGAACAGGGCAGCCTTTTCTGGTGGATTTTGTGACTGAGCAGTGGCAACACCTGGTATACAAGGAATTGTGTATCCTGAAAAAGTTGTATCCCAGGTCAACCGTTCCATTGTTTCTCTGTGAGGGTAGACCTGCCATCCATCTGCAGCTAGACCTGGCATCCCAACACCGTCCTGCCACAATTGAAAACTCAATCCTTTCTCTGGCTCCATCTACTTCCTCTAGTCCTTAATGAATGACATTACTGCTACAGTCAACTTCATAGCTCTCCCTGAATTTCCCTAAGAAAAAACCAGTGCCCCAGGTTAACAATACAGGGTTCTAGTGCACCAACTCGTCCTCCTCCCTCCTAGAAAAATGGGTATAACATTGGGTTACTTTGCAGGACTGGCATAAGCCACACTGTCTCAGTCACAGCCCTTTCCCCTGCAATGTTGATGTAATAGCGATGTAATGACTATTTATATTGATAGTGATATTGATTGATGGTATTGGTAAGATTTTGTTATCGTTTTACTGGTGGGGGAGTAACATTTTTATGGTGTGGAATAAGACACGAATTACAAAAATCGTGAACTCCTGGCTTTGCTGCTGCTTTTGGGTAGACATGCTAATGCCCAATTAAAGCTATGCTACAATCCTGGATGCCTAAAGGGTTCTCTTTGGGGGGCATCAGTATTATTATTTTTTGCTTTGGATCTCAGGTTCTACAAGGGAAAATCTTGCTCCCACACTTGTTTTTGAACAAAAACTGGGAATCTGGAAATTGTTGCTCATCCAGGAGAGGGGACTACCCTGGTACCCATCTGCAGATGTCCATGAACATAATCTAAGAAATTAAGGAATTACACTTTACACCATCTGTTTGATTGCTAATCTTGTAAAAACCAAAACACCCCCCCAGCAGCAGCAACAAAAGTGTCCCTACAGCTACAGCGAAGGCCTATCATATAGTGTCTTCGTACATCTTTGTAAGTGTGTGTATTGGAAGATGGAACCACCTTAATCTCCATTATAATGATTAATTGAACAGAATGCTCTTAGATAGGTATATGAAGTGAGAGGCTTGCTTCTTTATGGCTGCCAGTTTATCCTAGGATAAACTTGAATTTCATGTGAAAACCTCACATTGTAAACTTCATGTAAGTGTTCTAGATGGAACTGTTTTAAGGGAAGCTGACACATAAGTTGCATTGAACTGCGTGCGTTCCAAGGAAACTCCCTGTTCATTTTTTGGCTTTCCCTTCCTCACAGGATTTTCTTATAAGACTTAATTGCATTGGACGGCGGGGGGAGGACAGGGGGAGAAAGTAGGGAGTGGGCTTTGAAGGGCAGGGTGGGGAGGGAGTGCCTTTAGGATGGCCCTGTGCTCTTTTGACTCGAGGAATAGCACAGCTGCTTAAGGTTTTCTTGAAGCTCTGCTTTCTGGGAACCTGAATTTCTAAGTCTTTCTTGCTCTTGGCTTCAGGGTTGTGAAGCAGAGCTGGAAACAATGATTTGTATTACAGAGGTATAGAAGCATTTCTTTAAAAACCGAGAAACAAACTGTTCAATATGCTCTTGTTCAATCCATTCTTTTTTTGGAGTATTCACAAGACTATGGTAATTATAACACAGCTTTATCACATTATCAGCACATTAACATTTGAAGAGATTTCTGTGGTAGTGCCTAGGTATAGATTTCTCTCTAGATATGTTTACCTGGTACCACGTGCTGGGTGAAGCCTCTCCCCTTAATGGCATTGAGGATCCTTATATAGTTTCTGGAAACCACAGGAGGAGAGAACGCTCTTGTACGCAGGTTCTTTTTATGGGTTTTTCACAGGCATCTGGTTAGCCACTGTAAGAACAGGATGCTGGCCCAGATGAGTCTATGGCCTGATCCAGCAGACTCTTTTTACGTTCTTATGCTTTTATCACTTGTTTTAACTGCTGCCTAATCAGCTTTGTTTGCTTTTTTGATGTCTTTTAATTCTGATATGTATTGTGTTGTGGTGCTATTGCTTCATAAACTGCATTTTGATGTTAAATGACTAATTAATTAATTAATTAATTAATTGAAATTTCTATTCCACCCTTCATTTAGGGGTCACAGGGCGGTTTACATTATAAAAACACGAAGTTGTATACCGTAATAATGAACAAAAACAATAACACACACACACACACCCAGTTTAAAAGGGAAGAAGAATGTTTTTGCCTGGCACCTAAAGTTATGAAGGTGCCAGGTGAGCCTCCCTGGGGAGAGCATTCCACAAGCAGGAAGCCACTGCACAAAAGGCCCTTTCTTGTGCTGCCGCCCTCTGGACCTTCTGCAGGTTCTGGGTCAGTTCATATGGGGAGAGGCAGTCCTTGAGGTATTGTGATCCTAAGCCACTTATAGGTCAAAAGCAGAACTTTGAATGTGGCCTGGAAACTAACTGGCAGCCAGTGTAGTCGAACCAGGATCGGTGTTATATGCACAAACCATCTTGCGCTGGTGAGCCAGCTGGGTGCTGAATTCTGAACCGTCTTCAGAGGCAGTCCCAAGTATAACACATTGCAGCAATCTAACCTAGAAGCTGTCAGAGCATGGGCAACAGAAGTCAATCTTTCCTTGTCCAGACAGGGGTTCAGCAGGCCACCAGGCGAAGCTGATGGAAGGCATTGCATTAGACCAAAGGCTGCATGAGACCAATATTCTTCTGGTACAAGGTTCAAAGTAGTTACATGACTGGCTATTGCTCCAAAGCTGTCTGTAAGGTGGAAGAATGCTGGCAGGCTCCTGCTATGAGATCTGCTTTGTGAACTTTCAACAATTTGTTATATGTAAAGAGGATGAGGAGGCATCTGGTAATTTCCTCTGACTGATCATCCTCTAGGAGCCATTAATCTTCCTTGTGGCAATGTGTGAGTCACAACAGACACAGGGTTATCTTTGTTCACAGTATAGGCACTGGGCAGGGTCAGAAAGCAGCACCGTCCTGGGTTCTGAAGTTGTGTGGGGTGTCCCTTTGCTATTTCCTGTGGGTTGTAGGTCTGACAGCCTCCCTTTATATTAGATACTTGAGCGTGGGAGTGAAAGGTCCTTGGCTGCACATTTTCTCTATTATCTCAAAAGTTACTCTTCTGTATGGTTTCGAGGATCCTTTGGCTCAAAACAGAACATCTGCAGAGGCCAAATGGACTTGAAATAATCAGGCTTTGCTTGTTTGTGTTTGACGGCGAAATGCTCTAATTTTCACTCTCTTAATTTTTCACAGAAAAAGAATGCTTTCTGTTTACTTCGGTTTCCCCCCCCTATCCCTGTCCAGATTTTATAGAAACGCCCACTGTGTGTCTTGAGTTTTTACTGATCAAGCACATTTTGATTTTGTGAGGCTAATGTCTTTTGGAGATTAAGCAGCTTGTGAGTACAACTAAAATGCAAATAGCACATAAGACAGGTCAGTTTGTTTGCTTATGGGTCAATGAGTCTCAGGACTGTGGTTAATGTTTGTCTCAAATGTTGCAGAATGTTTCTCTTCCAGGTGGCATTCCTGGAGGGGAAACTTGCCTCCTGGCTTTTGACAGACCCCACCCCCACGGTCTTGCTTTACTATAGTGTAAAGGGAACTCTTTAAAAGTAATGGTTCCTGACCCCCTCCCTGAATATGGGGAGGGCTCTAAATACACAGTGACCTTTTTTGACCTACAAAACCTCTCCCACAATGGTGAAAGTTGCAGCAATGCAGCTGTTGATTGATATTTTCCTTTCAAGTCTGTGGATGTGATTAAAGTTATCTCTCTATGCAAAATAATCTTTCTTTCCCTTAGCCATGAACACTTTGCAAGCGTGGGAAACCAAGTGCATTCCTGTATTCCTCCCAAGGTACTTGGGAAAACCATAATGCTTTTTATTTCTCAGGTTCTTGTCTCCATTTTCATTTTGACGCTGGATTTAAAATCTTCTCCATGAAGTTGCTCCTTATGAGTCTTGAGTTCATGCCTTCATCACAGTAGTCAGCTGTGAGTTTTGAGGATGTTTTCAGTTTATATGTTTGTTCTTTTGGATTTATTCATCTCTCCACCCCACACCTCGACTTTAATCCACCCTTTGCCTACACACTCTTTATCTTTGAATTGTAACAATTTTTGCTGCACTTTTAACTTCCTTTTTTAAAAAAAGTGTTTTTCAGTTTTTGGTAAAATGTATGTAATTGAAAGCTTGAATTTTTAAAACAGCATTTTGAGTTTCAACCTTTTTTTTTTGTATAGACAAAGAGGTTGTTAGCACTGTTTGGCTCTAACTTGAAGAAACGACATGTGTTAGGAAAAAATCTCACCCACTGTGTGGGTGATTGAGAAGAGCTGTAAAACAATGCCAGAAAAATAAGAATTTGCTGTGAGGGTCAGGTCGTGAACATAGCCAGATGTTCTGCTGGGGCTGGTAAGAGAATAATTTCTGGATATGAAAACTCCAGCATGCCTTGAGAGAAAACTCAATGTACTTTTGTTTGTAATTATTTCCATTTCCATTCAAAACGTACAAATGTGCAGTGGCGTTGGGAGGCATGGAATGTCGCTCTAGGAGGCTTTCCCATGGAGTAGAGGAAGAGAATTTGCAATGCAGGGAGGGGGTTGCAAGAGAATATGGTGGGTGTTGGGCTCAGTGCAACTGCATTCATCAGTTTCAAGCATTTTCTCATGAAACTAATAGTGCAATACTGTGCCTTGGGAGAGTGCTGTTGCGCTCAGGTCTTGCTTTCAGGATTCACATAAGCATCTGGTTGGCCACTGTGGGAATGGGATGCTGGACTAGATGGGCCTTTGGTCAGATCCAATAGAGCTCATCTCATCATCATTGCCCCACTGGCTAGGGCTAGTGGCAGTTGGAGTCCAGCAACATATGAAGGACACCCTATTGGCTGCCCTTGGTGTATAAGATTGTACATTAAAGGTTGCCTTTTCTTTATGGTAGCGTTTGGACATAATGGCTAGAACGTTTTTTGTTGTTGTTAGGAAAATGAGCTTAGTTTCATCCTGGACCTAGACGCTCTTTCCCACCTCTCTCCTCATTCATTGTGGCTCTGAGCAAGCATCCAATTCCATTTTAGATGGAGCTTAGTGTGTTGCAATTTAGAGTGCTGTCCACAGCCTAAACTGCGGATAATCTTAACTATGGTGAGTTGAAACAAACCAGATTCATGCACATACTGCAGCAAGCATGACACTCTATGAAAGGGAAGCATGCATTTCCAGACACTCACTGAACATGCGCCAGGGAACTGAGGTCAGTTGCACCTTCCTAGTTCATGCACATCATATGTCACCTTGCACTGGAGATAGGTATCTTTCTTTCACCCTTTATATATTTGTGAACGCTGACAGTAAGTGAACAATGATACAGCTTGACAAATACAATTGCCATGTGAAGTACAGTGGTACCTTGGGATGCGAATGGGATCTGCTCCGGAGTCCTGTTCGCATCCTGAACAGAATGTAAGACGTGTCTGCGCGGGTCGCGTTTCGCTGCTTCCGCGCATGCGCGTGACGTCATTTTGACCATCTGCGCATGCGCGAGCGGCGAAATGCGGAAGTAACGTGCTCCGTTACTTCCGGGTCGCCGCAGAGCGCAACCTGAAAATGCTTATCCTGAAGCGTATTTATCCCGAGGTATGCCTGTATCTGCACCAGCATTTTCACCTTTTGGAGCAGGGAAGGGACAAAGAAAAGGTTGGTGCAGACATCATGTGCTTGGGCATTGTGAGGAACGTTATGGGCAAACACAGCAAACTGGAGCCAATTGGAGTCCAGATCAAGGACATCAGACAGGCTGCTGTGTGGATGGCACCAGCTGTTCCTGAACATATCCTGGGGAAAACAGCTGGTGCAGGAATGCCTTTAGAAAGTTTAGGCTCAGTATAGTTTATTTGAAAGTGGATATGTATACTTCTAGTGGTTGAACAGAAATTAATTCAAATTGGATGTACCCTACAAAGAGGTCAAGAGGTCATTTATCCTAATTGTATCCTATGTATCCTGTTTTACCAAGCCACAGCTAATTTTTTTTATCTACAGCTGTGTCAGAACAGGAAAAAATTGAGGTCACTTGGTGCCATGAAATTTGATGGCAAGGGCCATCAGAAATTCAAAATACTCTAACAAACTTACATGTTCTCCTATTGAGTTGCCTGTTCCTAGAGTTTAGTGCATTACAGTGGTACCTCAGGTTACATACGCTTCAGGTTACAGACTCCGCTAACCCAGAAATAGTGCTTCAGGTTAAGAACTTTGCTTCAGGGTGAGAAAAGAAATCGTGCTCCGGCGTCGCAGCAGCAGCAGGAGGCCCCATTAGCTAAAGTGGTGCTTCAGGTTAAGAACAGTTTCAGGTTAAGAACGGACCTCCGGAACGAATTAAGTTCTTAACCCAAGGTACCACTGTAGTTTGTTTCCCTTTATGGTTATCTGAAGTTGTGGAGGTCTTCGAACCCCTGAATATTATGTGGCATTCATTTCTGGGGCAACCCAGTCTGATGAATGGTATGGTATATAAAACAACAACAACAACAACAGAATGTAGGAATGGCAGTTTTGAAGGCTGTTAGGGGTGGGGTGGGGTAATTTCTGGCAAAAATTAAGAATATGAAAGCGACAAGTGGCCACACCAAAAACTTCATAGATACAGCTTTCTGTAAAACACCGTTTTTCTATAGAGTGATGCTACAGTTATTTCCCTGTAAAGGAGCCTTCACTAAGTAGGTACTCTCCAGATGTTTTGGACTACAACTCCTATCAGCATGGGTGAAGGCTGCTCTATAGGGATATACCTTTAAAATATACCCTCCTCAAGCCATGCCATCATGATGTTTGTAGATCCGATTGCCGAGGCAACTTGTTTTCCCAACTCCAGGGAATGATTGCCATTGTGATTTGTCATCTTTCCTTCGGCCAGGTGTTCCACAACTGAAACTGCAGCCAGGAAAAGTTTTCCATTCAAGATGACTGACGGCTTTGTACATGGGAATTATGTTGTGGGTGGGGAATGGGAAAGATATGAATCACATTTTTCTTTCTACTCGCTGTCATTCATATTATCAGAAACTGGCTTGCATTTGTCTTTGAGCAGCGCAGCGCTTTCCTGCTGTAAAAACTTGAGTGTCACCTCATTTTACAAGCAAACTAATATGGAGGTGACTCAAGGTCAGCATTAAGTCCAGAGCACCGAGCTGCATAGAGATTTCATCCTTTCCCTCTCCTAGCCCAAGTCTGTTTGCTTTGCTAGATTTCTCTCTCACAGCTGTGCACTTTAATGGGAAGAACTTTCCCTGGAGCCCAAGCAGGAGGGCCGTGAACTCTGGAGTGTGGCTATGGTTTGGGATGTCTGATCTGTTTGAGAGCCTTTGCACACAATGCCAAAAGGAAAGAGGCATTTGCAGTATAACGTTTGGAGAGACCCATGTCTGCAAATATATTGCCAACAAATACCTTGTGAAACTCCCAGCTATCTATTTATAGGAGTTTGCAAACAAACATATCCCCTTCAAATGTTTTGAAGCAAAACTCCCCCCTTTTTTTAATTGTGTGAAAAGCCCTTAAGTCTATTTCGTGTAAGAGAACGTTATATGTGCTAGGATCTCTTCCAAGGTTTTGGTGCAAACACAGCTGCTTCGTTTCAACTCCCAGAAAATGAAGATGGGGGAAAGATTATTATACAGGTGGAACTGGAGGGAAATTAAATTGCAGTTTAAGTATTGCAGTGTGCGAAACCAGACCTGTGGCAAAGTTTTACTTGCTTCAGTGACTTCTTAGTTTTCTTCACAGAGCAGGAGGTTGGGTTGCGATCAGTGATGGAGATGGCTATTCTTGTCGCCCTCAAAAGGCTAAACAGCGGGATTGGGTGGGGAGTGCAAGGCTAATCTCTTTTCCTCATATTCAACAAAGCTTTTTTTATAGTTAATTAATCTGTACCAATAGGCACATGTTACAGTTGTCACAGGAGTGCCACTGAAAATGACCTCATTTTAGTTTTTATATTTTGCTGGAAAATGCCCAGGATGGTTTTCCAAGGTCTTTTGCTCTGATTCAGTGGTCAAGAGCAGCTTTTCAAGAGGAAAGCACCAGGGCAAACAAAAAAGTGTTTGTACACAGAGCTTTAAATTGTGGACCTTTGCCTAGAAAGTCTAGAGCAAAATGTAAATGTGGATGAGCCCTAAGACTTTATAGAGAAGAGTATTGCAGGAGTAAGACTATTATTTTTATCTTCATACAAATCTGCATATTTGAAAGGCAGATCTCGCTGGTGACTTCATTACCCATTGCTCAGGATTCACTGCCCCATCTTAATCTGTCCACTGACTTTTCGAGTTTCTCAAATAACCACCCTTTTGATCCTGATGGTAACTGTCAACTATGCTATCTCTCTGCATAGTTAGAAACTCAATGACTGTATCTATGTGAATCTTCATCCTTCATTTAATGAGTGGATAAAAATGGCAGTGAGTGGCATCCATCCTCTTGGGGCTGGAGTGGGAAGGGAAGCAGGCTTTGCTGAGTTCACATTCTCAGGATGAGTTTTCCAACTCAAGTCTTCTGCAGAGCCGCAGGAGACTTGCTGAAGGGATTTCCAGTTGTGGTTTGGGAAGACTTTTTCTTCCTCTAAGCCAAACAAACCCAAACAGCACTGAACCAGTTGTTGGTGTTAATTAGTCCCTACTGGACAGCCACTGCCAGAAAGCAACAGATGCTGACGTTATGGTATGTTTCATGTAAGCCTTGAAAATCAATAAAATGCTATCCCTATGGAACAGGAAATAATTTGAGAGAGGATTTTGAACATTTGCCTTTGATGACATGGTTTTCAAAACAAAGTGCTAGCAGCCACGACTGTTGTTACAGTGGGAAAGAAGGCTGGCCCCTCAAGAGTTATTTCAGGCCCTTCACTTTGAATTTTCAGCCTTAATGTCAACAATATGGAAATGTAAATCCATGGGAAGTATAAGGAAAAATGAAGTGCAGTATTCAAACCAATTGCTCAGGGCAAGATTGGATTAAGTTGCCTTGACTACTGTAAACTGTAATGTGGTGTATTTGGGACTATCTTTGGAAATGGCCAGGAAACTGCTAACTTATTTTAAAGCACAGCGGGCTACTTACTGGGATTGGCCATTGCAAACACACGTTGCCAGTACTTCAAGAATTTCACTAGCTCCCAGTCTACTTCCAATGTCAATTAAAAATGTAGGTACTTCCCAGGGGGTGGACAGAGACCTTATGGCAGGAAGCACTGCTGCCCCCACACCCAAATCCAGGCATGTGCCCCAGCAGTGTGGGAGGAGACCAGGGGCAATCCAGCCGCTCTGCAGGAATGCCCCCTTTGTGCTGAGAGACTTGGTGAAAAAGGAGCGTTCTGCAGAGTGTTGCTGCTACACTCCTTGCCTTTGACTTTGGGCTGTGTCTTCAGCTTACCCAAAGCCAAGTCAGAAGCTGCTGCCACTAAGGCCAGAGAGGGGTGCCAGTTGGAAGAAAAGAATTGGAGATGCAGTGGCGGCAGCATGGTTGTGGTGGTCAGGATCTCCCTGCCTCGCCCCTGTGGAGCATGCTGCCTGAGGCAGGCTGCTTCAGATCGCCTCATTGGTGCGCGATCTGGTGCCATGGTTCTTCCCCTTTTAAGGCTTATACAGCATGGGACCCGCTATCCAAAGGAACAGCTGTTCCTGTATCAATCTGCCCATGCAGTGCCATCTTTAGAGGTTGTCCTCTGGGTACCACCACCATCTGAGGAGAGGTGGGTGGTGACCAGAGAGAGGGAGGACCTTCTTGGTAGATTCCTATCACAGAAAGGAATTTTTGCCCTTTGGGCACCCAGCTAAAACAGTTTTATTTTGCCTAGTGTGGTTGTTTTTAACTGCTGCTGTTCATCATTGCTATTGTATTTTATATTTTACGCCCTGGAACTTTTGCTGAAGCCTGTCACACACATTTTAAAGGACACACGTATGTATGTAGGTTTCCAAACCTGAATTTGCCAAAGCAATATTGGGAGTGGCTGTGCACCACTCCAGAAGCAGTATGCCTGTGAATAACACTTGCTGTTTGTGATCATGGCATGCTTTCAGGCTTTCCGCTGGTTGCCCACTGTGAGAACAGAGGGCTGAACACCAAGAGGGCTGTGTGTTGCCTCCTGCTGCTGTGAATGTAGAAACTCACTAAGAGCTGAGTTCACGGTAGAACAAACTTTATTTTTGCTGAGCTTTGGGAGCCTGCACATAGTAGTAGTTAACTTCTCCAACTAGGTCACACCGCTTTGTCAGCTCTCCAGGAGCTAGCTGCCTGGGTCATAGCTGTTTCTCTTGAATGGGGCCACATGCCAAATATTTAGTTGAGAATGCACATGTTACAGACTGCTTAATTATGTACTGAATTCTTCCTACCAATTCTCCCTTACAAATGCTGGATCTATTCTCTTCCCCAAAGTCCATCAAGGGTAAGCAGCCTACAGAAGTCAGTACTGGCAGGTGGGAGAAGGGTTACAAACCCCATCCAGTTACGCATTTCCCCCTGCAATTTCTCTCCCCTCGTCTCAGCATTACCATTATGAGACAAATATGGGGGAGTTGGTCATAAATATGTAGTGTTGGCCTTGGGTGGAAGTGAGTGAGAGCAAAAGCACTTGGGTGACTGATAAACACATAGGCACAACTCATGCTAATAATTTTGTATTTTACTAAAATGATTTAAAGCAATCCCTTTATTCTCAACATATTAAGCTACTTGCATTCATGATTTGCATTATCTCTCATAATGGGCCATGCCCTTTGTGTCTTCCGGCCCATGCTGTCACAAAAACGCCAGGGAAGGGCCTGTGGACAGTCCATACACTGGTTGTATTATCTGAATTGCACTGAAGAAAAGGATCGTGTCATGGGTTGGGTGGCTTATTATGTATTTAAGTACCCGTAATCTAATTGAAATGTAAATAGCTGCCTAGGAAGAGGAAGAACAGAGGGGCTGTTCAGCTGTCTTCTTAAATTTGCTTTTTCCAAGGCACAGCTGGCTCCAAGTTTTTGTGAGCCTTTGGTCAAGAGAATGTCAGGGCAGATTCACATTTAATTTGTTTTAGAATATGCTACAACAAAATGTACTATCAGTTGTGAACAGTATATGTGTACTGTATAAATGGACATGCATTTCTGCAGTAAACGCAGAGGTTGGGGGCCATTCCTGGTTCTACGTTTATTGCTGGGCTTATCCTGACATTTAAGTGAACATTCACCATTCAAAATTGCCAATACCACACACACTTTTTGTAGAGCTGTCACCTGTTTGAAGAAATGATAAGCAATTAACCTTATGACCTTTAGCTGATTGATTTGAGTGTAATAACTTATGAGTGGAAAAGGTTCTAAAGAAAAAACATACATTTTCTTTCATTTCAGCTGATGCATGCTTGTATTACAGCAGCTATTATTTCTAATAAGAATGTACAATTGTTATTCATTATTGTAAACCCAGCTTTTCTAATTGTTCCATTGTGCTTTGTTAAATTAATGCCATAGGCAACCTCTCAGGGTAACTAAAACAGATCAGCTAAACTAATGCATCTGTGCTGTTGTGCTACTGTAATCTGATTAGTAAAATGTTCTCTGCACAATCCAAAAGACAGCATAGGATGGAGGCAGAGACGTACCTAGGCTCCCTTGCGCCCTTGGCACCCCTGCCATCCCTTGCCCTCTAGGCAATCATTGGCTCTCTTTGTCTTTCTTCATGATTTTTGTGCCCACCCATGGCAGGGGCCAACCTAGCCAACCACTAGGTACCCCCCTGGATGGAGGTCAAAACTCATATTAACCACTCGACATTTTTAAAGCTTGCCCATAGGCTTCCATTTGAAATTTCACATTTTTTTTTTATGAAGCTATAATAATCATGGAATTCGTCATAGGTCAAATTCTTCCCCAAAGCATTACAGAGGCAACTTTATTCATCTAGTGAAAGCTTCCCTAATAAAAACCAAATTGTTGAACTGTGTTTAGTTTGTTCGGGGTGGGTTTTTTTTGGAGTGGTGATAAATTGAACAGCCGCTCTGAGTTTTTGAAACATGAAGTAAACCAAGAAGGAAAACAGAGCTGGTTCGCTCAAAATGGCTGGTTTTCCATGCAGTAAAGCATGGCATAATGTAATGGGCTCATGCATACATGCCTTTCTGCCCATATAGCATTTAATGAGCATATCTGTTTAGGCCATTCTTGTGTGTGTGTGCATAAAAGTGTCTTTTGAAATTAATATCTCAGATAGGTACTTGAAGCCAGACACTCTTAAAGTACATGGAAGCAGAATGTTGTGAGCATACAGTATTTTATTCCTTGAAAATATTCAGGATCCGAGAGACTTAAGTTGTTGAGTTATGGCACTGAGCTCACCGTTGTTGACGCTTTCTGGTGAATTGTTTATTGCTGCTAAGTGTAAGTGCAATGGCTCCTTAGTTCAGCTTTGCAACTGGAGGCATAAGCTGCCTTGAAGATAGTTGGCGAAGGTTTAGATTTCTTTCCCACCCTTCACTGTGACGTCTCTGGGTGGGTTACAACAATTTAAAAATACAGTACTAAAAGCATTTAAAACAAATTACAGTCAAGAGAATAGGCTTGATCCTAAAATATGTTTATTAGGTGTTCACTCTTACCTGCACTGTGATGTGTGCTGCATACTGCGAACTTGCCTCTCCAGGATTTTTTTGAGAGACAGGGAGTTATCCAACTAAACAGTTCTGCCAATGTATACAGTTTTGGCTGCACAGTGCAACTCTCCCTCCCCCCCCCCCCGTCTCCCTGTGGACCTGCTAAATCTCATATAGGTTTCCTTTCAACCCTTTGGAACAGATTAACAGGCTCCCAGTACGTTTCCGAGCACAATTCAAAGTGCTGACCTTTAAAGCCCTAAACGGCCTCGGTCCAGTATACCTGAAGGAGCGTCTCCACCCCCTGAGGTCCAGCGCCGAGGGCCTTCTGGCGGTTCCCTCATTGCGAGAAGCAAAGCTACAGGGAACCAGGCAGAGGGCCTTCTCGGTAGTGGCGCCCGCCCTGTGGAACGCCCTTCCAGCAGATGTCAAAGAGATAAACAACTACCTGACATTCAGAAGACATCTTAATGTGATATTTTACTGTATTTGTGGTTTTTATGGAAGCCGCCCAGAGTGGCTGGGGAGGCCCAGCCAGATGGGCGGGGTATAAATAATAAATTATTATTATTATTATTATTATTATTATTATTATTTAGGGAGGGAACAGGGGGCAAGAAATTTTCATTGTGCAGCTAGAGGGCCCTATACTAGTGGGACTCTTTAGTTGGGTCCAGTCCACAGTTTTCTGCCTTTCAATGTGGATTTGAGCCACATCACTGATACTTGGAAGGCTCTCCTATATGAATGTATCCATACTGTACTGAACAACACTGTCTTGCTTATTTCTGAAATGCCTTTTTTCCCCCTTCACCAGAAAACTTCAGCACAGAAGTTGGCCTCTTGGAGCTGATTGGAGATCCCCCACCAGACCAGATAACCAAAGTGTATGGTCCAGACAACAGCCCAGGCTATGTGTTTGGACTGGATGCCAACACTGGACAAGTGGCACGTTACCACCTCCCCAGCCCGTTTTACAGAGACTTCTCGCTCTTGTTCCATGTGCAGCCCACCACAGACAAGGCAGGGGTCCTTTTTGCTATTACAGATGCCTCCCAGTCAATCATTTATGTTGGCGTGAAGCTATCAGAGGTGAAAGATGGAAAACAGCAGATCATCTTCTATTATACGGAGCCTGGCTCTCAGAACTCCTATGCCGCTGCTGCATTCACAGTGCCTTCCCTAGTCAATCAGTGGACTCGCTTTGCCATCAGTGTGGAGGATGAGGAAGTCGTTCTCTACGTAGACTGCGAGGAGTTTGAGCGGGTCCGTTTTGAACGCTCGCCTGATGAGATGGAGCTGGAAGATGGCTCAGGGCTTTTTGTGGCACAAGCTGGAGGAGCTGATCCCGATAAATACCAGGTGAGCATGGACTTACACCAAGGTATTCTTTTCAGTGAAAATGGTCACAGGCTGATGTGAGTTCACAGTGAACAGAGAGTGTTGGAATACATAATTTGGCCTTGTGTGATTCAGTAGACCAAGGAAGTGGGAACAAGCAAAATAAAAATAAAAATCCACTGACATGTTGTTGGCTTACCCAAAGTTTCTATCAAGGAGCTTTCTCCTTGCTCTTGTACTCAGGCTGCCTCATCCTCTAATTTCCCATCTGCATTTGCCTTTTACTAGTGAGAAAAGAGGCCCAGTAAGGAGATGGCAATTCAGAGATACAAGAATAGTGAGGTTTTCCCCTGTGAATTATTAATTTGCAAGCCTACCAGACATCTCCTGGGCATTGATCTGTTGTGGGATCACTCACTGCTTTTTATAGAAGCATCTGTTTATTTTGGGATGAGAATTTGCCCATTCTCTTATTTATGCATGCAAGGACCTCACCAGAGCATGGAAAAGAGCCTCTAGTCTAACTAGGGGTTCTTAACCTGTGTGTGTTTCCTTATATATAGATCAAATTCAGCATGCATGATCATTATCTCAGTTTATGGAGAACTGTCTGTATATATGTGTGTTTTGTGCAGCTGACAGATGGTTGTCTAGTTCCCATGTTTGGCAGCCTCAGTAGACCAAAGTTAGCTCAGTAGTGTAATGTTACTGAATATGATTTCCTGGATGTTTCAGCTGCAGAATGTAGGTTAGTTTGTAGAAATTTTGATTTTTGTGGTTTTTAAATCTTTTTTGCCTGTACCCATTTTACTTTGGTGCGTATGCTCATTATGCACATCTATCAATGAACACTGAAATATATTTTGATGTTTCTTTTTTTATAAAAAACAAACAAACCACACCAACCCAATGAATTGCCATTGTGAAGAATCTGATGAGGAATATATGGAAGTAATTATAGCCAGTACTTATAAGTGACAGTGTCTTTTGAAGTCTATCTTTCTTTTTGCAGAAAGAGATTATTTTGTTAACTTTGTGAAGAGCTTTAAAAATGAATCTGAATAATCATTCCAGTGTATCATCCAGAGTGAAAAACAAAGGGGAAGTAATTAACATTTTTCACCATCAAGTTCATTTCCAGACACTGGCTTAATTTGTCAGTCTAGTGACCCCTGTGATTCGTACTTGGCCCTCCCCACTGAGATCAAATCCATTGCTGCATTCTTCTTTTGCGGGTGGTGGTGGTGGAGGAGGGTGGCCAGAATTTTCTACAGCTGATGTCTGCAGACAAAAGCATGGGGTATTTCTACCCAAGCCTTGTTGACAACTGATTTGAAAACGTGATAAATGCTACTTTTGCTGCTTTTCAGCACAGATTGCCTTGGGGAGCAGTTTCCCCTGCCCACTCAGTAACAGATGTGGATATTCATATGGGATACACACAACAGATACTTTCTTTAGTCTGCTGCTACCAGAATGCAAGAGGAATGTTAAACAGTAGCTGCAGGTGACTGAACTAGAAGTTCTTACATGTTCTTACATAGCACATTGGTAAACTGTGGAATTTGTTCCCATGAGAAGTAGTAGTGGCCACCAACTTGGATGATTTTAAAAGAGGATTATATAAGTTCATGGAGGATGGGCTATCAATGGCTACTAGCCAGGATGGTTATGTATGTTCTGTCCTCCCTGTGGGGAAGCAGTATGCCTCTGAATACCATTCACAAGTGGGGAGAATGCTTTTGCACTCAGGTCCTGCTTGCATCGGGTTTGGCCATTGTGGGAACAAGATGCTGAACTAGATGGGCCGTTGGTCTGATCCAACAAGACTCCTCTTACAGTACAGTACAAAAAGACTTGATGAGACATAATGGGAGATTAATTTATTTACTGGAAAGAGCAAGGGAGCAGTAAATGCCAGCAAGTATGATTTTTGAAAATATGTGTCAACTCTGGTTTGTTTCAAAGAACAAAATCGGGAGGAAACTTTTATTTTGCACCATCTGCAAAACAGACCGATTAGAACACAACTCGTTACCCTCCCTGTCCCAGGCATCCTGCCTGTGAGCGTAAAATCAGACTCCAGATGGGGAAACATTCCATGTAATAAGTCAAAGGGTAACTTCGTCTTGGGTCAAGAAGAGGATTAGAGTCATCCATGGCCTGCAACAGGGTTTGGATGGAAAATACAAAAATAGGCTTGACCCCTGTGAGTGTACACAGGTTTTTGCGTGTTTTAAAAGATGATGACTAGTTTTACTCTAGAGCTGTGCCAGTGAATGTTTATCCATTTAGAAATCTTTCTGAAGAGGTTGTTTGGAGTACTGTGGATCTGGTGTAAATCAAAGAGTTTCAAAATATGCGGTTATCCTCCCACCTCGAGTCTTTGTGCGCCTACCTTTCAAAAGCAACAATTCCAACTCTATATAATGTACAAAATTTATCTCAGGGACTCTTTCCCAGTTAGGTGCTACCCAGGTTCCCATGCCATCTTTTCTCTTCTGGATGTGTGGAGAATGGAGCCCCTTTTAGCTTGGAGGGAGACGAAATCATTTGAGGCAAAAGGGGTGTGGTCATCATTCACCCCCCCACACACACCAGTGAAGGCTTACATAGGGAATCCGCAGCACACAAAGACAGATATTGCCACTTCACTTGGGGTACAGCAGAAGGCCTCATTTAAGCACTCTACATTTGGAAAGTTAAGGGTTTCTTTAATTCCATAAGAGATGCTTTGGTTCAGCTGCGCTCTTCACTTGGTTCAGGTATGACTGGTACCCTCCATCAGAAGTAGTTTAGCTTCTATTTCTACCTGAAATGCCCTCACATTGGTGTGTTGTGTGTTACAGGGTAATATGTTTATGCTGATGCACTGATGCGGTGGGTGATTCCATATCATCCAACACTGTTGAAGGGCACAGTCAATACTACATGGGGTTCATACTAGTTTGTGCAGGATGCCAGTGAGATGCCAGTTAGAATGAGCCTCAGTTCCTTGAGTTTAGACATAGCTTGTTCTATGTTCATAGAAGTTTTTAGGCCCCCCCCCAGTGAAGCAGGTAACATGTGAGCCTGTGGCTCATGCAGGCTTGTTGCTAAAGTTAAACCATGGTTTGTCATTATATCTGGATTGAGCCAGTGTGAACTGGCATATTCAATGCCATCACAGTGAATTGTGGGTTGACCTACCACAAGTCAAAAGTCAACTTCGGATCAGAGTTTATGAAGCTAGTTTGTTTTCACTGATAGTTAGGTTTCACAACGATAGTTAAGATTAATTGCAGTTTAGGATTTGGATGGAATGTTAAGCTATGTTAAGCTAAACTGGAATTGGAAGCTTCCAATCTCATCTTCACCGCCACACTGGAGGATGTGTATGGAGGTGCACATGAGCTTAAGGCTCACTGTGGCTTGTCTTCATACCACTAAAACATCATTTAGCATTACATGCAGACAGGGCATATATGTTTTGGATTGAACTTTTAGGAAAGAATTTGTTGTGCTTCAGATGTATACAGTAGTTGTAAAGACTAAATAAATGCTAAGGAAGTGTGGATTATCTTCAGGAATGCAAACAAATAGTAGCATCCTAACAAAGCTAATGGATGAAAGATTGTTGAGAAGATTCTACAGCTTATAAACACATGCAGCATTTTTCTCCTTTAGAGTGGGAAAAATAAGGGAATTAATATTGATCACTCTCTGTTCTTGACACCAAGGATTTGGCATAGAAAGAAACTTGAAATCCTAGTCAGGAAAACATAACCATATATAGGCTCTGAAATCCAGATATTTAAAAGAAAAATTGGGAACTTGGACTTCGGTATACATTTTAAAACACCCTTGGCCTAGTGCTGACTTGAAACAGCAGGGTATGTTTCACAAAAAAAACCGCCTTCAGCCCTATTCTCCCATGAAATGCACCTCTTTCTTTTTCTTGTTACAAGTTTTCATAGGAGTTGCAAAGCAGGGTGAACACACTTAACCTGCTGAGAAGTGAGGTCAAGAAACATTGCCTTCATTTTGATTTGGCTACATAACATCATCGGAAAGCTTTTATGACATTCCTGCAGAACTGAATGTGATGCGCTCTTTGATAACATTCTGCTGCCTATAATATTATGGCGTGTCTGGAATTGCTTCTGGAACAAGCATGTGATGGTTTGTTTGAGGTTGTTTTAGCCAATGCTACATATCAAGGAAAGGACCAGTTTCAGGGAGACAGTGAATAGCATACCAAAAAGGTAATCAAAGGGGGCTTGTGAATATTTCTTCCTTGCAAAAGATTATGAGAAACCCAAAGCTGGCCCATGTACTCCATAATACCTGCTGCACCTTGTTTCCGCCAGCAGCTTCCTTGTTCTCTTCACCCTCAAAATGAAGATTGGAATGATGAGCAGTGGGAGGATTTTAGAGCGATCACAACAAATTGTTTTCCTGATTTCTTCACAGAAGGCTGTCCTGTCCTTAACTGCTCTCTCTTAAGAATAAGAGCACCTTGTTTGTCTGTTCTCCCCACTTTTGGTCGTGCAGCTACTTGAAGCCTCTGGCCTGTCCTTGCCTGCCTCCTGTTTCTACTCTCTTGCCCCAAGAGCAGGAGGTGATGATGTATTGTGTAGTGTATTTACAGTGAGGTGAGGTACGTAAATCCTGCACTTGAACATAAAGGCCTGGCAGTCTCCCAGATGAAGATCTCACTGTGCATAGAAATGTTCGCTTCTACCTGGCAGGAGCATAATACACGTATGGGAAAGGAAGGGAGGGGGCCAGAGTCTTGGCTGTGTCAAATTGGTATCTATCAAAAAGGCAAGGAGAAAGGGTTAGTGGCAGTCTTTAAATGTAAGACCGTTTTAGAATGCTGGTGCTTTATAGTTCTTGTTTCATACATGATCAAGAAAAGGCAGTGCTGCTGTTGGCTCCCCAATGATAAATATGAGCTAAGTGTGAGGAGTGGTTGACTGCCTCCTTCAATTCTGCCCATCTACTGTATTCAACATCAGAATCTATACTATGACTGTTGGACCCACTATTGGTCTCACCCACTCAGTTTGCTGGAGCCTGTCTTTGCATGCGGTGGAAGTCCCAAACTCTCCAAGGGTTTGAGACCCCACAGCTACCCTCATGTAGTTTATCCAGCCAGTTGAATCTGCTTCCCAGGTATGGCTGTTGTTGCATGCTGACATTTTCTAGGAGCCGCAGGTGAGAACTGGGTGCAGGTTGAGGACCAAGTTGGACAAACTACCCCAGAAGGACGACATCATGTCCCCCATCAGAGGTGCCACCCCTCCTCTAACACCCCCTAGACCACAGTGGCATCCACTATACCTCAATTTATCCTCCAAATCACACTTTGGATGTTTGTTTGAATCGAGCCATTGCATAAATGGGTCTTCAAAGATTGCTCCTTTCTAGAGGCTCCCTGAGCTGAGATTTGATTTCAGGTTTCCTGAGACCAAATTAAAGCACTTCTGTACCACAAAATTGGTACCACCTTGGCTATCCATCATCTAGAGCCATCAAGTCAGGAGAATAGAAAGATTCAACATTGTAAGTCCTCTGATCCATCACTGGCGAAGAGGCAGTAGTGAACTGATAGTGGAGATACCTGGAGCTTTTAGCAATATTTCTTTGCAGCTAATTTTTTTACCACACATGCCTCATTAAAACTATTGCTGCTTGTGAACAGGAAAGAAAGGAACGTGTGTCATTGGTTCTTAGCTGATGTAAGACCGATCAGTCTGCTGTTCACCAAAAACCTTGGTTTGCTTCAGTTCTCAGAAGTTAGGATGGAATCTGCTGATCTGAGCTATTCCTAAATGTTCATAATTTTTGTTGAAAGCAATCTCTATGTAAGCAATTTCACTAGCCACCAGAGAGGCTGAGTGAAGCAAAGGTGATCTGCACAAATTAAAGCAGAGAATGTGTGTGGGTGCATGCATTTGTAACAGTTTACTGAAATATGCTTTTGAGTTATGGGACAGGCTGTTTTCCTGCAAATGAGGGAGTTGCTTGGCTTTTGCAAGCATGGAAGAAGGAAGATGGCAGGGAGATCACTCCTGTTTGCATGCTCTCTGTGCTATGAAAAAGCCTTTGAGAGTCTACTGGAGAATAGCTTTGTAGGGGCAGCTGCACACATAGAACTTTGGGTAAAAGCTTTATCTTGTCCTCCTCTGTGGCTTTTGTCAGTGACCCCCATTAAATTGGCTCAGTCGGCAGGCTGGAGCAGGAATGTTCCGTTAGATTTAAGGGGCAGCTTGTTGGCTGATGGTCATGCTGTGCTCTCAGCTTCCTTCCAAATTGTAAACTCACATGGAATGGATCCACTGTAAAGTTTCATCTAACAGATGATCTTTTTTTAATTGTGCCTGGAGAAGAATGATCCCTCACCCCACCCCTTGGCTCTGGAGAACTGACATTGCCTAAAAGCCACCCCTTTGTCTGTCTAACAGTCTGATGAATCACAAAATATGAATCACATTATAGGGCTGCATAGGAACAAGTCATCACCTCTTTACCTGCAGAGCAAAGGTTCAACTCAAGCAAGGAACCAGTGGGCACACTGCAGTGTAATTATTAGTGGTACCCATCAGCCTGATTTGAAGTGTAGCTTTATCTCAAACTCAATTATGGGCATGAGTCACATATTTGTTTAAGGGGGGAAGCTAGTGTCTCCCCACATATTTAAAATATTTAGGTTTGCTTTGGATTCTGATAAATGTGAGCTGGGTGAATGGGGGCATCAGCTTCACTGTAACAGTATGTGGTGGGGACAGAAAAGGTTCACATTTCTCCTCTAAACGTTCCTTCCAGAAGTCAGTCTTTCTTTCTTTCTTTCTTTCTTTCTTTCTTTCTTTCTTTCTTTCTTTCTTTCTTTCTTTCTGTAGTAATTCTCAATCTGTCAAAAATGATGGAACAAAGTTGTTAAAACTGCTTTTATAAACTAGACCATAAAGGAATGAAACTGTCTTTTAGTCCATTCTTAACTCCTAAGATCTGCATGTGTGCCCAGGACCTAAGTGGTTAGGATGTTACATGCTCACAGCTGCTCCTGATCAGCATTGCAAAACATGATGAAGCCTTTGGAATGTATCTGAGGCAAGTAAGGCAGGTGTGAACATTGTAGCATTCAGGTATTGGGTTGCCACACTAGACATTACACCCCCACCCCATGTGTGTGTGTGTGTGTGTGACAGACAGACAGACAGACAGACAGACAGAAACACTGTACCACCCCAAATGATGCATCCTGATGCTTGTTTGCTTCTCAGGCTGCAAAGATTCAGGGGGGAAAATGATAGTTCATATGAGACTTGTGGGTGCTGGGAATGCTGAATCTGTGTGCTTGACCACCCAAAAACCTTATTAGAAAGAACCATAGATTTTGAAGAGACCAGAAAGAAATATAAAGTCCATCTCTCTGCCACAAGGGACGTTGCTTGCCAACCTCCTTCCCACATGGTTTTTGTTCTCCTGCCTTAAATAATTTACATTGGATGCTAAAGTTTTGATCAGCGTTGGTGGGATATCTCTGGTCTACAATGAGAGATCAATGAACTGTTTGCTTTAATTAGAAGTGATACAACAACCATTGCAGCTTGTGCCAGGGGGACTCTGTGAAACAGAGCCATTGCCATTGGAAATATGAGCAAGCTGCGTCTGTGTTGGAAATGAGTCTTGGCTTATAATCAAGTAGGAAATGTAATCAATCATTAGGGTCCCAGGCCTCAGGGTTGTACTCCTCCACAAATGGGCGTGGTGCTCTCTGCTTCATGGAAGCTAAAAAAGTAATGATGCCTGTGTTTCTGGTTTCGCAGGGTGTAATTGCAGAATTGAAAGTGAAAGGAGATCCTCGCGCAGCTGATGTCCAGTGTGAGGAAGATGATGATGATTCTGATATGGTAAGTGATTCTGATATGGTAAATGGCTCAGGATTTGACCATATTAAAGCTGTTGTATATTGGGGTGGTTCAGACATACTGCTACTAAACCATAATTTAGCAGTATGAGAAGATGTGGTTAATCTTAACTATGGTTAGTGGAAACAAGCCAAATTCAAAAACTATTGCTTATGAAACTTTTTGTTTTCACAAAAAAGAGTTGAGATAAACCACAGTTTAGGATTCAGATAACTTGCTAAACTGTAGTTAATTTGAAGTGGAAAGTTTCAATCTTCTCCTTGTGGCAGATCAATAATCAGTCTAGATCAGTATTTTCTGAAGGCATACCTCTTTAGCCAGGCTTTTGGGAGGGTGTGGTAAGAGGCTAGCCAGTCTCACCTTGTTTATATTTTTCATTGTTTTTGTGTCTATGTGTTATGGTTTTATATTTGCTATTTCTTTGTTACCTTTATGATGTATACCTTGTCCTGGGATTATGTGATAAAGGGCAGGCTTATAAATTGCACTAAAAAAAAAAAACAAAACCCCTCAGTTTGGCAGACTCTCACAATGCTGTGGTTTATCTGACACCACAAAGTCAGACCGCATGGTGCCAGATAGGCAGTAGGATTTGTGCAAGCTGCTCTGGATAATCTATAGAATGCAGAAGTTTAAATTAACTCCTGAAGAAGGAACTTCTGTTCCGAAATGCACTGAGCTGTAATAAACCTTAATTATTGGCAATTTTGAGAACTAGTTTCTCCCTTTTGCATTCTCTCTGGTACAGTGGTACCTTGGTTTAAGAACAGCTTAGTTTGTGAAAAACTTGGATTAAGAACGCTGCAAACCCGGAAGTAGGTGTTTTGGTTTGTGAACTTTGCCTTGGAAGCAGAACATGTTCCGCTTCCTGTTGAATGTGTTCCGTTAGTAAATTGAGTCCCCCGCTGCTATGGGAAAGCACACCTTGGTTTAAAAATGCTTTGGTTTAAGAATGGACTTCCGGAACAGATTAAGTTCGTAAACCAAGGTATCACTATATGTGTGCCTTCCTCGTAGTCAAAACAACCCGCCTTCCTTACATGGAATGAGAAGGATGAAGTAAATTAAGGAGTTGTTATCCCAGAATAATGTATAGGAATCCCTTACTGTGAAGAGGAACCTCTTGGGACTTGATTCACAAATCCCAGGAAGTCATTGCAAAATCAGAAGACTTGTGCTTTTGAGAGTTTGAGGACCCTTTTGAAAATTTCTACTCTCTTATTAGACCATAGAAAGTAGTGTGCTCACTGGATTAAACTATTTGGTTTCCAGGTCCTCACTTGTTAGTATTTCCATTGGCCAGTTAAAATATTTCTCATCTTAAAGTCAACAAAGAGCAAGACTGCAGTGGTGTTTGTTTATGCAATGAATTTCTATGCCACTTTTCTTTAAAACAGTGGCTGCTTACAAGTTTAACAGACTGTATCTGCCACTAAGATATTTTATCATAAAACCCAAGCAAATTAGGAAACCATTCAGTTAAATGCCTTGAAAAAACCATCTTCGTTTGCCTCCAGAAGACCAGAAACATCTGATGTCAAAGGGTTCCTGCAGGAGGGTGAGCCGTAGGAAGAGAATAGTTAAAAAGCTCTGTCACCTGCCACTGCCGATTTAACCTGGTTGGCAGGGATAGAAGCCTATAGCAGAGACCCTCCTTGGCCACTTAGAGAAGAGATAAGCTTGTAAGAAGCCATAAATGTTGAGAGAAGACACCACTTCACAATAGCTGAATGTGGCTTGAGGATTAGTTTTCTGCATATGGTTGATATATTTTTACACCAAACTTCTGTTGCTATGCTCTAGCCCGGCTATTGCATTTCATAGGTTTTTTCCCCCAGGGAAACAATTGACTATACTGAATTCATTAATCAAGTGAGTGCAACCATCCTTCATTTGCATCCTCTGCTTACCTTTATCTTTCATTTAAACAAAAACCTCTTTAGATATCTGGAGATGGTGGAAGTGGAGCTGAAGAAAGGCCGCAGCCGTCAGAAAAGGTAAAGGTAAAGGTGAGTTCTAGTCCGTGTTCCTGATGTTCCTCTGCCTTGCCTTAACTTTCCATGCTCAAATGTACTTTCTAAAATCCTTGTGTGAGTTATCCTTGCTGTTAGGGTTGATGCATATGGGGCGGCTATTATTATTATTCACTTTTATGCTCTGGTTGTGACAAATGGGTGGTCTCGTTGCACGACACCACTCAAACCCACACCGAGGAAATTGATAATGTTCCGCAAAGTAGTAGCATCCGCTTGTGGTGAGCGAGTCGGATGACTCATTTGCCACAAGTATGGGGCTGCTGGAGGCAGAGGAAGAAAAGTGGTCCTTATGAACTACTCGATCACTTGTGTCAGTCTTACTACATTTCCAGCAGGGAAATGCAAAAGATGTGTAGTGTAGCAAAGAAGAACCACCTCTAGCCATGACGACAGCAGAAAGTTACCCATTTTGTGTGTGGCATCAGTATATACTGAAGAAGATAAAAAGCAAGGATGTGTGAGATGATTAAGGTTACCGTCAGAGGCAATATGCCTGTGGACACCAGTTTCCGGGAATCGCAAGTGGGGAGAGTGCCGCTTTGGGGCTTCCCATAGGCATCTAGTTGGCCAATAGGCATCTAGTTGACTTCTTCTGCTCTTCTGTCCAGTCCCATGGTACATGGCACTTTGTGATCTTTCAGTCTAGTTCATGCAGCAGAAGTTGGGGGGGGGGGAGGTAAAAATGATAAGAAAAAACATTGTGCTCTGAAAGGTGCAATGGAACTTGAAAAGCAAAGCTGGCATCTTTTACTTATTATCATCAACTTGAGAAAGAAAGCTGATGTCTTTCTTAGTGCCCTGAACCACAGGGTACCTGGCGGCATGTCCTGCTGGAGGGCACAATCCCACAGCAGATGCTAGGACGCAGTCTGGCAGGCCAACAAGTCCAAAGTTCAGTCAGACTAGGTTCCTGCCTCTGCAGCCGACCCAGGCATCAGGGCACCTGCAGGCCAGCCCCTCGCAAGCACAGTCCCATGAGAGGTCCAGAGGCATCCAAGTCAAGGTCCATCAACATGGGCAGTTGAGCAGACACAGCACCTGTTGCCCTTTTCTAATCTGCATGCTGATAGCAGCATCTGGGCTTGAAGAGTCACGTGACCCTCACCTGCTCCAGCTGAGGAATCACACACCTTCTCCCAGACCTAGCGAGTCCCACCTGGGCAGCTAGTGAGCTGGGCTGTTGGTCCTTGCCTGCTTCAGTCACCAATATCATCTCCCCCCCCCCTGCTCCCTATGCCTCCAAGCCTGCCATGATCATGGAGATGGGGGCCCCCCTGGCTCTGGTGAGGGGTCCTGCTGCTCTGGTTCCTGTGCACTGACCCTCACCTCCTTGCCATCCTCCGTCACCCTGTGAGTACTTCCTACACCATCTTTTCCTTCCCCATCCCCAGCTTGCCCAGATGTGCCCAGTCCTGGCTACACCCCTTGTCAGGATCCTCTTCCTCCTCCCCATCGTCCTGCCAGTTCATGACACTTAGGGTCCATCCACACTTTGTCCTGTGATTTCTAGTATTTTGTATCAATCTATTATCATGGGTCCAAGAGAGGTGTTCTGCTTTTGTTCTTTGTCCCTCCACTTCCCCTGGGAAAACCCACTATTTACTGCTGCATTGGAACAGACATCAATCCACAGAAAACCCTATTCTAAACCTGGGAATTGTGTTGGGGCGGTCTGCTTCCACCTCCTTTCCTTCTTTCTGCCCCTGCCCCTGTTGGATATTTTTTTCCAGTTGCCTCTCTAACTTTGAGCAGCATGCTTCTCTGCATGCTTAATTTTTTATTTTACTTTTCCTTGTTTAGTCCTCGTATAGAATTGTGATCAAATAATATATGTGCAAAACATGTTCATGTTCTGCTTGTTTGCTTTGATTGGTTGTGATGGTTCCAAAAACAGCTTTATTTTCTGTCTTTAATAATATGGATCAGAAGAGTCCTTGCTCCTTTTGTGGATGCCAAATGATTGCCTGATTATCCGGTTTTCTGATTCTCAGGTTCTCTGATTTTCTGACTCTGACATAGGTGGGTGGAGCTGAAGGTGGAAACAACATGAAAAGCGAACTATTGATTTCAGGAATAATGAATGGGAAAACATGGGGTTTCAGGGGTCTCTCCCCAAGTAAAATCTCAGGCAAAAATCACAAGTGGGAACACCCAGCCCCGGACCAATTTGAAAACAGGGCACAGAGGTGTAGACTTTAGGAAAAGTGTGGCTGGATGACAACCGGATTTGTTTTTGTATTTGCTACATTTGCTTATTGAATGTCAAAGACACACACCGTAGCAAATCCAGCTTCAGAAGTTTAAAATGTGTTTTTTTTGTGAAAACTCCCTTAAACATCTGGCTTACTCCCCTTAGGAAGTATATATTTGGGGAAAGAAAGCCAGCACAATGACAGGGACCCCCTTCTTCCTTCAGCTAACCTTGTGCTGAGTTAGCAGAAACCTGAAGCTGGGCTGGATTTCTAATTGCCTCTAAAACACGACTGTACTGCTGTAAGGAGAAAATACATAAGAGCTACAAGGAACCTTGAACACCTGGTAAATAAGTGTTGATTTTCCTTTGAGCAGCGAAGGGTGAGATTCTTTATGTAGCATTAAGTTGAAGAGGTCAGGGTGGTGATAAATGGAAAACTTGGGAAGATCAGCACATGCCAGCCAAACTTTTTCTGGTGCATATGCGCACCTCTTACCGTCCCACACATTCTGCTCATGCAAGTAACTTCATGCTATAACTTCTTGCCTTAACACAAGGGTCATTTCAACAAGGAAAGGGGTCTCTGCCCAGTGTGTTATTTCATTTATAAGACAATGATCTATGTACTGTGTAATTAGAACATTTGTAATGTTCTAATTTGATTTCCTCCTGCTGCTTTGTGTTTTACTTAGCAACAGCAGTATGCTGAGCATTTTATGGAAAAGAAAAGTGATGTAGCTCCTGTCCAGAGAAGTTACAATCTGCAAAGCAGGGATAGGAAGGGGCCAGGGTTTGGGACCTTACTATTATTTTATTATTTGTTAGCATTAGTAATGGAAATGTAACAAATAACAACAACAACAATTTGTTATTTTATTTAATAATTTGTTATTTTATTATTAATACACTGCCCATCTGAGAAGAGTTGGGTGGCAGTGGAGAAAAAGATAAAATGGGATTAGAGTGACACTCCCTCTTTCTGTGACTTCTGTTTGTTTAAATTTGTTTTAATACTGAATTTTAAATTGCTGTTACCTGCCCTAAGACCTTATTTCTGCTTGCCTGATGGATCATTCCTCCCCACTCCATACCGTTCTGGAGCTTCTCTCAATTTTCTCCTGAGACAGTTGGGGGGGGCATGGGGGTACACAGAGGGAAGAGAGGGGAGAAGCCCCATTGTACTAGTGCAAGTCCTTGCATTTAACTTGTTAGTTAAATCCAGCCCTCTTTGAGTTTTATTTTCTACTACATAATGAATGAGACTGTTGTTGTCTTCTGGATAGTTCCTGGAAGTTCCTGGATTCCTGCATTTGCTTCTGGATAAAGAAGGGCTAGTCTCAGAAGGCACAGAGTGGGGAGGAAGTGTGCACACCAAGCTTTAATAAGTGATAACCAGTGTCCAGAATCTTGCTTGAAAGCAAACGGGTTGCCGGTTTTGAAAAGTGATCAGTGTCACCCACTTCTCTAAATTCAGCCAAATTCTAAGTTCGGCCGCAATGCCGGTGATGGCATTTTTACTGGCAACAACTTCTGAAGAGTCTTCAAGCACTCCCCATGTGCAGCTCATTGCAATAACAGTTAGCAGTTGCCAGGATATGAACGAAGCTGGCAAGTTTCTCAACAAAGAGAGCTGCAAGTTGGTGTTATCACTGTGTATATAGTGTACATATGGTATGCCCATGCGTTTCTTTGTTTTTCTATACACTAAAGCCACAGCTTCAAGCATTGTACATTTCAGTTACCCGAAAGAGGATTTCAAGAGTCCAGAGATGATCTGCTAGTTATCCTCTTTCCACCAGATGTGCGGTGCAGCCTGGAAACTTGCCCCTTTGTGCTAATCCAAATAATGTGTCCAAGCTTAGACATCTGTATGATTGAGGATATGAGGTTTTTCCAGGGCAATAATGTTTTGAGGCAGCTGGTCAAGCTGGACTCCTCATTTCCTACTAATGGAGGATCGCTGCTGTTGGGTTTTTGGCAACCTCCAAGCATTTGGCTAGGCACAGCATACCAGGCATGCTGCTGATTGCTTTCAGTGGTGCGTCACATAATCCTAGACTCTGCTAACTTTCTCCTTCTTCGGGTTTCCTCTTTGTCTCGCCCACATCTGATTACCCACATCATGGTTAATCCCGTCGTCCCCCCCCCCCCCAAGCTAGTCCAGCAATAATGTGTATGTGAGCAGATTGTTGGGTGTTTGCTCCTGGCACACCAATGCAACGTTTTGGATGATGAAATACAGGCAAATGTGGAAATATGGGCAAATTAAGTGCAGTCCAATAGCCTTTTCCACCAGACCCACAAACCTTGCCTTTCTGGACTGATGACGAGTATCTGTGTTTTTTCTCTCTGCAAAAAAACATATTGATGTGAGCAAAAAATATTTGCACTTTGAAGAAAATTGCTCTTCCTGAACCTCATATGTTTGGTCACAATAACATTAAAGCATCTTTACTGCAACTTTTATAAAAATAATTACAATGATTTTTCTTCCTTCTCTGTAGCAACAAGCTTTATTGCTTTGTAGCAAGACTGCACAAACCCCTTGATCCCTAATCAGTGTATCTTCTGCATCACTAACACTTTAAAATAATTTACTGAACAGTTGCATGGCTTAGAATCCAGAGGTCCTGAGCTCTGCCCTGGTCCATCAGTCATAGCTCTACAGTGCCGAAGCCATTCCAAGCTGAGGCAGGGAGCCCGAGGTGAGGCAAAATGAGATTTTCCCATTTGAGTCAATGGAAAGGGAATTACTTATGCCAGGCTCTGTCCTGACTTTGATTTCTGGCATTTCTGTCTGGATCCTTGGACCGAGACAGGTTAGTCAGGATCTGGTGTAGCTGTGCCCCTCACCTACGACTCTACCTCATTTTGGGAGGATCCATGGTAGGAATTCTGCTGATGGGCAGCTACACCTTTCTGTGACACTTGCTACCATTTTGGCAGCAGTGTTTTTGGTAAGAGGCAGCAATTTCCCACTTCCGGTGGCATTGGGAGCTCTTCTGCATCGTCCTAAGACCCTATAGCTGGGAAATTCATGAGTGCAGCATTATACTTTCCCCATTCAGTTTTAAAGCTTGCATTATTGACACAGATGGCATTTAATGTCTAGTTCCTGCTGTTTTGCCCCCCCCCCGCCCCCATTCATGTTGCTATTTAGCACATTTTGCACACTAATTTTCTTCTGCAAAATAAGTTCATGTTTGACATCAACTCCAGGGATTGAGGTCTTTTTGAAATACCCTTTATGTCTAATTTGTTGAGTCTGTATTCTGTTCACGCATCAAACATGGGGATGTTTTACAGCTCTCTGTGAGATCTTTAACGTTTTCCTCCCAGATGGTAGCCTCTGCAGTAGCATACTGTTTCTTGCCACACATTGACAACACATGCTTTGAATTTGCCACTCTTCCTTGTATCTTATTAAAGATGGGTAACAGCATCCCCAGAAATGTAGTGTCACTTCCTTGTTCATGCAGCTCTTTGTAAAAATATACATTTAAAAATCACCACTAGTATGTCCACAGGGTAGCTGATGGATGGTGCTTGGAGCCTATTCATTTCTCAGCTGCCTTGTGTGTTTTCCTGCAAAAATTAGATAACTTGAAAGTTTTCCTTTCCTTCCTTTTTGCATGGGATTACCATTAATCTCTGCCTGGCTTTGAGATAAGAGCCATCCTCCCAGCCAGAACTAATGCAAGATCAAGTTGCAAAAACAACCACTTCATTGCAGAGAATGGCCTTCCCAAGGTTTATTTTTTCAAAGTATATTTTTGCACTTGGTGAAGCCAGCCTGGATTCTGCTCAGCATATAGAATCCTGGACCAACATGACTGAAGTGTTAAATCAATAAACACAAGGGCTTGAGTCAGGGATGTTCTTTCATGTGTGTCTTTAATTTTTCTGGAATAAATGCAGCCATGCACCAACACTCATGATAACTGTACTTTTAAATTGATTCTATACATTGCAGATTAGTCCTTGGAAGCCACTGTGCTTGGATCAGTTCTGAACAAATTTAATAATGAATGGAAATGTAAGGGAGGAGACTCACGAGCACAACAGCCAGTTTGCCCAGAATGTGCTCTTATTTAGCAATGAGCTTAGCAACTCTGTCCTTAGAATTTTCTGTGAGTTTGGCCCCAAATGTTGCAGGACCCAGAATTCACTGTTCAAGCAGAGTGTTGCTTAATGCCTCCTGTATTCAACCTATGTTTAAGGATGCCTATGTGCTGGTAATTCTTGTGGATGTTAGCCAACTACAACCTGTACTCATGACATAATGTCATGATGTCTCTTAAAAGGGGTCTCTGGAGCAGGGGTGTTTAGAACTTGCAATACAGAAAGCCCTGTCACAGAAATGTTCAGTAGCTTTTATGTGAAGACTCATCATCATACATTGCGTTGAAGGAAGAGTTAATGTATGCATGCACATGTGTGCACAAACATGCGCAAGGTGTGCTTTTTATTTTACTCACATTTTAACTATTTATTTCTCCACATAAAGAGCTGCTGATATTTATCCAAAGAAGAGCTGTTGATATTCCTGAGGGTAGAGAGTATAAAATGGTAAAGGAAAAGGACTCCTGACAGTTAAGTCCAGTCGCAGACGACTCTGGGGTTGCAGCGCTCATCTCGCTTTACAGGCCGAGGGAGCCGGCATTTGTCCTCAGACAGTTTTTCTGGGTCATGTGGCCAGCATGACTAAGCCGCTTCTGGAAAAACCAGAGCAGCACATGGAAATGGCGTTTACCTTCCCTCCGGCGTTGTACATATTTATCTACTTGCACTTTGACGTGCTTTCAAACTGCTAGGTTGGCAGGAGCTGCGACTGGAAAACAGGAGCTCACCCCGTTGCAGGGATTTGAACCGCCGACCTTCTGATCAGCAAGCCCAAGAGGCTCAGTGGTTAGACCACAGTGCCACCCCCCATCCCATGGTAGAGAGTATAGCTTCCAATAAAAACAATTATGCAAAAGGAATTGTGGTTTAGCCGTCAGAGCTACACTTCTCAGCACCTTAACAAATCACCGTAACCAGGGTTGGACATCTGTGCTACACTGGCTTCCTTTGTAACAAATTGCAGTAACCCTGTGAGGTGCAAGAGAGTGACTGGTCCAAAATCAGCCAAATGAGCTCCGTAGCTGAGCAGCATTAGGATTTTGAACCTGGAACACTCTTAAGCATCATGCCTCACTGGCAAACAGTAGTGTGCAAGTGTTTCATTAATACAGGGAACAATTCTAGTTTCTATCCAATGATGTAAACTCGGACAAAAGATGCTAGACACATGACTGGCTCGAAGAGATTTCCTGACTATCTTCACTTTTTTTCATGCATTTATATGTGGAACATCCATGCCACCCACTGGCCAGAGGTGTAATAGCAGACAATCTGATCTCTGTTTTCTAGACAAATATGTAAAGTTTCTGGGAATTTTGAAACCTCTGGGGGGCGGGTGGAAGAAGTATGTGTGCAATGAATATTTGAATTATATCAAACTTGCATTTACAAACTTCATAACAACACCGAACTTTTCAAAACTGCGCTGTCTTTTGTTTTAAGGCTGCTTTCCTCCCATCTCTGGAGGAAGCCTCATTGAGTTCAGTAGGACTTGCTTTTGAGTAAACATACATAGGATCAGACTGCAAATATAGTAACTGCAGATAAAACCAGCTGTCCTGAAAGTACATTTATTTGCTTGTTTTATTTCTTTTCCATTCCATCCCAGTAAATCATATATCCATGATCAATGTCTCTGAAAAATCTCTATCTCCTGATTTCAAACTTCCATTTTGAGCTTAATCAAACTCAGAAAATGGAAGCTTTGCATGAATTAAACCAACTTTTTTTTTTTGTATATATTTTGAAACATTCAGTAGTTTTTCAGTTGATAGAGAAGACCCGGGAATCTGAGTAAGGCTGTATTATCCCAAAGCATTGCTTCAACTTTGCTGAAACAAAGTTTGTCTGCCAGTTGGACTGGTTTTTCTGAAGATGTTTTGTATTCTGCAACACCTGAAAGTATTTTTCCAACAGCAGTTTTGTGTGTGTTTCCCTCAAAAATTAGATGACAAGAGTTTTCCTTTTATTCTTTTTCTCAAGCAGTTCAAATTTTCCTTGTTATTTTGAGGTGAAGTATTTACAGCGCAGGATCAACAGTGCAAGAGCTCCCTGTTATTAGGCTTGCAGGAGCAAAGAGTTTGCCTTAGGTTGCCTATGCCAGAACAAGTGATTGTTTACTTCAGTCCTGTTCCCTTGGTCCAGGTATCACTCTCAAGTCTGCCAGAACCACCACCTGTCACCTCTCCCCCAATTGCCAAAAAGCCCACCCAGCCAGAAGAGAAACTCCACCTGCAAACTGAATTAACCAAACTAGAAGAGGGGCCCCCATTGTCTTCAGGAGGTAAGTCTAGCTTTTCTAAGGTTGGGAACAGTCCCTTAAAAAAATCATTATAGTTCTGACTATTCAAGTTTTCTTGATAGTGCTGAACAGAAATGAGTGGAAAAGAAAAACCTTGAATGTCACACATTCCTCATGTTAAGCTTGAGCAAGGGAAAAATGTTTGTGGTGCTTGCTCAGAGCAAGTAGAAATGTAGGCCTCGGGAGTTAGGGTGAACCAGACGTAGCTTTTTTAAACACAAAAGCAGGACTGATTTTGAAAGCATCCTTACTGAAGACAACCGAAACATACCTTTCCTCTCTAGCAGTGGGCACTGATAAACAAACCACTTTCATGTTAATGGAACTGGCTATGGATGACACGGATTGCCTGGCACCTGTAAGGTCACAACTTCCCACCTGTGGAACAGTTCTGCAATTGTGTGTGTGTGTGTGTGTGTGTGTGTGTGTGTATAAACACATACTTCAATGCCCCTTGAAACATGGGCTGGGGCATGTTTGTCAACTGAATCAGCATTCAGTTCATTGGTATGCAAGCGTGCAATTTCAGTTGAGCAGCTATGAGGAAACAGGTTTTGAACTACAGCAGAGAGAATGCCAATGAAGCCTCTTTTTATGCCACATCTATCACCCCTTGTATGAAAGATATGCTGTACTCAAAGCATGCACTGAATATGTCTACCATTAAATATCACCCATGATTTTTCAGACTGGGGCTTTGGAAGGTCAGGTCTTGTGATTAAAGTTGAGAGGGTATAGAAAGGCACCAATAGTTGTTTGTTTATTTGATTATTTTAGTTAATTTAATGAAGAGGACACTTTTATAAATGTCATTCATGTCAGTAGGTAATACTACTAAAAAAAAACCCTTTTTACCAGAACTCTTGACATGACCACTAGAATTATAAAGAAGAAAAAGACCTTTCTTTATAAGTCCACTCATGTCTGACAGTGTTTTCATGTTGAATCTGAATGCCAAGCGTCTTGATTTTCATTCTTTCATTTTTGCAGAAATGCAGAATTACCTTCACAACAGATAATTACACATGTTTATCTTTATATTTCCATCATAGTTGGAGTCAAAGGAGAAAAAGGAGACCCTGGTGAAAAAGGTGAACGTGGCACAAAAGGGGACTCTGGAGTTGGTGGAGTTCTGCCGACAAATGGTGCTAAAGGCGAAAAGGTAATGTGATTACGTGTGGCTCTCCTTTCCTGTTTTCATCCAAAAGGGACAAAGTTTTTATTGTTGCTACCTAAAGAAATAGAGTCTCGCCATCACCCTCTTTCGCATCACTTACTCCCTGCCTTGAGCTTTGCCTCCTCCCGGATGCCTTCATTGTTGCAGAAGTCACTGTGATTGGAGTTTCTGAGCATCTTGTTGGGCTGGGATGAGTGGCGTTTTGCTTTTTCAGAATGAAGGGGGGAAAACGTGGTGATTTTTTTTTTGCATGTGCAGTGAAGTGACTCTTCACCAAATCTAGTCAGTTTGTAAACAAATTTGAGAAGGTCTGCTGTAATTCTCATCCTGCCGTGATTCTCTCTGAGTTGTGGATGGTGGAGGAGAGAGTAACACTAAGCTTTAGAACAAAAGCCTTCAGGAAGGAAGGAACTCAAGGAGTCCTGGTACTGCCATGAAGATCGGAGATAATCAAAATTATGACACCTGCTCACATCCTGCTGCTGCCAATATGTGAAATCATTTCCCACCACCAGCACCTTTCTGCTCTCTCTCTCATCTTTCAGTCATATTTATGCTCAATACATAAATCTGGAACAGCAGCTGTGCAGAGGACAGCTTTCTTAGTGTTAATTGCTTGTTCAGTGGAAAGACACAAGGCCTACTTTAGCTTTCTTCAACCTGGTGCACTCCAGAAGTTTTGGACTACAACTCCCATCAGCCCCAGCCAGTCCAGCTGCACCGCTTGGGGCTGATGGAACTGTAGCCTGAAATATTTGGAGGACACCAGTCTGGGGAAAATCTAGCCTGTCTCATTGTAGAGTGTGGTAAGAGGTGAATATTGAAGTGTATGAACCAGGAAGAAGGAGGCTTCTGACGCTCATCACACACTAATGCTCCCCCTTTTTGAAAGAGATGCTGCTTGCAACCCTGTACTGTGAACTTTCCTTTTTTAGGTCTTGTAGAAAACTTAACTTATGGGATGTGAGGTGTGGGTTGCTTGTTCTTTGAAAAACATATCAATTAATTCATCCATTGTCAAAGAAATGACCCATGAACTAATTTCCTTTGCCACAAAAGGAAGTTGGATTTGACAACGGGTGTTTGTTTCCTAAAACCTCATTTTGCTATGTTTTGCTATACTGAAAAGCCTTGTGTTTGTTTTTGCAGGGAGAAAAAGGAGAGCTGGGTGTTAAGGTGAGCCAAGCTGCTGCATTGTTTGCTTTTAAAAGTGGTTTCATGTGACGATAATTTATTTAGGTGGATTCCAGCTATCCTATACACTAATAGTGAACTCATTCTCAGTTTGGGGATTGTTATATAGCCAAAACAGCACCATAGAAGGGTGAATCTCCAAAGTAGCCCATTGGGAGCTGAATGTGCTTAGTAGCCATGAGGCTCTAGCTGTGTGAGAGAGAACTGACAACAAGGGGGAGAGGAGGAATAGAATGGAGTGACCTGAAGGGGCCATGGCTGGCTGAAACCCTGAGCAGAAGCATTCATCACTTCAACACTTTGTTGCAGGTCCCACTTGGATTTTTAAATGTAAATTAGAAGTTCATCCGTATAGCAATATAGGCAGCTGTGCCTTACACAGTCAGACCACTGGTGCATCTAGCTTGGTATTGTCTATATGGATTGGCAGTGGCTCTCTAGGGGTCCAGACAGGCATGCCAGAGATTGAAACGGATGCTAGCTATAACAGAACAACATCCTTCCAGTAATGCACCCCTAAGATTTATGTAAAATAGTGAATATCCCTAAGATTTTACTGGTTATAACTCCAGACCAAATATTTTACTGAATATAACTCTTTAATGTTTTATTATGTTTTTTATATATGTTGGAAGCTGCCCAGAGTGGCAACCCAGTCAGATGGACGGGGTACAAATAAAATCCTCATCATTGTCACCATCACCATCATCTGGTCTCTTAACACTCAGTGGCGCCACATGAGCAATTGCCCAGATAGTGCCTTGGGGTCTGAGTGGTAGTTTCTGATGCAGTAATTTCTGCACTAACAGAGAACTGGAGCCAGGATGCTGATGCACAGCCTTATTCTAGAACATTCTAGAGCCAGTGTGGTGTAGTGGTTAAGAGCGGTAGTCACGTAATCTGGGTAACTGGGTTCGCGTCTCTGCTCCTCCACATGCAGCTGCTGGGTGACCTTGGGCCAGTCACACTTCTTTGAAGTCTCTCAGCCCCACTCACCTCACAGAGTGTTTGTTGTGGGGAAGGAAGGGAAAGGAGATTGTTAGCCGCTTTGAGACTCCTGAAGGGGAGTGAAAGGCGGGATATCAAATCCAAACTCTTCTTCCTCTTCTTCTGCAACCAACACACCTTTGTGAGAGTTCCTTGACTTCTTGCAAGATACCAAGGAATGGAGATGGAACTGCAGCTCACCCTGTCGCTCACATGCGGGGGCCCTTTAAGGAGCTGTGCTGCAGCTGTTTAGTTCTCTTGCCACCCAAGGTGGTGATTGGACAGGATGGCGAAGCAGTATCTGGACTGGCCCCATATGGGCAGAAAGGGTGTGACCCTGGGCACCTGGCAGTAATTAATATCAGACTTACTGTTCATCTTTCCTTGAAAATTACATGTGTTGCTTTTTTCTGTTGGTGTGCATAGCTGTATGTGCTATGGCTATCTGTATTTGCAATATGGCAATTGTGTGCCATAGGAGGATATTTCCTTGCTTCAAATACCTCCTTATCTACAGCACTGCTGGTGTTGAGCATGCCAGTAGAAATTATTTTGAAGAGCATAGGGATTTGCGGCTGGAATAAAAGAAGGCAAAGAAAAAATGCACATGGATATCAGCTGAGAAATACTTTTAAGAGAGGAAAGCAGGAAGGCCTTGGTAGTAAAGGGGGTCACATCTGGCAGATGCCCACTTCTATATTCTCATGAGGGTATAGTACCATTTTCCACATCTCTCTCTTCCCCAACCATGTCTAGGGAAATGCCGGCTTTGGGTATCCAGGCGCAAAAGGACAGAAAGGGGAGCCTGGTGACCAAGGGTCTCCTGGCCCTGCTGGGCCCCCCGGCCCCCCTGGGACCATCGTGCAGCGCCCTGACGGTTCTGTGGTGGAGCAGGTTGCTGGGCCTCCAGGACCCCTGGGGCCACCAGGGCTGCCTGGGAAAGATGGCTTGCCTGGGAAGGACGGAGAGCCAGTAAGTAAACTTTTTTTTAAGGTAATGTCTGGTTTCAAGTACAGGGTTTGTGTTACAGAGGAAAAGGGGTTCTTCAGATATGCAAACCACTTGCAGTCTTTGAATCCTTGCTGTTAAAATAATGGCCCAGTCAACACATCACAGTAAACCATAGTTTATTGGTAGTTAAACTACCAGTTAATGGTTTACCAGACAGATGGTGCCTTCTTTGCTCTTTCTGTAATATGAGCAGAAGCAACAAACCACAATTCCTGTCCTGGTGTCATGTTCAGATTAGGATTGTAACTTGTTTCACTCAAACAAATAATGATTGGTAAACCAAGAATAAACCTTGACTTCACGGGCTGGAGCAAAACAAGCCATAATCCCCAGCTCAGATGTATCACAAAAACAGGGACTGTGATTTGTTGCTCTTGTTCATGTAAGGGGAGGAGTGAAGCAGGAACCAACTGCATTTCATAGTAAACTTTGATTTACTGTGATCTGTGAAAGCAGCAAGTGCCTAAACTGCTGGTGTACGGCCAACTTAGAAAACACCTCTAGAGCTGCAGGTGATCCCGTGTACCAGACCCCCAGATGGTATTTTTTTAATGGAGATTTCAAAATGTAAGTAATTCTCACCTATGTAATCCCTACAAGTAATTTAATTAGCCATCAATCTTTCACCCGTTACCGAGTTTGTTTTCTTCATAATGTTCTCTTTAGGGAAATGTTCTCCTTTTTTGACTGCATACTCTGTTCCTCCTACATGTGGCTGTGTGATCATTGCCTTGCTCCTATTTTTTTAAAATGTCTTTTTTACTACCTTACCAGAGCCGCCTCAAATAATTCCTTCCTCATTCCCAACCATATTACAATGGCTCACTTTGCCCATTGTTTGCTTCCTTCTTCAACAACCTTCCTTTTTCAACAAGCCCTTTAAGTGGAGATTTTCATAGCCTGCAGTCTGCTTTTGTACTGTAGCTATTTTTTAACCGTTTCTATATACAGAGTTGTTTTTAAATGTTTGAATTGTTTTTCATTGCTTTTTCCTTGTTTTATGGTTCTAAATCTTCTATTTGTTTTATATTTTCTTACTGTAACCTGCCCTGGGACCTTCTGGTGAAGGGCAAGTGTACGTGTATATTTTTAAAACCATTTGAAAGTTCTTACAGGAGGGATTTTTCCTGTGTTTCATGGGGTGTTTATGGCTTTAGGCTTGCCTTTCCCAGCAGCTGTCTCAACCCAATTGCTTTGTAAGTGCTGAAGAGGTACCAAGAAAAGTAGGCCCGGGACTTAGGGCAGCTTGAAATGCTAGCTGCTGAATTACAACTTTTTAGAAAATGTCTGGCATTTGCTAACCTACGTTTTATTCTTACTAGGGAGATCCTGGTGAGGATGGTAAACCAGTAAGTTCTGCTCTTTTGTCCCTCAACTTTTCAAGATAAATTCCTCAACTGGTATAGTTAACTTTAGCCCTTTGCATAAAGAAGTTGTTTCTCTCTTCTCTTGCCTATTTTAGGAGTATAGAAAATAATTACAGTTCTTGGAGTTTCCCTTTCCTGAACTTTGAAATCCCTGTTTGGAGTTTTTAATTTTTTGGTGGAGACAAAGTGCTGTGTAACAGTAACAGTAAACATAACAGTAAACAACCTGATCATAGTTTAGAAATAATAATAAGTGAAAATGAAATAAAAATATTTTTTAAAATAAAAATGTTTTAAATGTATTAATATTTTATAGAAATACTTTATTGCATCACTTTCAAGCATGTCTGTGTATGGTATTTTGTCACAAATGTTTGTTTATGAGACGTCAAAATAGTTAGAACATTGTAAACTAAGCCCCCAGCATGCATGGTGTGTGTACTGCTTCTTAACAGGAACTTGGTTTTATCACCTGTCATGGTTGCTTAGCTGAGATTCCTGCATTGCAGGGGGTTGGACTAGATGACCCTCAGGGTCCCTTCCAACTCTGCAATTCTATTATTCTATAATCTAAAACAGATTTTCTTAATGTAGAGCCCAGGTGGCAGGTGCTGTTCATCAGAAGGCACTTCATCTTGGGGTGACTTTCAGCTGCCTTGCATGTCACTCTAAACCAAATTGGGAAGGAGCTTGCAGCTGCTTTCTTCCTCCACAGACCTGTCTGCAGCTGTGATGTGCTGAGTTAGCCAAATGCACCATTTGAACCTGGGCTTGTGGTTTTCTCTAGATTATTCATGAGCTTGTAACCAAGAAGAAAACCTTGTGTGGTGTGTGAACTGGGGCATGATGTGCAACTGTGTGTGTGCGTGTGTTTATAAACATGTTTTAGATGCTTCTGTGTGGCTCTTCTGGGATCACCCAGACGTCATCACTTCCTTGACTTATTTCCTTTGCAGGGTGATGTTGGCCCTCAAGGATTCCCTGGGACGCCGGGAGAGCCTGGCCAGAAAGGTGAAAAGGTATGAGCTTCCGTCACATGGGCATATTCTGGTATCATTGAACTCTCAAGTTCAGCAGCCATCGGTGTTTTCTGAGCAGATTTCATTTGTGGCTGCTTTGCGAAAGTGTGGCCAATGCTCTCATCTCTGTCATTTCCTCTCTTCACCTAGGGTGATGCAGGCATTGGTCCAAGAGGTTCTCCTGGGCCACCAGGACCACCTGGGCAACCAGGATTCAGTTCAAAACTGGACAAGTTGGTGAGTCCCAGATACCCACAATAACTGCATGGGAAGAAGCTGTTCTCCTTGTCACTGCCCCCTCTGGTTGAAGCTGTCTGGTGTAGCTGTTTGCTTTCCTCTGAAGCCACAGTTCACCCTTCCCTCTCTACCCCCCCTCCTTTATTTAAATATTTATAAGCCACTCTTCCATTAAAAAAAATAACAAGTCTGTGCATGGCATAATTTTTTATTGTATGCATTAATTTTCTGAGCGTGTTTTCTTTTTCTTTTTTTTTACATCCAGTAAAAATCATTTTATTTGCCCAGACCTTTTCAGAGTTTATTTTTCATCCTGTATTTGTTGCTGTATTTATGATCTGTTTTGCTCTTAAATATCGTGCTGCTTTTACCAATGTTATGTTTTATTGTAAGAAGTGCTGTGAGCCCTTGTAGGCTGAACCACTGAATAACAAAGGAAAAAATAAATACTAGGCAATTTGAGAGAGTACTTTTCTTTCTCAATTATTAGAACACCCTTCACAATGTCTTGAGTCTGACTCTCTCATTCGGGATAAACTTAACTCCTTACACTGTTAAACTCACAGCAAGGAAGCCAGAGTTGGGCCCAATTCTTTACCCCAGTAGCATTTCTCATTGGTGCGCTTATAGAACAGTGTGCTTTTCTTCCAGACATTTATCGATATGGAAGGCTCTGGTTTTGGAGGGGATTTGGAAACCTTACGTGTAAGTACCAAAAAGCAGTGTGAACAGGTGCTGCCTTCAGAAGGATTTCTTCTGGGGAGGTGGGGTATGGCATGCACCTCAGAAGTTAACTTGCACCACAAATGCTCTCTTATATGATATGTTCACACCTGATTTTGAATCCTATTTGTTGTGTTTCAGGGCCCCAGAGGACAACCCGGGCCCCCAGGACCACCTGGTGTGCCTGGCTTGCCAGGACAACCTGGAAGAATTGGGACGGATGGCAGTGACCTTCCAGGGCCCCCTGGCCTCCCTGGAGTGCCAGGTCGAGATGGCAGCCCAGGACCTCCAGGGCCTCCTGTAAGTTAAAGAAGATGCAGAGAAGGAATAATTGAGGATGGTAAAATGCGAGTCTGTCTCCAGAAACTGCCCCAGCTCCCAGTATTATGGGGCTTTGGCTTTGGTTGTCAACTCTTCCACTGCAGTTTCAGAGGCATGGATAGGGGTGAGAGCCTTTGCTTGCTGCTTTGTTGTGCTCCTGTGGGGTTGCTGGAGTTAGTGCACTAAGTAAAAGCTTGCCAGGTGTTACCAAACCCCTAAAGTTATTGCATATTATAGGCTCCCTGTATTGCGTTAGTAGCATTTTCAGGGAGGTAACCTGAAACGTGGTCTTGATTAATTGGATGCATATGAACTTTAGGCTTCTGTTCTGCTGCTTTAGGTATAGGTCACAAATAGTCCTATATATGTGTGAGCATCACCGAAAGCTGAAACGGTATCACAAATATAAGCATGAGATATAATAATGTGAATATTTCATAATCTTGTAGCCAAGAGGTGCAAGTATGACAATCTAAACTAGTAGCTTGTGGAACACAGGGCAACCTACTTTTCCTTTGGGGCGTGTGTGTGATAATCTGTCCCAAGTTGCTTCTCTGCACAGTTCCAAACAATGGAGCTTCTTTTATGAATAAACACACACCCGGAGCATCACAGGGAGAAAAGTGCTTTGTGGACACACCTTGGAGTGAAGAAACAGTGAGCAAGGGAAAGGTTTCACACTGAGAGCCTGTGTGATTTAGTGGTTAGAGCGTTGGACTAGGACCTGGGAGAGCAGGGTTTGAATCCCTACTTAGCCATGAAGCTCACTGGGTGACCTGGGCTAGTCACCATCACTTAGCCTAACCGAGGCATAGGCAAACTCGGCCCTCCAGATGTTTTGGGACTACAACTCCCATCATCCCTAGCTAACAGGACCAGTGGTCAGGGGTGATGGGAATTGTAGTCCCAAAACACCTGGAGGGCCAAGTTTGCCTGTGCCTGCTCTACCATACCTCATGGGGTTGTGAGGGTGAAATGGGGAGAAGGAGAACCGTGTATAACACCTTGAGCTATTTGGAAGAAAAAGGTGCTATATAAATGTAATAAATAAAATAATAAATAAATCACACACACACACTGCAATCTTTCCAATAAAAATCCAACACATGCCCCCCTGCAAAAGTTGTGTCCAGTGGAAAATAGCTTTCATTCTTTTAGTACACAAAGACGTGTACAATATGTAGTTCTGTTTACAGGGAAGAGACGGTATCCTTTGACAAGGAATGGTCTTGGGATTAATGGATGCAAACTGGCTGATGGCAGCTTTTAACACAACTTTCCTTTTCTAATCTTTTCCAGGGCCCTCCCGGTTCTCCAGGAAAAGATGGGATAGCTGGCCAGCCTGGACTGAATGGAGCTAGTGTACGTATATTTCTCTCTTAGCTGTGCAAGTTCCTTTCACAGAGCTGTAATCCCGCCTCAGCAAGCCTGAGAAAATAGGCTGCCTCTGGCTTGAATTTAGTAAAAAAAGAAAAGCACATTCACACTTCTTTTCCTTTGCTGTTTCCAGGGAGAACCAGGAGAACTAGGCCTCCCAGGAGCACCTGGACCTAAGGTAGAATAGCTCACTTTCTGGGTACAGTACAAGGACAGGACAGAGTAAGACTGAGGTTGTCTTTTTCTCATAGGTGGTTCAGACATTTCATCTTCTTTTCCTGCTTCTCAACCTTCCTATTTTCCATTTACTTTCCCCCACCTAACTAGAACACTCTGCTTCCTATCTCCCCTGATGTGTTAGAGATACTTTCTTACTACTACAGAACCCCATACAGGGGAAGACAAAAAATGGAGGTAACATCTCTGCGCATGTGTTTGTGTGGCACAAAAAAATGCAGTTTGATATGTGTGCAGAGGTGTAATAACAATACAGTGTGATCCTGCATGTTGAATGGTTTGTGGAATTGTGGGGAGAAAGCCCCCTGCCCTCTATTGCAGTATGACATGCAGCTCTGAGTGTTTTCTAACACGTTCTTTGAACTGGCCTAATTGGTGGTGGTAGTCCCATTAAAAAAAATAAAAATAACCATGTAAGGTTTCTTTTCTCACCTAGGCACTGGAAAAGACACATCTCCTTCTATTAACCCAGCACTCTTAAGAGATGTAAAAGAAGATGTTCCTCTAACCTTAGCGTTTTTGACATTATTTTATTAAAAGCAAGCTTAAAAACATTTCAGATGAGAATGCCTTTATTATTGAACACTGATAAGACAATCACATCTAGCTATAAAATAAAAGCAGTCTATATTTTCTGTAAGCTACACTTCCCGTAGACCATAATTTACTTTTTCTTCTTAGTGCACATGTTCTGCCTGATAATGGACAAAATGCAGACTTTGGGTACAGTCCTGAAGCCAGTGTGTCTGACGTCAGATTTCCTTACATATCCCCAGTACACTTGCTTATGTAAAAGACCTAAATGTGTGTGTAGACCACCAGTTTGGGCCACAGAAACCACTCCATTACGGGAGTGCAAATAAACTGTTGTGTGCATTAAGAGGTTCTGTGTGGTGCATATCTACATGCTAAGTCAGCTGCAATTCGGCAGCTGCAAAATTCAAAATATGCAGGCTGAGTTAGTCCCCAATTTTATGCAATTTAGGGTGCTTCCTCTGTTCAGCTGCACACACTTACATCATTGTAACACTTGTGGCATTGTACACTTCAACCAGTGTGAGCATCTGACAACAGAGCGCAGATCAGAAGCATGTGCCATTCTGGGATGTGATGCACATACAGATGTTTGTAATGCATGTAACGAGAGAGAGGCAGCATTGCAAGGTTTTCTTTCAGAAATACTGTGCACAATATCCTATTGCCAGGCTATTTTTGGCCCTCTTGTACTTTCCTTCTCTTTGCTCTTTTCAAACATCCTTTCTTGTTTTCTTCCAGGGCAGTAAAGGAGATGCAGGGTTGCCGGGAGCACCGGGTGAAACTGGCCTGGCAGGCCTTCCTGGGCCCATGGGTCCCCGAGGACAACCTGGTCCTCCTGGTCCACCTGGTCCAGCCTTTGGGCCTGGATTTGTGAGTACCGTATTTGAAATGCCATTGTTGAACACACCACTGTTCCGTGGGCTCCGTAAGACCCACGAAGTGCAAAATGTTGGAAAAACTTGGTTGTACTACTAATAGTTGTTCCATCAGTGTGTGAGGTGCTTAGCAGAGTACCAAACAAAGAGAAATGTTCCTCTTTTCAAACTAAATGTGAACATGGATGACGGCAATAAAAGGAGGAGAGACAAGTGGAGGCAAGGGTAAATAGGTGACTGTGCATTAAATTAAGTTACACACAGGTTACAGCCACACATTCATATCACTTTAACAGTCATTCCTTTTGCCCCAAAGAATCCTGGGACCTACAATTTCCAGCCCCCTTGAACTCCGCTTCCCAGCATTCTTTGGGAGGGGTGATTTAAATATATGGTGACTATGTTGAGACTTTGCTTCAGTAGGAGATGAGTCAAAGGTTTCCTGGGAAAAGAGGGATTTGAAGGATGTGAGAGTGAAGTGGCATCACATAGAAGGGAGTTCCAGGTATAAGGAAAAGCAAGCAAGCAAGGAAGAGTAGAGTAGTTTGAGGGAGCAGAAGATGGTCAGAATTATCCACTGCATCTCTCTCAAAGACCAAAGCAACTGGCATTTCTCTGTCAATCCCAATTTCCGTACCTCAATAGAAATGAACCAAGTGGTTTAGGCACATGGGAATTTTTACACTAACCCTGTGACTTTGGCAACAATGTATGCAAGAATCAACTGTCTGATTAGATAACGTTTATTAGGAATAAAGAAGGAAAGGGAAGAGAACAAAGGAACTAAGCAGAATATTGAAAATAAAAGGAGCTCTTTAGCTCAAGTCTAGCTCATCAAGAACCAGTGACTTAGAAACAGGCATAGCTGGTCATTTGCAGGGTTTTCTGTTGGTCAGTGATGGACAAGGGACTTTAGTGTGAGGGACAAAAGGCTGCATGGCCATAGCCTCTCTCTTTTTTAAAGGGTTTCCTACCCACATTGCAGCTGAGTGTCCGGTGGCACTTCTCAGCTAATTATTTGCCAAGTCACCTGTAAACACCTGTAGGGGAGTTAGAGGGGCGAGGATGGTAGGAAGCTCCTGGGGATGTGACTATCTTAGTGTTCATTCTCACTGGGATTTCTTGATGTTGCTTCCAGAGGGACCTATCCTGTGCTTGTGTATTTGGGAACTTGGATATGTCTGGCTTGCTCAAGCAAAATGGATGGGAAGAGATCAGGGCTTTTCTCCACAGGCTTTACCTGATGACAGTTCTGCCTGGAGACTAACGCCATCCATTCTTTCTTAGGATGACATGGAGGGCTCAGGGCTGCCGTTGGTTTCTGCTGTTCCTGGAGCACGTGGACCAGAAGGGCCACAGGTATTCCTCATTCCATTTCTCAGTATTGCCTTCCTCCAAAGACTCCATCCCTGTGAACACCTGCTTGGGAGCATGCAGGATTTGAATAACACAAGCTTTATTTATGACTAAAGATGCATAGGAATGGGCTGCTAATCAGTTTATATTTTTTATGAGTGTTGAGGTTAACCTTATAGCACTGTGTGGCCATGTGTTACCACTTGTGATTAAGGGGGGTGCAGACCAAATAAGAAAGTTATGAGCTTTTGAAGTTATCTTCTGACCCCCTCATCTACAGGATGATGACATATTATCACCTGAGTCTATACTGGACATGCATTAAAAGCTTTCCATGTTGCCAGTGTCCCGCTGGAGACATTCGGTCTGTTGTTGTTCTTCTTGCAGAAACAAGCATATTCCACTAATTGCCATGTTAATGTCCTAGTCCACAGCTGAGTGTCAGGCACACTCTGAAAAGACAGACTTTGCCTGTAGACTGTGATACTTAAAATCTGAATAGCAGACCTTAAGTTACGCTATAAAACATGGATCCTGCTATGTCATTATTGTTAATGGATGCTAAATACACACAACAGGTATAAATATGGCTTTGAGGAGATTGTGCTCTTCTATAGGTCATGAAATCTGACAGAATTGAGTTGATGACCATTTTTATTTTTATAGGGACCACCAGGGCTTCCAGGACTCAAGGTCAGAATTATTGTTGTTACTATTTTGTTGTTGTTGTTGTTTGCTGCTGTATTTAACTAGTTGGTTGGTAGGCAGTATGGCTTGGCTTGTTTTAAGCCAGAACTGCACCCACAAATGAAGGTATCCATCTCTCTGCCTGATCTGAACTCCATTTAGTGTCCAGTGCTCTTTTTTAAAAATCATTTTCCTATTCAAGTTAAGGTCCTTTCCATAACAGGCCAATCATATTAGTTCACTATACAAGGCAAAACGTGGATGGTGGTAGGTTGAGTGGGCAGAGGACTACTGAGTTTTGTGGTGTTGTTACAATGAAGCACTCAGAGTGTTGAACTAGGTTGGTGCAAATATATTCTGCAAGGCATGTATGAATCAGGTGTGGGTAGGGAAGGGTTATAGAACAGCAAGATGAGGCTCTTACGACGCTTTCCTTAGTCCTGTCTCTTGTCATTCAGACTAGGATAACCTCTACATTTTGGTGCAACGTCTTGGCTCTCACAAAGGATGCATACTGACCCAAAAACAGAACTGTCAAAAGCAGGGGTCAGCAACCTTTTTCAGCCTTGGGTCGGTCCACTGTCTCTCAGACCATGTGGTGGGCCAGACTATATTTGGGGGGGGGGGAATGAACGAATTCCTCTGCCCCACAAATAACCCAGAGATGCATTTTAAATAAAAGGTCACATTCTACTCATGTAAAAACACGCTGATTCCCAGACTATCCGCGGGCCGGATTGAGAAGGCAATGGGGCCGCATCTGGCCCCTAGGCCTTAGGTTGCCTACCCCTGGTCAAAAGGCAAGGTGCATCACTCCAACTGCCCTAGCAGAGCACAGGCAGGACCATTTCAATTTAGATGGTGCTGCACACGTGTCATACTGCCACATACTGTCACAAGTTCCATCCCACCATCAACAGCACAAAAAGATAGTATGGACTAGGACTCAAATGGAAAAACAAAATAGAAAAATTACAGAGCACATCTTTTATTTAATGTGACCAGTAAAAATAGGCCTTCTGCCTGTCTTTTTGTTAATTTTCAGGGTGATGTCGGCAGCCCTGGTCTCCCAGGTTTGCCTGGAGTGAAGGTAAGACCATGTCATAAATATTGAGAAGTACTTGGAGAACTTTGTCTCCACCTCCCCTACCATGCCTGCTGGTTTTTAAGAGATGTTTTGTTACTGTACTGCTATGAAGTATTTTAACGGGAGCTGGACTGGATTGCTGAGTGGCATTTGTGGGGAAGGTTAGGATCCCTTATTAGGCTCCTTTGATTGTTTGCAGGGAGACCCTGGATTGGCAGGTCTGGATGGTCGTCCTGGGCTAGAGGGTTTTCCGGGACCACAGGTGAGCATGAATTTCAGTGCAGTCATTCCTCTCTTTCTTGGCATCTTTCGGACAAACTCACAGAAAAGAATATCCTACAAATGTTTCTTTTTGAAAGCTAAAAAGCGGAAAATTAAGATACCCCTACAAATAATGAATAGGTTGTATCCAATTGAAACGAACAGACTTGTGTTTGTTCATTTAGATGGCTCCCTTCTGAGTAGAGCCTAGTTGGATGCAGCCTTCTGTGTGTAAGTGTAGCTCAGGAAGAAGCCCTGCAGAAACATGGACTTCACAGCTGTATTATTCTCATCTCCCATGTCTAGTGTGTGCCCTCATAGAGTGACAATGTTGTTCTCCTCATCTGTAAGTTATTACACACCTCAAATACAACAATATTAATTGCACTCATCCCTAGGATAGTCCCAAGAGAGGGATCACTCTTCTTCCTTGTTTGTAAATGGAGAACAGATTGAGTGATGTTAGGTGACCCAAAGCCCACCCAATGAGTCCATGACTGAAGTGTGGGAGTTCAGCCCAGATCTTCTGGATCTATGTCCAGGTCTCCATCTGCTGGACCACACTGGCTGTCACTTGCCACACAGTTCTTCACCAGACACAGTTCTCCATTGTGCAAAACTGTATCCTTCCCTGAAAATGTGTTTGTCTCCCCCATGTTTCTCATTTCAGGGAACAAAGGGTGACACTGGAGACCCAGGGCCCAAAGTAAGTACCTCCGTGGATTTCAGGAGAAGTTCTGTTTGCGTGTGTATGTGCACATGTATGAGTGCTTGTGTGCACACAACATGTTATGGTAAAGTGTAGTCAGGCCAGGATTGGCTTGCAACAGTTTCCCTAATAGTCAGCTGGTGATCTGTTTTAAATTTTGTTGTTACTGTATTTTAACTGTTGTAAACCACTTCAATTTTTTAAATGAAATTGAAGTATACAAATGCTTTTAGCAAACAAACAGAAAATGGGCTAGAATGTGTGCACTTAATATGTTTTGCAACTCACCCCCTAAAAACTTTATTGTTGTTGTTGTTAATAATAATTTGTTGTTAATAATAATTTTTTATACTGCCCTTCATCCAAGGATCACAGGGCTGTTTGCAATATAAAACACAGAAATACATACCATAGTAACAAACGAAAACAATACCCCACCCCTGTTTAAAAGGCCACAGATAGTTAAAGGACAGAGGTCTGGTTATAGAGGCAAGTTTTTGCGTGGCATCTAAAGATATATAATGATGGCACCAGGTGAGCCTCCCTGGGGAGGGCATTCCACAAATGAGGAGTCACTGCAGAAAAGGCCCATTCTTGTGTTGCTGCCCTCCAGACCTCATATAGGGGAAGCACACGAAGAAGAGCCTCAGATGATGATTGCAGCATCCGGGTTGGTTCACATGGGCAGAGGCAGTCCTTGAGGTATTGTGGTCCTGAGCTGTTGAAGGCTTTATAGGTCAAAACCAGCACTTTTAATTGGGCTGAGAAACTAATTGGCAGCCAGTGCAATCAGGCCAGGATTGGTGTTCTATGCTGAAACTGTCTTGCCCCTGTGAGCAAGCTGGCTGCTGAATTCTGCACCACATTCAAATGTTCTCTATCTTTTCTTTTGAGGGTGAACGAGGTCAAGATGGAATAGGGCTGCCAGGTCCCCCTGGACCCCCCGGCCCTCCAGGACAAGTCATCCTCCTGCCCAGTGATGATGTAAGGATATTTGTGCTTTTTTATTGACCCCTTCCTCTTACTTCTGCAAAATCATGTTATTTGCTGTGAATCAAAATGATATGATTCCATAGAGGAGCCATTCCTCAAAGAATCAATTCATTATTTCTAATTATAAAGGTAATTTGTTTCTGTATTTTCTAGTTCAGCATCAACCATGAAAATATTAATACCCTGAAGTTCAATGACTGATAGTTCTCAGTTTCCTTCTTGGCAGACATTGGCTTGGTTCACATACCACACTAAGGCAAACTAGTGCGAACATGTGAGCCTACAGGCTCCCAGGGAGGAGATCATGGCAACTTTGCTCACGTCCAGCCATTTTGCCACTGTGCTGCATGGAGCTAAGCCATGGCTTTGCTTCGAATGTTGTCCAAACCTGGGCTCATGAATTAGCTCTCTCCAGACAGATCATGAGCTAAAACCAAGGTTGTTCTTGGTTTACTTACAGCTTGTGGTTTGTCTAGGAGAGCTAAAACCATGCGTTTGGATGACACACTAAGCCAAACCACGGTTTAGGGCAGTGCAGCTCAGCAGCAAAATGACTGAGAGGAGGGAAGTGCCTGCAATCTTGTGGTGGGGAGCTTGTAGGCTTGCACGTTCATGCTAAACCATGGTTTGAACCAATAGGTGATTGCCTCTAGAAAATTTTATACGTGTTCCTTGCTGGCGTGGCTGGCTTCCAATAGGGTAGCAATCCCCCCTGCTCATTTTAGTTTTTAGGCAAAGGGGTCTAGATGTCCTTGGACTCAGCTGGGCATTCTTCTGAGTAGACATGTATTAGACTGCAAAGTTTAGATTGCTGATTTAAGCCAGTGGGCCCTCATGCTGAGAAAATATGGGGCCAGATTCAACTAAATAATAGTGCTAGTGGGGGCCAGCACAAGAACTCCTGTTAGCACATCAGAGTTTCTTCCCTGTGCCCCCCCACTGCCCCAAATGGACTTGGAATGTATCCCTGAGGAACCTCCAGAATCCCAGCGAGCGGGGGGGGGGGGGGGGGCAGAGAGAGAGAGAGAGGGAGGGAGGATTGTTTCATCAGAGAAGCTGAAATACTTTCACTGATCAACCAATTGTAATAGCTGAATTCCACCCATGATATGTAATGTTACGTTTGAATTCGAGCCAATCTCTTTTCTCCAGCAACTGTTGATTTAATAGAAATGACAGGATAATGGTAGGAATAAGAATAAACAATTCAGGGTCATCGGTAAGAAATTTGTGGCATTTTACTGGACTTTGGGTCAGACTTTAGTTTGCCCCACCAAAGAATATGAGGAAATACAATAAAGATCACATTTTAAGTATACCCTTTCATTATTTTTTTATAGAAAACCTTACCTACTCTGCCAGGCCCAGAGGTAAGCAAAAAGCAATTTCTATCCTAGTGATCATTTTATTCTGATTTAGTGAGAAGGATGTTGTGGCAAACTCCCTCAATAAGATGGGAATGGGGGGGGGGGGAGATGGGAGTGAGGTAATGTGATCTGGTTTGGGGTGTTTGAACACTTAGACACTCCCTGTGAGTAACACTTGAGAGGTCTGGTATTATCTTTATGTGGTAGCGTTTTCTGATAACCAACAGCAAGGATTTTTAATATTGTGAAAGGAAACTTATCCCTCAGCCAGAGGATCAAAGTAAGGTTGAGGCACTATATAAACAAAACTGGAATTTTATTTAAACGTATTTGACGAACATTAGAGCTTATTGATTTCACTGATAAAAGCAAAGCACTTTGTTTCAGTCAACAACACTTTACAGAAGAAATTAAGAACTTAATTAATTTAAATTAAATTAAGTTTAAAGGGCTGGAGATAATACTATTATATATTTTATATGTTATTTATGCTACCCTATTTCTTCTTGCAGGGCAAACAAGGGCATGCTGGCTTCCCAGTAAGTAGTTGACCCAGTAATGTTCAGTGTAGCACTAAGCAGATCATTCCTTCAGTGCAAGGATTTCTCCTTGTGCAACAGAACCATCTCTGCCTCTTCTCTCACCTGTGTTCCCCCTAAATTTTTTCGGGGGGCGGGGGGCACTCTCAGCCCTCCAGGACAGATTTGGGGAAAGCATAGGGTGCACATGGAGGGAAGGGAGAATCCTCTTGTGCTAGTGCAAAAATGTGGTTGAATACGGCCCGGTGGCTTCACAGTGCTCAGATTGTAAGAATTCGGCTGCTGTACATCTTTGCAGTTTACCAGTGGCTGGAGCGGGGAGGGCATGCCAAAGTTTTTTCTTAGTATACAGTGGCATCCTCTGTTGCAAGAGAAAAATTGCAGCACATGTATAAGGGCTCAATGCACACTTCCTTTTGTGCTGTGCTTTCTAGGTACAGCTCTGGGTTTTCCTGGTCCAGGTTGGAGCTTTTTCCCCTTCACCTTCTGCAGATTTATCCAAGAAAGCCATTTATTTGCTGCTGAATTGGAGAAATGACAATCTGCTGAAAACCTGATTGCCGTTTGCTCCGATTCAGCAGTAAAACACAGGTTTCCCTGGGGTAAGCAGCAGGAAGGGGAGGGGACACTCTGACAGAGACCTAGAAATCCCAGACTTGTACATAGAAAGTGCAGCCCAAAAACAAGTGTGAATGAGCCCTACGTCAGCACTGCGAGTAAGTCCTCCAACAAACAAACCAATTTACTAGTCCATTTACTGACATCTATCTGCATATGTGTAAAAAAAAGTTTTATAAAGCTTCCTAGATTGCTCACCTGGAGACAGTTTTGGCACAGCTGATCAGGCAAGTGTCTATTCACAACCCGCTTTTTAAAGTCTTGGCACTGTGGCTTGAGTTTGATTTTCTTTGCCTGTAAGATTTGCCTGTAGATTGTATGATTCACCCCCCCCCCAAAAAAAAACCCCATAGCAGCTTATTACTACTACTACTGACTTTGCAGCTGTACTAATATGTTCTGATCAGAGCCAATTGAAGTCAGAATAAATGTGTGTGAACTGGCCCTGGCGAGGGGTTGGGTGACCTTGCTCCAAGCCTCAGTGAGCAGCTCTCCCCCCTTGGGGGCTGTTCTGGCTGAGAGCTGCCCTAGAGCAACCAGATGCAAAGGAGGGCAGCTTTGAGGCTTGGCAGCAATCGAGCTTTTGTTATGTTTTGCTTGTTTTTATTTTGTCAGCGGTTGTGTATATTGGACAAGGAATGGAACGAGAGAGAACAAAACAGGAAGGATGTGTGTGTGTGTGTGTGTGTGTGTGTGTGTGTGTGTGTGTGTGTAGGGGTGGGGAGGTGGTTGCAAGGCGCTCCTCCTTTTGCTTCTTTCCATTTCCTCAGCATCCCAGGCAGGGAGCAGCAGACACCAGTCCTGCTGTATCACTTGCTGCGCCCGCATTTTGAGAGCTAAAGTGCACATAGCTTTTCAAACTAGGTAGATCACTAAATGGATTTTCTCTGGCATTTTTTCCAGCCTTAAACTGCTTTTCAAACTAGGTAGATCACTAAATGGATTTTCTCTGGCATTTTTTCCAGCCTTAAACCCCACTTTTTCCAATTAGTTTTTCCTCCCATTTGCAGGCTGTGCTAGCTTGCGCCAGGAGAATAAGACAAACCACCCGCAAATCTACAAAGGGGAGAAAGTACAGATGGACTAGCACTAATAACCAAACTCCTTGGGGAACTCTAATAAGTGTAAACTAAAAGACGGGGAATTCTACCACTTGTGGTGGACGTGCGAAAAGATGAAAAAGTTGTGGGATTTGATATACAGTGAGCTGAATAAACTTTTAAAATATACATTCCCAAAGAAATCGGAGGCTTTTTTATTGGGGATAATAGGAGGTGAGGTGAGAAAAGAGAATCGTGAATTGTTTCAGTATGCCACGGCTGCCGCTAGGATCCTCGTGGCCCAAAAGTGGAAATCCCAAGAGATCCCAACTCTAATAGAGTGGCAGACTAAATTTTTTGAATATACAGAATTAGCAAAAATGACCTATAAAATTCGAGACCAAAAAGTGACAAAGTTTGAAGAAGAGTAGAGTAAATTTGTTGCATACATACGAATTAATTGTAGAAGTTTAAAAACTGTAGCAGGGCTAATATAAATCCTGTGATGTGAATAGAGGGTAAATATGAATCTGCAAGAGAAGATGTAAATTAGGAAAACCGTAGCAGGGAAGGAGGGAAGTCTGGGCGCGAAAGTGCGCAAGGTAAATAAGACAACACAAAATGTTGATTGTAAAAGTTTAAGTTTTATTTATGTTTGTGAAAATCAATAAAAAGCATTGTAAAAAAAAAGAGAACTCTAATAAGTAATTTTTTAAAATAATAATAATGAATGTGCAGATTGGCCTGACTTTTTTTAAAGCAGGGCTTCTCTGGCGCTTTCCACAGTCAGCTTCCCCCCAAAACATGAAGACTACTATTTTGATGGCTTGCTTGGCATTATTTGTAGACCAGAGGCTCATCTTTAGGCCAAGGCAAGCAGATCAAAGCAAAGGAGGGGGCCTGTTGGCTCACAGCATGCTTTAATATCCCTAGATAAAGGGTGTGCAGTTGCGGGGGGGGGGGGAGCAAAACAAACAAACAATATTGCTCCACTGACTCCTAATACTGAAAAGATGGGCCATGTGTCAATGTCATCAGTTGTAATTCTCTGTGATTCCAGGGGCCAGTGGGACCAAAAGGAGACACAGGATCTGCAGGTGTTCCGGGCTCTTCAGGTCCAAAGGTAAGAGAATCATAGAATTGTAGAGTTGGAAGGGACCCCCAAGGCTCATCTAGGAATCTCAAAGCATCCATGAAGGTCACGGGTTCAAGCCCCATGTTGGGCAAGATATTCCTGCATTGCAGGGGTTTGGACTAATCATGCTCCCTTCCAACTCTACAATCCTATGACAGGCGGCCGTCCAACCTCTGCTTAAAAACCTCCATGGAAGGAGAGTCCACCACCTCCTGAGGGAGTCCATTCCACTGTTGAGCAGCTCTGTCAGAAAGTACTTCCTGATGTTTAGTTGGAATCTTCTTTCTTGTAACTTGAAGCCATTGGTTTGAGTCCTACCCTCTGGAGCAAAGCATTCCAGTTTGCAATTTGATCACCACAATGCAAATTTCTCCACTCTCAAGAGGATTCTTACAATTTGGCTCCTGGTCTTAGGCTGCAACCCTAACTAACCCTGCTTACCTGGGAGGGAGCCCCTTTGAATTCAGTAGGACTCTCTTTTGATTAGACATGGTTAGGATTGCAGCCTTAGTTCCAAATCGTTTTCCATAATCCAAATATCTTTCCAAAGCACCAATTTCTATTTCTTTGTACTTCTTCAGCCTTACAGTGATTGATTAAGGGCATGGCAAGCATAGCATTTCATGCTTCCATGAACTCTCCCCAAATGCTCACTATTGCCAGCCATCATCCCCTGTTGGGGAATCTTACTGCAATAAGATCATTGTACTAGATAGCTTATAACATGGGTCATGTTTCCTCTGGAGCAATACTTCAATTGTAATTATTTATTAAATTTGTTAGTCTCTTTAGTGACTTACAACCAAACACCCCCCCACACATAAATACATTAAAACATCCCACCTATTTCTAAAAGTTAAAGGCCAGAGGCCTGGTTCCAGAGGAAATTTTTTGCCTGTTTTGCAAAGTTTATATTTTCACAAGCATTTTGTCTTCATTCTTGCCATTTGTCTTTTGGACAGGGTGAAAAAGGAGAGCCAGGGGTTATAATAGGTCCTGATGGGACAGTCATAGCAACTAATCCAAAAGGAGAAAAGGTAGAAATAAGCATGCTTTCATTTGAATTTTTCTCTCTCTCACTTACCCAGTTTTGCTACTGTATAACGAGAAGCTGAAGGATTTCCCCCTCCATGGCGTAAAGACTGGTATAGAACCCCTATAAAAGAGAGTGAAGGATTGAGAGCCGCCACCCATGCTTCTGGCAGAGTGTGCTACTGAGTTTTTGGATGTGCACCCTCTGCAAAAGTTGTGTTAGCAAACACACACATGGGATTACCCACGTGATCTGTACCATTCAGATTTTTTCTGGGAAAAGGGAGGAGAGAATATTTATTGCAATGTGACCATGAAAGTGACTATGGTTGGTGAGGTGGTTCTCTGGCAAGAACCACTCACAGCCTTTGTGTGGTGATTGAGTGGGCAGGGGAGATGGGCACTGCCAGGTTTTGGGAAGTCCCAAGCAATATGTTGCTTTGTCTCTCCCCAATTACCACCCTGGTAAGAGTGTGTGTGTGTGAGAGAGAGAAGAGTCTCCCTTTCTTTGTTAAGGACCATAAAGCGTTTATTTGCTCTTATCTAGTTTATTAATATTATTATTTAATTACAGGCAAAGGCAGGGGTTGAAGGCAGCACATAACAAGTCTTATCTCCCCTCCCTCCCCAGCAAGATCTGAATAATCACAGCCGAGGAGCCTCCAAAGGAGACTTCCCCCCTAAGACTTTTAGCCATGAGGCCTTTTTGTGGGGTCATTCTTATTGTGCTGGAGAGGCAATCCTTTCTTGAAAAGGATTATCCCCTCACATGTCTGTATTATATAAGAAAAATATATATGCAGATGCATGCAAAATCTCTAATGAATGTCTAGTTTGACCCTTAGCAACCATGGGCTTGCCTCTAGCCCAGGGTGCTCTAAATCAGGACATTGCCTTCAGGGCAACCCACCAAGGTCAGTGGCAGATGGAGCCCGGAGGCAAAAGTGTACAGAATGGCAAATGTACATTTCAACTTTGTCCAGTAAGCTAGTTTCTACACACACTCACAAACCCCTCTGTAGTCTTCATGCAGAGAAGCAAGAGGAATTATCAGATATTGAGGATACACTCCAGTCAGGCAAAGTACTTGGGGTGCGAAGCGGGGCTGGAGAGAGGGGGTTCATCACCCCTGTTCTAAATAGTAGTGTGGGATACCTCCAGGCTCTCACTATTTTGCAGGAGGGATTCAAGCACATGCCAGAACTTTAGGTATGCACATTTCAAGTGGACTAAAGGGCTCTGTTGCCCTAGTGGAAGAAATCCACTTTTTAAAATGATTTGGCTTATTTGCTGTTTAGAAAGTGATGGGGAAATGCATTGAAAAATGGTGAGTGAACAATTAGCTAAGGGAAAGGCATGTAAGCAACCCACAAGAAAACCGGGTGAATGCAGGATTGATGTTTGTTGTTGTATATCCACCCTGCAAACAAATCGAAATGAATGCTTAATAAAGACTGAAGATAATCTAAGCTCGCTGTAAACTTTGTGCAAGCACTCAGGATGAGTGTAAGCTGCTTGTCTGGAGGGTCTAATTGCCTCTGCTTTCATTGCCAGGGTGAACCAGGCCTGCGAGGACCTGTGGGACCAGCAGTAAGTTACAAAGGGTATCTTTGCTTATATGCAAGGAATTTACATATATCTAAACATCCATTAAGCATGAATGATAGAATTAAATTATCCTCTCTGTTGTTCTTGTTGTGTGTGGTATTGCTAGGAGAGCTTTTGTGTAGCTCCTATTTATTTCAGTGTGGTTACTTAGGAAAGTCAAGTCTGTAGCCAAATATTGCAGTGTGTTTTCATCTCCTAGTAGGAGTCCTTCTGTTCAGGTTTCTGCCTGCCCTTCCCCAAGTTACTGTAAGTCATAAGGAGTGTAAGCAGGGATCCCTTTCCCCTCTGGTGTCTATATTATGTCAGCACTTACTTCCTGAATTTGCTATTGGAGGGAATGATGAATTCCTTGTCTTCTGCTTCCATTTGGAATTATAAATCCTGTAGCAGATGGTATTACATCACAGATATTGCAGGAACTCGCATTTACAATCTCTTGCCATCTTTCTAAGCCTGCCTTTTCTCTCTGTTCTTCTAGGGGCCACCTGGGCGGCATGGACAGAAAGGAGAAATCGGCTTTCCTGGAAGACCTGTAAGAATTTTGATTTTTAGATTGTCTTCAAGTGTACATTCCCTTATTATAAACGGAATGGGGGAAGAGGAGTAAATTCATCCACCTCTAGAATAGTCACTGTTACCTCTCTGCTAGATAGAAATTCCAAGGGAAGCTGCAGAAATCAGACTCCGGCATTAATTCACTCCAGTCTGAACCATTAACGAAAGGGGATCCTAGCTAAAAGGATGCAAGCGCCATAACAAACACTCAGTGGCTCTGCATGCAACTGGAATGCTTCTAGGTCCCCTCAGCTGGCACTCCCTCCTGCCATGAGCAGGGAGGCTCTGGGTACATTTAGATACAACAGGACCATCCACTTTCCTGTCTCACGTTCTGCTGTGAGATCCTGGCCATGCTGCTCCTACCAACACAAGGTTTGTCCCTGCATTCCTTTCTTCAGGGTTGTCTTTCTCCAGTCAGGATGAAACTGCCCTTCTCCTGATCACACAAGCCCCTCTTTCCATCATCTTGTTCAACAGAGTGGCTCTGGCTTGGTTACTGTCTCTATGTCTTGCTGGTGTGTGACAGTGCTAAGAAAGGACAGAGGTTTCTCATGTGACACCAGCAAAATCTGCCAGGAGCTTCCTTCAGGGACCTATGAAAGTACCAAGGGTTTCACCTGCTGTTTGTTCCCTTTAATTCTAACCTCATATCGACAGCTCTGGCCTTCGCAGTTAAATCATCTATTCGAGACAGAACCGCAACATAGTTTTACCTACTCTTGAGGCATTTGGTTTCAGGAGTAATATGTAGGAGCTCCCCATAGAGAAATTGTGAGATCTCAGTAGATTCTTCTCTCTTTGCCCTTTCACTTCACCCGATGGGAGCACAAAAGGTGATGTTTGTAGCGTTCTTTGTGCTCTGGATCCTCATTATTGCTGTGTCATTACAAGGGTCCCTTAAGCTGACTCAGCAGTGGCTTTTTGTCCTTTGCAGGGCCGACCTGGTATGAACGGGTTGAAAGGAGAAAAAGGTGACCCAGCAGACGCAAGTGGAGGGCTGGGCTTAAGGGTAAGTGGAAAACTGACACATCTCTCTGCATGGTGCAGTTTATGCAGTGCTGCTAGCTTTGATGGCCTTTGTATCCCACTGTAACCCCGAGCACGAGCATCGTCAGACTCTGTTATGAGAGAAGAAAAAGGTCTCACATCTCCCCAAGGGGCATCTGAAAACGACCTTGCTCTTGTCCTAGTGTGGCTGCAAGTATCCAAATGCAGCAGTGGCCAAGCATTTTTGTGAGAGCGTTATTTCTCATGTGTGCTGCATCCCCTTTGCCTTGGAGTGATTTTGCTTCTGGTCTACTTAGAACCAGGGAGCTGGCAGCAGCACAGCACAGCATTGGGGAGGCAAGCAAAATCATAGGCCTAATTCTGTCCCGTTGCCAGACCCCTGGGCTGTCATGCACCAATCCTAGAGTGCCATAACCACCCACCGTGTGGACTCTAGTAAAGCAATGCTAATTCTGGTCCATGCACTGCAAGAACAATTTTGTCAAGTATATTGTGTGTGAACGCTCTGATTTCCTCTGCTGTTGCAGACAGAATAATGAAATATTTGAAGCCTGGAGTCCTGGAGTTTGGGATTTGGGGGAAGTATTGTCTGTGGGTGGTGGAAAGAAACACAAACCTTGTTTGTTTTTGTAAATGCCGATGACATGCATGATAAGGAGGTGGAACTGAGTGCAGGATGCATTCCACTGGCTGTGTCATCTTCCTGTCTTCCACCTTTTGAGTTGACCGCAAGTCCCGGAAGTAGAAGCAATGCCACATCGCACAATCTTGTGTTCCAGTTAAAACCAGGAGCAGCACCCACCACCCACAAAGGCACAGGGTGGTTGCAGAATTGTCACTGTTGAGTGGATATTGGCTAGTGTCCCGTTCTATTCAGTCTGTTCTGTTCTCAGTCAGTTCCCCACATAATTAATGGGATGTCTGTTTTTCTCTTCCTCTCTCTAGGGTCCTCCAGGGCTCCCTGGCCCTCCTGGCCCCCCAGGTCCTCCGGGCAGCATAGTGCCTATTTATGACAACAATGTGAGTAATGGCCTACGTGCATTTTCCTTGCTGGGGGGGAAACGTGTGTAAATGCCAGAAACTGAATGTCTTGCTAGTTATACAATGATTGGGTAATAATGTATTTCATGGGGGGATTTATTTTATTTATTTTGCAACTTCAGGCATTTGGTGAAGTGGGACCACCAGGGCCTCCAGGATTGCCTGGTAAGGATGTTGCAGAAGCGGTTAAAGCATGGGGTTGGATGACAAAGATCGGCTTTCCCCATCAGATTCCTGGGGTGAATCCCTCTATAGCAGCAGGAAAGGGTGGATTCATAATTCCTTTTCCATGGTGCTCTATGGGTCACCATTAAAGACTTCCCATATTAATGCCAGACTTTGCACAAGTAGGCATTGGGACCTGCTGGCCTGATCCAGCCCACCAAACCTTTCCTGGTTGCACACCAGTCCCTTGAACAATATGGTGGCAGTAGCAATGCTGCTGGAGAAAAAAATGGTGTAGAGCACTGGTGGGAACATAGCCGTTTTCACCCTTATCATGATACTTGGCTGGGTGGGGTGTTTGCAGATCATCCCATCTGATGATTGGGCACATGTCAGCTGTGGGGCAGCCGCCATGCGGCCCACAGCATTGCAGGGTGATGTGGCCCTTGCACTGGAAAGATTAGCTACCCTTGCTGTACAGAGCCATAACATTGTTTCCTTCTAAAAGGCATTTGGAATCATTTTAATCTGAACCGAATGCGCAATTAATACCCTTGCATGATAGTATAAACCAGTACGTTCCTCTAGCGGTTCTGGAAGTTTTGGACTATGGATGTGCAGTGCCTTCTCACTGGCTCTTGGGGACTGTCTAGCCTTATGCCAGGACTTTGTTTCAGGCTACCATGGTTCTGCTGGTCCGAAGGGAGAAAAAGGTGATGTGGGTCCTCCTGGGCCCCCAGGTAAGATTTCCTGCAGTGTTGCTACTTGCATTTAACTTCCACCTTTTGACCAACACTTACCAAGAGGTGTCATGGATTCATGAGCTAGTGGCAGTCATGGAAGCCTCTTGTGACTTGGTTCATGTGCTTGAGCCTTGTTGCACTCAACTCGTATCTAAGCATTGCACACCTCCAATTAACCTCCCTGCTCCTGCCTTAGACCTGTAGCATGCTGTGGTTCAGGTGTGTTGTTCTGAGGTGGCTGCACCACACAAGTTCTTGCTTTGCAGCAGGTTTCTGTCGCTATTAGCCTATTGTCCCTATTTTATGTCTCCAGCTAGGTGCATCCAACAGCTTTTGTACAGGCTAGTTCTTGCACTGCTTACCACAGAGTACTCTACAAAATCCAAGACCTGCAGGGCTAGAATAAACCTGGTGTCATCTAGTCAAGTTACATGCACCGGTGGCACCTTCACTACCTTAAGCATAGAAGCCAGAGATCAAACCTATGTGCAAAACAGGCAACAGATGTACCTCTGAGCTATGGCCCCTCCTTTTCGTTGTGCAGGAAGCCAAAGCCTAGCTGAGCTTGTCTGTATCCTCTTGGAAAAAAATCTGTAAGAGTTATGCGCTGGCTTTATTAGTGCAAGCCTTATCAGTACAAGTACCAGGCTTATTAGCACAAGCTAAAATAATGCATTTTACATGAGTATTGCTTCCAAATTTTTCACCCAGTGATACACAAAAGCCCTTTCCATACAGTCATAAATGGCTGGGTTGTGCCTCGAAGGCCCATCATAAAAGAAAGTTCCAAAGATCACAATGGAAAGAAGCCCCACAGTAAGCAGAGTTGGTTTCTTTGCCGTTACGAATATCTCATTCTTCTCCCTTTCTTCTCCCTTTGTCACAAGGCCAGTTCCCTTATGACCTCAGCAGATTTGGCTCCACCTTCAGGGTAAGTGTCTGCCATTTGGGAGGAATATATAGATTTAAAAAGAAGCTTAAGGGGTTTTGCTGGGGGAAGACACACTAGGATGGCAAACAGGTTTGGGCCGCTTTGCATTTAATGAGGTCAGGGTCACAAGGATAGGAAAAAGGCTTTTTGTTTGATTTACTATTTGCTTCTAAACTTTACAAGCTGCCTTTTGGGGTACCTACCCTTTTAAGGTGGCTTTCAGTGTTTAAAATAAAAAATTGAAGGACAGCAAACAAATTACGTACAATACAAATCGTACAAACATAAAGCTTTATAACCAGCCGTCATCATCACAACCAGCATAATACAATTTAAAACCAGTTATTTTATCTAAGATATTTTGAATGATTGTATTTTTTCCTCTCTCTCTTCCCCTTTGTCGGTTTTGATGGTTTTCACATTAGTTGCCCCTGAATATTGCTGAAGCTTCAGCTAGGAGGTGTCTTCACCTGTCATTACAGTGGCTGAACAACTGAAGTTCAACTGGTGTATTGGTGCTGCATGCAAGATGTAAGGGAGAGAGAGGTCTGCCCAATGAACCTATTTTACTCAGATATTCCCTAATGTGACAGACCACTCTGACTTGTGCCTAGAAAGCACGAGTCAAGCAGAAAACTGCTTGGACCCGTTTTCTAGGCACAGCACAAGGGGAAATGTGGACAAGGCAGAGGAACAAGTCTAGAAGGAAATAGTGCTAATCTTGGAGAATGCATTTTGTTTGGCCACTGTCTATTTGCTTATTTAATATCTTTCCATAGGGAGAAAGAGGGGACAGAGGGGACCCAGGGCTGAAAGGTGAAAAGGGTGAGCCAGGCGGAGGAGGATTGTTTGGATCAAGTGCTGTTGGACCCCCAGGCCCCCCAGGATATCCTGGTCTTCCGGTGAGATACCCCACACTGCATTGTTACGAGGGTTGGTGGCCAACATCTTTCTACCACGGGATAGTCTTCTGCATTCTATAATAAGGCAGGGGAAACTGAGTGTGCAAGTGGCACCTTTGGTAGGGGATTTGGGCGGAGAAGGATAAGCACCCAATCTCCAAGGTGCAGAAGTTCTCAAGTGCATTGCAGTCCCTGCCATTAGGCAGAGTAGGGTAGCTGCCACAGGTGGCAGATTTTGTTTTACATCATCCTGATGGTGGGGAGAGGCCTTGCTTTGTGACTAGCCTTCTCTTATCCCATGAGGCTGTCCACCGTTACAAATGCTGTTTTGCCCAGAGTGGCAGAAGCAGTGGAGAGAGACTGTAGTAGCAGGTGGGAGAACAAGGGAAGTGAGAGAGGAGGCAAGTTGTGGGGTGGGCACCTGGAGTGGAAGGGTTACTGGTTGTTAGAGGTTTGGATAATTTACCTTGGGGCATGACGTTTCCTTTGCTCCATCTGCCACGGGGCCTAGGAAGCTGGAAGAGGAATGTGTTTGTGTGGGGCAATGGAAGGAGAAAGGGGGAGGAAGGATTAGAACTATGCATTTGGTTATGAATGTAATTAATTGCTTAGGCGGATCAGTGGATGTTTCTGCCATGGAGTAAAACTTCAGTGGTTCTAATATACATGTATGTTATTTGCTTCTTCAGGGCCCCAAAGGGGACAGTATTAGAGGGGCCCCTGGCCCTCCTGGCCCCCAAGGGCCTCCTGGCGCAGGATTTGAGGGGCGCCCAGGGACCCCAGGACCCCCGGGTCCACCTGGCCCTCCAGGACCCCCTTCCTTTCCAGGACCCCATAGGCAATGTGAGTAGATACCTGATTCTTTCCCAGTTACTCATTGCAAATGGCCCTGTTTTAGGCCTTAAAAACAAGCTTTGTGCGAATATAGCTGCTTTAGCTCTGGGTTTGTTTCATTTCCAGCGATCAGTATTCCTGGGCCACCGGGGCCGCCAGGACCACCGGGAACTCCAGGCACCAGTGATGCATCATCTTCTGGGGTAAGAAAAAGCGGCAGTGGGTCACTGCAGCCTACACAGTGGTGTTCCTTTCGTGGGGATGGAGCAAGTTACCTTCCTGTGGGTGGCCCTGATGGGTTTTGCTCAAGCAAGGATTTAACAAATTGGCTAGAGATTGCCGCTGCCAGAGTGATTGATGATGCTCCATCTATGAACATGGACAACCATTTATTGTCCAATAGGAGCAGCAGCTGCTGCTGCTGCTAGCCCTGCAAATAGGAACAGCTGTTGCTAGTTCTGGAAAGCTCTATGGTGCTAATTGAAAGGAACGCCACTCCAATTTCTGGGAATTACGACAAATATTTGTTGTAATAGACATGATAACACTGTAAGAGTGATGACCGTGAAGTTTGTCATTGGCTTCTGGCTTGTGAATCTGACTGTAACTATGGCCTATTATAACTCAGGTGCTCTCTATTTGATGAAGAACCCTGTGTGATTAAAGCAAGGGCTGTCATCAATATGCCCACAGTTTACAAGCGCACCAAATATAAATTGTGTTAATGGTGAGCCACCACCTCGTACTTCAGACTGATGAATGGCTGCGCCCTTTTCGTTGTTCCCTTTTCAACTGCTTTGTTTTCCGGCAGCTGCGAATCTTGCCAACCTATCAGAGCATGATGGCCAGAGCGCATGAGGTGGCAGAAGGACAGCTCCTTTTCATCCGGGACAGGGAAGAGCTCTACATCCGTGTCCGCAGTGGTTTCAGGAGAGTCCTTGTGAGTATGATGTGTGTGAACACAGCAGTCTTGGGGTAAGACTGTAGGTGGACTACTACCTTGGAGAGCGGTCTTTCTCTGTGGGGTATTGGCAGACGCTCAGAGTAATGCAGAACCGACTGCTAATTTATACACACAGAGGGAATGCAATGCCAGGAAGAAACGCTCCCTTGTAGCGATGAATGAGCTTCCTCTGGCTTGATTAGGAAGAAGCTTACTTGAAACAATCTGATATGGGATCCATAGACATTCTTTCCTCCTTACCAAATGAATTCCTGGATAAGTTTCAGGTTGCAACAACTACAGCTTTATTTCATTCTGGCAAATATTCCCTTTCCCTCCAAAGCCGAATATGCATTCGAAAATAGCAAAATTCATCCTAAAGAATAATAGCAATAGGGTGCTGGTGGTATAGTGAGCTGTGAGCTGGGAATTCCCTAGATGAATTCACTGGGTGGTCTTAGGCAAGACTTCAGACCTGCAATTTGGAGATAATAATACCAACCTAGAGTTCTTATAAGTGTTACAAAGCAAGCAAAACACATCATATAAATGCTATAATGACTTATTCTGATTTAATTTCAGCTTGAGGAAAGAATATCCATCTCTGGCCCTGGGCTGGTAAGTGAAACATTATTACCTGGTGTTGTAGCATGGACTGGGTCTATTGTGGGTCATTCCAAGCTTGCTAGGAGTTTTGAGATCCAGGGATTATCAACCTTTTAAATGTTCTTTAGTGTTTGGATTTCAATACATGGTGACCTATATGGTGCACTCGGGTATAGATCAGGGAAAATCCAAATGAGGCATGTCATGCAGGGGGACTTGAATGATCAAGTCCACAGTGGGCTACTAAGGATTTTGGATCACCTGTACTGGGATGCAGCTGATGTAGCTGGCTGTTGTTCAGACTGGTTGGGTGCATGCTTGGCTCTGCTGGTAATGCAGCCAGATGATTGTGCTGCGAGTGGCAGGAAATGGGGGGGGGGGAGGTTGGCTGTATCTGACCTGTGCTCTTCTGTGAGACGGACCCCCTAAGAGGACACTTAGAAAGGGTTCTAGGAACATTACCCTTCATTCTGCTGCAGGACAATGAGGTATATGATAGGCCTCCCAATGTCCACTACTCCCATGGAGGAACGGCTTCATCATCTGGATCCCAGCGCCCCTTCCAACAGCATTTGCCTGTGCATTCCCACCGAGAATACAGCGCTTACTCCACTGCCAAGCCCTGGAGAGGGGATGAGAGTGTGGCCAACCAGCACCGCCTTCCTGAGCAACCCGCCATCCACCAGCCACACCAGGGAGCCCAGCACCAGCAGGAGCCGCTGAACGCCTTCTTCCTCAACCGCCAGCCCGATGCCGTCCCTTCTGCCGTCCACACCCACCATGACTTCCAGCCTGCTGTGAGTGCCCTGCACACGCTGGCAGAGTCCCCTGCTGCAGTTTGGTGTTTTGCCTGGGTGGCTGCCTCAATTGGCCCTACATAAAGACACCGAGAGTAGGGTCATGAAAGCAGCTGGCACCAAAGGGTCCCCTGCCTGCTGACTTCCATTGTGAAGGGTTCCTCTCTACAGGTTGTCCACCTAGCTTAGCATGATGGTCTGCCACTAGCAATGAGGAGTCTGAATGGGCTTCTTTGCCAGCAGTAGGGATGAATGAGCAAGAGGCCCCTTCAAGAATCCCAATCAAACATTGAAACCTCTGAATGGTGTGAGTTCAGGGCTTGAAGGGGCCCAAAGGGCCCAAACCCCTCAGAGAGGGTGCCTGCATCCTGCATCCCTTTGCTTCAGATTTAGGCAGCCAATCAACAACATACTCACTCCATCCCAGGCTGGGAGGCTGCTCCATGGGGCCACCCTATGCTTACAACTTGGTATAGGATGCCTTTGAAGAGGAGACTACAGGGGCTGACAAGCTGGCTAGTCCACACCCACACAATATAAACAGTTCTCAGTTGTTGGAATGCATCCCAGAGCCATGTCGCAATAGCTTTGATGAGGGTGAGGGTGTTACTACTTACTATAACCTCTGCATTTTAGTTATAATTTGACTGCTTTGTGGACATAACCATTGAATAGGCAACTACTTCTGAAATGCCACCCCCCCCCCAACAATGAATGATTTCCAGTGAGAGAAATAACAGGGCTGGCCTCTCATGATTCTCAGGAGTCCCAGAAAGCAGCAGCAAAGCCCCCCGACCCCCATGCTCAGCCCCATTGCTGACTGGCTGCTTGTATTGTGGTGGCCGGACATTCCTCCCCCTCTGCCAGTTGCACTGAGAGCCCCCTTGTGTACTGGTACAGGCTCCCTCTCATGTGTGGTCGTCTTCTTGCTTTTCCAGCTCCACCTCATAGCCCTGAACACTCCCCTGAGTGGCAGCATGCGGGGCATCCGAGGAGCTGACTTCCAGTGCTTCCAGCAAGCCAGGGAGGTTGGACTGACGGGCACCTTCCGAGCGTTCCTCTCCTCCCGACTGCAAGACCTCTACAGCATAGTGCGCAGAGCAGACAGGGGCACGGTGCCTATTGTCAACCTCAGGGTACGTCTGGTCAGAGGCCTGAGCAAAGACAACGCTTCGTGACAGCGGAAGGCAAACATGAAGCTCAGCGATGGGAGTGCTGTCTTCCTTTCCTGCCCCTGTGTAGGATTGCAGCCTCCAAGTGGTGTTAATTGAGGCAAGAACTACACATCAAGACTAGTGGTCAGGGGCAAACCTGCAAGGCAGCATCATCATCTCTTAACAACACCTAATATTTATTTACTTTTTATAAAAAGGTTTAAAAGCTTTATCTTTAATACTTGATCTGTAATGCAGCTCAAGCCGTCACCTTGAAAACTTCTGTAAAGAGCTGCCTTGCATTGAACTGGGAGACTGGCAGCTGTCCTTCCAGGTTCTCAGGCAGGGGCCTTTCCCAGACCAGTTGCTTGAGATATTTTAAAACCATAGGCACCAGGGAGTGAACCTGGGACATGCAAGGTCCCAAGGTCTTGTCCATGGAAAGGGCAGCCTGTCTCAAAGTTATCAGACAGGCAGAAAGCATTCTCAGAGCAGTTACATTATTACATTGCCCGTTTCTGTTCCTTTCCAGGATGAATTGTTGTTTAATAATTGGGAGAACCTTTTCTCCGGCACTGATGCTCCATTCAGAACTGGGGTTCGCATCTTCTCCTTTGACGGAAGGGATGTCCTGAGAGACTCTGCATGGTAGGTGGGGGAAATGGTTTTGTTTCTCTGAAGATCTGGGAATGCAGGTTTGCTGCCCTTCCAGCTGGGCCTGGCCTCTCTGGCTCTGCAACTCCAAGGGCATCAAAGAAGATTCCTTTGTTTATAAAGAGCAGGCAAAGAGAAGAGGAATGTGTTTGCTATCTTGTATTCTTTTTCCAGCCCCATGTGATGCTTCTCTTGGGGGGCAGGTTTTCAGGAACGAAATGTTTAGACGCCAAGCGGGTCGGCTACGCCAAGCATTTTATGTTGCCCCAGCAGTATATTATTTGTGTGTAGCATTATTTTCCTTCCCAAAAGACTGTCCAAGGTCAAGAAGTGGAGTAAATGTCCCAGGTACCTTATCCCAAGGCTGGCAGCAGTTCATTCCTACAAGATGCTGCACAGACCAACTGCCCCCACTTTATGTGGCAAGAATGGGTGGCTTTGAGAGTCAACACTGTATAGAGCCCACGAAGCATCGGCCCAAGGGGAGCTGTGATTGCTGGGGCACCTGCAGCCACTTACGTGTGAAGCAACCCCTAACACTCTGGTGTGTTTCAGGCCTCAGAAATCCGTGTGGCACGGCTCTGACTCCAAGGGACGGCGGCTAACAGAGAGCTACTGTGAGACCTGGCGGACAGACGACACGGTGGTGACAGGGCAGGCTTCCTCGCTGGCGTCGGGCAAGCTGCTTGAGCAGAAGAGCAGCAGCTGCAAGAACGCCTTCATCGTCCTCTGCATTGAAAACAGCTTCATGACTTCTTCCAAGAAATAAAAAACGGCACACAACAAAAGCACTGGCTGCAAGTGGAGGAAGGGAACCCAAATGTTTTCCCTTAAGGAACAGGGGAAATGGGCAAGCGGTTCCCACTCCCCACCCCCCACCCCCACCAGGATCATGTGCCCAAGCAGTTCCGCAATATATCAGTCAAGCAGATGAATGAGTGACAAAGCCAAAGAGTGTCTTCCAGCGCAGCTCTGGTGCTGAATGTTTTGTGTCTTTCCTCCTGGCGTGGCTGCTGTGAATCATACCTGCCTGCTGGAGGGGCTGGAGCAGAACAGGCTTGTGTGCAAGGCAATCTCCAGGCAAGTGTGGTACACGGAGCAGTTAACTCTCTTTCTCCCTCTAATCCTGCTCATGTTTAACCCTTGAATTGTTTGTGTGTGTTAAGCTTCCCTGTTTGCCTCTCTCCCCCCATTCCACTCAGGTGGCCCCTTAAAAAAGCCAAGGCCATGTTGGGATAGGTCAGAAAGTCTATTTATTGTGGCTGATTTAACATAAGGCAGCCCTCAAACAGCAGCATCCCCCTTACTGTCAGTGTAGCGCTGCAGGTGTTTCTGCATTACACAACCCAGTAGCGTGGCACTGCCTGCCTTATAGTGGGGACATGGTGCTAAATAATACAAGCTTAGACCCTGCTGGACAGTGCATAATCATCAAAATTAAGATTTCTATAAACACTTAGGTGGCTTTTCTGTTGTGTGCCCAGCATAGGATCAAGGGGGGGGGGGGAATCCTGCCAAAGAGACCAGGAATTTGATTGTCTGCCCCCCCCCCCCCCCCGAGAGTAATATATGGGCTTGCAGAAAATACACTCCCTTATCTCTGCTTGACTCACCAGCCGGCATAATGCCTTATTATTTCCAAACATAGATGCAAACAACACTCTTCATAGCTGGTTGCAATTTTTGCTGCAGAGTTGACAGTATCCTTTGCTGAGACAACATGCCCAGGGCAGTGAGACTGAACCTTCAAGCCTTGCTATGGCAGAGTTCTCTCCTTTGCTTCTTCCCCCACCCAGCCCTTTCACATTGTCTAGCTCTAAAAGAGAACTAGAGGTGTTAACAGCCTCCTAAGTGACTTTTGCCTCAGCCAGTCTCCTTACAGGCCATAATGGAAGAAGAAACTGCTTGCCGTTGTAACAATCAGTATTTGGATTTGTTTGTTTTTTTACATTTTTATACTTGCCCTGCCTTCCTCCATTCTCCATAGAGGATGCCTCTACTAGCCATATTCAAAGAGAACAGGTTAGTCAGTGCAAAAGAGGCAGGCCCTCCTGGCTGAAGCCTTGGGGGTCATGCTAGCTCTCAGAACCCTCTGTTGCTTTAACCTATCAGAAGTGTGACCAAAGCCCAGTGGTGCAGAACCTATGCTTTGCATGCAGAAGGACCCAGGTTCAAGTCCTGGCACCTCCACTGTAAATAACAGGTGAGGTGAAAGTGTCCTACCTGAGACCCTGAAGAACAGATGGACCTATAGCGAGCTGTGTTTGTAGCAGGTGATCAGATTTATAATCCTCCAGCCAGGAATGTTCTCCTAAATATCTCAGATCTGGAATCTGTTATTAGCAACTGCTCCAAAATAAGAGATAATACAAAATTTAAGCAATTAAGAACCATCTCTGTCCAGTATTGACCCCTTTCATTTCTCTCCTCTGTTCCCAATACACTGTGGCAGGAACCACCAGAACCAAGCCATTTCTAATAGCTGTATTTTCCAGCATTTCTTCTGCCGCATCAGAGCAGAATGGCACTGTGCTGACATTTTCGAGGGGGAAGGACTAGAGTTCACACTAGTCACTGTCTGTTAGTGTGTGTCACCCAAGCACAGGTAGGCAAGCAGTATTTTGCCATTTTAGCACTGAATGCAGAGTGAAGGAAGCCATGCTTATGGGCTTAACTGTGACTGAGCTTCTGGTACCTCTCCCCCATCACAGCCCTTCCACTTCAGTGCCAGAAGCCTTGGCCAGGCAGATGATTGCTGTGTATCAGTTCTGTTTTAAACACATTAATGTCTGAGCGTTTGAGTCTGTTTTGACAAACCAAGGTGCTAAATTTCTACCTAGCTTTCATTGATTGTCTTTCTGAAATTTTATTACCAGATGGGGAGGGAGGGAGAGGGAGCCTGTGCAAGTCACACAATCAGTTTATTACTGTCTACTGTATTTTGTGAAATTTTTAATGCAATTTTAAAAGCCTGTGGATCTCTATATCTTTGTCAGTTGTGTGTTGTGTTCTATAAACTGTTTTCTAAAGGCACTGAATAAAGGAAAGTATCCTCTTGTTATTTGTTGTTGTTCATTTGCATGGAATTGCAGAGGGCTCTGTCTACATCCCTGAACTGAACCCTGACTCCATTTGCTCCAGGAGAATGGGAAAACTGCCTTTTAGGCTGGAAGTGCCAGCGTGGCACTCACAGGCCCACCAGCGTGGTATCTGGGGAAAAATCCACGATACACAATAACAGACTGCTTGCTCTTCCTGTTCAATATCTGTTTGCACTGACTTGGTCTTCCTACACTGAATGTACTCCCAGCACACATTTCACCTTCCCTTCTGAACAGAACAGCATCACAAAGAGCTTTCCATGAGCAAGCGAGTGCCTATGGGCTGATGGGGGGGGGGGGCATGGCTACACCTTTTTGTGGCCATGCTCCTTTTCATATGGCCGCCATTTTATGTTAAGCAGCCACTGTGTGACTACCACCCATGGCCTATTGGTCTAGAAGAATTCGTGGAACTGGCCCCTGGAGGCGAAACCAGATGAAAAGTCCAAGCTAGTTTAGAAAGTCATCAGGACTCTGCTAAAGACCTGATCACTCCCACCTTCCTCTCAAATGCCCACTGAGCATACTACTGTGGCCAGTATAAATTATTATGTGATGGTGAAGGTATTTGAAAATCAATTGTCTTTGGTGGGGAAAGTGGAAGAGAACAAGTCAGAACAAAATGCAAGTGTATACTTTCCAAGGATTATGTTCCTCCAGAGGATCTAAAGTGATTGTTAAAAGCGCATTGTGTTTCCCACTCACTGTCCCAATGGATGAGAGGACGTGAGTTAGGTTGGCAGTCTTACTCTCAGTCCTGTTTTCTTAAGCATAACTTTGACTTTTAAAAACCAAATATGAAAAGGAGCTCAATTTTCTTAGGAGGAAAGCTTCAACAAATATTACAATCCATAACTCCCAGCAGAGTATATTTACTGGTAACAAATTGATTGTTTTATAAAAAGTAAAACTATTGTATTTTTTTTAAAAAAAGTACCTGCATCCTTCTTGCTGTTGACTTCTTTTAAAGGCTGAGGGGAAAGCGTGCAGAGTATTATCAGTGTTTAAAACTACATTCATAAAATCACCAGGTGCCAACCATAACACTGGCAAATGTCTCCATAATCTCACCTGAGCTCAGGAGCCTATGCCACACACATGACCAAGACTGGGGGGAAATCCAGTCGTCTGGTTGCGTGCTGCTGATGCACAAGCCCTGAAGTTAAGGAAGGCCTTTTCCTTCTGCAGTGATCTGATACTCTGGAAAGCTGAGATGCTTCTAAGTGCTGATTAACATGGGAGTTCTCTGTGTTACATCCCAGCTGGGAGTATACAGGTAGGCCAGCTCCTTTTCTTCCCCATCCACCGTTTTCTCAGACTTCCAAGTTAGCCAGCTCTGTGCCTCTGTCCTCAACTGGCATGGTGAGTTCCTTGGGTGGTGCTTCCTCTGGAGGTTTCCTGCATCCATTATGCTTCACAGCCACATACACAGATGCAGAAAGATACACCACTGTCAGGAGTGTGAAATAGCTGAAGTAAACGTAGAACTGGAAAAGAGAAAGAGGGAGATACAATGTATTGAGGCCCTGTGCATTATTTTCCTCCAAAGCACTAAAAAAATCAGAAATGACCAGCAGCCCACAGAAACACAGAATAGAGCTAGGAGGGAAACTCTTTAAGAAGAGGAAGAGCACCATTGGATCAGAGGTCAATCTACTCTAGCGGCCAGCCAAGTGAAAATTCCCCTCAAGCTCCCACATACAGGCATAACAGCAATTGTCCCCCACTGCTTTCTGTTTGCCAGAACACAGCATCTGAGCTGGAATGTTCTATGTAGCTATCATAAGTCAAAATTATATCCCATCTCTGACAGCAGGAACTCCACATGATATGCATCTGCCAACCTCATTTGCAGCGACATACATAAAGCTGGAACTCTAGCTAAAAAAGGCACCCTGCTTTTCCTCCAGCCTGATCGATAAAGTCTACCTGAACTAACACAACCAAATATTTCTCCAACCTGTGCCCGCTACTTCCAGTAAGGAAGATTTAAACACACATGCATAACCTGCTGCCATGCTATTCCAATGCACTGCCATCATTTCTTATCTTGTCACATGAGCAGCAGGTAATACAAGGCTTTGTTAAGCCCTCCACAGCCATGAGCCAGCAATGACAGCCCTTACAGGAACAGATTACATTTGCAGCTTCCTGATCAGCATCTTTTAAAAAAATAATAATATAAGCTCGATTCTTGTAGGATGGATGAAGCTTTTGTTGAGGACAATGTAAGAGAAATCAGCAAATGGCAAGGATTAGTAGCAATTTACATGTTTATTAGGGGGTAGTTCTGTTAACTCAGCAGAACTTTGCTTGGCAACAAGTTCCATTGAAATCATGTGATTTGGCATGTGTTCAAGATCACTGTGTTAAAACTCTCGCACAAACCTTTTTGGAAAGGACAACTGAGTGACTGCTAGCCCCCCTAGAAACTTATCCAAAAGCAAGGGCATACATCTCTTAACATAAATAAATAAGGAAAATAAAGAACAGAAGTTCTATTTTTCTTGGCTTACATGCCTTTTCTTTTGGTTTTTACCAGCCCTGCTTCCACTCCAAAACATGATGGGCAATGCGTAGAATGGGGCCAACAGCCGAAAGTGGTCTAAGCAAGGCAAGAGGATCCACTGCAAATAAGTCCCTTTGAGTTCCCACTACGTGGTTCACCAGATTATTCAAAGGACCTCCTTCCATAGGAGGAACCTACAAAGTAAGCCCCAAAGGCAGCTAAGACTGGTCAAAAGCCCACTACCGCAAGTCTCAGTGTAACTTGTGCTTCTTACCTGAGGGTGGATTGAGAGACCCAGACCTCTCTTATCTGTTATGATGATAGTGATGGCAGTCTTGAGAACTGTAGCGAGAAAAGTGTTGATTCCAAACACCAGGGCACAGAGCTCTTTGGACAGGGAAGCTGCAATCTGGAAACTTTGGTCAAAGCGAGAGAAAGAGAGGAAGGCAGGTCAGTTCTGCTGGCAAGCACTGAAAAGGCACCAAGGACAAAGGGAGGGTCGCTTTATGGCTCAGGGCAAGGGTGGCCAGCCTGTGGCCCTCCAGACAATGAAGGACTACAGCTCCTATGATCCCAGACCACTGGCTATGCTCCCTGGGGCTGATGATAGTTCACAGTCCTGATACTAACAAAAGGTGACATTGCTATGAATTCTTGGCCAAGTCAGGTATCCCTGTGATAACTTTGGGAGTCCCACAGGGAGGGCCACAGGTTCTCCATCCCAGGACCACAGCCACAGATGGCATGCTACAGCATCACCGACAAACAAGGCATTCGCAAAGATCAATGTATTTTTACTTACAAGCCAAAGATGGCATAGAGATAGGGCTAATGCTAGTTATTTTGTGTTGACCTAAGAAGGCAGCTCGGACGCGGGTGGCGCTGTGGGTAAAAGCCTCAGTGCCTAGGGCTTGCCGATCGAAAGGTCGGTGGTTTGAATCCCCGCGGCGGGGTGCGCTCCCGTTGCTTGGTCCCAGCGCCTGCCAACCTAGCAGTTCGAAAGCACCCCTGGGTGCAAGTAGATAAATAGGGACCGCTTTCTAGCGGGAAGGTAAAACGGCGTTTCCGTGTGTGCTGCGCTGGCTCGCCAGAGCAGCGATGTCACGCTGGCCACGTGACCCGGAAGTGTCTCCGGACAGCGCTGGCCCCTGGCCTCTTAAGTGAGATGGGCGCACAACCCCAGAGTCTGGCAAGACTGGCCCGTACGGGCAGGGGTACCTTTACCTTTTAAAAAGGCAGCTTGGGAGTTTACACCAAGAGGAAAGTTTGGGAAGCTGTAATACTTTTATCACTGATGTTAGTGAAATATCCAATGGTTAAAGGCATACAGATGCTGGCCTGGAAGAGTGCTAAAGACCGCCTAATCCAGTTCTTTGTATTTAGTTAACCATCCCCGCCTTAGCATTTCCAACAAATTAGCTAATATCATTCAGCACATTAGCAGCAATCACCGTAGCTTGTTAACCTAGGCTGAGTACTAAAAGCCTCCAACAACATATCTGCCCTGGGACCAAAAGGTTATTCTTGGCATCCTTACAAGGGTGGGGGGATATTTATTGACATTACAATCCCTCCTTTAACAAAGCAGATACTAGAAAGCTAATCTGGTCTACTATATATTGGGGTATGCATGCAAAGCACCCCCACATCTTTTTGCATGTTGAAAAGAGTGAGAATGACGATATATATCCAGGTAACGATGGATATCATAATCGTTATGTTCCTCACTACCAGCGTGACTAATGGAGGCCTAGCCATCAAGTTGTTCTCACCACTCACATGGCTATAGGCACAAGGAACTGGTAGGAGCTCCTGAAGAGGATGTAAGCCACATAGCAGAGCCAGATGTTGGCAGTAGTGTTCATCAGCAAAAGGAGGCCTGCCTGGAATGCTGTCACTACACCAATCACAAGCTCTGACCACAGCGTCCAACGGATCTTCACGTAGCCTGCAGCAAAGGAGGTAATGGCACCTGCAAAGACACATACATGTTGTCAAGATATGGATGAGAGGACCAGGTATGGACAGCAAGGCCTCCACTCTCCAAAGCGGCACTCGCAACAAGGGGCACAGCAGAACAGTCATTGTTTGGAAAACCCAAGGGACAATTTCTACCCCAAATACCCAAGGAGATTATTTTAAGCCCAAGGTAATTGAGGAAGAACTTTTTCGGTGGGCCCTTGCCTTTGCTTCCCTGAAGACCTTTTGTTTCAGACATTTTTAACCCAACACTTTACACTAGGATACAAACATGCACACAATGACCCCCCCCAAAAAATCCCCAATAGTTTCTTGGAATATTTTATGTTCTGGACAGTCTTTTGTTTGTTTGCAGGAATAAAACTGTATACAGCTGAGCAGCTGAAAAATGGGGACATACCAGACAAACAACAACAAAAATGTCCTAGAACGGCTGGAGGGGGGGGAGATGATGACATTCCAGATGTTGTTGGACTTTGCCCCAGCCAGAAGTTCAAACATCTGGAGGGCTACAGGTTCCCCTGCCCTGCCCTAGAAGGACTATGCAGCAAGTTATTTCTATATCAGTTCTGCAACGAAAAATACATGGGGAGAGGAATTTTTGCCCTTCCTAGTTTGATTTAGCAAGCAAGGTTTTGTTTTTTGGACAGATACTCAATGGGATTCAGCTTCATAAAGTGCAACTCTCACAGAAGTAGGGAGGAAACTTGTCCTGATGCAAATGAAGCCACCATTCTGGGTATGAGAAAAGCGTAAAACTCTTAACAGGATGTTTCAAAACATGCTACCAGCTGGGAAACTGCAGTGTAAAACCCAGAGAGTTGAGAGGCAACTCGGGAAAGCCAGTGCTCTTTCCAAGCACAGGTTCCTTGCTGGCAACCGACTGATCAAGTTCTTAGGTGTAGCCACTACGGCATCTGCTCCCAATGCTCCCTGTTCTGGTTGACAGTGACCCTACGATCCCTTTTGGCTGGAGATGGCAAATACTGAGCTTGCACATTATCCCTGAGCTTTAGCACACAATAATGCATGCTTGTAGACCAACCTTGCAAGCACCAGGTTGGGGAAGGTTAGTGGAATGGTTGGCTTAGATTCTCCATGCAGGGAGATTCCTTAGGTGCATCACCTGAAGTTGCTTTAAACCCAAGTAATTTTAGCAGAAATTACCTTTGCATGAATGTACCGTATTTTTCTGTGTATAAGACTACGTTTTCCCCCTAAAAAATAACATCAAAAATTAGGGGGCATCTTATAATCTGAGCCATCTCCCCCCATTTTCTTAAATCTGGGTCCCCCAAAATAGGGGACGTCTTATACATGGGGGCGTCTTATAGATGGAAAACCATGGTCTAGGAGACTCCGCTAGGTGCTCTGAATTCATATTTGGGGCATAAAGCAGAGAGAGAAAGGGGTGGGGTGGGGTTATAATCAAGCTCAAAAAGGAAACGGGGGAGGATCTATATACCAAGGAGCGTTGAAGCAGCTTCCACAGCTCCATTGTAGATTTTCCTGTTGTCTCTTGTGGGATATATCTCATTCCACAAAATCTGCACATAATACAGTATTAGGTAGTAGCCAGCAGAATTGAATATCCACCAAAGGGACCAAAGTCTTAACTGCGGCAGCCGTACAAATCCCGCCAGCTCCTTTAACATCCGGAAAAAGACCATGTTCTTCCAGGTGGGGGCCTTGTGCCACACTGGATCCCCGGCCCCAGCGTTCATTTTGTCCAGCTCAGAGGGCGAGGTGCCATTGCACACAGGCTCACTCCTGTTGAAGAAGAGGCTGCGCTTGGGGCGTTCCAGGAAGAGCGTCAGCAGCAGCCCAAAGGACATGAACCCCAGGGAGATGTAATTCAGGGTCGTGAAGGTGGTGCCCCCCACTGTGACACAGAGCTGCCCCAGCACGGAGCTGGCGAAGACTCCCATGAGGACCGAGGTGCGGGAATAGCTAGCCATGCGCTGGTAGCGCGAAGGGGTGACCAGGGAGAAGATGTACGAGGAGTAGGCCACCCGCGCCGCCATGGTGATGCCGTAGAAGAATTCCATGAACTGCATGGCAAGGATGCTGGTCCCGAAGATCAGCAGCAGCCAGATGGCAATGTGACTCAGGCTCTGCAGCACCAGCACCGGCTTGTACCGCAGGTAGTCGGTCAACAGGAAGATGGGCACCAAGACAGCCATGTATGAGTAGGACAGCACAGGTGTGATTTCATTGGTTACCTGCGAGAGAGAAACCAAAGCAATTGCAACGCTTCCAACAGCGAACGACAAAACCTACCCCTCAAAGCCCCAAGTGATACCAACTCAAAGCTGGGTTTGAGAACCCCAGATGTTAGGGACAAAGATTCTCACTATACCTGTAGTCCAACAACCAGTCCCTCAACCAATGATTTGGAGCTCTCTTCCTACATTTCTTTTGCTGAGCAAGATGTGCAGAGGCTTATATGCTACCTCTTAAAGCAACAGCACATGGTAAATCAATGAGGCTTCAACACAACCACCCCAGCGCGTATGCAAGAGGTTACTGCAAGGGACAGCAGGCTAGACTTTGTATGCGTTCTGCCATAATCCAAGGGTCCACGAGTGCAATATGGCAGAGCCCAATCTCCACAAGCTAAGCCCCCAACGCCACCCAAAGTGATTGCACCGATGGGACCTCCAAAAGCAACCCCACATAGGAAACTTCCTTATATCAAGCCCATCTAGTTCAGTAACTGTCTGCACCAGAGGAGGGCAGCTAATGACAAATGTCTGGGATTATGGGAGTTCCAGTCCAGCAAAACCTAGAGAGCCACAGGTTTTCTCGGCCCTATCAAGAGTTGCCAGGGATTGAAACTGGGACCATGCTCTACCACTGAGCTATGGCCCTTGACCCCGGTGCTTGCATATCTACGAAACGAGAGTGGCATGATTATTAGGACTATGCTCTAAATCCCATGTCGTAGATCTTCCAAATCACTCTAAGTGAGAGCATGGAACAGCGGAATAAATGGTGGCTTTAATCTGCATGCCCAGTGTTCTGCCGTCAGACACAATGTTAAATTTTTTAAACTCCAAGTTAATACATCCAAACTCTGGAAAAGCACACTCAGTACTTTGTATGCTCTCACTACTAACCTTAGTCAGCAAACCCACATGGAATTCTATGGTTCATCAAGCCGTAATCGCTCTGACCTATATTCCATCTTCCAAAATGCATGACCTGACATTTTACTGTAGTAATAACTTTATGGCCGGGTCAGTTTACCAAGCCACCTAGGCATTACTAAGTAGTCCATGGTTCACAGTGAAGTTTACTTGCTTGCTGAAGGCAGGCAAGGGTGAATTCTCCTAGGTGAATTGTTACTGTTGGCTCAGGTCGTTTTTACTGATATATGTAAGCTATTTTTCTGTGTTGCCCAAAACAGCTTAGAATAATAAGTCAAAGCAGTACAAAAAAACTTTATTAACCATGCAATTAAAATCAATAAATATTTAACTCATAAATACAAAACAAGAGCGACAAATAGCACAATGCACTACAGCTATGCCCCTCATTACTGGCACAAGATGCCAGTCACTCCAGCTTGTCTTAGACATTTGGGCTTAAAATAAAATAAAAAAATTTTAAAGCAGGGAGTAGAATAAAAACCTTGGGGAAGGGAGTTTCTTAAACAGGAGCACACCACAAAAAATCCCTATCACATGTGCTGCCAGTCTAATTTACCCACTGACAGATCTACGAGCTGAGGTCAACAGGAAGGTCCAAGGCAGGTACATATGGGCATACATGGTCCTTCAAGAAACTCTGTTTTAACTAGCTCTTTGAATTGGGCCTGGAAACAAACTGGCAGCCAGTGCAGCTGATATAATACTGCAATATGTTCCGATTGCTTTATCCCAACTAACATCTGGGCAGCTGGCATTTAGCACTACTTGAAGTTCCCAAACAATCTTCAAAGGAAGCCCTACCTAAAATCCATTGCAGTAGCCTAGTTTTGAGGTAACCAGTGCATGGCTAACTGAGGCAAGATTTGTCACACTAAGAGAGGGTCTTCGGCTGCTGTAACAGCCAAAGTTGGTAAGGGCACTCCTAGCCACTGCTGCCTGTTCTTCCACAGATTGATTTGTATAGTGTCTGGGCAGACCCCACAACCTGCACACTTGGTCCTTTAGAGGGAGTTCAACCTCAGCCAGAATCTGCTGCTAACCTCCTTCTGGATTAACTGGCTTTCCTTAACCATGACCGCTTTTAAATTAGGAGAGGTTCTCACTGCAACCAACTTTGGGAGTCATAACCCTGCACTATTTTGACCACCTGTTTTCCGGTATCGTTTTGCAGTGCACTGAGAACACTTCACACAGGGCACAGAGCAGGCAAGCATACTAATACAGGCAAAGCACTGTGTGCTGGTTCAAGGGAGGCGAGGTGCTGGTGACACTCAAATCTGCTGAACTGTGCAAAATGTCCTGGGGGCCCCTCGATTTCTGGAAAGGCACCTGCTGATCACAGTCGCCTCATTACAAATATTTGGTCTTGCAAAAACAAAACATCTTGAACGCCTTCTTTCGTTGGGAGCCGAAAAGCAGACCACCCCCCTTCGAGGTCCCTTGCTAAGGAGGTCAGCTAAGCTTCTTCCAGCCTCTTTTGATTGGAACTTGCTGTTTTCTAGCCATGGAAACAAATCAGCAGGAGGGACTCTGATCCTTGGCCAGAGCTGCCCTGCTAGGACACAGACCAACAAAATAAATAAAGCTTTCTCCCAATGAGTGGGGGGAGGTGCGGAAGGGACAGCCTCGTGAACAGGACTCGCGGAAGGTTAAATTCACTTGCCCCATCAGGAGAGACAAAACATTATGATGGATGCCACAAGGAACATTTGGCACAACCACCCTGTCAAGTTTTGTTTTAAATGCTACCCAGACCATAAAACTGCAGGCATTTGTGTATGCTTTACACATAAATTGCCCATAAATTGGCGTGCTTGGGAGAAAATCCACAAATCCTTAGTTAACACCTGAGCCATCCTGACTGTTTTGCTATATTTTGAAGGCAAATCTGCAATCCTGACCACAGCTCTTCTTTTTAAAGTACAGTGGTACCTCGGGTTAAGTACTTAATTCGTTCCGGAGGTCCGCTCTTAATCTGAAACTAGTCTTAACCTGAAGCACCACTTTAGCTAATGGGGCCTCCCGCTGCTGCCGGAGCACAATTTCTGTTCTCATCCTGAAGCAAAGTTCTTAACCCGAGGTACTATTTCTGGGTTAGTGGAGTCTGTAACCTGAAGCGTCTGTAACCTGAAGCGTATGTAACCCGAGGTACCACTGTACGTGGGCTTGAACTATAGGAGCATCTATTATCTTCATATTGAAATCTGTAAGGCAGCTAGTCCTAGATCCTGAGAGGGCTGCACAGAAATTGTTGGCTTATATAGTCCATTTATTATATTGCACCTTTCTTTCATCCTGGAGATACATATGGGTGCCAGGTGGCTTGCCATCCAAGCACTTAGCAGACCTTCTTAGAGCCCCCCCCCCCACTCCAGTGTAACTTTCCATTCCACACAGAAGCCGTTTCAGGGTCAGAAGATGGCAGGCCTGGTTAATGGGTGAAAAGCCAAGCAAGGGGAGGAGAGGAACACACATCAAACAAAACGAGGAGCAGGACCAACGGGAGACCAATGGGGAAAAGAGACAACTCCACTAAAAAGAAAAAGCAAGAAGCGTTAGAAGAGGAACTGGGCAGATAAGACGAGTTGGGCAAAGCCAGCACCAGCTATGAATGACTAAGAAGCAGTTGCCCCTCTCCCACCATTTTCAGCCAATGTAAAATGGGCAGTTCCTGTTTGGTTTTCTGTTCAATGAGTTTGGGAAATGTGAACACACAGAGGTCATAGGCTGAGCCAATACACAGGGATGAAATCTCTGTTCTAGGGCAATAATTACGGAGATGGTCCTACAATTTTTCCTGCTCTAGGAACTGCTCTGTGTCCACTGGCATGTGCTGGAACCATTTTTTTTACCTTAGTCCAGCAATACGTCTCAAAGTACCACACTGAATTCAACCTGTAGGATATTTCAGCCTATCACTAACAAGGCATCAATGCCTTCCTTCAATCTCCTAGTCTTTTAGGCTGGGAGAGGCTTGGAAGGATACACAAAGTTTGAGTGAGAGCCATGGAATGGCCTTCTTTGCTTTCACACCATCCATGCCCCCCCCAACGTGGAAAATGGGAGACTCCTTTCGGGCCAGGGTTTATTGCTCCAGTGAACATCAAAAAAGTTAAGAGATGAGTTGGGGCAAAAAAAAATGAGAGAGAGAAAGAGTGCCTAAGTCTGCCCCCCCCCCCAATCCTTTCAGCATGTAAAGAAACTGCTTACACAGTAATCACCATGTCTATGAGCTTTGGCCCTTCCAAAAGGGCAAAGTTGGAAGGCAGAATTACGTGATCATGTATGTATGTATGCAGGCTGCCTCCCTGTCACCTCTCCCAGCCCGGCCTGTGTGGGATGAGAGCTGCCCCATGTCCCAGAGAAGCATCTGAGGACAGAAAATAGAAATTATTCATTGCTAAAGGGAGAGATAGATGGTTTAAACATAAACCACCAGGAAATTAGGTTAGCAGGTCAGAGAGTTAAGTTCAGCAAGGCTGTTGCAATCCCAACTCATATTCTGTAAGGCAGCTCAGAGTTCTCAGAACTGGAGGGGGTGGTGGAATACAGACTTCTCCCCTCCCCCTTAAAGCCAGTAACAGAGAAACCCATACAACATTTGTGAAGGGTTCTTTTTTTAATTGCTAGATAAAAAAAAGCAGAAGCGCTGTTGGCTAGTGGACAGATTGGCCAACTGAAAGCATTTTTAATTTATTTATTATGTCCAAAACATGAACAAAATAAAATATAAGTTTACAGTAATTCAAAGTTTAGAATATTTACTCTTTGAAAAATGTGGGAGGTCACCGGCACAGGCATTTTTATATCATTATTTGGAAAGACCAAGGGAAAATAATTGTACTAAAATTGCTACTGTACAAAACAAACAGTTGAAATTGAATGTAGCATTAAATCAAGCAGGGGGAGCGTCAGACTTCCCCGAGTATGATCTGTATTTCTGTATCTGTCATGGCAGTGGGTCTTCCAATGCATTAGGGTTGGTGTCCTCCCATAAGCACCACGGCACTCTCAAAACCCCCTTGGTACCCACCAAGATACTCACCCTTTTTAGTTTTTCAATTGAGGATTATTGTCCACATGAATGGCACTGAGCGAAAGTGGAAAGCACTTTGCAGGCCATTCTAGACACTTCACCTTCTGACCTAAATGTCCCCAGAATGCCTCTGTGCATTCCCCCTGTGTAGGGGGTGTTCGGCATGATTTTTGGTTTGGTTGTGTGCTTTAACTGATTTTTTTTGGGAGGGGGGAAGTGTTTGAGAGATGTTTTGCCCACTTATCATTTGTTTGGGGTGTGTGGATTTTGCCTATATTTGGGAGGTGTTGCCTGTTGTTTTTTTTGTTGTTGTTTTTTGCCTGCTTTGGAGTTTCTGCAGCTGCTTTGCCTATTGCTTTTTTTTGGGGGGGGGGGGATGCACAAGCTTTGCCAATTTTTCTTCTCTGAAACTGGAATTCTGTGGTACCAATGGCAATTTATTAAATTTGCAATTGTTTATGTGGGCCTAAGAAGGCTGGGGACCCCTATAATAGGGCATGATCTGATTTTAAAAATCCCAGTGATCTGAATGGAAAAGATTCAAACATATGGTGAACTGAAAACTGACGAGACTCAGAAATACTTGCTATTTTTCTTTCACGCAATAGGATCATTCCTAAGATAATGATTTCAGCATGTGGCTTTTTGTAATATTGAAATCTGTGATTAGATCCATTTGTCGTTTTTAAATGAGACATCAGTAGAAAAAGCAAATACTAAAACGTTTATATCAAATTAATGTTCTAATACTCGGTTTGATTCCTTGTTAGGCATTTACTACCTGGCAATGTTCAGTTCTTTACTTTGTAAATCACACCCTCAAATCTCCCCTCTCTTCACCACCTCCACAGTCCACACACACCAATTATCCTCCAGCAAAAATGATAGTTCTGACTGTAATTGTAACTGAGTGGAATAAAGTCCCCAGGGTGTATTCATCCTCACTTGAGGAAGAATGGCAATACCCCCATCTCCTTTGAGCAGAAACATATACTTCCTTGGTGTGGAACCCTCTCCCTGAAATTCTGTTCAAGTCACACACACAAGGTGGTATGGCTCTATTCATGAGCCCTGGACAGTCCCAATGTTTACTTACTGGAAGTAACAGGTCAACAGTGCTTCACTATCTCAGGGGGAAGCTTCGGTTAACAACCCTGCACCTTAGCCTGTTACTTCCAGATAAGGAGCAAATGTTTGCATGTCTTGGAAGCTTGAGGTTTTATTGACAGATCAAGGCTACCAACCAAGGTATCAAGCCAGAGAATTGGGCAGTTCAGAGGTAATGCCAAATGGTAGCTTGCCCTATTGTGAATGAGAACCCAGGAGTCTTGTGCTAACATACTCCCTCCTTCTCCTCCCGTTCTGCATGGTGATCCCCTGCCTCCTACTCTGGTTCAGAGCATACAGTAGTTTGGTCCATTTAGTCCAAAAACTGATCTATGGTATGAGCTCGCCCCGGGATTGAAAACCAGTTTTGTCAGGTGGGATTAAATGGCTCTCCTCAAACCAGGAAAAAGAGGCAGGGAATTGCCATGAATGGGTTTGGGGAGTGCTTGAGTTCCTAACTGCTCCATCAGTGTCGAAAACATGGTTTGGTGTGGTGTCCAAAGCAAGACAATGAGAGCTGGATAAGATGTGCAAGAGATTTCACTAGATTCACTGCAATTTATGCCACTTCACTGCCCTCCTCCTTTTCATTATCGCTGCACTCTTCAAAGATGCCCTCTGTCTCCTGGCAGAGAGCACCACTTGTTGCTGAAACTACTAGAGAATAGCCAGGAGCAGATTGTGGAAGAAATGGGGGCCACGGTTGAAGTAGGAAGTTGCCGAGTAATTCCTTAGTTGCAGTTAGGGGCAAAGATACACTTTGATGCCATCTGCCAGCAGGAAGGAACACTGTGTCCCACCTCCCATAGGTACCCAGCCACCCCAAAGTGCTAGCTCGAAAGCAAAGAAAACAACTAAGGATGGATGGAATCAACGGGAAAAGGAACAACAAAGGGGGAATCTTAAAACAATGCAGCATTTTAAGAAAGAAAGAAAGAGATAATGAAAGAGAGAGAGAGAGAGGGAGAGAAAGAAAGCCCAATGCATTTCAATATGTTGCTTCCTTCCTGGGCAAAAAGATCTTACATTGTTACAACAGTTCACAGCGAGCAGACAACTCAGATGCTTACTTAGCTAACCCAGCTGAACAATTCACTTACAAACTTAAACTTTAAACAGGCAACAAGTAGGCAGGCAACAGGATGAAGTTCTTTTTGGTTGCATTTATTTTTTAAAAAAAAGCACATTGGTACCCTACAGCACTGTGATCAAACGATAAAACACTTTCCCAGTGATTTTCATTACTTTACTAACTACATGAAGCACAATCCATTTCCCATCGGGGCATGCAATGCTGCATGGCAAGGGCTGTGTACGCTGGCACTGGCTCAGCACAAGCCTCTTCTCTCACTACCCTTTGTGTCCAGAATCACAGAATTACGGCACTGGAAAGGACAGTGAAGGTTACTTTGTCGGCCACTCTACTAAGCGTAGGCTCTACAATGCAGGATGCAGCCTCAACATCCCTGAGCTGGTCATCCAGCCTCTGCTTAAATACCTCAAGCAAACGAGAGGCCACCATCTCCCAAGCCAGTCTGTGCTGCTGATAGCTCAGGGCTTATCCACACTTACCTTTTGTTGTTTTGCCCCAAGCTTTCCCTGCAAAAACCTGCTCTTTAAAGCTGAATTGGAGCAAACGTCTATTTGGGTTTTCCTCCAATTGCTGTTTGCTCCAATAGAGCTTTAAAGAGCAGGTTTCCGTGGGGAAAGCTACAAAGAAGGAAAAAAGTGCTCTGACACAGAGCTTTTAAATCACAGGCTGTGGCTGGAAAGAGCTGGGGAAAGGTAAGTGTGGATAAGCCCTCATAATGTTTGGACGTGTCTCCTAATGTGTAGCTGCACGACAGGAGGCCTATGCCCACCTGTCTTCTGCACATCCCAGCCACCCCTCTCCCCCCCATGGGCCACCCACTGATCCACTTCCACCTCTCAATTTTCCCACCAGCACACACAGAAGGATATGGGGATGGAGAAGCAGCCATCCCTAGCCTACTGCCCCAGACCAGGAGCTACTCAAGAAAACTTGCTCTGTTCACATGCCAGGGCTCCCTTTGGCCTTCTGCAACTCTCCCCTGAGCTCACCTCTTCCTTTGTGAAGTTCTTCTCCGACCCCAACAGGTAGGGTGTGATGAAGCTCTCTCCAGGTCTGATCTGGTTCATGAAGCCATAGAAGCAGAGGTAGAACACAAGGAGCTTCCAGCGAGGGTCCGGAGGTGGGTCAGGGGGTTGCTTTTCGGGGTTTTCGGCCTCAGCAGACATGGCTCGCCCACGTTGTCTCAATCAGTTGTAGGAGAGAGGAGCTCTTTTCACAGCATCCCTGTCCCTTGTCCACAGAATAGCCTCCAGCACGCATAGGTGTGTCTGCAGAAAACGGAGAGTTTGGCACCACGTCAAATTTCCTAGTTGGAACATTGCAAACTAATACCCCCATCATCTGGCTAGGAATTTAGTTAATTTTGTAGCTACAAATCTAAGAGAACAAACAACACTCTGGTTCCCGCCCCCTGCTGCCACTGCAATGCCTTTTAAGTCCGCTTCCACATGGTGCCTGTGACCATTTCAACTGAATGCTTGAAGGCTGCCAGATCAGAACTTCAAAAAACCAAGAAATGCTGACACAGAGTTTATTCAGCTGGACTGATACATTTGGAAGCAATGAATGGTAAATACTGGCATCATTGTTTTCTACTCTTTTACTCCAAGCAGCTTAGAACAGAGGTTTCTTTAAGGCTCACAACAGCCCTGCAAGGTAGGTGGGTTGAGAAATACCCAAGGACACCTTGCTCACATCGTAACTGAGCAAGGATAAGAACCAGGTTTGCCAGACATACAAATCTAACACTGCCGCTGCTGTAACACACAGGCTCTGAATAAGGAATGCGTGGCAATAACAGTGGTTAATACTTATGATTAACTACTGACCAGGTTAGACTGGCATGCATCGTACATGAAGTTACTTTTCAAGACCAATTGGGTTTTTCAGCTGGTTCAAGTGGTTGTGAAGAGGCTCTGAACGGGGGGCTTCAGTGCAATGAAACATGGGTGGCCATGCAGGCATTTAATACATGACTGGAATTCTTTCAGCAGTGTGGAAATGAATGGTCTTATGTAAGTGTTTTATGGCCTCATTCTGTTTCGGTTGTTTTCCTGAATTACTGTTACCCACCCTGAGATACAGTATAAAGGCCAGAAAGAGTGTGTGTGTGTGTGTGTGTGTGTGTGTGCGCGCGCGTGTGTGTGCGCATATTATGCTGGAACTGTAAGAGACCTGAAACCCCTGGAGAGCCACCATCAGACAAGGCAGACAATGCAACTGAGCTGGATGGACCAATGCTCTGATTGAGTATAAGGCAGCTTCCAATGTTCCCACAATATGCACTGAACCAAACTGGCCAAGGTGCTGGTTTGGGGCAGCCCATAAAATCCTAAATGCCTGGGGCCAGCCTATTCACAAGCCCAGCATCTCTCATATGTGCACATTCAATCATTTAGACTAACATAAGAAACCCTTCTCTAAGTTGTTCTCTCTGCAACAACTCCATACACACACCCTGCCCAGTGAACAATCATCAATGAAGCAGATGGAGGTACCAGAGACGGGACCTTCTTCCTGGTGGCGCAACACCTTTGGAACACGCACTCCGGAGATGCCTGCCTGGTGCCTAATTGGTATCACTCACTCCTAGGTGGAGTTGCTGCTATGCTCCTACTTCTTCAGGAGAATTTCTTCTGCTGTTTTAGGGTGGGGTTGTCGTCGTAGTTTTACAATATTTGATGCTTTTCTTCCTCCAACTGTAATATGGATATTGTCCTTATTTAGAGTTGCCAAACACTCAACAACTTCGGGCAAAACAACAACAACAACACAACTTTTCTCTCCGGGTTTTCACTTTTTGAAATATGGCAACCCTACCTTTATTTGCAAGGTGGCTTTCACCAGTAAAATGGAGAAAATGGGACATAAAAAACTTAAATAAATAATATTTACTAGTTTCTACTAGCAATTCACATTCAGGCCCATCACATTCAGGGTATTTTAACATCCTTATTTTTCAAAGGATACTAAACTTTTATGACAGCTGTTCCATTTCGAAACACAATGCTGAGACAAATCTGGCCCACAGGCCCACTGGTTATAGGCAACCCCCTATAATTGCTCAGCTGGTATTACCTCCTCTTGGCTTTCAGGATCAACAGGTTCACATTCAGCTCATTAAACATTCAATTTTCAATCTTTCGTTTCTTATAATGTACTAATTTTTGACAATTATTGCCTTCCAAAGCAACTTACATAAATTAAAGAAATGAAAGACCAGCCTTACAAACTAAACAATCGAATGATCAAAGGGGAATGGAAGGAAGGAAGGAAGGAAGGGAGAGAGAAAGGAGATCAGCCACAATAAAGTCGTGAGCTAGAAGTGGGCATTTGTATCCAGCTCTCCATCCCAGGATGACATTCCCCTGCAGGAGTTCTTGCCTTAAGAGCAACTGGTGGCTCTTGCTCCTCTGACCAATAGATGGGTCACAGGTATCCTTTACCCCTGCAGGGCAACCATCATTTGTAGCAAAGGCTCTTTCTGCCAGGGAGGCAAGGGGAAAAACCTATTGCAGCTGCTCCTTCCTTGGCCAGCAAGCAGATGGTGCCAGGCTGGACTCCCCCTCGCTGTGATGTTCTTCCTGGGAGCAGGGTGGGCAGAGTCCCAGTGGAACTTGGTCACCCACAGATTAATGCAATGGGTGGAATTACATGTCATGCTAATGTGATTGTCCAAGCATCTCCCTTCTCCCCCCCCCCCCCCCTCAGCTGACCCTCCTGAGCAGTTTTTGGTGGTGGGCAGGCTGCTCAGGAACCAGGGGAGGCAGGAACAGCTGCCCGGAGGACTCCCAAGGAGAGGGGAGAGGAGAGGAGGCTGAGGGAAGACTCCCAAGGGAGGGTGTTCGGAAAAAGGGTGAGAGGCTGCCAGCTCTGCAGGCAAGGGGTGACATAACCGGGCTCCACAGGGGTGCCGCAGAAAGAAGGTAGTTGGCCAAGGGAGCAGTAGACTCAAAAAGGTTGAAAACCTATGATCCAGGGTACCATCCAAGTATGTCCAATTTCTACAACTCCATTTGAAAACTCTCAGAGCTATATACTCTGCTAAGCCATGCATTTTTCTGGACCCTCTCTCCACCCCATTTGACAGGTTTTCCTGCTCTGTCAACAGGTCATACAGAGGAAACATCTCACTTCTGTTTGGACAGCGTTATAGTGGATTAGGGCAATCTTACGGGTGAGCAAGCAGAACACCACACTGCTCTGTAGGAGGTGAACTAGCTGATAACCCCCTTCCCTTCAAGAGACAAAACGCACTTTGGACCTTTCAGGTTTGACTTTCTAGAGGTGTAGTGTTGCCACTGGAACAGGAGATGTGTATGAAATTTGTGGTGGGGGGGTGTGTATATGTGACACTTTGGATCCTGACCAAAGTAGCTAGAGATCTGGTGGCAGATGTGCTGTTTGTACTGGTATTATAGAAACCATTTTTGGTACATTTTGAAGACTTAAATTCTCTCTTCTTAACACCATCAAAATGGAACCAGCCATTAGTGAATGTGGGCTTTAGAGATTTTTGATTTTTTTAAATGTATACTGCCCTTAATCCAAAGATTACAGGGCCGTTCACAACAGAAAAATACAAAATGAGAATGCAAAATACATTAACAAACCAAAACAACCCCCCCCCCCCGCAAATTTAAAAAGCCATAGAATGTTAATCTAATCAGCCAAACGCCTGGTAGAAGAGAAACATTTGCCTGGCACCTAAAGATATGTAATGAAGGTTGCATGTGAGTCTCCCAGGGGAGAGCATTCTACAATATATCGTGTTATTTTAGATTATCTTATTTTTACTGCTGGTAACTCAGACCAGCTGAATTTTATCTCACTGTTGCTGTGTGTATTTGGCCAAAAGCACATTTTAAAAGTTGTCATCTTGATTTAGAAACTCAATCAAGCACACAAATCAATCTGGCTGACCTGACCCAACATGCCTCCCCCCACTTACAAATGCAAACAAACCCCACTGCAGCCAAGCACAGACAACCAACCACACCCTGGGCCCCCAATCCCTCTCACAACCAAGGAAATGCAACAAGTGAATAGAAGGAGAACCTATCCAGTTGACACTGACACAAAACCCCACATGTACACTGTACAAAATATAAATTTCACCACCACCACCCCTCTCCCCACTCTCTTTGTCTTGACCTTATACTGTACTCAACACTAATGTCTCATAACAAATGTAAATGATCTGTAAAAAAGACTGCACAACCTGAAAAAGAGAGCCAAGGCTTGGTTTACTTTTGTAAACCAAGAAAATCTTTAAAAAAACATTTTTAAAAAGAAAAAATCAATCAAGCCTTACTTTTTCAGATTGTGTCAGTATCACCTGTATTACACTTGCTTCCCATTCTTTTTCTAAGGAGTTCAGAGACAGTATCTGTGAGATTTACAGTTCTCTATCCTAGGTGCTACCAAGCATCAGATTTCTTTAGCTTCAAGAGCCAGAAATACAACTAGCAGGGTGGTAGCCAAATCATCTACACATTATTTTTTAAAAATAAATAAATTCATTGTTTTATTGCCCTGGTTCTCACTTGGTCCTTGCTCCTCAAACATTTTATCTGCATGAAAATACACCACAACTAAGCCTTTTTTATCTTCTATAAAACAACTATAAATAAGGTGCCATGCTGCTGCTGACAACACTTCAAGATAAAAAGACACCTCCATTCTTATTCTCTAACACAGGCTTAAAAAATTAACTTAACCAACTCACCTGTAGCAAAAAAATAAATAAAATCAACTGCCTCCAGCTGACCCCCACAGGGGGTCTATTTGTGAGCTAGTAACTTTTGTGGGTTTATATGTAATGCTGCTTGAATCCCAGTCTGGATTGTGGATATGCCCTAGGTCTACCACTGCCCCAGACCTTATTATAATGCTCCCTGAATACTAAGTTGTGAGCCTGTTTTATGAAACAAACAAACAAACAAACAAACAAACAAACAAACAAACGCACACACCATCAATATCTTACATACAGAGATGTAATAGCCAAGAAAGCCAGGAGGTTCCCAATTTGGTTGTGTCTGTGTTCAAGTGATAAGTCGCTGTCTTTTAAAAAATTAAGCGCTACATGTTAGAACGCTGACACAAGGCAATGTAGTGAACATGTAATACTAGCATGGTGTTTGAGAGGGCATTTACAGTGTATTGTCTCAATTTAATGGGTCTAAGCTGCAACCCTATGCATACTCACCCACAAGCAAGTCCAAATGAACATAGTGGGATGTATTTCTGACTAAACGCACAAACAACTGCATTGCTAATAAAGTTTCATGGTAGGGCACTTGCTGAGTCTCCAGCAGCTAGTAAAAATGACATTAAAAACTGACAAAAGAAAACCAAAATATTAAATAAAAGTGATACTCCAATAAGCATATTTTACAATTAAATTAAAAACAAACTAACAGAACTCCACAGAAACTTAAAAGGTCTATATTTTATTGGGCCAGCTTCTACTGGTCACAGTGTAAGCTTGTGAATTTCAGTAAACCCTTCTGTAAAAGAAGATAGCAAGGTGTTACCTTATTTGATCTTTGAAACACTGGGGAGTAAAGTCTGCAGAGTCATGCCATTGCATGCTCATTTGAGTCAGCGCCATCACTTTCAATAAGCAACTATTTAAAAAACAACAGCACAATTGCAACGCATGCATAGTCCTGAAATAAAATGAAATGAAAAAAACACTACCATTCTTGATCAAAGGTTATTAAAGATCTGAGCACTATCGTTCCTACAAGTTAATAAAAGGAATAGTGCATGCATACCATATTAACGTTTTATTTTACAATTAGATGGGGCAAGCCTATTGTTCTGCTATACTGACAACTGCTATGGCATGGCTATGCCAACTTCTACTGGTCATAGTGTAAGCTTGTGAATTTCAGTAAACCCTTCTCTCCCCCACCCCCCCGCCATGGCTCCTCTCTTACATCAGCTGTGTTGGTTGCCCATTTGTTTCTGGGTCAAATTCAAAGTTCTGGATGTAACATAAATGGTTTCACTGAAAATACAATACTCTGCCATCCACTTAGGCCTGAATAAAAAACTTTCCTGTGTATTCTCACCACCATTAGAAGTATGGTTGGTGTGTAAAAGGGAACAGACCTTTCATTTGGTGGTGGCCAAGATGCAGAAATTCCTGCTCCAGGAGATCAATTTTATCTGCCATCAGTTGTTTTTCCACTCTCATTTGAAAATACCTTGACCCTGCTAATATGTGGTTTTGTTTTGCTCCTTCTGGATTTTCCCCCTATAAGTTTTTTGTTTTGTTTTAATGGTTTCTTTCATCTGCCCCCCACCCCCCAACCCACTTACGCTCTTTTTTCAGTTATACCTATAAAGCATTAATTCCCTTCTAAAATTAAGTTTCCCAACTCCTGCTAACATTTTTGTAGTCCTAACCCCACACAAACTGGCTGGGAGAAGTTGAAGTGGACCACCTCCCCCACCCCCCAAAAACCCTGGCCAAAAGCTAGGTTGCAGTTTCATCTCACACAGGAGGTACACTAACATATTCTTATAAATTGGGGGGGGGGCAAGACTCTCCTAAAATATATGGATTCAATAAAGGGTTAGATATATATGGTATATATAGGTTGTCATAAAGACACCACCGTCTCCACTGCGTCTCACTGCCCAAAAGGAAACACAGACCCTGGTAAGAGTGCCTGGTACCCCTGGAATCTAGTCTTGCTTGGAGATTGGGGTGACATGCATCAGAATCTACCTGGTTAGCACTGCTCTGCCTGAGATTTTCTGAATGTATTCTATGATGTAGTCTAAGCAGCTGTAATATTACATTCAGCTCTGGACCAAAAATGTAAAGAAAGCCAGCCAGCTAGTCACATGTGGTTTATTGCGCAGCTTACTCCCTTGGAATGTTATAAACACCAATGCAGTAGACAGCCTGCTCCAGTACCAGGTCATGAGAACTACAGCAATTAACCCTACTAATATTTACATACAATTGCTTGTGTGCGCACACATTCTCTTCAGCAGAGGGGGAATGTACATTGTGCTTGCCACTTACAATTAAAGGCCAGGATTCAGAGAGCTGGATTTCCAAAAGTCATATAGCCCAACCCTCTCAACGTAGAAAATCCCATATTAGAGCATCCCTAATAGGTGGTCAACCAGCCTCAGATGAAAAACCTCTAGGAGAGTTCTCTATTTTGGAGCCAATGAACAGGGAGTTGTAGTTGTATGGGAGTGCCAACTGTGTGTGTGGGGGGGGGGGGGTCCAGTCTGACCAAATATATCACTATCTACATTACTTTATAACAATTATTGTCAAAAAAAGCATAGGTCTGGAGGACTACATAATGATCTGTAGGCTCATCAGAACATCAGTACTGTATTCCACAGCTGCAGTCATTAAAAATGAGCCCCCCTCCCCACTTAACAGGCAGAGTTTGGTATATATTACTATGGGTTACAGATCTTCCATAGTTTAAAGCTGCCATCCTAAAAACCAGGAAGCCTATTTGTGAGCACAATGGGATTTACTTCTAAGCATTGTTAGGATTGCACTGTAAACAAGCACCGTTTCAGGATATATTTACCACTAACACCTTCTTGTTTAGAAAGACTTTACCACTAAAACCTTCCTGTTTAGAAATGCTTTGGGAGAATGAATTGTGTGTGTGTGTTTTGCTTTTAACTTGTTGCAAGGAAATGTTTCCACAGGTGGAAGGCGGCCAGTTACTTTAATTGCTGCTTCATATCTGCTTTTGTATTCTGAGATTTTCGTAATCTCGTTCTCATGTTTACTTTCACCCCTTGTCATAAGCCACCTTCAGCTTTTTCAAAGGAAAGGAGCGGCTGGGATACACGTTTTAAAGGCATGCATACATTAACTTTAAAAAAAAAAATCACCCCCTCAAACGCGCGGCAAGGTGTGGCCGCGACAAGTTTTACTACCCCACACACGGCTTCCCAGGTGTCAAAACATACGTTTGCCACAGGAGCAACGTGGACGAGACACCTGACCTATGCTCCTTTGCACAGAGTATCAAAAACTGCAACAAGCGTGGGAGCAACAAGTTCCCCTTCTCTTTCCAGGACCAGCCTAGTTAGGGAGCATGGGGGTTTTGCGTTTTTTGCAGGATAGAGCCCTTGGTGACCCTGCATCTCCCAAGTGGCATCCCAAACATTTCCCTCTGGCTAACCAGGCTGGTCCCTGCGCCCGCCCCAGGCCCGCCGCCCCCCTGCTCTCCCGGCCCCTTCTCCTACCTTTTGCCTCTTGCTCTCCCAATGCCCGGACTCAGGCGCCTCGCCTGCAGCACCCCGCCGCCATCCTCTACCCGAGCAGCGCGCGACCCTCACAGCGCCGCGCGGGGAAAGCGCTCTGCAGGCGCCTCCCGCAGCAGAGCAGAGCCCTCCCCCAGGCGCCAGCGGCCTCTCGCACGTGGAGAGGCGAGGCGGGGAGGGACCGGTGCCTACTGGGGACTGTAGTTCTGACGAGGCCCCGGCGCTGGGCAAGGCACGGCGGAACTACAGCGCCCACAATGCAAGGAGGGCGGAAGATGCTCCCGCAGATAAGCAACAACGCGCCAACGAAGCCACGCGCTCGCCTGCTTCCGTTTGCAAAAATCAAATCCAGCCCGGTCAAGTCGCCCGATTTGGGGTTACTGTTTTCTTCACCGGCCACGACATTAAAATATGAGCGACCAGGAAAACTTTTCGCAGCGTCTGCCAGCAACTAGCGGGTTTTGAGCTTGCAACGCGATGCTTAGCCCGAAGTGGCGTGGGAAGCGATGGGTCTCGCTTGGAAATCCCGCTCATTGCTGGTGGGGCCGGGCTGACACCTGCTGCGGAATATGGTTGCTCCTCCTTCGCCTTTACTAACTGCAGAAGCGGAAGTTCCCTCCGGTGTCGCTCGCACGGTCGCAGCTGCTGCAATTCCCTCGCCTGTCGAGGGTGCGGGAGCCCCATCTCCTTTGCCCTTGGGCAACCCTTATTCCCGGGGACTATCTGTCCTTCAGCTCCTGGTGCAATCCTATGCCCTCTTCCTGAGGCCGCGCAAATCCCCAGAGGTTGCTTGACGCTCTTAGGGACACACGACGCTGCCTTACACAAACGTCATCTAGCTTCGTGTAAATTATAAATTGCTGAGGGATCTGGTAGAGCACGGAATGGTTTTGCTTGTTTGTTTGTTTGTTTGGCCCGCTGTAGCAATTGTATGCTTTTAAATATTGTATATCGCTTTCTTTCTTTCCTTCCTTCCTTCCTTTCTTTCTTTCTTTCTTTCTTTCTTTCTTTCTTTCTTTCTTTCTTTCTTTCTTCTGCATCTCTATTTTGCCTCTCACAAGCTTAATCCCACACAATTCAAACTGAAATGCAACGCAAGAAGCCACGAAACGCAATTAAAAATCGATGTGGGTACTTTATGCGCTGCCTCCTGTCAATTTCGATCACAATTCCACAGGCGCTGCGCGGACCACCTGAATGAAGCAGGCCGCGGCTTGGGAAGCCTTAGTCTGCCTGCGCTATCTGGTTCCCTCAGAGTTTCAGGAGGGCTGAGATTCAGTTAGTAGCTACAAAATTGATACGCCGAAGGAGAGAATATGCTGTGTCTGGAACTACAGTATCAGCTTTGCTGGGAGTATCCGACCGGCTGGAAGGGAAGCCCTTCACATATCACGAGGTTTCCCCACATGAGCCTGTGCTTCTGAGGTCGTTGGACGGCTCCGTCCCGCTAACCAACAGCTGGCCCCAAAACGTGCGGGCGGGGGCAGGACTTCGCATATATTGCCGCTCTTCTGAGTCGCCCAACCTATCCACCAGAGGCCGCCACAGCTCCATCTCGCTCCCTTTTTAAATACTTATTCATCATACAAACAAGCATTGAATAAAACGAACAAATAATACAAAAACAGAAGAAAATACAAAAGCAAAATCACAAGGATAATAACATAAACTACAATCAAAAATATAAAGCACAGCTCCATCTCTAAAAATCATCCAGTTTATAAATAAAGGGACAGAGAGAGCCTTTTCTTCAGGGGACATGGCAGTAGAGGCATGTCCATTAGGGCAAATGGGGGTGGGGTGGGGTTTAAAACCTTCCCTTTCCTGTGATCGCCCTTGTGCTGCTCAGCTGACTGGGAAACAACCATGTGTAGTAAAAACAACAACAACAACAAAACCTTTCCTGGGTGGTTGAGGGAAAGCTTAAAACTTGCTTCTCCCTGGGATTCCCCTTGTGCTATTCAGCTAACTGGGGAACTTCAGAGCAAAGTTAATCTCCATCTCCCGGCCAGCTGATGACTGGGAGGTCAATGGTATCAAAAGCCAACGGGAGATCAAGAAGCAGGAGCGAGCTTGCCCTCCCCCATCTCACTTGTATAGAGGTAATCCAGCAGGAAAGCCAAGGCAGACTCAGCCCCATGGTCAGCCCTAAACCCAGTTCAGAACAGATCTAAAGAATAAGACTGTTGGGTGGTTGGTGAGATATAACAATAAGTTTCTCTTCGGCACATTGCTTAGCTTTTCAATAGACAGACAAATATGTATCTCCATATGCATCGTCATAGTCTGGAGGATCAGGGTTGCCTTCAGCTGGTCTCCCACCATCTTTGAGAACAGGTTGTGGCGATACAGTTACAGGCTGAAATACACACAAAATTAATTTAGTGTATGAAATGCTTTGTTCATTGTCACCACCCTTGTTTTACGGTCACAAACAAATGTACTCCCAATGCCGTTTTCTCACTGGCTTTTAAAATATGACCCTCTTAAAATCCGATCAAGATACTCAGATGCTTACCATGTCATTGCAGGCTGCCATGCGCCCAAAATGTGCTAAGAAAACAGTGGTGGAGAACTCCAGAATGCTGAACAAGAGGAGAAAGGCGACATGCCCAATACCTACATACTACACAGCAGAGAACCTTGCATAGTATACTTGTTCCTCCTACAAATTCATTCAGTTGTAACGTTAGAAAGTACCCTGCTAAACACATTCTGGGTGCACAACACACACATTAGGAAAAGTCGGGGGAAGTGCAGTGGTGACTATTTTGGTTCTTTTGATCAAAGGGTCTACTGTCCACATGAGATATAGAACATTATATACACCTCTTCAAACATAAAATGGTAAGACAGAATTGTTAATGTGTAAGAACCTGGGCAGGGACTTCCTTAGTATTTGAATGCTTTGCAAAATCACAAAGCAAAGCACCTGACACATCTGACAAAGATTTGATAGGCTGTTGTACTTGGAATGCACAAATAAAGCTAAAAATATTTAAAGGCTGTTATTTTGGGATATAACGCATTCTGGTTGATTCATTTTACATTTGTGTAATAGATCAATTAAAGGACGGAGCAGTCTAAGGTACACCTGTGAGAGTACTCTCATGTATCATCCTTCCCATGGCATTTGCCTCAAGGCCTTTTAGAACCCAGGGGCCTGCAGATGACTAGCAGCTGACAGAAAACTATTGACAAAGACACACACCATGCCATTGTGTCAGAAGCAGATTAAAGGGAACAGGATTAAAGGGAAGGGTTCCATTATAGCCTGTGGAGGACAAGCACAATGGCATTCTCCACTGCAAGTTCTTGAAATGGCACGTGAGCAGCTATGTACATGATTCTTTCCTCCACCCCTTACTAAAGATGTTGGTTTTGGTCTCCTTTGTGTACATTTTTGCCATCCTTCCCCTATATTGGCTTGGCTAATATTTGGTCCACCAGATTTTGCTGGATGACGACTCCCATCACTTGCTGACTGGAGCTGGTGGGAGCTGGAGTCCAATGACATCTGGAAGACCACGCCTTAGCCAAACCTGCTCAGCATCCCTTGTACAAAGATGAGGAATGCCTGAGCAATGACCCCCCTGAAGGGCTGCTTGTTATTCTGTGATGTGATGAAAGTGTAGAAATGTCATGTGGACATATGCTGTGAAAACAGGAAGCGAAGCATGATTCTTTCCCATTTACTCCTGTTCCCTTTCTTGGATCTTGCCTATAAAGTTAATGGTTTTCTTACTTACGCCTCTTTGCTTGTTCACTTATCGTTCTCAAAAGCCCATGATAATGTGAATCAGCAATCTCTGCTATGTATAGAATGATGCCAGCTAAGGTCATTGCAGCACTTGTGATGTTTATTCCGACACTGCATTTCACCTGAAAGAGAGACACAAGGAATTCAGCCACCAAGAAAACATTTAGCTACCATAGGTCACCCCCCCACCTCCACCAATAATTCCTAACCTGATTTGCTGTTGAGTTGTAGTATTCCTCTGTGGACATCGTCTGGATGATGTTACTGAGCAGAGAAGAGCAAGGCAATAGAGCCTTCTGCCTGATGACTGCCCTGGTGTCCAGAGAGGAAAGTGTCTGGGTCCTATTGCCAGATTCCCAGTGTCGAGCCCCCTCATATTTTATTGCATGAAAGTTCATGGGATCATGAGTTGGGATGGGGGGGGGGTAGGAAGAGGAAAGAGGGAAATGTTCTATATCCCACCAAGCAGTCATTCAGGTGTTTTTCGGCCGACATGGACAGGGATCCAGAAAAAAGGAACTGTTCAAAAGAAAAACAAAAATGCATTTTGCTGCGGTTCACTTAAGAATACAGGAAACCCAATCTACTCCCAACTACACAGTACTGGCAGGGACTGGCAGGGCCCAAGACAGTGTGTGGCAGAGGCAGGGGACCAGGAGAGTGAGCTGGGAGAGGGGACCTGTGATTTATGGGGTGTCACACTACCCACAAGGCAGGAGCCAGGGGAGGAGGGAGAGACAGAGCAGTTAGAGGAGGTGGAAGGCAAGCAGGATGTGGAGGAGGAACAATGGATGTTTCAGGTGAGGGGCGGGTCAGTAGATTCCCACCCTTCACCCGCAGATAAATGCATCATATACAAAAAGGTGCATATTGGGCAAAAATGCCTACAAAATGTATATATTAAGAGAAAAACACAGGAAAATATTGATGAATTTTTGTGATGACTTCTTTTTAAAAATTGCAGATGGTTGTGGAAAGGTAACAAACTGAACCTTTGGAATGGAAAAATGAGAAGCTGAGAGAAACCTAAACTGACTTATTTGAACATCCCTACAAGTGATAAAGCAAAGAAACTTGCACAGAAACTTGCAAAGTAACTGTCTAAACCACAGAGCCCAGGGCTTGCCGATCAAAAGGTTGGCAGTTTAAATCCCCGTGATGGGGTGAGCTCCCGTTGTTTGGTCCCAGCTCCTGCCCACCTAGCAGTTTGAAAACATGTCAAAGTGCAAGTAGATAAATACGTACCGCTAAACGGCGTTTCTGTGCACTGCTCTGGTTCGCCAGAAGCGGCTTAGTCATGCTGGCCACATGACCCGGAAGCTGTCTGCAGACAAACACTGGCTTCCTCGGCCTATAGAGCGAGATGTGTGCACAACTCCAGAGTCGTCCGTGACTGGACCTAATGGTTAGGGGTACCTTTACCTTTACCTTTACCTTTACAAGTGATAAGGCAAAGAAATCTATTCTGGTTGCTCAGAATCACTCTAGAACCAATTGTAATGTTGTGGCCTAGTTCCTTGGATAAAATCTCTGTACCAGGCGAGTAGTCCTGAGGTACTGAAGACACGGGGGGCTTGTCCACACTTCTGCTTGTCCCGTGTTTTAAGAGAGGTTTTTCATTTGCTCCACTGATTTCCCTGATTGATGTTTGTTGTGATTCAGCAGTAAAGAGTGGGTTTTCCTGGGGGAAGTGACATCATAAACAAAAAACCTCTCAGACCCATGCCTAGAAGAAAGCATGAGAGAAGCAGAAGCACAGACAAGCCCTGAGATTGTGGGAGAACCTCTTCCATGTAGCAGCCAAGAGGAATCCATTGGGAAACCCTCTCCTGCAGGAACTTCCATGGGCGGTGAAAGGGAAGAGCTTCTCTGTCATTTGCCAAAGGGAATATCAGTTCTTCCTCCCTAGGCATTTCCCCCTAGGCATTCTTCCCCCCTAGGCATTTCCCCAGCCCCTGCCCAACATTTATCATCAAGCCAGTGGTAGATTCATCTGGGGACTTAACAGCTTCACCAAAATGCAGGTCTCAAAAAAAGGGGGGGGGGGAAAGAGGTGGGTTTTTTTTAATACTATTAGGCATTATTTGTTTTCATGGGAAACTTAGGTATGTACAAACTTGTATTAATATTTAATTTAGAGCTGTTGAGAGAAATAGGTACCTATTGAAGACCAGACAGCAATCAGAGATAGCTCGGAGATTTTGGCTCCTGCCTTAATCACTAGGTGCCACAATGTGTGTTACAAACAGAATTGCCAGACCGTTAATATTGTTAAAGACAAAAAACAACAACAACAAAAAACAGTTGTTTCCTCCTCCAGAAAATGGTGACCAGACTGCTTAACTTCCTGGAGCCCAGAAGACTGCCAAGGAATCCCTATGCTCCAGTCACGGAGCCCTTGCACATTGCAGAGGATTCTGGGATGGGTTTGAGAGTGTACACCTGTTTCACAGTATTGTTTAGGCCCATTATGGTTCACCATTCTCTGTAAGCTGATACACCTCGATCCCATCTGAACTCCCTTGCAGCTGGACATTTTAGGTGGACATCAACAGAGGAGGGTGCTTTTTAAGGATGTTTGTACACCATTTCATTCACAAACCCTTATAAGTTTCCAGGGAATCCTAGGATCCCCCATAAAACAGGATGAAAACTACCAATACAGCTCTGTCGGGATGTAAAGGATGAATTTCCATGCTTCACATTTCCAAGGAAACATTTGATGCCACTATCTGAAGGCACCATAGTTTCAAAGTGTCCCTTTCTGTCTGGGTAGATACAGTGGTACCTCGGGTTACATACACTTCAGGTTACATACGCTTCAGGTTACAGACTCCACTAACCCAGAAATAGTACCTCGGGTTAAGAACTTTGCTTCAGGATGAGAACAGAAATCTGCTCCGGCGGCACGACAGCAGCCGGAGGCCCCATTAGCTAAAGTGGTGCTTCAGGTTAAGAACAGTTTCAGGTTAAGAACGGACCTCCAGAATGAATTAAGTACTTAACCCAAGGTACCACTGTATTGCACCGGCCCTTCTATATTGGGACTGATTGAATGATCTAGTCACATGCAAGGCATTGATGTAGCAGACAACTCCCTCCTGCCTAGCAGAATCTTATTGGAAGGAAGGAATCCCAGAGCAGTGAATCACACAGAGAAACAACAGACATATGCTTTCCTGTGGGTGCCCAGGAGCCCTCTGTTATTTATTTATTTCTTGGAGCACCCTAAGCCACATACAGGTGTTCTTCTCACAACACTAAGGGCTGGACTATTTTACATGTCCCTGCTCACATGCTGGTCTTATGCATAACGGGGGGTGGGGGTGGGTGTCTGCTGAGTCCTGCCTGGGCAATTACTGCCAGAGCTCCCAGTTTGCAGCTCTGTGCTATAGCAGCCCAAACAGCTCCCCAGCGGTGAGGATGATGCAGGCACCCACTCTACCGTGGATGCAAATCCACACGTCTGTGTTTCCCCCATTCCCCTTTACAGCCATTGCTGGTTTGCTGCAGATGAAGATGCGGCTCATCGTGAGACCGGCTTGCTCTGAAATAGCACTGAGAAGGGGAGGAGGGAGGGAAGGAGAAGAAATAATGATGGAATGCTTTCAAACCTTGGGGGCTGAGCTTTATGTGACGCTTCAGCGGCTGGTGCTTTTTTTAGCTGCACTGATTCCATCTGTGCCTACTTATAGCCCTGCCGTTTTGTTTGCTTTCTCCCCAGATGAAAAGGCTGCGTGGGGATGAGCTGTCAGTCGTTCTGAGAACCTCATGTGTCCTTGTGGCACGGTCACAAACAAAACCAGATCCAGCCCAGTTCCCTGGGTCTTCTGCCACATGCTCAGGCGATATAGCCCGCCCTTTCCACTTGCTGCAAACGTGTTTTCAGACTTGGTTTCTCTCTCCCCCCCCTCCATCCTCCTCCTCCTCTCTCTCTGCCTAAGCACAGATGGACTTCCCTCCCTCCTTCCCCCTACTCTCTCTTTGCATCACTGTCAACACCATACAGTTTGCTGAGTTCACACCGAGCAAGAGAGGAAGGTTTGCGATGACTCACCAGAGCTTTTCCTCTTCATCCAGAGAAAGACCCCTGCAGGCTTCTGTCCCAAATATCCCCCATGCCAGATTCAGTAAAAAGGCTGCATGTAGGTCTCCTTTAGTCATTCTCCTTTAATAGCTCCAATTCTTTTCATACAGGGTGGCATTCACATTTGGGCAAGGGAGCAGTGGCATGGGCCTGCACAAAGTGCTATTTATGTCCTATTTGAAGGAGTCATTGGGACTCAAGCAGCGCCTTTAGCCAGTGAAAGGACTCGTTTGGTCTCTTTGTACAGACCAGTATTTCATTTACAGCGGGGGGTAGCCACTGTAATGGCCTCCCGGTGTTTTAGATTACAACTCCCATCAGCCCAGTCAAAATGGCCAATGATCAGTGGTGGTGGGAGATGTAGTCCACATCTGGAGTGAACTACATTGGCTAACCCATCAGAAATAAATCCTACTGAGTTCAAAGGGACTTGCTGCCTCATATAGATATCCTTAGGAGTGCACCGTGCAAGTTCATTGTGCACTGACTACAGCAGCACATGATCTTAGTGACATGCATGTCTGAATATGCTGTTCCAGACCAGTCCTTACAGATAGAACTTTTGTACCATCATGTGATGCTCATTCAGACGCAGTGCTTCTTGTCAGTGGTGCTTGGTTGCATATGCAACTGTGAGTCAACATCAAATACATTTTCACACATTCAGAGAACACAGTGGATTGGAGATTGGGATCATGCTCCACATGCTCAGCCCCAACTGCAATCCCTTTCAGACATTATACAAATACAGGGAAGTAGGAAGTGGGATCAAGCACACTCAGTTGCTGAGCATTCATGCATACTTGTGTATTCAACAGACTGTGTGCAGTATTTGCTTTTCACGGTCAGATCATGGGCACAGTCTCCATGGTTGTTGTGCTAATTAGCTGTTCAGCTCACACAAATCTCTCTCTCTCTCTCTCTCTCTCTCTCTCTCTCTCTCTCTCTCTCACACACACACACACACACACACACACACAGAGAGAGAGAGAGATGGGTAACTGACACCCCAATACTCCTGTCCACTGACTAGCTCTCCTAGACCCACGCCTCCCCAGCACCCTCTGAGTTCCCAACTGCATCACTGCCCAGGGCTATGCAGACACAGAAGGCCAAATCTCTGTCTGTCATGAGGCATCCAGACAGCCCCCGTATAGGAAGTGCCAAGGTGAGGTCATCCACACAGGCACATACTGTGGAAGCCCTTGTTCTAGAATCCTTGAGGGATGTACTGTGTACTGTTTATACTCTGCTGAGTTTATGCTTTGGCTGGCTGGTTATTTGTAGCTTTCTTACAAAGCAGTTTATAAATCAATTAAATTTAACTTAAACCAATCCTATTTATCCATGGCTGACTTCATCGGTTGCCTACAATTTACTTCAAACCATCCAGATCTCTGCACAGATGTGATGATGGAACGCTAGCCTCTGACACTATGTGACAAGGTTAATAACCCACGTCTCTTTCTCTTGGCAGGTTGTTAAGTGGAGATGGTGCATGTGTTAACTCACGATGGGTGGCAACACCCTTGACACTTGTATGCATCACATCCAATAATCTTCCCCTTACGACATGCCCGCAGGAGCTGGCTCTGTACACCCAGTCTCCATAAGCCCCACAGAAACTGTGCCAGTTTCCCTCCAAATACCAGTTGCTGAGAATCACAAGGTCCTGCTTGTGGGATTCCTGAGGGTCTCTGGTTGTCCACTGTGAGAACAGGAGGCTGGACTAGATGGGCCTTTGACATGATGCATCATGATCTTCCTATGTTCAGATCTCTCTGTATTGCAATCCATTGGGGAGACCATGGGGTCAGTACAAGTGGAACAGCTCACTTTGCAATGTGGCGTCTCCTGTTCTGGATGCTGCTGCCACCGCTGAATACAGGCTGAGTCATGATCCCAAAAGACTGGTTCATCATGCCAGGCCTCTCCTCCAAAGTGACTGTATGGTGGCACCACCATGTAGAAATTGATAGATGAATCAGCTCCATTTTGACAGTTGTGGGTGTAACATCTTTGTGCTCTATTAGGCATACTGGCACTGTCACCTAAATTCTGTGGTAGCCCCATCTGCTTTTATACGCCAACCAAAAATGCACATAGTACAATATCTACTAGCTGTTCCATTGTATAGGCAGCAACCATTTTGTGTGGGGTTGCGTTCCTGGCCCCCATGCACAATGGTGGAGTCTTCATAAGCCCACTCTGCCCATTCCGCCCCACCCCTGTTCTGCCTTCTTCAGGGTCCAAAAGGACCTGTGAATGCAGGAGATGCAAGCAAGCTGAACTACCTTATGGGAGAAGACAGCCTCCATGCTCCACCATAGCTGGCCAATAGCCAATTTGACCTGCTGTAGATATTGTTCCCCCTCTGCACTTTAAGATATATTATCAACTGGTTAGATCCCGAGTAAAAACGGTATCTGAATCCATGTTATCCAAAAGGAATTTGGGAGGCAGATAGCATCCCCCTCCCCAGAAAACAAGGAGCTATTTACAAGAACAGAACTTGTAATCCATCAGTATTTTAATGCTGCATTTTATGATGGCACTCTGTCTAGCAGCATGTGTATATTTTTAGGAGTGGCAGTGTAGTATAACGTTACTTTGGGAAAGCAAAAAATAACACACCTTTCTTCACAGAAAGCAACTAATGGAATCTCGAAATGTTCTCTATTACAGCTAAGTACTTTTCATGAAATATTAGCTAATTGTCTACTAAACCTAAAATGATTCCAGCATCTATCTTTAATGAATGGAGATGTACAAGGAAATGGTTATTTGCCTGGGAATTGGATCTATCTGCAGCCAGATTAACCCGTTAGTTGACTGTACTCTTTGCTTGTTTCTCCCTACTGAAGGTTGTATACTTGAGGCTCACATGGACCCTGTCTATACCCATACAAAGTTTTTAATTCAGTTTCTCAAACACTACTTCTTGTACTACAGTAACAGAGGGTGTCTGCATGATCTATACATGTGGTGGCTATTCTATGGTTGGCTGGTTGAGTGACAAGGCAGTCTTCTGTTTAAACATGCATCCTTTTTATGCAGGAATTTCCTCCTCTTGGGCTGCTGCTTTCAATACACTGTAGCTAATGCTTCTAATGCACAGGTTTTCAACCTTTTTGGGTTAACGGCTCCCTTGCCCAACTACCTTCTTTCTGTGACACGCCTGTGGGGCTCAGGAGCCTAGTTACGTCACCCCTTGCCTGCAGAGCTGGCAGCCCCTCACCCCTTTTTGAACACCCTCCTTGTGGAGTGTTCCCTCAGCTTCCTCTCCTCTCCCCTCTACTTGGGAGTCCTCTGGGCAGCTGCAGCTGCCGCCCCCGGTCTCTGAGTTGCTCCCCTGCCCCAAAGAGAGGTACCTCCTCCCACTGCCCCACAGGGGCCTGGGAAGCACCCCCTGACCAGACCCAGAGGCACCATTCGCCTGGGGAGCTAGTAGCCACGGCTGCTGCAACAAACAGCTGTGCAAGCCTTTGGGAGGCAGAGATGTGAGAGGGCATCAAAGGAGGGAGAGAAGGAAAGAGGGACAGAGGCCAGTGTTGCTTGTGGCACCCATGACCATCATTCAAGGCACCCCAGGGTGCCACAGCACATTGGTTGAAAAGCACTGTTCTAGTGACTACAAATAATCACTAGTTGATGCTTGCTATAGTAGCCCTCGAGGACAGCTCAAGCATCCATGTAGAGTACAAAGTGGAAGACTTTTGAGTTGGGAAATACCCTGTTAATTCTCTACCATTGGGAGCAGAAACCTCTTTGACTCTAAGAAGTGAGAATGTATTATGTTTATGCAACTGAATAAGCAGAGGTGGGTAGAAACAGAGTATAGAGCAATCAGGCAAGAAGACCTTCAGGGATAGCGGACTGTTCCAAAGTGTGGTAAAAAGAATCTTAAGCCACATGGGTTTTAGTTCAAAAAAGGATGAGGCTAAAATAATGTGGCTTTTAGTATGTATAAACACACCCTGAAAGAGGAATTAAAGTCAGAAGAAAGGAAATGCTCCTAGAATATTATACCGTGCATGTAAACTTTACCAGATTAGGGGTTGGGTCACTCTTTTCCAGGGTGCCAATTCACTCTAGAAATATGGCCTCCAATAAAACAGTAAGTTAAAAAGCAAGCAAGCAAGAAATAAACAAGCAGACAAAGGCCCATAACAAACTCTGGTTCCCAGGATTTGCAGGTGGAAGTCATGGGCTTCAAATGTAAGTTGTGCTTGCAGCCTCTGTAGCCTCCACATTCCATCCTGTAACCAAGTCTAAGTTATGTGGAACGGAATAAGCACATATGCTGCCCCCACTGCCTCCATTCCCCATCCACCCCTCTTTCCTTTGTTATTTCATCTGTACTGAGATTTAGAAAGGAAGCCCCTGGGGGGAAAGACCTGTCCTCTTGTAAAGTGCCAGCAACACTAATGGTGCTATATAAATGAACCAGCCCTGCTGAGTATCATGCACAGGACTACCTAGCACTCTTTCCTTTGTTTGTGTGGACATGGACCTTGCATCCCATGAAACAGGTAAGTACTGGTACTTTCAGCAAACTCAGCCTCCTTGACCTTCAGGGAACTTTCCACTTAGGAAGGTCTTTCTGCAGTGGAAGCAGTAGTGGGTGACGTTTCTAAGTAGATATGATTGATTCTGTTTTATGGCCTTTAATGATGTTATCAGTTGTGACATTTTATTGTATGCAGTAGGTGGTTTATGGTCATACTGTAATATGTATGTATCGATTGCTAGCTGCTTTGCTTCCGAAACTGGCATACGTTAATCATGGCATGTTGATTGGCCAGACTATTTGGATTGGCCAGATCTTAAAACAATCTTCTCAGCATGAGGGCTCTAATTCAAGTTTACGTTTACCCTTGGGGAAGTGTGCCTAAGTGATTTCACAGCCCTTGCTCCTCTGCAATCTTAGCTATCCAGTCTTCTTGAGCTCTGCTGCTTTTGGGGGAGGGGGGGAGATTCCAATTATTTTTGAGGTTGCTATGGCAATATTGGCTTCAAGAGTATCGCAGATCACCTTTGTAGCACTTAAGCATGACATGGATTTGGATTAATACCTAAGCCTTTCAATGGCTATTATCTCTGTCTGTCTGTCTGTCTATCAATCATCTACCTACCTGCTATCTATCTATCTATCTATCTATCTATCTATCTATCTATCTATATCTATCTATCTATCTATCATCTATCTATCTATCATCTATCTATCTATCATCTATCTATCTATCTATCTATCTATCTATCTATCTATCTATCTGTCTATCTATCATCTATCTATCTATCATCTATCTATCTATCTATCTATCTATCATCTATCTATCTATCATCTATCTATCTATCTATCTATCTATCTATCTATCTATCTATCATCTATCTATCTATCGTCTATCTATCTATCTATCTATCTATCTATCATCTATCTATCTATCTATCATCTATCTATCTATCTATCATCTATCTATCTATCATCTATCATCTATCATCTATCATCTATCATCTATCATCTATCATCTATCATCTATCATCTATCTATCTATCTATCTATCATCTATCATCTATCATCATCATCTATATCTATCATCTATCTATCATCTATCTATATCTATCTATATCTATCATCTATCTATCTATCATCTATCTATCATCTATCTATCTATCTATCTATCTATCTATCTATCATCTATCTATCTATCATCTATCTATCTATCATCTATCTATCTATCTCTATCTATCTATCTATCTATATCTATCTATCTATCTATCTATATCTATCATCTATCTATCTATCTATCTATCTATCTATCTATCTATCATCTATCTATCATCTATCTCTATCTATCATCTATCTATCATCTATCTATCTATCATCTATCTATCTATCATCTATCTATCTATCTATCTATCTATCTATCTATCTACCATCTATCTATCTATCTATCTATCTATCATCTATCTATATCTATCTATCTATCTATCTATCATCTATCTATCTATCTATCTATCTATCTATCTATCTATCTATCATCTATCATCTATATCTATCTATCATCTATATCTATCTATCATCTCTCTATCATCTATCTATCTATCTATCTATCTATCTAATCTATCATCACCATCACTTTCATTGCAGTGTTGCCTTATCTCAGATTCTGTGTGTTGTTTATTCTGTTATCTTTGTGTAGTTTTATTTTGCTTGTTTCAGTCCACACACAAGAATCCAGCATGTGGAGTCCATAATCTGGAGGGTGTGTTAGACACAGAATCTTAGCGGTACATATTCCAGATCCATTTTGTACTGGGCCCAGGCGCCTCCATAGTCTAGGCTGATGCAAAGTGCCTTATAGTTGCTGTCAGGCCTCCCCACTGGCCCCTCAACTTGAAAGATTATGGGAATGGCGGTAGTAGGAAGGGCTTGCACCCTAGTTTGGTGGAGGAGCTGCTGCTAGGCCTCATCAAGCTCCGGCAGGACCATTGGTAGTACAGCAGGGCTTTAGTTTGGAAATAAACAATCTGAAATTAAAATTGATTAACTTTGAATGTTCACTTGATTCTTTCCAAATTAATGCCTTAACCTGTCCTAATCAGGTGGAGGGGTTGTATCTACTTACCACAAGTTAATACCTCTGGCACATTGCCAGGGGGAAAGGGGAATCCCTGGTTGGCTTTAGAATGAAATATAATTCTTGGAACTCCCTGCAGCACCCAAAGGCTGATTAGATCCACACAACCTCAGCAAATGGAATCCAGGCTACAGGATGCCACAAGCAGAAATGAGATGCTCTGCAGATCTCTTTTGGCAACACAAACAAAGACACAAACTTGTCTTTGTGGCAGGACTGAGTCGGAAGCTACAATGACTCTGAAAGGGACAACTCAGGCTGTAATCCTACGCACACTTACTTGGAACCAAGCCCCACTGAAATCAGCAGGACTTACTTTTGGGTAGGCGTTTATAAGATTGCACCATCATTGCTGGTGAGATGCACCAGCGCGGTCTAGTGTCTCAAGGCAAGGATTACAGAGATCTAGGTTCAAAACACTCAACAGCCATGAAGCTCACTGGATGAATTTGGACCAGTTGCCACCTCACAGCTTAACCGACCGCACAAGAGTTTTGTGAGGATAAAACTGGGGTGAGGAAGACAATGCACATTGCCTTAAGTGTCTGGGAGGAAAAGCATTATATAAATGTAATGTGGCAAATGAATAAAACAAAAGCGATATTTCAAGGTAGATTCTGCATTGCCATGGAGAAGATCCAAGAATCTTTTCCTTTGGTGCAGGAGGGCCTTCTGACCAATTCCTTGGTACCTCACATTCCCAGTTTTCCATCTCTGTTTGCAGCAAACTCCTGTCACAGGGATTTTCATCAGTGTCGCCTCTCCAGACTAAGCATGTATTTCCCCTGGAATTTGGTAGTATCATGCAAAACACCCACCCGCCCACCCACCCCTGGTTTTGCCTTTGTGCTTGCTGAGGAAGCAGTTCTGGCAGAAGCAGGATTTACCTATGAGCAGCAACAACAGCATCAGGAAGAGGGAATGAATCCCCCCACCACCACCCCGTTCTGCCTTTTCTGCAGCATATCCGACTGTGTGTGACATCACCACTGACAGAAGCCAATAAGACCACTCTTTCTCCTTTCCCTCGAAGAGAGAGAGAGAGTGCTGGAGCTGAGCGCAGCCAGGCCAAGCGAGCTGCCATCCATGCTCAGCCTGCGTGGGGCTGATGCAGCTGAGTGTTCAGTTGCTAGGGACCGAGTAGGCTCGGGAGCAAACGCGCCAGCTAGTTCCCATGCAGGGAATGGGGACCTTCCGGCTGGGGAGAAGGACAGTGATGTACACAGTGGAAACCATTCCCAAAGGGAAGAATCGAGTGCTGGGGGTGAGTGACAGAACGGTGGGGGAGGCACTTTGGGGAGGGAGGTGAGCTGGGATATTGAGGGAGGAGGAGGAGGAGGATGGAGAGGACTGGGGTGGATTCCCCTGAAATGGCAGCCGATCTCCTAACTTAGGGGGCAGTGGTATTCTAGATCTCTCCTGTTTCTGAATTAAGCATGTGTGAGAGAAAGAGAGAGAAGCAGGACGGGGGATGGTGGAGAAACATCAGGACGGCTAATCATTATGGTCCCTTAAATTAACCTGGGAATTTATTATGCCTCTCAGATGAAAGGGAATAGCTTCTTGAGAGCAGCTCGTCAGGACGTGGTTTTGTGTATGTGTGTGTATTCATATGCTAAATATCCCCAAGGAGCAATAACTAAATGTGAAGCCAGAAAGGAGAGTGGGAAAAGATCCCGCTGGTCGCTACCTCTAAAATGCCCGGTGCCCTGGTGTGTGCTACGGGGTTGCAGATTTCAGCATCAATTTTAGGCGAGGGGACAGATGAGCATTCCTGCTTCGGTACATGAAGGAAGTGAGCAGCATCGCTCTAGCAACACAGCACAAAAGGCAGAATTAGGCAGCGGAACATGATCAAATCCTAGCACCACTATTTGCGAGAGAGAATTGCTGTGTCCATCACTGTTAGCTACAACAACTAAATGGAGCCTTCATGTTCAAAGGCGGTATACCTCGTAATGCCTGGTGTTGGGGACAGACAAGGGAGGGCCATTGCTTTTATGCCCTGCTTCTGAGTTTTCAAGACACAATGGGCTGACTGCAATTGGAAGCAGAATACTGGATTAGATCGACCATGGGTGGGGAACCTGTGGTCCTACAGATCTTGCTAGACAACAGCTCCTTTCATCCCTGACCATTGGCTGGGTCAGTTGGCAGCTGGAGTCCATCAACATCGGGGAAGTGGAGGCACAGGTGTCTATCCTTGCATCAGTCTGATGGGGGAAATTGGACTGTTTACAAACCTGACCTGGGGCCCTGAACACTAATTCCAGATATGGTGTGTGTGTGTGTAGGTGTGAATACTTTGCACATGCCCAGAGGCCTTCTCCTCACTATTAATCCACATACTCCTGCCAGAGCTCAGAACTAGCTTTTAAAATGGGTTCCATGGCTGAGTCTTGGTGAGTGGTGACTCAAAACAAGCCTTGGCACTGATCCTAGAGGCAGAGTGAGTTTTTCAGCCTTGCCTTGTTCTGAATGTTAAGGGCAGAGTCAGAACACTCATGCAATGGTTTGCAGATAATAAGGAGCAGCAGTACACCCGCCCCCCAGCAGCCTTCTCCCCTCTTTCCTTTCCTGCCTCTTTACAGACTGATGGAAGATAGCAAAACATAGGGCAACACTTTGGGGAAAGAGAAGGCTTTAGGGCCACATTACTGAGTGGACCTGCTCAGTACAATGACTTTATAAAGCCCAGATTCCATGCCACTCTCTTTATGCACGTGAAAAGGTTTCTTATTCTGCAGTTGTAAGAAGACAAAATGCATGGGGCTGCCTTTAAGACAATAGCTTAAGCACACGGCCATATCCGTTGGAATCTGCATAGAAAGTAACTGCTGTGTCTACTACACACTCACGTGTACTGGTCCTGCACAGGTTCAGAATAAATGAGAGTCCAGCACATTTACAAAGGGAATCTCATGGCTGATTCGATGCATTAGTGCTACAGTGAATTATGAAAGCATGGAAACAGACTTTTCCCTACCTTCTAAAAATAGGTATGCCGCTGTGCTGGGATTTCCCCAGACCAGCAACACTGACTCCCTTTATGAACACAGCCCAGCTCCCAACCAGAGCGTGTGGGCTTGTGAGGCAGCAGATATGCTAGAAGAGTGCTTTGGGTCACCACAAAAATAGCCTCTTGTCAGAGGAACTGATGTCAGCACACTGCTGTGCTAGGCTGCAGCATGCTGAAAAGAACCACATTTACAGTGCAATCCTACACATGCCTACTAAGAAGTAAGTCCCACTGCATTCAATGGGGCTTATTCCCAGGAAAGTGGGCACGCGATTGCAGCCCTACTCTTCCTGCCCATCTGTTGGCACAAATGCAATTCATATGGTGTGCCTTGTTCTCTCTGACCGAGCCGCACAATCTGCACAATTGCATGGAAGCACAAATGCACTGAGATGAAGATTATGTTCAGATAAAAATGAGAGGCGCACAATTCCCCCCCAGCTGACAGACAGACAGACAGACATTAAAAAAGGAAGAAAGGCGGCTAGTAAATATCAGGTTATTTGTAAAGCAAATTCAGAAACCTTGGTCAGGGGTTGTCCCAGTCAATTCTACTGTGTGTGAAGTAGATGCAAGTGGTAATCTCCTGTGGATGGCAAATTCTACTTGGTTTTGAGCCAGTGAAACTGATGCTCTACCAGGTGGGACCTGATTCACCAGCAGTGAAGATGTGGCCCAGCCTGTAATTTCACAGACACCTGCCATTTTCACCAGATGAATCAGTATAGTTCAACAGTGTCCTTTAACTTTGAAAAAGTGATTTAGCGACTCTGAAGGTGTCAGACTTGTCACCTAGTGGCACCTTTGCTTATGCTCACAGAGTTGTTGTTTCTTACTTGTTACTGTGAGGATATCTAGCAGAAGAAATATTGTCTCTCCACCCCTACAAACACTATTCTCATGTGCACCTTTCCCAAAGGTAGCCAAAGTAGTTCCCTCCATATATTGTGGACTATGATTCCTATCATCCCTGATCATTGGCCACAGCTGGCTAGGGCTGATGGCAATTGTAATCCATCGACATCTAGAGGGAACCACTTTGACTAACTCAGCCCCAACGTGTAATGTTGTCAATTACCTTCTGAGCTGCTACCTTCTTTTCCTCCTTGCACCTGTCTAAGTTTCCCTGGCCCTCTTCCTTCAGCTGCTTGTCAGCCAATGCCAGGACAGAAGAATGGCCCTAAAACAGACTAGATCTCAGAAGGCAGGCAGACACAAGCTTGGTGGTCCTTAAGAATCATTTTTGCTTCTTCTGCCTTTAAACGGGCTCCAAATTGAAGCATCTTCCACATATTATGAGCCCTGATCAGTGTCTACCCAGCTGACTAAAATGCAAGAGGCTTATGTTACAACATTGCTGCGGTTTCTTTGGCTGTAACATGGTGGCAGTTTATTCTTGCCCAAATTGTTAATATTTGTACAACCAACAGCAATTTGAGTTGAAAACTGGATTTAACCGAGTCCTTTTACACATGCCTCACAAAATCCAGAGCAGTGGCAAACCAGATAAACGTGGTCCCCTGTGTACAGGCCAGGGCAGAAGAACACATTTCAGTTGATATTCTCCACTGCCTTGTTTAGAATAGCCTTGTGTAATTTATGACCCAGCTAAACACAGCCCATCAGACATAAATTTCAGCCACCTCCCATTTTTGCTGTGCCAGGCAGGTAGTAAAACCAGGATGTTTGCAGATAGATAGATAGATGTGGCCCTCTCATAAATGGCTGGTGACCTGAATCCAGCTTATTTGAATACATTCTGCATACATCCTCTGTTATCTCCCATAATCTGGCTGATTCTGAGTTAACCAAAAGACCAGGAAACATTGCCTGCTGGGAGTCCTAGGAACAATACAAACAATCATCCAACAGGATTTGCTGTGGTCACGAACCCCCTCCTCCAAATCTCACTTTCTCTTACTTGCTCATAGGTGCACCTGGATCAGCTCAGCCTGGCTTGGAGTAGATTTTAGTGGGATGTCCTCCTCCTCTGCCAACATCCGAACAATACGGAAGTGTTAATTAGAGCAGATTTTGTAAATGTCAGCTTCCATTTAGTTACCAGATGACATTAACTATACTGGTGAAGAGTCGGGAAGTGCTTAGAACATAAAGATCTCCTGATACACAAAGTCAAGTGAAATAGATGAAAATTGTGAAGCACTTTCTCAGCAGAAAGATGCCCTAGAATGTAAGGAATAGTGATCTTACCATTAAAAAGATCAACTCAGAAGATTCTCTGGCATCAGTCCTTCGAAGTTGGTGTAATCATTAAGGGGTGTGTGTGTGTGAATGTTAATTTAGTCCATCAAGTGCCGAGTATTATTCCCCTGATTGTTCCCACAGACCATCCAGATCATGACTGGCTTCATACACATTAGCTTTGGGATCATTCTCAGCACCTTGACCAGTGTATATACCTCATACTTTGTGTCTGGAGAGATCCCCTTCTTGGGAGGAGCATCCGTGAGTATCGCACATGGGACTGGACAAGCCCCCCTGGGAAGATGGGGAGTGAGGTGGAAGAGCGAGGAAGGAAAGAGTGGAAAGAGAGTTGGCATGCCAAGTGTGAGAAACAGATAGTAGCATCCTGGAAGGGGCATCAGCTGTTGAAGGAAAAGTTTGCAGAGCCATCAGAAAACTCCCGGACTAGAGTGATTTGCAGCGCAATCCTAGTCTTGTCTACTCGGAAGTAAATTCCATTGAGTTCAGTGGAGCTTACTCCCAGGTAAGTGGGTGTAGGATTACAGCCCTAATGGAGATTTCAGGCAATGCTGCGGAGTGAAGCCATCAGATACTCTCTTGGTTTATAATGACAACAGAGGTGATGTTTTTCATCTTTCAAAAGTGTGTAATCCATTTTGAAACTCATTAAGTGTTTTGCCTAAAAATGTCCTTTATGTTCAAAAGGTATGTTATAAATTTGGACTTCCTTGCCTCCCTCCCTCCCACCCTCTTCAGTTTTGTTTTGAAGTGTTCAGAATTCTTTTCTTTTCGTTATAATGTATTGTTAGCGTAGTGCAACTAAAAATGAAAACATTTTTATTTTGAGGAGATGCCAATTTACATTTTAAAAATCAAAAATGAAAATCAAACCATTTCAGATGCTCTCTTTCTCATTCTAGAGAGCAAAGCCATAAATGATTGTATATGTAAAGTTTGTGTTGTGCTGAAATCCTTGGACTAAATTCCTGGGGATAAATTTAGTATTTTACTTCTGGGAAATTTTATGTTAGAGAAATCTGACACTGTCTAGAATGTGTGTGGTCCCCCCCCCCTCACACAAAATCTGTGCAAAACTTAAACAAACATGTCAAAAACTCCAAAGACACAATGCCCTTTATGCTGAAAAGTCTGTTTTACATCTTGTCACCCAAAGATGTCTTATTTGGGTCTCCATGCAGAATTACAGAGAAATGCATGAACCCTCAGGTGCAAACTACCCGCTATATGAACATGGGTTTAATTAATTTCTGACTAAAATGAAATGAAAAGCACTCTTGGAAGGCTTAAATTTCAAGTTGGGAAGTGGCAGGGGGAAACGGATGCTAAGCAGTGTGTGTGTGTACAAAATCACCTGCCCTCACAGGTTTCCAGCAAGGCTATTATTAGGCAAAGAGAAGAAGCTGCTTCAGGTGGTGGAAGGGTTCAAGGTAGGCCTTCTGCACCTGCCCTGCTGCCTCCACTACAGGTGAAGAAGTGGTGCTGGACTCAGCGCTGATTTCCAGCAAGATCTTGCGAGATTTTGGCAAGATCTTGAGAGGTCTTGCTGGAACCTACTGTTGCCGCTGCTGCTTCACACTGCCACTGCACAACCTAGGTAAGAGATGCTTGGGCAGGGGCAGTGGGGCGCAGGCAGGGTGGCCTTCCCCATTTCTTCTCAAACAGCGAAACAGGATGTGCTACCCTTGGTTTCCAGACATCAAAATGGGATTTTTCTTCCCTGGGGGAATAGGGAGAAAGCAGCTTTGGAAGGAGCAATGTTGCATTGCAACAGAAAATTAGCCAGCAAGGGAAGAGTGAAGCATAACACCACCTTTGCTACTCCCCTCAAAATCACAGCCTCCTGAGGCAACTTTTCATACAAACAAACAAACAAACAAACAAACAAACAAACAAACAAACACTGAGCAGGGCTTCTTTACACACTGTTGTATAATGTGTGTAGTTTTCCTGAGTCATACAGTGGTACCTCAGGTTACAAACGCTTCGGGTTACAGATGCTTCAGGTTACAGACTCTGCTAACCCGGAAGTAGTACCTCAGGTTAAGAACTTTACCTCAGGATGAGAACAGAAATCGCACGGCAGCGGCAGCGGGAGGCCCCATTAGCTAAAGTGGTGCTTCAGGTTAAGAACAGTTTCAGGTTAAGAAGGGATCTCCGGAACAAATTAAGTTCTTAACCAGAGGTACCACTGTAATTTGAAATTATGAACATTGAACTACTCAAAAGAAGATATGCAGCAGTTCTATCAAATGTTATACAGTGAGTGGCTGCCTTCGAGAGAGGGACACCCTGCCCTCGTTCCTTATGTCCCAGACTGGAAATTACAAGCACCTTCTGTAAAAGGTTCAGGGGTTCAGGTCTGAGAGCCACATTGGTCTTATTTGGGGTTTGGCCTTATCTGAGGGTATTTTTTTTTAGGATATTGTTACATGCCACCTCAATCTCCAAGTGGTGTGAGATTTCAGGGGTTGGGGCCTGGAACATAGAATCAATCACCAGATGACAGGCAGGTATAATTTCCACTGCAGCTGTCTAAATTACCATTTAACAGCCTTGATTGTTGTACCAAAGGGTGGCTACATTATCTTCAATAATGTAGCGACTGTCCACACTAAGTGACGTCAACGTCAACTCATATTCCTCTCTTCCAACAACATGGAACACGTAAAAGGGCTTTGGGAATGTAAGACTGCAGAACGGTATAGCCTATTAAACTTAGTTGTTGCAGTTCATGCTGAAAAAACAACAGTAATTTCAGATTTTCAGTAACTGAAATAAAGTGAAAACACACAGTTATATAAAACGTTTCCAAGTCTCACAACTAGTTCTTTTTTTTACAGAAAGGATAGAATGTGCCTTCAACCCTAAGTTTTTTTTATATTAAAAAATCTCTTTCTGTCTATGGCAGAATCAAGCATCTGGTTATATTATGACAAAATGTCACCTCCAAAGCTTTGTAGAAGATTAGCAAGTAATTCACATACATAAACCTTGAAAAACCAAACCAAAGTGAGATGGTTGTTGTGGTATGGTTGGAATTGTGATAACATAAAAAATCCCAGTGAATGTCTGTACATTTGCCACCTATTTTCCATCTCCTGAGGCAACCAAAATAACTTCAGTATTAGATAGTGAATTCATTCTTTTTGAAGGAGTGACCCTAAGACTTGGGAGGCATAAAAAAGTACGGTAATCTTTGTCTCTGGATAATGGAAGTATTTTTAAAAAGTCCATTGACAGGCTAAAAGTTCATTAGACCTGTGCAGGCCTTCCAGCTAGCATTAAGGAGCCCATCCAGAACCATGGTAAGCCTACAGCAAGAGGTTCTCAACTTTTCTGCTCTCAGGGCTCATATTACTGAGCCCCAACAGTCACAAAATGGTGGCAAATGGAGGAAGAGTTTGGCACAATCAGCTGGCAATTACTGACATCATTTCCTACTAATATCTAATCCATCTTTGGAGATTCCTAAATTCTTTGCTCCAGCATTTTCCTAATGGCAAGGGTTCCGTACCTAAGCTTTCCTCAAGTACAGACCTTTGCTCTGGAGCTATTTGTGACAGCCTCTCTGATCCATTAAGAAGGCTTTTTCTTTTATATTTTTCTCTCCCCATCCCCACATACCTCTCAATGTTTTTTTTTTTTAAAAAAAACCAAAACATCTCCTGTAATTTCTTCTCCCATACTCCTTTCACACTAGTACCATATCCCCCAGTTTCCAGTTTCTGTCACCCAGTGGCGTAGCGTGCACCGGGCGCAACATCTGGGGTTAGGGCAAATCCACGGGTTAGGGGGCGCAAATCCACGGGTTAGGGAGCGCAAATCCATGGGTTAGGGGGCGCAAATTACTTGCCTTGCCCCGGGTACTGACAACCCACACTACGCCACTGCTGTCACCCATTCTCCCTGGTCCTTTTACAGCCACTTCTCATTCCCAGAACAGTTTCTCTCAGCTATGCATTCCCCTTTTATTCCCGGTTTCTCTCCTCTGACCCTTTCACCTTGGTGGAGGGAGACCTTCTCCCCCCACCGCCCTCTCTGACTCCTGGCCACCTTTACTCAGCATGCAAGCAGTTGCTAATGGGTCCAACTAAAAGGCTATTGCTAGGAGGGATGGAGCAGGCAAGTGAGGAGGCTGTTTACGAATCACTGGCTTAGAGGAGACAGAGTCCAGTGAGCTAGACAAGAGCTTTCCTGTCTCTCTCCAACAAGACCAGAGCAGCAACTGCAGACTTCATCCAGCCACAACTAAATCCAATGCCACCTATTGCCAAAACTGTCCAGATGGGATCTTACTGGATTCTCTGTTTACCTAATCTTGTTGGGTTGAAGGGCGCCGTTCACTGGCTGGGCAGAGCTGCCATCTTCAGAGTGACATGGCAGAACATCAGCAGTTAGATTGAAAACCCTTCTGCTTAAAAATAAACAACAACAACAAAAAAACGCTTCACGGGTATAAAGACTTTGATGGTGTGGAAGGCAGAGCCAGCCCCGAACTTTTCCCTTTCTGAGACAGAACACAAGATGGCGTCTGCACCCATTCTATGTACTGATGCTGATTAGATTGGCAGTTGAACCTTACTTCAATGCTGTCGATGCGATAGCATCCTGCAGTGCACCTGAGGGCAGCAGGCTAGTTCAGGGGGTATATTGACAGGCCTGTGGCAAATTTAGCTCTGATCACCAACAGTGAACAATGGCTGAGGGGCTCAGGGGTTCTACTGCCCGAGGCGATGACTCCACCCTGCCTGATAGTAGAGCCGGCCCCTCAGGAAGGTGTTTTCAGTAGTGCTCTATCAATAACGTGAATGAATCCTAGCCAGTACTTGGAAAGTTCATTTTAAAAAGGATTGCACCCCTCCCAAAAGGAATCAAGTACATACAGTTCAAGTTGAGATTCCTGCATTTCAGGGGGTTGGAATAGATGACCCTTGAGGTCTCTTGCAACTCCATGGTGCTATGATTTTATGATCCCTTCAATTGATATTTTGTTCACGTCATCCTTGGCATTTCCCCCCAGCCTTCAGAGTTTTACAAGCTGCTCTGCTAAAATGTAAAACATACTCAAAAAGTCTAAGAAAGCACGCACTGTGTAATGTCAGCAATTGCTTTACTTATTACCCCTAACAATTGTGTTCTTTAAGCTTAAATAGCAGTATCGCTTTTCAAATAGGTGAAAATGGTCAATGCATTGGCCATGAACAAACAGAGTTAGGGGTGATGAAACCCTATAAGAATTGAAATTTCATCAAATTAGAAATTGCCCAGAGTTCCACAGCAAAAGGAACTTAATTCGTGTTCACAGCTTCTTTCAGATGTAATTCAGAGATTTTTTTAAATTCAGTGAATTAGTTATTCTGAATTAGTTCATTCCTTCCAAGCACTGATTCTAGCCTGCCTTCTGGCCCTGTCTATTCCCACTTAAACATCATAATAGGTGTTTTAAAAGACAAGAGTTCTCTGTGGCTTTTCAACACCTTCTCTTGCTGCATGAGAGAAGGAGCGTTGAAGAAGGACAGCACAGGATTAGCTAGTGCCAGTTTTAACCCGCATGCAGACAGCAAGCACATACTTTAATCAGGATCCACGTTGGGTTACCATCTGTACAAGCTGATATGCAGTATGGCTTCTCTGTGGTGGTTGTTACGATGTCACTGTGCAACCGCCCCAGAAAAGTGCCACCATGTGGCCCTGCCTCTTTGTGGATCTTCCTCCTCTCTGCCAGCTTGCCACCCTCTAATGGAAGAGGAATGACAGCAAGAATTCTTACTTAACCATTTGCTTATTGTGCAGCCTTAAGCATACTTGTGAAGAAGTCCCATTGGACTTCATTCATTAAAAAAAAATGGTTTAGGATCAGGGATAGCAAATGCATTTTGAGACTCTCCTGCTATTTGCTTAACATGCATAAATTCTATGCTTCAAATCATTTGACAAAGTTTGGGGAAATTCAATCAATATTTTGAATATCCAGTATTCAAATATAGAGAGAATTTTGCTCTTCTGATATATTTACCACTTTCAGGGCCTAATCAGATGTTAATAGGACACATAGCTGCCGCCAGCTTACATGACTCGCCCTGCCCTGCCATATGCATGTCACCAGTAATGTCAAATAAACATGTCAGATAAACATGTGAAATGACATCATGCTGTCAAGCATTTATTTCCCCATCCTCTGTAACTGCCAGTTAACTGGAGTGGGAAAATACTAATCACAGTGACATCATCAAGGAGATGAAGGGGGCAGATATTGGTCTGCCACAATGCATTCCCTGTGATGTTTAGTTAAGCTCTTATTATCCCAGTCAAAAAGCAACTCCTTTTTATTTCCAGGGGTGTGGCAGCAGCATTTTATCCCCCCCCCCCAGTTCATTTCTGGTTCATTTTTATCTTGTATTGCTTCAGTACAAATTTCCCATATAGGGATGGAAGGATCTGTCAATTTTGGTTCTCTCAGTTTCTCATTTTTCTAATTTTGAACTCATTTGTCTGCTTTTTGCAGTAATAATTTTTAAAATCCTCTTGGAAATTTACCAGTGTTTTAGTGCCAATTTCTCCCATTAAACACATTTTTATATGCAGTTTTGAATAATGTACACATTTTTGTCAAGCAATTCCCCCCACTCCGATATAATGCATTTTTGTATGTTCTTTTTCAAGAATACCTCCATTCTTATCCCTAATGTATGTGTTCTTGGAAGCATTTTTGGGGTGGAGAACTGCATTGTAAAATTCTGATGTGTGAATTTTGAAGGATAGCGTATGAATTTGATACGTTCAGCTTTAAATGCATACTGAATCAAAATTCTCCCTCCCTCCCTATGCTCCTGTACACATGTGCCTCCTCCTCCTCCTGGATTTGTGAGCCTAAGCTGTTGTTCCTTATTAATGGCAGACTGCACAAGATTGCACTCCTGCAATTTCAAGGAAGAATTGGGAAGGAACCAGTTTGAGGAGCAGATGGGTTGCTAAGGTGTCTCTGGCGGAAGTTGCATGGATGCAGTGGACACAAACTTTGCAGTACAGTGGTACCTCGGGTTACATACACTTCAGGTTACATACGCTTCAGGTTACAGACTCTGCTAACCCAGAAATAGTACCTCGGGTTAAGAACTTTGCTTCAGGATGAGAACAGAAATCATGCGGCGGCACAGCAGCAGCGGGAGGCCCCATTAGCTAAAGTGGTGCTTCAGGTTAAGAACAGTTTCAGGTTAAGAACGGACCTCCGGAACAAATTAAGTACTTAACCAGAGGTACCACTGTACAAGGAAACTAAAAATACACCAGCAACTAGGATCAGGGTAGGGGTGGGCAGAGGGCTCTGGAAAGGGAAGAAATTGCATGAGAATTCTGGCCAGATGATAAGTCTTTGCTTCTGTATTGAAACCCACATGTTTACACTTTTTTTTGTTAAAAAAAGAAAAAAGTGTGGAGTGAGTGCTAAACAAATGCAGTTCCTGAAATGTGATCTGAAAATGCCGCATCAAGTTACCTTCCACAGCAGATCATATAGAAAATAGTGGGTGCATCCTGACCTTACTTTAGGGCAAGTGCATGGGGAAATGGCTGCCTAGCAATGGGTGAGGTGAGGGTGGGGTGCACTGCCAACGTTCACTCCTACTGTTAACCTGTGACTGTCTTTTCTGAGAAGTTTCATCAACATCTCGTTTTTCACGTTGCAGTCTGTTCACACATATCTTCCATTCTCCATCCACTTCATACAACTTACTTGCCCTGGGTGGTCTTATTCGATCGCTCAATTTTCCTTTGCTGTTTATTGGTGTCCTTCTGTGTTGTCTTTTACCTTTTTGTGTGTGAGGCTTAAAGTGATCCTTGCTTTAAATTGCGATGGGATGCGAATAGGAAACCTAAGGCAGAATGCACACTTACCGTATTTTTTTGCACCATAACACTCACTTTTTTCCTCCTAAAAAGTGAGGGGAAATGTCTGTGCGTGTTATGGAGGGAATGCCTACGGGTGGCATGCCTACGGATTTTCCTCCTCTAAAAACTACGTGCGTGTTATGGTCGGGTGCGTGTTATAGAGCAAAAAATACAGTATATTGTAAAAGCCTCGATTCTGCTTTCTCACAGAGCCATCTCCAAATCTGATGGGGCCCTTGGCAGAGGGCTTTCTGGTGCCCCTCCTCCTCTTACAGGGTGCCCCTGGCTTCTGGCTTACCTGCTGGTGGCAATGGGCAGCTTCAAGCCCCCATGATAAATTGCCTGCCGTTCCCCTGATATCATGTTACTCTGGGGCATTGTGGAGAATTAAAATGCTTTTGCATTGCTGGCCTATGCACTGGCACCCTAGTAGCAGTCTGAAAGTGCTGGCATAGCCTGATTAAAATTGGCCATGGTTGAGCAATGGAGAGGTTCAAAGATTATTTAAGCCTCACGTACGAAATCACCCTTAAGTTGTTTCTGCAAAACCACTTCCCCAAGATGCATTTGTTCCTCACTCCTGCTCTGATTAGGGCTCCGACAAACATTCACCTTGAAATTAACACAGCCAGACAAAGGACTGCTAAGGATACTTGTCTCACTGAGTAATCAGATTGTTTTGATACTTTCTGCCCTCACAGTCCTCAGCCGCTGCCACTTTGTCTGAGGTGATCAATGGGTTCTCTTGTTTTCAAGCTTCCTTGACATCATCGCATAAGAGTCGCACCCCTTCTCTGTGTAACCATTGACAAAATAAAATGGTTCACCATTGGAATAAGCGGCAGTGTGGGGGAAAGAGGCTAAAGAAGACTGTGAGGGCAACGGATGAAAAGGGAAATGGCTCAGAGAAGTTCAGCATTGAGACAATAGCCCTCTTCGAATATTCTGTATGTGAGTTAGGTAAACTCACGATGGGTGTGCATAGGGCACTAATTCCACACCCCTGATGCTGTTCGCATCACCTTCCGTGAGTTGAATGTACAAAGTGAGGGGCCTCCTGTACTCATGGAGTCCTCCTGTGTGTGAAATAGAATCCTAACAGAGCCAAAAAGCAGGCTCTTCAGTTCATACATTTACCACCACCACCACCATCCGACTTGCAGAAGGCTAGGCAACAGGGGTGGGGTAGTATGCTTGTACCCTCAGCTCCCCCTTTTTGTGGCCACTTAACTCAAATATAAGCCACTTGAAGAGGGCTAATGTCAGATATGTTCACAAGTGTTGAAAACTGCAAAAATAGGAGGCTTCTTTTTTCTCTTTCTTTTTATTTGACTTTACTTTGTTTTATTTTTGACACTCACAAAACCAAAAGTTTCATCTCAGCTCTAAAATCAACAGCATCAAATGCACTACACTCTTTCTGTGGCTCCGAAGCAGAGAATCCATAGCATGGCTCCGCATTACCCCAGTCACTTGAGCTATCACTTGATCAACCATCATTCTGGGGGGTGGCTCTGCCTAGGCTCAGAGGTGTCAGGCCTCATTCATCTTGTGCCTCCAACTTCCTTTTGGAGGTATGAGGTGCCTGCCAAGAGTACAGAAATAGTCTTAGTTTTGAGGCCCAGAATGGAACATTGAAGTAGACAATGGGGATGTTAAGTGAGTTGTAAGAAGATCAGCTGTCCCAGACAGTAGAGATCTTTTACTTGCGGGAAATCTGACCTGGCCAGATGATGGGGCAGCCTTGCTACATGTGGTTAAGAGGCTATAACAGGCTTTCTCCCTTGAGCAAACCATCCTTAAAAATAAATAAAAAGCCAGCAAGGATGGTACCAATCTTCCTCTTCATTTCTATCACAGCCTTCTAAGGTGGGTCCAGTGATTGTGGGAAGGGTAACTGCCTTTAACATGACTATCAATTACACACTTGTTTCCTTCCTCCCAAACAGTTCATTGTCTCCGGATGCCTCTCAATTGGTGCTGAGAAGAGCCCTACAGAGTGTGCAGTGAGTTGAAGTCAGCCGTTCTTTTAACTGTAGTCTAACTCTGCTCACCTCAGATGAACAGCTAAGGTTTGGCATGTTTCTGGGATCAACTGAGCAACAGTGTGTTGTGGCGTAGCGGTTAAGAGCATTGGACTAGAACTGAGGAGACTCTGGTTCAAATCATGAAGCTCAGGAGGAGAATTTGTGGCAATCACTATTTCTCAGCCTCACTTACTTCATAGGGTTGCTGTGAGGACAGGTTGTAGGAGGGGCGGGGGAGAGAACCATATGTGCTACTTGAGCTTCCTGGAGGAAAGATGGAATATAAATGCAATGAAAAAATAGTGGAGACTTTGTAACAATAATCTGAAGTGAAAGTAGATTCTGAGGTTAAAGAAAGTCCCATTCAGAGCCTGATTTCAGCCCTGATCAGATTGCATCAGGGAAGTGGAACTTGTTGCCCTCCAGATACTGTTGAACTACAACTCCCATTGTGCCTGGCTATTAGCAAGGTTGGCTGGTGCTGATGGGATATAGAGTCCAAAAGCATATTGGTGGCCATAGGTTTGCTACACCTGGCTTTCATGAAATATATGTGGTCCTATTGCAGGGGAATTCTCCGCTTTATATATAGGGTTTTTGCACAGCATTGAAAGGCTCAGTACAATACAGAGGGACATTTACCCAGGTCTGAGGGTAGATGATGCAGCCGCCTTGCTGAAGCTTGGCTTTATAATGGGGAGTAGGGCTAGCAAGAGCTATGCAATATGTGCAAAGGATACTGTGGTAGATATTTGTGAAACGGCAGGGCAGGGCAGGGCAGGAATGGGGCTATTTCTTGTGGCATTATTGCACTCCTTTTTGGGTTGCCATGTGTTCCATATGGACTAGCCACAAATTGGACAGAGTGAGAGGCTTGTACCACTTAGAGGAGGAGGGTGTGGAGGATAATCTGCCCTCCTGTGGCCCAGTATTTAGTCATCTTCCTTACAGCTTCTCCATATCATGTTTCCTACAAGAGCAAGAAGCACTGTTCTGCTTTCTGCCATGTCCTTCCAAGGCCCTTTCAGTCTATCCCTGTGAATTATTGTAAATACAAAGCTTTAGGTAAGGAGTGGAAAATTGGGAATGGCCCGCCAGCTGCTGTTGGACTACAGCTCCCATTATCCATCACCACTGGCCATGTTGGCTGGGTCTGATGGGAACTGGAGTCCAGTAACAGCTGGAGGGCTGCTGGTTCCCTTAGATCTACTAGATTAGGGCTGCAGTCCTATATCCACTTATATAAGAGTAAGTCCCACTCTTTACCTCCAAGTAAATATGCATAGGATTGCACTTTAAATTCGATGCCACAGGACTCACCCTCACTGAATTCAACTGACTAAGCATGCAGAGGATGATGGGGCTGCATCTGAAGTTGTTCTTAGTCTTATGGGAAGAACTTTGAAGAATGCCTTTGTAGTGAGGTTTTGAATCTCCGGGAACCCAGATGAAGCTGCTGCGGTGTGGGTGAGAGTTTCAAGCAGAGGAAAGTTGATATATTCTTCTTGGGTGATCCAGAGCTGGAGGCAGACAATAGCACACAACAGAGGCATTGCTGCTGACGGCATTCATATACCCCTATTGTCTCTCTTCAGGGATGCACGGAGGGTGAGGAGTGTTTCAGAAAACCTATTTGAGCAGAGATCACAGTGAGACAAAAAAGAGTGTACATCACAGGCAGTGATGTCTCTATCATGCCACCTTCAGCTCCCTCCAAAGCTGCCATTTGTGTCTTTCAGCCTAAGCAGCTTCCGTGGCTGCCAGATCCACTCTCTGGGTGCTTCACATCATGAGTCTCACTTGACATCATGAGACTCACTTGACACTGGAATTGAGAGACTGGAGTTCCTAAGCAAAGACTATAGAAGAGGATGGCAGCTCCTGCACTTTGCTACCACTTTAAATAGCAGAATACCTCCTCGCAAATAGCCTGCATTCAGTGTTTTATGTTTTTCAGGTAAAAGGCTCCCAAGCCATGAATATCATCAGTGCCATCTTTGCATTACTTGGAATATTGACTTTTATAGTAGACCTGAGCAAAAATGGGCCATTTCATTACGATGATAATCATCACTATTCTCTGGTTATGGTAAGTTTCCCTACCTCAGCAACAACATAACTTTTTGAGATTAACGAGGGGAGGGGAGTCAGAGGGGTTAGTGCATGCATATTTTAATATAAATGGACTAGCATTTACAATGAGCTTAAGGTGCCTCCAAATACTGTCAAGCATACAGAGTCAGCATGCCAGCTGCATGGGGACTGTCAGGATCCCAAATGGTAGATGAGGATCAAGATGTGGGTAGCGCAGTCTCAAAGAGCAACCATTGCACAGCCCACGCATCCATACTAGAATCATAGAATCATAGAGTTGGAAGAGACCACAAGGGCCATCGAGTCCAACCCCCTGCCAAGCAGGAAACACCATCAGAGCACTCCTGACATATGGTTGTCAAGCCTCTGCTTAAAGACCTCCAAAGAAGGAGACTCCACCACACTCCTTGGCAGCAAATTCCACTGTCGAACAGCTCTTACTGTCAGGAAGTTCTTCCTAATGTTTAGGTGGAATCTTCTTTCTTGTAGTTTGGATCCATTGCTCCGTGTCCGCTTCTCTGGAGCAGCAGAAAACAACCTTTCTCCCTCCTCTATATGACATCCTTTTATATATTTGAACATGGCTATCATATCACCCCTTAACCTCCTCTTCTCCAGGCTAAACATGCCCAGCTCCCTTAGCCGTTCCTCATAAGGCATCGTTTCCAGGCCTTTGACCATTTTGGTTGCCCTCCTCTGGACGCGTTCCAGTTTGTCAGTGTCCTTCTTGAACTGTGGTGCCCAGAACTGGACACAGTACTCCAGGTGAGGTCTGACCAGGGCAGAATACAGTGGCACTATTACTTCCCTTGATCTAGATGCTATACTCCTATACTCTCAGGAACCACATTATTGTCGTGATGCTTGCCCCACTTCTGTGCTGGCATAACAATGTGAAATTCGCTATGGGAAAAGCTGCCCAGCTCTCTCTAACATAAATCTCATTCTGCCGCCTTCCCCCTGCTAGCCTTTACCGCTGTTAGGTAGTGCATCAGCACAATGAACCATGGTAAATGCTAGCAAGCAGGATTCCATCTGAGCTGGCCCTGCCATTAGTCAAAGTGAGGCAGCCGCCTCAGGCAGCAGATACTGATGGGTTTGGAATGGTGGTGAGCTGCTTGAGATGTTTGTGCAACACAGCCTTCTCTTCACCCCTTGAATTTGCTTGCTAGTCACAGGTGTGATGAAGGGCATTGTCCCATTGCCAGTGCTGAAGTAAGATTCGACTGCCAGGTGAGTGGGCTTGAGGGATGTGGGAGGGCACCATCTTGTCCTTCACCCCAGGCAGCAAAATGTCTTGGTCTGGCCCTGATCTTAAGTAGCATTTGCTAACCAGCTTCAGATCTTGATTCCAGGTCCTGGTTAAGAGGGAACCTAAGGTGACTGACATTGTGGTGCTATTTATTAGTCATGAATCTTGAAAGTCTCCAGCTGAGACTGGAGCCAGACTGTGCAGGGAACATCTCTCTCTCCCCATCCCCCTTCCATCTCACATTCTCTCTCTGTCTCTCTCTGTCTGTCTCCCTTACACACACACAGAAAGCCAAAAAGCTTTAAAGAGCTGGCATGAAAGTACAGCGGTGGGTGTTTTCTCAAGCTAAATCATTCAGACCAAGGACACAGGCAACCTGATAATAATCCTATGCATGTTTACTCAGAAGTAAGTCCTACTGTGTTCAATAAGGGTTACTCCTAGGCAAGTCTCATTTCCTATTAGCAGCTAGACGCCCATGCCACAGCCAGATCAAAGCAGATTTATACCCTAACTTGAATTCCTTCCTTTACATTTTATTACCTGCAAAAAAACAAGCCTTCACTGACATTTGGTCGACAGCTTCAAATACCGTAATTTCTTCCTGCATTCACACAGAATAGAGGGGGGAAAGGTACAAATCTAGGCAGGTTCACGGGAGAAGATAAATGGATAAAGTTCAGTTTGGTGATCAGCTTTGTAACATTGTGTTTGTTTCCTTTTTGGAGAAGACAGGCAACAGGATTGCCATTGTATTGCTGACATTCACCATTGTGGAATTTTGCATCGCATCTGCCACTGCATATTTTTGGTGCCGGGCAACCCGTTCTGATTCCAATGAGGTAAGTGCATAATTCTCACCAGAACTGCAATTGCATCTCTGTTTGGGGACCAGAGTGTCTTAGTTACAGATAGGTAGCCGTGTTGGTCTGCCATAGTCAAAACAAAAAAAATTCCTTCCAGTAGCACCTTAAAGACCAACTAAGTTAGTTCTTGGTATGAGCTTTCGTGTGCATGCACACTTCTTCAGATACACTTCTTCAGATACAGAGTGTCTTAGTTGCACTTCAGTCAGCTGCATAGGCAAATGCATACGCCAGACGTTAGGGTGAGGAAGATGACCCAATTAGGTTGGGCAGATAGTGGGGGAATTGGTTCACGTTTTAATGCAAAGCTCCTTAATTTGCACTTTCTGAAATAATATCCTTCAAAATCCACATCTCCAAATTTTGTGATGCAGTTCTCAAACCAAGTAATGAGCACTAAAACTGCATGTATTAGGGGAAAGCGTGCTTACAAATGCATATGTTCTACAAAAAGTGTCTACAAACTGATGCAGAAATGTGGGAAACTGAATTTAAGAATGGAAAAAAATGAGAAACTGATGAAAATTGAAATTAATAGTTTCATCTGTCCCTGGGGTATATATTTTAGCTGATAGGAATATAGCTTTGGTTGGATAGGGATAAGAAATGTGATAATACCAGCTAATGAAATCAAGTTTAAATTTCTTCTGTTTTCTAGGCCATATTGATTGAACCGAACACCATCAGGACAGATACTGAGGCCGCATCTGTAGAATCATCAGTAACCCATCCGCCAAATTCCAATGATGTAAGTTACGATTTAAAAGTAGAGACTGTGTAGAAGACTCAAGAGGAGGAATCTGTATGGAGAAATCACACCAGCTGCACCTCTTTTGAGGTGTCAACGCTGGCCCTTTCCTGCATGACAGAGTTCCGTCAATTACTGCCAGTATTCCAGCTGCCAGGCCAGTGAGGCCAAAGGGACCATCTCTCTTCTTTCTCCAGTACAGTCTCAGCTTTAGACTGTGGCTAAGAAGCATGTGGCTTGATATGCTCTGCCTTGGACTAGGAGGTAACATTTGGACTCCTCTTTTTTGCATAGGCCGTTTATGGAGCTCACCATGAGTTTGGCACATGGATTATTAACATGTTCAAGTGTGCTTGAAGACGGTGTAGTATTGGGGGGTGGTCACAGGACAGCTGGAGACCCAGAGAAGAACGCGGAAGGGAAGCATGTAGGAGCACGGGCAAGTCATTAATGCGTTTTTTCTGCCTCTGGCTGGCTCCATCGGTGACCCTGGTGCAAAATGTAAGAGAAAACAGTATGTGGTGTTGATTTGGATGGCTCACTGCTCAGGGCTGCAGCTGGTTCTTAAAGACTCTCTTCCAAAGTTGAGCCTCCTGAGAAGTAGCCAGCATATGGGACTGCCTTGGCCCCAATCTCTACATTTGTCCCCCTCTGCACCTCCAAAGCATGGGCGCATTGTAGAAAGCAGCTCATGGGAATCAATTTGGAAAGCTGATTGGTCATAGGAAGTTTCATCAACAATGCTGAGTTTTATTGAGTGCTGCATACTACTGCATTCATTTCGGTTAAGTGTACATACATATCCATTAAGAATATCCATAGAACAACTCCTGGGAAATTTTCTCCTAGTTTGTTCCCTAAGGGGATCCTTCACACTCTCTTTGTATAGCTTGCAGGTATGATGAGCTTAAAGCAGACACGGTATACATTCCGGATTATTGGCTCCTCCCCTAGCATTAGTAATTCTGGAGCTGGAAACTGCCATCTAATACCTGGAGGTAAGATATGATGTCTGTTGTTAGCGGACATCAGACAACTTTTGGCAGCATTCCGCACAGATTGATTTTCAAGGTAGACCTCTAGCATTTCCTCACACTCTTCAAGGTCAGCCATGGCACTTGAGGCAGGCCCAGGAACAAGAGGCGCAAGTGGGACTAATCTCTGCTCCTACATTGGTAACTTGGAGGGGGGTGAGCCCTGTTGGTTTAAAATAAATTAACTTTTTGACCCAAGAGGATGTGCAGCAAGTAGGGTGGCATTTAGGTGGCAGCCCTGAACCTAGTTAGATGTGCTTAGAGTCCCACTGAACTGACTGCAGCGTCAGTGTGCCTAATGGAATGAAGGATTGCAACACAGTCAAACATGAAATCCTCCTGCTTGGGCGCTATTGAAATGAATGGGAGCTGCACGAGAAGATGTGCAGTGCTCTTGAGCGGCATCCATTCATTTCAAGAAAGCTTGAGAAAGAGAGATTCCCGGTCGATCGTGCTCTTGGTTTCCAAGAGTGCTGGGCTGGGTGGTTGCTGGTTTTGTTCAGGGTGGGTTTTGTTCAGTATTGACTGCATACTGTGTAAGTAGCGAGTAGTGTTTTTTGATATTTTGTATTGTTGTTATAAGGAACTGGGAATGGCTAGGTCGGAATCCATTCCGCTGGCTTCTGAGCATCTTGGTTAATGTTTCTTCAGAGCATGTTTTCATGGGGAATTTCTACTGACTATTTAATGCCTGTCTGTGAAACAGGGATACCTAATACTGAGTGGCCTCACCGAGGTCTGAATCTTGTAGCTGTTTATATGGTCCTAGACAATTTTAGGTTTTAGAGTCTGCAGCTGATTCACTCTTTCTAGGTCTGATCTTGCTTTTCATGGGTATGATTTTTTAAAATGAAAATAAATTATGTACCTGAAACAACATGCACCTGTCTTTTGACTTTTTGTTGTTGTCCCTAACAGAAGATTCATCCTCCTGCAGATGCTTGCTCTTATTCCACCCAGAGCAAAATGGTGAACTAACTCACCATCCTGTTGCTCTCTTCATTGCAGCCTGATAGCTGTCTCACAGAAGGAGTTCCTATGAATTGGGGGACAGGGGGCGGGCACGAGATAGTCATCATCTATTTCTGTGAATGCTCAAAGTGGAATAATATTCAAAGATAAAGAGCACCATACTTACAAGACACCTATTAGAATGTAATATAACAAAACACTCAGTGTAATAGTAATAAAACACTCAAATATGCCTCTAGCGTCTAACTTCTTGTCTATGCGCCCCCAAACCCAGGTCTCAGTATCTGAACATTGCATTTTAAAATTCAGTGTTCAGACTTAACCCATGCATTTATTCTGCACCTGCCCACAGTGATGCTGAGCGCGCATCCTACTTTTCCACTGTGTAGATAATATCAATGACTGGTTTTAAAGTGGACGAGTATGAACTGTAGTGTAAAGTAGATGAATCCTGAAAGTGTTGATTTGACGTAAAACCTTGCCTGAAGCAGCTAGTCAGAGGAGAGTAAAAGGTTGTAAAAAATGCACTGAAAGAGCTTAATCTGAGGTAATAGTAGGTTAGCTGCTTAATACGGCAACAGAGTTTTAGCTGGTCTTACTGTGCACTGCATCGACTCTGTCTCCTGTCTATAACGAAACAAGGCTGATTTAAAAAAAAAAAATCTCACAGCAAGTGTGTGTGTGTGTGTGTGTGTATGAGAGAGAGAGAGAGAGAGAGAGAGAGAGAGAGAGAGAGAGAGAGAGATGTATATCTACTGAACCAATAAGCTAAAGCAATAGGAAACTGCCATTGTACAATTCAGCAGAATAAGCCCACACAGAACTTGCATGAGGCAAGCAGCAAGGCAGTTTCTGAGGCAACATTGCATAACAACCTGATGTAGGGCAACACAGCATATGAAATGCAGCATGGATGAGATTCTCTTCGTAATTCCCCTCCCAGTTTTACAGTTTTCTGGACCCTGAGAGAGCACAATGCTTTAGGAATCTGTCTGTGACGTGGAATGGAGTGGTATATTTTGCAAACCAGGTGAGGATGGCCGAATATAATATCTAACCTGACCAAAAGGTTTGAGAGGGAATGAAGTACCTTCAGCCTGAGTGAACCACTTTTCAGGAAAAGGGTAACCAGAACTTGTTGGAGATGGACCTTAACATTGTTACATGCACCCTGATCTCAAAGTGGTGAGAGATTTCACAGATGCCAAGGCACACTTTGGATTTGGTTTGCTTGGAATGAGGGTGACTGGAGATGGTGGCGTCTCTGGGGTACCGTTAACTTGCAACTTATGCAGTTTTAACTAGCACAACTTCAGCCTTCCTACTGAGTTCTAGGAACTCTCTCTCAGGCTTTGGAGGCCTCCTCGAGATCTCACAAAGGCCACTAGAGCCTGCACGAGAGTTTCCCAGAGCGTAGTAAGCAAGGCAGAGAGCTTAAAAGTGCTTTTATGTACCAGGAAAACGCTTTCATTCTCCTCCCCACCTTTTCGTCCTGCATTTTGTCCCCCTTGCTTCACCACAGCATTGACCCTCCCCATTTCATGGTGTCTTACTGTCCCTTCTTTTCCATACATCTGTCAAATCACTTTGCCACAGAGTCCCACTCATGTTCCAAGCTGCATGTGCAGCTGCCTTCTGACAGGCAGGCTCCTAGCTTTGCAAGACAGCAGCTTCAGCATCCAGCTAGTAAGGCATGGTGCAAAGGCGAGAGAGAGGTTGGTCGGTGGAACAGAAAGAGGAGGCATGGAAAGAGTGGAAAGAGAAAGGATAGAAAGGGATTTGTAAGTGTGAAGAAACTGTCCCGGGTAGAAGATTATGCAGACAGGCAGGAGACGGGGGGGTGGGCGCAGAACCCAGACCCAAACCTGCCACTCCTCCCAGAGTGCTGCTTGAGGTGACTGCCTCAAATCAGAAAGGCTCGTCGTAGTGCCAGCCCTGGGCTGTGGGCCATCTGTGGCCTTTGGGCTGCAGGTTCTCCACCTCTTCTTTAAGGGAAAAGGAAACTGGACTCAGCACGGAGCAGATTTCTGGAAATCAAAGTCTATTATTGTCCTGATGTCAATTGCCCAGATGGTACGAATAAATTTTAACAGGCCCGTTGCCTAGTGATTGAAACATTCTGTTCAGCCTTCTAGTCAAATACAGTGTTTGACTGGAATTTCTGTGCATGCAAAATGTGAAAAGGCAGTTTTTAAATAGAGATTAACTGACCTTCTGTCACCCAGGAAAGCACACTTGGGCACCTGAACCAGTCTCAGCAAAGCAAAGGTCCTGTGAGGAGGCATGCTATATGATTTGTGTTTGGTTTATTATTTGTGTTTGGACATATGGTTTGTAGGAGGGAGGTGTTTTGTTGTTGTTATGGAAATTTTTCAACCCATAATTAGATGTGGTCTTCCTAGCAATGCTGTAGAATCAGGCCTGAAAGAAGAAGGGACACAGGTTTGCAGTGTGCTCCTATCGGTTGTTCTTTTGCTTTAAAATGCTGGAGGGGAAAACAAACCCCAACTGAATTGTTTTCTGTGTATCGATTTCAGCTTGTATTTTGCTGGAGGCTCCAGCCATATGTTGACAGGTTTTAAAAGAAGATCAGGATATAATGCTATCATTGCTAAAACTATTTAACATCATTTAGTGCTGAGGCTGTGCTGCATCCTATTATAGTAATTGAAAATACATCTCCCAGCTTAGCTGAATGCCAAGATGAGCAAGAAGATCTTGTGTTCCATCTGGCTTGAGGTTTTGATGAATGCCCTAGAAAAGGGAATTGCCACACTTTGAACCAGACATTGACGATGCATTTCTACACAGCCTTACGGTTTGAACTTGGTGCAAATATGGTGCTGGAGTTGCACAGGTGGTGCTAAAGTTTCCTAAGGTGTGTGCCTACCATTCTGGGGATAAAAGGAGAAATATGGGGCTGCCAGAGATTCCTCATGGGGGGGTCACATTGTCTCTGCCCTGGCCCCTTTCATGTACCTCATTTACTACTTAAGAGCAGTGGCGTAGCGTGGGGGGTGCAGGGGGGGCCGGCCGCACCGGGCGCAACATCTGGGGTTAGGGCAAATCCACGGGTTAGGGGGCACAAATCCACAGGTTAGGGGGCGCAAATCCACTGGTTAGGGGGCGCAAATTACTTGCCTTGCCCCGGGTGCTGACAACCCACGCTACGCCACTGCTTAAGAGAAAAAGTATACATCCTGCTTCATTGTACCTATAAGACTATTTCTCCTTCAGTCCTTGTGATCTCAAATAATTTGCTCTTCTTTCACCTGAACTGAAAAACAGCAGCAACACCAGTTGCTGACTTTGATTTAAAAATGGCTTACGTTTTTGTTGATCTAGGCTCAGGTATTGTTTATTGCTGCTTGTGTTCATATCTTGGCTGCGCTTCTCTCTGGTTATTACAATCAGCAGCAAGAGCCTGTTGTAAGTTTACTATTACAGTGGTACCTCGGGTTAAGTACTTAATTTGTTCCGGAGGTCCGTTTTTAACCTGAAACTGTTCTTAACCTGAAGCACCACTTTAGCTAATGGGACCTCCTGCTGCCGCCGCACCGCAGGAGAACAATTTCTGTTCTCATCCTGAAGCAAAGTTCTTAACCCGAGGTACTGTTTCTGGGTCAGCAGAGTCTGTAACCTGAAGCATATGTAACCTGAAGCATATGTAACCCGAGGTACCACTGTATTGCTTTATTAATTGCCTTCTGAACCCACTGTCTCGCGGCAATGTGCACATAAGATAATTAAAAACAGTTAAGAACACAAAAACAACATTTAAAGCAAGACTAAAATCCTAACTAGTGGACACTTATGCTGAATGCTCATTTATCCAGCTAGGAAAGCCTGTCAGAACAATAACTATCTTCAATTGTTTCTGGAAAGTGCAGCTAGTGATTGCCTGCTGTATCTTGACAGAAATGCTGCTCCACAGAACAGGGGCAGCCACATGAAAAGCCCTGCTCTGAGTTACTGTGAAGAGGGCTACTGAGGTCTGTGGCACTCACAGGAGAAACTCTCCTGCAAAACACAGCAATCTACTGGGTGTATAAGGCACTTCTCAAGCAACCTTGTCCAGAGCTGTATAGGGACTTACCAGTATATGTTGGTACCAACACCCTGAACTTGGCCTGGTAGCAAACTTGGCAGCCAGTGCAAATCCTGCAAGTGAAGTGTTGTTGTGGTGGTAGTAGTTTGCCCACAAAAACAACCTAGCTGCTCTGTTCTGCACCAGCTGCAACCACTGGACCAGTCACAGCGGTGGCCACACATAGAGCACATTGCAGTAATCCAGCCATGAGGTTACCAATGCCTGGACAACTGTGGTCTCAAACAATCCTGATCAGGGAATGGCCATGAATGTATTTACCAGCCATAGCTGCTAAAAGTCTCTCCTAGCCACACCTGACGCTCCAGGGACTCTCCAGCAGAGATTTGACAGGCACCCTCTCTTTTGATGTTCAGCCATCTCTTTTAATGTAGATCTTTTAATGCTGACAGGCCAACGTGGTCGTTTCAGTGATTATTTTTTACCATTTTTCATGGTGTTTTATGTTTTATTGTATACCTGTTGCTGCACACTGCCCTGATATTTTATGATATGGCCGGATGTAAATATTTTTTAGAATAAATAAACTCAGATCATCCAGTTGGAGGAGGCCTCGTGGACCATCTGGAGCTCCAACACCGTGCCCGATACAGGAAATCCTTCCTCTGGCCTCAGAACTTGCCCTGGGTTCTTTGCAGGGATCTCTCTTCACCTGAGATCTCATCAGAGCCCAGCTGGTGTTCCGTGTGCATGGTCATATTTCTCTCTCAATGGCTGACTTTGCCACCAACACTGGTGAAAGAAGGGAAGCAGATGGAAGCTTAGCTGTGCGGCAGCAGGCCACTGCGGCGCAATCTAATCTCTTTGCAGAGCCGGCAGTCTAGAAGGGGTTGAAATGCGACCTGCAGGGATGACAAGGTGTGAATGGAAGGAAAGACAAACCATGGGGTGTGTGGGTTCTAATTTGGGATATGCAGAGAAGTGGCTTCAGACGATAATTTAAACTGGAGGTGGGGGGGGGGGAGAGGCCCACCTGTTTCATTATGTTGCACATGTATGCAAACACCTGAGTTCTAGTGGTATATTGCACAGTGCTTTCTGTCGATTGTGGTGCCAAACACATGAAACAAACAGTGTTTAGCCCACGTGTCTTGGTCTTCATTCCCCAGTCAGTGCTGTGATACCCTAATGCATAATGCAGAACCCTCTGCTTGTCCCATTCTGCCTTGAAATTGCATCTGGTTTCCAGTGACAAAAACATGGTAAGGCAATACCTTTCATTATGCTAACTTCAGCTGGTAAATATATAGAAGGTTTTCAGACAAGGGAGTGTTCATTATTGGGCTTCTGGGCATTGATGTTTTTACAGATCTTCAAGATTCATTATTGGGCTTTTAGGCATGCAAGTTCTTAATGAAATGTTAAGCTACAGTTGTTTGTATTGTATTTTCACCCACCGTTTAACACAAAATGTAGAACATGTCATTGATGTAGTTGAAGACTAAATCCAAATACAGAGTGATAGCAAAATCAAAACAACAAGAGAGTCGTGTGGCATCTTAAAGACTAACCAATTTGTTATGACAGAGGCTTTTGTGAATGACAGTCCACTTCATCAGATGCATGAAGTGTTATCCTGAGTTGCAGGTATACACACACACACACACATGGTTTAGGTGTGGGACTGTAAACGGGAGAGTCAGAAAGAAATGAAATGCAGAAAAAAACTAGGGAGTGATAGCCATGTACAGCCAGCCCTCAATGAGGGTTACGTTTCACACTTAAAGCCAAAATTGCATGTAGTCAAAACACATTGGGTGCAATGGTTGGTGGGATTGCCAAAGTCTTTATTCCTGGATACTTGCCTCCTTTCTGCCCCCATTATTATTATTATTATTATTATTATTATTATTATTATTACCAGGCGCATAAAGATGAAAATTTTTGTACTTAAATTTAATATTTTGTATCATATTAAAGCCCATGGCATTCTGAAGAGATTGGCATTTTTAGTTTTGAAATATCTCAATTATGGGCTGAGATTTTAAGGTGTTTGTGTAGTCCGGCAAGGCCAAAATCGTCATTTTTTTTGAAATTTCAAACCCCCATAATTAAAAAACGGGATGAGATAAAAAATCAAAAACTGAGATTTGGGACCTTCTCTTATACTACTTTTAGGAAACTGAAAGCAATATAAAATGGTAAGGTAAAAGTCATTGGATCACTTGACATGGAATGACCCCCCCCACCTTTCCCCCTGATGAGACCCAAGGCAGCTTACAAATAAGAACAAGAACTGCTAAAAACATAGACAAAACAATCATTAAAAACAATTTAATATTGGTAGAATAAAATGATATAAAATGTAAAATTTATTAAAACCATACAAATACTTACAGTAGAAACAGATTAACAGATTGTTCAATTCAATTGTGTGATTCATTAAGCTTTTCCCCTCCTCTCATATGGGGATGGCCCTACTCTGTGCCCATCCAGATAGTTCTTTGTCAATGAAACATTGAAATGGATATCCAGTGCCATCTGAAGGATGCATTCTCTAACTTGTGACTCTGACGTGTGTAGACTTGCACTGAATGTTAATGCAGAGTGCCCCTGCTGTTAGCCAAAACTGTAACATCTAATCCAAAAGCTCAGTAATTATTCTTCACATTCATGTGATTTCAGATAGGCATGGCTGCTGGGAGGGAACTGTAAACAGTGAGGTCAGAAGGAAATGAAAGGCGGAAAATGCAAAGAGTGAATTCCGTTGCTGTTTATTGACATTGTTACAAATTAACAAAGCAGTTTTGGAGAAAGCATAAATCCTGGCACTGGTAATCCAGTTAAAGATGCAATGTGATTTTTGAAAACTGCAAAGATTGCCCTATCAGTCCCATTAGCAGGAGGAAAAGAATTATGAAATAAAGTTGGGAGACAGTAAAAGAACTTTTGTATCACAATAAGTAAGGCATTATAAAAACCATAGCCTCCCCCCCCCCCTTATTTCTCACATTCTGTGAATGAGAACCTCTGAGACAAAGAGGTTATTAAAACTTTAGCTTTTAAGCTCTCTATCAAATCTTATCATAAATTATGTTCAAAAGGACAATAATATCTGATCCATCTACTTATTACAGAATTTCTAAAGCCCAAGCTTCTAATTGCCTTCTCCTGAAGAGGCCATTTTCATTTTCAATCAGACAGTGGGACTTCTTTTTTCAAGTAAACATGCATAAAATGGGTCTGTGTCTGCTCTGCCATGGGCTCTGCAAATGCTATGGTCTCTCTCCATGGTCTGTGACCTTTATACAGTAGAAATTCTCCTACATTGGTTGATAAAAGTCTACATTGGTTGATAAAAAGGGTACTTGTTGGCAAACGTGTTTATTAACATTGCATTTCTCATGCAGATACGTGAATAAAGAAAACGATATTCTGCCCTCTGCTGTTCCAGAGATAGAACTGTGAAATGTTGCATTAAAATCCCAATGAGATGTTTCTGTTTCTGGCACTCATCTCTTATCACTCAGACAAGCTTCGCCACATAAATGGTGCTAACTCAGCCTCTCCTACTAACGGTGGGAAATTGCTTCATCACTGAAAGTGGCCTTAGGATACAAGCCAGCTAGCTGCAGGAAAGCTGGAGCAAGCAGTGTAAAGAAATAATTTTATATCATTCTTCAGATATTGAAAAAGCTGCCACAGAGAATGATAACATGTGACAATGACCTCTCCCCACATTAAATGGGGGGGCGCCCTTTGCATGGTCACACGCAGCCCCCTGGACCCTATGCGGCACCATTAGCACATGCTTGGCTTCGCCTTCCCCCAGGTGGGATACCTGGAGGTCTCCGCCTACCTCAGCCAGTTGCCCAATCCCGCCTGGGGAGGCGTTGCCAAGGTGATCAGGCCAGGTAGGGGGAGGGACTACCTGCCCACACAATAGGGGGAGGATCTTACCTGGGAATCATCAGTTGGCTCCAGAGCTTCTCCCACCCTACCCACCCTCAGTTAAGACTTCTTTTGCAGGTTAACCTTTTCTCCACAGGCACGCGGGCGCTGCTACGTCAAGGTCGCTGTTGAAGGGCCGGAAAGGAATTCTCCTGCATTGGCAGGTTTGCCTTTCCCGTAGCAAAATGTCACACCTTTGGCGGTATCAGGCCTTGGACGGAATCCTTTAGTCTATCTTCCCTAAATGGGGGCGGGGCATGCAGCGGTGACCCACGCCCCTCTCCTCTTCACGGCGGTTCCCCGTTAAAGGGTTGTTTGAGGGGAGGTGTTGGCCGTACGCCTAGAGGTCATCATTGCTCTCCCCTGCGGTGGCGGCGTAATGGGGGCGGGCTCTCTCTGCTTGAACAAATGTTTTCCAGAGCCAGCCCATCCCCCACTCACATTGGATAACCCTGATGTTCCCCAGATCCCCGGCGGCGGACTGGGAGGGCTAAACGCCCAATGCCTGAGCCAAGGTCTACCTACATCTGAAACATAATAAAGGTGTGGCCAATTTTAATCGCATAGCACATTGTGTTGAGTCATTTTTCCACATGGGGGCCGCCCAGGGTTTGGGGGACTCCGCCTGTCCACGCAATGGTAACCTAAGCCTGGAGCTGGCAAAAGTTAAGGTGAAGCAGCCTGCAGGTTTTACTATAAGACATTGACACTTTGGTTCATTTTCCTTACTGATGATGACCCCGTGCATCTTCCTTACTGATGATGACCCTCTGCCTTAATGGGCAGAGCAAAGCCAGCACAAGGAGCCCCTTGTGGAACCCAAACCCCATGTGATCCTCATGTCCTCTCCAAATCTGCTCAGGAGGGTCAGGAGAACCCCCAGAACAGCACATGAGGGCAGGGAGATTGTTCGGTTTGGCCAGCAGAAATGCTTGGGCTGACGGAATTGTCACCTTAGCGTGACATTGAATTCCAACCTTTGCATTCTGGCTTCTGCAAGCCCCTGCTGAGCCAGCCCCAGACTCATTGAAGGTCTGGGTCCACCCAGTTTGTCATGCCCTCACCACTGCTCCACTGCCTACTCAAACTTATGCGGTGGCATCAAGCCCTCTCAGGAGGATCCCAAATGCTGCCGCAAGTGTGCTGCATCAGCATCCAGAGTTGTCAATAAAGAACCACAGGAACGACACTTCCAGTGGTATGTGGGCCTGACAAAATCTCTCCTGCAAACCTCACTACTCTCATCGCTGCGTATGTTAGGGAAAGGAAGGGGTAGTAGAGGGTCCCATTGAGGAGGCCCAATTGTAAATTAATTAGTGAGGCCCAAATTAACTCATTTGTGTCAGTTCCATTCTAAATTGCAGCTGGGGCTCACCCATTTCTATGGATATACAGTACAGTGTTCTAAAGAGTGTAGTAGTACAGTGGTACTTCAGGTTAAGTACTTAATTCGTTCCGGAGGTCTGTTCTTAACCTAAAACTGTTCTTAACCTGAAGCACCACATTAGTTAATGGAGCCTCCTACTGCTGCCGCGCCGCTGGAGCACGATTTCTGTTCTCATCCTGAAGCAAAGTTCTTAACCTGAAGCACTATTTCTGGGTTAGCAGAGTCTGTAAACTGAAGCGTATGTAACCCGAGGTACCACTGTAATCGCTATGATGTGTATTGCTATTGCTATTGCTATTGATGTGTTCCAAGGGTGGGGCTCCTCAGCCTTGAGCGGTGAATATGTTCTCTAGGTGTCTCTATCTGGGCCCTGGGACTCTTCCTAGGATCACCCTTCTGCCCCAGACCAGGACCCCTCACTGGCCATGCTCCTTGAGTGGTTTTACCAGGCTGAAATGTGTCCTTGAGCAGTGATCATGCCCTTTGCTTGTTTGGATGGAAAACTGAGAGAAATGCATGGTGGTTTGTGTATAGAAACCTGACTTCCGCATGATGGAACTTGTGGCTTTCTGCAGGGGCAAAACTAGCTTTTATTTCACCTGGGTCAAAGACCCAGTTTGGCACACACCCACCCGCGTGCATTTGCATACACACACACAAGCAGGGAGTTTCAATGGCACCCCTCTGGAGGCTTCACCAGTGTGGTGTAGTGCTTAAGAGCAGTGGACTCGTAATCTGGTGAACCGGGTTGGTGTCCCTGCTCCTCCACATGCAGCTGCTGGGTGACCTTGGGCCAGTCACACTTCTCTGAAGTCTCTCAGCCCCACTCACCTCACAGAGTGTTTGTTGTGGGGGAAGAAGGGAAAAGGAGATTGTTAGCTGCTTTGAGACTCCTTAGGGTAGTGATAAAGCGGGATATCAAATCCAAACTCTTCTTCTTCTCTTCTTCACCCAGGGCAAAAAACCTGGCCAGCCTGCTGTATAAAAATGAGAGCCACGTCATTTTCTCTATTTACTTCTGCTCTTGACCCACAATCCACTGCCATGCTCAGAAGGTTTCCTACAAGGGCTTGTGACCACACATAGGAGCCAACTCCTAGGAGCCAAGGTCCCTTCAGCTCCCCCACTAAAATATTTGAGGGGCTCATCCCCCCTATTGATTGGCATTGCCATTAAAATGGGGCGTGTGCACTGTGTCATGGGATTGATTATGCAGGGCAGGGCTCCCCCCCCCCAATATTTTATTCAAGCTGGCACCCTTGTCCCCACTCCAGCTATTCTGAATTGCTGTAAACTACTTAAGGCACGGTTAGTGTGTTTTTGTGTGTGTGTGTGTGTGTGTGTGTGTGTGTGTGTGTGTGTGTGTAAGTGAGTGAAAGCTCTGATTGTAACAAAACCTCTAGGCAGCTTACACCCCACCTCAAATATTTTAATTCTTAATAAATGTGGCTGCTTCAGACCCCCCCTTTTAAGCTCTGGGAGTGGACTGGAGAGAAGCCTCACCAAATGCAGTCCGCTCCTGTTGCCCCGCCCCCAGGCTGCCACAGATAGGCCAGAATTTGAATCTGGTTTTGGCGGGAACCCACCAGGCACCACAATGGCCAGGGGACAGGAGCAATGCTCAGGGGGACGTGGCATGGCTGCGGGAGGATGAGGAAGCCCCATGCTGGGTTGCAACCGATGCCCACCGCTGGAGTGGGTGAGCGGCCATTTTAAAACATTGACATGATAAACATCAACAGTAGACAAAAAGACAAATTGACAGGAGACGTCTAGCTAAGCTACCGTAAGCCTGAACAACAGTGTTTTAAGGAGGTGCTGGAAAACATCCAGCGACTAAAAAAGCAGCATAGAAATATTTTAAATGAAATAAAAATAATGCTCTAGGGCAGAACTTTCCAAACTGTGTGTCATGACACACATTAGTGTCGGCTGCAGTATGTAGGTGTGTCACCCAAACGCTCTTCGCACTGCTGCCGGGGCTGGAAAGGGATTAGTTAACCTCTGGTTTGCTAGTAAAACTGGGTTACTGTGTTGTGAAATGATGCATGTCTAAAAAGTGTGTCGCCAATATGAAAAGTTTGGAAAACTCTAGGGTATAGAGAAGCTCTTTAATAGAAGGGACCATGGCAACCATAACCCTGATGAAGGTAGAACTGGGACGTACCTGCAGGAGAAGGGCGGGGTGGATGGATATGACCAAGCAAATAAGATCAAAGGTCCAACAGCAACGAATGACACTTCTTTAAAATTCTGAGCAAGCTTCCTGGTTGACTGAGTAGAACTCGAACACCCGAGAGGGAAAGCAGAATCTGCAGGGTCGGGAAATACAGTGAGTCCTATCACCTCTCGGTAGCTTGGGTCATTATTAGGAGGATCATTGCTCACTGTTGGTGGCCGAGGCCTCTCGCAGGAAGGAGGGAGGGGTACGGAGAAAGACAGGGAGGGAGAGTCTCCAGGGTAAAGAATTAGATCTTTTTCATGCTGCTAGAAATAGGGCAAATGGGGAAGACAGGGGTGGGGTGGAGGTGGCAGTGGATGCGAACCCATTTGCCCTTGAAACAGGCAATAGAATACCTAGGGTGAGATTCAATGTAGCACTAAGTGGGGTATAGGGAACAAGCTCAACTCACACAATGGAACAATCCCACCCCTTTTCCTCCCTTGCATCCCCTGAACCAGTTCTGGAGGTTCCTTTAACCCTCCAACGATGATTTAAGGGGCATAAGGGTGGATGGGCCAGGGGAAAGGAGGGAACTGCACACATATACCTCATCTCACCCATACAACGACATAGTTAAATCCCACCCCTATTTCTTACTCTCTTTTAGGGATGGGGGAGAATTTCAATTGTTTGTATTTAAAGGTGAATCTACCTAATCTGCGGGATGCAGGTGGCGCTGTGGGTTAAAACACAGAGCTTAGGACTTGCCGATGAGAAGGTCGGCAGGTTCGAATCCTCACAACGGGGTGAGCTCCCATTGCTTGGTCCCTGCTCCTGCCAACCTAGCAGTTCGAAAGCATGTCCACGTCAAAGTGCAAGTAGATAAATAGGTACCGCTCCGGCGGGAAGGTAAACGGCATTTCCGTGCGCTGCTCTGGTTCGCCAGAAGCAGCTTAGTCATGCTGGCCACATGACCCGGAAGCTGTATGCCGGCTCCCTCGGCCAATAAAGCGAGATGAGCGCCACAACCCCAGAGTCAGCCACGACTGGACCTAATGGTCAGGGGTCCCTTTACCTTTACCTACCTAATCTACACTTTCGAAAACAATACGCATTATGTAATCAACCTTCCAAATTCACACTTCTCCAAATTTTGCAGTGTAGTTTTCCAGCCAGTTAACATATATTCATGAAAATAACGTAAAAAAATGCATAATATAAGGCGAAAGTGCTTTCCATAACTGTGTGCGTTAGGCACAACTGAACCCAAAATGTGCTTACTAGAAGCAATTTTGCCTCTACACCAAGCATTGCCTCTCTGTACAATGCTGATGAATTTTCATGAGGACTTTTTTAAAAATATGGCAAACTAATGTGGATAACTAAATTTGAAATTTGAAAACGAGAAACCAAGAGAATGAAATTGAGAGAACCGCCCATCCCTAATCTACTGTATATATATGATTCCGGCATTAAGTGTATCTGTAAAAATCACTGGAGCTACTACTACTGCACTGGAGAGCGTGCAATTCTGATGTATTTAGAGAACAGTCTATAACCAGTCTGTGTCAGTTGTACATTCGTTCATTCATTTGTTCATAAACCTGTTCTGTCCCATTTCTGCATCAGTTTGTGATTTCTCCCTGAATACTTTTGTTTGGCTAGACTGTGGCCATGAAAGGTGATAATGCCTTTAATTTGCCTGAGTGGAGACTGTGTGTGTGTGTGTGTGTGTGTGTGTGTGTACAAACCTCTGTACAAAGGTAAAAGCCACATCCATTGCTCTGTGGTTCTGGCCCTGCCTGCCAGTAGCATGCAGTTCCCAGAAGGCTGCTTACAAATGTGGCTGAAAAAGTATTTCCACCCCTGCTGTATACCAGTCTTCCACAACTTGATGCCCTCAAGAGGTTTTTGGACTACAACTCCTACCAGCCCCAGCCAGCTTGTTTCTACCAGCAACATAGAACTGTCTCCTGTCATTGCATATGCCCGAGGGAGCCCATATCAAACTCAGAGCAAGGAAAAACAATGTGCACTTTTCATGAACGAATTCATGGATTCTTTTCTCTTTCCCCTCTGTTACAGTAGCTGCATTGCTCAGCATGGACAACCAAGCATTCGTGGCTATTCCTCACCATGGTGTGATGGCCAGCCACCCAAACCAGATTTTGTACCCAACTGGTGCCATGCATTTGGGTGGCCAGCCGCTTGGAACAGGCTATCCAGGGGGCAATCTCTATGTAGGAACTGAGCCAGCTGGTAACTTACGTACAGAACGCAATGGAGAACCCAGGGTGCTAGGGGTAAGTGACCCATCTCATACTATGGTCTCTGGGGATTATTGTGATCACCAATAAAGAGTTATATAGCAAAAATAATTATGTAAAGAACAGAAGTATCTTCCTCTATGGTTTCTTTGTGGACTAGCTTATACACCAAGCATTGCCTCTCTGTCACAATTCATCCACCCCAGCTCTGATATTCTGATTCACATCAAGGGATGTGGGGAACTAATTCGGCATTGAAAGGTGAACTCAACTCATCTAATTCACACTCTCTGGCACACTATACGCACCAAAATGTAGCCATCTTTCAAAATGCACACTTCTCTGAAATAGGCTTCACCGTAAAATGTTTTCTATTTGGGTACAATTGCTGTGCTATATGTGTGTGTTTGGCAAAACTGCATGCTGAAATGTGTGTGGTAAGATAAATTCACCCTGAAGGAAAACTTTCTGGGGAGGGAGGGAAATTGTGATTTGTAGGGAAATGTGGAGAACTGAAATTAAGATTGGAAAAGTGAGAAACGGAGAGAAATTAAAAATGGTCCCATCTAAGCTGAACACCTGAAATATCTGCTTTCATGCAGATGCGGGATGCGGGTGGCGCTGTGGGTTAAACCACAGAGCCTAGGACTTGCCGATCAGAAGGTCAGCGGTTCGAATCCCTGTGATGAGGTGAGCTCCCGTTGCTCGGTCCCTGCTCCTGCCAACCTAGCAGTTTGAAAGCACGTCAAAGTGCAAGTAGATAAATAGGTACCGCTCCGGCGGGAAGGTAAACAGCGTTTCCGTGTGCTGCTCTAGTTCGCCAGAAGCGGCTTAGTCATGCTGGCCACATGACCCAGAAGCTGTACGCTGGCTCCCTCAGTCAATAAAGCCAGATGAGCGCCTCAACCCCAGAGTCGGCCACGACTGGACCTAATGGTCAGGGGTCCCTTTACCTTTACTAAGCTTAACACCTGAAACATCTGCTTTGGGGGGAAATCCAGGTTTCCCTCTTCCCCTCACCCCCGCCAGTTTTCAGCAGTACTTTTAAAAACTGAGTTGCAGTGGAATTCCCCCACCCCACAGACACACAAAACAATGTTTTCTGAATGCCACTTCTTCCCAAAGTGTGTTAAAGTTATCTATATCTATATCTACATCTATATAAACACACACCCTTTCGCCGCACTTCCACAATCCTTCTTCTGGCTGCTGTTAGGAAGGGAGGAACTTTATATGAGGCATTGTGTGAGAGTTGCTGCTGCACTAGGTGGGGTGGATGTACCCCAAACCAGGAGCTGGTAGCACCTCTTTGGCCCGGGTCGGGTGAGCTTAGCTCCCCCCTCAAACAACACATGTAGCTGTTTCAATAGCAAAGCCTAAATGGTGGAAAGGCAGGATATGAAACTGTAAAATAAACAAACCAACCCGTGGCAATTTTCTCACTCCTCTTTTGGCTGCGTACCTTTTCGTTTGTTTTAAATGTCGTTTTTACAACCATACATTTGCACGATATATAGGGCGTGTCTAAAAAATGGATTTTTGAAACTCTGAAATGCTGCTCTTTGGGAATGGGGAGGGTGTTTTATGAAGACACATAAGTTGGTCAGCGCTCTGGACAGTTCCTTCAGTTTCAAATTGACAGAATTTGTCTCCCCAAACAAGGACTGTCGAAGATACTGGGACTCATCTCACCTATTCTATTCAATTGTATTATTACAGGCTATCCAGATTCTGATTGGCTTGGTTCACATTAGTTTTGGGAGCCTCTTGACCCTTCTCTTGGACAGAAGCCGATCATACACTGTGCTCTCTGGATACGTGTACTGGGGCGGACTCATTGTAAGTAGGACCAGTTCAATTCAAACAAATTCAAACTATGCCAGCCACTTCCCCGTTTGACAAGTGATTGCTGCAGGCAACCTTTCCTCTAAGGGAAAGAGAACCTCACCATTCAAGAAACCCTAAGAATAGGGAATTAAATAGCAGTTAGATGTTATATGAATTCAATAGCACTTGAATGTGACATTTCGATGACTAATTGCCTAGTCTTTTTACATCCAACAGTTGACCAGCAGGGAGGTACCAACTAGGTGGAAAATTGGCCTTGTCCACATGGTTTCTGGGATCAAATGCTTTCTGTGCATTTTGGAACGGACATGGAAGCAGCTCTGAAGCTGAGCCTAAATTTAGCGGTCATTTGTATAAGAAACCCAAATTGCTGGTTTCTCTTAGGGATACCAAACTGAATTCAGATAATTTGCCAGGTTGAGTTCAGACAATTTAATGCAGATAGGGATACCAACATATAACATGTGTATGTGTGTGTTCAATTTATTTGGATGCTCAGACACTACATTGAGGAATCGCAGCTTATTAGCTCAAGGCTGAACTCCAATTTCCTATGCTTTCCAGGAGATGGTGGGTTATGCATCAAAGACAGGAATGGTAACTACAACAGAAAAAAATCACATTCAGGAAATGCACGTAGTGCATTTTTCCCTGTCCTAATTATCTTGCCCCTGGCCCCTTACTTTTGCCTCATAACTCCTGTAGACAGCCTGCCCCATTTGTCAGCATCCTCTTTTATCTGCATAAGTCTTTTCCCACCTGAATTTGGAGTGAAGTTTTACTCTAATCCTGATTTGTTTTTCTTGTGTGACCCAGTTCATCATTTCCGGATTTGCATTGGCGATAACTGAGCATAACAGATCATCCCTACAGGTGAGTCTGGTTCCTCACATCCTGCCCTGCCTCTCAACCCACCATTTACTGCACATATATTGCACACTTTCTTTGGGAGCTCAGTACAGCTTACACAAGACTTCTAAAAATCCTCCTGTCAGGACTTCAGGGCTACAGAATCTGTAGCATCCTCCTTGTTCTGAATTTCCCCCCAGATAAGAGCAGCCAACTCTTATTGGAGTCCCAAACCTCCAGAGGACTTCTCAGAGAGGTCTTGGAATAGCATGGAAAAGCTGAGACTCTTTTAATCATTGAGCCTTCTCTGCAGTTACTGTGCAAATATCCTAATAAAATAAAATGGCGTTTTCTTAGAGAGATTCCTGGAAATAATCTGACTTCTATTGGCAGTTGTTTCTAAGGTCTGACCTTGGACTGAAGCAGTATTTCATCCCTGCATAATTGATCTAGGAAGTAGCCTTGTCCAAAATTTATCAAAAAAACAATTTTTTGATACTTAAAAAAACCCCACATTTTCTTTTTCCAAGCTCTTCCTGAAGACCTGGAGAATTTCAGTCCACCCACGGATAATACCTGCAAAATTCCCACTTCTTTTAATGCTCACAAATAACATGGGGGAATTTTGGGGCGCCATTTTCAGACAGCCCTAGTTTTCACATAGTCAAAAGGAGGTAAAAAAAAAAAGGGCCAAACTCTTGCAATTCCATTAATAGAGATGGTGCCAAAAGTTCTAGTCATGCATTTTAAAGCTGCATCTGTGGAAGGGTAGTGGGAAGTGTACAGGAAGATCTGAAGTGGGATATAACCATGTTTGGCTTGCATGCTTGCAATTCTCTCCACCACAAGGAACCCTAGGTTCTTGTTCACAGGGAGGACAGTCACTGCATCCGGTCAAAGCACTTCCTCCTTTCAACCTTCCCACCCAACTCAGGAAGATGTGGGGCGGGTGGTGGGGCTGGGAGCAGTGTGCACAGCCCACCTCCCAAACCATGTTTAAGAATATCTGAATAGGGCTGGGGTAGCCAGCATGGTGCCCTTGAGATGTTGTTGGACTACAACTCCCATCAGCCCCAGCCAGCAGGGCCATTGCTCAGGGATGCTGGGATGGCCAGCAACACTTGGAAGGCACAGTATTGGCTATCCCTAGAATAAGGCTTTTGTCAGGTTGCTATGCAGCATGACCAGAATAGCTTGTACCCTAAGGGTGTATTTGTTTCTTACAGATGAAAGTCAGCGCATGCCTGAACATTGTGAGCACTCTTGCTGCAACTGTTGGGATAATTGTTCTCCTCATAGATGAAAATGTTTTTTCTGTTTATTATACGCCCTCTGACTTAATACGCCAGGTAAGCCTGTTTTGGGGAATGTTGAGTTCTGAACTTATTTTAGCAGCAGTTGAATGGGCGGCATCTGAAAGCTCCCTTAACCTGGATGGGGTTGGCTGCCAAACTCCTGAGATTTTTTTTTGTTTTCCACTGTAATCCTCATCCTTTATTTGCTCTGCCCTCATTATATCCCTTGCCATTTACCAAGTGGTGTGAAGCAAAACTGCTACTGGATAGGAGGATCTGGCAGGAGGGTAGTTTAAGCCAGGGAGATAAAATAGGCCTTTCTTAGTCACCTGAGCCATAAAGGAATCAGGCGGAGCTTGATTTAATATAACGGCAACCTCACAACTTTTTAAGGCTGTGTCTCCTTCCACTGCCAGCTTGTAGATGGGGCAGGAAAGGAGTTCACAAGATGAACTAGATCCCAGCACCAACACTACTGCACAGACCATGCAGAGGTAGAGTTATATCATTGACTGCACTAATAATACTAATAAGGCTAATGCTAATGCTAATAAGTCGTCTAGCAACAATTGAATTTAACATTTCAGCCACATAGGGACTAGTTTGGCTCTTCAATGGCAAATATATTGGAACCAGGGACAGTGAATTAACCGTGTACCCTGCTCTCAGGTACAGCCAAGCCCCTCAGACATCACTTGGACTGCAGAGAAACCCTGCTACAGGCTGGTGTGTTAAAAAAAAACAAGCTCTGCAAATAAACCTGACTTCCTAATACCTGTGTGGAGCCTGAATCAGCCACGGACGTTAATAGATGACAGAGGGCTCATCTGTGCTTCTGCTTGGCCTGTGCTTTCTAGGCAAGGGTCCGAGTGCTTTTGTGTTTTCCCCACCCCCTGGAAAACCCACTCTTTAGTGATAAATCGGAACAAATGGCAATCCGCAGAAAACCTGATTGCCATGTGCTCTGATTCAGCACTGAACCATGGGGGGAGCTGCAGGGCAAACAGAAGTGTGTAAAAGCCCACAGTGGTGATTTCTTAAGATCAGAGCTAATTTTAACTTGTTTCCATTATTTATATTTATATATATACAGGCAATGATTGTTTAGTGTGGGGGTTATGTTCCTGACTCCCACGCATGTTGGCGGAGCACACATAAGCCCACCGCACCCCGCCTCCTTTCTGGCCACTTCCGGGTTGCTATGATGCATGTGCTTGCGGTTGCACATCAATTGGACACATGTAAATCGGCCATTGCCTGTATAAAAAAGCATTCAAGTAAACGAGTGTCAGGGGTTCAGGAGCAGAGGCAAGGGCAAGGGAGGAAACAGAGAGCGAAGGGGAGGAGGCAGAAGAAAGGATGAGCGATGACGACGACCCGAGATCTCCGAGTCTCTCCAGTGAGTCGGAGGATTCACAGAAAGGAGCACCAGTGGCCAAGGCAAGGGGGGAGTTTAGGGGGGCACCCCAGGGAGATAGAGCCAGAGGGGAATCAGAGGAGAGCAGTTGGAGATCGGGTCCAGCGTCACCGCCAGAGAGCAGGGAAGAGGAAAGGAGCCAGGGGGCAAGCGCTGGCAGCTCACAGCAGGAGGGAGGGCACGAGTCAGGGGTGGCCACACCTCCATCTGGGAGCGAAGAAACGGTTAGACGGAAGGTGGAAGGTTGGGCGCGCGCGCCAAGTTCAAATGCACAGGAAGGAGGCGCAGTAGGCAGCCCGGAAAGAGAGCCGGGTCCTAAAGCCCGGCGCAAGGAGACAGGAGAGTCCGGGGGGTCAGCGTCCGAAGAATCCCGGAAGGAAGAGACCCAGGGGGGCAGAGGGACCCAGAGAAGAACAGTCAGGCGGAAAAGGTGGAGCAGGGCTAGGATATTAAGTTGGTGTACGAGGGGCGGAGATTCAGACGGAGCTTCGCCGATCTAGCTACTAGACGTAGGGTTGCACGCAGCAGCTTGAGAATGGAAACTGTAACTCAATAAAGACTTTTACTTAATGACCGTTGGCTAGCGTGATCCTCTGTGAGCTAGGATCTTGAAGCAACCCTGACAGTAAGCTCCGTCTCCTGTATTGTGGGCATCTACAGCCTCGAGGAGAGGAGAGAAGCAGGTGCCTACTAGTGAGCTCACGAACGGCAGCCGACATGACGGCTGAACAGCAGATAGCGGAACTCAGAGAAGCAGTGTCACAGCTGAATGCCGAGGCTCTCGCATCCAGGAAGAGAGAGGAGGACGCAGCTGCCGCCTACAGGGATCTCCAGGTCAGGTTGGAAGTGCTTACGAAGCAAGGGCAACAGACACCCAAACCAGAGGGGATTGGGTTGGGGAGACGCACAGGCGGTCTGGTCTCTCACTTCGATGGGAACCTGCAACAGTATCCCAATTTTAAAGCAGACGTACTGTGTGCACTGCAACTGCTGAGTAAAGATTTTAGAGATGAGCAAGAGAAAGTGGGGTTCATCATGTCTTATTTGCATGGGGATGCCAGAGCATGGCTGCGCAATTTATGGAGGGATAACGATCCGGCGCTCCAAAATGCGAATGCCTTTATTAAAGCGATGGATGCGTGTTTTTTATCAAGCATTGACGTGGATCTTGCTCGGCAACAGATTCATGGACTGAAGCAGGGAAGGGCCAGCGTACGGCAGTACCATGCCCGCTTTTTCGCCTTGGCCAGTGCCCTAGAATGGGACAGAGATGCGACCCCTGTAAGAGACCTTTTCTGGGAGGGACTAAACAGCTCTGTAAAAGATGAGATTGCGAGGGGGGAGAGACCCCGGACCACCCAGGAGGTCGTGCAGAGGGCGCTGGCAGTGGGGGTACGGCTGGAAGGACGTCCGTGGAGCAGGGACGAAGGGCGTGGAGGGCGCGAACCAGCCAGGGGCTCCTCCTTCTTTCCCAGAGAAGCAGCACGTACGCAATCCACGCCTCCGCCAGGGGGAGGAGCTGAACCGATGGAGGTTGGAGGTGCCAGGGCTCAGTCAGCAACCAGAGCCCTAGCACCAGCAGCAGTGAAAGCGAAGCCTCCTAGAGGGAACAGGAAGTGTTACGTCTGTGAGGAGCCAGGGCATATGGCGAAAGAGTGTCCCCAGAGGCTCCACAAGCTCACTGCAGCCTCAGCAATGGCGACTGCAGCAACGCAGCAAGGAGAACCACAGCAGGGAAACGACGCTGTCTGGCTGGAGGAAGAGGCACTGGGGCCCAGCCAGACGTATTAATGATGCAGTCCCCAGAGATTTTACAGCCCGTGAACCCCCTCCCGCCCAAACCAGTGGTGAGGCTCACCGCGTCGCTCCAGCTGCCCAATGGCATCACCATGGACGTGCCAATCACCATTGACTCAGGCAGCAATGCGGACTTTATGGGGCAGGACTTCGTCAACCAGCATGCTATACAGTTGCTGCCGGCCACACTGCCCCTGCAGGTGGTCACGGTGGATGGCAGGGAGCTGCTAGGAGGGCAAGTGGTGCAGCAGACGCCACCGATGGTGATGCGACTTGGGAATCACCAAGAAGTCATCAGCTTCAACGTCACTCAATTGTCGGACACGCCCATTGTGTTGGGCATGAGTTGGCTGGACAAACACAGCCCAACGCTGGCTTGGTACCAGAGGCAGCTGACCTTCGGCTCTTCCTTTTGTGCTGAACACTGCATCGTGCCCAGGCAGGAAGGAGAGGAAGAGGAGTCACAGCTACTGCTAGGCACGCTGCAAGCGATTCCCCACAAGTACGCAGAATTTTTGGAAGTTTTCTGCGAGAAGGAGGCAGACAGGCTACCCCCTCACAGGCCATATGACTGCAAGATTGACCTGCTGCCAGGGGCGGCGCTGCCTAAGGGGAGACTGTATTCCATGTCAGAGGACGAGCTGCAAGAACTCAAGGAGTTCATAGATCATAATTTGGAGCGCGGTTTCATCCGAGAGTCCAAGGCGGTGGGAGGCAGCCCGGTGTTCTTCGTTAAGAAGCGGGATACGCCCCAAAAGAGGCTCGTAGTGGATTACAGGATCTTGAACAGTGTGACTAAGCCGTCGGACTTCCCCATGCCCCGAATTGACGACCTCCTCGCAAAGGTGCGGAAGGGCAGAGTGTTCACCAAATTGGATCTGCGAGGTGCGTACAACCTCATTCGCATGCGGGAGGGAGACGAGTGGAAAACAGCCATGTTCACGCCACTGGGGACCTACGAATATAGAGTTATGCCTTTTGGATTGCAAAATGGCTCCCACGTTTTTCAAGCATTCATGCATCACGTGTTGGCGGGACTCCTCTACAAGACGTGCGTCTGTTTCTTAGATGACATCCTGATCTTTTCGGAGTCGCAACAGGAGCATGACAAACACGTCAAGGAAGTACTGAACAGGCTGAAGCACCATAGGCTCTACGCCAAGCTGGAGAAGTGCCAATTTGACGTGACGGAGGTGGATTTTCTGGGCTACAAGCTGTCTGACAAGGGGCTCGCCATGGACAGCGCCAAGGTTCGAGCGGTGTTGGATTGGAAGAGCCCGCGCAACCGGAAGGAGGTCCAACGGTTTGTCGGCTTTGCGAACTTCTATCGCAAGTTTATCAAGGGCTTCGCTATGCAGACGGCGGCCATCACTGACACGCTTAGCTCCAAGAAAAAGAAGTTCATTTGGACAGAGCAGGCGGAACAGTCCTTTCAGGCACTCAAGCGTCTCTTCGCGTCGGAAGAGCAGCTGCTTCATGTCAACCCCAGCAAGCCGATGAGGGTGGAGACTGACGCCTCGGACAGAGCCGTGGGGGCGGTCCTGCTGCAGAAAGACCCGCAGGGGGTGTGGCGACCGGGAGCGTTTTACTCCAGGAAGCTCAGCAAGTCCGAGCAGAACTACACCATATGGGACAGGGAGTTGCTGGCCATTTATGCAGCGTTCAAGGCGTGGAGGCACTTTCTGATCGGCGCCAAGCACACGGTGCAGGTTTGCACGGACCACAAGAACCTAGAGCACTGGCGCACGGCACAGTTCCTGAACCAGAGGCAGATACGTTGGGCTGAGTTCTTTGCGAACTTCGACTTCCGAATAGAGTATGTCCCGGGGGACACCAACATCATGGCGGACGCTCTCTCCCGCAAGCCACAGTATCTGGAGGAAGCAACGCCAGCGGCCGCCATGCACATCTTCGCACCAACAGTGTGGGCGTGCGCCGCGGCAACCGTGGATCTGGAGGCGGTGCGACGAGCGTTGCAAGGGGACTCCTTCGCGCAAGCAAAGATCTCAGAGGTGCAAAGGGGCAAAGCAGCGGCCGACGGTTTCCAGCTAAGAGATGGATTGCTCATCCGTAAAGGGGCCATCTACGTGCCGGGAGACGAACTTCGCGCCAAGGTGCTGCAGCAGCTGCACGACGCGCCCACTGCAGGGCACTTCGGCAAGGAGAAGACGGTGGAACTAGTAGCCAGGGATTTCTGGTGGCCTGGAATGAGAAGGGAGGTCGCGGACTACGTGGCGAGGTGTGACACCTGCCAGAGGGCGAAGCCAGTGCTTAGACCGCCGGCCGGACTGTTGGAACCGCTGCAAACTCCGGCCGAACCTTGGGAGAGGGTGGCCCTGGACTTTGTCACGGATCTGCCCAGCTCGAGGGGCAAGACGGCAGTGCTGGTGGTGGTGGACTTGTTCTCCAAGATGGCACATTTCATTCCGTGTGCGAAGGTGGCCACGGCGGAACAAACCGCCAAACTGTTCATAGACCACGTGTTCAAGGTTCACGGTCTGCCACGGTCTATTCTGTCCGACCGGGGGCGGCAGTTCATCTCAAATTTCTGGCAGCGGCTGATGGGCTTCCTGAACGTCAAGATCAACCTGGCGTCGGCGAGACACCCGCAAACCAACGGGCAAGCAGAACGGGTCAATGCCATCATGCAGCAGTACTTGAGGTGCTATGCAAATCAACAGCCTGCGACGTGGGTGGATTACCTGCCGCTCGCCGAGTTCGCTTACAACAACACGAAGCACGTGTCCACGGGGGTCACACCGTTCTTCGCCAACAACGGGAGGCACCCCAGAACCTTCCCGGGACTGGAAAGGCTGGGGGAAGGGGAGCCGCAGACGGCAGATGCGTTCGCGTCGGAACTGCAGGAAGTCCACGATCAGCTGAGGCGCCACCTGGAGCTGGCCAAGCACGCATACAAGGTACAAGCGGACAAACGCAGAAGGGTTGGCGAAGAGCTACACGTGGGGGACTGGGTCTGGTTAGCAGCCCACGCAGTGCCGGCCAGGTCGTTGGCCAAGAAGAAACTAGGGCATAAGCAACTGGGGCCCTATCAAGTCGAAGAGCAGGTCAACCCGGTGGCCTTCAGGCTGGCGCTTCCGGAGGGTTCCAGAATGCATCCGGTATTCCACAGATCGGTGCTCACTCCCTACAAGGCACCGCACAGGTTTCAGGAACCCGGAACGGCGCAGAGTCCGGCCAGAGACAGAACAGGGCACGCAGGAGTGGCACAGAAGGAGCGCATCAACGAAGTCACAGAGATTTTGGATTCCAGATGGGGGGAAGAAGGGGTAGAATACTTTCTCGCCAGGGAGGGCACCCCGGCCAGTGCGAACAGTTGGGTGCCGGACTACGCCTTGGACGAACCTCTGCTCAAAGACGAGTTTCATGCCCTCTTCCCACATAGACCGATGCCAGCAGACTTTTTCGACGACTGGCTTTTCACACCCACGCTTTCGGGCAGCACGTTCCGGGGGTTCGACTCTGACGAGGACCCGATACGAGACGTCCGTTCCCCGGAGGGGTCGCCCTCGGGATCTGCCTCAGAACCCTCGTATTGGTGGGACGACAAACCAGAGGAACAGTGGCGCAGGAAGTGGCAAGAAGGTCCAGGCCGAGCAACGCCGCCTGGAGGAAGCGAGGGAGAGACGGACATGGACATTTTCGGGGACGATCCAGGTTTCGAGCACGGCGGCACAGAGATGGAAGCAGAGGTGACCGTCGTCGACGAGAGAAGGGAGGAAGAACCGGAAGACTTCGGAGGGAGGCCCGCTACGGGAACCGAACGGTACCCGACATTCGTCTCCTTGACGCAGCAGCACCCAGCTCCAGCACCGGAAGGAGGGGAAGGGGGAGTGGGGGGCTTCGAGGGGGGGATGGATGTCAGGGGTTCAGGAGCAGAGGCAAGGGCAAGGGAGGAAACAGAGAGCGAAGGGGAGGAGGCAGAAGAAAGGATGAGCGATGACGACGACCCGAGATCTCCGAGTCTCTCCAGTGAGTCGGAGGATTCACAGAAAGGAGCACCAGTGGCCAAGGCAAGGGGGGAGTTTAGGGGGGCACCCCAGGGAGATAGAGCCAGAGGGGAATCAGAGGAGAGCAGTTGGAGATCGGGTCCAGCGTCACCGCCAGAGAGCAGGGAAGAGGAAAGGAGCCAGGGGGCAAGCGCTGGCAGCTCACAGCAGGAGGGAGGGCACGAGTCAGGGGTGGCCACACCTCCATCTGGGAGCGAAGAAACGGTTAGACGGAAGGTGGAAGGTTGGGCGCGCGCGCCAAGTTCAAATGCACAGGAAGGAGGCGCAGTAGGCAGCCCGGAAAGAGAGCCGGGTCCTAAAGCCCGGCGCAAGGAGACAGGAGAGTCCGGGGGGTCAGCGTCCGAAGAATCCCGGAAGGAAGAGACCCAGGGGGGCAGAGGGACCCAGAGAAGAACAGTCAGGCGGAAAAGGTGGAGCAGGGCTAGGATATTAAGTTGGTGTACGAGGGGCGGAGATTCAGACGGAGCTTCGCCGATCTAGCTACTAGACGTAGGGTTGCACGCAGCAGCTTGAGAATGGAAACTGTAACTCAATAAAGACTTTTACTTAATGACCGTTGGCTAGCGTGATCCTCTGTGAGCTAGGATCTTGAAGCAACCCTGACAACGAGGAAATTACTTTTCTCCCTTTGGGTGCCGGATTCATCACACATTAGCAAATGCCAAATCTAAAAATTGGTGATCCAGATGTTGGTGTTGTCAGAACCTCTTTATGAGTGCGTTTCAGAACCATAGGACCTGGGAATCTGAAGTTGCAACAATGTTTAAGGCAAAATACTGATCAATCTTAAATTAAAATGTTTAATATTTAAAATATTATTTACTATTACAATTGAACAGTATTGCTATCTGAAGGCAAACACTGGGTCTTTTATTTTATCATCTATTACTTTAGTAGTTTTCTGTGGTGATTCAGTTATCCTTAATTGTGTAACCTTAATATGATCTGACGGCATGGCTTTATGTTTGGCAGAGAGTAGCCCTAGGACTTTTAAATGTCATCTTGATCTTTGCCGTCCTGGAGTTCTTCATTGGAATGGTCTCTCTAAGTTTTGGGTATGAAGCAATATTCCGTCGAGGTGAAGAGGTAAGCATCTCCATGGGACTTCTTCTGGGGTAGGGGGGTGAAACTTGGAAGATGTTTGCTTTGGGAAAATGGGAACCAGGTGGCCTCTAGAGAATTAAAAGGAGGAGGAGATGCTACTGGGAGAAAATTAAGTCAGTGGTGGCATCTGGAAGGATGTAAAGCGTAATAATAGCATCTGAGACCTTCTAATTGTTCATTGTAATCTACTTTCCAGGCAATATATGATGTGCCAGATGCAGTCATACCACACCAAGGAAATCTTCTGCCAATAGGTCCTCCTCCATCTTATGAAGCATATGCCAATCCGTGCTATGAACCCTCAAGCCAGGGAGAATAGAAAAGCCAAGATGAGATTCCTAAGAACAATTACACCCAATTCAGGTCTTCTGGAATGCCAAGTCAATCACAAACTTCAGATGTGTCTCTGCTGTGTTATGTACATAGTTTTGGGAGAAAGGCCTGGGAATAAGAAGGCATGTCTCTTTGAAACTCCACTGTTGCTGGTACAATGTCCTAGCTTCCCCATTGTAAAGCAACCTACCTGTCGCGATTCAAGCATTCTTCAGCCAGAGATAGACTGATCAATCTGATTCTGTCCTGTCTCAGTTTCGCTGGCTTCAAATCATAGGTCTGTTCCATGCGGTTGTTGTATAGCTTTTTTTGTTGCTCAAAGGATGGACAAAAAGTTTCTATTTAAATTGGGCACATTTTGTATGCACCTCTTATGTCAAACTGACACACTCTTTTCATCAAATATGCATTTCCCAATACTTTTCAATGCATTTGCCTGTAAAATGTGAATTTTGTAAAAAAATTAAATTTAAAATATGTGTGCCCTTTACACGCACCAATAATGTACTGCAGAATCCTTATAAAGCTGCGATCTGACTGGGAGTTGTATTCTGATCTGCAAGCAAGTCCAGCCTTGTCTAGGGTTGCCATGTTTCAAAAAGTGAAAATCCAGACAGAAAAGTTGTTGAACTTTTTTTGGCAAAGTTTTGAGCTATTCCTGAGGGAAATCAGCAAAAATGACCTTGCTGACATGGATTTTCCAGGATATTTAGCCAATTTCCACACGGACACTGCTTGTGACTGCAGTATTCTGGATATGTCTGGGAAATTATGGACTTATGGCAACCCTAGCCTTGTCAGATTGGTTGAGTTCACTGCAAAACAAATTCTTCCTCTGTTCTTACCATACATGCACTGGAATTTCTTCCTGGTTATTCTCATCTATGAGGACAGGGGGAGGAAATCTCTTCCAGTTCTCATATTTTAGTGAACAAAAACCCCAGGGAAAAAAATCAATTTTCAACTATCACAAAAAATAGCACTAAACTTGCACTGTATTCCTGGAAGTGGCTTTTAGGAAAGTTCAAATATAATGCAGAAGGGAACAGTTATGGAAACAGAATAAACTAGCATATGAATGCAGCCTAATTCAGTATAAGGTAGCATCCTGTGTCCCTTTGAGAAATATAATGAAGTTCAATGCCATTAATAAAAAAAAGCTAAAACAGAACGAATAAGCCTCTTTAATGCCTTATATGTCAAAGATGACCCCATGAGCAGAGTGGGGCTGCATTTAGTGTGCCTTTGGCTCACCACCAACTTCCATACGTTGAGTGTAGTTGATTGAATAAGAGAAGCCTACACATATATAGTGCTACCTGATCCGGACCCCTGATTCTGCCAAGGTTCCAGATTGCAGAAAAGCCTATGCATGGAAAAATATTCGGATGTAGGTTTCCCTTTTTCATATGCTATGGCCACTCCAGGGGTGGAGCTAGCTGCTCGAGCACCCGGAGTGGCGCACATGCCGTGCACTCGGGGGCGAGGCAATCTGCCCATAGGGTGGGGCAATTCTCCCAGGGGGTGGCCAATCGTGGTGTGGCAGTGTGATCCTCCCGGTGGGAGTCCGATCGTGGCACGCTGGCGTGATTGGCCCAGGGGGGATTTTGTCACACCCCCCTCTGGGATGACACCCGGCGCAGCCTGCCCCCACCGCACCCCCCTTCCTACACCCCTGGGTGCTGCTCCACTTCCCCTTCTAAATGGGGAGTTCTTTTAGCCAGCGTGGTGTAGTGGTTAAGAGTGGTAGTCTCGTCATCTGGGGAACCGGGTTCGCGTCTCCGCTCCTCCACATGCAGCTGCTGGGTGACCTTGGGCTAGTCACACTTCTCTGAAGTCTCTCAGCCCCACTCACCTCACAGGGTGTTTGTTGTGGGGGAGGAAGGGAAAGGAGAATGTTAGCCGCTTAGAGACTCCTTGGGGTAGTGATAAAGCGGGATATCAAATCCAAACTCTTCTGTCAAAATGTCTTGCGGAACCTTCCAGCGTTATGGGAAATTCCAACCGTCACTCTTCATTTGCCTCTTTTCTCTCAATCTCTGTTCTAATATCTAGGTAGCCTTATGCCAAGTTTCTAATGGACTGTGATACTCTGAACAAAATAATCCTGACAGATTTACCAGTGCATTGACTGGTTTTGCCGTTAAGCGAGAGAAAGGAGTCTTGGTTTCCAAGCTTTTTACTGCCTCAGGAGGGTCACATTTTTTCACCATGACAGCATAGCCGCAAGTCATGCAAAACATCCTTCTTCCCATGTCCATCCATGAGACATGAGCTACTGTGACGATGTCAGCTCAGTTTCTCTTTGAAATTTATACCAAAGAACTGATTTGTAGCCATGATCCTGACCACATCAACTTTTTAACCATGGCTGAACTATTTTGTTTGCTTTCCTGCAAAACCATCACATCACATTTTAATTTAAATATTGTCATGAACTGATTAAAATGAGACTTGTAACTTTTACACATTTTTTAATCTCCTGGTTTTATAACTTTAATTTCATAAATGCTTGTAGTTAAGAGATGGGATTTCACTTATATGGATAAATATATGGATAAACCTAAAGTTACAACCAAAATATATGAACCCTACATTACTGCATTAGTTATGAAGTGCACAATGGGTTTCCAAAAGAAAAAACGGATGTGAATAAATGTTAGAAGCAGAAACGATGACTGTTCTCTCTCTCTCTCTCTTTTAATTCGTTAGTAGAAGCTCTTTAAAACATCCACTTTTGTTGCCTTTTTCAGCTATTCTCTCTGAAGCTAGGTCACTGTGTGTTCAGCATGCCCATTTTGTCCTGGGTGGAGTTGTGTACAGCCCTAGAATATTGCACCTCAGGAGAGGAAAAGAACAGTCAGATGATAATATATGAGGTTGCCATATCTCAGGTTACACATTCCACTCCTTTGTAATATGACTGCCATGATCTCTAAGGAAGCTTCATGATTCTAGCCAAGAAAATCATTTGAAAACAAACCTGGTGTGTTCATAACTTTGCCATTAGTTGTCCTGTTCATGTAAACTTCTGATCACATAAAAGGAGTACAAACCTTCCATCATTTCCTGGTTGAAAGTAAGGGCACTCATAAAAATCTTGTGTTCCTGCTTGGGTTCTGCCACGGTTTCCAGACCATTTTAAAGGAAATGTCATGCAACACGTCATGCAATAGTCATGCAATAGTTTAAGCAGGAAGTTAGAAGTGCATTGGTAATTGTGGCTAAGCTACTGCCACCCAGTTTGAAGCTGATATATCAGCCAAAGCAGATAAAAGGTGCTTCAAGTCACATAACAATTCAAAGTGTTGGTGCTGACCTTTAAAGTCCTAAACGGCCTCAGTCCTATATACCTGAAGGAGCATCTCCACCCCCATTGTTCAGCCCAGACACTGAGATCCAGTGCCAAGGGCCTTCTGGCGGTTCCCTCATTGCGAGAAGTGAAGTTACAGGGAACCAGACAGAGGGCCTTCTCGGTAGTGGCGCTCGCCCTGTGGAATGCCCTCCCACCAGATGTGAAGGAAATAAGCAGTTATCTTATCTTTAAAAGACATCTAAAGGCAGCCCTGTTTAGGGAAGTTTTTAATATTTAATGCTGTATTGGTTTTAACACTCAATTGGAAGCCGCCCAGAGTGGCTGGGGAAACTCAACCAGATGGGTGGGGCATAAATATATTATTATTATTATTATTATTATTATTATTATTATTATTAATCATGTGTCAGTGCTGGATCAGTTAGCACTTCTGGACTGCAGATCTGATCCTTTAGGTGTGTGGAGATGGAGTTCAGCAACCTGTTAGATAAAGGTGTAGCAAAAGCAAAGAGTCTCAGATATGCCACAAGTAGGAGAAACAGGAACTCAAAGTGCATGCAGGCATTTGCCTGCTGGAGATGAGAGAAGCAAACCAAAAACCGCACAGCAAGTCAAATACATAAAGCACACAATTAAACACTGCAGGAAGTGATCATGGCTGAGATTCGCATCTGCTTGGCACAATAGCTCGATTGATATAAGTAAACCATAGGCCAGGTCAAAAGCAACAGAGTGCAGTTGTGGCCAGCAGCACAATGTTACCCCAATCCCAGAAAAGATATTTAAACCACAGAGGTAATAGTAAGCCTGAGGAGGGCAGAATGGAGGAGAGGAGCAGCAACAGGGTCAGGAAAGGGGATGAACTCGCCTCATTGTGCTGGGCTGGGTGGTGAGCTGGAAAGTTACCCACCTTCACCTCCCTTTGGGGGTTGTTTCTGGGCAGGAGAAGGAAATAAGCTGGTCATTGGAAGATTGCAATAGGCACATCGGAACACTAGAGGGAACTCCAGTGTAACAGACAGTGAGAAAAGGGTCTGGTGATGCAAGCATAATGGAAAAACAGAAAGCCAAAAAGGTGTTTGTGGTCTCCATGATAAGATAGGTGTCTGCATCCTATCCCTATAGAATGGGATATATTGCAGCCTTACTCCCATTTCTCAATGGCAGAAGAGTCACAGGTTGTGCTTCGAGGGTTTCAGAAAAGTAAACTCTCACATGCACACTATTGCAGTTCTACTTTTTTAAAAGAGATTGGTTCCATTTTACAGCTGAGGAACAGTGAGACAAAATAATAATAAGTGCATTCATCGAATTCTTCAGCAGAAATAATAGTTAACTAATTGAGTGTTTCTGAGAATCTGCAAAGCAGATTCTCTTTAGCACTGAACAGTTGAGCTTAAGAATAAACTAAAAGTTCCAGCACTTCTCTCGTGACAAGTTAAATACTGACTTCACCTCCATTGCTAGCAAATTACAAAGAAGTTATTTGAAGCTTCTTAAGCTCTTTCTTGCTATAGGCGAGGGACTGATGTCAGCATCTGTCACTGTTGAGCAGGTGCCAGGTCCTCAACATCTTACGGGGTCTCACTGATTACATTGTCTTGGCTCCCCTTCAACACTGCCACCATCCCCAGCCTCTTGTGACTCTTAAGGCATTGTGGGACATCATATGGCTGTCTTCACAAAATGATTTTCCGCACCAAAATACAGGCCTGCACCACAGTGGAGGCTGTAGTGGTTTTGTAGCGATGGCTATATACCACCCCACTCCTTCTGTTAGTGAAATATTAGGGCCATATGTACTATACATTTAATGCAGTATTATAGCATTGTAACAGTCTTGGCTTACCCCAAAGGGTACAGTGGTACCTCGGTTTTCGAACACAATCCTTTCCATAAGACGGTTTGACTTCCGAAACGTTCGAAAACCGAGGCGCAAATGGCCGCCTGCAATTTCCATTCAGAAAATTGAATAAAACTCAGCAGAAGCCGTTTGACTTCCGAGGCATGTTCGAAAACGGAAGCAATTACTTCTGGGTTTTCGGCGTTCAAAAACTGAAACGTTCGGCTTCTGAGACACTCAAAAACCGAGGTACCACTTTGAGTATCTCAGAAGCCGAACGTTTCAGTTTTTGAACGCCGAAAACCCAGAAGTAATTGCTTCCGTTTTCGAACATGCCTCGGAAGTTTTGTTTGTTCAAGGTGCTGAGAGTTGTTAGGAGATCCCTATTTCTACAATTTCCCTAGCTACAATTTCCAGAGTGGTTTAACACTCCATCACAATTTCCCTAGCTACAATTTCCAGAGTGGTTTAACAGTCCATCACTTTTTGCAGGGAACTCTGGAATCTCATACCCTCCAACATTTCTCTGATGAAAATAGGGACATCCTAAGGAAAAGCGGGACATTCCAGGACATCCTATTTCATAATAATTTTACAATTTCTACACTGCCCATCTGACTGGGTTACCCCAGTCACTCTGGGCAACTTCAAACATACTGTATATAAAAACATAATAAAACATTAAAAATAAAAAAAAAACTTCCCTATACAGAACTGCCTTCAGATGGCTTAGGGGTCTGATAACTCCATACCCTCCAACATTTCTCCAATGAAAATAGGGACATCCTAACAGTGGCGTAGCGTGGGGGGTGCAGGGGGGGCCGGCTGCACCGGGCGCAACATCTGGGGTTAGGGCAAATCCACAGGTTAGGGGGCGCAAATCCACGGGTTAGGGGGCGCAAATTACTTGCCTTGCCCCGGGTGCTGACAACCCACGCTACGCCACTGCATCCTAAGGAAAAGTGGGACATTTTGGGATCAAATCAGAAACTGTGACAGCTTCTGTAAATCTGGGACTGTCCCTGGAAAATAGGGACACTTGGAGGGTCTGGAATCTAGCTCTGTGGGGGGAAATGAGGGTACTGAGAGTTGTTCGGAGACCCCTATTTCCCACACAGAGCTACTATAAGGGAAGTAGGGGTCTCTGCATAACTCTCAGCACTCTCAGCAAACTACAGTCCTCGGGATTCTTTAGAAGCCATGACTGCTAAGTGGTACAGTAATCCTTTAAACGCATGGTATGGAAGTGTCCTAGGACTAAAAGACAGGATTTAAGAGATTCACTTAGATCCACGGTTGTCCAAAATGAGCATTTTGTACAAGTTTGGAAGATCTCTCTGGTGGGAGGTGAAAAGGAACATCTGCGATTAAACAAATCACACACACAGTCTCAATGCAGAATACAAAGGCAAGCCAAGACGGAAGACAGAAAGTTATTTTGGAGTTCCTTGGCAAGAGCGAGGAGAATAACTGAAATGGAAAAAGTCCAGAGTACCGTAATCAACAGTGAAATGAGACAAAAGGAAGGAAAGGGGACGAGTCAGAGTCTGGTGCTGTGTAAACACCCCTTTTACACACGATTGCTTTCACTTCTCCCTGCTTCCTGGTGATACCTGAGACACACACTGTGAGGCTGAGGACGATCAGATCCAGGAGTGTAACGTAAGTACTTTTGGACAAAATTAATTAAATTGATTTGGGGACAGTATTTTATTTGATCCAGGCCTCAACTGGGAAAGCCCTGAAAGAATAAAATGGTTCTGCTGAACATGAGTAGAGAGTTTTCCCCTCATGAACCCCAACAAGGAACAGAAGGCAATTTTTTTATCCCTGCCACAGTGTGTGGAAGTCTTTTCTTTGGAAAATTAAGGCCTGGGCAAGCTTCTCCTCCTCCTCTCTCTCAAGCATCTCAGCTTAAAGAAGAATAGCAGCCACAACCACACCATACATTTAAAATGCTCTTATACCACTTTAACAGTTATGGCTCCCCACCTCCACTGCCCCGATCCTGGGAACTGTAATTTCTTCAGGGTGCTGGGAATTCTAGCTTTGTGAGAGGTTTCCTAACAAATCTCAGCATCCTTAACAGCTCCAAATTTAGGGTGGTATGGGTGGTTCCCCTGCACAGGGTGCCAAGCTAAGGAGATTAATAATAATAATAATAATAATAATAATAATAATAATAATAATAATAATAATATCTTTATTTATATGGATACCAGCTGAGAATATCCATAAAAAAACAACTGTACCAAAAATAATAATTGTGAAAATAAGATATATTGTTTTGGGGGGGCAATTTTTGTCCTCATTTAGGGCTCCATATTACCAAAGTCCACCCCTGCCTTTAACAAATTATACTTTCCAGGACTCTTTGGAGGAAACCATGATTATTAAAGTGATAGAACCAGTGCTTTTTCCCCAAGAAAAATAGGTGCCAGGACTCATCATGAAGTTCTTACAGTAAGTCTCCGGATAAGTGCTGGAACTGTGCTCTGGTGTGCCCTGGCTGAAAAAAAGCACTGGATATAAGAGTGCTTTAAATATATGAAGTGGATGTTGCATCAGAAAAAGCCTTGAGCTAGATTGTTCGAGACCATTTCTGATGTCACTTGTTCATTCCATAATCTAACTAAGAGATAGTTACTAAGACAAAGGTTCTTTCTGATGGTTTCAGTAATGTTAGCTAGGGGTTAAAAGCATTCCTTTCGAAAGGAATACAAAACTGTAGGGCTGAATCTCAGGGCTAAGATCCAGCTCCCCTAAGGCCCAAAGGCCCCTCAAATGATCACCTGGAGAGTAGCAGATTATGGAGGAAGAGGCACAGAGACCCAGCACCATGACTGTCATGGGCATGCCAGCGGATACTGCGTTTACCCTTTCTTCATTTTAAAACAACATTTATTATCCAGGCATGTCTATGGTTACAGAAGTTCATTTTACTATTTTTACTTTTAAAACAAACAATCCTTTCCTACAAAGCGTGTTCTCCTTCATGGAGAGCACGTGTTGCGGTGGGGTCTGCCGAGCCACCCCTCTATTGCCAGGCGGAGTCTCTAAAGATGGCCTGGGGCAACGATTGGGTTGCTGGGGTAAAAGTTATGTTGCAATTTTGGTGGGAGGGGTAAGATGTTTAAATACTCTGCACGCAGCTTGGAGCTTTCTCTTTGCTGCGTGCAACGGATCACCCGCCTACCTGCCCTAAAGTAAGGGATTGTTGCATTGACCTTGCTATACCTGTCATGGGGTCGTCTGACGTTGGGGCAGGGGCCTGGTAGGAATTTTGTCCATCTGGCTGATTGGCTGGGCCATTTGGTTTTTGCCTACTGCGTAGCAAATCGTCACAACTTGTAAGGCTACGGTTAGGCATTGGTTATAAATTGGTGGAGGAAGGGTTAGGATAGGCTGTGCCTGCCCCTCCATGGTTGCTGCGGAAAGGGAATTCCGTTAAAGGAATCCTGGGGCTTGCCATCTTTTCTTCCAATCCCTGGAATGGGACTAGGGCCGGCAAGCCTTCGGGGAGCATGCGGGTGAGAAATGAGGGTCTGTGACTCAGCTCCATTTCTCCCTGACCTGTTTTCCCTTACTGGCTTTCAGTGGTGCCCGGAAGTCAGTTCTGTCCCCAGGCGGGGGGACAGATAGTCTTAACCAGTGCCTAAACAACCACTCACGGTTTTGTATTTAAATAAAGTTGTGGCCAAAATTATGCCAAAAACCTTAAACAAAAACTAAGTGTGCGTTGTGAGTTATTTGGGGGGTGGCTTGGGGACCTTGACACGCAACAACATGGTTTGCATATTCCCAAATAAGCATATGCAGCACCAGGGCAGCAGAATCAAATGCCATTTTACTTGTGTTGCCTTTCTGGTACTATGTGGTTTTTAAAAAATTATACAGCTGCACATGTTCAGAGTATTTCTTCTTTAACAGGGTTGGTTAAATGTATTTGTGTGGAGGGGGGTTGCGTTAACTTAGCAGGCATGTGGAAGCAGTTGTAAAGCATGGAATGGATGTTGGGGAGGGGGACATGTTAATTGTGTCATTCCCCTCCCAAAATATTCTGAATTTACAAGGGAAACAAGTGGCAGAGAGCCTGGTTTTTCATCCCCCCCCCCCCTAGTTCCACCTCTCAAAGTACAACTGGGTAAGTATCCTTAGGCCATGTGGATTACATGTTACAATTATTATATTTAGAATTATTTTTCTACAATTTAGAATGCTTCTATCCCGGTTTATAGCACAGAGGCTTTCAGAGCAGCTTATGGATGAATCTCAGAAGAAACCCACACTCAAATCTACTACAGGAACAGAAATCACATAGTGTACCCGCCTTTCTCCTTGGTGCCATACCAGGCAGCAGCTCCCACCAAAATATTCTGAGATAAAGGCATAGGATTGAGCAGCTGGATCTTGCTCAGCCCCTGATGAGGGCTCTTCCCTTCCTTTCCTAACAATTCATAAGAGCTGTATTATAAACTAAAGAATGCAGTTAACAAACAAATTCGGTCTCTCCCTGTTCAAACTCGTCCTGTTAGAAACTTTCAGGATGTCAATTCTGCCATCAACCTCAACACAGTCATCAAGACCAAGATCAAAGTTCACAGTGGCAATGCAAATTCTGGTTACAACCATGTTTTAAAAGCAATATTTCCTTCCCTGCCCATGCCACTGGAAGGAGCAAGGAACACTTTACTGATAAGATACATAAAGCTATTGCATGCCCCTGTCTCATGCTTAGAGGTCTGTGTGGGCACCAGCATGCCTAATAAAAGTTTAAATGAGTCAAGAGGGAGCTAGATTAGGTCAAGAATAATGCTGATCTCTCCTTCCCTTCCGTGTCCCTGAAGCCCCAAATAGAATCTGGTGTAGTTGGTGCACAGCACTATTTTTCTAGAAAAAGAGGTGCCGGAACTCACGATGAACGCCCCCCCCCCCCGTTCTCTTATAATGGCAATGGCACCCACCTGAGAGGTGACAGACCTGAGTTTTGTTGAGTTCTGGCTGAAAAAAAAAAAGCCCTGTTGGTACAACAACCCAAAAGGAACCTAGCAGAAACTGTTCTCTGCTCTTTATGTTTGTCTGGCACAGTCTGTGGTCCCAAAATTATCTAGAGTACTGCAAATTGCAGGTTTAGTGTATGTCCCGTGTTGCCATATCCTGAATCAAGCTCTGCCCCCTGCAATTCACCGCCACCCTGATCCTTCACTTGGATTCACATCATCTGTTGGGCAAGGCAGGTGTTCCCAGGCAACCTGCCATTGGGCTGAGCAGCAGGATCAGGGCACCTCCTCTACCAGCTCCACCAGATAGTACACCAATGGTAATGGCCGGCTTGGGTACCTCTGGGTCCTGCAACCAAGCAGAGGCATGAGATTAGTCCAGGAGGAGGACATCTGGTCCAGTGGTAGGTGCCCACTGATATTCCTGCCTGCTCTGATTTGTGAGGAAAAGTGAAGAGTTTAAGCTGCTCTTAAAATAAACCCACAGTGATTAGGGAGCTGGGGCTCCAAGGTCCCAGATCACGTTCATAACCCGAGGTTCCACTGTATTTGCCCAAATCTGAGCGGTTATTTTTTAAAAAAATATTGTATCTTTGGTTTGTTTGTTTGTCTTTTTGCAGATAATGGCTAATAGAACTGTGGTGCTGATTCCCCAAACTAATGCCAGTGTTATCCAAGCAGGCCAGGGAATCCTTGGTACTGTTACCCTACCACCAGGGACGGTACAATACATACAATATGCAGGCCAGCAGGTTGGAATCCCCAACAACCAACCTCAAACAGGGTGGATGGATAAACTTGTCAAAGTGGAGGCCAAGACTCTGGGGGTAAGTGTATTTGAGATCTGCCAACATGGAGGTCCAATGAATTAAATAAATATTGCATATGATTGCACTGTTGCTCCCTGGCAGGGGGGTGAGGAAGGAAACCAGTTTGGCTTGCGTTTTCCCTGGAAACCAACCAAATTTGCACTTCCCAAAACAATAGGCAGACTAAAATGCAGTTCTCTGAATTTTGTGATACAGTTCTCCGACCAAAGAAACGTACATGTTAGGGGAACAGGTTCTACAGATGCATATATTAATTAAAATGTCATACAGAAATGTGTTATAGTAAAGGAAATGGCTTGTAAAATGTGGAGGGGGGGTATGCTATGCCTACTACTTGCATGGAGAGGGAGCAAGGTCCAATTTACTAGCAGGCTCGGGGGGGTGTGCCCTGGGTGAGCATGATGAGGTGGGGAGAATGTGTTTCAGTTCTGAATTTACCAAAGGGAAATTGATGTGCTGTTTTGTGCATTTTGTTCCTACAGGCCATCCAGATCTTAATTGGTTTGATACACATTGGCTTTGGGAGTGTCTCAGCTGTTCTTTGTACCTGGCTGTTGACTCTTGCTACTCTTGGAGGTTACCCATTCTGGGGTGGACTATTTGTAAGCAGAATATCATTTGCCTTTTGAGTGACAGTGTGTATCAGTGCCTATGATTTTGAATTTAGACTTTGCAGATCTGCATCCAAATCCCTGTTCAGATGGTGACTCCTTGTGTGTGGAGAATAGGCGACTGGTAACAGAATAGTTGTGTCATTAAGAAGGCTTTCCCTGAAGTACACTCTATTCATTTTAAGGATTTGTAATTGTAGAAAAGGCTTCATTTCTTGAGTATATAGTTTTTGGTTATCAGGTTTAAATGCATCTTTTCTAAAAAGCATTTGGATTAAGTAAGTCAGTGTCCGTGTTCTCTCCAGTTGTTCCTGGACTACAACTCCCATCATCCCTGGCTACTGGCTATGCTGGCTAGGGCTACTGGGAGTTGTAGAGCTCTTGCCAGCTATGCCTTCTTCCAGCACTCTCCAGTCCATCCCTCTCCTCCGTGGGAATTCCACTTCAGCTGGCACTCTGCAGTTGCCAACCAGACTCAGTCCTCACTAGGCTGTTCTGAGTTTTTTCCTTCCTCTTTTCAGTTCCTACCACCCCACCCCAAATATTTTTTGCATTTTTGAAACTGGGTTTTCCCAAGCTTGCTGATACCGTCCCCCCATTCGCCTTTTGTGTGGATGGTGTTACTCTGGCTACACAAGGGACAGCACTTAGAGAATTGAGGCCGCCATTTGAATACAGTGGTACCTTGGGTTACATACGCTTCAGGTTACAGACGCTTCAGGTTACAGACTCTGCTAACTCAGAAAAAGTGCTTCAGGTTAAGAACTTTGCTTCAGGATGAGAACAGAAATCATGCTCCGGCGGCGCGGCAGCAGCAGGAGGTCCTATTAGCTAAAGTGGTGCTTCAGGTTAAGAACAGTTTCAAGTTAAGAACGGACCTCTGGAATGAATTAAGTACTTAACCCAAGGTACCACTGTATTTGTAATTATGCATGTATGTGATTCTAATATGATAAAAATAATGCTCCTCTTCCTAGAAGGATAAACTAGTGAACTTCAAGAAGGAAAAAGGTTCTGTTATCTGATATAACCCAGTTTTTTACAGTAGAGAGCATGTTTTTGAAATTTCTAAATGAACTTCAGTCAAATGTGTCTTTTTCCTTGTTTTGTGCAGTTCATTATTTCTGGAACCATGTCGGTGTTAGCTGAGAAATATGCAACTCCCTGTCAGGTGAGAGAGAAAGAAATGTGAGTTTTAATCTCTTCTGTGATCCAGGAAATGCCAGTTAATATGTTTCCTTCTTATTACAAATCCAAGGCCCTATTGGCAGCTTCCTCTGTAGATCTTCATTTATTGTAAGCCCAAATTCTGGAACAAGGAGCCTCCATCAAGTCCCTCCCTCTGTTCCCATAAACATTCATCTTGGCCAGACCAGCCTTTGTCTGAAATGAGGACCTTCTTTGACCAATGGAGAATGCAGAGGCAGCCTTGAGTCTGCCAGCTGGACCTGTTGCCCTTCTTTCAGGACTCTAGCAAGGAACTGTGCATTCGCTGTGCCCCTTCTGATATTCCTCACTGGCATATGCAAATTCTATCCATTATGTGGAAAGCAAAAGAAATTACAACCATTTTTAGATTCCCCACTATAGGCCATGGGGGCAAAACAGGTTTGGATTTCACTAATCAGATACTAACCCGAATAATAAATCAAATCGGAATGACTTGCAGCAGGCCTGAAACAGCTACTTCCAAACACAACAGAACTTGCCATAGTTGCTGAGGCTGACGGGAATTGGAGTGTGAAAACATTAGGAGGGTGCCAGGTTTGTGAAGGTTGATTGCTCAACAAACTAAAAATTATTTTTCTGTAAGGGAAATACTGCCCCCCCCAATTCAACTCAGGAATTGTGTTGACATTTAATTTACATTAAGAATTCAATAGATGAACATTCCTGAACAACTACTTTCCTTTCCTTTAAACATCAAAATAGGTAGAACAATCCATAGTACGACACATGTTATATACGTATAATGTATACAACAAAAATGACACAATTTGAAGGAGCTCAGTAACTAACATGGAATTGTTTTATGGAGGTTACCTTAATTCAAAATATTGCCAGAACTGCTAGAAGCTCTCCCACAGAAGAGTCAAGTTAGGCAGCTTCATGTTCTTATCAGATAATTTAACTTTAAGGTAACCTTGTGTTATGAGTCTGTGGGGTTCCTGGGCTCCTCTTCTAATTCTTGAGGTTAGTAAATGTTAACGTTTATCAATACTTAGAATATTGAAATTGAATGTCAGGCACTGGATTTAGGAAAGTGCTAAAATATAGGCCAAACCAGTTTTCCCCTGACCAGAAACCTGCCTGGCAGAGGAACTATCAAGGGGGGGGGGGGGGAGGAAGGAAATGGCTGGGCTGTTAAGCAAATAAAGGACAGGTAGACAGGCCAGTAACAAAGCAGAAATTCTGTAGCAGCAGGCAAATAGGGAAAGCCCCTCCCCGAGTTGGGTGAGTAAAAAGACAAAGCCTTGGGAGAGCAGTTTTTGGGAGGATTGCATTTTTCCTGTTGTAAGCGGGAGGAAAAATAGTTGTATTTTGCAAACACAGCAAGCTGAAGAGACGGGGAGTCAGAGCACTATGTCAGTGTGAATCCAAGGTGGTAGTCATGGGAGAAATGGGACTGATTTGGAGTGTAATCCTAGAAGCTTCTCCATTGCAGGCTCAGGTTGTATATATGTACATGTAATTAAACTATATATCATAAAGACATCACAGTCTCCGCTGTGCCTCATTTCTAAATGAAACACGAACCCAGGTATTTCAGGTAAGCGCCTGGACGCCTGGAATCTCACACTGCGTGGAGACTGGGGTGGCGTGTAACACTATACAGTGGTACCTCAGGTTACATACGCTTCAGGTTACAGGCTCCGCTAACCCAGAAATAGTGCTTCAGATTAAGAACTTTGCTTCAGGATGAGAACAGAAATTGTGCTCCGGCAGCACGGCAGCAGCAGGAGGCCCCATTAGCTAAAGTGGTGCTTCAGGTTAAGAACAGTTTCAGGTTAAGAACGGACCTCCGGAATGAATTAAGTACTTAACCCGAGGTACCACTGTACTTGCTTTGTACTTTTTGGAGCCTGAAAATGACATTCTTTGTTTCTTTCAGGTGCGAAGCAGCGTAGGAATGAATATCACAAGTGCTGTAATGGCATTAGTTGGCATCATTCTTTATTTGGTAGAGCTGTCTGTAGGTCCTGTTGGTTATCATCCACATGATTATGAGACTGGGCAAATATATTATTGGGCAAAGGTAAGTGAAAAGAACGCTATGCCGAACTTTGGCCTTTGGACTAATCAGTGTATGTGAGAAACAACTTATGTGAACCCGATGGAACTTCCCCTTCCTCTCCTCTCCCTGTGTGCCCCCCCTCCAAATCTGCAGGTGAGGAGTGAGAGGAAGAAGAAGAGGGAGATGTTCTGTTGTATTCACAGAAGTTGTCCCATGACTGCAATGGTTCAATTTAATGTCTTTATGGGCAGCATCCAGAAAGAGGAAGAAATCCCAATCACCATCAGTTTTGCTTTCTGTTTTCAACACATCACTTCTCACTGCTAAAGAGACTAGCCACTATTTAGTTTAAAAGGTAGCTTGCCTCTTCAGCAGTGAAAATAGCAAGCATAGCTGAAGCTCTCCACATGGTTCTCCTACCCACCCAGGTCCCTTCTTTGCATTTTGGTTTGTAGCTTTGGAAACCCAGCATTCTGGCAGACTCTGAAGCCTGGACAGAAATTCCTGACCATTTGGTCTTAAGCTGTTCTTTCTCCATAGCTTACTACAGTTTGTTCTCTTTCAAAAACAGATGAATACCCACTAGGCATCAGTTCTGCCACTTTAAAGCCTCCTCCATCATGTAGATGGAGCTACATGACTCAGCCTGTGGACAATGTGGCCCTTGGTCACAGGCTCTGATTTTGCCTGCCATTTGGACTGGTACGCCAGATTTAAAGTTTTTATTGGTGCTGTTTTACTGGACTTTTAAAAACATTTTTTACCTTCAAAGTTTTGGGATGGCAGATTTTCTTGTTCAAGGCAGCTTTTGGAACTGGTAGTCAGTGTGGCCTTTTACAGCAGTTATTAGTGCTGTGTTGAAAACTATCCTCCAACTGCTGGGAGAAATTCTGCCCACACAACAGAGGCTTCTTTCATTCTACCTCATTCGCACAGCACTTTAGATTTATTGTGGCTCTGGGGAGGCAGGCTACCAGACTCTTGAGATCAGCACACTCAGTGATTTTGCTTTTAAATTAAGTTCTTCATTTTAGCCTCGGAATCGCAGAGTTGGAAGGGACCCTGAGAGTCATCTAGTCCAACCCCCTGCAATGTGGGAATCTCAACTAAAGCATCCATCACCTCTGCTTAAAAACCTCCTGGGAAGGTTTATTAGTGCTACTATTATTACTGCTCCGTGCTTGCTACTTAGCTGTGCAAACATCTTTCCACTAAGCAGTCATTCTGTTACTGGAAAGATTACATACCCCCAATACTAGCACTGTAATATTTTGTCCCTAGTGCATCCATTCTGTCATGCTAGTGCATCCATTCTGTCATGCTCCTTCTGGGGTACTTTGTCCACCTTTGGTCTCCACCCTGCACTCAGCTCTCACCTGTGGCTCCTAGAAGCTTTCAGCATGCGACAGCAGCCACATGCCAGAAAATGGCTTCGGTTGGCCAGTTAAACGAGGTGATGCCAGCCGATGGGTCTTAAACCCTTGGTGAGTTAAGGACTTCCCCTGCAAGCGAAGACAGGCTCTGGTGAATTGAGCGGATGAGACCAGTAGCAGATCCAACAGTCAAGAAGGTGGTTTCTGCACATGCTGTAGAGGGAAGTGAGCTCATCAGCCTGGGAAAGTAGCCCATCTAGGAGAAGAGAAACTCTGATCCTAAACCTCTGCTGCCTTGCAGGATATATTCGGGAGAAGACAATGCTAAGGAGCAAATGCTACATAAATCCAGAGTGGAGTCTAAGGTGGCTGGGTGGTGCTTTATATGCTTCTTCCCAGCAACTCCTGCAGCCCAACTGGTGCCAAACGTATTGCTCTGCTTTCCTTTGGACCACATCAGCGAGGCCAAGAGGGGGTGGGGTCATGTCATCTGGGCAGCCCAGGACCTTCCTACACACTGCCCAGGCTTGCACCTTGGGGAGGTCACTTTGGTGCTGATAATGCAGCGGTGTGACTTCACCCCCAGAGGCACACTCCATTGTCTCTTGATGCCAAGAACAACTTGCAGTTGGGAAATGCCATTTGGAATATGGCTATGCAGTTGCCATGGGCTCCCATTAGATAATGTGGCATCATTGTACATGAAAGGCAGAATGTCTTACTCTGCCTCTTCCTTGAGCTGGGGAGTGAAGAGAAGGTGTCTTGTTTCAAAAAGGGAAGGGATGCAACAACAACAAAACCAGACATGGGATTTTTCCAGCTCCAGTTTCTTGCATGTTCTGAATGTTCACCCTGGGTGCTGAGTTCTGATGTTGTTTGAAATCAGAAACGCCAGCATAATGACTTGAGTCACTACATTATAAACAAAAGAAATCCCCTTTTGAGGAGGCAAGATTAATTTGTCATGAAAGCTGACAAAGCAAATAAGACCAAGGGGTGGTGTTCATTTCAGGGCAGACTTTGGAGTGCCAAAATACCTTAAATTCATGCATAAATGCACTGACATTTCTGCTCCTTAGGATTCTTCCCAGCTGCTGCTTTTCCTTCACAAGGATGTGTTGCGAATGACATAGGAGGGTTAACAAAGAGGGTATTTTTGGATGTGAGACTCAAATTGGCTCTTCCTTTGTCTGGTCTCATACAAATGAAAACCCAACTAACGAGAATGTGCACAGGGTTGTTCTTTTGCAGATATCCCATAATAGAGCCTTTAAATGAGGCTCAAATGACCATGTTTAGAGTTGTGTGAGGGCATTCCAGGTTCCACTGCCTACCAAACAGTGTCGGTCCTGGGTTGGTAGCCCTGCTTTGGGATACTGCAAAACACAAACATGCTATGAGGGTCTCTGCCCAGGTTCAAATTCACCAGGGGTGAAACTAGGTTTTATTTCACCCAGGTCAAAGACCCAGCACATTTGCGTAAACACACACAGAGGCTGGGAGCCTCAGTGGTGCCCTTTTGGAGGCTTCATCCCGAGGGGGGGGGCAGACAACTAACCCCCCAACCCTAGTAGCTACGGCACTGTACTCTCTATCCTTGGTTTTACAATTGCACATTTCAAGAGGTATTTGTATGTGAAGCAACGCTTTAATCAAATTATTCAAAATCATCACCATTACCAGCAGATTTTCCTAGGCTGATTCCCAGAAGGTTACATAGAAGATGGAGACTAGGACACTTTTTAATGTTGCAACTAAACTTAATTGGCAGTACTTTGAACTGTATATGATAAATGACCTTCTACCCGCTTCTGTGCTCCACAGGCTGTAAGTACTGGGCTTGCAGTTATTCTCCTCTTGTTCAGCTTTCTGGAGTTCTTCATCGCTGTCTCATTAGCACATTTTGGGTGCCAGTTAACCTGCTGTTCCAATGACCCGGTAAGCATTTGATACCTTGCTTAAAGTTTAAGCAGATCTTGTTGAGAGGTTTGGAGAGGATTATTCCTTTAAAGATTATGTTTCCACCCCACCCTGTGTCCAAAGAGCCACCCACCACTTCCACATATATCCTCACAACAACCCTGGAAGGTAGTTCAAGGTGAAAGTGAGTGACTGGCGAGCTTCATAACCAAGGAAGCTTCATAACCAACAACTTTACCAGCCATTTTTTGCCCAGAGAACCTACAGGTCTTTGCCACTACTTTATCACTGTTATAAAAGTGTTAAAGTGTGTGGAATATTTCCCCTGAACACATGAAACAATACAACGAAGAAAAATCACACCCCATTACCGAGGACTTCTCTCATGAGTAAACTTGCACAGATAGATGTTCATACCTGGAGTCTAGTGCTGTGAATCCAGTGTTGATCATAAACACTCCTTTAAGAGGAAAGACGAACCCCAAACAAATAACCCAGTTTATCTCTAAACTCGGCTGAGAGGGCAGGAATCTTTTTAAAGAAGGAAGTCCCAGACATTTTTGTGTTCATTTACCCCCTTGCCCCTGCCACCCCAGCAGCACCATCCCCCTCTTGCCTGCATGGCATGGGGGTGTCCACAAAGCACCAGCTGTGGCACCTGCAGAACACTTGTGCCAGCGCTGACTTCTGGTAAGATCTTGCCGAAGTCTGGCACCCTTATCTCAGAACATCCAGACGTGGGGGATGTGCTCCTCAAGACATGAGCCCAAGCACTGTGTGATTAAACCCACTGTTCACATTACACCAACATGTAGCGGTACACTATGCAGTAGTAGAATATGGGGACAAAGGCTTTATTCCTTGTCCCAGTTTGCCTAGGCAGGATTTACCTGTCATGCAACTTTTAGAGCAAAACAGAAGGATTTGGAGAACTGCAGAGCAGGAAGTGCAGTTGCAAATTGATAATCTGCCAGCTCCAGCCCTTTCCCGATATTTTAACACTGATCCTCACACAATCAGAATTGCTCGCTGGCCCTGCCCCTTCTGTGATGTTCTCGCCCTCATTCATGATGATGACCAGAGTGGTGGCGGCCCCTGAATGCTGCCAGGATGGCGATTATGACAATGGTGATGACATGGCAAGTGTCTTCTTCTGATGAATTACTCTTCTGTTCTACAGGCAATGGTTTATATTCCCTACACTGTTGATACGGCTCCCACTGAAGGCAATTGTGTTCCTCCTCCTCCTCCAGCTTCTGCTCCTCCTCCAGCTTACAGTACTGTGGATTCTTTCCCCAAGAATGAGTGAAGAATCTAAAGGAGAAGTTGTATATGGGAGATGCTGCTAAAGGAGTGAAATTAATACTCATTTGCTTTTCTGTCTTTTTTGGCACATATATCCATTTTTAATAAAATGTTATGAGAATTTAGAAAGAGGAATGCAAAGATTATTATCAAATATCTTTTTAAAATAAATCAAAACTAAAATGTTAATCTTGATGAAAACACAAACCCAAAGGAAAAGAAGAGGAAAGGGGGGAAAGAAGAGACGGGTAGAAAAAGAATTGAAAGAGAAAAAATAGAGTTAAGAAAATAAAGAACTTCTGATTCTTCGTCTATCAGCTCTATATCAACTTTATTCAACTCATCCACTCCAATATAACACCTGTCAAATCTACTTTCTATAAACCAACGTTATCTTCAGTTCTCAAACCCAAATGTCATTTATTCATTTTCTTTTTCACGCAAAAATTCTATAAGAGTTTTCCAGTCTTTAGTATATGTTAACAATGACTTTTCTCTGATTAAACATGTCAATTTTGCGCTCTCAGCTAAGTTCAATAATTTTAATAACTATTCCTCTGTTGTTGGTAATTATGAGTTTTCCCATCTTTGTTCATATAAAAGTCTTGCCACCGCAATCATATATTGAAATAAAGGTTCTAGGGGTCTTAGTAGATCAAAACTTAGTCAACAGTGTGATACAGCAACAAAAAATGGCTAATGCAATTCTATGCTGCATCAACAGAAGTATAGTGTCCACATCAAGGGGAATAATAGTACCACTCCAATCTGGACTTTTTTAAACAATTGCAAACTAATGTGGGGAACTGAATTTTAAGATTGGAGAAATTAACAACTGAGAGGACCCAAAATTTATATTCTCCCATCCCTAGTAGCAAGGACAAACCCCTTTTTAACCACTAGTCACAGGTATATGCAGCCTTCATATCTGGGTCTCAACCACAGGCTAGCATTTTCGCCAAGAGTTCTGCTATGTATATCTGTCATCATAGAGCTTTTGCAATCCTTATCAGATTCTGTGCATCCTAATTCTATCAGGTAGCTGCTTAAAAATATCCTTCTAAAATGGCAAATTTAGGGACTGAGGTCTCTAGACCTGCCTTTACAAAAGGCATTGCTAAAAGCATCCTGAATATTAAAAAATAATAATGGAAAATCAGCATATTCCTCACATGAGCCTCCCAAGAACAGCTATTGAATTGAAGGCCAGACTTATTTAGGAGGAAGAACAGTTACATAAGAGAAAGTGCTGCTGAGCTGCTGCTCCCCACCCCACACTGAACAATCACAGCCTCCGTCCTCTGACACAGTTAACATGTAGAAGCAGGGCTTAATATTATTATTTATTTCATTTATTAACTGCTTTCTATTAAGTGAAATTTTGAAGTGGTTTCACAACAGGATGTATAAAAAACAGCCAAAATGATTCCCTACATAAAAACAAGTGTAGCACAAGGACTTTGGGTGAGAGTTACATTAATTAATTGCATATACAAAAATAATGTCTAATCCAATCAAGATACCAACTGATACTTCGACATAGATCAAGGGCCCAGCCCCTCTCTGGTTAGTGGAGTTAAGTGCTGCCTCTAACTCAGTTGACTGCAAATTGTAAAGAACACAAGCATGCTTTTGTGCAGTGTGGGATTTATGTATAAGTTAAACAAGCTATAGCTTAGGGCCCCACTCTCTTGGGGCCCCCAAAAAACATTTAAAGGAAACAAACTGGATGTACATCTCTAAAATACAAGATAAAAAACAAATAAAATAAAACCTACATACAGCAACAGTGTTTTGTGTTGTGTAGGCTACAAGAAAGAAGATTCCACCTAAACATTAGGAAGAACTTCCTGACAGTAAGAGCTGTTCGACAGTGGAATTTGCTGCCAAGGAGTGTGGTGGAGTCTCCTTCTTTGGAGGTCTTTAAGCAGAGGCTTGACAACCATATGTCAGGAGTGCTCTGATGGTGTTTCCTGCTTGGCAGGGGGTTGGACTCGATGGCCCTTGTGGTCTCTTCCAACTCTATGATTCTATGATTCTATGATTCTATGATTCTAACTTTGCTTCAGGATGAGAACAGAAATCGTGCTCTGGTGGCGCGGCAGCAGCAGGAAGCCCTATTAGCTAAAGTGGTGCTTCAGGTTAAGAACAGTTTCAAGTTAAGAACGGACCACTGGAACGAATTAAGTACTTAACCCGAGGTACCACTGTATTTGTAATTATGCATGTATGTGATTCTAATATGATAAAAATAATGCTCCTCTTCCTAGAAGGATAAACTAGTGAACTTCAAGAAGGAAAAAGGTTCTGTTATCTGATATAACCCAGTTTTTTACAGTAGAGAGCATGTTTTTGAAATTCCTAAATGAACTTCAGTCAAATGTGTCTTTTTCCTTGTTTTGTGCAGTTCATTATTTCTGGAACCATGTCGGTGTTAGCTGAAAAATATGCAACTCCTTGTCAGGTGAGAGAGAAAGAAATATTAATATGTTTCCTTCTTATTACAAATCCAAGGCCCTATTGGCAGCTTCCTCTGTAGATCTTCATTTATTGTAAGCCCAAATTCTGGAACAAGGAGCCTCCATCAAGTCCCTCCCTCTGTTCCCATAAACATTCATCTTGGCCAGACCAGCCTTTGTCTGAAATGAGGACCTTCTTTGACCAATGGAGAATGCAGAGGCAGCCTTGAGTCTGCCAGCTGGACCTGTTGCCCTTCTTTCAGGACTCTAGCAAGGAACTGTGCATTCACTGTGCCCCTTCTGATATTCCTCACTGGCATATGCAAATTCTATCCATTATGTGGAAAGCAAAAGAAATTACAACCATTTTTAGATTCCCCACTATAGGCCATGGGGGCAAAACAGGTTTGGATTTCACTAATCAGATACTAACCCGAATAATAAATCAAATCGGAATGACTTGCAGCAGGCCTGAAACAGCTACTTCCAAACACAACAGAACTTGCCATAGTTGCTGAGGCTGACGGGAATTGGAGTGTGAAAACATTAGGAGGGTGCCAGGTTTGTGAAGGTTGATTGCTCAACAAACTAAAAATTATTTTTCTGTAAGGGAAATACTGCCGCCCCCCAATTCAACTCAGGAATTGTGTTGACATTTAATTTACATTAAGAATTCAATAGATGAACATTCCTGGACAACTACTTTCCTTTCCTTTAAACATCAAAATAGGTAGAACAATCCATAGTACGACACATGTTATATACGTATAATGTATACAACAAAAATGACACAATTTGAAGGAGCTCAGTAACTAACATGGAATTGTTTTATGGAGGTTACCTTAATTCAAAATATTGCCAGAACTGCTAGAAGCTCTCCCACAGAAGAGTCAAGTTAGGCAGCTTCATGTTCTTATCAGATAATTTAACTTTAAGGTAACCTTGTGTTATGAGTCTGTGGGGTTCCTGGGCTCCTCTTCTAATTCTTGAGGTTAGTAAATGTTAATGTTTATCACTACTTAGAATATTGAAATGGAATGTCAGGCACTGGATTTAGGAAAGTGCTAAAATATAGGCCAAACCAGTTTTCCCCTGACCAGAAATCTGCCTGGCAGAGGAACTATCAAGGGGGGGGGGGGGAGGAAGGAAATGGCTGGGCTGTTAAGCAAATAAAGGACAGGTAGACAGGCCAGTAACAAAGCAGAAATTCTGTAGCAGCAGGCAAATAGGGAAAGCCCCTCCCCGAGTTGGGTGAGTAAAAAGACAAAGCCTTGGGAGAGCAGTTTTTGGGAGGATTGCATTTTTCCTGTTGTAAGCGGGAGGAAAAATAGTTGTATTTTGCAAACACAGCAAGCTGAAGAGACGGGGAGTCAGAGCACTATGTCAGTGTGAATCCAAGGTGGTAGTCATGGGAGAAATGGGACTGATTTGGAGTGTAATCCTAGAAGCTTCTCCATTGCAGGCTCAGGTTGTATATATGTACATGTAATTAAACTATATATCATAAAGACATCACAGTCTCCGCTGTGCCTCATTTCTAAATGAAACACGAACCCAGGTATTTCAGGTAAGCGCCTGGACGCCTGGAATCTCACACTGCGTGGAGACTGGGGTGGCGTGTAACACTATACAGTGGTACCTCAGGTTACATACGCTTCAGATTACAGGCTCCGCTAACCCAGAAATAGTGGTTCAGGTTAAGAACTTTGCTTCAGGATGAGAACAGAAATCGTGCTCCGGCAGCGCGGCAGCAGCAGGAGGCCCCATTAGCTAAAGTGGTGCTTCAGGTTAAGGACAGTTTCAGGTTAAGAACGGACCTCCGGAATGAATTAAGTACTTAACCCGAGGTACCACTGTACTTGCTTTGTACTTTTTGGAGCCTGAAAATGACATTCTTTGTTTCTTTCAGGTGCGAGGCAGCGTAGGAATGAATATCACAAGTGCTGTAATGGCATTAGTTGGCATCATTCTGTATTTGGTAGAGCTGTCTGTAGGTCCTTTTGGTTATCATCCATATGATTATGAGACTGGGCAAATGTATTATTGGGCAAAGGTAAGTGAAAAGAACGCTATGCAGAACTTTGGCCTTTGGACTAATCAGTGTATGTGAGGAACAACTTATGTGAACCCGATGGAACTTCCCCTTCCTCTCCTCTCCCCGTGTGCCCCCCCTCCAAATCTGCAGGTGAGGGGAGAGAGGAGGTTAAGGGGTGCCTTATATAATGATGCCTTATGAGGAACGGCTAAGGGAGCTGGGCATGTTTAGCCTGGAGAAGAGGAGGTTAAGGGGTGATATGATAGCCATGTTCAAATATATAAAAGGATGTCACATAGAGGAGGGAGAAAGGCTGTTTTCTGCTGCTCCAGAGAAGCGGACACGGAGCAATGGATCCAAACTACAAGAAAGAAGATTCCACCTAAACATTAGGAAGAACTTCCTGACAGTAAGAGCTGTTCGACAGTGGAATTTGCTGCCAAGGAGTGTGGTGGAGTCTCCTTCTTTGGAGGTCTTTAAGCAGAGGCTTGACAACCATATGTCAGGAGTGCTCTGATGGTGTTTCCTGCTTGGCAGGGGGTTGGACTCGATGGCCCTTGTGGTCTCTTCCAACTCTATGATTCTATGATGTAAGTAATGGGCTAGCCTGCTCCCTAAAATATCACTGCTTTGCTCCTTACTATATATAAGGTGCCTACATTCTACATGTGCAAATGGCTTTAGATACCTATTAGGTCCATGCATTACCATATAGCATATATTCAACACAAAAAACAGCGACAATTTGTTGTTGACAAAGGACAGCTGGACATATAAAGGGCCCCTTTACCTTCAGTAGCTTAGGGCCTCATCAAACCTTGTGGTGCAGGATATCTCCCCACCCTCATCCCCCAACCACCCCATTTTCAGTGGGACATCTGAGCAATAAAACTGCTGGCACATTTGCAAAGCTATGTGGGGCCTGACAAGTTAAACAAGAGGCCCCTGCGCAGCTTCACAGCTCCTCAAGGCTGTCTCTGGTCCGGATTCAGAATCTCCCTGGCAGGAATGGAATGGAAAGACTCTCCGGGGTGGGGAAAGAGGCTGCAGCCAGATGCGCGTCACAACAAAAGGAGCGAATTTCCCCGAAAGGGGAATGGATGGGGAGGCCAAGACGAGGCTGGCCAAATTCTTCGTGTTGTGCCTTTCACGCCCCGCTGAAGGAACACGGAGCTGCCGGTGTAACATGAGTACATCTGGAGAGCGTTATCTTAATTTGGGGAAGAGTGCTTCCCTTTGATCCGCAACTCTCCTCTTCTGAAAGGCATGAAGGAGCTCGTGAACATGAGCTAAGAGCTTCTGCCTTCACTCCTGAATAAGCAGAAGGGCAGAAACAGGTACTGTAAAAATATTTAGGTGTGTGTTGCAGCTATGGATGTTACTAAGGGAGAGGCAAGGGAGGGATAATTTGCTGGGGAGGAACTGTGGGCAGAGAGGGGTGCTTCACCCTTTCTAAAATGCCTACCAATTCTTTCCTGAAATGCAGGTAGGGGGCATTTAGAGGCGAGAGGCAGTGAGCTGGGACAGGTTTAAGTGCCCTTTCCTGCCAGTTCTTCCCAGCAATTGTACGGCACACAAGATGCATTGTTAGTTTTGCTTTGTTAGTGGCAGAGAGAGCTGGCCAAACTCTTCCGATAAGAATCTTTACAGTCAGGATTTAAAGCTATACAGTGACTGATTGAACCACTGAAGTTCCTTCTCCCCCATGGGAAATCCTCGTAAAGATAACGGCTAAAGCTGTGATCTGTGGCCACCTCGGGCATGGAGGCCTGTGTGGCGAAAAGTTTCAACGGATCAGAAGAAGAGAAAGCCAACATGGATGCAGAATAATGTGGACGCCTCCCCAATGGGTCCCTGCGACAGAGTAACTGATTTTTAAAATGACACCTGTGCCTTTACCGACATCTGCTGAAATCGCTAGGAGCTTTTCACAACATGGGGCACAGGCACATGGTGGCCTTGCATGGGCAGGATCCCCTCCTAATCACTTTAGGTGAAGCTGCCATGAAAGGCACAAGAGCACAGTCACAGTAAAATGTTGGCAACCCTCTGCTGAAATCAGGAACTCTGTTTAGGGAGTGTTTGAGGGTAGCTGCATTCATCACAGCGTACCAAATATATACAGATAATTTCCTCAAGAATGCCAATTACACACCCGGAAAGAGAGAGAAGTACAGTATTACAAAATAACCTCAAACACCTCTTAAAATTTTTTAAGACACCTTTTTTGCAGGTGAATCTTGAATATAGCCAAGAATTTGCCTTTGATTCCTTGCTGTGAATCTCCCCTAACCGCAAAATGCATTTTATTGCTACACTCGCTCTCCCACTGTTCTGAAACTTAAACTTACTATGCAGCATTACGGTTGTGAAATGCAATCCTGACTAAAGAGGAGACAATACCTCATATGGTATGGTATGAAAACTGAAACTCCCACTGTAGGAGGGCTGAATAACAAGGAAGTTCTGTGTTAGTAGTTTGGGCTACTCTGTTTTAGACAAAAAAGAAATTACTAATAATTGATTGTCATTCCTGGCATTAATTAAACAGTTTTTGGGACCGGTGTTTATTTCCTTCTGTCCCTTATCTCCCCTTGTCCAAGAATTTTCCTGTGTGTGCTGCCTGAGGCACAAAAAGCAGCATAGGAATTGCTCACAAATAATGCACCATTGACTCATGAGTCAACCCACTGCTAGGAAGCACAATTTCATGGGTTCAGTTTTAGTATATATATCGCATCATGTATGAATATGTGGCTGTGCATGTTGGGGGTACGTTAGTAACTTGTCCCCAAATGTGAGAGTTTCCCCACCACCACCTTTTCTTTTGTTTATATCTTTGCTTTATTAGTTTGCTTGAAGATATCTAAACAATGGCAACGCATCAAGGGAGAATGGCTAGCGGAAGGGTGGTGTACATTCCTGCAATTGCTGCGAACATAATCCAGGCAGGCGAGCAGATCCCTGGTGCTGTTATCCAACCAGCAGGGGCAGCACAATACATGCCATATGTTGGCCAGCAGGTTGGAAGCCCCAGCAACCAACCTCAGCATATGAAGACATGGGAAAAACTCCTCAAAATGGAGACCAAGACTCTGGGGGTAAGTGTGTCAGATCTGCTCACATTTAGGTGCATCGTGAACAGTCTGTTTTTCTAAAAAAAAGAGGTGCCGGAACTTACCATGAACACCTCCCTTTTTCTCTTATACAGTTGTACCTTGGAAGTCGAACGGAATCCGTTCCGGAAATCCGTTCGACTACCAAAACGTTCAGAAACCAAAGCATGGTCCTGCAGCCAATCGGAAGCCACACCAGACATTTGGCTTCCAAAAATTGTTCGAAAACTGGAACACTCACTTCCAGGTTTCGATTGTCCTGGAGCTGATTTGTTCGGGAGCCAAGGCGTTTGAGATTCAAGGTACGATGGTAATGGCAATGGCACTCACCTGAGAGCTGCCGGAACTGAGTTCTGGTGAGTTCCAGCTGAAAAAATGACAATAGTGCCTTTCCTTCAAGAGTGAGGTCAGTGCAGGAAGGACCAAACACCAGATATTATTACACTGATCAACAGGGACTAATTTAAAAGGGTGGTGGTGCCAAAAATATAATAGGAAGGATAATCAGACATTTTTACATAGAAATTGGTTCAGAAAGGTGGTGCCAAAAGAGATAATCCAAAGATCTAATCAGTTCATTTCAAACATAGCCAATCTGTAGCAATGCCAATCCTATGCATGCTTATGCTGATTTCCTCCCTTCTCTTTCTGGCTTGTGTTTGTTACCTCACAATGAGGCAGATACTAGTCCCAATATCAGTTAGTCTGGCTATAATATCTAATGTCTTTCTCTGAATTTCTCTCACCCCACCTTTATGCACTTATATATCTATATGCACTTGGTGTTCTCTCTAGCCTCTTGAGAAGTTATCCTGTTTTAAAATTTTTATTTACCCAAAGGAACAGACAGACCAATCTTTCTGGGTGTTTTTCAGATTGTGCTAAAGAGTAAAAATTCATGTTTTTTGAGGAACGAGCAGAATTATTTTACCTTGTTTGTACATTTTCTTCCCATAGACTGTTCAGATCTTAATTGGATTAATGCAAATTGGCTTTGGAGCGCTCCTACTTTTTCTTATTGGTCACTCCTATATATCTTTTGCTGCTGTTGGAGGTTATCCATTTTGGGGTGGAGCATTTGTAAGTAGTATTTCATTTACCTTTGAGAGCCATTGTTTTTCTGGTTATGAATCCGGAGTTTTGAAAGGGTATCTGTTTTCTAACTCTTATCAAGCTGTTGACCTTTCGTATGTAGAGAATGAGTGATTGGTGTGACTAATCTACACAATAAAATAAAGAGAGAAGAGGTACTGTTATCTCATTATAATTCAGTTTATTTTCTCAGTAGAGAGTATGTTTTGGATTTTTTGAAGTGAGCTGCAGTTAAACACATATTTCCCCCCCTTGTTTTGTACAGTTCATTGTTTCAGGAAGCATGTCGATGTCAGCAGAGAAACATCAAACACACTGTCTGGTGAGAGAGAAAGATCTATAACAGTCAATCTTAATGGCTGGGAAGGACTACTGATCATTCTACTGATAGTAAAGGAGAAATATTAATTTGTTTAGCAGTAATGATAAATGCAGCTTCATTTATGTGTGACCCTAAAATTCTGCATCCCCCCCAAACCAATGCCAAAGTTTTGTGCTAGCTTTGTGCTGTTTTCTGCTGTGAACCCCACATTTTGTTCTGCCCCCCAAACCAAGTAACTGACAAAGCAAATTGGGCTCACAAGTTAATGCCAAAAAGTACAACCTTGTTGAATTGACTCCAAACAGGTGCCAACGTTTTGTGCTATTTTTGTGCCATTTTGTGCTGCAAGCCCACGTTTTGTGCCACCCCCTAAACTGAGTAATAGACACTCAAACTGGTGTCACAAGTAAAGAGCTAACAAACCCAACCTCGTCCTATTTGACTCCAAAGTGCCAAAGTAGTGCCAAAGTGTTGTGCTGGTTTTGTGCCACAAACCCAAATGGCCTGGCTAAATTTGCCTCACTTTTATGTCTTGCATGTTGATTGCGGCATCTGGGCTTGACCCTCACCTTCTCCTCAAGCTAGCAAGCCCCACCTGGGCTGTGGGTCCTGGCCTGCCTTAGCCTCCTACAGCATGCCTCCCATTGCTCCCTATGCCTCAGAGCCCACCTTGTTCTGGCCTGAGACCTGTGGCTGTAAGCCTCGCCTGACCTGTCCCCTGCCTGGCAGGCAGACCATGTCCATCTGGCCTAGGAGGGCAGCTGAGACCCAGACTGACTGATGAAATACAACTGAGGCAGCTGAACGGACCTTGGGGTTGGGGTATGCTTCCATGGCTCCAACTATCTGAAACGTTTAAACTGTTTTTAATTGTTTTGATAGTTTTAAGTTAGTGTTTAATGGGGCTAGGTGTCGTTTTACTTGGGGTAGGGTGGGGTTGTCTTAAATTGCTTTTAAATTGTGATATGCTTTTATGTTAATTTGTATTTGTGTTTTTAGTTCACTGCCACCACAGTGCCCGCAGCCACTTCAGTTTTTCTCTGGGTTTAAATGACCCTTGAGGAAAACTCCAATACAGCTTGAAATTCAGGCTACTTGCAGAACAGGTGCTTTGCTTCTCATGAACTGAGCGTGACTCTATTTGTTGGATAAATTGATTTACGTTGCTTTGCGTTACCCTAGGCAACATAAAGCAACTAACAAAGTCAGTCAGTAAGTAATAAATGATTTGTCTTTTAGGAGACCTGCATTCTGTCTCTGTAATTTTTAGTAAACTGGCTCTTTGACTGTCTGTTTCAGGCGAAATGCAGTGTTGGAATGCACATCACAAGCTCTGTAATGTCAGCAGCTGGCACCATTCTATATATAAGTGATCTGGCTTTCAATCGAGGCAATCCTTATTACTGGTCACAGGTAAGTGAATGCAGCATTCCGTGCAGAACTTATTTTCTGGGTAGCATCCAAGAAGGGCTCAATTCAAAGTGGTTGTTTTGACCTTATGCAGCTCAGGTCCCCAGTTCCTCAAGGACCACACCTCCCCATAAGACCCAGACCCTGCGATCATCATCTGAGGTCCTGCTCAGTGCACCCCCTCCTTGGGAGGTTTGGAGGGTAGCAACACATTACCAGGCCTTTTCAGTGGTAGCTCCCCACTTGTGGGAGGCTCATCTGGCACCCGCTTTGTCCAGTTTTAGGAGCCAGACAAAACTTGCACCCTCAAGACATTCAAACAAACATGCAGAGGAAAAGCTCCCTCAGAAATACACAGCCAATCAGGGCATATACTACCTCAGCAAATATCATGCCACTCTGCCTGGTTGCTAAGCAACATCTCTACCGCCCCATCTTAGCTAGTTGAGTTTAACAGTAACAGAATTTATCCTTGAGTTGCACATGGAATGATTTCTGCCGTTGTCCTTCCAACAAGTTCTAAGTGAAAATAGCAAGCAAAGTTCAAGCTGCACTTTTGAGTCTTCTATCCATGCATCCCCCTTTTTTGCATTTTAGGCCGCAGCTTTAGAAACTAGGCATTCTGGCAAGCTGGACAGAACCATCTTGCTCCCAGAGTGGCTTATAGGTCAGTGAAGGCAACACCTCCTCTGCCCTCAGGCTTAGACTATCAAAAGACATAATACAAATTTTAAAAGGCTAGGCAGGGGAGAGGGATACATCAACTGAGGCACCAAATCCTTAATGTTAACAAGGTTATTATAATAATCAACTAGAATGGAGATACGCTGCCTGCTGTTTCAGAAAACCTTTTGCTACCAGGCACCTATTTTCTCATGGTTGCACATCTAAGGAATCCAACAACAGGTCTACTGGCAGTTTTGTTGTGGAAGAGCTTGTGCTAGTTAGCACAGTGTTAGATGCAGCCAGGGCTTCTTTCAGCAGGAACTCACTGGAACTGAGTTCTGGCACCTGTCTGGATAGAATGCCATTGGCATTCTCAGAGAACAAGGGAGAAGTTCATGGTGAGTTCCAGCACCTCTTTTTCTAGAAAAATAGCACTGTGTGCAGCATTATAATTCCCCACCCCAATACAGTAGGTTTTTCCATCTATGTCAGGCATAACTCATGACCAGACAATTGTCATCGGTTCCCAAGCCCTTTCCAAGGCGGACTTTTCACTTACATCTTCAACTCAGTAGCGTCCAGAAGATGGTTACTTGCACACTTTCTAATGTTGTGGCTGAATTAGTTACAAGGGCTGAGAGAGAGATTAAAGGTACTTCTTTTATTTTGCAGAACATAGGCTTTGGTCTCTCTTTCCTGCTCCTCTTGTTCAGCTTGCTGGAGTTCTGCATCACCGTTCTGATGTCACACATTGGGTGCCAGGAGAACTTCTATAATCTTGAGACGGTAAGCGCTTGATAACTTGCTTGGAGTTCAAGCAGATCTTATTGAGGATCCCAATGAAAAGTTGACTTTTCGTTTCCCATGTTTATATATTCTAGCCTTTAAGGAGTGGCATGGGTCTCTCTCTCTCTCTCTCTCTCTCTCTCTCTCTCTCTCTCTCTCTCTCACACACACACACACACACACACACACACACACACACACATCCCTGGAGCCTTCATTATATATCTTTAGGCGCCAGGCGAAAACATTTCTCTTTGACCAGGCTTCTGGCTGATTAACATTCTGTGGCCTTTTAAATGTGTTTGTGGGTTATTGGTTTGTTTTTGTGCCATTTATATTCTCATTTTGTTTTTTAACAAATATATAATAAAAATAAATCAAGTAAATAAATATCAACATGGTGGTGTGGACATTAACGAAAAATGCAGTGAGGTCATCCCCCCCCCCCTATTGCATTATGTGCTAGAAATGGTGTGAGGATGTATTCATTCAATGCACATTACCTACTCGCTCTCCCCACATCTGCAATCCCCCCCACTGCAATTCTTGTTCACTAAAAGCTGTCACCTGCACATGTACTGTCATCTGTGCATGCACATTGGCTATTACAAATGTATACACCTTAACTTAACTGTGACTTACATTTTCCAGTCAGATGGATTTGAGGGGAAACACGCCAAACACCAGCATTTCTCAAGAAACCACACAGGGTAGATATGGATTGTGGTTAATGTCATGTGACCGTGGCTTCAAACACCAGCAGTGTGAGCACTCTGGAGCCAGAGTAAATGGTAATACATACACAGCTGATAGGTATGCCACTACACCTAAATTACTTTGTACAGAACTGTGATAGAGCGAACTTACAGGCAAACTCACACAAAACAGAAACCAAAATGTATTGAGGTAATCCATCATGATGACAACGGTAAGTAAATGATGACAAGAAAAGTACAGTGGTACCCCTGGTTGCGCACGGGATCCGTTCCGGAGCCCCGTTCTCAACCTGAGCAGAACGCAATCTGCGTGTGCGTGGGTCATGATTCACCGCTTCTGCGCATGCATGTGATGTCATTTTGAGCGTCTGCGCATGCACGAGTGGCGTTCCGTTACTTCTGGGTCACCATGGGACACAACCTGAAAACGCTCAACCTGGAGCGTCTTTAACCTGAGGTATGACTGTATTTCTTATACTGAATTTCTGAATTTCAATGTTGCAGGCAATGGTTTTTGTGCCAAACTCTGTCAGCAGTGATGCCTTGATTCCCACAGAAAACAATCTTGCTCCTCCACGCTATGATCCTATGGATTTTTCTCCATAGACAGAATAAAGAACCCAAGTGTGAAGTTTTGGGAAGTGCAACTGCAGCAAAGCAACAGCAGCAAAGCAACAATAATCAATATTATCAATTGCTTTTTCTTTCTGGTGCATATATTCATCTAGTCTGGATATGTGCTAGGACTGCGATTGTTAGTAGATTAATCTATTGATTAATTGATTACCACAGGGGTGAAGCAGGTGCCTCTAGTTTCAGATTCTCCTAAACCCTTCTCACCACCTTTCCTTTTCCCAAATTTATCGATGGCAAGGAGTGGCACCACAGAGGTCAACCACCACTAGGCCCTATGATCCTCGGATGAAGGGTGGTATAGAAATTTAATTGATTGATTGATTGATTGATTGATTGATTGACTGATTGGTTAATAATCAGGCCCAGTGTCAGCACCCAGCATGGTTGGGCAAATGGCAAGACAGACACCAGTTCCTGACATCCTTTTGTTTGTTTGTTTCCAGAAATATTTTTTTATGCAGCAGTCTGATAAACTAGCAGCTGTCAGATTTCAGATAAGGAGACAATTGTCCCTTCCCTGTAAACTAGGGCAGCCATATGCCCAGATCTTACCAGGTTTCAAAGGCGGAATTGATGTCCCGGGGGAATTTCCGAAAGGCTGCGCTTTGTCCTGGATCTTAGGCAAGTCAATCCAAAAATTGGGTGTCCTGGTTTGTACTTGAGAAGTTCCGCTTATCAGTGTCAAAGAGTGAAACATCTTAAGTGGAGGCAGCAAGCAACAGCACCATGTCTAGAACTGCCTGAACTCCCCCCCCCCCCCCATGCTGGAAGGGGGAAAGCCTTTAAGAAGCTCCTGTTTAAATACCCAGTTCTGAAGCATGGAGAGCTGCTGCTGGTCAGTGTGGACATCACCAAGCTGGATGAACCCAATGATTTGACTCTGTATAGTGGCCTAACTTCCTGTGTTCTCTGGTTCCAGCCTAAAACCACCAGTTCAGCCCAGCAGCAAGCACAAAAGTTTGTATTAAAAGCAATTGCTTTGCAAGTAGAAGAGCAACCACCAAATCAGGTAGGGCTTCAAGCAAGCATTTTGCCTTATCAGCAATTGGTACCTAGTGTCCATGTGTCAAGAGCAAGCTTGGGAGGGGTGGGAGGAATCAGGCATGGGTGGCACCGTGCTCTGCAACCCTGTATAAATGCTTTCTACTTTTGAGTGTTGCTTTTGTTTAGTCTTTTTGGAAAGAAACCCAAACTGAGCCACTATTCCTATAGCAATAAAGACTTGAACCTCTCCACCCATTGTGTGTCCTTATTGGATTTGGGAACTGGTGAAAATAGATTTTATCTGATGATAATACCGTGCCGGTCTCTCTGTAAGCTGTAACCAATAAGCTTGTGGCTTGACTGTTGGCTAAAACATTACAAATCTGTGGATACATCCATCACTACTTGGCTTTTGAAAGTACGTAAGTGGCAATTAACCAAAGAGCCTTCAAGTGCTTAATACACTTGCTAATATATTGAGTCTATCAGTGGCAGAATATGAGTAGGCATTCATGTCTCAGATGAGGAATTCCATATCCCTACATTCATCCAGTGTGAGTTTCAGTGCCTCCACTACAGGTTGAGTAAAAAGATTTTGTAAAGTGGCAGTTGAGGAAGAGACACTGCCATGCTGACACCACTTCCTGTTTCTTCCTGTACTGAGGATTTACACACATCCCCTGAGGAATTGCACACAATAGGGCCCTCCCTTTTCCTGTGGCAGTAAATTTATTTTCACTGTTTTTAATACTGATTTTTTAAACTGTTGGAACCCACCTGGACCTGCTGCTGAAGAGCAGGTGAGAAGTTTAATAAGAACATAAACAAAACAAGGAGAATAGCTTTTAAAAAGCATTTTTGAAGGCATGTCGTGTGTAATATTAAATCTGAATGATATTTGACTTTATTTATCATAACTCTTATCTATACATACAAGTATAATTGAGAGCTGCAGTGATTTCAACAGGTTTATGTACTTAATGCATTTCAGAAAGGTAACCAAATGTTGTCGTATTACTTATTCTTGCAATTTAAAATAAATTTAGCAGTTTCAAGTTTTGTGCTTTTCGTATTTTTTAAACGACATCTGTTTTTGAAAACTGAATTTAGTAAAAATAAAAATGGGGGGAGGTGCAAGTAGTTAGCCTTGCCTAGGGTGCAAAATAGCTGGGCACTGGCACTGTTTTTTAAAAAATCTTTTTACAACTCACTTTAAAAAAGGGGTAACTATGCTCCCCCCCCCCCCAAAAAAAAATTCTGAGGCATGAGTTTTCATTTGTTTACGTAGGTTGTCTTTTGCAGACATCTCAGCTACTGCAACAGATCCAGTAAGAATGCCTAATGGTAACAATCAGCGATCTCAAAAATAGAATTACCACGTTTTTGCAATATGTCCACCAAGGCTATGTGCTATTGCTGCAACTTTTGTTAGATTAATGAATAGAAATAATTACTTTTGTCTCACCATGCTTGCTTAGGACATGCGTCTCAATATACATTGTAACGATGGGTGCTGATCTAAATTTATTCTGTGGTTTATTTCTGTGGATCAGTGAAGTTGGCATAACTTTATATAAAAAGAGGCCCCCAGTTTGAACTATCTTGACCCACGTATGAGTATTCATCTTAAATATGACCTGGAAGATATGAGTAAATATTATGACCTCCTAGTACTTAATGTAAAGGCCACAGAGAGGGTTACAACAATTAAAGCACAATATTGATAACATTTCAAAGAAATTTACAGTCATAGAAATAAGGTGGGTCCTTAGTGTCAGGGGGTGGGGCATGGAAAATGCAACTCCCTTTAATGTTATCCCAGGATATGGGTTTGGATAGGGACATCAGCCAGCAACCAAACTGCTGTGGTGTAGTGCTTAAGAGCGGTGGACTCGTAATCTGGGGAACCGGGTTCGCGTCTCCGCTCCTCCACATGCAGCTGCTGGGTGATCTTGGGCTAGTCCCACTTCTCTGAAGTCTCTCAGCCCCACTCACCTCACAGAGTGTTTGTTGTGGGGGAGGAAGGGAAAGGAGAATGTTAGCCGCTTTGAGACTCCTTAGGGTAGTGATAAAGCGGGATATCAAATCCAAACTACTACTACTACTACTCCTCCTCCTCCTCCTCCTCCTCCTCCTCCTCCTCCTCCTCCTCCTCTTCTTCTTCTTCTTCTTCTTCTTCTTCTTCTTCTTCTTCATGAATGAATCTTTACTCCTTACCATGCACTGGGCCATAGCTGTCAACCGTCCCTTATTTGGCGGGAAACTCCATTATCCCAGAGCAGTGTCCCACTGCTGTCCCTTATTGATGATGTCCCTTAAATTTCCTGGGTTTCATGCTCGCCTGGCTTGGGAGGGAAGCAGCGGCTCGGGGTCCTCCGCCTTGAGAGAGCGTGCGCACGAGCTGCCGCGTCTCTGTCTCTCCCTTTTCCCCCTCAGGGGTGCGTCGTGAGGAGACAGGTGGCGGTGGGTGGGCAGGCAGCCCCTCTCTTGCAAGACTTCCACCGCACTGCCAGGGGAAGCCGGAGGGGCCAGTGGTGGTGGAGCCGAGGAGGCGGCCTGAGGGAGGAGGAAGAGGAGGGGATGGGGAGGTACGCAGAAGGACAGAGCTTCAGAGGCTGCAGCGCCGTCGCAACCGCCTCAAGCCGGGCTCGCAGGTGGCGTGGGCAAGAGTCTCTCTACCTCCCTCCCTCTCAGGCGGGGAAGGGCCGATGGAACTCCTCACGCCAGGACGATGGCAGCCCCAATGTGCTGCTTAGCATACCCTCCAACCAGTGCAGCATCTTAATGTAGTGATTTCCCCCTCGGCATCCCTTTCATTTGTCCATCCATAGTTCAAATTTTTACTACAAGTTTTCTGTCAATCCTACCAATGTATGTAACTCTTTACAATAGCTTTTCAAATAAATGATAAACTTTCCCCATTCTTTATTAAAGAGGACCTCTTCCTGGTTTCTAATTCTGCCTGTAAGCTTTGCCATCTCGACGTCGTTCATCAGTTTTGTCCACCACTCTTCTTTGGTCGGAGTCGTAGACCCTTAGGATCATCTAGTCCATCCCCCTGCAAAACATAGTCAGTTGCAGCCAAAGCAGCATGGCTCCATGAGTGCCGGATTTCTGTATAAGCTAAGCAAAATCCCTTATTTTGGCTGCTGATCCCTTATTTTTGAGGCTGCTGGTCCCTTATTTTCAAGTCTGTAAGTTGACAGTTATGCACTGGGCATAACAAAGTCAATGGGCAAAACTGAAGCCCTTCGTTGTGGGCACCCACAATCTTCAGTGCAAGATGGCACCTATGTTACCATGCAGATCTCTATAACCTGTAACCAGTAAATGTGTGGCAATTTTAAACCCCACCTTGTGTCTGTGTGCAGTTATTTGCTCCCACATACCACACTGTGTACCATAGACATTAAAGAAGTTAATGACAGTGATCACATGGATAAATCAAGTATCTGTATAGGGTTAACCATATATTTTTATTTTAAAAATAATAATTATATTTATTACGTTTAGACATACAACATGCAACAGTTACATAAATTGAGAATTAAAATAAAACAACAGTATATGTGCAAATAAACATTTCTGAATTTGTTAACAGTGTTTTGTTAAATATATATAGCATAATTATTACAGATATGAAATGATGTATAATAATGTGCATGCTTAGATTGTTAACAGTAAAAGGTATTTTGTATCAATAACAATTTTAATTTACAGTGGTACCTTGGTTTTCAAACGTAATCCTTTCTGGAAGACCGTTCGAGTTCTGAAACTTCGAAAACTGAGGCGCTAAGGGCAGTCCGCAGAAAATTAAGAAAAATAACATGTACACGCAACAGAAGGTGTGTTTGAAAACGGAAGCATTTACTTCTGGGTTTTCAGTATTCAAAAACCAAAATGTTCAACTTCCAAGATGTTCAAAAACCGAGGTACCACTGTACAGGGATTTATAGGAATTCATAGGGAGTAATTAAAATATATGCTTCATGCATTCCAAACTGTGCTGTTAACTATGGGTACTGTTCTTCCATATGTCTCATTATTCATATAATCAATAACATCACACCAAATTGCATAAAAATTGTCATGTTTCTTTGGGCCTTTTGCTCCTTTTAATTTTTGTGTCAGTTTTTCCAATAGTGCTGTTTACCAAATTGCATTGATCCAAAGTCAATAGTTCTAATTATTTCCATGACCTGGCAATGGTTGTTCTTGCAGTAGTTAATAGCTGTATTGTGCGTTCTTTATTTCTAATTTGCAACATATCCTGGAGTCATGGTATCTGTTTGCATTGTAATTAAATATATTTCTACAAATACATTTCCCCAAAGCCTTTCAAAACTGTGTATGATCTATCAAGACCTCAGGTTCTTCATAAGCATGTTTATGAGAATAGTTATTTGCATTTCTCAAATCAAAGGAAATGACACAGGCAGACAGTAAAAAACACACCCAGTTTTTCATAATAATCCCATTAATCATTGACAAGCTGAGGCAGTCATTTTGGAGGTTAATGTGGAGGGGATCTCACCAGAGTGGCAGTGAAAGAGACGGTTTCTTTTACTCTATTTCCTTTCTCATTCTCCCCTTTGCATGTTTATAATTAGAGCTGTGGAGACTCCTGCTGCCACAGCTTTAATTTTAAATGCTGAAGCGGAAACGATGACCCTCCACTGTCCTCACATGTAGCAGCTGTTTTTTTAAAAATATTTTAAAAGGAAAAAACATATCTTGGTGCCTCACTCTACCCAAGGCATGGCTCCCCTATTTGGGGAGTGAGGGAATCAAGCCCATTTTTAATGGCTGTTGCCAGTCAGGGATGGTGTTCTTAACAGAATGCCACAAAATGTTATGAAGGGGTGTCGTTTTGAAGGGATCTTGAAATGGTAGCCAGCTATATGATGAGTCCCCCCCCCCCCAAACTTTGCCCTTCTCGTCAGAGAAAGTCATATATAGAGTGGGGATGTAATGGCCATAGCATTAGTTGGTAGGTTTCTAGGATGGGTTTCCCATATTGTTCAACAAAAGCACATAACACACAATCGGGGGAATGTACAGTGAACTAGTGCATTGCATGAAGATTTTTGATTCAACACATTTCAGTACAAAAAAAATAACCAAAGCAGGCCTGAACGTTGTCTAAAGCATTTGGAGAGTATGTGGTAAGTGTTGACTGACAATTAACCGAAGAACCTTCAAGTGCTTAATACACTTCTAATATTTTGAGCATATCAGTGGTAGAATATGAGCATGCATTCATGTCTCGTATGAGGAACTTGGTATTCCTGTAATCATGTAGTGTGAGTTTTCGTTGGCCCTCCACTACAGGTTGAGCAAGAAGATTTTGTCAGATGGGCGATTGAGGAAGGGACAGTGCCATGCTGACAGCACTTTCCGTTTCTTCCTGTGGTGATGATTTACACACATCCACTGAGGAATTGCACACAATAGGACCCTCCCCTTTCCTGTGACAGTAAATTTATTTTCACTGTTTTTAATACTGATTTTTAAATTGTTTGGACCTACCCTGGACCGGCTACTGAAGAGCAGGTGAAAAGCTTAATAAGAACATAAACAAAACAAGGAGAATAGCTTTAAAAAGCATTTTTGAAGATATGTCATGTGTAACATTAAATCTGAATGTTCTTTGACTATCGTAACTCTTAACTGTACGTACAAATGTAATTGAGAACTACAGTGATTTCAACAAGTTTATGAGGAAAGGACATTGCCATGCTGACAGCACTTCCTCTTTCTTCCAGTACCTGAGGAATTACACACAACAGAACCCTCCCTTTTCCTGTGACAGTAAATTATTTTATGTGTTTTTAATACTGATTTGAAAAGCTGCTGAAAAGTCAGTAAACACTCCAAATAAACATCTGCACTTGAGTTTTACATATTTATGTACCAGACGGGAAAGTACAAAGCAGTGAGCAGTAGTTGAGTGATTACAACATAAACCCTCCTGTTCATTTGCTATCATCTCACTAGACTCAAGCCGATAATGTGATTTATTTAACAAGTATTTGTAATATATTTTCAATGAGATGTGCAACAAACTAATAGGGCAATAACCGGCTGATTTGCTAGGATCATCTTTCTTAAATATAGAAATGACTATACGAATATTCCATTGAGGGGAAAGTGACTGCTAATATTAATTTCTGTAAATAGAGCTGCTAGGATAGAGGTCCATCAATAGACAGCTGCTTTATACAGTGGTGGACCTACATTTTGGGGGCCCTGAAGCTTGAACTGTTATGGGGACCCCTTTGCAACTAGCAACAAGGTCTGGGTAACCCCTGTTATCTTCTTCAATGGGGCTGTTGCATGACAGATCACCACACCTTTACAACATATGTGCTACTGACTCTCAAATTTTAGGATAGTTGAAATATATACAACAACAAAATAATAAATTTGAGTCGTGCAACTCAAATTGGGTCAACTAGACCTCAAAATTTTAAGCAATGTGGACTAAAGTCGCTTCTGGTGGCCCTCTGGAATTAGGGGCCCTGAAACTAAGATTCATTAGTTTTATAGAAGATCTGCCCCTGGCTTTATACACTTCTCCAATTATTCCCTCTTCCCCAGGTGCCTTCCCATTTTTTAGAGTATAAATTATTACACAGATTTCACTCTCTATCAAGGTTTTATTGGAGCAAAGGAGGTAGAGACATTCCCCCAGCCCTCAAAATTTTTGAAGGCAAAGACTTCTCACAAATCTGTTATGGTGCACAAATATGGGAAACTCTTCAAAAAACAAATCTGGAAATTCTCCAGAATAAATATCTTCCTGCTCTTTTTGAGAACTCCAAGGGAACTGAGTCTTCCATGCTTTGTTTGGAAGGTGGTCTTTGTTCCGTGAAGGCTGGAGTATGTATCCTTGCCCTTCGCTATTGCATAGTCTCCAACTGCCCTGAAAATGCTGGAACTCTAACGAAAACCCTTAAGCCATTATTGTTTCTCATTTTGTCACACAGAGGTCTGAATTCCCACGGGGTCTTCACTTCAGTACAGCATTTCAACGTGTTACTGGAAGTTCTGATCTGTGCTTCACTCTAACACATTCTACCCCATTCAATATGGTAGCACTTCCTGTTGTTATGAAAACAAGATCTGGGTCACTTGAATGCCCCTAAGAAAGTCTTCCACCATTCCCCCATACCTCATTTGGTGGGTCGCCTATAAATAAAGCGGTGGGTGAGAGAGTGAAGGAGGCGGGGCCTTCCACGAGGCTGCTGTCTGGCTGTGAGGGGCGCTGAGGGGTTGTGGGTACTGACTAGCAGTCATTACGGTTGCTTGGTTCTGGCCTGCTTTGTTCAGCCGCTGCATTTGCAGTAAAAGCTGAAGGATGTCTGAAGTTCCATCTTTGAGTGCCGAGGTGGTGACCCTGTGGGGGAAAGTGGCTGTGCTGGAGGCAGAGCCATCTGAACTGGGAGAAGAAGCTATGCCTCAAAGGTCAGGGGGATAAGGCCCATTTGAGTAATTTCTGCTTTCAAGGAGATACTGAATTTTAACATTAGAGTGGTCCCATCTTGGAATCAAGAAATGCTACAAGTTATTGAGCGAATACGGCCACTCTTTGGACATTCTGAATTTGTTAGGCTTTGAGATGGCATCTCACCACATGAAATCTCACATTTCAAAGTATGGTTTTTGTGCTGATCACACTTTTGCCTGGCTGTCTAAATGTGCCGCTTTGTATGCCAAGCTTCCCATTTAGACTCCATGCCCGCACTATGTAACCAGCATCACGAATATCAAATGAAGAAAAGACTTTGCAGCTCTGCGGCTTCAGTCAATCCACTCTGCCATAGTTGAAGGACACTGTTGCTATGAAGAGAAAGTTTGCTCATATGGAGGTAATGTGCCTGAAGACTTACCCAAAGACTTAGTGGTTTGCCTTAATCTACATAAATTTAAGAGCAGTCTTGTTTAAAGATTTAAATCTCCATATAGAGAGATCAATTGGATACTGAATTAACTTTTTCTTGGGGGATGAGTCCCCTATACCTCTAAAAAAAGTGACCTGTTTTGCCTTTAGAGCAGCAATTTTAAGGAGAAACATTTGTGGAGATGATAAGTTCTTCAGGGGAGCAAACTCTTTTCTGGGCAAATGTTTGGTTTAAATAATTGTTTTAACTGTGTAATGTATTCTTTTCTATGTTCATTCTGTTTTATGTATTTTTCTTTTTTTATAATGGCTTCAGCTAGACAAAATAAAGTAATAATAATGATGATTTTTGAATTGTTGCAACTCACCCTGGGCCTGCTGCTGAAGGGCAGGTAAAAAATATAATAAGAACATCAGCACAATGAGGGAAATATATTTGAAAAGCATTTTTGAAGGTATGTCACATGTTACATTAGATCTGAATAATAGCTGACTTCATTTACTATAACTATCTGTAGTTACAAATTGAAGATTACAGCAATATCAGGCTTATTGCAATATTAGGCTTATTGCACTAATGCAAGTTTGCAAATACTTGGTTGGTTGGATAAACCACATCCTAAAAAGAATAACTTGAAACAACACCATCCTACTTCCTATTTTCCAACAATAAGCACTGTTTTCATTATTGCTTTGTAGAGAGATTATCAGGCTGAGAACAAGCACATCAGGGAGTGTAATGTGCTTAGATGTGAGTTAAGGTATTTGGGGAGAGTAGTTAATCTGATCCAAGGCTCAGCTCTGAAGGACTTGAAGGAATAACCAAGTACTTCTGAGCACGTGCAGAGGGATTTCCCTTCACTGCTGAATAACCAGAACCTTTTCAAAGAACTGAAGGTACATCTGACCTTATTGGAGTTTGTGGAAGGTTTGAATTCTACACTACTTTTGTGTGTTTACTAGAGTTGGTCCTAACAGTGCTGGATAAGCAATTAATGGTCTGCTTCCAGCAGCAAAACCTTTTGGGCTGACCCTGATTCTCATATTATGGAAAGGTGTTGGGCCAGCTTTGTTAACAGTCAAGCGTTTTGCTGTGGGTTTCAGATTTCAAGAGCAGACTCTCTCACTGAAGTCAGAACTGTGTACTGCACTAGAGATTATGGTGAAAACACCTCTCATCTTGACTCCAGCTCTACACAGCTAGAAGACTGGAAGCTAAGGTTGATGTCTTAACAGACTCCATGATCAGTAATGATGTGCAATGTCACAAATTGTGCTTTCTTATGACTCCATGTACCCACAAATTTCCTTGGTCCATCTGCCTAAATCCAAATGTGGAGGGTGAAATGTCTGTGACCGGTATAGATACCCTATGTTGTTTTTTATCCTGCATTGACTTATGACATGTTGATGGTCCTAATGAAAGATTATCCTTGGCTCTCCAGGCATCACTTTTATAAGCTATAGGATTGTGAGGCTTATCATGGCAAGGGTGTTATTTTTGTTTGCCAATTGCCTTAACTAAAGGGTACTCCGTGTCCCTTTAATATTTTAGGAAATTGAGGCTGAAATTTTCATCCCCCCACCCCAAATGGGTTGCATTTTGCAGACATCTCAGCTATGGCAACAGATCCAGTGATCAAGTCTAATGGAACAGTAGTGTTGATTCCCTCTGATGGTGCTATCCAAGCAGGTCAGGATTTCCCTGGACTTCAACCAGCAGGGACAGTGCAATGTATAGAAAATGTAGGCCAACAGCCTGGAGGGTCCAACAACGAACAGATTCAAGAAGATTTGTTGAAGAAACTCCATAAAATAGAGATCAAGACTCTGGGGGTAAGTTTCTTTGATATGTTCAGGTCCATGGAATGGTGGTACTTTCCTGCCAAGAGTGTAGGAAGGACTAAATTGATTCACGGGGGTATCTTACCAGGGTACTACCAGACAAAGATTCAACCAGATTATCCTCTGGTCCAATGTGACTTTGTTTGTTATATTTCAATACTTTCGGCCCTCACTAACTGACTGGCCAACTGACTCAAACATACAGAGGAACAGTGAAATTTTCAGGGTAATTCCTGATGAGATTGGGTTCTGAAAACTGATAGTCCAAGGCACCCATTATATTCACCGTGTGAAAGTTGTATCTGTCGAGTTTTCTAGGCCAAGAGAGAGTTGGAGTTGATAGAAAGAACATCTGGAGGTTTCTCGTATCTCTCTTGTTATCTGTCTTTATGCCTCTTCTTAGCAGGAGTGGGGAGGGAGAAGAGCAGAGCAAATCTTCAATCCCATGGTAGAGTTGCGATATTTCAAAAAGTGAAAATCCAAAGCTTTTTTTGGCAAAGTTGTTGAGCTTTTTGAGGGCCGAATCTGGACGTATGGCAGCCCTGACCCATGGACACTTACTTACTCAGCAGCAGGGATTTCCAGTGGTGGCCCCAGGCTTCAGAAACTTCTTACACGTTGGCATCCAGAAGACCACCACAATCACACCTTTTTGGAAAGTTGTTTTAAGCAGCTTTTAGAGGGGATTTCTTACTTTTCCTCTTTTTTTATTAATAAAACGTGCTTCAGAGCAAGTGTGTTTAAATTGTGGTTCTTGAGAGGCTGTTGGACCCCAATTCCTACCATACTTGACCATTGACCATGGGGGCTGATGGGCGTTGGGGACCAGCAATATCTGAAGAGCAGCAGAATTTTTATAGAATACTTGGGAGTTTCAAGGATGTTGTTTTGTTCTCTCACAGTTGATGTACCAGTACTCTTGTTTTAATATGTAAGCCACCTTGGAGGGGAATGTTTGATCTTGTCTGTACTTTTTTCTCACAGGCCATCCAGATCATGCTGGGACTGATCTACATTAGCTTGGGGACAATTGTAATTGTTCATTTTCGTCGATACTACAAACTTTTCACTTCTATTACAGGCTATCCATTCTGGAGTGGAATATTTGTAAGTATTACGCACCTTTGAGAATGAAGTTTGTTTCAGTGCCCATGGTTCCGTGACTTTGAACCTTGAGGAAGAGATCTACATCAGAATGGCTATTCAGCATTTGGCTTTTTGGGTGCAGATGCCTAACAGCAGGGAAAATAAGCCACTGTCACCCTTTGCTTTGTTTCTGCAAAATGGAATTGCCATAGAATTATTATGAAGCGAAAGGAAAGGAAATAATGTGTCATGCCCTGAGTTCTAAAAAAAAATGACAGAAATGCATGTATATGTGCAGACCTCCCCCCCCCCCCATCCCATGCGGCTCCCGGCAGTACAGGCTCGATTCACACCCCCCCCCCCCCAGCTGGACACCTACCTCTGCCAGTTAACCAGTCCCAGCTGGGGAGGCGTTGCCAGGAGACAGTTGGCCAGGTAAGGGGAGGGACCGCCCTGTCCACACCCACTATTGTGGGTGGAACTTACCTGGGAGTTTTCAGTCGGCTCCAGAGCTTCTCCCACCCCGCCCTCCCTCAGTTAAGGCTTCTTTTGCAGGTTAACCTCTTCTTCACAGGTACACAGGCACTGCTAAAGGAATTTTCCTGCATTGGCAGGTTTTGCCTTCCCCGTATCAAAATGTCACAACTTTGGCGGTTTCAGGCCTTGGGCTGAATCCTTTAGTCTATCTTTCCTAAATGAGGGGGGGCATGAAATGATGACCCACGCCCCCCCCTGCGGTGGCAATCCCAGGGTTCCCCATTAAAGGGGTTGTTTTGAGGGGAGGCATAGGCCATACGCCAATAGGTTGTCATTGCTCTCCCCTGCTATGGCGGTGAAATGGAGGGCAGGCTCTCTGCTTGAACAGACGTTCTCCAGAGCCAGCCCAATCCCCACACATTCTGGATAATGCTAATGTTCCCCAGATCCCTGGCCAGGGGAGGGGTAAACACCCAATGCCTAAGCCAAGGTCTCCCTACATTTGAAGCTTTAAGAAAGTTGTGGCCAAATTTACCGGTAAATCCCATAGCATGTTGTCTTGAGTCATTATTCCACTTGGGTGTCGCCCGGGGTTGGGCGGCCTCCGCCTGTCCGCACAATATACTATCACTTGACATCACTCCCATTATGCCATAGTTCTATGTAGTTGGAAGTAGATTGATTTTCCTGCAATTTTAAGTGAACTGCAGCAAAATGCATTTTCTTATTTTTCTTTTGGATAGTTCGTTTTTTCTGGATCACTGTCTGTGGCAGCTGAGAAATACCCAAACAAAGCCTTGGTGAGATGTAGAATGTTTTCTCTTTCTTCTTCCCTTCTTCTCCATCCTTACTCTTGATTCCATGAACCTTTATCCCAAGGGGGTGGGGGGGTAGGGTATTGGGAATCTGGAAACACGGGACAGATGCTTTATTCCCTGGACACCAGGTTACTTATAAGACAGAAGGGTCTATTGGCTTGGCCTTTGCTGCTCTGCAGTGTGAACTAGATAATGTCCACAGAGGAATAGTACAGCTCACCAGCAAATCAGGTTAGGAATCAAGGGTAGAGGGTGTGCTGAATTTAAGGCAGTTAAGTTTCTTGTTGGTAAACTCATTCTCTCTCTCTCTCTCTCTCTCTCTCTCTCTCTCTCTCTCTCTCTCTCTCTGTCTCTCTCAGGTTATGTCCAGTGTGAGAATGAACATCACAAGTGCTATAATGGCCACGATTGGCATCATTCTATATGCAATGGAGATAGATATAAATAATAAAAGAGATTATAGTGATTCTGAAGGCTTTTTTCTGCAGGTAAGTTAACAAGCAAATACAAGTATGAAAAACATTGACTTTACAGGCAACATCCAGTAATGAGAGCGTGTGTCAATGGGAAAGACTCATGCACCTACCTTGAGCTTCGCTTCCTGTTTTCAAAGCACAGGTTCCTACAGCAAAGGAGACCAGCCACTGCTTAGTTTGAAAGACAGCTTGTCTCTGAGGCAGTGGGGAGTACTGTGGAGAAAACAGCAAGTAAAGTTGAAACTGCCTGTGTGGTTCTTTTGACCATGCATGTCCTTTCTTTGCATTTTGGGTTGTGCCTTTAGAAATGTGGAATTCTGGCAAACTTGTGAGTCTGGAAGAAATTTCTGCACTTTCAGCACATCAGATATTTGTTCTATTTCAGCTAAGAGTCAATGGATTAACTTATAGGTAAAGGTAAAGGTACCCCCTGACTGTTAGTTCCAGTCGCAGACGACTCTGGGGTTGCGCGCTCATCTCGCTCTATAGGCTGAGTGAGCCAGCGTTTGTCTGCAGACAGCTTCCGGGTCATGTGGCCGGCATGACTAAGCCGCTTCTGCTGAACCAGAGCAGCGCACGGAAACGCCGTTTACCTTCCTGCTGGAGCAGTACCTATTTATCTACTTGCACTTTGACGTGCTTTCAGACTGCTAGGTTGGCAGGAGCAGGGACTGAGCAACGGGAGCTCACCCCATCACGGGGATTCGAACCGCCGACCTTCTGATAGGCAAGCCCTAGGCTCTGTGGTTCAACCCACAGTGCTAGCATTGAGTGCAACTCCAGTTATCAGAACCATCACATGGTTGAATGCCATTGTTGGGTGCCTTGGTATATTAAAGCCATGTTTTCTTGCATTTATTAGTCTATAACACCTGATACTTTACAGCGTAACCCCAACTGTGTTTGGTGGAGCATAGATCTCCAAACCAACTATTGTAATGGGATTCAAAGGCACCTCTTGAATGGGCCATTGCTCAGGCATTTGTCACCTTTGTGCAAGGGATGTGGGACAGGTTTGGCCAAGGTGTGGCCTTCCAGATGTCCTTGGACTCCAATTCCCATCAGCCCCACTCTGCATGCCCAACAGTAAAGCTGTGAGGGGAGGTGTCATCCAGCAACATCCAGTGGACCAAAGGTTAGCCAACCCGATACAACTGAAGGATGGCAAAGATGTACGCAATGAAGAGTACTACTGACATTGTTAGTAGGGGGTGAAGGAAAGAATCGTGTACACTGGTGTTCACATGCCATTTCAACAGAGAATGCAATTGTGCTTGTCCTTCAAAGCTATGATGGACTCCTTCCATTTAATCTGGTTCTGAAATAATGGTGTGACATGTGTAGTTCGCTACACTGTTCTGCAGGATGCTAGTCATCAGCAGGCCCTTGGGTTTTAAAAGCATTTGAGGCAAATGCCAAGGGAGGGTTGCTATGTGAGGGTACTCTCCCATGGGCTCCTTAGATTGCTCTTGCCTTTAGTGGATCCATAACACAGTCAAAGCTCAGTTGTCAAATCTGAGGTTTGGCTGTACAGCTGATTTAACAATGTAGTACAATGTAATACGATGTGATGCAGTGTAAAATGAATCAACAAGAATGTGTCGTATTCCAAATTAAGAGCCTTCACATGTTTTTCGCTTCATGTGTGTGTTCCAAGTATAGCAGACTATCAAATCTTGTCAGGTGTGCGTTTGCCGCTTTAATCAAACAGATCACAGTGGTCACCACCTCACTGTCCCCAACTGTTCCCAAGCTGCTTTTTAAGAGTAGGTTGTAGGGCAGGACGTAATTCAATGCTACAGCTGGACAAATTTGTAGGAGGGACAAGTACATAATGCAATTCATGGTTCTCTGCTGTGTAGTCTGCAGGTACTGCTCTCACTGTCCTTCTCCTCCTGCTCACCATGCTGGAGTTAGCCATCACTGTTTCCTTAGCACATCTTGGGATGAAGGCAGCCAGCAGCGACATGGTAAGCATTTCAATATCTTTTTTCAAGTTTTAAGAGGAACATTCTTAAAGGTCCAAGGAGAAAATGGTACAGAGAGTTTATTTATTTGTGGATATGAATAGCCTCCTTCAATCTATAGGGGTATTCCGTCATAGATGCTGGGTCTGGATCCTGAGTCTATTGCAGCCTAGAACAGCTTTCTTCAACACTGGGCCCCCAGATGTTGTTGAATTTTGACTCTCATCATCCATGGCCACAGGCTATTTTGAGGACATTTTGTGTCTTGTTCAAGCAACTCATTTATTCTGCACTTATTTCTCATTTCCCAAGAGTAGACGGCAAGTCTTCTCTCAAGGTTACCCTTCTTGTTCATAAGATTATAGTTTCTCCTCAACTGAAATCAACAATTTTGTACATGGGGAGGTGTGATTCTCTATGAGAAGATGCGTTCATTTCAGTTTTGATTTCTGAATCAGTCCCCATTAGGTGTGGGAGAGAAGTTTGGTTTGGTTCATATTTTAATGTGAACCTTCCTAACTCACACTTCATGAAAGCCCTGGGCTGCAGTGCTATTTTTCTAGAAAAAGAGGTGCCGGAACTCACCATGAACGGCAACCTTGTCCTTTTATAATGACAATGGTGCCCAACTGAGAGGTGCTATTTTTCAAAATTTGTAGATCTCTAAGTGTTATGTAGTTCTCCTACCAAAATAATGTGAATATTAATGGGATGTGCATATGAAAAGGCATATGAAAATTATATACAAACATGCATTATATGAGCACTAATTGCTTGCAAAAATGTTCTTATAAGGGTAAATGCACAATAAAATGCTGAGGGCCTTTTTAAAACAAATTGGTACCTTGTTTGGAAATGTGCAGGGACAGCCAACATGGTGCCTCAGATATTTTTGGACTCCGCATCAACCTGACAATTGGTCATGTTTGCTGGGACTGGTGGGAGTTCGAGCTCCTGGTCCAGTGTGACCAGAATTGGTTCTCCAGTTTTTTTAGCACTGCTACCTGTAATATTTCTAACTGGATTGAATCTAAGACCTTTTCTAGATTCAAAATATGTGTGGTACCACTGACCCCCCTCTTATTAGCTAATAGGAACTATATTGTAACCTCAGTCAGACCCTAGATGCTGTTAAAATGATGCATAACTTAATTATTAGGACACAAAGCATCACTTAATTATTAGGACACATAGCATCACAATTGCCTTCCAATCATGCCGTAACATAGTTTTAAAAATTGTTCAGCATAATCAAGCCGGCTCAGGCCCTTAGCAGTAAGAATCCTTTGGATTATTCCAACATGTTTGGTCATTCAGTCATTAAAGAAGGGAGACCAGTAAGAGTTCTAACACACTGGAAGAATTAAGGGAAATTGTTTTAATAAATATTGCTGTGGTGAATATTGCAGTGATGAATATTGCAGGAAATGATGCTAGGATGAAAACAAAGATGATAACAATGAATAAATTTCATATGTATTATTTTACTGTTGTTAGCCACTCTGAGCCCAGCTTTGGCTGGGGAGGGAGGGATATAAATAAAAAATTATTTATTTATTTATTTATTTATTTATTTAATTATTGTTGTATAGTAAATTAATTTTGTGTGTCTCTCAGGCCACAACTGTATCGCCATCTCCTGTCTTCAAACAAGATGTAAGTCCCACAGAAGGCAATCCTGATCCTCCAGCCAATAACAACAACGCGTAGTCTTCCCACAAACCCTTGTGAAGAGGCTAAGATAGAGGTTTTCATTGCTATCTCACTAACAACCCAGCAATCTCAAAAATACAACATTACCAATTTCTTAACATTCTTTGTCATCTGCCCATCTAGGCTATGTGCTGTGGCTGCATCTTTGGTATAGGATATTGACAGGGAGAGTAGAACTCCCGAATGGAAGGGACAGACCCCTGAGCCCCGACTTGGGTTCTGCTTACTTCAGGACAGGCATATCCTTCCCTTCTCTCTTTCACTTTACTTTTAGTGCACGGCTGTGGCAAATGGCTGCACCTGCCCTTCAGGCTTTCGGATTGTTTTGGATCCTTTTATTCTCCTAATTAAGGTCTGTGTGCTGTATGATTTGCTGCATGCTTAAATTTGTAACCTTGCTATCTGAAATAGCACCCATATACTAATGTCACTTTCATTTCATGTAATAAACCAATCTTCCTTTATTCCTCTGATGTGTGAACGCCTTATTGGGCATAAGATCAAGGGCAGAAATACATGTTCATAATGCACACACGTCTTAACTCCAGCAAAAGATTCTAAGCCGCTTGGAAATGTGGTGGACACACATGTAGGTTCAGATGTATACCTCATAAAGGTAAAGGTAAAGGGACCCCTGTTAGGTCCAGTCGCGGACGACTCTGGGGTTGCGGCGCTCATTTTGCTTTATTGCCCGAGGGAGCCAGCGTACAGCTTCCAGGTTATGTGGCCAACAGGACTAAGCTGCTTCTGGTGAACCAGAGCAGCACACGGAAACGCCGTTTACCTTCCTGCTGGAGTGGTACCTATTTATCTACTTGCACTTCGTGCTTTCAAACTGCTAGGTTGGCAGGAGCAGGGACCGAGCAACAGGAACTCACCCTGTCGCGGGGTTTTGAACCACTGACCTTCTGATTGGCAAGCCCTAGGCTCAGTGGTTTAACCCACAGTACCACCCGTGTCCCATAGTGACATGTAAAACCTTCTTTTCTGTGTTTAGGGAACAATCCCTTCCAGAACATGTGAAGTGCAAAATAGTAAAAGAGGATATGCTATTGAAGACAGCAGCTATTACTGTTTAGAGTTGTTTATTAAAAGCTACGATAATTATTTTTAGTCATTCCGTTTCTAATCTGCTTTATATTTTTAAGGGAGGGGGAATCTCAGAGTGGTTTGCAACCTGTATTAAAACATCAAATAAAACAATCCAGAACAAAACATGACAGAAAAAGTCAAATATGTGTATACATTTGAAGTAACAGGAACCTAAAATGTTGTCATAAAGACTTCAAAGTAAAACATTACAAAGGTCAACTACAGAAGGCACATATAACCCCAGAAGAAACATTACTAGATATGATATGCATAGCAGCAGATGTCTAGAAACAGTAAAAGAACTTCCTTATGTTGCAATATTGTACAAAGTATATCTACTGCATAGCTTATCTCTCCCTCATCCCCATCCCTTGATAAACATGAAGGACACCTTGGGTCAAAATCTAAACTCCAAGTCCTACCCTTGGACTGGGGGTTTTCCACAGGAAATTGGTGTGTTTCCTGTATTGTTTGTTTTCACTCTTCAGCTTTCTCCAGCCAGTGAATAATAAAGTGTCTGTGTACTGTCTTCCTGTACTGGGCTGAAAACACGTATAAGCAGCAGGATGTTCTCTTATTTGTGGGTTATCTGTGAAACTGAGAAACAAACACAAATGTTCAAATTAGCAGGCAAGCACATTACACAATCTGCTTTTTTTCAAAGGTATCCTAGGAACTGTTTCTGTTTCTACGACTGAATGAACAATTAACCAATGCAATACAATCACATGGGTTATGTTCTGGGGATGGCTTGTAAAGGCAGAAAGGTCAACCCAGCACAAGCAGCCTTACCTTTTTGGAGCCATGCACCAAACAGGCCTTGTCCCCCCCCACCCCCAAGCTTATCAGGTTCTGGGGTGCTCTTTGAGATTTTGTGGGGTCATTCAAGTTCCTGCGAGATCTTGCGAGAGCATCCCAGAGCCTGGTAAGCAAGGCAGAGACTTTAAAAGCTCTTACCGTGCCAGGAAAACCTGTGCAAAATAGCTTTAATTTGTGTGATTGATTTAATTTAATTTATATGATTTAATTCAACTTAATTTGTATGATTTAATTCAACCTGTATGAATAATTTAATATAATATTTGTTATTATGCCTTTAATTTGTGTGATTTCAACCGGACAGCCTTCAATTGCATAAAGTTGAAATTGCAGATGTTAAATGCACATAAGTTGCGATTTTACTGTACAAGTTATACAAAACAGTCAAGTGAGGCATTTTCCATCAGAGAGCAACTCTGAACACAGAACATTGAGTAATAGGCATGTTCAAGTTTTTATCCAAGCACACAAATACTCCAAGCGAAGACAGGGGCGATCCCCCCCCCCCCCAAAGCAAGCAAGTCCTTAAGAAAATTCAGCAGCATTTAGCATGAATTTCTGGGTATTCAGTTTTGCCCAATTTACACAAATTTGCAAAGCACAACTTCCCCAAATACAAGGCATTTGTGCGTGCTTTCACTAATTTGTGGGGGGGTTTTCACACCTTACACCAGTACATGCATTTTGTACACATTACGTGACTGGAGAACTGCATTACAAAATTCAGAGATGCACACATTTCAAAGGCTTGCATGTTTCAGATCGCATGGTGTTTTGGAAAAGGCAGATTAAGTAGATTTGCCTATACATGCAAAGTGAACCACATTTCTACCTCATCACTTCCAATCATACTTTGCAACAATGATACTATAGCCGAGGCAGCTTCAGCTTTTTTCCAGATTTTGTTTAGGGCAGCAACGGGTTACCTGTCTTTTGGCTATGCTATAAAATAGTCTCAGAAATAAACTATGCTGTCCCCTTGACAAAGTGTGATGTCTCCTCCTACCTACAAATATATTACCCTCCATTCATTCTGTCTATCTAAAGTAGTTCAATAACCTAGGACATCTGCTGGTTAAGTCTGATGCTGATTACTTCCTGGTGAGATTTCTGGCACACTGAGAGACTGAGAAAGAGTGAAGGAAGCAGGGCAACGTAAGTACATTTAGAGGTAATTAACTTTATTTGGGGCTGGTGCTTAATTGATCCAAGACACATCTTTGTAAAGGATACTGGTGTCCTCTCAAAGAGTCGCAGAGGGCTTTCCCCTTACTTTAATAACCGGAACCCATTTTAAGGGCAGGTGGCATGGGAATCCTGAAGTCTTTTACATAAGGAAGTGCCATCTGGCATAGGATTCCCTTTCTCTCCAATCTGGAGGCTTACTTGGACTTCCTAGACTGGGAATCAACCTCCTGATGATCGCTATTATCCTGATAATCAGGACCCCCTGATTGTTGGGACCGATGTGGGTGAGTTTCTCATCAGTGGCACCTGGACAGTCCACCCAGAATCAACAACCACCTTACCACTGGTGGTAGCCCAAGAGCCCCTTCTCCACCAGGGCCCACTACCAGAGGACCCCTTCTGTCATGGCATCTGGCTGAGATGGCTTTGCAACAGGCATTATGTGTATTTTGTGTGTATTTTATGGAACTGAAGAGAGCGAAGAACTATGAATCACAGGGAGAGTGTGTGTATGAACTTAAGAGTGCTTAGTTTGTTTTTTTAGTTGTTATTTTGTTAATGTTGTTCATATTGCTTACAATATTAGATTAAAAATGCTGCCTTGCTTTGTTAATCATATAATAGTACTTGCGATATTTAGCTTTTATTAGTTGTTGCTTTGTAAACAGTGTTTTATAAATTGTACAGTCATACCTCAGGTTGAAGTCACTTCAGGTTGAGCGTTTTCAGGTTACGCTCCTCAGCGACCTGGAAGTAACAGAACGCGTTACTTCCGGGTTTTGCCGCTCTTGCATGCGAAGGCACTCAAAATGACGTCACGCGCATGCGCAGAAGCGGCGAATCGCAACCCACGCACACGCAGATGTGCAGTCGCAGGGTGCATTCACTTCAAGATGCGAACGGGGCTCCGGAATGGATCCTGTTCGCCTCCAGAGGTACCACTGTAATTGTTTCACTGATTATTTGTTAATTATTCTATATGGTTTATGTTGTATTTGTGATGTTGGATTACTTTATGTCATGTTATTTTTATTCATTACTGGAGCCCATGAGCAGCTGGAGGCTGCCATAAGCAACATTATTATACCAATGCTTTATGCATTCCTTGAGGAACGGGGCCAGATCTGGATGCAAGCAGAGAAGGAATCGGTCCCTGCAATGGTGATGTGCAAAAGAACTAAGCCATGTTCCTACAATGCAAAGCCTATGGAAGGAACTACCTACTGAAGGAACCTTAGGCACCTGAGGAGAACTCATGCTTCAGCTGTGCTGCAGCCTGACTACTCTTCACGAGAGCCTTCAGTGGAACATCACCCTGACAATGTCAGCAGGAGGGACCTCTGCCTGAACTAGAGGAAAAGCAAAGGACCACACGGACTCTGAGGACATATGCCAGCAAAGTATCATGACTTCATTATGGGTTGGTGGTAAAGGCTTCACTTCCCATCAGTGAGTTGAGCACTTGTAATATCTGACTTCACAATATTCAGAGCCTGGGCCCATTGACTTGTTGGTTTATGTCTGGGAAATGTTTGGGTTGAGAAAGGGGATGTGGTACATAGCGTGTAAAAGGAGATTAATCTTTGGAGCTTGGGTCTAGTGACACGTTGGTTTATTTCTGGGAATTGTTTGGGTTGAGAAAGGGAATCTTGTACACAGCATGTAAAAGAAGACTGATTGCAACTGTGGCTCCTTCTATGACTCAGTGTGTGGGATTAATGGTGTACGTGTTTCATCTGGCCTCAGATCTTGTCCTGTTTATCATCTGCTTAAGGAAGCAACTATTTGGTAGTTCTCTTGGTGCAGGGGGAACGGGGCGGTGTAACACTGCTTGAGTCAATGTACAAGGGACTCTCTTAAAATTATTACACTCTCCACTGGCTCTACTGAAAGACCAGCAACGACTGGCCCCTCTATAATTTTTTCCATTCCTGCTGTTATCGGTAAGACCTCTATGACAAAGAATTGGTGCTTTCTCAGCCCTTTTCTTTTTTGGGTTGTGCCTTTCAGATTGTTGGTCTGAGGGGAGGGATTGTCTTCTCAGAAGCCGAACAGGCCATTTGTGCTATTCCCACATGGTTTTATCAAACATGTGAGGGGTTCATGGAAACAGATGGACGGGCCATAGCTCAGTGGAACTTCCTCTTTCTATGTGTAGGGGAAAGTTTGTTATATTTGTCCAAATCTGAGAGAAGGTTGTTTGCTATTTTGATTTGTTTTTGTTGCTTGGTTTTTGCAGACATTTCAGCTATGACAACAGATCCAGTGAGAAGACAAAATGGAATAATAGCGTTCATTCTTCCAAATGGAGCCGACATAATTCAGGCAGGCCAGGGGATCCATGCTACCATGGGGCAACAACCAGGAGTGGCACAATATATAGACGAGCAGCTTGGAAGCAACCAACCTGAGCGGAAGCGTTGGGTGAGGGAACTGGAGAAGAACGTAAAAGTAGAGGCTAAGACTTTAGGGGTAAGTGCAGATGCCATCTGCTCTTGTTTCTGTCCCTGGTGATTTCAATGGTCACCAGGAGCAATTGTCAGTTCAACACTTCAAATATGCAACAGGCAGAGCTCTCATATCATGAGCCAGTGTGGTGTAGTGGTTAGAGCATTGGACTAAAGCTAAGGAGCCCCAGATTGAACCCCCTCACTTGGCCATAGAGTTCAGTCACCATTTCTCAGCCTAAACTACTTGACAGGGTTGCTGTGGGGAGAAGATGGAGGAGCAGGGAGAGTCAGGGAGAGCCTAGAGAGAAGCACTTTTCTGGTGCTGAATGCCCATGTACAGGGAATGAATGAGGGACAGCCTACCCTTAACGATATGTTTTTAGGGAAACTCCAAGGATTTTCCTCCTGAGAGCCCCAGGTATACAATGTACCTGCATACCTACTAGTTTGGAGGCAAAACAAGACAACCCTCAATTAAGGAAGTGCTTTCTGCATTCTCAATTTTGTCTCCAGGAATGAGGAAGGACATTAAGTTTGTAAATTAAAAGAAAAAACAGGTGTGTGTTTTTAAGCACTAAGAAAGTATGGCAAGGTCCTGTGAACTTCTAGGACCCATGGAGCACTGAGGGAAGTGGAGCCAGAGAATGTTGAGATTATCAACTGAAAAAATGGAGGAAATGGCTGGCTTGAGCCAATAGCAGAGTCAGGGAGGGTTAAGATCTCTTGTGCCCACCTTCCAAACTACTGCAGTTGGTGGGCTTTTAAGCAGGTCCTCTGTAGTTGTGCTGTCCCACCTCCAGCCCGAGGAACCTTCAGAAGGGAATTGCTGCCATGGACATTACGTGCAAGTGCATTTTAATGAGCAGAACAGAGTGAAAGATTATGACTCATGGGGGTGTGGAAAGTGTGTGTATGAACTTAAAAGTGCTTAGTTTATTTTTTTAGTTGCCAAAAGAAGCTTCAACCCATCTTCAAAGCCAGACTCACACAAAGCTCATTAGAGCAGCCCATTCTGGGGGTAATCAGGGCATAAGGAACTGAGGGAAGATCTACAGACCTATAAAGGCTTACTGCAGGCACACCAATCTAAGCACTGTCTTTTGTAAAGCCAGGTTGTAGAAAGTTATGTGTTGTTTCTCTTTGGTGACTGGGTTGAACTCATTTGTCACTTTTTGTATTTCATCTGTATCAGGATTAGGAATGATCTATCTCTCAATTTTTGTTCTCTCGGTTTCTTATTTTCCAGTCTTAAATTCTGTTCTCGCTATTTCTGAAGCAATTTGTGATTTTTTTAATCTTAAAAAATCCATGAAAATTGTGAATTGTATGCTGTTTTGACTAATGCACACATTTTGACTGATGTACATATTTTTGCAAGTCTCCTCATGTATAATACATTTGTGTGTGTTGTTTTCACTGATATGTTCATTTTATACACACCCCTTCTTCCAATATATGCATTTTTGTAAACATTATTTGATTGGAGGACTGCATTGCAAAATTCAGAGAAGTGTTTCGATGCCCATGTTGTTTCAGAAAGTGCATTTAAAGCAGTTTCACCTTTAAATATGAACTTAATCAAATTCCTATATCCCAATCCCTCAGATTGAAAATTGGGTGTTCACATTTCTAGGCTCAAATCTGGTTAAGGAGAGATCCTCTTTTACTTTTGCAGTGATCAAAATACCTCATCTAGCTTTTGTTCAGGTGATATTTCTGGACTGTGCCAAAGAGTAAGCGCATATCAGATTTATTGGTTTCCATTAAATATTAATGCACAGTATTGTCAGGATTCATGCCCAAGGCAGCTAGTAATGATAAGAAATGAAAAAATAAAAATAAAACAGTGAAATGAAAATAGTAGCAAAAACTATCATTCTATATTTCCAGGTCTCTAGGAACAGTTTAAAAATAATATTGTTTGTGTATTTTCTTCCTACAGGCCATCCAGATCATGATTGGATTGATACAAATTGGCTTTGGGGTAGTCTCATTTTTTCTTGTGGACTCATTCTATGCCCCTTTGGTCAATGTGTCATATTTTCCATGCTGGGGTGGAATATTTGTAAGTATCGTGTTCTTTGCCTCGCATTTAAGAATCCAGCATGCTAAACTCTGGGACTTGGCAATTTTCAAAAACATTTCCTCATGTGTTCAAGTAAGGAGGCAGGTGGTGAAAGTTAACATAAAAGAATAGGAGCCCTTTGGATTATTTTGAAATGCCAGAACATTATTAGGGGTAATCTCTTTCCTTTGCTGTAATGCATTTGAGAGGTTTTTCTCTATTTAAGGTGTTTATATGCTACTTAATATTCAACATTTCTGAGAGGTGTACTTAACATTTTTTAAATAAAATCATTGAAAGAATAAGAATTGAATAGTAACAAAAAACTTTTTTTCTTTTTATCCTTGTTCTCTTTCTTGTCTTGTTAAGGCTACATGTTTCTAGTGGATTTTATTATGTTTTTTTTAGTGAAGGTTTTGGTCATGGTCGTATATACTAACAGCAACCTCAATTCTACAAGTCAGTGATGCAGATCTAGAAATGTTTGAATTGGTTCTGGAAAATGTTCTGAGGCAAACTGGGGTAATCTGCATTGGAAAATTTCCAGTTCCGAACAGATGCTTGAGATCTAATTTAGCATGCTGATTTTACAGTTGCTTAATAAACAAAACTGAACACTGTATTCTCTTGCATGTATAAAGAAGGGCCACATCTCAGTGTCAGAGCATCTGCTTTGCTTGCAGAAGATGCCAGATTTCAGTCTCAGCATCTCTAAGTATGGCTGGAGATGTCCCCTGCCTGAAATTCTGGAGAACTTCACCCAGTAGATAGTTCTGAATGAACCAAGGGTCTTACTTAGTATATAGCAGATTCCTATGTTCCTGCTGTGTGTAGGGAAATGGAACCATCCATTCACAAGGTGGAGTTATCAGGCTTACTGAAACCCCAAGTTTTTCAGCCGAGCAGACGAAGCATGCTGAGTAATCGCAGAATGTTGACTGGCTGTTGGGGGGAAACAGGAAACCACATGGAGGATCAACGTGACTGCCTGGGGCTGTGTACACATGGCAGTTTAAAGTGGATTTGATGCATCCCATGCGTGCATGTTTTTGGGTGTCATCCGCACTCCCCCCCAACATTTGTTTCAATTTTTTCCAGTCCATGGACAAAACGGGATACAGGGGGGAAATCCAACAAAAAAGCCATTGTGTGGCTGGGTTTTTTGTTTTTTATGTGTGTATTGACAGTTTGCTGGGTGACATCTGTCACCACACCGCCTACACTAATGAGGCATTGTGGCGATCACACAGGGTCCCCGGACATTTGACGGTGCCACCACTGTGATTGCCTCCTCGCTGCCACCAACCTGTTTCTCTCAGGTACACACGGAGTGCAGACAGTTGTTAACATTAACAAATAATCAAGTTTATTTTTATAAGCATGAACAAGTTTAAGGTTTCAGTTAATTTTTCTTGTCGGTTTCTTAATCTTAGTTTCTTTACTGATCTATACGTTCCTAACAACTTCAAACTGATTATCCCAACTGTGATGGGATGATAAGCTGCTTGTGTGTAAAATCCAGATCCCTCAGAGTTTGACCAGGTTTTCAAACCTCTGCCTGTGACGGAGCCCCTCCTGCATGGCTGCGTCAATCGCTGGCAGAATCCGAAAGTGGTTGTTTTCGGAAACGCTTCCAACATAGAAGCTCCTTAACGGAAACACGTCTCCTGGCCTCCCTGCGTGACAGTTTCCGGCGAGGAGTGGGTGTCCCTATAGGAGGTCCTGAGACCTCTCCACTGTTTTCGCTGGAACCGTCTCTGAGCCATCCCTCCGACTCACTTTCCCTTGGAGTTACTGCTCGCCCCCTACTGGTTCCCTCTTCAGCTGCAACACCTCTTTCAACCTCATTGAGCCTCTGCACCTCCTGTCCTTCCGATGGCAGTTCCCTGACATCCACCTCCCCTCCAGGGCCCCCTTCACCCCCTCCCGTCCCCTCCCCTTCTGGCTGGGAGGAGGTAAAACCCCTGAAAGAACCTTCCTCATCGTCCGTAGTTTCGAACACTTCCCTCCACTTGCTGCTGTTCCTCGTCTCTTGGTATTCCTCGTCATCAGAGTCCATTCCCTCTTCCAAATCCGACTCCGCGAATCCCTCCATTTCCTCTTCCTCGTCGGTGGTGCCGAAGTATTCCCTCCTAAACCTTTCTACCGGCTGTGGTTTTCTCGGGAATCTTTGGTGGAACGTTTCTGTTAAAACCTCGTCATTGACCTCCCCTGCAGTCACCCAGGTGTTTTCTGACTCCGGTTCCCCTTCCCACGCCACCAAATACTCTACCTGATTTCCCTTCCACCTGGAATCGAGGATTTCCGCTACATGGTTGCTGCGTTCCCTCTCTTCCAAGGCTGGTCCCCTGGTGTGCTCCCCTTCACGTCCCCCCCTGTATGGTGACAGTAACGACCTGTGGAACACTGGGTGCAATTTCATGTGGTTGGGTAACCGGAGTTTGAAAGCCACTGGGTTGACCTGCTGAATGACCTCAAAGGGTCCCAATCTTCTGGGTCTCAACTTCTTACACCCCCCTTTGAACGGCAACCCTTGGGTGGACAGCCACACCTGATCCCCCACCCTTATGGCCTCACCTTCCCTTCTGTTCTTGTCTGCCTGCTCCTTATATTGTGCCTTGGCCCTTTCTAAGTTGAGCTGGAGCTGATGATGGATCGCTTCCATCTCTTCTACAAAATGTTCGGCCGCTGGGACGCTCCATCTCTCCCCTCCATCCCCTGGGAATGCCCTGGGATGACACCCGTAATTAGCCAAAAAGGGGCTCATCCCTGTGGACACATTCTCTGCATTATTGTAGGCAAACTCTGCCAGCGCCAACTTTTCGGCCCAGTCATTCTCTCTGTCATTGACATAACACCTCAGATATTGTTGGAGTATGCCATTTGCTCTCTCCGCCTGCCCGTTGGTTTCAGGGTGCCGGGCAGTGGAAAAATTGACTTCCACGTGCAGCAAGCTCATGAGCTTTCTCCAGAACCTGGAAGTAAATTGTTTGCCGCGGTCTGAGACCACCCTCAATGGAGCCCCGTGCAACCTAAAGATGTGTTCTACAAACAACTTCGCTGTTTCTTCCGCTGTGACAGCATGTGAGCAGGCTATAAAGTGGGCCATTTTGGTTAACAGGTCTACCACAACCATGATGGCTGTTTTCCCTCTGGACTTTGGCAGATCAGTCATAAAATCTATTGCCACTGCTTCCCATGGTCTTTCAGGTGTGGGTAGCGGTTCTAATAACCCTGCCGGCGCCCGCCTCTCCCCTTTGGCTCGCTGGCATTGGTCACACCCTCTCACATACTCCCGCACATCTTCCCTGACCTTGGGCCACCAAAATTCCCTGGTAACCAGCCACATGGTTTTGTGTTGCCCAAAATGCCCTGCTGTGGGGCTATCGTGCAGCTGCTTGAGTACCTTCTCTCTCAAATCTCCTTCAGGTATATATAACGCTCCCTTGTAATACAACGCCCCGTTTTTCTCCTCAAAACCTCCGGGTTTGTCTCCCTCCCTCCTGAGACCCCTGAGTTTGTCCTGGGCGTATTCATCATTCTCCGTTCCCTCTACCAGTTCTCTTTGCCCCACCAATGCCGCCCCACACACCCAGCGGTCCTCTGGAATGACATGTCTTTCTTCGGGTGCTCCCTCCCCCTCCAAATATTCAGGTTTCCGTGAGAGAGCGTCCGCCCTAACGTTCTCTGGGCCTGGCACGTAACAAATCTCAAAGTTAAATTTGGAGAACTCCTGAGCCCATCTCAACTGCCGTTGGTTGAGCACTCGTGCCGTTCTCCAATACTCTAGATTCTTGTGGTCAGTGCACACTTGCACCTTATGTTGTGCGCCAATTAGCAGGTGCCTCCATTTCCGGAAGGCCTCATGAATAGCCAGAAGTTCTCGGTCATACACCGTGTAATTCCTCTCGGATTTGTTCAGTTTCCGCGAAAAAAAGGCACACGGTCTCCACTCTGACTCCTCCTTCCCTGGCTGCAGAAGAAGCACCGCCCCTATGGCTCGGTCTGATGCGTCTGTTTCGACCCTCATCTTTTTTTGTAAGTCCACATGCAGAAGTTGCTCCTCCGAGGCGAAGGCCCTTTTCAGTTCCTCAAAGGCTCGCTCAGCCTCCTCAGTCCAAACGAATTTCTTTTTACTGCTGAGACAGTCCGTAATGGGCGCCGTCAGGTGGGCAAAGTTTCGAATGAACTTACGATAAAAGTTCCCAAACCCTAGGAACCTCTGCACATCCTTCTTTGTTTTGGGTGTTTTCCATTCCAGTACTGCCTGGACCTTGCCGGGGTCCATGGCCAATCCCTTGTCGGACAGGCGGTACCCCAGAAACTCCACCTCCTTGGTATGAAACTGACACTTCTCCAGCTTCACCCACAGCCGGTTGGCCTGCAGCCTGCTCAACACTTCTCTGACGTCTCTTACATGCTGCTCCTCATTCTCAGAGTACACCAACATGTCATCTAGGAAGGCCACACAATTCTTGTACAGCAAAGGCCCCAGTACGTGGTTCATAAAAGCTTGGAAGCACGCCGACCCTGCTTGTAATCCAAATGGCATAACTAAATATTCAAATGCCCCTAAAGGGGTGAACATGGTGGTTTTCCATTCATCCCCTTTCCTTATACGTATCAGATTGTACGCCCCCCTTAGGTCCAGCTTTGTAAAAATCTTTCCCTTCCGTACCCTGGTCAAAATGTCATCAATCCTGGGCATTGGAAAGGCCAAAGGTTCTGACACTGCGTTTAACCCCCTGAAGTCACACACCAGTCTCGGCTTATCCGTGTTTTTTTTATCCACAAAAAACACTGGGCTACCTCCCACCGCTCTGGACTCTCTGATGAAACCTCTCTTCAGGTTCTTGTCAATGAACTCCCTTAGCTCCTGCATTTCTCTGTCTGACATGGCGTACAACTTGCCTACAGGAAGCTGTGCCCCAGGGAGTAAATTGATTTGACAGTCAAAGGGTCTATGCGGGGGTAGTTGGTCAGCTTCCTTCTCGCTGAACACGTCGCTGAGATCTGCGTATTGCGGGGGCACCTTCCCTTTATCCATTACTTCCATTCCGGCTAGGGCGACTCTGGCTCCTCCCGGAACCTTCCCCTGCTTGCAGTGTTCTAGGCAATGCGCTGACCCAAAGGAGACCACCCTCTGATGCCAACCCACTAGTGGATCGTGTAGTGCCAGCCAGCTCATCCCCAAAATGATGGGAGCTCCTCCCAAGGTGGCCACATTAAACGCTATCTGTTCAGTGTGCCTTGATCTGTAGCGGGTGCCCGTTTGGCAACTCTAGAGACACCTCTATCACTAAAGCGGGTCTGGGTGGTTCTGGCGTGGGCACTTTCACTGCTCTTTGGCCTGGCTGCTGTGCCCCGACGGTGGCAGCCAGGCGTTGGCTTTTACTTGCTCCTTGCTCTCCTCCTCTTTTCCCCCAACAGCCCCTGCCATCCCTTGCCACTCCTTTCTCTGTGGGCAGACTCTGGCAAAGTGCCCTGGCTGTTGGCAGAGATAACATTTCTTGGCGCTCTTTCCCTCCTTCTTCCGCCCATCACTGGGATTTGAAACTGTGCGCGCCCGCGCTGTTCCAACTTCCATCGGCTCTGCCGGCGGGAAAGGTGGCTCTGGAATGTCCGGAATGCGAAGCTCCCTCCAACGTTCTCCTTTCCCTTCCCGCCTTTCCAAAGCCCTCGCTTCCTGGCGCGCTCCTATGGCCAGCGCGGATTTGGTCAGCTGATCCATAGACTCCGCCCTGGGCCCCCGGGACAGTTCATCTTTCACGGCCGAAGAAAGCCCCTCTTCGAAAAGCATTTGAATGGGTTCCGCCGATAGGTCCCACCCCAATTTATGAATTAACATAGTAAATTCAGTCCAGTACTCTCGAATAGATCGGCTCCCCTGTTTGCAAGCCATTAACTGTCTTCGTACCACTCCCTGCTCAATGTCGCTGGAAAACATCAGATCCATGGCACGAAAAAACTTCCTTGTGTCCTTTAGGATCTCATTATTCACTGCCATCAAGGGTCTAACCCAGTCCTTCGCCCCCGATTCGAGATGGCCAATAACAAAAGCCACTCGCGACTCCTCGTCAGGGAAGTCATCATACTGCAGGTTGAGAGCGTACTGCATTTCAGTTCTAAAGGCATGATAACTTCTGGGGTCCCCCCCAAATTTCTGCACCAACCCCGGTACCTTTCTGGCGAGCGAGGTGGTTTTCTCCTTTCCCTTTTCTGCATCCTGAGCCCTCCTCTCCTCAAGCCTCGCCGTTTGCATGGCAAGCTGGAGCTCCAACGCCCTGTACCTTTCTTCCAGGCTTGGACCTCCTCCAGCTGCTCCTGCTCCTCCGGTTCCGGCTGGTTCACTCATGATGCCTTTGCCTGCACAAGCTGGCTTTCGAAGACTTTCGGATTGCTGTGATGGGATGATAAGCTGCTTGTGTGTAAAATCCAGATCCCTCAGAGTTTGACCAGGTTTTCAAACCTCTGCCTGTGACGGAGCCCCTCCTGCATGGCTGCGTCAATCGCTGGCAGAATCCGAAAGTGGTTGTTTTCGGAAACGCTTCCAACATAGAAGCTCCTTAACGGAAACACGTCTCCTGGCCTCCCTGCGTGACAGTTTCCGGCGAGGAGTGGGTGTCCCTATAGGAGGTCCTGAGACCTCTCCACTGTTTTCGCTGGAACCGTCTCTGAGCCATCCCTCCGACTCACTTTCCCTTGGAGTTACTGCTCGCCCCCTACTGGTTCCCTCTTCAGCTGCAACACCTCTTTCAACCTCATTGAGCCTCTGCACCTCCTGTCCTTCCGATGGCAGTTCCCTGACACCAACTATCTATCTGACTCCACCTAACAGTTCCTCTCACTCTCTCACAACACAACTCGACCAACCCACAGACTTATCCTCCCTCTTCCTTCTCCAACTCCCAACTGACTTCCACACAACTCTAACTCTAACTCCTCCCCTTGGGTTCCCACTGGCCAATCACTTCACACTCATTTAACCCTTTCCTTATGACCCACCTAGGAGGGCAAACGCCACAGGCATGTGAGGCAAATGCCTCAGGCAGCAGAATCCATGTGGGCAGCAGATCCTGATCTAGAACTTTGCTCCTGATCTAGATCTTCACTTGCTCCTTCTTCCTTGGCAGGGAGGGGAGGCATCGTTTTGTGGTTTGCCTCAGGTGCCAAAATGTTTTGCTGACAAGACTCCCACAGTACCAGGTTTTTCAAAGTAGAGAGTATTTTACTGTAAATTTGAAGTGAATTGTCCCCGAGAGGGGGCAATGACAATAAAGATATTATTATTATTATTATTTATTATTATATGCATCTCCCCCCCTTTTTTTGAACAGTTCATTGTTACTGGATCCATCTCTGTGTCAACTACAAAATATAGGAACCGCAGTTTGGTGAGCTATATACCTTTTTCTCTTCTTCTGTAATATTGGATGTAGCCAGTATTGGTCATAAATTTTGTTTTTCTTATACCTCTAGATCAGTCTTCCCCAACTTGGTGCCCTCCATATGTTAGTAGACTATTCTGCACCAGTACTGCACCCTTGACCTTTGGCCATGCTAGCTGGGGCTGATAAAAAATTTAATTCCAACATCATCTGGAGAGCATCAGGGCTGGATCTATACTCACTCTTTAAACGTTCCTAGAATGATGTTTTTGATACTCTAAAACAAAGAAGTATTTGGTTCCTCCGCTTCTGTTTCTGCAGTCTACCCCAGTTGGCAAGGCTTACCAGGCATGGGCCGGATCACTCCCACGGAGATCCTCTGTGGGCCGGACAGGTGCAGCGTGATGCTGGAAATTGCATCTGCACATGTCAGCTGCACCGAAAATCGCTTCTGCCCATGCCCAGATGCCAAAAATTGCGCCCTTGCAGATGCAATTTCCGGTGTCTGGACATGCGTAGAAGTGATTTCCAGAGCTGCAGAAGAGAGTCACCTGGTTTAGCGCAGCACGTGGGGACTCGCTGAGTGGGTGGCTCAGTTCGGGGGCGGCTCGGGGGGCAGTTAAACAGCCTCCGTGGGCCACTTCAGGCCCATGGGTCTTAGGTTGCCGACCCCTGGTCTACCCACTTACTTGACAGGGTGAACTCAGCAGTGTCACCTGGTGTCACATTTTAATAACACATTGTTGATGTTTTAAAAGAATGTCATGTGGCGATATGATTATCATAACCCTTTTAAAACCCATTTTTAGCATTAAGAAACCACAAGTGTAGATGAGTGGAGGGGGGAGGGGGTAGCACTGAAAAATGTAGGGAACAGTAAATTACCCAACGCGTTTCATTGACAACCTTTCTTAGAGACACTGAAACAATAACAAACCATAATTCAAACAAAAATAGAACACAATTAGTACAGATTAAAGGCTAATTGTATATAAGACATCTTCCATGTTTTGTAAGTTTTTTTAATGGTCTGATTATGGTTAGTGACTAAGACAGCTTCCTGTCAGGCCCAGTAGCCACACCTGACATGAGCATTGGCTGGCCTCCACACACACACCCACACCCACACCCTGTGTGTACTTTTTGGTATACTGATCCTTCATATCATTCTTTCAGGTGAAATGCAATGTGGGAATGCATGTCGCAAGTGCTACATTGGCAACAATTGGCATAATTCTGTACACAGCACAGTTGTGTATAAATCAACCCTATTTTTTCTATGGCTATCCCGGTCTTTATCCAGAGAGAACATTGGTAAGTGAGCAAGTCCCACAATAACTTTGATCATATAACATCATTATCATAATTTAATGTTGTAAGTTTGGGAGGTTTAGTTTGGATGTCATTTGAAGTGTCTCTTACAGCCCTGTGCCTCTTGATTCTAAGACTGAGATTTGGCCAGGAGAGGATTAATAGAACAAGCAGGACTGCTGGATATTATCTTCATGGCCCTGGCAAGAGTGGTCAGTGCCCCTGTCTCTCAATCCATTGGCTCTATTGAAAGGAGAAAGCCATTTGGGGATCAGGACTTATTTCCTTCTCTCTTGCCGTGTGTGTGTGTGTGTGTGTGTGTGTGTGTGTGTGTGTAAGTAAGGAAGCAGTAGCCTGTCATTCTTGGAACTGGGCTATAAAGGCACAGAGGCCTGATCTTCTTTCTGTGAGAATCCAGTGTTATCACTGTAAACCAAACAAAGCAGCGGGACCTTGGCTTGTATATGTGTGTGAAGAGATAAATCCTGTCCACTTCCACTGACCATCATTTCAAAGAAACCAAACCCAAGGTATGCCCAGGGACTAGGGATGGAGAAATCTGTCTGTTTCAGTTTCTCATTTTTCCAGTTCACGACATTTCCTTATCAAAAGAGGACCCACCTCGATATTAAAAGGCCAGAGAGAATCACGTAATTGTCTGGTTAGGTCCTTTCCAGGTTCACACCGGGAATATATTAATAAATGTTGGGATGGAATTAAGAACCGTCCTATGGAAATCAATTGAGAAATCAATATTTTAATCCATGGTTGAGCACCCATCCCATTCCCAGTATTCAAAACTTGATGGTGTTATGAGCTAGTGGTTGGGCTTTCTGATGCCTGTATACTTGCCCTTTGCCACGTCAAACTTTGGTACTTGTGTATACGATTGTAGCTATAATCTCATAGCCACACTGGGTCTTTCACATGAAAGTGGAGAGTTTTCTTAGAACCTCTTTCCACACCTTCTCCCTACTATAAGGCAAGTAGAAACTGAACAGAGATGTCTCCAGATAGGCAACCTCCTGGGTTGGTGTTTCAGAGAAAATTTTCAGGTGGCTGCCTCTCATCTTATGCCATCATATGTCACCTCAAAATTATTTCTGAAACACCAACTCGGAAGGATGCCTATCTGGAGACATCCTTGTTCAAAAACAGCTGAGTCCCTTTGTTGGCTGAAAGTTAGAAACTGGGGAGAAGAGAGGAGGTTCTGTTGATGAGGAAAGACACAGAGATATGTAGCGTAGGATAATCTCCCATTTTTATTCTCATAACTCCATATACTGCACAGTCTTACTTCCTGATGAACTTACTTCCTGATGTCTTACTATCCAGGCTAGTGCATTCATTTTAGAACGTTTCTGTCCTACCCTTTCACAGAGGCATTTTTAAAAATTCATTAATTTTTACATTTATATCCCACCTTTCCTCCAAGAAGCTCTCCTCAGACCCATTTTATCCTCACGACTGATTTACTAATATAAGAGTTGTCATTTCACCCGCTTCTCTGTTCTGCAGCTTTTAAACAAAGTAGGTAACGGGTTTTGTACTGTGCATCTCCTGTTCTGCTTGCTGGAGTTCTGCATCACCGTTCCAACAGCACATTTCGGGTGTCAGGCAACCTGCTGTAACAAGATGGTAAGCATTTGTTTTAGAAAGCTGGCAAGATGAAAATGCTTGGGCTAGACAATATGATGCTGTTGATCTACAAATCTCATGATTCCTGACAACTGGCCATGCTGGCTGGGGTTGGTGGGAACTTCTTCTTCTTCTTCTTTGGCAATCACTCGTAGCTGAGTAAGATTGCCTTCCATAAACACGGTTTTAACAATGAATCCGTAAGTGGCTGTGGAGGCCAATTCTGGATCCGCACGTCCTTCCACAGTGGGGACATTGGTTTCTGGGCGGGAGTTGATCATGGTGTGGATTTGCAAAGCGTACCTGATGTTGGAGATTCATTCCCCGTGTCTGCAGTCATGGGATTGTTGTCTTTCACATGACGGTGTATGTTTTCATCCCACAGTGTGGGTAGTGACAAAGATAGGATGTTTTGGTATTACTGTGTTCCGTGAAGTGGGACTATTGTCCTTTGTTTTTTCTCTCTTTGCTGTCTGATGAGAAAGAGCCAGGAGCTAAGTCAAAATGCTCTGAGTGTATTATATGTAAATAAAGTAGATTAGCCAAAATGCTGCGCTATTGGTTCTGTTATGCAAACTGCGAATACTCTGTGGATCCCTAAGTGTGCCAATGCCTTTTGGCATAGTCACTGTGATGTTTGGGCAAAAGAAAGCTTTTGAAGCTCCTGAACGATCGATCAGGAGGGAGAGAACATGCCAGTCAGGCATGTGTCTCTGATAAGGTCCTACACGAGAGTAGGACGCTCCTAACACCTTCCTCTTAGCACGTTTCTCCCTTGCATCCTGAGTTCAAGTGTCTTCAAAGCCCATGACACCTTTGGTAAAGGCTGTTCTCCAACTGGAGCTCTCGCAGGCCAGTGTTTCCCAGTTGTCAGTGTTTATACTACATTTTTTTAGATTTGCCTTGACAGTCTTTACACCTCTTTTATTGACCACCAGCATTACGCTTTCCATTTTTAAGTTTGGAATAGAGTAGTTACTTTGGAAGACTGCAGCCCAACAGAGTCTAGAGGAAACCACAGCTGAGCTATGCAAACAAATGAACCTGAATGAAAAATGCTGCTATGCTAGCATCAGGCATTTGTAGCTTCCTCAGAAACTTCAGCTGGTATCTGTGGTGTGATACTAGCTTAAAGGGGGAATGGGAAAGAGGGTATATATCCACCAGGAGAGGCACTTCCACTTCTACATCTGTGGCTCCTGGTGTTTCATACTTGCTGAATCAGACATGGGGAACCTGATCTGGCCAGTACACCAGATCCTTATCTCTCATACTTCTTGTGGGCCAAATCTGACAGGTAGATGGGAGTGCCAACCTGTCAATCACCTGATGTCACATTGATGTCAGGTGATGATCGCCTGGACTTCAAAGCAAGATGTAGAGCTTGCAAAGGGCCCTTCACCATGCTTTGAAGTGCCACTGATAAGCAGGCTTGAAGTCATCACCTATCAGCTGGTGGGCAGTGACTTCAAACCTGCTTTCCTTGAGGGTCAGTTACTGTATATGATTGAAGTCATACACACACCATCAGCTGTGGGCTCATCAAGCCTGCTTTCTGCACAGATTGAGGGGTTTTTCCCAACCCCCCCCCCCATTTTCCAAATTATTACAAATCAAACCAAATTAATCTAATTTAATGCAATTTCTTAAAATCAGGTTTCCCACTCCTGTTCCAAACATATGATCATCATCATTTCCTCACATAGCCACATAATTTCTTATTTAGAGTCCATTTGACATCCTTCACTTGCCATTAAACCATTCTTCCAACCGGTCACTTATTTCACCTTACAAACAGCATCTCTGTTACATCTTATGAATAAATAATCCATTTCACGTGTCCTTCATATACGTCGTTGTTCTAGACCTGGTGTGCTGGGAGAGTTAATGACCATCTTCCATTGTTCAGTTCCATTGTTCAGTTCTTTGCAGTGTTTATCTGGATCGTACAGGGTCACATTCCATTCCTCCCACTGTTTACCAACTAGCGTATGAGCTGCAGCCATAAATAACGCACAGAGTGCATATCCAAACTCCGCCATCAGAATTCCACTCTGGAGTTCTTTCTTGGCACAGAGTTAAAAACAAGATCTCTTCTCAAATTCAGCCTAGTCCAATCAAGGAAAAATTTTAAATAAAGTCCATTCAGCCTCTGTTGAGGGGAAAGGGCATAGTAAAACCTTGTTAAATTCCCTGTTGAGCATAAATCTAAAGCCTCCCCCCTCTTTTCTGAAGTAACAAACAGAATAACAAAGCAGTGGCTACACACATCCTTTTCATTATGTAGCGGAGGACAGGAAAAAAGGAGACCATTTGAAAAACCACAAGAAAGCTTAAGAAAGCACAAAGCACCTTGTCCTCCCGCTTCCTTTTCTGGCTGTTGTAAAGATTCTCAAGCTTCAAATAAAATATTCAGATACCTTCAAAGAGCCACGCCCAGTCCTTTCAGCAGCTCACTAGCATATGTTGGTCCAGGAGCGCCTCTTGATTAATGCCAGTTGTCTGAATTATGGAGAAACCGACCACAAATCATGCTGGAGACAGAGGCTCATCCATGGCAGGGACACACTCCCAGGTCACACCCACTCTGCCTTTCAAGTTGGTAGATATGGGCTTGAGCGGCACAGCGGAATGCAGTGAGCTCCCCAGACCCCACTGGAGAACATTGCCAGGATTTTTGCCTCATAAATCCTGGCTTCCCTCTGCCTGAACCTCCTCGCTGCCTGCAGAGGGCAGCGAGGAGCGACCACCATTGTTTGGTGACGTAGCCAAAAAACCTCTGCATGGATTGTTTTTATCTGCTGTATGCTTTTTACATTTTTATGTACACTGCTGAGAAACACCAGCAATCAATTAAATACATAATAAGAATCATGTGCATTTTTGAGAATGTCTGGTGTGGAGGGAGATACCTACAAATGAAGATGTGTGGCATCAGCCATGCAGTTAGAGTTCTGCTTTGTAATAATTTGGGATAATTACTTTAATGAAGATAAAGGTCTTGGCACTGAAGACAGTCACCATGATGATGCCAGTGATGAAAATAAATTCTTGGAATGATCTACCTCCCCTGTGTTTCAGGACATGGACCTTGTGCCCATTGTTATCATTGGAGATGATGTGGCCCCTGCTGAAAACAATCGAGCTCCACCAACTTATTCTGATATAGTGCTTTCTCCAAGTGTTGATGGTTAGTAAAGAGAGACAGGTTATGGGAAGTGCTTCACCAGAAATCAAGCTGAAGTAAAATTCCAGAAATAAAATAATATTGATTCTGCTCAATACCTGCAATTATGTCTATATCTGTCTTCCAAATCTAACAGGGATGGGCCAAGGCTGGATAATTGGGGGGTGGGGGATCCATTTAAACTCAAACCCAGATTCCTCCAGACACCAGAACAATCTCTAATGGCTCCGTTTTGGGTTCCTCTACTGTAGCTTCTTTCTCATTCCCTGACTTCTCATGTTCTATGGATGCTGTTGCCTTTTGTAGTAACTAATTTGGGGCTACAGTATATTCAAGGCCACCAGGCATCATGGAAAATGTAGTTCCACATCTACCATCCCTAGACTCTGCTGCACTTGCTCAGAAAGGATCTAATGAATGCTCTGCTACCTACATAACTCCCCACCATGTAGCAGCATCAAGGGTTGCAATGAAAGCTTGAAAGTGTGGTTCCCATGTTCCCTAGTTTCCCTATATGCTACTGTTCATGACTGCAGCCAGTAATGTGGAATTTTGTGTATGGGCAAAAGTTCAACAATGTGAAATCTCATATGCCATTTTATGGTACAGATTTTCTGCCCCTGTCTTCTGCTTATGAGAATCAGATAAAAATGACTGAAAAATGACTGGGGGGGGGGCTGAGGCACCCACAAAACTTTCACTGTGGGTGCCTGGCTGGGTGAACCAACGTGTCATGCGCTGGAGTGGGGCACTCCATCAGGCGCACACAATGTTGGGCAGAACTCAGTGCACCTGACCAAAACACATACATCCTTTGAAATTCTCACTTATATGAAATTTGTGATGCAGTTCTTCAACTAATGAATGCTTACAAAACTGCATATTTTAGGGGAAAGTGCATTTTAATCTGTGCTTTTTCCCTAGAAAAACAGGTTCTGATACTCACAATGAAGTTGTTACAGTAAGTGCCACACTTTTTAACAACAACAAAAAGAGGTAGAGGTATTGGTACTGCGTACCCTTGACTACCCCCTGGGGGGGGAACATTGATTATAATGGATATATTTGTGAAAATCAAATAAAAATGCATTATATTTGGAGCAATTGCTCGCAAAAATGTAAACACTAGTCAAAACTGCATACAGTAAATATGTTTATTAGGAGAAATTCACACTAGAATACTGAAGAATGTTCCTGAGGATTTTCTTAATGTGGATTGCTGCAGAAATGTGGAGAAATGAATTTCAGATTGGGATAAAGAGAAACTGAGGGAACAGAAATTGTCAGATCCTTCTATCCTTCACCATTAGTTTATTTATCTCATCTAAGTCTACAAGTGGGACGCGGGTGGCGCTGTGGGTAAAAGCCTCAGCGCCTAGGGCTTGCCGATCGAAAAGGTCAGCAGTTCGAATCCCCGCGGTGGGGTGCGCTCCCGTTGCTCGGTCCCAGCGCCTGCCAACCTAGCAGTTCGAAAGCACCTCCGAGTGCAAGTAGATAAATAGGGACCGCTTACTAGCGGGAAGGTAAACGGCGTTTCCGTGTGCGGCTCTGGCTCGCCAGAGCAGCGATGTCACGCTGGCCACGTGACCTGGAAGTGTCTCCGGACAGCGCTGGCCCCCGGCCTCTTGAGTGAGATGGGCGCACAACCCTAGAGTCTGTCAAGACTGGCCCGTACGGGCAGGGGTACCTTTACCTTTTTAAGTCTACAAGTAGAAAGGGGGAAAGTGAGCAGTTAACTGGAAAATAAATACAGTGGTACCTCGGTTTACGAACTTAATCCGTTCCGGAAGTCCATTCTTAAACCGAAACCGTTCTTAAACCAGGGCGTGCTTTCCCTTATGAGGCCTCCCACCACTGGTGCTCTTCCACCATTCGGTTTCTGTTCTTAGACTGAGGTAAAATTCGCAAACCAGGATACTACTTCAGGTTTTGCAGAGTTCGTAAACCGAACCGAACAGGACTGTTCTTAAACTGAGGTACCGCTGTATGGTGAGATGAAAAAAGAATATCTCTGAATAAGCAAAGAATCAGTGCTCAAATAGAGCTGGGATAGAGTAAGATGCCTTCCTCCTTCATTAAGGAGGATCTAATACTATCCCATCTATTTTCAGTAAACATAAAACCACCTTACTTGGTTACACAGAGCATAGTGCCACCAGTATCACAAAAAGCTGCTAAACGTGCTTAGATGCCTGCACCTCCCTGGACAAGTTCTGATGGACACAGACTCTCCTGTATTTGGGGCCTTAATTGCTGGTGGGAGATGAAGCTGTCTCCAATGCTTGCCTCTTTCGCAGCTCCACAACAGGCTATAGGCAAGGCTAGATGCAAATACTGCAGGCTCTTGCCCAGACTGTTCCAGAGCTGTGAGGCAGGCATGTGGGAAGACAGCTTCATCTTCTTCCAAGGACCACAAATCCAGCAAAGTGTTTAATAGGCTCCCCTGTGCATGGCACTTCAGCTGAAGGACTCGGAAGTTGTGTTTCCAAGTGTCTGCCTATCCAATCTCCACTAGGAAGGATAGACTCGTAGGAGCTCGTAGAAGCAAGAACAAGGACAACAAAACCAGTCAAGAGAACCACAACTTCTAAAAGATGTCGAAGAAGCTGGATCTCAGCCGATTATAAGCATGGAGCAAACATGAGTACAGTGGTACCTCAGGTTACAGAAGCTTCAGGTTACAGACTCCGCTAACCCAGAAATAGTACCTCGGGTTAAGAACTTTGCTTCAGGATGAAAACAGAAATTGTGCAGTGGCAGCGGCAGCAGCGGGAGGCCCCATTAGCTAAAGTGGTACCTCAGGTTAAAAACAGTTTCAGGTTAAGAATGAACCTCCAGAACGAATTAAGTTCTTAAGCTGAGGTACCACTGTATACAGCTGAGGTGAGGAGTGAACATGTTGAAGAGGAGTGTGATTCCACCTCCTGGCTCCACCCCTGACCACCACACATATTGGAGCGAAAATGGGACTAGGACTTTTCACATCTGTTACCATACATGCGTAAACTCGAAGGGCAATAAGTTTTCTTTTAAGCGGGGTTGAATTAGACAACACAGCAGCACTCAGTTGCTGGCTTGAGCACAGATTGGGGACGAAAGGGTACTTGACATCGCAAGAGACACACTGAGGCTCTTAGTTTCAAAGACTCACTGCCCTGGGAGGCTGGCAAATCAGAGCACCTGGCAGGCACACATCAGGGGCCAAGCCCCCCGAACCACAGTTCAAATACATGTTGCATCCAAAAGTGTCAAAGAAAACTGAACCATCCGTTTCAAGAAATGGTTTGGCGTTGGAGTCTGGGAGCTAAGAGCGGCTGTTTAAACATTTCCTAGCCCAACACATGATTTGTATAATTAGCAAATAATTTGCATATCATGCAAATTAGTCCGCCCAGATTTGGGGAACTAGTATATGGCAAATTTTGTTAAGGTGTACTTGGTTCCCCACCCCCACACTTCAGTCTAAGGGTGCTTCTAGATGGGTGTTTATGTTGAGATCGGTGCCCCTCATGCAAGTTTTTCACAGCACTCACATAACATCATCAGTTAGCCTGTACCGAGCAAGGTAGGAGTCCCATGATTCAGAGGCTGGCGCAAACGGCGGTAGAGGCACAAGTGAAGCCATGATTCCGATGCCGGCGTGAAGGGTGATGGATGGAACACAGTGCTCTAGCCAGAACAGTCAGCTCTGAATTGGTTCTGTTCAGTGATTTCACTCAGTGATTCAGCTCAGTGATTCAGCTCAGTTCAGAGGGTGGCCGCATCTGGCTGTGCTCTGATGTCCATCGATCCCATCCTCGTCGCCAGTGTTAAGTTGTGAGTGAGCATATCAGACGACACAGCGATTCTTCCAAAGCAGCTCTTTATTTGTAAGCTGGAACAGAACTGAACTGAAGAGCTCAGTCAGCCTGCTCAGTCAGAACCTCGTTACTGTAACAACTTTCTAAAACTATCCAATCACTGAACATCACTTTCGATCCTTCATTTCCATACAAACTATCCAATCACTGAACGTCACTTTTGATCCTTCATTTGCATAACTATCTACAGTATCCCCCTGCTGGCCCAGGGTGAGAACCTCAGAACATAACACGAGGTACTGCTGTATGGTAAGATGAAAAAAGAATATCTCTGAATAAGCAAAGAATCAGTGCTCAAATTCAGTCTAAGGGTGCTTCTAGATGGGTGTTTGTGTTGAGATCGGTGCCCCTCATGCAAGTTTTTCACAGCACTCACATAACATCATCAGTTAGCCTGTATTTTTAACCCATCTAATCCAGATTTACCCTTTGGGGAGGGGAACCCTGTTGCCAACAACACATTTATGATATTTAAATAACCTGCTTGTGATTTTAAGCCTTCTTCTGGCTGAGCCTACTGGAAGTTTCTCGTGTTTTTCCTGTAGGTCATTTTCTAGAAAATGTCAGGTGTGGTAATTGTGGTTCCTGCATATATTTTTAAAAGCCATCCTGCTTCCACTTTAGTACCACCTGAAGCACTGCTTTCACTTCTTATTATTTATTGGTTAGATTGTACATATGCTTGGAAGCTGAGAACAAAAACACCAAGAAATGTACTAAATGTACAAGAAATGTACATCAGTACTTTCAGAGGAAGTCAAATTAATTTTCATCTTGGGCACAGTTCTGCAAGGTTTGAATAACAGGGTGTTTTGGCCACATTTAGAAGCCTCTACCTTCTATAGAACAGAAGCTGCCTGCTCCTGTCTGAGTGTGTGGAAAATTCAATTCAACATATTAACTAATGGGTGAGGATGATCTCAGTTCCACCTGCCCTACTCTCAATTATTACATGATAAGAAAATAACCAATAAAAATGCACAATAGCATACAGTGGAACCTCTACTCATGACCACAATCCATTCCAGAGGCCCATCTGGAAGTCGAAATGGGTTGCTGGGAGAGGCGCCATTGTTCCCAGGCATGGGCGGCGATTGCCCACTTCTGTGCTTTCCCAAATGGCGGCAAACCCGCCGGTTATTTCCTGGTTTGCCGTGGATGTTGGGCGAAATGGACGCAAGCGGAGGCGGACGTAAGAAGAGGCTTGACTGTACTGTCATAACATAGACAGTAAATAACGTTTGAAATTATATAATTCCAACAAAGGGAAAAGAAAGAAGTAGAACAGATAACAGGCTTCCTGATTATCTACTTTTGCAAGATGTTGCATAAACTATATTGTTACAAGAGATTCCAGAAGTCTTGGCACTTTAGAGCTTGTGTTCCTTTGGAATGAGGCACAGTGGAGATGATAAGAAATATGGTTTATTTTACACATATTTACATCTGAAGCCTTCAACGGAAGAAGGGCAGAACATTACATTCCTCTATATGTGAAGGACAATTAACGTTTGTAGGTTTTCAAGAAGCTCTGTGATAATAATGGAGAGAAATATTGTTTTATAAATTTGTTAAGATTATTATGGTTAGGGTTAAAAAACAATATGATAGAAGAAATGTGAATAATTGTGATAATATGGAAAATTTCCAGACAGGCTGAGGGAAGTCTAAAAGTATGAAGACTAGAACTGGATGTAAATTTTGGATGGAATGTTTTTCCTTTATTGTTATTTTTGAAAAATTTGATAAATAAAAAATATTTTAAAAAAGAACATTACATTCCAAGAGTGTCCTTTCTTGCTCCTCTCTTGCATCCAAAGCAGAGCAGCAGCCAGTCATGGCCTCCAGCCTCGCAGGGCAGCTTCTCACAGCCAGCGCACATGAAGTTCTGCCTGCTTCCTCCATCTTGTTCTCAGCAGCCTTTGTAGAAAACAACTCCTCCCCTTCTGCTTCCAGTCTCTCTGTAACCTCCATTTCAAAAGCCTCTCGCAAAGGGCACCGCTCCCTGTGGTGACTCATATTCCCTGCTACCCTGGCAACTTCTCCCTGTGTGCTTGGCAGAGCCTTCTTCCTGGCTGATGGCATGCAGTCCATCAGCACCAGTGTTGCATCAACAAACCATCCTCAGCAAGTCATCTGTAGGCTCATGAAGAAGTTATCCTGGTGTTATGCCCAGCCCTTGCTAAATTCATCAATATATGAGTCTGCTCAATGTCTGACCCTTCACTGAACGTAGAGATTAGGGGAGGGGGGTCTGCCCTCCCCAAACTCATAACAACATGGTATCTTATGCTGCCTAAGAAACCAAGTCCATGTTTATCATTCTTGAGCAGATCTCTTTGGAGAGGCATCAGATTGGGAAATAACTAGTCTGGTCCAAGAGCATTCCTTATGTATGTTGTTATGATTACGATTCCACAGTCTTGCTAGACAATTCTCTTTTACAAGAGTAAACTTATGCTGCTTCTGCTTCTGAATGATTTAATAGAATTTGCGATCTTGGCTAACGATATTGGATGTTGTGTTAGCTGTTTCACCAGGGAATCATCTTCAGGGGTGGGATGGTGGAAGAGGATACCTGCAAATGTGTCTTTGCACAGAAGATTTATATGCTATCATGCTCTCCCTGTCAACATCTGCCTGCATCTTTCCAGCACAAACTGAAAATGCTTTTGTCTGGACAACCTTCTATCACATAACATCTTTCTGTCTTAGTGCTGCTAGTTTTTAATGTGTAAAATCTTCCAACCTCTGTGTGACATATTTTAATAATCTGTTTCACCTGTACATTTATGATTATACTGCACCTTGTTTTGTTTTGTTTTTACTGCTTCTCCTGTTAGCTTCTCTGGGTTAAATACTAGAAGGAATGGCATATGTATTCTTATTAGGGATGGAGGGAAAATTTGATTCAGTTCACATTTAAAGCCTATCAAATTCACATTTTCCAAAATGATATAAGAACCAAAAACAAAAACAACCACTGTCATCCTTCAAAATTCACACTTTTCTAAATTTTGTGATGCACTTCTCCCCTCAAATAATGCTTATAAAAATGTATATATTAGGGAGAAATGTGCATTAAAATATTAGTGAAATTGCTATATAAAAAATTATTATGTTATGAGATTTTTTTTGCAAAAATGTGTACTTTAAAACTCATAAAAATGTGTATATTATGAGAAATTTGCACTAAAATGTTGCAATATTTTCATGAGTATTTAAAAAATAATAATTATCACAAATTGATGCACAAATGTGAACTGAAATTAATATTAGAATATAAAGACACTGAGAGAACTGAAATGTACAAATCCATCCTTCTGTTACAATCTCATGGATGGCACATTCCCACTAAATATGAGTTTATTTGTTGACATTCATGATTATTTGCTATGTTTGGTACAAATATGAACCTTACGTTCCACTATGGAATATATAGACACCCATCATTCTTTCTTAAGCTTTCTATTATGATTATGATTTTATTATCTTGTAATTTTATTCTTCCTGCTTTTATGACTGTTCTTATTATTACTCTTAGCCTGATGTTATGTTTGCTTGCTTGCTTGCTTGCTTGTTTGAATAATAATAGCAATAATAAAGATAAGATAAGAAAGAAAACAAAGTAGTTCAAAATAAGACATTCAAGATAGCTTGGGTCTCAATCTTCAGGTTTCAGATTGCCTATGTCATAAAGTAGCATCATTTTGTGGAACAGTTGGGATGGGGAGATAATACCATCTCCCTCCCACCCACCCACCAGAATGCTGTGCTGTGTGGAGGAGGACAAACTTGAACACATTCCAGGATTTCCAAAAAATAGACCAGAGGCAATTGTACTTCATCCAGCAGAGCTTTACTGCTACTGAAGGCAAATGAGCGTAATGGTCACAAATCCAATACATTCAGGATTGGCACATAAAAAAATCCAGTTGCAGCACTTACAAAAACTTATAAACTTATAACAAGGCTAAAACTTAACACTAAGCATACTATGTACACAACACCACATCAGAAGGAAGAGAGATAGAAAGTGAGTTGAAAGCTCAGGCTCCTTCTGACCTCACTATTATAGTCAACATGACCTTGAGAGAAAGATAACAGAAGCAGTTTAAACTAGCTGTACTCAGTTTCTCGGAAGGGATAACCCAAACAAGAGAAACCTTCTGCCTGTTTCTTTCACATAGAAAGAAACCTTCTAGAACACTCTTGAATTAATCAGAACAGGAAAAATCTCTACACATCAGATCCATTCTTTCTGTACTAAGAAATGCAAGATGTCCCACAGAATTATGTTGTTCTGGGGCACTAGAGAAATTTCAGCTTGGCCCTAGGCGGAATGAAGGAGACAGAGGAGGACTGGTGAGTCCCCTGCTGTTGAACTTTCCCCTGTCTCCTGAAAATAGTGAAAATTGCTCCTTTAGTCAGCACCAAATAAAGCAGTGAAAACGGGGAATGGGCATCTTGCTACAGTGCTTATTAAAAGAGTTTCTCATGCTTTTCAACAAAAGAGCTTGATGCAAAGTCAAGTACAGAAAACAACCTCGAGTGCATGTACAGCTTGAATATTTTTCATGCAATAAACTTTTGTAGAAAAAAATGGCCTATGTCTTGGAGAGAAGCAGATTCGTGGAATGGCTACTTGGAACATGGTTTGGATTAGGAGGGGACACGGGTGGCGCTATGGTCTAAACCACTGAGCTTCTTGGGCTTGCCGATCAGAAGGTTGGCGGTTCGAATCCCCGCAACAGAGTGAGCTCCCGTTGCTCAGTCCCAGCTCCTGCCAACTTAGCAGTTCAAGAGCACGCCAGTGCAAGTAGATAAATAAGTACTGCTGTGGCGGGAAGGTAAACGGTGTTTCCGTGCACTCTGGTTTTCGTCATGGTGTCCCATTGCACCAGAAGCGGTTTAGTCATGCTGGCCACATGACCTGGAAAGCTGTCTGTGGACAAACACCAGCTCCCTTGGCCTGAAAGCGAGATGAGCGCCACACCCCATAGTCGCCTTTGACTGGACTTAACCATCCAGGGGTTCTTTACTCTCTCTTTTTTGCATCCTAAACTACTGAACACCTGTGCAGACATTTGGAAAGAGTGAAAAGGAAGGGTTGTCAAATATTCTTGTGAGGGTTGGTAAAATTTATGAACAGTTATTGTTGTTGTTTTTAAAACTTATTCTGAGAAGTTTCAGCTCACTTAAAGTTATCAAAAAATTGTCAGAAAATTATTTGTTGGGAAATTTTAGCTCAGCTGTAGTGGAATAATCAGTACAGGGTGCTGAATACTAGCTATGATAATTAACTAAAGAATTTTCAATCAAATTAAATTGTCTGTTAATACCTTGATCACAACAATGGCAGAAGGTATGGGGGCATTCAGTACTATGAATATTGTGAACTTTCTGATAAGAAACTCAATAGACATCTGTCAGCTGACCCTCACTACAAGTTTTTAAGTGAAAAGAGCATGTAAATTGACAGTTGGAAAAAGGATCTTATTGTGCTAACAATTCTTCTGCAGGGAGGAAGAACACCTGGAAACTTATTTTGAAGATATTACAGCTTTGACTTCACTTACAATAACTTGGTTAAGAATGGATGGCTGCAATGTTTCCAGGGCCTGTGTCAGGAAGCACAGGTGGTTTGTGCTGGTAGATGATGTGACCACATCCTGAATAGGTTCTGCCTGAAACTGAATAAATACCACCCCACTTCCATTTTATTCTCAGCATCCCATTCACCCTGGCAGGCTGAGAAGAAGCTCATCCAGAAGTGTTGTGTAAGTACAGTTTGACTGAGTTAAATGAATTTGGGTGTGTGTGCTTGATTTGATCCAGGGCTCAGTTCTGAAAAGCTTGAAGGAATAACAGGGTGCTTGTGATAACATGCAGAGGTCTTTCTCCTCACTACTGAACAGCCATGACCCCTCTAGGGAACAGAAGTTACTAGTTCAACCAAAGCAGAGCATGTAGAAGGTCTTTTATCTGAGAATTCATCCACTGGGCAAGTGTGGTCACTCTCCAGAATCTCAGTTTGGGGAGGTATTGGCCAATCAAAATGGGAATGGCCTGTATAGGCAGATATTGTGACGCACCTTACGATTCTGTCTCAGGTGGCATCCCTGCTAGTTCCTCTGGAACCAGTACAAAGGGCTACCCTCAAGTGAATGCACCCACAACAGTTGTGCTTACTCGAGTAGGTGTTCAAGTTTCTAAGCAGTTATAGCTTCCGTGGAGGGTGATTCTCTCTCAGTGAGTCTTCCTGGCTCAACAGCAGACCTGGTGGGAAAGGAGAACTGGAGGTGGAAGTGTTAAATGCCTAGGCACAAGGTCTATAGGGCCAGGGCATCTTCAACCTCCCCCCCACCAAGTCTTTGGGATGGGGCTGGGCAACCCCAATCTTGAGGGGGCGGAAGAGGCCGAGCCCTTCCACCCAGCTCGTCCCATCCATCCTCCTCTCTCTTACCTTCCAATGTTGGGCACAATTTGACGCCTCTGGCTGTGTGTGTGTGTGTGTGTGTGTGTGTGTGTTAATAATACCTTTATTGTCAATGTACAACCTGTGTACAATGAAATTAAATGAAACAGAGAAGTAAGATGGTAGAGTAGCAGCTGCAGGAACATTAGTATTTCCTCTTCCTCAGACCATTCGGCCCTTCATGCTTCCTCCAAGTTCTTTGTCTTCCTTCTTTCACACTCTGTCCTCTTTCACACCTGGTTGTTCACATCCTCCTCTTGTTTCCATTTCCACCCCTCCATTTTACAGCCTCAGAGTTCATTTATTTGTTGATAAGGGTTGTTTTTACAGACATCTCAGAGAAGGCAACAGATCCAGCAGCAATGGCTAACAGAACCATAGTGTTCCTTCCCCCAAATTGTAACAACATAAACCAGGCAGGCCAGGGGGCCTCAAATACTGTTCTCCAACTACCAGAGACAGCTCTCTATGGAGGTCAGCAGCTTGGAGGCCCTGATAACCAGCCTCAGCAGAACGGGCAGCTGGGAGCCATGGAGACACTCCGCTATGTAGAGACCAAATCTCTGGGGGTAAGTGAAATTGAGATTTGCTCATGTTCAGGCTTATGTTCAGTGGTTTCCCTGCAAGAGTGATGTCAGTGCAGAAAAGACTAATCTTATCAACAGGTTCAAGAGGGTAATGCAAAGGATGGTCTTAATTATTCTCTTACCCAATGTGGATTTGTTAGATGTATTTAAAAATGCTTGGGCTGGCTGGGTGACTTATTCAATGGAATATTTAAGTAAAGAGTATTACTGATGAACTAGTCCCTGGCAAATGGCAATGCAAAGTGTTCAGTTTACAAGAAGACAATATTCCTCTACAAAACAGAGGAGAAGACAGTATGTAAACGACTTAACGCAGGGGTATATCTACAAGAATAAAGGTGAGACAATAAGTAGTCTATTCACACATACATAGTTAATACCCCCAGTCCCCCTAATACAAGAAATCTCTATAGAAACTTACCTGTCCCCATCTGCATGTTTCCACTGGAAGGAGCATAGAAAGAGCACGATATCCTTCAGTTGGTTAAATCTCCTTAGGAAACATGGCGGTGGAATTTAAAGACATAGCGGCGGAAAGCCCACAAACACAGCTGCATGTTATTACATGAATCCTGCAAATTCTAATGTTGAATTTAATTAGTGTATTGAGTTTATAAATATACTTGGACTCCATCTGGGAAAGTAATCTGGACACATTAACATGTGAGCTGAAGATATGTGCTTTACAACAAAAAAGTGAAAGACATCACAAGCGTGGTTTTGTTCAATGAAGTGTTCAACCAACGGAGCCTCTCTGATTTTGCCTCTAATGTGGGATCAGTGTTCTAAAATACGAGTCTTAACAGGGCAGGTAGAGGCATCAATGTATATCAACTGACAAGAGCATTCAATTAAATAAATCACATTTCTGGTGCTACAGTTAGTGAACCCATTTGTTTCAGAATTGTGGAACTGTTAGGGACATAGCCTTACTTCACAAAGTGATGACACTACTCCTTGCTTTAAAAGAGAAGAATATAAATAATGTTGTCAGCCAGTGGAAAAACAGGGTGTTATGTGGGGTGTGTTTGAACCCACATTTGTGTCCAGCACTCATGTGTATTCCCCAAGAGGTTTAGGAACATTTGCTGGAATGCAATGTTTTTCTGCTATAAATGTGTTTACCCTTAACCTTATGTACCATAAAGAAGTTCATACACCAGGAAATAAACAAAGATTGATTTATTAATTTAAATTAATGTGACAGTATATGGGTGTTGCTTTCAGACAGCAGAGTTACACAATAAGTGGGCAGCAAATCACATAGCATATGCATCTTGATCTTGAGAGCTAATAGGATCCCTAACTATCCCCAAAACCTCAAGAGTGGGCATGACAATTTGCCATGGTATCCATACTATGAAGAAAAAGCAATGCATACCTTATCCTGAGGCCTAATCAAACACAAAGTCAGAGATCAGAAATCTGTGCCTCCTGCAAGAGTTAAGCACTTCCCTTAAAATATCTCTCATTCTTTTGGTCTGTGTTCAGTGAAACATACAACTGATCCTTGAGATCATTGAGAAGCAAAGATGGGGTCCTGGTGTAGCTTTCAGCTACCCAACCACTGAAAACCTGGGGTTTAAGGGGGTTTTTTTTGGGGGGGGGTTGAACCAATGTTCAAAAAAGAGGGTTCTTTTTGGATGAGTGTCCTTTATTCCTTTATGACAGTGCTTTTCAACCAGTGTGCCATGGCACCCTGGGGTGCCTTGAATGATGATCATGGGTGCCACGGGCAACACTGGCTTCTGTCCTTCTTTCCTTACCTGCCTCCTCTGATGCCCTCTCACTTCTCTGCCTCCCAAAGGCTTGTGCAGCTGTTTGTTGCAACAGCCCTGGCTATGAGCTCTGCAAGCGAATGGTGCCTCAGGGAGGCACCTCTGTTTTCAGCTCAGAGACCAAGGGTGGCAGCTAGGGGAGAGGAGAGGAGGCTGAGGGAACACTCCACAAGGGAGGCTGTTTGAAAAAGGGTGAGAGGCTGCCAGCTCTGCAAGGAAGGGGTGACATAACTGGGCTCCTGAGTCCCATAGGGGTGCTGCAGAAAGAATGCAGTTGGTCAAGAGAGCCATGGACTCAAAAAGGTTGAAAACTTCTGCTTTATGCCATTGTTTATATCCAAGTTTCTGCCTGTTTGCTATTTTGTTTACCTTTGGAGGAAGATTCTATGCAAAACCCCATTTTTTCCTACAGGAGGTAATAGTCGAACATTACTAGTAACACAGCATAGGAGCCCATGCCCAGGGGCCGAATTCTTTTTGCCCCCAATAAAATATTTGAGGGGGCTGCCCCCCAGTTGATGGGCATTGCCATTCAAATGTTGTGCATGCAACTTTATGTGGGGTGGAGCTTACCTCCCCCCCCCCAAAAAAAAAGGTTGGCACCCCTGTAACACAGAATTTGTGTGCTGATATTTACATTAAGTGTTTACAAGGTCAGGATATCTACTCATACCTTCCAGGGCATGTTTAAAATAAAGACTAGTAACCAGGGTTAAAGGTAGCTCCATGATGGGGGTCTCTTTATATCAAATTATGCCACATTCATTGATGCCACGAGCTACAGGAATAAACCATAGAAAAGGTTCAAATTATCAGACACCATTACAAGGACTTAGAGGAGGATATTCCTCACACAATCTAGGGACCTGAGATGCTCTTTACTATTTTTCTGTGTGGCAGCTTGAAGTCATTATTCAGGGTTTGGGTTTTTTTACCTCTTATCAGGGCTCAGGAAACTGTTTGATCTTGTTTGTGTAATTTTCTCTCCCAGGTTATCCAGATCATGATTGGATTGGTACACATTGGCTTTGGGGCGGTCTCCCTTGTCCTTTTACCTTACCATAGGGTTTTTGCTGCTCTTGGAGGTTATCCATTCTGGGCTGGACTATTTGTAAGTAGTTGGTTATTTGTCTTTGAGAACCAGTCTGTTTCAGTGTCCATGGTCATGAAATTTTGGGCTGCATACATATAATTCACATTTAAAGCACATCCTCCACACACCCCCAACCATCCTAAATTGTAGTTTAAGGGTGCTAGGAATTGTAGCTCCATGCAGGGTAAACTACAGTTCCCATTTTTCGGGGGGGGGGGTGCTTTAGGTGTATGATGTGTGCACACAGCTTTGACCTTGGAGAGGAAGTCTCCATTATGTTCCTATTCAATTGCTGACTTTTTTTGTATTGAGAACTAATAGCTAGTAATAAGTCATAATCTCTCTCTCTCTCATGCATGCGTGTGCACGCACACATATCCTTATAGTTCTGCGAAATGGAATAGACATAGATGAAGGAAATGTGCTGATGCAGGAAACCTGCTTGCCTCCACCCCAGTGGTGTCCCCAAAAGCATTTGCTCTTTCATGTAGAAGTGAAGTCTGTAGGCTGGAGTCAACTAAGCTATTGCACTAGTGGAAGCCAGTGTCAGGATTCATACTGGCACAATGAGACTTCCTTCGCTCTCCACCTTCCCATGCCCCCACCCTCCCCAAATTTGCTCAAAAAGGTGACAATAACCCCCTGAACAGTGCAGGGGAGCAAGAGAGGAGGGGTTATTCTGTCTGGCAAACAAAAATGCTTTGCTAAGGCCTCTGAGACCCCTATTCCCTTCACAGACCTACAGTTCCCACTGTTCCATGGGAAGAGGAACTGATTGTTAAACCACTCAGAGAATTGTAGCTCTGTGCACCGCACCCTTAACTCTCAGCTCCCTTGACAAGCTGCAGTTCCCAGGAGTCTTTGATGGAGGGGCATGACTATTTAAAGTGACTATAACACAGTTTTAAATATATATAGTGCAGATTGAAACCAAGTTGTACTATCCCGGGAGGGCTTTCCCAAGAAATGTAGAAAGTTTTTTTTAGTTCCATTTGTTTACCAAAAGCAATGCTTTTGGTTGACGCAGATAAGTCATCCTGCCCCATCCAGGAAAACTTGGGCAAAGCCTTTGCAGCAATGGTGCTTAGTTCTCTGCACAGGACTGCAAAGGACTGGCACACATGGTTCACCAGGAAGAGGGGAATCTTATGTCAAAGCCGTATTCACATGTTCAAGAACATTTTAATTAAAACCAATGAACAAATCTCCTTGTCAGTTTTCAATGCATTTATGTTGGAGAGATAGTCAGAAAGCCAATAGTTGGCTGTTCTTTGGTAAAAGAAGAAAGTATTCTATTATCTGACATCAGTCCCAAAGCACTGAGATGTTGGGACTAAGGAAAATGTTGTTGTTTTTTAGTGAACAACCCAAATGATCTTTTCTTTTTCTTCTCCTGAATAGTTCATTGTTTCTGGATCCCTGGCTGTGTCAGCTGAGAAACATCTTAATACAAGCCTGGTGAGATACACACCATTCCCTCCTCGTTTGTGTTGCTGTGTAAACAAACAAATAACTTAGCCTTCTTGTTACATGTCTGGGTATATGGCCCCCTCCAGACCGATTTTTTATTGCAGGTGGTTCTGCAGCGTGGTCTTGCCATAATAATAGTGTATTAGTGATGGGTTTATTCTGCATGAGTTTGTTCTGTGGTGCTTCCCTAATGCTATTGCACTATTGCTGTCTGAATGGCTATAGCATAGCAAAAGCAGGGCAAAAGTTACAAGCAGGAAGTTACAAGATATGCACTGATTGGAAACGATACAGTCTTACTTCCTCAAAATGTTTGCACGTGCAAACATGTGAAAGCAGGATCATGTGTGACTGTCCCAACAGCATCATGAGAACAAATAATAACGAATGTGCAATTGAAAGGTTCTCTGGAGGGGCACTATAGTAACTGTCTACACTATTCTTATGTGCATTTATCATAAACCAAAGCAGCCTGTCAGACTGGTGCTCGAGATCTGCAGCCAGCCTAGAACAGAGGGTAGCCGAGGTTCCTTCAAGTAACGCGTCTTGATCCTAACCCTGGTTGGAAGGTGCTACCATGAGATTCAAAGTGGGGATCTTGTTCCAGGGCCCAGACCCCTTGCTGCCTGAGCACCAGAGCAGCTCTTAGAAAGAAGAGCCTGTGGCTTGATCCACTGGTGGAGGAAGAGGGGTGCAGGGGGAGCACACCGCCCCCAGCAGCGTGATCCCGGTGGGGTGCCATTGCGGCTGCCCCCCTGCCACACCCCCGCAGGCACCCATCGCGGCCACACCCCCGCAGGCAGCGCGTCACCCCCCCCCAGGACACGTGCCAGCCATGCTCCCGCCTGCTCTTCACCCCCATCCCCCCCCCATGCCGGAGCATGAATCTCCGCCACTGGCTTGATCTTCAGTGCCGTGCCGTTTGGTACTGCAGCTCCCTAGGAAATCACAGAAAAGGTAGCAGCCCATTGAGGGATGATGATGATGATGATGATAATAATAATAATAATAATAATAATAATAATAATAATAATAATAATAAATAATAATAATAATAATTATACTCCGCCCATCTGGCTGGGCTTCCCCAGCCACTCTGGGGGCTTCCAACAGAATATTAAAATACAATAGTCTATTAAACATTAAAAGCTTCCCTAAACAGGGCTGCCTTCAGATGTCTTCTAAAAGTCTGGTAGTTGTTGTTCTCTTTGACATCTGGTGGGAGGGCGTTCCACAGGGCAGGCGCCACTACCGAGAAGACCCTCTGCCTGGTTCCCTGTAACTTGGCTTCTTGCAGTGAGGGAATCGCCAGAAGGCCCTCGGCGCTGGACCTCAGTGTCTGGGCTGAACAATGGGGGTGGAGAAGCTCCTTCAGATATACTGGACCGAGGTTGTTTAGGGCTTTAAAGGTCAGCACCAACACTTTGAATTGTGCTCAGAAACATAGCTTCTCTGTCACTTCTCTCCTGCTTTTGGTTACCCAACTTTTTAAAAGTGCCCTTATGCAGCATCACCATACTCTTTCCATCCGTGAATGCGAATTGTAGTGCAAACCTAACCACATCTACTTAGAAGTAAGCCCCACTGAATTCAACTGGACTTGCTCCCAGATAAGTGGGGTTCTAAATCCTAAATGCATCCAGCAGAAGTAAAGTAAATCAGGTGGTAATCATGGGAGGGTGTCATTATGTTGCTGGGGGGGGGGCATAAAAGCCTGGTAGAGTTTACAGGGGCTAAGAATGTCAACCGTTGCTTGCTGGCTACACGGTAGAGGGGAGCACGAAGGGGCAATTTTTTATGTAGAACACATGCCCTCCTTGCTTGCCTAACTACACACAGAGACCTCAGTCCTTGAAGTACTGCTGTTTGAGGGTTTTCTCAAACACTTTTGCAGACATCCCTTTGCAAGTTCTCATACCTGCGAACTATGCATCTTCTAGTTCAATCTCCTACAATGTAGGAATGTGCAGCTGTCCCATACAGGGATTGAACCTGCAACCTTGGTGTTATCAGCACCATGATCTCTAACTAACTGAGCTATCCAGGCACATCAAATCCAGTTTCATAGACTCAGACTGGATCTAGACACATCAAAGAAGCGTTTCAGTTAAACGCATTGCAAATTTTGTATGAGAAATTGGGTTGGCAAAAGCGGGACTCCACAGCCCCATCTAGTGTTAGAATGCATAAACAACACATATAAAGCATTTTTTCTTTGCCAGTGTAGCTGAGTCCTCAGTTATATTACTCTCCATGTGTGCCCAGGGGCTTCTTTCCTTCCCTTGCACCTCCAGTTTGAACTTTGTTCATGTTCTGTTCACCTAGCAGTTATGGGAACTACTTTCAGGTGAAGTTTAGAGATTTTTGAACTAATTCAGTGAACTTCATTTGAACTGAACTAGTTCATTCCAAACTTCAGTACAAATACAAATAATAGGAAGCCTGCACAGTTTTGTGTGGTTGACAGATCCTTCACACTGCTTCAGATTGGTCTTTAGATTTCTATTTCCTCTGATGAAAACCTCACTACAGCTTGAACTCAGGCCTCCTGCAAAACAGGCATCTTGCTTCACATTGTTTGGGTATGACTCTCTTCATTAGACTATTTGCCTTTGAAGATGGACCTCTGTTTTTGGGTCTCCTGATTCATTGTATCTTTCAGGTGAAATGCAGTGTGGGAATGAACATCACAAGTTCTATAATGGCATTAGTTGGCATCGTGCTCTATTTGACGGAGTTGTCCCTAAATTCTGCTTTTAAAAATTGTGGTCATCTTAATCAGGGCAAATATTCTTGTGAGGTAAGTGAACAAGTTCCAAAAAATGTTGACATTGTGGGCAAAATCTTTAGAAAGGGAGAGAAACCCAGACCCACCTTGAGCTTTGCTTGGGCTGCAAGCAGTTCCCACATCAAGAGACCAGCCTCTGGGAATTCTAGGAATTGTAGCTCTTTGGGAAGACAAACAACTCTCGGCACCCTTAAAAAAACTTCCTGGGATTCTTTGGGTAAGTTGTGATGGTTTAAAGTAGGATGGTACTGCTTTAAATGTATAGTGCTGATAGCGTCTTTGTTTTTTGACACAGTAACTCCCAGATATTCTCTTTAAAGGTAAAGGTAAAGGGACCCCTGACCATTAGGTCTAGTCATGACCGACTCTGGGGTTGCGGCGCTCATCTCGCTTTATTGGCTGAGGGAGCCGGCGTACAGCTTCCGGGTCATGTGGCCAGCATGACTAAGCCGCTTCTGGTGAACCAGAGCAGCGCTAAAGATATTCTCTTTAGCTGCTTCTTTTGAAAAGAAAGTGTGAGGCAAAAGTCAACGATACAGAAGGGTCAATAGCAAAACTAATATGTGTAGCTTAAGTAGACTTTTTTCTGATTCACCTGCCATGCAACATGATAATATATCAATCAGAATGTACACTGGATAGTTCTTCTGTGTTCTATCCTCTATTAGCAGCCTTCATGCAGGTGGCAAGGCACAAATGAGGTTTTTAGCCTTATGTGTGCACCACACGTATCGGGGCCTTCTAAATCCTATTCACTGTATGCCTGGAGATTTGCTTTGTGAGGCTGCAAAATCCAAACATACTAAGAAGGTCCCAGCTGCACAGCCCTGTTTCTTACTGTGTTATATTCAAAGAGGCAGATGTATGTCAGTATGACCTCTTGCCCAAACGATTCTAAATAGTCGTCACCACTGCCTCCAGCTCTTCTCCACGTGAATTTTTCACTGGTGTTGTCAGGTCAGAATTTTTCTTATGAGCTGCCTTGAAACCACTGAGATGATTTTCTAGTACCCAGAGCTGTGTCCGTGTTGTCATGTCACCTTCTCCTCTGCTTTGCAGCTAAGCTACCAAATAGGTACTGGTCTCGGAATCCTCCTCTTCTTGTTCACCTCCCTGGAGTTCTGCATTGCAGTTTCCACAACACATTTTGGGTGCCTGGCCGTCTGCTGTAACAGTGAGAGGGTAAGCATTGGAAAGCCTTGCTCAGAAATTAAGCAGATCATATTGAAAATATGGTATGGAGGAGATATTGATTTGTGGGTTTTAGAAACGCCTTCAGGCTCCCACAGGATCCTTTGCATCTCTCTTGGAATCACCTGCTGCACCTCTACAGTAGAGGACAATGGTTCTGGACCACGAGTCTGATGGAGCCTAGGAAGTCTTCTGTTCCTTATTCATGCACCCCCCCCCCATGTACAGCAATAGCATTTGATATGGCTGCAAAAGGCTTGAATGACCCTGTTCCTTATCAGTGTGGTATCATTTGCACTGGTAGAGTTCAGCTACAGAGGGATTTAAGAATTTAGAGCAATTGTTTAGATCATGGTGACATGGGAAAAAGGACACCATCATAACCATGTATGTTTGTGTGTGTTTCAGGCCATAACTTTCATGCAGTACACCATCTATCAAGGTGGTATGAATCCTGCTGAAGGCAACCCTGCTCCTCCAGCCACCAGTGCTGCACTTTCTTCCAAGGAAGAGGCTTGCTAAAGAACCCAAGAGAAAAGTGATCAAAAATATCACTTCCAAGAAGCCAGGAAGTGAAATATTATTGATGTATTAACTCCCTCCCCCCCCCCCACCATAAATATATCTATCCACCCAGGCTATGTGCTGCCGCTGCAATTTTTAGTAGATTACCCAATTTGATTAATAGTCTAAAATGTTAGGGTATGGAATTACCACAGATGTTGGGGTGGGGGTTGCACACCTGATTATTATTATGATTATTATGATTATTGAATTTATATATCGCTTTATACCTTCAGGTCTTGGGGCGGTTTACAGAATAAAATCAAAATATAAAACCACAAAATCCATAATCAAAATTAAAACAACCACCCAATAACCCCCCACCCCCCCACACACATTTTAAAAGGGCATAAGATGTCAATCAGGTCAACCAAAGGCCTGGTTAAAAAAGAACGTTTTTGCCTGACGCCTAAAGGTGTGTAATGAAGGCGGCAGGTGAACTTCTCTGGGGAGAGCATTCCACAGACAGGGAGCCACTGCAGAGAAGACCCATTCTCCTGTTGCCACCCTCCGAACCTCTCGAGGAGGCGGTACATGGAGGAGGACCTCAGAAGATGATCTCAGGGTCCTGGTAGGTTCATATGGAAAGAGGCGGTCTTTGAGGTATTGCAGTCCTGAGCTGTTTAAGGCGTTATAGGTCGTGTAACCCCATCAATATAACCCCATCAAGAGCAGGCAATCTCCCACCCATCTGGTCTAGGGAACCACCCACTAACAGTCCCTCAGTCTTATCTGGATTGAGTTTCAGTTTGTTGGCTCTCATCCAGTCCATTATCAAGGCAAGTCACTGGTCCAGCACTTCCACTGCCTCACCTGCAGATGTAAAGGAGAAATAGAGCTGAGTGTTATCACCATACTGCTGACAACATAATCCCCATCCAGCGGTTTCATGTAGATATTAAACAACGTTGGGGATAGGATTGAACACTGCAGAATCCCACACTGAAGGTTCCATGGGGCTGAAAAGCTTTCCCCAAGCAACACCCTCTGGGAATGACCATCCATGTAGGGCTGGAACCACCACAAAGCAGTGCCACCCACCCCTAGTTTGGACAGCCACTCTAGAAGGATACCATGGTCAATGGTATCAAAAGCCACTGAGAGGCCGAGGAGAATAAACAGGGACATGTTTTCCTTGTCTCTCTCAACAGACGTCATCATACAGGGTGACCAAAGCAGTTTCTGTGCCAAAACTGGGCCTAAACCCTGATTGAAATGGATCCAGAAAATCAGTTTCTTCCAAAAGCACCTGGATCTGGTCTGCAACCACTCGCTCCAAAACTTTGCTCAGGAAAGGGAGATTAGCAACTGGTCGCAAGTTAGTTAGGTTTTCCAAATCCAGGGAAGGCTTCTTAAGGATTGGTTTTACCACTGCCTCCTTCAAACAGACAGGGACTACCCCCTCTCATAAAGAGGGACTGATCACCTCCCTGGCCCTGCCAACTGTTCCTTCCCTTCTGGTTTTTATCAGCCAAGAGGAGCAAAGGTCTGGAGCACAAGTGGTTGCCCTGACCAATCCAAGCACCTTGTCCACATCCTCGAGCCTTACCAACTGAAACTCATCCAACACAAGAGGACTAGACTATGCTCTGGACACCCCATGAGATTCATCTGCTATAACAGCAGATTCATGGTCTTAGTGGATGCAAGCAATTTTATCCTCAAAATGCCTTGCAAACAAGTCACAGCGAACTACCGTTGGTTCTCCCAGCCTGTAAAAGGCCCCGTACAACCCGAAAAAGCTCTGCCAGGCGACTTGATGAGGATGCAATGGAAGCAGCTCCACTGATGAGCTCTCCTTAGATTTAGTCTCAAGTTAAGACCACTCTGTCTTGACATGGATCTCTCTTCAGGTTCTCTTGAATGGTCTCCACTGTCCCTTTCTTTCCTGCTCATCAAAGCTAATGGGCAGCAGCACGGAGAGCGCCAAAGGAACTTCAGCCACCATTAGTCACTAGACACTGCACAACTAGCAACAATGGAGAATGTAGTTCTTATGGTGCTGCCATGTATCTAGGACCTAACAAAGGGCGTTTTACCTGTGGAGCCCTCCACACCATATAGAAGTATCCAGGGGATTAAGGAACCTACCTTTCCCATGACTCCTGGCAACCCTCAACATAACAGATACCATGTTAAAGAGATCTCCCTCCTTCTGCTACATTGTATAGAATACATGCCCTAAACTGTTGCTTGTTTTTTGCGTCAACTAAAAGTGAAGAATGATTTTTTTTCTCTTTCAAGAACTATTGTTTTATTCGTATGCAAATATGTGCAGATATATGAATGGCTGAACACAATACCATAATAGGGGGTCAGCCATACTGTTTCGCTTGCAGGCTTTCCACAGGCGAGAAGAGGATGCTACACTAGGTGAACCATTGGCCTGATCCAGCAGCCGCCTCTTATGTTCTTATGTGCCCATACAAAATGTTTATCCATGCAGCTTTTTCAATAAAATGGTGGAATGGTTTTGCTGCCTTTTGATGAGTACATTTGCCAAATGAAAGTATTTGGGCTCATGTTCACATCTCTGTGAACGTAAGTGTGCACAGAACAATGTATTAAACTGTTTAACATGTACATATGGGCTCTCCTTATGGGCAGGGTGTTGTTAACCCTCCCAGACTCCTTCTCCAGGATCTTGCAGCTGGGACAGCATCCTTTTAGTTCAGTCACAAGAGAAGGGATTTATACAGTATGTAGCTAGTTTAAGATGCTGCTCTGTTGCAATTCTCTGCTGCAGACTAGTTTGGCCAGGTGCCTTAGATCTGAGTCTAATGCACTAGAAAACTTTTCTTGGGTTACTGTAAACAAAAAACCCCAAAAGTTTTGCCACATTTAAAAAATCTGCCTGGATAGAAATTTTAATCCTGAAAAAGAGGACGTGTCTGGAAAAAAGGAAGACATATGGCAACCCTACGTTCCATTCACTTGCTTTCACCTTTAAGCTTACTGTTATAAAACTAGTGCTTCAGAATTCATAGGAGCAAAGCTATTGGACCGGTTGTGATTAAACAGATAAACAATTCTTCCCTCTCTGTATAGTTTATTTATTTCAAAGCAGTTATCAGACACTTAATATTTTAAAAATATCTAAGCTGTGGACAATATAATACCGTTAAAACAAAAATACCACCTAAAAAGATCAAAACAGTGGCATAAAAGCAAACCCTGTCCTCCAAAAGACTGTCCACCAGGCCAGAGGAGTCCAGTCTTTTGGGGCCTGTGGACACTTTTGCAAATTGGGGGAAGTGTCTCACACGCTTACCAAGCAAACAACACAACCTGTTACATTGGCTGCAATAGAATCCTTTCAAGTCTGCTTTCTAAGAGGGGAGAGGCCCCTGTGGGCACCCGTGAAGGCATCTGTGGGTACATGTACATCTCTGGAAGCCGCGTTGGTGACCTCAGTACTAGACAAAGAGAAGAAAGAGGGAAGAGGAGGAGGAAAGATGCTATGCGGCTGGAATTTCCCAGACATAGCTGGGATTCGGCCATCTGTAAAAGTGCCTGGATTTTCACTTTTTCAAATATGGCAACCTGACATGGAGAACTCACAAACCAAGTTGTTTGTTATGTTTGTGGTGTTTTCTTCCCTTTTGGTGGAAATCCTCTAGTGAGCAAGAGAGAGAGAAAATAGTTTTGCGTCCTTATTCCCATATCAAATCATCAAGAAGAAGCAAACATTCTAATTGTTTCTATAGGGAGCTTATTGAGTTATCCTGACTTGGGGAGACTCTTGGGGAAGAATTGTGGTCACTTTAGCTTGGCTGGAGCAAGGGGAACATTTCAATATAAGCCACCTTTTGCAGGCACCAGGAAAACCCACCGAGCTTCATACAGGTAAGTCTGCTTCTTCCTGGTGTAGACCATAGTGATGTCCCCATAGGCGGTTTCCATGCTACTCTTTGCTCAGCTTAAACTTCCCAGCTGGACAGCAGACCACTTTTCTTGCACCACATTCCCATGTGCATTCAGGAAATGTATACACAAAAGCATATGCCAAAGTGTGCATAAGAATGTGTATACTGGTGAAAGTAACATAAGAATGTGGAGGACTGAGCTTAAAATTAGAAAGATGAGAAACTGAGAGGTACGTCGTCGTCGTCGTCCCCATCCCCAGTGCCTGCACACTCTTTTCCTGTTCTCTTATCAGAAGCCCAACTGATCAGCAGCAAAACAGTATCTCTTCTCAAGGGTACTTTTTCCAAGAACTAAAAAGATATGACTTTCATCATAACCATAATCCTTCATGAGTTCTGGCTATAGTTATAATAAAGCATATAAGTTTACAGAAATAACTGAAAACCAAAAAAGGAATCCAGTCTGCCCCATGGAAGACCAAAATATTTTGATTCACATTTTTGTCCCTGCAAAAAAAAGCTGCAAGAATTTGCTGGGTTTTTCTTGCTGTTGCTCGGACTAGGTCTCCTTTTGAAACAGCAAATGATCTTAAGTATTTGATTCTTATATACAGAACTGCAAATCCTTAGATAAAGAGAATACCACAATTAGTGATCAAATATCTTTGCCACATACAAACTGTCCCTGTAGAAACTATCAAGAGCACTGCAGGCTGAGCTTTAGAAAAAGCCATCACATAGAATTTAATTATCTTGTCATATTTTCATAGTTAAGAAGCAAGGTTTGTCATTCAAACAACCTTATTTCCAACTTAATCCAATGCAGTTAAAACTTGAAGCAGCTGTAAAATCACTAAGTGTTTTCATTGGTTCAAATGACATGTTTGTACAATTTGTACAAGAGCTGTTTAATATAGAGCTGTTTAATGGCTCGTGTGTGTGTGTGTGTGTGTGTGTGTGTGTGTGTGTATTTTGTTTATTTATTTATACTTTTCAAGTTTATATATTTCACTAATTTTATACATTTCATTGGTTTTACAATCATTTTGACATTTCAAAACTTGACTCCTTTCCCCCTCTTTTTGCATTTTCTTACATTTGTTTTTTAATATCTTCCGCATATCCGAATTAACTTAATTTGCTCATTTATTCATCTTCTTCAAATACATACTCTGCAGGTTATTACAAAAATCCTGCCAATGTTTTTATCTGTTTATAATTTATCTGAAAATATTCAATAAACCATTTCCATTCTTTTTTTAAAAAAAAATGTTATCTTGATTTCTTATTCTTCCAATAAGTTTCGCCATTTCTGCATATTCCATAAGTTTTTGTACCCATTTTTCCTTTGCTGGGACTTCTGCGTCTTGCTATTTTGGGGAAAGTAATATGTATAAGAATAAGTTTCTATGCAGTTTAGGTAGTTCTGTCCCTATAATTCCCAAAAGAAAATCTTCTGGGTGTTTGTTTGTTTGTTTGTTTGTTTTTACAAAGGATGTTTTAAATATCCTTTTAATTTCATTATATATCATTTCCCAGTAAGCTTTAACCTTACTACAAGACATATAATAAAAATAACCTTCTTTATTTTTACATTTCCAACACTTATTTGGTATAGATTTATACATTTTTGCCAATTTACTCGGTGTTAAGATACCATTGATATAGCATTTTCATATACAATGGTACCTTGGGTTAAGCACTTAATTCGTTCTGGAAGTCCGTTCTTAACCTGAAACTGTTCTTAACCTGAGGTACCATTTTAGCTAATGGGGCCTCCCACTGCCACCGCACTGCCAGAGCATGATTTCTGTTCCCATCCTGAAGCAAAGTTCTTAACCCGAGGTAATATTTCTGGGTTAGGGGAGTGTGTAACCTGAAGCATATGTAACCTGAAGCGTCTGCACCACTGTAATTTTCCCTTAGACCATAACATGCTGTAAATTTTATATCCATATTTCCCAACCGTTCCCTTGCTTCCATGTCTATATTATGACCAATATCCATTGCCCAGTGTATCATTGAGGATTTTACTTACTCATCCTTTGTCTCCCATTCCAATAATATTTTATACATATTAGACAGCACTTTTACATTACATTCCAACAGGTCTCTCAGTTGTGATATTTGTTCCCCAAGCCCTCATATCCTACCTTTCTTAAATACTTCATTTAAATGGTGATATTGTATCCATGTTGTTAATTCTCCTGATAAGTCCTTAAATTCTTTTAATTTGTACTCTCCTCCCTCTTGTTTTAATAAATTTCTATGCTGTCCATCCTTCTATCATATTCTTTTTCTTTACCGCTGTAGCTTCCAACGGTGAGGGTCAGTGGTGCTTTTACCTCTAATAAATTCTTATATTTATCCCATACACTATACAATTTTTTTCTAATTATATGATTTGTAAATCCTTTATGTACTTTCACCTTTTCATACCATAAATAAGCATGCCAACCAAAACATTCCCATGACCTTCTAAATTTAGAATATGTGAATTCTCGAATGTCATCCATTCCTTCAACCAACAAAGACATATCCGGCAGGGTAAAGCCTCCTCTTTCTTTTGCATCTATCATATTTTATATTTTATTCTCGGTTTTTCCCCCTTGCCAAATATATTTAGAAATTTTTGCCATGTGTTGAAACAATCTGTCTTGCCAATCACTTGGAATCGATTGAAACAGATATAACATTCTTGGTAATACATTCATCTTTATAGTCGACACTCTATCTAATAGTGAAAGATTCATTCTATTCCAAATTTGCAAATTTCTTTTAATATCTTCCCAAGTTTTAAAATAATTATCTTTATACAATTTTATATTATTTACTGTTACCCATACACCTAAATACTTAACCTTTCTTTCAATCTTTAAGCCAGATACATCTTGTAATTTGTTTTTATTCTCATCATTCATATTTTTTACCAAGAGTTTGGTTTATCTTTATTAATCTTAAGACCTGCTATGTCTCAAAAATTTGTTATCTTTCGTAATACTTTTGAGATTTACTCTATTGGTTCTTCTACAGATATTGCCACGTCCTCTGCAAATGCTTTCAGTTTATATTGTCTTTGTCCCACTCTGCCTTTAATATCTTGATTACATCTTATTCTTTGTGCCAATACTTCTAAAACTATTATAAACAACAAAGGTGACAACGGGCAAAATAATAATTAATAAAAAATGAAAAAGAATTAATCAAGAACACAAAATTGATCAAAGGATACAAACAGCATTTTGAATATTCTATACGCCAGGTTCTCAGAAAGAAATTACATTTGTAATCCTTCTTTTCTTTCCTTCTTTCTGTTCCAGTAGATTAGTTTGAATCCCTGCTATATTAGTTGACTTCCCTCTATCTCTTTGCAGTTTTGACACTTCTCTTAAGTGACAGATATTCTATATTCACTTATTAAGATCAGTTTTTTTCAATTATATCTGTGAAATTAATCTAAGGACAACCAAGTATTATTTTTGGAACCATATTTTGTCAGGTATTTTTTAAAGCAAACCCATTCCTAATCTCTTATTAGTTCTGTCATTTTGGCTAGTTCGAGGTACTCACACAACTTTAATTGCCACTCGTCTATTGTTGGTATTAACTCACTTTTCCAGTATTTTGCTATTATCATTCTAGCCGTTGTTGTCGCGTAAAGAAACACTATTTTATTTTCATTTGGGATGCTTATCATTAGAATGCCTGATAGGAAAGCTTCAGGTTTCTTTAAAAATGTGTGTTTTAGCATTCTGTTTAGTTCCTCATAGATCACGTCCCCCAAAAAATTGATTTGGGGACATGTCCATCACATGTGGAATAAGGTTCCTTCATATTGTTTACATCTCTTGTTGCTGTTCTTTTTTATTTTGGCTAATTTGGATGGGGTCAGGTACCATCTGTAAGTCCTTTCCATAAAGTTTTATTTTATCAGATAGCACACAATGAATTTTAAGTCTTTCCCCCATAGTTTTCCCCATTTTTCCATTTCAGTTGGATATCCAACATCATGTGCCCACTTCACCATCACTTCCTTCACCTCTTCGTCCTTAAGTGTTTGCAATAATTTAATACCCTATTTAACTATCTATTTTCTAGGAGAATTGATCAATTATTTTTCTTTCCGTTTTCTTTGTTGTAGAATTTATTGCTTTTCCAACTCTCTTTTCTTTTTTGGTATGCACTTTGCTGGATAACACCCCCCCACACACACACACACTGTTTTGCTTGCATTCCATACCACTTTCAAATTTGTCTCTTGATTCAAATTGATTTCAGAATAATATTTTAATATTCCCCCACCCCTTTCTAATATTTCTTGATCGTTTAATAAATTCTCATTTAATCTCCATCTCAGTGGGGAATTTTGCCCAGTTCTTAATTCCATAATAATAGAGTTGTGATCTGAAAGTATCCTGGGTAGAATTTCTACCTTCTTTACCATAATGTACAAATTTCTAGATGTCCACACAGAATCACTTCGGCTCACCGAATTATTCATGGATGAAAAAGATGTGAATTGTCTATCCAGTGGGTGTTTTTCTCTTTGTATATCAACTAAACTTAAATTTTCTGTCATCTGAAAAAGAGCCTTGGATAGCTTCCCTACTTTTGTATCACTTCTTCTTATAGACCTATCCCATTCCATTTAATATGCCTTGATAGTCTCTGTTACTTCTTATAAATATAAAATCCATTTCAGGTGTGTACTCCTTCATAAACATTATTGTCTCAGACCCGGTGTGCTGGGAGGGTTAATTACTATCTTCCTTTCTTCAGTCCTTTGCAGTGTTTTCAAGGTCACATTCCATCTTGCGTACAGGCTGTGGCTATAAATAACTCACAGAGTACATGTCCAATCTCTGCCATTAAAATTCCACCCTGGAGTTCTTCCTTGACACACAGCTAAAGATTTAAAAAAATTCTCAAATACAGCCTCTTGCCAGATCTATGCAGCAGCCATTCATTCTTGTAAATCAGCATTGTTCCCTCACACTCCTGGTCCAGTCCAGAGATAATTTTAAATAAAGTCCATTCCACCTCAATCGAGTGGGGAGGGCATAATAAAACCTTGTTAAATTCCTCATTGAGCATAAATCATTCATTCATTGCAGCCCATTAGTATATGTTGGTCCAGGAGCACCTCTTGATTAACACCAATGTTCCAAATTAATGAGAAACCGATTACAAATCATGCCAGAGATGGAGGCTCCTCCATGGCAGGGACACACTCCCAGGTCTCACCCATTCTGCCTTTCCAGTTGGTGGACACGGGCTTAAGCGGCACAGTAGGATACAATGAACTCCCCAGACCCCACTGGGGAACATTGTCAGGAGTTTTACCTCATAAATCCTGGCTTTCCCCTCCCTGGAGGACAGTGGAGAGCTACTGCCATTAAATTGTGACATGGCCCAGAAACCAAAATTACTCCTCAGATTCATTGCCATCAAAATGTCCTCTCAATTCACCTCAATTTCCCCAGCTATTCACTGTATCATACCACCAAAGCTTCTGGTTCCACAATATTTGAGGCAGAAAGTGCCTACCCTTCTTTTACAGGATAACTTTAGCAGTGCTTGATTTGTGCTGAGTTTCACATTGCCAGATGGAAAAAGAAAAGTCTATCTTCTTTTGCTATTGTAAAACAAGGGGGGAAATAACATCTTCCATTTTGTATGTCGTTTTAATAAATCCATCCCTCCAAATCACAGGTGTGCTCTATATAATACCATTGAGGGGAATGACAGCATTACTCTTCCTCTTCCCTACATCAACTGGTGAGATCCATGGTGATGATGGAAACTGAAGGCAACCGCACGCATCTTCCCAACTTCATCTTGATGGGTTTCACGACAGATCCACTCCTGAGGATCCTCTTCTTTGTTCTGTTCCTGGTCTCGTACACTCTCACATTGACTGGAAACCTGGGTCTCATCACACTGATCTACCTAGATTCCCGCTTGCACACGCCCATGTATTTCTTTGTGGGCAGCCTTTCCTTCCTGGATGTCTGGTACTCCTCCGTCTACACTCCCCGGATCCTATACGACTGTGTATCTGAGGACAATATCATATCCAACGCAAGCTGTGCAGCTCAGTTCTTCTTCTCGGCTAGCTTCGGACACAGTGAATGTTTCCTGCTAGCTACCATGGCCTATGACCGCTATGTGGCCATTTGCAAGCCACTCCGCTATTCCAGTGCCATGACCAAGAAACTCTGCACCCAGCTGATTGTTGGGTCTTTTGCAGCTGGCTTCGCTGTTGGCATCGTGCATGCGGGTAACACTTTCCAGCTAGGCTTTTGTGGGAGCAATATTATCAACCACTACTTTTGTGATGTGCAGCCACTCGTGAAAATGGCCTGTAAGGATACCCGGATCTATGAACTCATCTTGGCCACAGTCATTGTTTGCACTGTGCTGCCAAGCACTGCCCTCATCCTGGTCTGCTATGTAGGCATTGTGACAGCCATCATACGCATCCGCTCAGCTGCAGGGCGGCGCAAGGCCTTCTCCACTTGCTCCGCCCACCTACTCTCTGTCTCCCTCTACTATGGCTCCATCCTCTTCATGTATTCACGCCCAAGCTCACAACACACTCCAAATGGGGACAAGGCAAATGCTCTTTTCTACACCGTGCTCAACCCCCTGGTCAACCCCTTCATTTACAGCTTGCGCAACAAAGATGTGAAGGCAGCCTTCAAGAAAGTCCTTGGAAGATTCATAGCACCCAAATGAATGTCAGTGACGTTGCTCAGCTCCCCACATAATACAGATTTTTATCAAGGGTGGTGAATTGGTGGCCCTGCAGATGTTGATGGCCTCCAATGCTCGTCAGTCCCACCAGCATGGCCACTGCTCAGGGATGAAGGGGGTTGTAGTCTAGCAAAATCTTGGCAAGTCACAGGTTCTCCACCTCTGGATTAGAGACTAGTCTCCTGTAGGTAAGAATGTAGTGGACAAGGGGAAGCACTAGAAAAGATGGCCAGTGGATAAATGGTTAAGCATCCCACCTACATGTCAGGGGCTGGACTGAAGAGGAGGGCTGAAGATCGCTCCCTCCTTCTCCTCTGCTTGCCCCCCCCCCAGTAGTTTCAAGAGAAGAGGAACAGGAATGAATTACAGCAGAACTCAGAGTTGCCAAATTATGAGGTGTTAAGAGAAGGAGGGGGAGAACAGCCAACAGAGACGTCCTTGGAGAGCATAGAAGCGCCGCCATCCCCATGGACTCGACTTTCAATTAGAATTCAAGAGCAAAGGGCCAAGTACTGTTGCTGGGCAAGGAAGGGGAGCAGCTCAGAGTGAGGAACATCACTAAGGAGTTAAGAATTGGGTTCTTTGTCTTGCAACTCAATGACTGAATAAAACCATACATACAAACTTTCTTGTTTCTTCCTTGATCCTTAACGCTACTGGGGAAGGAAAGAATTTCCCAAGCTTGACACTGCTATTCACATGGTATTTGCATTTAAGGTATGCTTTTGAAAAATTAATTGTAAAAAAATTAAAAATAAAAGAATTGGTTCAGATAATTCCCCACAAGGCTTCTTAACCCCCATCACACTTCAAATTTATTCTAGCACAGATTTGGCAAGCTCACCCATCTTTACTTTTATAAAACTGGCAAGTGTGATTTGGTGAGGTGCTGGGAATTTTCTGTTTGGGATGCTGATGCGCTAGAGCTACAATTCCCATGGTCTCCTGGGAAGAGGGAATAATCATCACATCACTTTAACCAGGTACAGCAGATTTGCCCAAAGTTAAGGTGCATGATACAGAAGTCCTTACATCAGATCCTGTGGCATATTTAGTGGATGGTGAATTAAGTGTATGCTGCCCCCTTAAGAACAATATATATTTCAGAGGGTTGCCATATTTTGGAGAGCAAAAAAGAGGACATGGTTGCTGACTTCTACTTTTAACTACAGGTCACTATGACAACTCTCATTTTAAATACACCTACAATGTTCTTAACTTTCAACAACAAAATAATAATAATAATAATAATAATACATATTACTCCCTCGTTTGCCAAGTGAAAGTATTTTGGCTCATGTTCACATCTTTGTGAACGTAAGTGTGCAAAGAACAATGTATTAAACTGTTTAGCACGTACATATGGGCTCTCATTATGGGCAGGGTGTTGTTAACCCTTGCCCTCCCAGACTCCTCCAAGATCTTGCAGCTGGGCCAGCATCCTTTTAGTTCAGTCACAAGAGAAGGGATTTATACAGTATGTAGCTAATTTAAGATGCTTGTTGTTGTTTAGTCGTTTAGTCATGTCCGACTCTTCATGACACCATGTACCAGAGCACGCCAGGCACTCCTGTCTTCCACTGCCTCCCGCAGTTTGGTCAAACTCATGCTGGTAGCTTTGAGAACACTGTCCAACCATCTCATCCTCTGTCGTCCCCTTCTCCTTGTGCCCTCCATCTTTCCCAACATCAGGGTCTTTTCCAGGGAGTCTTCTCTTCTCATGAGGTGGCCAAAGTATTGGAGCCTCAGCTTCAAGATCTGTCCTTCCAGTGAGCACTCAGGGCCGATTTCCTTAAGAATGGACATGTTTGATCTTCTTGCAGTCCATGGGACTCTCAAGAGTCTCCTCCAGCACCATAATTCAAAAGCATCAATTCTTCGGCGATCAGCCTTCTTTATGGTCCAGCTCTCACTTCCGTACATCACTACTGGGAAAACCATAGCTTTAACTATACGGACCTTTGTTGGCAATGTGATTTCTCTGCTTGTTAAGATGTTGTCTAGGTTTGTTATTGCTTTTCTTCCAAGAAGCAGATGTCTTTTAATTTCGCAGCTGCTGTCACCATCTGCAGTGATCATGGAGCCCAAGAAAGTAAAATCTCTCACTGCCTCCATTTCTTCCCCTTCTATTTGCCAGGAGGTGATGGGACCAGTGGCCATTATCTCCGTTTTTTTGATGTTGAGCTTCAAACCATATTTTGTGCTCTCCTCTTTCACCCTCATTTAAAGGTTCTTTCTGCCATCAAGGTTGTGTCATCTGCATATCTGAGGTTGTTGATATTTCTTCCGGCAATCTTAATTCCGGCTAGGGATTCATCCAGCCCAGCTTTTCACATGATGAATTCTGCATATAAGTTAAATAAGCAGGGAGACAATATACAGCCTTGTTGTACTCCTTTCCCAGTTTTGAACCAATCAGTTGTACCATATCCAGTTCTAACTGTAGCTTCTTGTCCCACATAGAGATTTCTCAGGAGGCAGATGAGGTGATCAGGCACTCCCATTTCTTTAAGAACTTGCCATTGTTTGCTGTGGTCGACACAGTCAAAGGCTTTTGCATAGTCAATGAAGCAGAAGTAGATGTCTTTTTGGAACTCTCTAGCTTTCTCCATAATCCAGCGCATGTTTGCAATTTGGTTTCTGGTTCCTCTGCCTCTTCTAAATCCAGCTTGCATTTCTGGGAGTTCTCGGTCCACATACTGATTGAGCCTACCTTGTAGAATTTTAAGCATAACCTTGCTAGCATGTGAAATGAGTGCAATTGTGCGGTAGTTGGAGCATTCTTTGGCACTGCCCTTCTTTGGGATTGGGATGTAGACTGATCTTCTCCAATCCTCTGGCCACTGCTGAGTTTTCCAAACTTGCTGGCATATTGAGTATAGCACCTTAACAACATCATCTTTTAAAGATTTAAATAGTTCAGCTGGAATATCATCACTTCCACTGGCCTTGTTATTTGCAATGCTTTCTAAAGCCCATTTGACTTCACTTTCCAGGATGTCTGGCTCAAGGTCAGCAACCACACTACCTGGGGTGTACGAGACATCCATATCTTTCTGGTATAATTCCTCTGTGTATTCTTGCCACCTCTTCTTGATGTCTTCTGCTTCTGTTAGGTCCTTACCACTTTTGTCCTTTATTATGGTAATCTTTGTACGAAATGTTCCTTTCATATCTCCAATTTTCTTGAACAGATCTCTGGTTCTCCCCATTCTGTTGTTTTCCTCTATTTCTTTGCATTGCTCGTTTAAGAAGGCCTTCTTGTCTCTCCTTGCTATTTTTTTGGAAATCTGCATTCAATTTCCTGTATCTTTCACTATCTCCCTCGCATTTTGCTTCCCTTCTTTCCCCCGCTATTTGTAAGGCCTCGTTGGATAGCCACTTTGCTTTCTTGTATTTCCTTTTCATTGGGATGGTTTTCGTTGCTGCCTCCTGTACAATGTTGTGAGCCTCCATCCATAGTTCTTAAGGCACTCTGTCCAGCAAATCTAAATCCTTAAACCTGTTCCTCACTTCCACTGTGTGGAACTGAGGAACAGGTTCTCTGTTGCAATTCTCTGCTGCAGACTAGCTTAGCCAGGTGCCTTAGATCTGAGTCTAATGCACTAGAAAACTTTTCTTGGGTTACTGTAAAGAAAAAACCCCAGACATTTTGCCACATTTAAAAAATCCGCCCGGACAGAAATGTCCAGAATTTCCCAGACATAGCCAGGATTCGGCCGTCTGTGAAAGTGCCCGGATTTTCACTTTTTCAAATATGGCACCCCGACATGGAGAACTCACAAACCAAGTTGTTTGTTATGTTTGTGGTGTTTTCTTCCCTTTTGGTGGAAATTCTCAAGTGAGCAGGAGAGAGAGAAAATAGTTTTGCGTCCTTATTCCCATATCAAATCATCAAGAAGAAGCAAACATTCTAATTGTTTCTATAGGGAGCTTATTGAGTTATCCTGACTTGGGGAGACTCTTGGGGAAGAACTGTGGTCACTTTAGCTTGGCTGGAGCACGGGGAACATTTCAATATAAGCCACCTTTTGCAGGCAACAGGAAAACTCACTGAGCTTCATACAGGTAAGACCTTAGTGATGTCCCCCTAGGCGGTTTCCATGCTACTCTTTGCTCAGCTTAAACTTCCCAGCTGGGCAGCAGACCACTTTTCTTGCACCACATTCCCATGTGCATTCAGGAAATGTATACACAAAAGCATATGCCAAAGTGTGCATAAGAATGTGTATACTGGTGAAAGTAACATAAGAATGCAGTGTGCTTGGGAGGATTATTTTGCCAAAAAAAAAAAAATGTATAGGAGGCAAAATTACATACAAATATATAGTATGTAAAACTTGTCCTAAGATGCTGGTGAATTTTCAGGAGGGTTTTTTTAAAATCACAAACCAACATCGAAATGTGGAGGACTGAGCTTAAAATTAGAAAGATGAGAAACTGAGAGGTCTGTCCCCCCATCCCCACTGCCTGCACACTCATTTCCTGTTCTTTCCTTATCAGAAGCCCAACTGACCAGCAGTAAAACAGTTTCTCTTCTCAAGAGTAATTTTTTCCAAGAACTGAAAATATATGACTTTCATCATAACCATAATCCTTCATGAGTTCTGGCTATAGGTTATAATAAAGCATTTAAGTTTACAGAAATAACTGAAAACCAAAAAAGGATTTCAGTCTGCCCCATGGAAGACCAAATTATTTTGATTCACATTTTTGTCCTTGCAAAAACAAAGCACGATTTGTCATTCAAACCACCTAATTTCCAACTTAATCCAATGCAGTTAGCTCCTGAAGCAGCTGTAAAATCACTAAGTGATTTCATGGGTTCAAATGACATGTTTCTTTTTATACAAGAGCTATTTAATGGCTTTATATAGCCAGGTGAATTACTAATTCTGGGCAGGGATACCTAAATTCTGTCATCTGTGCTCTGGTATCCCCTAGGTTAGATTGCTGCAATGCATTATACGTAAGGCTGCCTTTAAAGAAAGATTGAAAACTTCAGCCGGTACAGAATTCAACAGTCAGGTTGCTTACATGGGCAAGGGGATATGAGCATATCAAACCAATCCTGCAGTGTTTGCTAATTTGTTTCTGGAACTAAATCAAAATGCTTTTCTAAAAAAAAACCCTCTAAGCTCTTAAATGGCTCAGAACTGCAAATGGATTTATTTTGTTTTATCAGTTGTTTTGCAATGCTTCCCCAGCACTATTGCTGTCCAGAGAAGCTTTAGCACAACAAAGGTGGGGAAGAAATAAAATAGAACATATGTGGTATAAAAAGAATTTCAGCAGGAAATTTTTATGGAATATGAACTGACAGGAAGTGAAGTCTTCTTCTTTGGCAATCACTTGTAGCCAAGTAAGATTGTCTTCCATAAACACAGTTTTAACAGTGAGTCCGTAGGTGACTGTGGAGGCCAATTCTGGATCCACACATCCTTCCACAGTGGGAACATTGGTTTCTGGGTGGGAGTTGATCACAGTGTAGATTTGCCAAGGGTGCCTTCCTCCTAGCACATTTCTCCCTTGCGTCCTGAGTTCGAGTGCCTTCAAAACCCATGACACCTTTGGTAAAGGCTGTTCTCCAATTGGAGCACTTGCAGGCAAAAGTTTCCCAATTGTTGGTGTTTATACTACATTTTTTAAGATTTGCCTTGAGACGGTCTTTAAACCTCTTTTGTTGACCACCAGCATTACACTTTCCATTTTTAAGTTCAGAATAGAGTAGTGTGGCCATCCCATGCAGATGCAAAATGCGTTGAAAACAGGATTGTGTATAACTGCCCTGAGAGCAAATCATCATGAATAGGCCATAGAGGACCTCTTGGCCTCCCTCCTCTTCTGCTTCAGCTTCAGCTTCAGCTTTTGACTCTGGACTTCTCTGTTCCACAGACTCTCCCTTCTCACTAAACCCTGTTACCTCTTGAGCTTCTGACACCTCCTCTTCCTAGTCTTCTCCCTCTTCTCCCTCTGACCACTCATTGTCATCCTACCACCGATCCCTGGGCTCTGAGTCGTCTTCCCTTGGAGGTTCCCCAACTGGTGCCTCCTATCATTCCTCTGTGACCAAGCAGTCCCTGACGGCTGTGAACACACTCAACCTTGAAAGCATATTCAAAGCACATTCTTTTCCTTAAAGAATTATGTGCATTTTATTTTACCCCTCACAGAGTTACACTTGCCAGCAACCCTTAACAGACTGTAGAGGCGAGAATTCTTTCAGGCAGAGAATGTGTTTCAGATATGCTTTAACGGTATTGTGTGTACACAGCCATATGCTGCCGGTTAAACTGTTTCTTGATAAGGCATGTAGAATTATTTGTTTACACATAGTTTTGTCAATTCCTTGCCTGAGTATGCTCTCTGGTGCTGAGTTGCAGTAATTCCTCTTGTGGCATTTCTTTTATAAACCATACTCTGGACAGTTACACCACAGTAAACTTTTTCGATTTAGCTCCCGGGAAAAACACTTTTGAAGAGTTTTACATTTTCTAATATAACCTTTCAACTGGAGGGTGGGTGGGAATATTCCACACTCAGTTATTTAGAGATATCCAGTATTAAGAAGGGATTGGAAGGCTGTTATATACTATTTAATCAGAGTTGGAGGTGAACTCCATTCTACTAATCTGACTTTGGCCAATACGCCAGTGTTTCCTGCAGTATATATTTTAAAAGGTAAAAAGATGAGGGATGTAATACACCAGAGGTGGACAACCTGTGGCCTTCCAGATGTTGCTGGACCACAATTCCCATCATCACTGAGCAGTACTAGCTGGGACTTTTTGACTGGGTTCCGGAGCTTTTTAAGGCAATTTTGGCACGATTTTACCCCGAGTGCCAGTTTTCCAAGACATTTCCCCTATTTCTGAAAAATAATCCAGGAGGCCATTTTCGGAGGCGAATTCCAGGACATGTCCTGGAAAATTAGGACGTATGGCAGCCCTAGACTGATGGGAGTTGGGTCTAACAACATCTGAAGGCCACCAGGGTCTTCCAACCCCAATCATAGACTGTGGGATACTGATATAACTATAGACAAGGCCAAATTGCTGCAAATACATTTTCCCCTTTTTGTCACTTGCAGGATTCCCTGTGACATCAACTCCATCATTCATCTTCATGATTCATATCTACAAAATGTGCCTTAAGAATTGATCAGGTGAGTGCAAGGAGTCTGCGTTCCAAATTGTATGTCTCCCCTTAGCGTATAATCTCAGTAGAAGGTGAGCAATTGCTTCACATGTTACTTTCCTCCATAACACATTGGTGAGTGCCTTCTCTATGCGTGTACCTGGAACAGAACAGAACAGAAGATGTTTGTGCTGCCTTCCACATATGAGAAGGCATCTTGCTTTTACCAGCATGGTTGTCAATAACCATGGCATAGCATAGTCAACTACATCAAATGTCCAGCAATGGACAAATGATCCACCAAAAGTAGCACACTAATGTACAGCCAGCCCATCACGTGCATTGCACATATCCTGCTACAGCTGTTATCAAGTTGAGTCATGCAACTTTGGTTTGGTGACCAAAGTCAGCCTGGAAAGGCTCAAAATGACTCCTCAGATTCATTGCCTCAGCACAATGTCCTCTCCGTTCACCTCATTTTCCCCAGCTATTCTCTGTATCTCACCACCAAAGCTTCTGGTCCCATAATATTTGAGGCAGAGAGAGCCTATCCATCTTTCGCTGGATAGTAGTGCTTGATTTGCGCTGAGTTTCACATTGCCGGATGGAAAAAGAAAAGTCTATCTTCTTTTGCTATTGTAAAACAAGGGGGGAAATAACATCTTCCATTTTGTATGTCGTTTTAATAAATCCATCCCTCCAAATCACAGGTGTGCTCTATATAATACCAATGAGGGGAATGACAGCATTCCTCTTTCTCTTCCCTACATCAACTGGTGAGATCCATGGTGATGATGGAAACTGAAGGCAACCGCACGCATCTTACCAACTTCATCTTGATGGGTTTCACAACAGATCCACTCCTGAGGATCCTCTTCTTTGTTCTGTTCCTGCTCTCGTACACTCTCACATTGACTGGAAACCTGGGTCTCATCACACTGATCTACCTAGATTCCCGCTTGCACACGCCCATGTATTTCTTTGTGGGCAGCCTTTCCTTCCTGGATATCTGGTACTCCTCCGTCTACACTCCCCGGATCCTGTACGACTGTGTGTCTGAGAACAACGGCATGAGCCTGGCAGGCTGTGCAGCTCAGTTCTTCTTCTCAGCTGGCTTGGCCTACAGTGAATGTTTCCTGCTAGCTGCCATGGCCTATGACCGCTATGTGGCCATCTGCAAACCACTTCTCTATACCACTGCTATGCCTAAGAAGCTCTGCACCCAGTTGGTCATTGGGTCTTATGTAGCTGGCTTTGCTAATGCTATTGTACATACAGGAAACACTTTCCGGCTAAGCTTTTGTGGGAGCAACTATATCAACCACTACTTTTGTGATGCGCCACCACTCGTGAAGATGGCATGTGATGATACCCGGGTCTATGAACTCATATTGGCTGCAGTCATTGGTTGCAATGTGCTGGCAACCACCGCCCTCATCCTGGGCTGCTACACAGGCATTGTGACAGCCATCATACGCATTCGCTCAGCTTCAGGGCGGCGCAAGGCCTTCTCCACTTGCTCTGCCCACCTACTCTCTGTCTCCCTCTACTATGGCTCCATCCTCCTCATGTATTCCCGACCAAGCTCACAACACACTCCAAATGCGGACAAGGCAAATGCTCTTTTCTACACCGTGGTCAACCCCCTGGTCAACCCCTTCATTTACAGCTTGCGCAACAAAGATGTGAAGGCAGCCTTCAAGAAAGTCCTTGGAAGATTCATAGCACCCAAATGAATGTCAGTGACATTGCTCAGCTTCCCACAAAGTACGCAGAAGACCAGGGATGTGGAATCTGTGGCCCTCAATATCTTGTTGGACCCCAATTCTCATCCGCCCCACCCAGCATAGCCAATGCTCAGGGACGATGGGGGTCTGTACTCCAGCAACATCTTAGTGGGCCACAGGCCATAACTTTGGATTAGAGAATGAAGAACCACTCTCTGGTATCCTTATTAATTTAAGAGGCAGCAGAAACCAGCAGGAGACCAAACTGATAACTTTGTGGTGATGCTGTATGTTAGGCACCATCTAGTGCTCTACTTCTCAATACTTCCCTGCCCACCCTCCATGGATGGTTTGTCTCCTCCTGTCCTATTTCCTCATAGCCACATCCACAGTTTTGTAGCACCTGAGAAAGAGGGAGACAAAGCCATCATGGGACAGTAGAGACCTATTAGGCATTGGGAAAGGTGGACACTCATGGGCCATTTTCCAACTCGCTTGTCATGCCACCCATTCTTCAGCTATATGGTCCTTGGGCATCATCTTCTCTCTCTCCCTCCCTCCCCGTAAGTTGTACTGCCTTGAGCTGGGTCTCTGATAGGTATTTCCAGACTCTTTTTTTAATTTCCGCTGCCACCCCAGATACCAAGTATTTGAATGTTTTCCACCTCTAGCGTAGGCAGTCAAGTGAATGTGTGAATGAGACATCCATTTGTTGAAGCCAAATGAATAAAAGCTTTTATGATAATTCAGTATGGTTTCAGTTATGTACTTTCTCATTGGTTACTTTAATTATACAGTGGTACCTCGGGTTACATACGCTTCAGGTTACATTTGCTTCAGGTTACGGACTCCGCTAACCCAAAAATAGTGCTTTAGGTCAAGAACTTTGCTTCAGGATGAGAACAGAAATAGTGCTCCGGCAGAGCGGCAGCAGCAGGAGGCCCCATTAGCTAAAGTGGTGCTTAGTTTAGGAATAGTTTCAGGTTGTACTTTCTCATTGGTTACTTTAATTCTATAGAACAAAGACTAACAGCAATGTTGACCCTGCTCTGTCAGACTATAACCCTGCCACCTTGTCTCTCCATAAACTACCTCCAACTCCTCCCTCCAAACTGTTTCTCCCCAGTGTTGAAATCACCTTTCAAAACTCCTGTCCAACTCAAGACCAAGATTCCAAGCTGTCCTTCTTCCACCCTATAACATCTACCCTAAATCATATAAAATGTCAGGAGAATATTCATGACTCTCCTGTAATATTCATTAATATCCACAGGTCTCCTGCGTCACCCCAAGTTTAGCCTTCAAAGAACCCATGAGGAGAGTGGTGCAGAAGTTCTCTCTTCAAAGCCCAGGGAGACAGTGTCTGCTATAGCTTCTTTCCGTCATGGAAAAGAGCCACACATGTTGTCTAAAGCTGGCATTTGGTGCTGCTTTTTCTACTACTGTAAAGAAAATAGCAAGTGGTGTATTGGAATGAGTAGAGGGCACACCAGTCAGGAAACTAGACAGGAACTTTATTTGTCTCTCTTGAACCAGATCAGGAAGCTCCTGCCTCCACCTGGATTGAAAAAGAACTATCAATCTGTGACCTAGGACTCAGCTATACAGCTGCATATAAAATGTTTTAAGTGTGTTGTAAAGTGCAATATATAAATGTGACACTAGATGGTGACAGTGAGCTATAGCAAATTTGACATATTTTCCAAAACGTTTTCTAGAAATACATTTTCACAGCGTTTTTTATATGTGTGTAGATTCCACCTTAGTGGCTGAAAATAGATGGTGATACTTTCCACATAGCTAGGCCCTCCTTAGCTACTGCCATTATCATCTGGGGGACCCAAATCCTCTTGCCGCAGAACGTGGCTCCTACTTGGAGAGGAGAAATATATGAAACCTAGGAAGCTGCCTTCTACAAAACAGGCCACTGGTCCATCTAGCTCAGTATTGTCCATACTGACTGGTATAGAGATGCCACACACGTTCTCCATTCTCATCTTGTTCGTTAAAACATTTATTGTAATTACAGATGGGAAATGAGCATAGCAGAAATTCCAAGCCTAACCCAATGCTGGTGTGCAGTTTATAGCAGAACCAGTGAATTAATCCCAATCTATAACTGCAAAAGATTATCTGCAGTTCACAGCTAGTTAAGCAGAGCCTTTTGTCCCTGTTTGAATGAAGAGCTGTTCCATGTTGCAGACAAATTCATTACTTCCCAGGGAGTGTGGGGGGGGGGGGCAGCTTAGGAACTTCTTGCTCTTGAAACAACAGGGAACCGGCTGTCAATACAAGCAGAAAAACATTGCACTGCACCTCCTCAGCTGACCACCTACATTTGCTTGTCTCTTGGCTTGGGCATAGAATAATAGTACACTGAAGGGAAGGATATAAGTTTTCTAAATAGAATTGGGCCAGCAGCCAAAGCACATTGGTGTCTGTCGAAACCTCTGCCCACGGTGGGGAGGAAGATCGTGTGTGTGTGTTAGGGAACCAGTTGTCTTGGGTTAGCAGCTGATGAGAGAGAGAAAAAGCTGAGGTGCTTAATAAGAGAGAGATCTATGGAATGGGGAGAGGTCCATGCTGGCGGGGGCAGACATAGAAAGCCCTTGGTAAATGAACCTCCAAGTCACCAGGTGTCTATCCTTCACCAGGGTCCATGTACACAGCAATTCCTATATTTAAAAGGCTCAAACATGTTGTAGGGTGTGCATCATCCACCTCAAAATCTGAGTAAAATAAAATTTTGTTGTTATTGTTGTTGTTGTTAATATCCCTTCATCCAAAGATCCCAGGGCGGTGTACAACATTAAGAATATAACTTACTTGGCATGTATATTTATGGTATGAGAAGACGAAAGTGCATAAAGGGATTTTTAATCACTTGGTAAGACTATCAATTTATGGTGTATGGGGAAAATATATAAACCTGTTAGAGCAGAAGACACCGTGGTGGCTTTCCCCATTGGACGCGATATTCTTGAAAAAGACTAAGGCAAAAAGCGAATGGGCAACCTATAAAGAGTTGCTCATGGAAGTAGAACAACAAATGAAATTGAAAAGCTTTGAGGACATAAGACATTTAGTAACAGACTGGTTGCAATATCACCAATTAAATGATGTGTTTAAAATGGATAAGAAAAATGGATTTAGTTAGGAAATTTCAAGGTTTGAAAAAAAATTATTGGAAAATAATATGAAGTTACTTTCTAAAATATGTAAATTGTTACTAGGGTGGCATACTAAGGATGACGAAGTTAAATCAGTAATGATACAATGGGCACAAGATATTGGGCACAATATCCAATTTTCATCTTGGGAAAAGTTATGGAGGGATGACTTAAAATTTACAGCAAGCTGTGCGTTGAAGGAGAACTATATGAAAATGATATATCGGTGGTATTTAACACCTACAAAATTAGCTAAGATGTATAGAACTGCTTCAAATGTATGTTGGAAATGTAAGGAGAAGGAAGGCACATTCTACCACATGTGGTGGACATGCAATGTAACAAAAGCATTCTGGGAAATGATATATAATGAGTTGGGGGGAAATGTTTAAAACAACATTTGTGGAAAAACCAGAGGATTTTTTACTAGGAATTTTAGGTGCGGAGATACCAAAGGAGCAGAGACGATTATTTATATATGCAACAACAGCAGCGCAGTAGTAGGATACTACTGGCCCTGAAATGGAAAGAAGATAAAGTCCCGACCAGAGATGAATGGCTGGTGAAAATGATGGACTACGCCCAAATGGTGAAATTGAACGGGAAAATCAGAAACCAGGAAGAGAAGAACTTTAAAAAGGAATGGGAAAATTTTATATTGTACTTAAGAGAACACTGTAAACAACTAAAACCTTCGGTAGGATTCGAGTAACGTTTGTAATGTACTAAAAACTAAGGTAAAAATGTTTTAAATAAGAAAAATAGAGAAAGTTAGTGAAGCAGTGGGAAAAGTTTGAAAATGGAAACCATGAACGGGTGGAGGGGAGTCAAGGGATTCAGGGAATCCTACATGATGGTGGTGTTTATTGTTTGAATTTAAATTTGCAATGTAAAACTCAATAAATTTTTTTTTTTAAAAAAGAATATAACTTTCTCAGCATAATAATACAAAGCATAATGATAACAGCCCCCCCCCCCCGCATTTAATAGGACATAGATAATGTAATGGCTAAAGGCTTGGGTAAAGAGAAATGTTTTCACCTGGTGCCTAATATATTTATGTATCTGTTTTAGCCTCTGCCTTACATTTATGCAAGCAAACTGCTTAGAGGGGTGTTTTCTACAGCATAGATTTTCTTGTTTATTTTGACGATCAACAATCTTGTTAAATAAAATAAAGAAAAAGAAATCAGTACAAATGCTCAACAAACAGGTCATCTGAAGAAGCACTCAACATGAACCTGAACAAATTTCATAGTTTGTTCAGTAACAAACTTTTCCCCCTGTCACTAAATACTGGGAAGAAGTAACCATCTTCTCCTTTCTTGTGGTTTCTTCTGTAAGTTTCACCATCTGAATTACAGCTAATGATTTCTAAGAAAAGAAGTGCAAAGGAAAGCAAGTGATTTGAAACCCTTCACTTCCGCATGGGACAGTTTTGCAAGAATCAAGTCTGCAATGTGTACTCAGTAAATCAGCAGAGAGAACTGCTGCTTGGCAAGACAGTCCTCCTTTTTCCTTTTCCTGACACATGGATATATTTGGGGGGGGGGGCAATTGGCCATTTAAGTATTTTTATTTATTTACTTGATTTAGGGGGCCTTCCCTGGCTATGTCCATGTCCTGACACCTGTATCCCAGTGCATAATGGATATTGGGGGAAAGGTTGTAGCAGAAAGAAGGCCACAAATCAAGGACAATCCATCAGAATTAGCAGCCACAAGAGGAACACAGCAACAGCGGATTTAAAGAACATTGCAAAGGATTCTGGGAAACACATTTAGCAAGTTCAACGGCTTGGGTCTTTTTCAGAATGAGGATCAGAAACTTGCTTATTGTTTCACTTCCCGTCTCTCTCCCTTCCAACTCCTTTTTGTACATTTCTTACGAAATCGCTGAATTTAACCCTGACTTCCCTCTTAATGACTATTCCTTTCCAACTCTCCTCTTTTGTTGCGCTATCTGCCATAATGATGTGGCTGCGTGCAGGTGCCTGCACACCTATGCAAGCATGTGAGAGAATAAGCCTAGGCATGTTTTACTCCCAAGTAAGTCCTTACTTTCTCCTTTAGGGCTTACACCCTAATAAGTGTAGTTAGGATGTGCTTCCATTAAACAGATGAATTATATTTCTTTTTAAACTTTAATAATTATTGCTAGATTTTGCCTCTGGTAATGACACACATGACGTAACAGGCTGTATGTAACAGTATAACTTCTATTTCAAAAAACAATTCAACATATCATGCCACAATATGTAATTCCATAGACCAAATTATCATATGAGTGGAACATATTCTGAGAGATTAAAGTCCAGTGGATTGATCAGGAGATACAGTCTATTCAGTTCTTATATTAGCAATAACCACGATGTGGAATGCTTATTTCAATCTTGTAGTGTTCCACGTGTCGATGCTTTTGAGAATTCTAGCATTCCTTGTAAGTAGGTATCAGATGAAAAACTTGAAAGTATGGCACATGCAGAAAATAAGACAAGGATTCCAGGATAATTCCTTGTTTCGCCCAACCGGGCTTCGGCAGCTGTGCATACCCTGGATTATATAAACGAACATAATGTAATGTAATTTTATATAAAACTAAGTAACATAACATAAACATTAAACAATAAATTTACATACTATATTCTTGTGTACCAGAAACATGGAACATGGAACATAATGGATTCAGTCATCACAATAACTGATCAGAAGTTTCTTTATATGAAGAGAGGCAATATTGACTCCAACTGTTCATAAAAAATGAGCATGTGCACATATCGTAGAATCATAGAATTGTCCCTTGGAAGATGCTCACGAGGGTCATTTAGCCCAACCCCCTGCAATGCAGGAATCTTTTGCCAAACGTGGGGTTTGAACCCACAACCCTGAAATTAAGAGTCTCATGCTCTGCCCCCTAAGCTGTAAACATGTGTCTTATTTTGTCCTCTTCTTTGGTGATCTTTAAGTGGCTGTCCTATCCTCCACTTGAGCCCTTAAGTAGCATTGAATCAAGAAAAGGAAGTGACCTTTTATCATATGTGGTGGGAATGTAGAGAGATTAAAAATTGGGAAATGATATATAATGAATTGAAGAAAATGTTTAAAATGACATTTGTAAAAAAACCAGGAGCATTTCTGTTAGAGATTGTAGGACAAGACCTGCCAAGGAAAACAAAGAATTTATTCATGTATGCTACAACAGCGGCAAGAGTCTTGATAGCACAAGGATGGAAGAATGAAGAAATCCCGACAAAGGAACAATGGCAAGAGAAACAGATGAGCTATGCAGAATTGGCTAAACTGATATACAAACTGCGAGATAAGGACAACTATGACTTTAAAGAAGAATGGGAACTTTTTACAAATTACTTAAAAAGACAACAAAATGAACTGCACTTCTTGGCAGGCTTTGAATAAACATACACAAATTTATTGATCGATAATATGGTAGATAGATAATATAAAGATCTATACAATTCAATAATATGCAGAGAATAACTTGATGAGAAATCAGAGAGAAGAGCTGAGGGAAGTCTCGGGGGGAGGGAGGGTATATTGGGGAGGGGGGAAATAATGAATATGATATGTTTTTGACATTTTGTTATGTTGAAATTGCAAATAAAAACTTTAATGAAAAAAGTAGCATTGAATCATTCGCCATTTTTGCTGTGCTTTCTCTCTCCCCACTCTTCATTTTTGCCTTCCTCTGAATATCTAGGAAATCTCTTTCCTTTTTCCATGGTTTGAGCAATTATTACATGAGGCAATCCCCTCAAGTTCTTCATCGCACCATACATTTAAAGCACCACGATACCACTCCTATTCCCCTCAGAGAACCACAATTCCAAGAGTTCCTGGTGAACAGGGATTGACTGTAAAACCACTCTGGGAGCTTGGGGCACACGCCTATGACGTAAAGTTGCCTCTGAGTATATTAGGATGACAGGTGCCTGAAGTCTCATGGGCTCTGTGGCTGCATGCACACGATACATTGAAAGCACATGACTTCCCCCAAAATAATTTGGGGAACTGTAGTTGAACTAGGAGTTGTAACTGTGAGAGGTAAACCACCATTCCCAGGATACTTTGCATGGGGATCAGGTGCTTTAAATATACATTGTGTACACAGTGTGCCCAGCCACCCTTTAAGCAAAGTGAAAGAAAGAAAGAAAGAAAGAAAGAAAGAAAGAAAGAAAGAAAGAAAGAAAGATTTTAAAGGGAGGGATTAGACAAGAAATCCAGAACCCTGTTCTAAAGACTCTAGGCCACATCCTAACAATTGCCAGGGCTGCAGCCTTACGAATTAGATCACTTTTTGTAAACAAATTTGTTCTTGAATAACAGCTCAGAGTGAGTGAACCAAATGCCTCTAGTTCAACTTTCCAGCCTATTTAGGAACTCCTTAGGGAAGCCCCTCTCAGCCTCAGCAACCACGCAGCTCATCTGCAACTTGAGGATAATACTTACCCGACCTTGCAGGGCTGCTGCTGCAACAATGACTTTAATAATGCACGAAAAGCATTTTGAACGCCCTAAAAACAACGTTTGCGCACCATTATCGATGCTAATAATGTTGCCTACCGGTAAGGTTGCGTCCCTCTCTTTTTCCTCACTCTATCCCTCTCCAAGCCCCCGATTTTGACAAAGCTATAATTGTAACGGTTCTGGCGAGTAGGCAAGAATGTGTTTACTGCACAAGAAGAACTCCGGGAGCAGAAAAGCAGTTCACGAACGCCAACTATCAGCTCCATTCTGCCCCCTGCTGGATCCTGGCCATTCGTTTCCAGGGAGGGAAAGGCAGGCGAAAGCTAAGCTCTAGGAGGATCCCTCGCGACCATTTGCACGGGAGACACCAAGAGAGAAGCAGAGGCGGTAAACATTATCCAGACACGGATCCTGGCGCCTTCCAAAAGGGCGAGACCAACCTTTGCAAACCCCGCATTTTGCAGGCGAGCACGGCTTCATCGCAGGTGAGCTTGTCCTCCTGTTTGCATGCCCTGCTCCAACACTAGCGTGCTTTTTGGGGGGTTGGGGGAGGAAAAGAGTGGCAGGTGGGGGGGGGGGTAAATCTGCAGCTTAGTGGAAACCCCAAGGCAGGAGGGAAGTGTGTGCATCAGATACAGTTGAGGAAACGTCCCCCGCCCTAAAAAGAAGAAAACCCACAGGAGAATTTGACAGCTCGTGAGAAAATCAATTCCCGTCTTTGATCATCGTTGCCTTTAAAAAAAAAAATAGACTGCTCCACATTTGCTTCCGAAGCAGCCAAGGGTGTTGCGGCAGCTTAAAGACTAGTAACAAATGTATTCTGGCAGAAGCTTTCGTGGGCTAGAGCCCATTCATCGGATTCGTGAAGTGTTCTCCGTAGTACATGGGGGAAGAGCATAACAGTGAAGTCACAGAGAAATGCAAGACTGGCAGTCCAAGCAGGGATAAGTACGTAGTTAACCGTGGCCATTCACAAAACAGTTGTTGATGGTAATGCATTATCTCGACATGGACAAACTAATGAATCACAGGCCGTTGTTTTAATGGGGGGGGGGGGGTATTAAACAGCATTAAACCTCTTAATGACCTGTTGCCTCCCTCTGCAATTCCTTTGTTCAAGGATGGACACTTTAAAATCAGTTACAAAGTGGTTGAAATGCCCAGCCCCAGTTTTTAGATATTGCCGTTACTGATGTCAGAATTGTGCGTTCTTTTGCTTGGAGACTGACTTGTTTGTCTTATGTAGAATGCAGAAGGGTATTTGCTTCTGTGCTGATTCTCTGCTTGCTTTTGTCCAGTTTCGTAAGAGTCCCCTTGTCAAATCGCCCTCCTTTTATGCCATGTCTTAGTCACCTCATATATAATTTGGAGCAGGGGTCTTGGACAGGTGGGTTGTTGTCATAACCCATTTCTGGGTTGCACCCCAGTCTGAGGAGATCTGCGCCAGAGAGATCAATGCCTTTTTAAAATGTTGTTTAAAACACAAAGGAAGAAAGAGAGAGTAGAAGAGCGACTCAAGAGTGTCAGCATTTTGTACCAGAATTTTAGCTTTGCGCATTTAGGCTGTGTAAGCATTACCAGCTTAAAACACACGTAAATCCTTCTTTAGTTTCCCCCACCCCACCCCACCCCGCCCAATTCTGATCTGTGCAGCTTTGAGGGGAAATGCATCAAAATGTAAATATTTCATTTTAGAAAGGGCAAGATAGGTGTGGACTTTGGTTAATGTTGTGTGCCTGTCACTTCCCAAATCAGCAGGGGTGGTATATACTGGGTGCAGTGTGCACACAGTCTTAAAGTTCTCTGTAGACCTGCACATTTTGCTTTCATCACCATAAGTGAAAGGGTAACAGACTTTTTAAAACAAGTGAAAGTTGAATATCCAGGCTATATTCAGTCGGAATATCCAACAAGAAGCCGGGTGTGCGCTTCTGACCCCCACCCCCACCCTGGCCACTCTTGCTTGGTTGCCCTGATGGATGACCTCGGGGAGAGAGGCAGGGAGTGTGACCCTGTTCTTCTCACCACATTTCTCAGCTGCTTTTTGATACCATAGCTGCAATATTGGTGTTGCATACATATCACTAAAGGCAGCTGGTGCACAAATGTTTCATGCATGCGCATTACTGTGGAAATTGCCCTTACGAAGAAGGCTTTTGTGGCAGCAACAATGGCAGGAAGAAATATATAAATTGGTCCCCTTAAGATGTCACAGGGGTCTGCTTGCTAAATCAGCATTATTTCTTTAATGCCACTCATGCAATTGCTAACGTGTGTGAATTGCTCCTCTGTCGGCTAGAGCTAGGCCCTTGTTGTGATGATGCTGCTCTTTTGCTCTTTCCTAACTTGTTGTTTTTTTACAATATGTTACCATCCCCTCTGGAACCAAGGGTGTTCCTGCTAGGACTGCAACATTAGAACAAATTGAGCAATCGCATGTAGAATATGAGGCAATAGGGAGGAATTAGTTATCATGATAGTTTTTGACCACAGTGACGAGCCCATCATGGTTTTCGGTGAAACCAGAGAATGTTCTTGGGGTTAGCAGGGTGAGAGAGCACCAGTCATCCCTTGCGGCCCATATTTCGCCAGAGAAGGGGCTTCCAAGTATACTGGCAGGAGGTCTTCCTTTGAAGGATGTCCTTTCATGGACAACAGTGTCCGAAGCTGGCAAGTGAGAGTAAAACTGGAGTCTATTCAGCCTCTGTTAAAATGCTGAGCAGGCCCCAAAGAGGGAACTGCTCTTGCTGCTACAGGTGAGAATGGAGGCCTCTTAGGTTTTTAGCGTATTTTGGAGAGGAGACGACATAAGAAACTCGTCACAATTCTTGTATATTAAATGATGCTCTCCAGAGTGACCGCAGTGGAGCCATATAGCTCAGGGCCGCCAACCAGCAGCCTTAATCGGTTTGAGAGTTTGCAGGTGTAACTGAACAGAACCAGGAAGATAACACCTCCTTTTAGGTAAAGAGACGCCATCCACTCGTGAGTGCTACCAGTGCATCCTGCGACAAAATGTTGCAGTGCAGAGCGCTCCTAGTCAAGGTGCCAGCCGCACCCTTTTTCAAGATGCTGCATTCTGTCTCACCCGCCGACAGCCAGGTAACATTCTGTGTCCACTGTGTCTGCTTAGTCCTCCTTTGGCTGGTCATTTTGGGGGCATGGGGGAGCAAGGGGTCCTTACTAGAGTTGTGCTTCTGCAAACCTCGAGGTTCCCTTAAGCCTCCCGCTTTTGTGTGAATGGTACCATCTAGGCCACATAAGTATAGGAACTTGGAGGATGAGTTGCCTAATATGTATGGAACATAGCTCCCACTGCAGACTGGTGGTGCCAGCAGAGAAGGGGCATTGCGCCGTTCTGTAGAGAGCATACATGTGCATGTCATGAGCAGCCTCTGGTTCTGCCTTGTTCTGCTCATCCCCTGCTTACTAAGTCCATTATCCTCTCTTTTGTCCAGAAATGTCCACCACTGTAACAGAATGCGGAAACGTGAGGATCATCTCAAAAGTCGTTCAGCCAGGCCAGCAGGAAGCAGGCACAGCAAATACGTCAGGAACTACTGTCACTGTATCACACGGTGCATCAACCTATAGCAAAAACACCAAGAATATGCTTCCCAAGGCCCTTGGGGTAAGGCCCTATAGGCTTGTCAAACTAGGCCCAAATCCTGGAGGGACCCAATGTTCTGTCTCTATAAGGTAGCTTTCTATGTTCCTGATAGTGATGAGGGAGGTGATTAGAAACAGAACAATTTGTAGGCAACTCTAACATGTGGAGAAGGAGAGTGGTGGTGAAGCTGGCAAGGGTTATAGCACTTGTCCACGATTACTGATCCACAATACCATTGTTCTTCCCCTCCAGACTGTGCAGATCGTCGTGGGGGCTATAGAGATATGTTTTGGAGTTGCCCTGACAGTCGCACAAGAAGATTCAAAGACCCTGACTGTGAAGAGTGGGCTCTACTTCTGGTTCGGGATCTTGGTAAGCAGACTTTGGCTGAGAGGCTTGGAGGCTCTTTCACCTACCAAAGCTTCTGGGGAGGCCTCTCTAATTTTAGACACAGAGGCCTAGAGCCACAAAGAGGCTGAATCCTAAACCAAGGTAGCCATTTCCCTTTGGGGTATCCATGTTGGTGTGTTGTAGCAAAAACAACAATGAATCGTGCAGCACCTTAAAAGGCTAACAGAAATATTATGGCAGAAGCTTTTGTGGGTTACAATCCACAAAAGCGTCTGCCATAAAAAATTGTTGGTCCTTGAGGTGCACCAAGACATGAGGTACTCATCACCCCTGCCTGTGGCCTTATCGTCTTCCAAAGCAACTACTCTAAGTATTCCCAACTTAAGAATGGAAAGTGAAATACTGGTGGACAACAAAAGAGGTTTAAAGACGCTCTCAAGGCAAATCTTTAAAAATGTAGTATAAGCACTGATAACTGGGAAACACAGGCCTGCAAGCACTCCAATTGGAGAACAGCCTTTACCAAAGGTGTCGTGGACTTTGAAGACGCATGAAAAGGGCTAAGAGGAAGGCATGTTTGGCAAACCCTCACTGTGATCAAATCCCACCCAGAAACCTATGTCCCCACGGTGGAAGGACATGTGGATCCAGAACTGGCCTCCACACGGGCTCACCGTTAAGATCGTTTTCATGGAAAGCAATCTTACTCAGCCACGAGTGATCGCCAAAGAAGAAAACTCAACATTCCTGCCTGTGGTCTGCCCAAGTGTTTGTTCTGCTGCAAATCTATTTGGGGAGATGCCATTCTGTCTAATAGGTACTTGCATCTTCTTCACAAATGACAATGTTTGTTTAGTACTCAAGCTTAGGACTCTTTACAGAGGTAGCTTTTGAGTTGGTTCACATGTTACTAACCTCAGTTGGTAATGTAAAAAAGCCTCTGGTTGGTGTGAGCTTAGGAGGTGGTGGGGTTAGAGAAGGTTTTGGCCTTTCTGACCAATGCAACCTGACTTGAGAGTCTCTGTGTTCTATTTTCTGTATGGAATGAGACTCAGCCTGATGAGTTTTTCCTTCCCTTTGTAGCTCCTGATCTCTGGGTCATTGTTGGTAGAAATGGAGAAAAGAGATCTTCAATGGCTGGTAAATATTCTCCCAAGTATCTTTTTCGAAAAATTGACATGATAAAGGTGTGTCTAAAGCTGTTGCCAATACGTCTTCAGGGTTGTTTGCTGGGCAAACAGATCCTTGGTTTGTTCTGGCCAAGGCCTTAAGACAAAGTTCGAATAAATATAATTGTTGTAATGGAGGCAAGGTGAAGTTGCTAAGAGGTGGTCAGGTTATTTTCGTAGGATATGCGAGTCAGTTTAACAATTCTCTAATACAATCATAATGTCTACGTTGTTGTGAGAAAGTCCAAATTTGGGACATTCACTGCAATGTATCACAGGCAATCTGCCTAGCACAGGGGTGAGGAAAATGTAGCCCTCTAAATGTTCTTGGACTACAAGTCCCAACATCCCTGACCATTGGCCATTTGGGCTGGGGCTGATGGGAATAACAACATCTGGAGGGCCACAGCTTCTCCATCTGTGGCCTTAAAAAAAACAAACTTGTGAATCTTGGCAATCAGGAAAGCAAACTTCTAGAGCACAGGGATCGCTCAGGAATGCATATGTAGGGCTCCAAAGAAATCAAGGCTGTAAATTATGAGACCAACTATAGGTGATTACTTTTCAGAGACATGGAAGTGATGTAATAGAGCAACTCTTGATTTATTTTATTTCAATGTACTGATATAGGTGAAAGCTAGTTCCGCTGCCAACTTGCTAGTTTGTGTCGCTGCATTGGTTGCTGTCATCCTCCATAGTACTGAGATTGCACAAACCCATCAACAAGGAGATTTGTGTGATGATTCTGATATGCATTATGGTTATTGCTTCAGTTCTATTCAGGTAAGTTTTTCCCCATCTCTTCATGTGCATGTAGTAGCAGTCCATAATTTGCTAAAAGTGATCTGATTCAGCAAAGGCTTCAGGCATCTAGAGACTCTTCAGAACTGTTTTGTGCCTAAATGAACCAATTCTGCCTTTGTGTTGTTGTTTAGTTGTTTAGTCATGTCCGACTCTTCGTGACCCCATGGACCAGAGCACGCCAGGCACTCCTGTCTTCCACTCCCTCCCACAGTTTGGTCAAAAATTCTGCCTTACCATTGGCTTATAGGAAGCCAAAAATAGCTAATTCACAAGTGAGAGGCTCTACTAACCCTCACAAGACTTTGTCAGTGACCAACAAGGAGCATAAAGACATAGTGTCTCCCAGCGGATCAAAATTCATTTTGTATAAAATTTATTTTTTGGTATGATATTTTAGCACAGTATGGAGACATATTGCACCTATCTGTGGATTAGCTGCAAAGAACAGCTGGCTCAATCACCTTTTCAACTTCAAACAAACAAAATTAAAGAATTGTCCAAATGAGGCAATGAAATTATTATTATTATTATTATTATTATTATTATTATTATTATTATTATTACCCCACCCATCTGACTGGGTTTCCCCAGCCACTCTGGGTGGCTCTCAACAGATTAAAAACAGAATGAAACATCAAACATTAAAAACTTTCCTAAACAGGGCTGCCTTCAGATGTCTTCTAAAAGTCAGATAGTTGTTTATTTCCTTGACATCTGGTGGGAGGGTGTTACCCAGGGCGGACGTCACTTCTGAGAAGGCCCTCTGCCTGGTTCCTTGTAACCTCACTTCTCACAGTGAGGGAACTGCCAGAAGGCCCTCGGCGCTGGACTTCAGTGTCCAGGCTGAACAATGAGGGTGGAGATGCTCCTTCAGGTATACTGGGCCGAGGTTAGTGGCAAGCTTGGAAAGAATAGTGGTGGTGTTTTATTGAGCTACTTAGTATGGGTTGGCCTTGAAGAAATGTCACTTGGTGAAAAATGATGCAGCCACACTTCTAATTGGGACTTGTTGTATCAAGTGTATCATTCCAGCTGCATTGTTACCAAGTCAAGGTGGTGCTAACCTGGGTCCAGGATGCCTGAAGGATTACTTCATCCCACAGCTGCCTGCCCATGTACACTCAAGTCTGCCCCTGAGGTTCATGTCCTTCCTGACTTTCAGAGCCTTTTCAGTTATAGCATTGCTGCTTTGGGGTGACCTTTCAAAAGGGGGCTGCCTTGGCCTGAACTGTGCCTGTCTTTCAACTGGAGATCAAAATCTGATGTTTTGAATGAGCTGTCAGGCTAGAATGGTGTTAACTGGATATGCTTTGGTTTTGATGTAGTTGTGCCATTTTCTTGATGCAAATATAGAGATTAAAAGTTATTTTGCATTGTCTTAACATACTACATCTCTTTGGGTCCTGGCGGATCAAAAGCATGGAGTATCAGTACTGAAAATAAATAAAAGCGAGTTACCGTTCCAGTAGGCACAGAAATAGGAAACATTCTCAAAGGGAAAATGCACTAGCCTACATAAAATGTAGTTGAGGGAAATAATTGATTGATGCCTGGCGGTTATAGTTCCTTAATTATATGTGTGTACAGGTCTCTTGCTATAAAAAAAGACATAATGTACATGGTTCTTTGGATTTGAAGGTTTATTCCTCCCATGTTTTCCTGCCAAGGGTCCAGTTATTAAATCCTGCTTATGTGATTGGACCCCAAGTATCTGTTTTTTCTGGAGTAAGGGTAGAAGATGGGTGGGGGGGAGCTCCTTTGCAATCTTCCTAATTCTCAGGAATGAAGTTAAGGTTATTTAGGGATATTCCTAAACTATCCCTTCCAACAAGGTCTAGAACAAACATTTAATGGAAAGTAATGGAAAACAGTGTGCACACGACACTAGACGCAATCCATTATCTATCCTGTCCTTTCTTATGATGCACTTTGTATGCACTTTTCACCTCAAACCAGCTTCAGTTGATTAAAAGGACAACCTGGCTGTGTCTTAAACTAGTCATGTGTACACAGCCTAAGTCAACCTTTCAACCGTTAGGCTTCAGCATGGAGACCCTCTTTTGATTTGTTCACCTCACTGTCCCTGGAGGATTTTGTGTACAGTATCTTCTTCAGATCTTTCAAATCGGTGTTACTGAAAGAGACCTCACAGGACTTAGCTGCTTTGGAATGTTAACTCTTGCACTTCCAAGCAATTGGGTTTTGATTGTGCTTTCAGTTCTGGAGCTGTATAAATAGCAACCCGTGCAACTGTTTCTTGCCTTTCCCCACAGACGCTGATATATGGTCTGAACGCGGTGTTTATCATCTTTTCGGTTCTTGAACTGTGCATAGCTGTCGCTGCCCTGGTAGTTGGATCCAGATCTGCACAACAACAACTCTATCGGCAGATGGTGAGGGTGAATCCCTGCCTTTTTCTGTCACAGGTTTGCTGTGGCTGGGGAAAACCCACCCCTAAATCAACACTGTTCCTCACTCAGCTATGTGGAAAGAAAATCATAAGCTTGGTAGTAGCCTGCAAATTTCAAGTGTGTTCTCTCCTCCCTCCCTGACATGGCTTTGAGTTATGCCCTTTTCCCATCAAATATTGAACAGAATCTGATCTCAATGTACAGTAATAATTTCAATTTTTTGTGATCCTCACTTTCCCTCTTTGCAGGGATTTCAGTGGTATCTGGCTCTCCCCTGAAAGGGCTGGCTCCTACATTTCTCTTAGAATAATGGAAGGAGGCAAAAGTTGTGTCTGGGTAGAGGATGGGTAAAGCTTGCAGAGAACAATTACCAACTTTGTTCTTCTTGTTTTTTCCAGGCATCGTGATAAGGCTTCTCTTGGCACTTCTTGGCACACCATTTGCAGCAATTATAGAGGTCTCTCTTGCTTAGAGCTACACAGCTGTGAACTTCTTGCAGATACTTCACCTTTTCCAAGATGGACTGCAGGAATCCTGCTAATCTCTTGCCTGGCTTTCTTTAGAAAGAGAAAACAAACTATAAACTTGCCTGTGACCCTCCTCTATGGGTCCTGCCACATAAGCTGAAAAGAAGGTTTTCCAAATCCAAGACTTCTCTTCATTTTTGTGCATTATCAAGAAAGGGAAATCTCTGTACCTTTTAAAAAGTTTCCATTTTGGGCCTTTCCTGTGTGTTCCTGGAAGACAACAGTCTGATCTCTAAATTCTCCTGGGTTTGGTGAGGAGAGAGAGCCCAAACAGATTGTCTGCGCTTATTCCAACATGAAATTTAGGTTTGTGGTAATGAAATGGACACTGTGGTGATGATGAGACTCATATAAGTACACACTATATTGGAAGGGAAAGTGCTGTGAATTTTTTGAGAAAATATATAGCTCTTTGAGCTGGTTAGAAAACTGCTTGTGGATCTTCCTGCAGGGAAAACTGATGTGGGTTTTTAATGAATGCACAACACATATTCTTCCACAGGAACAGTTCACATTAAATCAAGCATTCTCACACTGGAAAACATTTCATCAGCATCTCAGCCTGTCTGCAACCAGAGAAGAAAGATAGATTAAGTCTTCGCCCACATACCAAACGCTATATCCCTTTCATTCTTCAGGTTGCCCTGGTACCCGAATGCAGCAGTCTTGTACACACCTGGGAGTACATCTCATTGAACCCAATTGATCTTACCTCTAAGTAGACATGCATACAATTGCACTGTAATGCTGCAATCTTATGGACGCTTAATCTCGGAATAAATACCAGTGAAGAATGTGATTTCTTTCTGAGTGTATAGAATCAGGGGCAGTTAAGGGAAGAAGAACACAATGTTCTCTTTTACCTCTCCAGAGCACAATCAGACTTTCCGATGGGCTTCTGAAGCACAGGATGCAAATGGCTCAGTCGCTGGCATCTCCAGACAGAAACTGCTGTCTGAAACCTTGAAAATCTGCTCTCAGTCACTTTAGACAATAATGAGCTAGAAAGGTCAACATTCTGACTGGTATGAAAAAGCTTCCAATCTTCCTACATGTTGGTTCCCCTTGGTTCCCACAGCGATGTTTCTTAGACAGCTGAAAATCTGCCTGAGAAAATTCACTAGAGGTAAGATTACGATAGCTCACCTCTACTGTAACTGGGAGGCAGTTACTTCATGAAAGTACTCAATAGATTATGAAGGAGATGCTGTTTAAAAAAAGTTATGCAGAAACCTCATCTGGAGGCTTAAAGGTTGATATTTGAAAGAGAGAAATCTGCTTAAATTTGTTTACTTTTGTTACACTATAAAAAGGGATGGGATCAAAGAGTAGTAAGATGCACTGATGATGTGTTGCATTTGTAACAACTGAGATGTTGACCAAAGTGCAATTGGTAGGACAGTGTGAGAGATTCTGTTTTCATAGCATGCAAACAAGTTTGTCAAAGCTTGTCCACATTGTGATAGCATACAGTATTATTTCCAGAGGCAGAAAAAAATGTTTAAATCTTTGTGGGGCAGTTTGGGCAATCAGCAAAATGAAGTCAAAAGGGTTGTTTCCGGGGGACAAGGTTGAATAGTTCTTCCTAAGGTGCTAGTTTTGTAGTTGCAAGGAATTGTTCAGCTTGGGGAGCATTTGAGAATGCCAGTGCTATCACCACTCTACATCCTAAAAGCATACCTACCGGGTAGGGAATGCGTAGCGCTGTGGTCTAAACCACTGAGCCCCTTCGGGTTGCTGATTGGAAGGTTGGCGGTTCAAATCCCCATGACAGGGTGAGCTCTTGTTGCTCTGTCCCAGCTCCTGCCCACCTAGCAGTTCAAAAGCACACCAGTGCAAGTAGATAAATAGGTACTGCTGTGACGGGAAGGTATATGGTGTTGCCATGTGCTCTGACTTCCGTCATGGCAGCGGTTTAGACATGCTGGCCACATGACCTGGAAAGCTGTCTATAAACACTGGCTCCCTTGGCCTGAAAGCGAGATTAGCGCCACACCCTATAGTCACCTTTGACTGGACTTAGCCATCCAGGCATCCTTTACCTTTTTTTACCTACCAGGATAGGCTTTATAACTTGATTTCTCAGTGAATTCACTGTGCTGGGCATAGGCAGGCCATCCTCTCATGTCTCATTATTGTTATAGAAAAAGAGCCCAGAGTCCATGTAATGACTGTGCACACTTTAGGAGACATCATCATCATTATTTATTGGATTTATATACTGCCCTATAGCTGGAGATCTCAGGGCAGTTCACAGAACAAAATCAAAATGAAAAACCACAAAATATATGATCAAAATGAAAACAGCCCATGCGTTAGTTTTTCTATTGTTATCATTTTTGTTATAGCAGTGAAACTGAAGAGCAAGCACTTGTTTTAACAGAAAATACCAATAAAAGAGAACCTTTCAATTTATAACCAAGTATAGAAAGATGAATTGTTGCATCCATTTAAAGTGTGTATGGAAATAAGCTCCTATCCTAAACTACTGCACATATATATATATATATATTTGGATAAATATATTGCTGGCATTGTGTGTTTATCAGAATCTTTTTGTGCCTAGTCCAAATCAACATTCTAGTTTTTATATAGTATCTCAGGTCTGATTATTGAATTGAATGTTGTTATACATCACCTGCCATGTGCCTTCTGCATTCAGACTAAAATATCTTTTGGTGTGTGAAGTGGTTTGTTAATAAATGTCAATGCTTCCCCGTGGTTTGTTCTTTTCTGGGTGCTCGTGTGCAGGTTCTGCTACTTCCTTCTGTGGTGTTCAGATCTAGAAATGAAATGTTTACGATTAAAATTAGTGCTGCTGAGAGCTACAGTGAAAACTTTAGCTTACAGTCTCCACTCCTTTTTATGCTAAAGTAAAACAACTTGTAGATTGCAGCCAAATTTCCTTTTAATAAATAAATCACAACAGTCCCTTTAAGACAGTATGCATACAAGGGTTATCTAGTCCAACCCCTGCAATGCACTGGCGGGTGTGTGAGTGTGTGCCAGTCATCAAGGGCTATTTTATTTTTTAAATCTTTTCATTTATTTATTTTATTCATTTTTCGATCATTTCAATGCGCTGCAAGAAGGTGAACTTCCAACCCTTTTGAGTTCCATGTATTTCCGCTGCTGTTGCCCCGCATGTCAAAAATCACACCAAATACAACCGGAAACCGGAACTGTTGTTATGGAACGGGTAAGACCGCATCTCTTCGCAGCCGAAGGACAATTGGCCAATTGTGGTCAGATGGCTGTCTCCGCCCACGTTTCCCTCACGCGCCTGGGCGCAACAAACCACTCGCGTTGCTCTACGCATATACTCGAGGACGAAACGTCATCCGAGGGCGACGTCCCTGTATTTCTCCCACGTGGAGGGAGGCAGAGCAGCAGTTTTCGGGGGATCCGGCGAGTAGGCTATGGCGGCGCTTGTTTCTGAAGCGGAGCCGCTGAGTGAGCAGCCCCCTCCCGATACTGACCGAGGTGAGCAGGTCCAGCAGCCCGGGAACGGCGAGGAAGCGGCCGCCTCGGTAGAAGCTGGACCAGGGAAACCGCAGGCAGCTGCCCCGGGAACGAAGAGGAAGGAGGCGCCCGCCATCCCCAGAGGAAAGCCTAAATCGGGGCGGGTATGGAAAGACACCGGCAAGAAGCGGTGAGAGTTTGATCTTCGCCTGTAGGCGGCGGGACGTTTGCGTGTGGTGCAAACTGAAGGTTAACAAGCAAGTCGCGTGCAGTTAATTTTTGCTCTGATTTTGAAACAAATTTGACTCGCAGGTGGTTTGCAGTGCTTAAATAAGCCCCCTCCAATCGTTTCCACAGAATAGTTCGATTGTTCTACACAGTGTCTTTGCCAGTCTGTGGAGAGCATGGCCTGCGAAGTGTGTAGCCCCGTCTGATGAACAGGAACTTAGAAACAAGCTTCACTTGAGTTTTTTGTTATCATCATCTATTTATCAAGCACCTTCTAAACAACCATATCAAGGCGATGCACGCTAAAAATAACTAAAAAGAGTTAAGAGAAAGGAAAAAAAAGTGTATATGTTTAAAGCCAAAGCCTATACATTTGAAGCCTTTGTATGGTTTTACGCTCATGGCAGTGGTTGGTAATGGCTCCGTTTTCTCCTTGCTAGGTTTTCTCTCATGACTCTGGATAAGCCTTTGCGTACCTCCTGGGAACGCAAGATGAAGGAACATCAGGAAAAGAAACTAGTCAAAGATTTTGCACGGCAGTTGGTGGAAGAAAAACGAAAGGAGCGTGAGGTGAGAGAAAATGGTGATATAAAGTGGTCTGTTGAATAGTGGTTCCTAGGTCTGGAAGCAGGCAGGTGGCCTGTTCTGAATAGAGTCGGTCCCCTTCGAAAGAAGAGGTGTGTCACCCAAGGATGTGCCTAGATTCATCTTTGTCGCTGGAGACCCAAGTGTCTTAAGGAGTGCCCGCTCTGACTAGATCGCCAGGTACTGCCATTCCTGGACCTGGGATAGACTTCTCACAGTTATACATGTTCTGATAACCTCTTAGATTACTGCAGTGTGTTGCATGCGGTGCTGCCCTTGACGACAACATGAAAGCTACAGTTAGCATACAAGGCAACTCCCTGGTTATTAAGTGCAGCAGCTGACTGAAGCCATACGTGTACTGAAAGACTTGCACTGTCTTTCAAGATATTACTAATCTGAACTCAAAAGTTTTATTGATATTTTATCTTATAAAATTTAGGACCTAAATACTTAAAAGAGCACCTCCCCACTCCAGTATTGTCCTGCCGACAGGTTAAGATATTTGGATAAGCCCTTCATGTTCAAGGACTATCCATTATGCAATACTAAGTTAGAGGGTCTTCTTTGCTGTGACACATGTCCTCTCTTCTGGGCAGTGTTAGAAACTCAGGTATATAAGCTAATTTTCAGTGCCCTTAAACCTGGGTTACGGTCGCCACAACAGAATATCTACGCACCAATTAACTTTATTATTATTATTCATTTCATTTCTGTACTGGCTTATATTTTAAAATAAACTGCTTTGGGATTTTTCCCCAACACATTAAAACATCAAATAAAATAATCCAGAATAAAACAAATTCAAGCTTCAAGGAAAATATTTCAGATCCTCTAAGTGACATTTTGCTTTCCCCATTATTTGCCTATTTAATATATATAGCTGTCCCATAGCAGAAGTACTCTAGGAAGCCAGTGTGCTGTGGTGAATAGAGTGTTGGACTAGGACCTGGGAGATCAGGGTTCAGATTCCCACTGCTGTGGCTCTAAAATAATACATATAACTGGTTTCACTGTCTTCTCCTTCAGGAGAAAAAACTGCGAAGGGAAGAAAACTTAAGAAGACGACTGGAGAATGAGCGGAAGGCAGAGGTTGTGCAAGTGGTGAGTTTCCCCTTTTAAGTCCTTAGTTTTCTCTTGAAGAAGAAACTTGCCTTCTGTGAGAAGAGGAGCACTGCTGCAATAAACAGATCATTTGTTCTCTCCGTGTTGTGCTTAGCTTGATAGAAATGGCATGTTAGACCATGCTTCCTAGTTGCCGCTAATCGAGGAGGAGTGTTTAGGGGAGGTGTGGGCCTGTTTTCATCTAACAAATATACAAAGTTTATCCAAACCCTCACTTACCCTAGGTTGAGTTTAGCCTAACACACTCGTTTTACGTATAAATCTGCTTAAACTAGGACGCCATTTTTGTTTCCAGTGAGAGTGAGCCAAGAGAGGTGTAGGCTAGAAATTGTCTTTGTGGTGGTTGGATGATGGAGAGGCTGCTTATTTCACCTTACAATTACTATATATCCACCACTTATTGAGCCAAGACAACGCAGGATTTTTTTGCCCAATGTAGTAATGGAGATATAATGTTGTATAGCAAAATGGGTGATACTCTAGCCAGACTAATACCATGTGAATGTGGATGAAAATCTATAATCCTAGTTGCTGATCAATGCAAGAATGGGCTGGAGCCAAAATCTTGCAAGAATAGTATCTAATTCAGGAGTAGCCAATGTGGTGCCCTCCAGATGACTACGGCTCCTGTCCTTGGGGTGCTGAAAGGACTTTGTTTCATAAATGGATCATTTTCCCCATTCTTAAAATCTGTGGATTGCAAGACTGACATGGACAGTTTCTGGGCTCGCAAAGCACTTGCATCATCTTTCGGATGCCCATCTGAATACCTCTAGGTCCCAGGATTGCAAGGCCTTTTCAGGTTGTGTGGCTCATAAATTGTTTCCTTATCATGGTGCCTTTCAGGTCTAGGCAAATGGGCACAGCTTTTCTGGATGTGCAGTTTCATCTCTCAAGAGATGTCGTTGATCTGATGTTTTGCTTAAAACAGTCCTGTTTACAGCAGTTGGCCACCATATTTTGCTTTTCCTGACTGGCACCATTGCAGAGCTGCTTTCCAAAGATTCACTCATCGTTCTCTCATGCATACCAGTTATAATTGATCTATATTAAAAATAGTAATGTTCCGTCATGGTGTTCCATTGCGCTAGAAGCAGCTTAGTCATGCTGGCCACATGACCCGGAAAGCTGTCTGTGGACAAACACCAGCTCCCTCGGCCTGAAAGCAAGATGAGTGCCACAAGCCTTTGACTGGACTTAACTGTCCAGGGGTCCTTTACCTACCTTTTATTAGTAAGAATAATGATGTATTCACAAAATCTTCAGTCTCATGTTGTAAAACAATATTGGACATAATATGGTGCGTGCCAAATGATAGATCAAGATTCTTTTGCAGATCTCTGGATAATTTGAAGGCCGTCTCCAAAGATGCATGACCCCCAATTGTTTAGTGATATCACACATACCTTAAAAAACCCCTCCATCCATCCTAAATTATACTGATGAAATGAAGAGTGTGTATTGGAGGAGGGCAGGTGCATGGGAGAACTGTGAATTCAGTTCTGGTACTCAGGATCAATCTCCTGCACTCGTAATCCTTTCATTCAAAGTGTACTATATCTTTTGCCCTTGGCATTCTTGTTGGTGGATTTCTGGATCCAGTAAAAATCAAAGAATGTATCCCCAAGTCCAAAGTCTTGTCTATCCCTGTTCTGAAGCCTCTGGCGAGGATAGGAGACTTGTTCTTCCTGAGAGTTCTTAAGTCTCATATACAAGAGTGCTGGCAGCACCATTGTCATTACTTTTCTGCTCCTTCCTTCAGATTCGGAATCCAGCAAAACTGAAGCGTGCAAAGAAGAAGCAATTGCGTCGCATTGAGAAGAGGGATACACTGGCATTGCTGCAGAAACGCCAAACGCAGCGCAAAGCAGCCAAGGAATGAGGCCGAGACGGGTCTCCCTCCTACTCTCCGTGAATAGAAAATGGCTTCTTGAGATGCGCTGGCCAGATGCACTGCTGGTTTGCTCCCTGGCTTCTCTTGGCCCTGGAGATCAGATTCTTCCAGAGAAGGCTACCTTGCATCCAGATGCCCCTTAGCTGAAGCCTCCCTTTTGCTTTTCTGTGGTGATGGCGAAGCAGAATCCTCCAGCGTGAAGTGCTTAGACGTCTTTTTAAAAACTAAACGTTCTCCAGGATAGCAGCAGACCCCAGACTTTATGAAATAGGGCAATGCCCTAAAGGGGTTTGTCTGAGGATTCACAACTTCCAGACTGTAGGGTTATATATAAAAGATCATAAATAACCTGGTTGCTCTTGTAAAGGTATTCTTCTGGGTTAGGGATGGAATGGGACATTTGACTGGTTCTGCAGTTATTAAAACCATTGCTTTCTGGATTTATGCACCTGTGTGATATTTTAGCTTTGTGGTGTCAGACGACTTGACTGTCAAGGTTAGCGATGAAAGTCTCCTATCTGTATTTATATGGGGGGGGGGCGCTTGTCTTTCATGGAAGCCCTCAGGCTTCAGAATTTTTTATTAATGGCACAAGTCACCCTAAAAACACGCTTTGTTTTTATTTTATCGCATTGCTATCTTAAACTTTCCTTGAAGGAGATCAAGGCAGCTTATGTGGAACTTTTCTCCTCACAACAGCCATATTAGGCAGAATGGCTGGAAGATGGCCCATTGTCATCAAATGTGCTTCATGGCTAAATGGGTTTCAGCAGAGCAAAGGGTAACCTCAGTCTCCTGGTCTTGTCTAGCTATTGCAGCACACTGGCTCAAATCCAGAAGCTTTTTCTGTAAGCTTCTGAAGTAGGTAGTGATCTTTTTGTTGGGGGGGGGGGGGACACCCAGGTTCTGATTAGCTGGGAACATTTTTAAGCTTCGGCATATTTTTTGGCATACGTTCAACCAGGCTAAGACTCCAATCCAGCAAATCTCCTTATGAGCAGAGAAAGGGATGTGAACAAGAACTGTTGTACAAGCAGTTTTAACTTAGTTGGTCTTTAAGGTGCTACTGGAAGGAATTTTTTTTGTTTTGACTATGGCAGACCAACACGGCTACCTATCTGTAACTGTTGTACAAGCCTCCAGTTTCAGAAAGAGCTTGTTGTATGATTCTGATGTTTTCAGAAAATAAGGGAGGGGAGTGGTTCAGTTTTTGTACACTGTACAGTGGTGCCTCGCAAGACGAAAAGAATCCGTTCCACGATTCTCTTCGTCTAGTGGTTTTTTTGTCTTGCGAAGCAAGCCCATTGACAGCTTAGCGGATTAGCGCTACAGCGGTCTAGCGGCTTTTCGCGATCAGTTGTTAAGCGGCTTATCAGCGGAACAGCTGATAAGCGGCTTAGCGGCTTAGGAAAAGGGGGGGAAAGCGAAAAAAACCCGCGGGGACTCGCAAGATTTTTTCGTCTTGCGAAGCAACCCCATAGGGAAATTCGTTTTGCGAAGCGCCTCCAAAACGGAAAACCCTTTCGTCTAGCGGGTTTTCCGTCTTGCGAGGCTTTCGTCTTGCGGGGCACCACTGTATAACATGATCCTGATCTTGCCTGATGAAAAACTAAGGTTCATTCACCTGGACCAATGTCTCTGTCAATGATTACCCTGTACTTGGTTGCCCAACATGAAAAGTTGCAAATTAATTGCAGAGAGCAAAGTCTCATTTTTTACTGATCTGGGGCTTTGAATATCGACATGAGTTAGGTCTCATGGAGAATTCGTGTGGAGCAGGGTGGAAATGGGCAGCCCCCTCCACTACTGAAAATATTGGGTTCTGAGGGACAAACAGCAGAGGTCCCGCAATGCCCAATTTCCCCTACCTCCTGAAGGGACCTTTTTGCAACAGACCCAGAGTTGTCCAAAGCAGCAGCTCCTGAGCAGAAACTAGAGCAAAAATCATTTACAGCCCTTTGTAGGGGGAAACAGCTTTATCTTCATCAAGTGTGAAATATCACAACATAAGCACACCTAAACGTAGCATGGAGTGCTCTTGTTTGAAGGCTCCAGCCAGCCATGACCCTTCCCAAGATTCTTCATTCCCTTCCCCCCTCCCTGGTTTTCATTTTTTGGAGGGGGGTGTTCCTCCCCCCATAGATAACCCCCCCCCCCAAAAAGTTTAACTTCTGTGAACCTTGGGATTCTCTTTGTTTCCCAGAAGCCCTATAAAGCCCTCTGCTGAGAATAATAGTAACAAAAAATATGTCACTTTTCTCACAGAGTGACGACCCAAAGCAACTTACATTATTAAAACCAATTAAGAACATCTGATAAAAATATAAAAACACAGCTACACAAATAAAAATGAGGATTTACAGATCCCATCCCCACTCAAAAAGGCCACAATGTCTCACTTCAAACTAAGGTCCAAAAACCCGTGAAAAGAGAAAGTCTTTGTCTGATGCTTTAAAACAGTTAAAGACAGCGTCAAACATCCCTCCTAGAGTTTGCTATTAGAGGGAATGATTTCCTCATCCAATACACCTTATAGTTGGCTAAAATATTATTTCTATTCAGAATGAACCATCTTACCAAAGAACAATATTGGAGAGGGACAGAGTTAATGTTACATGTGAGCTATGTATGTGAGTTATCTACAGTTACAGGGGGAGAAGGCTCTGTGGTAGAGAATACACAACATCTTCACTCTCTGACACAGCCTGTTAAAAAGCTCCAGAAAAACAATTTCATCAAAAGCCATTTATAGATCACCAAAATGACCCTGACCACTTTGAATTAAGTTCACACTGGCAAATGGGATTCAGTCACCCAGTTTGGATAAATTCCTTTGTAGCTCATTTGCAATTCCTTTTTGTTTTATACACCCTGAAAAATCTGGTCTCTTCAACAAACTTGGCTACCTACCTCACAGCTCCCCTGTAGCTCTATCATTTGCAAAATTAGAGGTCTGACTTTAACAGCAAATGGGATGCACAGAGTAGAAGTGCCCACCTTTTGCTTCTAGAATTGGACCTCCACCCCTTCTTTCTTGGGTGAGTGTGTTTACCACATGTGACACTGGGAGTTGCAAATCAAATTGCACGTTTGTATCTAAACTGCATACACAATTTCTTAGCCAGCAAGGTAAGCTTTCTAAATCAGGGTCAATAATGTTTAGAACAATCACATACCACCTCTCTACTAATGTTAGCTGTATTTTATTTATTTAATCAATTTCTATGCTGTCTCCCTGAGCTAGTTGACCTTTCAAGGCAGCTTATAGAATGGGGGTTTAAACATAGATAAACTTTATTTGCATTAGCCAACGGCCATAACAACATAAAACAAGCAATATATACAAATAAAATATATATAAATGAAAAAAGACAGCAATGGCTAAAAAGGGCAATCAAATGGCCAAGATAGTTCAGATAGTGGCCCTTAATCTCATTGCACCCTCGATAAAGGAAGGATGGGGGTTAAATACTTTAAAATGCCATCTAGCTAACTGATAAATACAACAAACATGACAAAGTGAAGCTACCAATTTAAAAAGCACCGGCAGTTCACACAGAATCATTTCTCACACTGGCATGTACAAGGTGGGTCTTTTAAAAGAGGCCCCTGGAACATGTGTACTCTGTATCCACGGGGGGCCTCTTTCAAAGGACTCACCCTGTACATTTGTTTAGAGTTCTCTCAAAGGCCAGGGGAAGGACTGAAACAATCGGATGAGATGCAGAATCACTGCAGAGTAGGAAGGGACCTCCAGGGTCATCTAGTCCAACGCCTTGCAATGCAGGGATGTCATCTAAAGCATACCATGACAGAAACAGCAATCTGGAAAACTAAAGGAAATAACTTTACATATGTTTGAGCCAAAGGCCATGAAAGCTGGAAATGTGGGGAGGACGGCTCATCTGGCGGTCAGGAGGGGCAGCTACCTCGCCACCCACCCCCAATGCCCTGAATCCTCTCCTTGAGTAACACCAGGCAGCGCGGGTGTGGGGTGAGGTTTCACTTCTCGCACCGACTTGCCTCGCCTTATCTGTCCTCCTTTTGCTCCAGAGGGAGCCGCGCCAAGTCACGTGGCGCAGGACAGAGCAACTCCCCGCTTGGCGCCCTTCCACAGGATCGTGCCCTGCCCGGGGAGGCACTACCCTGGCGAGGATCCGACAAGGTACTGGGCACCTGCGGAAGCAGCGAGAGAGAGGAGCTGGCGGCTGCAACTCCTCCGGGTCCTGAGCCATTCAAGTCGCGGTGAGTGCAGAACCCACCGTCGCCTGGGCGCGCGGGGAAAGGCGGGGAGGATTTGCAGGCGCCTGGAGGGGAAGGAAGATCCGCTCGCCGCGCTCCCCCAAACCTCTGGCGGGCGGAGCGGGAAGCGGCGACCTCCCAGCCGGGGTTGTTGTGCAGCTCCCATCAGCCGCAGCCAGCACGGCCTCAGCGGCAGCGGGAAGCGAAAGCCCTGCTTCCAAGTGCAGCTTCGATTGCAAGCGTGCGCAGGCAGGCGGGCTTCTTGCAGCGCGCGAGTGAGCAAACCGTTCAGTGCATGGAGGAGTTTCAGCTCCAAGGAGGAAAAGGACTTCGTTAAAAGCCTGTGTCAGCTGAGTTTTACTCAAAGTAGATGCACTGAAATTAATCAAGCTAACTTAGTCACGTCAATTAATTTCAGTGGGCCTGCTCTGTGTAAAACAGAACTTTCCAAACTTTTCATGTTAGCTACACACTTTTTAGACATGCATCGTTTTGCAGCACAGTAATTCAGTTTTACTGGCAATCCACTGGGCTGCCTGCACCCTTTACCAGTCTCAGGAGGAGCGTGGGGAGTATTTGAACGACACACCCGCACACTGTAGCCAACAACACACTCATGTGTTGCAACACACAGTTTGGAAAGCTCTGTTGTAAAACTTGGTCGACTACCAACCTTGAACTAGGACAAAGTGGAGTCTTAATTTTCTCCTCAGCCATAAAGCTCACTGAATTATCTTCAGCCAGTTGCTAAGCTCATCCCAATCTACCTCACAAAGTTCAGAGGATAAAAGTGTGTGTGTAAAAGAGGAAAGGCAGGATATAAAGGCGAGATCTTCAATCAGAGGTTAAGGGCAAGAATTGCCCTAGGGCAGGGGTCAGCAACCCGCGGCCCCGGAGCCGCATGTGGCTCTTTTACACCTTTGCCGCAGCTCCGGGGCGGATACTAGCGAGGGGAGGAGACGCATTGCGTGCCCCGACACTCCCCACTGTTTTAAATGTCGCAATGGTTTTGCGGCTCCCAGTTTTTTTCCCTTCGGTCCAAGTGGCTCTTTTTGTCTTAAAGGTTGCAGACCCCTGCCCTAGGGGAAGTAGGGAAGCTGAGCACCTCCTCCATTCGTTCTTACAGTTCCCAAACTTACTGGAAATGTCACTGATTCACTTTCCTCAGGTTGCTGCCATGGCCTGCCTCACTGTCACCCCAAAAAGCTCACTAGCCGACTCACCCGTGTGGATTCGCGCCTCTGGCCTGGACCCTTCCCAGCTGGTAACCCTGCATGCATTGCTTACAGATGACATGGGAGAGAAGTTTCAATCCAGAGCCCACTTCCGGGCAAATCTGTCTGGGGAGGTGGACGTGAAGCAGGCGGCTGCTCTAGGCGGGGACTATGTAGGTGTTTGGCCCATGGGCCTCTTCTCCTCCCTGAAGCCAGAGAAAAAGTTCCGCAGGCTGATGAAACGCAACGTGACAGGCAGCCCTTTCCGCGTCCAGGTCAGCCTCTTTGGCTCTGTGGTATTAGTTCCTTCACCCAACAATGTACCACTGGCCACTTGCACTGTGGAGAGATGGTACGCAGCCCATGGAGTGGAACGTGTCCAGGTCAGAGAAGGCAAAGTTCGGGGCGCCCTTTTCTTGCCACCAGGTAAGAAATCTGATTTGTGCTTTCTCTCCCCTCCTGGGTGATTAACTACAATGAGGAATGGCCTAGCGCAGTGCCAGCCCACCCCTGTTTCGCAACTTGTGGTGAAATGGAAATGGGCTACCCTCGCTGCTGCATCCCACCCCACTTCCGCTGTTGTCAGAGCATCTTCTCAGGGGCAGAGAAGATGAACGGCAATACCACATGCCATAATGCCTCCCTCTCACTAGCCACAGGGGGGCATTCCACCAGCAGTGGGGCAGGCAGGGTGAGGCAGATGCTTCACACCACCCCATCAGTGGGCCTGCTGTGGCCTAGTGGGCTCAGTAGATGGTCTGCGAGCACTTAATGCATAGATGAACCTATGTGGGCTGGGGCTTCATCAGTACCTGGATGAGAGAGTCCTATAATACATTCTGGGTTATAAGAATAAAGAGAAGTGCCCCCTCTCCTTTACCTCTTCACTGCATTTTCCTTCTTCCCACATGTCTGTAGGCAACTTTTCCATTTGTTTCTGAACCTTCCCTACAATTGTGCAGTCCTTCTCTTCCCTCATTGTGGGACACACATTGCTCACATGCCCAGGTTGCTTTTATTGTCCTCTCCAAGGTCACCCCCTTCCTCCACCCCACCCTGCATGGTCTCAGAGAGGTTCTTATTCCAGACAATTACAAATACCTTCACTCATAGTTGCTCTCCCTTTCTTGGACTCTCTGCAGGGCCTGGGCCATTTCCAGGGGTGATTGACCTATTTGGTGGGTCTGGAGGTCTCATTGAGTTTCGAGCCGTCCTGCTGGCCAATAAAGGCTTTGCTGTTCTAGCTCTGGCTTTCTTTGGCTATGATGACCTCCCACAGAGCCTGGAAGAAGTGGACCTGGAATATTTTGAGGAAGCATCCATACTACTCTTAAAACATCCCAAGGTGTGTCTGAGAGGGTATATTTTCTTCTATCTCATTGCAAGGGCACTCTGTAGTGGGACAACAGAGATTAAAATAGATCAGGAGTGAGGAACGTTTTTGGCCTGGCAGGCCAACTTTGACGGGCGAGCCACCTCTCAATCATCTGACATCATAATGATGTTAAGTGACTTGTAGGTGTGTGGTCCCACCCACCTGTCAAAACTGACCCAGAGGGTGCAGGAGAAGCCTGGGTCCCCACAAGGAATGCACTGTCAAAGTGGCACCAAACAGGATTCTGTAATATATAGTGATATGCACTTGATCAGACAAAGCTAGACTAACACAGGCATCGCTAGGTAGTTCCCAGGTTTTGTACAGTACAGTAGGATCTCCCAAGCATCATTTTGTCTTTGTATGGAATTGATCTGGCTAAAAACGGACACGCATAAGACAGTGCGCGCACACACACACATTTTGTGGGGAGCAGAAGCTGACTGTGTATGGCAGAGGTGGGACACCTGTGGTCCTCCAGCTTGTTACCAGACTCGGTCTCCCATCAGCCCCAGCCAGCGCAGCCAGTGATCAGGTAGGAGGACATGAGCTGGAGCTCAGGTTAGATTGAAGGGGTAATTCCTCGCTAATTCCCCAGCCCTGCTGAAGAGGAAGCAATACATACAAGGGGAAGGAGCTGCAGAGAGGAAGCTGCTCATTAGCCTGGCAGGAGATCTCTGCTGAGCAGAACTCAGTTGTGTATAAACCGTTTAGAAAGAGCTTGGCTGTAAGGAAGGGCACCACTAGATAATATTCCACTATATTCAATGCTGTGTGAAAGGGCCCCAGTGCGGAAGGAGCCAGTTAGAAAGGGTTACATGCAGTCTGATGTACGATCCAGCATTCAGCCATCTCAGTCTACTAACTCACCCTGCACCATGTGTAGAATCACTCTTCCTTCTGAACAAACCTGTTTATAGCCTTCCTTCTTACAAAACTCTACTTGCATCTGCCTCTCATGCCGTTGATGAAATAGCTATGTGTGGTTCCCTCCCCCCGCCAGGTCAGAGGCCCAGGCCTTGGAGTCGTTGGGCTGTCCAAAGGATCGGAAATCGCACTGGCCATGATTACCTTCTTAGACCAGATTGTGGCTGCTGTGTGCATCAATGGTGCCACAGGTATGAGAGGCGCCTCACTTCGCTTTCGTGACGTCTATATCCCTGCCATCCCTTATGCTGTTGAGAAGGTTCTCATCACCGAAATGGGGACAATGTCCTCTTACCACGTCATGGAAGATCCTTTGGATGAAAGACATCACTCCTCTGCCATCCCTCTAGAGAAGGCCCAAGGGCCCGTGCTCTTTGTGGTGTCAGAAAGCGACCAAAGCCTAAATAGCAAGTTATTTGCTGAGGCGGCCATAGCCAGAGCAAAGCAGCATGGGAAAAGGAACTGTGCTTTGCTATCGTATCCGGGGGCTGGGCACCTCCTAGAACCCCCCGGTTCCCCGCTTTGCTACTGCTCTTCTTTCCGGAGTACCCTCTTGCCTAACCAATGGGGAGGTGAAGTGGAACTGCACGCCAAAGCCCAAGAGCACTCCTGGAAGGAGATCCAGAAGTTCCTCGAGCTTCATCTTGGCCCGGTTGGAAAGAGCAATTTCTAATAGCGGAAGGAAGGAAAGCCAGCTCAGGTGACGTATTCTAGTTCTCCAGAACCAATGAATCATCCCACACATGGAAGACCGTCGGAGTGAGAATATCCCTGTGACATGGTATTTCGAGAGCACTCATCAGAAAGACAATTGCGTGGTCAGAAGCCTGTGACAGTGTTAGGTCTCTGCGAACTGCATCCAGTCCTTCTGCCTGTCTCATGCTTCTTTGTGGGGGGGTGATTGGGGCCCCTTTGCTACACTTGCTCATCTGTCAAATGGGGACAATAATCCCCCCCCCCCCCGTTCTGTCTGATCTTAAGCACTTGGGTGAAAGGGACATTTCAAGCTCTGCAAAGCTAACACATTAGAAATAAAATAAACTACAAAACACAAAGGGTGATTGACAAGATCAAGGTGACAGGAAAAGGCACCAGATTCAAAAAAACACTCACTTTTGACTACAAAGGAACTATGGGTACAGCACTTAACACTGCGCTCCCAAATCTTCCTTCACATCCCTGTCTTGAATTCAAGCTGGGCTACAAAGGGTGGGGGGAATCATTTTTCTTCTGCAAGCGTAGTTTCAAGCCAAGCTACCTCTGCAAAGAAATGAAGAAGAACTGTGAGCGCACTCCAGACTATTTCGTTTGAAGTTTTGTCAGGTGATTGGCAGGTGGGCAATCTGTCCAAGTAGCCCACGAGAGTGGGCTGCCACTCCCCAAACTTCTGAGGGCAGTGAAACTACCCAAAGGGCCCCCTCTGCTGCTCGTAACACCCAAGATGGTCCATGGGGAATATATGAAGCCATGCAAAGCAATCCTAACTATAAGAAGCTGGCTGAATTGGACAGCTAAGTAGATCATGGGTTTGGATTGGTCCCTAGGCCTGTATGTCGGCACACTAGCTACAACTAAGGTGTTAGTGACAGAAAAACCATTTGTCATGCTTCCCATTGTGGCAGCCTCCTCAAAATTGTGCTGTATACAAAGAAACCAGCAAAGCTGAGGTTTCTCTTTCTGTCTGAAGTATGTCTCTGCATTTGCATACATACTTCTGTTTTTGTAGAATGTGAACATCTGGATTTGGATCACAGATCATGCACTGAGTTATATGACAGCCCCTGATGACACCTCTTAAAATTAAAAGAATTACAGTGTTTTTCTTAAACCACAGAAATTACATAAATAATAATTACAAGTATTGGGAAATCATTTCGAATGAATTGGAAAAAAATGTTTAAAATTGCTTTCCCCAAAAAACAGAGTCCTCTCTGTTAGGGATAATTCAGACTGAAATTCCCAGGTGTCAGAAAAGGTTATTTATGTGTGCAACAACTGTGGCCCATGTTTTGCTAGCCCCCAAATGGAAAACAAGCGAGGTCCCAACCAAAGAAGAATGGCAACTGAAGTTAACAGAATATGCACAACTTGCAGACTTTACATACAGAATAAGAGAACAAGAAGAACATATGTTTAAAGAATATTGGAAAATGTTTATTGAATATGTGGAAAATAATTGTGTACGGCTGAAAACGCTGGCACCATTAAGGTAAAGTCAGCAGTGTAAATAAGTTTTGATGGATGTAATAATGGAAAACCGACTGGTAGTTTTTGTAAAATATGCAGGGATATAAGATGTGCAAAATGAACTATGTAAAGAGCAGGAGGGAAGTCATTCATATCTTAAGTATGTATACCCTTCTATCATGTGGGGTGGCCCCATGGAAAAGCAGCTCTCACTTGGCTGTGTCCGAAGGGGATATAAGGTTGCCACACGGGTTCCTGTAGGTGCCAGCGTGCTCACTAGTGCCCACCAGTTGCAATTACATAATGCCTCAGCAATGGTACCAAATAGTATGGGAAACAGCCCTACTAGAAAAATTAACCAACAAACTGAAACTGACACGGGGACAAATAGAAGGAGACACCTTCACCCCGGTATAGCTCCCCTTTATCACATACACAGCCCAACAAGACAACGACAAAAATCCACCAACAGCATACAAATCAATATGGCTAACCTGATCCAAAACACCCACCTACCCCACTCACATGAAAACAAAAACCACCACAGCCAACCACAAATGAACAACCACACCCTAGGCCAACCCCAACCTCTCTCACCACCAAAGGAACACAAGTGAACAGCAAAGAACCGGCACAAGCAATGCTGACACCAAACCCTACATATAGTAAGTAAAATAGAAACATCACCACCTGACCGCCGGGAAGTTCAGAACAGGTCAGGTTCAAAGAGCTTCCCTCCCCCCCCCCCCCTCTCTCTCTCTCTCTCTGCAAGCACGGTAGTGGCTGATGTAGGTACCTTTCCACTCTCCTCACCATTGATGGGAAGTGGTGGTTTGCTTGCATTTTTGTAACTGGTGCCCATAGCACTTTCTCTAAATTCCAATTGTGCCCACTGGTTCAGAAAGACCTCTGCTGGTTCACCTCTGCTGAATAAAAAAAAGTATCTACCAAGGCTCTGGCAAATTCTCTTCCCAATTAAGCACTACCTGTTTCAGTCAACCCACCCAAAAACTATTTCCAGTTCAGCCTTGCTCAGTAGAACCATTTCTGACCATTTTTAGGAGCTTAGCAATACCAGAAAAGCCTGATAATTTTCAGAAGCCAGAACAAATCTGTGGCTACTTGTTGCACGCAAGGAGGAGGGACAAACGGCCAAGGCAGTAGCGAAAAAGACTTGGCAAAGAGTAGCTATTGTCCGCATGTGTTGGCACTGTACAATGAACTGCCGCTATTTATGTGCAAATATCTGCTGCAGGCTACCAAGACTAGACTGTTAATTACATGGAACCTTCAAGTGAACTAAAGTAGCTAAAGGAAGAACAAGGATAAACAAACTCCATGAAACCCTCCTCTAGTGAGTGGCAAAGAGCAACACCCCATTTTTTAACAATCCACCTTTGGTGATCCTATTCATATTCATAACAACATGCAGCCTCCCTAAGTCCGAAGTCACAAGCGTATACATTTTGTGTGCACAGTCAAATGCGTTGACTGTACATGTGCCAATTTTGCCATGTGCAGCTACAAAATATTCCCAGTGTGGGTGATTAGCATGCCAGCGATGAACAAGCTTGCAAGGGAATTTGATTCTGATGGAACAGTGATGAATTATGCTTCAGTCTTAATAAGATGCAGGGTTCCTTCTCCGAAGGCATACCATTTTCAGATTTAATTCAGTTTGCAGAGATTGCACGGTCTTTTCAAAGACGTACAAACAAATGGCTTCCCCCAGGGATGACTAGAATCTTAGGCAAGCATTAGCAACTGGAAAAAGTAAAGATGGAATGCAGAGCAGTGCTGCTGAAGAGTGTCAGTGAATTATGGGATATAGGAAAGACGATACTATATGGTGGATAAAGACAAAACAAATCAAAGAGTGAGAATATGCAAGATTAAGTGCCACACTAAAAGCACCCATAATGATGACGTCTTCTGTTTAAAATGCAAGCAAGTCATTGGCAACAGGTTTTCTCCCCAGCCTCCACCTTATCTTTTCTGCAGATCAAATGGGGCAGCAGGGCTGTCATTTTGGTATCATTATATGGATGCTGTTTTGCATTTATACAGTTTTCATTTATTGTTTCAAAGAAAGCTAAGAGCTGTGATTCCTGCAGTGCAGGGGGTTGGACTAGATGACCCTCAGGGTCCCTTCCAAATCTTCAGTTCTTTGATTCTATGACACCCAGGTTGCAGTCCTAATCCTGTTTACCAGAACCTCAGTCCCATTGAATTTAGTGGGACCCATAGGATTGTACTATTAATAGTTGTTGCCTAGCAACTACTGCTTTAATTTGTACTTTAAAGAGTTTTCATCCCCAGTCATATCAGAAGTATCAGGCATTTAACTGAGTGTTAGCATTTCCCTTTTTTGTCCACTAGATGCCCCCAGGGAGCTGATTTTTGCAGCAGCAATGGTGTTCGCTAGCTTTTCTTATGATCAAAAGGACAAAAGGTCTTGGTGCTGACGTATTTGAAACATTCAAATAAAAGGTTAAAAGGTAAAGGACCCCTGGACGGTTAAGTCAATTAAAAGGCGACTATGGGGTGCAGTGCTCATCTCGCTTTCAGGCTGAGGGAGCCAGCATTTGTCCACAGACAGCTACCTGGGCCATGTGGCCAGCATGACTAAACCCCTTCTGGTGCAACAGAGCACACCATTTACCTTTCTGCTGCAGCAGTCCCTGTTTATCTACTTGCACTGGTGTGCTTTCAAACTGCTAGGTTGGCAGGAGCTGGGACAGAGCAACGGGAGCTCACCCCATTGCGGGGATTCGAACCGCCGAACTTCTGATCAGCAAGCCCAAGAGGCTCAGTGGTTTAGAGCACAGCGCCACCTGCTCGCTTCCAAATTTGTTTTTCAAATAAAAGACAATCATTATGACAGTTTTGTTTTGTGAAATTGTGGTCTTTATCCAAAAAAATAATCACTAAAATAATGATTTTTCTAGAAAAAGAGGTGCTGGAACTCACCATGAACACCTTCCTTGTTCTCTTAGAATGGCAATGGGGCATGTCTGAGAGGTGCTGGAACTGAGTTCTGGTGAGTTCCAGCTGAAAAAAAGCCCTGATTGCATCCTATATCACAGCTAGAGCACAGCCTGATGTACATGCACACAGAAAGCACTATAATCTCCCCCACAAAGTGTCAATTGTAGATTCTCATGTAGCTTACAGAGGAAGAGTAATAATGGGTGAGGGAGCCCTAAAAGCCACAGTTGGGAAGTACCCCTTGACTCTGGACAACACGAGCTTCCATAAATGTTCCACCAAACTGCCCTGAATTCCCTGTGAATGGGGTTAAGCGCACACTTTCATGCCATGACCCTTTAATTGACTTTGGGAAGTGTCTTTGTGCAAAACTAGCATAGCCCATTCCCACATCCCTTAAAGATACAAGAGTTCTGCCAGGAAGGGCAAGAATGAAATCTCAAAAAGAAGAGTGAAGCATAAGGAAAGAGGTGAAGGAAGAACAAGGGGCAAAAGATAAAAACAGAAGGGCAATCAGATGGATGGAAAATTAGGAAAGGGCAGCTATCACCTGGGAACTCTTGATACAGGACCCATTAAATTCAGTGAGATCGATTGAGTCCCAAGTACATAAGTGTTCATAGGACTTGAACCCTCCTTGTCTCCTTTTCTTTGCACGTCGTGTTTTATTTTTGGGAGGTTTTTTTGGAGGGGGTGGGGCTTGCAAGCCGGCGTATAGGGACTGTCTTGTTTTGACTGTATGAAGGCTGGTGTGGGAGCTTTTCTTTGGAGGAAGAGTGGGGTACAAATGTGACCCAAAAAAGTGAAAGAACAAGTCTCTCTCGATTTCTGCTGCCTCGTGTCCATTCAGAGCAAGTGGAAGAGAGATTACTATTGGGAGAGCAGAGGCGTTTTCTCCTTTGGCCGGGTTTTGCACTTTTGACCCGGTCCCCTATTAATTCCCTGCGGGTGGCTCCCCAGGTGCAGGCTCTGCTCCCTGATGAGTTCTTGCTTCAGCCAGCCCACCTCTACTGACCCTATATAATGCCAGCGTCTTTACCAGCTTTCCTCCTATGGGGAGGGGCTGCCAGGGCTCTGCTTCTGTTTTGCTTTGGCTGCTGCAGCCATGGAATGGGGCTTCAGAGATTTGGGGGGGTTAGCAATCTTGGTGATTCTGGGGCTGTGCCAAGGGCAAGGTGACGTTTGGAGGGTGGGCTCCTTACCCTCCCCATATCATTACAACTGTGGGGAGTACAGCATGCAGCTGCTTGTGTTTCCTAGCCCAGGCCGAGATGTCCGCTTTAAAGTTGTGGGTAAGGAAGGCTCTCTTTCCTCTTGAAGAAATGATAAGACTGGTCTGTTAGAAAGAAGGGGGGGTCAGCTGTGTGTGTTTGTTGGGGCATGAAATATAGGGGAAATCCTTGAAACGTTATCTGGGCTCCTCAGTGGGGTCCCACTGTGCCTCCCTTGGTGTCTGCCAAGACTCCTGCTCCTCTCAATTTATTTTTATTATGTTTTAATTATGAGGGTTTGGAAGGGTTATTTGGTGGAATGGTTGCCTGCCTTTTTGTTTGATTTGTTTTGAGATGTGTGTAGGTGTCTTCCACTTTGGGGAGAGTTTCTCCAGCGTTGCCAGTCTTTCCTCTGTGAAATGGGCATTTTTTTGTGGCGCCTACAATAGTTCCTTGGCTTCTCAAATGTGTCTCTGGGTCTTAAAAGGTTGGAGTGGTAGGACCCCTGCTTTATGCTTACCTATGGCAGAATGGTTCTTTGGAAGGTGGATGCCAAACAGCAGGTCTCTGTATGTTCTGTGTTAGTACTGGCCAGGGAGAGGGGATTCAGTAACCTCTCAAAGGAAGAGGTCACAGGGAAGCAGAGGTATGTAGCTGCCCTCTTATTCTGGCCGTCTAAATGACCAAGAAAAAAGATTTCTGGCAAGCTATTGAAGCTGCAGGCTTTTAGCTCCCATTAAATCCCACAGTAGTAATTTTTTTTAATGCTGCAGCAGCTGCCTTGCTCAGCTGTATTTGAAGCTGTGTTGCTTCAGTGGAGCACTTCAGAGTGTACCCCACACTCCTAGTAATGGGAGTGATGCTCCTTGCCAGCCACCTCCTTTGCGATAGGCTGCGACAGCTTTGTGGCAATGGCAGCTTTTCTCTTGCATGGTTTTGGATATCCATATCTAGAATGAGAAGGTTTAGTTTAGTTGAAGAAAATGCTCAAAGCTGTGAAACTGGAGAGGCCATGGGGAGAGTTGCAGTTCCTGTACGTGTGGCTAGAGCTAAGGCTTGGAGGGCGTGGTGGTGAGAATAGAAACTCAAAGAACGACAAACATTCTCCCCAAACTAGGCTTTATTAAACAGCTTGTTTTAAGACAATTGTTCTACTTGTTAAAAAAAATAGGAGACTTAACAGTATAATTTAGGCTCTATCTGCACTTCCCATTTAAAGCAGCAGTATGCCACTTTAAACAGCCATGGCTTCTTCCCCCAAAGAATCCTGGGAGCTGTAGTTTAAGGGCATGTAGAGTTAAGGTACCCCCTAGTCCCATCAGAGTTAAAATTTCCAGAGTTCTCTGTGAAGAGGGATTGATCAACTACTCTGTGAACTGTAGCTCTGGAAGGGTCTCCAAGCAACTCTCAGCACGCTTAATTACAGTTCCTAGTATTCTTTGGAGGATGGGAAGCAGTATGATTCCACTTTAAATGTATGGTGTGAATGTGGCCTTAGTCTGGCATCTGATTAAGCCTGCAATTGTTGGCACATATGAATTCCAGCAGAGTCCCCTCTCAAGTTAACAGGCATATTAACTATTGTAAAATGTTTTTCCTTGGTCCTATGGGGAATACTCACTGAAATAATTGCAGCAGTAATGAACATGTTGGTCTAGCACAAGCACCCCAAAACCTGCCCTCCAGATGTTTTGGGACTACAATTCCCACCATCCCTGACCACTGGTCCTGTTAGCTAGGGATGGTGGGAGTTGTAGTCCCAAAACATCTGGAGGGCTGAGTTTGGGGGTGCCTGGTCTAGCACCTGTTGTTGGAGGCATAGCTCTTGAATTGGCCTTATTATTGGATATCAAAGCAAGTGAAAAGTTCACACTCTTTCTGTGTGGTTCAGGCACCAACTGATAATAAGGGACACACATCTGAAGAACTTTAGAAGTCTTAACCAATGCAAATAAGTTTTCTTGAGCTGTTGCATCTCTTGGTGGCTAATGCATTAACCTCTCAACAGATGAGTTTGGGATAGCCTTTGAAGTTTCGAATTGCTCAATCTGCCGCCACTGGATCACATCTAATGGGGCTATTGCTTTCTCTGCTGGCTACGGTGGCTGTCACGTACTAAATAAGGTGAGGCTCTTCTGGATTTTGTGTTGCAGGCTTCCCTGGAAACCCTATAATGCATGGCCAACATTGTCATTCTGAATAACACAATATAATTTTATATGGACATCTGGATTGTGCCCTTAAGACCTCAGGGGAATTGTATAAGCAGCCCTTCTGAGAGCATGTTTAGGGTTCTGTTGTTGTTTAGTCGTTTAGTCGTGTCCGACTCTTCGTGACCCCATGGACCAGAGCACACCAGGCTCTCCTGTCTTCCACTGCCTCCCGCAGTTTGGTCAGACTCAGGTTTGTAGCTTCGAGAACACTGTCCAACCATATCGTCCTCTGTCGTCCCCTTCTCCTTGTGCCCTCCATCTTTCCCAACATCAGGGTCTTTTCCAGGGAGTCTTCTTTTCTCATGAGGTGGCCAAAGTATTGGAGTCTCAGCTTCACGATCTGTCCTTCCAGTGAGCACTCAGGGCTGATTTCCTTAAGAATGGATAGGTTTGATCTTCTTGCAGTCCATGGGACTCTCAAGAGTCTCCTCCAGCACCTTAGTTCAAAAGCATCAATTCTTTGGCGATCAGCCTTCTTTATGGTCCAGCTCTCACTTCTATACATCGCTACTGGGAAAACCATGGCTTTAACTATACGGACCTTTGTTGGCAAGGTGATGTCTCTGCTTTTAAAGATGCTGTCTAGGTTTGCCATCGCCTTTCTCCCAAGGAGCAGGCATCTTTTAATTTCATGACTGCTGTCACCATCTGCAGTGATCATGGAGCCCAATAAAGTAAAATCTCTCACTGCCTCCATTTCTTCCCCTTCTGTTCGCCAGGAGGTGATGGGCCCAGTGGCCACGATCTTCGTTTTTTTGATGTTGAGCTTCAGATCATATTTTGTGCTCTCCTCTTTCACCCTCATGAAAAGGTTCTTTGGGGTTCTAGGACTCGGGAAAAGAGCAATGTAAGCTTTTGCTTGCAGATGTTCAGCTTGGGCAGATGGACTCCAAAGGCAGAGAAGTAGCCCTGTTCTGTATGAGTCCCCTTCACGTGTGATGCACATGTGAAAGGGGCTGCTGATCTTCCCAGCTCCTTCTGTTCTTCCAACAGTCCTGTAAGGTACTTTAGGTTGAGAGGGAGTGATTGGCCCAGGGTCAGCCCATGAACTTCTTGACTGTGCAAGGATTTGAGTCGCCCACTCTTCTAAGCACATAATTTCAGGAAACCTTGCTGTAAGGCAGGTAATAGGCCTAACTTGGGGGTAGGGAGCCTGTTACCCAACTGCCAGTTTCCATCAGACATGCTGGCTGGGTTTAGTTTTTACATTTATAGCTACCTCTGGAACCTAGCAACATTTGAGAGGCACAGGTTCACCAGGTTCCCTGGTCACTTCTGATTTTTGCTTTAGTGATTTTGCAAATAGCTGGCTATGCAGAAAGTCCAAGTATAAGAAAGGGTAGAATTGTTTTCCAAAGTATAGCAACATGTGCAGTAGAGAACTGAACAGCCTAAAACCAGGGTGTAGAACTCAGTGAAGCCCAAGGGGAACAAGATCCACGAGGGGAAGGAGAGCAGGCAAAGTCCTGTTGAGTAATTGGACCTCATGCCATGCACGCCGCTTAGTTGTATCCTGCCCATGATCTTGGCCAACTACTGCAGCAGAAATCCTCTGTCAGGAAAATTAGCTCTGTTGTATAGACATTTAAGATGAGCTTTTAGATGTTTTAGGAGGATGCTTCTCACCTGGTACCTAGCGATCCAGTCCACTAGCTTAGTCGGTATTCAGCCAAATAAATTTAAATTTATTATCAAAACAAGATTCATATGTCATAGCAAGACTATGATAATGCCTTGTAACAGGTACATTGGTATTTGACTCTAAAACCTCAGTATTCTATATCCGTCCTGACTCATCAATGTGACAGAAGCTTGCAACTACTCTATAACATTCTGGTTCAATGCATCTTGCAGGATAACAGCAATAACTTGAAAGTCCGGATAGAGGAACTAACAAGCAACAGAAGAGTTGTTGTCTCCCATGATGTCAACATAATATGCCCCAAGCCACAAGAATATGTCCCAGCACCAGAGGACAACATGCGTCATGTGCCTCAGCCCCAGCCTGGCGTGGTGCGCCCTCTGCCTCATTCCCAGCCTGGCCTAGAGTTCCCGCTGTCTCAGCCTTGGCCCAGTCAGGTGCGCCCACAACCTCAGCCCCAGCCTGACCGAGAGCGTCCTGTGCCTGGCCTAATACGCCCAGAAACCCAACCTGGCATAGTACGCCCACAGCCTCAGGCCCAGCCTCAGCCTGGCCTGGAGCTTCCGGTGCCTGGCCTAATACACCCAGAGCCCCGGCCTGGCATAGTGCACCCGTGGCCTCAGCCCGGCCAAGTGCACCCACTGCCTCAGCCTCAGCCTAGCAAAGTACAGCCTCAGCCTGGCCTAGTGCGCCATTGGCCGCAGCCTCAGCCCGGCCAAGTGCTCCCACTGCCTCAGCCTCAGCCCGGCCAAGTCCGCCCGCTGCCTCAGCCTGGCCAAGTACACCCACTACCTCAGCCTGGCCAAGTACGCCCGCTGCCTCAACCTCAGCCTCAGCCCGGCCTAGTGCGCCCGCTGCCTCAACCTCAGCCTCAGCCCGGCCTAGTGCGCCCGCTGCCTCAACCTCAGCCTCAGCCCAGCCAAGTGCGCCCACTGCCTCAGCCTCAGCCCAGCCAAGTCCGCCCGCTGCCTCAGCCTGGCCAAGTACACCCACTACCTCAGCCCGGCCAAGTACGCCCGCTGCCTCAACCTCAGCCTCAGCCCGGCCTAGTGCGCCCGCTGCCTCAACCTCAGCCTCAGCCCGGCCTAGTGCGCCCGCTGCCTCAACCTCAGCCTCAGCCTGGCCTAGTGCGCCCGCTGCCTCAACCTCAGCCTCAGCCTGGCCTAGTGCGCCCGCTGCCTCAACCTCAGCCTCAGCCTCAGCCTGGCCTAGTGCGCCCACTGCCTCAACCTCAGCCCGGCCTAGTGCGCCCACTGCCTCAGCCACAGCCTGCCCAAGTGCACCCACTGCCTCAGCCACAGCCCGGCCAAGTGCGCCCGCTGCCTCAACCTCAGCCTCAACCCGACCAAGTGCGCCCGCTGCCTCAGCCTCAGCCCGGCCTAGTGCGCCCACTGCCTCAACCTCAGCCTCAGCCCGGCCAAGTGCACCCACAGCCTCAGCCCAGCCAAGTGCGCCCACTGCCTCAACCTCAGCCCGGCCTAGTGCGCCCACTGCCTCAGCCACAACCTGGCCAAGTGCACCCATGGCCTCAGCCTGGCCAGGTGCGCCCGCTGCCTCAGCCTGGCCATGTGCACCCGCTGCCTCAGCCTCAACCCGGCGAAATACAGCCACAGCCTCAGCCCGGCCTAGTGCGCCCACTGCCTCAGCCTCAGCCTCAACCCGGTGAAGTGCAGCCGCAGCCCGGTCAAGTGCGCCCACTGCCTCAACCTCAGCCTGGCCAAGTGCACCCATGGCCGCTGCCTCAGCCCGGCCATGTGCACCCGCTGCCTCAGCCTCAGCCTGGCCAAGTGCGCCCGCTGCCTCAGCCCGGCCAGGTGCACCCGCTGCCTCAGCCGCAGCCACTGCCCAGCCAAGGACACCCATTGCCTCAGCCTCAGCCAGGCGAAGTGCAGCCGCAGCCCGGCCTGGTGCGCCCATGGCCTCAGCCTGGTCAAGTGCAGCCTCAACCTGGTCAAGTGCACCCGCTGCCTCAACCTCAGCCCGGCCTAGTGCGCCCGCTGCCTCAGCCTCAACCTCAGCCTGGCCTGGTGCGCCCACGGCCTCAACCTCAGCCTGGCGAAGTGCAGCCTCAGCCTGGTCAAGTGCGCCCAATGCCTCAACCTCAGCCCGGCCAAGTGCACCCGCTGCCTCAGCCTCAGCCCGGCCAAGTGCGCCCGCTGCCTCAGCCTCAGCCCGGCCAAGTGCGCCCGCTGCCTCAGCCTCAGCCCGGCCAAGTGCACCCGCTGCCTCAACCTCAGCCCGGCCAAGTGCACCCGCTGCCTCAGCCTCAGCCCGGCCAAGTGCGCCCGCTGCCTCAGCCTCAGCCCGGCCAAGTGCACCCGCTGCCTCAGCCTCAGCCCAGCCAAGTGCACCCGCTGCCTCAACCTCAGCCCGGCCAAGTGCGCCCGCTGCCTCAGCCTCAGCCCGGCCAAGTGCGCCCGCTGCCTCAACCTCAGCCTCAGCCCGGCCTAGTGCACCCGCTGCCTCAGCCTCAGCCCGGCCAAGTCCTCCCGCTGCCTCAGCCTGGCCAAGTACACCCACTGCCTCAGCCTCAGCCTCAGCCCGGCCAAGTGCGCCCGCTGCCTCAGCCTCAGCCCGGCCAAGTGCACCCGCTGCCTCAACCTCAGCCCGGCCAAGTGCGCCCGCTGCCTCAGCCTCAGCCTGGCCAAGTGCGGCCGCTGCCTGAGCCTCAGCCCGGCCTAGTGCGCCCGCTGCCTCAACCTCAGCCTCAGCCCGGCCTAGTGCGCCCGCTGCCTCAGCCTGGCCAAGTACACCCACTGCCTCAGCCCGGCCAAGTGCGCCCACTGCCTCAGCCTCAGCCCGGCCAAGTCCTCCCGCTGCCTCAGCCTGGCCAAGTACATCCACTGCCTCAGCCTCAGCCTCAGCCCAGCCAAGTGCGGCCGCTGCCTCAGCCTCAGCCTCAGCCCGGCCTAGTGCGCCCGCTGCCTCAACCTCAGCCTCAGCCCGGCCTAGTGCGCCCGCTGCCTCTGCCCGGCCAAGTGCGCCCACTGCCTCAGCCTCAGCCCGGCCAAGTCCTCCCGCTGCCTCAGCCTGGCCAAGTACATCCACTGCCTCAGCCTCAGCCTCAGCCCGGCCAAGTGCGGCCGCTGCCTCAGCCTCAGCCTCAGCCTGGCCTAGTGCGCCCGCTGCCTCAACCTCAGCCTCAGCCCGGCCTAGTGCGCCCGCTGCCTCAGCCTGGCCAAGTACACCCACTGCCTCAGCCCGGCCAAGTGCGCCCACTGCCTCAGCCTCAGCCCGGCCAAGTCCTCCCGCTGCCTCAGCCCGGCCAAGTACACCCACTGCCTCAGCCTCAGCCCGGCCAAGTCCTCCCGCTGCCTCAGCCTGGCCAAGTGCACCCACTGCCTCAGCCTCAGCCCGGCCAAGTCCTCCCGCTGCCTCAGCCTGGCCAAGTACACCCACTGCCTCAGCCTCAGCCCGGCCAAGTCCTCCCGCTGCCTCAGCCCGGCCAAGTCCTCCCGCTGCCTCAGCCTCAGCCTCAGCCCGGCCTAGTGCGCCCGCTGCCTCAACCTCAGCCTCAGCCCGGCCTAGTGCGCCCACTGCCTCAGCCTGGCCAAGTACACCCACTGCCTCAGCCCGGCCAAGTGCGCCCACTGCCTCAGCCTCAGCCCGGCCAAGTCCTCCCGCTGCCTCAGCCTGGCCAAGTGCGCCCGCTGCCTCAGCCTCAGCCCGGCCAAGTCCTCCCGCTGCCTCAGCCTGGCCAAGTGCGCCCGCTGCCTCAGCCTCAGCCCGGCCAAGTCCTCCCGCTGCCTCAGCCTGGCCAAGTACACCCTCTGCCTCAGCCTCAGCCCGGCCAAGTCCGCCCGCTGCCTCAGCCACAGCCCGGCCAAGTGCAACCAGTGCCTCCTCTCTATCCTGGCCTCATGCACCCTTCTGGCCTCTACAGTATAGGTATGTGATCATTTTGCTATGTTATCATTAAGCACAACTCTGTGATCTGTGCTGTTAAGTAAAACAGAAGCATTCTGAACTAAGTAAATAATACTGATGGGTATTGTGTAATAGTAATGGATATTGTGTAATAGTTGTTCTTCATAAAATTCAGACTATTAATTGATCATTGACTTTCTTGATTTAGTGTTGCATACTAATTCCGCAAATGGAGTGTCAGGGAAACTGTATTATATTTATACCACATGGGCAAGGATGAAGCATGGATTCAAGTACAGTGGTACCCCGCAAGACGAACGCCTCGCAAGACGGAAAACCCGCTAGACGAAAGGGTTTTCCGTTTTGGAGATGCTTCGCAAAACCAATTTCCCTATGGGCTTCCTTCGCAAGACGAAAGCCCATAGGGAAATCTCCGGGACAGCGGGGAAGCGCAGCGCGTCTTGCCCACTGTCCTCGGACCTCCTCCCGCCGCCAGGCTTCGGAAGGCTGCTCCGAAGCCTGGCGGGGGGGGGGGGCGGAGAGGTTTTTTAAAAACCCCGGGACAGCGGAGGACTTCTCCGCTGTCCGGGGCGATTTTAAAATGCTGGCGGGCGGCAGCGATGCCGCCCAGCAGCATTTAAAAAAACCCCGGGACAGCGGGGGACTTCTCCTTTGTCCCGAGGTTTTTTAAAATGCTGGCGGGCAGCAGCGAAGGCTTCGCTGCCGCCCGCCAGCATTTTAAAATCGCCCCGGACAGCGGAGAAGTCCCCCGCTGTCCCGAGGTTTTTTAAAATGCTGGCGCCTTCCCCTCTCTCCCCGGACCCCTTTTGGACCAAGGGGTGGCAACGGGGAGAAGCAATCTTCTCCCCGTTGCCGCCCCTTGCTTCAAAAGAGGGGACAGAGGGGAAGGCGCGCGCCTTCCCCTCTCTCCCCGGACCCCTTTTGAACCAAGGGGCGGCAACGGGGAGAAGCGATCTTCTCCCCTCCGCCCCTTGCTTCAAAAGAGGGGACAGAGGGGAAGGCGTGCCTTCCCCTCTGTCCCCGGAGATTGTGGGGCAGGCAACGGAGAAGCAATCTTCTCCCCGCTGCCCCTTGCTTTAAAAGAGGGGACAGAGGGGAAGGCGCGCGCCTTCCCCTCTGTCCCCGGAGTTTGCGGGGCAGGCAACGGGGAGAAGCAATCTTCTCTCCGCTGCCCCTTGCTTTAAAACAGGTCCGGGGACAGAGGGGAAGGCGTGCGGCGCTTCCCCACTGTCCCCGACGGTCTCCTTAGGAATGCATTGATTGATTTTCAATGCATTCCTATGGGAAACCGTGCTTCGCAAGATGAAAAACTCGCAAGAAGAAAAAACTTGCGGAACGAATTAATTTCGTCTTGCGAGGCACCACTGTGTATGAAGAATGTGATCTATTTCTGCCTCTGAATATCTGATAAGCTTCTAGGAGAGACCTTTAGTTCCTTTAAAAAGAGCATTCTACTTCCTTTAAAGATTCATTGGACACAAAAAATATTTGTTCTTGGCTTCCCACTTGTTCATTGCGGGGACTGACCCACTACACATTCACATCAAGCTATTGCTTATTTTAAAATCTGGCTTAACGTGGCATGCTAGCCAGTCCTAATAGGGCATACTTTATCATGCTCCAGATAATGCTGTAGCTCTTTTCTTGCCCTCCCAGGTTCTCCTCTAACCCAGGAGCAGTGCCAGGTTTCATCTGGAAAGATTCCCTGTGCAGGTTCACTAGGACAAGCTGAATGTTACCAGACTGGATGCTGTTATGATGAGAGGGACCAAACTACTCCATGTTACTATGGCAACACAGGTAAAGGGCAAAATACTTTGTTTCTTTTAGTTTCCTGCTAATTGTCTGGCGTGCTGGTGGTAAATTAGGCTGGCAACCATGGTAATGATTCATTTACCAAGGGGACTTATTGCTTGTACTAAGGAAATAATAGCCCGGTTTGCATATGATGCTAAACCAAACAAGGGCTAAGCATGGATGTATAAGCGGTTGCTCACAGTAAAAAAATGCAGCCAATTCACTCCTTCCCTAGTTGTTCTGCTGCTACTGAATCATGGCTTGTGGCTTAGCATTGCATCTGAACCAGAGCTCATGGTTTGCCCCAACCCACAGGCAGCAAGCCAGGAACAAACCTTGGCTACAGCTTGTGTCTTCTCTAGATCAACAGAAACCATGAGCCTGCATTTAGATGTCATGCTAAGCGAAATCATGGCTTAGCTCCAGGTAGCACAGCAGGTTGGCTGGGGGGAGGAGCAGAGCACTCTAACTCCTCCTCCCCAGTATCATGGTTTAAAAACTCCTACAGATGAACTCCCAGCTATGCTGAGTTCAATACACCTGACACTAAAAGCCACACTGGGATTCTGTCCTGTGCTGGCTACTGCTGAGAATCCAGAGGCTAGCAGGATAAATATGTATCCAGCACAGTTCGAAGTACAGGTATCACGAACCAGGATACTATACAGTCACACCTTGGGTTGAAGTTGCTTCGGGATAAGTGTTTTCGGGGAAGTAATGGAGCGCGTTACTTCCGGGTTTCGCCGCTTGCGCATGCGGTCAAAATGACATCACACATGCGCAGAAGCGGCAAATTGCGACCCATGCACCCGCGGACGTGGATTGTGTTCGCTTCTGGATGCGAATGGGGCTCCAGAACAGATCCCGTTCGCATCCAGAGGTACCACTGTATAGTACTGCTGAAAGGCTCCTCCAGGCTAGTGTTTTATTACGGGTGTATTTTGTAACATGTTCTTGACACAATAATAGTGCACTAGTGATGGTTTCATGTTGCTTTGTGGTGCTTCCCTGATGCTACCACATTATTGCTGTCTGGAGGGGCCTATAAAGCAGCAACAAAACCATTAACATTTATGGTATGAAGAGAGACCCGGGATTTCAACAGGAATTTACAGGACATGCAATGATTGCAAATGAAGCAGTATGACTGCCCCCCCCCCCAACATTTTTGTTTGGCACAAATAGTATTGAAAGCTGGGCTGCATGTGACTGCTCCAGTAGCATCATGAGTGTAAATCATCGTGACTGCACAATAACATCTAAATTGGTCCTTATTAAGTGGGGTAGAAACAGCTTCTATACCATGCTAGCTGGGGTTACTTTGAGTTACCTTCCCGTTCCAGGCTCTTCAGGGTTCTAAACTCTGCTTGAAGGGATTCATTTGTGCTGTGGGATGGGGTTCCCTCTGTTTCTACTTCCTGCTCCCTTTGTATATTGTATTGTATGTTTTATTGCTATGGCTGGTGGCTGATGCAAATAAAGATTCATTCATTCTCTGGAAGCTCTAGAAATCTTAGGTCATTTGGGGCATGCATGCAGATATTTTATAAAGAAATATTTTGTCTGTGAAATTGTGCAACAACAGACCTCTACCAAACAAACATTTAAGCATGTTTCACAGTAGCCAAAATGTGTGGGGTTGTTGTTAATTAATTGAACAGCGTGTGGGGTTTTTTACCCATTTTGCCAAAACCACATTTTCAAAAATTGTGTGTGACTACCCCACCAGAGAACCACCAACCCTCTGAGGAGCATCTCACCAGGGCCAAAAACAGCCAGATGACAGAGGGGGGAGAGTTGCCTCCAAATTCCAGATTCTACCCCTCCTCTTGCCTCCCAAACACAGAAAGCCATGGTCCATCTCAGAAAAACATAAAACAGTACCTTCCACACATAGGCATGGCAGGATATGGAGACCATATCCTGAGGGAAGGGATTTGAAGAATATTTTTATTGTTCTTTCCCCTTTCTTGCCTCCTGTACCTGCTGGTTTTTTTTGTTTTTGTTTGTTTGTTTGTTTTGTTTGTTTTGTTTTTCTTGAAAGACCAATTTTATTTTTATTTTTCAGTGGGCAATGGTGCAATTGTAACACTGCTGTGTGTATAACTTTAACAAGCTGGTGTACAAAGCGATGTCTGAAGGTATACAATTCTGAAAACAAATTGTGTACCATTGCATGTCCATCGTCTGGAGAAATGTGATGTTGCAATTCAGTGGACAGCTTAATATGGCTATGGTGCAACCTGTGAACCTGGGCTCATGCTGCAGGTTCACAGTATCTAGAGCTGTCACGGTTAGGGCTCTCTCTGTCCTGGGAAACCAATTCTTCCTCTACTGGCAGTGTCAATTGTATATTGATTCACATGGAGAAACCAAGTCCTGTGAGCATTTCCTAATAGGAATTGTGTGACTTAGCAGCAAATAGAGAACTTGTCTCCTGACATTTTAGGGCAGCTGAAAAATGAAGTCCTCCCCTCAATCCGAATAGAGCCTGCCCCAGATTTGTGCAAGGAGAAGACAGAAAGCTCATATTCTTTTGAAACTTAAGAGTTTCAGGTCCTGCAAAAGATGGCAAATTCCAGCTTGTGACTCTTGTGTTGTGTTTGTGCTTTGCAGTCACTGTCCAATGCCTTCGAGATGGCCACTTCATTTTAGTTGTCTCCAGGGATATGTTGGACTACCCCATCTTCCTTGACAGTGTCAAACTGTCCTATGCCCAAGGAGGATGTGACCCTGTCAGGAAAACGGAGTCTTTCTTGGTCTTCCACTTCCCTCTCACACACTGTGGTACGACGATTCAGGTGAGGACGCATCTTAGGCGAGTGTCCCTTCATCTGGACCTTGAAGCTTGATAAAAAGAATTATACATGTGCTGCTGTTCCTTCCTAGATGACTGGTGGCAGACTGATATATGAAAACCAGTTGGTTTCAGGTGTTGAAATCTTAAGGGGGCCAGATGGTTTTATTACCCGGGACAGCACCTTCATGTAAGTTGATCTGTCCCACGCATTACTGAGGTGGTGGTTGCTCTCTATACTATGCCTAAGAGGCGTCATGCTGGTCCTAATCAGGGCAGGCCTACTGTTCATATCACCGCTAAGCTTGAATAGCAGTCTTCTATACAGTGGTATCTGTTGAAGTCGAACGGAATCTGTTCTTGAAGTCCATTTGACTTCCAAAATGTTCAGAAACCAAGGTGTGGCTTCCAATTGGCTGCAGGAAGTTCCTGCAGCCAATCGGAAGCTGCAGCAGACGTTCGAGTTCCAAGATTCAGCTGTAATTTGGATTTTCCAGTAGGGTAACAGCTGTTGGTTGCAAACTACTTTTCAGGTGCATAAGCACAATAATTCAGGTGCTCAAGTGAGGAATCTTGCTTCAAAAATGAGACATGTGGAGGAAAAGTGTGGTTTTTTAAAAGTGTGGTTTCAATCAACAGTACTTTTGGAAGACAGTAATTTAAGTCACATCCAGTATTGTTTGAAAGGGGTGTTAACAGGGATATACGCATCAAAAAAGATGTGCTGCCTAAGTGGCCAGGAAAACGTAAGAATCTTTTGAGAACTTCAGATATGTGGCAAGGCTACCAAACATGGCAAGACTATGCATCATTCCACTATCCTGTCTTCCATATGCAGCCTCAATGCTCGCTGCATCTACAACGCCACTGACTTCTTGCCAGTTCAGGTTGAAGTCTTCTTTCCTCCCACACCTGCTCCGGTTATCGAGATGGGGCCTCTCCGGTTTGAACTGCGTATTGCTACAGGTAGGTGTGCTTCCAAAGCTTCTGGTTCCAACAGTGCTGCCTCTGAAGTCCCATATAGGTGCTAACTTTCGCTTTGCCTCTTGTACCCAGACTACAGTTACAGCTCCTACTACGCGGATGCAGACTATCCTGTGGTGAAGATACTGAGAGACCCTGTGTATGTGGAGGTTCGCGTCCTGCAGAGAACGGACCCGTCCTTGGTTCTGGTTCTGCATGAATGCTGGGCTACTCCGACCTCTAACCCCCTTGAGAAGCTGCAGTGGCCAATTCTGATAGATGGGTGAGTCAAGTAGGAAGGAGGAATTCTGCTGGTTTCTCTCTATGGATGGCCACCTACTGTTCTCTGCTCAAATGGCAATGCCTCTCTTCCCTAGGTGCCCATTTGAAGGCGATAACTACAGAACCCAGATGGTTCCTATGGGGCCTGCCACGTCTCAGCTGCAGTTTCCAGACCATTACCAGCGTTTCACCATTGCTACGTTTACATTTGTGGATTCTGCCCATTATATGGTGCTGGATGGATTGGTAAGAGACAGAATTCCTACTGCAGCTGAGCTCGAGTAAGGGCTCCGAAATTGTGGTCTGCAGACCTTAAGTGGTCCATGAGCTTCAGTCAGGTGCTCTGTGGCACATGAGCAGAAGTAGGATGAATGCTGAATTCAGCTATTTAAATTTATCTCAAAATGCAAGCTATCTTGCTCTGGGCAGATATCTGATCCCCCTGTAAGCTGCAGTCAAGAGTCCCCGAGTGGATCTGACCCTAGGCAGCATGGCTTGCATTAGGTGCCAAATTGAAATGGTGCTGAATTTAATTCTACTTGAATGCAAGCCATGCTGGCAAAGGAACCATCAGGAGAACACTCTTAATGTTCCTTTGCAGCATGTTTTACATGCCCCTCACTTGTCAGGTGAGCGGCAGGTGGGCATAGCAGTGGGGCAAAACTAGGAGGCTTGGCAAGCTTAAAGATTAGGTCCATGGGCCAGAGGTTCCCCTCCCACTCCTATTAATGCACATTTAGAATTATGCTTTAACTGTAAGGAGATAATGTACTTTGTAAATGTTTACATCATTTTTTTTTTAAATAAATTTTTATTAATTTTCCATAAATAAAAAACAAAAAACACAACAAAAACATAAACAAACATAAAATGGACCTCCCCATACCACCCCTTTTCTACATCCTTGTTTCAAATTTTTCCAGCAACCCTTTAGTCATAAACATCATTTACTCATTTCATATATTAACTTCCTTAACTTATTAGTGACAGCTGTAGTTCTTTGTTTCTTATCTCTCTGGCCCTTAATTTTCATCCAAATTACAAGTTTTTAAGATATGTTTTAAATTTGTTCCAATCTTCTTCCACCGCCTCCTTCCCCCGGTCTCGAATTCTGCCAGTCATCTCTGCCAGTCCCATGTAATCGATCACCTTCGTCTGCCATTCTTCCAACGTGGGTAGTTCTTGTGTCTTCCAATACTTTGCTAGAAGAATTCTTGCTGCTGTTGTGGCGTACATAAAAAAAGTCTTGTCCTTCCTTGGCACCATTTGGCCCACCATACCCAAGAGGAAAGCTTCTGGTTTCTTGGAAAAGGTTCTCTTAAGAACTTTCTTAATTTCATTATAGATCATTTCCCAGAAAGCCTTAATCTTCGGGCAGGTCCACCAAAGGTGATAGAAAGTTCCCTCCGTTTCATTGCATTTCCAACATTTATTGTTGGGCAAATGATAAATCTTCGCTAACTTGGCAGGAGTCATGTACCACCTATAGATCATTTTCATAATGTTTTCTCTTAAGGCATTACATGCCGTAAATTTAACACCGGTGGTCCATAACTGCTCCCAGTCAGCAAGTTCAATGTCATGTCCAATATCCTGTGCCCATTTAATCATACTGGATTTCACCTGTAAATGTTTACATCAATGACCATGAGGATTTTATTAAAATATCTTGGAACACTTGGGTTGACTCCTCTGCTAACAAGCTTATCTAATGCAATGTCTTTCCTAGGTGTACCTCTTCTGCAGTGTGTCTGTCTGCCACCCCTCTCACCTGCAGCCCTGCAGGAACACGTGTCAAATGCCAGTGGCTGCAAGTAAGTCCAAATGGCTTTGCTGTCGTACCGTAAAAGGCTTATTTGAATCCAGATAGGTTGCCACCAGTATTTCCAGCATGCACAAATGGCACTTACTGCCCATGACTAGTAAGCAAAAATAGATCTTGGTACTGAACTTGGAACTGGGGGCATAAATGCAGAGCACTAAGAGCTGATGGGCTGCAACTAGAGACAAAGTATGAATGAATAGGTACCTGATAAACACACTCCCTGTTCAAGTGGCTCTTATGTGCTATTTTTAACAGCATATTGCCTCTCTCCACAAACCTTAGCACATACCACCAATTCTAACAGCCCATCTACAAGGACACTCCAACAACCAGGTGCTAACTCCTAACCTCAAAAGAAGATCCATCTCAGCAGAATCTTCCCACTTAGCAGTGCTGGCCTGCTGATGTGATGCTGGGGCTCAGCAACACTCCCCCCAAATAAAGCTTCAGTCCTGATGTGTAGGGGTCTGACTATGGTTCTTTACTGGGGTAAAGCATTCAGAATGCAAATACTCTTTATGTTAAGGGTTGTATCTGTCTCTCGTCATTGGGTGTATAAATGGGTTTCTAGGGCATAGCCCTCCTGCAGGCTTCCAGCTCTAACAATATGATCAATGCGGTGCTCCTTTTCCTTCTTACCTTCAAAATTGTATATGGCACAAGGTGGCCTAGTAGAGTTTATACCTGCTTTCTTTCTTCAACTCCCTTTTTAGGAAGTCGTCGGTTTCTGAAGACGGGCAATGGGACAGAATCCTTGGACCTAGTAAGCACTTATGGAGGTGTGATCTTTCAAGAAAGCAGCCAGACTCAAGATAAACAAGTCAAATGGAAGAAAGGTAATTGGTGGTTGGCACAGCAATAATTCATGGGACCAGTAAGTGAGTTGAAATGATGAAAATGCTGTATATTTTTGAACAGGTATTAACATAGTTTCGCCATCAACACTAAATTTCAGTCATCTTATATATAGTCCTTTGTAAGATACAAACTCTGTATGGATTTATGCCTGAAGCAGCCAACTAAAACTTGGGGTGGGGGGTCACAAGTTATAAACTTGACTACCAATGTCCTCCTACCAATGTCACAACTTTTTAGCTCGTGAGGAGTACTACTCAGCAGGGCACGTGGCATTTATCTGCCCTCCCATCGCTAGTGGCACCATGGCTTATCAGTGGGGCATGGGGCATTAGCAAAGTGCATTCACACCATTTGCTGTCACCATGCTGCTTTCTGCTGACAAGCTGCAGCAACATGGTCTCAGGTGAGCACCTACCCTGACCACTGCAGTTCTTGAACATGCACATAATAAACCATGTCTCACAAATGCGGTTTTATCCAGAGTACACTCTACTAGCTTTGTCCCAATAGAACATACCATGGGTCCTTGGCTAGGGAAGTCATGGATGGCACAAATGTGTTTCAGGAGGTGCAAAGGACTGCCATACCCCAAATGTGCCAGCTTTGATCTGTAACTATCACCCTTACAAGTGCCACATAGTGTTCATTCTGCACTTGGCATGACATTTTATCATGTAGCAGTATTTGCTGGGGAAGGACCTAGCTCAGTAGCAGAGCTTGTTTGCATGCAGGTTCTGGGTTCAAACCCTAGCATCTCCAGGTAGGGTTGGAAGAGCATCCCTGTCTGAAACCCTGGAGAGCTGCAGCCAGTCAATGTAGACAATACGGAGCTGGATGGACCAATGGTTGGTCTTTGTGTATGGCAGCTTCCTATGTTCTGTTCTCTAGTACCTATTGCCTATTGATATTGGGCAGACCCTTCACTGTACTGCTTATGATGTCTGCTGAAAAGGTTTTGTTTGAGCAAGCCTACTCAGAACTTGTAATTTTATCATGTATGTTTTAAAAATCTACTGGTTTTATTATGTTTACTGTTTTTAGAGTTTTAATTGCTATTTTTTAATTATCTATACCACTTTATGGAAACCACTTAAGATTTTTTTTTATTAAGTTGTACATAAATCTTGCAAAATAAGTGCAAGCCTCTTTTCTTTTCCACAGACATGAGCTCCAGTGGAGATCTGGCCCTGATATGCTTGGTGGCACTGCCGTTAGTGGGTGTAATCTTGTTTGTTGTTGTGATCGTACTCTGGAAAAAGAGAAGCAGAGTGACAAAACTCTAGTACTGATGGGAAAATGCATAGAATTAAAGAGTTGTAAACTTTCATTGCTTCCAGTAATTCTTCTGACATACCAGTTGCTTCAATGACCAGGTATGCCGTCTCTTTGCTGACAAGTGAAAGGCATCTTCACTTTCTCCCCATCACCCACATAATTTTAGTGGAACCATCCCTGGTGACAGTGCTTCATATGACCCCTTCTTGTGCTTGTAAGCCTGGAAATACAATACAGTGGTACCTCGGGTTAAGTACTTAATTCGTTCCGGAGGTCTGTTCTTGACCTGAAACTGTTCTTAACCTGAAGCACCACTTTAGCTAATGGAGCCTCCTGCTGCTGCCGCACCGCTGGAGCATGATTTCTGTTCTCATCCTGAAGCAAAGTTCTTAACCCAAGGTACTATTTCTGGGTTAGCGGAGTCTGTAACCTGAAGCGTATGTAACCCGAGGTACCACTGTATTTTGTGTTCTTAATGGTGCCTATCATGGTAGATACTTGGATCTGTAGAACTGTTATTCCCAGTTCCTCCATTCTGCTGCAAGAGGAAACAAAAACGCCTCTCCACAGAATGGATTTGAATAAAAGCATGAGTAAATATCTAGAACAAATCCAGAACATGAAGTAAAAAAACCATTTCCACACAGATCCTGCTTGAGGGTTTCATACAAGTACCTGGTTGGCCACTGTGAACAGGATGCTGGACTAGATGGGACATTGGTCTAATCTAGCAGCCCTCTTCTTATGTAGACTAATAACAATTGAGGGTAATGGTGCATTCCATGCATGTTGATCAGTGTATACTGAAGATACATAGAAGTCCCACTTGTTTCAAAGGGCTTACTCCCAAGAAGTTGAATTGTATTGTAGCCCTGAAAGTTATTCTCCACTGCATGGATTATTTAGAGAAAAGCTTATAGGTGACAACCAAAGATAAAACACAACTGGTCCACAGTACTGCTTGCAATAAAAGCAGGGCCAACCCTCCAGTGTCTTACAATTCTTGCCATTACTCTCCAGTTAAACATCAGGGGCTACAACAAGCTAGAAGTTCCCATCCAAACCGGGAGCTCATTAGCATGGCAAGGGGACCGTCTGTCCCACTTTCAGATTTTGGTCTGTCACTATACATTCTCATCCCTTTTACGTTTACTTTCTTGTGCATAAAGGGGAAAGTGAGAGCCTGATATTTCATTCCATTGTGTCTTTACTTCATAGAGCTAGTGTTGGCTATAACATACTTTGTCTCAACTATCAAGGAATTTATTTTCAACTTTTTGAACCTGTACACCTGATTACATGTGAAGCAAATCTTAGCTTTCCAGCTGGGGGTGGGGAGTTTCCTAGCTGTACACCACACTCTCTAAAGTGTCTTGCCCTCCACATTTGCTGATACAGGTAGATAAGTATGTTAACGTAAGTTTCTAGTGATATGAAAGTACTTTTAAAAAAAACCCAACCCTCACCTAAGTCAGTGAGGCTGAAATGTTTTTATGCTTGAGTGTGTGAGAGAGGTACAACTTCCCTGTGCATTTGCTTATTTAGACACTTAAATGGTAATAGTTTAATATTATTTTTTAATGAAACTAGAGAGTTGCATACAAAAAACCTGCACATCTCCCCATCCCTTTCTTCAGCCTTAATTCCTGCCACCAACCCTCATTTGATGGTCAACACTGGATGGGTTTGGCTCAGTATTGTTACAATCACAGCACAGACAAAGCTGAAGGAACAGAGGAAAACAAATCCATTTAGTACTGGGCTCAACTTTCCATTCTACAGGTAGCCTGAACCAAGATAAAAAGCTATGATGCACCCTATTTCCCCCATATCCCTCCCACCACCCCCACCCATGTGCCCCATGGTTGCCCCGATTATCTTAACACTACAGTGAAGAATAGGCTCTGCTCTCAACGCATCCTGGTAGGAGAAACTACACACTGTAGAATTTCAGGCTTCTGTCCATGCCTGTCGAAGCAAGGAACTTAGCATGATGCCCAAAGGCCACTCCTGTGGTCAGGCCGCTATGCTCTGTAGGAAAGGAAACAAAGACAGTTGAGTGAGAAATTATTTCATTGTTTTGTCACCTCACACACCACAAACAGTGATACTGGCCAACAGTACAAATGTCTGAATATAAAGCCCCTCAAGAATGGCACACAGGACCCAGAACCCCCCTTACCTGTGAAGTGGAGAACCTCCGTCCATTGCTTACAGATGTAGACTTGGACATCAGTGCCACCTAGGGCCAAATAGGTGCCACTCTGGTCAAATATGAGGGACTTCACCTAAAGAGAAAAATGGTATTTGAGATGAACACATCCACTTCAGAAGTAGCTATGCCCAGTCCTCTCAGGCTGGGGCAGTAGCAACCTCTGTCCATTTAAAGGAGGCAGCTGTGCAAGGTTCAGAGAGCTGCCAAAAGTGTAGAGAAAATGGGCTTTAAAATGAAGGGGAGGAACCTGAGAAAATTCCAAGTGTTGTCAAGAAAAGAAGGGGAAGGAATACAGGCCTACTACTAGGCTTACTAGCAAGAGAGGGTCACACAAACCTCAAAGTTATTGTCCAGTTGCAGGGTCTTAAAGTTCTTCAGTTTGCGCAGATCCCAGAGTTTGACAGAGGAGTCGTCAGCAGCAGTGGCCAGGTAGTACCCATTCTCAGAGAAGGCAATGCTAGTAATAGGGCCAGAGTGTCCTGGGAAGTTTGCAACGTTGGTCCTTTCCTGAGAAAAACAAGTCAGTATGTGTTAGAGACATGTTAGGCCTGATCCTATCTTCCCAAAGGATGCAAAACTTCTACACCTTCCCTGCCTGCACAGTGAATAAAAGAGTGAGTTTATCCTCCCTGTGACATACTTTCTGCATGGCATTTTGAGTCTGGCTCCTCTTAGGAAGTGATAGCAACTTTCAGGTAGACAGGTAATTAAAACTGGTCTTTCGATAGTGGGCCCCAAAACAGGTTAAGAGTCACTGAAAGAAAAGATGAAGTGCTTCCAAAGAGTTTTCAGTGGCAAAACGAAAACGAATCTTTTGATGTGGGGGAACTTGCAGTAGGGACCCTATAAGACTCTTGCTGAAATTGTACAGAAAATTTAAGCATGTTAATAAGCACCACTTTCTCATGACATCCGTGTGAGATGTCTCTAACTCAGTGGTTCCCAACTGGTGGTCTGTGGACCCCGGAGGGTTTGCATAACCCACTCAGGCATCTGTGGCACCATTCACTTAACAAAAACTACAGGAGATATCTAGAAGATACTAGTAGAATCTTTGGCTATTCTAAATCTAGTTCCAGCTCTAGAATGGGCAGTAGTAGCACCTCTTGAATATTCCTTGCTCATATTAGTACCATTATAATCAATGTCTATTAATTACTTTCTAAACCACTGTCTCAAGGCAATTTATATATAATATAATCAAAAGCAGTTAAAACGACAAAAACAAGAAATACATTTAAAACAAGACTAAAACCCTAACAAGTAGACACTCCTGGCAAATACCCATTTATCCACCTGGGAAAGCCTGTTGGAACACAAATGTCTTCCATTTTTCCCAAAAAGTGGAGATAGTGTGTGGCTGTCATATCTCAACAGGAATGCTCTTCTACAGAACTGAGACAGTCACACCAAAAGCCCTGTTCTGAGCTATTGCAGAACAGGCTTTTGAGATCTCAAATGACTATGCAAGCCTAGCTTTTATGCAATTTCTCATTCAATAATATGGACCAAGGAGTCAGCATTTATAAAGCACTTTGGAATATTCTATATGTGTCACACAACATTATCAGCTATCCTTAAGGTAGATATCATGAAGGAGCTCAATATTCCAAGCCTTTTCTCACCTTCAAGTCCCAGATCTTAATCTGAGAGTCCATTGTTCCTGTCCCAAAAATAAGCCCATCAGGATGAAACTGGGCACAGGTCAGCGCTGCAGAGAAAGGAGATAGTGAATCATCACAAAGCTGAGAGTAAGCCATTCCTATAGGGAAATGAAGTCCCTACCCAGCCTTCTCCCACCCATGTATCAAAACATGAGCTGTGCTTGGGGATGATGCTAATCTATGGTTCAGCTTTATGAGAATGAGCCTAGCCCTCCACACAAGGCTCATCTAAAGTCTCCCTTCTTCCCCAGTGCAATCATAAGGAGACTAGAAGCTGCCACTTCTGGTTTAGATTAACCACAGTTTAGAGTTTGTGCAACATGCTAAACTGTGATTAATCTTAAATAAGCTCAGTTTAAATAAGCAAATAAACTATTACTTGATATTAACTTGTTTCCATTAACCACAGTCATGACAACTCAGTTTGTCCAGATTCAGCCAATACTGCAAGCTGTGGTTACACAAAAACCAGAAGCAGCAGTTTTTGGATTCCTTATTGAGGCTGTACTGGAGGGGGAGTGAACAAGGCTGGAGGAAAGCTATGCTTGTTCTCAGAACACTAAACTATGGTTTAACATTATGGCGAAACAAGACCACACTAAACATGCAGACTCTCCCCTCTCCCAAGCAGGTTTCACCAAAATACCAAATGTAGAGCCCCTACCACAGCCAGAAGTTTCATCTGTGACCTTGGTGAGAACACGGCCGGTCTGGATGTCGGAGAAAGCCCAATACTGAAAGAGAGGAAAGGTGGAGGGTTTGTATATGGCAAAATGTCTCTTCTGGGAAGCTTGCTTTGACTAATCCTCACTGTTTTATGTTTTGGATTTTTTTAAAAAATGTCAATGTTTGTACCTTTTCATTGTGAACTAGATTGTTTTATTAATTGTTATCTCTAAAGTGTGAACCACTTTGGAAGAATTGTTATGTTAAAAAATGAGAAAGAAATGTTTAAAATAAAGCTAATAAGCAAATAAGCAAGTGCAGCTTCACATTTTGCAGATGTCATTTTAGCATGAAGAGCTTTACAGTTAACACAATCTGGCCCTGACCACCTCTGCTTTCGATCTCACCTGGTCATCAGAGGAGCTCAGTAGGTAATCGCCTGTGGCATGGAGACTCAGCCCTGTCACGGCACTCTCATGGGCACGCACAACCTGCACACATGAAACACTGGGGACTGACCAGATCCGGATAGTAGCATCTGGCGAAGCCGAGAACACCAGTTCCTGCAGGGGAGAGTGAATAAAGCCCAAAGAGTTAGGCTGAAACAAGAGCTTTGTTTATTGAATTCAGAACAGTTGTGTCCTTAATCATCAGCTCAAGAGGCGACCTACGGAGTGCATTCTCTATCTATAAGGGGACCTCAAGGGAGATCATACAATTGTTTCAGGCAACTGCAGAGGAAATTCAACAACACGCTAAAGTTATATTAAATATTTTAGTATAAGGGGCGTGGGGGTGGAGGGAATGAGGCAGGCAACAAACAACAGTCTTTACCTGGGAAGGATGGAAGACTACACTGGTGACCTTCTTGGTGTGACCTTTCAGCGTCGCCAGGATCTGCTCTGAGGTCTTGTCAAAAACAACAACATTCTTATCAGCTCCACCTGGAAAACAAAGAGACCACAAAGGCCCAGTGAAGGAGAGCACCCTACACTCCTTCAGCACATCTAGTATTGGGACTCATGCATTGCAAAAACAAAATTCATAGAAAAATGAGTATTTTAGGGAGAAATGCATTGGAAAGCATACAGAAATGAGTACTTTACAGGACAAATGTATATAATATCCGAAATGTTTTTGTAGTTTCATTTTAATCTACAAAACCCCAGACAGGATAGACCCAAGATCAACCACAAGCAAAAGTAACCCGGAATGAAAATAGGTTGATCTGCCCATACCTACATGCAAACCTAAGCATGGAACCAAAGGAGAAGAAGTGGCTTTTGAAGAGAGCAAAGGACCCCATTGGCTCAAACTGTCCTAACACTTTACTCAGGAAAGGAACTGAAACAGAAGTCTTAACATACCTGTGAGGATCTTGTTGGTGTCAGAAGGACACAAGTCGAGAGCAAGGATGCCAGGAATACTGGCACTGTGTAGTCCCTGTGCAAAAGCAACATTGTTGACATTAACGTTTCAGTGCAAAGGATGAGAGAGGGCCTACTGCTTCACCTCAACAAGACTCAAGCAAAACGACTCATCTTATACAAGAGGAGTGTCTGCAAACACTTGGCTTGATCCCAAACTTTTCCCAGTTTGTATCCCTGATAGAACAGTCTTTCCTCATGATTTGACAGGAATCTGCAGACTCGGCTCCAAGCCCACAGCAACAGTAATGAAAGAACGGTGGTGATCCTGGTATTAATAACAAGATCGATTACTTCCTTGTGCAATCAAATGATAAATGAGCTTGAAGCTGTTCCAGAATCAAGAGAGAAGCTGGTAGCAAAGAGCAACACCAGTTTGGCTTCGGCAGCAAAAGCAGCAAGTATTGTTAATTTGGAAAGGCTGGAGGAGGCAACAGAGGTCCAAGAGCTCAGAGCCTTCACACTCCAGGCCAGCATGTTGCAAAATATGGTTAAACTTCCAGCAGACAAGGAAAACCTCCAGTCCAAGCCTGGCATATAAGAGATCAGGTGTGAGGCAGGCAGAGATGCAGCTTCCAATTCACAATAGAGAGCCTTAAAGTGTACTCCTAATTGTTCATTGGCAAAGAAGGGTTGCTGTCATCATGTATCAGATGGTAGGTGGTGACAGCACACCCTCCAGCATTGGGTGACCCCTACAGAAAGCAGATTTCAAGTCAGCACCGGTCAGTGGTGATTTCAAGTCTTGCTTGTCACCTGACATCAGGTGATTGACAGGTGAGTAGAATCCTGCCCATCTGTCAAAGTAGCCTGTCTTGGTTCTCTACCCCTGGCTTAGATCAATGGATAGCTAGTGCAGAGTAGTTCAGATGGAGAGAGGATGCTCAACAGTATTTTTGGTAAAACCTAGGAAGTGTTTGGCTTAGATGAGATGATTCCTTCATGGTAGCCTTCCCAATCAATTATGATCACCATACTCACCACATGTGAAGCCACCTGCCGGTACCTGCTGAGTTCTTCCGGCTTCACCAGCTCCTCCGGCACGGTCTTCCCTCTCTGCCAAAAAGACAACATAGAACTAAACTCCTTGTAACAGGAACATCCTAGCACAGGGAGTTGCACCTTTGCAGCAATCATGAGAACAAACATACTGCAAGCACCCCTGGATAACTCAGTGCTTCCCCACCTGTAGAGCAAATATTGAGATAAGGGCACTCACCTTTTTACGCTCCGTGGTCAGCACCGTGGCTTTGTCTTGAAGCTGCAAAACAGAACAGCATTAGGAGAAGCCAGCTTCAAACATGGTATGCTAGCACATCAATAAGCAGGGGACAATGCTGCTGACTCACTCTACTTTTTGCCTGTTGCTGCTGGGGAATGGCCCCAGGACAGAGAAGAGGCTATTGCATCTGTCTGCCCACCCTTTTCTGCTTGCTCTGCCAGCCAGGGTGCTATCAGTGATTCCCGAAAAGCAAGAGAGCGGAAGAAGCTGCAACTGATTGTCCTGTTAGACACTGCAGCCGTAATGTAGAAAGGGAAGGCACAACAGTGTGGAAGTGGCATGTTCCTACAGACAAAGCCAGCTATAAAGCTCAGATTGGGAGATCATAACTGTATAGCTATAGCATGATCTGGATGGCAAATAGCAAGCCAGGGATATTTCTTACCTTCTGGATAATCTCTGGGGTCATTCCAGCCAGCTCTCCCAAGTCCATTGGTTCACCAGCACCCTGCAGGAAGACAATGAAGAGCATGATTAGCCCAGAGAAGAAAGACAGAGCACAAAGAGAATTATTGACCGATACATGTGTGTGACTTACCACAGCGTTGGGTTGTGAAGAAGGTACAGCCTGGGGAACGATGAGGCCAGCTTGGGGTTTCAGAGTTGCCAAAGCTGGGAAGAGAGAGAGAAAAGGTGGTTTGGCAGGTTAAAGCTGGCACTGTAGACTGCTTCCCTGGACACCACCCAAAGAACATATCATCTTCTGAGTCTTTACCTTCTCTCGCAGCAGTGACCTCTTTGGTGAGACGGGCAATGACACGGCAAGCAGCATCATGCTGGTATAGTGCATGGGACAATTCCTGACGTGTAGTTTGCAGCTGCTGGCGTAGCGTGAAACTGTGCAGCATGACAGCATCCTAAGGAAGTACATCAGCATAGTAACTGATCTTTACAGAACAACAAACCCCTGTGTTGCAAACTTAACACAACAACACAAAGACCAGTATACCAGATAGCACTGTAGTTCTTATTGCATAATATACATGGTTTAGTACAACAAAAACAAAATGTGTATACTTGTAAACTCTCTGATACATTTGAAAACAAATGAACACAGGTCTGTCAATCTTTGAAAGTCCGTAGAAGTATAATAAGTCTATGGTTGAAACAAAGTAATAGCTGCTATCCTGTGGGCTAAGCGGTAAAAGTTTTTAGGCGTTCATGGTTTCCAGTTCCATCATCTCAGCAAGCAGAGGAGGAGCCCCCCAATATATATGTTTTAAAGATACTTACCCATTCATCTTGAAGTGCCTTTAGAATGGCTGGAATGCTAGTAGCAGATGGTGGCTTTGGCCGAATTGGGTGGGCAACTGGGGATTACAAAGCCACAAGAAAGAATTACTTCCAGAAAGAGCCGTCCATTATTATCCTTACAAACCTGCCTTACACGCCTTTAAAATCAAGGCTGCTTGGAAGAATGGTTCAAAAGGCACATGCCTTTTGCAAGCTTTTTTAACTGCTGCAATCAACAACCACCTATTTGCCTTTATCCATTGCTCATGACATCCATGCATTGAGAAGTCAAAAAGGTGAACTGTGGGGGGAGCAGAAGGCCACAGGGATTGTGGGTCAGATGGAAGGAACCACAAGCAAGCTAAGGAGAAGAAAGAGCTGGGGGTAGAGGGAGTTTTGCTGAAGCGGGAAGACAAGTGGGAGGACATAGATGCTGACGTTACTGAGGCGAGTATGCAGACTGCTCTTGGGTTAAAAGCACTAGTGGGTAAGCTGTGGCCCTCTCTAGATGGTCCTACACTCCAACTCCATCAGCCCCAACCAGCATGGCCAGTGATGGTAAGAGAAGTAGTCCAACAGCATTTGGAGGGTCACAAGCTCCCTACCCCTGGCTTAAACCACCGAATACTTTTGTTAGCAACCCTTCCTTTATCTAGACCCATATATAACCTCACCAGGCCCTGATGTGTTTGGAACAGTCATATTAGACAACAAAATAGCAAGGCAGAGAAACTATCCTTATTAATATTTGATTTAGCTTTTCCTGTTGTGCAATATGCTAGACTAGACCAGTACGTCATAACATCCTGGTTTCAGCATAGCCTGGAACAGGGGTAACTAATGTCGTGCTCTTCAAGTATTGTCAGACTCTATCATCTCTGACCATTTGTTCAAGCACAACACCCTTTATCAGTCAGCAATCAGGTTTCAAGAATTCCCTGCCACCCAAGGTCTTAAAAGGAGAAGACTAAGATTGGCAACTCCACACTCAACTGTTTCTCAAACACAAGGGAGACTCCAGTGCCTCTGACTCTTCTGTCCTCCCTCACCTTTGATATCTATGAGTTGCTCTTCAGACAGTGGCTGGTTGTTCACTGGATCAGTCCCATTCTCTGCAATATACTTTTCAATCAGCCTTCTCTCATAGACATGGTTTGAGACAGGAGACACACAGGGATGCTCAGGCACCTCATTTGAAACTGCAAGAAAAGGGACAATAGAAAGAATTGGCAAAAGTCATTCAACCATCCATGTTTCACAGCACTTTACGAAGTAGAGGTACAGAAGTAATAGGGGAAATGAAGTATCCCAGCCCAATGGAATCTACAGTAAAAATGTTGTAGCACATCGTGCTTCTTTTGATTATCTATTCTTTTGCAAAACAAGAACATGACACCTTAACTACAAAATTAATCAAGCTCCAGAATTACTAGTTTAGGCATTGTGTGAAGAACTGGCCCTGACAATGGAGGCTGGTTTGCAGGGAGAATGGAGCACTGCACCAGCAGCCTATGTTTGCCCTCAACCAGTGCTTCCCCCACCACATATGCCTTCTTTCTTACATCCAGTCCAAGGTGGTGGCCTTTGTTGCCTCCTCCACTTTAGACTCTTGTGTTGCCCTTGTAGAACTCGGCAGGGAGAATGGGGACAAAACTCTAATCATCTGAGTCTGCTAGTCATTGCCTCTGGCTCCACCTACCCTTGGCCTCTGACTTCTTGCTCTGCCCTACCAAACTCAATGGGCATCAGCCACCACTGAACTCCTGACAGGCATAACTTCCAGTATGTATTCATGTGCAACTTATTCTTCCTTGCCTAAGCTGACCTGAGCCATAACACAATGCACTAAACTACACAATCTTTCAATCAATTTGGGCTGTGCCCAGATCCTGCCACAGAAAAAAACACATTCATGTGCTCTTTAAATTGCAGCATGTATAAGTTTTGAAGAAGATTGTGTTCCTACTACTTATTTAAGTTTAAAAAGGAAGACATTTAAGTTTCTTCTTCTGATTCTTCTTCTGTCCCAATAGTGATAAAAAAAATCAAATGCAACTGTTTTAATATTTGCATTCCTTCATGTCATATTTGTAAATTGACACCAAAAGCAAAACCACAGAATCAAAAGACCTCAGAGTCCCTTTTCAACTCTACAATTAAATGATTCTAAGACTTCACAAAGCCTACCAACCAGAGATGCACAGTATGTCACAACCATGGGTTGCGTCAGCATCAAGTTAGCTGGACCCAAGTCCCACTGATTTCAGCAAGACCCAAGCTGAGCTAACTTGGTATGGATCCAACCCGATGTCTAATACACAATTGCTAGACATCAATGCACAATGGTCAAAGCTTAATTTTAGCCCTTCCACTTGTTAAATTTCAGTCATGGAAGCACATGTATTAGAAAATCCTGCCAACTAGCAGCCTAATGCTGAAGGGTTACATTGGATGTCACAGATCTATTTGTTCCTGCCTCATGACATCACTGCACTGCCCATTTCCCCAACCCACAAGCAGCAGCCAATTATGTGGAGCAGGAGCAGGAGCATGTTACAACATGGATAGCAATTCCTGGACATTACCGGTGAGAACTCAATATAGGAATGTTTTTCATAAACTGACCATAATGTGAACCCATCCCTAGAGACCTGCTCCCTGCCTTGGAAGCCTTTTTCTACCTGACCTGGGAGGGCGAGGCCCTGAATGACTCCAGTTACAAAAGCTGAGGATGCAGAATAGAATCCTGGGCTGGGATATTGTTTAGAGGGGGTTGTTGCTGTTAATTTTTTGTAGCTTTATTTTGTATCTTATGACCTATGTGGAAATTGTTCGATTTGGTCGTGCTCTTTTTGATATTGTGTATATTGTTTATGCGGTGTTCGAAATTAGCCAGGCACATCTTGCAGTTGGCTTTCAACCACTTGTGACCAAGTGAAGATGCTTGGGGGCCAGGATGGCACCTGACATCTCCATCATCTGAGGATCACTGGATCTGGACTGTTTCCGCACCCGAATACCCCATCCTGTAGAATTCTATCAGTTATATTTTATCTGCACAATCGGAATGAATTTCTGGAACCAAATTCCTTTTTCTGTGCAGCCTGAGCAGGAGCAGTCATCATTAAAAAAAGAAAGGTCGGAATAGGCCAAATAGGCCAATATATATGCACTGTCCCTGGATCAAGTGACTTTTCTTCTTTAAGTTCTCAATGCTCTTAACCTAGCTCAAGGTTGTCATCTTACCATGCCAGATGTATAACTGAGAATCAATCAGTCCATCATTTGAAAAATAAGTTTTTAGAACTGTCTTGCCCCAAAATGGCAACTAGACATTTCATTTTGGTCACTTCAACCTAGGGTTAAGGAGCTATTTGGCACCTACCTTATATATCTTAATTTTTAACACTGTGTTTATGACTACTTTTGTTATGTTTCTAGTTATGTATTTTTTGTTGCTGTAAGCTGCCTTGAGCATGGTTTTAACTTTGGAAAAGTGGCGTACAAATAAAAGATTAAAAACTAATGGCCAGAATTCAACTACAATGGTGCCTCGCAAGACGAAATTAATTCGTTCCGCGAGTTTTTTCGTCTTGTGATTTTTTCGTCTTGCGAAGCACGGTTTCGGAAAAGTTTTGGAAAAGCTTCAAAAATCACCAAAGTCTTCAAAAACCTCAAAAAAGGCTACCACACCGTGTGCTATGAGTCGCTCCTCGAAGTCAAGTTGCAACTGTATTAACGGTTTTAAGAAAAAGGAAACAAACTTGCAAGATGTTTCCATCTTGCGAAGCAAGCCCATAGGGAAAATCGTCTTGTGAAGCAACTCAAAAAACCAAAAACCCTTTCGTCTTGCGAGTTTTCCGTCTTGCGAGGCATTCGTCTTGCGAGGTACCACTGTAATTGGTGTTCTAGCAGAAGCAAATGCACTAGCATAATGGGGCTCTCCTCCCCACACACCCTAATGAGCAATGTGTAAATTCTAAACTAGATTAGTGACTGGGTAAGGAATCAGCAGCTGATAGCTGTATCGATAAAAAAAGGACTAAAATCCCCTACATGTGCAATAAATTGCAAGTGTGTAAGAACTGTAAGTGTGGGCCACCCATTAATGCAGACCTGGAGGGAGTATTACTCCTTTACCAAAAATTTTACTGTCTGCTGCTTCCCATCTAGTACAGTTTAGGTTATAATTTAGATTTTCCCATTGATAGTCAAAAAACCCGTCCATCTTAGCCAAGTCAAGCCTAAATAATTCTGGCCTAAAGTATAAAGAATCCAGATATTTAGCTATAACTAAACCTAAGCAGCTGATGGTGGAGGCCATTCCATAATCTTAATCATAAAAAGAATGTCTTTTAATATTTGGCATGTGGTACCTGTGAAGCACAAAGTTAAAATTAGTTAACATTCAGTTAGGATTGTCATAGTCTCTAAAGAGAATTAGTAAGAGCTTCTGAATCTGACAGAATATGATTGAGAAAGCCTGAAGTCCTAGAGAGAGAGAAGTCATGCATTCAAATCACACCCACAGGCTTTTTTCAATGCCTCAAGATGCAGAATTCCAATTACACCCACATAACTGAATGCACAATTACAGGTGCATTAAAACAGCCGAAAGAGTAATTAAAAGAAAAATCTTAAATCCACTTAACTCAACAAGTCTGTTTTCTAGATACAATGAGCAGGAGGTGATATACATATATACAAGACGTCTGTGCGACTCTGTTGTACCTGCTAATTCTGCAGAACTATACAAGTTTGCATAACCCGGGGGCGGGGGGGGGGGCAGGAATAGCGCACCACCTAGAGTATTTTTAAAGTGCTAACCAGATGTGTGCAAACACCTCTTTATAATAATGTATTTCCTGCACTAAAAATAACTCAAATAAGGTTTTCTCATTACAGACTATGAAGTAATGGTAAACTAGAATTTACATTCTGGTTTGATTAAAAAGTTTAATCAGAGGCTGGTGCCTGTTCAAAGAAATGCCTATACGATCATAGACTATTTTGCTTATTGAATGTATAATAACCAAGTTTCACATTATAGCTCAGCAGCTTTGGGCACCCCACATATTCCCAGTTGCTTATCTGAAAAATAGGAACAGCTGCAGAGCTGCTCTGATATCATTACCAAATTCTGTAAAGCACTCCATCACCTTAATATGACATAAATTAATAACTTTAATTAATTACTAAGAATTACAAATATAAGAAAATTAAATGGTTAATAAATACAATTTAACAACAGTGCCCATTGCCAAGCGAATCTTTTAAGTACCTGTCCATGATAACAGTGGCCCAAATTTTGCTATCTTTTTATTTATTTACATGATTACAGACTGCATTTTTGTATAAAATGTTCCAAAGCAGTATACAGCATAAAAGCATATGCCATCTTGTCTTCTGGCAGAGATCAGTCTATATGACCCAATGGGTCCATTCTCATCTCTGAACTGTCAGATCAGGGTAACCCATTGTTTTTGTTACCAGAAATGAAAGGCAAGGTCATAAGAATGTTATTTACCCGCCATTCCAACATCTTTGGACCCTCAGAAAGACAATTAAGATTCATCTTAAAAGATCCAACCCAGCGTTTTGTGCTTCAAGATTGAGGCTCAATTGTTGAGGCTGCAAAACTTAACATACTTACTAAAGATTTAGCTACTTCAGGTATGTTGAGACTTACTCCTGAGTGAACGTGCATAAAACCAAACTGGGAAATATCACAAACACCATCCCTAGTGGCGCAAGCGGAGGAGATTTGAGTGGTGGTTAAGAAACAGAGCTGCAAAGCAGGAAGCCCCCCTGTTGGGACCTCATCTCTTCTAGGAACTCGCCAGGCAGTCTTGGGAAAACCACACACTCTCAGCCTCAGCATCTCCACCGGGGGCCAGAACAGCACTGTTGCTGGATTGTACTGCTGGGTTATTTTAAAGGCCTGGGGCAAGTATGTTGGGCATGTGGAGCTCTATGGACACGGCAGAGAGCCATGCAACCGCCCACAGCAATGTATTGAACACATCCTCATGACCAGCATCACTGTGGCTGGAACCCTCAACTCCCCCCCCCCCCGCTTTCCCCACCAACTGTAGGCCACTGGCTGCTCCCTCCCCTTCCTCCTCCCCCCGAATGCTGTGAGGAGCCGGAAGGCCGAAAGGGGCACGAGAAAAGGCGAAGGCGAGTCACTCACTGGAGCAGATGAGGGACATGGCGAGCGCCTCTTCGGTCTCTGCCTCACGGCCGCTTCCGGGCCACGAGATCGAGGAGGAGGATTCTACTTCCGGTGGCCGGAGCCAGCTTCTTTAAACTGTACCGCGCGCCAGACGCCAGCGCGCGGGAGACTCCAGCAGTCGGCCGGAAGCGGAATCTTCCTCTTCTTCCTCCCGCCCCCGCACTTCCGGAAGGAAGGAAAGCAAAGGCATCGCTGCGAGGCCAAACGGACCAGGAAAGGCAACCACCTTCCGGATCCGGAGGGCTCCAGCCGTGCCCATCAACAACTACAACTCCCGGCATGCATTGGGACCGAGGAGTAGCCGCGTTCGGCTGCGCGCGTGCTAATCCGTATTTGGAAGCCTTTCAGCTCCTGCTCCGCGCCCCTCTTTCTCGCGGCAAAATTCAAGAGAACAATGGAGAGCACCCATCCATTGAATGCACCCATCCGGTTGCAGTAGCAGATGGAGCAGCAGCTGCTGCTCCTTCTAGCTCTTAATTCGTGGGTATTTTGTTTTTAAAGTATTGGGAAGTGCGGCGTGTTCGCACGCCAAGGCAACGGGGCACAAAGACACCTGCCTGAACGCTGTACAGGAGAGCAGAAGTGGTTTTTGCTGTCCTCTGCAGTTTAACGAGGTAACTACAGTGGTACCTCAGGTTAAGTACTTAATTCGTTCCGGAGGTCAGTTCTTAACCTGAAACTGTTCTTAACCTGAAGCACCACATTAGCTAATGGAGCCTCCTGCTGCTGCCGCGCGGCTGGAGCACGATTTCTGTTCTCATCCTGAAGCAAAATTCTTATCCCGAGGTAATATTTCTGGGTTAGCAGAGTCTGTAACCTGAAGCGTACCACTGTAGTGCTACCCGATACGCGTTTGGTAAGGAGAATGTTTTGCTGAAAATCCAGCCCAGTCTCAACTCCATCTCTGCCCTGTGATGTTAATACACCGCAGGAGCGTCGTAAATCCCCCCCCCTTTTTTTAAGCGTGCAGAAAACGCTCAAAAGTCAGATCACAGGTTTCGCGTGATATAAACTCCCCAAGTTAGAGGGGAGCCGCTCTCTTTGCTATTTCTTCTTGTTAATTAAAGCTACATGCGCTGCAATACAGGTTCCCTCCTGACCTCGTAAAAAGATCTCCCCTTCCATCCCAGGGAAGAGAAGCGGCAGCAGAAATGCCTTAAGGAGCCCTGAAGTTTCATATCGAGATAAGAACCTAGATATCTTCCACAATTACGAGCCTGAAGGCGGCACCACCCACCGAATGACAATGTAAAATCCCAGTAACGACCCTCGAGCCTAATTGTGATTGGATCCGGCGCACTATTTGCGGCGGGAAGGACTCTCGTGGGAAGCAGACAGCAAAGTGTATCTGTATCTATAATTGGAAGCGCGTGGTTGCTTTAACTGGTGTGAACGTCGCTGTAAAGAACTGCAATTCCCGGCATGCTCCTGGATCGAGCGCGGCGCGCCTTGCTCCTTCCTTTTGGACTGCATTTCCCAGAGTGCAACGGGGCTTGGAGCTATATTTGAATGGGGAGAGAGAGTGAGGGGGGGGGGGGGCGATAAAGCTGCTCGCTCCGGACTTCCCCTCTAGGCCAAGTACCCAGGTAAGCAGCCCCGGCTCTGCTTTTTCTCCTCGGCGGCGGCGGCCAATCAGCAGCCCCCGTTCGGCGCGTGCGCCCTCCAGCTCAGGTTGGCGCTGCTGGTGGGAATCTTCGCGCGAATCTCTCGGGAGCAGCCAGGAGCAAGAGCTCCCTCGTGCCATTAACGACTTCAAGGCGGCAGCAGGCTATTCCCTGCGCTTCTGTAAACAGGTGCGGGGGGGGGGGGGAGAATAAGTCAGGCTAAGGAGGAGCTTCAGAAAGTGGGGAGAGAAAAACAGGGGAGGGGGAATTGTGTTTGGGGGGCGGAGTGAGGTTGTATCTCTGTAAGAGAAACGAGAGGGGGATGTGGGGTCGTGGCCCTTTATTTAGACTTTTCACCCAGTGACTTGAGACCAAGTCAGTCCTGCACCCGCAAGAGAGAGTCTCACCTTCCTCTTTGTAGACCCCCTGCTTCCTTCTGTGTATAGGTTGCTAGAAAAATACTGCAGAGCAGACAGGAGTACGATGGTCTCTAGCGTTCATTAGAGAGCTGCTTGATCTGCAGGCTGAAGGAAGCTGGAGCTCAACTTAATCCAGAGAGCCATAGGTTCCCAACCCCTGGCTTAGTGTTTGTACAGAGGGTGTGTGCCTCATCCAGTTACATCTATTGTTCAACACAGTTTGTCTTGTTGCATGCAAAATGTACTTAGTACAGGTCATCCTCTTGCATGAAGTTCGACTTTTTGTTTGTACGGTATGCAGAATCCATCTTGCTTGCAATTGACTCTGTCATGGGGCAATGGAACTAAAGGTTTCATCTAGTTTAGTAGTCTGCTCTGCTCATCTTTCTATTAATTTCTCTTTATGTAGTGGGTGTTGTAGTGAGAAGAGGTGGCATACATTTGCATGGCTACAATGTCATCCTTGTCACTCCTTAGATTGCTTGCAGTACTAGATAAACATGACTTTAGGGATCTCTCCTATTTTGCAGAGAAGTTGGTTGCAAAGACAACAGCTGGAGTCATGACTCGATGGGGCCTCGCCTTACGGAGCTGCTTCCAGCCCCTGCCAAAACCAATCTTGGCCGTAGTAGCAGTGCTTGTGCTCACTCACATAGGAATAACCAATGCCCAGCAGTACCGGAGTGAGCCAAAGCGAGCAAAGTATGCCGAACCGGACTTTCTATCCCAAGTGGGTCGTGCCATGAGCGAGACAATGGAGGATTTGATTGGACGAGAGAACTTTAGAATATTGAATGAGGTAAGAAAGAAGTTCATGTGAACTGCTGCTATACCTGGGAGTATAGGGTGGTATATAAATTCAATACGATGATGATGATGATGATGATATTTAGTGGTTTTCATGTATCTGTGGCAAGTCGCTAACTGGTGGACAAATAAGCTAAATGTTTAGGGGAGAAAGCACAGTGAACAGGTCTTTCTGGATTGAACCACTTTAGAATGCAGTTGGGGATTACATAATTGAACACTTTGCTATGTGGTGGTGATGGGGAAACCAGTCAGAGTTTTGCCTTGACATGCTAGTTTACTTTGTGTTGGGATTTTGAACAAGAGGGAACATTTCCAGCATAAATTCCTTTAGCTTTGTTCAGAGTTGGTATGAGTCCAAGGAGAGTTGTACCACCTTCTTTTTCTAGATGACTAAATTAAATCTATGACAAAACTGATTTTGACCAGTTTTATGTCATCTTGTTGCTATTTATTTAATTCCCACTCATTTCATCAGCTAAGGGAGCTATCCATCGCTACATTTCGGTACCCAAGCAGATGGGTTCTGACAAAAGGGACAGCCCTTTTGAATTCTGACGGCTGGTAATGGAGTGAATAGGAAACACCCATGTGTGCATCTTCTCTTCTTGCAGAATATTTCTTCCCTGGTCTGGATGGTGTCCTCTGGGATCTCTTCAGCATTATTTGTTGTGGCTGAAATTACAGGGCAGCTCCTTACTTCCTTTGGAATAGCTGGTAAGTGACTAGGAGATAGGTTGGATGGAACGACAGGGTAGTATTGTTCAACTAAATTTTACTTAGAGCAGACCCATTGAAATTAATTAACATAACTTAGCCATGTTTGTTCATTTCAGTGGGTTTACTCTGTGACAAACTTAGCTGAATACCACCCCAGGAGTCCAAAAGATGTCGCATATTCAGTCCCCCTTTCTTACTTATTTGTCTTTAAAGCATGAGCAACTAACCTAGGCTGCAGCCCTACTCAACTCAGTGGGACTCAACTCAGTGGGACTGTCTTCCAAGCAAATAAAGCATAGGTTTGTGATGTTAAACTTATGTCAGTTGTGATGGTGATGGAGCAGGGCTGGGATTGGCATATAGGAATACGATTGAACCCATACTGGTTCCTAATTTATTATTGTTGTTGTTACTGTTATCTTGGCTCAGGGATGCAGCATGAGTCATGTTTGCCAAAGAGGTGTTTGCATTTCTCAGACATACACTTCCTGCTTGTGAACTGGATGTCACTTTCCAAATGGTGTTTTTGATTGTGGCAGATAATGTTGTACAGATTTAAATCCCTCTAGGCATATCCAAGTCTTTAAGCATCCAGAAGTGGTTAATTAGATTCCAACCCCGTGTTTTGTCTGTGTGTATAAAATTGATTTTCAGGGTCAGTGGGTTAAAGCTTTCAAATTGAATCTGATCTTTTTAAAATGACAAAGGTGACAACAGCACCAAAAGTGAAATGGATTTTGTAAAAAGTGTTCAGAAAATATTGTTCAAAAGCCGTTTATTATCTAATTTTAACGTATTTTGGGCCACATAGTTTCTTTTAAATAGTTTGATCTGGTATTAGCTAGTTTCCCAGTTCAATTTTTTCTGAGAACTAATGTGCTTATAAATTTATATCTTGGTGTCTTTCATCCTTCCAACAAAAGTGTGTTTTGACCCCCCCCCCTCCACTTTGTGCTTCAGAACTCTTGAGGTAGGCTTCACTGAGTTCAAAGGAGAATATTTACAAGTGTGCTCAAATTGCAGCCTTAAGTCTATTTCCCACATCATATATTTTAGGAGTAGTCTGTCAGTATCCTTTTGACAAATAGGTGTATTACGTGCTGTCAAGCATATGTGCACTGGTAAATACAGATTTGTTGTATGAGCCAGCCCTGTGTCTCTGTCTGCACAGTTGAGTTGAGCAATGCTATGCCCAGAAAGAACTGGGTTGCTTGGGCAGAGGAATTTCTCCCTTTGATTCTGACACCTCAGCTGTTTTCATTGAGACAAAAATGTGGACTCCCACATTAAAAAAAATTAATGTTTGATGTCTTTCTGTGTTTTAATTTGTTGGAAGCGCCCAGAGTAGCTAGGGTAACCCAGTCAGATGGGCGGCAAGCAAACAAGCAAACAAAAACAAGCAAACTGTTATTATTATTATTATTATTATTATTATTATTATTATTATTATTATTATTTATTAGCAGCAGCAGCATCTTAGGACTAGTAGCGGAGCCTTTACTGATGCATTGTGGGAGGGATGCTTCCTTCTGGAATGTAGTGATGCCGTAGTCATGAAATGGTGTAGTGCCACACTGGGTTGAATGATTTTGTAAACCTTTTCCCTTTCTCCTTTGTGTTTCAGGGGAGCGTGCAACTCAGTTCCTGAAGCTAAACCCTGAACAGGTGCAGACAGCGCTGCTCTGGGGCCTGGCTGCTCTGCTTGGTTATTGGGTGTTGTCGCTGCTGTTGAGTGTGTTGGTCGCCATCTTGAGCCGCATCATGTGGGGCCTCAAGTTTGTCCTCTTTGGGGCCTGCTTTATGTTTATTGTCACCTCAGTGCCTGATCGCTCTGTGCAAACTATGCTTCTGTCAGGTTTACTTACGCTGTATGTCCTGCTTGGTTGGCTGAGTGGGTCAAACCACTCCGGGGCCCGACTAGAAGCCGAAGTGCGCAGCTTGAAGTGTCAAGTGGCAGAGCTGCAGCGCAGGCAGAGGCGCTCTGCCAAGCACCTGGATGAAGAATGAAGTTCTGGGAAGCTTATTATCTCCATGTACCTTCAATAAGAGGCAACTGTTTTCTGCCTGTCTTCACTTACTCCCTGATTCCCTCCTAGACGGTTGATGCTCTCTTGTGAGTCTTTCACTCATAGCTAAGCAAGAACATGCAAATACTTAATGGAACTTCTCTACAGGAGATGGATGATTCTGGGATACTATCTTACCAATTGTCACTCCAGTGACCTGTTAAAAGCTCTCTCCATCTCTTGACTTCCCTGTCTTGTGTTTTGTTCTGGGTTCTTTCAGAGACCTCCTTCTAGACCTCTACCTTTCATCTTACTCTTGGATGATGAGCTTGCTGGTGAAGTGAGGGTGCTGTTCACTCAATTATTACTTTTAATATCAGTTTCTCTATAGTGCTGCATATCGGGATAGAAGAATGGGGTATTGAAGAGATTGCTCTGAGAATCTCGGTCTCGTATGTTTCACCAGCATGCCAGTATGTATATCGGACAGTAAAGGCCAGTGCCTTCTTGAAAGCTAAAGCTGGTTGTCATGATTGTGATGGCAACAGAACAAACCACAATGTTGTGGTTTTTTGTGTGTGTGTGCATGCATATGCTGGAAAAGCGTGTTTCATTTCCAGCTCCTTATAAGCCAAAGATACTCATGTAGAACCAATGGCAAGTAGCATTCAGCTGCTTTGTTCTGGGCAGAAATAAGCCATAGACAAAAGTGAATGTTTGTAGCTCTTCCCTCCAGACAGAATTTGTACCTCTACCAAATGGAATCACAAGCCCAGACTCAAGTACTTTTTCTGCTTGTTTTGGCTTGGAGATATAACTCACTCAATGGTATAAGCCACATATCTTTTGCCAACATATATTTTTAAACTGCCAGTTTTTAAACAAATGGGGTATTTTTACACACTTCTAAATAAAAGTGTATTTAATCATTTTCTCTTTGCTTTTATTGTGTGTGTTTCCAGTCATCTTTTCATTTTTTAAGCAAAGGTGATGCAGAATCTGCTATGAGGTGTTTGTGACTTGTTAGGCCAGGGGTTGGCAGCCTTTTAGGGCCATTGGCACATTTGGAAATTTTTAGTTACAGATAGGTAGCCGTGTTGGTCTGCCATAGTCAAAACAAAAAAATTCCTTCCAGTAGCACCTTAAAGACCAACTAAGTTAGTTCTTGGTATGAGCTTTCGTGTGCATGCACACTTCTTCAGATACACAGACCAACACGGATACATTCAGATACATGTGTATCTGAAGAAGTGTGCATGCACACGAAAGCTCATACCAAGAACTAACTTAGTTGGTCTTTAAGGTGCTACTGGAAGGAATTTTTTTGTTTTGGAAATTTTTGTTTAGCATGTTCTCTGAATAGCATCTTCTGGCTGCATCTCTCCCCCAGATTGCCCCCTCCCAGAGAAATTGTAAGAGAAGCACACCCCACCACTTTGCCAAGGGGTCTGACTAAAAGTTGGATCCAGTAGAATTAAACTTAGCCTTGAAATGCATATAAAGCTGGAAGAGGACATGGGATGTCAGCTGCCTCCTTCATTTGGCTTACTCTTCGAGAAATAAAACGTTAACCACCCCTACTGCCACATGACTAAGAGGGGCAGTGACTAGGGAAGCAGGGCTCAGAGACTTCATGTTTGCTGCAGAAGACCTCCTCAAAGTTGCCAATCTGTCAATCCCTGAGCTAGACCACTATAAGCCCCTCTCAGCAGCAATGTCTAAAGTATGAGCGGGAACTGTTCTTGGTTTGACCCAGTCACTAGGCAATATTTTAAAAATGGGTGAACCTATGTGTATGTTTGCAGGGCTATCTTGTGATCTGATCATGTTCATTGATCAAACCCCATGTTCTGATGCATGTTCAATGGCCCTTGTTTTTAAGTTTGCATAGTATTGCAACCTTATTCTAACACAGAGGTGTGCATTTTCACAGTTCATACCAAACTGCAATGTAGCTGAAAATATTGGGGCTGCTTTGGTGAATGTGTCTAATAACTATTTCAGCATGTCCCCGAGTCCATTTTTACCAGGATTCTCCCGGATGCTTCCTCTCCAGGCTTTGATGCACTGAAATGTTGGCAGACGCTGATACCTTGAGACTTTGTTGGGAGTGGGTATCAGGAGCAGGTCAGCAGTAAATCACATGGCACAAGTGAAGTTAACTATTCAAGAAAACACGGTCTGCTCAGTGTTTTATGACAGAGTGGGGATCTGAACCCTGCTCTTTTATTTATGAGTAATTTGCTTAGGATCAGGGTATCTGATTATTGAAAATCTGCACTTAGAGCGGCAGTGGTCAGCCGTAGATAAATTCCTATGGGAACCCTACATTGCCTCTGCAGCAGAATAGCTGTGCTTTCTATACTTCCACTACACTGCAGTAACAAGGGTGTGGTACATGAGCCATAGAGACAGGCTTAGTACCAGGAGTGGGCATTTGCTGGAGCCTTGTGCCAATCTCTAGGTCCCCCTCCTGTTGCTGCTCTGCCGTCACTGTCTGCTGCTGCTGCTCACTTTATGGGTTTTCCCCAGGTGGCTGTACAGCTTAGACGCAGGGGAAGAGGACCCTTGAATGGACAGTGGTGGTGGAGGGGAGGGACTGCATTCCTTTGCTCAAGAATCCTCAAATACCTGAAACTACTACATACAGGTGTGAAGCCAGAATATGAATCTGGACAGACAGCATGCAGTTGGCTCAATGGGACTTAAAAAGCAGATAACACTTGGGTGGATTGTGTGCCCGGTATTCCCAGGATCTGAATGTGGAGCTGTGCAGGGTACGCATTAGACCATTGAAATGCATATCCCACTCTGCCAACTTAAGCCTTCTCCAGATGCCTCCTCTGTGAGGTAGAAATGTACTGTAAATATATGGATGCCCAATTTCTTGCCATCCAAATCTATAGAGTCCCTGCATGTGGGACCCAAACAGAGTCAAAGGCAGAGATGCTGTGTCTTTTATCATCCTGCACAGGAGCCTTTTGTGTGCTTGCCTGGATTAGAGGGGGGGTGCGTGCAGGTGGGCAGGGGATGGAGTTTCACAGAAGGGAAGCATTTTTGCCATTCTCTGGGAGCTAAGAGGTAATATTCAGCAGAGCCAACCTGCTTCACATCCACAAATTGCAAAAATGAATATAGTCAGTAACACCAGCCAGCCGGTAAATCATCTGGCCCAGAAACTGAGCTCTTTCCTCTGGGTGATGCTGTGTATTCTAAGGACCTAATGAGAGATTAGTTCTGGCAATTCTCTGCTCTTCCTGGGTAAGCTGAAGACGCAAAGAGTTTTCAACGGTTTCGTTTCTCGTGCCTGCTCCTCTCATTGTTATGTAATGATTTTCTCATCCCTGCCTTTTTGCCTTTTATAAATATGAATTTGGCTCAAAGCCTGCTGCAGAAGCCTCTCTTTAGCTGTCACGCCATAAACAGCAATTTGCACAGTGGCACCTCTGGGCAGCATCCCTGGGCTTATTAAAAAGCAGTCCAGAGCTTTTTTTTTCTCCCCCCCCCCCCGCCCCCACCATTCATACAGCAACCCAACTGCTTACACATCTGCACCAGCAAATAGCTCTTGTGGTGAGCTGCTCCTTTAAAGCCTAATCAGTCCCACAAGTTCGAACCTGAATAACCTCAGCAAGAGAAAGCAGACACTAGGAACATAGGGAATGGCCTTCTACCAAGTGAGACCTTGGGCCCATGAACCACTTTTATCTGTGACTCTATAGCTTATTAGAAGTTTAGGAAGCTCTTCAACCTCCACCCATTTCCTGATCTTAGCTTTGCCCTGTTCTGCTAACCCTAATAGGACTGAATCTGCCTCCACATCCAGTAGCCATTTTTTAAAAAATCCTGCATCAGGAGGACATTTCAGGTTACCAGGGTGGAGAGGGGGGGTTTCAAATTAAAGTTTGGCAAGTTTGCGGTTATTTTTTAAATAATAATAACAGTCTTTTTTATTTTTAAATGAGGTGCCAGAAGACCCAGACTTCCCATCCCCAACCGGCACACCAGATCGCCTGCTGCAGGAGCAGTCAATGTGAGGCCCTCCAGATGTCGTTGGGCTCCAACTCCCATCAGCCCCAGCTGGCATGACCAATGGGCAGGGATGATGGGAGTTGGTGTCCAACAACCTTTGGAGGTTATTACATGGGACCCCTGCCATACCATATAAATTGTACCTATGATGCACCACAGTCATGTTGGTTACTGTTTCCTGACAAAGAACATATTGCTGGTGCTTGGAGTGGAGGGGTGGAACTGAGCTCAGATCTTGGCTCCCAGCACCAGTTTTGCCCTCATGCCAGTGCTGGAACTCCCTGACCTAATCCTATGAAGGCGCTGCTGTATCAACAATTCAACTTTTAATAATGAGACCGCAGGAGGTCATTTGCAAGATAGAAAGTGATTTTGTTCACTTAGCAACCTTGGGTTTACAGCGTCTTCTCATTCGTAGATTGGATTTTTAAGCTTCCAGTTGTTAATCAGCTAACAATATGTTAACTGATGTTGCATGCTCTGCAGACCTTTAACAAATCAGATGTTTGTTTGTCTGTTTTTAATAAATGAATTAATTAATGTATAAATGAATAAATCAAAACCAATCCTTTGATTAGTCAAATATTTAAGCTCAGCTCATTAGAGTCGTGTCACCCCACACTTCTTATTTATTCACTCATCCATCAAATAAAAGGTTGCCTTGTGAATTGTGATGGCGAGGAGACAATCCCATAATACAAAAATAGCAAATTAATAAGACTCAAAATAATAACTATTGGGAAACATCTGGCTGAGGCCAAATGTCACAGTCTCCTTGTGAATTTCATTTCCAAATGGATTCTAAATGCAACGGAGGCAGGAACAAACAAGCAAAATGTGCTGAATATACAAATGGCTTCAAATATTGATTTAGCTTTTGTTGGGTTTAAACTAGCATCCCACAGATAAAAAGCTTTCTATCCTCTATATCCTGCTGCCACTCATATGGCCCATCCCCTAGGGACAGGCTCTGGGAAGACAGCGGTTGGGATGTTCTGATCTTAAAAGATGCTTATGTTCTAATCCTCTCTGTGTTCAGTCTTGCTCTCTTTTCCGGATCCGTCTCTAATTGCTTTCCTGCGCAGCCACTGTCCTCTTGTGTTCAGTTTGCTTGCAAGTTCTAGAGTGTCCCCCCCCCCCGCGCCTCCTTATCTCATCTTGCTGCACTGAGGCTGTTACATATCGAGTGCAAAGCTGATTGTACCATTTCAAAAACACATAGCTGTGTCTGGTGCCTTATTAGACAGGAAGACTGTACAGTACAGCCCACTTTACAGTCACCCCTCAAAGCATCTAGCAAGCTGCCCTGTTTCGAATGTCAGGGCTCAGCTGTGAAACAGGTGACGTATCATAGGGAAGAGGGGCTACTAACCTCTATGTTCTCTCTCTATATTCTACCAGTGTGCCTCTGAATATTCCAGTTGCTGGGGAATCAGACCTATAGCGACTACTGTTGCACTCAGGTCCCAGTTGCAGACTTTCCATAGGCATCTGGTTGGTCACTTTGAGAACAGGGTGCTGGACTTAGCCTGATCCTGCATATCTGTTATGTTCTTATGAGTGTCTCAGAGCCCATGGGGTCAGTTCTCTGCTTTTGGCACAGCGTAAGACCAGTCTCAGGTCAATCGGATTTGGCAGAGTTTTGATGCCCAATAAAAAGTTGCAAAACCAGACAATAATAAAATGTCAAAAATTGCAGGTTACTTTCTGTGTCCCAAAGGCAACAGACCCCATTTAGCAATTAATTAATTAATTAATTAACTTGATTAAGTTAATTTAGCATTAACTAGTGAGCTAGCTTCCTCACAGTGCCCAAACGGATGCCTATGGAAAAGGCTGCAAAATACAATTCTTGTTGTCTTTTCACCTACAAGAAGAGGCAGGAAAGATGCTTATGAGCTTTTGTTTTGTCTTCTTTGCCTCAGGCGTCAAAATAACTTGACCTGTCTTTGCTACTGATGCACTATGACCTCCGGAGGAGGAAATTGCTGCAGTGCCTCAGGCAGCAAAATGTCTTGGGCTGCCTCTGAACCTGCTTTGGACAACTTGAAAGTACTTGAGCAAGCAAAGATGTCTCTTTTGCAGTGCAGGGTCAGCTAAAGATGAGGAAAATGACCTCTGGACTGCAAACTGACAATCCTTCTGAGCCGTTAAAGGAAAATGTTTCTCTGGCTACGATGCTGCAACTGTTTGAGCTATGCACAGTGTCCAAGAATTTAACTTCCCCACAATGCCCTGCATTTGAGGCCACAGAACAGAAAACAGGTTGTGCTCTCAGTCTCCATTTGCTTGCATTCCCCCCTCTTTGTTTCCCTTTCTTTGTTTCCACTTTTGACACAAACAGTACAGAAGAGATGGGGAGCCTGCAGCCCATCAGCTGCAGCCAGCATGACCAATAGTTGGGGGTGATGGGAGGTGTAGGCCAGTGATATATGGAGGGCCACACTGTATTATCTTATAAGCTAATGGCAATCACAGATATTCCACCGGCTGGTCTGTATGTCGCTGACTCAGGGAAACCCCTGTGAAAATGCAATACTTCAATCCCACACTTTCAGCATGGTGCTGGAGAACCTGTGGTGAGGTAGCAAAATTTTGGGATTTTTTTTTTCTTCTGGAAATGGACAAAATACCGGTAATTGGTACCCATATTGTAACAAACAAAAAAACCCAAACCCTCCCTGCTCAAGAACATGAGAATGTTACATTCTAAAACTTTAATCAGTCATAAGCTATTAGCAGCAAGAGTGACAATGGCACATTACTAGAAAGACTTGAAAGGGGCAGATTTGGACTGTTGATACATCAAATCATGGCAAATTGCATTGATGGAGAAGCTCACCAAGAAACAAAACAAGAGCAGCTGCATATACTGTATACAGATATCTTGCCTCCTGTCTTTGAATAAGTGTGCTAATCTGTTGCTGATTTGTACGGTTATTCAAAAACCTCAAATAGGAAATAAAATTCATAGATGTACACACAAAAAATACTGAAGGCTACGTAGGCTCCTCAGTGGAAACAGAATGCTAACTGTTGGGTGGTGGGGCAGAAAACAGATTGGCAATGGAATAAAATAGTGTTACCTCGGTTTAAGAACAATTTGGTTTACAAACTCCACAAAACTGGAAATAGTGTCTTGGTTTGAGAACTTTACCTCGGTCTAAGAATGGAAGCCGAACAGTGGAAGGGCACCAGCGGCGGGAGGCCTCATTAAGGAAAGCGCGCTTCGGTTTAAGAACGGTTTTGGTTTAAGAACGGACTTCCAGAACGGATTAAGTTCGTAAACCAAGGTAAGAACTTAATTCATTCTGGAGGTCCGTTCTTAACCTGAAACTGTTCTTAACCTGAAGCACCACTTTAGCTAATGGAGCGTCCCGCACCGCCGCTGCATGATTTCTGTTCTCATCCTGAAGCAAAGTTCTTAACCCAAGGTACTATTCTGGGTTAGCGGAGTCTGTAACCTGAAGCGTCTGTATCCCAAGGTACCACTGTATCTGGAACAGAAGCATCCGTGCTGTAACATTTTGTTGCAGGCTCTACTTGTATATTCCAGTTTGTACAATATGTAATGGTGTCAATTCAACCTTGTAAAGTCAATGAGCTGAAGCATGCTAAATCAGCACTGAGCCTCTATCTATAATGGGGATCTTCTGCATTTTAACTGTGAGAATAAGGCTGCCAGTGTTTTAACAGACGGAGACGTAATGACAGAGCGGGTAAAAGAGGTAATCCTGTGGACAGGCATTTCTGTGCTTCCTCTCGGGGCTTTTTATCTCCCCTGACATTGAGAAATGGTCAGATAAGTCCTTCCACTGAATGTGCCTTCACTCCTCCTTGTTTGCAGCTGGTACAGAGAGAAACCATCTGCTGGAAATAGCATGAGTAAAGTATGCTAATTTAGCATGTGCACTGTGCACATCCATAAGGTTGCTATTCATCATGAATAAATCACATCCTATGTAAATGAGGCTGCCTGGATTTGTGAGGCCGCGATACAGCAACCGTGTTCATTAAATGAGTGAATAACTCGCAGTGCGGTAGCCGGTGATCAGACAGGCGAGTTCCAACAAGCAACAGCTGCACGCTGCCACCTCTCTGCGCAACTTGATATGCAAATGACAGCTTATTGCAAAATAGAAAACATTTATTTGCCACATAAGAGGTTGAAATTCATTTACCAGTCTAGAAATTTGAACAGAAGCCTGCCTAGAAATTGTGGGCTCAAAAATAATTGCACATTTTCAAGGATTTGGTGTATTTGCTTCAGGAATGAAGCTCCTGCAATCGGATCCTGATCCCCCCCCCCCCCCCAGCAACTTTCTTCTTCCTTCCTTTCAAAACACAGGCATGTTAAATGGAACCCCACATTTAACATAGCGTGTTTGACGCATGTCGCCGGAATGCAGGTGCCATTCGCACTCGGCCTGCATTGTGTGAACTGGGATTTAAAGTTATCTTGCATTGTGAACTTCTCACTTCCCTCAGTCCTCAACACCCAGTGCTGGTAGTGCTGTACACCAGAGCAGCAGCAACAGCCACAAAATGGCAGCCATGATGTCATTTCTGCAATCTGGATTTCCGTTTTGAATGCAGGACGTGAAAGAGGGCAGGGAGGGCCCCACCACCACCAAAATATATCAGTCAGTGCCTTTTTCTAGGCTGAAAGGATGGGGAACTTTTCTAAGAGCAATGTAATTGTGCTGGTAATTCTTCTTGCTGGGCCCAGAAACACATTCACTCATTTTCTTGGGGGCAGGCGAGCTGGAACTTGTCACTTGGGTATGAAAGCCCAGAGGTGATGATAATACCACAGGGAGGTGTTAGGGAACCTCAGTGTTCATGACAAGCTGCAACACGACCCCTCCGCTGCTCTTCAACAAAGGAAATACCCTCTTCAACTCTCTAAATGCTGAAATCCATTAAAAGCTCCTCTGTGGCTTTTGGTTCATACAGTCTTCCATCTCACTCCAGGTTTCTAACTTTTGGTGTGATTTTTTAAACCTGGCATCTTGCATAGTGTGTGTGTCACAGAGACTCAGCTTTTGAGTGTCGTTGTCTTGACAGCAAAGGTTTATATTTTCCAAAACAGGATTTGAGGGCACAGGGTCCCTGAGCATGTATTGAATCAGGATGCCTTTCTTTTGAGAATGAAACCCACTTCTGCTCAACCCCATCCTATAAAAGAGGGTATAGGAAGTTGGAAAATATAAAAGGCTCAATTCAGTGTTCTCCCCAGCAGAAATCTGACAGTACCAACATTCTGTTCTCTTACATGTTTTCGTGCAACACTAACAGGGTAACACAGCACTGCTTTGGTAACTGTGGCAGTGTGAACACTAGGTGAAGCTGCAACTGGTGGAAATTCTCCTTTTAATGCAAATTTCCTACCCCACTCCTGGCTTTTCATCTTCTTGGTCTGGCAGATACCCAAGTGAATAAATATTTGCTTGATTCGCATCTAATATCAGAGACTGATTTGTTTCCCTATCTGTCTTGCTGTACAGACGTCTCTATTTTACATTCTATTTGCTTACTATGTGTCCTACTTAAGACTTATTCTTACTGCATTTCTTTGCAATTATATATATATATATTAAACAACAGAACAGGTTGCCTTCTTAACCACTGGGTTTAAATTGGCTAGCCAAGTTCTTCTGCACTGTGATTTGATGTGCATTTGTGCTAGAGCATCCCCTGAGGTAATCAACACAATTCTACAAAGCGAACTACATTTGGGGCTGCATACTATATAAAAACATTAGCCCTCATGGCCTGCCTAGTCCAGCACTGTGTTCTCACTGTGGCCAACCAGATAGCTAGGGCAGTGTTTCCCAACCACTGTTCCGTAGCACACTAGTGTGCCGCGAGATGTTGCCTGGTGTGCCGCGGGAAAAATTAAAAAATTGAAAGATTTTTTTTTTTAAAGTCAAATTTTCGATTGGGGCGCCGTCACTAGATGACCCCTGGGGTTCCCTCCCTCCCTCCCGCTCTGCGCCTCCCTCCTCCTCCTCCGGGGAGGCCCTTCCTGGCTCTCGGCCAAGGCTTGGCGGCTGCCACTCACTCACTCGCTCGCCCACCCGTCCCTCCATTCCTGCACCCGGCCTCTCCCCCTCCGTCCCCGGCGCGGGGGCTGCCGGGATCCGTAGTCCCCTCGCCCTTGGGCTCCGCGTCCGCGCGGGGTGCGCGAACTACATTTCCCAGCGTGGCCTGGCGGGCCGGGCGTTTTGTTTGAAGCGCTCTTCTCCCGGCCATGGAATGAGCGCAGCGGCGGCGGCCGGGCGGGCAGGGGCTCTTCTGCGCAGACCCCGCGCAGCCTGCCTGCGCCCCCCGGAGATCGGGCGGCAGGATGGAGCCCGGGGATCCCCGCGGAGGCGGAGCGGCGGAGGCGGAGGCTGCCCCCCAGGTAGGGCTGCGTCGGGGTTTTTTTTTTTTTTTGCAATGCTGCATCCGCGCCGGAGGGGACGCATCGGACCGCGGGGAGACCCCTTGGCGGGCGTGCAAGGCAATGCATGCGTGCAGGCGTTGCATGGAGTGCAGTGCAATGCAATGGCAACGCAGCGCCCTGCATGCATGCATGCAACTTCCACCGGCGCTCCGGACTTGGCAGGTGAGGGGGGTCCCCAGTGGGCGGCAGAGAGAGCCGGGAGGGCGAAGGGGAGCCGAGCCCGGGGGGAAACTTCGGCGTCGTTGCGCCGGGTGTTGGAAGCGGAGGCTGGCGGGGGCCCCTCACCTGCAAAACCTGGTCGCCTCTCATATATTTCGTGCATTGCATTCATCGCCCGCTTTCTCCTCCAAGGAGCTCCTGGGGGCGCGCGTGGTTCTCCCCGTGTTATCCTCACAACAACAGCCCTGCGAGGTGGGTCAGGCGAGTGGCCCAAGGGAGCACCCAGGGATTGTCCTGGCCAGGTGGGGTGATTTGAACCCTGCTCTCTGCCCGGTCTTCGTCCTCATTTAGCCCCCACATGTGCATGACTGTGCATGACTGAGGTTTTCCCCCCTCGTCTTGGCTATGGTGTGAGTCTGTGCTGTTAATTAATGGGGTTCTGCCTTCGGAGAAGATGAGCCAGCCCTCAAGGAGGTGATTATGTAATTTGCTAGCAATTCATGTCCCTCCCGGCGTGACGCTGCGCGCTGACGTCACGGGGCTGTAATGGTGGTGTGCCTCGAGATTTTTTTCATGAAACAAGTGTGCCTTTGCCCAAAAAAGGTTGGGAAACACTGAGCTAGGGAAAACCCACAAGCAGCACCCTGAGTGCAATAGCATTCTTCCCTCCTGCAGTTTCCAGCAATGGGTATGCCTCTGGCAGTGGAGGTGAAGCACAGCAATTGTGGCTAGTAGTACTCTGGTTCCAGCAGTGGCCAATCTCTTGCCCCAAGGAAACTCAGAAGTAGACCATTTTAGGACAGCCATACCTCTTTGTTTCTTCCCTGCAGGTGGGGATGTGATCTACTGCCTCTGAGTAAGGAGATTCCATTTTTGTTTATAAGGACTAGTAGAGGTAAGTGAGCCAGTATTACCAGAGCAAATGAAGGCATCCTAAATGCCTTCTCTGACTGCCTATCTTTAGTTAGCCAAAATGGCACAACCCACTCATAAAAGGAAGGCATTAGCAAGTTCAGGGAGACTCTGAGGTTTCTTTACAGAAACCTATTGAGATGGAATGGAAGAGTGTTTCCTGGCAAAGAGCATGGCTGGCTGGCAATATGAACAGAAGGACTCTCACATTTTGGTGCATGCCTGACTTCTGAAAGACATTCAGGTCTCAACTTACACGCCACAGAACTCACTTGATGGCTTTCTGATTTTCAGACTAAATGGAATGGTGATAGAGTCTGCCTGGGAACCATCTCAGCAACTCTGGAAATCCTGTTCCTTAATTCTAAACTCCTTAATCCTAAATGGCAGAGGTTGCTTAGTAGTGAGAGAGATGCATTCCATTGGGTTTTGAATGTCTTATGTAGATTTTTCAATTTCGTTGTTCTGTATGGGACAATGACAATAAAGATTATCGTATCGTATCCAAACACTCAGAGGTATTTTCTCCATTTTTGCTTTGCCTGCTCCAGGACTCAGCAGTGGTTTTGAAAACAAAATCCTGAGCCCTTATTCTACCACAAATCATACACTGCAGTAGAGTGTCAGCCTCACTTTCCCTTCTGCAAAAAGGAAATTGTGCAGAGCAATCCTATGGACATTTGCTCATATGTTAAGTTCCACTGATTTCATGTGGGGTGTGTGTGGATTTCAACATACTGGGGAAGTGCATCAAGTGTTAACTAGGCTAACTAGGCTTCCTTGAATGCAAGAACTCATTCTGTCCATGGGCAGAAGTGAGATCCTGTGGAAGATTCAGCCAGTAGAAAGGAGGAGGGATCTGTTGATCTTTTAGTTAGTCCTTTTGAGAGGCAGTGGAAGACGGGAGTGTCTGGCATGCTCTGGTCCATGGGGTCACAAAGAGTCTGACACAACTAAATGACTAAACAACAACAGTCCTTTTGAACTGGCATTCGATTAGCTGGCTGAAACTACACCAAACTTCAGTGGGTTCAGACTGTTGGTTTTTTACTCATGTGTTCAACAGTGGTGGTTCCATATAGTCAGACTAATGTGAACTGGGGAATTATTTTAGGTAGATTCTCCTCTGTTGCCTGACAGGCTGTCAAAATCTGTAAATGAGGGATTGATCAAACCTGACAAGAGTTCTTTCTGTTTCTTAGGATTGCATGAAGTCTTGAATTTAAAAGGTCCCTTGTGTGCTGCCTGAATTCTACTTCTCCAGGCAATTTCCCTGTACAGCAATTCTAAATGTTGTAAACTAATGTGAATAGGAAATAATGTCACCTGCAAAATTAAAATTTAAAGGGGGGGGCACACTATTTGCATGCCTCCATAAGGCTTTGTTCAAAAGAACAAAGTTTGGAAATCCACCCTGTATCAACTGTTAAATCTACTTCAGGCCTCAAAATTAACCACATTGGAGGGGCAGACGGCATTAAGGAAACTTAACCAGTGTGAAGTATTTATTAGTATCCAGCCGCTTTTTGTGGTTTGTAAAAAAATATTAATATTGAAATAGCACCTTATTTTTCTTTTGCAACCCAGTCAGATGGTCGGGGTATAAATAATAAAAATTATTTATTATTTATTTTATTTTCCCAGGCTACCTTCAGGAAAACTACGGTGAATTTCTCATCATCTCAAAACATCATCCGCGTGGCCGCTTTGTGGTCCGAAAGGGTGGAAGTTGGAAACCACTGGAAACGGCAGCAGAAGTGAAGTGTGCGAAGAGTTCTGTACTGTATTGGATAATGCAACGCGCTCGAATAAAACAGCCGCCTGGAAGAGTCCCCTCCGCGATCGCCCTTTCCTTCTCCCTGCTCTTTCGCGGGAATCCACTTTCTTGGATTTCCTCCTCTCCTTCGCGTTTTGACCATGCCGCTCTCGCTGCCCTCGGCCTCCCAGATCCGCTCAGCTACTCGCCCTCTCCCGCCGCCGCCGCCGCCGCCGCGCCCCGGCCCCGCCTTGTTCGGAGCCGGCTTCGCGCCTCGCCCGCCGGCCCGGGGCGGCGCGGCTAGTGGGGCACTGGGTCGCCCGTCATCGAGGGGGCTCTCAGAGGCGCTTTAGGACCCAGCGGCGCAGCGGGAAGGCGCTGATCCCATGTGCTCCGGTCCCCTCCCCCTGCCTGCCTGCCTGCCTCTATTGTCTGAGGCTGAGCAGCCCGGCGGCGGCGGCGGCCCTGGCAGGGATGCGCGGCTTTCGCAGCGCACCGGCGAGCGCGCACGGCTGGCGGCGCTGACTGACTACCCGCTCGCACCTGGAGTTTGGCGCCGCAGCGGAGCCGGGCTACCGTGCGTGTGTCTGTGTGTGTGTGAGAACATGCGCTCCACAGCGCCGGGAGTGGGGATCTGAGCCGGAGTTGGGAGCGGATCTGCTCCTGGAGAATGGAGTCCCCTCGTGCTGCTGCCCGCTGGCTCCTGCTGGCCGTCGCGCTGCTCCACCTGCGCGCCCCCGGAGGTGAGTCCTGGCTGGGGCTGGAGCCCCCTCGCCGATCCAGATGCTTTTTTTTGCCCCTGGCTGGGAAATGGGGGTGTGGATGTGGGGGTCTCGCATGTTCCTAAAGCGATGGACCGCCCTCCCCCGTCAGAAACCGATGCCGTCCCTTCCCCCTGGTTGGTAGGGACCCTCTTTTAAAAAGCGGGTTTTGAAAAACTATACTGCCTTCACTTCGGATCTCCATGGAAACAGCTGAACACCTCTGCGCGTCCGCGGGGTTTGTGTGCGTGGGGAGCCAATGGGCTCTTCTCCCCCTGCTCCCCCTCTCCGGACCCTTGAGCGCTGCTCCCTGATCCCCAAGGAGGTGCCCCTCCAGTTGTTTCCCGGGCCAGCAATGCCCCCACCCCACTCGATCTCCCCGTACTGACAATCAGGTTGAAGTGGAGCATCCTTTCGACCCCCTCCACCCCGCGTTTTCGTTTATTTGTTTACCGATTTACATGCCGGCTTTCAAAACAGAAGTTTCCCCCAAGGTAGCTTCGGAACCGAGCCAGCTCTGGGCCCCCCCACTCTGCACCCTATAGGACCCCCCCCCCGTGTGCTTTGCCGTTGCTATCGCATCTTTTATGCGTCTTTCCTCTACCTGCTGCTGAAAGGGGGGGGGGGTGAGGGAAGAAGCAGATTTCCCCAGGACTTATCTGGAAATGCAAATGACTCTTCAGTTGCTGCTGTAATTCAATTAGCTTTTGGTAACCCCCACCCCTTTTTTTCAGCAAGACATGATTATTCCCCACAGTGTTTCTCCCCCCACCCTCCAAGCCTGCAAGATGGGTAGGCTACTTGCAAATGATTCCAGCCTTAGAGCTGATACTTCTTCCCTTGGGAAGCTGAAGCTGATGAAATTGTATATTGTGTGGAGAAAGAGAGAGCAGAATTCTACCTGTTCTGGCTGAACCTCTCCCCTCAAATGCTCCACCCTATTCCCCAGTCCTCACTTCAGCCTTCTGAAGAAGCTTTTCTCCCAATATGGGTCCTTATGCTGATTTATTTGCGCCTGCTCTGAGACTGTTACTGTTCTCTGACTTTGATGTTCTACAGTCATTTTTCCACAGGCAATTTGTTGTAGTCAGAATGTGCCACTAGTCTTGCATTGGTTTAGAATCTGGTATCAAGGCTTATAGATGACCACATACCTTTGTAGTGAGTAGCAGCACTTTTCAGCTGTGCTGAAGAGCGAGCATTTCCTCCATCATTTCCTCTTTTAAGCACAATTGTTGAGATTATAGCACCAATTCTCCCAGCTCTAGTATAAATTCCTATTAAGCAGAGGGTGCCAAGCAGTGCTTCTGCCCCTTCACTAATGTTAACTGCACAACTGTGTGCCTGGCTGATTTAAAAACTGCCTCCAGAGCCATATGCACAGCCATTGACGAAGGAATACGACCTAAGTCGATCCCTTAACGCAGATGGCTTTTGGCTGCATGCATGATATCCTTCACAACGTTATCTTTGATGGTTTTGGCCGAAGAAGAGGCGCCCAACATTGTTTTGATCAGATTGTTCCTGTGTTGAATTCTTGACAGAAAGCTCATTTCGTCTCCTTGGAGCAAAGGATGTTTCTGAGCATCAGTCATTGTCGGAAGCATTTAAAAAGTGACGAATAAATCCTCCCCTTGGTCCTGTTCATTCAAGGGGAGCCTGTGAGGCTACCAGGAAATGGTTATTGCCTGCAATATCTCAAAGCGGTGGTAGATACATTTATTGTTTGCAGCCGCTGCTTTTGAAGTGATTGCAGAACTGGTGGGTGCTTTAAATGGGAGCATCCCTGGAGAAAAACTGTTGTACAAGATGGCATATCAAAGGAAGAGGCTCCTGATGGTCAAAAGAGAGAGGGAGAGAAACACAGGGAGATGATATAGATAGATAGATAGATAGATAGATAGATAGATGAGAGATAGTTGGATCAAGGTGTAGCAACCCACCCACCCACTGAGGTTTGAATGGAAGGAAAGGGGGGAAACTCAAATCAATCCAAGAATGAAGAGGATAGGTTATATATCTGGATCATGTTGTCAAGCTGACAAGGGGGAAATTGATGGAAGAAATAGTGATTAGCAGAGAGGGGGAGCAGAGGTGACAAGAGGTCTCACCCTAAGGGAGGAAGAAGCTAAATTTGTAAAGAGACCACTTGTTTCCTTTCTCCTTCTGTAACCTAGAGGGGCAGGGTGTGATGTCACGGTATCTCTCAGCCATCTGCTGCTTCCTCAGGGGAAAGTCTGTGACCCGACCTAGGGCCTGTGGGAGGTGCGATAAGGGGATCCCCCGCAGGGCTCAATATCATTAATGCTCCACATACAGAGGATTGAGTGGGGAGAGCAGAACTGCTCAAGTTAACGGAGGTTGCATTATGGCCAGGGATGCACAGCTCCGTCTGTGTCAGCTTCATTGTTAGGCAGTTTCCATAGGAGCAGCTGTATTGTTAGTAGGTCACAGCAAAGACAACCAAAAGAGTCTCGCGGCATCTTATAGTCTTAGCCGTTTTTAGAATGACGTATGCCATAATAAAATTAGTTAGTCTTTAAGGTGCCACAGGACCCTTACTGTTGGGCAGAGCACTTCTACATCCCCACTAGGTAAGGAAGAGTCGGGCACGACTAAACGACTAAACAACAACAAGATCAGTGCAATATAGTCAAGATACTGTCCTTGTCTGGCAAACATAAGATGAGGAGGACAGGATTGCACTGTCCGTTTGTGGGATATAGGATTTTCTTAGGTCAAAAAGAAATTTTTGTAACTTCTACATGGCTGTCACACAATTAAAATGTGCTGTTCCAAGTCTGAGTGAAGGGTATCCTTGCTCAACAATTGTAAAAAGTTGTACATGTTCTCAGGAGTAGATTTAAATTTTCTGTTTTTCAAAAAATGTGATTTTTTAAAAAAAAACTATCTTTGTGGAAAAAGAGGGGAGTGTAAGTTTTCCTTTAAAGCGCGTGCACACACACACACACTTTTGTGGTAAATGTCCAAGAAAGCCTAAAATAAACTTTCTTTTGTAAGTCACCCTAATCTCCAAATTTTTATTTTATTTTTATTTTTTGCAGTCTCTGACTTTCTCTATTACTTTCTTGGTCCCTTCATGTCTTTTATTTGCTTGCTTAAGGGAATCTGATCTCCTCTGAAGATTTCTTTTTGTGTGTGCCCTTTTTGTGCCTGCATTTCCATTTTCTTTGTAGTGCTGCATGGCAGACTGTAATATTTTGGTTGGGGCGTTCCTAATTCCCTGAGCTGGGATGGCATATGCAGAGCAAGAGGATTTGGGTGGGGAATTACTTGCCAGCTCCCATCTAGGGATTTGGCTTTTTAGTCTTTTTAAAATCTTACTGCTTTCCCTGAATCACAGCCAGTATCTTTGGTTTGGTTGCTCCACTGATGCCTAGAATCTGACTGATGCTGACTCTCCTATTTAGCCCGAAGAAGAGAAGGTTCATTTATGTATTAAATTGATATCCTGCCCTTTCTCCCAAAGGAGCCCAGGACAGCATCAAGATTAAAGGGATACAGGATAGGGCACTCTGAATATCTGCCATGTGGAAGGTGGAGCAGACTTTTTTTTCTGCTGCCACTGCAGAGGGCAACTCTAAAACCAGCGGACAGAAATGGTAGGGGAGAAGATTTGGGTTAAACATTAGGAGAAATGTACAAGATGTTCAAAAGCGGGAAGGCTACATTGGGAGGTGGGGATCTCTTCCACATTTAAGCAGACTTGATAGCAATCTGTCAGGGATGATGTCATTGCACCCTGCATTGTTGGTGCTGCCTTGAGCAGGGGTTGGACTAACATGACCTCTGAGGTCCCTTCCAGTTCTGTCATTCTACGATTCTCACCCAACATCACTTGGCCAACTCTAGCAGAGCATGAATGTGTATAGCATGGGGGAGTGGGAGGGCTTGTTCTTCATTCAATGCATTCAAGCCCACCCCTGGCTATGGCTTGGTCCTTGTCCTCCACGGCAGCACCCATGTGACACACTGAGCTCATAATGGGAGAGTTGGAAGGGACCCTGAGTGTCATCTAGTCCAACCCCCTGCAATGCCGGAATCTCAGCTAAAGCAACCATGGCAGGTGGCCATCCAACCTCTGCTTAAAAACCTCCAAGGAAGGAGAGTCTACCACCTTCCAAAGAAGTCCATTCCACTGTCAAACAGCTCTTACTGTCAGAAAGTTCTTCCTGATGTTCATCCAGAATCTCCTTTGAGCTTGTTTTGTGCTGTACCCTTATTTCTAGATGCACGCGGGAGCAAATAAAAAGGTGCGGTGTTAACATGTCCACGAACACAGCTGTGCCAGGACACATCCTGCTTTGGTGCTTTCACTTTAACCCTGAAGAATTGAGTGGAATCCATGTAAAAAACAGGGATGTGACAACTCATATTGATATTATACGCCACCCAACCCTACAAAACATGTGATAACCACAAGCACAAAACGAAATATGCAGATAATATCAGAGAAAGATGGGTGATATAGATCATTCTGATCTCTCCGCTCTTGTCTGCAGTGCAGATGGGTAGGGGAGCAGGGCTGGACTCTATGGCACTTGCAAGATCAGGGACACCGGGAAGATGCATTCAGTCCCCCCAAACTGCCCTATTCTTATACGCCCTTTGTGTGCAGTTTCTATGCATGTGGTGCCCTCTGAAGAATTGGCTGTACATTAGCTTCTGGCATTGGGGGACCGAGCCAGAACAATGTTAATAGGTTGGATTTGAATCAGGGAAACCTGGGTTCAAACCTCCACCCAGCCAGAAGGAGCTCACCTACTGGGCTTCATTTGGACAGGGCATTATGTGTGAACCCATTTTACAGAACTGTGACCAGAATCTATTGAAAATGCGTACATAAAGACCCTATCTCTCTCTCTCTCTCTCTCTCTCTCTCTCTCTCTCTCTCTCTCTCTATCATCTATCATCTATCTATCATACTGGGATAGCTCAGCCAGCAGAGCATGAGACCCTTAATCTCAGAGTTGTGGGTTCAAGCCCCATGATGGGCAAAATATTCCTGCGTTTCAAGGGGTTGGACTAGATGACCCTTGTGGTCCCTTCCAACTCTACAATTCTATGATTCTTTCTATCTATGGCCAGAATAGATACACTGGAGGAATGGTGGGACAGGAATATTCTAGTGTTGGGGAAATGAGCAGCGTCATTTTGAGAGAGCACCCCGCCCCCTGCATGCTAGAATATGGCGTTTGGATGATTGGCACTTCACAGTTGGAGGGGAGGGGATGGTGGACTTTCTGCCTGCTAAAAAAAAACAACAACCCTTCATTGGCCCAGTTTTACCATCCGCTGCCCCAGTGGCTGTAGCAGCAACAGTGCTTGACCTAACCCCTCGGACACAAGTGGGCACCTCTGTATCTTACTGAGGTTGCAGCTGGAAGGCTGTCTTTACAGCTAGAGATGTCATTCTTGTTTTTGAAGGGCAGCTGAAAAACAGCGAAACCTCAAGGCAGCAGCCTTCAAAAGATTCATCCCGAGTGATGTGCTGAATGCCATTTCCATGACCGCCTCCCCCCCCCTCCGATGGACCGCTACAACTGTCCTCCCAATGGGGCAGCCTGCTAATACACACCACACGTGCCCCCTCCCCCTCAGGCTCCTTTAAAGCTAGGATCATGATGCCGTTTTTTCCCAGATAGATAATTCAGCGGAGCCTCTAATTAGGTTTCAGTTAATTAAGAGCAGCATCATTATCATTTTTAACATTGTTTGGGAGCTGGAGAAATCCCAAATTAAAGCTAAACCCTAAAATCTATTTGAATATTTCCCCCCATACACAAAATAATTGCTAGGGGAAGAAAAACAACATTCACCAAAACAGAACAGCAATCCCTCCCTCACACATCCTACAGCATTAAAATGGCTGCTTTGGAAAACCTCAAATCCCAGGTGGAACTGGGGTGTGGATAGAAATGTTAACAAAACTGAACAAAGCATATTAGCGGACAGATCAGAAGTTTCATTAGATACAATGGGTGCTAAAGGAGCTCTTTACTGGTTTATTCTGGTGGGTTCCACACCTGCCTTAAAATGACCCCTCGTTAACCAATTTTGACCAGCATATTGTTTCCCCCCCCTCTTTTTATTGAAACCCACCAAACAGATGCGATGTAAGACTGCACAAACTTGATTATAAGAATGCCAAGGCTTTGTTCCGTTCTTCTATCAAATCGCAAAAATTAAAAATAAAGGGCAGAGCAAAATTGTGGTGTCCATTCTCTGGACCTTTTGAAATAAGGGGCATCCATTGTGTTTGACAGAGCTTTTGTGTGGAAATAAAGAACATCCCTTAAAAAGATGTTTATCTGCTCTCCCTAATCCCTGCTTTCCCCTGCTTAATTAATGCTGGTCTTTGGCCACCTTCTGAGTACTACTCTTCATAAAGAAAAACAGGGGGGGGGGTGTCTTTCTGACACTGGTGTAGTTGATATATTCACCCACCCAACTGATGTTTGACCTGATCATGGTTTATTAATTCCAGGGAGAGAAGATTAAAAGATGAGGCTTGTTAAAAAATTATTTTTTTGCTGACTGTCACTCAGTTCTTTGGCGATGGACAACTATGATGTGTGGTCCAAAGAGTTAAATGATCTGACTTGAAATCCCTTTCTCTCTCAGCTACTTGAGCTTTTTCATTCCATTTTCTCATCTGATGATGTGTTTGTACCGCTCTCTGGGTGTCCAGAGAATTCAGAGAAAGATGAGGTTTGCATTTCTAATGGGAAACAAGCAGAAATGCAAACACCTTAGACTTTTTAACACACACACACAAAATCTCCCCAGGCTTTTCATGAACACAAAAGCAGAATTGCTAGCTCTAGGTACTCCTAATAATTGGATGTGTCTTTAAAAAGGATGTCATTTTCCTTCTACAATTCCATTTATTTTGTATTTGTCTTGTGCTTCTGGATTCTTTTAAATTCCTTGGTTTAAAATCCTTCATAACGAGAGCATTTTCTCTTCCCAAAAGGCAGCTACGGTTTCAGATAACAGCCTGACATTAAGACAACTAAGGATTTTAAATTTGCTCATGGCACAATCCACCACGGGAGATCTCTTGTTCAGGCTCCATTGAAAACAACAGGGGCTAGCTACACAAGAGTGCGGCAGGGCTCCTGCACAGCTTCCATTCATCTCAGCGGCGCTTGTGCAGGAGATCTCCCAGGTGAGTGCTGCCCTAGGATTACTAACACACTGAAGAAATTAAAAAGATGTAAACTCGATGCTCTCGTTTTGCAGTACGCTTATGTCTACCAAGCCCCAGGTAAGACTGGGGGCAGTAGTCTGCAAACTGATGTACTGCTGCATTGGGAGAGAAAGTCTTTAGTTGAAAGAGCCCTGGCACTATTCCATTTTAGTAAATATCTATTCCTGCGAGAGAGGAGTCCTGTTGTCCAGGCAGCCCAGGAACTCCATACGCACTTATTTAAAGTAGATGTATAAATGAGTAAATTAAGCAAATTTGGAATATGCAGAAAATATTAAAAATGAATTTAAGGAACTGCAGAAAGAGGGGGAAGGAAGTCGAGTTTTGAAATGTTAAAATGATTGTAAAATTATTGAAATGCATAAGATTGAAAACAATAATGATAATGAATGAATGAATGAATGAATTGTGCTACTTCTGAAAATTTACCTCCCTAACTGCTCTTACCTCAGCTGAAGAAAGGAGAGGTGTATACACATTTTTTCCCTTGGTAAGTTTTTTGTGTGTCTAGGGTATTTTTGGCAGGGAAGCAGCACAAGGGAAAGGGTTTATGAAGCCACTCTCACCTTCTGTGCCAATGCTCTCCTTCAAATCTCAGTTTTGTCGGCTGCAGTGTACAGAAGAGGAAGGAAATGCCACTAAAAAGAATCATGGGTCGACACGTAACATGTAATTCTGCCCCTGAATGAGCTTGAAATCGAATCCACAGGGTGTGTGGGAAGCTAATGGATTGATGAGAACCAGTAGTAAGAAGCCAGAGGAAAGTGAAATTAGGATCTGTTTCTTAGGTCTCTCCAAAGCATGGTACAAAATCTCTGCGAGAATTGAAAATACAGACAGTTAAGGCGTCCGTAATCCTGAATAATGACCTAATCTTTACTTTTCCTATCATCTCATATACTCTGCTCTACCTCCTCAGGCCTCTTAGGCATAATGTACCATGAAGTGCAGTTTACAAAATCATAGAGCTTGATTTTTTCCAAATCAGTGAGATGCCCAAATCAGCTCAGCTTGAGTTTGCAGTGGTAAATTGGAATGAAAGGCTCTCGGATTCATTCAGAAATATGGTTTGTTTTTGTTTTTTTAAAACCACACACACACATGGTAGGATTTCTGTGTCTTAGCTGCCATTCAAGCATGCAGACATCCTGAGATGGACCTTGGCAGGAGGTGGAGTAGCACTGCCTTGGGCTAGGAATCTGTCTGATCCCATAAACAGAACTAGGTTGGCTCATATCTAACTGCCAAATGTCATGCATCTCACACTGCCATTCATGCATTTTCTGGTTGCATGCATTTCCGTGCTACCTTTGTGGGATTTTCAAAGAGACGTAGAAAATTCTCCGTGAATGTGGCATAATTTAATCTCCTTTTCCAGACCATTAAAAAAAAATCCTGTATATTTAATCTTTTAGAACCTTGAAATGTTATGCTTATTGAGCAGTTTTAAAAAATTGGTAGCATTGTCCTTGTGTTAGAGTTTATTAGATTACCAATTATAGGTCCCGTTTTTTAAATAACTGATTTGAAGCTAAAAGGTGATGTAGCCTGTATATTAATAGTGAGTGAGTATGGATTGTTATGTAGCCAAAATAGTACAATCCGTACATGAGGGAGATATCAGCAGGCTTGGGCAGACCCCAAGATTTTCAGTACAAATCATATTTGCTGAGGGAGGGGAATCTCAAAACAGCCCATAGAGGACTGAGTGTGTTCAGTGGACATAGAATGTGGACTGACTATTGAGAGTGAAAAGGCTGAAAATGGGGTCAGGAGAGAGGAAATGGAATGGAGTATCCTGGTAGAGTGCTTGATGGTTTGGTTGGAACTCTGAACAGGAGCACTCTGCACTGACATGTTTGTTGCAAGTCCCTCTTACTAACTTTGCTTCCGAATCACACCCATTTATTATTTATACCCCACCCATCTGGCTGGGCTTCCCCAGCCACTCTGGGCGGCTTCCAACAAAATATTAAAACACAGTAATGCATCAAACATTAAAAGCTTCCCTAAACAGGGCTGCCTTCAGATGTCTTCTAAAAGTCTGGTAGTTGTTGTTTTCTTTGACATCTGGTGGGAGGGTTTTCCACAGGGCGGGTGCCACTACCAAGAAGGCCCTCTGCCTGGTTCCCTGTAACTTGGCTTCTCGCAGTGAGGGAACCACCAGAAGGCCCTCGGTGCTGGACCTCAGTGTCAGGGCAGAACAATGGGGGTGGAGACGCTCCTTCAGATATACTGGACCAAGGCCATTTAGGGCTTTAAAGGTCAGCACCAACACTTTCAATTGTGCTCGGAAACGTACCAGTAGTGGATTTAGGTTCACCCCCACCAAATAAATGATGACCGCTGCTTAGAATCTTTAACCAAGGTTATGTGTCCATAACCCCAATTCAAAAGCAACAACTGCTTGGCAATTTTTGTGGTGTGCCTTTTCTCGCAGCCCATTTTTGTGGTGTACCATATGCAGCCCATTCTTTAAGCTTCTACAGACAGACCACCTATTATCGATCAGGCTCAATATACTGTAGTTAAATTGAGTTATTCTGATAGGCCCCAATTCCTGTAACTATTTAGCTAGAAATGAATGCAAGGTTTGGGTGGCTCTCCTTGTTATTTTTCTCTAGTTTTGTATATGGACAACTGTGCCCTTTCTCCCCTTTAGTGGCATATCTACCACACTTAAACTAAACAGATGGGATAGCTAAATGCTAAACTCTGAATCCTAAAATATACAGGGATATGCAAATAACTGTTGGGGTTTTCTTGGTTCGGTTAAGTTTTTTACACACATTGCTCTGTGCTCATTTGGCAGCTGCATAGACAGCTGAACATCGAGTTTCTAAGGAGGGAAAGAAATCACCATCATAAAAAATAAGACAATCCAAGATCAGCCATGAATCAGAGACGCTGTGCTGGGGGCCAAACCTATAATCTGACTGTAATAGGAGTGGGTATCAGGGCTCCACAGTTATTAGAACATCAATTGGAGAGAGATGAGAAACTTCCTGAAATATCTTCCCGAGAGAAAAATTGGAAGTCGTGTTTTTGCTTTCCAGAATGTGTATGAGTACTACAACAGCATGTGCGTGAAATTTATGTAGAGAATTGTCACTGCTTTTCCTTTTTCCACACCTTGATTTCAGTTTACAGTGGTACCTCAGGTTACATACGCTTCAGGTTACATACGCTTCAGGTTACAGACTCCGCTAACCCAGAAATAGTGCTTCAGGTTAAGAACTTTGCTTCAGGATGAGAACAAAAATCGGGCTCCGGCAGCACCAGGAGGCCCCATTAGCTAAAGTGGTACTTCAGGTTAAGAACAGTTTCAGGTTAAGTACAGACCTCCGGAACAAATCAAGTACTTAACCTGAGGTACCACTGTAATAGGGTAAGGGGGGCCAGAGGAAGTCAGCGTGGTTCTGGCTCTTGAATCCTAGGCCTGAGGCTGGCCACTGGAACACATGAGGTTTGACTTTTTCCTGGTTCAGACAAGATTAAATGCAAGATTAAATGCATTAAAATAGCATGTGAGGGCTGGTGTTACTGATGCATGCAGCAGCTGCACATCTGTCCACACATTCAGCCAGCGTGTGAAGGGGATTTACTGATTGGTGACCATGTCTAGGACTCCCCCATGTGAGGGGAGCATCCTGATTGGGCGCCAGAGCCCTCCATTGCATCAAGGAGCTGGGTCTGCACATGGAGCCCCTTCTCACACTGGGCAGACATGCAGACACCAGGGGCCATGACTGCTGCACGTGTCTGTGGGGATTATGACTAGTCCATATGAACCCATGCTCCCTGCACCCATTTGAACACACGGAAGGTGGGACACCTGAACTATGGCAAGTATTCACTGCCTTTATTTCAGCCTTTCCTATCGCTAGTCAGGGTTTTGTGGAACAGCACTTGTATATCTGGACTGGGGTATGGGGAGAGGTTGAAAGGCTGATGTTGATGGACGTGGTTCTCCTCTTTGCAGTAGACTGTGAATCTGAGTCTCCTGATGCGGTGTACCTTCCAGCCGAACTAAAAGTGCTAAATGGCCCAGAGTACTTCCGTCTTCAGCGTACGGACCGCTACATGCCAGGAAATGCCTCCCTCAGCTCCCGCTCAGAGACCTTCCTCTTCCTCCACCGTCGACTGTCAGGGAAGCCCACCATCCAAGCTGGCTACCCCCCTTTCACAGCTCAGCAGGTAAATAGTCACATGCAGCTGTGCAAGGGGACTCCCTTTCCTTTCTTGATTCCTGCTGTGAGGTGCTTCAGCAGAGCTCAAGACTTTCTCTCTTCCCCAGGCAATACCAGCTGATGACTCCCAATCCACAGACGTCTCCACTGCCTGGGACATCCGGGCTGTGTCCATTGAGGGCACAGTGTCCCCTTACGAGCCATACACCAGAGTGCTCTTCCACCTCCAAGGGCAGGACTGGATGTCAAGACAGCAGGCCCTGCCATGCGTCACCTTACATGTCTTCCACCAGGCCCAAGTGGTTCATCGTGCCTGCCACCTCCAGGTTGGTCAATGAGATGCCACTCCTTTGGGTAGTCGTCGTCGCCCCTGCCAACTGCCTTGCTTGGGAGAGATTTGGTACATGACCCTGAAATGTCATAGGATAGTCTTCACCAGCCTGGTGCTCTCCTCATGTTTGGGACTGCAATTCTTACCAGCACTCTCTCCTCACAGGGGCTGATGGGAGTTGTAGTCCCAAACATCTGGAGGGCACCAGGCTGACTCAGGCCCACAGAATAAGTTCTGGTATGATTCACTGTAAGGATTCTTTTGTAAGCATCTATCAACAAACTAGAAAGTGGAATGTCAAAGCTGGCCAGGGATGTCATATGAATCCCCTTCCTTGGATTTTTTTTTTTTTTAATTATTAAGAAATGGAGAATGGACAAACATCCATCTGCTATGGTTTAAGTCTACAAATCCCTGGTCTTCCAGGTGGCAGGACTCATGAGGCTCCTTCCAGCACTGTGATTTTTAGAGCAGAGATGGATAGCATGAGACTCTTAATCTCATTGTTGTGGGTTCAAGCCCCATGTAGTCCCTCCCAACTCTACAGTTCTGTGATTCTATGACATTAGGGCTCACGCACTTGTAATGTTCGCAAAGGAGAGTGAATTTCAGGAGAGGAAGCTTGTCATTATAGTTCTCCAGAGGTGAAGTGCAGAAATCAAATGTGACTCACAGCTCTACTTACCAGGACTTTCTGTAATGTGTGAAGCTGCCCTCAGGGTGCTCATATGAAGAAGGGAGGGTGCATATTCTGTTCTTCCATGCATTCTCTTGGTGGCGGGGGATAGTTCAATCTGTTAACATGGGAGAGGCATTTGTGAGCAAGTCAGTGATTCTTCAAGCCATTTCGTTGCTCTTGCTGAAGCCTGGGAGGTTTAACATCCAACTTGTAAAGGGCTGCAAAATGTCAGCAGTTCAACTTGGCCTTCCCTGTAGTAGCCCATTAGCTTTATTCCCCGAGCCCCCTGTCAGTTACCGGTGGCAACTGGTTGAGTGGTGGCCAAGCTCAGCAGAGAGCTCCCTCTGCACCCTGAGGCCAAGCATGTGGTAACTGTCAGATCTGCCTTTTTTTGAGCTGGTGGCCTGGTAATGTCAGAGTGAGTCTGTGAAGTTCCGCCTTGACGTGGGCTTCCTGCTGCATGCTGGGCCTGCTTTACTGACTACTCTGGCTTCAAATCCCCACCAGAAGATTTGTGGGCTGGGTGAGACAGAAAAGACAGGGACAGAAGGAGAGAGAATGACGATGAGCCAGAACTAGTGGAAATGGAATATGGTGACAAGCAGGATGGGCACCTTCCATGAACCAAGGTGAGCCTCTTAACTCAGGTGGCAGAATGCGCAGGGCAGCAGATGGTCTTCTCACTGCCCAGTCCCCCATGGCTGGCCTCCCACAGTCCCACCCACCACCCCGCTGTCACCTACCCACCCTCTGGCAAATTTGGGCCCTGTGTGTGTCAGCCAAGGCCACAGAGCCACCATCACTGACCACTACCTAACTAAGTGGCACAAGAACAAAACAAAAGCTAATTTCTGGTCACTGGACCAAAGTGGACAGCAGCTATATTCCTGCAGCTACCCTGCTCCCAATCCCCTTTCAGCAGCATGAGGTATTATGGCATGAGATAGGCCCAGAAAGAGCTTGCACCACAGCCCTTGCACCACAGCAGCAAAATGTGGGACCCTTGAGGCCCTCTTGGTCAGTCACCCAATGTGTCTTTCAAAGTGAGGTGGGATAGCTGCCCTACCAAGGTGATTGAGAGGAAAAGAGTGGCAGTTGCCACTTAAGGCGGGTTGGGAGGAGGGGCGGGGAGAAAGAGCAGCTGCCGGGCGACATTCCTTGGTCTGCTTCAGTCATCAAAGTGTATTGGGCTGACCCTGGTTGTAGAGTAAGGGGAGGTGAGAGTAGCTTTCTTGGACTCCCAAAGTAAGGGACTATAGCTCAATGGTGGAGCTGTTGCTGCACGTCCAGAAGGCCCATTTCTGGCATCTCCAATTATAAGCACCCCAGAGAGATAGTCTGAGAGAGACCTTTCCTGAGATCCTTGAGACTCAATCAGAGGAGGCCATACTGGACTAGACAGACCAATGGCCTGACTCGGTGTAAGGCTGCTTCATGGGTTCACATACCATGAGGAGGGACTTAAAAGGAGCACATGGTTTGTCTCTCTCTGCTTCTCCTGACCAGGCACCGCTGGGTGTGTGTGTGGTGGAACTCGAGCTCCCCCCTCGCTGGTTCTCTCCTGCACCCGCCAGCAGCCAAAGGAAGGGAGAGGATTCCACCATCACTCCTCTGCGGGCTGAGCTGTACTACACCCTGGAGCCCACGCTGCCCGGGAGGACGCCGAGAGAGTGCCCCCATGTCCGACCCCGGGAAAGGCCGCGTCCGGGCGCTGAGGGCGGCAAGGAGCGACTGCACTACGTGGGCCCCGTCGATATCAGGGTAATGAGCCTGCCGCGGCGCCAGGAAGTGCGGCTGGATGACAACGTGATGGTCCGCGTCCCCGACATGGCCCTTCGCCCGGGGCAGCTCTTCACGGCCACCCTCATCCTGCAGCAGAACTTCACGGCCGACCTGCTGATCCTCCGGTGAGTCAGGGGAGCCAGGCTTTGGGATTCCAGCCATAACGTTCTCATTCCAGTGAATGACAAAGGAATCTGAATTCTTAGGGGGAGCTTTCTAGTCAACGGTGGTTATGTTAATTCTTAACAACCAGAGAGCACTTTCAAGTGTTCAGGCGCTTTGCATGTATTATTTAGTTGTGATCCTTACAAAAAAAACTTGTGCATCAGTATTCTTATCCCTCAATACGGTTTATCTAAGTTCACTTCATGACAGAGGCAAGAATCAAACTGGGGACTTCCTGATCCACAGCTCATTCTGTTAGCCACTATGTTACACTAGCTGGCTGGTGCCGTCTTCCCTCAATTATAGGCAGTTCAAGCCTTGGGGTGCTCATTCCTCTGGGGCCTGGCCCTCCTTATTCCTTAGCCTATCACCAGAGCTGCTGTGAAACTGTTTTGCTGGCTTTTTCCTGTCTACACACCTTACTTCGCTGCTTTTCCTTTCAGGATCAAGGTGAAGAAAGGGTTACAGGTTTTGGCAGCTCGCCCTACCAGGCCAGAGGCTTGGACTGCAAAGCTGGACAAGTTCAAGGGTGCCAAACACCACACCGCTCTGGTCACTTGTCGGCGTTCCCTTACTAGTGGCTTGGACTGGAGGTAGGTGCTCATTGGACTTCTCTTGGCGTCATGAGGGCTAGAAACTTTTTGTTTATTTCAAATGAAAGCTGAGATTTTCAGGAAATAGGAATCTGTACCCAGTATCACTTCTGTGGTGTTTGTTTTTTGAAGTTCTTGTGGAATTGCAATATACTCACAGCCCTTACTATATCTCTTTCAGTGGAATTGTTTTGTCTGCTGAACACAAAGACTATACAAGGGACTCTTGAGGGAGAACTATACTGTTTAGCTACAGTAATGTAGATAGTCAGTCTTGTTTTGAGAGGCTCACCCTTCACCTCTCTCTGTGAAGAAAGTAGGGAGATAAGAGAACATTGAGACAGAAAAACACACCAAACCCTCTCCTTATCCTCAATAAAGGAATGTCAACTAGGTGACTGAAGCAACTTTCATTGGTCCAGACTGTCTCTAAGAAATATTTGATTATAGTGTCTCCTCCTTATTCTCTGCTGTAGCCTGAATAAAAGACTGGGTCTGGTGACGTGTGAAACTTAACTGTTTGTCCCCCTGTAAGCTTGGTCAGCCAGCTAAATAGAAATTCAGGAATTTATTTGAAAAAAATCATTGGGTGTTTTTCTTCCTATCCGACCTTTCCACTCTGTAATGAACAAAAATTGAGAACAAGTCACATAAGCATTAAGAGACAGTATAAATCTCAGCATTGTTCCAGAGGTTAAGCCAAATGCCTGCTGGAATAAAAACCTTTCAGGTCATGACAGAAAACCAAGACTGAGGGGGCCCAGGGCAAAGTGCTCCACCTCCTGGGCTCCACAGAAGAGAGTGGCCACCACCCCCTGCTTCTTCCAACTGTGCTTCTGATAGTAGCAGGACAATCTCGAAAGGCCTCCGTCACTGATCTAAGTTGAACAGGCCCAGTGAAGTTCTATGATCTACTCAGCTTCTCCTGGGCTCTGTGTTTACTTCTGCTTTACACTTAGTGTGTTGTTGCCTATCCTTATCGCCATCTAGGGCAGCAGATTCCCCAGAGTTCCTGTATCTGGATTTTGCCGTGGAGAATGGCACAGGGGGCCTAGCTTCTAACCGTCCTGTCACCTGGCAAGTGGAGTATCCTGGCCAGGACCCCGAGGCTGAGAAGGACAAGATGGTGTGGGAGATCCAAGTGTCGGAGCGAGATGTGCGGGCCTTGGTTCCACTGGTGAAGGTGAGGCCTAGAAGGGCTGTGCTCCCCCTCCTCATAAGGTACCCCTGAGGGGCATCTAACACTGGTTCCTCACTTTTTTTCCCCCCTTGACCCTCTTCAGGAGCAGGAGATTGTGAACACTGCCCTCCTCACAGGAATCCCCCACTCAGTGCCTGTGAAGCTGGTTGTGGTAGAGACTGGGGGAGCAGTATCCGAGGTCACGGACCAGATGGGCTGTGAGTCTTCCAACAAGCAGGTCCTGCAGGTGAGAAGCTAATATGCCTCACAAAGGGTCTGTTTCCCTCTCTGTGGCCACAGGATTAAAATCTGCTTCCTAGGGGTCTTAACTCCAGGCTTCATTCTTTGTCCATATCTCTGGGACAAGTCTCTGTAGCCCCCAAAATGACCAGGCGCCCATTTTGTGTAAATCTGGTGTTTTTATCTGTCCCCCTTATACATGCAGTGCTGTTATGCACCTGTCTTCCTATGCTCCTTGTAAGCCTCCTCTTTGTTTCATCTGTTCTTACACAGTATCCTTCCTCCTGCCTCCCAGCTTCAGACTTGGCAAACCATGGATTTGTCCCATTCCTTAATGTAGGCCTCAGCCTTCTAGTTGCCTCCATGACGGGTCTTGAGCTTACTCTGTCCTCTTCCTCTGTCTTTTCATGGGTTGGGCTAAAGTGACTGTGAAAAATGTTGGGCCACAGGAAAGACAAATGTACCTCTCCCTGCCCCCCTCAAATCCCCCACTCTCCTTTTTCCCCTACCACAAATCTTGGGCCCCTGCCAGATCTGCCTTCATCAGAGGCTACAAGAAGGTGGAGCCCCATAAGAGTTCCTGGCTACAGTCGCTGAATGAACTGCACAACAGGGGGAGGGAAGAGGAAGCATATAACAGGCCTATGGCCAGGTCCATAATCAGAAATGGGACCTGAACATCTTTCTTCTCGCCTGCTCTGCACCCTTATGCGGTCTTCCAGCATATACCTGGGCGCTTGTCTCTGCATTTGTGGACCTTCTTGATGTGTTCCTCAATTTTCCCTCAGGTATCCGACGTGTGTGACGCTGTCTACGTAGGGGGGAAAGAGAGCCGAGGGGCACGTGGCGTACGGGTGGATTTCTGGTACCGTCGGCTGCACGCTTCACTGCTCTTTACTGTCTGGGCCCCACTGCTGCCCCTGCGCATTGAGCTGACAGACACCTCTCTAGAGCAGGTGCGAGGCTGGAGGGTACCTGGTCCGGCCCCAGATGGGTAAGTGCTGTGGAACCAAGTTGGGTTGACTGAGCCCCGTGTTTACGCCACAGAGTGAGGTCTGTGTGCTCTCGGTGCTTAAGCAAGAGGAGAGGGAAGATATGAGGGATAATCTCAAGGGAGTGTTTAGAATGGGGATGGGGAACCTGTGGCCTTCCAGCTGTTGTTGGACTCCCAACTCCCATCAGCCCCAGCCACCATGCCCAGTGGTGAGGGGTGGTGGACGTTGCAATCCAGCAACATCTTGGCAGGCAGCTGTCAAAGGATCCCCATCTCTGATTTAGTCAACGGCCAGAGCTTTGATACTTGTAGGGTGGGCAACTTCTCATTCCTCCATGCAAACCCAGTGGTTCTGTATAGACAGCTATTGTCATGTGGGCCAAAGAGAACAAAGAATGCAAAACAGAATGATGTATTCATGGACAGTGTTCAAAATTCCCCAGCCACGTTTTGCTACTGGCGCGGATCAAGTTGCAACTACCTGGAGATTTTCTGGGCGCCAGGTTGGTGACTGACATCTCCATCCAGCCTTGACTTGTGCGTAGCAAAGTCTTGTTCTTCTGTGCAAATCATGGCCCCCTTGTTGGGCATCTTAGTCCTCCATCATTCACATCAAGGAAAGTAAGTGCAGGGCTGAGTACAGATATATTTGACTGTGCTTCAGTCTTTCCACAGACACCCCCAAATGGACTCACAGATCACAGCTTAAAAACCTCTGTCTTAGTCTGTAGTTAATACCCTTTCCATTTCCACTGTGTGTTTTTCTCCTTCTTGCATACCGAGACAAGTGAATTGTTGTAAGAGCAAGCTACAGTCAAGCAGTGTAGTTGAGATAGTAGGATCATGTAGTGTTAGAGGGGACCCTGAGAGTCATCTAGTCCAACCCTCTGGCGAATAGACATTCCTTTGTGGCAACCGTAACCTAGGTTTAAGGTGCCATTTGGCACCTAGCTTATATATCTGAGTTTCTGCTCATGGATGGTCTAGGAGCATGGTTTCAAAATGCACCATAGTCTTTGTCGACATCAACCTGTTGGTTGATGGTGGGAATACATGGCTCCTCTAAGGCAAGACAGAGCACTGCTCTGCTCCCCTCCCCTTTGATTCCTCTCTTCATGGAGGCTTTCCCCTGTGTCGGTACCTTTTCTGGCACTGCCCTCTACGGTTCTTTAATAAATGGTTCCTGTTATCCTGTCAGGTGGCTGCTGGGGAGATACCTAAATCGCTGAAAAATAACTTGGGAAATTGATTATTTCCATTTGCATTTTGGCAGAGAGATTAATGGCGACAGTGCTCCAGACATATTGTATTGTCTGGAAGTTCCTTGAACATCTTTAATGATCAACGAACAAACAAAGCATGGCTGGTGGTGGTGCCTTGATTAATACCCAGTGCACAGCAAGCAAGAGATGATGATGTTAATTATGGTATAATATAGTGCCTACAAACTACTAGGTGCTTTACACATCATTCTCCCTAAGAGCTCACAATCTAAAATAACACACAGAGGGGAAAGGGGAAGGGAGGAGAAGGGAAGAGAAGCATGAGAGTGTGCAAGGAGACAATTTTTTTTTGCCTAGGTGCAAAGTACCTAAGTTACACAGCAGGATGGCCACCTGACTCAAGTTATAATGGAAATGTCATCTCAATCTTTGGAACTCCCCGCCCATTGATGTGGGCAGGTGACTTTGCTGTCGCATTTCAGCACCTGCTGAAACTTTTATTTGTTTCAGAAACCCTACCCAGGCATATAATTTTAGCATGTAATTCTACTACGTACCTTTTAAAAGTTCAGATTTAATTTTAACTTGTTATGTTTACTTGGTTTTAATCTTTGCTTTTTATCGATTTTTTTCAAATGAATATTTTGGGATTTTTCATTGCTAAACTTCTTAGAGGTCTTGTGTTGATACAGACTGCTAAAATAAAATCTAAAAATGGTAGGAATTACATTGTGCACACTTGGAGCACTTGGTACTCTTGCAGGAAGGTGGATTAGATGTTAATTTCATGTAAGGGTTTTCTTGGGGATAAATCCAGCCTCTTTTATAAAGCTTTTGTCGGGATTACTGAGATAATGCACCTCGAGTGCATTGCTTGAAATGTGCCATTATAAATGCTCAGTACAAGTTGTCCCTCCTCTTCCGAGCAGCAGCCCAACAGAGCCTGAAGACGGTGGAGAGGAAGCCGAGAGAAGAGCTCGTGGCTGCCGCCTCCAGTACCAGCGTGCCGGAGTCCGTTTCCTTGCCCATTTCGTGGCTCACCCACTAGATGGTGGCCGGCACTTGACCTATATGCCAAGCTCTGATTGGCTGCTGGATGTCTCTCATCTGGTGCAAAAGCACGCTAGAATCCAGGACCCCCGAGTGGCAACACTGGAAGGTGGAAATGTAGTGGTTGGCCAGGAACCAGGAATGACATCGGTGGAGGTAAGGAGCTGGCCGGGGGGGAAGAGAGGCGGGGGTGCTGTTTGTTGGCTGCTGAGATGAAGTGGGGTGAGAAGCTTGCTTGATGTGTGATGGTAACCTCAGATGGGTCGCCTAGAAGTCTGGGCATGTGCTTTGGATGTTACGGGATAGCAGAGGTGTTTGGGGAAAAGGTGGAGCAATGGGAAGAGTGCACGCCTAGGAACAGGTGGATGTGATCTGAACACAGTTAGGATAGGTGATGTGGTTTGCTGTGGGAGGAGGGAGTCAGAAGACAGGACACTGAAGTGGGGAACAAAGTGGGAAAGATCCCAGGGTAGGATGGCAAGTACAAGCACAAGCTGTATTGACACATGTACAAGCGTTTGTGTGAAACGTTACCTGTGTACACTTGTTTATTTGTACAGCTCAGCTGTTGGGTACACAGGCACACAAATGGTACGTTCGCTGAACATTACATGTGAATAATTATGCAAGTATGCAGCTCAACTGTTTTGAGTTCACATACTCTACACTTGTTGAATGTAATGTGTGAATGCCCCAGTGGTGAATGCAGGGAAGCTACAAAGAAAGGGGAATATGGCAGTCATGCAAATAGCCCACAAGCATTTTCCTTTTACATATATTTGTCAATCACTAGTGGGAAACCAGCTTCCCTTACACACCAGAGGACGCTTGGTACTAGTCATCTATTTACAAGCTGAAGCAATTCAAAAGAATATCAAAGAATAAAGGTACTGGTTCTGCGAAAAGTCTCCTCTTGAGGGTCATCAGGTCCTCTCTATCCCCTGGTTCAGGTGCGTTCTCCTGTTTCTGACTCTATCCTGGGCGAGCAGACCCTGGTAGTGACGGAGGAGAAGGTCTCCATCTCAGAGCTGCAGGCCCAGCTAGTCTCAGGCCTCTCGCTGACACTCTCTGTGGAGCCAGGACACCTGAATGTCTTCACTGCAACGTGTCAGGGACTCTCTGCTCTGCGCTCCCTGAAGCAGGTGAGAAGATGCTGCAGTAGGTAGCAGAGGAAGGGCCCTATTGGGCAGTTGGTGGTGTGGCAAGTTTAAGGCTCATCAGCCATTTGGTCCAAGGAAGTGATGGAGGGTGCACATGGAAGATGAAGCCCCCATCCTGCTGTGGTCCACCCAGGTAGGAGCTGGATTTCATGGCTGCCACTGAAACCTGCAGCCTTGTGTCTCCTCCTCCAGTCTGGCAAAATCTACCTGTACAGACATGTGGCTTGGCACAGTTGTGCTGTGAGTTTCCTTGCCTCCACAAATGAGGACCTGAAAAAGGGGAACCAACCAAAGTCCTCCAGGCAGATTTGCAAAATGCAATTCAATAAATAAAAAAGCTTCAGTACAAATGACTTAAAAAACATCAGAATCAACACCAAAGCAACACCAAAAAAAGAGGCACAAATCAGGCGAGCATGAATTCATATAAAAGCCAGCCTCTTAAGGACTTTTGACCTCCAGCCCTGAGGGGGCAATTACCCAGGTTACAGGGGGTCAGTCCCAGCATGCACTGCTCCAGATATGGCAAGCCCACCTCATATTAAACTCAGGGCTGTGTCTAATCTGTGTGGTCTCCTCCACCTCCTGATCCCACATTCCCTTTCCTTGCAGGAAGCAGTGCTGACCATCTGGCTGGTATTCACTGACCACACCTTGGCCCCCGTAGAGCTTTATGGCTGGCGGGATGCGGTGCTCTCTCTTTCTTCGCTGAACCCTCGCGTGGTCTCCGTGCGGCTGAATGAGGAGCAGGCTCGCCCCGTGGCCGTGGCGGAGGGGCCGGGCCGAGGATCCCTCCTGCAGCTGAGCCTGCACCCCCCAGACTCCTGCCGCAAGGGCAAGCATAGGGCCCCCCTCTCCCAGGGCACCATGTGGCTGGAAGTGAACTTTGGCCAACACCTCCCGACCACAGGCAGCCCACAGCAGCAGGACCCCGGGCTCCACGGCGAGCCCCCTTTCCAGCGAGCGGAAGGCGCCATGTCAGGCGAAGCAGTGACGGTTGCAACCGTCACCGAAAGCGGAAGGGGGTCACGGAGGCGCAGCCCGGTGGGAGTGGGGCCACCCATGACCAAATTTGAGGAGCCTGGCGGCAGCTCCTATAACAACCCCGAGGAGGTGGAGGTGGTGGAGGAGGACGAGATAGTGAAGGCCCCTGCCAAGGTGACAGATCTGGAGATAGGCATGTATGTTCTGTTGGGGGTTTTCTGCCTCGCCATCTTCATCTTCCTCATCAACTGCGTGGTCTTTGTCCTCCGCTACCAGCGCAAGGAGCCCCCCGACGCTGGTTCGGGGCTGGCTTCTTCCGCCCCGCAGCCCCACAACTGGGTCTGGCTGGGCACCGACCAAGAGGAGCTTAGCCGGCAGCTGGATCTGCGCCACCAGCACTGCCAGGACCAACCCCTGGGCCCTTCTGGCACCAGCGACGGGTGCTGCTGCTGTGCGGGTCCAGAAGGGAAGCTGGAGGCTGTGGCTCAGGAGAGCCCAGGTCCGCCGCCACTGCCACCGCCGGGGCCAGAGACGGGCATTTCTGCCAGCACTCTGGGCCTGCCTGCCCCTGGGAGCCCAGCCCTCACCACCACCTTGTCTAGAAAGAAGGAGGGCAGGGAGGTGGGTGGCCGGCGGAAGCGTGTGGAGTTTGTGACCTTCGCGTCCCCCCCTGGCTCCGCTCCCAGCCCCCCGCCTTCCGCTCCTGCCGTTCAGTCCATCCTGGTGGCCAGCGAAGACGACATCCGCTGGGTGTGCGAGGACATGGGGCTGCACGACCCAGACGAGCTGCGCAGCTACATGGAGAGGATCCGGGGCAGCTCCTGACCTCTGGCTCTCCCGTGCCCCACCTGTACCCATAGGGGCAAACCAATAAGGGATTGGCACCTGCAAGCTCCCCCCCCCCGGGTGCTCTCCTAGGGTCATCCAGCTGGGCGTTCTCTCCCCCCCCCCCCTTTCTGAAGAGGGCTCTACACAACAGGAAACCAGCCTTGGGTTACTCGGCCAGGGATACTTGGCTGCTCTCTCTATGTTAGAGATCTCCTTCCTTGGCTGCACCTCTAAGCCCGCTCTCTTTTCATGCCGGAGAGGGATGTGCTGGGTTGGAGTCCTCCCCTTCCTGCTATGACCTCAGTGGAGCTACCTCTCCCTCGCGGGGACAGAACCTGGGTTGCCCTCGTTGCTTCTCCCCTACTCCCACCCCAGGAGGTTTCTAACTAGAGTGGGGGGGGTGAGGACTTTGCAGGCTGGAAATCAGCTGTCCAGAGCAAGCCAACTGCAATGTGTTCCTGGGGGCCAGTGGGGGTGCCTTCCTTCCCCCAGACCTCCCTTATTGCTTTGACCCTCATTGCCAGTTTGTGTCCATTGTGGTGGTTTGAACAGCGAGTGTCCCTTCCTTCCTGTGGTCTTGAGCCTGGGGCTCTTCCCCTCCCCGCAACTCCCACACCCCACCTCCAAAAAAAAGAAAAACAAGCCGGGCAAGGGCAGAACTCCAGCAAGCACCGGCCGGTCCTTTTTCACCCCAGCTGTGTGCCTGGTGTCTTTTAACAGTTTTGTACAATCGCTCATATTTTATACCTGTAGTATTGGGAGGCTGCCAGGCAAGTCCTTTTATTTATGGAAGATTTTTAATTCTTACATTGTTAATAAAAAATAAATGATAATTGAAAATGACGAAGGTTTCTGTGTTTTGGACTTGATGGCTTGCTTGTGCTTTCCTTGCTTGGCTGGTCATGGGCAACACTCCCTGCTAGCCAGATTCAGGTCAGGCACTCAGGAGGAGGACCGGCATTGAGGGATCGGCGCAGTCAGTCGTCTGCCAGGGGGCCACACCTCTGTGGCCAGAGGACCTCCTCCTCTCCAGCTTTGCAACCTACTTGCTTATTCACCTGCCTGGGTGCTCCTTGGCTTTCTGCAGCTAACAAGCAGGTGGTAGCAGGAGGAGGCAGAAGAGGAAGAGGGGCAGCAGCTGGTGAGAACTGTGATGAGGGGCTGGACTCAATGCAGAAGGGGTGTCTTGCCCAACCTAGAACTGATGCTATCCAACCACCAATTTTTCCCTGTATGGAAGGACATTCAGCAAGTACCGTTTCCCCATCCTTGCAGGAGACACCTGCCAAAAAAACCCTCCTCCATGCATTTTGAGTTGACAGGAGCCCCCTCCTCCTCTGCGCTGTTGAAACTTGTCTCTGTGGGAGGCCCTTCCAACTGCCACCTTCCGTCCTCCTGTCACTCCTCAAATATGCCAATAAGCTACAGGCCCACTGGTCATAAATCATTTAGGATTAGATTTCATATTACCAGGAAAAGTAAGACGAGGCCCCATGGAACTTCTCTCTGGGATTCTACGGGAGTCTTGTCAAGCACAGAATGTTTCTATAGGGAGTTTGGCATTGATTTTAATTTTAAAAATTCATAACGACAGCTGAAGAGCAAATCCAACACACTGAGCTGACACAAGCTGCAGCGGAATCCAGCCCAGCTGGGTGCAATTGCTACTGTGGTCCAGATCAAAGCCCTTGCTAAGTTAAAGATGCCACACTAGGAACAACCTGTCGCCTTTGACCCACATCTATGCCAGGCTTCTTCCACACAGAAACCACTTTTGGGGTTGGCATTGCAAAGATAATTCTACTCTTCTTTGCATTCCAAAAGGAATGCTGAGATGGACTTAAAAGGCCACAAGAAGGCTTACTAAAGCAGTTATCGAAACATTATTATAGATTTTGTGCTGGCTCACGTTTGCAAGTGACAGGATCAGAAACACATTGGGTGATTGTTTTTTTTAATTGAAAGTGACCAATGTTTCCATTCCACAATATAAATCTATCCCTGTATTCCCCACATGTAAAATGAAGTGACATAGGTTCACATTGCAAAAGTTCAAAATACAAGTGCTTGGATCCACAGAGGTCTTAAAGTACTTAAAGCTTCCCCAAGACACCCCTGTCAGGTTCCTCTGATTTCCGTGTCCCATTGCAGTCCCTGCCATTGCTGGATGTTTGTGTCTAAGGGATGCCGTGAGGTGGGAGGGAGCAGTCAGGAAGTCCCCATTCCACAGGTGCCATTCCTTTCCATCTTCTCTGGGCCCATCCCATGAACACTGTTGTGCTCTTCAAATCCCAGGCCCACCACTTTCGTTTTTTCATGCAACAGAAGCCATGCCCCCCAGAAGCAGGGCAACCGGTGTTGTTTTCTCTGTGACAAAACTGGCTCTTAGTAACTGATGGTACCCACCTTAAAGGCCATGTCCATTCTCAGAAGAGGACTGTGGATCCCTCCACACCAGATCTCGTTGCCTGAAAAGCTTTGCTGTATATATCTGATGTCTTAACCCATCACCAGCCACATCTCCATTTGCTATACTCACCCTTGGCCAGAGAGAATAATTTCCCCGAGGAGGTGACTTTCAAGAAGGCTGCACAGTGGCTTAAAGACAGAATGGTTTTGTCATTGGCTTGGGCATGGGGGGAGGGGGTAGAGGGAGGAGAGATACAGGGAGAACTCCTCTCTTATTTTTGGGTTTAATCCTGCCACCAAAAAGGACAGCTGAGCTGCAAAAGGAATGTTAAGCACTCACAGCAGCAAGAGCAGCTTTGCCAGGTCAGAGAACAGGTCTGTGGGACTTAGTCACAGTGGCTTATATCCCGGGATAATTAATTTGGGTTCCCCGGGCTCAGCTTCAAGGACTAAGACGTTAATGACACTTTGAACGTGCGGTTGTCGTCTTTGGCTGGTTGCCACTGACGGCTCTATCCCCAATTAATTTCTCTAATCCTTTTATATACCATTGGCCTCTGCAACGTCCCAGCAGTTAACCATATAGGCTACAGTGGTGGGGATTCTGCAGCATGCTGAGATCCAGGGGACTCTGGCGCCTCTTTGCAGTCCCGGTGGAAGAAGAAGGCAGAGGATGTTAGTTGCCCTCACGGCCAGCAGAGCGGAGGCGCTCATAGCGGATGGAGATCCAGACAAAGAGGACACAGGTTACTGTCTGAATCCCGGCCAGCAGGAAGAAATAATAATCCATCCGACAGTTGTTAATGTTCCCTAGGGGAGAAAAAGGGAGACCCATTAGTGTATACAAAGCAGGCTAGCAGCAGGGAGTCCCATTGCCAGGGACTGCAGCATTCACCACTCCAGGCAATTCTTTCCTCGTATTCTCTGTCTACAGCAGCCTCCTGACAACATACCTTCTTTGCAACCTCTCAGACACACCAGGTTCCTTTCTTGCCTACACTGCCCTGCCGTTATAACTCGGACATAGGCCAAAGCCCAGACCCTAGGAGGGGCATGTCAAGAGGCCCTTTAACTCTCCTTGCAGTCAGATTTTACCCGCTACTTGTAGCTAAAGGGCAGCAGATGTTGTATCACTTACCGAAATCCTCTGGGCAGTGCATCCAGCCATCGGCCGGCAAAGAGAGCAATGTCAGGAGGCCAGATCCTAAAAGTGATCCCACACCGGAAATGAAGAAGAAGAGACCCATGATGGCTCCTTGCATGGATTTGGGAGCTTCTGAGTAGGCAAACTCCAGCCCTGGGAGAAAGGAGTGTTGGTTAACCCGAAGAGCAAGGTACCAGCTATTTTTAAACCATTGTTCAAGGCTCCATAAACCACAGCAGTATTTAGGCTTCCATTGACCCCCTCCCAGCAGCTTTTCCCCTTGTGTGCAGTTCCAAGCTTGCTAGTGCCATAGAAAACTCTTCTGTGCTGCTTACCAGGAATGCTGGCAAAGATTTCGCTGATTCCAATGAGCAGGTATTGAGGGATTTGCCACCAGATGTAGAGCGGGGCTGCATTGTAAACATCCTTCCCAATTCTCTGTGAGATGGTCCCATTGTTGTTCACGTATTTCAGACGCTCAGACTCCAGAACACCTATTGAGCAGAAGCAACCTTTAGACCCATAGGAATGATGCATTTCACAGATGGGATATATTTAATCATAGGCCATGCCTCTGTGTGTACAGGACCATTTGCTGTTCCTTTAATGAGAGTATTCCACCAGCTAACAGCTTAAAAGAGAGCCATGTGGTACACTTCTGTGCACTTTCCCATTTGCCAATTAATGCTTCAAATGAATCTCCCCTCCTCCTCAGATTGCTGTTTCAATGAGTCCTTATCATGCCACAATTGCAAGAGGTGTAAATGGTTCTTTAAGGGTCATAATGACTGAGAGACAGGGAGTGTAGCACAAAAGGGGATCAGGAAAGAATGGAACATAAAGTTGCATGCCACCCCAATCTCTGAGCAGTGTGAGATTCCAGGGGTTCCATGTGCTTACCTGGTGCCTCTGTTTCCTTTTGTAAATGAGGCACAGCGGAGACTGTGGTGTCTTTATGAAATATAGTTATTTACACATATATGCAACCTGAGCCTACGATAGAGAGATTCACAACATTAACACCTCAAAAGGGTCTTGTTTCTCTCATAGCCATTGCCTTGGATTCAAGCAGAAATCAGCCATGACTCTCTCTCGCTCTGCCTTTCCAGTCTGCAACTTTTCCCTATTCTAGGTCACTCCTCAAAAAGCTCTGCTCTCTAAGAAACAGGCTTTGTCCTTCTCACTATCTAAGAGCCCCACCCATTTGCAATCCAGCACAGAGCCCCCTCTCCACTGCTTTCTTAATGGCTCGTCGCCTTTCCTTTGTTCTCTCTTGATGGTGATTACCTCACGAAGAAGCTAGCCTGGCTTATATTTTAATCAAGTTTCCTGAACCCTGGATCCAGGGATTAGAGGTGCCTGGCACCCACAAACTCGTTAGCATGAGGGAAGAATGGAACATACATGGTGTTTCAGTTATACGGAGGCGTTCCTAATTGTCCTTTCATTGTGAGGGCAAACCTGGCTCCTGACTCCTCAGACCATGCCAGGCATCTCATGACTAAACTGGGCTTACATAAGACAACCAGGGAAGCAGTACAGTCTCGCTCCCAGTCAAGACATTAAATGTCAGCAACAGCGTGAAGTTCTAGAGGAGTTTCCCAGATGCTGCAAATGTCCAGAACTGGGTCATTAGATGCTTCTGCAGGAATTTCCAACTGGCCTCCGGGTCGGGCATTTCTAACAAGGGGGAGAGCAATTTAATTCCCCCTCCCCTTGTGCTGGGCTGATGCAGCAATTGTCCTGCCCTTCTCCATCTTCCAGCCATGGAAGATGGCCCTGCTGCTCTACAAAGCCTTGCCAGGGTTTGGAATGAATCTATATCTATATATTGTGAGCATGCCCTGATGATGTCAACTGGCCACAGTAATGCTCATTAGGCAGAAAATGTGCTAGGGTAACATTGGCGTCTTTGACCTGGGGCACCCCTGCGCACACTGTAAGGAAGCAGCTATATGGACTGCACAGCCTGTGCTGATGATTGCCAGGCCTAGTGGGCAATCAGCACTGGCTAAAGCATCCTGACATTTGCATTGCAACCTGGACATCTGGACTGCAACGCTCGGGGCAGGTCTTCAGAAAAAATCAGATTGTATAGTCCTTCTAGTAGTAAGTGAGTAGTATGTATTTGTGTGTGTAAGGCATGACTGAATGCACTTTGTAACAAAGGTTCCCTTCCCAAGGAAGGATAACATGTCACAATGCAGGGTTACAGCCTAGCTTTCTCCCCAGGGTGCTATTTTTTAAGTACTGGTAACTGAGTACAATTTCCCATCTGCATTGTGAAGTAGTATAATCACAGGACAACTGTAATGCATGCTATTTCATGAAATACAAATCGATTCCTGGAACTGATAAAATAGCATTCCTTATTCCTGAAGCCTTGTTTCTGATTCTACTGGAGCAAGGTGGCTGATAAACCTATTATCTTTTATGCTTTGGGCTCAACTGGTTTTACTCTAAAAATAGGAACGGGGGAGTGCTTCCCTTATGAGGCATTTACTTTAGAATTGCCGTGCATTAGTCAATCACTTTCTGCAGGAAGCATTGCCATCCCGTTATTGTCTTCCTCTATTTTTCCTGTTATTCTTCCATCTTCCCTCAGAACACAGAATGCCAAGCTCCCCCCACCCCGCCCGAAGAATGGGAAAGCAGCACAATCTCCACATGTGCAGATGCGTTTAGTGCTACTCTTCCATCTTTCTTAAAGAGTGGGGGTTTGATGTGGGACAGTAACATACTGAGAGATTGAACCTGTCATTGCTCACATTCATTTATTATTTATAATATTTGTGGTGAGACCATTTTATTACTCTGTTTTTGTTTTTGTTTTAATTATCACTAAAATGTGTTTCCAGGGATAACATTGGGGGGGGGGATCCAGGAAAGAAAGATCTAGCATTATAACACTGTAATGTAGGGTCAGAACATTATTGAAGAATTGCGGCAGTATGGTGTATTACCCCTGTTATCTCTTTCAATGTTTTTAATAAAACTTGGAAAGGTGTTTTAGTGATATAATTAAAACATCAATTTAAAAAGTAACATGGGGTTATAATGGCACCCACAAGGGTTATAGTGAATGTGTGCTAAGTTTCAAATGGTTCCATTCACAAAACTCATGCCCACTGATGAGGACAGAACACAGTGAGATACATAAAGTCCATTGCAATTGCAGTGGTAGATACAATGGAAGAGCAATGATTGGGTGGCACTTGGAGCTACCCAGCGGTGGAGCAAGCCAGTTGGGTGCCTGGGGCGGCGTGCATTCCGTCCATGGGGCAGGACCAGCCGGGGCAGGACACTCTGTGGGGCCTCAAAGGAGTCTATCTGCCTCCTCCCCCTCAGCTGCCCCACAGTGGGCGGACCGTTTGGGCAGTGTGGGAGCCTGCGTGCACCCAAGCCACCGTGTCTCTCCCAGGAGAGATGCGTGGCTCGGGCACGCTGCAGGCCGTGTGGTGAGTGGTGCCTGGCATTTTGTCACCCCCCTCAGTAATGACACCCAGGACGGTCCACCACTACAGCACCCTCCTTCCTCCACCCCTGGAGCTACCTGCCTGCAGAGCCATAGCTAGGTGATCTTGTGGCCCTGGCAGAACTGTCCAGATTGCACCCCCTAGCCACAGAAATTTAAAGAAAAAGGAATGTGGGACAGAAAAAAATAGGGGAAAACAGGGCCCCACACTTCATATAAAGACCCTTTATTTAAAATCTTTTCTTATGAGGCAATAATCAATATTTTTATTTATGGACATATTTTTTAGCCAATTTTGTGTGTGCACCCCCTTGCCTGTGCCCCTGACAGGGGCCTTCCTCACCACCCCCTAGCTATGGCCCTGCCTGTCTGGAAGCGGTTGGGATTGATACAGATGAATGTATGACTCACCTGCAACAACAACTGAGGCAAGCCCAAAGAACATGCCTAGAGCCATCCTCTTCAGTGCTGAAGGCAATAGCTTCCTCTTTGCCAGGAATGGGTCTATGACCCGGTCCTTTAGTGGGACCAGGACCAGCAGAACCACCACATTAGCTAGAAGGAGCCAGGCATCTGGGAACTGGAGAGAGAGAGCACACTTCAGATATATTTACAGACAGTGTTGTTTTTTCTAGAAGAGGAGGTGCAGGAACTCACCATGAATGCCTCTCTTATTCTCTTATAATGGCTATGGTGCCCACTTGAGAGGTGCTGGAACTAAGTACCAGTGAGTTCCAGCTGAAAAAAGCTCTGCTTACAGATACCATTGACACTTCTATGGAGCTAGAGGATGTGGGAACACCTGTTTGATGGGATGTCCTGCAATAGGCTTGGATTCTATGGAGATGCAAATGGACTTTACACACCACCATACTGTCACAGTGAGTGGGTCCATGCAGAGTTCAGCAACACTTTCAACACCTGGTGTCATTGCTTCTCCCAAATGCTCACCCCTCACAATCCCACCATTATTTACTGTGCTAGGAATGGCTGCCCTGCTGTGGTAAGTGGGTTGAGTTGCAAACTGATGAAGGAACCACAGGACTGCTTCTGCTCAACTAACATTTTTGAATGCTCTAATCTGGTTGTGTCAACTGACCCCGACTGCCGTGGCCTATTGGTACAACCTTCAAAACATGTAAGGTAAAGATAAAGGTACCCCTGACTGTTAGGTCCAGTCATGGACGACTCTGGGGTTGCGGTGCTCATCTCGCTCTATAGGCCAAGGGAGCAGGCGTTTGTCCGCAGACAGCTTCCGGGTCATGTGGCCAGCATGACTAAGCCACTTCTGGCAAACCAGAGCAGCGCATGGAAACGCCATTTACCCTCCTGCCGGAGCGGTACCTATTTATCTACTTGCACTTTGACATGCTTTCAAACTGCTAGGTGGGCAGGAGCAGGGACCGAGCAACGGGAGCTCACCCCGTTGCGGGGATTCAAACCGCCGACCTTCTGATCGGCAAGCCCTAGGCTCTGTGGTTTAGACCACAGCACCACCCGCATCCCTTTTAAACATGTAGTGGCTGCCCAATATCACTGTGTGCTTTCTCACCCCTGATTATCATGGGTTGGTTGTATACAAGCAATCCAATTACATGATCATGCTTTTATCATATTCCCCACAACAGAGTGTTTTACAGAGTGTGCAAAAAGCAGAGTCCTGTTCATGGCAATCTCTGCGTATGGTTGGCTCCCTGCAAGAAGGAAATGGACCCACACATACATTTTTTCAACAGATTTCCAGAGACCACTATATGGATCATGGCTGCATATTCTAAGGTTGCTTTCCCCAGAATGAAGTTGAGAAACAGTAATAAAAGCACCACAGCTACCAAGCTGAGGAGATGGGCAAGCAAAATCAGAAAAGGATGGGAGGAGGGAGAAATCAATGCAGTTTAAGTCCTTCAAATAAAAGAGACTTCTTCCTATTCATGAAATAGAAGGGCATTCCCTTAAGAAAGAAGTCCAAAGCCAACATGAATGCCTGAGTTCTGTTCCCAAAATCCCTCATTCTCTCCTGCATATGCCTCCCATCCTTACTCCTATCTCAACTTTCCCCTTAGCTTAGCACAACACAGTTTGGGGCCTGAGGGGAAGTGGAACAATTTCTCTTCTGTTTGTGGTGTCTGAGGCCTGTTATCATTGCCAGAGTCACATGCAGCTTGTCAGCAGCTATTCTGCCTATAAAAACAGGGGTTGTGCCTGGGCTGTTGCAGAGGAGGAGGAATGTTGCTCTGGGCAGAACCAGGCTGTTGCTTTATGTCCCTTCCCTGAAGAAGCCCTGTTGTTCCTTAACACATTCACCACAGGATCAGCCTCTTTATTGGAGCTGTTGAGCACCCATATCTCCTCCACTTATAAGAGACATTTGTTGTGATGGGTGCCACATCTGTCACAATGTGACCCAAGTCACCACAGCTTGTCCCCTTCTTAAAGCACAGAGCTTGGCACAAGCTCTGTCGTCTGGGCTGGACAGTCTTACACCATCTTCTCAAGGTCTAACGAAATCACACAGCATTGTTTTCATGGCCTACCGTGTAGTGACCATCTGTGGCCACTGAGAAAGCACTGTTGTTCTGCTGACTCTTCTGAAAGATGTTGGGGATGTAGAGGTGCAGACCCTGCAGGTAGTAGGTTGACTGCATCTAAAACGCGAGACAAGAGGAATGCCATTAAAGGTATATATGCTCAGCGAGAAAGATCTCGAGTCTTTGATTGACCCCAACCCAGCTGACTGTCAAGGTCTAAGCCAGTGGTTCCCAAAGGGGGGGATTAGTGTGTGTGGGGGGGTGTTAAGAGGCAAGGGGGCAGCAGGGAAGCACTGGAAGTGTAAATGACAATCAGATTTTGAGCAGCTGATATATCTGGATCAAGCTAATCAATTTCGTTGAATTAACTAAACTAAATAGTTAATACTGGATTTTTAATAAATTTGCAAATAATTGTTACTGCTTTCAATTTTATTGTGTTATTATCTTCCTTAGTGGGGCATGCAAAGTACTAATAAAGCTTCTCCTATGGTAGAGTAAGCAGCACTGGGAGTGAGTTTATGGAACCAAAAAAGTTTGGGAACCACTGGTATAAGCTCTGTGGTGATCAAATGTCTGGACGTCATTGGCAATGCCCACCACATACAGACAACTATTCTTGTGTTATTCCTTGATGTGAAGAAATAAGGAAACAATTTCGCACCAACTTTACAAACAGATGAATCTGTTGTAAAATTCAGGAACTCTTAAATCATTGTCAGTGATAACAAGTCTCCCTGAAACTCACAAATAATGCATCTAATAAAGCCAGCCAGAGCTGTTTAAATCCCTGATCATATTAAATGCCAATAAGAAACATTTAATGTGTTCTCTCCCTGGTGGCTAGATATGCAGATCTGATTGTATTTGCATATTCGGCTGCCTCTGCTACAAAAGTGGAAATTATCACCCAAATCCTGTGCATGGTACAAAACCCCCTAACTTCTGTCCTATAAAGCAGCCAGAACCATGAAGAAATGTCTCTTGAGGCCAGAAGAGGGTTTAAGTAAGGGAAACAAAAACACAGGAGTGGGGTCACAACTGCAAAAAACAAACAAACCCCAAAACAACTTAGTTGAATTTGCAATAAACTCTTATTCATCCATTGCAAGCAAAGGATATGTTGCAGACCTGAAACACTAATAAAGTACGGAAAACAGGAACGTAGGGCCCAAGTTCTGGTCTGAGTCCCATTATGCAGCCACTTAGTTGAAGCTTTGCAGGCAGAAGGGCCAGCTTCTCCAGATATTTGAGGGGGCCCAATGCGATCTCCTGATGTCATGTGCATGGCCCTCTGAACATTGAGGGTCCCACCCCCTCAAAAAAACCACTGAGGAGCCCCGAAATGCCCTGGCCCCCAGGAGTCACCCAGAGAACCAAGGCACCAAGGCACCAAATTTTGGTGGCTATGTTTACAGGCCTGGGTCTGGTCAGTGCTTGGATGGGAAGAACACCTGGAGGAGAACATCTGGGGAGAACCCTTGTATGCCACCGTGAGTTCCGTCATAGAGCAAAGTCAGGGATGTAAATGTAGCACATGCCTACACAAACTAACAAACTTTGAAAGTCCTTATAAATAAACAGATGCACAGGGTTTTATTTGATGTGCCCTTATCCATCCATGGGTCTTCAATACACATTGGTCTCCCAGCCATCTGCAGGGCAGATGCTGCAGGAACAGTGAAATTCATTATCTGAGCACCTCAGGGATTGGTTGCCTTATAGTTGGCCAATCAGATTTAGCTACATGATGACATCACAAAGCCAACCACAGCAAGGGCACCTACTTTTACTCAGAATGAGGTACCATTTCCCCACTGTTTTGCAGACCTATCCCCAGCAATCAGTGAAAGTGTGTCCAGGTGTGTTTGATTACATAAGAGGCCATGTATTCTGTGCAATGTGTATCCTCGTCCCATTTTGGTGCAACTCTGATTTTAATTATGAATTGGTTAATCAGTTAAAAGGCATATTATTAAACGGATTCATTAAAAAGAATGCTAGGGGGAGGTAATCTGTAGCCCTCTGTTGTTGGATTCCAACTCCCATTAAGCCCACCCAGCATAGCCAACAGTCAGGGGTGATAGCAAATGGAGTCCAGCCACACCTGGAAGTTCCCTATCTCTGCTGAGATGCCTGGTGACTTGGAGAAGGAAGACCTCTCTCAACAGCTGACTTAGTGCCATAGCACCTCAGAGTGGATTAGCGAAACCGTGTAGTATGGAAACACCATGAGCTTGTATCAAAACAGACATCCTCCTAAGCAATTTTTAACATTTAGAATAATCTGTTTTATTGTTGTCGCCACGCTTGCTCCTTTTCCCTCGCAAATATCTCTTTGGGATAAATGGTTTCACATTTTCCTGGCAACCTACTCACCTACAAACAAGGATTTATGACCTTGTTGGAAAAAATGTACGGGAATAGAAACACCTCTGCTTCCATAGCTTTGCTTTTAATGTGCATTTCATTTCACTTTATAGTAACTGCCTGTCAACTTTACAGCTGTGCTGTAAAAGCCAACAGGAACCAAGGGGGAAATGAAACAGGCAGACACCCTGTTTTTTCTATAGCCCCTCCTTAGGGCACCAAGGGAAGGGGGTCACCACAGAAATTTCCCATTGCCAGATTTACCATGGACCATATGGTGCAGCTGAACAAACACAAACATTATTTACACAAATATATAAAACTAAACGTTATTTCCCATCTTTCATTTCATTTCAAAAAATAAATTTTATTTTATGGTTTTTTATTGTTCATATTTTGAATTAGATATAGAAGAGGGAACCCAAATCCTTTAAGTGCTTAGGGCCTCTAAAGGTCCAAATCTAGCCCTGCTAGGAACCTTGCAGTCTGATCACCCTATGCAAGTTTGCTTGGAACTAAGTTTGGACTTGAGCCCACATGAATGCACAGTGGGTTGCAATCCTAGTTGAATTTGCTTCCCTGCTAAGGATGGGGCAGAGCTTATGTAGGCCAAAGACCAAGCTTCATGCTTAGTGCAAAGTGACCAAATGGAGAGAGTTCCTGTACCACACTATTACTATTATGTGCTATTATTATGAAAGTATGAAGTCACACATGGTTTAAGAACATTTTGGCAATGAAAGGACATCCTTTAACCTTCCACTCCTTCTAACTTCAGCCACTAAACCAGGTATGGGGAAGCTGTAACCCTCCAAATGTTTTGGGACTCCAACTCCCATCAGCCCAAGCCAGCATGGTCAACAGTCAGGGATGCTGCGAGCTGTAGTTCAGCAACATCCAGAGGGCCACAGCTTCCCCATACCTGCACTAAACGGATCAGGGCTTCAGACCAGAATTGGGAAACAGTGCCATGCCCTACCTGGAAATAGACCATCCAGTACGGGATGAGAGTGAGCAACACAGGTAGGATCTTCATGATCACTTGGAAGTTGGCAATATTCTCATGTGACATCCCCACAGGCTGGGTCCTTGGGCCTGGAAGTGAGCCATTAGCCTCGGCTTCTGACTGGTTACTGTGTGTTCTGTAGATAAAAGGAACAGCAAAAGTGTTTCAGGGCTTTTATAACATGACCAGGGTCACACTCCAGGCTTCAAATGAGTTCTTGTGGGCTTCTTATCCCCAAATAGCAGTTTCACTTCATTTATAGGAATCAAGACTGTTATTACAGAGCCTGAAGTGACATTTCCCAGAACTCAACAACCTGTTCAACGTTGGACAAAGCACCCATCTATTTCCCACAAAGACCACAGTCCCTTTCAGCCTTGGCCCTGGGAGTGCATTCCTATGGGTTGGAAGTAGAGTGAGAATTGTTGCTTCTCCTGCCCTGCTGTAAGGGATAGGAAACTTGGCACCAGATAACATAGAGGGCCACAACTCTCATCAGCCACAGCCAGCACGGCCTATGGTCAAGGACTGTAGTTCAACAACATCTGGAGGACCACATGTTTCCCATGTTTGCTGTAAGGAGAGTTCTGTGGGTGGTGAAGCATATGCTTTGGATGAAGAAGGTTCCAGGTTCAATTCCTGACATTTTTAGGCAGAGCAAAGAAAAACCCATCCGAAACTTTGGCAAACCTGCTGCCAGTCAGTGCAAACAATATTGGGCTAGTCCATGAATGGGGAACCCTGTAGCCCTCCAGGTGTTGTTGGACTACAGCTCCCATCAGACCCTTCAGAAATGGTCTGTAGTAAGGAATAATGGGAACTCAAACACCATCTGGAGAACCATCTGGAGAACCCTTGCTCTCGAAGGACTAATGGCCTGACTCAGTATCTTATCTGGCAGATTCCAGTGCACTTGGTGAGTGAGAAGCATGCATTGCTTCACCTACTGCAACTGGAAGATACTTTCCACCCTTCTTGAGGGGTCTTTTTATATGGTCCCTTTCCACACAACACAAGTGGACCAACCAAATAATATGAGAGCTCCCAATGATTTCAGGGCTCAGCTTCACTAGTCACATTTTCACTGTGCTTTTTTCCACTAGATTATGGAAAAAAATAGAATATTAAATTAATTAAGAAGCTATTCCCTTAGGATAAGTTTATGTGGCCTTGTCTCAAAATGCAGCAGAATAAAGAGGTCAAATAGGCTGTATTACTTCAGACTGTAGCAGGGGATGCCATTTAAAAAAATTATTTTGTTTGTGTGTGTGTGTTTTTAAGAAACTCTCTGAAAGTAGAAAGCTAGCATCATAGAGAACAGACCAAACAAGAACCATTTTATCTGGTGGACCCTGTTTTTTTAATATCACCCCCTACTTGCATCCTAAAGTGGTAAAGTCCATAATTCCCTCAAGATTCTGCCATCTCATTTGCTGTATCTGTACACCTGCACTGTGTTAATGCCGTCTAGGTAAAGGGTAACTCCTTGCCGGAAGGTAATGCTTAACCCTTTCTGACTGATCTAAAGAAGTTTTGTTTTGTTTTTTAAACCAGCTGCTACACACATGCTTTTTGAGTGGTGCTCATGCCAGTCCCAAGCGCATATCCAGCACTGTTCAGAGGAAAGTTCCATAGGGTAAATGGCCTTGGCCAGCCGAAAGAGATATCCTCTGCTTTACCTGGTTTTGGTGGTCATCTTCTGGATTGCTTGGCCACAGCAGCTTTTCTGGAGGGCCAACTGGAACATGGGGTAGACTTGACTGCCAGCCGCAGGCTTTGTGACAAAGGTGGGGGCAGCCAGGAGGAAGACGATGATGGCCAGGGCCAGGCAGCCAGCAGGGATGGCATAGCCAATAAGGAAGTCCACATTCTGCTGGATGAAGGCAATCACCAGCAGAGAGATCACAGCCCCAATATTAATGCTCCAGTAGAACCAGTTGAAGAAACGTCGGGTGGCATCCCGGCCACGGTCCGTCACCTTCAAATTTTTAAAAGCACAGGGGAGTGAGACCATGTTCTGACAGACAAGTTGCTTGTGTGACTTATCCCTGTAAGAATTGTCTCCATGTGACCAACAAGGGATATATTTAAAACCTGAAAGACATTGGGTCCTTTCCATCCAAGTATAAGTGGACTAGGACTAGTAAACATTTACAGGGGTTGATAACTGTTGTGGTCTTATTTGCAAGGCTGATGTGCACACATGGAAAACTCTTTTGTGGGATACCACAAAAGATATTTGAATGAGGTGCAAACCAAGGGGGCCCTGAGGTCGATTTTGACAGAGGCAGCTGTATCCTGACACACCAAACCCTGGTGAGGAGAAGACTTATCCACTGCAAGGGAGGCAAGGACTCTTCTTCTTGGCTTGTGAACAATTATGGGGAAGTGGGTGGGGTAGGACAGCTTTGATGAAGATGCACAAAAACTGGATGGTGGGTGGGAGTTTGAGGAGGAGAGCACTATATCGTCTCTTTAGCATCTCCCTATACCACATTTTGAGGGTGCTGGCTTTGGAGCTACCAAGTAACTGTGAAGACGCAATCTAAAAACTAGAGGTGATGAAAGGTTAACCTCGAATGTTCTGGACAAGGTGGGACAATCAGTACTGCAGGAGCTACACTGAACCTCTCCTGCATTATTTTTTTTTTGGGGGGGGGGGGCAAAGCCATTCTACTGGTCTGTCTACCAAGCCAGATTTATTCAGAAAATAAATTTCTTACATGGTTTCTATTTTTCAAACTCCTTTTGAAGCTTGGCCCTTTTGTTTTCACGAAGGAAAGAGCTATCAAAGGCTACCAGCCATTATGCCATACGCTCCAACATTTCTCCGATGAAAATAGGGATGTCCCATTCCATGATAATTTTATTATTTATACCCCACACATCTTACTGGGTTGCTCCAGCCGCTCTGGGCAGCTCCCAACATATATAAAAACACAATAAAACATTAACATTAAAAGAAACCTTCTCTATACAGGATTGCCAATCTGGGATCAAATCAGAATCCAGGACAGCTTCTCTAAATCAGGGACGTCCCTGGAAAATAGAGACACTTGGAGGGTTTGTGATGGCAATGCTCTGACTCTGCAGGACAGGACTGTTGTGTTCCAGTCTTGCTTGTTGGTTGGCTACTGTGAGAACAGAATGCTAGACTAAAATGGGTCAATGGCCTAATCCAGCAAGCTCTTTTTGTGTTTTGTTGGGGAATTTCAGCTGTATTCTGGAGGATATTTACCAAAATGGCCTCCTGAATTTTGTTATCCATTAAATGTTGGCACAGCCGTGGATCTAGCTTTAATAAGAACACAGCAAGCTGGCCGATACCAAGTAAGGCCACTTGTCCATCTAGCTCAGTATTGTCTCTACACCAGTTGGCAATGCCTCTCTAGCATTAAAGGTCTTTCCCAGTCCTACCAGATGCCAAGGATTGAACTTGTGACCGTCTGCATGCAGAGCAGATGCTCTGCCACTGAGCTACACCCTTCTATCATTTAAGATTTTATTAAACAATAAAATAGTGTTGCTTAATATAGTTGAAGGAAGCAATGGGCTTGGCCCCTACTCCTTCCAGTCCTCTCTTAGCCCACTGCTTCCTTCACCCACCAATATCCAAAGCTGGGAAGCAGGTCATAAAACAAATAAATAAACCCACCAATAATATTTGGTAATATTGCCCCCATCCCCCAATTTTGCAACCCACAAATAGCATGGAGAACTTGGGGAGAATAATCCGGTTTAGCTCTAGTTCTGCCACAAGCAGACAAGTAGCTCCATTCTAGGACCAGGATAAGGGAAATTCAATTCGCTCTCAAGGGGGAAGGAGAAACTGCTCTTCCTCGTTCTTTGTAAGGAGCTCAGTCAGGAAGTTGCCTAATCGCCTACAAATTTGAAAGACCCCTGGCTGCAGATGCTTTTACACATGTTTGTTTGGTTTTAATGGTGTTCTGGGTAGAAACTGAGCATGGCAGAAGTACTGACCCTATTGGTACAGACATCAGAAACCATTCTCATGCTAAAGCCCTAAATCTGGGCCCCCAAATACCTGAAAGAACGCCTCTTTCCCTCAGAGGTTTTTTTTAGGGGGGGAGGGGGTTGGAGACCCAGGAGAAGGAATTCCCTTATCATGGAGGAGGCCTCTTCATTACACAACTTTTGCTGAATCCTGAATTTGGATTTTCTGCCTTTTCACAGCTTAGATGTTTATTTTGAAGACCTGCTATATTTCTGTGATTGCAAGTTGTTTCAAGTTGTTTTTAACATTGTGTTTTAATTGTTATAACCCACCCTGGGATCTTAGGGTGAAGGGTGGATTGTTGTTAGTATTATTGATGATAATAATAACAATAATTCTACTTTTAAAAAATGAAAACGCTTTTATTGTTTTTTTCCAGAAAATATCACATAGAAAGATAAAAGCTACATTTAATTGAAAAACTACTGAAGAAGAAGAAAAGCCAGCATACTGAAAAAGATGCTTTAGTCAGGGCCCCTACTTTAGAAGTCCCTCCCCAGAGACGTTTGTTTTACACTGAGCCTGTTATCTTTTCAGCCGCTGGTAAAAACTTTGTCAATTTCTGGAGGCCTTTTCTATTTTTGATTTAATTCATTTAGGTTTATGTTGCGTTTTCTTATACTGTATTGCTATTGCTGAAAATCTGTACTGAAAAGCAGGATATCATGTAATATGCAAAAATAAACTAAAATAATGCATTCTGCTTTGAACAAGAGTCAGGAGACAATGAGCCAAAGGCTGCATATATACTTTGCCTTTAAAGCACATCCAAAATACATGATTTCCCTCAAAGAATTCTGGGTTCTCTGGTTTCCCCCTCACAGATTTACAATTCCCAGCTACCTTTAATAAATCAAAGTGCCCAGAATTCTTTAAAAGGAAAAAACCCAAACCATTTCGAATGTATTTCAGAGGTATTGTGTTTACTCAAACAACGTATATTAAAGACAGAAGGAGCCCATGAAACAAGGAGCAAAGTGCACCGGTATCCTTCTTGTTTAAATAGGAAGGGTAGATGTGAGCTCAGATCTCTGCTTACCTGGTCAGCGCCAAATGGTGTGAGGTTGGCTTTGACAGAGCTGATGCTCAGGGCCAGGACCAGTAGACCACTGTACATAACAGGGGCACAATATTGACTTGGCAATTGCTGGTTGCAGTCCGTACTACCATTTTTGCAGGCGGGTTGTACTGGGTAAGTTGGCATCTCCCCGCACAGCCAGAGCCGACTATCTTGCGAGGCCACAGCTGGCAGGAGGCAGGCTGACAGCAAGTAGAGCAGGAAGCTGAATGCGATGGTCCAGTAGCGGCCCAGGTAAGCATCTGCAAGCCAGCCCCCGATGGGCGAAAACAGGTAGGAAGCCCCCAAGAAGAGCAACGCTGCACGCGAAGACTGGGCGCCGCCCCAGTTGAAGTTGCTGCTATTGAGGTACAGGACGAGGTTGGAGACGATGCCAAAAAAAGCGGTTCGCTCCAGAATCTCCACCAGCAGCACAGCAGCACAGGCAGTCTTCCTGCCCTCAAAGGGAGATGTGGCAGGCCTGTCAGGGGCCTCCTCCTGCCTTATGAGGGGCTTCCGCTCCTCTCGGGCCCCCAGCGAGGCCATGCAAGCCCTGCCTTGGGATCCGAGTTCTTTATCAGCCTGGCTACCTGCCTATTCTCTCGGCCTCTCCCTTTCTTGCCCGTGTCTTTTCCTCCGAGTCTTTCTTCCCAGGGATCCTCTTTCTACTCCAGAGCCTCTCAGTGCTCCTTGCACTTCCTCATTTCTCTGCTCAAATACAGATGTCATATGACAGCTCTTTTCTCTGAAAGGAAACTTTCATTTTCTGCGAGGCAGAGCTGGTTCCCTTTTCCCATGAGTCACAATCATATTTTCTTCCCTCCCACTTTACAATCTTTCATCCCTTCTCACAGCGGTTTTTGAAACAACAACAGCTCTTTAATCCATTTATCTGACTTTAAAAACAAAGCAAAACTGCTCTTTGGCTCCCTCAGCCACCAAAAGTTTAGCCTTTTTCTATGAGGCTCTCACAACTAGATGAGACGAAGGAGAATGGGCAACTACAACAGTACCTCCCTCCCCGCCCCGGCCAACACACACATGAGGGCATTTTGCTCAAGGCTTTCCCAAACCCAGGGAATCCCCAGGGGGAACCAACAATAAGCAGCTCCCTCCAGATCTCCATATTTGTCTCTCCTTGTGTCCCAGGAATGCAGGGCCTTTTTCAGTCTACAGGCAGAATTCGTTTTTGAGCAAACCTCCGGGAGCCAGTGATGGGAAGGGCCAGAGACAGACAAAGTGAGCAGAGCAATTAATGCAAATGTGTGCCTTTGTACAGCAGGCTAGTTTCTACACACACACAGTAGTGGCTGACAAGTGGAGCTGCATGCCTTTCTTGACTTCCCAACGCCACATGTTGCTGCTGGTTACCAAGAAGGTAAAGGGAGCCTGGCACGGTGCGGTGCAGCAGCAGAGCCAATCCGATGCACACTGCACCGTGCGGAGATCCCCACTGACTTCCCCCTTCACCTCTTGGTAACCTGCAGCAATGCATGGCATAGGGAAGTCAGGAGAGCAAGGCACCCATGCAGCCCTGACGGATGCTACTGTACACACTCACCTGCCCCTCTCTGCTCTCCATCCAGACAAGCAAGAGTCATTATCATACCTCAAGGAGACATTTGCAATCAGGCAGAAAACCTCAAGGGGTGTGTAGCTGGAGAGAGGGGTTTGGAAGTGTCCTGAGGGCTCAGTGTTACCTATGGTGATGCACATCTGCTTTAGCTCATGGCAGGCCAAAGAGAGGTGGTCTGCCTCAATAACAAGGCCTAGAAATGATTATGTTCTTCATTCCTTCCCCTCTGTTGATGAGTCAGCAAAACACCCTTATTGCAGCACTCTGGACAAGAGCTCTCTCAGTGGGACATCCCTCATTGGGACATCAATCCATTAAGCTTCCTCATAGCTGCATGATGGAAATCAACAGAGTGGGACAATGCTCACTTTCACCCCTAACCTGTGAACGCAAGTGACCCCAAAGGAAAGAAAGAGAGGAATTATTGGTCCCATATACACCAGCAATGTGTATTAATGTTCTTGAAAGATGGACTTTTAGGGAATCTAAAAACTTGTATGTCGGGGAAAGGGTTATTCACCACTGGCCTGCAGAAGAGGCACGGAATTAACAAGTGAGGCAGGTGTGGTTTGTACCAATTGGAAGAGGGTAGATTACTGTTCTGTCCAGCACTGCACAAGCATTGGATTAGGGAGGTAGCCAAGAGACACTTCTAGGCTGGCATTTTACTTCAAGAGCCTGTGGTATAAAGAATTGTGTTCCTTCCCATTTATTTTTTAAGTTAAAAAAATTCTTCCTCTCATTCTGAAATCTGCTTCTTTCTCTGCCCATTGGACTGTCCCAAACACTTTACAAAAACCTCCAAATGCAACTGTTTTAATATTTGCATTCCTTCAAGTCATATTTGGAAACTGACGCCAAAAACAAAACAAGGTTTAGGGCCCTCACAGACGTTTGTTTGTACAGTTAAGTGCACAGTTCCTATAGAGCTCTTAAAGAGCTCTTTCCTCTTGCACAACAGCATAACTACAGTATTTTTTTAAGTGAACGAGCAAAGTCCAGTCCAATAAAGGAGTTGTATGCAGAGTGGTTGGGAGGAACCAGCTGACCTGGACAAAGTTGTTCAGATCCCAGGGACCTTTCCTGGGCAATTTAAGCCCCTCTGAAATTTGTGCTGAACTTCATTTCAATTTCTATACTGCCCCTAACCCCATATCCTCCCAGCAGACTCAGAGCACCTTCTATCAATGTTAAGCCAAAATAGCATTTTGAAGAAGCAGTTTGATTCAGATTGCTATGCTAGTCACTGAGAAAAGGCTGCAGCCATAAGCACACATCCCAAGCAGAACCATATTGGAGAAACCTAGACAGATGCTTGCCTTTAAAAATAAAGAAGGGAAAAAAGAATATATGTTGCTTAGGAGGTGAATTGTACCTTCCCCTTCCCCATTCACATGGTGATTTCACATCTCTAGGATAGATGGAACATAAGATGTTCACATGCAAAAAGTGCAATACCCCCAGCAGTTCGGAGAGTCAATTGCAATTTCATGTGTAGCACACAGAGAAAGAGAATAAATGAATAGTTTTAGGAGCTGTCCATCTTGAAGCAGGCATCATTTAACCCAGGAATTAAATTCCTCAACTCCTGCTGACAAAATGACAGATCTACCAAGCTAAGCATAATTCCTATGGAAATTATTGTGGTTAAATTAGTAAAGTGCATGTTCAAACACAAATTTTCTTCAGTAGCTGATGGACAAAACACTATATGTTCCAATTAAAGTAGCTGAAAGAGGTGTATGGATTAAATGCTAAAAGCAATGAACATTTGGAGCTGGAAATTCCTCTCTGAAAAGCAATACTAAAGTAGCCCTACAAGATAAACTGTCTTTAAAGTGGATAATGTGGCTGGACAATTGGAATCACCACAGGTTTTAACTGACTAATCCTCATGTGTCAATTAAGAGTCCTCTGTGTATTGTTTCAATTGTCTGGTCGTGTTATCTGCTTAGTATGTGGTCTGCTGCGCTTCAAAACAATCTTCTCTCATTCCTTAGTGTGTTAGGGCAAAATACTTGCACAAGTGCCATGGGAGAGCCTCTCCTACTCTTCATGATGCTGAAGGGAGGAGGTTGCTCCTCTCCTCCTTCAGAGCAGTAGAAAATCCAACGCTGAAGGAAGCAAAGGGAGATCCACATCACAGCTGCTGCTGCTGCCATTTATTACAACAATTGCAAATGAAAAGTAGTCAAAACAGATTAGTCAAAAGTAGTCAAATTACAGGAATAGGGTGGGCCCTGGAAGCGCACATCTGAGGGGTCAAAGGCCCGGTTAAAGGGTTCTGTCTTCAGCTTTTGCCAAAAGCTGTATAGTGAAGAAACCAGACACACAGAGATTCCCCATATGTCCTTCTTTGTGAAGGTCAGATGTCAAACAGAGCAGGACTATTGTGCCATTTATTTATTTATTTATTTATTTATTTATTTATTTATTTATACCCCGCCCATCTGCCTGGGCTTCCCCAGCCACTCTGGGCGGCTTCCAACAAAATATTAAAAAACAGTAATGCATCAAACATTAAAAGCTTCCCTAAACAAGGCTGCATTCAGATGTCTTCTAATAGTTGTCTAGCAGATTTTAATGGGTACCTCTTTGCCTGTCCTAATACATCAGTGGTGGGAGACGTTGCACCTGGTAAAATTTATCTTTCTATAGCACAGAAGGCCTTCTCTGTGTCAGTGGCAATGGACCTGAGGCATGGCTGGGAGGTCGCATGAGGCCTTCAGGAGCCTGTGGGCCCCCTCTTGCTCTGCAGACTGGGAATCACTACTTCTTATCTATTCATACTGATAAGAATATACAGATTTGCCACACACAGAAGCTCTCAGGGCAGCTCACAAAATGTTATCACAATGAAAATCACATTCAAGTCTGTTGTCAGTAGGGTTAGGGAGAAATTTGATTCAGTTTACAGGTGATTCTATCTAATTCACGCTTTCTGAAGCAATATGCAGACCAAATTAGAGCCATCTTTTGAAATGGCCACTTCTCCGAATTTTGCAACAACATTTTTCAGCCGACAAATGTGTACAAAAATGCAAATATTGGGAAGAAGCATGAATAAAATGCATACGAAACATACAAAAATGCACTGTAAAAGAAATTGCTTTGCAAAAATGTCCATGATAGGCAAAATTAGGTTCAAAACCTGTATATTAGGAAAAATTCACACTAAAATGTTGGTGAATTTTCATTGGGACTTAAAAAAAAAAAAGCAAACAGATCTAGAAATCCAGAGAACTGAACTTATGGTCAGAAAAATGAACAAATGAATGAAACTTTGTCTATTGAAAAATAAGTAACTGAGAGAAACCGAAATTGACAGATTTGTCCACCCCAATAACAAAATTAACATGATTTCTATAGGGTGTAAGGATTATACTGGTGGCATTTCTTGTTCATATCCATTGTTTTCCTTGATGGTTGGCCTCTGCCAACTAGGCATCAGAGCTACTGCTGACATTTCTCCTCAGGAGAGTGGGACTGAGCAGCTGGATCTCACTCAGTGAAGGCAAGTCTTTCCATGTTGGTAGTTGCCAGGCAACAGATCCCACTGATACCTTCTGAGTCAATTGGTTCTCACTCAGCCCATAATGAAGCCCATCTTCCCTTGCTGGATCCCTCTTCTGTGGTGTGTGTGTGTGTGTGTGTGTGTGTGTGTGTGTGTGTGAGAGAGAGAGAGAGAGAGAGAGAGAGAGAGAGAGAGAGAAGGCTACTCAGCAAGCCCATAAAAAATATGTGATGGCAGAGAGAGACCAAGCAATCCTATAATTCTACAAATGCTACTCACCTCTGACTCCACCCGCAGTTTGCCTCTGGCCCTACATACTTCTTGTATGTGGCCCCCAACAGATTACCCTGTGAGAATGCAGCCCTTGAAATAAAAAGGGTTCCCTACCCTGGGCTTATGTAATTCAGACAAGCTTTCTTATATATACCACTATGACATGTCTCATACATTCTTTTGTACACTACTTGACCTCAAAAGGTAGCTTATTAATACTGTGAATAAATGAAAATAGAAACTAGTACAGTAGCTGTCTCATATATGTCAGTAATCCTATCCTCTTCCCTTCTGAAGACTGTACATATCCCATTGCTAAAACATATTACCCCCATCATTCTCAGTCTCTCTCTCTCTCTTTTTGCCTCACTTCTGGACGGCTTTCCTCAGAGAGGATGGCCTGGCTGGTGCCTCATTCTCACACCTTCCTTTTGCCAGTCAGAGAGCTTTCTTCCATTTCCCCCAGCATTCTTAAATGCCAGCTGAGTGGGTCTTCTGCTGGTTACGCTCACTTATTTTTATCTTCCCCTGCTGTTTCCATTTTGCTCTTTTAGGCTGCAATTCTATAATCATCTTCCTTGGAAGTTAGTTCCATCGACCTCAGCAGGGTGCACTTCTGAGTAGACATCCATAGGGTTGTACTGCCAATTACATTGTGCTGGTGTTTTCGTTTCATTGCTCTGATTGCTTTTATGGTTGTTAACCACCCTGGAAGCTGTGCTAATAGGGCAGAGAATCAGAGTTCCCGCCCCCATGAAAACATAAAGAAAACACATTTTGAAATACACGTGACCTTCAAAAGACACATTCCCGAGGCTGCCTCTCCTTTTTCCATTTCAGGGTGTCTTTTAGGGTTGCTCAGGGTGTCCCACTCCACAAATTCTAAAATTTCCACAATTTCAGCATTTAACATGTACCAAGAAGATCCTCTTTCCAAGTAACAAGGCACTGTGAGAGGCAAAGTTGGCAGGTTCCTCTACAAATCCCATATACACTTGTTACCTGTAGACATAACGAGAAAAATAGGTACCGACCAGCTGAGTTAACTATTTTCTAAAAAAATATATTAAAAAATCCTTTCTGTAACAAGGCAAAAGACATTTAACTAAATGAAATTTAATGAGGCATTTGTAAAGACAGTCATTGCTAGGGGCTGTTAAGTGGCAAATTGAAAGATGTATAAATCAACTCAGCCATTAACTACTGTGCCTCCACAATAATCGGCTCTGGGTGGTGAGTAATTAACAAATAATCAAGAGTGACATTTCCTTTTGGGCGTCATGGGGAGGGAGGAATGCTGATGTGAATGAAGCTGCAGGGGGTGCAAGGCAGCTGCGAGGTTATAGCTGTGGTGGACGTTCTGGAGGGACTAGTCTCCAGGTGCAATAGGCAGAGCTTCTCTTTGGGTCATCATGTAGCTTGCAGTGGGAGTCATTCATGGCTATTGCTGTCACATGTCTTCTCTCTACCCCAATGCCAGCCTTGCTATTAAAACATTACACTAAGGGTGAGCAACCTGTGTGACCCCCAATCTTTATGGATGACAGCTCTCATCATCCCTGACCACTGACTGTGCTATCTGGAGCTGATAGCAGTTGTAGTTCATCAACATCTGTAGGGCTACAGATCCACCATGTCTGCCTTGAACATACCGGAGGAACAATCACGGTGCTGCTAGGTGGAAAGATTTATCCTCCACCTCCTGCCTTTATTCCAGATTTGCCTGTCTAATCTAGATTATACATCTAGAGAGGGAAGGGCAGAATGAAAGCCACAGTACCAAAGGTCTGCAGAACAATGTTTTTTCTGAGCGCAGAATTCTCATCTTTTGTTTCTGTCTGTGAAGACAGGCTTGAAAGTGCCTGTAGAAATCTACCATCTGTTTCTCCAGCCTATGGATTATTTGGGTTGCCCTTTTCTGCCTGGCAGTCGTATCCTGCACTAATTTAACAAGCAAATAAAGAGGAAGAGGGGAACATCTGATATGGAAATCTCATTCCAAATTAAAAAATGGCAGTGGTTCTTCTCCTCTGTGGCTGAGTTACAACCAAGCAGCTTGATACCCGCAACAGATTGTGTTTGTGTATGACTGGGGCCATGTGTCTCCTGGCGCAAAATCCACTCTCTTGCACTGGCTCAAGCATATGGCTTGCACATTCCCGCCCCCCGCCCCCATGTATTTCCATTTGGATAGTACAATGGAACTGCAAGAAGCAGAAGCACATCCACTTGCCAGCACTTCTCGCAAGATTTGGAAGCCACACTGTCTGCTTCCTTACAGTGACAAGTGATTCTCAGATGGTCTTCTCAAATTAAGTTCCATTGGTTAAGGGAAACGACCATTACTTTATTTTGACTTTGGGGGACTTCCTCACAGCAGTGGACTTGGCGCTGCTAATGCATGCATGTTTTGCACAGTGTCCACACAACATCCTCATCAAAATGTGAGAAGTCTACCATATCTGCAGGAAATCAATAAGGGACAAAAAGGAAAAAAGGCAGAAATGGTAAATACGGACTGCGTGTGAGAGACAGACAGGCAGAGAGAGCATTCTGATGAGTACAAGGTTGTGTGGACACTGCACAGAAGTTCACAATAAACAACAGTGTGGCAGCCTCCTCCTAGATCATGTCCAAAGTAAGGTCAAGATATTGATTTGCTGTGGGTTGATATGTCTCCGATATCATGCCAATCCTGCAGCCCCATGCACCAATGCATTTCTGTAGTGCTGACTGCTCTCCATTAGAGGGCAGCAGTCAAACTTCATGGGCCTTGCATGTGGTGGTTTTCTTTGTGCAGAGGACTTAGGGCAGAAGTAACTTTAAAAGTGTGGGGTGAGGTGAGATACTTTTGCCTGTCTGTGGTTCCTTCTAATTTATCTGGGTAAGAGCACCAGATTAAAGGCCACAGGATGTGCTGTCCATTCAAATGGAAATGTTACTACAGGTAACAAATGGTTTGATGCAGTGCTTTTTTTTCTTAAAAAATGTTTAGGGGTACTCTCAATTTGACTCAAGAAAATCACCATTTTATAGTTCAAATCAGGAAAAAGAAATACAGTAAATGGACAAAAGTACAAAGATTCACAAAATGTTTAGGGGTATGCGTAATCCTGCATTCCCCCCAGAAAAAAAACACTGGTTTGATGAGAGAGGCTTGTGGTTAGGGATAGATGAATCTGTCAATTTCAGTCCCCTAAGTTTCTCATTTTTCCAATCTTAAAAAATCACTTCTCCACATTTCCACAAGAATTTGTGATTTTAAAAAATCTCATGAAAATCTGTCAGCATTTTAGTGTGAATTTCTCCTAATTAAATATATTTTTGTATCCATTTTTGCCTAACGTAAATATTTTTGCAAGTAATTTGCTCTAATATAATATATTTTATGTTATTTTCACTAATACATGCATTTCTGTGGACACTTTACCTTAAATTACAAATGGCTGATTTCAGAATTCAAACTCCAATCACAAAATTAGAAAATTGCCACTTGGCCCTGCCTGGCTTAGACAGCAGCCATAAAAATGATGTGGTTTCCAATATTACTTTTTCTTTTTCAAACCATTCTCCTGTGAATACACAATAAATACCTCAATAAATGGTAAAAAGCAGCTGTGACTTCAAAAGGCAGTTTGGTTTGCTCCAACCGTTAAAAATATCTGGCCTTGCCAACCCTTCAGTGATAGCACAACGGCTCTCATTTTAAAAATATTTTGTTAATGATCCAGGGCGATCTGCAGATCTCATGGTTAGATTTTTGGACCTTCCATTTCTTCCATGACCCGTTACTGAACACCCTTTATTTCAGAACTCAGATAGATAAATTTTCAGGAAATGGGAAAGTGGTGATTTAAACGAGGCCAGCACTTCTGAAGGGTGATGTGATTCAAACCAAATTAAAAGATGTTCCATTTCATCGGATACATATCCATAAGTCTATCAATCAATCTCTTCATTATGGTCAGTGACCAATATTCATACATATCTATCATACTTTCTACTTAATAACTCACCCTGAGATCAAAAGCCATGCTACTAGATCTTCTTTTGAATTCAAAAGAAGCTTTACAAAATGCTTGCTCAGACTCCTACAGGTTTTAATTATGGATTGAAAAAGTTTTGGGAAGGTGGTACAGGGATGCCTATATCTGATGAGGAATGGCAGGCAATCTGGGTTGCTCTGCTTCTTTGGTCAGATTCAGCTAGGGTCAAGGAAAGCACTATTAAACCTACCCATCCTTGGCACTTCTATCTACAGCGGCTTAGCAGGATATTGAGTAGCGGATATAACAGCAGCTGGAGAGAATGCAGGTCCACCAGCTTTTTTAAATTACATGCAGTGGTCTTGCTCCAAAGTTGCTTTACTTGGGTGAAGTTTTTCAGGAAATGGAACATATAGCTAAACAAAAACTTTCACCTGACACCAGGCTTCCTCTCCTTTCTGTTTTTTATGCCAAGGTTGAAATATTGCTTCGTAAAGACTTAGTTATATATCCCATCATAGCAGCTAGACTGATGATTGCCAAGTACAGGAGAACCCTGGCTGGAAACTTGTTATGGGATTGGACTATCCAAACTTGGATCTTGGCATTAATGGAAAAGTTGACCCACAAGCTGCGTATACAAATAAATCTGATACACATCTGTAATTCTATATCATTTGGTCCAGTTTTATTATATATGCTACAACGAAAGAACATGCTTTCTGCCTGCCTGGCACACAGGGACATATGTGGGAAAGCACTTTGGGATGATTTGTATATCGCTAGCTGGTTTGACCAGGGAGCAGGAAGGTGGTGATTGGGGATTTGTTTCTTGCTCTGTATTTAAAAAAATCAATATCTTAATTTTGAAAGGAAGAAAAACCAAAACACTATTCTTTCATATGACAGGCATCTAGAGGGAGGAGGAACATGAAGGTCCTGGAGCCAAAATAACAAGACAACTCCAGTAGCATCTACTTATGAGACAAAGAATGATGTGTATAACTACCAGGACCTTGGTTCTTTGTGTGTGTCCTCTGGCCATGATGATGGGCATCCTAATGCTGGTGGCCTGTGGTATCTTACACGCCAGTATTATTTCACATGGGTTTCATATTGCTTTCCTGCCCCTTCCCCACCCCCAGTACCATTTTCTCACATTGCTGCACTTTTCAGTCTGCTTGAGTTGCCACCAGGACTAAGAGTGTACTGACAGTTTCCTGACGATTGAAACCACAAGCAAACGAAATAAACTACTGTATGGAAACTAATCACAACGTCAGGAGGAGAATGAAATGAAGAGCATGCTGGGCCTTTTCCTCTCCCCCGCTCTGAAGATCATTGCTGTTCAGTGCACGCTCATGCATGATGGACCTGATGGATGTGCTGCTAATGACCCTTTCCTTAATGGTGATCAGAAAAGGTACCTCTCTCGATTTCTCGCTTGGTTCTGTATTTTCATATCTGTCCATGCTGGCTCTCTCTGGCTCTGTTCAGCTTTCTCTGAAAGTCCTTTAGATGTGATGACAGCTCAGTGCATCTCTCCCTCTGCCGTCCTTTCATTTGGACCGGTTTTCTGTGGTAGATGAATACTCATCTGGTGCTGCCTTCTTTGAGGCCAATACCAGTTTGCAGCACCTGAGGCTTTCAGGTGCCCACGTATCTGTTTTCTTTGTTCTGCTCTCAAGTCAAGAAGAGACCATTCATTTGTGATCCCACTTTCTGCTGGCGAAAAGCAGTGAGGGGGGGATTTTGGTTAATACCCATACCCAAAAGGATGGGAAAAGAAAATAATTTTCACCCTCATTACTCACATCTCTAAAATGGACATCAAATGACAATGAATGTCAGCATCTTTGAGATGTGAAGTTGACATATCAGACCAAGTGGCCTACAGATGACAGGTCTCCTGTCCTGGTCCTGGACCAACAGCCGTGTCCTCATTATTCAGAAACCAATCTGGCATTTTATGTCCACTTGTTCTCACTATTTTTCCAAATATGGGGAAACATTGGGGGGGCGGCGGTTATGCCTGCTGTAATTTGAAAAGGCGACACCTTTCCATTTATTCCCAAGATGTGCATCTGAACTCAGAAGCCCACTTTCAGCTTAGTAGAAACAGATGGATACTAGAATCTGTCTTAAATTCCTCCTTCTCTCAGCATAGGAGCTGTTTGCCATTTTTTGAAAATTTAGCTCATGAATTTAGCTTTATGTCTCCAATTATCACTGCCTGAATCACGAAGGAGGGAATTGACTAGAGATTTCTTACGAATTTAAGAGCCCTGCTGGGTTAAGAATCCACCTAGTCTAGCACCTTGTACCAAGGGTGGCTGGCCACAACATGACCACTTCTCTTCTCACCCCAAACATTATATCATGTATAAACAAGTAGTTGTGGATTCCCAAGCCAATACAGACCCTTGAGGAACACCACTGCTTACTTCCCTCCGTTGTAAGGCCTGTTATTTTAGTCCTACTCTTTGCTGCCTTTTTTCAGCCTGTTACCAATATATAAGGTGATCTAAATTCTTGCCCCATAATTGCTAAATTTCCTAGTCTACATTGCTTAATAACTACTATCCAGCTTTGCATGTAAAGTGAACCCACTATGAAGATTAAAGGGCAAAAGCCTATTGGAAAAAGCGGGGCAGGAAAGGACATAAAAGTAGTCCCAGGAGAACACTGTGCTGTTCAAATAAAAAATAAAAAAATCATATATGCATATTACTAGCCTGGTTAAACCAGATGTGACAAAGCTGTGGTCCTCCAGACATTCTTGGACTTCAACTCCCATGAGCGCCAGCCAACGTGGCCAATGGTTAGATGTTGTAGTAGTCCAGTAACATCTGGAAGGCCACACCATCCCCACTCCTGGCTTAGACCATCATATTAACAGAATTAAGTACTGCATCACTTTAATACCATTTATATAAATAACACAGGAGGCAACAGTGGGCAGGGCCTTCTCTTTGATTGTACCCTGTTTATAGAATAAATTCCTCAGTGACACTCATGCAAGCCAATCTTGTAGTCCTTTAATTCTTATTCTCCTGAGCCTTTGGTGGCTGATGCAGAACCAGCCCTAACATTAGGTGGGGTGAAGTAGTTGTCTCAGGCTGCTGATTTTGAGTGTCATGAAAAGGTTATTATTGTTATTTTTGACCGTCAGAGGAAAAGCCTATGAGATTTTCTGCCTGCATTGTTTGAAATAAAGTGCCCAAATTACTCAGCCAATTTTGGGCACTCTGCACCTTAAAAGTGGGGAGAGCGATATTGCGCCATTAGTTATTCTGCCTCAGGGAGCAAAATGTCTTGGACTGTTGCTGGACTTAGTGCTAGCACTGTACTTATTGCTAGCACTGTTCTTTTAACTGTTTTATTGGATTTTTGGTTTTGATGTTGTGTTGTATTGATTGTTTGTTTTTAGCTTACTGTTAGCCTCCTTGGACTCTATTGATGGATGCCTGTATGGGGGGAAGTGGGGAGACAGTAATGATTTGAAACAGCACTAGCCATTGTGAACACCCAACCAGGGCATAGTCATTATTACAGATTCATTCATCCAGAGTAGAAGGAAAATTTTGATCACACTGCTGCTTGGCTTTTAGAGCTCTTTTTCATGTTGGTTGTTTATGAAGCATTCATTCTGGTTTATTTGTAGGGAGCTTATACAACATTGCCTCAAGCAATTGTTATCCTCCACTTTCTGTGGCATTTTCACACCACTTTCCTCATTGCAGAAAAATCCAGTTGCGGGTTGGGGTGGGCGGGTGGGGAGTTTGTTGAGCAAAAGTACCAAACCAACTTTGATTGCACAACCTGAAGTTGTTGGTATGTGAGTAAATCCCACCTGAAAATAACAGCAGTCTGGGAGCACCCAAAATTATGGAGATTTAGTTGGAATTCTATTCATTGAGCTTATGATTAAGACTTTTTTTTTAAGTACTCCCCAGCCACCAACTAATGCAGAACTCCCATTTTACAGTGACTGAAAATCTGGTCTTGACTGATTTTTTAAATGCAGGCCTGAACAACTTATGACCCATCAAGTCAACTGCAGTGCAACAGTCATGTATTTTGTCCTGCCAGACACTTGACAGTGTCTGTTGTTCAGGCAAGCAGCAGAACCCAAAACACCTATACTGTCCCTAGTGGGCTTCCATACATGACTGAAGGGCTGCATTTGACATTGTTTCATGTCCAAGACACACCTTTCTCCTAATACCTGTCTCACCTGAGAGCTGATTAAGGGTGACGGCCAAACTTGGAAGCAGGTCCGGGAATTTCTAAATTGTAATAATGGCTGGGTGGATTCTCATTGGAATCTTAGAGTGCAGGGAGGGGATATTTAGCTCTTCCCACTGCAGCCATGATCTCAACAGAAATCTAATTTGGACCAATTAAATGTGTTTTCTAAGGCAAATAGCAGCATGAAAAGCAGTTTTTGTCAGGAACATGGGTGAGGAGGGAAGGATTAAATTCTCCCTATACATTGCAATCTGAATGAAATTTGGGGGGGGGGGCATGTCTATTACTACAAATTTTAAACTACTCTGATACATTTAATTTATTTATCTTGTAAAATTCTATGTACCGTTTGATTGTTTAAAAATACATTAAAGCGGTTTACAAAAAATGAAGCATTTTCTAGTGTCCTGTCTAGTTTGACCCATACAGAAACTTCTGCAGTCCAGACTAGATCCATCTTTGAAATGGTAAGTGCAACATCGTGCACAAGTCTTTGGGAATATTTCTCTGGATTGGGGCCACATAAGAGAAGGGGCAGGGAAATGAAAAATCCCTCCTGCAACATAAACTACAAGGGCATGTTGATCAATGCATTAAGAAAGTAGATCAATTTTCCAGTACATAAATGGGTTTTTTAATCTCCAGGATTGTAAATACAATTATTTCTACCAATACAAAACTCATGTTTTAATTTAATATACTTGCTTAATTTTATTGCTCACTGTCTTTTGACAACATTCCTTGCTTGAGCCTCCATCTCCATCTCCTTTTAAATGAGCATTTAAATTAACACTATAATAAAATCCATAACTGAACCTAGTTGCAGGCTTGTGTGTAGCGTGGGGGGGGGGTAGTGATGAATCCTGAATTGTTCTAAAATAAGTTCCTTGGGAAATGGTGGGCCAGATTCAATTGCAACAGGGGTAAATAATCCCAGCTTCCTTGAAATTTGTTTAAACACCCGCCAAGCCAATGATCTGACCATTGTCTTTTGTTTCTTGGAGCTCTGGCTAATTAGCTGAGGCTTATTTACTTTTTGTGTTTTGAGTTCATTCTGTTGTGCAGCTACTTTAAGCCCAGACAAACTAGACAATTAGTTAAATGTACAAATATACTTCATGTTTTAAAAATAAGCAGCAATTGCAGGGGGAGACAGCAGTCAGGATCGGGACCTCTCAGCGTGGTGAAGAAGGTGTAACACCTTCGTCTTATGCTATGATCCTGGTGAAAATCGCTAACCCAAAGCTGCTGTATGCATGGGGACATTTTTATTGCCTGGGTCTGATTCTGCTCCCTGACTTTTTATGGTTGCTGTTTGTTTGTTTGTTTGTTTGTTTGTTTGTTTGTTTTAAAAAAAACAACATGGGAGAGAATGTGCTCATACGTTTCCTATACTGACTAGTTTGGCCCTGAATAAGATGGTCAACATATGCAGAATGCACAGCAGGTCCTGCCCAATATATTTTACTGCCTGAGGCAAAGGACAAAATGGCACCCTCCCATCCCATACATAAAATCCAATTGGACTGGCAGTTTTAGCTTGCTTCATCACTGGTGATAGTACAGTGTTTTCTACACCGCACCTGGAGGTAGCAGGTTAGCAGACTCAGGGGAATGGTAAGGGCTGGAGCCATACGCCCCTCCTCTACAATTGCTACCTGAGGCAGCTGCCTCTCTCTGCCTTATGGTAGGGCTGGGCCCTGGTGTACCGTACCAGTAGCGGAATACCTGCTTTCTACTATCTCCGTTAACATTCTTGTGCAGTTATTCCTGGCAAGAAGGTTAGTCGTTTCTTCTTTGATGAAGGCCATCAAATCATTTATCGTTTTGTCCATTTATGCTAGGTGAGGCCATGGCCTGAAGCAGGTCACAGGGGAAACCCTTACTTATATAAGCTTCCTACATGGGCCTGGTCACTTTTAAATGCACTTAACATATATGTGCATTATCACATAGTAATTATATCTAAGAGTGATCAGTGGCCTAGGTGTGTGTGCCACTAGAGTACTATGAAAGACCATATGAAAAGCTCTGCTGGATCAGGCCAAAGGCCCATCAAGTCCACCATCCTGTTCTCAACGCAGCCAGCTAGATGCCTATGGGAAGCCCACAAACAGGATCTGAGTTTGCCAGCACACTCTCCACTTGTGATTCCCAGCAGCTGCCATTCAGAGGCATTGTGCCTCTGACAGTGGGGATAAGATATAGTCATCACAGCTATTTAGCCACTGGGAGCCTTCTACTCCACAAATTTGTCCAGTCCTCTTTGAAAGCTATCTAAGTTGGTGGCCATCACTACATCTTGTCAGAGTGAATTCAGTAGCTGGAGAGCACTCTTTGGAAAAAGTAGTTTGTTTTCTCTGTCCTGAGCCTTTCAAAATTCAGCATCACTGGGTTTTAGTATTACGAGGGTGAGAGAAAAACACCTCTGTAGCCAATCTTATAGTCCTCTATCATTTGTCCTAAACTAAAAAAGTTCCAAATGTTGTAAATCTCCCCTCAAAGCAGAGCTTCTGCAACCCATTGATTATTCTGGTTGCCCTTTAAAGAAACCTTTTCTGTCTCTAAAAATATCCTTTTTGAGGCGAGGCGAAGACCAGAACTGCACACAGCCTTCTACCTATGGTCTCACCATCGATGAGTGATGGCATTAGAGACGAACAGGTCAGTGCTCATGCAACGTACATGTAAATGTACCTTGTGCCTCTGGAAAGCTTATGCAGGTAGGGACTTCATGTGTGGCCTGCATCCGGCCTAAGGCATTTTGCTGCCTGACCAAAATAACAAGATGGCGCCCTCCTCCCACATTCTATGTACAGAAGTGAGCTGAACAAGCCATTGAATGTAGTTTCAACACCGATGATGAGGCAAGGTCCTCCACTGTACTTGAAGGTGGTAGGCTGCCTTATGGGGTGTGCTATGTGGCACACCTCCAAAACATACCCCCTGCCTTCTGGCACCCGTCGCCTGATGTGGTCACTTCACTTTGCTTAATGGTAAGGGCAGCCCTGATACCACTAAATGAGGTGGCAGAACCCTGAGATGGCAGAATGGGATACTCCACTACAAGTGAAGAATCATACAGGTTAATGTCAGACCCTCCAAGTATCCCTATGTTCCAAGGGCAGTCCCGGATTTACAGAAGCCATACCGGTTTCTGATATGATCCTGGAATGTCCCGCTTTTCCTTAGGGCATCCCTAGTCTCATCAGAGAAATGTTGGAGGGTATGGAGCCAAGGAGATAAGTAATTATACAACCTTTAGAAGATATCTGAAGGCAGCCCTGTATAAGGAAGTTTTTTAAAAAAATGCTTAATGTTTTATTACATTTTTATGTATGTTGCAAGCTGCCCAGAGTGGCTGGGGCAACGCAGTCAGATGGACAGGGGATTATTATTATTATTATTATTATTATTATTATTATTATTATTATTTCCCTATTTTCATTGGAGAATGTTGGAGGATATGTAATATGTCCAGAAACTCACCACAAGTAGAAAGCTAGCAAAGCAGGGCCAAGGCTAGGCTTGAAATATTCTCTGGGAGGAGTTTCTTTTCGACTTTCAATCGTTTTTTTTACATGGCAGAGCAATAGAAAAAAGGCATCCCTTCCCCGCCATCCGAACTGGCACAGTACATTTTATTCTCCTTGCCTGTGTAGTCCAGGAGCCGAGAGATTCAAATAGATCTGGAGCATTTTGAAACAGCAGACAATTGCCATCCCTGATGCTTTGTTTGTTTCAAGGTTCCTGTCTCGCATTTACCGGTTTGTTTTTGTACAGCTAAGTAAGCAGCAGTCAAGCTCTGCCAGTTTAGATCAGCCAGGGGCCTGACCTCTGGCCATATGATTCATTCTTTGGTGGATTATGGAAATCGGGCTTTTCTAAGGACGTGCAGCCAGTTCTTTTGGGATGGCAGTAAACCTTTGCTAGGAACAAGTTTCAGTCAGGGTGAACAAGATAATGGTATTTCCCTCCTCCTGGTGTGCCAGGAATCTTGCCCTCTGGCTGATCTGTAGCACATCAGTGAAAAGGGATTTGCAGATGAGCTGTAATAGGTTCCAAACGCTGTGAGTTTATCTTGATAGGAGCGGCGTGGCTGGCAGCTTCTGTGCGTGTAAGGCCATATGGGATCAGATCTTACTTTGTGGTTGCGATTTCGCTTTTGAAAATACGAGGCAGGTAAATCGGTACGATTTAACCTAAAAGAACATGATTATGTTCATATCATGGTGGAAGCAGTTTGGCTTTATTCAGTGGGATAAGTCTTCAGAAATGGGAACTGGGGTAATTAATTCAGGCCATGTGATGCTAGATGATGATAAACATTGAAGCGCTTCAGGGCTGGGGAGAATCCATACTATGCCGAGGCCATTTACTTCCTGTTCTGAAAAGATGCTGCTTTTATGTTGAAAGAAAGCTGATAGGCTACAGCAGAGAGACAGTCAGGTTAGAATGAAAGAGTGAGAGACTAAAATGGCACAAGCCCCGCAGGGCACAGCCTTCCAGGGGAGGGGGTGGGGAGAGAGACAAAAATGTTTAGCCTAAAATAACCCAGTTGTAACAATGAGTTCTCTTAGGCTGTAGGAAAGCAGGGATGGTGCCCTGTTGCTTGGACTTAAGTGGCTTATACAGAATAATACCCGAGTGTGCAGCGGACGGGCAGACACAGTGACCTGATTTCTGGAGCCAAGCCCTCCTTTTGGTGCAAACAATTGCAGCCTGGAAAAACTGAAGCAGCTGCCTGGAAGGTTGTCTGTCGGCCAATGTGCATGGTCACAATATATCAGAGGCTGTTTTTATTGCCAGGTGCTTTGAGTTCTTCAGTTTAATATGGTTCACTCTCATTTTTCAAGTACCTTTATGTTTGGATTCCTGACCTTAGACTTTGGATCCATCAGACCTTTGGTTTCTGACCTTTCCCCTGTTCTTGGCAGAGAAGGCTTCAAGTGTCATCATTCTTAAGCAGACCAAAAGCTCCTTGAGTAGACATCCTGATTGTCCTTGATTTGACTGTTTCAGAACTGACTACTTGTTTTATTTACAACAGCTAAAGAGCTAATCTACTAACCCCAAAGGGGGAACACCCTCCCAAGCTGATATTTTGCTGATGGGATTTGATCCATCTTAACATTTTGTTACCCTCCAGCAGCATCCCGCTCCTGTATCACCCAAGGATGGTTTTTCGGAAAACAGAAGAAAGAGGCCTTCATGCTGGCCTAAGATGTTCCAGAACAAGACACACCAAAACAGAAAGTGTTATTTCTTCCTCCCTGCCTTGCCCGCCTGCAGGTTATTTTTGCAGCCGCGGAGGTTTAGATGACACCCATTACTAAAATAGATGGTTAATAAGAAGAGAAACCGGTGGATAAGTGACCAAGGAAGATGAAAGCCTTTTCCTTTCAGTGTCAGCTGTTGCTCAGGCCAGAACAAAAAGCCCAAACATTGTAGAAGATTGGATCTTTTAGACTCGATGGTCCAGTGTCTGACCCACTGGGGTTGATGTTGTGTTTTCATGGTTTCTTGAAGCACTTTCTCCATTTGCTAGGACTTTTTTCTTGAGTGATGGCTATCTTTTATTTAATTCATTTTATTCTTAAAATCAATGTATGTATTATTTAAAATATTCAGTTAATGGATGCTGATATTTCACTGAGAAAGAGCAACCACATTATTATGCTGTCCTAGATAATTATTATGAAAGTGAAAATAAGTTCATCTCACCTGGAAGTAGCTAATTCTTTGCTGTCCATTATGATGTCTGACCAAATGTGTCAATTTTGAAGTTTCTGAGTGCCAAAACAGATTAAATCCATTTCTGATCTCCTGACTTAGTTAGTTAGTTAGTTAGTTAGTTAGTTAGTTACCTTAAATGTCCTGCCAAGGCTATTTTCCTGATCTAAACCACACACATACTGTAGCTGCTCTTAGACCTACAGGTACCGGTACTTATATTTCCCCCCTGCAGTTAATAGTCAATGTGGGGGGGGGGATATGAAATCAGGAAAATGCCATGGATAGTGTTTAACCACACACCCCAGCATTACATCCCCAGTCACACACACACACACACACACACACACACACACACTGGGACTTCATCTAGTTCAGGGGTCAGCAACCTTTTTCAGCCGTGGGCCGGTCCACTGTCCCTCAGACCATGTGGTGGGCCAGACTGTATTTTTTTTTGGGGGGGGGGGAATGAACAAATTCCTATGCTCCATAAATAACCCAGAGATGCGTTTTAAATAAAAGGGCACATTCTACTCATGTAAAAACACGCTGATTCCTGGACCATCTGCGGGCCAGATTGAGAAGGCGATTAGGTTGCCTATCCCTGGTCTACTTTGTTCTTAACTACCCATAAGGGGGCTAGGTTGTGCATCCAAATATTGTTCTGATTTTTGGATCACTATCTGGAGAGTTGAATGGCACCCAAGATTACAGAAGCTAGTTGTTCCTATATATGAAAGCTTGAAAGTTTGATTATGTCTTTCAAACTGGAACAAACATAAAACGAGTGACTATTCTTATAACGATAAGAGTAGATCTCCCTTGCAACATCCAACTCCAAATTGTGTTAGGAAAAGCATTTTTATAACATAAAATTATTTTAATATTCTGAATTAAATAACTCCCCAATATGTGTGCTTCCTAATAAAGCTTTTCTTTTATCTATTTCATGCAAAAAGTGTTGTGGTGGGAAAAATAGAAGAGAGGAGGGCTTTGATTCATTGGTTAGAGTTTTTGTTTTAAAACATAATTACAAGCAGAGGGAGGGAAATCACGAATTTCAGGCGGCAATCCTCTTCACACGTACCCGGGAGTATGGTCCATTGAAGTCAGTGGGTTCTTACTTCTGAGCAGAAATGTATTGGATTACACTGTAAAAAGGCTTTGATGCTCCCAGTAACATTCTATTCTTATGCTATTCATGCCAATTAAAGTTTGTACTATAAAGCATGGATGCAAATGAGGGGATTATGGAGCTTAAAATGATTCTGTTTGTCTTGAGTTCACACTGCTAGCCAAAGAATTGGTTTATCTGTAATGGAGGCTAATCTGTTCTTATTCAGCATTCATAGTGGAGCTTGCAATGGAATAGCTGTCCAGTCTTCTGCTCTCATTTTGAAAACATATTAATGAAAATATTCAGAGTTGTAATTACTTACTTACATACATACATACATACACACACACGCACACACACACACTATATATATATATATCCCCTAGTCAATCATTTTCTTTCCTTCACTGAGATTTTTCTCCCCCACCAGTATAAATTATTTTAGACAAATAATTCCAAAATTTTCTGTCAGATAAATATTGGTATAGTATTCATTGAGAACTTAATTTTGAGGCAACATTTATTTTAATTATAGTGATCCTCCCTAACCACCTGTGGTTTTTCTTTTGGTTTGTGAGCTTTTTTATTGTTTTATTTACTCAGCTTATATCGTTCACTAACAAGTCTGCATATATTTTTAGTCCTAAGTATTTTATGAGAATAAATTTCCAAGGAATGGATAAAAATTGCAATTTTGCTTACATGGATATGTATGGTGAGCAGATATAGTTAATGCCCAATAATCTCTATTTCTGCTCATTGATTTTATGCCCTGGGTGATGAAGGCTGTAACTAGGGATAATCTGTAGGGTTTTGTGAAGAGATACAACAGGATCAGAGATGGAATAGCCGCATTATCAGCGTATAAAGAGATTACATTTTATTATATCCCCTGCTCCTGTCTAATTGTGATAGACATTGACTTTAATGGGAGCATGAAGGTTAATGGAACATCCTCGGCCATTTTGCTTACTGCTTTGTCACCGAAAACAATTTGAATAATTCTAGCTCAGTGAACATCAGTGAAAATTGCAAATCAAATAAGCACATGCATTGCCAAGTAAGAGGGCATAGATGTGTGTAGAATTTGCATATGCTAATTTATGTGCATCAATGCAAATTTAGAAAGAATTATAGTAATTTAAATAGAAGAACAATACACCTCACCATAGTGGGGAAGGCTATGTTCAAGTGACCTGTGAGTGCCTACTCAGTCTGTTGCCCAGGTGCTGACTGGGGATGAGCAATTACCACCACCACCCCGCTCTCCTTTCTTAAAACAGACTTGGACTCAACAGCCCTTTAAATAGTGGTTACCTTGAAATAGACTGGTGTTCTCTGTAAAGTAGAACACTATCTGCGCTGTTTGTTAAGTAGCAGTCATGTGAACATGTGAACAGTGTGGTGTAGCGGTTAAGAATGGTGGACCCGTAATCTGGTGAACCGGGTTCGCGTCTCCGCTCCTCCAAATGCAGCTGCTGGGTGACCTTGGGCCAGTCACACTTCTCTAAAGTCTCTCAGCCCCACTCACCTCACAGAGTGTTTGTTGTGGGGGAAGAAGGGAAAGGAGAATGTTAGCCGCTTTGAGACTCCTGAAGGGGAGTGATAAAGTGGGATATCAAATCCAAACTCTTCTTCTTCTTCTTTGGAAAAAAGTGGGAGGGAAGGTTCTCAATAAGAATTTACAGGATTGGGCTGCACACCAGATCCTAGGATAGTCCCTTGCTGATAATTTACCTTAGGCTGCAATCCTAAGCACACTTGGCTCAAGAGAAAGCCACATTAGACACAAACATTAAGACTCAATGTCCAAATAAATACGGACAGAATTACCATTTTATAATCTATTCAAATGCTTTATATGCATCTCAAATAAAATAGATGTTGATCTTTTTTAGCTATTCTTGATTTTACTCCAGTATTTAATTATCTTCTGCTGCCCAGGCCGTCAGTGTGGTGCTCTCCAGTAGTTATTGGTAAATGGGAATAGGTGCCCAGCAATAACCTGGGATAGCTCAGTCAGTAGAGCAAAAGACTCTTGAACTCAGGGTCATGAGTTTGAGCCGCATGTTGGGCAAAAGATTTCTGCATTACAGGGGGTTGGGCTAGATGACCCTCATGGTCCCTTCCAACTCTATGATTCTAACACAAGAAATGGAAGTGCAAAAATCCTGAAGGCCGAAGGTCGCCCCCTCCCAAAATTGATTGTCAGAAGGAAATTCCTCCCTCAGAAAACTATTTTGGTCCACATTGATATGATTTATTATTTATTTGTTGCGTTTCCATTTCACCTTTGCTGCAAGGAGCTCAAGGAGGCCTACATGGCTCTCCCTCTCCTCACTTTGTCCTCACAACAGCGCTGTGGTAGGAAGGCTGAGAGACAGTGACAGGCTCAAAGCCACCCAGCAAACTCCACGGCTGAGTGGGAACTTGAACCTTAGCCTCCTAGGCAGACATTCAAACCATTACCCCACAGTGGTGCAAGGAAGTGATCAGTCAAGAGATACCAAGTTAATTCTGAAAGTATTTTTGAGTCAGTATTTCACTGAGAGCTTGGTCTATAATAATCTGGGACAAAATCTGCATAAGAGACTTGTTGGATTAGTAAATTTCACCTGTTTTCAATAAGGCTTTCCAAATTCCTCTGGAAAGCCTACAAACAGTACGTGAATTCAACTGGGAGCTGATCTTTAATCTAACGATCATACAACATTTGTACAAAGCTGACAATTTTTCATTAATTCCACGGATTGCATTTTGTGTGCGTGCTACATTTCCTTACTACATAAATTAGAGAGTAACACATTTGTGCAATTGGTTCAACATCTGAGGTGCTGCACCATGTGCTCCCATCAAGTTCAGTGGGTCCCCACTAGGAGCAGGGACTTTTGAGTAGTGGTGCCAGCCTTAAACACACTCCCTCCCCACGACACTACCTGGCCCAGGCAAGAAAGTCTTCAGACTCCAGGTTAAAACTTAACGCTTGAAGGAGGCTTTGTGGTCAGTGAATCCTGCCTTTGCCTCTGTACACACCAAACATTTAAAGCACGTAGCTTCCTCCGAAGAGTCCTGGGAACTATAATTTGATAAGGGTGCTGGGAATTGTAGCACTGTGAGTGGTACAATGTAGCAATGTGCTTTAGCTGTATGGTGTGTACACTTACCGATTTGTTCCTACTTTCTTGTGTTTTTTTGCTGCTTTGATTACAGTGTACTGATTTGCATTTTTCTGTTTCTGCAGATGTGCAGTTTTGGTTTTGTTGTGTGATTTTGATTGTTTCCTTGTTTGTAGTGAGTTAGTTGCAAGCTGCTATGAATCATTTTAAAATAGCAGGATTAGTATTATTTTTAAAAGAAGAAGTAAAATAAGGAGAGACTAATAAAAGGTTTCCTTCCTTCCTATCCTGTTGTTTCCTTCAGTGTTTGACAGCATATATCTAGCAAAGGTGCATATATAGCACAACTCTCATTATCTGAAGCTCAATTATCCAATCTACTTGCTTTGAATCAATTGACAGGGGAATAGCGATTGCTGGTGATGTGACAAAAGGGGTACAGCATCTCTTCAGTGGTATATGTCTGCAGCAGATCAGTCCCGCTGATTTTTTCACCATTTGTGCATTTCCGACTCATTTTTAATGATGATTTTGTAAAACGTTCTTGATGCTGAACATGCCCAATTAAGTGATTTCCCAGGAAACCCACATCCTCTGCTAATACACCTGCTGAGCAGAGAGCCAGAACAAACAGTAGGGTGGGCTTTATTTCTCCATTGACTTTGTATCTGACTTTCTATCATTTAAAAAAAAAATATTATTGGATTTTATTTTGCAGTGATAAAAATCAGGGCTTTTTCTCAGCCAGAACCTGCCGGAACTCAGTCACGGCACCTCTCAGGTGGGTGCCATTGCGATTCTAAGAGAACGAGGGAGGTATTCATAGTGAGTTCTGGCACCTCGTTCTCTAGAAAAACAGCACTGAAAAAATAATAAAGAAACAATAAAAATAATCAATATCACGAGAAAAACAAGTCCAATTCACTGCTTCTTACAGCAGATATATTTAAAGACAGGGATTTCTATGGCAGTATGGAGTATCACTATTTCCTTTTTTGCTGACCATGACAGCTATTTTGTTCTGGCGTCCATGGCGCTTTTCTGAATATCTGGGTATCGGCACCTCATTTTCTACCCCAGAAAGCATTGTATAAAAATATTGATCTACCTAGCTCCATCAGTTAGGGCATGGTGCTGATAATGCCAAGGTTGCAAGTTCGATCCCCGTATGGGGCAGCTGCATATTCCTGCATTGTTGGGGGTTGGACCACATGATCTTTGGGATGCTTTCCAAGGCTACAATTCTATGAGTTGTATCCCAGATTTCATGGACTAATAATTAACAGCATATCAGAAAAGACAGTCGAGATCACATTTCACAATAAACTATACTCAAAAGCTGATGAATTTTCATGAATACTTTTTAAAAATATTAATAATCATAAACTCCTGTAGAAATGTGGAGAAGTGAGCTTAAGATTGGAAAAATGAGAAACTGAAATTGACATATTTGCCCATTTCCCTTCTCAGAAGCAAGTCTTGGTCATCAAAGCCCCCTGCAATTTTAAATAGACATTGCCTCCTTGCAACTTGTGCCTCTGATTGCTTCCTGTTGGGCATAGCATGGCATCAGTGATGAACTGCCCAGACACTACTAGAGGAGCGACCATGTCAGTCATATCAGTGGTCCTTAAGTGATCAGAGACATTTGAGCCTAAAGTGCTTAGGATGCATATGGAGCAGAAGCACTTGTCCTGCAGTCTGGGATACGGGATGCAGGATGCAGGTCCTTCCTACAGTGGTATTTTGGACCACCGGGATGGAGCTGATACTTGTGTGTAGAAGTATCCATTATGTGGATTGGCCTCCTTGAATCTAGGTGATTGGCATTGCTGCTGTACGGTTTCAGTTCAGCCTAGGACCCTTATACCTACGGGACCGCCTCTCCTGGTATGTCCCATGGAGGACCCTACGGTCTTCAAATAAAAACATCTTGGAGATCCAGGCCACAGCAAGGTTAGGCTGGCCTCAACCAGAGCCAGAGCTTTTTCGGCCGTGGCCCCGATCTGGTGGAACGCTCTGTCACAAGAGACTAGGGCCCTGCAGGACTTGACATCTTTCCGCAGGGCCTGCAAGACAGAGCTGTTCCACCAGGCCTTTGGCTAAGGCACAGTCTGACCCCCTCCTTCAGTAATCCTCACAGAACTCTAGCCCAATGGTTGTCATTAATTTGATTTTGAATTGATTTTAGAATGAATTGATTTTAGAATGTATTTCAATTAATTGATTGTGATTTTATGTAAACTGTCACTTTTATTGTTGTTAGCCGCTCTGAGCCCGGCTTCGGCTGGGAAGGGCGGGATATAAATTATTATTATTATTATTATTATTATTATTATTATTATTATTATTATTATAGTGGAGTTTGCATGGACAGAAAGACGTGTGGGATGATTCACACAAAGATCTGTGTAATCAGCAGTGGTTGGTGGATTGAGCTCCTTGTTTGCAACAGGAGCTACTGATTCAAACAGGTTATGGTACATTATACAGTGGTACCTCGCAAGACGAATGCCTCGCAAGACAAAAAACTCGCTAGACGAAATGTTTTTTTGTTTTTTGAGCTGCTTCGCAAGACGATTTTCCCTATGGGCTTGCTTCGCAAGACGGAAACGTCTTGCAAGTTTGTTTCCTTTTTCTTAACACCGTTAATACAGTTGCGACTTGACTTCGAGGAGCAACTCATAGAACGCGGTGTGGTAGCCTTTTTTTAGGTTTTTAAAGACTTCGGTGATTTTTGAAGCTTGCGAGGCACCACTATAAATTCATAAAACTGACCTGTGTTCTGAAAAAGTATTGTTCTTATTTCTTATTCTGTCTATGCAGCAGTGAAGCAAAATCCACCATCAGCCGATCCATACATATATTAATATTCTATAAGAATGCCACTCAGTTCATGTCAGTCATTTTAAACACTCTTCAGGTCATGGGGTGGGGGGGCTATGAGTTCAACAGTTAACCACATAAAAAATTAATTCCCATTGTGACCTAGAGTGGTTTGATTACTATGCAAGAGTGGTGGCACCTGAATAGTTGGATTTGTTATTCATACAAATAGGGGGTAAAACTTGCAAGCGTAGAATCAAATGACCTGTTGTCCTTGTGAAATTTGGTCTACAGCTGGCTCCTAGCATGCTTCATTAGTATAAGTTTAAAGTAAAAGACATTGACACAAGGAGAATCTTGTTGTTTAGCCTGCATTTCTCTTTGCAGTTTCATCTGTGAGTTTGTATTTGAAAATTGGGATGTTTTCAGATGGGAGCTCCTTGCGAAAATGGTAGTACTCATGCCCACAAGTTTTTTCAGCATCCATACAATGTCATTATCAAAGTGCTAACCAAACTTCTTTTTATTTAAAAAAATGATCTGGATTTTGCCTCCCTGCAGAAAATCTGATAAGTAAAAAATTACCTGTTTTATATCTGCAGGTACTGCTTGTGTATTAGAACTGATTTGTACATTTTGGGAGTGGGTTTGCCAAGTACCGGTATATGATGCCGTTTTTGTGTGTAGTCTATACTGTCACACACCAACTTCTGTTTGCTTCTCCCTTGAACACAACTTAGCCATTCTAATTCTGGTGGACCCAAACGCCAAAGAAAATAAGTCAATTCTCATTGATCTGCTGCACCTTTTGGGTTCTCTGCACTTTGATTGGGAAAAGAAGGGCATTTGCCCCAGAACATCTTGAAAACAGGAGTGTTAAACTCCTGACTTAGCTTAATTTAATACATAACCCAACCCCCAAATCACCCTTGTCGCTGGTTTATACAGAAAAGCGATGCTGTCTATTACTGCTTCCAGATGAGGTGTTCATTGTGGATTTGCTATACAGTGGTACCTCGGGTTACAGACACTTCAGGTTACAGACTCCGCTAACCCAGAAATAGTACCTCGGGTTAAGAACTTTGCTTCAGGATGAGAACAGAAATCGTTCTCCGGCGGCGCGGCGGCAGCAGGAGGCCCCATTAGCTAAAGTTGTTCCTCAGGTTAAGAACAGTTTCAGGTTAAGAATGGACCTCCAGAACAAATTAAGTTCTTAACCAGAGGTACCACTGTACCTTGTTCACTCATATTTTACAGCAGTGGTGGGGTGGTCCACATGATGTAGGTTCCTTCCAGATGGGTAGTTCCTAACACTATTCATTCATTACTCTTCCATTGTAAGCTCTGTGCAGAATTGCAACAGACTTGCCTATCTGCTAGGAGTGTCACAGCTTTGCATGTGAACATCATCTAATGTTCCATCCACATTAGTGGATGTGACATAGTCCTGTGGCTGGGGAAGAAAAGGGTACAATTCAGCTGAGCATACATGTGTGTTTTTTTGTTTGTGTACACACACACACGCACATTTAATTTTTAAATAAATGGATAAATCTTACATCCAGACCCCTCTCTGCGCATATGTGTGTGCGTGCGCTCATGCACGGACTCTCACACACACACAACCAGCCAATAAATCTCACCCTGAATTCCAAGGGCATCTGCTTGGACCACAGAAAGCTGACTATAGTTGCATTGAGACAAGGTATTTGTTTTGGAATTGTCATGCGTCATTAATTCACAGTTTTTACAGGGTGTCCAGACAACATAGTAATCTTTTTATGATCAGTCCTTGTTTCCTCAGCAATTGTGGGAAGGAACCTTGCAAACATGTAGAAGGACATCGCATGAAGTTCAGCACGCACAAAACTTTGCAAGTGTAGAAACACTGCTGCAATTCTGCATGTAGACAAAGAGCAATGAACGCATAGTGTTGAGAACTGCCTGTCGAGAAGCAGCCTATGTTACCATCCATCTACATTTCATGAAGAATATAGAAATCATTCATCAAATCAGAGGTTTAAACAGATGTGGTGCCATTTTTGTGGCATTCTCGTTGACAATGGCCGAAATGTCACAAAAGGAAAAGGCATCTTGGGTAACTGAGTTGTAAATATTAATAGATGTCCTATAACATTTTAAATATTCCCCAAATTGTGAGACTCAATTTTGTGGTGGTAGTGCATGAAATTGAAGACTGGCTCTAAAAGCTGCATTTGATACAGATATGATAATTTCACCGATGGTCTTGATATGCTGTTTGCACTTGAGTTTCGCAATGCCGATTTGCTTAATGTTGTCATTTCACGTTTCATGTAATTCAGGGCTGGTGTAAACTGTAAATATTGTTTTACAAAATATTTTCTGATTTTCAGCAACAGACAAAATAAAAGAACAGGATGCTGGCTTCAAATCTGCTGGAATAAATATAAAGGATTTGAATAGTCAAGAATAAGATTGTATTTATAAGGCAGTTTCGTTTAAATTGAAAACTTCATTTATTAATACAAATATGATCACTTAACATACTTTAAAAAATAAATTTCCAGAAAAAAATGAAAAGAAAAATGTATCAAAAATCAGATTCCACTGAGACTGTATTTTAACTCTGTGTTAATAATATGGGTATCTAAGAGTCATTCCTCCTGCTGCAATCTCTACTTTTAAGATTGATTTTTGGAACAAACAGTTTATGTGCAGTTTCCACAAGGAACTGCATTTTGGTAGCATTGTATTTTATCCCTATGGGTTTTATATGCTTGTTGAATGCAAGAAGATACTGAACTTTTGATATTTATGAAAAGAGATACAGTGGTACCTCAGTTTAAGAACAGTCCTGCTTACGAACTATTCGGTTTACGAACTCCGCAAAACCAGAAGTAGTGTCCCGGTCTGCGAACTTTACCTCGGTCTAAGAACAGAAGCTGAACGGTGGAAGGGAGGACTCATTAGGGAAAGCGCACCTTAGTTTAAGAACAGTTTTGGTTTAAGAACGGGCTTCCAGAACGGATTAAGTTTGTAAACCGAGGTACCACTGTATTACGTACTGAACAGCTAAACCCTTTTATATCTTTGGTAGTTTTTCCAGGGCTGTTTCATAAGGCTATTTTTACAACTACTGTACATTTAATCAGTATCAGCTGAGGGAATAGAAATGGGGCAGAAAGTGGTTCAAACTGAAACACAGCCATCCTTTGAAATTCACACTTCTCAAAATTTGCGATGCGGTTCTTCAACTGAAAAAGGTGTACGAAAATGCCTATATAAGGCGAAATGCATATATCAGTGAAAATAATATACAAAAATGCATTATATAAGTGCTTGCAACAACATGTATATTAGGCAAAATTACACCCAGAAGTGTCTATGTTAGCAGAAATGAACACAAAAGTGCTGACAAATTTTCATGAGGCCTGGAGAGAAGTGGGGGTGGGGATAATTCACATACAGTGGTACCTCGCAAGACGAATGCCTCGCAAGACGGAAAACTCGCTAGACGAAAGGGTTTTTGGTTTTTTGAGTTGCTTCGCAAGACGATTTTCCCTATGGGCTTGCTTCGCAAGACGGAAACGTCTTGCAAGTTTGTTTCCTTTTTCTTAAAACCGTTAATACAGTTGTGACTTGACTTCGAGGAGCAATTCATAGCACACGGTGTGGTAGTCTTTTTTGAGGTTTTTGAAGACTTTGGTGATTTTTGAAGCTTTTCCAAAACTTTTCCGAAACCGTGCATCGCAAGACGAAAAAATCGCAAGACGAAAAAACTCGCGGAACGAATTAATTTCGTCTTGCGAGGCACCACTGTACTGATGTGGATGAACTGAAGAATTGAAAATTGAGGAACTGAGTGACCTTGAAATGGATAGCTTGCCCTAAAACTAGCTCTCCAGCTAGAAAAGAGCCTCCAAAAACATTCCAGCTGCACAGTTTGATCTCTCAAGAAGTATTTACCAGTCATACGAATTCTAACTAGCACTTAATTATATTCAGCAGAGACACTTCATATCACCTAGGGAGTTGCTCCCTGGTTCTTCCCCCCACCCCACCCAGATGATGTGCGCTTTCTGTGCTGGAGTCTTGGAATCAGATACCTGTGATTATTCACTTCCAAATCTTGTCTGTTTTTGTTTCAGTCCAGGCAAAGCCAACCGGGTCTCCTGCCATTGGAAACAGCACTGAAGGCAGCCCAACAGCAGAGCCAGGTAAGAATACGAAAGGGTAGGCTAAGCCCTTTTCTATCTGTGGTGTGTAGTAAAAGGCCATTTTTACTACTAATACTGTATATTTATTCAGTAGCAGCTGAGTGTCAGGTGCTGGGCAGATCCAATTTGGTGTGGGTGATGACATGGTGAACACACCAGGATCAACTGTCAATCACCTCCTCCTTCAACTCACCTTTTGACAGTGTTTTTTTAAAGATAATTTTTTTATTGAATTTTCATTTTTCTACATAACAAATTAAACATTTTACAAACTTTGAAATATCCAATAACTTCCTTTCTTCTCTTTCCATGGTTCATATTACATATCATAGTTTTGCATATTCTACCATCTTAAGTTGCCAATCCTCTGTAAAAGGGACCTCACCCACTTTCCATTTTTGGGCCAACAAAACACAGGCCACTGTTGTTGCATACATAAACAAACTTTTCTGGCACTTGGGAATTTCTGTATGGGTTATTCCCAACAAAAGGACTCTGGTTTTTGGGGGAAAGGTAAATTTAAACATTTTTTTCCAGCTCATTATACATCATTTCCCAATATTCTTTCACCTATCTGCATGTCCACCCCTAAAGAAAAAATGTTCCTCCCATTTCTTTACATTTCCAGTATGTTTCTAATTCTGCTTTATACACCTTTGCCAGCCTACTTGGTTTTAAATACCATTTAGGAATCATTTTCAAATAATTCTCTTTCAGCAAATAACGCGCAGTAAATTTTCAGATCACTTTTCCAAAGTTTCTCCCAGAGGTTTAGGTCTATATTGTGTCCTATATCTATTGCCCAGTGTGTCATGGATGCTTTAACTAGCTCGTATTTTGTTTCCCATTCTAATAAGAAAATATACATTTTAGACAGATATTTATCCTTATTTTGTAACAGTTCTTTTTCAAATTGTGAGCTTTGGCCCAACCCCTCCCCCTTTTTGGGGTCTAATTTAAACCTGTCATATATCTGGTGGTATTGTAACCAATCCGTAACATGACTTCTTAAGTTCTCCATAGGTTTCAGTCTGGGTTTGCCCCTTGCAAAGTCCAGCAATTCCCTGTAGGCCGCCCATTGTCTATCCATATTAACTCTCTTAATTGTGATTGCTTCTATGGGGGATAAACAGAAAGGTAACTCACCTTTTGACAGTTTGCATTGAGAGACCCCTCTTAAGAGAGCTATGCCTCTCCACTTTCTAGCCTCTCTATTCCCTAGGCTATAAGTTAACCAGTTCTATTCACCGTGGTTACAAAACACTGCCCTGATCCAAAGCAAGTGCTTTTGAATCTTTCTTTTACTCCAAGTCTTATCTAGAATTTGAAGGGACTGAATCAGATATTGATGGGCAGAGCAATGGGTAGTCTAACTGCCAAGTCGGCAAGAACAGGTACATCGAGGAAGAAGAATAAGCAATGGATTGCTTAGAGAAGGGCCAGGTAATTAGGAAGTAAACAATTTGATTTATCGTTTGATGGGCATAGTATTAGGAATAGTGTTTCTGTACATACATCCTTGCATGTGCCCGTGGTGTCAGGTTCACAAAAAGCACAGCCTTATTAACCAGACACACTACATCTCACAGCGGCATGTTAACTCTGCTTGCAAATGTCAGACGCCTTAACTTACATATGAAGAGCAAGCATGATATCCTGAAGGGCTCATCTATCAAGAACTGCAGGAATGATGTTCAGAGTGGATTGGCTTCTTCACAAAGATAAGGACATGAGGATGTACAGATTCTGATCAGCACATCTTTCACCCCACTTCTTGGATCTGGGAGATGATGGAACACATACGGTTCAGAGTAGACACCACCCTAAGACATAATGCTGCATCTTTTGTCTTGGAGTCTGGATGGTCTTGTATTCAGTTCCCATTAGCCTGCTTGCATGCAGGGCAGAGACGGGGTGGGGCAGTCAACTTACAACAGTCTCCAGGCTGTGCAAAAATGGCCCAGGCCAGCCCCCACCTGCTGGGATTCCTTCCAGGGAGCAGAGCTTACCTCATCACTGGTTTTTGAGGTTACCTGAGCTCCGTGTGCACTCACCTCAGTGACATTTTCATCAAAGGGGCAGGAAGTTGTGTGGGTGGCAAATTGTGTTGCACCCATCCCACAGATAGAGCGGAGTTGAGGTTGATGTGCTTTTTTTTTTCCTTTAGCACCCACTTCCTGGACTAGGGGAGTCACTTATTCATCACTAAAAAAAGAGAGGATGCAAATCTGCCTAATATTTGCATATATTAATTCATCTATAGGGGTATAATCTAAAGAGAAAAAAAGTACATCTCACCACTGTGGGGAAGATTGTGACCAGGTGAGATGCGTTTCTGGTGTCCAGGGGCTTTAACTGCTGAGGAGCCACCTCAAGCCTCCCGCACCCCCACTTTCCCTTCTTATGGTTCTTTTAAACCAGACAGCACTTCATGTACAGGACTCAGCCAAACAGAGGACTGTCTTTCTCCTACCTGGTGCTCTTCAGATGTTGCATGACTGCTACTCCCTCCGCCCTTGACCATGGACCATCCCTGTAGTCCAAAATATTTGAAGGCCACCAAGTTGGGGACTCTCTTCTGACAGGCCTTCAAACGGAGGACTGTAAAAAAAAAAAAAAGGCATATGGACCCCACGATCCTGAACTGATTGGCTGAATCTCAGGCGATTTCTGTAGCAACATAAGCCAGGATTGGCTCTTTTGGCAGGACCAATATTGTCACTGTCTTCAATGAGCCTGTACCATACTGAGGCCCCACTGACAGTTGTGAGCTTTAGGGTTATCAGTGTGTGTGTGTGTGTGTGTGTGTGTGTGTGTGTGTGTGTGTGTGTGTGTTTTAATCCTGGAAATACTGTAAATCTCTGAATACAGTACAGAGAGCAGGCCAATAGTATTTTTTATGAGTGTTCAACCCACACATACTTTTCTCCCATACTAGTTTCATGAATCATGACTGAGGGAGGAAAGATGTATCTGTGTGCAGAGCTCTGAAGGAAACAAATGGCCTCCCCTCCGGACAGGCTCAGGCCGAGATGCCTTAGGAGCATAGGAGCAGAGGAGGCAGTCTTATACACAGTAAGGCTGCCCGTCCATCTAGTTCAGTGCTGTCTACACTGACTGGCAGCAGCTCTCCAGAGTTTCAGGCAGGGGGATAATTCCCAGTCCTACCTGGAGATGCCAGAGATTGAACCTAGGGAAGTTCTGAGTGCAAAGCAGATGCTTTTCCACTGAGCTACAGCGTTCTCTTTCGCCATGCTATACTGAGAATGCCTCTCAGATAGAAAAAAAAGTGGGTGGACCAGTCTGTATTTCCCCAACTCTTGGATTCTGGTTGTCTCATTAGCTACAGAATTGGAAACATCACAGGGTTGGTAACATTCCCACATGCAATTCTATCACTTGATTTCTCATAACTTGGACCTACTGTACATGCAGAGCAGAATGATGTGGCAATGAGCTGGAAGTGTCCTGAGGTGGTAGAATGAGCTGTATCATTTCATACCGCAGGTGGGGGAACCATATTTTTCAATATGTATATTAAAAAAATCCCAAACCTGAACACTCTGCAGTCAGGAAAGTGCCACAGCAGAGGGTAGGGCCGAGACCTTTCTCCCTGATGATCTAGTTGTTGTTGTTTTACTTGCAGGAAATTTGATACATGGAAAAGCAAACAAAAATGCCATCCTTCTGCCTACTGTCTGAGGTGGTACAATCCCCCTTGCCCCTCCAGAATTCTGCTACCTTATTCTGCTGCATGTGCACACCAGACCTTGATTACTTAGCAATGTGGCTGCCTCTACCTATGCAACAGAACGAGTTGGTAGAATCCTCAAATTGCAGGTGGGGATACCATTTTCAATGGCTTTTCCACACATTTGCTTTTAACTTCCTGCACGTAGCAAACTGAGGAGAATGGTTCTAAGTCAAGAACTTTGCACTGGTTTTCTGTCAGTAAGCATTTGTTTTGGTGTTGTTGGTTTTTCTTCTTTCTTTTTTTAATACATGCAGACTGAGCTACAGTCCATGCAATCACCTGACTCCCCCATCTCATTCTGCTGTGTGTGTGAACTGGGCCTGAATAATTGGCAGCTAAATATGACAAACTGATTCATTTGTGGGGAAGGAAGCCCTCATTGCAAAGTGAGGGGAAATGAGGGGATATGAAAGTTCTATCTGTGGGAGGTATCCAACTAAACAGTAACGCTAGTGCAACATCTTTTAGCTGCGCAATGTAAGTTCCCCACCCTCTCCTTTCCCCATGCAGCCCCGAGTTGGGGGAAAACCCAAGAAGATTTGGGTGGGGCTGCATGGGGAGAGGAGAGGGTGGGGAACTTACATTGCGCAGCCGAAAGTTGTTGCACTTGTGTAAATGTATAGTAAGATGGATATATCTGTGAGGACCATTCCTACATGTGAGTCATCAAGTGATGGACATGCATGCATGAACCAACTCAACACATCAGCTTCATACATGTGTTTATCCACGCCAGATCTGAATTTCCCAAGTAACATAAGGATGTTTGGAGCTTTGGAATGTATGGGCTTTCTTTGCCTTGCTGTTTTAGCAAGTTGTACTATATTAAATTTAGATCTGTAAATTTAGCTATCTATCTATCCATCCAACCATCCATCCTTCTATTTCTTTGTTCTCCCACTGTGTGACTTCTGATCCAACTCTTCTCTGCATCTTTCCTGCAGAAACACGGAAGCTACGTTTGGTGGATGGAAGAAGCAACTGTTCTGGCAGAGTAGAGGTTGAATACAACGGTACCTGGGGCACCATATGTGATGACAACTGGGACCTGGCTGATGCTGGAGTTGTGTGCCGGCAACTGCATTGCGGCTGGGCTCTTCAGGCTCCTATTGCCTCTCATTTCCAGAAGGGGACAGGCCCCATCTATTTGGATGAAGTGAAATGCTTGGGGAATGAGTCTTTTCTGTGGGACTGTCCATTTGAGAGGAACCATGACTGTGGACACAAGGAAGATGCCGGTGTAATATGTTCAGGTCAGCACAGATATTTTCCTCTCTCTGTGTGTGCACATGTGCATGCATACAAGTGTCTACTCATACAGATGACCCAAAGAACTGTCCATTTCCTGATCCTGGAGGAGACAAACTCTCATTATCCCATGATCAGGCTTTAATGACCAGACTCACATTGCTATGCTAATACTTGGAGACTCCACCAAATGTGGAAGTATTGGTGGAGGTGGGAGGAGACAGGGTAGAAGTTGCTTGACACCATTGCTTTCCTTCCCTCTATTCCAAGACTGGTAACGGAGGGCAAGGGGAAGCAGAAGTCTTTCCACTGACCTCATTAAAACATGTCAGAAGAAGCAGCCAGGGCATTTTCAATCCCTTTTCCTTTTTGTCTGTATTCTGACCCTGGTGGAGCAGCCAAGAACTAGTACAGAAAGGAATTCCCAGTATAGTACCAGATAAAGTGATGTTGCTGGCCTAATGTTAACTGCATGTGGACACTGGGACATCCCTGTGGCGAAATTGGTATATTGGCGCGACCCCGCGACCCCCGCTAATTGATTTATTGGTCCACAATTAGCTTTTTTATGGCCGCCCGGCACACTTCCCCTGCGCACGCTCTCAGTCAGCTCCAGTCACGCCAGTAGCAGAGTTGAGCACAGCGGTGAAACTGTCACGTCCTTCAATTAGCTTCCAAACAAACACAGAGTCCAGGTTTGTCCATTTCAGCTCTTTATTCCGACATTCCCCCAGGAATCTCCTGGGCTCCTTTCCGCCATTACCGGCTACGTCTTTCTCCCTCAACGACCAGAGGGGAACAGAACAGAAACTCCTCCCAGGCTCCTCCCAGCTTCTACAAGCTGACGTCAGAATTGAGGCATCCTGGGAACTTCTTAACCTGTTAAGTTCCAAACCTGACACCCCCTCTATGCCTCACATTCTGGCAAGACCTTCTGAGTTCAACACCTTCCCCTTTGCCTTGTGCCACTTCCCGGCATCTTTCCCAGGCACCTGTTGAACCCCTTCAACATTCCCAGAATCACACTGTGCGACACTTTTCCACGCACCTGTGACCTGATACCCTACTGACCCATTAAGGCCAGCAGTTGTGTCTTCTCCGTCAGACTCTTCCCCCTCTGACTTGACACCCTGTTTGTGAGCTTTCTCCATTACCGGAGATGAAGCCTCACACCTGGACACTCCTTTCACAACCCTTGGAGATGCCCAAACCTGCCCTGAACCCTGACCCTGGACTTGGTCCCCATCACCGGGTTTTGAACCCTGATTCTGGACCTCATCCCCATCACCGGGCTCAGCCACAGCCTCCCTTCTCCCTTGAGAAGACTTTGCACCCGTCACCTGGTGACGTATTCCCTTTTCCTTGAAAAACTCCTCCAGAGCAGACCCAGTAAACTGTGACCCTCGGTCGCTCTTGAACCCTTGCACCCTGGTGGAAAACTTTAGTTCCACCTCCGCAACCCAAACCTGGATCAGTTGCGCCGCCTCCCCCTGTGATTTGAGAGAGAGACACCAGCCAACCTGGCTGTGGCCATCTGTCAGCGTCAGCACAAACCTGGCCCCACCCAGACTCTCACACTTCCTGGGTCCTGACAGATCTGTGTAAACAAGCTCAAAAGCTTCCTTGGCTACCCTCCCAAACCCGGGAAAACCAAGCACCTTTGCACCTTTGCATGCCCTGCACCCTTGGGACCTCCCACATTTCCGGAGTTTGTACCCTTTTGTGCACCTGTGCAACTTTTTGCACATCTTTGGGAACCTTAGCACACTGCACCTTTTCCAGCATTCCCACCACCCTCCAGAGGTGTCTCCAGAACAAAGAAATTATTCTCCCTTTTCATGTTGACCCGTTGTCGCCCCCCTCTGAAAATGGAACAGGTATCATTTTCAAAGTACTTTTTTGAACCCCTGCGTCATTAGAGCAGATACAGATAACCGACAACAATTCAGTCCCGGCACCACGTAGACCTCTTGCTCCTCCTGTAAAGGAGAGAAAACACGTTAGCCACACCACAGACTGATTTTTCATTCCGTCTGCGAACAAAACAATTCCGTCTGCGAACAAAACAATTGTTCCTGTCGAAAACAGCCCTGCAGTTCCGCAGTTTGCCTATCAGGTGCTGCCTGATAGCAGAAACCAAAACACCCAGCGTGTCACTGTGTCCTGGCTGGAGTTGTTCTCCACAGTTGCCATAGAAGCAACAAACGTCCCGCTGCCTCTGAAGACTGGACTTATCTCAGAGTTCCCAGACAACTCTGCAGCACGTATCTCCCGCTGCAGCAGATGGCCGGCCTTGAAGCCTGTAGCTGTGTCCTGTTTCCCAGGCTTCGACTTTCGACGCAAACATCTCTTGGCAGCCTTTGGAAAAAGAGGCTTTTCTGTGCTTTTACTGCTCACCGCCCCCCCACTGCTCCCAGGGCTCCCAGGACGCTTTCCTGCACCCCCAGTGGTAGGTAAAGGGCTCCCAGCAGCTTGCCTTGGGCTGCTCCCGCTGGCCTCCTTCTCCTTCTTCCGGAAAAGCACTCCTTGCCAGCTCCGCCCCCTCTGAACCTCCAGTGCATTCCAGCACGTACAACGGAAACTTTTTTTTGAACGTGCCTTTGGAAAAGTCCGCCCCCCCCCACCTGCTCAGCAGCACTCCTTGTGGCTAAAGCATCAGGGACAGGGGCTCCAGCCTTTTTAGGCTTTTGTATTCCTTCTCCAGGCTCTGGCCTCCTGCTGAAGCTTCACAGCAAATGCAGCACAGTTCCAAGTGCCAATAGTCCCTTTGCCCCCCCTCTGGGGCCCACAGCCCTTCCCAGCTGTGCACCGGCTCTCACGAAGGTGGTCAGCGCCATCTTGCCTTCTGTTCTGAAGCAGCCATCTCCCAGCCCTTGCTTTCCGCTTCCAGCCTCACAAAACTCCCTGGAGCACTAGGCAAACGGCCTCTGGCTTCCTGGCACCCAGAACAGTAGACCTCAGGTCAGCAGCCAGGTTGCCCAACTTCTTAAAGTGAGCATGGAATGTCCTCCAAGACCTGGCAGCCTGCCATCTTCTTCCGTTCTCCCAAGGGGCCCCAAGCTGTACTTACAGTCAGTTACAGCTCCTCTGGCACTCCCTTCCGTGGAGAAACGATTCCTTGCTGCTCTCAGCTCTCAGATCCAGAGCTCCAGCTGGTCCCAGCACTCAGCAACACAGGCAGCCACTTTGTGGCCTTTTGCCAGCCGCTTTTAAACTCCGCAGCTGCTCCTTCGCCTCTTAGCACCAGGCAAAGACTCCTGCCGACTTCAAACGCATTCCGGCACTTCTTGAGTGACAGTTTTACAAGCGGTGATTAGTACCCATAACCTGTGGCGAAATTGGTATATTGGCGCGACCCCGCGACCCCCGCTAATTGATTTATTGGTCCACAATTAGCTTTTTTATGGCCGCCCGGCACACTTCCCCTGCGCACGCTCTCAGTCAGCTCCAGTCACGCCAGTAGCAGAGTTGAGCACAGCGGTGAAACTATCATGTCCTTCAATTAGCTTCCAAACAAACACAGAGTCCAGGTTTGTCCATTTCAGCTCTTTATTCCGACATTCCCCCAGGAATCTCCTGGGCTCCTTTCCGCCATTACCGGCTACGTCTTTCTCCCTCAACGACCAGAGGGGAACAGAACAGAAACTCCTCCCAGGCTCCTCCCAGCTTCTACAAGCTGACGTCAGAATTGAGGCATCCTGGGAACTTCTTAACCTGTTAAGTTCCAAACCCGTGCATATATTTTACGACAGCCGTGTGACAGAAGTGCATCTCTTGTGCAGAGCTATAGGAAAGATCAAGCAGAAATCTATTCCTCAAAGATTGACACATATTTATCAGTTGGAGCTCAGTACCATCTCAAGAGAAATTGCTGCTCCCTGCAGGTTGTGTTGCTTTTTGTTTTTAATAGAGATCAGTAGAAATATATGAAGCAGAGCCCTCCTGGATCAGGCCAAATGTCCCTCAAGTCCTGGATTTTTCTCTGGGGCTGCTGGAGACATCAGGAGGACCACCTTTATCTTTTTTCAGTAATAAACCGTGAAACAAACTTTATGTCTCTGATGAAACCCCAGGCCCAAGCAAGTAGTGTAAGTGTTTTGAGAACCATGTGTACTGAATGTAGCTCCCTTGAAAAACATGTAGCCCTGTTCCTCCTAATGCCTGGCCTGCACACCAGGGTGTCAGCACTTAGCAAGAATGGGGAGATCTCCTGCGCTGACCTCCACACCTCCCATGGAATCTCCTCTCGGAATGTTTCCCAGAAAGCACATTAGCATAAGTTATGCTAAGCACATCCCTGCTGTTTTCACACATGACACCTAAAGTGACTTTGAGACACATGGTAGCATTTGACTTCTTCATTGCTGAATTGAAACATCAAAAAGCTCCCCACGCCCTGCTTTGGATGGGAGCTCATTTTTAAAAATATCATAAGAAGACAAAGGAGGGAAAATGTCATTTATTACTGTGGGACAGAAAATGGAAGATGATAGCCTTGAAACCAAATGGGCATCCTACCATGTCCTTAGCCTCCGTCTGGTCCATTGTTTCTGAATGTTATGATTTGGCAAACAGAAGAGAGACATTTTAAACTTGAAGACATGTTCTGATCAGCGTGGCAATCTCAGTCCTCAAATACAGGAAACTGCTCTACTATAGTTCTTAGCATCACACATGAAAATGCCTTCCATGTTACAGATATAGCTCTGGCCTACAAGAAAAGGAAATCACTGGTGCTGATAATGTAGCAGCGTATTACAGCATAAGAGTGGCATTTCCCCATCTGTTTTATCTTTTCTGATTCTATTTCTCTCCCTCACTCCCATCACCTCCGCAGAGCACCAGGAGTGGCGGCTGTCAGAAGGACTAGATGCTTGTGCCGGCCGAGTGGAGGTTTATTACCGGGGCACCTGGAACACTGTGTGTGATGGTAACTGGTACCAGGATGAGGCTGATGTGCTCTGTCACTCATTGAACTGCAGTGAGAAGGCCTCAGTCCCGAGAGTGCCTTTCAACCACACGCTGATGGGCAAGATGTACTATGACTGCTCCGGAACAGAAAACTCGCTCGCCAGCTGCAGCTGGCTCTACAACAATAGCAATGTGTGCGCTGCCCAGTTTGGAGCTGCTGGTGTGATCTGCAATGGTAACTGCCCTAACTGGTGTCTCCAGTATGCCTTCTCTTTTTCTCTCCCTCTCTCTGGTGCAGATTTCAACCACAGAGGTAGTTAATGGTAAGGACAGGTAAGGACAGGGGAGAACTCTGATTCAGTTGGCGTTTAAAGGCAAAGCTATGTCATCTGAACTTTCCAAAGTGCCGTGTGAACCAAAATGCCACCCTCCTTGGGAATTCAATTTTGCGATGCCATTCTCCGACCAAGTCCTGAACTTAAGTCTGGGGGAAAAGAGAAACCGAGAGCAACTGAAACAGGCAGATATGAACATCAGAAGATCCTGCTGGATCAGGCCAATGGCCCATCTAGTGCAGCATCCTGTTCTCACAGTGGCCAACCAGATGCCCATAGGAAACCATGGAGCAGAACAGGAGCACAAGAGCACCCTCCCTTCCTGTGGTTTCCAGCAACTGGCATTCAGACATATTACTGCCTCCAACTACATAGCCATCATGGCTAGTAGCCATCACTGATAAACTCTGTGAATTTGTCTAATCCTCTTTCAAAGCCTCCAAGTTGGTGGCCATCACTGCCTCCTGTGGGAGCAAGTTCCATAGTTTTAACTATGTGCTGCGTGAAGAAGTACTGCTTTGGGGGTGCAGTCTGTCCCGAATTTTTCAACATTAAGCTTCCCTGGATGTCCTGTTCTGATGTTACAAGATCCCCAGGGACAAGTGATTGTCCATTAATAGTCCTCACCACCATCTGCCTGGAGCTTTCCCACCACCACTTCCCTTCAAGATTAAGGACTTGCCTGCATTTTTGCCTTGCCAGACATTAATATCCATTTAACACATTCTCACCTGTGGACAATCTGCAGAAGGTGAAGCCAAGAATAGATAACGTGCCTAAAAGTATTCCAGAGTAAAGACAGGCCAGATTTAGATCACTAGCTGAAATGGAGACAGAAATCCCACCTGGAGCCTGGGGTTCTTCCCCCTGCAGGCATAGCCAATCATGTTGGTGAACTGGGCCATTTGTTCCCCGTTTGCTACCGGTCCAAAAAATGATCCAAGTGCTTCCATGAGGCACCTTAATGACTAGCAAATTTATTATGGCGTAACCTTTCATAAACTCGGGCCCCCTTCATTGGATGCATAAAATAAAATCTTAATTGGTAGGTATATAAAGAAGAAAAACGGCAATGCCGGAGCTGAATAGCAATCAGGTGCAGAAATCTCACCGAGTGATAATTAGAGCTTAACGAGGCACACCATTAAACCCTTTACAGCAGCAGGCTGGTGTCAATTGCTGACATGAGTGAACAACACATAGCAATAGAGTGGAACCTCAGTTTTTGAGTGTCTTGGAAGCCAAATACTTTGGAACCTGTATGCCGAAAACCCGGAAGTAAATGATTTCGTTTTCAAACACACCTCGGAAGCCGAATGGCTTCCGCTGCATGTTTTTCAATTTTCTCAGTGGAAATTTCCAACAGCCCTTTGTGCCTCGCTTGTTGAACATTTCGGAAGTCAAACCGTCTTCCAGAACGGATTACGTTCAACAACCAAGCTTCCACTGTAGCAGGATCTGTCAATTTCCGTTTTCTTGGTTTCTCATTTTTCCATTATTGAATTCATTTCACCACAATTTGCAGTGATTTGCATGGAAAGAGGAGTGGTTGAAATCTATGCCATGCCAGCCCAATACAGATAGTAGCCACAGGGCCCAAGCAAGGGGTCCCTTCTGGTTTCCCTGCTTCAGCAGGGACTTCATGCCATGATGCTGTTTGGCTTCTCTGAAGGGGGTGATTGAGATGTCACTTGGCAACAGACCCACCCACCACCTGAAAATGCCCTGGTTGCGTTGCAGAGTAGCTAGGTAACTGGTTTGATGGTGCAGAAGCCGCTGTCACAACATGTCTCACAGTCTAAAGGAGCTTCCAGTTCTCTCTGTTTTACCCCAAGCCTTCGATGTGCTTTACCCAACACTGTTTCCTGCTGATGTGCATGGCTGCCGGGTGCTGACATGAAACCAGCACAGGCTGCTTAGTCTGCCTGAGCTCAATACAAAGGTATCTGCAAATGAGGGAGGGTCTCTGGCTCTCCCTGTGCTGCTGCTGATTTGCTTAAAATCTATGATTAAAATACAATAAAACAGAATCGTAAGAACTACGCGGGCGGGGGGGGGGAACGAATAAGAGGAAAAAGCAGGAGTTGGGGGGTCCCTTCTCACCCACCCAGGATCCTAAGAAGATGCAATCTAGACCCTCTTTCTCTGTCTCCTGCTCTCTAACCCAAAAACTAATATGGTCCTTAGGTGTTGGTGGTTCTTTACTCTTCTGTGCTCTTTTCTGGATTTCAGGCTCACAGGGTTTGGCAGGCCCTGCAAACACACAAGCGACAGAAGCAGTGACTCCAGTCTCCCACCTGACCAGTCCACGTAAGTTCAAGCCTCAAGGCACTTTCTCCTGCAGACAATATTGCATCTTCCGTCTGTGCTCAGGCGTTACAAAAGGAGGTAGCATAAAATCATGATCTCAGCTTGTTTGGTCTTGTCTGCCTGTGTGATCAGTACCCATCTGAACAAACACCCAGCCTCTAAACTTTCCACACCACACCTGCTGTTATCTTTATATAGCCCTTGTTCCTGGTCTGTGTCCTCTAGGTGACATAGGGACTATGCACAGCTGGGTAACTGAAACCATAGTAAGACTAGTCTTCATCCACAGTGATGCCATGCTACTAAGTTGTTTTAGATTGGCTTCCATACTGTGTTGTGCTTTAACATTGCAACCTGCCCTGGGACCTTAGGGTTAATAAATTTAATAGTCATAATCATAATCATTGTGATGATGTTACATGCCACCCCAATCTCTTGAGTGGTGCAAGATTCCGGGGGTTCCAGGCACTTACTCAGTGTGTCCTTTGGAATGAGGTGCAGTGGAGACTGGAGAGTTAATATGGTTTATTTGCACATATTTACAACCAGAGCCTTCAATGGAGGGGTTCTCAGCATTAACATTCCCCATAAGGCCTTGCTTCTCTCATAGCTGCAGCCTTGGATTCCTGGAGAAATCAGGCATGGCTCTGATGTTCTGCCTTCCCAGCCGGCTGCCTTGCTTCCAGCTTCCAGCACACATAACTCCACTCTCAACTCTGGCCTTTGTTTTTCTAACTACTTGTGAGTTCAGGGAGGGGGGGGACCCAGATCCACTCCTTAGTGGCCCATTACGTCACCAGGAAGCAAGCCTGGCTATTCCAGGAATTAGAAGGGGCCCCAGACATTGGAAGCGTCTTGGCATACAGCCTACTCCCCCCTTCCCAAACTCATAACAACAGCACCAGCAACAACAATAACAGCAACACATTTATGGTATAAGAACAAAGAAAACACAGAAATGGCACAAAATCAAACACAAGCTTAGAAGGCTGTTTCCCTCTTCCTTGCCCTTCTCCCTTCCACACATTAGAGGTGGGGTTGGATGGGTGGCTTGAGGATTTGTTTATTTTGCATTTAATGCAAATTTTCCAAATTCACATGTCCTGAACCAATTAGCAAATCAGAATACAGCTCTCCTTTGAAATCTGCACTACTTTCAATTTTGACATGCAGTTCGCAAACCAAAGAATGCATACAAAAATGTGCTTATTCACCGAAAATAGCATGCAAAATGCATTCTGCTGGGGGAAACTGATTGACTGGTTGTATTTCTATTCCACTTTTCATTCAAATGAATCCCAAAACACCTTACAAACAATAAATAACAATAACATAAGAGGACATAATAGGACATCACAAATGCAACATAAATCCACTATGCATAATTGTGAACAAAAATAGCTATATTAGGATAATGTTTTTGCACAAAATGCTTATATATTTTAATGCCTACTTGGGGGGAAAAATCATCATGGGATGAACTGAACTGGGAAAATGGAGAGAAACTGAAATTGACTTCTTCTTCTTCTTCTTCTTCTTCTTCTTCTTCTTCTTCTTCTTCTTCTTCTTCTAAAATTGTCCATCTTTACTACCTACCCACAATTGCTAATGTTTCCATTTGCAGGTTGGACTGCACCTGAGAACTTAGATGTTAGACCATCATACCAGATACTGCAAATTCTCTGCATCGTCCTGGGTCTTCTCCTTTTTTTGGCCATTCTGACTCTAATTATCACCGTTTTGCGACACAGGCGAAGGAAAAACGGTACCATTTGTATGCTGGGCATCACCAGCACTACAGAGGGAGGAAACCTACGTATAAATAATGCTATGGGGAATTTGGTGGAGTGGATATAATATACTGTGTTTTGGACAGCTACTATAGGAAGTCTTCGAAACAGATGCCAGATTCCTTCCTGGCAGGAATCAGAAATGCTGCAAAATGTCCTTGCCATGAATTCATATTGCCACCAAGAAGCTGTCATGAGCTGTCAAATGTTTTTCAGCCTCAGTGTATCCCTGCCACTTCCAGAAGTCTCCTTTATAACAAGTCTATAATGCTTCCTGAAATCTGAAGGAGAGTGCAGATAGATTTCAAGAAGAAGGGTTGATTGCAAATGAGACTTAGAAGCCTCTCAGAGAAAAGTGCATAATTGAGCCACTATCTCTCGGTGCTCTATCTCTACCCTGTTATGGGCATTTAGTTACAGTATATGGATTCATGTCTGAAACTCATTTCGTTTGCTTTAAAGATGCAACATTCAGCCAGCCTGCCGGCTATCATTTTGGCAGATGTTTGCCCCTATAGTTTAGTAGCATACCCCTACTTCTTGGCCCCCTTTTGAAACATTTACATGCAAAAAAATTATTATTATGTACTACACACAATCGCAAAGCTGCTAACTGCAACCAGGTGAACAGAACATATCTCCACATTGCTTTAAAAAGCCACACTGATGCCAGGTGTGTTTCCAGACACAGTTCAGAGTGCTGGTGCACACCTATAATGTCCTTCAGAGACCATCCTCTGAGTGCAGGTCTGGCCCATGAGGTAAAGTGAGGCAACTGGCTCAGGTGGCAGGATCCACAGGAGCAGCAGATCCCAACGTTGATCTGTCTCCTCACCCCCACCCCAATTGTTTCCAATCTTCTCTCACTCCTCCTTCCTTGGCAGGGATGGGGTTGCCATTTTGGGGTCTGTCTCAGGGGCCAAAAGGTATTAGGACAGCCCTGTCTAGGTGCCCCTGTCATCAGAGGTGAGGCAGGTTGAGACAGGGGAAAGGGGCTTGCTTGGTTGTGGTGCCCCATTTCTAGGGTGCTGTCTCTGAGGAAGTTCGCTAAGTGCCTGTTCTGTTGTCCTTTTAGTGCCAGGCAAAACCCTCTTTGTTTTCCCAAGCTTTTAATATGAGATGGAAATTGTGTCAAATCACGATTTCTTGGGGGGAGGGTGCAGTTGGATTTTATTGTTGTCATTTTGCTATGTACGATGACCAGAAAATGCTTTCATGTTTACTTCTTTTACGTGAATGAATGATGTTACCCGGGCATGCAACTTTGGGCTTATAAACACTTAACTTTCCTCTGGTTTTTCCAGCCACAGCCTGCAATTTAAAGCTCAGTGTCTGAGCACCCACACCCTTTTTTCTTTTTGCTTCAGAGCTTTTCCTGCGAAACCCCACTCTTAAAAATTCACTGTACCTAGAAAGAGCAGGGTGAAATGTTTTGCCCAAAGTTGTTGAGCAAGCAAGGAAATTCGGCAAAATCAGATACGTCATGTCTAAACTGTCTTTAGTTACTATGGAGGGCCTATATTTCCTTTGGACCTTTCCAAACTATCATCTCTTTCCATAATAAATATGTGCAGATGCTATTCTTTTCTTACAGAGCACATCTGTTGGAGGAATATTTCACTTTTCCACTGCTCAGTTGGCAGCATGGGTGTTGGTTTCCCCCTGCCCTGGATAACGCAATAGTTACTCATACAATTACCATGTGGAAGTTGGTTGTGAGAATGCCACCTCAGCACCCTCTGAGGAGTGGAAGGGAAGCCTGTATAGGCCAAGAATGAGGGACCTGTGGCCCTCTAGATGTTGCTGGACTCCTCCCATCAGCTCAGCCCAGCCAGTGGTCATGGATGATGGGAGCTGTAGTCTGACAACATCTGGAAAGCCGCAGGCTCACCAGTTCCACTGTTGTCAGAGCGGGAGTCAAACTCCTATCTGCGTGCAAAGTCCCTTTGAAGGGAATCCTTACAGAATGAAATATCTGTTTTCAGTTGCAGATAGTGCCAATCCCTGTGCCTCAGCTGCTGCCCCCATCCTTCTAAATCACATCATGCAAGTCTCAGCCACTGGAACACGCAACAACTATCAGCAAGTCCCCACAAACCTCCCCAAAGAAGAAGGTATGGGAAGTTATAGCTTGCTGGCATCACTTGTATCTCCCTTATTCCACCGACCACCTGTCTCCCCACCCTCTCCTGTCTTCCTGGCAGTTACTAGTTTCCATGTTTGATGGTTTGGACCAGAATCTACGAGACAGTAGCCCATAAGGCTGTCCTTGATGGGCTGCTGGGAGCGAAATGGTAGCACTATATTATCCCTTCTCTCATGTGTCTCCACCTCATAATGGCTACTGAGACACAGTAACGATTCCAATCTCTTCTTTGCTGCAGTTATCCAATAATGCTGCTGGTTGGATGTGTTTTATAATTATCAGGATCACAACAGGCAGTTTTCCCGAGGAAAGCCCCTACCTCAGAGCTGGTATTTGCTACTGAACCCCAGTTATTACCAGCCTCACACCACCAGTGACTGTTTGTTTTGATAACATTGTCCCTAAGGATTCCTCTCAGTTTAACCATTTTATTTTCATAAAAATAGTTATTTTTTAAAAAACCAACAACATTTAAATAGACAATATAACTCCAAAAAAAGCCTACAGCTAGAAAATCTACTGTACGGTACTTTAAATATTGTATAAATGCCAGTACCCATTCCAAGACTTTTGTGTATATCATCAATAATGCTCTGTGAATGGTTACCTAATGTAAGTGTCTGAGAGTGTAATTTTTAAAATTTTGTTTCGTTCTGATTTTACTGGTTACATTTCTCCTTCATGTCTCTCTGTCTTTGTGTCTATCTACAAGCTATCTATCTACTCTGCCAAGCAAAGATAGCATTTCATGCATCTGATAAAATGGCTGAAATATTTTGTGCCAGTGAAATGCTATTATGCTGGAGAATTCATAAGCAGGTTGCTGGCAGCTTTGTTGCACGATGGATCATGCAATCTGCCGTGATGTGAGTTTCAACTAGTGCAACTGTTGTGTTGGGTTCCTCTGTTGTGCAACAATAAAACTCTCCTATCCCCTGGCACAAGAGCCCTGGCAGTAGCAGATAGAGAAGGTTGGGTGTAGCCCAGAGTAAGTCAGTCCTGCTGCATTCCTGAGTTGACCTTGGACTTGTGCCCTGAAGTCCTGGCTGATAGCTCCACTAGCTGGTTCTCCCCGAGTGGACTCATGTTTCTTTCTCCCTTTCAGCAACGGCAGTGCTGCCTACACCCCTTAGTGAAGACTCTGATTCCGACTATGAACACTATGATTTCAGCAGCAAACCACCTGTGCAACTGTCTACCTTCTACAGTGAGCATCTCACCACTGCCAGGCACACACTGCTTTCTTGTCAGAAACTTCCCAGCTTCTTTGGACCAAGCTGTACATCCATGATAATCCCTCGTGATCCTTTGTGGTTCTACTTTAAGGGAGCCAAAAGGATTTGATCAGGACTGGGGGATGTTTAACCCTTTCCTTTGTGCTGTTTTCCTAATCAAAATTCCACCCACTCCCCTCCCCCCCATATATCCCAGTATATATTCACACACACCCCTCTGCTTGACTAGCAGCAGTTTCAGAAGTCTGACTTAGATCAGTATTAAAGGAAAAATGCAGACAAAACTGCATGCCACACTTTTGATTTTAATATTTAGTTAAGCTCTTTAAACACTTCCTTATCCACCACTACTGTTCCTTGGTGCCACTTGGCCTACCTGCTATTTCCCTAACTCCCTCCCTCCACAGTCCCCAAGATTTTCCCACTGCAAACTTTAAAAGCAGATTAAGTGCAGGTTTTCTACTGAGAGATGCAAGTTAGACTTCTGTGCCCCACATCTATATGCAATCCACATTCAGAGGCAATTGAATGTTTGTTAGCTGTTGCAGGGGTTGCATTTAGGAAGCTGAGTATGTGTCCAGTGTGTTTCTTCATCCCCACCCCAATAAAATCCCATCAATGGGTTCGTGCAGGGACTGGGTAGGGAGCAGAAAATGCTCTGCAGGGACAGCCCATGGGTTCAACTGGCCCCTCCCAGCTAGTTGGGGCAAGGTTGGGAGAGAGGGCAGAGAGGCAGCAGGAGAGGGCTGGGGAAGGAGGGAGCAGGAAGGCACCCAGGCAGACCTGAGGAGGAATTTTGCCCTTTTGGTGTGCCCGGAAGGGGGGGGGGGAGACACAAAAAGCCACAAGGGGCAAACCTTGTAAACTTTAAGAGTTGTGGGAACTTAGGGTTAAAGGATCTGCAAGGCTGAGGGTTCAGAGGTGTGCTGTTTGAATACAGCATATATAATAGCCTACTTTCCTGACAAATCAACTTGTGCTTCTAAGTCATTTGGTGGGGGGGGGGGGGTGACAGTGATATTCTGTGGATCCTCCTACCCATGTTTTGAATGATGAAGTCTGTTTGGCCCCTGCTTTCAGATTCTCTTCGAAACCGAGTGACTGATGAAGACCCTCCCCGTTACAATTTTGCAATGCCAGCTATGCACAAGGAGGGGGACAACAAGCACCCCACCTCAGAGGCCTATCCACAAGCAGGTGAGGGCCTTTCTGTATCTTTCGGGGGGGGGGACCATAGTAATTGTGATGCTGTTGCTGCTTTCTTGTGCTGGATCCAGTTCCTCACTGCCATATGAAGTCCATGGTTTTCTCCAGCAGGACTTGCGGCTGAAGACAGTGACAGCACCTCATCTGGAGACGCAGACTGGTATGAGAACATCCAGAAACCAGAGCAACAGGAAAGCCATCCAGGAAACGAGCCTTCCTTTGGAGGTGAAGCGTAGGATTGTTATCAATGGAACTTTAATTAGTCAGCTAGCACATTTAAAGGTCATCGCAAAATAAAACAAGGTTGTATCTACTCTGAACGTCAGAGACGAGCACAAACTGATCCCTTCAAAAGTGAGGTCATTCTCTGTAATGAAATTGACACCATCTGGTAATTAAGGCTTTGCGGTTATGGAGCATGTGTGGCCAGGCGTTGTGTTACACACACGTTTGCTAATGTACCTGCATGTTAGATACAAAAGAGAGATGCAACGTTAAAGAAAAATATTCCACATGAAACCATGGCCAGGCATTTGATTCAAATTCAGTAGAGCTGACAGGGGCCATATAGCATTGCTTGGGGGTGCATGTCTGACCTCTAGGCAGCCAGGTGGCCATCTGTGGCTTAGACAAAATGGATTCCTATTGTGGGACAGTTAAGGGCTGTGGGTGCCACACATCCTCATCTAAATATAGGGCTGCCAATTACTGCAGCCGACAATGCAGGGCTCTAGTCATGGTCAAGCAGAGCAAGATCGCCTGAAGAGAGAAGCATGGGGGCCAGAGCTCTCCACCCTGAGAAGCCGATAGTTTTCTCCCTCATTACCCAGCAAGACCTCCAGAGAGAGGCTTCGCAGCTGGATAGTTAGGTCACCAAGCACCTCAGCTTTCCCCTCAGCATCTTTTCCTTCTGAGCTTCTTCCTTCTTCTTGGCAGCTGACCTGAAATGCCCTCATTTCTTTGCTTCAGGTTCGACAGCTTCCCCCAGACCTTTGGTGAACTGCAAGGCTGGGCCTGGGAACAGCTCATTTGACAGCAGCAGCAGCAGCGATTATGATGACATGTGGGCCTAAAGGGCAGGGAAGCAGCTGGGATGCTGCTGCTTCATCTGTCGTCAGCAACGCCTCCATCAGAAACAGCCAAGGGTGATGGCAAGGCTGAGAACTGAAAGGGACCTACCTGTTCCCACAGTCTGGGCCTCAAGGATTCAGCATTTTGGAAGAAGACCAATTCCCACAAAGATACGTGTGTGTCCAACTCCATTCCCAGGACCAACTAGAAATTTGTTGCAGTCACAGAGCCATGTGTTTATTCTGCCTGAGATTTCCAACTTGTGCTATTGTGAGAATAACTATGGGGGTGAAGAAAAGAACTGAGGTCTCAGATAGATTTCCTTTCCCCAGTTTGTATGGCCAGCCAGCAGTGTACTGTCACAAAGCAGTTGATACACTGACATTCCTACCACCCCAGCAGGCTGACTTCTAGCTTCAAAATCCAAGCAGCTGGAGCAGAAGCTTCTGGCAATAAGCACTGGCCAGTCCCCTTGAATGGTGGTACATCACCAACACAGACTTCCCCATAGCTGCTACCCAGGATGGATCTAAAACAAAGTCCTTGCTCTAGGAATCAGAGCCTCTCTGACAGTTTCTTCCTTGGGGAGAGCTCTCAGTTAAATGCAAGGCTTGGATAAGGGTGGGATGCTTTTATGATGGGATTAGTCAAGGCTGTTCCACCTGAAGAAAGCCAGAACTGCTGTTTCAGGGGCTCTGCTTTCTCCTCAGTGTGGGGAATGGAGCACTGATTGCCAGGACTAGCCCCACCTCACAGCAGTTTTAGCTTTCCGCTCTGGGGCTTGTGAAGGCCTGTGAGCTCCTGAGATGAAAGGAGGACAGCAGCTCCTTCTGCTACAGAAGCAAATTTGGGGAAGAACCAGAGTTCAACTGGCAGCAAAGAGCTTTGCCTGCAGTCAGGCCCAGATGCAGTCCATGGTGTCTCCAGTTCAAAACATCTCATGTAACAAGGCTGGGAAGGACCTTGGCCAGACACCCTGGAGGGTTGCTGATGCTAGGCTAGATGGACCAACGTTCTGACTAGATATAAGGCAGCTTCATATATGCTCTAAGGCCAGGGCTGAGAAACCTGTGGGCCACCGAAGAACTCTGACTGTCAGCCATGCTGGCTGGGGCTGATGGGAATTCTGCAATTTCCAAAGAGCCACACACAGCAATGACAACTGCTCTATGTGTCTGGGAGTATACTGTCTGGGTTAACTGTAAGGCTCCCCCCCCCCCCAAAGCACTTTGTGCTGCACTGTAGCCAGGACCGGAAGCATCTAATGGCAGAAATGAATGTATCTGATGAAACCCAAGCACAAGCATCTTCTATTTATTAAGAGAGTTGCATTCTCCTGAAGCGGGGATCAAATTCTTATTACTCATCCCAGCATGGTAAGGTAGACAGTGGCACTTTTGTAATGATGGCGATTTGAATATCTGCTTTTTATTCTCCTTACAGATTTTGGAATTGGAGGTGCAGCCTGCGAGGGAGGGGGAGGGGGCTGCTGGGCACCCAGAAGCCAGAATCAAGAGCCAGGGAGCGACTGCTGTTTGAGCTCTCCCAGTCTCTGGCACTCATTGTCTGTGAGGTTCTCAAGGGCCCTGTCTGGTCCCTGTCTCTTTCAGATCTTCATAAGAGGGTCTTAAGTAGAGCAACCCTAATTTACATCTATGCTAGAGCAGGGAGGCATTTCAGAGATTGGCTTGTAGAGTCGTCAACCACATCCATTGCTTTGCCATTATTGCTGCGGGCAGTGCGGAAGATGGGGGCAGCCTGTTCGTCTTCCCTCCCATTAACTACATTATAGGGGGTTAATTGCACCAGCCCCAGGGGCTGCTGTGGATTTTCTCCATTTCTGTGGTTGGGGGAAAGGTGGCATATCTGTGCCTATGTCCAACCTGCCCTGTTTCCACTCCCACCAGTGGAACATCTGTGCTCTTCACTGGTGTGCCAGGGACATTCTAGCAATGTAATGCCATTCTGCCAGCAAACGTCTGTCTCTGCCAGCAGAGATACGTAATGCTATGCCACTTTCTAAGGCTCCTCAGCCAGCTCTAGGGTGGGGTTAGGATTCTTCCCTTAGCACATTTCATTTTTCAACAAAGTCGTTTTTTAAAAATATTTTGATGTCTACGCATAAGAATGAAAAGAGTGAATGCAACAAACGTGTACCGTGCATGCTATTTATTTTCTATTAAAAATATTTTTAATGCTGCATTTCATCAAAAAGGATTCCACAGCAGTTTACAACAGGACCAAACGATAACAACCGACAACAGAACCAACAATAAAAATACACACAAAATTTAAAAAGAGAGAGGCAATCAAACAGCAACAAACTTAAAGAGTGTTAGAAATAGCAGTCGCCAATCGATAAAACTTAACAGTTAGTTAATGCAATCTGAAATTCGAAAAGGTTTTAAGCTTCCATGGAAAGAGAAGAGGGAAGAGGTTGTGTGAGTCTGTCCTGGGAATTCTAGGAAATTGGAGCTTCTGCCAAAGAAGCCCTGCTCTCACTGGTGGTCAACTCTTACCCCATATGCACTCAGCAGGGAGACATGATTGGCTGACTTAGGGGCATTTTAGCACTGAGTGGCATTTCTCTTGCATTTAATGCTCCTCAGGCCAGCACATGTCGTGTCCGATATTTGCAAGAAATATAACTCCAATCTTTAAAATGCTCAAGATTAGATCCAGGATAAGTAAGTTGCACTTGGGTCCCTTTAGGATCTATGCAAAATTAACCATGAATTCGTTCCCACTGAAATAAATGAGAACTAAATTGGGATTAATTTTACATATTCCAAAGGGATCGAAAGAAATATAAGTATTTGCAAAATGCATGAGATGATTTCTAGAATGCACCCATTTCTCCCACCTTCCTCTACATGTCTCTCTGAAACAAAGCCCCAGCCCTGATATAACAGATGTGACAAGGGGACTGTAAATGCCTGGCAAAGAGAGTTACTCCAAATGAAGAGAATGCTCAGGAATGCCAGCGGATAAGATTCCCTATGGACAGGGAGCAGATGTCAAGTCAGTACAAATATATATACCTTTTTCAAAGTTGCATTCCAGAACAGAGCTGTGCTGCATATCCCCCACAGCAGAAGCACTGCAGACTCGTGATGCTGTCCAGCATAATAATATACATACTGCCTCACATCTATTTATGCTGAGCATCACCTTTTCCCCCAAGGGAGAGAGTTTCTCCACTAGTTAAGTCTCTTGAGATGATACACAGGAGGGATCTGTGCAATTCAGAAGGCACTGCTCAGAAAAAGAAGAAGACAAAGAAAAGAGAAGCACAGAACCCCCTCCTGTTTGGAGTTTAACAATTCCTGCATATTGATGGGATAGGATTTTGTGCCCACTTCTGAGATACTGATTCAGTGCATCGAAGCATCATAAGGTGCTATGAACTGCCTGCACTGATTCTACCATTGCCTTGGAGATCAGATTGGATGCCCATGCAATCCAGGACACTGTCTCCAACAATAATCAGCAAATTTCCCCTGGGGAGCTCATAAGCAAGAGTTCCTTCTCTTGTTATGAGTCCCCAAGTATCTGGTAATCAGAGGCACAATGCTTCTAAACATGGAAGATTTACTGAAAGTGTGTGGTAGTGCTTAAGACAATCCTCCACCTAAAGCAATTAAGTGCTTTATAGTGCATTAAAAATTAATCTAAGGGTAGGATTCAATTAAGTTTTACTCAGAGTAAACCTGCTGATATTAATGGGCCTAACTTAGTCATGGTCATTAATTTTAGTGGGTCTCTTCTGAGTCAAATGTAGCAGAACGCCACTCTGAATTCTGAGATTTTGGGTATGGTTCCTTTCTCCCATTGTAGCAGAGTCTCTTGTCCTGTGATGTCCTGCAGCCCGTATTGCCACCTAGTGGTCCAGGTTAAGCCAAGCAACTTTCGGTGCAGAACAGCATTAAGGCTAATTGCCCACCTCTGCTGATGACAAGGAACTAGACACTTGGTACAAGATGATCATGCTAAATTGGGTGGGGCTGCACCAAGTAGGAGAGATCACTCATTTTGCTGTGTTGCTACTTTTGAGAATAGCACCCAAACAAAGTGCTGAAGCCATTACATACAAATGGAGTTAACTTCAGTGCAGCTGAGCTGTTCTCCACATGGGCTGCCCTCAACTGATGTTGTCATTGGGGAAATATGGTTGCCGGCCCTCCCAGCAAGTATATCCATTGCAATCACAAGTGTTGTGCATGAAATGGCATTTACCCAGCAGTCAAACCACAATATTTTGCTCCTGAGAACATGCAGCACTTCCCCCAGCTAGTATGTCCATTGCCACTGCAAGAACTGTATGAGATGTGATTGTGCAAGCATTGCAGAGTGCTACATTTTCTATTGGCACTGGGCTGGTCCTATGCTACTCAGTGGCGTAGCGTGGGGGGTGCAGGGGGGGCCGGCCGCACTGGGCGCAACATCTGGGGTTAGGGCAAATCCACGGGTTAGGGGGCGCAAATCCACAGGTTAGGGGGCACAAATCCACGGGTTAGGGGGCGCAAATTACTTGCCTTGCCCCGGGTGCTGACAACCCACGCTACGCCGCTGATGCTACTGCAAGCACTCCAAGCAACTGGTGTCTCATTTAAACCAGGTCTCTTTGTTTCCAGATGAGTTCATATAATGCCAAGGATGTGTGGCCCAGACAGGCATTGCGTTAGCATGCTAACTCTGCACACATAGCAGGAGAGCTCAGTTTATACGAGACGTCAGCTACACAATACGCTGTACGGGTCAGTTTTCCTAACCCTCCTGGTGTCACGTTCAAATCGATTGCGACAAGTTGACACTGCAGGAATTTACAATGCAAAGTGCTGCCGTGGCTTACCAGGGTGGTGATGGGGAGGACAACTTATAATTGGTCATTTGTGAATCTGAGCTCATTTAGATGCAGCAAATCTGAAATGGCCCATCGCCTAGCACTGAGATTTGACTTTTTAAAATGACGCCCAGCTGACTTAAACGTCAGGCTGTGTGAAAACACTGACACATGCCTGATCAGAGCTTGAGAAGATAGAAGGCATATTTCAGCTTATAACAAGGACAGGACTCATTCAGGGCTCACGTTGCTCTACAAAACAATTGGCAGCCTGACAGGGGACTTCGGTGAACCTGGGTGCTACATTACCATTTCATATAGCCACTTCCAATTAGCTTGCTTTCCAGATTTCTCAGTCCAGGACAGTGTGGACATTTTTTAGCCTAGCGTGCTCCTCTTCCTGCTGCTGCTTCCTTTGCCACATCAAATGACATCTTAATGACAAAGGAAATAAATAAATGAAGGTTGCCTCTTTCCACTTGAAACTCAACTCCTGATCTGCATCTCCTTCCTCAAACCTTCTGCCCCTTTTTATCATCTCCATCTGCGGGTTACAGTTTCCCTCCTTTGGCTCCTTCACCTCCTGTTCTGTGTGCTGGATAAATAGGTTATTTCATTTCAATTAAGCCTATGCACCCATCTGAATCGCTGGCATCTACCAGATCGTTCTGTAAGGGTGTGTGCATGTGCGCACGCACGCACGTACCAGAAGAGGGAGGGAGCCAAGGGCAGGGTGCTGAGAAAGGGCCGCATGTGTGCAAACCAGCTTCAGTGGAAAATTCACCACCTTGTGCCCCACATCCTTCAGCTGTTTATCAGCTCAGATGGGTTCTCATATAGACTGAGAGCAAAAGAAGCTTTGCCCCCAAACCACAAGCCTGAGGAAGAGTTGAAATAGAACCAAAGAACACCTGCAGCCCAGAAAAGTAAAGGATAGGAAGTGCCCATTCAAAAACTCAGCATCACCCACAACCACCAAGAAATAGGCTATAATAGGCTATAATACGGTTCTTCTCTTCAGTGATGTAAATACCATTTTTACATTGCTCTCTAGCTCTCTCAGACACACACCTCAAATATAATTACAAGCTAAAAAAAGGTAAAAAAAGGTAAAGGACCCCTGGATGGTTAAGTCCAGTCAAAGGTGACTATGGGGTGCAGCACTCCACTCACTTTCTGGCCGAGGGAGCCGGCGTTTGTCCACTGACAGCTTTCTAGGTCATGTGGCCAGCATGACTAAACCACTTCTGGCACAACGGAACACCGTGATGGAAACCAGAGCACACGGAAACGCCATTTCTACTTGCACTGGCGTGCTTTCAAACTGCTAGGCTGAACTGCTGACATGACCATGTAGACTTATGTATTGTGTTAAACTATTCCACATGCCAACAAATGGTTGCCTCATTGCTTCTCTTTGACATATGCAAACATAACAGGTCAATGCAGTCTCAGTACGACATGGAATATTACTAATTTTCAATTTCTTAGCAACTGATGTCTTAACTGCCGAGAGGAGGTTCCACACCATGGACAGGATCCAGCGAGTGGTGTGCTGTCAGAAGATAATGGGAGTTGTAGGCCCCAAAACATCTGGAGGGGACTGGGTGGGAGAAGATTGGCCTACTTCATTCTTTCAGTTGTACACACTCTCTTTTATTAAAAATACAATTATTAGTCCTGGTAAATAAGTAATTACACACATACACACTATATATATATAAAAAATCCTATCAAGCAACACAGGTGCAATATCCTGTCTTAGGTAGAAATCATTTTATTAAAATCACTCTGCCACCTACCGTATTTTAAAAATAAATAAATAAATAAATAAATAAATAATATATCTTTATAACTAATTCATACAAGTGTTTAATATCACATTTCATTTGAAAAATCCTTAAAGTTTATGTATGGATGCCATACGTCCAGGACTTCCCGGGCATAGCTGGAATACAGCAGTCAGAAACAGTGTCCAAGTGGAAATCACTGCAATGTCCCATGCTGGAAGTCTAGATTTTAGTGAATTTCCTTAAATATAGCTCAAAAAAGCTCAACAACTTTGGGCAAAACTAAAAAAAACAAAAACCTCTACTACTTTGCCAAAGTAAAATCCTCAGCAACTTTGCCAAAAAAAGCTGAACAACTTTTGTGTCTGGATTTTCACTTTCTGAAATACGGCAACCCTAGTTTATGTAATGTAAGATCTTCAAATGTGTTTTCATATTATCTATACAGGATATATGCAAAAATAGACTTTTTAATTAGAACAAATAACTCTCATTCAAGACCCTCCAAGTGTCCCTATTTTCCAAGGACAGTCCTGGATTTACTGAAGCCATCTTGGTTTCTGATTTGATCCTGGAATATCCCGCTTTTCCTTAAGACATCCCTATTTTCATTGGAGAAATGTTGGAGGATGTGGAGTAGGATGTCCCTACTTTCATTGGAGAAATATTGGAGGGGACATTTATTTTCATTGGAGAATTGTTGGAGGGTGTGGGATAGGATATCCCTATTTTCATCAGATAAATCTTGGAGGGTATCAGTTTTATCTAAGACATTATGCTGCCTGAGGTGAAGGACAAAATTATGCCCCCACACCCCAATTCCACAAATGGAAGCTGGCTGGACTGGAAGTCAACTCTTACTTTAACTGTGGTGATGGGACACCGTCTTCCACCATACCTGAAATCAGGCTGGTTGTGGGGACACAGAGCAGGCTGCAGGGCACACACATTTCTGTCTTCCTATGAAGCGGAACAGCTAGGATGCTCAGAAGAAATGACAGGGAGTTGCCATTCCCCTTAGTCTCCCAGTAAACATTGTCTGAGCCAGTTGCCTCAATTTGCCTAATAGCAGGGACAGCTCTGTGTGTAACCATCACAAAACTACCTCAGACATCAAACCAGCAAGCAGTTCCATTGCAGAAAGCTCCATTTTCCAGTTTTCAGACTACTAACCCTAGTTGCTAGGAAACAGAAATTCTTACATGAAGTGCAATTTTAAAATGGGTGTGTGTGATGGGTGATTGGGATAATGTGGTTTGATTTTACTATTTCAGTATAAATTGCACTAGTTTTAATTGTAACCCCTTTTATTTTTTTGGTAACCTGTCCTGTGACCATCTAGGGAAGGGGGGAGTGATAAGTACAAATAATAAATAAATAAAGAACACCACTGAAACAGAGCCCATCACGCCACTTTCTGATGTGTCGCAATTCTCTCCCATGACTACCTGTGCAATTTTGAATGATCTGCAATTTGTAATTTATTTCTACTTTTCCCCCTCCCTCTTTTATTTTTGCATAATTTCTTATGTGGCAGCTCTGCGCTCCCAGCACTCAAGCACGCAATATTTACAATGGGAATGAGCCGGAGTCTCATTGAGCTTAAATGGGCTTATAGTGGGGACTGTTGTGATTAGTAAGGATTTTTTTGTGTGGGAAATATTTTATTTTCTACAGAGCATTCATTTTCCTCCCTGCTTTAGCAATGACGGTGTCAAGCCTACAGATGGGTGTGTGTGTGTGGGTGGGTGGGTGTGTGAGAGAGAGAGAGACACACGCTTCAGCCGGCAGAAGCTTCCAGAAAATCGATAAAGAGCCTGTGCCTTAGCTGTGGGCCATGAATATAGAAAGCTCACGCTTCTGACGTTTTCAGATTATAATGTGGGGCAAACCAATACATTTAGTGGACTCCAGCATAGCTGCGGAAATGAGCTAAGAGCAACTCCGGGAGATTCCGTTGATCTGGTTAAGATCCATGCGAACGCAGCTAAAAATTGGTTATGAATATTTATTTGAATTTTCAAAGCAGCCTTTTCATGCAAATATTTGATCAAACGGCTCAATCGTTGGGGCTCACAGCCTTAATATAAAGTGTGCCTGATGCACACATTGCTCCCTGTAACTCATGGTGCTTCCGTGTGCGACATGATTATGACAATTAGACTTTATTAACCCCCTACGCTCTGTAGCAGAACAAAGTACGACTGGTCTGTACTGCCACTGTTTAAAATATATGCATTATACAGTACATTAACTAACGCAAATGTATCTGGCATGCTGCACGTCTAATGCACACCCGAAAGCCTTGCTACTGAGCTTGATTAATCAGCTACTCAGTTCTCTCACCACTTCCCAGAAAGACTGAAAATAGCAGGTTTCACCTCCTCCGCAGTTTTGATGGTGGAGTTAATAACCTTCCATCAGAACAGGAAAATTAGGTCTGCCACACTTGCAGCAAGCTATTGCACATTTGAATTATCTCCTTTGCATTCAGGCAGTCCTTGGTTCAATCCTCCACAGCTCCATTTAAAAAGTGTAGGAAAGACATCTCTACCCTTGGAAGATTACATGTTGGTCAGAGGAGGGCTAAATAGACAACTAGAGTGCATCCATAGCAGACTCTGTCAGCCTGGTGCCCTCCAAGTATTTTGGACTATGGTTCCTATCAGCCCCGGCCAATATAGTGGCAGAGGCTGATGGAAGATGTAGTTCAAAACACCTGAAGGGCACCAGATTGGTGAAGACTGTTTTACAGCATTTCTCCCAGTAGTTCTGACAGGATTTTATTTTTAACAAGGCATCTGTATCCCCATCTTCATCCTTTACCTCTGCCCTCCTGCTGCCATCCATTTCCCCCCAATTGCAGATAATGTGGCTTTTGGGAAAGATCTGGAATAGCAGCACCAAAAACTTAGATGTGGGTGCACCAGAGCAGTTTTACAGCTAAGGTTTTGATGGGTGTGGCAATGCCAATCTGGTGGGCGGTTTCCCACTCTCATTCAGTTGCTCCTTCCCTGGTCATGTGAGCCATTTTGTTTCGGTCCACCATTACCACCATGATAAATTGTAAGTGCTGCAGTTTAATTTTTTTAAATTTTTTTTAAAGGCGCAGGTATTCTGGAGCATCAGTATTCCTGACCTTATCTGAATGTAACATATTTCCCTGTTGGGCCTTATGAGGAATGCCTCCCTCCCTACTTTTGCAGTGCCCTGACACAGGGATTTTTAGGTTTTCATGCCTGCTTTTGCAACCATTCAGATATCTCATTCCCTGTGGCGAACCAACCTCTGTACACAAGCAGTCGCCCAGAAGGAAGCAGGTGCCGCAAAGAGCCATTTGAAAGTGGTCTCCTGGTGGTGACAGATGTTTGTTTTGTGTGCACTGGCTGTAAGTGAGCAATTCAGGCTGACGAGATTAACAAGCAAGTCCATGTAGCAGCAGGCCAGAGCTTCAGTTAGGATAAATCACAGGAATCAATCAGAAACAACTCCTGCAAATGGTTACCCTGACTCTGACTCCAACCAGTGCATGTTAATGAGCATGTTGCATTCAAGGGACCTGAAGCTGAAAGAAAAAGCTCCTTGTAAAATTCAGGGGGAGTTCTGCTACAACAATAAGTAGAAATGGTTTCAGATTCAGAAGAAGGTGATGAAGTTCCCACACAGTAAATACTAGCACTAGTGTAACATAGCAGCTGAGGGACGCGGGTGGCGCTGTGGGTAAAAGCCTCAGCGCCTAGGGCTTGCCGATCAAAAGGTCGGCGGTTCGAATCCCCGCGGCGGGGTGCGCTCCCGTTGCTCGGTCCCAGCGCCTGCCAACCTAGCAGTTCGAAAGCACCCCCGGGTGCAAGTAGATAAATAGGGACCGCTTACTGGCGGGAAAGTAAACGGCGTTTCCGTGTGCGGCTCTGGCGATGTCATGCTGGCCACGTGACCCGGAAGTGTCTTCGGACGGCGCTGGCCCCCGGCCTCTTGAGTGAGATGGGCGCACAACCCCAGAGTCTGGCAAGACTGGCCCGTACGGGCAGGGGTACCTTTACCTTTAACATAGCAGCTTAAGAGTGTCAGCTGCAAAATCCCCAGTTCGTATCTTGCCTTCGCTCTTAGCTAGTAATTTTAAAACAAAACAAAACACCCAGACCATATAGTAAATGGAAATAGATTTTCAGAAATGGAATATACAAATTGATGCAACAAACTGATGCTTCTCTTGCCTTCATCCAATCAAGTATAGTTGCATAGCTGGGGCAGTTGTGGAATGTAATATGCATCCAAAAATCACATCCTACTGAGGATATTGCTACGCAGATGGTCAAAATTCAGATGCACATTCAAACAGAGACATTGTCCATCCACACTTTATCACTTTTAATGGGGTATGCATAAGATGGCCATTTAGATATCATCAAAAAAAGAAGAAGAAATGCATCACTAAAAAACAACAACAGAAGGGCAAATATAACAGAGATTTGCATTTGTTAATTTATACTTATGGATGAAAATTTAGGAATGCCTAATTACTTAATAATTTATAAATATATACAACTCAGCAGAGAAGACTGAGCAGGTGACCTGTGTGCCTGTTCGGTTTGCTGTCCAGGGGATTACTGCTGATGTTCAACTTCAAGACCTTCTCACTTCTTATTGTTCTGTATCTTTAAACCGGATCTGGGTTGTACAGCCCTTCAAATGATAGCTGAGCTGACATTTCTCATTAGATCCAGGAACACAGGAAGACACCTTATACTGAGTTGGAACATCTTGCACAGTGCTAGCTGGCAGTGGCTCTTCAAGGTTTCATGCACGAGCCTATCCTGGAGGTGTAGTTTTCTAAAAAAAGTTCTGATATTTTTCTTTTCCTCACCCCCCTTGAAAAAGAAGAAAACTTTGCAGCATTTTCTCAAATTCTTCTCAGTCGCAGACACTCTAAGTCTCCCTACAGTGACAGAGACAGTGTGGTGTAGTGGTTAAGAGCAGTAGACTCGTGATCTGGGGAACCGGGTTCGCGTCTCCGCTCCTCCACATGCAGCTGCTGGGTGACCTTGGGCCAGTCACACTTCTTTGAAGTCTCTCAGCCCCACTCACCTCACAGAGTGTTTGTTGTGGGGGAGGAAGGGAAAGGAGATTGTTAGCCGCTTTGAGACTCCTTCAGGTAGTGATAAAGCGGGATATCAAATCCAAACTCTTCCTACTATCCAGGGACAGTCCCAGATTTACAAAAGCTGTTCCAGTTTCTGATTTCATCCTGGAATATCCCACTTTTCCTTAGCATGTCACTATTTACATCAGAGAAATGTTGGAGGGTATGCAATCGTTAATTTTTGGTGGATACCATTTTCTCCCCCCCCCCCCGGTGCCCTGGAACAATGCCCAAGGGATTGTGGGGGATGCAAAACAATGGCCAGGGTGCCAGCCCAGTTGTTCTAGCTGCCGCTTGCAATGACAGCAAAGCAAAGCAAACAAACAAAACAGGAAAAAAGAAAGAAGCTGTGCAACTGCCACTGCAGATGGGGATCCCCACCCCTGAGAAACTGTTGGAGAAATTTGATGAAATGGTCCCCCAATTTCTCTCCTTGCAAATGGGGGATGGAAGACTTCAAGAGCCCAACAGCTTTACTTCAAACTAAGGACTCCTTCATATGGAGAGTGGTCTTTGTTAAGAAAGATATGTGGCCACCCCAGGTTTGAAAGCACACCCCTATCCACATTCTGTCCCAACTAGTCATATGTAACTACAGTCAAACCTCTGTTTTCAAACGTCTCAGCTGCTGAACGTTTCAGAAGCCGGAAACCCGGAAGTGAATGCTTCCATTTTCAAAGTCGAATGACTTCTGAGATGCATTTTTCATCCCCCCCCCCCAATTGACTTTGCAGTCAGCCCACTGATCCTCGGTTTTTTTAACATTTCAGAAGTCAAACAGACTTCCAGAACGGATTACATTCAAAAACTGAGGTTCCATTGTACATGCAGCTAGAGCTAGATCAAGCTAAAAATCTTGGCACTGGCCAGCAATGAAATAACCAGTTTGTTATAACAAGAAAGGACTTATGAGTGGGCAAACCAGTATTGTTTGGCCTCCATTTCCTCTCTGTAACAAGATAATAGTGACTTCACCACCACCACCCTAAAAAAGGTCTTTAGTGATAAATATGCCAAGGAAATATTATAGACTGCCTTGAGCCCTAGAAAGGGTACGAAATAGGTCTATAGGAATAAATGAAGATTGCTGCAAGAGTTACAGAAGCAGCAGGAATTCACATCCTGGCAGAAGCTGTAATGAAGAACATGTCCTCTTCTCTAGAAAATGTGCTTCTGTGACCAAAAGCATGCATGTCAGTTAATCTGCTCCCAGCTCCAATTCTGCCGACTTTCTTGCCTGAGAGCCCCAGGACCCTTTGTGCAGTTTGTATGGCATGAACCACTTTCCCCACCCCAAGAGCTGAGAGGATCAATAAAGCGCACCCAAGGGCCCAGAGCTAGCAACGTGCCTGCAATTTAACAATGCAGAAAATTCAATGAGGTCAACGGTGTCACAAACACTCATCAGTCATTATGTGTCTGTCTCTCTGAGCTGATTACTAACTGGGAAACAGAGCAGTAAATCAGCAGAGCTCTGCCTGCCTCCATCTGGCAACAAAGTCCATGTCAGCGTGGGAGATTCCTATGCTCTTTCGACGCCTTAGGAGCCATTTCTGTGACCTCTGCGATTTGGGATGGCTCTTCATGTGGAGCAATCTCCAAAAGGCTTTGGATTAAAGCAGCACCAGGTGATTGTTTGGTTGACATGATTCCAGCTCACAATTCAGAGTAAAAGAATCAAATGTGATTCAGCTCATGCCTGCAAATGCAGGTTGGGCAATTATCGTTGATTGGCAGGCCTTGTACAACAAACCCGCTTCCTCAAAGGCTCAGACTTCCTGTGATAAGGGAAATGCACAGGAAAGTGTGCGATAACTCTTGATTTCATGTAACATCATCTAACATCCCTACAAACAAAGCAGAGCAAATGCTCATTAGATAGCCCCCACAAATGGCACCCACAAATGTTACTTTAAGTCTGCAGGTCAATAAGAGGCAAAGATTTGAAAGAAACTTCAGAGAAGCACTGAGGTATTGGGACCTTAATGCACAGTCTTCCCCCACTGAATACAGCAAGCTTTGGGCTACAAATAGGACATATTTCTGCCTATTTAGATTTTTCCTGGGTTGCTCTGTCATTGAAATGATTTATGATCAACCGTCGCCCTGGCGACCCCACTGGATTTCATTAGAAACACTGCAGCTGGTTCTAAATTTAGTTTCAGCCAAAGGAATGAAAAGGAAAATCTTATTTGAGAATGCAGGAGGGATAGAATAAAGGGGTTGTTAAAAATTATTTCACTTAATGCCACACAAATAATACAGCAGAAGCAGCTGAGAAAGGTTGCACAGGATGTAGCAGAAGGAGGTTGCATTGCAAAGTTTTGAAAAATGGATTCAGATTTCTATGAGCACCAGATCAATAAAACACAATCCAATATAAAAACAGATGTTTACCTTAACTCTTGGGCAATAACAATGCAACCCTAAATACAATGTCCAAAAGTAAAGACCAGCTAAGCTGGGTGTAGGTAATGACATAAGATCCATGACAGGCAGTGATGTATTTATTTAATGTTCAGGACTCTTGTTCGTCTGGAGTTTAACCCCTGAATTAAACTTAATTCTTTCGTTTCCCCCTAGTTAGTCTTTGGATTTATCTGGAACTGTATTTAATGGCCACTTGACTGACCAAGGTGGAAGCAAGTGGAGCACAACCTTGAAACAGAATCACGGAATTGTAGAAATGGAAGGGACCCCAAGGTCAAGTGCAAGCCGCTGAAATGCAGGAGTCTCAAATAAAGCAGGTAGCATGAGCAATGAAGTGGGGGGGGGGTCATGGTGGGCTTAGGAGAATTACATTAATTTCCCCAATAATGTTATACATTGATATTGTTGTGAGTTTGTGGGGGCATTAGGCTGTATGCCTGAGTCCCTTCTCATTCCTGGATCCAGCAAGGATTCAGCTGGTGGAATAGCCAGGCCAGCTTGGTAGTGGCCCCCTAAGTATGAGTCATTAAGGTAACAAAAGAAGTGACTCTGTGCCAGAGGACAAATGGGTACTCCCCCCAGCTGGTAGTTAGAAGGACAAAAACCAGAGTTCTGTGAGAGAGCTGGGCTAGAAGCAGGAGGCAGGCTGAAGCCTGTGAACGAGAGACATGCTTGATTTCTGCCTGACTCCAAGGCTGCGGCTATGGGAGAAGGAAGGACTTATTGGGGTGTTAATGCCATGAGCCCCTCCATCATAGGCTCAGGTTGTCTATACAGTGGTACCTTCAGTTGCAGACGGGATCCATTCCGGAGCTCTGGTCGGATCCCAAGGTTTCCGCAACCAGAGGGACCGCTTCTGCGCACACATGCACGGGGTGGTAGAATGCTTCTGCGCATGCACGCATGGCAAAAACCCGGAAATATACTTCCGGGTTTGCCGCATACGTATCCCGAAGTTTACGTAACTGGAGGGATACGTAATTGGAGGTATGACTGTATTTGTAAAGAAACCAACAATGGGAACAATTAAGAAGGGTGGAGGCACAGGTCAACACAATAGCTGCCACAGCATAGGACTGCCAAAAAAATGTGTTTTATCTCAAGTCTTCCTCCATAGGGAAGCCCATGGGTTGAGAGGTGTAGCGTTGACTGTAAATAACGAAGCTGTACTTAAACACATCATCTTTTATTTCTACTAGCTGTGGATGTGATCCACTTCCTTCCTGATATTGAACAGAGCTTTCAGGTTACATGGAAACAGTAGAATTTATCAGAACCACACCCATCGCCAAGTTGCTAGGTAATTTTAGAAGTTTGACTTAATAACAGTGCTTGGTGGGGCTTTCAATGGCCAGCTGCTTACATTCTGCTGTAAAGCACACGATATTTCTCTTCTTCCACTGCCATGCCACACTTAAAGCTTCTACATTTCTGATACATTACAGCAATAACAAAAAAACAGTTTGCCAACCCTGATATGAGAGAGGAGAGGAGAGGAGAGGAGAGGAGAGGAAAGGAAAGGAAAGATAAGATTGCTGGGCAAGTGGAGTTAGTTTCACATTTTAAACTACAGTACTGAGATTTTGTCACCATCATGGCTACAGAAATAAAATGGTGTTTTCTGCTGCTGCCCTGATGCAAAACTTAGGGCACAGCCACATCCTATATTTAAAGGACATTCAACGCGCATTTGAAGCTCATGACTTCCCCTTGAAAGAATCCAGGGAACTGTAGTTTCACACCTGCAGAGCTACAATTCCCAGTACTCATAACTGACTACAACATTAGCTTGGCGTGACGCAGGAATAAGGTGGCCAGGGCATGTGTGTGCAAAGCAGCAGTGAGCTCCTCTTTAGAAGCCCACAAGTCCATGCAGTTCTAGTACGCCATATCTTAGCTTGATGTGGCATGCAAACAAGGCCTCCTTCTCTCTCTGCTAGCCCATCTCTGCGCACCACATGGAATTAGAGCCTCGTGAAATTAGGCCAAGGCCACAGGCCACAGGTTCCTCATCCCAGCTTTCTGGAGTGGAGAGGCTTCTGTGTTTCTTGGGATCGTTCCCTTGAGAGAGCTCTCCACAACAGACACACACACAGTTTCCCTCAACTGTGATAAATCAGCCATGGGGGAAGCTGCTGTCAGGGTTGCAGCCCAATTTGCTTTGATGGAGGAATCTGAAGCTAAGGAAAGGAAACAGAGAGGTTCAGATCGCCAGCCTGCAACATCCAAATGTAATTTGCCTCACTGGAATCCCTCAGAGATGCCATTTCCCATCTGCTCAGGCACTGGGAGCCAGAGGCAGCTCTGAGCATCTGCATATCACAAAGCACCCTTGCTGACAGATCAACAGCAAACTCTCACTTTGCTTCTCCATCTGGGGAATCAGTCGGCAGCTCGTGACCTCTTCTTCTGTTCTGCATGTAAAACATGCAAGGCTCACACAAACAAATTTCCTTTTGTGTCACAGGAAATAATTAAACTATCAACAGCTCAAGCTCAAGGCTGGTGCAAGAGATTCTGCCGCCTAAGGCAGGCAGCTGTGCTGTTTCTACCCGCCACTCCTCCTCCTTCTGCTTCAGTCCTCCTTTCTCTTGTTGCCATCCCCTCCTCCTCCTCCTCCCATTACAATTTATTCTACGTTTAAACTGCATTATTAACTACCATGGCAAACCACAGCACAGGCAGTTTCCTGGCCATCTCACCCAGAATGCCTTGCTTTGAGGCAAGAATGCCTTGGCCATTCCTGAGAGTGAGACAGTTGGAAATAGAGGGGGAGGGAAGCACTGTGTCTCTGTAGGTGGGTGGCACCAACACTGCAATCCTATGCACACACTTACTAGGGCTAAACCCCACTGAAAGCACCGTATTTTTCGCTCTATAAGATGCACCAGACCATAAGACGCACCTAGTTTTTGGAGAAGGAAAACAAGAAAAAAAATATTCTGAATCCCAGAAGCCAGAACAGCGAAAGCAGCGATCCCTCCTGCTGTTCTGGCTTCTGGGATAGCTGCGCAGCCTGCATTCGCTCCATAAGACGCACACACATTTCCCCTTACTTTTTAGGAGGGGAAAAGTGAGTCTTATAGAGCAAAAAATACGTTAATACAACTTATATGCATAGTACTGTATATTTTTATGATCTGTGAATAGGTGTATTTTGTAAAAATCAATGTTTAGGTACAAATACCAACAACAACAAACAAACCCACCAACCTGGTAAAAGTAGAAGAGAAAAGGCAGTAAAATATCTGGAAAGACTTGCTGCGTCAAGGAGCCACTGGCAGTAACTACCGTTTTTAAGGTAGGTACTGTATTCAATTTAGCAGTTTGGCTCCATCTGTACTATACATTTAAAGTAGTATTATACCGCATTGAACAGTCAGTCCGCCCCGCCCCCCAAAAAATCCTGGGAACCGTAGTTTGTTAAGGGTGCTGAGAGTTGTCAGGAGATCTGCATTCCCTCTCACAGAGCTGCAGTTCCCTCTTCCCAGGGAACTATGGGAATTGTAGCTCTGTGAGGGAAAGGGAAACTCCAGTATGAAAGCGCTGAATTAGAATTTACCAGGCAACCGATTCAAGCTCCCCTGCAGCTTGAATCAATATTGATTATGGATTTTTTTTTTATCACACTATATGTGTTAATTAGCTGACCAAGGCCAGGATGTTTGTGTTATCTCCAGCACTGCCTTGTTAATTGGTCACGGTAATTATTTTGCTTTTAGGTAATCGCCTCTTCTTTTTGAATTGTACTTTGTTCTGATCTCACGTCTCTTCACCCATCCCAAACACACCCAGGCCCCATGATTTCTGGTGTAAGTTACACTTCAGGCATCTGATGAAGTAGACTAGAGTCCATGAATGTTTATGCCATAATGATAATAGTTCAGCTTTAAGATGCTCAAAGACCTTATGTTGTTTTCTGACGACTAGGATATCCTTCCTAAGCCAAATAGAAATATATCTATTGGCCAAAGGAAAACAAGCCACCAGTTGCTATTCAAAGAAGATCACCAGCAAGGGAAGATCAACCTGGCCCCAACTTGAGATCCTGCTGTTCTGACCTTTGTTCTGACCTTTAAGGACCCTCCACTCTACATTTTCCTTCCCTTCTCCTTCCCTTCTGTGTCTTTTTAGCTGCATTGGTTTGCCTGCCTTTCCTTTTGTGCTGACATGAACTGCTTCAGGAGACAATGAGGTCACATCCATACCACACTTGTAAAGCACTTGGCTTCCTCCAAAGAATCCTAGGAACCCTAGTTCGCTAAAAGTGCTGCGAATTTTAGTTCTGTGAGGGATAAACTACATTTCCCAGGATCCTTTGGGTGAGGGGTGCCATTGTTATGGTCAAGAATCTGATGCTTGGGGTGACCTGAGTTCAAATCCATGAAGCTCACTGAGTGTCCTTGGGGGCCAGTATATTCCTCTTAATCTAATCTACCCTACCTCACAGGGTTGTTGTGGGGATTAAATGAGGAGGGTGAGAGCCAGCATCTTCAGCTCCTTGGAGAAAATGTGGGGTATAAATGCAATAAACAAACAATAAATGAAACGGTGATGCTGCTTCTGACGTGTCCCTCTTCAGACTGTAAATTTCAGGCTGTTCCACCACAGGTGGTGAATTCTGAGGACAATACAGGCAAGATCAATGTTACACAACTGTTTCCCAAAATATGCCACTCTTGGGCTCTAATCTCACCAGCTTCTAAGATGGCGCCATGGGTATGCTTCTACATGTTCTGTGGCCAGATGGATATGACAGAGCCTGCTGTGTTTAATAAAATCTTCAAGCTTTTCCAGAAACACCAACTCTCAAGATGGTCCCATGATCCTCCACTATCTGAGGCTCACCTTCTTTGAGTGAGGCTTTGAACAGGATAGGAACTTTGATTGCATCTAAGGCAACAATAACTTGAAAGGGATGTCAGCAGCAACGCCCCGGTGACCTTTCAAGAGCTGAATTGCAGGGCTTAGCGTGTTATTATCAAGATTAAGCTAACCCAGCTGGTGCACATCGTTTCAGCAATGGCCTAGACTCTGTACGCAGCTTTGTGCTGATAACAGTTTTGATTTTCATGCATGCATTTGCAGCTTCACCTTCCTGATGAGCGACAGAGAGAGGCTGCTAGGTGGATGAGCCTCGAGTCAGCTCTGCACCGTTGGGCGGGAAGGTAACCTGCCCCCAACTGAGTGTTGCCTGCAAATTTCCTGTCACTCGGAGCAGAAAACTTTCTCACCTCAAACAGAGACCACAGACAGAGATAACAAGAGAGTAAATATAGAAGGAGCCAAAAATGAAAAAAAAAATTGTCAGAAACCCAAAACAGGCACAGGAAGTGGTAGGCTATTATTGAAACAAAGGCAGTTATTTCTGTCAGGCAAGGCCTAGTTTTATGCAACAACCACATCAATGTTATTGCTCAGGCTGCCTCCTTTGTGGATATTATTTGCCAGATACCAAGCTGGTGTTAAGTAAGCATGAACTGTAATAGCTGTAGACCACGGGCACCTGCCAGGCGAGACATGCCCCATTGACTCTAGAGGAGTCTACATCATGAAAACACTGACCTATTATAATGTACCGGTACCTCATTTACAATACTTCCCTGGATGGGTGTTGAAAGCTTGACAGTGTGGGTTTCAGCCAAAAGTTAACACGCTTCCGGATGTTTTATTGTGGAGCTAAGGAATCAGGAAGTCAATGAACAAGCACGGATACAGTAATTCAGTGGTTAAAGAACAAATAACTTAACATGTCATGGGGAAACTAAAATTACTGCTAGCAGCTAAACCAGTTCAGCATGAAGCATATAAATCAGGTTATCATCATCCTAATGCCCTCTATTTGCAATGTTTAAAGGCAGTTGCCGAGCCTTATGTAGCCAAGATGGCAGCATCCACAAGAAAGGAAGGCTTCAGTGAGTTTGGGGTAATTTCAAGGTTTGCAGAAGGACAAAGAAACCCCTGGAGGGGTGGGGGGAAACCAAATCTGGCCAGCGATGGTTGAACATGCTCACTTCAACAGACTCCTGACTATTGGGGTGGGGAAGAAAGAAAACAGAAAACCAAAAGGAGGAGGGAATGGAATGGAGTATCCTGGAAGGAGGCATGGCTGATTGGCTGGAATACTAAAGAGGAGCACTCCACACTGCAACATTTTATTGCAGACAGTCTAAGTCAGGTAGCCATGGCGATGCCTTCCAGATGTTGTTAGACTACAACCCCCATGATCCTATTCACCATGCTGGCTGGGACTGATGGGATTTGTAGGCCAACAACACCTGGAGAGCTACACCTGCTCTGATCTGTTTCCAGTTCCTTTTAACACACACATATATACCGTATATTTGGTTCAAAGGCTTGAGTGCTGCTGTTTCAGGTGCTGGGCTCAGTTGGCAGCCTTTCCCTTAAACAACTGTTCCTTTAGAGCCAGCGGACTCTGGTGGGGTCTCTGGGAAGCTACCCATTCTTCTTTCCAGTCTTCCAGCTCAGAAGGCTTTCTCCCTCCACTCAGACACGACCATCTCCTTGCCTGTCAGGTAGGACCTTCTCAGCTTCTTCCAGAAAGAGGTACCTCAGATTAATGGGCACCTCCACACCACAGCTGATTATGAACTTTGAGCCAATCCACATACATTGCTGTACATGCAGAGGACTCCCTCTGTGCAGTTAGGGGCTAGACTGAAAGAGGATGAACAGCAGTGGCAAGTGGAGGAGAGAAGAAGAAGAAGAAGAAGAAGAAGAAGAAGAAGAAGAAGAAGAAGAAGAAGAAGAAGAAGAACAACAACAACAACAACAACAACAACAACAACAACAACAACAACAACAACAACAACAACAACTTTTATTTATACCCCGCCCTCCCCAGCCAAGGCCGGGCTCAGGGTAGCTAACAACCAATAATAAAAGCAAGAAGGCTGCCCAAGGAAAGAAGCCTGCTCTGTGTGATATCTGCTCTGCTACAGAGTCATTCATTGTCCTTGGGACCGTTTCAGCCTCACTGTTACCCTTCTATAAAATGGGTAAATATTTCCTAGAACGTCTTATATATACAGAATTCCATAAACATATGTATGTGCGACTTGACCTGAGTATGTTGCTTGGCTCCCTTCTTTGAGCTATCTGCTCTGCTCACAATGTATTATTTCCTCATGTCCAGATGTGGCACAGTTGTAATCTGGGATTGTGATACTTGAGGGCCTGCCTGATGTCATGTGCAGATGGTATGTGCAAGGTTGGTTGGGAGACAATGGAGGAGTGCACCTTTGGGAGTGAAGTCAAACTGTTGGAAGGTTATTGTGCCTGCTGTGGCTGCAGAAGCAGATACAGGAGAGACATCTTTTGTTGCAGCCGGGGCAGATGAAGGCGTCTAGTTGTGCTGATGTTGCCAGGCTCCATGCCACTTTGTAACATGGAGTTGGTCTGGCAACAGGCCTGGTGCCTGAAGCCAGCTCCCCGTAGGGCACGTCCTTGGGGATCCTGCCATCTTCCATTCTGTGGACATGACCAAGCCAGCATAGACAACACTGAGGCAGGAGTCTGAACATGCTGGGAATGTGGGCTTCGGAGAGCACATCTTTGTTTGAGACTCTGTCCTCCCATGTGATGCCCAAAGTCTTCCTGACATAGCGCATGTGGAAGACTTAGAGGCGTTGCTTGAGGTGTGTAAGCTGCCCACGTCTCACTACCACAAAGCAGAGTGTTCAACACACAAGCCTAGCAGACCTTCATCTTGGTATTGGATGTTAGCATCACATTCTCCCATACCCTTTTGGAGAGGCGAGCCATTGCCGTAGCTGCCTTGCCAATACGCTTGTCCAGCTCAGCGTCGATGGAGGGGCTGCTGGTTAGGGTGGAGCCCAGGTAGACAAATCATGTACCACTTCAAGCTTGTGGTCACCAGAGCTGGTGTGTGGAGCGCTGACGACATCCTGACCCAGGATGTTGATCTTCGTCAGGCTGATGGTAAGGCCAAACTCCCTGCAGGCTTGTGCAAAACAGTTGAGGAGTCTCTGTAGAGCATCATCGGAGTGTGGTGTCAAGGCTGTGCAGATGGTATGTTCGTGAACACAGGTGATTAATAACGATTCTGCAACAGTTGTTTACAGACTGCTTTTGCACTGGGCTGTGCCTGCACATCTAGCAAAAACCGCTCAGACTCCATGCAGGTACTAGAATTTTAAAATTACTAGCCTGTCAGTGATCCTAAATCTGACTAGTTTCCATGGCAACCAGAATTAGTGAGCAGCCTGCATTTCACCTTGGTTTATCTGTTAGATGGTCACCTAGCAGCACCACACTGCTATGCTAGCAAAAAGTGGCCAATTGAATTGATTGCTGTGTGGCAGGATGGAAGCTTTGCCAGATTCTATTACATACTCAGTGGGGCCTCAAGTTAACACCAAAGAGGATTGCCAAACACCTTCCACCCCTCAGTCCTCAACACCAAACTTCTCAAAAGGAGTTCCTTCCAGACCAGGGTAGTACCTCTGTTTTTGAGGATAAGCAGTAAGTTATATGACATGGGTGTTTCTCTGTCGCTCTCTCTGTCCCCTCACTCTACTTTGAGAGACTCCCTCCGTCGGTTCCAGTGACTGCTGTGGAAGCAGAGGTGACGAGAAATAGTATCCATTTCAACTTCTAATGCAAATGGCCTAATCTTCACTTTCCAAAGTAACACGCAAACAGAAACACAGTTGTCTTTCAAAAGGCACACTTCTCCCAATCATGTGACGCAGTTCTTCAACCAAATAATGTGTACAAAAATGGGTATACGGTATTAGGGGAAAGTAGGCATACAAATTAATGTTAGTGAATACACACACACATTACATTAGGGGAGATTGTTTGCAAAAAAAAAAAAAGCAAGTATTTCAGGCAAAACTGCATGCAAAGAAAGTGTATCTTAGGGGGAAATTTTAAAGTATCGCAAATGGATACAGAAATGTGGAGATGTAATGCTGGAAAAAGGAGAAACCGAGAGAAACTGAAATTGACAGATCACCCATCTCTATGCAGAAGCAAGTGGGGATTATTATTAGTATTGTTGTTGTTGTATTTTTTGTGGCCAGGTGTTTTATAAAGATTTATAAAGATTCTGGGGAGCAGCTCTAGGACTCTGAAGGATAAAGAGAAGACTGGTACAGAAAGCACAGTTTAAGCAACTGAGACATGACGCAGAAAAACCACATCAGGACGGGGAGAAAGTACACTGCCTTCCTCCCCAACCCCTCCCTTTGCCTAGAGCAGGTAGCAGAGAAGCATCAGGGCAGGAACACGAAAGTGCTGCCTGTATATTGTCGGATGAGGAGGAACGTGCCGATGAAATTCAATCATCTTCTAGCCTTTGTCCCATTGACGTTGGTGGGGATGTGGGGTGAGTAGTGCTATCAAAGGCTATTCCATGGAAGGAATGGTTCAAAACTCAGCAGAGCTGTAAACTCACTGGTTGGCTTTAAACAAGCCATAATCCATTCCCCCCGCCTCTCCAGAATCTTTATAAATGATGATAATAATGCAGGATTTTTGAGTTTGTGCATGTGAAGCATTTTGAGCATTCTGGGGAAATTATAAGAGTTCTGATGTAGCTCTCTTGCTTCTGGAGTGCATTCAGAAATGTCACAACCCTTGGAGGGGCATTCAGCTGTCCCTGATCAACAGAGCATCTGTCAACAAACGGGCTGGCTGGGTAAAGGCGGCCAGTGGATGCCAATGCTAATATTGGCCTAGGCCCAGATTATCTGAAGGAACATTCTCCCATATGTTCTCCCCCATGCACTGTGATCTCCAGAGCTTTCTCTATAATGTGCTCCTTCGTTCATGTAATTATGGTCAAGGGCAGATGGACGGTGGGCTTTCTCTGTCCGGGTGTGTCTGTGCGTGCTTTCTTCGATACTCACTCCTTAGAGTAGAGTACCTGGCAAATCCCCCAGTTTATGGAAGATTATTGAAGGCTTTCCATTTGGGCTTTTAGGTTGCTGTAGTGAGGTGCATTATCTGCATGTTTAACAAATTTTGGAGACTAACTTGCTACTTATTCTTTTGTCAATTTTTACTGTCAACATGTATTTTCTTAACTGAAGTTATATAAACTGCTTATTATCTAAGCTGCTGCTACAAGAGACTTCAATATAAGGGCATGGTGGGCCAGTGTAACTTACCCCAAATATATCTCTGCTTTTATGAAATCTTTATCGTCAGCAGGCAGACAGATTCTCAGCTCAATTAAATCTCATTTTCCCGGTACCAATTTAGACCCGGGGCCAAATCAGCACAAACCTTTCAGACTGATATTGCTTGTTCTTGCTTGCTCTCAATGCACATCACCACTTGTATTAATACGGCTACTTAGAATTTTAGTATCATAGAATTGGATGGGACCACGAGGGTCATCTAGTCCAACCCCCTGCAATATAGGAATATTTTGCTCAACATAGAGCTTGAATCCACAATCCTGAGATTAGGAGTCTCATGCTCTTCTTACCTTTTATTCCAGGCTTTTTCAGACAAGTCTTAATGGTGCTTTCTTCTTGTTATTGCATTTTGCTACAACCGTGCAGCAAGGTCTAGAACTGCTGTTAGTGGCAGTGGCTTTGATCCTGCAGAACTGAGCTGATGCACCCACTATATATTATTTCATACATGGGTAGGCAAACTAAGGCCTGGGGGCCAGGGCCGACCCAATCACCTTCTATATCCAGCCCACGGACGGTCTGGGAATCAGCATGTTTTTACATGAGTAGAATGTGTCCTTTTATTTAAAATGCATCTCTGGGTTATTTGTGGGGCCTGGCTAGTGTTTTTACATGAGTAGAATGTGTGTTTTTATTTAAAATGCATCTCTGGGTTTTTTGTGGGGCATAGGAATTTGTTTGTTTGTTTTGTTTTTTCAAAATATAGTCCGGCCCCCACAAGGTCTGAGGGACAGTGGACCAGCCTCCTGCTGAAAAAGTTTACTGGCCCCTGATTTAATATTTCTTAGCACTGATTGTCTCAACTGCTTCCTCTGTTGGCTCAGAGCAATAATTTCATAAATTAAAAAAAGGAAATAAACCCCATATCTTATGCAAAATGTGCTCAGATGCAAACCAACCTGTTTTCTAGGAGAAAAGCAAAGCATTTCAAACCAAGCCCAGGATCCTAAATAAGAGCAGATGCCACTCCACTTTAGCAAGTGAGGTTAATGTGTGGAAGGAAGCCCTTGCACACACAGTCCTGTATGAGTGCTGCAAATGCGCTTCCACTGTGATTGTGGGGCAGGAGGCACTAAGCATTGCTACATCTGAATTAGCAGCTTGGGTAGAAGTCTGATGGTGGAACTATTGCTCATCATTCGGACAAGCAAATGGTTCATTCTGAACTCCAAACCTTCCTTCTGCTGCTCCCTTCTCCATTGTGCCTGAACACGATCAAGGCTCTTTTTATCTGTCTACCCTTGTTACATTTTCATTTAACTAGAGATAGTGAACTTTATATTATCAAGGGGGACTGTCAATGCTAGCAGAAGATTTTTGCTTTATTTTAGTGCAATACAATGCCAGTTCTTCTAGCTACGAGTAAAGATATAGATAGATTGATCAATGCAATAAAGAAGTATTACCTGGATGTTGAAGATGGATGGAAGGCTGATAGTAGGCTGCCACTGGAAAATCAAGTTCAGGGGACAAAATCAGATCACCTCGAATTGTTTAAAATGGGAGAGATTGCATTGGGGAGCGTATATGGATGCTTGCAGATTCTAAATTGTGCTGAGCATACCAACAGTGCTGTAATTCTGCATTACTATGCAATGTTTATGTATTTGTATAAATTTGCCGTGGCCTACTGCTAGTTTAGTACATTTACTTTACTTTACATAATGTTTATTTCACACTACTAGGCTAGCGGTCCCTGTCCCACAGTATCCCTTGTAACATGCGGTGCATAGAATATATATATATATATAACTTGAAAATATTATCTGATGATAATGATAGATGTCACCCATGCCAGGGCATTAATAGCAGAAGATAATAAAATTTTCCCAGTGCAGCTTTCTCTAGATAAATATATGTTTTGAGGTTTGTGTTCTGTGGTGCCTCCAGATGAGTTGTTTATTGAGCATTTAGCTTCATTTATTTGCAGTAAGCTTGCACAGAAGTCATTGCTGTTTACTGAGCATTCATTCTGAGTGGTTTGCTCAGAGGTTACGTGACTTCCCACCAATCGATTGTTATCCCACACTTTCTTGTGCATTGTCACACAATATCCTTACTGTGAAAAGTCTGTTTTAAAAAGTGGGTTTGCAGATCCTCCAAGTACCCCTTTTTTCCTGGGACAGTCCCGGATTTACAGAAGCTGTCCCAGTTTCTGATTTGATCCTGAAATGTCCCCCTTTTCCTAAAGATGTCCCTATTTTCATTAGAGACATGTTGGTGGGTATGGTAGGACGTTCCTATTTTCATTGGAGGGTATGGAGTTATGCAACCTCCGAGGCAAGGAGATAAGGAACTGTACCACCTTTAGAAGACATCTAAAGGCAGCCCTGTATAGGAAAGTTTTTTAATGTGTTGTTTGTTTTATATATGTTGGAAGCCATTTAGAGTGGCTGGGGCAACCCAGCCAGATGGACGGGGTATAAATAATAAAATTGTCATTGTTATAGAATAGAATAGAATAGAATAGAATAGATTCTTTATTGTCATTACACAAGTGCAACATTGCACAAGTGCAACGAAATTGGATGCCATCCCTTAAAAACAACAAAAGCAAAACAACAACAACAACCAAACAAACCACATTCCAGCCACACCCACACCAACACCCATCAAACTCCCAGGTCACACTATCGAGTTACAGCATTCAAAAAGGCCACAGCTCTTGGATAGAAACTGTTTTTCAGTCTATTTGTCCTTGACTTGATGTTTCTATATCTCCTGCCAGAAGGCAGTAGTGCAAACAGACTGTGTCCCGGGTGAGATGAATCCTGCAGGATGTTGTTTGCTTTCCTAAGACAACGGGAACCGTTCTTCCAAAGATGGGAGAGGATGACCAATAATCCTTTGGGCTGTGGTTATGACCTTCTGGAGCACCTTCCTCTCCCTAGCTGTACAACTGGAGAACCAAGCACAAATACAGTATGTAAGAATGCTCTCTATGGAGCCTCGGTAGAAGGACACCAGCAGTCTCTCACTCAGATTGTTCTTCTTTAAAAGTCTGAGGAAATAAATTCTCTGCTGGGCCTTCTTCACCAGAGCAGTGGTATTTGCGCTCCAAGTCATGCCCTGATCGATAGTTACTCCCAAAAACCTGAATTCCACCACCCTCTCCACCCGTTCCCCGTTGATATACAAGGGCTGAATGTCCGCCTTTTTTTCCCTGTAATCCACCACCAATTCCTTGGTCTTAGCCGTATTAAGAGCCAGATTGTTCTCTCCACACCAAAAGTCATTGTTATTGTTATTGATTAGGACGTCCCTGTTTTCATCAGATATTGGAAGGTATGGGGTTGCAGCACCATAGCACTTTAGTCTACTTCAACTGCAAAAACCTAAATTTGCTGATAAATGATTGAAACCCTCCCATAAAACAGTGACAGTTTGGAGAGGACCCGGGTTGCAATCAGCTAAAATGTCCAATGATTAACTGGGAATCAACTGTAATTTGCTCTGATTGTTTTTAGTTCTGAATTTTAAATTGTTGCAGCCTGCCCTGGGACCTGCCAGAGAAGGACAGGTAATAAATTTAATCATAATAGTCATAATAACCCGAGAGTCTCCAGGAATGACTGAGCTTGTGTTAAGGGACCATTCTGGGGGGTTTCGGGCAATAATGGTGCATAATATAAGAAATCACATTTAAGAGATATGAGTCTGGCTTTTGTTTTCAAGTGACAGTGGACATCATAGTATTGTGCCCTTGTTTACAGCAATTAAGAGGATGTTCACACAATGCACAATTATTTCAGGGCCCTGTGGGGTACTCTGCATGTGTAATTCAGAATGATTCAGGGCACAGCATGTTGGCATTTGACCTCAGGAGATGGATTAACTTTGCTGCTTGTTCTTGGGTCACTGACCAGCTCTAGACAAGCCACTTTGTCTCAGCCTCAACTCTCCAAATGCAAAAGGAGAATGAAAACGATAACCCTCACAGGGAGGTTTAAAAAGATGTTGAATGTCATAAGGAGCATTAAACATTTTGCGTGTTGAAAGTGTCATACAGTGGTACCTCAGGTTAAGAACTTAATTTGTTCCGGAGGTCCGTTCTTAACCTGAAACTGTTCTTAACATGAGCTAATGGGGCCTCCCGCTGCCACCGCTGCATGATTTCTGTTCTCATCCTGAAGCAAAGTTCTTAACCCGAGGTACTATTTCTGGGTTAGCGGAGTCTGTAACTGAAGCGTCTGTAACCTGTAGCATCTGTAACCTGAGCTACCACTGTATATGTGACAGAGCCTGCCCAAGATATTTTGGCCCCTTGAGGCGAACCACAAAATGGCGTTCTCACTGCCCATCCCTGACCAGGGAAGAATGGCTGAGTGAAAATCCACATCAGGAACAAGCGGGGTAATAAAGATCTACATCAGGAACATGGGGGTGGGGGAGATCAGCAATGCCTCCTATTTGCTAAGATGGTGCTGTAGAGGAGGCATTGAGAGGGGGGCTGCCAAGGAGGTGGCAGATTCGGCCTCCAAGGAGCACACCACAGCTGTTGCTGCCACCACAGCAGTGGCAGCCAATGATGGATTCCTTGGATCAGCTGCCCCTCTGCATCTTGCCACCAGAGGTGACCGCCTCATCTTGCCACATAGGTGGGCCGGCCCTGATATGTGATGATTAAAAGTAAATGGGAGCTAAGCATTATGACTTAAATCTAGTTTCTTTCCAAGCATGTTCTGATAAAGTTCCTTTCATTTTAATGTTGTTGTTGTTTTAAAAAAAACAGTTAGCACTTCTGGCGCTGTTGGATATAGCTGTAAACAAATAAATACTAAAAGCAAACAGGAAAGATGTACCTCCCCCATCCCCGCCACAAAGTTGCGTGTGGCACTCTGAAAATGCATCATTTTATTTATTTCATTTCCCAAATGTTTGCAGGTCTTGTCTTTCAAGTCCAAGCTGGCTGAATATTCTTTATAACAAAGAATAAAAAGCAAAGGTTTGTAAAACTCTTCAAAATGGAAGGATATTCTTACAGGGGAACGGGTGGCTAGACTAAAATATCTCAACTGTCTTGTCATGGCCCCCACCCTGGCTTTTGTAAAAGGCTGCCTGTATGATGCAGCACACAGCAAGTGGGTGCTCAGCCTCTAAAGATATTTTACCTGGCTCTCTGGACAGTTTTTTTTCCCCTTATGAAACAGTGGCTATGGGAGGGGGTATTTGAAACTCAGGAGGCTGGTGAAGAAAAGTGAGAGAGAGAGGGCGGGGTGTTAGCAAAGAGGGAGCATTTCAATTCAGTTTGCATTCACAGGCAAATCTGCCGAATTCGCACTTTCCTAAATAATACACGAACTGAACCACAGCCATTCTTCAAAATCCACAGTTCTCTGAATTCTACAATGCATAATATTTACAAGCATGAATATGTTGGGGTAAAGTTTGCATAAAAATGTCTATATTAGTGAAAGTAACATACAATAATGTATTATATAAGGGTTCTTGCAAGCAGAACTGTATACAAAAATGTATTTTAGGAAAAATAGGCACTAAAATGCTAACAAACTTTCTTGAAGGCTTTATTTTTAAAAATGCAAACAGATGGGGAAATGCGGGGAAATGAGAGAAACTGAGAGAAACTGAATTTGACAGATTCATCAAAAGAAATCAGAATTGATGCTCATTAAGTAACCAATGGCCATCTAACCTCTTAGCAAACCAATCAGGATTAATGCTCAATAAACAGGTCATGTGGAGACACACTCTCTCGCAGGGTTTCAGGTGATGAATAGGAGTCATGAGACCCTCAGTTTGGATCAAGACTATGGTGCTGCGGGAGGTGCAGGATAACCTTTCGTCTCCTGTGGCGTTTCCCCAATTAAAATCCTGCCCCCAGCTGCTATGTGCCTCATGGGGACTGTTATTCCCTGCCGGGCCTGTGGGAGGGGGCTTCTAGTTGGAAAAATGCAGGGGGGAAATGTTTAAATCCCCACCACCCCCAGCATCATGGCCATGACCTAAATTGGGGTTCCTGTCCGCTGTATGCTAAAAGCTTTACTGTGGGTTTTTTGGGAGGGAAGCTCTGGTTTTTTGTTTTTTTTTTAGTCCACCTCAATGCATGTCCACTCACAGAACAAACTTTTGGGTATCTGCTCAGAAGTAACAGGGTTTCTGGGTAAGTGTGTGTAGAACAGCTGCCATAAATATTAATTTGAGGACCAGATACACTGAAATCAGTGTGTATGGTTCCTAGCTGTAATCCTGGTATGCCCAGAGTTTCAGTCCATGTAGACTCCCTCAACCCAACCTAAACCTATAATATGGAACACATTTCCCCTCCAGTCATACATTTCCATCTCTCTTGTCCCTGTTTTCAAGAGAGCCCTGGACCTATCGAGGGCTCCAAGAAGGCACACATATTTGAATATTATCCAGAAATTACAAATTTGCTGGACGTAGCAATATTACGGCATTGGTGTGCCTGCCAAAAATGGGTCTTCCATATAAAAGTGTGATGCAGCACTACTCACTGCAGGGGATAATATAATTGGATTCGGGTGGAGGGAAAGGTATGTTCAAATTCCCACTCAGAGTCAAAGCTGAAGTGATGTGCAGAGGGTTCCAGATTAGATCTTCTAGTTTATTTTTATTTTTAATTTTAAGGCAGCAGAGGGAGTGGGAGGTGTGTTTAACACTTTCATCCAAGTTGGCTCCCTGATCAAAATGCTGCCCTTAGGTACTTATATCCCCGCACATCCCAGTTAACATCAGCTCTGAGGGAGGAGGCATTTAGTTTGAGAGAAATGATACAGGCACAGAAAGGGTTAAACCGCTGCTTTGATAAAAATTGGAGGCTCCTGTGGCTGCTTTGAAAATTAAAAATGAAGTTAAATGATCCATCAGGAACTTGGATCTCTGCGGTGAATTTCACTTCAGTGGCTGCTGTCATTATTTCAGGCTAACTCTAATGATTCTGTCAGGATTGTTTCATGCTGTCACTCTGAGTTGCTTCAGTGCGGGTGCGGCCAGAGAATAAATGCATAATGAACAATTAGGAATGTGAGATAAATTCAATTCAGTTCACATTTAGAGGTGAAACTACCAAATTTGCGCTTTTTGCAGCCATATGCTAACAAAACCTCTGCTGTCCTTCAAAATTTGCGCTTCTCTGAATTTTGCAATTCAGCTGCCCAGCCACGTAATATGTATACAAATGCATATCACTATGGTAAAGTGTGGATAAAAGGGGAAATAACAATAAAAATGCATTATATTAGAGGAAATTGCTTTGTAAAAGTGCGTATATTAGGCAGTTTGATGTGAAAATGTGTATGCTGGGAGAAATGGGCATGATTTCTCGTGAATTTTCATGCAGACGTCAATACAAATTGATGGGGAAATATGAAGAACTGAATTTGAGATTGGGAAAAATGAGAAAATTCGAGAAAATGAAATTAACAGTTTTGCCCTTCCCTAGTAAGAAGTAATGTGGATTTCGGCTGAGGGGAAAGAGGCAAGCTGGGATGCCTGCAGGCTAAACAGGAGATGGCCTTGATTTTTTATTGTAATTAATGCGCACCTTGTTTGTTCTACAAATAGCAGCTGATAGGAAGGCTGAGCAGCCTCTCATCCCTAGAAGCTGGAGGGAGAAAGTCTGACTCTTTCTCTTTCCAAAATTCCCACTCCTAAGGTGTTGTTTGCATTTCAAGGAAAACCTCTAATGATGCCAATTGGAGCTTCCCTTGAAATGCAAATAGCAGCTCCGGAGAGGCAAATTTTGTCAAGGACCACAGCAGTGAGAGAAAGGGTTAAACTTCCTCACCCTACCCTGCATGATCCTGATGCCTCTGAAGCTTCCCTGTGGCAGCTAACTACATAACACATGCACACACACACATATGCACAAATCACATTCATGCAATGAGCTTCCATGCAACTGGCTGTTTAAAACAATGCAGTAAACGAAGCCTGGATGGCGCCGAGATCATCGCCCATTTAGAATATCAGTAGACACTTGATGGCAGATGGAGGAGGCAGTGAGGTTCAGGACCTGCCTAGGGTCCAGTAAGAGGGCTGCTTGATACATGGAGCTGCAAAGCCATGCCAGCACATGCACAGTTGCCAGGGAGCTAGAGTTAAACCTTGCAAACATGTTTGTTGCATGCACCTACAGATGTGAAAATGTAAAACATATTGGATACGTTCATGCGAGTACAATCCTTGCCGAAATGGTTGCATGGATTTGTGTTTTTATAAATGGAGGGGAAAAGCAAGGTAGTTAAAAGTAGAGGTGTAATTATGTTGCATGCTTAATTGTCAGGTCTAACGGGGAGAGAAAATTCCCTTGGTACAAATCGGGACAGCTCCACTGAGCTCAGCAGAAATCTAACTTGAGCCCTTAACCCGTATCTTTAATTATTATTCACTACTCTCGGTGTACATCAAAATTCCACTTAATCAAATTGTTCTTCTGAGAACAGTAAGAAAAGATGGTAATTGGTGTGGTAATCAGAAGGAGACAAAGGGCCTAATTTGCATTTGTAAGGAATATCTCCTGCACATGTTCATTTGGAATGAATAGGAACAACATAAATTTGTTCTTTTGCACTTTTCTCATTAATGTCAAAGGAGCCTGTGGATGGGTTTCCCAGTGGGTTTTATGGTTTTCAAGCACAGCTCATCTACTTCATAGACTCAGGGCATTTTTACACATTATGCTTAAAGTGGCTTTCATCAAGTCTGCAATTCCCATGTAAAAACTACATTTGTCAAAATGTGTTGTTGCTGCTACTATCGTTGCATTTCAGGCATCTATTTCTTCCATATTTACAATACTCAGATATTCTTTATGCTCAAGAAAGTGGTGTGTAGAAATAGTCCTATTCAGTGCATTCTCTTAGAATGGCAATGGTGTCCACCTCAGAGGTCCCAGAACTGAGTTGCAGTGAGTTCCAGCTGGGGGGGGGGGGAGCCCTGGTCATATTACATCAACCAGACTCTTCAATGGCGTTCAGGGCTGGCCCAATACATTTTGCTGCCTGAGGCAAATGACAAGATCTCTCCCTCCCCTGCCCTCCCCATTCTACTTACAAAAGCCGACTGGGCTAGCAGCTAAATCTTCCTTCTGCACTGGCAATGGCGCAGTGTCCCCCTTCCCACGTGAAGGAAGCGGGCTCATTCAGATAGTGCAGGAAACGGTGTGTGGCAGAAGGAACAACTGGGAAGGCCTGCAGTTGCTAGTGCCCTCCCGTCAGCATCTGCAAATACAGTGGTACCTCGGGTTAAGAACTTAATTCGTTCCGGAGGTCCTTTCTTAACCTGAAACTGTTCTTAACCTGAAGCACCACTTTAGCTAATGGGGCCTCCCACTGCTGCTGCTGCTGCGGCACCGGAGCATGATTTCTGTTCTCATCCTGAAGCAAAGTTCTTAACCCGAGGTACTATTTCTGGGTTAGCGGAGTCTGTAACCTGACGCATCTGTAACCTGAAGTGTATTTGAACAGGTTTTCTTAATGAGCTTGAGATAAGAGGAGGGTGAAAAGCATTTGCAGTGTAAATTATTATTTTGGACAATGTCAGTTTTATGTTCTCATTGCAGCCCGGATTCAACAAGATCTGCTCTAAGCCTTTCCTCTGTAGGCCTCTGGTAGTTATCACAGAAGGAATGGCTTTACCCCCTCACATATCAAAATGCAGCCAAGGGGCACCAGCAGACTCACAGGGGGCATATGATTTCACCCCCTTCTTTATTTGCATTTTGCTGACTGGCAGCTGATAGTTGGTGTAAGAGGTTTTTCCATGGTGAGCATCAGGGATGGAACGGCTTTAGGGTGAGCTAGATGGGGTAACGTATAAACATAGCAGACTCTGACGTACTTAACTGATGGATGTGTCGCTATGTACAGGCAACTCCCCACTTACATGGGGGTTACGTTCCGGGCCTCCACACACGTAAGCGAAATGTGCGATGGGAGCCCACTACAGTACATAAGCTTCCCACCCAATGGCATAGCGCGGTAGCAGTGAGAGCTCCCAGCTGCCATTTTGGAACCCTTGGAGTCTTTTCTTTTTCTGGACTTTTGGCTCACTGACGTCCTCTTCGGGCTCTGGGGAGGGTCTCCTCGTGAGTTATGAGGGCTTTCCAGCTCTCTTCTGCCATTTCAGGTTAAGAATGGAATTATTTCTTTCCCATCGCTTGCGTAGATGTGGTCGTGTGTAAGTCAGTCATGCACAAGTGGGAGGGTGCCTGTTCCACCAAAATCCCAAAGACCTTGTGGTGTTCAGTGTGTGTGTGTGTGTGTGTGTGTGTGTGTGTGTTGGGGCAGGGGCTTTTCAAGGGGCCCTTTCTCATTTCAGTTCCTTCAGCACGTCTTGAAAAAGCTGTAGAAAGATTCTCAAGAGCCATGTGCCATGTGGTGTGGGCGTATGCACCTGGTGGGTGATGAATCTGGAAATTCTCCCATCTGCTTTGCACTCACACACAGCTTTTGGGCGTCTGCCCCACTTTATGATTGGTTGGTTGGTTTTTACTTTGTTCCTTTATTTGCAGTGGTCACTTGTGATGACGGACAAAGTGAAAGCATTGAAGGTCAGTATTTCTTATTCAATCGAACACAGTGAAACGCATTTGTGAGTAGACAGGCATAGGATTCTGCTTCACCACATGGATTCCATTTTCATGATTTATACCTGTAAAGATGGTGCATAGCTAGATCAGTTTCTGCCTTATGCTGTGCCATGTCCCAACTGACATTTAGTTTCCATGTTTTATCATAAGAAAGGGCACAAGGCCTCCAAAATTAAGCACATTTAAATCACATTTATTTCAGTGTGGGGGAGTTAAGCCATGATCATGAGACATAATTCTTTGCTTCAACATGGCAGTGTATTGTGGACTCAGTGCTGCTGACTATTATTATTATTTTTGCTATTATTATCATTATTATGAATAACTATCAGAATTAGGTTTCTTATCTGCCATTCACCATAAGGTCCCAGGGCGCATTACACCAATGTAAATACGGAAAACAGTTAAAACAATTTACCATAAAATAATAGGGTATTTCATCTTGCACAGGACTTTCCCAGTGTGTGCCCTGCACTGTCCTCAAATCTGTTCCAGAGGATTAGGAGAAACCCCATAACAGATTTAGGAAGGGAACACGGGTGGGCAAGAGGGGGAAAGTCCTGTTGGAGCCGCGGAAACTGTTCCACTTATGCAATGAATGACATGGCGCCACATTGAATACAAGCGTATATATTTCAGGTGTCAAAGGCAAGGCATGCATTCTAGTTTGGGGCTGCATCCACATGGCATCTTCATCATAATGCCATCCTATACCTCCCCTTCACCACAATTTAATCTGGATTTACCATTTCCACTGGTACGTTTTTTCTAAAAAATTGTGTTTTCCATGGAAGTGGTAAAACTGGATTGCACAGGGAAATAATACAGGACAAGATAGCATTTTGATGAAGATGTTGTTGCTGTGCTAAACTTGCTCGTATGATAAGGTTACCAGATTTTTTTCAATGAATCCAGGGACACTTTTCAACATCAATGGATTTTGTATGGGGACTGATTTGTAAATCCGGGGACTGTCCCTGAGAAATAGGGACATCTGGTAACCTTATCGTATGAGCCCACAATAAACTGCTGTGTGGAAGCAAAATTGATCAGCCGCCCCAAGAGGAGGGAGAATGGTGCAGGGGGTGATGCTATGTTCAGTGGTTTTGCCTGGATGTCTTCAGTATCTTAGTCTTTCCCCAACAGAATGGGCTGTGAGGCTCAGCGGTACCAGCTCCAGGTGTTCTGGGTTGTTGGAGATTTATCTCAAAGGCAAATGGAAGAGCATTTGTAGCACAGGTTGGACACAGCAGAATGCAGACCTTGCCTGCAAAGAGCTTGGCTGTGGTCTTCCCTTTGGACTGCTGCAGCCGTTTGCTGAAGAACCGCAGAAACAAGAGGCGCTCGTGTTGGGCTGCCAGGGAAACGAGACAGCCCTGGAGGACTGCGCCCTGCAAGAATCCAACTGCACTTCCCATTTGGCCTTGGTTTGTCAAGGTAGTTAAAACACTCCTTCCTGCTTGCATTCTCTCTTTGGGCAAAACAAGTGTGACATAGAAGAGCAGTGGGGGGTGTTTTGGAAGCGCCTTCCCATTGTACTAGAGATTCGGAGGTGTTCTCTGGCTTCCGCTAAGAGCAGACTAACCTTCTACTGAATGTAAACTGTTTTATGATGGAGACACATTTGAGACCTAAAGCCACTAAATGCAGTCAGCCATCTGAACAACAGTAGGGTTGCCATATTTACACCCTGAAAGTTGTTGAGCTTTTTTTAGACAAAACCCAAAGCACGATTTTCTTGCCTAAGATCCAGGACAAAGCACCACATTGCAAGAAACTGTCCCAGACGTAATTTCTGCCTTTGAAATCCTGGTTATGTCTGGTTGTGTAGCAGCCCTAAACAGCAATAGTTCTTCTTCCCACGCTCCCCCAGAAGGCAGATGGACCTGCCTCTAAATATGAACACAGCTTACCACAGTACAATTCACATACTAGGGGGCTACTCTATAGAGGAAGGTCCTCTGCTTTGAAAGGCTGTCAGGGGACAGTCCTCTATTTAAAAACATCATCCACTTGTGGGCTGTCCAGTCCAAGTCTGATTTAACAAGGGAGATCAGGAGCCATCAAGTTGCTAGCCAACAGTTACTAAGACCTGATCAGCCCCCTGCGCAGGCCAACAAGGAACCTTGTGCCTTCCCCCCTTTTACTGTATTTTTCCGTGTATAAGACGCCCCCATATATAAGACGCCCCCTATTTTTAGGGACTCCAAATTTAGAAAACACCCCTCAGCACTATCTGTGTATAAGACGAGCCCCAATTTGAAACCTATTTTTTGGTAAAAAAGACCCTAGTCTTATACACGGAAAAATACTGTGCATTTCTATTTTAAATTATATTAAATTTTCATAATTTTGCATCTAAACACTTATATGCAAATTTTATGCAGATTGGTGTCCTCTTTTATCGGTGATACAAATCCACATTTTTGGCCATGCGTACCTGGCCACCTTACATAGAATTTAGCACAGTCCAGTACAAGTTCCACCTTTTGTCCGTGCTGGGACAAGCTCTGAAAAACTCACTCTGCGAGTTTTCACATGTGGTTCAGTTTGAACCAGAGGGGGAACCTATCTATAGAAGGCTGCTCTTGGCTCTTGCCTGTAGCAATACTGGATAAACTCACTCCCCATTCCCCCTGTGCAACCCCTCTTAAAAGCTATAGCTCTTTTTTCGTCTCATCCCTTTGGTTGCATTGATCATTTCAGATCCCATGGAAACCTCAACAGCATCACAGCCAACAACAGCACCTTTCGTGACCTCCTTAAAACCCACTGGTAAGAAAACTAAGAAGCACAAATCCCCCAACTCTTTATTGATTCTGCTGCAAGTGATCAAAGCTACAGAAATCATAATTGTGGTTTAAAAAATTAGTTTTCCTGTCTAATAACTGTCAATAGACCTCTATTCCATCCCTTTGTCTAATCCCCTTTAAAACCATCTAAACTAGATAGCGTAGCCGTATTCGGTAGCGGTAGATTCCATACATTAATGATGTGTTGTGTGAAGGACTGCTTTCTTTTATCTGTCCTGAACTAGCTGCCAGTCAGTTTAATTGGATGACCCAAAGTTCAAGTATCATAAGGAAGAAATGCCCTTCTCCGTCCAATTTCCCCCGTTATGCATACTTATAATATCAGTATCCTAAATGTTCTCATTGTCATTATCGTATACATGTTTACTCATGAGACAACCCCACTTTCAATGGGGCTTTGTTCCAGGTAAATGTATATAAGTTTACAGCCTATGTAATTTCCCCCTCCAAACGCAAAAGCAGCGACACTTGAGCTTCTCCTTGTAAGGTGAATGCTCCCACCATTCATCATTTTGGTTGTCTTTCGCTGCACCCTCCCCACTTTTGCAATGTCCTTTATTCAGCATCCCTTGCTATCTACTTATATAACGTTATCACCATGCTGACTGTTATTTCCCATCGCTTTCCTAGTTTTTGCTTTTTTGAACTATCAACCATGACCTGACCACAAGATCTTTCTTGTAAAGCTACTAGAGCCCATGAAAAGTATGTGAAATCATGTTTTCCCTACCATGGGTATTATCAGAGATGATGCCATGCAGTGTTATATGCTATTTCCCTTACCCATCCACCCTGTTTGGAGACATCCTTCTGGGTCTTATTTCAGGCAAATCAAACAATACAGCCAACGGTGAAGTAAGTCTTATATTGCCTGTCAGCTTCCTCTTCCTTAAGTCTCAGTATTGCTTTGGTAGAACACAGCAGGGAGATGGATGGGGACAAAACTAGAATGGACTCTGCCTGTCATTGGCTCTGGCTTCACCTACGGTTGACCTCCCTGCCTTCCACCCTAGCAGTCCCAATGGCACCAGCCACCATTGAGTTCAGGGATAAAGTTCACATTCAAGCCAGACGCTTGTAGCTCATGCAGTTGACCACTGTACTGCCACACGACTTTGACAGTGCCTTACACTCACTTCCCTGCTGTCGTTCTCTTACAGATACTCCAAGGATAAGGCTAGAAGATGGGACCTCTTTATGCTCTGGGACTACGGAGCTGAAGTTTGGAGGTCGCTGGGAAATGGTTTGCCTGGCTTTGCAAAGCTGGTGGAATGGGCTAGCCCGCAGGGATTGCCAAGGAGCAAAGTGTGAAGCTTCAGTAGGACTTAAGGACCTGGCGTGGAGGAATCCGTTGCCTGCCCACTGGTCGGCGGTGCAGTGTGAGCAAAGGAACCTTAGCTTGGGCTGTCTCGACAAGACACAAGGGTGCTTGATAACCTTGGTTAAATGCTCAGGTGGGCAAGGCTGACTAGAAGAGCACACCTATGCTCTGCTTTCCTTATTTGGATTATATGGAATTCAAATTTAGCATTGCGGGGGGGGGCGGGTATATACATTTTATACACAACTGTAATCAGCTGAAGTTGTGGAATTCTGGATTCTAGCAGACTGCAAGTACAGGATAGTATTTTTTTAGAATACTAAATTCCCTCATTTTACAATTAGTAATAACCTCCATGCATTTTTTTATTTTTTATTTGGTAAATCACATAATGGTTTTAATGTAATCAAGTGGTATGTATTTTTTTTTAATTAGATAAAATAACTATAGTCAACTTGAACACCAGGGCTAAGCCTTTTGCAATGATACATTAGTTTAATATCTGTTTATTAACTTTTTACATGTTTTTACATAGGGGGACATTCTCAAATATGGCTCCAGCCCCCACTGCAGTCTGAAGGGGTGCAGTCCAGAATTCCACAACCACATTTTCCCACCTTATTTCATGTGGTTGATTGATTGATTAAATGTAGCTTGCAATTTCCTGGACTCTCTGAAAGTGAGATTTGAAGTATAGCAGTCATTTTCTTTAGGACTCTGTTGCTATCCTGAACACCAAGGTTGGTAAATAGTATTTGAATGCTGTTTGCAGTGAAAGTTGAAAGCTGAAAATTGACTTAGGCTGCACACACACACACACACACACACACACACACACACACCCCTCACACACAAAAAGAATCCTGGGAATCTACAGAGCTGCAATTCCCAGCATCCTTAACAAACAACAGTTCCCAGGATTATTGAGACAACGGGATGTGCTTTAGACGTGTGCTGTAGACACAGCCTATGTATGAGTTTTCTGTAGCATAGTAGGAATGAATTTTGGAAGATTTACAGGTTTATGAGTTTTCTGTAGCATAGTAGGAATGAATTTTGGAAGATTTACAGGTTTAGTATGGACGATGAGATTAAAAGATGAGCACAATCCGGTGAGTAGAAGGGAGCAGCTGGTTTTGCTGTTATGTGTCAGAGGCAGTAACATTTATCTGAGGACGAGCTTCCTCTAGGGATGAAATAATATGTAATTTCAACTTCTCTCTCCTGACCAAGTTTCCAAGCCCAGGGTGTCCAATACTGAGACCGTCTTGGGAATCCTGCTGGGTCTTGTCCTCACAGCTGCCCTCCTGTTTTTCTGTGTTCCCCCAGCCTACAAAAAGCTGGTGAAGAAATGTAAGTGACATTCTTTTGTTGTGGCAAACTAGAAGCTCTTCTGTTTTGTAGAACAATGCCCCCAGTCTAAGGACCTATTCATACCATCATATGGGAGCCCTCAGGGCGTGGGGGTAACATGACCATGTGACTTTTAGCGCTGAAGCATATGGGGGGGACGGACGGCTGAAGTCATGAGGGTGTGGCTTAGTTAAGGTTATTCACTGATGGACTGAGATAAGATGTACACCCGGGTATTTCTGGTTCCCAGTTTCCAGTCTAAGACTACAATTAGGGCAGGGAGAGTCTGTCATTCTGTTTCTCTAAGTTTCTCATTTTTCCAAACTTAAATTCAGTTCTCTGCATTTCCATAATAGTTTGTGGATTTATTTTTAAAAGCTCTCAGAAAAATGCATCACAATTTCATGGGGTTTCCCATTTTTTTCCTAATTTACACGTTTGTATGCAATTCTGCCGAATTGGCACATTTTAAATGTTATTTTAGCTAATGCACAGGCGTTTATATGCACACTTTACCTTAGTATAATCCTTTTCGTACACGTTACTTGTCTGGAAAACTGCTCTGCAAAATATGAAGTGTGAATTTTGAAAGGATTGATGGGTCTTGGCTTGCATTTTGTTTTGGGATGTGCAAATTCATTAAGTTCACCTTTATATGCTAACTGAATCAAAATTTTCCTGTAATGCTAGCTACATTGTCATGTCCTACACTAGTTCTGTGATTGTGTGCACTAAGCTCTCTATACTGATTTCTTTCTGTTCTTGTTTCCTGTTACTTTCTCTGGGATTTTTCTCTTTCTTGTCTTATCAATTGTTCTGGGGAAAAACAGGGTAAGGTTGATTAAGGCCTAGGTATATTCCTGAAGGGAAAGGGTTTAATTTTTGTTTGACTTCTCGCAAGTGGTGACTCCTAGTTGAGCCAAGTACAAATACCTGTTTCACCAGACGTGAAAGGCAGCAGAATATATGTCAGCCGCAGCACTATTTTGTTTACTGCATACAGCAGGATGGAGAACCTGTTCAGTTCAGGTGCCATATTTCTCATGGGCAATTTTCCAGGGATCTCATGCCAGCGGTGAGCGCAGAGGCAGAGTTAAAAATGAGCGAGGCAGCAGATGTGAATCTTGTCTTCCTACAGCAACCTACATTTCCGCCATGCAAAAGCCAAGATTGTTTACTCGGGTTGGGGGAGAAATAAGATTCAGTTTGTGTTTAAAGGCAAACTTTCAAAATTCACGCTTTGTGGAACAATGTGCAAACCAAAATGCAGCCATCCTTTGAAATTCACCTTCTCTGAATTCCGCAAAGGAGTTTTCCAGCTAAGTAATATGTACAAAAATGTAGAGTAAAATGTGCATGAAAATGCATAGTTAAGTAAAAATAACACATACTGCCTTGGTCGCGCTGGTTGATGATCTCCGGCAGGCTAGGGACAAAGGTGAGAGCTGTTTCCTAGTTCTGCTGGATCTCTCAGCGGCTTTTGACACCATCGACCATAACATCCTTCTGGACCGTCTAGAGGGGCTGAGAGCTGGGGGCACTGTTATACGGTGGTTCCGCTCCTTTCTCCTGGGCCGTGTCCAGAAAGTGGTGGTGGGGGATGAGTGTTCAGACCCCTGGGCTCTCACTTGTGGGGTGCCTCAGGGTTCCGTCCTCTCCCCCATGCTTTTTAATATCTATATGAAGCCGCTGGGAGAGATCATCAGGGGGTTTGGGCTGGGTGTTCATCAGTATGCAGATGACACCCAGCTCTACCTCTCCTTTAAATCAGAACCAGTGAAGGCGGTGAAGGTCCTGTGTGAGTGCCTGGAGGCTGTTGGAGGATGGATGGCGGCTAACAGATTGAGGCTGAATCCTGACAAGACAGAAGTACTGTTTTTGGGGGACAGGGGGCGGGCAGGTGTGGGGGATTCCCTGGTCCTGAATGGGGTAACTGTGCCACTGAAGGACCAGGTGCGCAGCCTGGGAGTCATTTTGGACTCACAGCTGTCCATGGAGGCACAGGTTAATTCTGTGTCCAGGGCAGCTGTTTACCAGCTCCACCTGGTACGCAGGCTAAGACCCTACCTGCCCGCAGACTGTCTTGCCAGAGTGGTGCATGCTCTAGTTATCTCCCGCTTGGACTACTGCAACGCGCTCTACGTGGGGCTACCTTTGAAGGTGACCCGGAAACTGCAATTAATCCAGAATGCGGCCGCTAGACTGGTGACTGGGAGTGGCCGCTGGGACCACATAACACCAGTTCTGAGAGATCTGCATTGGCTCCCAGTACGTTTCCGAGCACAATTCAAAGTGTTGGTGCTGACCTTTAAAGCCCTAAACGGCCTCGGTCCAGTATACCTGAAGGAGCGTCTCCACCCCCATCGTTCAGCCCGGACACTGAGATCCAGCGCCGAGGGCCTTCTGGCGGTTCCCTCATTGCGAGAAGTAAGGTTACAGGGAACCAGGCAGAGGGCCTTCTCGGTAGTGGCTCCTGCCCTGTGGAACGCCCTCCCAGCAGATGTCAAAGCAATAAACAACTATTTTACTTTTAAAAGTCATCTGAAGGCAGCCCTCTTTAGGGAAGTTTTTAATGTTTGATGCTGTACTGTTTTTAATATTCAGTTGGAAGCCGCCCAGAGTGGCTGGGGAAACCCAGCCAGATGGGCGGGGTATAAATAATAAATTATTATTATTATTATTATTATACGGAAATGCATGGTGTTACAGGAAATTGCTTGTAAAATGGTTATAATTGTTTAAACTGCATACAAAAATATGTTTGATGGGAGAAACTCACACTAAAGTTCTAAAAAATTTCATGAGCATTTAAAAAAATAAATCTCAAATTGTTGCAGAAATGCGGAGCACTGAATTTAATATTGGGAAAGTGAGAAACTTGGAGAACTGAAGTAGGCAGATTTGTCCATCCTTAGTGTTTACACTAGGGGACGCGGGTGGCTAGGGGACACGGGTGGCGCTGTGGGTTAAACCATAGAGCCTAGGACTTGCCGATCAGAAGGTCGGTGTTTCGAATCCCCGCGACGGGGTGAGCTCCCGTTGCTTGGTCCCAGCTCCTGCGCACCTAGCAGTTCGAAAGCACGTCAAAGTGCAAGTAGATAAATAGGTACCGCTCCAGCGGGAAGGTAAACAGTGTTTCCGTGCGTTGCTCTGGTTCGCCAGAAGTAGCTTAGTCATGCTGGCCACATGACCTGGAAGCTGTACACTGGCTCCCTCGGCCAGTAAAGCGAGATGACCGCCGCAGCCCCAGAGTCGGTCACAACTGGATCTAATGGTCAGAGGCCCCTTTACCTTAGTGTTTACACATGCCCACTTTTCTCCATTCTCTGTCCAGGAAAGCAAGAGGCATTATCACAGTTCATATTTCAGCCAGGCAAAAACATGGGGGGGTGGGGCCTTCTGAAGAGCCGCAGAGAGGACATGTCCGAGTGAGAGTCCCAAGGTCCGGAGGTTCCATATTCCTAGTATATAAACCATAACAGCTAATGTGCTGTTAACTACATCATTTTTAGAGCCATGCAGTTTGGCACAGGGTATTTATTTTTGCCTATGCTCTATTTTGCTTAATGGCTTATCAAATGTCCCCTCCCTCTACCCCACTACAGATTCAAAAAACAGAGAGCATCAGTGGATTGGCCCAAATGGAATGAATCAAAATGGTATGTATGTACGCATGTGTTATGCATTTATACTGTCCTTCAAGCAAGCCTCCATGGTGTTTTACAAAAATTAAAATCCATAAAATACAAAATACAATCAAAATGAGCTAAAACAATAGCAATATGATATCTATGCCATGAGCATAAGAGAAACATAAACAGCATAAAATCAGTATGAAACCAGTTGTTAAGGAACCAATTAACAAGGTGCAGTGGTACCTCGGGTTAAGTACCTAATTCGTTCTGGAGGTCCATTCTTAACCTGAAACTGTTCTTAACCTGAGGTACCACTTTAGCTAATGGGGCTTCCCGCTGCTGCCGCGCCGCCGGAGCACGATTTCTGTTCTCATCCTGAAGCAAAGTTCTTAACCTGAGGTAGTATTTCTGGGTTAGCAGAGTCTGTAACCTGAAGCATCTGTAACCCGAGGTACCACTGTGGTGGATATACAAACCCAGCTACCTCTCAACCCAAGACATATGCAAGATATGAATAAATCCATGTGAACCTCTTTTGAGGTTGTGTAATGTTAATATGGAATAGACAAAGAGTTATTGAACATGCATCCCGGGTTTTACATTCTCATTATAAACTATTTTAACAGGAATGTCTAACTTGCAACTCTGGCCAGTTTGGTTTGAGACAGACTGACCTGGTGTTACTTGACTCAGTAACAGATTATCATTTGCTACCTAGCAAATATGATGTAATGTGTAATCTGGGTTTCCATTTCCTACTATGTACAGCCAAAACTGGGGACGCAGGTGGTGCTGTGGGTAAAAGCCTCACCGCCTAGGGCTTGCCGATTGAAAGGTCAGCGGTTCGAATCCCTGCGGCGGGGTGCGCTCCTGTCGTTCAGTCCCAGCGCCTGCCAACCTAGCAGTTCGAAAGCACCCCCGGGTGCAAGTAGATAAATAGGGACCGCTTACAAGCGGGAAGGTAAACGGCGTTTCCGTGTGCGGCTCTGGCTCGCCAGATGCAGCTTGTCACGCTGGCCACGTGACCCGGAAGTGTCTGCGGACAGCGCTGGCCCCCGGCCTCTTGAGTGAGATGGGCGCACAACCCTAGAGTCTGTCAAGACTGGCCCGTACGGGCAGGGGTACCTTTACCTTTACCTTTACAGCCAAAATGTGGAGTTTTATTATAGCGTGATATTACAGAGCTACAGAAGCGATGTTATCATACTGTAATAAACACTCCACTTATTCTTTACCCCTTTGACTGTTAGGGTCAGAGACCCTGTCTAATAATCACAGTTCCATTGTTCCACATTTATGACTGAAACATCATAGCAGCACACTGAACTTCCATGCTATTAGATTTTTGATGATTATATGTGATCATATGTGATCATCGTTCAGAGATCACAGTAAGATCATTTACTCCCTCTAGAGGCAAGAAATAGCTTCTTTTGTTGCAACAAACCAAAAGCCAGGAAGCTAATACAGTGGTACCTCGGGTTACATACGATTCAGGTTACATACGCTTCAGGTTACAGACTCCACTAACCCAGAAATAGTAACTCGGGTTAAGAACTTTGCTTCAGGATGAGAACAGAAATCCTGCTCTGGCGGCGCGGCGGCAGCAGGAGGCCCCATTAGCTAAAGTGGTGCTTCAGGTTAAGAAACAGTTTCAGGTTAAGAACGGACCTCCAGAACGAATTAAGTACTTAACCTGAGGTACCACTGTATATTCACTCTGTTCCTTTCATTAAACAATAAAATGTATATTTAACTGAAAGTTAGGATATTTTCTGGATAGAAAGTGATTCCACATTATGCTTTTATTTAGTTTCATTCCATCGCAGCAGTTCTGTCACGTTCCAGCCACGTCCTGAAAGCCAAGAGGTTCAGGAAGAGAATAAGTATCCAGCCCTGAAGAAAAACTTTCATCTCTCACCCTATGCAGGTAACATACAATAGGTGGGGTTTTAAAGTCCTATAGTGTGTATCACATGACCTTTCTTTAAAAATCCACTGGGTTTCCCACACTTCCAAAGGATCCCAGTCCCACTGCAGCCCAGGCTGGTACTCTTGGTATTAAATTGAAAGAGTTTACATTCAATTCATATTGTTGATGCTGGGCAAATGTGAGTGTAATGTGCCATCTGAACCAATGGAGTATTATGACTGATAATTTCAGTTCTATGCCAGACCTTGAGGCTTTATGTTATTCCAGTCTTAGCTGCATAGACGTTCACCCACAGGCTGCATTCTCACATAATATCACATGGTTTGACACTGCATCCATTCCTTTTGCACAGCCATTGGCACATGTTCTTGGAAAAGTCTCTTCATCGTGGACCTCAGTTTCCCCAATACCCTTCTTCATATTTTATTGTCTATTACATTGCTCAAGGCGAGTTGTTTATTAGACTGATCCAAGGCGATCCAGTGGTTTGAATACAAATATCTGCATAAGCAAATGGAAAGCACTCCCACTTACGCAGGCAGCGGGAACATCGGTTTCCAGCAATTTCCCCCACCCCAGAAGTAGCCTGTTGTAGCAAACACATCCTGTGCTGGAGAGACCCCCAACCAACCAAGAGTGGTTTTTCAGGGGAGAATGAGTGGCTGTAGCAGGAAAGGGTCAAAAAAGCCCCATTGCACTCACAGAACACTGCATGCCATTCTCTGGATCAAAGCCCATTATCAGTGAGCAATGAAAACACAAGAAGACAGTATCAAAAGCATTCTCTTGGCATCCCAAATATTTTCTGAAAGAAGAGGGTTTTAGTCTCTTCTAGATGATGGCCCTTATAGAAAGATAACAGTCTTAAACACTCCCCAATTCTCCAAGCAATTAGAAGTTCACTGGCAGCGCTGCAAGGTTTTGTTACCTTCCAATGAGGAGACATATGATGCCTTTGCGATATCTTGTTCTCTGCTGCCCCAGAGGGCAGAAACAGATCTGTTGGGCTTAATTCACAGGAGGGTATATTACATCTTCTTTAAAGTAAGAACAGTTTCACAATTGAACCAATTACCTGCAGGGATGATAGGCTCTCCCTTACCAGAGGTATTCAAGCACAGATTGGACAGCCTTCTGTTGAGGATGCTGTAGCTCTGGGTTTCTGCAATGAACTGAAGGTTTAGCTGGGTGGCCTACAAGGCCTCCTCAAATATGATTCTATCCTTTAATGTGTGTGTATAATACACAAGGGCGTGGGTGGTGCTGTGGGTTAAACCACAGAGCCTAGGGCTTGCCGATCAGAAGAATGGCAATTCGAATCCCCGCAATGGGGTGAGTTCCCGTTGCTCGGTCCCTGCTCCTGCCAACCTAGCAGTTCGAAAGTACATCAAAGTGCAAGTAGATAAATAGGTACCACTCCGGCGGGAAGGTAAACAGCGTTTCCGTGCGCTGCTCTGGTTCACCGGAAGCAGCTTAGTCATGCTGGCCACATGACCCGGAAGCTGTACGCCGGCTCCCTCGGCCAGTAAAACGAGATAAGCGCTGCAACCCTGGAGTTGGCCACAACTGGACCTAACGGTCAGGGGTCCCTTTATATATATATATATATATATACACACACACACAGAGAGAGAGAGAGAGAGAGAGAGAGAGAGAGAGAGAGACCATAGTGGCAGCAAAAGGATCTTTCAGTACAGCCACTAATTCTGCATCAGATTCCCAAAGAGAGGATCTACACCACAAGTGTGCCTCAGTATTAATTTTAACCATCTCCAGCTAAAAACTGTCTGCCCCCAAATTCAAACTGCCAAAAATATTTCTCCTCCCCTCCCAACCCCCACCCACCCACTCAATGTTGACTTTAGACTCTTACCATGCAAGTAAGTGCCCTGTTAAGAAAACATCTCCAGAAAATACAGCGGAAACACCAGCCACTCCCCCCCCCCCCAGGTATTAGGAAGCAATTCACATAATTGTGAGCAGTTATCTAGAAAAATATAACAATAGCATGCACTGGTATATTGGGATGAAAGCTGATGAATTGTTGGAATTAATTGTTGTTCAGATCTTGACCTCTATTAAATAAATGCAACACACAAATGTAAGGTGATTGAATCAAGACAATTACTGAGTTTGTACCATCCCAAAGCAAAGGGAGATCCTCGAAATACAAAAAGCATTATGGCATATCCTGCTGCTACTTTAGTCTCCGTTATTTTAGTCTTTCCCTGGAATATGCAATTCCCTTTGAAACATTACAGTATTTTTCCTTTTTTTGTACAGCTCTGGAAGGGGCAAGCAACAGATCTTCCAACCCCCCAGACAACTCTTCTGACAGTGACTACGACTTATGTTCTGCACAACGGCTGTAAAATCTGAAAGGTATGCATGCCTATTTCAATAAACTTTCACGCCCAAGCTGATCTCTGATTATTTGTGGGTTTTTTGTTTTGTTTTTGTATATCCTTAGGTTGAAAGAAAACACCAGAAATAGGGCAGGTCTATAGCATAAATTGGATGCGGGTGGCACAGTGGGTTAAACCACAGAGCCTATGGCTTGCCGATCAGAAGGTCGACGGTTTGAATCCCCGCAACGGGGTGAGCTCCCATGCTTGGTCCCTGCTCCTGCCAACCTAGCAGTTCGAAAGCATGTCAAAGTGCAAGTAGATAAATAGGTACTGCTCTGGCAGGAAGGTAAACGGCGTTTCCATGCGCTGCTCTGGTTCACCAGAAGCAGCTTAGTCATGCTGGCCACATGACCCGGAAGCTGTACGCCGGCGAGATGAGCGCCGCAACCCCAGAGTCGTCCGCGACTGGACCTAATGGTCAGGGGTCCCTTTACCTTTTATAGCATAAATTAAAACTGATTTTTGCTGTGTGTGAAAACAATGAGTTTAGACAGGTGCTTTAGCTATGTGTCAGGCAAAACCTGTAGGATATAAACCTACAACTTCAGTAACTGCATTGTCACTTCTTAAAACATTGAATGAAATGAAATATTAATTTTGTGGGATTCATTTTCTCCCCTGCAGATACAGGCAGAGTCCAATACAAGGAAAAGCTGGGATCAGCAGAACTGAAAAAAGCTTTCCACCCACACCAATCAGTGTGAAATACCATCAGCATCCTTCCTGCAACCATATAGACCTTCTCTACCTTCAAAAAGAGATGTACAGTAAAAGCAAAGCCAGTGCATTTCCTTTTCAATGCACTGAGAGGAATTAGGATCTCTACCTCAAATCATCCAGAGCACTATTGTTCTATATTCAAACCTCATAGTGGAATTATGTTAGGTTCTCTCTGTTTGAGGGCCTATAAAAATGACCTTTGGGCTTCAGCTGTACTGGTCCTTGCCAACCTTATACTGTACCCTGCAGTTGTTTAGGACGATTCCCATCAGCCCCAGCCTGTGCTAGAGGACACAAGGTTGGTGAATGTTGCTAGATTGCATCTAGATCGCTCAATGGCGATCATTGCAAAAATTAGGACTGCCTCAAAAAATGCTAAGGTCCCTGGCAAGCACTAGCTGGGCAAGATTTCTGACAATATTGTGCAATTGGCTAGGTAACCATTCTGAGTTAAGACAGGAAAGTATGAATTAAAACAAAAACCAAAACCAGGGAAAGCTGTTGTTATTGAACAAACCAGGACTGCTTTTTTAAGAATATTTCCAAGCACAACAGTTTACCCTAGTAGCTAATGTCTTATTGACTAAACTAGATTATATGTTTATAGATTTGTCATAATTGAGCAAGTATAGCTGTAAGTTTTTAATGTTAACTTTGTTTTGCACTTGAGTGCATCTGTAATTTAATTTGTAAATTGTGTATATTCATGTTTAATATCTGGAGGTATAATAAAAGCAGGAGGGGACACCCCAGACATGCAAACTGGCAGGAGCTTAGTGTATTTTGTATTTGAGACTGGACGCAATGACGGTTAAGTGTTGGGCCACAGTTCAGAGACTAAAAGCTGGCTGGCATATTGTACAAAGTTGCCTCTCATCCCGGTCAATGCAATACCCATTGATACAAGCTTCCATACATTTCAAAGGCATTTTAGACATTTAAATGATGCAGAAGTCTTTTCATAGTTTTCAGCTGCAAAGTGAGGTCGCAGTTTGAAAGCTGCCAGTGAAATTCTTTGTGAAGTGCAGAGTTACCCCTTATGATGATCCTCACAGTAAAATCCTATAAATAATTGTGGAACTTCAGTATAATTTAGGAAGTTGCCATGCTCTGTGCCTAAATAATAATACTCCCCCTTCCTGATCCAACGAACTTTTTTTATAAAGGTACTTCTGAAATTTAAAAAATGATGTTAGTATCTTAAAAGATTACCATACATGTAATTACATACATGCTGTAGTGGTTAGTGTGTTTAATTAGTAGAAAGATCTTTGCTCATATCTTCACTCAGCCGTGAAGCTCATTGTGTTACCTCCAGCTGACCTACCTGACAGGGTTGTTGTAAGGACAAAGAACCATACGATTGTAAGTTCCAAGGTAGAAAGTTGAGACTAGAAATGCAGTTAAAAATGAAAATGTTGTTTCCCTTTGGAATGAAACTGACTAAACAAAAAACCTGTTCTGTCCTAGACAATTTAACCACTCCATTGATTTGTATGGGATTACAAAGTTTTATTTAGAAAGCAGAAAAATTGAACAAACAGGCTTACTCTGGCTTTTAGATTCTTTAAGAACCACCTTAGAGCTCTGGTTGTTTCTACTTTCTATAGTCAGTTTTCAGAGTACTGTCCATATTTATCTACAAACAGAATTTTTCACATGCAGTCCTCCAGGACCTAATTTTAGTGCACATAGGACAGCTATTTTCAGAATGTATTCTCTGCAAGTGCTGCCAAGATCTCCTCCTACATAAAATGTATTAATATGTGATGCAAAATTAATATGTGCATGCAGCCAAAGGTAAGGCCCATCACACTTGTCTTGTATGTGTCGACATGCACTAATCCATGCAAAAGTGTGTATGAGAGTACGGGGTGGCTATACTCACTTTTGTCATGTGGCCCATGCAGCCCTTGGAGCAAAGAAGGTATATCACCTCTGATCTAGTGTTAGGTTAGAGTCTAACCAAGTATAGATGATAAAGCTAATAGATCAAAGTTGGGGAACTGAGAGTTAAAAGTCAGTGCCTTCCATATGAGAGGTTAATTACAGTATACCGAAACAGAACAACACTAAATGCATCAATAAGGAAAGGGCAAATGGATGGTAGAAATTGCAGTGGACAAGATAGAGGAAACATGGTGTTGAAGGATGTTGAGAAGGGCAAAGTTTATTAGTCCATGGGGAAGAAAGATGCACAAATGGATCTCTTAAGTAGGGCACAGACACAAGGAACAGTCAGATACGACAAGGAAACATATGACTCTGTGAGATGAAAGGTGAAAGGCCTTATTGACACAAACTAGAAGTCAAAGGGAAGATGTTTAGCAAGCAAAAAAGAAGCATCAATATCAGATATCAATCACCACAACTCCATTTCCAAGAGTCATAATCATAAGCTTCTGTGCAATTCATCCAAGTTTTATTACCATAATTAATCACAGATATGGAACTGCTTCCATCAAATTCCAGGCGCGTTCTACTGGGTCAAATCTATTAGTAGTCTATTTTTTAAAAATAAATTACGGGCAAGCAAAAAGATAAAGTGCTTAGCAAAGCTATTTTGATCAACATTAGAGCCCCTCAGTTGGGAGCCAGTGTTTCTTCTTGTCAACTGAAGTGGGACAACAAACAAAGGAGGGAGAGGCTTTCATTATCAAAGTCCTCTTTTACCCCAAGAGGTTACTGAAGAAAAAGGGCAGCCACAGAGGCCTACACGCTTCAGTGAAGCAAACTACAATCAACAATGGAAAGAGGAACAATAGCATTTTGTCCATTATTCCCATGTATAAAAATGCAGAGCGATTTGACTTTCTAGAAAAGTCAAACTTGCTGTCTTATTGTTCAACGAACCGTTCCAAGATCCTCTAGCTCACACCTTCCACATACTAATTATTAGTACAACTAATACACCCACTGCTTACCCTCAGAAGGGAGGATAAAGACAAATAAGCCATGATGAAAACACACTGGAGGAAAGGAACATGCAAATTAGCTAACCTCTATGGGAACGGCCACCACAGACCGACTGAGGAACATTTGACTGCAGCTGAGGCTAGGTGAGGGAGCTTTTCATTCTCCATTTGTGTTAGCTGGGCTGTGCTTTCTATCTACTGTCTAGTACATAGTACATTTTCTTGGTGCCAGGAGAAATCATACATTCATTCATTCCTCTTCTGGAAAACATGCTCTTCTCATCAGAAATGCTGACCTGATATCTCCATCACGAGTTTTGTGGAAATTATAAAGTGAGCAGAATTCATTTTATTTATGTATTATAGATACTCTAATGTAGTAAAGTAGAAAACAACACACACAGTCATGAGCACACCAACACACGCACAGGACCAGATCCAAGCTGCAGCCAGTAAGCGGCTTACTTGGAACAATGCCAGTATACGTCAGCTAAGTGTCTGAGCCTAGATTTGTATTTTATACTATGGCTTGGACGGACTGCTTAGTCAGTACAGCTGGCCACTGAAGGCTGCCAACAGTCATTGCCTGCTGATACTCAGGAAATGGAACCATCCCACACAGCCGTTCCTTTCCAACTCTTACAGCATCAAACCACACATGCCATCAATATAATGCTTACGGAAGTATGTCTCTCAAGAGGATGCACCCAAGTTTTCATCTTGGGCTTCAGTAGCTAGCAAAAATCAATTCATCAGGCTGCTATGAAAAAGAATACTGTCTGGGAACGGGGACTAGTATCCTGGCCAAGAAGGGCCCTGAGGGGGCAGGGGCGGTGGTGGAGGATACCCAAATGGTGGGCTTGGACCTGTGGGATATGGAGGCTGGGAAGGGATGGGGTAGCTAGGCACTGGAGGCTGGGTAGGATAAGGGCACTGGGGCCTTCCCGCTGGTGGAAAAAATGGAGACTGTGGGTATCCTGGTCCTGTAGATAGGGCCCTAACGGGGGGCTGAGGGTATCCTGGTCCAGAAGGGGGTGCTCTGGAGGGAGACCAAGAGTACCCAGAGGATGCAGATGGGTCTCCTACCTGAGGCTGGGGTAATGAACTGCTAGATGAGACAGGTGGGTACCCAGGACCCGAAGGTGATCTATTCGGAAACGGGGGTTGGCTACTTGGCTGAGAGGAGGTGACATGTCCCACCATAACAGGTGCTCCTGGAAAAGAAGCTGGCTGGAGAGCTCCGTGAGCTGAAGGGCCGGTGGGCATGCAAGGGGATAGACTGTAAGGTAAAGGATAGGGTAGTCCCCCAGCCAGGCTATTCTGTGGCTGCTGGTTTGCAGGCCCAGAAGGCATCGTGGAAGGATGCTGGTGGTTGAACGCAGAGCTTCTGGCTGGCTCTTGGGAAGACTGAGACTTCCTCAACACTTCCTGAAGCTTCTCCACTTTCACCCGCCGTAGATGGGACAACTTCCTCATGGAGGAAAACTGCTCCAGGAATGTCTCCAGAGGCACTTCGCCCTCCAGGAACTTTTCAGCCATCATCTGCAATGTAAAAAGACAATTAAACCAGGGCTTTCATTTGCAGTAAGGAACAAGGTTCTCTGCTGCGTTCTTCATCACAGCATGCACATTCCATCTCCCAATGACTACTCCCAGTGAAAAAGACTGGGCAGGGGGTGGGGGTGGCGAGAGAAACTGGATCCTCTCAGGCAACTTGTCCATTGCTCTAGAACAATGGTGACCAAGTTCCCACAAGTCCACATATGAAACAGTGCCCCTCAAGTGCATTTGGAGCCCTCAGTTCCTTGGCACAGTTTTGCATCTAGTCTACCATCCTGGGAAGCAGGAAGGTAAAATACAGAGAGAGAGCCAAACACAAGGGCAGGCCGGACACTAAGCCACAGTCAGGTTCCTTGGCTCTTTTGCCACCGCACTGGAGTGCCATAAACTCTTGACGCTTGTGTGGTTTATGGGGCCCATGCTGCTGACTGGCCACCCACTCTAGCAAACAAAACAAGCTCATTAAAACAAAACACGTGAACTGCATTATGAGACGATTCTCACGCTGGCTTGAATTTAGGATGTGAGAAAGGAGAGGTGACACAGTCCTGGCCGACAGTCTGGGTGTATGAGGGTCAGCCTGGAGAGAGGTGAGCTCAGAATAGATCACCAGTATTAACAAACTTTATCAGACATGAGTCTTGTTTCCTCCTGAGTTTAAATCATAGGCTAACCTCAGATTCTTCTTCGATTTTCTGCCCTTCTACCTCCAGAAGATTTAACAGGGTGCCAGGCTGCATCGCTGCTGAGAATTTCTCTGGGATGGGGAAAGAATAAAGAAGGGTGATTAAAAATGCCATGCAAAACAAGCACGTCTCCTTCCCTCCATCTCAGTGACAATGTCAGTTCCTGACTCTGCACAAGCAGATATACATGAAGAGTGCCACCTCTGAAGGCACAGCTCCCATTGCTTTCAGAGCTGCCACCACACAACTATCCAGCCACAACGGAGAGGAAGGTTGGGGAGATAAAGAAGAACAGAGGTCTCTGTTGCCTATACACAAGCACAGAGCTTTCTATGGTTATCCAGGCACAAATAGCATTGAAACTATGGTGCACACCATCAGTCTGTTCAGGCAGCTAGAAGGCTCAGAAAAGAGGGAACCAAAATATTTTCTCATAAATGACCATCCCTCCTTGATGACCATCCACATTTGCAATGGGAGAGGTGTCAAAAAACAGGAGCCTTTTCCAGATCAGGAGTGGCTAACCCTAGGGTTCGCCTCCACACATCCCAGCACAGAAGAGGAATCACAAGAAGTAAATCTGGTTATGGGGGCGGGGGGGGGGGAGCCTAACTGATGCCCCATCCTGGACTGAGGAGATCTGAAACGTTACCCAGTTTTGCCTTTTGCTCCTGGCATTGCTCGACCAGCTTCTGCAGTTCTTGATATTTGTCTGAGAGGTTTGCACGTCCTGTTTCTAGGGGTTCCTGAAACTTCAGGTTCCGCTCTGCCAGACTGCGATTTGTGGCCAAAGCCATCTCCCTTTCCAACTGGACATCCTGAACCTGATAAAGACAGGGCATTGTTAGGGAAAGGTGGCTCCCCTTAACCCCCCCCCCCATTCCAGTCCAATCCTTCTGATGCATTCTAATGTATTCTAACCTCATTAGACTCCAGTGCCAAGCGTTCAATCTCCTCTGAATTGTCCTGCAGCTCCTTCAGCTCATCCACAGTCTTGTCTCTGAATGCCATCATCATTTAGGAGGCTCATTAATACCTCTGAGTCAAAAGAGAAAGCACAAGTGATTAGCAGGTTTTATATCCCATGCTAGGCATTCCAATCCTTTCATGTGTTGGTAATAAAGGTCGTTACCACCCATGTACTGTTTATATGACTGCAGGGTGACTCTATCATTTTCATTGTTAGTTTATAGAAGCTGTGTTTCCACATAAGGCAAAACCAATGCACAGTGGCACACCATGATCATACTCATTCCTCCCTCCCTCATTTTGGCAAGTTGGATTTAAGAGTATACCTGCCACATGTGAATGTTAGCCCAATAATGCATGATATTTTTCTTCCAGATTTAGTAGGGAAGGGAAGTCCCAATGCATGTTGCACTTTCTGCATGCACTTGTCAGTTAAGACATTGTCATTTTGTACATAGTGTGTTCCTTTGCACAATAACCCTGTGTTTAAACTCTGTAATCCATCCTCATCCTGCTAATCCCCAGCCCACAGTTTGAAGTAGCAGGGTCTGCATGGAAATCTGCAAGGTCCCTGCATCACTTTAGGTGTCAGATACACTCAGGCAGCCCAATAACTGAAAAGTTCTATGTGTGAAAGCATGCAAAATTAGGAAACAGCAAGCATAAGAAACCACCCGATTCAGAAGCATGCTGCCTTACCCAGTATCAAGAAAAACAGTGTGTGTGTGTGTACACATGAACTATTTGTATATACAATATTATATCATTTGTATCTGAGAAACTCACAACAGTCCTGTAGCTCACTCTCCCTTTGTTTGAATATCTGGTCTAAAAACGGCTCGCGTTTGTTTTGGAACAATGAGGCAAGCTCTCTCTCCATACTTCCTGCTCATTTAGCAACAGTCAGTGCACAATTGTTGGCACAAGGCCTGATTCAGATACTGCTCTTGTCTGCTTAAAAGTATTTATTTGATTCTGCTTATGAATCACTTCCCATAAAATATCTCAAAGTGATTTCACAGTAAAAAAACATCAATAACAAAACTAAGATTCTATCTCAAGACAACTTGCATATCTAAAAACAATTTCACATCCAGCACAAATACAGAGTTGGATGAAGATCTACACTTAAAAGCTGGTCAAAAAAGAAAAGGTCTTCTGAAGGTACCAAAAAGACAATTGTCTTATATTTAACAGAAGTGAGCTCCAAAGGGCAGCTCTTGCCACACTAAAGGTCCAATTCTTATATTATAAAGAATGGGCTTGATGCTGAGATAACATCTGCAGGAGGCTCTTTCCTGTGGAGCACAGAAGCCAACTGGGTATACATAAGGGGTATACAAAAACAATCTCGTCTGAAAATGAGGATTTGAAATCACCCCCTGTTAAGTAAGGCCAAATCAGCAACCAACTCTGGATTGCAATGGAAACAAATTAAGTGGAGGCACAAAACTCAATACAAGGGCAGGGAATAAAACAATTATCATCTCAAATACTTTACACAGAATTACTTCATATTACAGTGGTACCTCGGGTTAAGAACTTAATTCGTTCTGGAGGTCCATTCTTAACCTGAAAGTGTTCTTAACCTGAGGTACCACTTTAGCTAATTGGGGCCTCCCACTGCTGCTGCCGCCTCACGATTTCTGTTCTCATTCTGAAGCAAAGTTCTTAACCCGAGGTAATATTTCTGGGTTAGTGGAGTCTGTAACCTGAAGCATCTGTAACCCGAGGTACCACTGTATCTTGTTGTTGTTAATTTGATTTATTAGTCACTCAACGCAAAAAAAAACTCTCTAGGCAGCTGAATTCATCTAACAGCCCCATAGAAGAAAGACACAAGGACTTCTGGCTTTCCTCCACTCTCTGCCCCAGTTGGGAGAACTCCAAAACAGTGAGCAAGGGGAGGATTGTTCCATTTAGTAAACTGCAATGTTTGCGCAGATGGTACAGCTGGATGAGAGTGATGTTGAATTCCACCCAATCAACCTATAGTCACTCCACACTGCCAAATTAAGAGTGAAATTAATAAATTATTTTAACTCATTCCAAGTTTCTCAACAGTTCCTAGCTACCAGTGTCTGTTAATATCAAAGGATCTGGTGGTTCTTTTTCCTTCCTCAGTTAAGTGAGTGAGTCCACCTTACTCTTTGTTTTTTGTTCTGATCAGAGGTGGGAACAACTTTTTCCATTTCTTTTCTTTACTCGGTGTTTTCCAAGGGAAAGCATAATCTGTGTCTGAGTAATGCTATCTCAGCATCTCTAGCAGTCATGTTGGGGCTTCATCATCTGCTGACTGCCAAGTGGTGCTTTTCTCATCATCTTGTCAGCCAAGATGTATTACAAAGATTACTCAGTCACACTGCCACAGTTTCCCATTGCATGTGCCTCTTGTGGCTGATTCTAGGATTAACCAAACTCAGTAGTCCTATGGGTCCAGATTAACACCTGACTTTTCAACAGTTTATCAGATCCTTCAAACATAGTTTCTCCCCCTTGCTGTCCCACCACATCTACTCTCGTTAAAGACAAGGGATGGAATTCAACATCACACTTTGATGGAATGCCCTGTCAGTGCAAGTACTGCAGCAATGCCCCGCCCATCTGGCTCAGCTGCCCCAGCCACTCCAACACATATAAACACACTTTGGGGGATGGAATGGGGGTGAGGCATGATAGCAGTGAGGAAACAGCGGTGCCCACCGGCAGAACCCATCTGGCTCTTCCACCCATGTACCAGCAACAAAATAATCCCCCTCTTTTCCCACTGTCACACAATAGTTTGGTCCTTATTTTCCAAATATTCTGTTCAACACAAGGGGTGGCATGCAATGCTGGGCCCAACAACACAACATACTCCTGTGAGCACAATGAAGCTTCTTCTCCTATCCCCTCCGCCTCCCCACATCCCTAGTTGCGGAGAGCACAGAGGGAGGAGAGAAAATGGATGCCATGCTGCACCAGTTGAATTTTGCCAAGAGCACTGGATACGAAGACTGGATAGTTTTAGCCTTTTCTAAACCAAAATTTGCACACAGCAGGTGGAACAAACAACAAACTGGCAAGGATCATAAGCTGTTACTACCTGGCAGTAGCTCTTCTACCTCTTGTTGAAGCAAAACATTTCACAGGTTTGGCTCTGAGGATCCTGCATCAGTATCTGCAAGAGAATTTAAGTCAACCTTGTTAGCCTACCTGCCTCCAAAACTGAATGAATTAAGCTCTTCTGTGGGAGGGAAAGCGATTTTCGTTTCAAGATTAGTGCCATAATTTGAGCAGCTGGGGGCACTAGACATATTCAATTTTTACATCTACACCTAAGATGCTATTGAGTGTACACCCCCTTGAGCATACACTCAGTAGCAGATCATTTCCCCCTCTTTGTAATGTACGAAACTGCCTGTAAAATGTGTAATGTGCTCAATGACAGATTGAGAGGTGAGCACTCTTATTTAGCAAGTCTCTTAGTGAACTCTGGGAGCCAGCCAGGAAGCATTTGTTAGTTAGCAGACTGGACCAAATAAATACTCCACATCTTTCCAGGGTATCTTTGTACATGTTTATATGGTTTATCCCATGTATGCCAGTTCTTGAAAGGTGTGCACATATGCAGGCAAGACTCAATTACATCAGCATAATGGAAACTGTGCTTTGCACATGTCTTTACAGGCCATCCACGTGGGTTGTCACAGCTACAAAGCTGTTCTCTGCAAGTGGCAAAAACAGAGAACATTCCAGTAAGTCCAAAATGTGAATAAGCATTAGCATGAATCCTTGCTGTGTGCCAATACTGGACACAAATACAGTGGTGCCTTGCAAGACGAAAAGAATCCATTCCGCGATTCTTTTCTTCTAGCGGTTTTTTCGTCTTGCGAAGCAACCCCATTGGTGGCTAAGCGGATTAGCGCTATTAGCGGTTTAGCACTATTAGCGGCTTAGCGGCTAAGCTGTTACAAGGCTATTAACAGCTTAGCGGCTTTGAAAAAGGGGAGGGGGGAGCGGGGGAAAAATGGTGAGACTCGCAAGACGTTTTCGTCTTGCGAAGCGCCTCCGCGACAGAAAACCCTTTCGTCTTGCAGGTTTTTCGTCTTGCGAGGCATTCGTCTTGCGGGGCACCACTGTACAACTATCAGCAAGAAAACCTAAAAAGCACTAACAAAGTTGCCGGAATCATTTCTATGTTGCATTTAGGAGTGGGAAGACAATAGATGGTCAGTTGTCAATGACAGGTGAGGCAGCATGACATTTGCAAGAAAAATACTAGCTATAGAGGAAGTTGATGTTTGTTCACTGGAATGCCAGTAGGAAACATATACCTGGGGGTAAGGTAACTGATAAGCAAAAAGTTCAAAAGTAAAAGATAACTTATTATTTATTCAATTTATACACATGGATTTCTGGTACCACAGTTAACTTTCCCCTTCTTTAACCACAACCTCAGAAGCAGCCAAAAGGGGGGGGGCACACAATCATTCAATCAGATTTGCTACATGAAAATGAGCAGCGTCCCTTTCCCTTTTAAGCTGAGCCAGAGATTCACACTAGGATCTGATTTCAGTGCCACGAGTATCCTGCCCCCCAAAGAAGTTACAAAGTATTGCTGTAAAAAGAGGACACATCTTTGAGCATGAAGGAAGCTGCCCCTAGCCAAACCATCCCATAATACCTAAGAGGAGGAGGAGGAGAGTCCCCTCTCAGGGAAGGCGTGGCTCCCAGAAGAGCACAAGCCCCAGTTCCCTCTCTTGCCATTTCAGAAGCCAAGCGTCTACCACCCTCCATCGCTCAGATCCACGGGGCGGGGGGTGGGATCCTGCCCACCGGGAGCCGGTGGCGGGGAAGGTGCCGCCCGCACAGAGGACTCCCCTCTCACACCTACACACCCTCCACTCGAATGAAGCGAGAGGACGCAGCTCGACTCTTCTCGCGAGACGGCGCGAGGAAGGGTTAAGTGATAAAACTCCCGTAAGGGTCGCGATTTACCTGCGAAGATCCGGAGGGAGAAGAGGGGAGGAGTGAAAAGCGGAACAGAAGAGGGAATCCCTAGCCGCCGAAGTACTTCCGGCTTCCGGTGGAGATCCGGAAACTGTGTGCGCTCATTCTACTCCGAACCAAGAAGGGAGGGATTAACTCGAAGCTCATAACCCCCCCTCCCTAAAGGAGGGGAGGTGGTATGTTCCGCAGGCAGAACCAATGAGAACGGCGTGCGGTACCTCCGCCGCGGCCATTTTGTCGGCTGGGGGAAGCCGCGCGGCGGGCTGGGGCGTCCGTCGCGGGGCGAGAGTAGGCGGAGTTTCCTCGCCCTCGCACCTCCCGAGGGGTCGAGGAAAGGGCGGGTCATACGTGGCGGGGGTGGGCGGGCGGAGTCGTGACGTGAAGTCTCCTCCCCCCGGCCGCGTGGCAGGGAGTTGCGACGGATATTTCCATAGGCTCTCTTGGGGAGGCTCTGCTACCTAAGCTGAAACCAGTTCGGGCATAGCTTTATATTAGTCTTTTATTTTATTTTATTTTAAAGCTAGTTTTTAAAGCATGGTGGTGCAATGGGAGCATCGCGCTGCAGAAATCCATATAGGATCCCTTCGTGCATTATTTAGTTTCTCTCCATGCGGGCACCCATAAAACGCCTTAGGAGGCATCTTGCAATACTGGAAACTCAACAGTCTATTAAATGCAAATCTTCTGCACACCTGTTGGCTTGGTTCATTATTTCTACAACTTAGGTGTGGTCCTCTTGGTTTGTTTTGTTTTTTAACTGATTCTTCTTTCAGATAACTAGAAATAAACGCTTGCTTTCTTTACATACCATCACTTTATTTCAAGTCGACTGTCCTGCTCAGATGTGGTCCATGGGGCATCAGGAGCTGTCCACCTAACAGTCTCCAGTTCCCTTCTGTCAAGACAAGCATCAGCCAAGAAAAGGTCCAGCCAGCCAAGTGCCAGCCCCAGCTCTAAATAAATGAGTATAGCAGCCCTGAAGGCGAAAGAAGCCCTAAGCTGAGACAACAGCAATGGACACAAAAGTTGTGTAGAAACTCCCATTTACTCTGCATCCAGTGAGCTTGGGAAGAACATTTGCCACAAGCCATGTCGATCCTACTGTTTCTGAGGAAACTGTGTTTTGATGTGTTTCCCTCAAACCAGATTTGATTTGAATTTAGAAAAACAATGACTTGGCTGAGTTATAAACCCATAAGCCATGGGGAGTTGTGTCCAACAAATTTCTACTCCCAAGTAGATCCACTAAATTTATTGGACGCAAACTAATAGTGTCAGTTGATTTCAGTTTTGTCGGGGGTTTTCTGCACAGCAAAAACTAATTACCTTTAGTTTATATTGCATAAAAGAAAAATTTCTATGACTTTCCAGCACAACAGTATTAAAAACAAGCTGGTACTCGGCACAAGTGTCCAGTCTTTTTTATTTTTAAAATCACCAGCTATTAAAATAAGACTTCCCCTAAGAGGCTTTTACACATATATCTACTAGCTTTATAAGATAAAAATACTAATGTGAATGGCTTCTTCCACCATTTGGTATTTCAGCTGTAAAAGACAAATAACAAAATGCTTATTAACCTGCCCAGCTGCTTCTTAATACTTCCTCTAGAGCTATGCCAGTGCTAAGAGACAGGTGAGGTGGGAAAATGCATTATGATAATCCTCCATGTCTACGAAAAATTATATAGTTGTTTAGCTCTTTGACATCTGGCAGGAGAGCATTCCACAGGGCAGGTTCGACTACCGAATGCCACATCAAAAAAAGGTCTGTCGCTGGGAGTCACCCACCTAACCTATGAATTTGAGCACGGCCACTGATGATCTCCATACATGGGCAGGTTTGTGCTAGTGAAGGTCATAGGCATCCTAGGCATCTGAGCATGGTAAGAAAGCAAATAATTGTTTCATGGCAGAACACAGTTCATGCAAACACGTACCCCATATAGAGAATATCTAGGGAGTTGATTTGGAGATTGATTCAGATTGCATATGATTATGACAGACCCATGTATTTGAACCCAAATCAGTGAGCACATACAAAGTGGAGGGGGCGGAGCTCATTTTTCTTCAAAGAAAAGGGGAGCACATGAGTGGGGGGAGCAGAACCCACCCCCTCCCACAGCTTACCTTCCTGCAGTTCCATTTCCCCCAGAAATGGAAGTGAGCCAAGGAAAGTGGCTTGGGGAGCAGGATCTGCTCTGTCAGTACAGCTAGTTCACAAAGTATGTGCATCAGAATGCTGCAGCCCATCCTGGTCATCTGCTATCAGTCTACCAACCTGATATTGACTAGCATGGGCTATGCAGTCCACATAGCCAACTTTTCAAAGTGTGTATGGAGCTGGTTCTGGGTTTCCTGCCTTTTGTATGGTGCTGGATACAGTATGTATTTAGCATTGGAAGAGTTGACCCCCTAGATATTCATACCAGTAACAGGATGCTGAATATAGTGTTTCCATGTGGCTCAAATGACCTGCTGTAGTTAGCACTTAGCTGGCAACACTTTCCATTAACCACTGTTAAGATATTGGGACAAACATCCAGGAGCTGTTTGGGAACCACCTTGCACCACCTGTGATAACAAAGCAAGAATGCTAACAGACATTTCTACAGTAGCCAAAATTATTCAAGTCCTTGGGTCATGTAAAGCAAAAGATTTAAGGAACTCGAATCCATTTAGTTTATCAAAAACAGAGAAAAGGTTCAGAAGTCACTTGATTATAGCCATATACCTTCAGTGGAAAAATACTGGGTACTAAAAAGTGCTGCTCTCTAATCAAGAGGGAAAGGAGTGGCAATAACCAATGACTAGCTTCCAAATTCCAGTAGGAAAGAAAGTGCATGTTTTTTAACCATTGGTGAACACTGCTAATTTAATGGTGGACACTTTATCACTGGCAGTCTTCAAACAAAGCAAGAAAGATTATTTCCAAGTGACACAATTTGACAAAACTCAATGTGGTATTCATTTACTTATCTTACTGGTGAAATCAAATTAAAGCATTCCCAGTAAAGAATTTAATTTAGACTGAGCTACCTTCAGGGACTCTCATTCTATGATTCTGGAGTTTGGCCAGGAGAAGAACCGGAATAACTGCTGAAGATTACCTTAGGAGTTCTGGCAAGTATCTCCTTTGTTAGGTGGCAGGTGATGTGCTGCTATCAAAACTGAATAGAGTGGATAATTTATCTCTCAACAGCTGGCCTATTTTGCTGCCTGAACTGGTGCGTTTCCTCACATTCAGAAGCCAGACAAGTCTTAGTTCATCGGTGATGGGATACATTCTCCACATGGCAGCAGGGAGGTCTGGGGCAAGTTGAATGCATACACAGCCACAGTATGTCTTCAAACACCTTGCTACCACTCCTTGCCCACCAACACCTGCTGCCTGAGGCATGTGCCTCCTTCTGCCTAATGGAATAATGGCTCTAGCATACCTGACAGAGGGGTGATATCTCTACCCCTCCCCATATGAGGATGTTTCAGTGAACAAAGGGACGTGGGTGGTGCTGTGGTCTAAACCACAGAGCCTAGGGCTTACCGAGTTCCCATTGCTCGGTCCCTGCTCCTGCCAACCTAGCAGTTTGAAAGCACGTCAAAGTGCAAGTAAATAGATAGGTACCACTCTGGCGGAAAGGTAAACGGTGTTTCCGTGCGCTGCTCTGGTTCGCCAGAAGCGGCTTAGTCATGCTGGCTACATGACCCAGAAGCTGTCTGCAGACAAACAGGGGCTTCCGCGGCCTATAGAGCGAGATGAGTGCGCAACCCCAGAGTCGTCCACGACTGGACCTAATGGTCAAGGGGTACCTTTACCTGTGAACAAAAACAAAAGGAGACTGCAGTTTGTGTTTGGAGTCAGACAGAGTCAGAGGTCTCTGGAAATCATTTTGGATTCCTGGCTGTCTCCTAAGAGATATGATGTGGGAGAAGTAGATTTTGGCTGGCTTAGCCTCCACCTATGCTCAGTTTAGTTCTCAAAGTTACCAACATGAGCTTGACCAAACTGTGGGAGGCAGTGGAAGACAGGAGTGCCTGGCGTGCTCTGGTCCATGGGGTCACAAAGAGTCAGACATGACTAAACAACTAAACAACAACAATGCTCAGTTTAAAAGTTTGTAAATAAATGCAAACAAGTATACAAAGCCATAATATATGCCTCCTGCATCATTTCCTTCAAAATGAACCAAATCTGGGTGAGTGGCTGCACCCCTGGAACTTCTCACTGTTCAAAGAACTGGAGTGTGCTTAACACTATGGTTACTAAAGGGGATCTCACCTCCATCTTCAGGTTGGCTGGTAGGCTTTCCTGCTCTGTTTTATTCAGTAAAGAGGTGTAAGCCGCAATCTACTGTGCTGAGGTTATAAGTGAGATGGGTCTCCCTTCTCCCCAGCAATCAATACTGCAGGGAATAGGAAATGCACTTATTTCCCCAGTTCAGTTTATGAAGCAAGACACAAATAAATTGACCAGATCGAAATCCTACTAATTTGCCCTTGTATGTGGGTACAGCTTATTATATTTCTCTTTTCCCTGCTCCTATTTCCTTGCTCGCATCCTCTGGTTCAGAAGTTGACTGTCACTGTGCTCTTGTTTATACTTTATGCACAATAACGCAAATGCCCTGGATGAGCTACCATGAGAAGTATAATAGAAAATGTAAAAGAAGCCTCTTTACAAGCAGGTGCAGTTGCTACTCACAGTGCACAATTGTGCAGTACTTGTTAGAGATGTTTAAATGAAATGGAAGAATTTGGGAGGGATAAAGCATGACCAAATGAGGCCATGCAAACCAAGGGACTAAGAGAGCGAGCAAACATTGAGGATGCCCTGAGAACTGGGAGATTACAGCTGTCCAACAATAAACATGTAAACAATGTGGGTTAACACTACATTAAACATGATAGAGCTGGTGGCACCTTTTCCATCAGTCATATACACATTTTAATATAAGACCTTGTTGGGCAAGTTAGCATTGTCACAAGTTTGGCAATGCCATAAAATCTAACTGATGCACGTTCTCTATCTAGGTAGGAGCTGTAACACCTGCCCTGTCAACTGGGCTCATAGTTACCCAAGGGCATTTTCAGACAAGCAAGTGGAAGAAGAGTCAAATTACTAGGGAACATTACCATGGCTCAGTATACCTGAAGGAGCTTCTCCACCCCCATTGTTCTGCCCAGATACTGAGGTCCAACTCCAAGGGCCTTCTGGCGGTTCCCTCACTGCAAGAAGCAAAGCTACAGGGAACCAGGCAGAGAGCCTTCTCGGTCGTGGCACCCGCCCTGTGGAACTCCCTCCCACCAGATGTCAAAGAGATAAACAACTGCCTGACATTTAGAAGACATCTGAAGGCAGCCCTGTTCAGGGAAGCTTTTAATGTGTGACATTTTAATGTATTTTTAATCTTTGTTGGAAGCCGCCCAGAGTGGCTGGGGAAGCCCAGCCAGATGGGCGGGGTACAAATAAAATTTTATTATTATTATTATTATTATTATTATTATTATTATTATTTACTAGGTCTACTTCTCAAGCAGCAGATGAAGTGATAATTCTCTTCCTGGATTGCACCAGGTCAAATGGGACTCTCAAGATTAAATCCCCACACATAGAAAACTGGCGTGTCAGGGAGAAGCCTAAATTACAACCTTTTCTGGGGCGTTTATTGTTTGATCAGAGCCTTACTCTCTTTTTTTAAGGAAGGAATGTTATATCGTGAGAATCTCCCCAACGCCCAGTCTAGATACAGATTTACCAGGTCAGATGATGTTTGTGACCTGAGATGCACAGGATTGGAGGCATTAAATGCCAAGAAATTAAAACATTTCTAACGGAAACTATTTATCAGTTTCACAAATGTATTGAGTTCTGTAATCTACTCTGTCTCTCTGCTAAATGTCCCCAAGCAGAGAATGAAAATTAAATTCCATTAATTAACAAACTACACAAGAGTATCAGGAGACAGCTGATAAACAGTATTTGCAATGCCATTTTCATATTTTACGATAAATAAGGAGCAGATATGCAGCATGGCAGTTATCAGGCCAGTCAGCACAATAACACAATAACTTTAGTAAAGGTCGCCCGAGAACTCATACACATCTATCCCACATTGCAATTCACTTAATTTTCTGGGGGTTTGCTTGTTCCTGCAAGTTCAGGACCCCAATAGCTTTAATGGAAAATAAAGTTTGTTATCTAATGCTTGCAATGACTTAGTGTCTGATGGAAAAACCCCAACTCTTTGAAGCACTTCACTTGCAGTTACCCCATCCAGAGTCTTAACCATACGTGATTATATGTAACTGTCCTTTCACATGTAAGGTAAAGGTAAAGGTACCCCTGACCATTAGCTCCAGTCGTGACCGACTCTGGGGTTGCGGCGCTCATCTCGCTCTATGGGCCGAGGGAGCTGGTGTTTGTCTGCAGACAGCTTCCGGGTCATGTAACCAGCATGACTAAGCTGCTTCTGGCGAACCAGAGCAGCGCACAGAAATGCCGTTTACCTTCCCGCCGGAGCGGTACCTGTTTATCTACTTGCACTTTGATGTGCTTTCGAACTGCTAGGTTGGCAGGAGCTGGGACCGAACGGGAGCACACCCCGTCGTGGGGATTCGAACCGCCGACCTTCTGATCAGCAAGTCCTAGGCTCTGTGGTTTAACCCACAGCGCCACCCGCGTCCCTGTCCTTTCACATGACCTTACAACAAATCTGGGTTTGCCACCAGGACTACCTTTCTGGAGATTTATGGTTTTTATTGTACATTTAAAAAATTGTTGTTTTATATATTTTTATTCTTTTATGCATATTACATTTTCATGGAATGAAATACTATGCATAAAGAAAAACTGTAATGACCTTAATACAAATCAACACAGCAAACATAAATGCAACAATTGTACTTGTAAGGCTAAGAGGGAAATCACTATTTCTCAGAAAGTTAGAACACTTATTTGAGTGTGGGAAAATGTTTTCTGCTCTGTGATGGATGCAGTAGCAGAAGTATCATCTCTATAATGCACAGCATTGGCCCTACCGTTAGGCAGCAGATGATTAAAGGCAAGGAATGACTAGAGCTGTGTTTATCAAGCGGCCTTTCCTGCACCAACTATGATAGACTGATGCCCTCAAGTGCAGCAGAAAGTGTCCATCACCAGGGCTGAAGTAAGATTTAATAGCTAGTCTGGTTGACTTTTGTAACTGGAACAGGAGAGTTACAGCAAAATGTCTCGAGCCAGTTTTGACAACCCATGTACTTTAAAAATGCTTTGAAAGGGAGGCTAGATTTTTTTTTTAAAGTTGGCTCCTATTTTTTTAAAGTTCATAAAATGGCACATGGACAGAAAAAGGGTCTAGCTTTGTGCCTTACTACTAATGATATCAATGGTATCATAAAACTGGCTCCCATTACGCTCATGCAACCAGATTCCATGTAGTACTACTGCAAATGCAACCAACATGCTAGTTTAGGGGCAGGGGTTGTATTCTCCCAGTGACAACTTATTGCTATCTGTTCCAAACACACCCAGAATAACAAGGATGAGTGACTGGATTTACCACAGTTTCTAGGAGTTGAGCTATCAGGTGATCTTTAGCTATGCTGCTGTGCTACAATATAAAATAATATTAAACAGCATATTTAATATACAATTCCTTACATTTTTTGAAGAAAATTTATTTGTGCTTATTGTCCTGAGTACTATAAGAAGAAAATGTTTTCTTTTTAGTAAACTAAGTCCTACTCAGAGTAGGCCCATTGGAATTGATAGACACTGTGAACTTAGGCCCATGTATATCAATCGGTCTACTCTAAGTTGGACTTGGTTGAATGCAATCCATTATGTAAGTACCCTTGACACCTGCCAATGTGTTCTGATGGGTTTTAATGTCACATGAGTTTCAGCACCCTTTTAGGTCAAGGTCCTAGAGCAAATGGAAATGAATGAACTTGGAACGTTCTCTAAGCCTTTTCTTTAAGGACATAAAAAAAAATCTTATCAGGAAGGTTTGCATTTCTTATCGGAGTTGCAAATATGATATGAAAGACTTGGAGCTTCATGTATATAAGAAGCAGCACCCTGCTGTGTTGCTCTACAGTTGGGACCCACATTTCATTTTCATCAGCGGCTTGGGGATAAAGGAGACATCATGAAGTTGCTTTTGCTTCTGGGCTTGGTGGCACTCTCCCAGTGCTTGGTGACCAAGTAAGTACTGGGATTTCAGCTTTCTTGAAGGAAAGGAGGTATATTCTGCTTCAGAAACATCCAGCCTTATTTTTAAACCAGGGATGGTGAAGCTATAGCCCTCCAGATTTTGTTAGATACAACTCTCATCAGTCTTCACTATTGGCCAAACTAACTGGGACTGATGGGTGATGGAATCCAACAACATCTGGAGGGTCACATATCCTAACTAGGCTCTAAACTTTGTTCAACAAGCTCTTTCAGCAAACTTTCTGTCTCTGATGCCAAGCAAGCCATAAACCCTTTGCTGTGCCCCAGTTCTACCCCCAAGAACTAAAGAAAGCATTTTTAAAAATTATCTATCTATTCAGCCAGCTAGTCATCTACAAAAGCCCTGTATATTCTTAGGGTAGGAGGTGCCATCTTTCTATAGAAAACTTGGTGAAGCCATTCTTGACTAGGATCTCCAAGGCCTACTACATTGCAAATACTGAAAGTCCTAAAACAAACTTTGCTTTGCAAGCTTCGATAACTAGAATATATATTTTCTCCTATCACCTTGCCATCTTTCTTTCTTTTCCCCCTTCTTACTCTTTGCTGTTTAGGGTCCCTCTGAGGAAAGGGAAATCCCTGAGGCAAAACCTTAAAGAACATGGGCTGCTGGAAAAATACCTGGAGAAACATCCTCACAACTTGGGCTCAAAGTATTTCCCCAGCCAAGGCAACGCAAATGCCGCTGAGCCCTTGGAGAATTACATGGATGTAAGTATTCTTTATTCATAGGTTATAACTGAAACAATACATTACTGAGTTTTGGTAAAGAGAAGGAACTGTCCAGGGTTATTATGTGCTTGCAAAATTGGTTCACTTGGTATAAAATTAAAATCTGATAAGGAGAAGATCAGGAGTGGGACCTACATCTTGGTAACTAGTAAACCCAATCTATCCCTTCCAAAAATTCCCACACCAATTCTCCATTGCTAAGCATCCTTGGTTTGTTCTTCAGCCACTTCTATCCTTCACTGAGGCACTCCTATCCTGGCACTTAGTGTTCTACTGCCAGAGACTACCCTTAGGACTTCTCCAGATGACCTTTTTATTAGCATTCATATTGATTTGTGTCTACAAAGCTTATGTGGTAGTTAGGCTATGCCTGGACTTTATTGAGCATTTGCTCTGTTTATTTATGGGGCAGTTATACAACAATGAACATTCATCCTGATCTGCTTGCAAGGTGTTTACATGTCTTCCTGTTAATAATTTGTTCATCCCATACTTTCCCCATCATTTTTCTAATGGCCAAAGGTGAGGTTTTTTAAAAAGCAGATTTGTTGCTCTAGGTCAATGGAGCACTTTAATCCACTTTAATTTTGCATACCTAAAGCACCCTTAGATCTGGGGTATAATGTATTTAGAACATTTTAGCAGAGGTCTCCATGCAAACTCCTTCCTGAATGCAGAAGTGGTTTGCATGGACTCCTGCCAAACTGAGCAGGATTTAACCCTGCTGCTTGGACTGCACACACCCTGTTTCCAACAGGGAACAGGTATGCACAGCCAACATGGAATTTAACCCTGCCCTCATGACTATCAGATGATGTCACAAGTGATGTCAGCTGATGGGCAGGTGGCTGTGGTTTGGAGAAAGTGGTCTTGAGGGCCAACATGGACTCCTGGTGGACCAAGATTGGCCCAGAGGCCAGAAGTTCTTCACCCTTGTCATATGAGCTTCCAATGAACCAATCAGAATGGATGCTCAATAAGCGGGTCACCAGGAAGAACTTCTGTCTCCAGGTGAATCTTCTGTGGTGCAATAGTAATGATAACACCCTGTTTTCTTCCCCCCACAGATTGAGTACATTGGCACCATCTACATCGGTACTCCACCACAGCAGTTCACAGTCCTCTTTGACACCGGCTCCTCCAACTTGTGGGTCCCTTCTGTGTACTGCTCCAGCTCAGCCTGCTGTAAGTAGCCTTTAGAATTGGGAATGGACTGGGTAATCCTTTCAGCCCATGCCCAGCAATCATCTCCTCAATGTGTATTCATCATGGTCATGCAAAATGCAGTCCTAATAACAGGCCTAAGTGGACAGTTGCCTAGACTAGCCCATGGCAGGTGGCAATAAAGGGAATTGAGGTGGAACAACAACACAAGGTCTACCTTCACATATGGCAGGGGTAAGGAACCGTTCTCAGCCCGAGGGTCACAATCTCTCATGGGCAATTTTGCAGGGGCCTCATGTCAGCAGTGTGTGGGGCCAGAAGTAAAAGGGGATAGACAACTGCTAAAGGAGACTACATTGCGAGCCCAGTCGCAGTCCCCCTCCCCAGAAATCAGGCCCCGCAAATAAAAAGATACATACACAGCGTGTTATGGGATTAAATTAGGCCACAACTTTATTAAAATTCAGATGCAGGAGAACCTTGGCTTAGGCATTGGGTGTGTATCCCTTTCCAACCCCGGCTGGGAACTAAGGAAGAGCAGGGATTGGTAGGAGTTCAGGTGGACACCACAGAACATAAGTTTATGCGGCTGGGCCCCCCCAACTCCTCCCGTATGAGGGTTCTGACCATGCACCGAGCCCTCATGGCCAGCATAAAACCCCTCTAACTGGGCCCTGATAACGCCGCCATGTGAGAGATGCACTACTGCACTACCCCTTGGTCACATTGATGGACTAAAGGATTCTGCCCAAGGCCTAAAATCGCCACCCGAGGCTGCGAAAATCGCAGCCTCGCTGCCAAGATTCCCCCAGCTGAAAATGCCTACCACTTGCAAAAATTTAGCAACAACCCACAAACCACTCTTCCGGGTGCTCTGACCAGAATGGCTGACCTGCTTTGCCGTCAGCTTCCTTTTCTGGTTCCCAGCTCCATCCCGGGGCTGCAACCGATTGGCTGATGGAGCACATCACCTGGATGACCTACAGCCTAGGGGGATGGCCCAGAGGTTGGAGCAGCTGGCAGGCATGACCCTGTGGGTCAGGGAAGCCCACTCCGGGTCACAAAAGCTGCCCATGTCATGACTGGTGAACGGTCATTCCAGTCATACAAAATTGGAGGTTTCTATTCACACACATACCACACACTCCAATCGCCACCCAACAGAGCAAGAGGCATTAACAAATTTCAAGGACACATTCTAGCCAGACAAAATCCCTTGGGGAGTGTGGGATGGGAAAGGAATGACCTGGGATGAGGAAGGAAGAGCCCTCAGAGGCAGGCAAAGAGGCCTGGAGGTTCCCCACCCCTAATATTTGGGGAAGTGACATGAGGGGATATTTCTCTCTGCATCTACTCAACCGGCTGGAGAGGAGCATTCCCCCTAGCACTGGCCAGGTGTCTTCCCCTCACAACCACAGCCAGCTCCCATTCAGCTGAGGTTAGAGGAAAGAGCTTTCACATTGTTGTACTGAGGCAGCTCACGTCTGTATACATGCTAAACCTGAACGCCAAAACATCACGGATTAACTCCTTTGTGTTCTCAGCAAACCACAACCGCTTCAACCCCCAACAGTCCTCCACCTACCAGGCCACCAGCCAGAGTGTCTCCGTCACATATGGCACTGGGAGCATGACTGGATTCCTAGCCTATGACACCGTCCAGGTAAACTGCTAGGGAACAAAGAATGATGGGCAGCCAGTTTGGAAGCTAAACACTGGGCATAGGTGGATAAAGAGGAGCAGTACCGACTGAGAACCAGTGCTTTTTTTCTGGGGGTACTCAAGGGTGTGCAGTACTGGCACCTCTTTTTCTAGAAGAAAAGCACTGCTGGGGACCATAGAACTAAAATACATCACTCTTTGCCAACTTGGTGAGCTTCATATATTTTGGGCTATGCTCCTCATCAGCCTCAGCCAGCACACCTTTCAGAATCTGCATTACAAGTCATATTCTATACTTTACAGCTTGCACTTAGCTATGCTAGATTCCCTGTTATCTAGATTCCCTGCACAATTAGCAGAAGGTTCTTTGAAAAAGGATGTTTATATAGAGTAGGATTTACCTAATGAGTCCTGGCAGTGCAATATCTGCCTGAGGGTTTCTGCTTGCGCAATGGGGCTTCCCCCCTCCTCCCCAACTTGCCCAGCAGTGCACCCCCCATTTTTTCTGGGGGGAGGGGTCGGGAGGACACCCAAAACAGATGGAGGGGAGATCATTCCATCTGGCAAACTGCAAGACATTCACCATAGCACAATGTTGAATTCCACCCACAGTGTTTTTCCTAGGTTCTCAAAGGACTCCACAAACATTGGTCCCATTTGAATAGAACTCAGAATCAGTTTAGTGCTACACAATTGAGCCTGGTTCAGACTTGTTGTGTTTAATAAGGTCAATATGTGGTTAATTTAAATGATGGCTTATTTAAATAATCCAAGATTATTGGATTTCTGATGGTTTCTGATCCTGGCCTTCTTCAATAAACCATAGTTTAAGCTATCAGCAGTTCCAGGTCTGAAAATAATGACAAAATGGTTATTTAAAAAAAAGGAAACGAGTACTTCTTTTGTTCCATGGCAGAGGAGGATTGCTCACGTAGTACTAAAACTATGGTTTAGCATTAGGTCCAAGCCAGGCCAATATCATAGCAGTCCTTGCAACAGGCCACTATTATGATTCCCATGTTAAGGGCAAGGAGGCTGAGAGTGGCTTAGCTAAGGCTACTTTTCCAATTTGTGGATGAGCTGAGCTTTGAAGAAGGGGAATTCCAGCTCACACTCAAGATTACACTGTCTGAAAAGAAAAGAGAAAAAAAAGGAGCCTTTATTAGGGTTGCTATATTTCAAAAAGTGAAACTCTGGACACAAAAGTTGTTGAGCTTTTATTTCAAAATCTGAGAGAGAGAGAGAGAGAGAGAGAGAGAGAGAGAGAGAGAGAGAGAGATTTTTAAGCTACCCCCCCCCCTTTGGAAATTTGCCAAAAAATCAACACTTCCAATATGGACTACCATACGCCTGGGATTCCCCGGACATTTCAACCAATTTCTGAAAATTCCGCCCGGATGCCATTTTTGACGGACAAATTCCAAATATGTCTGGGAAATTCTAGATGTATTGTTGCCCTAGCCTTCATTATGTTGCATGGTTAACAAAAAGTACTGCCCATCACTGCTGCTACCACCACCACCACCACATACATCAGCTAGGAAGTGGAATATTTTCATTTAATTTCATAATGTATCTGACTGTGGCTTCCCTCCCACATAGGTGGGAAGTATTGAGGTCACCAACCAGATCTTTGGCCTGAGTGAGACCGAGCCCGGCACTTTCCTTTATTATTCCCCCTTTGATGGCATCTTGGGTCTGGCTTACCCCAGCATTGCCTCCTCTGGTGCAACTCCTGTCTTTGACAACATGATGAGCGAGGGTCTGGTGTCTCAGGATCTCTTTTCCGTCTACCTGAGTTCGTAAGTACTATATGAGCTATCTGAGAGCATTCCCCCACAAAGGGATGCAGCAGGGGCCCATTGCTAATGGACAGAGGACATGAGAACTAAGTAGGTTGTTTCTAGAAACTCAGCAGCAGGAAAACTTGTGCTGGATAGCAAGTCCAAAATTTGACCCAAACACCAAATTTAGCTTCATGTCTAAGCACAAAACTGCATGCAAGTCTTTTTAAAATATTGGGGATGTTGACTTTATTCCTCACTAACCATCACCATATCAAGCATCACTTAGGGCTCAGCTGGACCAAGAACTAGACAACTACTAAATATATTACAACTTATAGATGATGGTGGTGATGTAACCCTTTTTATAAATGCTTGTTGCCCTTTACTTACTCTGACATCATAGTCTTTACAACAGCATGGATGGCAAACCTGTGTCCCTTCTGATGTTGTTGGACTCTGACTCACATCAGTCTCAGCCAGCATTTTGGGGTGGATTCAATCACATACTGAAAGCTTATTTGGAGGTCTTGTGCAACAAGCCCATTTCCCCCAAAAGATCAATATGGAGAATACCAGTACAGTAAGGAAATTGATGGGGAAATGCAGTAGAAAGTGTGGATAACACTTGCTTTGATGCAACGCCATCTATCCTCCCCACAAATAGGAATGAATGCTTATTAAATATCCAACATCATCAAATCTCCCTGCAAGCAAATGAGGATGAATGCTCAATAAACAGATAATCTGAAAGCACCCTATGCTATGTGAAAGATTCTCTGCCTTAGATTCTGGGCAGCTGCAACCAGTCAGAGAAGACAATAATGGACTAGGTGGACAAACAGTCCCACCTTGAGAGCCAGTGTGGTGTAGTGGTTATGAGCGGTAGATTCGTAATCTGGGGAACTGGGTTCGATTCCCCGCTCCTCCACATGCAGCTGCTGGGTGACCTTGGGCTAGTCACGCTTCTCTGAAGTCTCTCAGCCTCACTCACCTCACAGAGTGTTTGTTGTGGGGGAGGAAGAGAAAGGAGAATGTTAGCCGCTTTGAGACTCCTTCGGGTAGTGATAAAGCGGGATATCAAAACCAAACTCTTCAAATCCAAATCCAACTCTTCACCTTATATCGGGCAGGTTCTTAGAGTCCTCTGTTGTTATTTTCTTCTCAGCAATGACCAGAGTGGAAGCTTTGTGATGTTCGGTGGTGTCGACTCATCCTACTATTCTGGGAACCTCTACTGGGTGCCTCTCTCTTCTGAGTCTTACTGGCAGATCACTCTGGACAGGTAATGACAACTTCAGTCATCACTTCAATCAGAGGCCACCAAGAAGAAGGTGCAAAATATGATGTGATCAACTGAGACACATATGAGATTCAGAGAATAGCTAAGGGAGGGAGAACAAGCAGGAAAGAGGCAGAGGCAGGGAGAGCAGCCATGGAAAGTTGTACCTTACACGCAATGGGTGGTTCTCATGAGAGCATTTCCTCATGGGCATCTTGTGGGCAAAAAGATGAAGGTTGCTCTCTCTTTGTCACATTTGACCTACCTGTGTTCTCTTCAGCATCACCATGAATGGCCAGGCTATTGCATGTTCCGGCGGCTGCCAAGCTATTGTTGACACTGGTACCTCCCTCTTGGCTGGTCCCCCTCAAGGCATTTCTAACATTCAATACTACATTGGTGCAAGCAACGGTGAGGTAAGGAAAGAAAAGAAGGGAGGCTTCCAAAGGTACCAAAGAGACTGATATGATGGAGAGTATGTATGTGTGAGAGAGAGGGGGAGAGAGAGAGATGAGTTCAGTGCCAATTCTGACTCCTGGGTGTTGGTTGTTGTTGTTTTTAAAAAAGCACTGATGTTGGGCCAGCAGTGGGAAACATGTGGCTCTTCATACTCTTATCAGCCCCCGCCAGCATGGCCAATGGCCAGGGATGATGGGAGCTGTAGACCAGCAACATTAAGAGGGCCACAAGTTCCTCACCTGTGAGGTAGGCCAAAATCAGATTATGAAGAGAGAAAAGGGGAATGGCAAGTTGGTTATTCCTCAGCCTTCCTGTGACCTTTCTCCATTGTACAAAGAACCTTCTGCTCGTAACTGGAAGGCAGGGTAAATATGGATATATGTGAGTCTGAGTTTAAAAAAATATATATTAATGAGATGCTTGGAGTTTTAGAAGAAAAGTTACTTTGGTGCTATTGTTATGGTGAATGCAAACAGCTTCCCTAAGAAAGATCTTCTGCTGCAGGAGCATTCCCTTTTCGATCCAAACTAGACTGTTGCCAAGAAAAGGTCATATTCATCCAAACACCAGCCAGCTAGCACTATAATTGGGATGGTTGTGCAAGAAGGTGGTTGCACAAATGTTGCCTGTGGTGGCAAGCGGCCCAGTTCCAACCCTGCCCTCATGATTTGAGTGGTGCTATTTGTTTTCTGTACTGCATCCCCACCCCCACCCCAGAGCTGTCATAATCATTTTCCTCTATTTGCAACATTCAGGGTGTGTGTGCTGCTGCTTTTGCAGCCAGAACAGCACCACTCATGCAACAGAGAAAGGCTTGAGGAGCCACCAAGATCTGCAGAAGTAGAACAATCTTTAAGAAACCTGGAGGGTGGGGGGACTCCAGATACAGTCCAATGAAGGCCGTGGAACACTGAATTGTTGAGGTGGGAGCGGAAAATCAGGGATGGAGTGGAATGAAGTAGAGTGGCTGGAATCCTGAACAGTAGGAACTCCACACTGCAACATTATGTTGAAGGTCCCATTTGTATTAACTGATGTCCTTCCCAGGGCCCTTCCACTTGGACTAATTGTTGGCTTTTCCTTTTGCTTTCAGCATTTGAAGGCACAGTGCCACATGGCTAATCTTGTTGTTTTTTATTTGTTCTACTCCACATCAGGTCAGCTGCAGTGCCATGAACAACCTACCTGACATTGTTTTTACCATCAATGGCTATGAGTTCCCTGTGCCTGCCAGTGCCTACATTCGCCAGGTAAGGGTCATGGTTCATCTAACCTGGAATTTTCTCGAAGGGATCAGCCTGCTGATTAAATCAGTCCCACTGGCTAGAACCCGAACCAATGGATTCAAGATACAAGAAAGGAGAATCTGACTAAACATCAGGAAGAACTTTCAGATAGTAAGAGCTGTTTGGCAGTGGAACAGACTTCCTTGGAAGGTTGTGGATTCTCCTTCCTTGGAGGTTTCTAAGCAGAGGTTGGATGGCCATCTGTCATGTATGATGTAGCTGAGATTCCTGCATTACAAGGAGTTGGACTAGATGACCCTCAATGTCCCTTCCAACTCTACAGTTCTATGATTCTATGAAAAGTTGATAGGAATCAGATCCATGAAGGGGTAATAATATCATATCAATTCCATAATATAAAACTAGGAAAGATCCACACCATACATTTGAAGTACATCCAATGCACATTTAAAGCACACAACTTCCTTCCCAAGAATCTGGGAACTGTTGTTTGTTAAGGGTACTGGGAATTGTAGCTCTGTGACAGGGAAATTACAGTCCTCAGGATTCTTTGAGAGAAGTCATGTGCCTTGGATATGCTTTAAATGTATAGTGTGAACCTGCAGGGTGTGGGGTGGGGGACAGAATCTCCTAATGCCACATTCCATAAAATGCACAAGCATTCAAGCAACACATGGCTGAATGAAAGGAAGGTGTGCTAGGGAGACAGCTGGTGTCCACCGAGTGACACAAATCACAAAGCCCTCCTTATATCAATCACAGGACAGTCCCCACACAGCCCCCAACCTCACTTCAACATAGATGCTCTGTGAAGGGTCTCCCATGCCAGTGAAGCTACTCAAGTGGTGTGACACAAAAGCCAACACTAACCGTATCTTGTTTCCCCTTGTTTCAGGGCCAAAATGGCTATTGCACAAGTGGCTTTGAGTCCATCAGCATCCCTACTCAGTCTGGTGAGCTGTGGATCCTTGGGGATGTCTTCATCCGCGAGTACTACTGTGTCTTTGACAGAGCGAACAACCAGGTCGGCTTGGCCCCTGTGGCATGAACGTGACAACATCTATTGGCAAAATGATTCCCTCAAGGTTGTTTTTACTTGCTGGGACTAAATTTAGTCACTATGCTCCCTCCCCATAAGCTGAAACACTAATAACAGTAGAATAAAAGAATATAAAGCAAATGAATTTTGGTTTGCATTCCTCACAGACTGAATACATAGCTATCTAACTAAGTATTACCAGTGAGAAACTGGAGCTGGTTTTCCTTTTTCGTGTTCATATTTTCTAGTTTCCATGGGTCTCTGCTCTTCTCTCCCTGGCTAGATCTGTTGAGCAACTTAAAACACAACACACAACATCACTCTATCCTGAATTTCTGTCCACCAGTTCCATGTGAGAGCTTGAGCTATTTTTTACGGGTCAGAGCAACTTGCTCTGTCCATTTCTGATAAACTTCGTTCCACTGAACTTCTGATATGTTCTGCTGCACAGAGGGAATGCTCCCCCCTCACTTGAAATGGGTTAACAGAACATGAAACAAAGACCTAGTCCTTGGGGATACCAAAGATACATGATGGCCCAAGAAAGGGGGAAGTCAGTGACCCCAATGTTCCAGGCAGATAGGCAGGCAAGGCACGATCAGCACCTTGGAGAGAGACCTAGATGTGGATTTCAGGACCACAGCTAATAATCCTGCATCTGAGGCACAGCATACAGTGTCCTGGAGCAACTAGCAGATATGTCATAGCCTGGGCTAGGTATTCATTGACTAGAGGCCTCACCCGCTCTATGCTGCATCTGGCCATTGACTTCTTCTGGCCTGATCCTCTGAGGAGTCTGTGGTCCAATGTTCAGAACCTGGTGGCAAAAAGTGTCTCCTTGGGATCAAGGGAGGAGAGATGGGCTCCAGTGCTAACAGCTGAGTTCCACATGGGGCAGGCCAGAGACTGGATCCAACTCCTCCATCATTCCAGAGCCATGACAAAGCCCTAATTTGGAATTCCCAGGACACATTCAGGCCAACCTGACACAGCACGTTACATGTTGCAAAAATTCTTAATGTGAAACTCTTTACTTTGAACACTTTAGTTTTTAAAAGCCAAAAACAGCACTTTTGAAGAAACACGGGTTAAATTTATTTGACACAAGTGTTGGTTTTTTAAAAACAAACTCTTATTCCCCCACCATTGCTGCCTCCCCCCCCCCCACATTGGAAACTTTCACCAGAATGTGAAGCCAGCAATTCAGAATGCACAGCCTCAGTTTAAAAAGCATCCATCTCCAGCTGCCTGATGGGAGGTAGAAAAACCAGTAATACAGACTGAAGTCTGGACTGTAGAGATTAGATTTACACTGGACACACTACAAGCTACTTTCCAAACTACCAAACTATGTTCCAAAAATAATTGACATCCATGATTCCTAAGCATTGAGTTTTAAGAAGTGCTGTTTCATAATGGGACCAAGAGAGAATTCTTAGCAACCTCACAAAATTACAGTCCCCAGAGTTCGGGGCAGGGGTAGGGGAACGCCATGGCAACTAGTCTGGTTTCAAATGTCCAGTACAGATGCATCCTTATTCGACACCTCTCTGAGGTAGTTAAACAAAATCTGTCCTGCCACCAGTTTCAGGAGTTGGTTGCAAACACCTTCAAAGCCTAAAACAAACCCAAAAAGACCAAACCACTTTCAGGGAGGCTGGCGAGTGGCATGCTTCAGCAAAGAAAATGAAATTCATGTTGAAATTTAAATTTCAAAATGCAAATTTACCTATCAATTGCGGGGGGGGGGGGGACATGTTTACATTTAGCTACCACAAAACGTATGTTTTTGGTGTTTGCATAAATCTAGCTCCTGTGTACTGTAATCTGAATTTCAGAACGCCTTACACAACAGTAGATCTGGTATCAAAGCCAGAAATGGAAACTAGCCAACTTTCCTTTAAAATGATCATCCCTGAAGACTGGCGTTCTCGTATAAGTCCAAAAACAGCAGCAGGATACCTGTGCTAGACTTGGTGTGAGAACATTTACTATGCAAGGGATTCCTTCCCTTGCTGGCAGCAGGCCAGTACTGCAACACAGCAGAAGAGGTGAAATTAGAAAAAAGTCCTTGGTCCTTGGTATATATATACTTGTCTTCTGAAGGGGCATAAGGCTGTGCTGGAATCTTTATACTGATATAAACAAAAAAAAAAAAAAAAGGAGGGTGATTATCCCACGTTGCTCCACAGCCAAGGAGACATTGGTTAGAGTACAAACAGGCCTTGTCATCTCAACAGGAGCTAGGGCTGAATAACTACCCCTGCTAATTAGGCCTGCTCTCCAAGAAAAGAGAAAGTAGATCCTGCCAATGATAAGTAGCAGCAGGGCCAGCTCACACCACTAGTGGCAACCTTTTTTTTTTTTGGTAGATCCTCTTCTACACCTATGAGGTTAAAAGTGGTTACGTTCCTCATGTTCAAAAGCAGGCCTGGTCTTTCCTTCAAGCTAGGGAGCAGTGCCACGGAGGTTATTCTCACCACCAGGGGGCAATGTAAGGCTGCTCCCCCAAGTTTGCTGGTCCATGGGTGAACCTGTTGTGTGGGGGGGTCTGCCATCTTGAAGTTCCAGAGGAGAGTCTGGACTGCGGCTGAAGGAAGGGGAAAGTGTTTCTGTTGGAGGTGACAGAGGAAGGCTGTGGGTATCTGAAGGCTGAAAGGAGGTGGTGGTGGACTCTGTGAGGTTAGCTACCATTAGCGGAGTGGAAGCAGGAACTGCATTGGAGGGTGCAGGGGTCCCAGCAGTCCTTGTCATGAGGAAAAGGAGCCGAGGATGAGTCAACAGAGAGCCAAAAGAGCTTGGCCTGGTGGGAGAAGGCCTGAGGTTTCCCGGCCTATTTGCAAGTGGCAAAGGAGACCATGGTCTTATCTGAGGAGTCACAGATTGGCCTAGTCGAAAAGAAGGGGGCTTGGCACTTGGTGGCCAGTTGAAACGCAGCTTGATGAGACCTCCTGGTCTGGTATGATGGAGATCAACATTCTCTGGTGCCGTTGGCCTCGTTGGCACAATCTCCCAAGCACTTGCATTACTTGCCGCAAGATGAACATCTGGACCAAGTGAAGCAGGTGTGGGAATGGGAGTGCAGAGGCTGCAGTTCCTCTCAGACATTGGGTCCATGGAACGCCTCTGGAAGGTTTGCAAGCCTGCCTTTGATTCTCTATCTTCCAAGTGAGAATTGGCTAGGCTCTTCTCCAGCGAAGCCACATCATCTGTTGTGAAACAACCACAGACCAGGCTGAGCACTGCTTACCCTGAATCATTCCAGAAAACTCTCAGCTTTTGGCCTTGGTTACAGACCACAAATTCTGAACTTCAAGGGCCATAGGTGCACATAAACACAAATGCACATTCTGCACCACACCATGAGATGCAAACACACACACACACACACACACACACACTATGGCGGCAAATTTCTGAGCTTTCTTGATTCTGTGTGAACCTGGGCACAACTAACACTCTGCTTCCTTTGGAAGTACATTGCAATAAACTTGACAGCTTTGAGCCAATTTGCATATTTAAAAATTTGGGGTTGGTGGGAATTAACTTAAGAGACAGCCAGGAATTAGGAGCATTAGCTCCTCAGCCTCCCTCACTTCCTCCACCAGAGGTGAACTAGGCTTTATTTCACCCGGGTCAAAAGCCCAGTTTACCACCACCCCCATGCGCATTTGCACGTGTGCACACACACACACACACACACACACACACGGAGCCTCAATGGAGCCCCTCTGGAGACTTCACTCAGGGCCAAAAACCCAGCTAGCCCCCCCCCCCCGGTAGCTCTGCCTCTGCCTCTACCACCACACCAAATTTCATGAGAGACAAATAAAAGCACTTTCTGTGGGCATTCCTGTGCGTAAGGAAACTGTAGAGTGAAAGAATTTCCCCTGCTGTGAGATTTGATGATGCTGAATTTATATCACAACACAAAATGCAGGTACGATGAGCACCCCTACCTGGAACTTCATTACCATGGCAGTCAGGGCAGCAATGTGTAGGGGGGCCAAAGGGCTCCGCACAGGTGCCTGGACAGGGCCTCTTCTCACAACTCACCTCTCCAAGCTGAGGGACACAAAGCAACAGAGGAGGGGCTGAACTGGTTCAGACAAAAACTGGAAACCATGGCTTCTTCCTGCTTATTTATTGAAAGGGGTTTTAACCCACTCAACGCCAAAACCTTCTCCCAGAGCAGCTTACAGATCACTATAAACAATACAAACCCTGCCCACAGGCTTACAATCTAAAAAGACACACCACAAAAAAGTGGATTGGGATGAAGGAGGAGATGCACACACTCAAGCACAACTTTTTTCTGATGACCAACTGAGTTGGAAAAGCTCAAGAGGAGGAGTCAAAAGTTGTTGGTCTCTCAGCTGCACTGATGGAGTGCTCAGGCATCCTTTCGTTTCCCTCCTCTGCTGGAGGCTGATGTAACAGCTTCAGCCATGTGACAGTGGATGATGAATCAGGCATCTTAGCAATCACCAAATCAATGAGTTGCAGTGAGCCTTTGTTTGTGTGGTTCCCTCCCCTTTCACATATCAGAGAAAGGCTTTAAACTAACCAGAGTTCCCTGTGACATCATAACTTGGATAACTGTTATGTTGATTAAACAATGGCTAGTGAAAACATGTTAGGATCAGCTTCTGGTTTAAACAAATCACAGTTCCAAGCTCAGGTGTCACAGGAAACAGTGGTTAGTTTAAAACGGTAAGTGGATGCTTCTGATAAGGAAATGAGGAGGAGACAGGAAGGAAAGGGGAAAAAAAACCTTTTCCCCAAGAAGGTAAAACAATATTTTCAAGCTTTGGGGTTCTAGAAAGACCTACATTGGCTCCCAGTATGTTTCCGAACACAATTCAAAGTGTTGGTGCTGACCTTTAAAGCCCTAAATGGCCTCGGTCCAGTATACCTGAAGGAGCGTCTCCACCCCCATCGTTCAGCCCGGACACTGAGGTCCAGCACCGAGGGCCTTCTGGCGGTTCCCTCACTGCGAGAAGCCAAGTTACAGGGAACCAGGCAGAGGGCCTTCTCGGTAGTGGCGCCCTCCCTGTGGAACGCCCTCCCACCAGATGTCAAAGAGAACAACAACTACCAGACTTTTAGAAGACATCTGAAGGCAGCCCTGTTTAGGGAAGCTTTTAATGTTTGATGTATCACAGTGTTTTAATATTCTTTTGGAAGCCGCCCAGAGTGGCTGGGGAAGCCCAGCCAGATGGGCGGGGTATAAATTTTATTATTATTATTATTATTATTATTATTATTATTATAGATAAAGAATATTCATTCATTCTTTTTCTAGGTTGCTGTCTTGCTAAAGGCCATCTGATCTCCTTAATGGAGCCCAGCAGTTCAACACCCCCAAACTTTATTCCCAGGCCTGCTAACAATAATAGCACTAATAGAGAACAATGGGAAGAGCAAGAGAACAGTGTGGGAGTGGAAGTGTAACCCTTTTGAACTGCAAACCATCCCAGGCTCCCTCCCCCCTCCCCCCACAAGAGCTTCACAACTCACCTGGCAAGTACAATGAATGCAGGGTTCACCTTCTGGTACAAAGACGTGTCCATTCACCACTTTCCTCCCTTTGTAATTGCAGTCTACAAAAGGAGAACAGCACAACAGATTTAATTTTAGCCACAGAGACCTCGCACCTAGTCTGATTAGAGAGACAAGAAACCAGACATATTAGAATGTTGGTATTCACACACATAAGTAGGACAGTTACTTCCTCTAGCACTAAACCGTGACTATCACAAAAATCTGGAATGCCCTAGCTACTTAATGCTGCACAGTTGCAATGTACAAGTTAAGTTATATAAATGCATTCCAGTGCAATTTAGAAGGCAATGGGACAACAAACCATCAGCTATTGATCTGAATACTATAAAACCATTCTAATGACTGATATATCCTTTTCAGTTTTAGTGGGGATACTATATTGGATACTATATTGCACAACTAGCCCTCATTTTTTAAAAAAAAACCCAAAACAATTTTTAAATTATTATCTGGAAAAGCCCTAAGATCATAATGCTTACCATGACAAACTGGACAGCACTCTCCTTCTGGGTGGAAAGGATATGTACAAAAGACAACACAGTCCACAGGAGAACATGCCACAGAGCCTAGCTGTAAGAAAACACACACACACACACACACACACAGAGAGAGAGAGAGAGAGAGAGAGAGAGAGAGAGAGAGAAATCCTTCATTAAATGGCAGAGAAATATAGAGAGCCTTGCCTTTCATTTCAAACTTCCCAGCCAATCTGTTTCAGGATACAGGGCATCTTATATAACCCTAGGCACTTATTACTACTTGTTTATCTGGTCCTTTTACAGATCAATTCAACTTCTTGGCTGTGGCAGCCAACGGCATAGCTAGCTGCTCGGGTGCCCGGTGTGGCGAGCACATCCTGCAGCCGGGGGTGGGACGAGCCCATGGGGGCATGCGTAGAGCCTCTCCACTGCCTTCCCCTCAGCTGTAGGGTGGCTGAGGGAGAGGTGGTGGGCAGATGCAAGCTCCATGCTGCCGTTTCAGGCAGCGCTGAGCCTGCAGGTGCTCAAGCCACCACGCCACTCCCAGGAGAGACGCGTGGCTCAGGCATGCTGCAGGCCCTGCGGTAAGTGCCGGCCCCCGTGGTGTGGCGCCCAGTGCCACCCGTGTTTTGTTGCGTTTGTTGACTTAAATAAAAAGTTCCCTGAGCCCAATTTTTTAAAAACTCATATTTTCGTAATTTTGTCACACACACCCTCAGTGATGACACCCGGGGCGGCCTGCACCCACCGCACTCCCTTCCTCCGCCACTGGTGGCAGCAGCAGCAAGACTTAATGCTGTGGTGGGGGCACCGCTGCATCCAAAGCCCTGTTGCTTGCCTGGGCAGAGAGTTGGGTTGGGGGAGCAGGAAGATTCTGCTTTTGTTTTTTAAAAAACAAATTCAGTGAACATCTCAAATTATCTCAATAACACAATATCAGCTTTTCAAATTCGTTTCAATAAAGACAGCATCTTTACTGCTAATGCATTAAAAAAATTAATAGCAACTTCAATCATATAATATTCTATATCATAAACACATGACATCCTTCCAAATTAATAGTGCAGCCCTTTAAATGTCTCCTCAGAAGCCCTACTGAGTTCAACTTGGGTTTATATTCCCAGATAAGCAGGTATAGGATTGCAGCCTAGAGTTGCATACACACTATAACTTTCAAAGCACATTTGAAAAACAATTTCCTTCAGAGAATTCTGCCCACTGTAGTTTACCGCTCACAGAGTTAAACTTCCCAGCAACTCTTAACGAACCACAGAGCCCTTAATTCTTTGAGATAGATAATGTGCTTCAAATGCGCTTTAGAGGAATACAGTGTATACACAGCCTAATTTTCTGGGGAAGGTGCCTTATACAATCCCAGATAAGACTTTAGCCTTCTTTGGGCTTTACATTTACAGTTAAGTAAACCTGCGTGCGAAGGCAGTGCAGGTGAGAGCATTGCCTCCACCTCTCCTGTTGCCATCTCACTTGCCTGCCGACTTGTGGAAGGCGACAGTCTGAAGCAGTGAGCCTTTTGCATCTGTGGAGGCCTCCCTTTGCATTTTAGAGCGCTGGTTCCTCGAAGAGGGCTGCTGTTTGTTGCTGTATTTTTGCTTGCTCTGTAGCAGGCACAGGAACACTGTGGCCTTGTTATTGGACTGCAGCTCTCATCAGCCCCAGCCGGCATGGCCAGTGGTCAGGGGTGATGGGAATTGTAGTCCAGTGACATTGGCAGGGTCACAGGGTTCCCAAGCTTGCTCTGTAGGACCTGTTACTAGGGCAGAACACCCCTTATAGGCTGGGAGAGGAGAACAGAGAACTTACCAAACAAATGCAGCTTAGGCAGGGGTCCAAGACAGATGGGAATGTCTCATTGTTGTAAAAGACTCTTCCTGCATAGGTGCAGCCTTCAGTCAAGAAAAAAGAAAAACACGCTTAGTTTGTCAACTTGGGTCACGTCAACAACCTGCTTTTATCTCATTCTTTTATCTTGTGAACTGCGGGATCTTTTGACAAAGGGTGGTATATAAATCTAATAAATAAAATATAAAATAAAATAGGGCAATGTGGGTCGTGACTCTTAACAATTACCTTTTTTCAGCCCATCTACACTATACACTTAAAACACCATTATTCAGCTTTTAACATAAAGAATCCTGGGAGCTGTAGTTTGTTAAGAGGGTTGAGAGTTATTGGGATTGAACCACTTTGGATCTGTGAACCAGTGTGGATCTGTGAAGGGAATAGGGTGTGTGGGAAGGTATGGGGGTGTCTCCTAACAACTCCCAGCACCCTTAACGAACTACATTTCCTGGGATTCTTGACATAAAGCCATGCATTTTTAAAGTGGTGTGGTGATGCTTTAAATGCATGGTGTGGATGGGGCCTTACATATGCAAACTGCAACAAACAGCAGCAGTCTTCTTCAGACATTAGATTTATGGTTAGGTAAACACGAGGGTCAGTGGGGACAAGAACACAATCTTTGCATTCCCATTCCCAGCCAAATCATGGAAGTCAATTCATGGAGCATAGTACGCTTGTGGGCTTCCCACAGGTATCCAGTTAGCCACTATGAGAACAGGATGCTGGATTAGATGGGTCTTTGGCCTCATCCAGCTTGTCTTATGTTCTTCCTTTGGTGACTTGCCATACATTTAATATCCCTGGGAAACCAGGGTTCCAAAACAAGCAAGGAGCCTTCAGATACAAAAAAAGCTCCCTCTTACTCCAGATTGTTTCCCTGCTGTTTTCAGTTCTTTCTCTATATGAAAACATTTGGGGTCAAATGAACATGCACTGTAAGAGGCATTATATATGACAAGATATTTGTCACAGACTGTAATTCTTGCATTTTGACCCCGCTGTTTTGCAGTTGCAGTCTGCACTGATGTGTACATTAATTCTGCAATTAGAATAAGCAATGTAATATAAGGAAAAGCAGGCAAGTTAGCAACAACAGCAAAAGTTGAGTTTTCTGGCTGTGGATTCTGGTGTTCTGATTTCCCTGAGAAGGGAATAGTTGTCTGAGAAGATGGAATTTACCTGCTGAACAATCTGGACAGCACTGCCCAGGGATCCGGATTGGGTGAGGACATGTCTCCAAACACTCTGTCCTCTTACAGCTCACAGAGCCATCTGCCTGCAACAGAAAAGAACTTCACAGAAACCCACAGCACAAACAGCTGGACTGTTGCAGGCAGATAGATCGATATCACCCCAGAAGAGACTTGAATTTCCTAAGGTATCTGTCTTTGAAGCAGCAAATATTTTCTGTCCCTGTGTCAGTTTTCATAAAAGGTTCCAGAATTGTTCAACTGCTTTACATTTGACACCTGAAAGCCCATGGTATGTAAGCAATAATTTTACAGTTTCATCCTACAAAGGTTGTTTATAATCCTAGAATTCAATGCCTTAAGTCCTGTTAACACTCAATAGACTAACTGCTCTGACATCACTTCGGCTAATTAAATGGTCATCACAGAAGCCAGGATAACACCTCTGCCTGCCTAGATCCTCTCTGACATCACAGCAGGCCAGCAAGTAGCACTAAGGAAGATAGGGCAGGCAGAGAGATAACAGGTTGAGGTGATGGCAAGGAAGGAAGGCACAGGATCACTGGTGGAGGTTAATTCATTTAAAACATTTCTCTGCCACTACTCCCCCCCCTCCCAAAAAAGGGTCCACATGGCAGCTTATACAAGTCAGTGGGTTCAGTGCCACTTATTGTCTATGGACTGTGAACACACTTATTTAATAAATAAAAGGCACTTCTGGCCTCCTAAGCAGTCAGGAGAGATCAAAGCCTAAATTTCATCATTTTTGTGACATACAACAAGAACACAACTATACCCTTTGGATCCCAGCATACACAGGCAAACAGAGACTGGGGTTAGAACTACAGTATGTTGTTCCAAGTGTCAATTGGATTCTCCTAATCCTGGCTCAGCTAAGGTGGTGGGGGCAGCAGCAGCAGCAGCAAAGGGCTACCATGGTTTTTGCAATAGGAGATTGGGAGGTTGAAACTGAATGAAGTAGAGCAGGTTATCATTCACCTGGCAGATGCATAACTCACAGGGATCACCCGGTGACCAGATCTGTCCAATTGGAAATTCAACTCCATTGTCATCCACAAAGCAACCTGGCCAAGAAAAGGAGAACAATGGAAGGAAACAGCTGTGAGCACAGAATGGGGACCTTGGCGAGAGGAAAACAAGGTGTGTGTGATGGTGGGACAGTAGAGCACAAAGATGCTTAGCTCACCAGAAGCCGTGTACCATGGGCAAACCTATCTGATAACCCATTGCCTACAATTATATACATCCTCATGCCACAACAACACGCCCCAGCCATTGAGATCTCCTTACCTGTCATGGGTGCAGCCTTTCGGCAGGTGAAGCAGCACTGCCCTGGGGCCAACAGCCAATCATCTCGGGGACAGTCCAGCGTGGGACAAGGAGTGAAGGAGCACTCAACTTCACCTTGCTGAGGAAGGGTGTGAGGGCGCATGTTACCCACAGTAATTGCAAAGATAAAGATAGGAGGTGCACAGAATCTCCCTTACTGAATTTTGCAAAACAAGGGAATCGGATCCTGCAATGCCAGGGCTTCACAAAGCCCACCACCATCTTCTACTATGCCCCTGCAGATCTTTCTTATAGAGGGCCCAAGGGCCATCAGCAAGAGTATCCTTGCCTAGTGTTACTAAGGTTTGCATCAGAGGCAGTTTAAAATGACTCTTGTTATACTGAAAGCTACTCCAAGCCTTGGCCTATGCTAAGCAGTGGGCAACATAAAACATGCAAAGATCTTCGAGAAAGCCTGTAGCTCAGTAGCAGAGCATCTCCCTTGCATGCAGAAGGCCCTAGGTTCAATTCCCGCTGTCTCCAGGTAGGGCTAGGAAAAGGTCCTCCCTGGAGAGCTGCTGTCAGTCAGAGCAGGCAGTATAGAGCTGGGTGGACCAAGGTTCGGACTCAGTATCAGGCAGATTCCCATGTTCCCAACTGAATTGACATGTAAAGTCAGTGCAGCGGGGTGGGGGTGTGGCATCTGAATATAGACTGCATTTTTAATCAAGGCATATATTGGCTTATATTTGATCAGGTTCCTAAATTAAATGGGCTTAGATTTTCAAATGTTTCATGCCAGGCAAGAAGGCCAACTGTTTATAGAGAAAACCTTGGCCATTCTCCTAAGACAAGGGGCCCCCCTTTGATTTATAGCAGAAAACAATTCTCAAAGTCATAAAAGCTGGAATTACAGGTTAAAGAGCAAGGTTACGGAAAATAAAACCATGTGCCTTAAACTTGAGCCAGATCTTCTTTCTAAGGTTAAAAGGCCAAGACCAAATGGAGAAGCATCTAGCTGGCAGAAAGAGAGGCTTTTTGGGAAGTCTTTTTAAAGCATTTTTGGGAAGTCTTTTAAAACTGTTTCTTTCTTAAACTGAGAGAGTTAAAAAGAGCAATAAATGTTGGGAAAGGCAACTGGCTTGGCTGGGGAAGAAGAAGCTTCTTCCTATTTTATTTTGAGGCTGGAAAGGAGGGTGAAAGGGGGGGGTGAACTGAAGAGGTTCCTTTTAAAAGCTGTTTTTTACTGAGTTCCTTCCTTTTTACTTTGAGAAGCTTTATTCTTTTAAAAGGTTACCTATGATAATGTATGAAATATATTGGTTTAAATGTAATTATGCAAAGGATCTAGAAAGAAAGAAATGTTAAATTCTTATTTCATAGAGTCATATTGCTGTAGGAGACCAGGGGGGCAGATGAGCCTAGCTCCCTGCCAGAAATGAGACGCCATCCGAGCAGTTCTGATATATATGGTTGTCAGACATTTGTTTAAAGACCTCCAAAAGGAGATATTTCATTGATGATGCATGAGAATATGAACCCAAGGTCTCTGACATCTGTTCAAGATAAAAATTTAAGATTAACCATTTGTTTTAGAAGGCAACAGGGCAAGGAGGGCAAAGAGGTGAGCTGGTAATTAAGATTCCTTGTTGAGACACATGTAAAGATATATTAATACTTGTTTGTCAATTATAAATGGAAGGAAATATAGCTCTTTGTCTCCCATAAAAGGCAATAGGAAATGAGTGTATTTTTGTGATTGGTCATACCAATCAGCCAATAGGAATTCCAACCAGGCTGGTTGGACAGATGCAGCCAGAGGAGAAGCAAAGGGGGCTGGATTAAGGAAATATAAGTGCTGGCCATAATGGCAGGAGGCCAGGCCAGAGCTTGGTAATCATATACCACTGTGCCTCACATTTATTTGTCTGACAAATAAATTATTATTTTAATTTCTCTGTTGCTGCGTTGAATATTTCATTCCAGCTAAGCGTTAACCACAAGCAGGGTGCTACATTTTATGGTGCCTGCGACTCGGATAAGTGGTCTGCTGGAACGCAGCCCCTTCGCCTACTGAGCAGGGTACAAGACAGAGGATCACTCACTGCCTACTCAGCGCGCAATGGAAAATTTTTTTCCAGGGGAACGCAGCAGTCTCGTCTGTCTGATACCCTGCCCACCGACGGCGACGGACCGGGGGGAAACGGAACCAGCTAAGGGTAAGTGCACTAAAGGGTTTTGGCCCTCCAATTAATTGGGAGGAAGAGAAGTCCTGATCAAACTTCTGCGTCTCAGTAAAGGGGAACTGAGTACGCTAGGTGGCTGGGTACATCAGATGGTGATCTGGTGTAGGGCAAAAGGGAAGATTGGGAGGTAGAGTGTGGGTGAAGTATCTTGCGCATTGCATGTGTGAGAAAGTACAATGTGTAACTGACCTAAGTGTGGAGTGAGTACTACTTCGTTTCCCAGTAAGGTGTGTGTGTGAGTGACTGAGTGGATACTTCACAGGGCCATACAATGGGAATTGGGGGTTCAAAGGGGGAAATACACCTCTTGAATGTATGTTAAATAATTTTAAGAAAGCCTTCTCAGGGGCATATGGAGTCAAAATGACGCCAGGGCGCTTGAGAACGTTATGTGAACTAGAATGGCCAAAACAAAATACTGAATGGCCATTTCAAGGAACCTTTGATATAAATTTAGTAAGCAAACTTTGGTCTAACATCACCAAAGAAACTGGAGGGTGCCCAGAACAATTTTCATATATAGATTCCTGGCTGAGCACATTAAATAAAAATCCTCCATGGATAAGGGAATGCAAAGTCCAACGATGCAAATTATTGGCTGTAAAAGCCAAAGCTAGGAAAGGAATCTTGCCAAACAAATTCAAACCCTCCACCAGTTGTAACCCCAAGGCAAGAAAGTGGAATGAATAATGGGGGTGGAGTCATAGAACTTGATTCCTTGATAGATTATGATAAATATCTTCAGGAGGCATTGGAGTCCTATAATGAAGCCCAAGCAGAAGTGGTTATTCCACCTGTGAGTCCCAGTAGAACTCCATCTACAGTCTCCTTTAGTGGAACAACTGATTGCCTACCCTAAACCCCTGTACATCTATTATTACAGAAGTTACAGGGAGACCTTAATCGGTCAGCAAGCAATACAGCTAGGCGTATAGAGCTGCCAAAAGAACGCCTTGGGACAGATACCATCCCCTATGATTTGAGGCCCCTAGAGCAAAGCGAAGAGAAAGGTCACGTAGTAGCCCCTCTTAGAAGAGTATTTGATGCACTTGAGGAGCCTGTGCTGGTTAATGGGCAACCTGGACCACGGCCACCTCGAACTTCGACCCTGCAATGTATTCCATTCACAACTACAGTCTGATGAATTGGAAAACGCCCCATCTTTCGCAGAAAAACCTCAGGCTATGATGGACTTGGTGACTTCAATAGTAAAATACTCATAGTCCTACTTGGACAGATTGTCGCCAGCTCCTGAATACTCTCTTCACCACTGAGGAAAGGAGAGACGTAATTAAAAAGGTACAGATATATTTGCGTGAGCAGGCCAGAGTGGGAAATATTTATAATATTGACCGTCATCTCCAGGACAACTATCCCTTGGAAGATCCTAATTGGGATCCAAACAATGCGATTTACCTGGCCAGACTTACCACCTACCGCCAGACGCTTGTGCAAGGTATTTGCAGGGCATGCCAGAAGCCCACTAATATGTCTAAAGTCTCAGGAGGGTAGATGTGTTACCCATAACACTGTTTCGTGTTCGGTGCGCACCCACAAAAAGACTTAAGTTGTCACCTTTTGAGCTCCTGTATGGGAGGCCGCCCTCCTTTGTTCAGGATATTCCAACTGACCTCAAACAAATAGGAGACCATGTGACACAGGGATAAGTGCAATCTCTCTCCCGTGTTTTTGTCTCTCTCCCGTGTTTGTTTGTTTGTTGTTGTTTTTTTCTTAACAGGTGGGCCCTCAAGCACACGCCGTGCAGCATTGCCAAGCCGATTCATCAGCTCCAGGCTGGCATAGCATATGGGTGAAAGAGTGGAAAACGTGATCCACTTGCACCTAAGTGGCGTAGACCTTACACCGTCTTGCTTTCTACTCCAACAGCGGTGAAGGTAGCTGAGGTGACCCCCTGGATTCATCACTCTCGTTTGAAGAAGTCTGAAGGCAGTTGGACGTGCAAAGGTGACCCCTCTAATCCTTTAAAACTGACTCTCTCCAAAAACCCCTGTACCTAGCCCTACGGGGAACGGGCTAGGTCACGGGCAACATTAGACGACCGGCCTGCTGCAGCCACAACTTGGAAGCTGGCTGACCTGCGCACGCCTGAAGCTTGAGGAGCATCTGAACCAGCGATTGTGAAAGGGAAGATTCTCTTATACAATTGATTGACTGCCCCCTTGTGGAACAATTATCAGAGATATTACACATTGGGGATCCTTGGGATATATGTTTTGGTCTTGGTGGTTCCCCATTTCTGTCACTGGGGGAATTATATTGGGACTAATAGTTTTATGCTATCACAATAAGGTAATCTTTTGTGGAAGGAATGCATATGCTAGACATCAACATGATTTTATTATTAATCCTGATCCCTTGGTAAGGGGAAGGGTCCTTGAATCTGACCAAATTTGTTAAATATGGATTCAGCCATGACCACAATATGTGGGTAGGCTTAGCTGAAATGGTAGCCAATGTTGCAAATAGGACCAATTGCCTTGTTTGCTCTCTTGGGCCAGATGATTCAGAGGGAGGTATGCCCTTATTACTGATACCATTAAATGCCATTGGTATGGTAAGCGAAATGCCACACCAAACAGAAGTACAGAATTTCCCCGGATGGAACTCAACTATACCTGTACAAGGGGAATTCTGTGTACATAAATCATCAGATGCAGCTGATTCTACCATGATAGGCTCTTCTCATTGTCACTATACTTGGGATTATATTAAGAATAGTCATACCTGGGCACACGGTACTACCTATCGAACTCGGAATACCTTGCCCTGTGCACCTCCTTTTATTCATGCATGGAAAGTGGTATGGAACATAACTGTGACAGAGAAAGGCAATCTAACATACTGCACTGTGAACTCTATACCCCTTTTGATATTTCGCCTTATACACTCCACATACCAAAAAAACCTCAGACCCGATGGTTGTGGTGGATATGTGGAGAATGGGCATACAAGAAACTCCCTTCCAAATGGAGTGGGACTTGTTTCCTGGGATGGGTATTACCACCAATGTGGATTTGCCCACTAGTTCAGCTAAGCGAACACGAAGGAATGCTGATATTTCTCGTATAGCAGGAGGAAGTACCCAAAGTTGGAGCGGTACTAATGATTGGCCACCAGAGCGCATTATAGCCTATTATGATCCTGCCTCCTGGAATCCTGGTGAGCTCATACAAGGGGCACGGGATCCTATTTATAATCTAAACAGAATAATTCGATTACAAGCAGTAGTGGAACTTGTAACCAATGCAACGGCCCAGAGTTTGAGACTTATTGCATAACAGCTGGATGAAAGTAGAGCCGCTATTTTGCAGCTGAAAATGGGAATGGATTATGTACTTGCCAGGCAGGGAGGCCTATGTGGAGTCTTGAACTTGACAGGGAATGCCTGTTGCTTTAACATTTCTGATAATGGTGAGGCAATCCGTGTGTTGGCCACAAAGATGGAGAATATAGCACATGTCCCAGTATAAACATGGGAAGGATGGGATATGGGATGGCTCACCAATTGGTTACTTAATGTCACAGGACTCAAAGGGATACTATTGTCTTGCTTGTTTTTCTTGACGGTAGTAATAATGGTTTTATGTATGATGCCATGTATCATCTCATGTTTTAGACGTACAATTAGCAAGATGATTTCGAATGAAACTCTACCTCATATCATGGCCCTATACAGAGCTTTAACTTAGGAAGATCAAGCTATCAAGGACGCTTTGTAGCCAGGTCCTTGAGCTTGAAAGGGGGGAATGTGGCATCTGAATATAGACTGCATTTTTAATCAAGGCATATATTGGCTTATATTTGATCAGGTTCCTAAATTAAATGGGCTTAGATTTTCAAATGTTTCATGCCAGGCAAGAAGGCCAACTGTTTATAGAGAAAACCTTGGCCATTCTCCTAAGACAAGGGGCCCCCCTTTGATTTATAGCAGAAAACAATTCTCAAAGTCATAAAAGCTGGAATTACAGGTTAAAGAGCAAGGTTACGGAAAATAAAACCATGTGCCTTAAACTTGAGCCAGATCTTCTTTCTAAGGTTAAAAGGCCAAGACCAAATGGAGAAGCATCTAGCTGGCAGAAAGAGAGGCTTTTTGGGAAGTCTTTTTAAAGCATTTTTGGGAAGTCTTTTAAAACTGTTTCTTTCTTAAACTGAGAGAGTTAAAAAGAGCAATAAATGTTGGGAAAGGCAACTGGCTTGGCTGGGGAAGAAGAAGCTTCTTCCTATTTTATTTTGAGGCTGGAAAGGAGGGTGAAAGGGGGGGGTGAACTGAAGAGGTTCCTTTTAAAAGCTGTTTTTTACTGAGTTCCTTCCTTTTTACTTTGAGAAGCTTTATTCTTTTAAAAGGTTACCTATGATAATGTATGAAATATATTGGTTTAAATGTAATTATGCAAAGGATCTAGAAAGAAAGAAATGTTAAATTCTTATTTCATAGAGTCATATTGCTGTAGGAGACCAGGGGGGCAGATGAGCCTAGCTCCCTGCCAGAAATGAGACGCCATCCGAGCAGTTCTGATATATATGGTTGTCAGACATTTGTTTAAAGACCTCCAAAAGGAGATATTTCATTGATGATGCATGAGAATATGAACCCAAGGTCTCTGACATCTGTTCAAGATAAAAATTTAAGATTAACCATTTGTTTTAGAAGGCAACAGGGCAAGGAGGGCAAAGAGGTGAGCTGGTAATTAAGATTCCTTGTTGAGACACATGTAAAGATATATTAATACTTGTTTGTCAATTATAAATGGAAGGAAATATAGCTCTTTGTCTCCCATAAAAGGCAATAGGAAATGAGTGTATTTTTGTGATTGGTCATACCAATCAGCCAATAGGAATTCCAACCAGGCTGGTTGGACAGATGCAGCCAGAGGAGAAGCAAAGGGGGCTGGATTAAGGAAATATAAGTGCTGGCCATAATGGCAGGAGGCCAGGCCAGAGCTTGGTAATCATATACCACTGTGCCTCACATTTATTTGTCTGACAAATAAATTATTATTTTAATTTCTCTGTTGCTGCGTTGAATATTTCATTCCAGCTAAGCGTTAACCACAAGCAGGGTGCTACAGGGGGACGTTTTGTCTTCTTTCTAACAGGTAAGGAGATTTTACAAGGAGTCTGGAGACTGTGTGACCGAGAATCACCAGTACTCCAGAGAACAACAAACACACCTAATAGTGAGTGACATGGCTAGCAAATCCTCTCAGATCAGGAGCATGGAGGGAGGCCTAGGCCAACACCTACCCTGCACACACAGGTGGTACAGTCATCACCATCCAGGCTGAACTCAGCCCCCTCTGGGTATGTCTGGCCGCGGAAATGGCACTCAGCTACGAAGGAAGGCAAGAGTATGTCAGTGATTCTCTGGCAGATCTACTGGAAAAGAGCGTTAGTAAGGTTCCTCTTCGGCTGCAGTGCCCCATTTATGGAATGCTCCCTCTCAGTGAGGCTCTCCTGGTGCCACATGAAATCACTTTTAGGAGCCAGGTAAAAAGGCCTTTCATTCGTTCATCTAGGGCAGGCATAGGCAAACTCCAGATGTTTGGGGACTACAACTCCCATCATCCCTGACCACTGGTCCTGTTAGCTAGGGATGATGAGAGTTGTAGTCCCAAAAACATCTGGAGGGCCGAGTTTGCCTATGCCTGATCTAGGTCCTTTTTATATGTTCAACTTTTATGTTGCTGGTTTTGCTCTGTTAGCTGCTCTTCTACTTTGATGATGGTTGAGCACCATGCTTAGATGTGTTGATGCACTAATTATTATTTCTGCTGAGTTCTGTGAGCAGTCTTGGGAAGTTTTTAAAACAGAAAGGCAGCATAAAAGTGTTTCAGATAGGTAAGTCCTTTGCTGTCCCTCCTGGTCAGTGATCTCGTGGGGTAAGTTTTTGCTTCCTCGGGACGTGTGGTATTGCACAGGGAGAACCACATAGCTGCAGGCTCCCCCATATTAAGAGCCAGTGTGGTGTAGTGGTTAAGAGCGGTAGTCTCGTAATCTGGGGAACCGGGTTCGCGTCTCCGCTCCTCCACATGCAGCTGCTGGGTGACCTTGGGCCAGTCACACTTCTTTGAAGTCTCTCAGCCTCACTGACCTCACAGAGTGTTTGTTGTGGGGGAGGAAGGGAAAGGAGAATGTTAGCAGCTTTGAGACTCCTTAAAGGGAGTGAAAGGCGGGATATCAAATCCAAACTCCTCTTCTTCTTCTTCTTCTTCTTCTTCCTTGCACATAGAAAACTCAATGTCAGGGAGAAAGGCTCTAGCCTAATGCTCTCAAAGCTTGTCGCTTGCAGCTCTGTGAGAGGCAAGCTACAGTTTTCAGGATTCTTTGGGGAAAGCCATGTGCTTTAAATGTGATTTTCATCTCTGTCAATATATTGTGGCAGGGGGCTTGTATTTGCCCTGTTCACAAACTTTGGTTCAATAGAAACTCAAACTTCCGGGTAAAACGATAAGATCATGAGAAAGCATTCCCCCCCCCACCCCGCTAATTGCTACCACTCTCATTAATTGCACTTGTGTTATCTTGCCTGTATCAGGGTTTCAGTAATTGGGGGAAATTCCACAGCTGTGAAGTCACATGTACACCCTGGATTCCCGGTTCTAGAAAACGACAACCTTAAATGACTTCCAGTTGGCTGGGAAGATTCAGGATGGTTACTAAGCAAAAGAGTATAAAGTTGCCCCCTATGCCTTGTAAGTTTTGCCTCACCTTCCTGACTGACACCTATATTTCATCTCTGCATAGGATCATGGATTCATTAGTAATGTATTAGACTAAGTTAGCTAGCTTTATTGTTTTTGTTTTGTGACTTCCCCAATGGGCCTTTATTTCTAACAGTATACTGCTATTTTGATTATTATTACTAAAACCTCTTAATTTCAGTGTGCCTTGGATCTTCACATTTCCTGCTGCGTAATTTGGCTTATTTTGCCTGAGGCCCCCAGAAGCGGAGAATGGTACTTCAACTCTTGCTCATCGGGACATCTTGGAATACAGCCTAAGATCTCCTGGCTCGGGTTGGGTGGTTGGTTTTACCCTTGGATTTTAGTAATGCCCAAACCCCCAGAAAATGCTGGCCTGGCTTTTGGGCAAGACTTTCTTGACAATCCCTGTGAGGGAGCATTCAGCAGCGCAACCCACTCCCTCAGCAGAGTGAAGCGCTGTTCCAAAGATAGCTTTACCCCAGAATAACAACATTTTCCTCAATATGTGTTCCAAGCGCCTTACACATAGGGTGGCCTGTTTGTCTAGGCCAGGCCTTTGGAAGAGTTGGTCTCACACCATTTCTACCACCCTTCGTTTGGCCTAGGAAACCACACCTTTCTCAGTGGAGAGGAGAGTGCCCAGGGTGCCCCTCAGGCCCTGGCCGCTTTGTGAGTGAGCATCAAGTAGGATGTTGCAAGCTATCTACCTGGCTGGCAGGGACAGCAGTCGGTCTGAACAGAACTGGGGCATGGAGTGGGTGCACATTCTGGAGAGATACAGGATACGTTGCCTCCCTGGAATCAAGAAGAGAGCCCTCAGCCAAGGTCACGTGTAAAATCAGTTGCAGATCACATGCCACACACAGGAATCAGGTGGCTATTCCTCCCCTGGAGTAAAATAACTCAGTTGCCCCCTCAGATATCCCTACACAAAGCTTTCTGGGTCACTAGTAAAAAGTTGTCTGCACAACTGAGACATTCGCATATGCCATAGCAAGGGCAAGGACCATTACACGAAGCTCAACACATGAAGGGCGGGTTAGCAATGGCAGCAAGCCAATTGATGAATATGCCCATTTCAAAGCAAGAAGGTGAGCTAACCTGAGGGACACGCACACACCTTCCCTGTGGACTCTGTGATACTCACCAGGCAGACGCAGATTGTGCAGTTCTCCTCAGAAAGAGAAAAGACATCCCCCTCAGCTCTGGCGGTCCCATAATAGAAACAGCCTGCAGGAGACAGGAATGTGAAATTTCTCCTCAGAGGGGAGAAGAGCCTTCTGTGAGTCCCATCTCATCTTGCCACTCCAGATTAGGAAACACTCATTGGCTTACATATGTAACCACTTTTAAAAGGATTTGGCCGAATGACACATAATCTCCAGTATTTCACAGATGAAAGTAAGGATAGGTTTGTACCCCTCCTCTTTTATATTTTTGGGTATAAAAATCCCCATACCAAGGTCATATCCGCACCATGCATTTAAAACACAAGGTTTCCTCCAGAAAAATCCAGGGAGCTGCAATTTACCCCTCACAGAGCTGCAATTTCTAGCACCCTTGTAGTTCCCAGGACTCTTCAGGGGATGTTTTAAATGTATGGTGTGGTTTTAACTCAATGTCCTTGTGTGTGTGTGCATTCACTTTCCACTCAGTCAGTTGACTCTGAAAATCGCTTTGAGCCCCTTTTGTGGGAAAAGCAACAAATAAGTAAGAATAGCTTCTAGAAAACCTGGGGAACGGGGTGAAAAATAAAATCTGGGCTAACAAAACTTTAACACGCCACTCCAAAGAGGCAAAATTCAGACAAAATAAGAGATACTGGTGGTTTAAACCAGTGACGGCTTCCAGAAAACAGGGACTGTCCTTGGTAAACTCAGAGGGTTGAAGCATACGGTGGAATATATAGTGGCAAAGTCCCTAATTTAGGTGTAGGGAAGGCCCATATGCCACAACCAGACCCATCAATGCAGTCTTAATCTTGAGGGCGCTTCTCTCACCTGTGCAGCTAGGACAGCACTCGCCCTCCATTGGAGGAACTGGGTGGGAGCAGGCAACCTCACACATCACTGATCCACACAGCACTTGCCCACTCTACAAAAGGAAAAGACAGTCACTGTAAAGGTGGCTGCACATTTGACACAGGGCTTGGGGGGGCAGGGCGGGAGAAAGCTAGGAACCCAGGACATACCACACACCTCACAGGAGCAGTTCAGGCACCCTGGCTCCACCCAGTGGCTGCCATTCTTATGAAAAGTCCCTCCACGCCAGCAGGCAGAAGGCAGGGCTGTGGAGGAAACCCCTGGAGCAGAAGGACTTGTGGGAAGGAGCGTCGTCATCTCCTCCCGCAGCAGCAATGGCGGCAGTGGGCTCTCCATCCTGGATGGCCTGGTGGTCTTTAGCAAGATGGGTGCGCCAAGGGAGGGACTGGGTGGAGGGAATGAAGGGGTGGGAGAAGCTGCAGGCGGGAGCACAGGGAGAGTGGGAAGGAGGCGGGAAGGAGGCGGGGTCCCGAGTGCCATGTGGGGAGCGGGTGCTCGGGATGGAGCAGAGCCCCTGGGGGGCACGGCAGGAGCCACAGAATCTGGAGATAGGCGCAGGAGAGTTGGCGGGTGCTGGAGAGACTGCAAGATGGGAGACGGGGCCAGGCTGGTCTTCGGAAATCCTGGGTTGCAGGGAAAAGAGGGAGGGAGAAAAGCCAGATAAGTTCAAAAATCCCCAGAAGATGCACGTCAAAAATATAAGGCATTTCCCAGCACACTTAGGAGCTCCCCACCTGAGCCACTCATATATTTATAGCTACTGTGGCAGGTACACACCCACCCTCACATCATTTGGCCACAGAAAAACAGGTACTGTAATAGTAATAGGCAAAGAGAGTTGAAGTCCATTTGAGAGTGAAGCTTTTTAACCACAGAAGAGTCATAAGTTTTGAATGTCCATCTCGGCACTCATGCTTCTGTCGCCTCCCTGACGTACCTCACATGTACTCCTAAGCATTTCCCAAGCAGCTGAATGCATATCCCTCATGGTCTCTTTCTAGACAACCCGTTTATATCACAATAAGTGCACAATTGCTGTTCCTGTGGTGCAAGGAATCATTTCTTTCTTCTAGGTAGCACTTTGGGTGTGCTTATGGGCGGCTATTTTCTCAGCAGTCCAAGGGTAATATTTTCTTTCTGGAAATGAGCAACTCAGTCTCCACTTCACCGCCTGAGCAGTGAGGGCAGTCCACGTTGCAGCTGCTAGTGTCTATTGGACAGTGCCTGTGACATCACTCAACATAAACAACGCAACTCAACCCAGATGACGAAGGATGGAAAGATGGAAATGGTCTTTACCTTCACAGGACACTCTGTCCACACTGAGCCGGTAGCCTGGGCGACAGCTGCATATGAAACTCCCGAGCGTGTTGTGACAGGAGTGCTGGCAGGTTCGCTTCTCACTGAGTCGCCGGCATTCATTCACATCTGCACCAGATGCAGCACTTACTTCAGGGCTGGGTTGGGCTCAAGCTTGTGGCTCTACAAGCATTCCTGTTGCTTAGCCATACAAGGTCAGAAAAGGGATTGCACAGCAAGGGACCTGGTGCATTACCACACGGTCAAAGCTGGGCTCGGACCAGCCTTGAGGGCCCTTTGATGCAAAGTGTATTTGGCCAGAGGATTGCACACACAGGGACGCACGGCCTCCCTCCTCAGCTGATGGTTACTGCTCCCTCCCATCACTCCCATCAAATTATCAATGTGATGACCAGGGAGGGGGCAACTTAGATTCTCATTGGGGCACTGGGAGTGGATGGGCAGATATAAAATAAACTAACAAACTAAATATTTTTCTTAATCTGGAGGCAGCAGGAGGTTTTCTCTGGAAAAAGCCAGGCTGGGTTAGTGTATCTGGCAAAAGGAGGTAACCTACCTCTAGAACACAGAGAGCAGCCTTATATTTAATCAAACCGTTATTCCATCTAGTTCAGTATTGTCTAGACACCAATGGGTTGTGACTCTTCAGGGTTTCAGACAAGGATCTTTCTCAGTCTTATCTGGAGATGCTGGGTACTGAACTGGGATCTTCTGCATGCAAAGCAGATACTCTGCCAGTGAGCTACAGCCCTTCCTCTGCTAGATTATACAACAGAAGTAGGGACACCTACCCACACAGGAGTGCTGGTTGCCATGCAGGTAGAAGCCGGAATGACAGGAACATCGATAGCTGCCCATGCTGTTCTTGCAGTGGTGCTGACAGGGTGTTGCTAGGCACTCATCAGTATCTAGGAGCAAAATGGAGGATGCAAATGCCAATATCGTTTGCCCCACAAAAATAAACCAATCTTTGACATCTTCCCTAAAAATATTCCAGCTCCATCCCTCTCCCCTCCTATATTCCCAATCACACTCACCTTGACAGCTGTGTCTGTCAGCAGAGAGTTGCATTCCTGGGCCACATTCACATACAAAGCCACCTTCTGTGTTCACACAAAGTCCCTCACAGGAGGCACTCAGACACTCATCAATGTCTGCAGGGGGAAACGTTCCCATGTGTCAATGAATGTAAAAGTCAGTTGCAATTCTGTGTGCAGCTTACTGTGGAAGAGCAATGACTGAGTAGCACTAAGAGCCCGCAGTCAGGAAGCTCCTCATCTCCCTGGGAGTAGGGGCTTCAGGCCCTGCTGCTTCCATGTAAGAAAGACACCTCTCTTCCAGCTCACCTGCACAGCGTACACCATTGGCTGTCTCAGTCATGGAAAACCCCAACGGACACACCCGCGCCACCTCCTGACAACCTCCGTGATTGCAAGCAAGGTCACAGCCATACTCTCCACAGGCACCAGGAACATCTGAAAAGACAGAGAGGAGAGATTTTAAGCCGGTGAATGGGACTCCCTCACTGGAAGAGGGTTCGAAAGCAAGAAGGAACCCTGACCATTAGGTAGGGGAGTGGGAGATGCAGGTAGGCAATTTCAGTGTTACATTTAGATAACTGTAGACTCTGGACTTAAACACTTGTTGTGTGCACAACAGATGACAACCTCAAGAAGAAGAAGAAGAGTTTGGCTTTGGTATCCCACTTTATCACTACCCAAAGGAGTCTCAAAGCAGCTAACAGTCTCCTTCCCTTCCTCCCCCACAACAAACACTCTGTGAGGTGAGTGAGGCTGAGAGACTTCAGAGAAGTGGGACTAGCCCAAGGTCGCCCGGCAGCTGCATGTGGAGGAGCGGAGACACGAATGCAGTTCACCAGATTACGAGTCTACTGCTCTTAACCACTACACCACACTGGCTCACAGGCTCAAGGTGTCCCCCTGCTCATTCTGCTAAGTGGGGCCCTGGATATCTGCCCCAAAGTCTATCTGTGAATGAACATCCAACTGACCTCATTGCAGGGATCTCCCTACTGATAGATAACAGGGCTTGTTCTAAGGTGTAAGAGGGCCTTCTTGGCAGGCCACTTCGGATTTACGTCATAGTGGGCAGCAGCAGGCACTTCCCAAAATGTCCTAGAGTGACACTATCTTGGAGGCATTGTAGGAAGTCAAAATGGCGGCTTCACGCTGCCTGGGAAGAGAGACCTAGCAGGCTGGTGTTGGTGCAGCAGTAGGCCTTGTTGGGGCCCTGGGGCCCTAGCAGCTGACCAAGGATGCTGGAGTTGGTGACTAGGAGCAAATTAACCAAAGGCCACACTTTTGCAACAGAAGCAGAGATGAGCACAACCCCAGTTGCATGGGCTTCTGTTTCAGGAAGAGCAGAATGTGAACGAAGAGCATCCTATGACAGAGGCAGGCAAGAAAAAAGGCAGGTGCCATGGCAAGCTTAGGCTGCTGCACATCATAAAGCACATTCAATGCACTTTTCCCCACCCAAAGAATCCTGGGAACGAAGGTTTGTTAAGGCTGCTGAGAACTGTAGCTTTGTGATGGGTAAACTACCCTTCCCAGAATTCTTTGGGAGGATACATGTGCTATGAAAGCATGGTGTATAAGCAGCCTTAGAGAAGACACACATCAATCAAGAAGAACTTTATTGTCTCCTGCCAGAGAAAACAGGATGCCAACAGGAAATTTATGACTTCACCAAGCTACAACTCTTGCCAACTAATGAATAAGCTATATAATCACAGGCAAATAACAGGCAAAGGTGCCCTAAAAGAAGTGGAAGAGGGTAAGCAAGGGAGGACCAGGCAGGGCATCACTGAAGGTACAGTGAGAAGAGCACAAGCCAGATACTTAGACGGGGATGCCTCTTACAGGGAAAGGGTCAAAAAGAAAAGGAAGGAACCTTTTATCATATGTGGTGGACCTGTCCCAAGGTGAAAGACTTCTGGGGAAAGATTTATAATGAATTGAAAAAAATGTCAAAATATACATTTATAAAGAAACCAGAGGCCTTTCTTCTTGGAATAACAGGTTTGGAATTGCCCAAGAAAGATGTTAAATTATTTTTGTATGCCACAACTGCTGCTCGTATTTTGTTAGCTAAAAAGTGGAAAACCCAAGTATTACCAACAACAGAAGAATGGCAGATGAAGATGATGGATTTTTCGGAGCTAGCCAACCTAACCGGAAGAGTTTGTGACCAGAAGGAGGAGGAGTATTAGGAAGAGTGGAATAAATTTAATGAATATCTAGTTAAATTTGTTAAGTTAAATTAACTGAAAATAGCTTGCAGATACTTAATTGGCTTAAGATTTTATTTATGTTAAGTGATGAATTAATATGTTTAATTCCATAAGGTGAAGATTTAAGGATGTTAATGTTTAAGTTAAATTTCATAAGAATTGGGATTTGGAAAATCGTTACAAGGACATGCAATGAAATTCAACCAAGGGGAAGTGAGGAAGTCACTTAACAAAGTTAATAAGTGTAATTTTCAATAAGGCTATGATTTATGTTTGTTTGTCTTGTGTGTTTGTTTGTTTGTTTGCTTGCTTGCTTGCTTGCTTGTTTGTTTGTTTATAATATTGTGAAAACTAATAAAATTTTTGAGAAGAAAAAAAATACAGGGAAAGGGTCAAAGGCCCTTGCCATGGTTCAGAAAACCCACAATGGCTGTCCAAATTGCTGGAGATGGATTGCTTACCCCAGTATGAGCAAGGAGGCAGCACAGTTGATAAGTTTGTTGTTATTGGGTGTGGGGGGTAGAATAAAGCACTGCTTGACCAATAAACCACTGCCTTCTACTACAGCATTCAAAAAACATAAGAACATCATAAACTTTGCATGGCCATTGTTGCAAAACCTATGATTACATAAACTGAAAATCATCCAGAATGTTACAACATGTTTACAAAAGCCTTGTTCTGATTAAGTGTTGCTCTTAATACAGTGGTGCCCCGCAAGACGAATGCCTCGCAAGACGAAAAACTCGCTAGACGAAAGGGTTTTCCGTTTTTTGAGTCGTTCCACAAGACGAATTTCCCTATGGGCTTGCTTCGCCGCTAAGCCGCTAAGCCGCTAATAGCCGTGCTTCGCAAGACGAAAAAACCGCAAGACGAAGAGACTCGCGGAACGGATTAATTTCGTCTTGCGAGGCACCACTGTATAGGTAATAACAACATGAACTGATTTCCCTTAAAAGCAACCAACTCTCAGATACATTTGAAGGATATTTCACTAAGCCTTCGCAGCAAAAGTCTTGCTTTATATGCCCAGAAAGGAAGGGCATTTTAGCAATTTGCTCGGTCCACTAAAATGTTTAAAGGCTGGATCTGGGCAAAGGAGAGGCAGAGCTTCTGCTGGTGTAGACTCATTGGGCTAAATAGAGCGAGGGCTGCTAGCCTTCTTTGGTCTGTGGGCTCATTTGCAATCCAGAGAAACTGCCATGGGCACCACACACACACACCACAACCATAATCACGCACACATTCACTTTCCTTGCTTTCCCCCCTCAAATCAGACTGAGGGGCAATGATCTTTTTGGAAGGTAAAGTTGGACAGGCAAGATTTTATTTTAATTTTTCCCAAGCCCAATGGGGGCAGGCACGAAATCCTTCCCTTCACAGATGTGACTCTTCAGCATGCCCCCCCTCATTCCAATTAGGCTTCTAATTAGCTGTGGGATAACTCATCTCATAACCAAAGTCTAATTAATGCATGAAGGTGTTAACACCATAGAGTAAGCTGTCCTGCCAGGTTTAGCTATGTCACTTCCCTTATCTTGGGAGGAAATAGGTAATCAAGCCTAATGTTCCCATCCAGTCCACCTGAGAAGCTCAACATGTGAAGAGGCATGAGCTGCTTGCTCCAGCTCAGCCACACGGTTCTCATTAGGCACTCTTGAGTTCCTATACCAATAATTTAGGGACTTTCGCCACTTTATGTAACTATGCTAAGTTTTACTACCTGTGCAACTTTTTTCTGAATGCTTTATGGAAAAGCACATGAATCTAACCTTGGAAGAGTTTGAAAGTAAAACCGTGTTTAACTTACAAAAGTTAGGAGAAATCAGCATCAAAGTGCTGATGAATTTTCATTGGAACTTCTAATGAAATTCCAGTGTTGTTGTTCTTATTTTTACTATGTATTTTGTGGGTTTTACATTGTAATTTTATGTTGTGAATCGCCCTGAGATCTGTGGATGAAGGGCAGTATATAAATTTAATAAATAATAATAATAATAAAACTTCTTTTTAAAAAATTAATCGCAAGCTGATGTGGAAATAAGGAGAAATGAAGATGGGAAGAATGAGAAACTGAGAGAAACCAAAACTGACAGATTTGCACATTCCCAGCCAGCCCTCACAGGAGTCCACATAGCAAACTGAATAACTGGCATCATCCCACAAAGTTCTCCTTACCTTGGCATGTAATGCCCTGCCCTCCATCCCTGCAGGAACAGACATTGGGAGCGATGCAGAAGCCGCTTCCACAGCCAAAGGAACAAAGCGCTGCAAGAAGGTCCAAGAAAGCACCAGTTAACAAAGACAAAAAATTAGGATCTTAATCCCACCACCACTCTACCCCACCACAGTGCAGCAGAAGAAAACCACTCTCATGCCAAGCAGGAAGGAGCCCAGTTAAGAGAGCTAGCAATAGATCAGAGCAGAATTACAGGTAAGGAAAGGGATTTTTTGGAAGAACTTTAAAGATAAATGAATGAGTTAGATGGGGAGGAGGCACTAAGATGCTTTCAGGCCATCGCTATTTTGGGGTGGAAAATGTGGGATAACGCTTGGAGGCAACATCATCTAGCCACCCTCCAAAGAAATAATAATTAATTCTCATTAAGCAGCCAGCACATTCTATTCTCCCTGCAAACAAATCACGATGAATGCTCCATCAACAGTGTGAAAGCACCCTCATTTGATCATTTAAAAAAACCCACAATCTAATCAGTAGGTACTACAAATGTTTGCTGCCAAGAAATGGATGTTAATGACGCTCCCTGTATCTAGAAGAAATAAAATCCCGTGTATATTTATGCAAAAAGAATTCCCACTGTATGCAATGGTATGGAAGTGAGGACAGGATTGAAGCATTCACTGCCCTTTTTAAAAATAAAACATCATCTTCTTTTTATTCCATAGGCACTTCCACCCTACCGCCATTTGCCAGTTTTAAACTAATGCAAGTATCCTAGCTCCTTGCTTGCCACCTGTGGTTTTGCGAGCATACCGAAAATGCTCAGGTAGAGCCCACTGATTCCTTACAGAACTACAACTCCCAGCCCATTCAGGAGTTGCCCAGTCTAGCTGCCTGTATTCATTGTTGCATGAAAATCCCAGCTGCCATTTGGGTGACTTCTATCAAACACCACTCCATCCCCTCACCCTGCGACAAAAAAATGATCTCTTTTCCTTCCATGCTGTCTGCATGGGCATTGTGACATCAGCCTTGCTGCCTGCTCTGCAGGAGGTAAGAGAAGCCCCCACCCCCTCCTTTTAGGGCTGGACTTGGCAGCACTTGCCAACAGTGACATCTAACAAAAACAGTTAGTGAGTAGCATGTTCTCATCTCCAATTGCCAGATGCCAGAAATGAACGAGAGCAGCTGGTAGTAACCCGCTAAGGACCCAGCAGCTGGACCTTACGTGTCGTCATGCGAGCAAATAAGCAGCTAAGCCAGGGAGCACCACTGCTATGAGCACATTCAGCAGGACGCCACATTGGCACAGCACATGGGGCCAGCGCTGCTAGACTAGGGAAATCAACCTTTGCAAAATGGGGTGCTGTAGCAGCATGTACACTAGAAATGTCTACTGTGTCGAGGTGCGCAGCACTGTGCATGATGCTACGTGACCCACTTGCGTACCACCCTGAAAGCTTTTTGACCGTTGCAGCACATCTATATTGGTTTTATGCAACACCTTAACAGTGGTGGCCTCCCCTAAACAATCCTAGGAAGGCTATAACTTGGGTATAAGAGCATCTGCTTGGCCTGCAGAATGCCCCAGTTTCAATTCTTGGCATCTCCAGCTAGTTAGGGCTGGAGAGACTCCTGTCTGAAATCTTGGTGGGCCATTGCCTGCTAGTGCAGGTGTTTGGTATCAAGTGGCTTCCTATGTTCCTAGTTTGCTGAAGTGCTGGAAATTATGACTGAGCTGCCTTATCCCCCTACAGCCCACCTCAGTTCACAAAATTGCATGAGCAAATGGACTGCTGAAACTAATTAAAAAGCTGTATACCTAGTATCTGACACTAAACTGACAACCTAAGAAGAGCCCTGCTGGTTCAGGGCCCATCTAGTCAGGCATGCTGTCCTCACAGTGGTCAACCAAGGTATTTGTGGGAAGCCCACAAAGAGAACCTGAGTGCAATGGTACTCTTTCCACTTGTGATTCCCAGCAACTGGTACTCGGAAGCGTACTGCCTCCAAAAGAGCATAGCCATGCTTCCAGAACATAGCCATCGAAGCTAGTAAGCCTTATCCTCCATGAATTTGTCTAATTCCTTTCTAAACACCACCAAGGGCACACTCCTATTTGTGCCACAATTTCTACGCAAGGAGTCAAAAGTATTCTTTTTTTTGTCCGGCCACTTTCCTCGGAAACCCCCCCCCACACACACACACTGTTTACTGCTGCATTGGAACAAATGTCAATCAGATTTCCCATGGATTCAGCTGTAAACAGTAGGTTTTTCCAGGGAAACAGCGGGATGGGGGGCACTTTCAGACCTGTGCCTAGAAATTGTGGCACAAACAGGAGTATGGATGAGCCCTAATTTGGTGGCCATCATCACATTTTGTGGGAGCAAATTCCATTGTTTAATTGTACACTGTGTGAAGAAGCAATTTGTCTTGCCTTGAATCTTCCAATATTCAGATTCTTCAGTTCACTAATGAGATTTAGCAACAATACAGAGTTGATGTCTTCCAAAGAACTCCAGGTACTTACGCATGGTGCACTGTCCGCTGCCTGGAGATGGTATCCACCCAGGGCAGCATCCGCTTCCAAAACCAGAGAGGCAAACATGTGGTCCGATGCGACGTCTAGGAATAGGAAAGAGACGGTCTGAGACATTTCCAGGAGTGAAAAGTAACTTTCCAAGCTGCACTGTTTTGAGGACTGAGAAACATGCCTCCTGCTTATGGAGGGCTAAGATTAGCAGTATGCTCAGGCTGCCAGTGGTCACATCCCAGAATCCTGGGAACTGTAGTTTTACCCCTCACAGAGCTACAGTTCCCAGGAGCCTTAGCAACAAAGGTAGTTGTTTTTTTGAGGGAAGCAATGTGCTTTAAATATGTGGTGATCAAAGGATTCCAGGCACTGTTGTGTTGTAGTTTACCCCTCACAGAGTTACAATACCCAGCAATGCTTAACAAACCACAGTGTCCAAAATAAGTACATGGGAAGAAAAGGAGTAGATGGAACAGTGGCACATAGGTCTCAGCCACACGTCCTTTTGCGCAGGTCCACACTTTAAAGCTCTGTTTCTGAGCGGTTTTCTTTTGTCCGTGGAAGAACCAAATTGCCATTTGCTTAGATTCAGTTCTAAAATGTGGGCTTTCCCAGGGAAAGTGCCTGGACAAAAACATGAACATCACTCAGACTTGTACCTAGACACGAAAGGAAGCCTGAATGAACCCATAGAGAGAAAGCTGTGCCCAGGATATGTGGAAACACAGGTACAGAAACCACTCTGAACGTAATGATAAACATATACACTATACAGTGGTAGCACATTCAAAGCACTTCCTCCCCTCTCAAAGAATTCTGGGCACTGTAGTTTGGGGGGTGCTGGACATAGTATCTCTGTGGAGGGTAAATTACAGTGCCCATAATTCTTTGAGGGAAAGAATGTGCTTCAAATGTGCTTTAAAGGAACAGTGTGTATACAGCCTTCTGGGCTAAGACACACATTCACTCTGCAAATGGTTGGGTACTTTCCACCCCCAGCACCTTTCTCTCATCTGTACTGATGCAGGTTGTCTCTCTAAATTGTTCCCCACAAGTACACATTCCAGTTTTGCCTGCCACTCCGGGTTTCCCAGGCATGCAAAGCTGCAACTGCTGAGAGGTGGTCAGTCAGTGATGGTGCACAGAATATATACCAGCCCACATTTGAAAGAAAAAGAAAAGACAAACTAGGACTTTGGGTGCACCGTTGCCCTATCCATGCAGTCCCTCAGTCAGTCAGTCAGTCGACCTTTCATCCCAACTTCATTGGTTGTGCAAGCTGAACTTTGTTCAGAAGTAAATTCGTGGAATTATGCTTCTATTCAGGCACATCATGAATTTTATAGATGATGGGGGCAAAAGTATGAGGGGGGCAGATCAACTGCACTGCAGCCTTCAGAAGAGAAAATAGGTAAGAAAGAGATGATGGGCACCTTGAGGGAAGCAAAATACTCCTTCAGGCAGGAATCGCTCTCTCTCTCTACACATGATACAAACAAACAACCCCCTCTTGGGCCCAGATCAGGGGGGGTCTCCAGGTCCCGCAGCCAAGCTCCAGGAGGTAGCTGTGTGTGTTTTGGTGTGCGTATGTGTGGGGGGGGGGAGGTCTGGGACTTGGCTGCCCCTGTACAGAGATGGGTATGGGGGGTGGGTACCTCTCCACGGCGAAGTTGGCAAGTTTCCTCCTTCCTGTGTAGACTCTCCCCTGGGCCCCTTGAAGGAACACAGAGACACAGGCAGCCTGGAAGAGCAGCTCCGCGAACATGACAGGCGTCTCTCTCCCAGTTCCTCAGAGATGCTCCCTTCAAGAGAGCTCTTTCCTTTTCCCCCCACAGGCCCCTCTCTACTACAGCATGGCAACTGCCTGGACTCTCCTCCCCAACCAAGGATGAGGCTGGGGGCTCCTTCTGGGCAGAGGGAGGGGAGCTGGGATCAATGATCTCAGGCTGGGGGCAGCATTGGGAGCAGACTCCTCCTCCCCACAGCCAGGCTCAGATTGCTCAGCTCTCCCCCCCACCCCCCAGCCCATGTCTACAGACTGGAAAAAAAACTCTGTGCGCTCTGTGTGTGTGTGTATGCGTGCCTCCCCCCTCCTCTCAGGGGCAGGGGCACCTCGAGAGGAGATGAGGAGGGAGGATCCAGCATTCCTAAAACAGCAGCTCTGTTGTTGGACTGGGAAGAGGCTTACCTCCCCCCCTCTCACCACCACCATCACCCCCCTTGTGGGAGTCTCCTTTTCCACATCTGGCAAGGCTCAAGAATCGCCCACCCCTCCCCTCTCTCTCTGGGCTGCTTTCCCAACTGCACCAAAGAGGAGCTGAAGGAGATAAAGTGTTCCAAGCCAGATCCAAAGGCGGGCTGGGGATTTGGGGAGGGGGCAAGACAACGCCAGGCATGTGTGTCAAATGGTGAATGTCGGAGAGGTGCCACTTGTGATAAATTGGGGGGGAGGGAGGGAAGGGGAGCTGTCCCAGAAAGGAGGCGCTGCAAAGCAAAAGCAAAATAATAATACAGGGCAAAAGGCCTTAGGTTCCCGTCACTTTGCATTTTCACTTGTGTCCTAAAACAAAACAGGTGTCTCAGAATTTGACCAAAATGTTACTATGTGCCATGTGCCCCCCCCCCACTTTGAGATTAGCTAGCAACACAAGTACATACCTGTGCACGCACGCACACTTACACAACCCCCGCCCGTCTTCTCATCTAGGCTAAATGGTGTAACTATCATTCACAATTTTGGAGTAGAGCTGATCAAAGCTGTTAAGATGGGACACATCACAGATGATACATCTCAAAGCTATTATTGTGCTAACAGTAGTGGGCTTCCCTCAGCAGAGGGAACTGTCCAAAATTAGGCAGCTTCTCACCAAGTGGTGGAAATAAACAAGGGAGGGACTTGAGTCAACCCACATTCCAAATGCATAGAGCAGCGATCACTTAATGTGGCAGGGGAGCTGGTCACAATATGGGTGTTTTTCATGGTGTTGACTCAGTAATTGCACAGCTGCTACACAGAATCCAGACTTGTTGAACTATCACATTTCCCCAAGCATTCTAATAACATCGTAGGGCAAGCATGATTTTCCTCCCTGCTGGCAGCTCACCTTTGATTTGCAAATGCCACATGTTGCGTGATTGAACAAGTGTCCCTGGTAACCCCGTGGCACTGTGGGTAATGAGCAACTCCATTTCCATCCATCATGGCCACGCAATTTTGTGGACTTGCAAACTTTCTATTTTTATGTTTCCTACATAGGCTTTGTGGGACGCGGGTGGCGCTGTGGGTTAAAGCCTCAGCGTCTAGGACTTGCCAATCGCATGGTCGGCGGTTCGAATCCCCGCGGTGGGGTGCACTCCCATTGTTCGGGCCCAGCACCTGCCAACCTAGCAGTTCGAAAACACCTCCGGGTGCAAGTAGATCAATAAGGGACCGCTTACCAGCGGGAAGGTAAACGGCGTTCTGTGTGCTGCGCTGGCTCGCCAGATGCAGCTTTGTCACTCTGGCCACATGACCCGGAAGTGTCTGCGGACAGCGCTGGCTCCCGGCCTATAGAGTGAGATGAGCGCACAACCCTAGAGTCTGGCAAGACTGGCCCGAACGGGCAGGGGTACCTTTACCTTTACCTTACTTAGGCTTTGTACACATTACTGACTTAAAACACAGCAAGGTCCTTTTCTTTTCCACAAGTTGGATTGAAGCTGGTTTGAGGTAGGTGCGATGGGGACACACAAAAATGTAATTACGTAGAAAAGAAAGGAGAAAGAGCAGACTGTGGCTAATGTCTTTTGTACACTGCTTCCCAAACCAATGGTGAGAGCACACTGGATGCAGAGTAAATGGGAATGTGTGCATAGCCATTATTAGCGTCCGAGTGCTCTTGTGCCATAGAACTTGCATAATCCTTTTATTTCTCAAACAGTGGCAGCGAGTAGTAAGGTTGCTTGTCCCTTTCTCCGGCAATGCCCCATTAAGGGAAGGCTCTGCTTTAAAGCAGTCTTCACCAATCTGATGCCCTACAGCTGGTCTAGGAAATAGGACAGGCCCATAGCTCAGGGGTAGAGCATCTGCTTTGGATGTAGAAGATTCCAGGTTCAAAACCAGCATCTCCAGGTAAGGCTCTCTGAAACCCAAGAGACCTGCAGTCAGTCCAAGTGGACAATACTAAGCTAGATGGACCAATGATCTGACTCTGTATAAAGAAGCCTCCTATGACTGCCAAAAAGGACTGAATCTTTGAAGTGGCGAGCGATTGCCTCCTTGTTTTTCTGAATCACACTTGCCCTTCAGACAGAGAAACAGTGTCCCTTCCTTTATACTTTGACCACACTGGTCATCGTGGATCCTGCCAAGTCACATTGTTCTTCCCAAAGGGAAACAAAGAGAGGGAAATCTCCTCTTCAGAAAGCTGCCACCGCTGCTTTCCAATTGGGCTACATTTTGACTGAAAAGCAGCCCAGGCTGCACAGCTCTGTGATTATTTCTCCCCTCGCACACCAGCTTCGAGCACTTTTTGTACCTGGAGGGGCAGGTAACTTGGTTTCAAGAAGGGAATGAACAATGATAGCAAGAAAACACACAAAGACCCCTGCTGGTTGAAGCCAAGGGTCCGCCTAGTCTCTTTCCAGCTGTGTCCTGCCAGATGCTTCCATGAAGCCACCAAAGCAAGGCATGAAAGCAACAGCCCCTGCCTCCCAGTTTTATCCGAAGTGGCAGCTAGTATTCAGAGGTATACTATACGGAGGCTCTGTTTAGCTGTTATTGGATGCCACCTACAAGCCAAAAACTATTGCTATATTTGGTCCTGTTAGGTAGGAGCAATACTCTGCAACTCCATAGGACATGCAAGGATCTTGCTGATGGGGAGCTGATCTATACAGTATATTCAATGGCAGGAGGCCCTCTCCTGCTGCTATATTACTTCAGAATGCAGGTATGGGACCATGTGTATGACTGCTTCCCTACATTAAAGCAAACAGCCATCTTAATGTGTGTTGACTTGGCGGCAATTCTCCTCTAATATAAGAGTTTTTAGGTACTAGCCTGGTGGTGGTACCATGCCCCCATTTCGTCAGGAGCAGTTCCCACCCCCCAACTCTACCATTTCAAAAGTAAATCTCAGAATCAAGAGGTATGCCTAGCTGCCTTGCTAATCTGAGAACACCCATGAACTTATTCACTTGTGAGCATGTTTGTGCACATGAACAGAGATCTCGCAAAGAGAAAGTAGCCATCCTGGTTAAAGCTATGAGATGCTGTTAGTTTATTCCAGGCCAAACCAAGAGAACTGCTGGGAATAGACCGTAATAGTCTTAACAACACTGAAGTTTCAGATCTCTTAATCATTCCTTCTGGGAGTGCAGCCAGGCTCTCTGTGAACGCTCTTACTATAAAACAACTTGGCCATTCGCTACACAGGAAGGTTTACAGCTCTGTGTAAGGTTACATGGCCAGTATCTCTTATACAAGAAACGTTTCCAAACACCCTGCGCCAAGGGGAAACCTTTTGAAGGATACGCTGTTTTACGGGAAGCTTGCAACCTTTGGCACCAGAAGATTTAGCACCTCATCTTAGTAACAGAATTGTACAATGAAACATAAATAATGAGGCTAAATGTCTGCCAGACTGTCAGCAACAGTGTCTTGGCATCTCTTTAGAAGCGATGGGAAGCCAGAGGCCACAATCATCAAGTGCACAAGAATTTGTACAGGGCATGGCTTCCTGCTATCGCAGGTGATGGGAACTGTTCCATTTATAGGCTGTGAGACGTTTAAGAAACATGCTGCCCTCAGCTGGGCATTACAGGGAAGTGTACATCATTTCACCACCTGCAAATGCGAGACAACACACCCCTCCTCCAGTATACAGTACCCTAAGACAAGTGCACAGAATCCTTTGGTAGAGCTGCAAACCCACTAGACAGCAGGGTCCCCCCTGCTCTGTGCTTAGCTTTGTGTGTAGGGGAAAAATAATGAGGAGACTTTGGTCTTCAAGAGTGGCAGACAACACAGCTGAAGCTGAGCAAGGCAGAGACCTGATAGCTAAGGAGATGGTAATGACATTTGCCCCTGTGCATTTGCCTCTTCCCATGGTCATTTATATTTTATTTTAATTATTTGTATATTAATTACAGTATTCCGTTTTCAGAGGATCGACTGCAGATCCCCCCCCCCAAACAAACCCTAACTCCTATTCCTTTTAGCAGTTGCCAAAGTGGAGAGAGCTCTCCTCCCATGTTTGAGAACTGGTGAAACAAAGTCTGGAATTTGGTGTTGAAGGGGGGGGGAAATGCAGAATTGTAGTTTATGGAGGCTTGATAAAATAAATTTGCCAACACCAGGTGGCCCTCCAGACACCCAACTGCAGTTTAGGTCTTATCAAATTCATAGGTGCCAATTCATTGAAAGCAGCTTTCTTGCAGTATGGGAATAAAAATGTTACATTCAATTTACGTATACTAGAAATTTTTGTAATTTCCTCAGCTTAACCTTAATGTTAAACACTGTTAGGCTGCCATTTTTGTGTTGTATTTTGTTTTGTCTTTGTGTTATGTACCCTTAATACTACGAATCACAACAATTCATAGAAATTTTATCTAGCTCATTTTTCCAGATTCTTTTTTGCAGCCAGTGCACAGAGGGCCACACTGTGTTGTAAAACTATTACTGTCACTCAAAAGAAACCAAACGTTTTCTGCCAGAGTATTCCTGCTTGCTTGTGTGAATAAAGCTTTCAGAAAGCAGTATCTTGGGTCTCTATATAATGGCAGGCTAACAGATAATGAATGATGTCTTCCACCTGAGGTTGACCGCAAACACGAAGCCTGTCTGCATATGAGACCTTGTTGTATCAGCCATCCAAGACTGCAGTGGGCATCACTTGGAAACACAGCTAAATAAAGGGATTTCTTAAGGAAACTGGCAAGAGTCTGGTCAGGTAACTACCTCTACAGTGGTACCTCGGGTTACATACACTTCAGGTTACAGACTCCGCTAACCCAGAAGTAGTGCTTCAGGTTAAGAACTTTGCTTCAGGATGAGAACAGAAGTCGTGCTCTGGCAGCGCGGCGGCAGCGGGAGGCCCCATTAGCTAAAGTGGTGCTTCAGGTTAAGAACAGTTTCAGGTTAAGAACGGACCTCCAGAACGAATTAAGTACTTAACCTGAGGTACCACTGTATATCTATAGCTCAGGTACCCTTGCTGAAATGGAATAAAAAATAAATTAAAAAACAACATTCCACCTTTCTGTGTAAAATGCTCAAGGACAGCTTGCCAGACCTTCCGTGCTCTTGTGTGCAATGCAATGTGTTACAAGCGTGTGAAATATAAGATTTTCTCCCCCTGGCCTAATAGAGATACTGAAGTAGAGTGGGGGAGATTATGACAACCAAACCTTTCCTCTTGGACTACTTTTATTTGGTAAAATTCCAAAACCAACAACAGAAATATTTTTTGTTTTTGTTTTCCAGCCCCTTCTCCCTGAATGAGCAGAAAGGCCCAGGGGAAGAGCAGCCTTCGACCCACTTGAGTTCCCTACCCAGACAGGCACAACTCCCATCTCCCCGACACCAGACACAGCCATCTAGCCATACGCCATCCAAATAGATGAAGAGGAAAAAAAGACTCCCACTTCAAAACACAAGGAACAACAAAAAGAAAAATCCAAAAAAGATACTAAAAGACAATGGTGAATGAGCTGTGGGAAGAGTCTAGGTAGGGGGCGCACCTTTGCCAACTGCTAGCCGTTACTCAATGGGAATAACTGGCTGAGACCAGTACTGGGTTGGTGAATCCAAGCAGAGCCTTATGTCATCAACAGCCAACATTGCATCCACAAGTCCCTAGCGAGATGGCTTCAGTTCAGAGAGATTCCCCACTTTCACCCAGGCGCGTTGCTACTGCCTCTAAAGTGTTACAGGGCAACTGGCTAGGGGACCCCAGCTGCAGGTGGGAAAGACTCCATACGCTAGCACAGAGGAAGGAGCTGCAAAGTATCTCCTCATCCAGCTAGTGGATACGGGTGAGCTCTTCCACAATCTTGATCAGGTCATCCACTGTGGCTTCCCTCTTCATTCCGCTGCCATCATCAATCTGAAACAAAAAGAGGTGTCAGAAGCTACCTTTGGAAACAACAGTGAAGGTGTATACCGCTTCTTAGTCTCTTATTGGGGCAATGCTTTGTATGCTAATAAAAACAACGAAGACTCGCCAAGTTTAATGGTATTTGCTCCCACGCTAGTGAGCACAGCATTATGGCCTCTCAAGAATGAGAAAGGCTGTCCCAAGAACTTCTAACAGGTGATTAGTTTTCCCATCCTACCTGTAGATTAGCCACAACTTCTTGCATCTTGGGTCGGCTGATGTCCAAAAAGCTTTCAATTAAGTCTCCATCAATAAATCCTGTAGCTGGCTCTGTCTTGCGTTCTGTATGAAATGATCTCCAGGTACAGTCATGAATCAAGGAAACAAACCATTTGGCAACACCAGCCTTAAAAGAACAAACTCTTACAGATTCTCATGCTCTTCACGAACAAAAATGGCATGAGTAAACACATGACAAAAGTGGTGCAGTGTAACATTAACTGACCTTCCTATAATTAACTGGGACACCTAAAAGATTGTATCACTGCTTAAACACCCAATCAATCACTGTGGTCTGCAGAAAGCTTTCTGCAGCTACCATCTTATTTATTTCATAAAGTTTATACACTGCTTGATTGTAAAAAACAGAAAACCTCAAAGCAGTATACAAAAAGACAGTAAAATCAAGAAAAAAATGTAACCCTACTTTAAAAAATACATAATGTCTTTCTATATGTATCTATATGTACTGTTGTTAGCCGCCCTGAGCCCGGCTTCGGCTGGGGAGGGCGGGATATAAATAAAATTTATTATTATTATAATCTTATTCATTGCACCCCACTCCTCTCTTAGTTAAGGCTTCCTTTTTGTCATTCCTCATCTTTAACTCTGGTTGCTATCTATGCTCGGACTGCCCTGTCATGTGATGTTCACTTTGTTCATCTTCCTTAGAAAGATTTTTAGATCTCTCTCTTCGACACACATCTCTTTTAACTCCTTTCTCCTCTTCCATTCTTATAACCATGTTGGTCATTTGGGGTTCAGATTACATTCATGCTCCTTCCCTTCCCTTCCTCCCCTCCCCATTCTTTCATTTATTGCTATGTGTTGTAAAGTCTGTAGGCAGGGACCAGCCTTTTAAAAATATCCTTGTACTGCGTCTAGTATGTCAGTTTGCATTTCTTGGTACAGAAAGTACTGATCTGGTGTGTAGAGATCTTTTCCTATTCTAATTAATTCAAGAGGGTTCTGGAAGCTTCTCTGTGTGAAAGAAACAAGCAGAAGGTTCATGATTTTTCAGTTATTCAGAGAAGCTGAGTACAGCTGGCTTAAACTGGTTCTGTTATCTCTTTCTGTCAAGGTCATGCTGACTATATAATGAGGCCAGTAGAAGCCTGGGTGTCAGGGAACTGACATCGGAGACACGGGAGGAGAGGGTCTCAGATTCTACAGGTGAAGGTCCTAGCACAAGGGGGAGACTCAGCTTGGTGGAAGGGGAAGGAAATACGCGTGACACCAAGAGTCCAGGAGAGCAAGGGGAAGAGGAGGTGGAAGGGCTCCGGGATTCTTCCCTGGAAGTCAGTGAAAAGAGCCCAAGCACTCCACTACCCACGCCCACCCTGCGCAGGAGACTCCCGCGCAATGAGAGGCGGAGACGATTAGGTGTCAAACAGCTTTTATGCTGGCAGAGGTTTAAGAAACGCCCACAGACAGATTCTGCCAGTGACTGAGGCAGTCAAGCGGAGATGGGCTGTGCAGTCCGAAGGGTTTAACCAGGCAACCAAGCACCCAAATGGGGTCGGCTTACGCACGAGTAACTCCAAACCACTACACTGGGTTTCACTCTTTTCTATCTCTCTTTCCTTCTGGTGTGATGCTCTGCATATAGCATACTTAGTGTTAAGGTTTAGTCTTACTGTAAGTTATTGTAAGTTTAAGTCAAGTAAGCTGCAACTGGATTTCTTATGGACAGGGCCAATCCTGAATGTATTGGATTTGTGACCATTATGCTCATTTACCTTCAGTAGCAGTAAAGCTCTGCTGGATGAAAGATTAATTGCCTCGAGTCTATTTTTGGGGGGAATCCTGCAACGTGTTTAAGTTCTTTTACTCTGCTAACCATACGTTGGAATCTGCTCTGGTTCAATATGCGTGGAATTTTTGACATAGTATTCTTAAGCATTTTGCACAATGAATAGGACAATGGTGAGACAAAGAAAGGATATAAGGAGTGTTCGATCTTTCCTACACTCTTAATGACTTTGTTAAGTCGGTTCTGCACATCCAGCAGGAGATTATACCAGCTTTCTGACAGCGAAGTCACCAGTCCTATGGAGAAGGACAACTGTTAAAACGATATTTTCAAACTGTATTCAAGAGTTATCATTTCAATCTCCACCTAAGGACTTTGAGGATGCTGCCTAATTTAAAAGCTGAACTGCAAGGGAGGGAGGGAGAAAGATTGGACAATTCAGGGAGCAGGAGAGATCAGACAGGCAGCAGTTTTTCCTTTGTCTTTTGCTTTTTGGCTACAGCAGTTTGAGACATAAACCAGGGAGGGGGGGGGGCAGACAAATCACAGATTATAAATGTTCCAATAGGAAATAATGGAAACCATCAGCTTGTTATGCAAATGAACAATTTCCTGGGAAAGCATTGTGTTCAGATAGCGGGACGTGCATGTATATTCTTCACCCAAGGTCTCTATTACTTCAATTCCTTTTACTAAAACTCCAAGTTAGCAGTAGCCCACCCCATCCCCATATTCCATAGCAGCAAACAGTGAATGGGACATTTTTCATTACTACATGGAGAGATAGAAGGTCCCTGGCTGGCTCTAACCTTACCAATCATTCCATTGACTGTGCCAAAAAGGACCGAGCCCTGTGTTGGTGTGGATGTTTCACCCAGATTCTGCATGACCAGAGACCCATGACAGAAGACATTGACAAACTCCCCCAGGTGGAACAGCCCAAACTCCTGCAGATGCTGGCGCTCCTCATCAGTTGTGGCAGCACTGCAACACAGAAAATCAGCTAGGAGAAATGACAGGGCAACCACCACACCTCAATTCCCAGGTGTAGTTGCCACATGCATGCTGCTTCAATCCATCCTTTTGGGGAGGCATCTCACCTGTCCTTCTGGCACACAAACAAGTTAAATGCATTCTCTGCCCCTAAGAAGTTGTCATCGTCCAAAATTTCCACAGCACTCATCCAGTTTGGATTAAAGTCACGAGCGATCTAAAAGGGAAGAATAAGTCATTTGCTGTTGAAATTCATTATATTCCTAGCACAATCAAAACTGCACTGTAGCTATAGGATCTTTTGTACCCCAAAGGGCAACTAATAACAATGGGGTGAGAGGTAGGACAAAGATAGTGGAATGCAGCACAAGAAAGACTTTGTGTGGAAGAAACCAGCCTCAGCAGAATATATATACATTTATACATGCATGTAAGTATGTGGTTCCAATCTCTGCCTCAGGCAGAAAATTCTAAGCTACTGTTAATCATCTTTAGACAAATATTTATTCATTCCACAAATGTGGCCAATACTGAACTCCAAACAGGCTTGAATAGATACTTGGCTCCTGAGCTGGGAAGTCCATATGATGCCTCCCTTCCAATAATAAGCACACACTGAATTGACAATTTAGTTGCCTTTAAAGACTGAAATCCAAACATCTGCAGCCTGAGGCACACATCTTACACTACTCAGTGATAAGGCCAGCCTTGGTCAAGTAGGCTTGACAATTCAAGTTCAAAACTCCTCCCCTTAACGCGCTGTCGTGAGAACACCGTGGCCAAAAGTCATGAAAAGCTGCCCCTGTTCCTGTCAAATGTTATTTTCTTTTCTGAAGCTCTTTATGAGGGCCTCTTGACTGCTGTACTCAATAAGGTAACAACCATAATCAATACCTCTTCAAAGTTCCCTTCCATGGGCTTATAGGCAAGCAAAAGGACAGAGCGCATTAGATCTCCAACTAAGATGAAGTCTCCCTTCGTCTTCACATAGAGGGCCATGATGTTATTGTAATGATTGCATTCGGTACGAAGCTCCTTCTCTGCTGTCCACTCATATAGCCGCACCTGGCAGAACAGAAAGGTGTATGTCACAGCTGAGACAGAGCCAGGGACATCACAACAGGGTCAGGTGCACTCCTGCTCAAATAACCCCAGCCCTGAAAGACATGGATGCGAAAGCTCCTGGAAGCCTTACCGTGCTGTTTATGCTAGCTAAGAGTTTTCCATTGAATTCCACCATGGAATAAACAGCTCCTTTCACTTCTTTCTCAGCCAGACTCTGCAATTTACCTAGGATACACATCAATACAACAGTAATTAAAAAGGGCTTGTGCTGCCCACATCTCAATGAGGAGCTAGACTTAGCTATAGCCAGAGCATTATTATGATACTGATAACACCAAGTTACAAGTTAGATCCCCATATGAGACAGATGCATATTCCTGCATTGCAGGGGGTTGGATTAGATGATCCTCAGGGTCCCTTCCAACTCTATAGTTCTATGATAGACTGGCCTTGGAAGCACTGCATGCATGCATGTGCTTAATGTTTCACTATAGGCACAGTTTAGTGGCAAGATTAGGAAGGTCTGTGCCACAAGATGCAGCCTCCTCCATTGCTTATACCAAGTTCTTTCTGTATAAGAAACATGAGGTCTCTGAAGTGGGAAGAGGCCTAGCCCTGTATGGCATTGGTGTTTGTTGGGATGGGAACTGCTATAGTGATTGCTATTTCTCTGCCTCTCTGAATGCTCTATCCCACTCTTGCAACACTAAAATAGCATGTCACTAAGGATCAACAACAGTGCTTGACATTTTATTCAGATTCATGATTTTAATATGTTGTTTGTCTTTTTCGTGCAACATAACAACTTCACAGTAATTTCATCAACAGCTTTCATTTCTCCGATGAAAAAGAAATCCTTCTGTGGCACAGTTAGCATATAACTATTGTCACTTTATTTGTACACGTGTCGCTCAAAATGATTCTCAACACCACATTAAACTAGTATTACCCATGCAATCTCCCTAAAGTATTCCCTATTGACGATTGGGAGAGACAAGATAGGTCAAGAAGCTGCTCAAAAATGGCAACAAGTTGCAATGAATTCATGTCATTGCAAGAAGCTGTGATTTTAAAAAATGGTTTCCCTGATATGCTTATTTTTCCCCCACTTGAAGCAATTAAGGCAGTTCTTATAACATTGAAAACCGTGTGCAAGACTTTTACAATAGAAGACCCTGGAAGCTAAAACCTCTCATAAGCAAGAGACAATTCTGCAGGCAAAAACAGCAATATCCAGAGGGCCTTAAATCTGATTCAAACCTCCAACTCTTACCATCAGAATAGTGGAACACCACAATACGCCCCTGCTTTGGTTCGGCCTCATCCGGATACACCATAGCTGTGCCCACAATAAAATATGTGTTGGGGTCTTTGCCCAGCTTGCAGGAGACGAGGCTTAGTGCATACTCATTCTGCAGAAACTGGTGAGCATGAAGAACTGAAGACAAAAAAGTGAAAAAATGAGAGAAAGCTCAGCTGGAGCATCTAGTTAGACATAGGTAACTATGAAACTAAAAAAAAATGTCTGTTCAGCACATTCTCATGCCAGCATGTGCTTCCAAGTTACCCTTCCCAGTCCCTTTTCACATGCTTAAATGCCTCTCAAAAAGCAGACTTCTCATAAGGGAAATTAGTAGCAGAGGATTACCTTCAAATGTATGCTGATCTATGATGAGTAGGTTGTGCACCTCTACCTCTTCGCCAAATGAGGTCTCATGTGGGGCTGTGCTGCTAGAGAACAACTTGCTGGAACTCACACTGCTGGAGAGGGCCTGAAACATGAAGGGAAGAACTCTTTCAAACTACTTCTGGAGGCCATGGAAACGGAAATAACCTAACCCCAATGAATGAGGCAAGTATATCCTTTCCTTCTGACCATGAACACACATCAGAGATCAAGATACACCAAGCATATGAAGAATAGGACCATATATGGATTGGAGGGGAAGAAGGCAATGGAAAGGGTCAGGGAGAATTAAGCAGCAGATCTGTATTGCCAGGTTTCCTGTTTACTGAAGAGGCACTTGGAAATTAGCCTAGAAGAAGGGTCAAAATCCCCTGGGGATCTGTTCATAAAAAAGAGAAACTTAAGTAAAGTTATGAGCAGATCCCCAGGACATTTTGACACTAGAAAACTAGGAGACAAAGTTTGAATAACTGGAGGTGCCTCAATGTGTTGGGCAGCCCAAAATATTTGTTCCTAGCATAAAACAGAGACATTAAATTCAAAAGCCACACACAACTATCCACTCAAATTATATTATTGTGCAAGGAAAGGACAAGACTAGCCTGCTAAAAGCACTCAATCTCACAAAAGCAGGAATGATCAGAATGCTAAGCAAAATAAATTCCCTCTGATGTAGCTGCAAGAAATCATGATACCAATGCCAGCTGCTTGCATGGCATATTGCAGAGAGGTATCTGCAAGGAAGTTCCTTTCACCTGGGTGCTTGCACTGGGTCTCAGTGCAGTGGTGCCTCCACTGGCATCCTGAACTTCAATGCGACTGGAGAGCACGCCAAAACACTGAGATACTTCCTGATAACAGATCTTCCTGCATGACAAAAAGGGACACATAGGTAAGGCAAGAATAAACAAAGCTACAACTACTAATACACTCCTACCTATGCTGCTTTCTACATTGTCACAGGAATGCAGACAGAAATGATATCACTCTATCCCACCCCTAAAACCTCTCTATTAGAGCCCCTGGAGGTACTCTTTTCTCGCTTTGCTCACCTGGGTGACTCATAAAGGGGAACAGTACGGATGTGCAACTTCTGAATTTCATCAATGGTGCCAATGGTCAAAGTGCTGTTGTTGGCTAAAGCCAGGCTGCAAAATAAGGACATATAAGGCATTTCACTTTAAATTTTAAAAATTGTTCTTCCACCACTACACATAGGGCCTCTTGAATCTAGGGTTCCTATCCACATAGCTAACTAAAGCAATAAAATAACCCCCAGTTTAAGAAATGCATCAGTGTTGGTATTTATCCTACCAAGACTTGCAGTAAGTTAAAAAGATAAGCAAAAGAAGTAGTATGTGTTAAATGAGATTTCTTGCTTTACCAAGGACTTCCTACACAGACATCAGGAACAAATAAAGCATGTGGATAGTAAGAGGCAGGGGAAGGAAGGTTGTGCAGGGAGTGGAATACAATCCTTGCATTGATAACGTAGACTAGGGATGCGGAACCTATCGGACTTCAACTTCCATCACCCCTGACCACTGGTTATGCTAGCTGGTATCAATGAATTAAACAAAACCTGAAGGGCCACCAGTTCCCCATGATAGATAACCTATTATAGGGGGGATGATTGTGAAAAGGCAGAGTGAATGTGGTATTGACACCAAGTTTGTTTCTTCTCTTCTCCCAACAGTATTCCCCATCAACCTGTCTTTTTAGCTTCCGAAACTTCCTTTGGAAAGCCACAGTAAAAGAGAACATATGCACACACAATGCTGAGGCATAAACACCAACCTCATGCCTGTTCTACCTCATCACTGTATTCTCCCCACTCCTGAAGGAAATTACCGTATTTTTTGCTCTATAAGACTCACTTTTTTCCTCCTAAAAAGTAAGGGGAAATGTGTGTGCATCTTATGAAGCGAATGCAGGCTGCACAGCTATCACAGAAGCCAGAACAGCAAGAGGGATTGCTGCTTTTACTGCGCAGCAATCCCTCTTGCTGTTCTGGCTTCTGAGAGTCAGAATATTTTTTCCCTTGTTTTCCTCCTCCCAAAACTAGGTGCGTCTTGTGGTCTGGTGCGTCTTATAGAGCGAAAAATACGGCAGTTTATGAACTATCAGCCCCACTTCAGAATAAATGATGCAAAACACTAAGGAGTAGCTTACCAGGCACTCTACTTATCCTGGTTACTTATCAACTTGAATGAATACAATGAAAGATTTAAAAAACACCAGAATCAGTCAGTGGTATTATAGGATGAATAATGATTTCAGGTAACATACAGTTAGATGTTGGGACTGAAATATACCATGAAAACGCAGGTGATTTATTCCAATATGGGGTGAACTAAGGTCCCTCTGATGAGCGGGGGGGGGGGGGGGGGAGATATTATTTATTAAATTTTTATATAGCCCTTCATCCAAGGATCACAGGGTGGTGTACAGAAGAAGAAAAAAGCATATGAATACATAACATAACAAGCAAAACAATAATCCATCCACGACGCCCCCCAATAACTGCATAATTTCCAATTGCTTTCTGAAGATTTTAAACTGGCTGTGGGAGGAATCAGAGGCAGTTCATTTAAAAGCAGGGGAACCTATCAGAAGTTTAAAGGAGAAGAGAAGGAACAGGAATTCAAAAAGTCATCTCCTTCACACTCAAGTGAATAACCCTGATGTAAAGGATTACTTTTTGCTCATCATTTAGAAGACTGCTTTGCTATTTTGCTATTGTTTCAATACTGGATTTTGAAAGCAAAAAAGCTAGCTTTGTGATCTCTATAACGTCTAAGCAGGCAGACCCAGAAGATTGAGTATTGCCAGTGTTCATTGCTACCATATACTCGCTCTGAAACAGCCAGAAGAGAACTGCCGTGTCCACATATCAAGTAGGGCTGAGCAGGGAGGCAGCGTGGATGCTCTGTGGGAAAATAGGCTTCTTAAAGAGGAGAAACAGAGCACACCCACCTGTCAGGGTACCCATCTGAGTTGAGAGGGCACATGTAGTTCACCTCCTTAAGATTGACATTGGAGAAGACCAGTTTGTGGTTGCTGCTGTATATCACAGTCGGGCGGTCAGAGCAGGCAAACACATTGGTGGTGGAGAGGGAGCGAAAGGTCCTTAAAACAGTGGGCTGGGTTCCCAGTGTCACTTTCTTACGATCACTCAGCAAACCTGTTGTGGGAAAGTATAGCAGGAGGGGTTACCTACCAAGAGAAAGCAAGGGGGGGAAATCAACTAGCAGGAGTGTGACTGCTGTTTGTCCACCACATGCAGATTAACCTACTAAATTCTCTCACTCGGCTAAAGAGTATCAAGACCACTGTGTCTTTTCACTTTCCACAGAAATCCATTCCAGACAGAAAGCAGAAAGATTCCCTTAAAACAGCTGCCCAAAAGAAGCAGACAACAGTCTCGCAGTATAGATATCCTGAGTAGATTGCAGTCTTTTGGGGGAGAATCTCCCAAATGTTCTATTCTCAAGGCCAAACCAGATTCTAGGAGCAGAACATCTGCAATTAGACACCCGCTGTGTTTGTTTTAAGATAAAAGTGTGTGGGAGAGGAGGGAATCTGGGTAAGAGTCAGGGTGTTGTGTGTGTGTTAACCCTTTCCCTGCATGCTGCTTTCCTTGTTTAAACTCTTTCCCCCATTGGGGCCAACATACACATAGTGTATTGGTATTTGCATGCTCTGTGGGGCATGCACCATTTGGGGGATGATTTAATGTACATGACTGAAATGAAGCAAATGGGGTAAAGGGAAATGGTTGAACTGTTTGGCAGCAGCTATCACCTTCAATAACAATGGCAACATACCTCATCACGAATCTCTGGATGTCATATCTAAGTTGGCCCTCAAAATGACCGTTACAGAGAAAGAAAGTTTGAGGAGGAGGAGGCTAAAACCTCACCTGTCTCAATGTTCAGTCCAAAGTAGAAGAGAGCCCCATCTCCCAGGGCACAAAGCAGGTAATGGCTATTCTCAAAAGTGGTCATCAGAATGGAACGTGGGATGATCTCTACAGAAAGTGGAACAGAGTTCGTTCAGATCGCCCTTAGCAGCATTTGCCTTTCCCAATATAGAAAACACACAAGCCGCTCATACCTCCTCCCAACATCTCCTTGTGTAAGAGGTCAAACGAGGGCAGCTTAAGAATACGGGCTGAGATGTCAGTCCAAAGGCCAATAGCACACAGAGGGGACATGCCACTGGTGTCTCCCAGGGGAGTGATGTCCAGGCAGGCCACTTCATGCTCCATCTCTGTGCAGCTGACAAGGAGGAAACATGTCAGTATTACAGTGAGTCTAAGAGAGTCAGCACAAAATGTCCCAGCTGCAGTTCACATGCACCTTATCTGCTTGAGTTCCTGGGGGTGGATCTCTAGATAGTACAACACTCTCCCCACAGCCACCACCACTTGACTGCTGTTACAGGAAGCCACACTGATGTTCTTCCCATTTGGCTCTTTCCATTCACTTGCAAGGGCTTTGGGCTCCTGAGTGACAAGCCGTACTGAAGCAGATGTTATCTAAAGAAAGAAACAAAAATAGGTATCTCTTCCTGACTCAAAGGAAAGTTGTTTTTAGGCCTCTGTCCATGCATCACAGTCCTGATATTTCACTCCTGATAGGATGCATACTTTAAAAGCAGTGGTGGCTAACTTGTTGCCCTCCAGATGTTGCCCATCAGGTCCCTTCAGCCCAGCCAGCATGGCCAATGGATAGAGATAATGTGAACTGTAGTCCAGCAACAATCAGAGGGTGAGAAGTTAGCCACTCCTACTTTAAAGGTTTTATCTTCAAGAAACGCTTGCTTGTTACCTGGATTAGCTGCTGATGGGCTACATTGCCACAGAAAAAGGTCTGCTGATCATCCACAAATCCTGTCAATTCGGTCTCCTCTACTTCCTCCCCATTCAGCATCAAAACCCTGCAAAATGTAGGAAGACCTGGTCAAAATTATCAGCAAAGACATACAAATTTTCAACTCCACTTTCAGCCCTACAAAACATCAGCATTTCTCCTACCTGGTTTGACCCACAAAAGACAGCACTAAGGTATTATCAGTTTCACGGTGTGAGTCTGACCTCAGAGGCCACAATCCTGCAGTGCAGAGACATAAAAACATATTTTATCAAGAGAACACAAAAGACCAAGGGATCTCGTAACTCAGAAGTGCCAAGCCAGCACGTTCTCCTGCCTCACTACTTCTAAGGCACCATACAGTGTTTACCCTGTGCCAACTATTCTCAGTTCTAGGCTAGAATAAATTATACAAACCATTATGTAATCTTCTCCCAGTCTAAGATTTTAGCCTCCACAGAATACAGAACAAAGGTAAAGAACATGATACAGAAGGTAAAGAAAGAAGAGTAAAGAAAGGCAATTCAAAAGAAGGAACAGAAAAGCATTGAAATATTACAATCCTATCTACCCAAAACCTGCCAGCCTCCTCTGTAAGTCTTCACTAACCACTTGCCCACCATTTTCTATTCCTTTCTGGACACCCATGAGGGGTAGAATCATGTGTTTGCTTTTTTTAGCGTGAAAAGCTCATTCACAAAATTTCCACTTTGAGCAATATGCATTATCCTCACTTGAGAGAGTGCCACAAATTATTAATTTATATCATGATGACACACCTTTAATCCCTGGGAGATCAATGCTGGCATGTTCATGAATCCCAATTCCATTCCGGATGATTCTCAGAGAGCCCTCCTTAAAAGCACCAGAGCAAGTAACCAGCTGGGGAAAGCAAAGAACAGCCATTAAAACACTCTGACATTAATAATGGCCATATTAAATGGGTAATGGGCATTGCATTTAATCCAATTCAGTTCCTGAAGATAAGGAAGCTTTTCCTACAATCTACCAGAGAGGCATTTAAGCAAATCTCTGAAAGGAGACAATACATTACAGCCTGCCACCATACTGTAGGAAATAAAATATATTTCCAAAATGGACCCACTACTTAGGGGGCTAAGTTAAAGTTCTCTGAAATTGTCTCTCGACTTTAGCACGTTCATGGCTGGAGAGGAGCAACAATTTTCAATCTATCATCAGATTAACTAGACAGTGCCCTGGGTCACATTAGGAAACCTAAGAAACTGTCATGTGCACACAAGACACCTATTCACAGAAGTAAATCTGGCGGTGGTCAGAAATTCCTCACCTACCACCACCATACAAAAAACATACCAACACCCCCAGATCCTTAAAAAAAAAAAAAGAGGCAAAAAAGGAGGCAACCTTTGCCTGCAAAGGGACCCCCCCCCCCCAAAAAAAATCTTTTTAAATTAAAAACTGGGAAGGGCATGGGGCCTCAGTAGGTGTATGAGCACACTGTGATGCCCATTGGATAGCATGTCATGGTCAAGTCCATTTTTATTGTATATAGCCAAAGGCCTTTACAAAGGACAGAAAATAAGAGGAAAAGTTTCCTCTAAAATCATGCAATGTAAGGATAGCATATCAGACCCTTGTTCAAAGTTCTGTTTAGCCACTGGATGATCATGGGCTAGGTCATGGGCTGTTTATCAGCCTAACCCACCATACAGGGTTGATCTGGGGATAAAATGAGGGAGGACCTCAGTTATTCCTCTGAATAACTTAAGAGGAAAGATGAGATTAAAATGCAGCATTATTTTTTAAAGTACACAAAACGCCGCTCCTAGTGAGGTCAGACATTTCATAGGGAAGGAAGAACCAAAATTTACCTGCCCTTGGCCTTGCCTTTCAAGATCTACCACACACATGTCCACAATGGGGCCAAGATTGGTGAAGGTTTCCATGGCGACAACATATGATCCTTGCTCATTACTGTCTACGTTGAGCTAGGAATGAAAATAAGATTAAATTTCTCAAGAAAACAAAAATAGAACAGAGCCTGCCAAAAATACTACACAGAGCTCCAAGAGATGGTAGAAATAAATTCAGTGTTCACCCGCCCATAGCATTTAAATATACATCTGGTAGAATACAGCTGAGCAACTATTTGCGGGTGAAAAATTCACAGGTTCACTGAGGGCTACATTTTACCTTCACAAGTTGGGAGTCCCCAAGCCGAGAGCCAACAAACACAACGCCATTATCTAAATAAGTCAGGCATTCAGCAATGGATGTCTAGTTGAGAATAAAATACAGAAAAAGTAAGTCTTTTAAAAACATTTACTTACGCAGTTAATTACTATTTATTAAAAGTATTTTAAAATTATTGTTCTGCCCCAAGGGGCCCTCAAGGTGGAATACAACTTTAAAAATACTTTGTTAATCTGCTTATATTTTACAACAAATGAAAAGAATTGCCAGTCATCAGGTTCTGAAACATAAGCTAGTGTGGTGCTGCAGACAGAACCTGGAGATCTTCTAGAGGAAACCAAGATTCAAATCCTCGTGACCATACAACTTGGTGGACAGCCTTGGAAAAGCATGGACTCTTTTCTTGGCCTAATCTACCTCACTGGATTTTTGTGAGATGAACACACTACTCAGAGCTCATTTGAGGAAGACTGGGATACAAATGTTATAATAAATAAAATAAAACTAAGAAATGGAAACACAATTAGATCTGTGACAAATCCTCTCACAGAGACAGAGAGTCACAACTGAGGGAAATCCTACATTTATTGATTCTCTAAGACAATTCTTTAGGTAACACCTGAACACAGCACTGCTTAGGTTTCTTAGGGCAAGCTGGGTGCAAATGCTTTATGAGACAGCACTGAAAGTTACGTGTTTGGAGAAAGATTCAAGTGGTCAATCTTTGCTAGGGGTTCTTTCTCCACCTTCACTTTAACTGCCCAAATGGCTTTGCCAATTTGTTTCACACCAAATGCCCCAGAAATGGGAGGAAGGAATAAGAACTACCTCTCCAAGAAGCTCCACACGCAAGTCCTTGAGACTGATGCCACCATCCATCTGCTCCTCCTTCTCCAGTAGTAGCATGAAGAGGCGGCCTTCCATGTCCCCCAGAAGGTAACGAGACCCATTTGGATCCACACGGTTGTGACATACAATTGTACTTTGCTGTTTCACAAAAGAGGCATTATTTAGAACTCTTCAGAGAACCAAGATGGCATTTACACTGAACTGCTCTTTGAATACTTTGATTCCCTCCTAAAAATGCATTTGGGAAGCTTTAAAGAAAGTGAAAAATCTAAAAGCATGGCTTAACATAAAATATCCTGGTCCTATCCTTCTTGTGTTGCCACAGCTATTATTGGTAGAGAGTACTTTAGTTGTAGCAATCTTGACTGACAGGCCATTACATTTTACTTCTCGACTGTTGCATTTACCATAGGTTGCTGTGATGAGGCCAACAGAGATACCACCTGATGAGTCTCGCACATGCTGCCCCTTCAAGGTTCTGTAAAGTTGCTTTAAAACTACACAATCTAGACTGTGCCAATTCACCTGTTTCCATTTCTGTGTGGAAAATTGTGCTTTGTTGGAAGGGAAGGGAAATATTTCCCCTTTTCAAAAATGTTCACTGTCATTCATTCCCCTATCTCCTGCTTAGTTAGGAAATGCCTCTACTTTCCTTAACCAGGAATCACATACTGATTGTGACAACATCACATACTATCTAGCTACATGCCCATATCACAGAAGTCAAAGAGAACTGATTTGATTAACAGCAGTGCTTTATGGGCTGATCACTGAATCAGTTTGCTCTCAGAGGGCAAGCAAAGCATTCAGGATAGGCAAATACTTGTACCTTTCTATAGCAAACCTCAGAAATCATGGGAAAGAAGGTTTTCAACACAGGTAGGTTCATAAAAATATCCCCCCATCCAATTTTGAGGTAGCCAATATAGTATACCACACCACATTCACACACATAGTGGATGGTACTTCCAGCTTTAAACAAAATATATTTCAAAGAGAGAAACATGTACTCACCTTGATGATGGGTGGGGCTATAGCCAAATATTTATCACCGTTGTGGTAGGTGATGGATTCTTGTCCAATGATTATAGCCCCTCCAAATGGCTCAGGCACTGTAAGGAATGTGTTTGGAACAGGCACGTGATTTTTTATTTTCTTTTTAAGCATCACAAACAGAAAAACGGAATATTCAGCAAGAAAAGAGATTCTAGTAAATAAAAAAATAAAAGATCTCCCTTCCCCCTTTCTTCTTATTCTGTATGGGATCCTCCCATCTCTGCTTTTGTGCACTTAATTATATTCTCACCTAACTGCAGTTTGTTACACACAGAATCTCCTGTTGACCACAGAAAGACAGCCACCTTTTCAAGGGAACAAAGCAGTTTGTAAGAAGAGTGAACGCATACTCCAAGGACTAAGAGAGAAGTAACAAACCAAGAGAGGAATTTAAGGAAGTCAACATGCTAAACATATATCTGGTTGCATAATGTTAGTGATATCTATTAGCAGCAACAAGTGCAGCTGTTATTTCACAATGAGTTTTTCATCTTGCAACTGAATTCACTTTTGGACAGCCTTATTACACCACATTAAATATAGGCTGGCAAGAAAATAAATTAAGTTTACATATTCTTTGCAGGCCTCTCACAAAGCTAGCCAGGTGAACCTATTTTTCCATGTATAACATGCCCCCTATTTTGGGGGACTCCAAATAAAGAAATCCCCCATATGCACTATCTGTCTGTAAGTCGACCCCCCCAAATTTAAACTTGAAAAAATAGGGGGGAAATATAGTCTTATACACAGAAAAGTACAGTATATCCTGATCTAGCCTTAAGACACTTATCAACTTGCCCATCCAGTTGACTCTGTAGCTTTGTCTAGGAAGTTGCCTGATCAAACAAAGGGTTAAACTGGGGGGTGGACCGGTGCACATGCACAAATTCCACCCACAATATCCTAGGGCACGTGGTTTTCTTCAGATCTTTGCACTCAGAGGGATGTTCCTAAGCACTGGTAAATCTGAACAGCATCCTGGGGACACTGGATGCAGTTTGAGCCTTTATGTACTCTGGTAAACAACCAAACAGAGTTTCTAAGTCTCAAGTTTTTCTTTCTAACCCACTCCTCTGTTTCTCTCTCAGAAAGCCATAGAGAGATAGAATCGTAAAGACATTCAAATCCTAAAACAAGCAAGCACCTGAAATATTCAGGAGCTGTAGGGACTCCATGCTCCACCATGCTGTGTTAACACACCCACCAGAATGTGCCACTACGTTATGTCCACAAGGAAAACAAGCCATGTGTTACAATTTACAGGTTTGCCCTGTAAGTAAACTGGGTAGTGCTGATGCAGCCACACACGGCTCATTTTCTCTTCCCTCTTGTAGCCTCAAAAGCCTAGTTGCTTTTGGACTTCTTGTTAAATGAGAAGCAAATCTGAAAACCATTAAAAACATTTTTTAAAGCAGAGACAGAGAGGGGAGCAGGAGAGGGAGAGAAAGAGAGAGAAGAAGAAGAGGAGTTTGGATTTGATATCCCGCTTTATCACTACCCAAAGGAGTCTCAAAGCGGCTAACAGTCGCTCTCAGTGGGGCTGAGAGACTTCAAAGAAGTGTGACTAGCCCAAGGTCACCCAGCAGCTGCATGTGCAGGAGTGGAGACGCGAACCCGGTTCCCCAGAGAGAAAGGGGGAAAGAAAGAGAGAGAGAGAGAGAGAGAGAGAGAGAGAGAGAGAGAGAGAAGCAAAGCCATTACAGTGTCACGGAGCCAGATTTGGAAAGGAGAAGCAATGCAGTGACTAATGCTCCATATGTCATCATTTGCAAAGCTGTACAAGAGGGGAGAACACAATGCTCTTATAAGCCACTTCAATGAATTGCAGGATTTATGCAATTTCATTTGGGCTGAACTATAAAGATGCTACAGCATAATCAAGAAAATTGGAAGCTCTGGTGCACAGAGCTTCCCCATTATATTGCACCTGATGGTTGCTATACAAGAAGCAACTGCTGTTTTTTTTAACCTCTAGGCAGCTGAAATCGTTAAGTCTGAGCAGTGGCTAGAGATAATTTACCAGGGCTGAAACAAGATCCTACTAGGACAGAGATATATGGCTAACTACTGCAAGAAGTAATGGGCACAAAAGGTAACAAATATGGAGAATTAGCGAGTAGGAAAGTAAGACGCTCCACTGCAACATGAATCCCACCAGGAGAATGGGAAGCAGATGCTACAAGATGACTGCAGGAGAAGATACAGGGAATATTCTTGAGAAGTATACACAGTTGGCTTCTGAAATAAGAAAAAAATGCTGCTTTTTCTATATGCAGGAAGCCGCAAGCTTATTTTTAAGCGTCTACAGATAAAGGTATTTTATGTAGATGAACTGACCTGCAATCACCATGGAGGCTTCAGCCTCCACATTCTCCTGTTTCCAGGGTCCCTTGTTAAACTCCTTCTCACGTAAAGACACTTCATATGTCTTGACATGCCGGCCCTGGGGATCCTAGAGATGGAAACAACAGGTATTGTCATGAATGGCACAAACAAATCTGTTCCAGAGGGTTCCTCCAACCCTTAGGAGCAAATTTGAGGAGGACATAGTCTGGAGGTCCAAAACTGAGTTCTCATTATTTCAACCAAAACCTTCCATTTCTATATAGGTATTGCTGAAAAGGATTAAGTGTACTTTCTATCACTGGTGTGATCTGCATTGTCCTAGTGGTGCAGCAATAAAGCTGCTAGCACATTTGCAAAGCTAAACAGGGTCCAGTATGGTTTCAGATTGGATGAGGGACTGTGTGTTGAGATCTCTGCATTGCAGTACGTTGGACTAGATGATCCTTGGGGTTCCTTCAGTCCAACTCTATGATTCTATGTCTATGTTCTATAATAAGAACACATTTTTTTTTAAAAAGTGCAGTGGCTTGGATCCACACAACCAGTTCTACTTGTCCAAGGGATCTTTGAAATTGTGTTTACTGAAAAGCATCCATTTCACCCCACCCACACCTGGCTAACAGTTTTGAAAAATCCAGATTTGTGACAAGGAATATGGAACCTGGAGCTGGTCATTATTCTGAACTAAACAAGGATGTGACATTTTGTCTACCAAACAGGGGCATCTCAAGTGGAAGTAAAAATAAAATAACTCTGCTCCAACTTCACTGCAATGAATAAGCATTTTCAGCTGGCATGGTAGCAAACCAAGCTCTAATATTATGTGGCACATACACTCTGAAGCCAAGGATGGGTACAGGGAAGGATTCTTACCTACACCAATAAGGCAAGAAAAATATGTGCTGATATTTTATTGGGCCAACATAAGGAGAGCAGGAGATGCAGCTTGCAAGGGTTTCCTCTCTCTCTCTCTCTCTCTCTCACACACACACACACACACACACACCCCATCTAAAAGTTTTATCGGGATTTTAAACGAACTCAACATGGAAAGGGGAAGAAGAGAAGGAGCCAATCTTAAATTAAAACCTGTAAAGGCTCCCAATTTGTTTTGGGGGCTGGATCAGGGCTAGCTGGAAGCACCAGATAAGACAAATCAGATGAGGGGGGCCATACACAGCCCTAAAAAAATTCCCATCCCACTTTTGTAAACAATTTTAAATCCCTTATACGAGAATGAAGAGCTAAAACACATGCCTCTCATTACTGTGAAAAACATTGGCTACGTTATATTAAACAGTTGCCTAACAACCATTACACAAGAATGCATGGTTCATTGGGAAATAGGGCAGCAACATCGTTATACTAAGCTGGAAATATTAATACTGTCAGATCTTGCTATTTTATGAATAACCCATGTGATGGGAGTTATGTCTCACAGATGGATCTCCCTACCCCCAGATGAATAGAAAGTGCCTGGACAACAATAAAGCGAGCCAACTTGATACAGGAAAAAGAAATATCATGATTAAAAGCTTTTAAAGCAGGATTGTCACATAAGCAGGCCATTCAGTTGATGATATCATACGACGTAATGCAGAAAACAGATATCATACGACGTAATGCAGAAAACAGAATACCGATATAAAAAGGGACAAGTTTTGCAGTCTACAAATAAATAAAAACTGTGAAATATCACAAACACAGACAAAATGTTTTGCTTTTTACAAGTGTGCTTTGACAGATACAAAAACCTAGACATTAGCAATAGCCCTGAATCAAAAAGTGTTCCGAGACTACTGGCCACCACTTGCTCTGCCAGCAATTTCCATTTTAACACACAGACCCAATATTGGTACCTGGTAAACAAAACAGATGGTTGGAGGCTGGCATCCATACAGGAACTTGACATCAATGACCTGCAGCTCCTCCAGTCGTATGTTAAACGCCTTTAATTCCTTATTTTCCCGTTCCAGAGGAATGACCTTGAAGAGGCCATCATAGAGTCGCAGTCCTATCATCCTGCACTCTGGGTCAATTATACCAATTATACCTGTCTCCGAGGGACGACCAATACGATCCTAGAAGAAAACAGGGAAAGCCATTTCAGCAAGCTTCATGTCTGATGTTGCAGTTTCAGTGAAATATGCAGGATGGAGCCCTCTGAAATCTATCAAATTGGCTTTTGTTCACTAGCTAGTAATTTCTTCTACTTCAAGTTTGAAAAAGTTTTTCCTACAACATACGCTGTACCCTGTTTCTACTAGCACTAATATTTTCTCTGTTGGTATTCCTGTGCCTTATAATCAGTGTCAAACAAATATTGCCAGTTTAAATATGTGACAAATGAATGATGGGTTCTGCCTTTCATTGTTAAACTAGATGCTTTATATAGTAAGTTTGTGCATGCTCAGTCCATACTTTCCAATTCTGTATTGTGTTACCCCTGTATTAGCTGTTTTTGAAAAAAGTACCAGTCTGCTCTTTGCCCTTTAACACAAGCATAATCTTCTGCTGTATGGCAGCTCCTCGTAAAGATTGTCCTCATGCTGTAAAGAAATACTGGGCTGTACTTCTGTGCTGTCTTTCCATTCACAGATGGCTTGTTGACCCAGCAGAGGCATCTTTGACCCAGTAGGAGGCAATTTTCGCTAAGCCCCCTTTCTCATATCGATTTGAAATAGATTTGAGGAGGCCAATGAAGGCTTCCAGTGTTAGAAACTTAGATATGAAAGCTAGAAGCTAAATGACACCTTAAACCTAGGTTATGGGTGCTGCAATGGAATGCATAAGCATGCTTTTTTATAACAAGAATAAAAAGCTGAAAATGAATGAACTGCAGCTAAAATCTTATATTCATTTTTCACTTGGTCTAGTCCTTATCTGAAGACTGCAAAAAACAAAGTTGTGGTGTGTGTCTAAGCTGCTCCAAATGCCTCCGTATCAGAGCATGACAAAATCAAGCCCCAGTTCTCCCAGCAGTTGAAAAGGAGTTCAGACAGCCTCAGAAGCACAACACAAGTGTTGGCATGATCCCTGGCCCCCTTCTCCAGCTCCAATGAGTGGCCAACCAGATACCTTCAAAAAGTCCACAAGCACGGAATGAAGGTAACAGCCCTACCCCTATTTCCCCTCCTGCACATACTAATCACTGTGCAAATATCAGCTTTCTGCAGGACAGAATTCGGTCATAGAGCGCAGGTTCATGACTGTTGGGATCAGACAGCAAAATGTATGTTTGATTTTGGACAGCATGAAAAGCTGGATGAGTAAAAAGAGTCAAATAAATATGAATATTATACAAGTGGTGGTGTAAACAAGCAGAGCTACAAGCACATGACAGTCATTGAAAGAAAATACACTGTAACAATAAATCGGTAGAAGACCAAGACTCAAACCCCAACAGAAAAGTGCTGAGGAGATGGCCTGTTCAGTTATCTACCCAGCAGATTGTTAGATGTAGCACAACAAGAATGGTTACCTGAACGGCATCGTTCCTTAGGTTGAACATGGACTACACAAAATACACAACAATGTTAAGCAGTCCTAAGCCAATCTCCCCGCTTACCTGCACATTGCCATGGGCTCGGGTGATAATGTCAATGCTCTCCCCACTTTGTTTGTATTCAAGGATGCAGGCATTATATTTTGCTGTCAGAATAAAGAGCAAATCCTTGCTCTCCCCCTTAGGAGAAACAATACAATTAGAAAGTCTTGCCAAAAAAGATTCAATTGAAAAAGCCTCCTCAACCACACCTTGGACCAGAGAACATATTTAACCTTTCATTTATTTAGAAGATTTACACTCCACTTTCCCCACAGAAACACAAAGCTGTTTACAATTTATAATACAAATAAAAAAACTTGTGATGTAAACTAATGCTTTGAAAACTCTTCATTGTGTGGTTTGCTTTCCATTTAGCATTTCTTCATTCTATGATGCACTGACTTTAGCCTGAGTACCCCCTGAAATTCAAAGTGTAGTTCTGTCAATTTTATTTGGATGCCAGGTAGATGCATTGTGAATTAGAAAGACCATTAAAAACTCAATCACCATTTCTGAAGGTTCCTGGAAAACTTCAGTTAATGGATGACATCCATCTTGCCTCAAATGCTCCACAAGGCATTGCTCTTTAGGTAGTTTGCTGAAGCCTTTGACAGGCTGGCAGAGCCAGATATATCTCCTCCCTCCAGAGATCAGTCCAAGATGGAATCAGTTCCCAGGACTGATCTCCTCAGCAGCAACAAAAAGGAAGCCACTTTGGAAATAGCACTCTTCAAAGTCCAATCACAACTGTATTAAACATGAATGGACCAAACATGAATGCACATCAGCTCATGGCAAAGTGGTATTGAGCACATCACCCTTACGTACCAAATTCAGCCTAGTCACTAGTTGTGAGGACACAGTCATACCATAAAAGCAAACATGCTTTTCAAAGGCACCCTCAAAGCAGAACTGAAACAACTCTTCCCACGTATTATTGGAATATAAGAAAACATGCAGTTCAAACAGCTAGCAGGCAGGGACCCTCTGTTTTGGCTGTTTTTAATTCTGAATTTTAAGTTGTTGTAGCTAGTAGTAACACTGCACAATGGGGAGGTGCAGAGTCTATTACAAGGTGCTTACTAAGCACCAACTCTGAACAGCTGGTACAAGCCAGCCAAACAAACAGCTGCAAGGAGAAGATCATGTGGACCCCGATGCCGGGACAGCATTTGGTTGCGGCCATCCAGCTCCAGGACACAACCAAAAGACTTTGGGTGCAAAATTCGCCCGCAGCCCTCCCTAAGAGCAAAGCTCACCTTGGGCCGGAAGAGCTCCATGACGGCGATCTTGCCATACATGCCCACCTCCTTGACGGGCCGCAGCCCTTCCGCAGTGACCACATAGATCTCCAGGCGGGTGTTCTTGGCGATCAGCAAGTTCAGGTCCTCCGCGGAGGTGAAGTGTCCTGGGCCGGAGAGAAAACATCGCGAAGTTGCCGGGGCCGCAGGGGGAGCTGCTCCTCCCGCCGCCGCCGCTCCTCCCCCTCCACGCGGCCCTCCTCGCTTTGGGCTTCCCCTCCACGCACCGCGGGCCGTTAACCGCCCCCTAACCGACTTCTTCCTCCCGCGCCTCCCCTCCCCCTGCTTTTTTTCCACGGCACCCCCCCCTCCCGCCATTACCGGTGACGCAGCTGTTGACGGCCGTGGGCTTCTGTGCCGTCACCACGTAGTTGCACGACATGGCGGTATCGGGGAGCGGGGCTGCTGAAGACCCGCGGAAGGCGACGGGGTGAGGAGGAGGAGGAGGACGGGGAGGGGAAGCGCCAGGCAGCACAGTCTCCAAAGGCCACCAACCACCTCCGGCACCAGAGAGAAAGCGCCAGAGCGCCCGCGCCGGGCACCACGGGAAATTTGACGAGAGGGGCTGCAGAGGCGCGCACGGCAGTGGCAGCGCCCTCTTCCGGTCAGAGGGGAGTAAACCCTACCACTCTCCTCCGAGAAAAAGAAAAGGGGGCGGGGAGACTTGCCCCACCCCCTCCTGTCTGACTCCGTGCGGAGCGTGACTGGCCCTGCGCGCCACCGCCAACTGCCGGAGCTCGCGCTGCCGTCGGCCAATCGGCTTCTTCCCCCCCCCCGCCCCTTGTCAGGCAGGGCGCGCGTGGCTGATGCTGTGAGCCAGGCGGAGTTTGGATTGCAAGGCGAAGTCTCTCTCGCCTTCGAAAAGGGAGGCGCGTAAAGGCAGTAGTGACAGCCACACGGTGGCCAGAAGCGACTTCGCCTCTCGCCCCTGAGCAGCCGCCGTCTCTCTCTCTCCCTCAGGAGCAGGAGCTGTCCCTCCTCGCCTCGGCCGCAGGCTCTCGGAGCATCCTGCTGAGCTTGGTAGCCCGGAGTCGCAGCTCCAGAGGGGCAGCATGCAGGTGAGACCCAGAAACGTCTGGTCTCCGTGAAGCTGAGGGAAGGGATGTTATTGCATTTCTGTCCAATTCCTCTTAAAACCCCTGTGAGGTAGGCGCTAGCATGGCCCCAATTGACCCATGAGGCCCATGGCTGAGTTTGGGACTTGGGCTAGAAAACTTTCAGCTCTGCTGCCCTTGCACTGCTTCTGCCTCAGTCAGAACAGATAATTGGTTTTGGTCAGCTGCGGTTGTGCGATCACTGGAAAGCAAAGGAAAGAGTCCCTTCCATTAAGTCTCTGAAGCCCTGCGGATTGAGGGAAAGCATCCGAAACAGGGTAACTTGTGACTTGGGAGTCGAACTTCAGTCTCTTTGTATCGGTCCCTTGCAATGTTTGTATTGTGCCTTTGTGTTCACTCAGGAATATTCAGGACAGCTTAGGGTACAAAGAAATAATAAAGCAAGTATATACAGTGTTAGAAGCCCAGTCAAATGACTATGAAGCCAATGGAGCTAACAAAAGAGAGGTGTTGGAATACTTAGGGTGGGGACCTGAAGGTTTGCAGAAGTAGAAAATATATTGGGGTGATGGAAAACTAAACAACTCAATAAGGACGGAGGGACTGAGCATGTGATTAGTGGCCACAGAATCCCACTGATGGGGGGAGACAGAAAAACAGACGGGGAGATTGAATATCCTGAAAGAAGGCATAGCTGACTGAAACTCTGAAAAGGGATATTCTACACTGCAACATTTTGTGGCAGCTCCCACTTGTATAGCTCTGAAGGGCACACTGGCTAATAATTATCAATTAATAATGCAGTCAGAAGACTCAGCAGATAATTAAATGCACGGAAGCAGAAAATCAGGACCAGAGTCCAAACTCGGCTACTACCCATGCCAAATGCTTGCTTAAAGTTTAACAACAGGAGTTTGACCTGGTGCCTAAAAGTGAGCATGGAGGGAGCCAGACACATCTCCCTGGGCAGCAAATTGTCAATTCCTCATTTTCTTTTGGTGGGTTATGTCTCAGCTGTGACCATTTGAACCTTTTTGCATTACCGGAATGTGACTTTGGGGGCCATAGTATATATGATTTCAGAAGATTAAATCTAAGACCCAGGAGTTACAGGGAAATATCTACTTCTACAGGGTCTATTACATAAAAATGCTGTGGAGACTGCATAAAGAAACCCTTTCACCTTCCTTCTGGCCTTAGAAGTGGCTACCAGATATTGTGCTAGAATGAGCCAGCTGCACAAACATGAAGCAACACTAGGAAAGCTGCACACATGGTTTTGTTCTTCTTTCTAGCCCCAAGCTAAAAGAAAAACCAAAAAAGCAAGTGCAGCATCTATAACATTCTGAAGACTGGACGTGGATATTTCTCAACCATTAAGAGTCTGCAACTCTTTAGGACTAGGAGGGAATATGAGAAGTGTCAGGTGATGTTGTCACAGACTAATACTGTTGCAGTTGCATGACCAGCTCTTGATGACCTGGAATTAGTTATTTGTTGCTACAGGTGACCAAATGACTACTAAATTACAATACTGTTGAATGACTAACATACTGTTTACCTACTTCGCCTTCATGTTCTAAAGATCTCCGAAGCACAGTAACTGGTGTGTCTGCCTCTGTTCTGTGGAACAGAATTCCTGTCACGCTATGACAGACACCTGCTATCTGCATGTTTGGCTGTCTAATTAGTATTGTTTTTAAATTTATCTGTTATATTCTGTGTTTTTAGCTGTTTTTGTTGCATTTGTACACCTGGTGACGTTTGTGGAAGTCAATGTAATAATAATGCTTTAGGATGAAGCAGGCTGGAAGTCTCAAAAAGTTAAATGGAAAATATATTGGGTACAACTTTAGACAAAGAGTGAACGTATCAAAATTATGCTTTCATTCTTACATAAAACTCAGTTTTGATTCACATAAAACTCAGTTTTGATTCACAGCTGCTGCTCTTTCTGCTAATGTGGAGGAACAGTTTTTTCATGGATGGCTAACAAATTCTACCAATGTAATGGTTGTCTGTGGCATGACAGAAAGCATGGAAGCTGAATAAACCAATCTTCATATTTTTTGAAAGCAATATCAGGTGGTATTGCAAATACTAATGAATGGGTGTGCGAGTTACTTTTGTGTTCTGCCTTTTCACTCTGCTATTCAGAGGAGTTTGACATGGGAAATGCATGGGCTCAAGCATTATACACAGCTTGCATGTGTCTCTTGCAATAATTCTTTTTTCAGATATTACAACAAAATCATGAAACAATTGCTTATAAGCACTTGTAGTGTCTGAAGCTGGTTGGACAGTCATGAACTAGAAACTACCTCCATGTGGAAGGCTGTGCGTATGAGAAACTTTTGTGATGTTTTCCTATTCTCCTATTCTAGGGTTCAAAGAAGCTAGTGAACACAATTCTGGGTTGTGCAGACGATGCATTGGCTGGAACAGTGGCTTGTAATCCTCATCTCCAGATGTTGCATGGACACAGAGTGGCATTACGTGCTGACTTGGAGAATCTGCGGGGCAAAGTGGCACTTATTTCTGGAGGTGGTTCAGGACATGAGCCTGCACATGCAGGTTAGTGGGATCAAAGTTATGGGAGCTTTGAGTCTGGGGGAGAGAGTTTCAATCTGGTTTCCCTCACTTCACTTAACACTGGCATTTCATGAATACAAAGAGAAGAGGACATCCTGTGATCCCATATTTCTGGACATCATGAACTGAAAACCTTTGTGCCACAGTTCTCCTGGCAGCTGTACAATTCAGTTATTGGAGTTAAGATAAACAGCCACAGAAGTAGAGTGTGAGCAAGATGCTCCCAAAATAGATGCAATACCGCCATGCCTGTCTTCTTTCCTCAGGGTACATCGGGAAGGGAATGCTCACTGGAGTGGTAGCTGGTCCAGTATTCACTTCACCTGCAGTGGGTAGCATTTTAGCAGCAATTCGGGCTGTGAGGAAAGCTGGTGCAGGTATGGCATCATTTTTGGTAGATGAACATCTCTCTTGAGGGAGGAATATCACAGAATTCAAACCGTCTCTCTTCTGTAGTTGGGACGCTGCTAATAGTGAAGAACTATACTGGGGACCGTCTGAACTTTGGGCTGGCATTGGAACAAGCACGGGCAGAAGGGGCTTCTGTGGAGATGGTGGTTATTGGTGATGACTGTGCCTTTACCAAACAGAAGAAGGCTGGCAGGAGAGGACTATGTGGCACAGTGTTAATACACAAGGTAGGAATCATCCATCCCCAAATTCAGAACCAACATTGTCATTGACTTAGGACCCCACTGTACAGTAGTATTACCAAAGTGCAAATAATGCTTTGAGGCCTGAGGTGCCCATAGGCATTCCTCCCTGCATATTGTGCCTGAACTCCTAGCCACATAAAAGCATGATTCTTCGCACAGCCATTCTTCTCCGTTAGACCTGACACACCTTGCTTTGTCCCTGTAGTATGAAGTGAAGGAATGTATGCTAATCTGCTGTGATCCTTTTGTTGAGAAATCAAAGCAACATTTTTCCTTACAGTTGTTTATGTTTAGGTAGCTGGGGCTCTGTCTGAGGCAGGTTGTGGTCTGAGTGCAATTGCTCGCAAGGTTACTGCTGTTGCACACTCAATGGGTAAGTGTTTAAGTAGCTCTCTTTGGGGGATAAGCATCTGGCCAAAGGCTACATTATTATCGGCAAATCAAGCAGTCTAGCAAGGTCATGCTGGCTAAATTTATTATGCTGTCTTTTATAGGGTTTATGGTTTTGACATGCAGTGAATGTATTGAAGATTTAAAATTAATGATCCCTGAAAGAAAGAGAGCCCCAATTGTGTGGCTGAACCTTTGTGGTTAGTGTATAAGGTTTGGACTCGGCATTCACCATCGCCTAGTTTAACCTCCCACACAGGATTGTTGTGAGGATTAAATGGGGAGAACCATATACACCACCTTCAGGTCACTGGAGGAAAAGGTGAGGTATAAGAACTTGAGAAGAGCACTGATAGGTCAGATCAAAGACCTATCTGTCCAGCTATGTGGTCCCTAAGTTCCCAACCAGATGCCTTTGGGAATTCCATAAGCAGAACAGAAGTGCAATAAGACACTACCACTCATGATCTCTAATAACTGGTATTCAGAAACATGCTGTCTCTGATAATGCAGGTAAAATAGCTATCATGATTAGCAGCCATTGATAGCTTGATATAAGTTTAATTAATATGAACAAATAACGTTTCTGTAATTAGCAGGTGATCCTCAAGACTGCACCTTTTAATCCAAAACTACATTGCAATATTGTAGTATCATTTAGAGTTGTAACCCAGGGCATAAGCAGAACATACACTTTTGTCTATTTTCTTATACTGATGCTGAAACATCTGTATGGAAGGTGGCATTTTATTTTTGCACAGGCACCCTTGGAGTTAGTCTAACCCCCTGCAGTGTTCCTGGATCTAGACCTACCTTCCAGCTTGCTGATGATGAACTTGAGCTAGGCTTAGGTGAGGAATGCGTTTCCATCTACTTCTTTAGAATGTCCTCATGAGCATTGTCTCTTTGGGACTGCATACCGTTTGTTTTGGGACTCTGTCCATGCTCTGAATTATTAGTTGTGACCAGTTCCATTCCATCATTGCAGGCATAGGAGTCAGTCTGAGGCGCTATCACCTATGATGCATGGGTATCCATTATCAGTCAGACACTAACAGGGCACAGATATGTTCTTTTACTATTTTTCTTTTGTGTGTAGTTCACTGGCTATATATCACTGACTAGCATGACTAGGATTTCATCAATTAGTGCCCTTAAACTCAGTCATCTTCTATTTTGAAAGAAGATAGTCATGGCAGGTGCCATAACTGATATCTGATATCTTGCTCTCTCTGCAGGAATCCATGGTGAAGCAGGTGTGCGCAGGATGAAGGTAAGTAGCCTGTCACCTTTTTGCTAATGAAGAAGTACAACCCTGCCCCCTTACACATGTCCTCTTCACAGATAACATCAGCAGATCAGGTTGTCAAAATAATGCTGGATCACATGACCAGTCACTCCAACGCTTCACGTGTGCGACTCAAGTCTGGTGAGTACAATTTTGAGGCTGGCCTATATATTATTCCTTCTACTCAGAGGAATCTGGGAATATTTTTTTCTGTGGCTATTTTTCTATATCTGAGCTGTTATATACAGTGCAATATATACAAAAATGCTTGTAAAATCACGTCATGTAGTGAGTTTCTATTACAATATCAGCAATTGCTGGAATGGAGATTTACTGTGTGATTGGGCAGTCATTGATCAGTAGATCCAGATGTTAGCTCAGATGTGGAGAAATAGCCATGCAGAAGCTTTTTACATCACCTTTTGCATATTAAGTATAGTGTGCAGATTAGTCTTCAATCTTACTTTGTTTTGGCTTTCAGGTGCTTCTGTAGTCTTGATGGTGAACAATTTGGGTGGGTTATCCTACCTTGAATTAAGTGTAGTGGCTGGGTCTGCTGTGCGTTGTCTTGGTAAGTTTCCCTTGTTAGAATATTGGTTGAGATTGTCTAATTCTGCATTGTGTAAAATTAAAAACTATGCAAAATTACATAAATGAGGCCTGTAAAATAACAGATTGCCTAGATACCTATAAGGTGAGAAAAGAATTTGGAGCATGCTTAATTGTGCAAAACTAGCATTTAATGTTCATAGTGATGCCTAGAAGTTTAGAATACTTACGGTGCAGATTATATGTAGTTTTGATAAAGCTCATCACATTTTACTTATTAGACCAGCTTTAGAAAAACTCATCTTTTCCAACACCCAAGGCGGGATGCTTCAGCAGTAGAGCACATGCTGTCCAGACTAGTATGCCACAAGCTAAGAGTAGGTGCAGTGTGTAAAAAAAGAAAGAAAAAGAAAACATAGAGCAAATGGCTTGAAATGTATATAATGAAATAAATCACACACTATAAAAAAACAAACAGGGCACTAATCAGCTACTGGGGACAGTAGCTTCACAGTTCCAGATATGACAGCAGAATGTTGAAGCTTAATTTGGTGTATCTCCACCAAACATTATATCACTGTGGGACATCAATATGCCATGCTCTGCAAGACTGGGATATATGGGGAAGAACCTTTATGATATCAGAGGATCACAAAGATGTTCAGGGAAAAAATGCACAGTACCTTTCATATATCCATCTGGCTCCACCCTGGCAGAGATGTAATGTTCCTAATCATGCTTCTTAGTTTCTCTTGCTTCATCACTGCAGAGAGCAGGGGCATCCATATTGCCCGAGTTTTTGTTGGCTCCTTTATGACTGCACTGGAAATGGCAGGTGTCTCCCTTACTCTTTTGCTTGTAGATGATGAGCTGTTGACTCTCATTGGTGAGTTCTTGAGATACCAGTTTTCTTCTCAAATTTGCAACTTGAAAATAAGTTGTGACTCAATTGATCAGGGTGTGTGGGATGTGTGTGTGTGTATGTGGTATATGTCTTGAAAATATGTATTACGTGTTGGAGGCTCATTTTCTTCCTGATAATGAGTACATTCTCTTTCCAATGCAGATAAAATAGATAATACAAATTACATTATTTCTCTTGATCCAAATGGCAGCATTTCCTGACAATTTGACCGAATGTCTCCAGCTTGCTACAGGCCCAGTGATGACACACAATAACTCCAAAATAAATAAATTTGAACTTCTCATTAATAATATAAGTACTGTCTTGTCAGACTGTCCAATTCTGTTATGTTGGGCTTGGTTATTTGGGGTTCATAATCAGACTTTTGTGGCTTCTGCTAAGAAAAATGCTGATGATTTTCAAGAGTCCATGTGTTGATGACTTCATGGATATGAACCAATGGTGTTGTGAAACTATCAGCAATTGTATATCACAGTCTTGTATTCCAAATTCTAGATTCCGACACTACAGCTGTTGCGTGGTCACAACCTGCGAAGGTGCATGTGTCAGGCCAGAAAAGAGTGAGAGAGTCAGTAGCACCCAAGGAAGAGGAGAAAGAGGAGTCTTTTCCATTTAGAGGTACAGGATGAAGCATCATCTCTCTCTCTCTGAGAAATTTCTTGCCAGATTCATCCTGTCTGCTGAGACTGTGATTCTGGCTTTGTGATGGCAGAATGTCCTTCTCTCAAGAAGCACTGAGAGTGAACGTAATCTGGAGACACAAGCAGCACCAACAGGAGATATTGTGTCCTGTTTGAAGGACTGGATGAGCAAAAGGCTGGTCAGGACAGTAAATGCCTTTTTGCCAGAAATGTTGGCTTCAGTTTTGCTTCACTCTTGTTCTCTCATTATCTGTATGACATAGAAAACAAAAATCTTTTTATACCCCAGTTTCTCCATCTGTAAGTTAATGATAATACATTCCTAGGTAGTAGTATTTGTAGCGTTTCTTTCTGCATATGCAAGCAATTGGATGTATTTATCTGTGAGCTGGCCTTTCTGTTTCTGCACCAGTTAATCCATGTATATTCATGATGACTTCAGCATAAAGTGACTTATACACATGACTGGGCCATCATAGATCAAATATCACATGCAGAATGTTTCATATTACTTTATTCATTTCAAATACAGAACTCTTCAGCTGAATCATTACAGATTTTCAGCTGTTTCATCAGGTGCTGAGTAAACAAGTGATGAAAAATCCAGCATGAACTGAAATAGCCTGCTAATAAAGTGATATGTTTGGATAGAGTTTACCCTTACACTCACACATTATATGAAAGGGAAATGCATAGCAACATCAGTACTTGCTCTGTAAGACAAAATGTGAAACTGGGAGCCTTACCATTATTGAAATGAAATAGCTATTCCCATTTCATTTAGCACCAGCCACGCCCTACATGAGAGCAGTTCTAGAGAAGGTGTGCAACACACTGCTGAACCTACAAGAGGAGCTCAATGATCTAGATCGGGCCGCAGGTGATGGAGACTGTGGTAGCACACATGCACGAGCTGCCAGAGGTTAGTGCTCTTCCGACAACTCCTTTGCTATTTTTGGAGCACATAACCTCAGCTTGTGTTCCATTATAGACTTGGGGTTGTAAGTTAAATGAATAAAGACACTGGTGTACTACTTTTCTGAAGGTCAGAGAGAATATGTGCTGGATGAATATATGCTGTTTGATGATATGTTGATAAAAAGTGTGTTGGAATCCACGGGGTTCCATCTTATCCCCTATGCTATTTAACATCTGTATGAAGCCTCTGGGCAGTATTTTTGATTGTAGGTTATTTTAAATGTTTTTAATGTTGCACTTTAAATTGTTTTAAATCATCCCAGGGTGTTGAAGGGTGGGCAATAAATTAAAATACCATAATAATATTATGGTTAAGCTAAAATAGAGCAAAAAATATGCTGAAAGGTAGTAAATTTGTTCCGGTTCAGGAGGGAACAGTAGGCTTGGTGGCTTACGTAAAATGCCTTTCTGAATCTTCCTGCTTTTAAAGGACTCTTCAGAGATGCCATAGATTGAATATGATAAAAAGGTGTTGGTGTTGGAAAACTATGTACTCTGACTGAAAAAGGTTGTTGAGATCTTTTCTCTTGATGCTTCAAATTACCATACTACCGTATTTTTCGCCCTATAGGACGCACTTTTTCCCCTCCAAAAATGAAGGGGAAATGTGTGTGCGTCCTATGGGGCAAATGCAGGCTTTCGCTGAAGCTTGGAGCGAGAGGGGTCGGTGCGCACCAACCCCTCTCTCTCTCTCCAGGCTTCAGGAAGCTATCCGTAAGCCTGGGGAGCCCGCAGGAGTTCCCGCAGGGCTCCCTAGGCTGCAGATAGCAGCCTGCTTGCCCGAGCGCGGGGCGGACTGAATCAGAGCGCCCCGCGCTTCGGGAAGCTATCCGCAGCCTGTGGAGCCCTGCGGGAGTTCCCGGCTTGGGGGGAGGGAATAAAAAAATGTTTCTTTATTCCCCCCCCCCCCAAAAAAAAACAACTAGGTGCGTCCTATGGGCCGGTGCTTCCTATACGGCGAAAAATACGGTAATTGAGACATATTTGCAGAATTGCTTTATAGGCTTAGTCTTAGCTCTTTTTGGGACCTATGTTGTTGAAAAATGCAATTGATTGCAAAATTAGTGAGGGCCCCTCCAGACATCCTTTTTATTCATGATTATTTGTGTTCTTGATCATAATAGAGTTGTCCCAAACTTTGGGATGGTCATCCTGCTTCAGTTCCAATCAGTGCATATCCTGTGCTGAAAACCTGTAGCTCTTTTTAACAAATGTTTAAAATGTTCATTTTTGTTCTTCTTTGTTGCATGATAGCCTCTCCAGACATCAGTAATGTGGTAGCATTGGAGAAGCATCACAGCAGCATAAATCCGCCATTTATGCACTATTACCGTGTTTAAAAACATATTGCAGAATACACCTGCAATGAACACCAGTCTGGAGCGGCCCTAGCCAGATGAGAGATTGTCAATTTTAACCAGTGAGTGGTTGTTTCCTCAGCAATCCAGGAATGGGTGGATTCAAAACCTCTACCACTGTACCCCTCTCAGCTGCTCTCTGCCCTAGCAAAGTTACTCCTGGAGAAGATGGGGGGTTCTTCGGGGGCGGTGAGTGTTAGAAGAATTTGGATAACCTGTTTAAGGTTGCTCCTTGCTCTTATGTAAGGGTGATTGGTACTACTAGAATTTGTGTGTGTAGTGGGAGAAGGAGCAACAGTTAGGAAAAAGTAGCAAATAAGCATTTTTACTGCTGACACATATTCTCTAAAAATGTGGCTCATGTTAGGATACGGGGTGGGAGATGATCAGAATGTTTTAAACACTTTCAGATGGAGAAACTGGGAGCTTCCTAGTTGTGAGACTTAAACTAGCCCTACAACAAGCAACTCTTTAGAATGCAATACTGTTTCCCTTTCTCATCAATAAATGCTCTTTTGGTGAGAAATTAAGTTTTTAAATTATAATATCTAACATACAGAACCAGCATATTCTCATAACTTAAAAATTAAAGCTTTTACTAAATTGGAGCAAACTTGTATGCATGTAGTAGTTCCAAAATACACTGAAACTATTTCCACTGAGAAATTTAAATGTAGTCTATTCATGCAACAGACGGTTGTAGTAAAATAGACTGTGCTGCTTTGGAGGTGGGGCACATTTTGGAAAGAAGTTCTAACATAAAAGGAGTACAGTTAGGCTAATTTCTACTTACAAAATGTTTTTAGTGTAGAGGATGATGCACAGATGTGATCTCTTGCCTACAGTCAGAAGTGCTACAATCCATTTTACTACCTCAGGACTCTAGTCCATCTCATTCTGTTGTGTTTAGAGGTCAAAAGCTATCACATAAGGGAATTCATGAAGCAACGGTGTTGGACAATGGAGACACAGGTTTATATCCCCTTTTGTCTGATACTCAGTGGGTGCCTTTGTGGTTCGTTAGTCTCACAACATGGCAGATATGCAGATAGAAAAGATGTGCCATAGACCTTGGAACCAGGGTGGGCTGTAATAATTTGTTTTACTAGGGCCACTGAATTTTGATTTTGATCTGATAGCTCTTAGACTACCTTGACTATGGAAACTTTATTAAAAGGTTCTTTGTTAAGATGCTTATTGCTAAAAAGAAGTTCCATTCAGCTTATTTTGTTAGATTTTATTGCGTTTTAAACTATTTTCTGTCTTAAGCTGTAGGAGTAGATAAGGAGAAAATTGTAATATGCTAAAGAGAAATACTGCATTTGATTATTGTATTATTACCCTAGACTTTATCAGAGATGAAACCACTTTGTTTTCTTACAGCTCTATGGACTGTTTCTAACAGCAGCTGCTCAGCCCCTACGGACTGATGATGAATTGGCAACTTGGTCAGCCGCCGTGGATGCTGGTATTGATGCCATGATGCGGTGAGTGTGACCCTTACATGACTGCAGCAGAGTAATTATACATGTGTTCTCTTGCTACTTCCATCCTTGCTATATGAGTGAGACTGTCTCTACAGTGGGAGGGATGCACATGTGGAACCTACACTACTAACTGTATTCATCTGACAGGTATGGAGGAGCTGCACCTGGAGACAGAACTATGGTGAGTAATGTGCCCTAACACTGTCCTTCATTAAGGCCCCTTCCATTCCAGCTATTTGAAGCATATCTGAAGGCGCCCAGGAACTAATTTTAGGGGATATCTACACAATGCCATGCTTGAGTTGTTGCCTTGTTAATTCGGATTTACTGATAATACCAACATAGATGCAAAAATTCCAAAAGTATGACTTTGAATTTTTGGAGACAGTTTGTTTCTGGGGTGTTATAACACTTCTGAGGGTTGCTCCACTGCCATGCTGCCTCACTTGTGGTTTGGCATAGAAGGACACACTTGAGTCATTGTATTTCAATGAAGGTTGTTACTCTTGCTTTGATGTGAAGTATGGAGAAAGGAGGGTCTGTGCTCGAAGAAAATGGGTACTCTCAGACATGGTGCAGATGGGGTACTATGAATGCAAAAACACAAAATTCAGGAAGGTATGAGCAGTGTCATGCTATCCCATAAGAGCGGAATGAGAAGGGAAAGAAATCAGGAGAAGCACCTGAAATTTCTTCTTCTGCCATGGAGCTACCTCAAGGCAAAAGTGACACCACTTATTTTTTGGCTTTACTTAGCAGTCATGGGTTACAGTCTTAACTATGGTTACTTTAGAATGCTTCACACATCTGCACATTCCAGACACTTGACACTAGCAAATTAGGGTAGTGTTGGTTAGCACAATTTATCTAAACAATAGTTACCAACATTAACTTGCCTTGTCCAGAATGTATGGAATATTTCCCATAACATTCAGTTTCAGCAAACATTTCCAGGTGTTCAAGGTTCAGATAAGAGACTATCCCTGTCAAGATAATGACTGTCCATAACTAGCCCTGATAGAGCTATTGTCCTCTTAATTATTCTTTGTATCTTTGCTAGCTGGATTCACTCTGTGCTGCTGCTGAGCAGCTCAGAGCCCTGAAGAACCCACAGACTAATCCACTGAAGGTTCTGACCAAAGCTGTAGAAGTGAGTATGTTAATGTACCTGCAACCCAAAGTGTAAAAAAACAAACAAAACCCTTTTGCATCATTTAGGAAGATGAGAGCAGGGAACTATAAGCAATTTTTCTCAGGTTATAGATATGTAGTATATGTCCCATATCTGTAGTTCTGTGCGTTCTCATATTGTCCAATCAGCATAAGTCTTATTATCAGGCACACAGTATCAATTTCACTAGTAGTCCATCTGCAATCTGAAAAATTACCAAACACTTAAAATCATTAGGCAAAATCCTAAAGTGGTTTGTTTGTAGCATTAGGACTAAAAGGCATCACACCACAACAGAAATGGGGAGGACTAGTGTCCAGATGAGGGCTTATGGTTTCAAATTTAGAAGCATATGAAAGCTTTTGGTGGTATCTATCTACTCTTAATTCCTTGCAAATGGTGAGCACATAGGTATCTGTTTCTCCTCTTATAATGTCTTGCTTTTTTCTGCAGGAGGCAGAGGCTGCTGCTGAGTCTACAAAACATATGGAAGCAGCTGCAGGCAGGGCCAGTTACATTGGCTCATCCCGCCTAAATCGGCCAGACCCTGGTGCTGTAGCAGCTGCAGCTATTCTTCGTGCAGTGATGGAAGGATTGCAGGTTAAAACAATTTAATTTAGTGGTGATTAATTTATTGTATTTATAAAAGTATATACCACTAAATCACAAAACATATCAAAGCGATTTACAACATTTAAAAGATAAAAACTACATTTAAAAAGTAAATATAAAAACTAATTTCAAAGGAAAAGAAGTTAAAAACAAGCATAAATAAACCATGGTGGAGGATGAACTCTTAATTGTCTGCATAAGCCTGGCGAAATACAAAGGTTTTCAGCAGGCATTCAGAAGATGGCACAGAAGGTGCCTGCTGAAACTCTCTTGGCATAGTATTCCAAAGCAGTGGGCCAATGACACTAAAGGTTTGGTTTCTCATTGTTGTCAAATGAGCCTCACCAACTCAGGGAACACTCCTGCTGCTGTTCTCAGAGGGATATAAAGGTTCAGGCGATCCCTGAGGTACCCTGGACCTAAGTTGTAGTGAAGCAGGCTGAGAGATTATTCTGCTGCCTCTATTGTTTCCTCGAAGAGCCATGCAGCAGAATTGTTTTGAGTGTTCCAGAGTATGGTTGTACCAGAAGTAGCAGATGGGCCTCTGGAACCTTTGGCAGCATGCTGTAAGCAATTTGCACAATGCTTTGGGGATAAAATCACGCAGCTCTGTAGTGCCTTGGATGTCACTGTTACTGCAACTCTAGTTGAGGTGCTCATTGCAGTACTCTGTGGGGTCAATTTCAATTTATATGGCCTGATGATGTGGACAGAACTCTTCTAATGATGTGGACAGCTTCTTGCTCTTGACTGCCCATCCTGACCGGCAAAAGCTGGTTGGGAGGGGTCCTGGGTGCAGTGATACCTCCTTCCTTTGATTCAGCTCATAATTCAAGACTTGCTAAAATGTTGTATCACCATTCCTCTCCTGTGCAGGGCTCTCCATTGAATCGAAGTAGCTTCAGAATGGCAACATGATGTTCTTACAGTACCTTGCTTCTAATACTTCAGGCTCAAGAGCATCCTTGCAGTGAATAGTATCTGGTGTTTCTGTAACCCCATGCATGAGTACAGGTCTATGCTTTATATTCTTAGTTTTGAGATCATTACTTTGTACTTTATGAAATTTGGCTGTAATAAAGAGTCCTATCTTTGGAGTTGCTTGTGTTGTCACTCTGCTGCTTCATAATTTTTGCAGCAATACCTCCCCACTTAGGAGCTGTTCCTGAAGATCTTTGATTAAAGCCATGCATTGATTACATTTAACAAAACAGGAAGTTTGTACATCTGTTACTCAGCTATGCTGACTGAGGTTTTTAGACACCACCCCGCTGATGAAGCCAGGGTGGGCTTTTTTCATAACAGAAGAGAGCTGTGATTTAGATAAATCTGTGGAGGATAAGATAATCCATAGCTACTAGTCATGATGACCATAATACCTCCAGTATCCGAGATAGTGCCTCTGAATAGCAGGGGCTGGGGATCACAAGCTGGAAAGTATGGCTGTTCCCAGGTCCACAGCACTGGACTAGATGGGTCTTTAGTCTGATCCAGCAGGCTTTTCTTATGTTAGTATGTTAATGGTGGGTGGGGCTAGAGGCAAAAGTAAGCAGAGCAATGGATTTTGGACACATTTTGTTTACATTATGGACACACAATTGTCAGAGGTTTCTACGCATACACCCTCTCCATCCAGGTAAACAAGAGACAGCATTATCTTAGTTCAAGGACACACTCCAGGTAGGAAAAGCACTCAAGGAGAGCATGGATCAAGGCTGGTGAAGAGACATGGCCAAGGGAGATGCTTCCATTTGGCTCCTGGCCCTGAGGTTCCCTAGCCCTCTATACAAAGAGGATGCTCCTTTGAAACTACATTTTGTAGACAAAACTGTTTCATGGGAATAGATAAGCTCATATTTGACTTGGGCTAATCACTGTCCTCAATAAACCAGGTTTGTACTAGTGGCAGTAACTAAGGAGAATGATATGTGCACACATATATACCCAAGTAGGAAAACAGACATATTCAGACCTTAGAAATATCGCATCTTTTCAAATGTTCATTCTTAGCTTGCTTAAATTGCTTCCATGTGTGCAACAGTCCTGATAAGTTTATACAGTGGTACCTCGGGTTACATACGCTTCAGGTTACATACTCCGCTAACCCAGAAATAGTGCTTCAGGTTCAGGGGCGCCGACTTATAAAAAATATTGGGGGGCCCATACCGACTTATAAAAAATATTGGGGGGGCCCAAGACCTCCAAACCGCTGCTGCTGGGGGAACGAAAGGGGCGAGCCCCGGGCTGCCCCGACCTTAAGTGAACCTGTGAGGGCCCGCCCTTTGCAGCAGCCGATTGGCTGCCGCCGTGGGCGGTGAATATTAAAGAGCTAGGGGGAATCCCCGCTTCTCGCGGGGCTGACGCCAGCCCCGCGAGATTGTTGATGGGTCGAGAGCCCGCAACCCCACCCCCTCTCTAGATCGGGAGTGGCTTTGTTTTAACTCATTACTGAATGTATTTTAAAAGGTAACTATCGTCAAACAAGGAAAATAAAAAATTTTGTGATTTTACAAAGCATAATATAACTAATAATTTTCTTAAATTATTGGGGGGACAGAGCCCCCCCAAACGAATTTTTGAGGGGGCTCAGGCCCCCTCAGGCCCCATGGAGTCGGCGCCTATGTTCAGGTTAAGAACTTTGCTTCAGGATGAGAACAGAAATCGTGGTCCGGCGGCACGGCAACAGTGGGAGGCCCCATTAGCTAAAGTGGTGCTTCAGGTTAAGAACAGTTTCAGGTTAAGAACGGACCTCCAGAACGAATTAAGTACTTAACCCGAGGCACCACTGTACTTCTGTTTCCTGTTGTATCTCAAAAGGGGGAACAGTGGCTTAATATCTATTTGACAAATACTGGAATAAAGCAACTCAGCCAATTTCTTCATAGAAAGCTTACCTGATATTGAATGGCTTGTCTAGGCAAGGAGAAATGGTATTAGAATTATACTTAGGAGCTAATCACTACATTTGCAAAGAACATTTGTCAAGAAGCAGATCACTGAATGGAACTTTCTAAACAGCATTAAGGCTTCAATCCTAACCCTGCTTACCTAAGAGTAATCCCTGTTCAGATCTATAGGATTTATTGGTCTGTAGACATGGTTAGGATTGCACTGCAAGACAATATACTGGTCTCAGGTTGCTTCCAAATCACCTTTTTATGGAGCATTCATCCACATCTTTCTGTACAAAGTTTGCAGGGAGGTTACATGATATCCACTGTTCCTGAGCATTTGTTTGCCAGGAGGTTGTACTATGTTGCTCAAGCAAGTGTTACGTTGTAGGACATTTCCTCCTTTTCTTGCCACAAAAATTCCAACTTGGGGGTGGAAGCGTGTTGATATATACAGCAATGTACAAAATATAGTAAACATTAAAAGTGAATTTGGTGCTCTCGCACAATCCCACCCACAAAATAGCAACACTGCTGAAGTGCTATTAGTACTTTTAAGGTAAAAATGCCAAAAAAAGTTTTAGACAAGAGACTGAGTACTCTGCTCTCCCCCCCCTTCTTTTTGTCTATGAATAGAAGAGAAGACTAGGCATGCCCCAACCCTTACCTAGCCAAGGTTGCCTCCAGACGACCTGCATATTGAACATTCAATTTCCTTGCACAATGCATCAAGCATGTGTTCATGTGTTATCCCACCCTTTCCAGTGATTTTCCCTATTACTTTCATTATCACAAAAGTATGATTGGGGGTGGAAAGGTTTGTGGTCATGCTGTATCAAATCAACTTTAATTGCACAAACCTAGTTTTCAATTCCCCCTGAAGATAGCAACAGCATTCTCTACTGTTTGCCATAAGGTTCATATATAGAGGCAGCATGTACAAAAGTTCTGAAACACATTTGAAACCAAGAGAAGAAGAAACCATTGCTTATTTTAGAAAGGTGGCAAGAATGAGACTTAGGAGGAGCTGTTGATGACTGAAAGAGTATTATGTATGTTTATGTATGGGTCTGGGGTGGTGGGGGGAATTATTTCACCAATCATTGTATATTAGACTGTGATGGCCTTTTACCAGTTCTAACAGACTGAAATCTACAAAAAAACAGCAGGCACCACATGCTAGGAATAACTAAGCCAGATACCAGTGCTCTGAATCAGGTGATATCAGTAAGTGTTATTCAAGTGCAAATTTAGCTTCATGCCAAGAAATAGTTCTCAGCCAGGAAGAGACCATTTCCCACTGCTTGTTTCGGTATGGGAGTCTTTATGTGGTTAACCGTGGAGAAAGCAATCTGTCTTTCATAAGCACCCTCAAACACTACTGACATTATAGTACATAGTTTATAGTTCCAAAAATGATAGATGAGGTGACTCAACAAAACAAGATGTATATCAGAGAGAGAAAAGTCACAAGTATCCTATAAATCAGGGGTCTGCAACCCGCGGCTCCGGAGCCGCATGTGGCTCTTTTACACCTTTGCCGCGGCTCCGGGGCAGATATTAGCGAGGGGAGGAGGCGCATTGTGCGCCCCAACACTCCCCACTGTGGCGTGCGCTGTACTGGCTGTGACATCGCATGGGGGCGGTGCGTGCATTAGTCACGCACCGTCCCGACGTCACCTTCCCGCCTTCTGTCAGATCGCGGCTCCGGAGATATATTTGTTTTAAATGTCGCAATGGTTTTGCGGCTCCCAGTTGTTTTTTTCCTTCGGAAACGGGTCCAAGTGGCTCTTTTTGTCTTAAAGGTTGCAGACCCCTGCTATAAATGCTTGGCCTTGAACTAGGAGAGCTAATCTCATACCTAGTTACTAGAATGGCAGGATCAAAATCTCTATATAAAAATTTACATAATGACTTGTCAGCTTATGTCAGGCTAGTTGAAGGTGAGCTGTTTAGTAAGAATGCTGGAAAACGGGATGTGGTAAAACATAGTTCTAGAATAATTCAAACATCGTCCTGAATATCACTTTCTAATTTGTACCTCTATATATTCCATGTTGCCATGGGGGGGGGAGTGGCTCCCCTCCCCAAAAGAAGGTTATGTTCATTTGTTACTGGAAAAATAAGCAGATCACTGATCAGAAGGTCGTCGGTTCGAATCCCCGCAATGGGGTGAGCTCCCATTGCTCGGTCCCTGCTCCTGCCAACCTAGCAGTTCGAAAGCATGAAGTACATGTAGATAAATAGGTACCGCTCTGATGGGAAGGTAAACGGCGTTTCCGTGCGCTGCTCTGGTGTGACAGAAGCGGCTTAGTCATGCTGGCCACATGACCCGGAAGCTGTACACCGGCTCCCTTGGCCAGTAAAGCGAGATGAGCACCACAACCCCAGAGTTGTCCGTGACTGGACCTAATGGTCAGGGATCCCTTTACCTTTACAGGAAGTATTTAGGAGGATATAATAAAAGCATAAACACGTGACATCTTGAAAAAGCGGTGTGCATTCTGCAGACTAGACAAGGCATCCCAATACATATTATACATTGGCTGCTACCAATGTAGAATCACCAAGAAGTAGCCCCATGTGAGAGCAAGGCCAAAGTGTCCCTCGCTTTGACTCTAATGACAGATGAACCAGATGTATTAAAGAACTCTTACTAGGTGGTAGCTGCAACAAAGTAAAGAAAAAAGAAAAAAGGAAGGCATAACACTTTGTGTAGCACCAGTGGAGGTATGAATCAGGGCACGGCCCACCAGTCCCAGTCTGCCCCCAGTCAGCCCCCAAATGCCTGCCATCCTACTTTAGCATCCAGTCCAGGGATTGGTCCTGGCTGCCTTAGTCTCAGTATTGCTTGTACAACTCAGCAGAGAGGAGGGTGGCTCTGGCTCTATCTTTAACTTTCTATCCTACCAGTCACCACGGCGTACCAGAGTCCTATGGTAGAAATATATATGCTGTTTATGTGTGTCTACCAACAAAATAAACTACAGAGCTAATCTGACAATGAGTGGAAAAAATGAATGGGGTTGATATAATGACTCCAACTAGAAAGATAACAATGGTACATTGAATGGCAATATTGTTGTTAGCTGTTCTGAGCCCAGCTTCGGCTGGGGAGGGCAGGATATAAATAAATAAAAATTATTATTATTGTCCTTGCTTATCGATCATGGCACACACTGACTGCTTCCCTATGAGGCTTTCAGTATATGTGTTCATTATGCCTTCTCTGAAGCTTTTAATGTGTATTTGGTATGCCTCCGCCATGCAGTGTTACAGGGCATCTGGATGTAAGCCAAGTATAATCCTCCCATTGCTTTCCCATTGCTTCTTCCACCTTTTTTCTTACTGTTAAAGAGGGAAAGAGCAGAAGTGCACAGCAATCTCCTTGCAGTTGTGCACAGGAAAAGTCACATCTGAACCACACTGGGAGTTGTTTTCCCTGAGGAAGGTAGCTGACATGTTGGAGATGACCGCTCCTTTCTCTAAGGCCTGCCATGTACTTCTGGTTTAAAAATCATTTCATGTCCTGCACCCCAACTCCTTTCTACCAGATTTCAGTCTTAATAAATTGTTCCCTAGAATGAGGTTCCCTACACACTTCAGTTAGCTATTTTATTGGTAAACTGCATTAAGATAAAGTAGTGCTAACTTCCAAGTACCAAGGTGTAGGTTTCAGCAGTAATCCTGCAAAGCCACAATCCTCCAGCCCCTGTGCTGCAGACACTATTAAAAACATTTAACAATTGTGCTGTGGTAAAATACTGCAACCAATAAGCAAGGGGACGGGGAATCGATTTAGCATGCTTTCTAGCTGGATTGTTGAACTGGCTACACTGGATTCTCCAATTAGATCTGGTTGTAAAATTGACTGAAGTAGAGATTAGTCATTCTCAAGTGAAATCCACGGGATTTAGAGCCTGATCTCTAATGATGTTTACTTGGAAGTTTACTTTTTTGCAATTGTGCTAATTGTGTAAACACATTCACACAGGAGGGCACACAAGGTAAAAGGTAAAGGTACCCCTGCCCGTACGGGCCAGTCTTGACAGACTCTGGGGTTGTGCGCCCATCTCACTCAAGAGGCCGGGGGCCAGCGCTGTCCGGAGACACTTCCGGGTCACGTGGCCAGCGTGACAAAGCTGCATCTGGCGAGCCAGCACAGCACACGGAACGCCGTTTACCTTCCCGCTGGTAAGCGGTCCCTATTTATCTACTTGCACCCGGGGGTGCTTTCGAACTGCTAGGTTGGCAGGCGCTGGGACCAAGCAGCGGGAGCGCACCCCACCGCGGGGATTCGAACCACCGACCTTTCGATCGGCAAGCCCTAGGCGCTGAGGCTTTTACCCACAGCGCCACGGGGGTTAAAATGGTGCTAAGAAGCACCCGCTTCAAAATGTGAGGAAAAAGGAGACGTGTGACAGCCAACCAACAGGTGAAGAAACAGAAGGATATAACCTTGTCCATGCAGTTATGTCATGCCCACCTTGTGGACAAAATATAATAAGATGCAGACACTGCATCAGAGCACCAGAGGCAGGTGGATAATCAGCTGCAATTCTGCTTATAACGGGAGAGTCATGACTGATAGCAGTAGGAGACCCTCATCTGGACACACTCATTGAAACTCCATCTCTTTAAGAAGATGGATGAGGAATGCTAAGGCCGCAGGCACCTTCAGAATTGTGCTGTTTTTCTGTTATTAAACAGAAAATACCTAACAAGAGTAGGTATTAAACAAATACCTAACAAGAGTCACAGGAAAACACAGGAGGACAATACATGGATGTCAGCACTGTATGGATGCCCCATTCAAAAGTGAATGCCTGAAGCATGACAATTCCACGCTGAACACCTAGTGTAGAAGCACCTGCAAATCCAACAGCAAAACAATAAGAAGGAATCATTTATTTCATCTGATAATTTAGGTTTCTAATAAGTCCATGAAGTACAAAAATCTGGGAACTTGTCATAATGGCACAATAGCAACTAAGAAATGAATTGTTCAGAGATACCTGGATTTCCAGCAGCTCAACAACTCAGCAAGAGGAAGCCGGGGGTGGGGTGGGGTGGGGTGGGGTGGGGGGAATTAATAAAGTACCCAGAAGGCCAGACAATTCAGTGCCACAATTAAAGTTTCAACTCTTGCACTGAAAACAGAAGCAAGAACGGCTGAAGATCTCAGTGGAGAACAGGCCACCACACAGGTCTGGATCACAATCCTTCCTGTTTGCTGCTTCATTTATCCTCCTGTAGCAAGGGCTGTAGAAAAAGAACAGAAGTAAATAATAAAGCTTGATTCCATAAGCTTTCTATCTCACTCTCAGATATTAAACTCTCTCAGAACATGTTGTCTATTGCTTATGATGTTCAGTCTAGGCCTCTTGCAGAGAAAATTCAGACCAGGTTTCTAGGATTTAGCTCCCATACTGTTGCTCCTTTTGCCAGGGATAAGTTCCACTACTATACACATGTGTCATTCTATGTCTGAGTTTTCAAAACAAATGTTCTGCAATATAAACCCATGGAGGCTATGGGGAAATAGGACAGAGAACTGTTGGAAGCCAGTCAGACTAATAATCCACAATAAATATGTCTTATCATTAACCAAAAATGAAATCTCAAAAACATGCCCCACTGTTCAGTTATTTCCTTCGTTAGGGTGGTATGCAATGAACATATTTGCGTGTGTGTGTGTGTGTGTGTGTGTGTAATAAAACCAAAAAACCCACAACCCCAAATCTAATGAAGTTTAACGTCTCCTGTCCATACTATCGGTCAGTTCTTGATGGGCTATACTCATACCATGTGTTATTGTCCCCCCTCTCCTCAATTATTACTTCCCCATTAGTACTTTATAGAACCCCTCCCTGACTTAAGGACACCTGCGGTCCATTATGAGCATTTGCACAGGTATTTGCTTACTTGTGTGCACAGCCATTAAAAGAAATATAGATACAAGTTTTCTGATATACCAGATTTACGGAAAACAGCAGATTTTTAAAAGAAAGAAAAAAAGCATATATGAGGTCATACTCAGCCCCACCAGAAGCCCATTGAGAACTGCCTTGTCATCAGAAGTAGAGGTGATGATGAAAACATGACACCCAGCAAAACATCATCACACACATACATATATGGATGTCACCCACATAATGTGCTTTAGTACATTCATATTTGGGTAGCATGTGGTTTTATGTTGGATTTTTTTCCCCTTACTGCATTATCTGTGTATCAAATAAATCTGAATTATTGGGAAGTGGTGCAAGTTTCTACTTGAAGGAGGATAAAATCATGTGGATGGCAGGGGAAAAAACATGTAAGCAAGGGATGCACCAAATCTACTTGGAACTCTTGTGTGTACACAGCGAAAATACACTGCTCTCATCCTAACAACAGTTGAACAAGAGTTTCATTTTCTGAAAAATTCTTCCCCCATCCCTCTGCTACTTTGTCCAAGCTAGTACACACTACCATTTAAACTCAACAGACATGAATTACAAGCCACAATACATTGGTGGGTTCGAGCCAGTATGGTGTAGTGACTAGAGTGCTGGACTAGGCCCAAGAAGATCCAGGTTCAAATCCCCTCTCAGCCATGTAGCTCAGTGGGTGACTTTGGCCAGTCCCTCTTAGCCTAACCTGCCTCACAGGGTTGTTGTTAGGATAAATTGTAGTGGGGGAGACAGAAAACCTTGTGTGATGCCTTGAAGGATAGGCAGGAAATAGTTGTAGTAAAATAAATCAATCTTAAAGGCTAATAATAATAATAATAATACCACCTCTTGGGTATCTTGCGAATTCACATCTGGACGCTTCCATACTGGCATGGCAAGCGCAAACAGCACCAGTAGCCCAAAGACCAGGATCAGCATCCCCAATATATTGGCAAACCATGCCTCTGCAGGAAGCTGAGCGTAGGGTGTGCTCGTGTTTGTTCTAAAAGTACAGACAAAAAGCAAAAATGCTTGATGAAAAGCCAATAGCACCACAAACACCTCCCCAGAGACCCATAAAGAAGGAAATATCTGGATAGTGCCAACAATCTATATTAAGCCACGTAATCTCTTTCACCATATGTAGCTTTGCTCCAACAGCCATTCTGCTGTCCCAGACACCCAAGTAATGCATTTGGGCTCGAGGCTGGAGCACATCTTATATTCAATGAAATGTGTACAATGACCTATTGAGCAGAACACTATCTTCACATTGCAAGCCTCCAGACACTAGCTCCACATTCCCATCTGCTTCTGCTACATGTGGTTTAACCGCATTCTCAGGTTCCCCATTGCCTTGTGGACACATTTCCCTTCTGTACTTCTAAAACAGGGATGGGGAACCAGTGGCCTTTCAAATGTTGCCGAACTATATGTTCCTTATTCCTGGTCTCAAAGCTATCATTGCTTTCAAACTTATAATGACTGCTATCGATCTGGACCAGGCTGAGCAGCTGCCTCTTCATCCTTCATTATTTGTACCCCAGAAGACTGCCAACTCTGTCCAGTGTAAATAACCAGCAACATATTCTCCATTGTCTTTTTAGCGCAGACTATTTCCTCCTCCCAGTATCAAGCAAGCCCTCTCTGTTTTGCTACTCACAGTTTGAAGAAAAGCTTCTCATTGATGCCCGAGATGCAGGCGGCCACAACTAAAGGGATGATGGCAGAGCCAAAGAAGACATGGATGGGCTTGTACAAGGCTCGGAACCAGGTGGGAGCCCAAGGCAGCAAGAAAGAAGCAAAGCCCATGGCCCACTGGATGGAAGAGATAAGAAATTGGGATATTTTCAGAAACCCATATTGGAGGCAGAGCTCAGTATGGTATCTGCACAGGGACTGAGCACAAGTAATGCAGAAACCAGATTTGCAGAAGTATTTGTTTTATTATATTCATGATCTAAAATCTCAAACTAGCTATGAGAGCTTGGGGGGGGGGGGAGACAGCCACCAGTGAACAATTTAGGTTAGTTTTTTTCAAATATCTACTGCGCTTTTACAGATAACATTTTAAATAAAACAAATAAAATGTTTGAAACAAACTTTTAATACCACATGTGCACATGGTGAAGGGGTTAAGGGGGGATTACTCAAGAGGGAGGAAACCTAATATTTATGAAAAGGGTGGCTACAACAAATTATTCACTCTCACAAAATACAAGAAGTGTCAGGCCGCAGGTTTAAGACAAAAGTATATCTTCTATGCAATGTCGGTGACAACCAGTGCTTTTTTTCTAAAAAAAATATGTTTAGGAGTACTCTCATTTTCCTATTCATATTGAAATACTGCCCCTCAATGAGGCCAAAATTAAATTCACAAAATGTTTAGGGGTATGCGTACACCTGTGTCCCCCAGAAAAAAGCACTGGTGACAGCCCACCAAAATACTTTGCTTTTAGAAGTATTACGATGAATTCAAGGAGGTTAGATCTACAAATGGCAGCTTTCTCAGTACTGGGATTCATGGGCTGAGATTGTGCTAGGAGGCAACCACCTTATTTAATTCCAAATATGTCTTTTGCACCTAGCTCTGGTTGGTTGCTCTTGGGATTCTTGTGGGAAAAAAAACCAAAGTAGATCCAACAAACCTGAAGTTTGTGTATCCCTTCTGAACACTAAAAGTGGTAGCTCCAGACAGGTTTCCCCCTGCTCCAACCCTACACAAAAGTGACTGGGACTGAACCAAGTACCCTCTGCATGAAAAACAGGGGTGGGGGATATTTGGCCATCAGATGTTGCAGCACAGCAACTCCCATTTGCCCTAGCAAGCATGGCCAATACTCAGGGATGATGAGAAGTGTAGTTCAGCAACATCTGGAGGGTGAATGTTCCTCACACTCGATGCAAAGTATGTGCTCTGCCACCAAGCTACAGCTTCTTAGGTTCTTACCCACCTGACAGGAGAAGAGCAGCACAGCAGCAAGCCCTAGCCAGCTGTGGAGGGAGTACATGTTGGCAATGCCCTGTTTGTTGTGATAGTCAAAGACGGCCACCAGTCCCAGGACAATTAGGATGAATGCTGCCAAGGTCAGTCCTGCATGCAGCAGCTTCCATGGCAGCTTGGGCCCTGACCAAGAGAGGGGCACGCGATACACTAGCACCGCTGGAGGAGAGAGAGGGGGAGAAGTCACTAGAGCCAAGATAGCTCAGGCACCCTCCCCACATCCCCCCCAAAATAGCCAAGTCACTGATTCCCAGGCTTGCTTGTTTTGTATACTGCCCTTCAGCCAATGATCTCAGGGTAGTTCACAGAATAAAAACACAAGATAAAAACACAAGATACATAATAAAATAACCCCCCGCCCTCACAAACACACTTAAAAGGATACAGTGGTATCTCAGGTTACAGATGCTTCAAGGTACAGACTCAGCTAACCCAGAAATAGTACCTCGGGTTAAGAACTTTGCTTCAGGATGAGAACAGAAATTGTGCGGTGGCAGCGGGAGGCCCCATTAGCTAAAGTGATACTTCAGGTTAAGAACAGTTTCTGGTTAAAAACGGACCTCCAGAACGAATTAAGTTCTTAACCCAAGATAACACTGTATAGGATGTTAATATCGGTTCTGTTACTGGGGCAGGAGGAGAGGAAATCAGAAAAGGATTGGATCCTCTTTTCACTTACCTGCACCAGTCAAGACCAACATGCCTGTCACCATGAAAACTGGATGCCAGTTAAACATCTGAGAAGAACCATCCCAGGCAAAGCCACCAAGCCAGTGTTGGGTCCAGTAGACTGTGAACACCACACACAAGATCCCCAGAATTCCCAGTAGGATTGAGAGCAGCAAGAATGAGACTCTGGGAATCATCCTGTTCACAGGGAGCACACCTGAGAAGGCAAGAGACCAGCTAGCTGTAAAAGCTATCCAACCATCTGCTGGTTCTGGCACCAGCAAGATTTTTGCCTCCTCTTTTTCTTTACTACCTAGTTCTGCTTTCCTCCCTTCAGCAGAGAACTGTTTTTCTGTCACACAGTTTTGTAACCCAAAATAGGGTGGAGTCTCAGACGCTGGGTCAGAGGAACTGATTTCAATAGTATGTCCACCACAGACCATGAAACATCAAAACTTCACAGCTAAGTGGAAGGTAGATCTGGAATTTCCCCAGGCTGGTTAAGGCAATTCACATTCTAACCACTATTCTCTCAAAAGTCAAGGTTGGCAGTTACCAGCAGCTTGTCCAATGGGATAACACACCTCACAGACTATATCCAACTGTGTCAGCAGGGGCTTCTACTGTCTGCAGCCCCTGTCCACTAAAAGAAGGAGGCTCAATTACTTCCTTCAGAAAGTAAATGGTACTACATACTTCCCAAAGCCAAGTTGCACAGAAACACCAAAGGAGTACACATGTTACTGAAGAGAAAGTTTCCAGAGAAACAAAACAGTCCCACAGTTGTTGATCAGGAACCAGAACCTACACTGAATTGATCATATGATCTGGCAGGATGCAACTCCAATTTAGTTAAATCTAGTTAGGCAGCAGAGACCATGTGTTATGTCCAATTCTGATATCCAAGGCTCTTCTGTGAACCAAGGCAAACTTTTGTGTAAGCAACACTGGCACTCATAAAGTGAAATTAGATTGGCTGCTACTGGATCCAACTTGATCTAACTCATAGCTGAGTTTCAGCCAAAAATAAAGGTCACTGCAGTCAATTGCATAAGAAAACAGATAGCCTCACATTAGATTTCAAATTTATTTACGAACTGTCCCCACAGTGAAAGGTGCAAACCACAGACTTTTTCTAGCAACCCAGCAGCCCTGCACAGATGCTGCACCTGCAACCACTGGGTCCTGGAGGGAGACAACGGTCACAAGATCATCCCAACTTCTGCTTTCAAGACAGAAGTGAGGAGCTTGCAGAGTGTGTGCATTAAAAGACTATGGCAATGACTGAACCTTTGTCTTCACAGTGCAAAGGTGGGCTGGAAGTTAAGTGAATGACAAACTAGGGTTGTTGTTTTTTTGTTGTTTTTTTTAAAGTCTCTTATCTAACTGCAGCCAGACTCTCAGCTTGGATGGCTGGCAATTTCTACTAGCATCTTCTCATGAACTGGAGAGCTCTACTGAAACTTTTGTGCCATTAACTCACCACGTACACCAAGTGGAAAATGTGTCTGATGCAAAAGTGAAAGCTGCTGAGCAGCTGTGTCCTGTGTGGTTTCTGTGGGGGCATAGCCCACAAAATATAGTTTAAAGTTGCCAGTTCAGTTTGGGGTCACACCCATACCATACATTTACATTCAAAGCTCATGGCTTCCTCCAAATAAGCTTGAGAATTGTAGTTTGCCTCTCACCGAGCTACAATTCACAGCACCCTTTACAAACTACAATTCCCACAATTATATGGGGGAGTTTTACAGTTCAGGAGGGCCCTGTTTCTACCATTGCTGCCACACTGGATTCAAACTGTCAGCCCACATTGTGCTGTGACTGCTTTTTCTCCAGAGACTCTGCTTCCCTCCCAAAATTATTTTCCCTCCTGCTTACATCAGTCCACTGCAACTGAAAAATGGCCATTTGTATTACTATCTACCTCTCTAGAAGGAGGAGGGGCTCACACCCCTCTGCTGTCCAGCACAGAGTAACTACTGTGTTTTTGTTTGTTACTATGGCATGCATTTTGGTGCTTTTATATTTTAAACCGCCCTATGATCCTTGGATGAAGGGCAGTATAGAATTGTTGTTGTTGTTAATGTTAATATTCCAGTGGTTCAGTGTTTGGCAGTTTTAACTCCCCAGTCCTTGATTAATTCTAACTTTTATTGGACCCAGGAATTTAGAGTGTCTCTCACCCCACAAATTCATAACAACACACACACACACACACACACACACACACAAAATAACCCCATCAATAGATTTAGAACAAAGTATTAAAACACCCTTAGGAAAGGAAGTGTAAACATCAAGGGTAAGTAGGTGTAAGATAAGAAAATACATAGAAACTACAGCCAACTTTGGAAATGTTTCATTCAAAATATGGTTTTGCTAACATGTTTTGACCCAGCTACCCGACTAGAATCATTTATCTTTATGATCAACCTTTTTACTTACAGTCTTATAGCTTTACTGCAACGTATAAGCGGGGTCAAAGAGAAGAGCAGAAAATGGCCACTGTAACAAGAACTAATAAACACTGATGCACTACCATGCCAAAGAGCCCCTTTTGAAAATCGCACCAGGTGGTTGCTGCTTTTGCTTTCCTTTGCTTCCAAAGAGAGGGAGGACTTTAAGCACTTGTGGGTCGATATTTAAATAAGAATAATTTCTGGCATCGACTGGTGAACAGACAACCGTGACAAACTACCCCGTCTTTTAGCCTTGAATTTCACCGTCTCTCGGTTTCATGAACATAACGGCAGCCAATGCAAAAAATGGATGGGAGAGAATGCTAAGCTGGCACTACTTATAGCTGGCAGTCTCTCGGGGTGACGCTGGCAGTGAAACGCGGTTGCCGACAACTTATCGCAAGGCGCAGAAGTGTGCAAACGTCAGTTCCATATTCAGGCTGCTCCCTCATGCGTGCTGAACAAGGAACCAACTCCAGCCTCATAAAGTTAACAATAAAGCACAAAGTCCCGTGACGTCCAGTGCTCTGCCTCAAGAAAGCTGCTGGCATAAAGCGATAAATTGGTTTGCTGCGGCAACAGCCTTCGTAAGCAACATACAGTACAGTTACCTTGCACAACTGGGGCACCTGCTGCTCTCCAGATACTGATAGACTACAACTCCCATCATCCAGGGCACCTCCCCCTTGTGGCTGAGGCAGATGGGAGCTGGAGTCCAGAAGCACCTGCAGGGCTGCAGGATCCCCGGTCGCATCTCTGTTCAACTAGCACACGAAGCATCTATTGGATCCAGGCTGTCGAGCGAAGCTGAACCCACAGCAGTTCCAGAGAGCAACTTGCAAGGAGTTTCAAGCACTGCAGGTTCTGCTGCCCAGTGCACACCCCCGACCGCGCCATTAAAGCACATATGAGGAGCAATAAGGAATTGACATTTGCTAGACAGCATAACGTATAAATGGGTAGCGGGATCGCCCCTTGCAGGGAAGCGCCGGGAACAGCCGCAAGAGGGATTGCGCACACACAAGGGTCAAGGTTTGCTTTCGCGACCCAGCTGCGTCCACGCACTCAAAGAACCGAGAAATACAAGCAACAGCTCACACCTCGCTTCCGTCTGAGTCGCGGGGAGCGCCGGGAAAAGTAGTTCCAAAGCTCCAGGTCCCCTTCAGCTCCATCGTCTCTGCTCATGATAGGAGGCACTTCAGACTAGTCTAGACGCAGTTTATGGCACTGCCCAGCCAACGCCAAGACGGGTTTCTGGGAAATGTAGTTTTCTCAGCAAGATCTGTACAGTACTGTACAGTATATTGCTGGGCATGAACACGGCGGGGAATCGAGCCGGGAAAGTTCTCATTTAATGAGCTTTACAAGCCTCTTCGTTTGCTTCTGCCTTTGCAATGTACCTAGGTGCACCCGTCATTAAAGTTTTCCCTTGCGTCAAAGAGATGAGGGACTTCCTGGATGCCTAAGTGCCCGGCAAATTGAGCTGGTATAGGTATATTGCCGGTATGTATACAGGTGTATTAATAGGAAACGCGTCACGTGACGAAGTTTTGACTGTCACACAGCAAGAGCTGAAGGAAAAGGAGGAGCTTTGTCAGGTTGGCAACCTTTTCTATAACTCCCTGTTCCACGCCAGTAAGTTATTATTGTAGACTGGCAGCGGCGTTAGGTGCCCCTTAATCTGCTGAAATCGCGCTGCAGGATTTCGCTCCTGTAGCTGTGATATCAAAACAAAAATATATCTCTGGTGGTCTGATTCCACTGGAACGAGTGTCTCCATTTTTAAAAATTGAGGCAGTAAGCACGGATTGATTTCATCAAATGGTGGAATGCCTTTCCAGCTGCTAGAAGCCCCAGTTTAGTGCGCTGAAGGAAACCGAAGGAAGGAAGAGAATTCTTTCTTTCGCACCGAAGTGGTAATAACCCACCAGAAAAGCTCAAAAGCCAGATCAGCGGCAAAGGGTAAATAAAGGCAAAAAAACAAAACAAACAAAACAAACAACAAAAAACAAAAAACAAAAAAAAAAAAACAAAAAAAAAAACCGCCCTCCGCGCCATGTATCATACAGAGAAAAAGAGCGCCAGCGGTCGTCGTCTGCACGCGGAATTTCAGCTGCTCATAGAAATCAAAGGAGAAATTGAAGATTTTACTTTAGCAATAGTTGGGAAGCAGGTGCCCACATAACGAGCAAAAAGTAGTAGCAAAGAGAGGAGTCTATAATTTTCTAACTCGGGGTCTTGAATCAGGTGAGAGGCGCGCGCACACCCCTGTAAACATTTGCGAGTGTAGCGCGGAGTCTGCGGAGTTTAGTGGACGAGGGTGGTATGAAGAGGCAAATGAACTAGACTGCTGTAACCTGGAAATGCAAACGTTCGTGCTACTTCTGACCTGCACCATTAATAGTGTCCTTGCAGGGCTGTTATAAACAGCTCTCCAAGCCAAAAACCCCGACACACAAATGGTGAAATGTCATCCGACTGTGCTGGGCCATGTTTTAAATGTTGTTGTTGTTGTTGTTTTTTAAACTAAGCATCAAAAAAAGTAGTCCCCTCTAAGCCGCTGTAGAATCACGGGTTTCTTCCAGATGCATTCACTTCCGCCCCATGGAAGACTTTATAAATGGCTTCCAGAGGCAGGGCGGAAGTTTCCTACCCGGGCAACGAGATTCTCCGTCCGCTCTGTCATTTACAACTCTGTGACCGTGACCGCAAGGGCGGCAGCTTCCGGCCAGGCTGCCTCCTACGCTCCCCTGAGTGGCTGCGCCGTCTCCATGGGAACGGGCAACTGCCGCGCCAGGTGAGGGCCGGGAGCAAAGAGCGAGCTGGAGCAGCGACGGGCCTATCTTTCGCGACCTGTCGTGCCCCGTTACTTAACACGGGAGCGTGAGGTCGAGGGCGCTTGGGAGCCCACAGAACGAGATCGCGTGTACCCGGATCGAAATTTTGATCACCAAGGAGATGAGGTCCGTGGCGCTTGATCCGTGTTGCCCAGGAAGAAAAGGCGCCTTTTCCAGCCCCTTGGAGGTGGCTGTGGCCAGTCAGCCCTCGCCACCCACCCTCGTGCTTTGCTTTCCCCTGTGTAGAAATAGGAGAAAAGCCGCGGAGGGGCAGCAAGAGTAAAGTTCTTAGATCACCGAAAAATGTTAAGAACAGTGTTAGGCAGTAGCAGTTAACGGTGCAACCAGTCTTACTTCAACAAAGGGATTCTTATTCATTGTTTGTATTTCTGACTGGTTTATCTTTGCTCTCTAGTGATAGATTGTGTGTGGTGTGCTCCAGATTTGTGATGCCCCCCTCCCCCCTATTATTGCAAGTGTTGCTCACCTTATTCTCCCTCTTTCCCCCCACCTGGTGTTTCTGCAGGTTTCAGGTCTCTGCCCAAAGGGAGCTATGAGTGATTGCGCTGGAGGAAAAAGTTTGTATCCCTCTGTTGTGTGAGCATGAGGTGTCCCTCTCATCTGGGATGCAGACACTGAGGCAAGGAAGATGCTCCAAACCAGCAACTATAGCCTGGTGCTTTCCTTGCAGTTCCTACTGCTGTTCTATGACCTCTTTGTCAACTCCTTCTCGGAGCTGCTGCGCATGGCGCCCGTCATCCAGCTTGTGCTTTTCATGTGAGTATGGCACAACAGTGGGTGCTTGTCACTGTCTGGGTTTTTTTAAAGGGCTTGTATACATTTGTCTCTGAAAAGATGCTCAACAGTGCCATGAGCTCTTAAATAAGCTGTAGGGATCAAAAACGTGGTTACTCTTCAGGTCCTTGGATAGAACTGTAGACTAGTGCTTGAATAAGTGATTTGGAATGGAGAAGAGATGGTTAGTATGTCTACTCAGGAGCAACAGTGCAATCTTATATATTATGTTGACTCTGAAGGAAGTCCCATTGTTTTCAGTCATGCTTACTGTTGTGTAAGTGTGCATAGGATTGCAGCTTAAGCTTTTATGTATACAAGAGGACTTGATCCATAGTAAATGTGCTTAGGATTACAGAGAATTTGCCACATTGAACACAGTGGAACTTTTTTGAGTAAACATGCACAGGAATGCACTTTCTGTTTGTTTCTTGGGACACTCTCATTTAGGAAAATGGGAAGAAGAGAGTGCCAGAGAAGAGATGAATGGAGGAATGAAGTAGAATAAAAGATACCAAGAAAATTATTATTCTTTCCCTACTCCTGAAACATCGGCAGTTAGTAGGCTGTATTGTGTTGAATGATATTTTTAAAGGGGTGTTGCTATTATAATCCATTCATTCTATCTTTTCTCTGTGGGTATTAGCAGCTGTTAGCTCAATTGCCATTACATAAAGTTCTACACTCAGATTATGAAAATGAGTGATAAGCAGGGGGAAATAGAGATAGCTGCAGCAGGTATTATTTCCATTGTAATCTTCTAGAAAGGGTTTCGGGGTTCCCTTTCCTCTGTAATTAGTGGACTAATGTCTCACTTGGCAGCATGGACAGTGAAAACTTCTGCAGCTATGTTAATCTGCTTTTTGTTCTCCAACTACTAGGCTTTAGCCACAATTGTGGGGAGCCTGTGGCCCTCCAAACGTTGCTGGACCACAACTCCCATTATCTCTGACCATGGGTGGTGGTGGGGAGCTGGTGTCCAGTAGTATTTGGAGAGCCACAAGCAGGGGCATACCTAGGAGTTGGTTAGGTGAGCCCCTGCCAAGGGTGCAGGCCTGGAGAGTGTGCACAAAAATTGTGCCTCTCCACTCTGGCTTGGAGTGGCTAGGGACTTGCTTGCCTGTTCGTGTGCTCCTTGGGCTGCTCCTCCAATACTATGGGTGGCTGGGCAAAGCATGCAGGCTCCTGTGGGTGCTTCGGTGGAGAAATGCAGTTGTGCAAGGGACCAGGGTGTGTGTGTGATGCCAAGGATGCAAGGGAACCTAGGTACACCTCTGTGTATAAGGTATCTATCAATCTCTGTCTCATTAAAATGTTTGCCTGTCTTACAGCATTCAGGATATTGCCATCCTCTTCAATGTCATCATCATCTTCCTCATGTTCTTCAATACCTTCGTCTTCCAGGCTGGCCTGGTTAATCTTCTGTTCCAGAAATTTAAAGGGACCATTGTCTTGTCAGCAACGTACCTTGCTTTGAGCATATCCTTCCACATCTGGGTCATGGTAAGGCAGGAGAGGATTGTTTATACTGGTTATCAAGGAAGCCCAGATTCTGAATACAGGAGTAATTGTGCAAGCAAAGAAAACACACGTTGAAACAAACTTTATTTTGTGCTCCCCCCAGGTTTAGCACTGTGTAGTGCTAAATGGAAGAAATGTTGTGCAAGAGCAGGGATGAATAGAAGAAACTAACAGGTTAGGTTAGGACAGGTAGCTGTGGAAGAGTAGAAGTGCTCTCTATTGAACCCTAGGAATCCCTTGCAAACACCACCTGTGGATTTCCAAATTTGTTTCAACACTCATTATATTTTTAAAGCAGCTCAGGTTTTTGTACCAACTTCTGTGTGATAAATAATGTGTGCAGAATTTGTAGAACAGTAGCTGTCTCATTGAATTGGTTGAGGAGTTTCCAGGAATAAAGACCTGGGAAGGAGTTGGATTAGATAAACCAAATAGTATTTAAGACATTTAAAAGCTCATCTGATGAAACAGGATAAACTGGAAGGGGTCCTAGCTGTTGCAACTGTTATAATGCAATATATTATTGTGGCTTGGCATGTTAATTCACCTTCCAACCTTTCAGAATCTTGTCAGTATAAAGCTAGAATTTCCTATTGATAGGGTTAGCTGGATACAGGAGGCCTTACAGTCTTCTTGACCAGTGTTTTTCCCTCCCGTTGGGCAGTTTTTCTCAGCTGTCCTTCGTTCTTCACCATCACACCCTGGACTTCTTGCATACATACCAATCACTTCTTTTTCTAAGATCTTTTTGAACAAGCATACTTTTCTTTTGCTCTTGATGAGCATATTTTACAGTGTGCTCCATTATTCTTGTTTTCTTCGGACATCTTGTTACACTGACTTCTGCTCACATTAATTTATTCTTTTTAGATATCTGTGTCTGAGATCCATGAAAAATGATTGGCCTTTCAATAATTGCCTAAGCTGTCATTTAAGTGGTCTATTGTACGTTTTGTTAATACTTGTATTCATGAGATAGCAAATCACACAAAGCACCCTAAGTTAATGTATTGCATCCTCCATCACAGTAGGTTATGGTCTTTACTGAGGGCTAGCTTGTTGTGTACATGTGATTATGTGTAAGTTGAGTGGTTATTAACATTTGTTTGACTTGGTTTACTGGCACTTTTTATGATTTGGAAGTTGTGTAGGCAACAGCTCCTCCTTCAGATTCCCCCCACTGCCCAATTTCCTGGTTTCTCTTGTTGCTTCATGCTGCCTTCACATCTTTTCAATGTAATGTATAGACTTTGTATTCCTTTACACTGCCCAATATGCTTGTAGCAGAATCCCTTCTTAATCTTTTAACTCTTTCTTATTTTAAGAAGCAAAAACAATCCCAACAATAAGGAAGGCTGATGTCATTTTCAAAAGAACCAACAAGAAAATTTATATTTAGATTCTTATAACAGGCTTCCAAACTTTATCTGCAGTTTTGTCATGACTACATGACTACCCATGCTGATTTGCAGCTGCAGCTATGGACACAAATGAAGTATTGGAATGTGACTCACTAATTTGCTCAGTACTGGCATTAGTGTAGTCCTAGTGAAGTCTGGTTGAAATGTTATATGCTTACTACTATTTTGTAATATTGTATAAAGGTGGCCTCTCTTAATTTATTGATCATTGGCTGTATAAGTAAGTTTCTTGGCTGCAGCATTGTTCACAGCCCATTATTCCATTGAATCTTGCTATGCTATTAGTTGATTGGTGTGAGCCCATTGGATCATTGAAATCTCATAGAATGAGCAATATATTCTTTGTTCTGGCTCTATTTGCTCAGTTCTGTAGTTACCTCCTAGGTTTGTCTTGTCCTTCTAGGCAGTGTGCCTGGGCATTTGTCCTATATCACATATCTTGAGCTTTAATAACTGTTATATCATTCAACTTTTTTCCTGGACAGATTTGTGAAGTTTAACAGAGGTCATTGTAATTTGGGTAATTAAAGGGAAAGAGGACAAAAGCATTTGGGACAAAAGATTTGTAGGTTTCCAGGGTATTTGGAAGTGTCAGGAAGCTGTGCAGAAGTTGTCTTGGAACAGTGGCCAGGAAGTATATTTGGTCTCTGAGCTTTTAGTTGATCAAACTGTATTTTCTGTTTGACACCCTGATCCATTGTAAGCACTCAGCATTTTTGCTGTTGTCACAATAGGCAGTGATCTGTGTGATTTACTTTTCAAATATCAACAGATGTTGTGATTTAAAAACTAGGTCCTTATTCCTGGTTCTTCGTGTGTCTTGCTATCCAGCTGCCTAACTGGAGGATACATATTTCAATTCAGTCCAAGTTTTGTTCAGTGGAGCAAACAGCTACAATGAACAGGTGTCACTGACATGCATTGACTTACCATTGATGATGGGCTATATTGCCAAAGAGTCATAAAAGTTTGTGGTACAGTACCCTTGGTTTCTTGGAACAGAATGTTTAAATTCCAAAGCAGTGCTTGCATTGATATGAATCCACTGCATTGAAGGTAAAAACCTTCTCATATCTACAGCCTCAATAGTCTAGTACCACCCTATAGATTTTTTTGGCTCTCTTTAGATGAGTGAGGGCTTTACGGAGGCTAACAATAGATTTATTTCAATCTCACCTCATTTCCAGTGTGCCTATTTTCCTTTTCATTCCCCATCTCTTTTTTTACTCTTTTAAGATTGCATGCCATTATTTGTAAATGGTAAACCTGCCTAGAATACACTGGACAAAATGGTACATATTGTAGTTAAGTCCCAGTATCTTGTCATCTGATATTTAGGGAATTAATATCTCATCTTTGAAGTTAGATGAAGCAATCTAGCTTGAAAGTTGGGTACTACTGCTTTCCTAAACCTTGCTTGGTGAGGCAGGAGGATTTAAGAGGATTTTCTGTGATCAGTTGTTGAGAGCTAGAATAGGTCTGGTTGTTCTGTATAAATCTGCTGATCCGATTAACCTTTCTTTGCTCCCTGAGCTGCTCCGAGTGCTGGCATCCATTCCATGTGGTGTCTGGTTGCTTAACTGTTAAGAAAGACTTGGAATAGCCTATTACGACTGGGAACATGAGTTTTGGAAACTCTCTAGTAGTGGAACTAACATCATTACTCTTTTTTTCCAACAAGCTCAACAAATATTGTGTCTAATTTTAATGTGGGTCAACTTTTGGTTTTTATTTTATCTGTGAAAATATTTTTATAGATACAGTTGCATAAGTCCTGGTTTAATATACTTGGAAAAAATGTGGAAGCTTCCTTGAGTGGGATGTAGGAAGGGGACACACCAATCAATGGGATACCACAGGCGTTCTTTGTTGTCCTGGATTGTTGCATGGTTTCTAGAATGTTTATTTGAGATTGTAATAATCTCTGAACTTTCAAGAGAAGGAGTTAGGAATGTTGCTGCTTCCCCAATATATAAATAATTATTGGGAGTAGGAAAATGGGAGCCATGTTTCTGAAGGAATTTGGTAGAAAGATGGGGCACTGAAGAAAGTCTGAAAGGATGGTTGGTATTGTTTTGTGTTGTTCTGGGAGGAACAGTCTATTTCCTGCCTTTAATATTTCATACATTTCTTTCCCACAGAACCTCCGCTGGAAAAATTCCAACTATTTTGTGTGGACAGATGGGCTGCAGACTCTTTTTGTTTTCCAGAGAATGGGTACGAGGCTGTTTCATTTCTCCCCTGTGTTATGACTTCTGAGCAAAGCTTAAAAATTTATCAATGAGGCTGGTTCCATCTGTGCTTCCCCACAGAAAGTAGATGGGACAGGGAGCAGGGGGAGTGTAGCTGGGGGGATAATGGTGAAGTTGAATGTAAGAAAACTAGTAAAGTTGATACAGTGTTGACCTTGCTGGCTTGTGACTTATTTCTGATTGGTTGCAGTGGCTGTGCTGTACTACTACTTCTATAAGAGGACGGCTGTGCACTTGGGAGATCCCCGTTTCTACCAGGACTCTCTTTGGCTACGGAAAGAGTTTGCACAAGCACACAGTTGACAGCTGCTTCTGGATCATTTGGAGCTTGCTAGAATGTCCACAGAGATTTTACCAATATCTTGCAGCAAGTTCCCCTCCTCCCACTACAATTTGTCTCCTACAGTCAAGTTCTAAATCTCATGTGGTCAAATGACTTAATCCCTTTCCTACATTCGTGCACATTAGGCTACTCATCAATGGAACTGCTCTTTTGTGGATACCCTGCTTGCTACTATATGCTTCTCAGTCTCCAAGCACTCCACAATCCTCCTTTCAGTTCAGCAAACTGCACTCTGGATTTGGCTGCAGCCTTACTGAGGAACGATTTGAAGTGCCAAACAGATTTGGCTGACAACTCCCACTGAGTAGCAATGCTGCATTTTCCTCCTTGAGAATATTTTCTTGCCCTAAGCTCCCCTGTGACAGAAAAGGATTCCTGCCTTCACTAGTACCTCTGACAGTGTGACAAGGCATAAAGACTATGGTTTGGCTTTGCAGTATTCAGCCTGAGCAAATGTACTCTCATTGACTTGTTAGATTCCCCTTTTGTACTTGCATTTTTATAAATGGCGAGAAAATAAATCGGCTCTTTTTCAGAAACCATAGTGTGGTGATCTTGCTTTCTTGTTTTTCCTCTAATGTGTGGTAATAAAAGGGTGTTCTTTCCATTCCAAGGCTTGATTTGTTACCACCAGTTCTCTGTGTTGTGCTGTTGATACTAAAAATAAACCATATAATTTAGCAACATTCCAATACAGGAAACGAATGTTTTCGTTATGCCTGGCATGTGTGTGGTTTAGGGTAAGATAATGAAATTCACAGAAAAAATAAACTGGGAGGGGGAATAGAAGCTTGTTCCTAAAGTGCAATACCCAAGAAATCTTGTACTCTAAAATGTGGGGCAGGACTCCTAACAATAGAATTAATTGTGGAACGCTGTGGGCCTTTGATGGAATAATAAAAAAGCTTTTGAGGGCAGGAGGGGATACTGGGTAACTTGTTAAGTGGTGGATTTGGGAGTGGATTTTCGGATATATACGAGCTAGGTGCCGTTTGAGCCATGTGAACTAAGCAATCCGAGGTGCTTTGTATGATGTGCGTGTGTGTATGTTGTCCCCACTTCCCGGGGAAAAAACTTGTAAAATCTAAAATAAAAATGTGCGTATGAGGAAAGGGTGGAAGAAAAACGTTACATAACAAGCAAAGAAATAGGTGTCGCTCCTTGTCAGAAGGCGAGAGAACGGAGCCCCTGCGTTTATTTCCTGCCTCCACAACTCGCGCGGAGGAAGCGCGGGTAGCATTCATTGGTTACCATGGAGACGAGGCGACGCCGTCCCCGCTCGGAATCTGGGCCTCCGCCCCAAAGAGACGCGGCTCGATATCCGGTATCGCATGGAGCTTTTTGCCTTTCTAACGGGTCTTCCGGCACAAAGAGGCCAGGGATAGAGCGGCTCTGCTCTGCGTCCTTTCGGTCTAACGTGCTGGGAGCGAGGGAGCGAGCGCGCGCCTCGCCAACCCAGACCTTTCTGCCTCCGCGAACGCTGCGCGCCACTCCGCCCTCTCCCGCTTCCGTGCAGTCAGCTCCGCCGGAAGTGGGTTTCCTGCGTAGCGGTTTCCATGGCGATGGAAGATGGCGCCTCGCAGTAAGTCGGGGTCCCGGCAGTGTTCTAGGGCCCTGGGGGCTGCGAGGTCACGTCACCGCGACTGATCCCCGTGGAAGGCTCGGCTCTTCTTGATTCCCACCCCGCTCGCCCGGCCCGCCGCTCAGGACACCCCGAGCCCTGCAGCAGGGACGGGAACCGGGCTCCGGCTGCAGCCCGGCAGCGACGGCGGGGATCTGACGGCATCCCGCCAAGCGCTCCCGGAGCGAAGGGGAGGGAGGCAGAGTGGCCCCCGGGTCCCCAGAGCCTGATGAGGGGCCTCTTCGCTCAGCCTAGCGCTGAGCTTCCCCAGAAAAACCATTCTGCCAGAGGAGGGTGGTAGACTCGAGGCCACGTCCTGCGGGAGGCTGCCCCTTCGCAACCCTCTCCTAGTAAAGCTGCCCAAATACGGGGTTTTGGACCCTTCCAAGGGGTTCTCAGATCGGTGGGGTTTTTATTCTCTGCTGCTGGTTGGTTTCCCTTTGCCTGAGGTATGTTAGACCATTTGCTGAGGTTCCACGCTAAGCTGGTGAGGACACAGCACCCCAGTTTTGAGCTCACAACAAAGGAAGTGTACATAAACTCTAATATAGTCTCTCAAGAAAGTTTGTACTGCTCCTCTTTAAGAGGTGAGAGTGGAACACAAAATGTGTACCCCATAGATAATCATATTCTGGTTTCACCTAGATCGCCAGCTCTCCTCCACCCCTCTGGAGATTCTCCTGTTCCTGAACGGCTGGTATTATGCAACATATTTTCTGTTGGAGATTTTCATATTTGTCTATAAAGGTGAGTCTTTGAAGGGATGATATGTTTGGGTTGCCTGCAGGCTTTTTTTACGCATTTACCTTGTGGCTCTCGCCTGAAGAAAGTGAAAGAACAAAGTGGATAGTGTAATTATTTATTCCTCACCTAGCTGCTTGAGAGTTCACAGCCTTTTTCAGAACCATCCATGTCCCACTGTTTGTTGTCATTCTAGCTGCTACATTAGATGTTAACCAACATCAGCCCCTCTTCTTTTATTAAGGAATTCATTAAATGGGAAGAGGCATCTGGCTTTGCTGTTCTCTTAATGCACATGTCCATTTGTGTACCCGCTTAGGACTCCTGTTGCCCTACCCCTCTGCCAATTTGGCTTTGGACCTGATTATGCTTTTTCTCTATCTTGGGATTGAAGTGACCCGGATATTTTTTGGTGAGTATTCAATAAAAATGTTCCCACAAGTAGTGCACTCACCTGCCATTTTGTGAGCATCTTTGATGGCACTTGACCTGAAAAGATGACTCCTGGGGAAACCCAGCCAGATGGGCAGGATATGAATAAAATTTTGTTGTTGTTGTTGTTAATGTGGTTCACTCATCGATAAATTCTGCTTCTCCAACAGCAAAGGTGTTTGAGAGTAGAGTAGTTGAGCAGAGTGTAAAGTGCTGACAGTGCCTTCACTCCATCATTCTAGGTCTTCCTAATTATTCTGCTGAACTGGAATAGGTGCCTCCAATGAAATGATGCCCAAAGGCTGAAAAAGGGGCTCTGTGGTACATTCCCTCATTCAGGAGTAGGTAGGAGGCAAGACAACATTATGCGGGTGGAAATATGAGATCCCATTCATCCAGTCTGACTGTCCTTCCTGACCTGAGACTAGCTTATGAACTACAGTACAAATGTTAAATGCAAAATCCCATTCCTTAATCTCAGTTAAATGATTCTTGATTCAGGTAGATAGCCGTGTTGGTCTGACGTAGTCAATATATATATATATATTTAAAAAATTAAAAAAATGTTCAGTCATCAACAGGTTTACCATACCCATTGAGCCAATCACCCATCTCCTACTACCCTTCCAAGAAATACCCCACCCCACTTCCCATTATATATAAGGATCTGGTGATTTCTGTTTCAGTGTATCTGAAGAAGTGTGCATGCACACGAAAGCTTATACACAGAACAAACTTAGTTGGTCTCTAAGGTGCTACTGGACAATTTTTTAATTTTTTAACTTATTTAGTTAAATGAGTTAAATGAGAACTGATCCCTGAAAAGTAGAGCTATTCATTTTGTGCCCTCAGATTCCAAATATTGTGGCTTTTATGCTGAACAGGTTATGCATTTTCTTTTTCATATTTTCTGTGTATGGCAGGCTCAAAAGGGAACCTCTGTCAACGGAAAGTACCACTTGCTATCAGTCTGGCTTTAACCTTTCCAGCAGCAGTGATGGCAGCCTATTATCTGCTGCTGCAGACTTATGCTCTGCGGCTAGAGGCCATCCTTAATGCTATCCTCCTCCTCTTCTATGCTGTGGAGCTGTTACTGGGTGTTCTCACTCTGGCTGCCTTCTCCAGGTACTTTACTTGCCTACCATTATGGTATTTTAGGGAAATATTTTTTTATGTGCATTGATTAGATTTTGTTTTTTAAGACACTGACTGTACTTACATGTAATGTTGGGTTTAGTGCTATATGGAAAGGTCTAAGTGAAGTTTCAGGCTCGTGTGTGAGTCCCCATATCCTCTTCCTTTATGGCTGGGAGGACGTGGAAGGATTTACTTTCACTTTTAAATAATCCCCGTTTAGCATCATGTTGGAACCAAGGATCCTGGTTTAAAACAACAAAAGTCCTGTGTCACGTTAAAAAGTATCAAATTAGTTATGGCATAAGTTTTCATGGACTAGCTTAAACTGTAATAAACTGTAATAAATGTGTTAGCTTAGCCTTTAATGTCCCCCAAAGACTGGACAATATTCAACCAAATATCCACACTAGTGCAAGGATTAGTATTAGTACAGTGGGACCTCTGTGCCCCATGCCATTCCCAGAGCAGATTTAAGGGGCATGCAGGTGGGGAAAATGTTCAATTGCACAAGGAGAAATCTTTCTTCTTAGCGCTGTGTTGAATGCAAACCTTTGTTATACTCTCTGGAAATTGGTATACTGTAACTCTGATCAGTTTAAGAAGCCAACTTCATAACCCATAGTGTGAAGTTGATTTATTATGGCACTTACCAGAGTTTTAAACCAGGATTCCTGGTTCAGACATAATGCTAAGCTAGGATTCTTTAAAAGTAGAATTAAATAGAGAACATAAAATCCTGCTGAAGTCCTCCTTGGCTGTTGTGGGAGAACATGCAGGTTTGACGTTCTTTTTCTGATTGATTCAGGCTCAATGATGTAATGCTAAATTGCAGAGGTGGCTTATCATATATTTATGTTGGTTGGCTTATTTCTTCAAACAGGGGAATCAATGGAATAGAACATGGGCTCCCCAGATGTTGCTAGACAACTTCCATCATCACTGACTATTGGCTATGGTGGGAGTTGGATTCCAACATCTGGAGGGCTGCAGGTTCCCCATCCTTAGAATAGGTGTTCAGTCTGTTCCAATGTAAATTGGGTAAGAAGGCAGAGGTATTTGCTGTCGCTGTTGCTAAGATCCTCACGTTTCGCTCTCTAATTTCTGCAGTTTGGACTCTTACTGAGAACCTTTGTGGGCTGCAATGTATGGAACCGTGTGCTCTTCAGATTGGAGAGAGGCTGCATGAACCCTCCATTTCTGTGGCTGGAACAAGATGAGGTGTGGGTCCAATTCCCCCAATAAGCTGAAAGAAGCTCAACTTCTCATTTCAAGCTCATTCAGGTAGAGCAACCATTAGCAGGGTCTCCAGTGTCTGGAAACAGTTTTCATGAGATGACAGACCCACCCACCCTAACTAAGCTTGCAATCCTCCTGGAGGGTGCCAATTGATCCATTCCAACTTTGTACCTTGGGTAATTGACTCTCACAAGTCAAAAGACTATGGGCCAGTGAATGCCACCTAATAATCAGACTTTGCCTGCAGCTGGTGTGTCCTTTGAATTCCCCAGCGTGGTACATTCTAACAACTCAAGACTCTAGCATGTGTGCAGTGACTCAGGAGGGCAGTCTTGCTCATCCTCTCTAAGTGTTGTGTTACCTCCTGTGCCCTTTTCCTGAATGGGGGTAGGGATAAGGGCAGCAGGCCTTGTGCCCCTTCCCCCCAAACCAGTGTTGTTATTGGTGTGTATTGACAATTTGTGATACTTGGTTTTCTACTGCATCCTAGGAATAAATATTTATTTTTAAACTACTGTAGCTATGTGGAGCTTCAGACAAACATTGGTACAATGGGAGAACAGCGGTGCTCCTAGAAGCATGGGGGAACCCTCTTGGGGTGAAGAGAGGTACACATCTTTAAGATAACTGAGGCTTTGCAAATAATCCTAACTGCATGAAGGCGGTTCAGAAGGGACCTCATGGGCACAGAAAGTTTTTGCATAAGGAAATTCACATTCAAGGGTCCTGGCTTGGGTCTGCTGTAGGTAGCAGAGCTTTCATTTAGAGTTCAAGTATGCCCTGTGTGAGGGAGGATCTACGGAGGAAGGGTCATTTCCAAGAGGTCTAACACAGGGGCCAATTGGGCATCAGTTGAGATAAGCATGAAATAAGCCCACACAGAAAAAGTTTATTGGTGGGAAGAGCAGGGTCAGATGCTCTCAGAAATGGAACAGTGTTGCTCCAGATGCGTCTGAAGCCCCTGCCCATAGTCGGCCTCCTTGCTCAGCCACAAAAAACTTGTTGTTGGGTGCTTTGATGATCAGGCAGCTGGAGGATGCAAACTGGATGGTGAAATTGCTGGGACGGTCACTGTTTACCAAGATTTGTCCATCGTTATCCAGAGCCCAGTACTTGCTGCCTGCAGGTCAAGTGGCAGAATTAGTGGAAGGAAGGGTGAGGGTCAGGGAAGGTAGAGGTGTGGCAAGACCAGCTCTTGGATCTCTCCGACTTTTACGAGGTAAAAGAATCACAGGTAATTAGGATGTGCTTGTCATGGCAATACTAGGTATGGTTTAGAAAGAAACCATGTATAAAGTGAAAACATGACTGACACCTAGAATAATAGAGTTGGAAGGGACCCAAGGGTCATCTAGTCCAACCCCCTGCAACACAGGAATCACAGCTAAATCAACCATGACAGATGGCCATCCAACCTGAACAGTAGTTTATCCTTAATTGGGCCTAGGAAACTATTGTCCAGGGGTCATGGAGCAAAACAAATAGCAAAGGGGGGTGGGGAATAGTGACGATGCGCTCTTTTGCATTGTTTTGGTTTGGGAAAGCAAGTTTTGGCTCCCTCTTATGGCTACATATAAACTAGGCTTGTTTTTATAAAAACCCTTTGATGGCAGCTCCCATTTATGAGTAGGTCATGTTTCTCTCGCAACACAGATACTAGGAGACCCCAACCCCTTGGAATATACTTAGTCCCACCTGGAAACATACTAACCAACTTGGAAGTTGTAGTAGCCTTCCTCGGTGAGCGACAGGCTGCTGGCAACATAGCTGACGCAGTTCCCTTCCAACTTCCTCATGTCAGAACACAGACCCACGTAGCCGGCATCACTGTGCAGGACAAGCAGTGGCCGGTTCACCAGCACCAGCAGGAAATCTTCACTCTTCCCTGAAGGTACAAGGGAAACCTTTAGCATTGGCCGCACCTGGCTTTCAAAGAGAACTATTTTGCCACCCTTCCTTTTGCTCTCAAGAGGGAATCAGCTCCCCAGGGAAAGTCAACTTCAGTGCTAAAGATCAGGAAAAATCACCCCACACTGAGAAGCCAGGCTGAGTGTTGTAACAGAAATACTGTTCTTCCCTTGGGTTTTATCCCGATTTCTACTGTCAGTGGCATTTGCCCCAAGTTCATTCAAGTAACCACTATGGACAACAACTGCACAGCTATTTCTGGTGGTGGTTCCCCCCAAACTGGAACTCATTCTCTGACTGCTTCCCAGATCATATTACAGAAGCAATGTCAACCTACTTGGTATGCAGTTCTGGGGGCCAGGATTATATGCACAGAGGGGCAGTGTTTTGTGAGTCTTAGGATGTTTTTTTCTCTTTCATCTAGGCTGTATTTGTAGTGATGTTAGCTACTCCAAAGCGTAAGGGAGTGTAAACAGAACTCATTCCATCTTGCAAGAGCAAGATTATGAAAGTTTTGGTTGTTGGTTTCCAACATGAAGCCCTTGAGGTGTCTAAAAAGCCATTTCATAGGATGGGCTTAAGGTTGGCTCCCCATGTTCCAATTTTATATCCAGGGACAGCTTGGTTTCTGTGCAAAGACTTTCCCCACATTATTCCTCTAGAGAGCTATCTAGTGCAAGGCTGTCGCTTCCATTCCTTTCCCCTAGAACTACCTAAAGCTAATTTGCAGCTGGCAGTGTGCAGTCTCTTCCCACCCTAGCCGTGTTCACCTGTCCACACTGATGCCCTGGTGCTTGTAAGAGAAGCTCTCTACCAACTTGTACCTGCAGCTTTGGGAATTGCCAGGAGCTGTCCATTGGGCCGCATGGACACTTGCTTGTCTGCTATGCGGAGACACACCTTTTGGTCTTGGTACTGGATGTCGAACCAGACATTCCTGTCCTGTTTGGTGTTGCTGTTAATACAGTCATTAGGACCCTGCAAAAGACAGGATGCATTCGTTGGAAAGTGCTTTTTGTGTTTTTGGGTTACTTTGACTGATAGAAACCTTCTGTAGCAGTCCCTTTATCAGCTACGTTCTGAGATCCATGTTGATATATTTTCAGTGGAAGGTATTTGGTGCTGCATCAAGACTGAGAATTCCATTGTGGTAGGTGACGCAACACAAGAGTACAGCAATGCATGAGCTTCTCAATACCAGGGAGGTTAGTCCAGCAGTAGTTACCTCCAAAAGGGGAAGGTTTCTAACATCAGCAAGCTAGGGATGGTGGTGGACCTTGGCTTTATTCAAAGCCACTTTATTGTTGACTTCACACTTCAAGTTGCACTATGTGAACCATAGCCCAGACTGAAGCCAAACTATAAGATTTCTAAATGGTATGTTAGATGTGCAGTATAGGTTTTGAAGCACAACAAAAATCTGCAAAATTTCTGACTAGGGTTCATAGCAGATAGTGTAAGTGCACACCATGAACAATACAGCCAGAAGACCACCTTCAACTCTACTTATAAGTTTCATTTAGTTCAACAAGTTTTACTCCTAGGTAAGTGAATAGCAGACCTGAAAAAGATGTCTCCAGCGCTCCGGGCTTAATCAGTTAGCTTTTTCTTAAGAGGTTGTTCAGGAAGATGTGCATTCCTACTGCACACTTACATATTTCATCTGTGGCAGGGATGAGAAACCTGAGGCCCTCAATATGTTGGAGTAATAACTGCCAGCCAATGATCAAGGACAATAGGCATTTGAGTACAACAACTCGAGAGCCACAGGTTCTCCATCCTCAGTGTACAAAAAACAAATTTTCACTTTTCCACAAGGAGGATTGTGTATAATTTGCTTTGTAGAATAGAGTAACTCCCCCCACCCGCACTAAAGTTGACAAAAATATTTTGGAAAAGGACTGAGACAGCCCTTACTAACATTAACAAACAAGTCCAGGACCAAGAGCTATCTTCTGCTATTTAACAAGCCTCCTTTTATCAGTACTCACCCACCTCCTTGCTCACATTTAAAAGAATTCCAGATTAAGTTAGTGCACCACAATCTGGGCACAGATGTATCCAGTGGAAGCTGATCCACTTGGGCAAAAGGGGCCCTGCCCCACCATCCTCACTCTGCCCTTGATCAGTCCCCCCATTCTCACTTACAACCAGTCGTGGGGTGGGGCTGCCTGTCAGCTTCCTCCCTCCTTAGTCTCAGTGTTGCCCATTGTAGAATATAGTCAGAAGGAGGTTGGGGACAAGACTGGAATGAGTGGCTGTGGCTGAAAAAAGCTTGGGGCTTTCTGCATGCAAAGCAGGTGCTCTACCACCTACGAACTGCAGTCCTTCTCCATAGTTAGGAAACAATTTGAAATAGCTGGTCCTGCCTGATCACTGCTGTTCCTCGTAATGCGTGGCAGGCACACTCACCAAGGACATATACGCGCCGCTGTGGCTACGGAAGCAGACCTTCTTTGTGGTGTCATCAAACAGCACCTGGAAGATCTCGGTGTTGCCAACAGCCATAGCATTGGCATAGAGATCAGCACCTGCAGGGGGCAAGGAAGAAACACCCGAGGTCAGCATTCCTACATATGCCATTGCCCACTCCTTGCAGGCTGAAATCAGTGCTTCATGGATGGAAAGAGGAAAACATTGTGCAGAGAATGGGGGCATTGTTTGTGTGTCAACTGACCTAGGATCATTTGGACCTTCCTATCTTTATCTTTGGAGGAAGACAAAACATCACGTGCAAGCCTAAATTCAAATCCTCTTTCAGATCTGGATTAATTGTGCACAAGTTAAATGTGCCGTAAGTTGCTGGCTTGCTGTACTTTGTTTCTTCCAAAGGAGTGCAGTGTGTGGATTCAAGTAACCTGTCTCACCAGGGGAGCCCGATGGAAGATCTCTGGCTACATGGCTTCTCCCATGGCCCCCCAAATCTGCACTGCAGGTTCAAGACAACCCCCGAACAGTGTATGTGGGAAAGGTGAAATCACTTCATCTGGGAAGCAGAACAATCGCCTTAAAGTGACATTGAATTCCATCCTGGGTTTCTCTAGTCAAAGCACTTTGTGTGGTTTTCTTCCAGTCTTCTTGCCCTAGTTCTATAGCTACACCATTCATTTCCTCAGGTTTTTGCTTTTTCAGCTCACAACCTACTTAGCCCCATTTCGATTGGCCATCTTGTATTCTGGTTAGCCTCCCTAGCACTTCTGTCACACCACTTTTAATAAGAAATGCTGTGGTTTTTTTCAGGGACCGTAATCTTACTCGATCCTTGCTACTTCAATTGTATGTGCCCTTTTTCTGCTTCTTACTTCTGCACCCTCTCTTCAGCCATCTTGCCTCTGAGGTCCCAGCATCTAAGCTTACCTGCCTTCTAAGAACTCCTCCCAGCCTTCACCCTGCCTCCCAAGTCAGTCTTATCTCAGTTTTACCCAACCAAACTGACAACTGCCCCATTGCTCGCAGAATGTGGACTACCACTGTGCCTCATTTCCTGAGCAGGTGGAATGGTCACAAACATTCCATCTCATCAGACCGGAAAAGCCAATCAGCTGCAGAGGCTTCACAAAGTGCAATGCAATATAGATAGTGCTGTTTTCTCCTGACTTACCTGGCCTGCAGCAAATGAACTTGTTAGTAGAAGAAGAGCGCATAGAGACCTGGGCAGGGCTGGATTCCATGCTGAAGAGTTCCTCCCGTCCAGGTTTGTCCATCTTTACGGTTCTCATGCTACCCTCTCGCCCAGTCAAGTACTTTCCCTCCTCATCCCGCAGAGCGACCAAGCCGCCATGCACCTCCAGGGAGTACAAAGTTTGTGGGGTAACATCTGGTACCAGTGAGCCGTTGGAAGCCAACAGTTTGCCAGCCCCATTCCTCAATCCATACTTCTTTGCTGGAGACAAAGGCGAGAGAGATGAGAGGTTGACAGCAGCTTGGTGTTCAGTCCTGGAAAAGAATCTCCAAATCAATTGTCTTACAAAGCAGCATCAGGGCTGATGCTTGTTTCACTGCAGAATTGCCACACAGGCCCACCCTGCCTGCAGTTCCAAACACTAACCCTTTAGAGCACACTAGTCCTGTTCGCCCTTAACATTTCCCATTGTATTTCCCTTACCCAGAATCTCATATATCATTTGTACATGTGTGTAAACAGCCCCCTGTGCTTTGTTCTGATAGGCAAGTTGAGGTTCATTGGGCCTCAGCTTTGTACAGCATTGGTGGTGCTGATACTGCATTTGTTTCCTCGTAGATTACACCCTATTTTTCTTGCATAGTTACTTTGGGGGTTTACATGTGTGCTTGATAAAGCTAGAGGCCATGAGGCCCTACCCAGGTATAGTGAGATGTGCCATGGGCACATGCAGGCTGAGATCGGGATTGAAGTCATGTTCCCATCTGCACTAATACACACCTTTATCCACACTACATGCGTGTTTTAAAAACTGGTTGTACTAGATTCTTTAGCCTAGTGTGCAATTTCACTTAAAAGTGTGTGTGTGAGAGTGGGGAACCTCCAACATCAATACGGTCAGGAAAGAGGATTTGCACTTGGAAACTTCTCTGCACAGACAATTCCCTTTCTTGCCTTATTTGGAAAGTTTGCACTGGTGTCTAACTTACCAGAAAGTCTTGCATAGGGCAATTAGTAGTTCTAAGAATTACCCAAGCTAATTAATGATGTTAAGGAAATCAAAATTCCTGCCAGCCACAGTGACTTCTTGGGTAAACAGAATTTGAATTCACCTGGTATGTATGGGGAAAATTGCCTTCTCTCACCATTGGACTCCAGACCTATTGGAGGAGATGCAAATGACTCAAACTGAACTTTTTCACACATCAATAACAGAGGACTATCTTAGAAGGTGCTTGGGTGGCTTTTGGATAGAGATGTGTAAATAAGGCAGTGTCACTCAAACTTTTTGAATTAAGACCTTCCACTTAGAAGCACTTACTGCCTTCCCAGGCCACCCCACCCACCTGTAGCACTTAGAAATCCTCAGGTACAGGTAAAATCACAAGCAGACAAACATCTGTAGAATAAAGTAGCAACTTTCTCACTGTGGGAGGAGAAAGCCTGTGACCGGTACAGACTTTCTCCAACTCTCAAATTTCTTAAGTCTTTCCAGGTGTTCAGACTTACCCCAGGTTGTCTGCTCCATAGTTGGAGAGGATAACAGAAAACTTTAAACAATCCTTAGTTCAGAAGCAGCAACTTTCTTGTTAGTATGGTAGCTATAAGTCCTCATCTGCAATACGAATTACTGTAAGTGTGTGTGTGTGTGTGTAACCCTACAGCAGAATGAAAGCTTGTTTTGCTTCTTTAACACGCTCCCCCAACAAAGGGGGGGGGGGAGATGTGTGTTACAGTATTAGAGAGAAAAATTGACATATCAATTGAAAACAAAATAGGAAAATGCCACCACCCACCTCTGAAATCATAGTAGATAGTGATGACTGATTCAGCCCCCCAGGGCATGTCACGGTCACAGCGCAGCACCCCCGTTTTATCGTCACACCGCACATAACGCTTCCTGTTGGGGTTGTACATGGCAACATTGGGGTGCACAGCCAGGTGGAGGGTCCATTTTTCAGTTTCGGTGGCAGCCTGGGCAAAGCAAGTGACGTTCTCCTCTGCTCCACCCAGGTAGCGCTTGGACTGTTCATTTTGCAAGGACACCTGCAGGGAGGGAAGGATGTCTGGTCAGCTACATTGCCCAAGACAAGAAAAGCAAGAATACTGTCAATGAGCAAAGAACATGGCAGAATAAAATTCAGGTATCATTACACCAATTACGTTACACCTTTGGGCTTATGGAGTTGCCATGATCACCTAAATTCCATTGTGCAACAGCTGTTTCCAGTTGTGGATAGGAAGTGGCTAGGGCACCTTGAAGGATACACCAGGCAACTCTTAGCACAGGGACTCAAATAAGCTATTCAGACACATTCTCTCCCCTTCAGCCCATAGTGGCTATCATACTGTTTGGCCACGGGGCAAAGAGCTTCCCAAGGAGACCATTGGCGGGGGGGAAGAGTCCAGGGACATTTTGCACTCTTCCTGATGCACTTTACAGCACTGGAGTGCAGGAATCTGCTGCCTGAACTTACCTGTAAGAATCTAGAAAAACCCTGCTTCTCACCACAGCAAACTAGTCTGCAAATCGAGCTCAATCCTGCCCTCATTTCTGCCTCTTAATTGTAAAAAACATTTGTAAGCAAAACAAGAGGTCCACATTTGGTCAATAGCGGAATAGTTTTGAGGCCCTATTGAGGCAACTTTAAACATTGTTTTCCTACCTTCTGCCCTCCGTCTCACCCACCCACCCAACCCTTTGTCCAGAATTCCAGCCCGATAATATCAAACATAAGCTACACTTGAGAGATAGGATGCTTGTGCCTGGGTGAGAGATAGCACCTTGCCATCTGGATACTGATGCAAGAGAAAGAAGGTCTGAGGCCCTGGTTTGTCCTGGTCACAGGTGACTTTTCCATTTGCGTCAGCCGCCAAGTAGCGTTTCAGTGCACTGATCAGGTGAAGCTTTTGGCCAGCCCCTTCTCCTGGGCCAGCTGCCCCAGCTCCCTGTGGGCTCACAAACTGCAGTACCCACAACTGGCGAGGCTTCAGTTGCTTGCCTGTGGCTGCCACCTGGAAACGGAAAGGTTCAGCAGTCAGGTACCGGTTGGCCGCATTAACAAGGCCAAATTCTAGTGAGTATGTCATGGTGAGAATGACAAGAGACTTGAATGGTACCCATTCATCAGACCAGTTATCTGGGCTCACTTGAGATTAATCCTGGTCCCTTAGATCACAATCATCACCTAGCAACCAGGTAAACCCACCCACTCAGCATTAAGCCCCTCCCACAGACTGTTCACCACTCAAGCTGCATTCTGAAAGTACTACCACCTCATCCGCCAGTCACAGGCAAATGCCCTTTTATGACAAACCTTCAGGAAGGTGAAACACAAACCATCTGTGCAAGCCTATGATCCCCAGAAACATTTCACTGAATACCACTAGCAATCAGGACAATATTCTTGTAACTGAACCTTTTCCTGCCATAGACAGAAAGCCCTTATATGCTATTATATTTCCTTGCATCCTTGCCTGATAATATTCAATTTCACGTGAAAGGCACAATCCCCTTTCAAAGTGTTTGAGTTTCATCAGTTTCCATCATGGCTTCATTTCCCCATCTCTGTTCAGCATAATGCTTATCCCTTTTTATGAAACCTGTGATTTCTGTTCATGTTTTCCAGAGCAAATATTTTTTAAAGGAGCTCCTTAAAATGATGCTGAGCATCAAATCTTCATTCAGTGTACTGATTTCACACTGGCAGAAATTCTCAAGGGTCTCAAATCTTTCCTTGGCTTGCTACCAGACACTCCCCTTTAAATGGAGATGACTGAGAGATAGAAGCTTTTAAAAAATCATTTTAATATGTGTACATAAAGTGGGTTTGGAACTAGTTTAGCAGTACATAAAACCATGGTTGTACAAGGGCTACTACCCAAAATATGGCACTTGTCTTATCTATCCATCTTCTTTTCCATATCAAGGTCTCCCCCCTGCTCCCGCTCATATTTAGTGGAGATTCTAGAAAACAGCTCACCCAGCATTCAAAATAGTTACAAAATGAAAAGAAGCCATACAATGCAGTATAAAAGATTGACAATATCATCAAGTTTATTACACAATTTCCAACCTATCAGAAAAAGACAAACAAATCAAATCACGAAGAACAGGGGTGGGTGAGTTGAGAGGAACCAAGGCTATGTTTCTGTTGTTTCATTTCTTTCTTTTCTTACTTCCATTATTTCAAAACAAACTAAAAATGTCCATTATGTAAAAAGCAACTTTTCCAATCATCAATTTTTAATATATTTTACAGTTTAAGTTGTCACTCCATTGCTTACACAACTTTCCCCGTTTTATTTTTTTTAAAAAAAACCACATTTAGAGCTGAGCACCTCTGTGATCAACAGTACAAAAGGAGGTGCCACATCACACAAGAACATCCTTTGCCAGACACCACCCCCTCCGCCCACAACATTGTTCTGCGAGACAAAACAGGGTCCTTCTACAAGGGAGGCTTCACCATGCAGCTGAACAATCACATTAAGTGTTCGTGAACACAACAGATGCTTGGCCTCACTACCGAGATCCAGTTGCTGGAGACTGCATATTCCAGGGTGTAACGTGTTACCTTGATTTTAAGTAACTGGGTGCTCAGGCTAGGATGGAGCAATGAAAGCTGAAAATGAACACCCGAAGGGTTGCAACTCAAAGATGAGAGCTTAGTCAAGAACTCTGCAGGTGCTTTTGTCCCATAATGCTCCAAACACGCAGGTTTTTGCTGCAACTGGTCTCAAAGGGCTGCCTGGTGACTAGAGTGGCTCCAGAAACCCTACTTACGATTACATAACACAGCTAAATATGGTGGTGTGAAGAGACACCTCCCACTGTCTCTAATCGTCTCCCTAGACTGGCATGCCAGAGATCAGTGAGGTATGGTGCTATCTGAAGCAAACTCATGAGTGAACCACTCCAAAAAGGAACTCCTTTTAAAAGGAGGCAGGGGCCAAGGAAAGCTCTGGACCTTAAATCAACACGTTCAACAAGTACATCACATAGAATTTTAAAAATGCTTAGGGTGTGCTGCATTCGGTAACTTCCAGGTAGCCCCAGCTTGACTTTGCCCCTTTCCATTCTATGGTCTCCGTTCACAACACTTCCTCTACAACAAGGAAGGCGGCAATCTGGGAGGGGCTGGCCCCAGAAACAAAGGTTTACATCAGAAGTTACAACTGGAGCAGCTATTGCATGAAACAAAGCAAGGAAAAATGGTTAGCAAATCAGTGGAAAGCGGACCTGCAGTAGCCAGATCTATTTTTTAAGGGAGATTCAATGTTGTGAGCCGGTTGACCAACGCAGGCCCCTCTAGAAGAAGCCAGGTAGAAAGGAGGTGACATTTTCCCGCAACTAAAGGAGGAAGGGAGAAGAGGGGTCACCCGAAGAAGCAGCCAGCCTGCCTTCCACCCTAGCAGGGAAATACTGTTTTCTAAGCTGTGTACAACGGTGCTGGAGGGCGAGACTGAAGCTGCTTGGGGAAAAGGATCAGATTTAAGGAGGAATGGATGCCTCGATGCCTAAGAAAACAATGCAACGTGGACCGTGGACACGAGTTCCGGGGAGAATAGGGTCAGACATCTCATACTGTGCTGAAGCACCAGTTTTTCTCGCAGGAGATGAGCTGGATGGGCTGCTTCCCCAGTGCTCCTAAAAAAGCCACGGAAAGGAAAGAGGCGAGAGACCTCTGTGGAAAGCACCATTCTCTTTGGGTCCAAGAATCCATGGATTGAAGTGGCCCCCTGGTCACGGTGGCTCAGACAACCAACCCCTCCCACCCTCCAAGTCATTCAGTGCTTCTCCATCAAGCAGCAGCGACAGCACACAGGCAGAGCTCAGGTCCCAATACCATGGTGTGCCAGATGGAGTTCTGCAGGCAAAGTCCCTTCCAAGGGGTCCGGAAAGAGCAGAGGGCAGTGGGAAGGAGGGGGTGGAGAAGCCTCCATATTTTAGTCTTGATTAAGGAGAGGAGATAAGAGTCCATAAAAACACTGAATGCTTCCCACGCTCCTAGAAAGAGACAAAACAAAATTGGAAACGCCAGTAAGTTCTATAGCACTTTCAAAGAGGTTTGTTGAGAATTTTGTTCATTAACCCTGGACTGTAACTCCATGGGGAAGTCACAGTTATTTCCACATGCAATAGGGAACCAAAGCTACAGGGTTGTCTTAGCTCATGGTTGAACTGGACTAGACTCAGCACTTTACCCACTGAATCAAACTTACTCTCAAGTCAGACTCATCACCACCTTAGGTGCTAGTCACATTCATAAAGCAAAGAGGGTGGTGAGATTGCAAGGCTATGTTTTACTTATTTTTGTAGTTTCTACTCCACTTTTTATTCCAGGGCACCCAAGGCAGATTGCCATTGGGGAAAAATGGCTAATTTTCAAGTTAGAGAAGTTATTCTACCAATACTAGTCTGTGATGCTCCTCTTGAATTAAAAGATCTGAACTCTTTTTTTTTGCAATTTCTCTCCCTTATGCTAGGTCTGAGAATTCAAAGTCAGTTGGATTTGTTGTTGGTTTGCTTTACAAAGAGGCAAACAAGACCAGCAAACATGAACACAGAGATGGTAAAAACTCTTCAAAGAGATAGTTACGTCTGTGAGTCATAGCTGGGCTCATCAGGGATTCCATAAATCAAACACACTAATGATGACTGAATCTGAATTTAATGCTTGCAGAGGTACAGCCTCAGACACAATCAATACAGTCAGGAAGGGCAAAAGTAGCTTTCCGCACAAACTTAAAAACAAAACTGCCCAAGCACTCGCACTTTCCCATGGCATGGATGGGAGCAATAAGCCATGGAGATTGGCTTGTCATTAACATGCACATTGGAATCACAGCTTGTTTCTCTTGAACAATGGTCGGTAAGTCAAGAACAAACTTTGGATTGCGGATTGTGTCTTGATCAGATTATTGCTGTCATTCATAGCAGGGCAGCAGCAAACTGGCAGCTACTGAGCAGTTTGCATTAGCATGCTACTAGTTCACAGTAACCAGGACTTATTGCAATATATAGACTGGGCCCTTGACACATTTACCAGGGCATCTGATTCTAACCTACAGAAACACCGTAGTTTTGCTCCATAAGACGCACCTAGTTTTTAGAGGAAAGCAAGAAAAAAAATATTCTGAATGAAACAGTGGATGTATGATTTTTGTGGTTCATGCTGTGGCCACAGACATGTGATTTGACAGCGAGTTTGGGGTGACCCAAAGCAAAAATCCTGAGGATCCATGTGGACCTGTGCTTTGTAACCACATTTTTGCGCCATTGCGGCCCCACACAACAGTGGGTGCAGGATTTTTTTGGGTGCAGGCTGTAGCCATGGACATGCTATGTGATCTGATGTGATTTCGGGTGACCCAATGCAAAAATCCTGAGGATCCATGGGCTTTTACCCCCCCCTCCTCCCAGGCAGCCTCCTTTATCACTAGCGTCCCTTATCTCCCTCCTGATCGCTTGCCAATCAGCTGCTTCCTTTCAACACTCCCTTCCCTCTTGTTTGCCTTAGTGTCTTTTCCTTAGCTGGAGCAGTTTTTTGCTTCTCTTTTCTTCTAATTTCTCTCCTCAGTGCTTTAGTCTTCCTGTCTCCTCTCCTTCCAAGTTCGCTGTCTTTACCTCCCCCCTCCCAGACAGCCTCCTTTATTGCTAGCGTCCCTCATCTCCCTCCTGATCGCTTGCTGATCAGCGGCTTTGTTTCAACACCCACTTCCCTCTTTCAAAAGAAAGAAAGAAATCATGATCTGCTTTTCGCCCCGGGCAATTCGGCTCCAGGGACCACAGACATCTTCCCTTACTTTTTAGGAAGAAAAAAGTGCATCTTATGGAGCGAAAAATACGGCAATCCACTGGTCACAGTACAAGGAATAAGGAAAAGTACCCTAACAAAATTGCATAGTTGGCCTGAAACACACAGTTATTCAGAGCCCAGCTGAATATACTAAAAATCTACTAAGTTAGAAAATAAACAGCTCAAGCATGTACTCAAAGTGCAAGTCAATCAGGGAGCAGACAACTCCCTTATTTTTTGAAAAATCTTACCTAGCAGAACATACTGCATGGAGAACACAATACAATATGTATTTGCCCTGGTAGCTTAAGATCCATGCATAACCAGTCCACTCACTGGAGAGAAGTGTGAGATTCTGCCATGGAAAGTCTTCCAGAGCATAAGGGAAATCAACCTTACCTAGCCAGCATCTACAAGAGGGATGATACTCAACTTGAAGAGAAGGCGCTTTTTTTGGAAAGGAAAATACACTGGGTGGGGCTGGAGGGGATGGGAAAGGTAAAGCAAACTGGAAACATCTCTCACTTCTCTCAGTGATGTCGGTCTCTTTCTCTGTCCCTGTCTCTATGTCGCTCATGCTCCCGGCTTCTTTCCTGGAAATAGTCCTCATGCCGATCTTCATTATGGACGACGTCTCGGTGCCTCCTACTGCTCTCACGAGACCGACTGGGTGATCTATCCCGAGACCGGTGCCGTTTTCTGGAAAACAATGAGGTATCTAGTTACTGGCAAGCTGTAACAAGACCCTTTCCCCTACCAAAAGCACTTATTCCTACCTGGCTGTACAAAGCCCAGGAAGGGGACCAGAGCACAACTGAGACTCGCCCATCAGCAACATGAGTGACAGTAGCTGGATGACTTGGCAATAACTGTGCCTGAAGCTCACCTGGAAGAGCTGCTGCTGGTGCCCATGCTGTAAGACTTGGCTTCAATGCCATGAAGACAATCCTTGAGTGAAGAGATAAGGACTCTACACCGCTCATCATTTGCGACACGTGACTGTTTAATCACAGCGATGGCTGTGAGCAGGGTCTCAATGGCATCGCTGTAGTCCCCTGCAATATAACAGAGCAAAGGTGCCATGGTAAGAATGAGGCCAGGAGCGAGAAATGGCAAGAGGTAGCAAAAGCCAGCTCTGGTTACCTGCACTGGCACCAGACACAGCTTTGGAAATGGCACTGCTGGAAATTGCTCGATTCCTGTTCATGATATCCTCAAATTCAGCTTCACTGACAGGAGGCGGCAATGGGCCCAGTTCCCTGCTGTAGTACACAAACACACACCCATCACACACAGAGGATAAACAGCTTCAAGCAGAACTATGACACAGTTCCTTATTCATAGACAAGGCAATTCAAGGCCTTTCAAAACAGAAATGTGTGGTTGACCAGGTACTGCCCCCCTCCCCAAAGCAGGCATTAAGTAGCATCCTTCAAGAAGCAAGTTGTCAGCTGTCGTGCCCTAGAGCTATGCGAGGCATTTTCTACCACCAACGAGAAGGTGGTTTCATGTCTAGTTGAACCATCACTCTTTGCATAAAAACAAAATAACTAAGCCCTTGCTAAACAAGAGGCTTAGCTACTGTTCTTTGCACTGCTTAGTTTTGATTTTTTTCTTCTCAGATTCCCGGGAATGGGCTTGCTCTCACCTGCTGTGGTTGTATGCTGCAGAGGTCTTGTTATAGGTGTCTGGCGGGGGCCCCATTGCTGCATTGGGTGGGGGGAAGAAGGCTGGGTTGAGGTGCAGCGCAGGTGGCACGGCCCCAGGAGGTGGCACAGTGAGGTGTGGAGGAAGTCGAGGGGGAGGGGGCATGAGGTGTTGGTAGTGGATTCCTGGAGGGGGAGGGGGAACCCCGAAGCTTGAGGAAAGAGGAGGGGGTGGTATGGGTGGAGGTGGCAGCCCCATGAGAGGAAGCGCAGAAGGAGGGCGGTTGAAGAAAGGCAACACAGGAGGCTTCTCAATGCGTGGCGGCGGCACAGCATTCTCTGTCGGAGTGGCTCGGCCATCTACCGAGTCGGAGGAATCCCTTGAGTGAGCCCTCGGAGGCACCCCTGTCAGACATCACAGAAGAGGAAAAGCGCTCAACACTGTAGCAGTCGGGTAGGTCAGTTTTCTGACAAAATAACCCTCTCCCCGCTTTCCAGTAAGTACACCCATGTCAACCATCATGCCTCTGAATTGCAATAACACCTTGCCCAAATATCAGAACTCTTATCTCATACATGTGAGAAAAAGTGGGTTTCACTAGTATGTGCACACAGACTTTTGGGTTGATTTGGGCAATGTTGAGGTATCTAGAGAGATACCTTCCTGCTCTGGAACTGGGCGTTCCCAGTCTTGGCCAAGAGACCTGTAAGAGCTCTCTTAAGTATTGTGTGCTGAGTTGACAGATAGTTGTATTATGCACTGATTATGAGTAAGATGGACAGGCAGCATAACATGCTAAATCAATGCTTAACTTTAATTACAATTTACAATAGCAGTGTGTCCAAACTGAACTGAGAACATTTCATTTATGGTCTTAGAATGTCTTGAGTGTATTTTACACTGTTCAGTTTCAGTGAAATAAATTTTGCCTGAGCATTCAAGTAATACTTATCATTCATATAGTGCTTATAGTGTGTTCAAAATGCTTTATGTATTAGCACAGTAAACTTGCTAATAATCCTACTTGACAGATCTTTATCGCAAAGATTCTAGATAGGTGTTTAGGCTGAAAAAGTGTGGCTTACCTAATATTACCTAGTAACTGAGCTTATAGCCAAGGGGAAATCTGAACTGGTGTCTATGTTGTTTACATCTCAGCCATAGTCAGTATGTTATATTATATATAAAGATATATTAAAATATTCATTTTTAATGTAACTGATTAGAACATCACATACTATCAGAGACAAATGTATTGAACTTTCTCATTTAAGGAAAAGCAAAATCAGGAAGCTTCAAGAGAAAAGAACGAAAATGTGACAGCATAAAAATTAATCAAACCATGCTGAATATAAGGGAAATATTTGACTAACCCACTCTTTGGTACAGTGACAACTAAAATAGACGGTGTTGTATCCAATGCTGCATGAGCAGAGTTCAATGTGTTAATGGAAGTCCACTGTGCAAACGTAACACCACAAATGGGTTATCATTTGATGAGTAGGAACTCGGAAGTTGACTTAATCCAAGTCAGAACATTTACAATTCTGATTCTGTGATCAACACATCTTATTCAGTATAGTCTACACTGACTGGCAGTAGCTCTCTGGGACTTCAGAGAAGACTCTTTCCAATCCTACATGGCGATGCCAGGGATTAAATATGGAAACTTCTGCAGACAAAGCAATTGTTCTACCCTCTGAAAACTGCAGGCAACAGCCACAAAACTGTACATGAATGGCCTTCTCACTGATCTAATTCTCCTAACTAATGATGTAAAATGTGTCTGAAATTCTAGCTAACACTATACAAGCACTGGATTATGCAAGAATGGTCTTCAGTAAAATCACTAATTGGCTATAGTGTTATCCCTACTCCTTTCCTATTATAAGTATTCTAATGAGTGGAAACCTGAACATTCTAACACTACACAATTATACAGAATCCTCCAGACCCATAATTTTGGGAGATATGCTTAACTCCCACTCCTCCCCGTCCCCTGAAATAATGACCTCAGGAACCTACTGCTTAGTGAATGCACTCAGCAGAACATTTGGTTCTTTTAGTAGAATTCTTCAATAAAGTGAAATATTAAAACCTAATATGCCAATATCAACTACCTTGCAATATATGAGGATACGTTGCTTTACATAAAGGCAAATATCAACAGGCTTATATATATATTGCTGCTTTTAAGTCACTGAACTACTTCCTGAACACCTACTGCAAACTGAGTGTTTTCTACTACATCCAGAAAATAATCAACATTTCCATTCTCACAGAATACAAAATGTAGATGCAGAGAAGTCTCTGAACCTTAATCTGTAATACAAACCGCATCTCCTTCTACATAAAATAAGCAACTGAAATAAGCAATTATCTGTGGAATGGAAGAAAACTTATGGTCCTTCTGAGAGCAATATAGTTTTAGATACATCAGCAGATCCTGACTAATGAATTAAACTAGATTCAGTTGCCATGAATACTTCTGGCTATAATTAAGAAATCGACATTCTTAATAAATGCAACGTTAGAAAAACAAGGGGACAATACCCAAGTACTGGAAGGCAATTAATACTATCCACCATTGCTCCACCAGGCCAGTTGCTTGGCCTCAAAGTCAGAAAGCTTCCTAAATCTGGAAACGTGACTCCTTTATTCTTCCCAATGAAGAGCTATTGACCCCAGAGAAATAATCAAGCCATGCTGACCAAAGTACTGTACTTAGAGTCAACTTTATTTGACACAAACCAAGATGGCAATAATATGGAAGGGCATTACAGGAAGTATTTACAAAGATTTACAATGTCTGCGTAAAGCAAAAATATATTATTTCAAAAACTCCAGGTTAAAAAAAGCTGTGTCATCTTAATTTAGAATTTCAATGTACAATAAGCTCAACTATAGTATGTTATGAGATTTGATACATTTTTAAAAAAATTAAGACCTTTATTCAAGATAGAGAACCTAAACATAATTGAAAGAAATCAATAATCAAAAGAACTAAAAAAAATAATGGAGAGAATGTTGAGAAGATGGATTTTGAAACATATTGCGATCTTGTCCCAATGTGGCAAAATTAATTAATTGCAAATATAACTGAGAAACATTTCAAAAGAAAAAAACCATGATCATACAATTGCAATGACACACAATAATTAGGGACACAGAAATCTGTTATACCATCACCACATGATACTTGGTGACAGCAAGTTTGGGATAATCTAATAACATTCATATTTCAAACTCAGCATGTGTCTGAATTACATTAAAAATTCACTTCATGGTCACCGAACGGAAGCCACTTTTAGGTTTCCTTTGTGATAAATAGGAGAGTGCAATAAAGAGAACTTCAAACGTTTAACTTGTGCATGTGTTTTTCTTTATCGTACTGGCTTGTCTGCTTTACAGTTCGCCACTTTGGGGGCTAGAGAGAGGCAGAGTGTAAATAAAATTACTAGAAACAACAAATTTGTATTTCTCAGGCCCTTTGGGCGAGGAATCACAAAGTGGTGGAAGTCATTAACGAAGGCCTTGTCAAAAATGGTGACGTGCCATGGTTACTGTCAGGCGTTGCCATTCACCAGCGCGACCTCCTAGTGAAGATAAGATAAGCCCCTTTAAGCAGTTTTTCACAGGGAAAAGCTTGATGAGGGCTAAAAGCAGCTCTGCTTCATCTTATGATTCAGCAACACTGACTGACCTTCCTACCACAGAGAAATGGACCACAGCACCATGACACCCCGTGGAGATTAGGGACATAGGGCCAACATGACTTTCTGCACTGAATTTCAGTCAATTTCTAGGGCAGAACATGGAGGCCATTAAAACGCAGCTGTGCTAAAGCTGACAAGGCTGCAACTCTATAGTCAGTTGACACTATGACAGGATCATACAAAACGGTGGATCCTAACAGTCCAGATTAATTCTGCAAACAACAGAGGAAACTGTCCTCTTCTCCACTTACTAAGTCAGATAGTACATTCAACAGCATACCTTTCACAGAAATTGACAAACAGGGCCATCTATTATGGTCCTCCTTTGCCACCCTGGGCTCCTTTGGGAGAAAGGGTGGGATATGTGTTTTATAAATAATAGTAAATGAATTATATGACCAAGAGGTAAGGCCCCAGCTGGAGCACTGCATCCAATACAGGGCACCTTACCCCTTCAGGGCTGCACAAATTCTGGAGAAGGTTCAGAGAGGAGCTGGGGGTGGTCCTAGCTATGGCAGCTTCAATAGCTTAAGCCCATTCAGTTTGAAGCGTGCCTCAAATCATGCAATATAGAAGGGGATAATAAAATCTACTTGGGCGTCACTCAGCAGCAACAGAAAAAGAAAATATACATGGACACTCCCTGGATATTCACACACATCCAAATTGTTTCTGGCTTAAAGCTCTGCTCAGGTTTCTCTGCGACCTAACCAATGCCCTGTATTTCTGCCTTGTTCCCTACTTAGCAAATGCAACCCCCATCTAAACTTACTTTTTCGAGCCTGAGCCTCAAACTGTGCAAGGTTCTGCCGGGTAGCCAACTTCACTTCCACTTTATCTCCATTGAGAATCTTTCCTGGTAGCAGCTCCAGAAGTTTGTGGACGGAGTTCTCAGAGGCAACCACCACTTCTGCGTACCTGGTCACAGAGGAAAAAGAACTGAAGACTGTCAGCAACTTCTAGTAAGGAAAACCATCTAATCCAAGACAAGAAATCTTCCCCCACCCAAGGTCTAAAAAATGTCACTGCTATGTAGCATTGGTGGGTGGGACGGGAGGAAAAATTAGACAGGGCCACACCACTCCTGCTCTCACCCCCCCACCCATCCTCATCTGCTCACACATATGAGCTCACATCATTACATTTATCGCTCTCGCATACACACAGATGCACTGAGGGAAAACCCCCCATTTGTTCCTATGTGAGTGCCTCCCTCCTGGCAAATTGCAGGTGTGGGGGCCCAATCCATGTCAGGAACAAGAGGTAAGGGGTTTCATCCCTTTATCTCCCACTGCAGTACTTATCCAGATGAAGTTCCTGTGCCTCCAATCTGCTGCACTTCTGTGATAGCATGGGAGACAGAGAGCTCGTTCCACCAGGGTTTGAAATTAGCGGGTACCAGTCACATTTTGCAATTGGCCTTTTGCAACTTGATGGAGATGTCCAGGTGCCACTTTTAGTGCCTAACATCTCCATCTGTCTTTGTTTTTTGCTGCTGCCCCGCTGCTAGGTGAACCAGGTGTTTGGCAGGGTAGAGAGGTAGCAAAAGACTTGTCTTTTGCTGCCACACTACACAGCAGACCTCCTGAGTCACCCAGCAGCAATTTTAATTTTTATTGCTGTGGGGCTGCCTGGTCTGGTGAGGGGGGGAGCAATAAAAATGGCCCACTACACATTTTGGTTTGGCACCCACATGGCTCCTAGTATTCCTATCCCAGTTTCTAACACTGCCCTCCACGGCCAGCCCAGGAGCCAAGGACAAGAGGCTGTGGAGGCTGGATGGGAATCCTCTGGCGGCCAGATGTGGCCCACAGGCCCAAGGTTCTCCCATTCCTGATTTGATTGATTTCTCAGGCCAACCCCGCTGTCCACAAGCACAGTGTCATTAACAGTGCAGAATTTTCAGCTCCATGCCCTCCAAACATAAAGCTGTCATTAAGAGTAGCAGCAAATAGCACATTGACAAGGGATCGCTCTGCAGAATTGGACAAGAGCCCACCACCTTCATGAATCACATATAACAAGTAGTCATTTAGTTTGAAGGCAGTGGCATCCAAACCGGACAGTAACAGGGACTTCTAAGGCCACCTTAAAAAAATAGCAAGAAAACCAGACTTATGTGCACACCATTATCAACCACACTGGTCCCTAGATCATTCCTCCCACAATTACAGCCCCTCATGATGGGTCCTTTTATGAAGCAGTCTTGGAGTGCTCACCCTTTGGACTGGCCATTGGCTCTGTTCTCAGCAAACTTGAGTTCCACCACATCATAAACACCCACAGAACGGATTATTCGGGTCAGCTGCTGGTCAGTTGTCCACTATGTATGAAGAAGCAGAAAATTACATCATAACCTGAAACCTTTTAGAGAACCCACATCATCTTATATTAGTAAGAGAACTCATCCTTCTCAAGTTCCTATACTGTTCCTGGTATAGTCTAATGAAGGAACATTCGATTAAACCCCTCCCACTACAGTCACTTTTGGAGCTGCAAATGTGTGAGCGCGTACATGTGTGAACATGTATCTTCCTAGAAGATGAAAGTTCTAGACAGACCTAAGCAATTGAAGGAGCAGCAGCAGCAATCCCTTTCCCAACACATACCACAGGTATTCAAGAGAACTGCGTGCACTTAGGGCAGTGATAAGTCTACACACCCTAAATCATGACACAGCAGGCCCAATATGACTTACTCAGGTCCTAAGACATTCATTCATAGGAGAAAACTCTCATACCTGTATGCCGGCTACAGAAAATTTTGTGAAAATGTCTGTATCATGGCATCTTAAGGGTCCCAATTCTACTATTATCATATTTTCTGATGTATCTTAAATGTGTTAAATCCTCTTCTCTTAAAAGTTACCCTGCTAATGCAAGAGCATCATATTCTCCAACTCTGAGATGTGCTGCTTTTTAGCATAGTATGGAATACTTGCTGGAGAAAATTCATTCACAGTTGCTGCAGCTTCTTTATTTGAAGCCACTGTTGAGTCTTTGTGAGAAAAGCAGGATAAAAATGTTCTAAATAGAGCAATGTGTCATAACGAACAATGCTTCTAGTTATTTATCCAATGTGTTGTGAGGACTGAGGTTGGCAAGCAGCAGAAAACCTACCCACCCACATGGGGCTCTATACTCTATTAACATTAAAGAACAGTGCATCTGTAGTAAGATTAAAGTGCAGATGCAGCCTTTCCACACAAATGTTTTGTTTTTGTTAGGCCCTTTACTTTCTGCTCCGATTATGGAACGCACTCACCCAAGAGAAGCTGCCTACATAAACAGCAGCCCTCTTATTACGCAGCCCACTGTAGGTATACAGGATAGCAGGTGATTTGCTGTTTGGCTTAGGAGACTGCTCTTGCCGGTTTTCGGGTGGTGGCTCGGAGCTGCTAGGGCAACTTTCAGAAGGTTGTGAGCTGGCAGCTAGCACGTCGTCATATAGATCCATCTGGTCAGCATTACTAAACTCAGAGTCCTAGAAGACACAAGATATCACTGAGCACACGCAGAGGCAAAGCAGGGCCAATCCTCCACATTCGTTCTTTTCGTCACAGAATAGTAGCACACCTATATCAAATAATAAATTCTAGAATTTAAGTAATAACGTAAAACCTGCTTCTCAAAAAGAAGCATGCACTTTTTGCTAGTTGCAAGGAAGAGCAAAGAGGACTAGCTATTTCATGTAGCCCCAAGCACCCCATCGTTTTCTCTGAGATGAGGAGAATGAATGTTTCACTGCCATCTATTACTGCACAAGGCATTTTGCCTCTCCATTCTTTGTGGAGGACTGGGTAATCGAACCACATTTTTACATCCCCCCCTCCCCCAATCTACACTGTGTGCAGACACACCTCATTTTCCTCACTGCTCCAATGAGGGGTGTTTCCTTGTTGCATATATGCAGTGAAGGAGACTATCATATATAGCATAACCACCAACCTCTATAAGAGGCCACTCAAATTGGCAGAAAGGCCTCTTGGTTTATTTCCCTACTTTGGATTATTTGAGCAGTATCGTGTTGTAGGCTGTTCATGAAAGGTGATCAGGCTGTGTCAAGATTTATACTGAACCCCACTAGAAATCAGCCTCTACATTTTTCTTCAGAGGAGTCACTATCAGAAGCAAACAATTATATATACTGTAATTCACAGATTATTGTAAGGTATGGCTTCCCACCTGAAGGATTCTTCAATGTTTTAAACTAGCAAGACTGCAAAAACTCATGCAGGATATAAACAATCAAATTCTAACATTTGTTATGGGTCTGAATTCAACTATTTGGCCTATGTTATCAAGAACATCAGCATTCTGGCATGTACTGGATCATGGTCACTGTCTAATTTCAGATGGAAGTGCTTAACTCCACTGAAATCAGTCGAACTTTTAATCACAGTTAGCCTGTTACATAGTTTTCAATGGGCTTTAGCCTGAGTATGCTAAATTGGATTAAAGTAAATATATTGGGATGCAGGTCACAACCATTTGTTGGTTTCATAGAACCAGTGATATGCTTGTTACATTCCAATTATCTAGAATAAAAGAAACTTGGGTGTTATTTTAAACATAACAGCAGCTCCTGCTTCAAGCAAACTTTATAAAGTCAAATACTGGGAAGTCTTCAAGTAGAAAGTGGTACATGCTACAAAAAATTACTAGCAGCAGAAATAGTTTTACATAGTAGTATGAGACAAATCTGCAATAATGAATGGATATTACGCATAAGAAAAAGAAAAGTTACTACTAAACAAAATGTTATCAATTAAGAACAGCAGTGATATTAAAGGGTGATAGGAAAATCAAGTCACTTCAACATCTTCAAGCTATCAGCACTTCAAGCTATTTTTAGGATACCTCTTAAATCTGCAAAGCAGAAGATTGGAAACTTACTTATTGTTAGCTTCCTGACATCAAGAAAAATATATTTAGATTTCCTCAGTAAAGACCACAGTACAGCTTGTGATACTCACTTTCAACTAAACTAAGACAGTTAGGGGCACAAGGCCACTCTAGCCTTGTAGCAAATACTGACTGCCATTGCAAGGCAATGAAAAGCCCACACCACCAGAAGAATGTCCCCAATAGCCTCCAGGAACCTAATACAGAATCGCATAAGCTACAGGGTAGGAGAAAACAGTGCATATCCAGCAACACCACCCACACATATACTACAAAGTAGTTTCCTGATTAGGATCATCAGGAACAAAGGTAGTGGCTGTTGATGATGCTATTGAAACCTTCCAAAGATCATGTTAAATGTGTTTGCAAGCATTCATGTGAGCAAGACCTGCACATTCTTGGTTATCTGGTCATGTCTCACACAGGTAACACCTTTTATTTTATTTGCTGTATTTCTGGGCAGTTATTGAACCATGCAATAGGCCTGACACAAGAGTTCTTCCCTACACACAATACAGTATAGTCTCAATAAATAATACAGACCTATTTATTTTCAGCAACTTCCCTGCAACACCTAGAGATTCTTTCCACTGGCCACGGTTCCCAAGGAGACATGCGACACGTTGTGTCTCTTCAGACTCAAACGGCATTCTTTTGATACTACAATGCTGATATCCCCTTTTTCAAGGCAAGAGGGAATTCCAGTGTTTATTCATTTCTAATTCCACAAATAGAGAATTGATGATTTACACAGTTTCTCCCTGCATCCTAGATGGCTCTCAATTTTTTCCTTTTTTGCCAAACAATATTTATTGGAACTTGAAAAAGTGAATCAAGACCATTAGATGCAATTGGTAAACCAGAGACACAACAGCATACAATTTCTTTTTTAGCAGTATAGGAAGAGATTTGGGGTTAATTTTTGTTTTACCCCTACCCTAGTACTTCCAGGAGGAGTCTCCTGAGAGTCCCATGGACTGCAAGAAAATCAAACCTCTCCATTCTTAAGGAAATCAGCCCTAAGTGCTCACTGGAAGGACAGATCGTGAAGCTGAGGCTCCAATACTTTGGCCACCTCATGAGAAGAGAAGACTCCCTGGAAAAGACCCTGATGTTGGGAAAGATTGAGGGCACAAGGAGAAGGGGACGACAGAGGACGAGATGGTTGGATAGCGTTCTCGAAGCTACCAGCATGAGTTTGACCAAATTGCGGATGGCAGTGGAAGACAGAAGTGCCTGGCGTGCTCTGGTCCATGGGGTCACGAAGAGTCGGACACAACTAAACAACAGTACTTCCAAGTGAATCAGGAACTGTTAAGACATTTTTCAGAGTGAGTTTTAAAACTTTTGGAGTAAGAAAAAGCTCCGTATAGGAAATATGCAGCTGGAATTTCACCGGCTTTATACTTTGCTTTTCATTACTTTGGACCCTTTTCAAATTTGAAATATGACTATCTTATTTCTTTTTACAATCAGAGTAAAGCTCAATTCCATGGAAAGCCCGACCCTTTTCTTCAAAATTTAAATGCACGAGGCTTCATCAAGAGTTTCCCTTCATTTGTGGAAGGGATGGCTCCTGCTGGAGGGAGGCAGAGATGGCCATTTTTGCTGATTTCCTCCTGCTGCCACCTCCCATGCAGTTCCAAAGGGTCTTCCTCAACACCCTCGCCTCAGAGCAGTTTTTCAGGGGGCAGGAAGCATCAGTGGAGATTGCTTTTCCTTTCCTCCAATGGGAGCACAGATTGAGCAAAGTTCTGCCTGCAGGAACTCTGGACCCAAGCCATAGTATGTGCTTCTTTACTTCTGCATGGCACAGAGGCTTTGAACTCTCTACAATGTGTATTTTTCATGAAGCTGCATTTGCAACACATTCTTGTTTGCACTCTGAATCTGAAGAGGAAACAAATAGTTTGCTGAAACTTTGATCAAATCTTTAGCCTACTTCCATACATTGAGATTTCCATTTCCAAAACTTGATCCTAGAACACAGTGCTATATTCTTGGCTCAACTATTAATTTATTGTAAAAACCTATAACCTGCCTTTAAGGGGAAAAAATGGAATCAGGGTGGTTTCCAAAACAAAGTTTCATACGATATCTAAAAACATAAAAGAGCAGCAATTCTAAAAAATAGTGGTAATGAGCAATTGTTAACATGCCAGGTCGAAGAATATAAGTAATTCCTGAAAATCACATAAAGGCACAACATTAAACAAATTAAACTGAGAGTGGGGAGAAGACAGTCAAAAGTCTTCTTAAAGAGTCATGTTTCTGCCTGCTACTTAAAAACAGTGTGAAGGCCTGACTGATCTCATTGGGTAAGGTATTTAATAAGGTGTGTGCCACAACTGAAAAGGCTCTAAGTTGACAAAGGCCTCCAGATGAATCCCTACATACAGTAAGCTCACAGGCTCTTGGTCCAATTGTTCTTGTTATTTAGTCATGCCTTCTCTAGTTCTTCAGTGGATTCTCTTATGGACAAGAAAGCTTACAGGCAACTTTTGCATCTCTGGGTCCAAAGGTGTATTCCCACATCCATGTAATACTGCTGCACTACTGAAGTTGTGGTGTGCAAATCCTAATGCTGCTAAGATGGAAGAAAAGGAAACTAATGAAAAAAAATATGTTGCTCATTAGCATTCTATCCAAGGACCATGAGTGTACATTGATAACCATCATACTACCTCATAGGAAACAGCACACACCCTCCACCGTTAGACAAGCATGAATAACTCTCCTGCCAAAACACACAGGGACAGAACTCTGAAATGAAAGGGTTAGCATATAAAGACAACCCATTGAAAAGCTATGGGAACCAAGTTACTCTTAAACGAGGGGAAATAACATGGGCAGCAGCATCCATTACATCAGAACCCACTCCAGAGGGGATCTGGGACTGGGCCATAGCTGAAAGGTAGAGCATCAGCACTGCATGCAGAATATCAAAAGGTCAATCTCTGGCATACCAGATAGGGCTGGGAGATACCCTCGTCTTAAAATTCAGAGAGCCACTGCTAGTCACTGTAGACAATACTGAGCTACAGAGACAAATGGTCTGATTTAGTATAAGGCAGCTTCCCATGTTCCTCAAGCAGAGGTTCAGGTACAGCCCCAACTGAAAAAAAGAGCATAGCTAATCATCATACTCTTGAACAAGCACATGGAATCACAAGGTGCCACACACCAAACACATAACCAGACTCAGTACATAAACTATTCTGGAATACATGTATTAAAAAATATGAGCTCTATGCACACAACCTGATCAGACTGGTAGGGCAGATCATGAACTGGGAATTCAGCATCTAATGTGAAGACAGTTCCCTGCTATCCATAGTGGGGAAAACACGTGATAACTGACAAGTTTTGCACCATGGAAAGGAGCCCTACTCCTACACAAATGGAACATTTACACCTGCACATAGCTCACATCTGTCAAAACCATTGTGGTGGTGCAACTCTGCACTTGTGTAGCAGCCAGAGATGTCACAACTATGGCCATGGGTGAGATTCAAATAAGAAAAAGAAAGGAAGAAAGGGCAGGTGTCCAATGTTTACTATGTTTTCAGGCTCTCCAGAAGCAGCCTGTCTCATTGCTCAGTACACAAACAGCTAAGAAGTTCAACTCCTGTACTTACAAAAGGAGATGCACACTAGTAAGCAGGTTCCCATGAAAGGTAAGCAGTGTGGGGAATAAGCCATACATAGTAGCAAATACCGTATTTTTTGCTCTATAAGACTCACTTTTTCCCTCCTAAAAAGTAAGGGGAAATGTGTGTGCGTCTTATGGAGCGAATGCAGGCTGCACAGCTATCCCAGAAGCCAGAAGAGCAAGAGGAATCGCTGCTTTCGCTACACAGTGATCCCTCTTGTTGTTCTGGCTTCTGAGAGTCAGAATATTTTTTTCCTTGTTTTCCTCCTCCAAAAACTAGGTGCGTCTTATGGTCTGGTGCGTCTTATAGAATGAAAAATACGGTAACCCACCACAAAACACCACCATCCAAGTTGAAGTTGCTATCCACAGCCAGAGTACGCCCCCCCCCCCACCTGCCCCCAGGGAAGCTCCATCCATATATACAGTGAAGAAATGGGGAGTACATTTTCACTATTCTTCTTATCCTGCAACAGATCAAGTGTGGCTGACGACATCATTGGCAATACATGATGAAGCAACTATAGGCCTATAAATACTGTTCTTTCTTTCTCACCACGTACACTGGTAAGGTCACATTCAAATCATACATTTAAAGCACTCTTGAGGTGCTGAAAGTTGTTAGGAGACTCCTATTCCCTTCCCATAACTTCAATTCCTAGAGTTCCCTATGAAGAGGGGCTGATTGTTAAACCACTGTGGGAACTGTGGTAGCTCTGTGAGGGGAATGGGGATTTCCTAACAATTCTCAGCATGCTTGATAAACGACAGCTCCCAGAATTCTTTGGGAGAAGCCATGACAGTTTAAAGTGGTATCATAGTACTTTAAAAGTATGCTGCGAATGTGGCCTAAATCTATCCACTGGGGAACAAGCCAATGTGGGTGAAGACTAGGTAAGCACACATTAAAGAGGAGAGTGGCTGAAGGTATACAGAATGAAGTGTATGGTAGGCAGAAATACTACAGGAAATAGACATAGCACACATGATAAATGTGCACAAAAGTCATATAAAGTTTTTGAATTATGTAACAAATACCTGAACAAGAGGATTTGGTCCTCAGTATATTTTATGTTTCTCCTCTTGCCACAACTAGGAATTTTAAATAAATATATAAAACATATTTGTCTGAAAGCTATAATGGTGTCATCTACACCAGTGATTTGTTGTAATTAAAACTTTTTCAGGGTAGAACACCTTCACCAGAACAGATTACCAAGTTTACAAGAACAGTCCTTTACTCTAGAAAACTATTGTAGAAATATGAAAAACTCTTATAGATAAAATTAATTCATTACATACTCGTGTTATACTTCTTTTACTCTTGATAGGGAACAGAATATTTAAAAATGGGGTACTATAGGCAGAATACAATAAATTTTCCCTGATCAAGTGGAACATTTAACATACACCCCACGCCTTCCAGAGACAAGCATCCATCCATCCAATGCTCCCAGAGATGAAATGTGGTCATTACCTAGAGCCATGCAGTCAGAAAAAACAGTTAGTGCAGCAGCAGAAACCCTGTGTGATGTTGCAACAACTTCACCAGCATTCATATATTCAAAATTACTGAAAACAGCTAAGTGCCTTTGCACTAGTTGTGAATGCAAGATGGCATGTACATGAATACACCTGAATGTACACCTGACATTGGAGGGAATTAGCACTGGGCACCCCTAACGTCAACCCAAAAAAGGAAATGTTCCTACACATCCCAAACCAAGATACAGGAAAGCTGACATATAGGTATTAATCGTCTCTTGTACACCAATCAATCTAGTGCTATAACCACATACAGGGATACTTAATGAACATAAACTAGAACCCTTGTGAAATGAAACTTATGCATAGTAGTAAATAAATCAACAGGAAAGAATGGGTGTGACCAGGAATTAATGACGGGACAAAATGGAGATGCTTGGAGGTGGCAAGATCAAACTTGGGACCTTGGCAATATAAACTATATGCTTTATCTTTACCTGGAGTAAGGACTATGAGTACTGCACATGTAGGAAGCCTGTGACACCCCCCCCAGATGTGCTTAACTACAATGCCCATCATCCCTGAGCACTAACCATGCAGCCCAGGACGGAAGGTAGCAGAGGGGCCCTAAAGCATATGGAGCTATATGTTCTTCAGCCCAGGTTTGTAGGAATATTGGGTGCTGGTTTAAGGCAAGTCAGACCACTGTCCATATAGCTTAGTATTTGCTAGACCAACTGGCAAAGGTTCTCCAGGGCTTCAGACAGCAGTCAGTCACTATCTGGAGATGGCAGGGACTGCTCTTGGGACCTCCTGCGTGGTTTGTTGTGCTCTGCCACTGAACAATGCCACTAAAGGAGTTATTATGAACAAACTGGCTGCTGGTTGCCATGTTTCTGTGGTTACAGTATAATTCTGTTCAGTGTAAGTTTGGTTCCAGTCCTACTGCTTATGGAATTGCATGGCCTTCTTAATGTTCTATTTAAAGTAATACATAAACACACACTTGAAACACATGTGGGTGTTTATTTCTATTTATTTATTTATGTATTTATAATCCACACTTTCATCAAAATATGCCAAAGTGGTTAACAGCATATAAAAATAAAAGCAGCAAAAAGCATCAATAAAACATCATTAAAGAGAAAAATCGTATTGCAAAGGCCTGTACTGTTTAGGGTTTTGTGAATTAATGTAAGTACCTTGAACCTAGGCAGGTAACAAACAGCCAACCACAACAGCTCCCTCAGCAGCAGTTGTATGTTGCTCCTTTGAGCAGTCTGGCCACTGCATTCTGCACAAATTGAAGCTTCCGGACTAGATAAAGGGTAGCCCCACATAAAGTGTGCTACATTAATCAAGCCTTGAGGATTGAAATCAATAGGGAACAATATACACCACAAACCAGATTTGATTTCTAGTGCAATGCACTCTCACACAAAGTTAGTACATCAGACAGAAAAGGTTATCCTGTCTTCCCACTTCTTTCTCCCATTAAACACAGTCATTTCAATAACTAAGATGACCCAATTTATAATTGTAACAAAAAATATTAGGTATAAGCAGGCATGAAACGTGGGAAGTAGAACTGTAAGGTGGACTAAAGTTGCTGTTACCTACACCCCTAACATCACTTAACTGTTCACTTTTTAGGCTATAAAGAATATGTACTGCAAGCAATGTGTGCACAAAACTGAAGGATCTTTTCCTATGAAGGTGCTAGTATTGCCTGTGATTAACTGCGTAATTGCCTGTCAGTTTCCATGTTTTATTTTTTGTGTCAATGTGGTGCGGCGAATGGGACAGAATACTATGTAACTTGAAATCACATGCAGGAGCTACTGTACCAACCATCTTGGTCTGCTCACTGACCCAGGTTACATATTTCTAAAAGATTCAGCATCCTCAACTGTTATGTTAACTTGATTCCAGGAAGGCGCCTCTCACTTAAGAGACTACGGAGACTAACATGCTATTACTTTCTATTTCTATCATGCTGTAACTTCCTATTTCTTTTTTTTTTAAAGGAAGCCTTCATACATTCCAAAACACACACGCACAAATAGTGATTCAACATTTTTTCCAACATGCATTCATTTGGTTCATGAGGTTTTCTTTCCTGTAGAGTAAAACAATTCACACCAATTGGCAAATGTGAGGAGTTTATTAGGAAATCTCCAGTTATAACGCTGATTTAACACTATTCACTTCTCACTCAACGAACTTTTCACACAACGGAATTTGCTTCTACAGAGATTTTCGCATTTCTACCGTGCAAGGAAAGGATGCTCCAGCAGCCTAACAACGCACCTGAGGACAAACCTCTCTTTTGAGACCTCAGCACGGGCCGAAGTTTCGGGGCTCGTGGAGAGTTCGCCTCTTCTTCTAGCGCTCACCTGCCGCCCTTCCACATCCCGCCGAGACGGTGGCGCAGCCCTTACGCCCACCCAGCGGGGTCCGCAGCCGCGCTCACCTGGTTAAACTCTTCGTCGGCGTAGATGTCGATGAGGTCCACTCCTTCCGACATATTTCTCCAGGGGAGCCGCCGAGAGAACCGGGGGTGGGGGGAGAAGGAAGAGCCGCACTGCGGGGGTCACAGAGCAAAGAGAAGCGGGAAGGAGACGCAGGTTAGTGAGATCGCCGCCTCACGCGGCCGCCGCCGGCAGAGCCCAGGCCCGTTCCCGCGCAGCCCCGCTCCGCCGAGGATCCCGCGCAGGCGGCCCCGCCCCCCTCGCCGCCTCAGTGCCACTCGGACGGCGGGGCCTTCCACCGGCAGCGGAGAACCCGAGAGCCGGGCCGCCGCCGCCGCCGCCTCCCTCCCCGCCTCCCCTCCTCCGCGGGCCGCCATAGCTGCGCGCGCCTGGACGCTCGCGCCCGCCATCGCCTCCTTTTTCCCGCGCTGCGACGGAGACACGCCGCCGCCGCCGCTGCCCACTTCCCCCGCGCTCACCCCGGCCACGAAGCTCCGCCGCCTCCCCGGCGCCGCTCGGGGCCCGTTATACTGCTCAAGGCCTAGCAATCCCAGGCAGGCCCAAAACGCGCGCGCGAACCCCCACCCCCCCTCGTCCTCGGCCGCCTCCTCCCCTCCTCCTCTCACCGCTACAGCCAGCGCCTCCTCCCGTTGCCCCGCCCCTTCCTCCCTGCCGAGCCCCGCCCCTTCCGGTTTGTTGCTCTGCCGCCTCGCGCAAGAGTAAACAAAAACAGAAAAGGCCGCTCTCCGTAGGAGGCTTTTCCGAAGCGGGCGCGGGAGGCCGAGAGGTGGCTTTAGGGCGCATGCGTTGTGGAGAAGCTGAGAGGCTCTGTGTCTATGGTGGGCCGTGAAGGGTAGAGCGGCTGCGGAGGAAACCAGGATGGCGGCGTTGAGCGTTCGCGTGAGTAAAGGGAGATGTGTATTATGTACCTAGGCATTTGTTGAATTCGTGCCCCCCGCTTCTCCTCCAAGGAGCTCAGGGTGGAGCGCCTAGTCCTCCTGGTTTAATCCCCACAACACCAACCCTGCCAGGCGGGCTAGGCTGAGATTGAGAGGCAGCGACTGGCCCCCAAGGTCACTCTCTGAGCGTCACGGCCTCCCCGAGTCCTAGTCCGACTCCCCAACCGTCGCACCAGCAGCAGCTCCGGCGCGTTCGCGTAGTAACGGAGTGGTGGGTCGGACGCTGCTTCTGCCGCCCTTGGTTGCCTTACGCCGCTTCCCTGCCTGTTTGTCTCGCAGCGCCTCTTTCTGCTCCCCGCCTGCGTCCTCCGCTCGTCGAAGTGCTGCTACCGCGGGGACTCTCCCTCCGACTCCGGGCGGGATCTGCTGGAGATCCCTCTGCCGCCTTGGCAGGCTCGGCCCCACGAAGCCCCGGCGAGGAAGCGCGCGAGGCTGCTGTACGAGAGCCGCAAGAGGGGCATGCTGGAGAACTGCCTCCTGCTCAGGTGAGCCGTCGCCTTCTGTTCTGCCTTTCCTAAACCTCCTCGTTGCTTTCAACTTGGACTTGTTTCCTGGTAACGAAATTAAGAATCGAGTCTTTAAAATTCCCACACTCCAGTATCTCTCCCCCCCCCTTTTATTAGAATTTTTCTATTATTATTATTATTATACTTTATAATGTATAATAAAACAGAGATAAGAATGATGAAACTACCGTATGTTCTCTGGGCAGTTTAAACTTATAAAATGCAACTGGAAATTTAGCTGAAAAACAGTGAGTACCTAATCATTGTTGTCTACTTTCTCCATAGTGTGCATCATTTTATAAACCTACATTTTTTAAAAAAAGAAATGTTGCACTCTCCTTGCACTTGGAAATACCCTTATCCAAGGACACCACTAGGAAGCATTGTTATGAAATATTGAAAATCAGCTTATAGAGGAAAAAGGAGAAGATTGTCCATTCTGTTTTCTCTTTGTTATCAAGGGTATAGTCAGACACTGGTTTATCTTGAACTGGTAGAGGGGAACCTGGGGATGAATGTGGTCTCCCCTCTGGGACCCTCTATCCAGCTCCTGGGACTCTTCTTCAAAGGCCACACCCCTCAGTGGCCCTGCTCCTCAGTGCTTTTGCCTGGAGAGAATTGGACCTTGAACTGTAATAATGCCTTTTGTTTGTCTGAATGGGTGTGCAGAAATTTCTGACACTTGCATAGCCAGAATGTAGTATTTTTATTACATTGTGGTATCTGTATCTTTTTTTCTACCTACTCTGGTTTTCCCAGTATGCTGTTTTATTGTTTCCCATAGTTTCTTTGCCAAAGAGAATCTGAATCGAATGAATGAGCAACAGCTAGATCTTTATGATCGCCTGATTAATGAGCCCAGCAATGATTGGGATATCTACTACTGGGCAACAGGTAAAGCAAAACACTGTATTTTGGGGTCACTTGCTATTGGCTCTTATGTGACTTGGGGGGCGTGTCTTATGAAGGGTATTTCATAATATAAAAATATATAACATAGTAACAAACAATAACCTCCCTGCACACAGTTAAAAAGGCCAAAAGCCTGGAAGAACGGGAATGTTTTTGACTGATGCCTAAAGATATGTAAATAAGGCATCAGGCAAGCCCCTTTGGGGAGAACATTCCACAAGTGGGGAGCCGTCACAGAAAATGCTTGCTCTCGTGTTACTGCCCTCTGGACCACACACAGCAGCATAGTACATGTAATATTTCGACCTCTGTCCTGAAAAGGTGTGTGATTGTCCTAGAAGGTTGTCACTGACAATCCGAAATACAGTTTTAGCTATGAGCAGGGTCTAAAAATTGTCATGTTCACCATATAAACATTCCAACTCTAGCAGTCAGGTTGATCAAGAGTATAACTAATGTATACTCTACCTTTAAAACATATGTATTTTTATTTGCAGTAAGCCCTTTTTGAATTTAGTATAACTTAACATCCTCCTTAACAAGTATAGTTTTAGGTTGCAGAATTGCTGTATAGTTAATGATAATACATAATAATGATAATAACCTCAGGTTAAGACCTTAATTCGTTCTGGAGGTCAGTTCTTAACCTAAAACTGTTCTTAACCTGAAGCACCACTTTAGCTAATGGGGCCTCCTGCTGCTGGCATGCTGCTGCCGTGCGATTTCTGTTCTCATCCTGAAGCAAAGTTCTTAACCCGAGGTACTATTTCTGGGTTAGCAGTGTCTGTAACCTGAAACGTCTGTAACCCAAGGTACCACTGTATATTATATATTTTATGGCAGGGGTGGGGAACTGGATCTGGCCAGTAAGCCAATACTCTGCTTCCCCCTGCTTCCCATGGGCCAACTTTGACAGATGCATGGGACCACCCAACTGTCAGTCACCTGATGGCATAATACATCAAATAACACCTATCAACATTCAAATGGGTTACTATACAACAATCCTCTTTGAAGATGCACTTTCAGCACCAATCAGCTGATGAGCATTACAGGGAACCTTTGAAGTCCATTTGGAGGTAGCAATTAGGATTCAAAGTGTTTGCTCCAAACAGCTAGTCGTTTTTTCTCTACAAAGGAGAAAATGCTCTGTTTGGAGTGCCACTGACTCCCAGCAGGGCTCCCTGTCTGCATTAATCAGCTGATTGGTGCTGACAGAGAACCCTTCTTTCAAAGAAATAATAGAGAACTCACTTTAAACTCCTGATTGTTCTTTTCTTGCCCATACCTGCCCCATTTCACTTACGACATCTTGTGGGTTGTGGGCAACAGCCTCATGTGACCTGCACCAGCCTAATTAGGGCCACGGGCCGAGACTTCCTACTGCCATTTTACAAGAAGTTCCAAAAACATTCTTGCTCCCTGTCACATAAAAAATGTCTTTCGCTTGTTTGCAAAGCAAGCATTCCATTTTGTTTCCTTTTCTGTACTTAACACACTAACTGGGATGTCTTTGAAATGGGGCTTGACAAATAATTTTAAGTCCAGTGACAAAAAGATCTCTGAAAACCTACTAGATCTGTAGACTGTAGTTCTGAGCAGGGGTAGCCAATGTGTTTTCATCCAGATTTTGCTGGACTACAACTCTTATCTTTGTTGGCTGGCACTGTTGAGTTGGAATCCAACATCTGGTGGGCACCTCAGTGTACAGAATCTTCAGACATTGGTAGCACAGCTTATACTGTTGTTTCACTTCTTCCTTTTTTCTCCCCAAAGAAGCAAAGCCTGCTCCCGAAATCTTTGAAAATGAAGTCATGGAGATGCTTAGAGAGTTTACCAAAAACAAGAACAGAGAAAAGAGACTGCAACAACCAGATCTTGAGTATCTTGTTGAAGCTTCACACTGATCCTGTGGTTTCTGGAGAAGGCCATACATTCTTGAAACCTAGAAGCACACACTGTGGTATTTAGGCCTCTTGAGTCCCACTCTTGTGAAATATTTCCTGAATGGTCTGTTTTCCATGCTTTGCTTATCTATAATAAAGCTTCAGTGATGCGGTCCTTTAGATACTTGGTTATAGCTCCCATTAAATTCAATGCAACTTACTTCTGAGAAGACAGGTATAGAAGTGTTGACAGAGTACCTTTTCTGACTCAGAATGCACTTCAGCAATCCCACTGGTATAGGACTGCAGGGTGATTGATAACAAAAGGCATTGTTGCGTGTTCTTGTTCATTGAGAAATGCACATGGTTGTTAAATTATACATAACAAATCACAGTTGTACCTCAGCTCCTGAATGCCTTGAGAGTTGGAACTTTTCGGCTCCCGAATGATTGCAAACTGAAAGTGAATGTTCCAGTTTTCGAATGTTCTTTTGGAAGCCAAACGTCTGATGGGGCTTCTGCGGCTTCCAATTGGCTGCAGGAACTTCCTGAAGCCAGTCAGAAGCTGCGCTTTGGAAGCTGAACGTTTCAGAAGTTGAATGGACTTCCGGAACGGATTCTGTTCAACTTCCAAGGTACGACCCTCCCAGCAGATGTCAAGGCAATAAACAACTATTTTACTTTTAAAAGACAACTGAAGGCGGCCCTGTTTAGGGAAGTTTTTAATGTCTGACGCTGTATTGTTTTTAATATTCAGTTGGAAGCCACCCAGAGTGGCTGGGGAAATCCAGCCAGATGGGCGGGGTATAAATAATAAATTATCATTATCATTATTCTTATACAACTGTAGTATTATTTTATATTCTGCTCAGTTCCAGGATTCCTGGGCAGATTTCTGTATTGTATGATTCTGTCCAAAAGGTGAACAAATGATTGAGAATCATAGATTTGTGGAAGTCTATAGTACTCTTTATGCTATAAGTGTATTTTCACTAATGAATATCCATATTCATAGCAACCCCATATAAGTAATTCATTACTGGGCATCTTAGATGCTGAGGGTACCTTCCTTAAGCCAATTGCTGGAGTTGGTGCAGTGATCTGACTCCATGCAGTACATGACAGCAATGGGTTTGCCTCAGGCCTCCCCACAAGTGCAGCCTTGTCCTGGATATACGGTACTTACCAGTTTTCAGCTATGTCAGCCTATGCACTGTTGGATGTGCCCATCACTTTCCTTCCATTCTGCTTGATAGGTTGCATTTGCTACTGCCTTTGTCCAATTGCTACAACTCCTGTGTCCCTAGCCTAGACTTTCTTCTTATTCTTAGCCACAAATATTTTTGCAGGAATTTTGAGACATCAGTTGAAGGCTCCACCAGAACTTGTACATATTGGTCCTGTTTGCTAGTACATCTTCAGTAGATCAATGAGGCCAACATTAACAAGCTGCATATGGAAGATTTGGTCCTTGCATATTGCCCTTGTCTATGTCCTTGGCAGTGTGTGTGTGTTTATTATTTATTTTTTTAATCCCACTCTTCAGCCAAAAAAGGCTCGCAGAGCAGCTTACAAATCATTAAAATCACTATATATGCCCTCAGCCTTACAATCTAAAAATACAGAACACAAAAGGAAATGGAGGGAGCTAGGAGGAAATAAGCAAACTCTGGTTCAAATCCATGTTTTCAAGTTGCTTTAATGACCAGCTGGGATGGGAAAATGCAAGGAGAGGAGCTGCCAAAAGTTTCTGATCTCTCAGCTGTCCCAGTGGAGTGGCCCTACATTCCTTCTCTTCCATCATTGGCAACAGGCAGATGTAATTACTGCTACTCGGTGACAGTGGATGCACAGAGGGGCCTAATTCCTTCACAGAGTGGACGGCAGCCCCTATTCTGTGGTACCTTATTTCATGTGTTTTTTGTGGGGGGAAAAGAGTCATATGTTGGGAATTGCGCCAGGGTACCCAACTACCTTAATCCAACTTGGGACTCAAGGTTTTAGCTGGCACTTGTCAGTAAAAACCAGTGGCACATGGTTATTGTTTTCCTCCCTGCTGACCCTATCTGTATCGGTGTCTATTCATTTCACTCCTCTTTCCTCATTTGCTACCGTCAGATATAGTGGCAGCTGCTGCATTAAATGGATACTGTCTGTCCTTTGTAGTTGTTGTAATTTGATGAGTTTGGCAGTTAGTGAATACTCACACTGTCTCCCCCCCACCCCCAGATGTAGAATAATTCCCACCCACTTGCTATACCAAGCAAAGTTTAATATAGAAGTACACAATATAATGTTAAACAATGAATATCTCCAACTAAACATTTGAAAAAACTTTCTGGCAGTAAGAGCTGTTTGGCAGTAAACAGACTCCCGTGAAAGGTGGTGGGCTCTTGTTCCTTGGAGGTTTTTAAACAGATAGGATGGCCATCTATCATGGATGCTTTAGCTGAGATTTTTGCACTGTAGGGGGTTGGACTAGATGACCCTTGGGGTCCCTTCCAACCCTATGATTCTATGATTTATTATATGTTTATAGTGCCTTTCATTCAAAGATCACAGGGCAGTTCTGAACATAGACAAAATGAGAACAAAAAATTAGAAGCTGAAAGTAGAATTTAACTAAAGAACATTATCATTTCCCAGAACACAAAAATGTGTGCCACTTGCTGACAAAACAAGGTTCTTCACTCCAAATTCCTTATTCCAAAGGGGACCACCCTTCCATTTGACAATTTTATGTGAAATACTAAAAAATAAAAAAGCAAATAGATCAGCCTATGTCTCTGTTCATAAATTTTCATAAACATACACTGTTTATTCAGTCTGCTTGTATTTCCTTTTTTCACCCAATCAACTGCTAGCATTCCTACCTGAATGAACTTTCGCTATTCTATTTTTAGAAGTTGATGGTGCAAAAAGAAGAAAACAGTACTGTGTGACTTGTGTCTAACCCTGTTAGGCTCTTTTCCACTTTTCAGTCAATTACTGGGAGTCAGGTATTTTCAAAACAGTTTTTTGAAATTGTTCTAGGATACATAAATACTTTTTCTTCCGGCCAGCAATGACTTCTTCAATAATCATATAAGTAACACTTTCAGACACCCAGGGGTTTCTACAGAACATGGTTTATGTCATGTACATTTTTTAAATTAAAAAAATCCTATTAAAACTTGCTAGCTGTGTGACAATTTGAAATACAGCTTGGCCCTCCTAGAGTTGGTTTCCCCTCCACCCCTTACCACACAGAACTTTAAAAGTCATGCTTAAGGTTACATGTTTCTTTGCAGCCACCTAGTCTATGGCATTACCTTTAAACTACCACATGGTGTCATTATAAGCATGATGATGATGTTTGCTCAGTACTAAATATTCACATGCAGCCTTGATCAAAAGTGATGTGTAACTTACATATCTTTAATTTTGTATGCTCAGAGATTTCTCTTCCGTGTCAGAGTTCAGATTGCAGAGATTCTGTGTCAAGCAATGCCACATTCAATGACATGAGTAAAATATACTTAACACAAATACACTTATTTTAGTCCTAGGTAAGCAACAGAATCACACAGCACCAAAACTGAGCTATCTGAAACCCACAACTCATATTGCTAAGACTTTACAATAGCATTTCAATATTATTTCGCAGATACAAATGCAGAACATTGGGAGGTGGGATAATGGTGGCGAAGGCTTAAATTCTCAAGAGTTGTGCGCCGGACATCTAAAGTTACACTTGAATTACACTGCACAGCTGTGACTGCAGACATTTAGTAGGCACGCAGCCTTACACATGTTCCTTTCTGCCCACTTGGTACTGTTCTGTGTTTTACGGACATGGGAGTGGGGGCAGCACTGATTCTGGTGACTCTACCTTGTTCAACTGCAGCATACCTCCCCAGCTCCTATCTAGTAGCTCAACTTGAATACAATGGGACAATGGCTCAGGAAACACACAGACCTCAACCCCGTGAGGGCTATATTTAGGAATCCAAATAATCAGAACGATTTCATGTACGTATTGGGCATGTGTGCTCAGGGCCCCTGCAGTTGCTCCCAATACCCTCTGAACTATAAGGCCATTGGAAGGAGAGCAATGTTGTCGAGCTAGTTGCTAGGTGCTGGTTGCTAGGTTACATGCTGCTAGACTTCAGCTTTCTGCATTCGTCCGTCAAGTTCCCAACTTCAGTTCCTTAAATAAATGAATGGTTCGTTCCTTTTGGACATCTAGTTCTGCTTGCTACCATCAGCCAGCAAGCAGTGCCCCGTTGGTTGGGACAGGTAAGGACAATGTCATCCTCGCGAGGCGAAATGGGGTTGGTGGCTGCAGGCTGCTGTCCATGGTGGATTTAGCTTCATGTTGTCTCACAAACTTCTCTGCAGTGTCCTTTGGTCTCCTTTGCACTGCACTGGCTCAGTACTTTGACTGGAAGTGACTAGCCAAGGATTTCCCCAACTCTGCAAGCTTACGACCTTTTTGGTTGGAGCTACCAGAGACTGAACTTTAGATCTTTTGGACACAAAACATGTGGTCTGACCCTGAACTATGCTTCTGTACCTAAGTTAAATAGTCCTTCCCCCGCCCCCTTTTCTGTGCTTGGAAGATTAGAAATATTAATTTTTAGAAAAACGACAAGATAAGGGGCAACGGCTAATTGCTGTTTTGGGAGAATCTGTTTAGATGTGGTCATGTGGTTTAATACCTGATTTAGGTCTTTCCCCTACACTCTGTGCACAACCCTATGTAAGGACATATGTATGCATCTCATTTCTCTTGCTGGGTTCCTAGATATGTGTATGAACATGTCTGGTGTGTACAGCAATGTTTCCTACAATGATGGCTATTTTCTGAGACCATCAAATTATTCAGGTCAATAGAAACAAAATGGGATTCCAAGTGGAACTTGCTGAATAGGCATTAAAATGGCAAATGCAGTTCATTTATTTATTCCATTTATATCCCATATTTCCACTTAAGGAGCTCAGGATAGTGTACATGGATCAATTCCTCCCCATTTTATCCCCAGCGACCCTGTGTGGTAGGTTAGACTCTGAGGCTGTGGCTTCCAGTCAGCTTAATGGCTGAGCAGGGTTTTCAAGCCTGGCTCCGAGGTCCTAGTCCACCTCCAAGCACAACAATGACCACCTATGTGTAAAGTGATGCACACTGGGGCAAAAAGATCCTATATGCTGATGGGGTCTGAGCTGATGGCGACCAACCAGGAAACGCTCAGTGCAAATGTTGAGACGGCTGCGTGAAAATATTAATTCAGAGTTTGCTTTGTTACGAAAGGAAACATCTTCATACAAATATGTGGTGTGTCCACACTTTAAAATACAGTGTGCAGTTCTGGTTGCCTTGCCCAAAAAAGGATACAGAAGAGCGGGAAAAGGCTCGGGAAAGGGGCAGCCAATACAAACTTTACAAGGAAAGGTCCTAGCATTTCGGGACTCGTTAATTCTGAAAGTGGAGTATTTTTCATACTGCGTGTGGTTAAACTATGGAATTCACTACCAAAAGACAAAATGATAGCTGCTCGATTTAATGTTTTTTTAAAGGGAATTAAATAAATTCATGGAGGATTAGGCTGTCATTGGCATCTAGTCATGATGGCTACATCCTGTCTTCAGGATCAGAGGTAGGATGGTTCTGAATACGAGTGGCTGGGGAATGGTGGCAGGAGGGGTCTATTGCACACCTGCCCTGCTTCCTGGCTTCACCTGCCCAGGAGGGAACATGGGAGCCAGCAGCCAGACTAGACAGATGGGCAGAATAGTCTGTAACCACTGTTAATAATTTTGCAGTAGTTCTTATGGTAAAAAGGCATGTGTCCTAGACACATAACTTATTAAGAAGGTAAAAATCTTAGCGTCAGTGTCCCTGACAAAAGGGGCAGTGAATGGCAATAAGTAATTTTCTATCCCATCCCCCCCATCAAGACAATACACAAAGTGTACGACCCATGCAAAAGCACAATAAAACTGTGTGTATGCTATACTTCAAAGCAGGAGGCGTCATCTGCAACATTTATTGTTGTTGTCTCCACCTTCTCCCTGCCCTTGCTCCAAAGAGGAGAGCCTCGCCACGTGGGTGAGATGCTGCAGGACTGGCCAAGTAGTGGTGCTGCTGGTCATGGCTTCCAAATGCAGAAGATGGTTGGAGCCTCCTTCCCCCGCCAAAGTGGCAGCCGTGCTTTGCCACATGCTGGGAGGTTATTTATTTATTTACTTACTTACGAATTACCTATGTGTGTGTGCCAAAATGATTTAGGGTAGATGCACACCATGCATTTAAAGCACATGCCACACACATGGCTTCCCTTAAAGAACCCTGGGAACTGTAGTTTCCATTTCACAGAGCTGCAGTTCACCCATAAAGAACTACAGTTCCCAGGATTCCTTGGGGGAAATAATGAGCTCTAAATGTGTGTTGGATTTTCATAGAGTTGGAAGGAACCCCGAAGGTCTTTTGAGTCCAACCCCTTGCAATGCAGGATATAATAAAAACAGCTAAAAATTGCTTTTAAAACTAACAATGCAAAAAAAACACACAAAAAAACCTCCTAGAGATAGGTATTCATTCATATTGCTTTTAAATCTAAGGCAGAGACCTCTTCAGCCAGCTGGGAAAGCTTGGTTAAATTGTCTGTGAGAAATTTCCCCAACAAAACAAATATATTTTCAATTGTTTCTGGAATGTGCAAAAAGTGGCCTCTGCCATATCTTGGCAGAAATGCTGTTCTACAGAACAGGGGCAGCAACACTGAAAGCCTTCCTCTCAGCTACTGTTAACTGGGATTCTAAGATCTTTGGAACTTGAGGGAGACTCCTGCAGAACACAATAATCTGCTGTATATATAAGGAGTAAGGTGGTCTCTCAACTGACCTATTAACTGGTGCCATTTATTTTGTCAAGACATGTATAGCACTTCAGGTGTGTTGGGAGGGCGGAGAAATTAAAATGGAAAGTTCTCTGTGGTACTTCACAACAAAGCAGTTGAATTTATGAAGGAAAAATGCTAAAATAATTGGAAATAGCTTCCAGATACTTAATGGGCTTAGGATTGTATTTATGTTAACTGATAAAATAATATGTCTAATACAAGAAGGAGAAGATTTAAAGATGTTAATGTTTAATTTAAAGGGTATTAAAATTGGGATTTGGAAAACCGTTATAAGGATATGCAATGAAATTCAAGTAAGGGGAAACGAGGAAGTCGTTATACAAAGTAAATAACTGTTATTTTCAATAAGGTTATGATTTATGTTTGTTATGTTTTGTTTGTTGTTGATATTATAAAAACTAATACAAATTTTGCAAAAAAAAAAAAGAATTTATGAAGGAAAAATAAGAAAAAGTGGTTCCTCACAGCTGCTCACCAATGGACACAAAATGGAGGTTTGGAAATGAATATGGAGCATAACAATTTCCCACTCAGAGGTTATTGTAAATGTGAGGTGGTTAGATTGAAAACATGTTGATAATAGTGCAGTGCTACAATCACCACAAGCACTCATATATTGACAGCAGAAGAACAGCAAGAAAGATGCAATAGAAGAGTTCTAGAAAAAGGACAGGCAGAAATTGTGGGAGGGGTACAGATTAGCTAGTGCTTTATGTGGAGTGTGCAGAATCCATGTGCTACAGCATGGGGTGGGGACTATCATACAAACTGGTTCCTGATTCATAGAGGGAAGGACACTCACACCCACCCACCCAGTACTGGGAGATCCCTGAACATTTTACTTGATCTTCAGTGTTTCAAATCCTTCTGGAAGCTTTTCTCTAGAAGCCTCTATAAAAAGGAAAAGTGCCACCCTACTCTTGTGTGGTTCCCCTCCATTTCAACAGAGATTTCCCTGAGGGTGTCTTACTTGCCAATTGGAACTGAATAGCAAGGTTGAATATTTTTACAATCTTCAGGTAAAATGGTATATTCTGGTATCTCCATTTTTGTGGAAGGAGTTGGTTCCATTGCTTCACTTGAGCCACAGTGCACCTGCAACCAATAAGGAGCGTTTAAGACCTGACCCTGATGTATTAAGACCACAAATGGCCTGGTTTGTATCATTAGCTCCCTTTAAAAATCCTGAGTCTGTGACATCACAATGCTGTGTGTGTGACCTCACTGTTTCTAAGGAGACATGCACACAATGCACATGAACAGTTGCTTCAAGTCAGACTGATTTCTTTGTCCAGAGGCTGAGCCACATTCCTGCTATCCAGAATGATTAGTGGTCAATCATCTTCCATTTCTATTCCTCCAGGGAAACCTTTCGTCAGTAAATCCACCTCTGTATCTTCAGAGAAGATGGGTCGTCTCCCCCTAGGGATTGTTTCTCCCTATGTAAAAACTAGCTCTGGTGGGTGTATGGACCCCATGAAATTCTACTGTACCAGCTATGGCACAGCTTATGGTAAGGACATCTTCAATAAGGGAAGGGATTTATCTTATCTGTGGCTAGTTTGGTCATATCAAACAAAGGAAAGTGTTACCTGCCCAAAAGGATGGTAGGCTGTTCAGGCATAATCCCAATCCCAGGCTTGTTGCTGCAATAATAATAATAATAATAATAATAATAATAATAATAATAATAATTTATTTATACCCCGCCCTTCCTGGTTCAAAAACTGGGCTTATGGCTAACAACAAATTTAAAACACTTTAAAACACTTAATTATAAAAGCAGTATAAAATATGGTATAAAAACATGAATAACAATAAAATTATGAGATTCAAGCTCCCATCATGTGCAACATTTAGTAACGTTTGAGCCTTGATTGTTGGGAACCCATTCAAAATAAATTGAAAACTTTTGTTAAAAAAACAGAAGCCTTTTTATGAGGTACCGACATTCCAAAGGAACAGAAAAGACTTTTCATATATGCGACAACAGCAGTATGGATGCTACTAGCCCAGAGATGGAAAGAAAGAGTTCCTACCAGAGAGGACTGGCAAACTAAGCTGTGAAACTCTGCTGAAATGGCAAAACTGACCAGGAAACTTAGAGACCAAGAAGACAAGAAATCCAAGAAAGAATGGGAAAAGTTTATAAAACATTGGCAGGGTTTTAACCCCACTTGTAATGTAACAAATATTATGGACAATATGGATAGATATAAAACATAAGACTATGAAATAATATGCAGTTGGGATTTTTGACATTAGGACCCAGCCTCGATTTGAAGCTTAGATATTATCATAGGTCAAAGCACCAAAGATTACAAGAATGTTCTTGGAGAAGCCCCACCCCTTCCCACCTTCTAACATGCATGAAGCTTCCATCCTTCAGAATTGATTCTTGCAGTGGCTTTTGCAGAGAGAGAAATGGCAGTGAGGCCTCCTCTGTCAGCTTGGCTGGCACCAATTTCCATTTGCCTTTTTCCTACCAGAGTAGCTTCCATCTGGAGCCATCATACCTGGTGCATTAGGGGGAAAGGTGAGGACCACTTTATCAGCCTAGCTGAGACAAACTACCATTTGGCCCCTGTCCTCCTGGAACAGCCACTATTTGCAGCTGCCCCACGGCATCTCTCTTGATTCGGTTGGGGTCAACTGCCATGTAGCTCCTCCACTCCTCTGCTGTAGTGATCATCCCACCTGAACATTATGTAACACCTCGCTCCAATCATGCAAGAGTTAGTATACTCAAATTCACTTGGTTTTCCTTTTCCTTCCCCATCTCTTTCCTTCTGCGTCATGACAATTAGATAAAAAAATTGTTTTAAAAAAATTGTCCAGTAGCACCTTATAGACCAACTAAGTTTGTTCTGGTGCATGCACACGAAAGCTTATACCAGAACAAACTTAGTTGGTCTATAAGGTGCTACTGGACAATTTATTTTTCCCTGACTGCATCAGACCAACACGGCTACCTACCTAAATTGACAATTAGATAGTTATTATTTTATATTGTAAACTGTATTGAGTGTGCAGTGGGAAAACAGTGCTTTATAAATGCAGTAAGTAAGTGAATATATAAACAGGCAATACAGATCTGCCATTGTCTCCCTTTCCTTTGCCAGGTCAAGCAGGGTTTCGTCCTCGGACCAGCATCCACTCTGGAGCAGGATACAAAACCAATTACCGTCCCGTCGTCCACTACAAGCCAAGCCTAGACAAAATAGATAATCCAACTGTGGGGTAGGTATTGGTCGTATACTTTGTGGAAATTAACTGGGATGGATCAGAACAGGGAAACTGTCTTGTGCTTTGCATACCACCCAACCCGCTGCCCTCCAGACGTTTTGGGCTCCAGCTCTTACCACCCTTGGTGATTGGCTGTGCTGGCTCTGGCAGATGGGAGCTGTAGCCCAGAGCATTTTGGGGGTACCAGATTGGGGAAAGCTGTGAAACATAATCACATCCTCATAATGCTCATGTCACATCTGAGTCAGTGACATGCTTGCATTTGCTTTACTTGTACTCCCTCAAAGCACAATAACAAAGTCTATGGCAAGGCAATTGCATTTGGCACTTCACCGTGGTATCCATATGCAGTGTAGATGACTGGAAGAGCCAAAGACAGTGATCTTTTGGGTTGCCTGGACTAACGCATCACTTTAGGAGATAGAAAGCATGGCTGTCTTTAGAGCACAATTCTAACATGCCTAAACATAACCTGATTAAAATCCACTGTGTCTCTTAAGTTCAGATGCTGTGTATTTAAGGAAGCTTTTAATGTTTAATAGACTATTGTATTTTAATATTATGTTGGAAGCCGCCCAGAGTGGCTGGGGAAACCCAGCCAGATGGGTGGAGTATAAATAATTTATGATGATGATGATGATGATGATGATGATGATGTCTCTCATGCTTAGTCTTTTCTCCGAAACCAGGAAGCTCCTTCAGGACAATTATGAATCGACAACAACCAAGCACTTCCAGCCTCTTGAGCTCCCAGATGGGAAATATCCTCTTCCCTGGAGTGTGTACCAGCCAGGGAGTGGGTATGTTCGAGAAAAACCTCTTTCTTTCCCCACCACTAAAGAGGTAAGTATCCCAAACCTAGGATTTGCCTCTGTGTGGTGGATTGTTGTGCTATTGAACATGCTTGTAATGTGCCAAAATTATCACCTAGTGCCATTAATAATGGCTTGGGCTATTTCTTCAGTTCAGGAAGGCTGGAGCTTAGAGCTTCAGCAATGAGGCAGCTCAAAGTCCGACATCCATCTAGCAAGTGGCAAGGCCTTTATTCGAGCAGCTTCTCCATCCTTCTGAGTCAGCTCTCCAAGAGCCTGCATCCTGGGTCATAGCTTTTTCTCTTAAAGGGGCCATGTGCCTGATAGTTACCATAACTGATAATGCATACATGAATCACCTGCGTTGTGAATTTCAATCCGATGTATCAACACAAAACTGTGGCAGTGCATGTGTGGAAGGAGGATGTTTTGCAAGACTAAATTCTGAGCATTTAGGAGTCATTCCATTTCCAGGCTTCTCTCTATATATCCATGAGGTCAAAGAGAATCTACTGTGATGCAGGGCAAAACACAAAAGCCAGGATGTGTAAACTGATGTGATCTGGCAAGTGTATATGAGGATCCAAAATGAACAGAGCTTCAGAAATACAAGATGTGAAGAGGAGTCACGTTTTGATGGTACAAGGAGCCAGAAAGAAGTCAGTAGGTGCAGTGCAATCCCATAAATGCTGGTGTTCAGAATTAAGTCACACTCTGATCAGTTTAAATATGCTTACTAGTCCCATTAAACACAGTAGAACTTGCTTCTGAGTAAATGCCCATAAAGTTGTGCTGTAATGTGATACATTTATAGATAAAGGCACCATGTAAGTAAATTAAGGTTTGGAATATGGATGGTTATGGGGCAGGAGTGCATAAGTGTACATTAGTATTAGTGATCCATTCATAACCTTTGAGAGTCAGAGTGGACATTCCTGAGTCACATATGAGGCTTGCTACATAGACTAGTAATCATGGGTGAAGCTCGATAGCCTAGGGTTTTGTTGAGAAAGATTAGTGGGGTTTTCAGAAGCCTATATACTACCAGACTATGCTTTTACTAGACATATCAGTAAAATATTGTCCAGTTGGCAGTTCTGCACCTAAAGCACTGGGACTCATTAATGAATTGTTCTAATTAAGTGCAGGATGGAGCTAAGGAGAGCTGCTGCTGGTGTATGTGTGTGCATGCCAATATGATTGTGACCTGGGTTATATACCAAGTGGAACATGTTGTGGTAGAAAAGAGGCATTTGAACAAGGATCGCTTCCTTTTAAACCCAGACACTGTGTTGAGAACAGTTTAGCTGTGTGAGGGATTGAGACTTGGGAAGTGTGCAGTAGGACTGAGCCCTAGTATCTGCCAAACCCGGTTCCTCTATAATTTCAGAATTGCTTTACAGTTGTGTGAATACTAAAAACAAAGTGTCTCTCTTTTGATTTGCCTTCTATATTGTGGGCTTTCAGACCCCCACCCCACCCCACCCCCGTAATCATGTTTTTCAAGGCATTCACTGCCACAGGAAACATTAAAATCTTTATTCTGTTGGAAACACATAAGCTGAAATTCTCATTATTTTGTTTGGGGTGTATAGGAAAATGAAGAAATGAATGAGATATGGGAGCATGAAGCCTTGTAGCTTCACTGATTGACCTCACTGGCTTCCTAATGTTTTAACTAGAGCTGTGATCAAGGGCTCAGCCATGAAGAAGATGACTCCCTACCACTTCTGAGAAGGGGACAAATACAAGATGCATTTTATATATGCCTTTTCCTGCTCACTTTTGACTGTTCTTTCCCCTCCTTTCTCAACAATAGCCCTGAACAGTATCACTTCAGTTCTGGTATTTGTGGTATTCATACTTAACTTTCCAAATTGCAAGCTGGGCTTCATTTTGCAGGTCAAGAAAGTCCATTTTGACACAGCAGACCAGGGAGCCCAAGCTATAACAGGGTTGGAGCCTAAACATACCCCTGACCTGCACAAGTTGTATGGAAGAGGTTCTGTCGATGTGGAACATGCCAGACATGTGAGTCAGCTGCTAGTTCAATGGGCCCTTCCTCATTTGACTGTAGCTTAGGCAGTACCTGATCACAGAAGAGGTATAAAGGGGAGTTTTCATTAGAACTCAGGGCCAGAAGGTCTGGCTTCTTCACACAGTGCATAAGCTATTGAACTTGCTCCTATTGTATAAGATGTAGTGACGACTGCCAAATTGGACAGCCTCAAAAGGAGATTAGAAAAAGCCATGGAGGATAAGGCTGTTTAATGGCTGCTACCAGTCCTGATGGCTATGTACTACCTCAGTTATCAGAGACAGTATGCCTCTCAATACCATTTGCTGGGAAATACAAAAATAGAGAGAGTGCTGTTGCACTCAGGTCCTGGTGTTGGGCTTCTCATAGGCATCTGGTTGGCCAGTGTGGAATCCAGGGTCCTAGGTTTGGCTCTTATATCCACCACCAGATGCAGTAAAATAAAAGGGGAGTTTCCATTTTATGCATGACTTTCTCTACTCGTGTCCTCATAATCCGCAATGGGCGATTTATTTTTTTTAAATTGTGCTTGCACTGCTGCTCACAGCAAACCTGTTGAAAACCAATATTTTAGCATACAGTGAAAGTATTGGCAGGAAAAGCTTGACCTCCCTGGGTTACTGCAAAACCAAGTACCTTTCCATATAGAAAGTGATCCAATTTTATCCCCATAGTCCTCATTTTCACTCCTGATCTAAAGCTTGATTCACATATGCCTGTCTCCTTGCTTGATGACTTGCACCAGAAGGTGTGAATTGCCTCCATAGAAAAGTATTGTCTGTGGTGATGTGAGCTAATAGGAAAGCTCTAGTCTGCATTCTTTGATCTGTGAAGGTTGTTTCACACCTACAAGTCATCACTCAACATTTCAATCATTGAACTATGAACAAGCGTGATGTCATCCTAAGGTGGTCTGTATGGGAGAGGGGGGAAAGTGTGACAGAATAAAATGCAGTCCTAGAATAGTGAATTGACAAGGGATGGTATAGCACACTGGTCCTTTACCTGGTGGGTCGGGACCCATTCATGGGGCACGGCCTGATCAAAAGTGGGTCATAACAGGAGCACTACTACCATGCAAACATATGTTAGAGATTTAAGAAATGGATCCCCAAATGCAAGTTTGGATTAAAAGGGGGTCCTGGGTACTGAAAAGGTTGACGATACCTGGCATATTGGTTAACATGTTAGAATTTGGCTGGTGAAACCTGGGTTCACATCCCTGATCAGCCATATAGCATGACTTCAATCCGACACACAGTTACCTGGAGTAAGCTCCATTGAACTCAGCAATTCTTATGCTGGATGCATAGGTTGAATTTAGGGGTGTTTTGCTGCCTGAAGGGAAACAGGAAGGTGCCACCCTGTCACTGAAACATCCCCTGTCAAAGCCTCTCTTACTTAGGTTGTGCAGTGGTGCCCACAAAGCATCAGAGATGGTGGTGGGTTCCGATGAGATCTTGTGGTGCTCTTGCGAGATATTGCAGACTGCATGAAATTGATTTTTGTGAGACTGCACAAGATTTTGTCGCTGCTGCTGTTGCTGCCATCACCGCTACACTAGTGGCAGTGGCAGGATGGGTGGGGCACTAGCGCTGTTCAACTTGTAAATGCAATCTTTAGCTTTTAATTAGAAATGCAAAAAAACAAACAACAACAACAACAACAACACACACACACACACACACACACACACTTGCTATTCAAACTGCTAGGGCAGCATAGGAACCCGACCAAAGAAAAGTCTCTCCTTGATTATTTTCCTTATCCTCTGACTTCTCCAATGCTAATCCGCCACAAATGGTAGTAAAGCTTGAATCAGAGCAAGAAGGATTGTGTCAATTACCCTGGTACTTCATTGACTGAAAAAGGCTGTGAAGTTTTGTACCCCCAGTTTCCCTACATCACTGCTTAAAATGTAGAAATTGACATATGGGGGCAGAATAGACCATGTGGAGGGAAATGGCGCTACAGGAAAACACGGGAAGAATATGAGATTATTCCAATTGTGCCTGCTTAGTCTTAGTTACAGTAGTGTATGGGGAGCAGGGGGTCGTGCCAAATGCTTCCCAGAAAACACAGGCTTTGAGGAAGGGTTTGCAGGAAGTGAGAGAGGTGGGAGTTCCAGGCATAAGGATCAGTAAAGGATAAATGATAAAGTCATGGGAGAGAGCAAGATAACTTCGGAAAGCTGAGAACTGTTACCCCAGGAATAATTGGTCTGCCCTTAAACAGAGAAGCAGGATGGATGTGGAACAGTGCATTGGAAACCCTACTGGCAGGGCAAGTAGGAGACTCCATCTGGAGCATTTGGTCTTACTCTCTGCTGCTGTTTGCATATTTGCAGGGACCTCACTACATGTCCACGGAGTACAACTCAAAGTACCGCTTCGACATTCCAGGACAACCAGGTAATTATTCTTCATAGCTGACAGAGCTTCATCCTCGTCCACAATATTGATACTCCACTCATAAGAAAGGGAGCTGTCTGCTTCTTCATAACAATCAACCTGCCAATATCGTGGTCAGGGATGATGGGATTGTCATTCAACAACATTTGGAGGGCCAAAGGTTCCCCACCATTGGTTTAGAAGGGGGTATTTAGGCAGCTAGACATCACATCAAAGTGATAAATGCTTCTTGTGTTTCTTACGTGACATTTTTCAGGGATGTAATGACAGGTGAGTTATGCCCAAGACTAAGCACACATGTATCATCTAAGTAAACAATACACTTACCTGGGGCCCTCCAGATGCCATCAGACTACAATTCACATCAGTCTGACTTTTGGCTATTCTGTCTGGGACTGATGGGAGCTGGAGTCTAACAACTGGAGGGCCACAGGTTCTCCATCTTTGCTCTAAGGATACTTGAAGTCCGTGGTTCTGTTAAGAAGCCACTTGTGTTTGTTCAGTCTAGATATTTCATTTTGTATCCAGGCACAGTATGGTTTTCAGGAGATAGGCAGTCTTTAAACAAAAAGGGAACACGAGAAACAGATTCAGTTTGATTCAAAGAAGCTGGTCACCATCTACTAGAAAATTAAGTGTTCTTAGATCTGCATTAAATTGTTACTTTACTATTAAAAATAGACCATATATACGGTAATATAGTACCACTTTCACAAAGGTAGCATCCTGAGATATATTCTTGACCAGTTTTCTTATTCTGTATTTATGTAATGCTGCAATATGTCATTCTCACCTCCGTGTTCTTTGAATTTAAAATTCTTTTAAATCCATATTTAGGAAGTTAAAGCAGTAGTCTGGACTAGATCCAAATCACAAATAACTCCCAGCTGAATTCTTTTTTTTTTTTTAACGGTGGCACATATCAATATTGCCACCCACAGTCTTCAGAAATTTTTAGATTAAAATGTAAATTGGGATATTTGTTTTTTGCCTTTTTTTCTAAAAATGTTCCAGTTGACATTTAAGTCATCTTCTGCAACTTGGGGGTGGAGGTTAGAGATTTTATAATGGAAGTCTAACTTGGAATTCTTGGGACAGCTTGTCACATTTCATGTGCAAGATATAAATGCACAAATCACTCTCATGTCTGAAAATAAATTCACATTGAAGGTGGCAGTGAAAAATCAATGCAGCTCTCTGAAAGAATGTTTTTTCTGTACACGTCTGATTTTTGCTTTGGAATTTTGCAGTTCAGAGGCCTTCTTTCTAGTCTGTTGCAGATTTTCATTTTTGTAACAGCTGTGCTGAATCTGACCAAAGCCCTTTCCATTCTAGCACAGCCTACTAGATGCCAATGGGAAGCTCACAGCCAGAACATAGAATCACAGAACTGCAGAGTTGGAAGGGACCTTGAGGATCATGTAGTACAACCCCTGCAATGCAGGAATCTTTTGCCCAACATGGGGCTTGAACCCACAAACCTGTCCAACTAGCTGAACTATCATGAGTAGCCCTCTCCCATTTGTGATCCCCAGTAAGTGGTATTCAGCGCAAGGAGAAACATACACTACAAGAACAGGAGCAGGAATGTATGTGGTGCAGCGGTCTGGCTGGTAGCACAGTCGGAAAGTGCAATATAATGCAGGGAAAGGAGATGTGGGTTCTTCTCTGGAGAGATGGAATTGCTAAATATGTTTCTGCAGGTCAGAGTGTGGAATTATTAGTTTGACACACCTTTTTATGCTTGGAGCTAAATACCGGGTAAAGTACAGCTCTCACCTTTTCACCACTTATCTTACCCATGCCCTCTGCCTTCCTCAGCCAACAGCTTGCTGTCTAATTTTTGTACTGTTATGTCGCCACTGCTATCTACAGAAGTCTTCTGCCTTCTTTTTTCAGTGTGCTCCTTTTCCTCATGTTATCACTTCACCTCTCTTCTCCCCCCATACAGATTTCCTGCAGAAGAAAACAATTGGAGCCAAAGAAGAGACTGGTTTTACTGAAGGTTGCCTGGCAAACCCCATTATGGACAAATCTCAGGTTTCTCCAGTAAACTCTGTATATGCTGCTGTTCTTGCCGAGGGTCACATTAAGCATTAACCTGCAGAGCCCAGTGGAATATGGTGCTTCTGCTCTAGTTGCTTGTTAGTTTGAACAGTGGATCGATCTCTCCTGACCCCTGTGCTCCTCACTTACTAAGGCACTTGCCCCCACGAGAAGTAGCGATGGGCACAGACATGGATGGCTTTAAAAGGCTAGGCAAATTCACAGAGGATGGGGCTATAAGTGGCTACTAACCACAATGGCTTTGTTCTACCTCCGTTGTTGGGGGCAGTATGCCTCTGAATGGCTGTTGCTGGAAATCACTGGCGGGAAGAGTGCTGTTGCACTCATGTCCTTCCTGTGAGCTCCCCACAGGCACCTGGTTGGCCACTGTGAGAACAGGATGTCCTACTAGATGGGCTGTTGACCTGAACCAGCAAGGCTCTTCATATATTCATATGATGTGATAGTGCCTATTCTTATGTAGCCAAAAAGGCACCAAGCACATACCCAAAAGAGGTACTAGCAGGCTTGGAAGAACTTCCAGGTTTTCCAGAAACCTAAAAGCACCAAGAAGACTGTGCGTGCTCAGTGGGCATGGCATGCTTGCTGCTGAGGGTGGGAGGAATGGAATGAAGTTTCCTGGAGAAGGGGATCACTAGCTAGTTAGAACCCAGAACAAGAGCATTCTACCCTGCAATATTTTGTTACAGGTTCCACTTTTCCTGTACCTGAGTCTTGGTCTGTGGGTACTTTGCTTTTAAGAGAGGTTAAAGGCAAAAACAAATCTAGTTTCTCTGTACATTTAGCCATGAATGTTCAAGTGCAGTCCATAGGTCCTTGCAGTTTCACTATAGCAGGAATATGATTCCATGCAATTAAGGACAAAATACCACTAGTTCAACCCTTCCCAACCTGGTTCCTTCCAGGTGCTTTGGATAAAAGCTCCTACCAGTCCCAACCAGCACAGTATCTTGGAAGGCTGAACTAGTTGCTCCTAAGACAGGCTTGCCTGCTCCCAAGTAGAAGCTGTAATGGAACCGGTGCTTCCTCTTGTCTACTTTCCTCTCCCTGAGTCTCAGTACTTGTCTTCTGCTTTGCAGAGCAGCGCTCCAGGAGTCAGCATTACCAAGACAGATTATCTGCCATCTTCCTTTGCACATGTAAGGAGACCATTTGTAATAGGGTTGTTACTGGTGGAGACCTGTAAAATCAGTTGAAGGGATGTGCTTTGCCGGTTAGGCAAAAGTGCCATTTCCCCCTTCCTGTATTTCCTTTTGTTGGCTGTTTGCATGTGATGTACTCACCGTTAATATGTCCCCCCCTCCTGACAGGGTGATGAGTTCCTACCAGTCCTGTCAAAGGGTTCTGAGAGGGGATCTGGATTCAGTCGGCAGAATCTTGGCCGTACCCCAGTAAGTGACACTCCCTTATCACCAGAAGACCTGTCCTGCTTCCTTTAGTACATTCCCTCTGCCAACTGCTTCCCTACTTACACAATCTCCCTTCACTGCTCTCTCTAGAAGTCTCTGCCACTCTCTCCCTGCCAGCACCTCTTATTTCCTTTTATCTACATTTTCATGTAGCTTTGCCTGACGTGACCTATTTTTCTACCTGCCTTTGTTCCTTAGGCCCTTTTCTTGCTTTCTCTGGGATTTGTCTTCCACTGCCAGAGTCCGCAAACAGAAGCCTCTCCTGAGTCTCTGCTTGTTCCTCTTACTACCATCCGTGGCTATCTTACAGACAACCTTCCTCATTTCGATCCCAGTCTTCCTTGTTGCCTCCCTTTCTTCAGTAACTCCTACAACCTGGGGTGGCTGGGGCATGTTGGGATTGGTGGGGGGGGAGGCCAGGAGGCCAACAATAGGCGGTAGTCAAGAGCCAATGACAGGCAGGTTGAGACAAAGGAGGAAGAAGCTGACACTCACTGCCTCCCCATGGACTGATTGTGAGGAGGCAGGCAAGGTTGGTGGGGCCTTAATGGACCAGCCTCCACTGCCCACAATGGTTCCTTCACTCATGACCTTCAATCTCCACAGACGGTTCCACCAGATGTAGAGGCACCAGGTCCCCTGAGCCACTCTCAGTTCCAAGGGCTTCAGCATCAACCTCAGACACAGAACAATCTTCTAGGTCGGGAACAAGTGGGTCACAAGGTATGCCTGAACTACAGTCTCAAGGCCTTACGTCTTCATAATCTGTTGGGCACTTTGCTCTGCTCCTATGGTACTAGACCCTTACTCTTTTCATGGACCTCTCTATGCAGGAACCAACAGGATTCAGCCTCAATAACCTTAAATATGTGACACCTGCACATGATCCAGATCTGCCCAACAGATTCCTGACTAGCTATAACTCCAAGTAAGTTTGACACTGGGTGGCCACCTGTGTTGGGAGAAGTAACATTCCCAGGCTATGTCTTGTTGTTAAGGTACCATTTTCCTATCTCAGGGGTCCCCAAACTAAGGCCCATGGGGCGGATAATGCCTGAGGGACATGTTTATCTGGCCTGTGGTGACCCCTGGTGTCCACTCTTACTGGCGCTGCGCTGCGCGGTGCCCACTTCCGGATCGGAGGAGCACCAGAAATAGCTTGTGCACATGCACGTTATTTGCATTTCCAGTGCACATCCGGGTTGGAGGAGGCCCATGCACATGAGCTATTTCCGGTGCTCCTCCAACCTGGAAGTGCGCTGGAAATAGCATGTGCGCACGCGCTCCCCTGCCCTGCCACGTGATCAGCGCTGGAGACACTGGCCCGAGGCGCGGTAAGTTTGCTGACCCCTGTCCTATCTGCATAAAAGCCTTGCAGGTCTTTTATCCTTCAGGTATTTTTCATGCAGTGGCTTTAGAGAGTGCATTGTGGGAGTACTGGAACAGCAAAGGTTTGTGCAGCTGTTGGGCCTGTTTGTGTGGATGGCGTGTACTGAAACAGATATTTGTAGAAGTGCATTGTTTGCAGGATATATATACACACACACCTGATTTTGTTTGAGGGAGAACGGAGGCAGCAGGTGAGTTCGACTACACATGGAATAATTCACCCTTTCTCTCATTCAGGTTTTATGAAAACATTCCAAAGGGAGTGGATAGGGAAGGCTGGACACGAGGAGGGATCCAGCCACAGCAGCCTGGTGGTTTTGCTACTAACAACCACGCCACTGACTTAGGCACTGACCCCAATGCCACAGAGACCTTGAGGACAATCCATCCTCATGTTGGCAGGTAATCTTGGATTTGTTGTAGCTCTTCTTCTCTGACCTTCCTTTACTGTATGATTCCTCTTTCAATCCCCTATGTTTTCCCCAACTGACCTTTCTTTTGTAATTCTTTCTCCTCCTGCATTTCAGGACAATTACAACAGTTGATCCATTCTATCGTGATTCTCCCCATGACCGCCGCTTTGCTGCTCTCCATCAGACGACTGTGCCCAACTAAGTAAGTGACATAACCCATTGCATCATTGGACAGTAGGCTGGCAGTATCAAGCATCTGAGAGGTACCTGCAGAGTCAAAAGGGCAATATTGTGTGTTATGCTGTTTTAATTTGGCCACTGTTTGGAAACTGGAGTCTAGAGCTTCTCAGGTTTAATCAAACCAGACGGCCTTTTTATTGGGCACTCATTCTGATTTGTTTGCAGGGAGATTAGTAAACATTAGTTATTTAATGAGCTTTCACTCTGGTGTTCATGGAGAGGTTAGATGACATTGCATCCAAGCAACTGTTATCCCAGTTTCCAGAACATTTTCCCTCATCACTTTTCTTATTGTAAAATGTCTGATCATTTAGGGAAGCAGGTTTCTTGTGTAAGACCTCCCAATCAACTATATGCATGCAACCTGAATTTTCTGGTATATGATTGGATTCCACCTGAAAATAGTGACAGACTGGAAACACCTACGGTTTTATGGATGAATTCCAGGAATACATACAGACAACTCCAGCGCTTTTTTTCTTCTCTGAAAAGTAAAATTTCATAGAACCAACTGCACTTTTTCCATACACAAAAATGTCCTGGAAATTTGCCATGGGTTAATTTTGCTGGGGAAGACAAATGTGGACATTTTTCACTTCCATTCTCTCTGCCTTTCAACATCAACCTTCCTGTTAAGGCTATTTATTCAACAAAACTGGTATATTGCTTGATTGTAACTAAAACCTCTATGCCGTTTACACACACACACACGTTAGTCTAACATTAAAGCTTAGACTAAGGTTAGTGATTGATTTTAGTCTTTCTGCCTCTTTACAGCCTCTGTTCCAAACTGGACCCCACACTGATATCTTTGGGCCTCAGAACAATATCCCACATGCTAAGGAAGGAGCAACAGTGATAGCGCTGTCACATCATTCATATTTTACTGTTAAAGGTTGTATAGTTTTAAATAAATTCAAACAATATATTGCTGGTATGTTTAATGGAACTGGCGCAGCATCTAAATGGATATAGAAAGACCCCTGGAAGCAGAGATGGATATGACTTTCATGAAGAGTCTGGTGAAGATTGAAGAAACAGAAGGGTTGGGGTGGAATGATCACAGTGAGGCCTCATGTGCAGGTGCCAGATGTAAGGCAGACCAAAACAGATGCATGCTCTGAACCAGGAACTACATTTATTCTTCAACTTCTAAACTTCTCTACACTTGTCCTTCCTAGTATTAGTATATGGTATAAAGATTCCACTAATACAATGGGTGGATGAATGCTGTGACCTTGAAACACAATGTCTTGTGTTGCAAAAGCACAAATATCTCCTTCATATACAGTGGTACCTCAGGTTACATACGCTTCAGGTTACATACACTTCAGGTTACAGACTCCGCTAACCCAGAAATATTACCTCGGGTTAAGAACTTTGCTTCAGGATGAGAACAGAAATCGTGCTGCGGCAGCGCGGCAGCAGGAGGCCCCATTAGCTAAAGTGGTGCTTCAGGTTAAGAACAGTTTCAGGTTAAGAACAGACCTCCAGAACGAATTAAGTACTTAACCCGAGGTACCACTGGGATGCGGGTGGCGCTGTGGGTTAAACCACAGAGCCTAGGACTTGCCGATCGTCAGGTCGGCGGTTCGAATCCCCGCAGCGGGGTGCGCTCCCGCTGCTCAGTCCCAGCGCCTGCCAACCTAGCAGTTCGAAAGCACATCAAAGTGCAAGTAGATAAATAGGGACCGCTTTATAGCGGGAAGGTAAACGGCGTTTCCGTGCGCTGCGCTGGCTCGCCAGATGCAGCTTGTCACGCTGGCCACGTGACCCGGAAGTGTCTTCAGACAGCGCTGGCCCCCGGCCTCTTAAGCGAGATGGGCGCGCAACCCCAGAGTCGGACACGACTGGCCCGTACGGGCAGGGGTACCTTTACCTTTACCTTTACCACTGTACATCTAGGACATCTTTCTCTTGCACTCTTCCAACAACCCTGCTATGTATACACTGGATTTCTTCAGTTCCCAACAACTATAGTGTAATAAAGGTTGTGTGTCACTCTGCTGAGACTGCAATCAGACTCATTTCAGGCCGTATCTGGTACAATGTCCCCATACCAGTACCACTAGCATGTTATTCTCAGTATGCTAGTTAACATTTGCCTTGTGGCAGCAAATATATTTTATCTTTCTGATCGTGGTATAGAGTTAGAAACACACACACAGAACACTGAAACAGTAGGATCTTTTGTCCCCTGCAGGGTGTGATATAACACCATATAGTAAGGGTTCCCATATGTCCTTGTACTGTGAAACACAAATTCACCCACCTACATAGCTAGTAGGGTACAGCTTCTTTCATGCATTGTGCAATAAACATTCACACAGTTGGGGAGCATTGTATGGTGTGAAGTAGTGGGAGGTGCATGCAGAGCTGGAATTCCCTGTATCCTTTAATTGTGTGACCCATATGAAAAGCCTATTTCTCCTGTGGCCAGGAATAGTAAAGACAACACACACACTGTACCCTCCCCCCCCTCACTGTTACATGAACGCAGTCTCCCTTTCCCTTTTCAGCATGGAACTGACACCTTGATTTCTCTTTTCTTTCAGGTGCAATGCACACCATTTCAGCTCTGGTTCTCAGTTTTCTGCCCAGTATTAATAGGAGTCACAGTGTACTGCTTTCCTTTTTCCATTTCTCACATTTCTCTCTGTGGATGAGTTTTCACTCCTAGTCAATGTTTCATGAGCTGGTGGCACAGGCTGCTCCAACACTGAAAAGAAATACTTCTCTCAAATGTACCACACACGTTGCAGCTTTAAGCTCAGCGTAATGGTATCTGGCATCAGATCAGTTTCTCATTGTGCCTTGGAATGTGACAGCATGTCTGATCTCTTCTTCAAACTAGGAGGAAACTGAGACGGTTCTGCCACATACACACCTCAGCATGTTGTTGTCCTAGGACCTAGATAGAACTCTCCTTGAACTTAGTTGGTGCATGGAATGCATTTGTTGCTTGATAATGAAAGAGTTTAACGCAAGCCAAGATGATTCAAAAATGGGGCAAAAGGAATGGCTGGTTTTTGCATGTGTGTATATAAAGAGCTAGCATGGCTATAGCTTTTAGGACAGCTTTTGGGATGGGAAAAGAAAGCAGTAAAAAAGCAATTTAATTTAAATCCTTAGTTCATTAAGGGTACTATCGGGTTCTCTCTGTGGCCTCATGGTGTGACTGTAATATTGCAAGCAAAGGTTTTCATTAGCCTGATGCCTCTGAGTGCCAATAAAATGTTTCCTTACTGTTAACTTTTTGCTCCAAAACTTTCTCTCAGCCATCCATAGTTTAACTTCTTTGAAATTTTTAGATTGTTATCTGATGCCACCTCTTTCCTTTCCTAGTGAAGCTATGCGGGGCTAACTCCATTAGAAGCTCGCCTTTAAAAACCATTTCCTTCTGCTCTTTGATCATTTCTGGGCTTGGGTTTTGTTTTGCTTTCAACGTCCTCTCACTTGTCAGCCAGCACATGACTAGAAGAGTCCTGTACGCGAGGATCATCTCCTCCCTCTTTCATAACCCTGACACCTTCATCTTTGCGTACACCCTGCAGAACTGCACTCTCTTCTAGGCTGTTCTCTTACATATCTAATGTGCTGCCTGAGCCTCCCTCTCTGCTCTCTCCCTCCCACTGAATATCTGTGTTTATATTTCCCCAGATGGATTAGTTGCATTTTCTGAAGATAGGCAGCCCATGCTGTTTCTTGTCTCCAACTTTTGAGTGAGTAGGGGGTTCTTGTCCCAAATTGTGTTTTGCTCTACACACTTGTGGGTGGGTGGGTGGGGAGGAGTGTCTTCCACATTTGTAGAAGCCTATATAACATATGCTGCTGCTGCTATGTGCTATGTGTGCGTGTGCGCAAGGGGGAGGGGCAGAGGTACAGATCTGGACACACTGGGCCAAAGGGGTTCCCCATTCCACTGTATGTGGTGTACTGGATGACAATGGTGGCAATTTCCTGAAAAACGGGCTACTGCTTCATGGTTAGCTATACATAGGAAATATAGAAGCTGCCTTTCACTTTGTCCATCTAGCTCAATAGTGTCTACACGGACTGGTGGCAGCGTTCCATGCTTGCAGGTAGAAGTATCTCCCAGCCTCATCTGGAGATGCTGGCAATTTAACCTGGGATCCTTGCCATGCAAAACAGATGCTCTACCACTTAGCCATGGACTCTACTATACTAGAGGGAAGTTTAAAATGGGTATGAATATATGGATCAGATCTGCAACATCAGCTGGTAACTATGTCTGCAGAAGGCAGAGAAGTCTACATATAGCTCTGGAAAAAGAATCCCCATCACCTTTACAACCATCTGGAGTGAGAATAATTCAGAGCGAGTGTCACTCATGATGATGGAGATATAGATATACGACTGAGGGGGAGTTGGTACTGAAATAACAAGCCTACCAATGGGGATACATTAATATAGTTCATGGGGAATAAGGCAGTACTGATCTGACTGTGTGCTAAGCAAACTCTGTGTATAGAACTCTGAGGTTCTGATGTGCCTGCAAATAAAGTTAATGGAAAAACAACTGCTCATTTTTATGGGAGCTAGACCAAGATCTGAAAGAGCCTTATTTTTCTCATCCTCTGAATCTGCATTTATCATAAATGTTAGCCTCTATTTTATGGATGGGATTTGTAATTTATGCATTTTAGGCAGGTGGAGGAATTCTTTTCTACACAATGTGGCTATGGCCACATATTTACTCCTATAACTCATGTTTAAACATTCTCTTTAATATTAGGGTTTCTGTATCTTAAAGTTTACTTCAAGGGCAGAAGGCTGATTCAGGGTGTAGATTTAGGGTGCTTTGCTAGTCTATGCACCAGATTAGAAACCAGTGGCACGTAAGGGAGCAAATCTATATTATTATTTTGAACAGTCATGCATAGGGATTCTTTTCACATGATAATCAGTTCTATGTGACAGCTTAGAAATTTGAAGTCACCAAGATTCCTGAAGCAAGTTCTCCTAACTTAAATAGCCAGTCTTCAGCTGCCTGAATGTAAATGTTTAGCTCTTGGTTCACAAACTTACTTCTGTGTGTTAACTGAATGAAATCTAGTGTTTTCTATACTAAACACAGATTTTATATAACCAGAGGCCAGAGTCTTCATACAACTGTTGTACCTTTTAATGGTTTGCCTCCTAACCTGATACTGTATTTGTTGCACTGACTTCCAGCAGCAGATGCGACGAACTGACGTAATACGACAATCAGTGCCAAATGCGCACAAGAAGTCTGTGTGGATTCGCTTTTTATAGATTGTTGAAGTACTCAAAAAGCTACTTTTGCCAGCAGTGCCTTAAAAACCAGCTCATGCGGAGTTCTGCATCTCCTCTTGTGGCTTTTGCACCACAACTTCGGCACATGGCACCACAGCTGCAAATCACAGCAAGGAGCTGTGACAATGGGCCCTCAGTTTCTCAGCTGTAAATTGTGAAGAGCAATCTTTCAGTTGTTACAAGGATCAAGCTCTTTAAAAAGGAATGTCTGATAAGTCTGCTTACTCAAAAGTAAGCCTCAGTGGACACAATGGGGCTTGCTCCCATGTGACTGGGTGCTGTTAGTTTCCAACCAACAGATGCCACCCTGCAGTAGTAACACTCGTGTGTGCCTTCTCTCTGGGGAATCTGTGGCAGCAACATTACTGGGAAGCCTTTTTGCTTTGCAGTGTGGACTTTGGGTGCTGAGGGGAAATCGACCGTCGTCCCCACTGTGGTTGTTGCTGCAGCTGCTTCCCACTCCCGCCCTTTTGCAGCCCCTCGTCACATGGGCGTAGCTCCCCGCACTAACATAAAGCCTGCACCCCCTAATAAATCCCGGTTACGCCCATGCCTCGTCCTCTCTCACTCGGGACTCTCCTTCTGGGCTTCTGTACCTTCCGGGCGCCACACGCAGAAATGGACCTCGCCCGGGGGGGGGGGGGGCAAATCTCCTCCACGTCCCTGCATCTCCTAGTCGCGGGTGGGGGCGGGGCGGGGGTCGAAGCAACGACCAACCTGCACCTGTTGAATTGCCACCTGTTAGCGCAGCAGTTTGAAGGGGCGGGAGCCACGTGTGAGGCGGTGCTGCCTATGGCGGAGCCGAGCGGGGCTTGTAGGGCGTGGAGAGGAGGGAGCCGAAGGGGGTGTGTAGCCGGGACGAGGCTGCCGCTGCTGCGGGCGAGCGAGGGGCGGGGCCTGCCACCCCGGCAGCCGTTAAAGGAGCCCTCGCGCGAACGTCTCCCTCCTCCCCTTCGAAGAGGGAGCCACAAGGGCCGGGGCCACGAGGCGTGGCTTCTCGCTCCCCCCCCCTCCCACTGAGCCCTCACAGCTCAGTTAGCCGGATTGGTTAAAAAAACTCCTCCACTCTTCGCAGGCTGTGTGTCGCGGGAAGGGGGGCGGCGGTGGCGGCGAACGAGAGCGTAGTCCCGCCCCGTCCGAAGCGTCGGGCTCTGCCATAGGCGGGCGATCCCGCGTGGGGGTTTCCATGGCGACGAGTCGCTAGGCGCCGGGCTCGTGTGTGTGGGAGCCGAGCTCAGACCTAGCAGGGAGCCCCGGAGCGAGAAGCCGGGAGGGCCGAGGTCAGCGCCTGTCTGGACGGACGCGCGACGGGGCCACGCGAGCGGGGTCCCTGCTGAGGGCTGGAGCGGCTGCTCTGTCCCGGTTGCCCTCGAGGAGGGAAAGGTGGGCTGCGAGAAGAGGCGGCAAGCAAGCAAGCAGCTCTGGAGCGGGAGTTTCGTCCGCCCCACGCGCCGAGAAGCTCCTCTCCCGCCCTCAAGGTCCCAGGAGCGCAGGGGGCCGCCACCAGACTCCGGAGGAGGCCCAGCTCCGAGGGCAGGGAAGGTGTTCTGAGGGGCGAGGAGCAGCAGGAGGTGGCGGCAGCATCAGTTCCAGCCCTGGCAGGGGGAACCTTCATCCAGCGAGCCCTGGTCCTAACCCCGGCAGGCCAGCCTGGTGGTGGGCAGGGACCTCGGTGGTTGCCATGTCTCCTTGGAGCCCAGCGGGCAGAGGTGGTGGCCTTAGTCCTGCTAGCAGCAGCCTGCCTTGGCTATGAGGATGGGCAGTGGCGGGTCCTCGGGGAGGGAGGAGCGGCTGCCCTCAGCTGCCGAAGAGCAGCTGAGCGGCGGGGATCAGATGCTGGAGCTCTCGGGGCGCCACTTGAAGAAACTGCCCTTGCCAGTCTGTGCCCTGGGCACCCTGCAGAAGCTGTACATCAGTGGCACGGGGATAACGGAGCTGCCTGAGGAGATCGAAGGGCTGCAGGAGCTGCGTATCCTGGCCCTGGACTTCAACAAGCTGGAGGAAGTGCCCGAGGCCCTGTGTCGCCTGCCCAACCTGACCCGCCTCTATCTGGGCAGCAACCGCCTCTTTGGGCTTCCCGCAGAATTCTGCCAGCTCACCACTCTCCGTTGCCTGTGGATCGAGAGCAACTACTTGTACCACTTCCCTCGGGTTTTGCTTCAGATGCCTTGGCTGCAGTCCCTGCAGATGGGAGACAACCGGCTCAAAACACTGCCCAACGGCCTGCCACGCATGAGGGGACTTCGTGGGCTCTGGCTGTATGGGAACCGCTTTGAGGAGTTCCCCAAGTCTTTGCTTCGCATGACGCAGCTTCACATCCTCGACCTTGACCGCAACAAGCTGACTGAATTCCCTGACCTGAGCCACCTGCGGAGGCTTCGGCTCTTCTCCTACGACCACAATCCAGTGGAAGCACCACCCAATGTGGCTGACACAGTCCTGGTAGTGGGCGAAGGGGCTCAGGAGTTTCTGGAGGCTAGGGAGGAACGTCTCCAGGCCCTTCGGGAGCAGGAAGAAGAAGAAGAGCAGGAGGAGAATGAGTCTGAAGTTCTGCAGGCCCAGATGAAAAATGACTCCTCCATGTTGGATGATGGAGAGGGAAGTTACTGTGCCCGGGAATGTTCTCCAGAGGAGACATGAAAGGCTACAACAATTAACATGGCTGCTGCTGTAAAAATAAAAATCTGATGGATGTTGGTAGGCTTTTGGCTCTACTGCTTGACAGGGTATTAGGAGCTGGGCATGCACTAGGCTCAGGAGGAGCCACCATCTCTGAGGCAGGTTGATGGGACCTTGGCGATCCCTTGTAAAGAACACATGACAGCAACTCATCAGAAGGCTTGCTGTCTTTTTTCTATGTGGAGCCATGCTTGACCCTAGCCCATATAGCTGTAATGCACTATGGGTAACTTGTAAGCACCCTACCGAGTCCTAGGACACAAGGGATGGGAATAGGAGGTACTGTATAGGAAAAATTGTTCTCATGATGGATCTTTTCCTTGCATCAAATCTTTGAAATGCTAGTCCTTTTGACCCTCGCTCAAGATATGGGCAATGGTCACATCCTGGTGGAAAAGTACAACCTGCCTCTCTCTGGGCAGTAATCACCTCCTTGGGCTTCCTGCAAAATTCTGCCAGCCGAAGACTTGAAGTGACTTTCCTGTGCTGCTCTGAGAGTCTGGTGTATCTTTGGGCGATTCCTTTCTGGTTGTCTGGTATGCTACAATGAGTCTCAACAAGTCAGGATAAAGCCATTTTGTTCTCTCCCCTTCCTACCTATTCTTACCCACCTTGAACTCTGAGCCCTGGAGGGCTACAGAGTTGAGTGTGTGAATGTAACATCTTTTTTCATCCCAGGATTTTTTTATCCTACTACTGGAATTAGACTTGGAGAGAGAAACGTCCTTTGGACTGCTCCGTCCAGCTGTCAGGTTTGAGAAGAAGCTCATGCGAAAGCTTTGTTTGTGCAGAGAGCTCCCGGTCCAGGAAAGAGCTTTGCCTCCAGTCTTTGTATGGTGGGAAAGGAGCCTTGTGCCTTGCCCTGCTGCTTTTCCTGACTTTTTATTCCCTTAAAAGGGCACAGAAGCAAAACTGGTATGACCTGGGCCACTGCAGACTTCTTGTGGGTCTTGGGTGGATGGGTGGCAGCCACAGAACTTTCCCCCCATCTCGGAAGGTGGCAGGTTCATTCTTGTGGGGGCTGTCAGGCTAGATTTGTATTAAATCTAAGCAATAAAAGCATGTCTAAGAAGGGAGTAAGAACGGAGGAATGTGGGGAGGGGGGCACAAATTCTCAGGGAGGTTTCTCCAAAAGCAGGAGACCAAAGCTCTTGGGTGGCGTCAGGGGCTATTTTTAAAGAGTATTGTAAACAAAATTATAACACCTGGTGAAAGGAAGCAATGTTCTCAGGCATTCATGTTGAGATATATATGTATATAAACGTCTTTTTCCTCTGCCTGTTTCAGCACTCCACTCTTTTTTGCACTTCTCTTTCCGTCTCCCTGATACCTCTTTGCTTCTGACCCCCTCCCGCTGTTCTCCTCCCCTCCATTGCTCTCCACTGTTTTTTTCCCTTCCTCTCTCCTCCAGCACACACCTCTTCGTCAGCTGTCTTCAGTCCCTCTCTGGACCAATTCCACTATGTTCAGCCTCAATCTCGATATCTCTGTTGGCATGGCATGGCTATCCAAGCATTGCCAAAGTTAACATCTTTGTCTTGGAATGAATTTCAAAGAAGCAATGGGTGTTTATGCTATGCTTCTAATTTTATTACAGTTTATTTCTCTTCCATTGGCTGACTGCCACAAAACATTGTGCTACTTATGCCATCTCTTTTCTTTCCCTATATACCGCCCCCACACCCAGTTTTGAAGTTTCTGATGCGAGTGGGGGAAGGATTCCTCTTCTGTGGAATGTTGTGCAAAGAGACTGAATGCAAAATATCTGTGTCACTTTGGGGTTGGTTTCAGAGAGGTGATTCATACAAAATGTTTTCACACTCTTTATCAGTTCAGCCACATGATCATCTTAACCCGCGCCTTTAAATAAATCTATTACCCTAGATCTGTGGTTACACACCTGGGAATGTCATGTGCAGAGTTTCCACCTGACAGCTAATGTGGTGTTGTTTACAATTGAATGCCACTGAACTACTGGCAATTATTGTCAGAATCCACTTCCATTTTTAGCATCGTACAGTTAACTGCAGCATGCTGATTGTGTGAATAGGCTTCTGCCTGAACTCTTGGTTTGCATAGTGTCTTGACGAACTGCAGAGTTGGCAGGAACCAGTTTGAGCTTTATGCATTCTATTCCAATTAGGTCAGTGTTTCCTAAACTTTTTTGTTTCTCATTAAGAGTCTCAGCAGTTGTCTTGTTTTTATTGGGGTAACACCTTTGATTATTCTCGCTGAGAAATAATTACTAACAAGCCTGCAGTGCTGAATTACCCCCATCACAACATCTGATGGGAAGTGTTTGTGTGGCACAGATGACTTTTGAGAATGAAAGGCCCTGTTGTTAGCTTGATTTTAATGTTATGTCCTTTTAGCTAATAATTTTCCTTTCTAGGATGTTATACAGTATTTTAAAAGACTTGAAATAAGTCCTTAATGTCATATGTCACACATCTCCTTTGGTATTAAGGACAGTCCACCTTTGACAAAGTTATCCTTGGTAGCCAAGCCGTAAGGGCTATGGGAAGGTGCAATGGGGAAAGGTGCAACAGTTTTACTAATAATGTGGTGTGGCCCATACAGTGAAGAACAACTGAGTATTTATAGTACAACGAAATGGCAAGAAAGGGATGATATTCTGATGACTAAATGTTATTGGGGTTTATTTGTATGTTTGGTTACATCCATACTAGTTTTATTTAAAGGTGCTGAAGTATTGCCTTTCTGAAATTAGCTGGAAACAGAATTAAAGTGGTAATTATACCTGGTACTAACGATAGCACTATATTAATTGCAATGCCCATCCCTATGATAACGTCCCAAATATCTAAGATATTTACTCAGAAGTAAGTCCTATTATGCAAAGATCCCATGTGACTTTAATTAGAAGCTTCCACTTTGTAGTTTAAATCTCCAGTTGCTTTATGGTGTTTTTTTTTATGAGCCTTGGCTTTGCTGATGAATGACTCCTTAATCAGTCAGTGCCTTTCCTCCAACAGGCTTGGGGACTTTAATATCTGATTTCCTCTATTCATTCATTCTTTCTTTCTTTCTTTCTTTCTTTCTTTCTTTCTTTCTTTCTTTCTGAAATAGAGCTGTTTTGCAGTTTAAAAAGTAAAAGAAATATTAAGGGGAGGAAAACAGTATCTAAAATGCCCACTGGTGGGGAGCAGGAACTGAATTAATTAAAGGGCAAATGAATCAATAATGCCCAGACCATATTGAACAGTAAGCAATTAGAGGCAAAAGCTGCAAGGAAGAAGTTTCTAATTAAAAGCACAATGGTGTGAGAAGTCTCAATGGAGTTGTGCTTGCTGAAAGAAAGCTAGTGCTAAGTTCTTTTATTATCCTTTTTCTAAATGAAGAGAATCACCACAAATCAGGTCTGGAGGAAACAGACCACACAAGAGAAGTAGAATGCATCATCTGGATCATGGGTGGGCAAAGTAAGGCCCAGGGGCCGGATCTGGCCCAATCACCTTCTAAATCCAGCCCGCAGACAGTCTGGGAATCAGCGTGTTTTTACATGAGTAGAATGTGTACTTTTATGTAAAATGCATCTCGGGGTTATTTCTGAGGCCTGTCTGGTGTTTTTACATGAGTAGAATGTGTGCTTTTATTTAAAATGCATCTCGGGGTTATTTGTGAGGCATAGGAATTCGTTCATTATTCCCCCCCCCCCCCAAATATAGTCCAGCCCCCCACAAGGTCTGAGGGACAGTGGACCGGCCCCCTGCTGAAAAAGTTTGCTGACCTCTGATCTGGATCATTGGTAAAAAGTGAATGAATGAATGAATGAATGAATGAATGATGGCAGTTCCAGACTTAATGGCTAGTGTGCACTTGAGGCACTTAAAAATATTAAACCCTTTAACCCAAGTACAGTTTTTGAAACCATTGTTGCTTACTGTCCCTGGCCACTCAAAGCCAAGTAAAATCAAAATGTTTTACACTGCTTTGAGAGGATGCTTGCTCAGACTCCCTTAAGTCTTCAGGGGTGTTCCACAGAAAAGGGCAACCACTAAGAACACCTCTCTGTGAGTGCTGTGAATGTTAAACTTGAGAGGGTGCTTCCAAATATTATTGGAGCTTACAGTGAAGCAGAGGGATGGAGGCCATTGGTCAGGTATGTTTGGCCCAGTTTGTTTAGGGCTTCATAAGTCCCAGCACATTAACAGTGTGATCCTGCACATGCCTACCTGGAAATAAACCCCACTTGAATTCAGTGGAACTTACTCCCTGGAGAGTGTATATAGGACTGCAGCCTAAATTTAGCCAGTAAGGCAGTAAAGACCCAGTGCTGATGGTCTATCATGGGTGTCATATGCTTCTTGTGACCTTCAAAAAGTGAGAAGTGATGTTTTCTACCAGCTGACATTTCTGTGCTACTTTTGAGGGGCTTACCCACAGAAAACACAGCCACCTAGCGTAGAAATTGTTAAGTATTAATTCTGAGCTGATCTTAAAAGAAAAGGCTGCAATAGAGCTTAAGTCAAGGATTCACTTGAGTGTCTAAATTTGGATAAATAAATCCAGGAGCCCCTGAAGACAGTGAGCCTGATAGTACGGAGTGTGCTCAGAGTGTCAAATTCTGTCCAGGTCACATGATCCTCCAGTCTTTATTACGTCAATCATGCCTGGACATAATTACCATCATTTCACCTCTCACCCAGCTCCCTAAATTGAAGAAATTAAAAAGATAGAACTTGTATGCCATCTTTCCAAGAAATGCCCAGGGTGGTGAACTACACCCAACTTTGCTCATAAGGCAAAATCTGTTCAGCGTTGGCAGCAGGTATTCTTGGCAGGGTGAATGTCAGAGCTGGATTATTCGGAGAGCTGGATTGAGAGCTGTGGTGACATGGTAGCCAGAGAGCCTGAGCTAGGAATTGGGTGAAATCACTAGGTGGCCAGAGGCAGGCAAGCTTCTCTCAGCTTAATAACGGGGGGATAATAGCACTACCCCTGTTTTTCAAGGCCATAATAAAAATTACATCATGATGATAATAATACAATAATGAATATATTTATTGTTTATTCCCCCAATGCACAAAGTGCTTACAATAGTGATAAAGAATAATAAAGCACATGTAAATAAAAATACTGCATGACAAGTGCTTTTAACATTTTGACAGTGCTATATCCATTTTAATTGATGCAGTTACTATTCCTTTAATGACCTTGAGAGTCTCTTCAGCCTTGCTGTGCAGCAGTAAGTAGAGGCAATTTCAAAAGTGCTCCAGCACGGACTTGCATTTCATGTTGTAGAATAACATTGCTTTGGTTACAAACAAAGCTATTGTTTTATATTGCCTTGGGATCTGGAGTTCTTTGTTTGGGATGGAGGTACCACTGAGTCCTTGTGAGAAGCTGTGGCCAAACAATGTTGTGAGTGACTAGAGAAATGTTTTCATTTTAAGTTAGTTGGTTTGGGCATTTTAGGGAAGATTTATTCATGAACTGTTTTTCCAGGCTCATTCTTTCACAGAGGCATTTTCTTTGTATCCAGAAATATTGATGCAGCTGCTAGAGATTACCAAATCCCTCCTGCTAACTGCAAAATACTGGTTCCCATTGCTTGATGCCTTGCAGGTACTGAAGTGCTTTTTATTCTGTGGGAATACTGGGAATTGCAGAATTCACAGGGCCTTGAACTCTCAAGTTCATGTTATCTGTGCCTAGCATTCAAGAGTCATTAAGCCAGAAATGGGGCAGTCAAGCCCTCCCCCTGCTCTGTTAGGAGTTTGTGTGATTTTTATTTTTTTAAAAATCAGTGGGAGAATGCTAAAATAACACTTCCTAGCTTTTGCATCCCTAGGTTCACTTTATTTTTAGATCTCCCGCTCTCGCCCTTCCTCTTCTTCTTCCTCTCCCCAGTATTTTTCATACTTTTTGGGTGCTTTTTTTCTCCACCCCCAAGCTTAAAGAACCTTTCAAAATCATGCACATTCCAGCTGGTGAGGCATTGGAATGAACAGCACATATTGGGAAGCTTATTATAAAATCTGAAGTTGGCAGCACTTCTGTGTTTATTCAGTAGAATTCGCACTTAGTTGTGGCTCTTTGAGAGTCCCGGGTTTTGATCTTCGTTGTCTTGACACGGCATTGTTTTGGCAGCCCAAATCTTTTCCTCTAGCTTGTGTGAACCTTTGGAATGCACTGTACTGGATGTTAACGTGACTAAGTAGCTCATGTAGAAGTCTGTAGGAATCCATGTTGGAGTCTCCGCATCTCATTCCAGGATGACTCACTTTTGCTGTCATTATGCAATTCTCTCTCTTTCAGCAATATTATCTCTTTTCTTTCTCAATCCCCTATCTTGTCCCTCCTTCTACTAAAGTCTGTCATGATGTACAAAGGTTGTTACACCTTCATGATCATGCATGACTAGGTGTTGTACTGCACAGAGTGGCATCCTCAGTATATTCTTAGTCTCAGAGCTGGGCCATCCAGCCACCGTTAAAAGTATTGCTATTGGCTTTCCCTTGTGCCCTTGTACCCCTGCTCTGTACTGTGTCTGACTGAGCCATGTTTTCTCTGTCCCTACAGGGTGTAGCCATGACTTTTTCCCCCAGCCAGAACTCGCCAGAACTTAGTTCTGGCACCTCTCAGGTTGGCGCCATTGCCATTCTAATAGAACAAGGGAGGCGTACATAGTGAAAAATAGTACTGGGTGTACCCCTCTTCCCATTCTGTTTTGTGTAGAAATACCTCAGGGGCAGCCATGAAGATATGACACCTCAGCTATGCATGCTCACTAAAGGTCAGGCTTTATAATTATGTTTAAGACTCTTACAATGACAAGGTATGCATGCTTAGGTATAGTTGAGAGTGTGCTCCATACAAAACCCAAAGAGATAGAGTATGTGTTAAAGTGTGGGGCATAACTGTCTCTTGCAACTTTTGACAGCTATGTTGTTTTCTTTCTGAGTGAAACTGGGGGCCATTTCCCCCACTCCTTGTTCAGAAATGGATAGGGCTGCCATGGGTCCCATAGAATTGCTTTGGTGGCTAGATCTGGCCTCTCTTCTACCACGTGATCATCCTTTGTACTTATGATCACTAATTCTGAGATGAACGTAAAGGGTATGCATTTTACCTCATGAATTTGTTTTTCAAAAACACATGCAGCAGAAGACTGAAGTCTAGATAGATTTCAGCAGGCTTTGTTCCAGGATAACTGATCATTTACCCAAGCCCAAAAGGAACTCTGATTAGTTAGATCATAGATAGCTTTGCTACTGTCAGATTGAGGGATTCAGATCTTACCAATCTTAAACTGGTTGTGTATCTGAACATCTTGAACCATCAGCGCTGGCTTTATTGTAAATAATAATAATGAAACAGGGAAATGTTCTTTGATCACTGGCATGATATGCTTTGTATCTTGTTTTAGTATCAATGCATCTGTTTCCATCTGTGCTTTCTGACTGCGCTCCCAAGGCTACCAAGTAGAAAGGAAGTCTTTGAGAAAAAGCATGGTTTGGAAGGGCTCTGGGTAAACAAGACTACCAAGATGATGGAAAGAGAGGAAGGTATACTCCTCCTTTCAAGAAAACCCTTTTTTTAGGAGGGGGAAGTTGGCAATGTAAAGAGAGTTGAGTATTTTAAGCTATGCTAAATGTAATATAATGATACAAAATGACCATGATGGCTCTTTGCAAGGAAGGAATATAAACAGGAACATCTTTCAGATGCCACAGCTCTGTTGAAGTCAGTGGACCATCTGTGCCCAGCTATCAGAGAAAGGCGCGTAAGCCTCTTGCAGTTCTGTTTCAAAGGCTCATCTAACTTGGAGGTTAAAAGTAGAGGCATCCTATCTTTTATCTGGAGGTGACATTGGGTAGTTGGTCTAGGATGTATTGCCATAGTGATCCACAAATGTCTACATTAAGCTCCATATGATTTTGGCAATATCCTGAATTGATTCACTGTCTCATTTAGCCAGAATTGTCTGTTCTTGACTTTATTTTTTTGCTCTCCTGTTTCTTAAGCAGACAACTTTCCCAGCCAAGCTGGAGTTGGGCAAAATGGAGATGAGCAATTGAGCATTGTTACATGTTGTGGTGTGATAGTTTGCATCACCCCTCCTGCACCCGATTTTCCTACTATAATCACTGGTCAAACACATTCAAAAAGTCAGGTTTCCCTGTAAAAAATACTCTTGCTTCTTCAGGGAAGGTATGCAGACGCTCTAGCTCACAGTCAACATGGATCTTATTTTTCCATGTGGACTTTTTTACACATTTGCCCACACAATGGTGCTTTCATTTGAGCTTGTACCTCAATGTTTTCCCATCCATACTGCTGCAAGGTGCTTGATGGCACGCTTTCACACTGTGTTTTTGTCCTCTTTCCCAGGTTTCAGAGACCTGAGGTCCATTGTGGTGTTTGTTTGCCTATGCACAATGGGTTGACACTTTTAAAAAAAATGTAGGTGTATTGTGGCTGGCCCTACCAGCAACCCACTGAGGAGCATCTCCCCAATGGAAATAATAGATGGCACCCAGGAAAACATCACCATGCTCTCTCTCTCTCTCTCTCTCTCTCTCTCTCTCTCTCCTTCTCCCTCCACACAAAACAAAAAAAATTCCTTCCAGTAGCACCTTAAAGACCAACTAAGTTAGTTCTTGGTATGAGCTTTCGTGTGCATGCACACTTCTTCAGATACACTGAAACAGAAGTTGCCAGATCCTTCTATATAGTGAGAAGGTGGGGAGGGGTATTACTCAGAGGAGGGTGGGGATGGGTGATTGGCAGATAGCTGTGATGAGCCTGTTGACGACTATTAACGACTGCAGTAGGTCTTACAGGAAAAAGCAAGGGGTGAGAAGGTGAAAAATGGCTTTGTCATGTATAGTGAGATAAGAATCCAATGTCTTTATTCAGGCCAGGTGTCTCCATGGTTTTAAGTTTGGTAATGATTTGCAATTCAGCAGCTTCTCTTTCCAGTCTATTTCTGAAATTCCTTTGTAGTAAAACAGCTACTTTGAGATCTTGTATAGAATGTCCTGGGAGATTGAAGTGTTCTCCTACTGGTTTCTCTGTCTTGTGATTCTTGATGTCAGATTTATGTCCGTTTATTCTTTGGCGTAAGGTTTGGCCTGTTTGTCCAATATAGAGAGCTGAAGGACACTGTTGGCATTTGATGGCATACACAATGTTAGACGATGAGCAATTAAATAGTCCAGAGATGGTGTGTGTGATGTTGTTGGGGCCAGTAATGGTGTTGTCCGGGTGTATGTGGCAGCAAAGTTGGCATCTGGGTTTATTGCAGGCTCTGGTGCCAGTGTCCGTGTTAAGTCTGGTTGTAGTATTATTGTGGGTTAGGAGTTGTTTAAGATTGGGTGGCTGTCTGTAGGCAATGAAAGGTCTTCCTCCCAGAGCTTGAGAAAGAGAACTGTCATTGTCCAGGAGAGGTTGTAGATCTCTGATGATGCGTTGTACTGTTTTAACTTGGGAGCTGTATGTGATGACTAGAGGAGTTCTGTTATTTTCTTTTTTGGGTCTGTCTTGCAGCAAGTTCTCTCTGGGTATCAGTCTGGCTCTGTTGATCTGTTGTCTAACTTCATCTGCTGGGTATTTTAGTTCTAAAAAGGTTTGCTGTAGATCTCTTAGGTGAGAGTCTCTGTCTGTAGAATTGGAACAGATACGGCTGTAACGTAGTGCCTGGCTATAAACAATGGACTGTTTGGTATGTTTGGGATGGTGGCTAGAGGCATGTAGATATGTTTGTCGGTCAGTTGGTTTACGGTATAAGGTGGTGTCTATGCGCCCATCCTGTATTTTTATAGTAGTGTCCAAAAAATGTATTTCTTGCATAGATTGATTCATTGTTAGGTTGATTGTGGGGTGAAAATCATTGAATTTCTGGTGGAAGGTGTTCAGGGTCTGTTGACCATGTGTCCAGATGATAAAAATATCCCTCCACACAGTTCAGTTCATCCACATTTGAGTGACGCGATTTTATGTTGGATCTTTCTTTTCCTTTGATCATTTCCCCAGCTCTTTCAGGAAAATCTGAATCAAGCAGGTCAAAGTGCAGGCTGTTAGTTGGATGAGTACAATATTGCGTGGGCAGCATGAACATGGTGTGTGCGCACAGCCTTATAGTTTAGATTTTTCATATCAGGTGTATCAGTAGTTACAACCTGGAGACTTCAAGAGAGATTTTACAAGCAAAAAGGAGATATCTTTCAAAGACTTACATTCCAATGCCCCAAGACTTACATTCCAAAAGGAGAGCCTTAAGGAACTTTTTGTCAAAGTATACAGTCATAGGTTCACCACAGTTACATTAACACATCTGTGACTGCTAAGTCTTTCATATTTCTCAGTCTTATTCCAGCTAATCGTCCACTTCATTGATGCTAAACGGTGGGCAAAGGAGTCTGTTCCATAGACTGCAATTGAGAAGGGTCAGTCATCATAGTGACTCCTCCAGTGGCAGGACTGTTATTTCAGATTCACCATTCTAGCCGGTGCCATAGGACTTCTTTAAACCCATGTAAAGCAGTCACTGCTTCATCCAGCAGTGTCTTACTCAAAGTGGTTTTGGCTCTTCCAGATCTTAAGCAGTTGTCTTTCTTAGCCCCACTACCTTAAATCCTTTTAACTGGCAATGCCAAGGATTGAATCTGTGACATGCTGTCACTGAAATGTGAGCATTATTCCTTAGCTATGCTTTTGAGGATTATACCAACCATATTCTGTTCTCATGATCAATGTGCAGAGGTAATAAGCTGTTAGTGAACGTAAATGTGATAGGCTAGATGGAAAAGGAGGACATTTCCTGCCATCCATTGCAACATTTTCATGGTTTTCTCTACACACGTATTCTTTCATACAAGAAAAAAACATGACATTGGCTTTTAGACTTATGGTGCTATAGTAGGGTTAATTTTCCCCAACCTTAATAATTCCCTTTAAAATAAAGCAAGATTGCAAGGAAACTGCTGTACAATAAAAATAAACAGATATCTTCTGTTATTGGCAGGTGCACGCTGATATTTTCAGTTCATATCTGCAGAGTTTCAGGAATTCAGGTTTTAAAATAAGCGGGGGGGGGGGGGGTCTACCTATATGAACATAATGAGACCCCTGGAGATATTCAGCTGGAATATGAACTATTGGTTTCATATTTTCAAGCATTCTTAATGCAAGCTATAAGTCAAATCTTGTTGCCATCAGGATGCTGTTTCACTTCACCTGTGATTAAGTAACCAGTCTGCCCAACTCTGGCTGGGTTAAAAGAAAAATATTTTCGACTATTCGTTTCCTCCTTGGTCCTTTCTGCTCTGAAGCATGTGGTCAGTTGGCAAACTAGCTGGCACCAACTCCTTTTGTTGCCTCTTTCCCCCCTTGCCCACTCTCCTGGATCTGGCTGAGAAATACTCTCGGACCCTGCAGTAAGCACCTCCAAATTCGGCACCTGAATCCATATTTACATAAAGTTTCCTGCAACACAATCCTACACATTTCCCCAGAAGCAAAGCCTACTGAGTGCATTAAGGCTCACTCCCAGATAAGGGAGCATAGTATTGCAGCCCTACCTACCTACTCTGAATGCTTTTCTTTCGGGGACACCACCCCATCTTCTATTGTCAGCTTCTGCTAAAGGAGAATAGACAAGGTAAATGCAAGCTAGTTGCAACAGGCATATGGGGTTAGAGATACTGAGGGAGGCATAGGAAAGGAAGTTCTCTAAAGAAACAGCACCTATCCACCCAATGGAAGCCCCCGTGCCCCTTTCTCTCTAGGGCTCTTTCCATTGCTCATGGAGGCACAGTAAGTTTTCATTCACCTGTGCTTTGTTAGAAGACTCTCCTGATATTTTACCTTCCTCATAGAAGCTGTCGGAGCAGATTAATTTTGGCTTAACATGTGCTGCACAGATGTCATAATAAAGCACAATTACCTTGTCATCCTCTTCACTGGCTTTTCATCTATCAACAATAGCTGTACTTCTCTTCTTCCTAACACATTGTTCTATATATTCCACCTGTGCTCCATAAAGCACATGGCTTTGGGTCACATTTCTGGGTGATTAACCACATGTTGAGTCTGCTTAAAACAACTGCATTGTTTTAAAGACCACCCCTTAGGAAATGTTCATCTGTTCTTGACACCACAACACATTCTCGTGTCTTGTGCTAATGACGCTAAAGGGGGAGGGCATTTTTCTTGGAAGATCCTGTCATTTCAATCTGCTCCTCTTGTCTGCAACTGAAGGATCGCCCAAGCAAGAGCTTAAATCAGAGAAGGCCCCGTCGTCAGCCAAAAGCTTGAGCAGCTTTCATGAGTAAAGTTCAGTTCAGTTACATGTTTGAGAGCGAAGTTTACTTTGCAAATATTTAGTATGTATCTGTTTGTGTGAGGTGTGAGCGGGGTTTGCAATGCAGGTGAGTGACAGGAAGGGGAAAGGAACAGTTCTCTCAAGGAAGGAGAGACTGTGCAGTTTGAGCTTGAATTGGTCTTCCCATTTTCCCTAACATGCATGCCCAGAAGCAGAACTGTTTTGCTCCTGTAGCAACATTCCTTATGTGTTCTGAAGGATCTGGTCACCCAAACACCTCTGGCTGGGCTGTGATCATCAAATAACCAGCCCCTAGATTAGATCTGTTCTGCAGAAGTTGCAAAGTCCACAGAGTGGGGTGGACACAGCTGCTGACTACCACTTGACTGAGATGGCTATGTAAATTGTATGAGTGTGAGACTGAATGTGGAAAAGCCCCTGTTTTACCCAGGAATTGCCTTCTAATCCACCCTTAATTTTTAACCAACAGATCAGTTGGGGCTGGAGATGCACAAATCTGTTAACTTTGGTTTCTCTCAGTTTCTCATTTTCCCGATCTTAAATTGTGTTCTTCCTATTTCTGCAGCAATTTGTGATTTTTGTTTTTTTTTTTAAGCAAGCAAGAAAATCTATCGGCATTGTAATGTGAATTTCTCCTAATATGTACGTTTTTGTACCCATTGGTTGGGAAACTGCAGTGCAAAATTAGGAGATTCAAGTATTAAGAAGGGTGAATTAGGTTGTTTATCATTAAAATGCAAACAAATTTCTCCCCCATCCCTAGTTCTGCCTATGGATGCTTGAGAAATGAATTATTTCTGAAATCTGATATGAACTGACTTGAGCCACGCCTCCCAGACTAATGTGCAGATTGGACTGTAGAGCTCCTTTGGAATTGTGCACTTCAGCAATTTTTGTGATGGAATCCTCAGCAAAATTATTTAAAAATATGTTTCATATATTAAGAATACATTTAATGCATGGGCAAAGCAGAGGGTAGGGAAGGGAGAACAGAAGACAGAGAATCCACTTTTTCTTGGGTCGTGCTGGGCTCCTACTGGAAAAGTGGACAGTAGTGATAGGGCATTCTTCCCTCCTTTTTTGTATGTATTTTGAAAGTTATTTTTAAGTTTCACAGCATGGATTCAAATGAGAGAATAATAAACTAAACCACTGCCAGTTCCAGGGCTGGCTTATTCTATCTGCTGTGACTGAAACACCTCCTTTCCCCCGCTCTGATGTTGGTGCCCCCAAAAGTTGTAGACCCAACCATAGATCACAGATCTGAGGCAGCTTATGAGGTTGGATCTCCCTCTCCAGGGATGGATTTCTGTATTTGTTCACTTAAGAGGGAGATAATCCAGATTGTGGCAGCTAGACTGGTGACTGGGAGTGGCCGCCAAGACCATATAACACTGGTCCTGAAAGACTTACATTGGCTCCCAGTACGTTTCCAAGCACAATTCAAAGTGTTGGTGCTGACCTTTAAAGCCCTAAATGGCCTCAGCCCAGTATACCTGAAGGAGCGTCTCCACCCCCATCGTTCAGCCCGGACACTGAGGTCCAGCACTGAGGGCCTTCTGGCAGTTCCCTCACTGTGAGAAGTGAAGCTACAGGGAACCACGCAGAGGACCTTCTTGGTAGTGGTGCCCACCCTGTGGAACGCCCTCCCATCAAATGTCAAGGAACTCTAACTTTTAGAAAAAATCTGAAGGCAGCCCTGTTTAGGGAAATTTTTAATGTTTGATGTTTTATTGTGTTTTTAATATTCTGTTGAGAGCCGCCCAGAGTGGCTGGGGAAACCCAGCCAGATGGACGGGGTATAAATAATAAATAATACTGTAATAATAATTATAATATCCCCACCCCACTGTATTGCCCCCGAGGTCCTCCCAAGGACCACATTTCAGCCTTAAATATGTTTAGAAATATGAATTTTAAGGCATATCTGTTTAGAGACTTTGAGAAAATACATCTGAAAGTATTTAAAATGTGATTAAAAACAAAAAACCACCCACCCATAGGTTAATGCAGAAATGGGATTGACTGGATTTATGAATGAAAGTGACAGGTACTCGAAACAGACAGATCCATCCATCCCTAGTTCTGGCAAGGAACAAAATCCTCTGAATTACAGGTGGTCATTGTGAAAGGACAAGTACATTCCCGCCCCCCTTAAGAGGGAGAGGCAGTTTCTCTATGTATACCAAGAAGCTTGATTCAGCCTCTACAGCTGCACACTTTCTGCAAGGGCTTGTTGCTCTTAAGCAAGATATTCTGGATGAGTGTTCCAGTGCTGGCAGGAGGGTTGGGGGTCAGGTCAAGGGAACACCCAGCCACAAATGTTTTTATATTTATTTTATTGGATGTTCACAATGGTCTTGGGTGTGCAGGCTGTTAGAATTGTGCCTTTGTTGGGAATATCCAACAGAAGCTTATGACACAATAGCAATGAGTGTGTTGCCCACCTAACCTTCTGGAAACCATTAGGATGGTATTCTTCTCCCCCACTCCCTTTTTAATGACAGAAAGAGAAAGCCAAGTGTTGTCTTATTTTACTATCCTTTATTATTTAGACCAGGAGGCCTCCTCTACAAAACAAGGGGCCTGGTTCTCCAAAAATATGGTTCTGCAAAGAAAACGTTCCTACCTCGTAGACATCAGTGATGATGAAATCACACTGGCTTAGTAGTAATAGTAGTAGCAGTAGTAGTAATATTTTTCCCATCCTTTTTTGGTGTGTTTTATCAGGTTTTATTATAAAATATGTCTGCTCCATGAGTTTTAAACATCTCCAAACACAATAGGAAGGAGGTGGCAGCTGAGTCTAGCTGGACTGCCACCTTCACTGCTAGGAAAGAAGTTGTCTACAGTGTAGTCATATATTTTTTTCACCTTTTTTTCTGTTTGCACACACTATGTTAGATGGTTATCATCACATGAAGAAGAGATACCTGAACAAGATACAGCTAAGAGCTCTAGAATTAAAAATGAATACACAACTCTCCAAATTCCAATTGTACAAAAGAAACCGCTTCTGGTTTGGGGGAGTGGTGGTAGGCGAGGGGGCAGGAAATACTTCACAGGGAGGCTGGCTGGAGCAATGGCTCAGTTTGCCAATGGTGGTCATAATACTTTGCGTGTCAGTTGTAGCACCTCTAATCAAAGGCTATCCTAGCATTAGGGGATCAGTCTGAACTACGTTTACACAGACTGATGAACTTTCTGCCCCATGATATCAACGGAGACTTCTTGTGCAATGCCGCTTTATTGAACACGTTCAAGGCCCTGATTTTGAAAGCCTCACACCATCCCCTTGTGAGGTAGGGAAGTATTATTATCACCATTGTACAGTAGGTGGGCAAAGTGAGGCCATGAGAAGTTTGCGTACTAACCCAGAAAGTTGCTCCATGACAGAGATAGAAAGAGAATCCAACCATCCTGGTGCTTTGTGTATTTATCTGTATCTCTACACACAAACACACATTGCTTCCCGTCAATTTGTATGGCTCCAGTTCTCTACCAAGCCACTCACCAAAGCACCCCGGTTGTCAGCCAATCAGTGCCACCATTGCTGTCGGCCAGCAATGTGAAACGAGGTTACTTCTGTTTCCTGTCGTGTGCTACCAGGTTTATCAATCTTGAACTTGTCTGGTTTTTTAAAAAGTGAAGCTAAGAATGTTTTATGGTGATTGATTGGATTTGACAAGATTGTCCGGCACTTGAGATGACTTCCCTCACTGGCGAGCTCTTTTGCATAAAACGTGCACCTATCATCAGTTTACATACAGCCTGAAGTCTCATTGGCTATCTACTGAGGGCAGAATTGAAGAGCAAGAAGTAACTCTGACACCATTGCAGCCATTCATTCCCGCCAGATCCACATGAACCTTGAAAGTGAAGCTGCACAATTCATGGAATGCAGGTATGTTGACAAAAAAGGACCCTCTCCATTTGCTGATGAGATGCCACAATGTTACTGGTTTTTCTCTGCTTTCCACCCACCAATGATGTGAAGGCTTAGTGAAATGCACACAGTGACATCCTAACACAGAGTATGTACATGATACTGAATGCTACTGGGGAGAGGAGAATGGTGCATGTAGCTTTTTCTTCTACTTTGAGGCTGATGTGGTAGAAATGAACAGGTGCCAGACTTCAAAGGTCACTCTTGCTCTTTAATCCAAGAAGCTCACCTCACCTCACGATCATTAACAAAACAAAACAAGAACAATTGTAAGAAAGGACCCTGCGATGCCAGCTTTATTGTTTCTGTTTTGGATATGAAAGTTAATAAGCTTGTGGGGTTCTGGTAACTTCCTGGTGTTTACCTTGCAAGCATGAGGTAAAACTAGAAAGGTATCTGGTGACTCCGCGGCTTTCCCATTCTGGCTTGTGTTTGGATGAAGAGGAGGGAATATAATTTCACTGTAAACCTCAATGTTGGGCTGGGGGCAGAGGCGAAAACAGGATATTGGCACAGGTGCTCAGTACAAGGCTAAAATCTCTTTTTAAAATAATTCTAGTCTGCTAATCATAAAAAGCATCATAGCAGTTTATGGAAGTAAAAGCATCAGTCAGTGCCACCAAAGTAGTACAATCAAAGCCAATATAAAATCTGGCTTGTAGAGTAGGTGGGTGGGAAGCTTCTCCCAGTATAAAATTATTTGGTTTCTGTGTGATAGGCATAATGACAATCTGGGAGAAGCCAGTGTTACTAGAAAACTGGACTCTTGCATCACAATGGGGAACTATTATATATGTCCTTTCAGATCTGTCACTGCTTATATCAGGCCTGCACTGCCTGAGATCCAGCAGGCCAAATACTAGCAATGGATGCCACACCAGGTGCGCAATACATCTCCTGGCTGCTTGGGACTGTAAAAGCAAAGGCGAGAGTTGGTCAGTGGGTTATCTGACACGTCACCTTCAAGGCTACTGAGCTGTGTTTTGCTTGGCAAGTTAAAAGTTGTGCACAACTAATATAGAATTTTTTTTCAACCCGTTTTTCAAGAACGAGGAGTGAATTTCTCAGGATTACTCAGCTGCCTAAAATGCCAAGTAAGCTTTTGCTGATATGGAAAGCCAGTCATCCAACCATCTTATCTGCTATTATGGTCATTGTGTGACTTCCTCCCCCATTAATAAAACACTTGCCACCCATAATTGTCAGTGTCCTGTTTCCGCTGCTGTTTATACTTTCCAGTGATAATCACAGTGCAGAATCTGTAATGTCACCAAGGATCTGTAATGTCATGACGAACTAGATAATGACGCTTGTGGGCTTCTCGTGATGTGGAAGATCCAAATTCAGTTTGTTGTGATTTGTACAGCCCTGCAATTTGTGACTATTTGGGGCAAGCCAAGTGTACATGAAAACACCAGCAACTCCCAACTGCTTTGTGAATTTTAGACTGGGACAGAGGAGGATTTTGTTCCCGATAAAAGCACTTTAGCGCTTCAATCCAAGAAAGGGAATAATGGTTTGTGATTTTGATGGCCTTTTTCTCACACTAAATAACAAAACACAAAAACTGATGACCTTTTGTGGATCGCCTGTTAAAACCTTTACAAAAGATGGCATCAAAATTAAATTGGGCACAATTCACTAACAGTAGAAGAAGTCATTAATAAATAATAAACATTATTATTAATAAATAGCTTGATGAACTTAACAATTATTTTACTGAAGACTTATTAGGAAGAAGATGAGAAAAAGGTTCTCGCATTGTCTTGGAACAGAGAGCTGATAAAATACTGAATAGGATGTCGTGTATTTCCCAGTTTGCTTTGGCATTAAAAACCCCATTGTTTCTGATATCCTGCTATTATAATTATTATATTTTTGCATCTGATTGGCTGACAGCTGTAGAAGAGGGGGCACAAAAATAAAAAAGCAGGCCCCTCTCATTTCAATACAATTTGGTTTTATTTCTCCATTAAGACATTACCTATTAAACAAACGTCAATTGCTAAATCATGTCTCACTCTCTCTCCTTCTGCCCTCTTCCTCAACAATGGGATAATAAAGAAACATATAAAAACCTCCTTGGGGCTCTTTGATTTTTAAAAAGCCTGCCCAGCTGAGTGGATGCCAAGAAATGCCATGAGGGGAAAAGAAGACGAAAGAAAGCCAAACCCCAACTCATTTTCTATAAGAGCCCTGATTTCTCCCCAACTTTCCCCCAACTAACCGGGGTTTTTCTCCTATTCCTGCAAGCCTCCTTTATTTTCAGCAGTGTATTGTTACATGTATAAAAATGTGCCTACCAGAAATATCATTTAGGCATCTGTACATCATATAGAAAAAAAATACTGTAACACACTGACTAACTCAACAAAATAAAACACCCTTAAATCCCCCCCCAACTATTATACATATTATTACAGTCAACCTGCTCAAGGATAGCCTGAGAGAACAGACCCATTGGTTAACTGCTTGGAGGAAGAAGCTGAATGCCCTATTTTATTTGATTTTAAGTGCTGGAAGTTTGGCTCACACTCCACAGGATTAATGACCCAGGACAGAAGGAAGGTATTGAATGCCCTATTTGAGCTTTCCTCTGTACAATGGCCTGGCTGGGCGAGGACAAAGCTCTGGAGGAGAAAGGAGCTTTCATAATCTATCCACTGGTGGACAGATCCCTCCTATTCGACTCAAGTAGTATTCAGTGGCAATGTGCTGCCTAAAAAGATGGCTGCGTAAAAGGAAAGAGCTTCAACTAAGCAGGGTTGTGAAGTTCATTATCTGGAGGGCTCGTGGCAAGGGAAGAGCTCGTGAAGACTTTTCGGTAGGACTGTGAAGGTCAGAAGAGGAGGGGAAATTGGTAAGTCAGTCTGTAGCATAACATGTGAGGATCTGAGCAATTGGAGGAGAGTGAAAGAAGGTGGGCAGAGTGTGTGGGTTGGATTCAAGTCCCTACTCAAAGTAGACCCATTGAACTCAATAAGCCCATGTTATCCTTGTCTCTTAACATCAGTAGGCCTATTCTGCACAGGACCAGCATTGAATACCATGCAAGGAGCATACAGGGCAATAGTGGGAAGCTGGGGTGTGTGAGAATTGATGTGAAGGGGCAGCAGAGCATGATAGGTTTTAGGTTGGAGGCATGGACGTCTCTTCATCCCAGTTTTCCAACCAAATATTAGTATGCAAGTGCTACTCATGTCACTGCAATTTTGCATAAAATCCACATTTGGGGGCCTGGCTTATGCCACAGCTGCTATTCCATAGCTTGGGAACCCCAAGAATCCTGCTATCCATTTGCCCACCTGTGTCTGCATTTTCTAGGGCTCCTGCCAATCCAAATGGCCTCTATCCACTCCACTGCCTTTCGACTACCATCCAGTAATCACTTGGAGAATGCACAATTTAGTTTTGGTGGCAAAATAGTCCAGAGCTCCTGACAGTATCAGTCATCCTGAAACATTCCTGTCACTTTGCATATAAGAGTGTTGCGCTGGCTGTTAAACCAGCAGTCAATTGGGTCTTTTATCACTCACGTTGAGCCAGTGATAGCCCAGTGATGCAGTGTTAATAGAACATGAGTGCCACCTAGTGGGTACTTTTAAGCATGCTTGCATCTTCCTGGCTTTTATTTCTCATCTGCCATGGTACTTGGAGCAGAAGGCTTTACATTATGATTGCTGTCGGTGACAGTCAGCCTCATATATATCATCTCAAGGCTTAGGAGTTCATATCAGATGGGCAATTTTGTGGACTGGGAAACTGCAGCCACCCAACAATCTCTCATTGGGAACTAGATGGAATGATAGCTACCTTTGTGCTAAGCAAGGGATAAGTGAAAGGCCTGTGACCTGGACAGCCAGAGCAAAAAACGAAATAACGCTTGGCTGGTAAAGAGCCCACTTGGCCCTCACATTAGAAGCAAATAGGGTTGTATCCAGTGCTCATTCTATGCAGAGTAGCCCCACTGAAGTTAATTGGGCTTAAGTTAGTCATGTCCATTAATTTCAATTGATCTATTCTGAGTAGAAATAACACTGGAAACAAGTCAAAATCCTCTGGAAGCAGCTGACAAAACTGACAAGGCCAGGGGATGAAAAATATCATTAGGACTCTATCCCAGCAGCATTGATAGAACCTCTTACATGCAGAGATGGCTTAAGAAATGTTGGCACTAGGGGCAGAGAATCCAAATGTTACCACCCCTCGTAGTAAAAATACAGTACAGTGGTACCTCGGGTTACAAACACTTCTGGTTACAAACTCCGCTAACCCGGAAGTAGTTGCTCCAGGTTGCAAACTTTGCCCCAGGACGAGAATGAAAATCGTGCAGCGATGGCAGCAGGAGGCCCCATTAGCGAAAGCACGCCTCAGGTTAAGAACGGTTTCGGGTTAAGAACGGACCTCCAGAACGAATTAAGTTCATAACCCGAGGTACCACTGTATTATATTATGTAGCACTTCATAGAATATTAGAATAGAATTATATTAAACAACAGTTTCTCCCTGCCTTTAAGGACTGTCTCTTTCAAATAAGTTAATAGGAGTAATTTTGAGTCTAGCTGAACAGGTTGTTTCAACATGCTTCTTATATTAGATACCATTTCCTGCTGGTATTGTTTTTGCTTCAGGGCAGTTCCACAAATAGTGAATTAAATATGCTGAAACTGAGCTGCATTTCCAACAGTCATCATTACTGGTATCATAAATTCTAGCTATTCTAAGTGGGGTTAAATGCCACATTGACCGTAATTCCTCTGAATTGCCTATATATTTCTAGGTGTCTCTTGAGATAGTTACCCCAATCACTGCTTTCCATAACACAATCTATCTTCTCCCATATGAGTAATCATTCGATATATATGAGGTCTTTTCATTTCCATATTCATTTTTCAAAGTTATCTGCCTAAATCTATAAATTCTCAGCTGATTGTTTAAGAAGAATGTGAAAATATCTATATCCACATGAATCCTGTTTTCCTTAAGCTGTCCCTCATTTCAGGCTTTCACTTGCTTGTAAGAGGTCAGAAAATGTCTCAGTTCCAGCTTTCTGTCAATTAGAGAACAGGCTTGCAATGCCATTTTTGTTAAAACTGTGGATGAAATAAAGTGGAGGCACCTGGGGAGATTGATGGGCAAAGCAGCAGAGATAAAGGAACTCAGAAATGTTTCTTACTACTTTGATGTTCAAATTGAGAGAGAAGAAGATGGTTCTCCAGAACAGTCTGCCAACCAAGGGAGCTGAACACACACCTTTTGGGCATTGGCATGGAAGTGTACCAAACATATCACACAAACCTGTGTTTGGCAGTATTGCCTATGCCTATGTACCCGTGGAGAACAGGGACAAGTTAAGACTCCAGAGAGGAACAGGCAATTATGTTTGGATATGGTATTGGAAGCAGATATTACAAAGTGATGAACTTGAATACTGGAAAGGTCAGCACAAGACATGCGGTTCATTTTGATGAGCACAGGAAAGCTGACAAGAGATAGATTTTTCTGAGGAGTCAGAGGAAGAAACACAAGCCCACAAGTACTTTCCTGAATTGATGTCCAGATCTGTTTTCTACTGTCACACCACTTAGCACAAATGATGAGCAGCAAGGAGAAGCAGAGGAGTAGAGTCCAAGCAGCAGCGCTCCCACAGGGGAGGAGACTGATGATGAGATGCCTGCACTTGGTGATGAGGAAGATGATGTGACTCCAGAGACAGAGGTCAGGTGCTCATGGAGACCCAAGAAAACTATTCCAACGCCGCAACTGCCCTCCATCACAAGTCGGAACCACCCCATGAAACCTTCCACCTGGGAAGAGATGGAGCAGGTGACAGCCGCTGAAGCCCGTCTACGGAAGGAAGGTGCATGGAGATGGATGCCCTGCACCAGAACCAAACCTGGACTTTAATCAAGATGCCTCCCAGGAAGAAGACAATTGGAAGCAAGTGGGTATGCAAGGTAAAGCAGGGCACAGAACGGGAAGTTGAACGCTACGAAGCAAGACTTGTTACTCGCAAAAGTATGCAGAGGACTACAATGAGGTTTTTGCATCTGTAGTGAGATGCACCATTAGACTGCTTTTGAAGGTAGCAGCTTCTAAACAAATGGAGGTGAAACATATTAAAACTGGCCATTTTCCTACATTGGAAGACAGAGCTGTTTATGTTACATGACACGTCCTGCCCCCTTCGCAAGTAGCTTGCTGCCTCTGGTATGGTGAAGGACACTGTCCAATCCCTGGTGCTGAATTAAGACTCAGCCGCGGCTAGAGGGAAGTTGAGGGATCTGAGTAACCCCAAAATGTGGATTTAATATTGTGTGGAAATGTTTTATTTTCTATTTTCTTTTTTTGTGGTTTATTCTTTTATACTTATGTGATGATAATGTTTAGTTGTGAATATATATATATATATGACTCAGCCACTGGGCTAGCCAGCATCTGGATGTTGAATGCAGGGAGCTGCCATCTTGTCCTATGCCTCAGGCAACAAACTGTCCTGTGCCAGCGCTGCACACAACCACCTAGGACACCTCGAAGCCAAAATGAATTGTCTTACGAGTGGTTTTTGCTCTGTCGAATAGCTGCTGCAAATATTTCAATATGTGTTCAGACTGAGGCTCCCTCTCCACAAAACCATTCTGCCTTATCTACCCCAGCATCATTTCCTCCTTGCAGCTTGAGCCTTGGAAATGGCAAATGGATTATATGAATGGCTTGTCACATTCACATCACTGATCACCTCCTACGCATGGAAGGTCTGCAGCGTAGTGCAAGGCTGACCTGCATGCTCATACTGAATCATGCAGATGACCCTCTTTGATGGCACATTCTAGCCTTTGGGGTGGGGAGAAGAAAAGCTGTGTAGAGTGCTTGTGAGAAGTGGCCTGGAGAACTGGCTTGACTTGCTTTTGGATTATTGCTTCTCCACAGGATGCAATGGGTTAGGACACATGTCAATATATTCAAAAGATTAGCCCAAAAGTGTTTCCCAAGTAACTGAAATAAAACATGTTGCCTTTAACACATTCAAAAAGGGCTGAACAGATTAATCCTTGTTCTCCGCTTGCAGGAAAAATGTGGGAAGACTGAGATAAAGATCCAGAGAAGCACTGGAATCAGACACAAATCTTTCTTGTCAGTGCCCCTTAGTCCCTGCTCTCACCTATGAAGACTTGAGATGGTCTCTTTGCCATTTTGACTGAATGTCTAGGAGAGCTGACTTTTCCCTGGTACCCTATAGCTGCAGAAGGGTACAGAAAGTGGGTGGCTAATTAACTAGAAATTGCACAGGTGTGTGTTTGCTGGTTTCCAAGGGAAGGGCTGCAGACTGAGTGAAAACAAGCTTTGGAATCCAAGAGAGACGGTGGTGGGTTAGGGTGCATGTGGCTGGCTGAGTGGAGGAGAGAAAATGGGGAGGCATCATTAAAGTAGGATGGTTGCTTGGGGCCATGTGTGACAAGCACATTGGGATGTTGAGAGGGGTCAGTTTGAATGGCTCCCGCCCTGACCCCCCCAAAAAAATTCAGGACTGCTTAGCATGTCTCCTTTGCCTCTGCCAAACAAAAGGGGCAATTAAAAGTTAGGCTCTCCCTAATGTTACAACCACACACACTCTAGCTTGTGGCATGTGTTTCATGGCTTCCAGCATGGTTAAGAAAATGGCCTCCTTGCCTCTCTTTCCTCTCTCCTCTCAACCAAAGCTCCACAATCTGTTGCTCCCCTCCTTTTCCACATGGCATAAGCTTCCCCTCAATTCCTGCTGGGCAGTGAATCAAGCCCCTCAGAGAAACAAATTGTCTAGGGCTGAGCGAGAGAAAGAGAACACAAGTGACACACGAATGCCCTGCACGCATAGTTACAACACACAACACACACACACACACAGGGGGGCTACGGGAGCTTCGTGGCTCCTCTCCCCTTTGCAGAGAGGCCTGGCTAGGAAAAGGTCTAGCCAGCATTATTATTTATATTATTCTTATTACTCTTACAAGTTTTATTGAATGATAACGAAACCACCTCATGGAAACAGAGCAAGTGATCTCCTTGCAGTGCCCCCTCTCAGGCCAGTGCAGCCGCTGGATGGGGTTAGCTTTCTTATGGCGGAGTAGGGTGCCATCCCAATGGGCCTTTGGCTGGAAGAACTCATAGGAAGTCTTGTATGGCAGTAGCGGACCCCTCTCCTCCCATTGTGCCATTGCTACACTGTGAATCCAAACAAATCAGTGCTGAGGCCACCTTCAGCTGGAGGGCTGCTCTGCTCTGGTCTCTCTCTCTCTCTCTCTCTCTCTCTCTCTCTCTCTCGTTCTTTCTACATAAGGAGTCTGATGGAAAGGCTAAAGCAGGAGGTTGGGTATTAATGGTGCTCCTTGTGATGCTCTGCGCTGCTGAGCCAGCACATTGGGCACCGATACCACTTTCCCAGAGTTTAGTACATGTTTCAGGTTCGCTCCCTTAGCCTGTGGTCATTCCCAAGCTTTTCCCCCCTGGGGGAGACCAGGGTGCAGCCGTTGTGCATAAAGTAGTAGTGAGAGTGTGGCCAGTAAATGTTGACTTGGTGCACTGAAACCCAGAGCGAGTCCTCGGCTCCTGCCTCTCAGGCCTTCAGCTGGTGCCACTGTGCCACAGCCTGCCGGGGGTGTGAAATCATATCCTTCCAGTGCTTCACTTCGCCTGGGCCACTCTTCCATGACAGGTAGATCTAGGGGGGATGAGGAAACAAATCACACAGGTCAGAAAGCAGGAGGAGTGACCTTCGTTCAAGACTTGTCTCCAATGAATGGAAACCTCCTGGCTGCAACTCCTCCATCAAATGCTGGTTCCACTTGACCCTCTGGTCCTTTATCCCCCTCCCTTTTTTGGTTTCCCCTCTGCCCTTTTAAAGCTTTACCAGTCACAACTTCCCCTACCTCCACTTCAAGCCTCATTCTTCCCACACCCTCCACATTCCTCCCATGTCTGTCTTCCACATTTATCTTTGTTCAGCCTGCTCATTTACATCACATCCGATCCCTCCAACCTTAAGGGTTAAACTTGAGCAATCTTTTTTTTTTTTTTAAATATGTCTGTGGTCCATTCATATATAAATTGGGCATGTATGTCCATTTTTTTTACATCATCAAGGATGTATAGGTAAGGAGACCTGAACCCAGCAAGCACCTAACCATCTCAAGATCTGTCACTGCAGCTCCTAGCCCAGCTCCAGTGTTGGAAGTAAGCCAGGCGGAGGGGAGCACATCTGGGGCGATGGACCGTGGGGAGGTAAGAGTAGGAAGGTTTCAGCTGACATTAGCATTAGACCATCACACATTGCTTTCTACATGAACAAACAGGGCTGCTCTTGCCACATTTTGCTTGGCCCTGTGTCCGACCTGGAGCTGTGTATATTGGCATACAGGGATTCCTAATGTAAAGGGGCACAATGCATGAAGAATGAAGGATAGACAATGAAGAGTGAGGCCACATGGGCTGTGTGGAGGTTTACATTTATAGCTACCCAGCAAGGGCCGATTCACTCAGGCATTTCCCTAGATGTTTTTCTTTGTGTAATTGCTCTCAAGAGCCCTGTGATCATACTCAGCAGCAATTTCTATAATCACAGCTGCAGTTTTTTTGGACCATCCATGATCATAGAAATTGCTTGCTTGTGTGCATTGGTGCCATGTCACGCATTTCCTTTCTTTGGCATGTTTGCATGAAGGAAAGTGGGGGTGGGGGTGGGATGCCTGTATAAACGGCCTCTGTGATTCTTTGATATGCAATATTTCAACAGGAGACTCCATGCTCTATCACAGTATTTGTGGCTTGCCATGTATTTTGTGCTGGTGATGGTTGAGAAGGATACACATCATCAGGGTGTTGCTGTGTACTTAAGGAACTTAGGGCACACACCCATGAATCAAACATGTGCATTCTGATGTAGATACTTCTGGGCAAAGTAAGGTGGTGGGTAGCTAGGGATTCACCAACACTGTGTACCCAGCAGCACTATAAGCAAAGTTTAAAAGGAAGAATTCAATTTCAACAACGGGAGGGAAAGGGATAGAAGAGCAGAGGCTCATTGTGAAAGATACAGGCAGAGGTGGCCCTACCATGAGGCAGAGTAAGGCAGTTGCCTCAGGCAGCAGATACTGAGGGGCGGGGAGTGTGCCGCATGTCCTGCCCTGCTGAAGTGCCTGAGAATGAAGGCTGAGAGAATGAAGGCATGCAAGGTACAAGGAACTGGGTGCTCAGAGGGCTGTAAAAGAAGACCTAACACAGGGGTGGGGGTACCTGTAAAGACTATAGCTCCCATCATTGGTCATGCTGGTTGGGGCTAATGGGAGTCCAACAGCCTTTGGAGGGCCACAGGTTTCCCCATCCCATACCTATTGGTAGGACCACAGAAAACTGATGGGGAACCCCTGCTGAGAAGGCCAGACAGATACATCTGATATCCACTGGGTTTAAGGAGTGGAATGATTGACTGACTGAACTTGTAGGCCATCCCCTCCTCACGTGCTCTCTGTGGGAAAGCCACAACAATGTAAAACTCAATAAACAATAACATCAGCAATAAAATATAATTTAAAATGCCGCCATCTTGATCTGTTTAATATATCGCTCAATACACAGCCAAGTATATCTTGGGCACAAAATAGCTCATTCGGGGGGGGGGGGGGGCAATGAAAGTTTTTGCTAGCCAAAACTCAGAGGGGAGGGTGTCCCTTGGGATGCTCTTGCCAAGGAAGCCCTCTGGTGAGCCCACATGGCAGTGCCCTCAAAGCCTGGGCAGGATTATATGGGGAGAGATGCCCCTTTGAATACCCAGGCCCTAAGCCATTTAGGGCTTTGGACCTCAGTATTAACAGCTTGAATTTCACCCAGTGACAAACAGGCAGCCAGTCCAGATCCTTGAGAACCAGGGTAATATGGCCTTGTGCAGATATGTCAGTTAGCACTCTGGCTGCCCTCTCTGGACCATCCTCAAGGACCATCCCCATACATAGCGCATTGCAATAATCCAGCTGGGAGGCTACTAACGCATGGGTAGCTGTAACCAGGCTATCCATGTCCAGAAATGGCCGTAGATTGTTTTTAATAATGTTAACCTCCGGCGACACATTTCAGATAACAGTACAATCCATCTGACTGTGTAATGTAACCCAAGCAGCTACTGAATAGAAAAGCCCCCGTATTCCAACTTGGGCATGAGGTTTCCTGCAGAGAGAGTCATCTCCAGCCACTGACTCCCACTAAACTGCCTTGGGCTTTGCATCTGCCAGTGAGAAACTTACAGCACAGCCCTGTTTGATGGAGCTTTTCACCCACACCAGCTGCCACCCTTCATTCCTCTTCTGCTGAACAAATGTGTTGGAGGTGTCAAAATTAGTTATGTGGCAATGCAAACAAGTGTTAATCCCTCTGTGCAGCTTTGGTTATTTTTATCCCCTAGCTTTCTATATTGCTTCTATGGAGGATGCATGTGTCAGCTTCTCCCCCGCAATGACAGCGAAGTCTTGTCTTCCAGATCCACTAATGGAGCCTCCTGACTCTCACTCAAAAGAAATGTGACTTCATAACTTGATTGGAGGTTGTACAATAATGGCAATTATTCAATCACTCCTTATTATCACGTTGCTGCAGCAGAGGTTGAGGAGGGTGAGTAATTCTGAACTTTGGTCGGCAGTTGCCTGAAATTTCTTGGCAAGTTCTCTTCAAGCTGGTTCCACATTTCAGGGGTTGGGAACCCTTTTGACCCAGTAGGCCAGATTGTTATCTGTCCCCACCCCTGTGGTCCAGCTTTGACAGGTGGGCAGGACAAATTAGGACGTCAAATGGGTTGCCCCTCCCATTTGTCTAAGTCCCTTGTGCTGTGTTTTCCAAGTGTCAGATAGTCAGCTGGATGCCAGGCGCTTGGGAATTGTAGCACAGGCACTTTGCCAGCAAAGTGTTGAGTGTAAGGCAAGCAAAGTTGTTTTCTGCAGGAATTAGCTGTCTGATTGAGCTCCCCACAGGAATACATCCCCGTAAGACCTCAGGAGTGGGGCAGGTATATATGAGTTACGGGGAAATGGCCTCAGGGGCCAAACTGGGACCTGTGCTGGGTCAGATTTGGCCTGTCGACTGGAGGTTCTCCACCCCTGATGCTTTTGCTTGGTGCTGTATTCCATTTAGTGAGCAATTGGCTATGTGATCTGCACAAACACCGCTTTCCTCTCTCCCGCAAGAAAGACAAGTAAGATGAAACTTTAATTTCTATACTGCTGTGACCCCATCAGGTTCTGAGCTAAGCTTCTGCCTCCTCTCCTCTCTCCGCAGCTGCTATGTTTAGATTTCATATATATTTATATGTGCATGGGCATATCTATCTAGGCAGGGGGCATGAAGGTTATACGTTTTTGAAAAACAGCTTATTTTCAGTATGTTAATCATTAGTAATTTACTATTGTCCTTTGAGATTTCTCAGGCATTCTAACTCATGGCAGCATAAGTTGGAAGAGAACTATGCACACTGCTGATTTTCTTCTAACTGTGGACAAAGCTCTCCAAACAGGAACAATCCATAAAAACTATGAATGGGTGGCAAGCTATTCTGCAGCATGGGCCCTGAGCATAAAAAGTGGCTGCTTTCATTCCTCAGGAAACTGAAGCACCAGGGCCCTGTTGTGGAGTAACCTGGAGAACCTCTGGAAAATCTGGTCGCTGAATGGGAGGCTTCTGAATTCTGAGAGATCTGGCTGAGCTTGCTTTTGCTAAACAATTTTGCTGTGTTAACATTTGCATCCTCTTGATGTTGGGTTCACATTATGCTGATTTTAATTTAATACACATTGCTTGTTTTAATACAGTGCTGCATTAGGGAATAATTGACTCTGCAGTGCGCACACATAATAACAAGATCACTGCATCAATTTGTCATCATTATATTAACAGGAGCAGAATTATATATATTTAATGTAAATCAGATTTGGAACTGATTAATTTCTTTTAAAGTGCTGTGCATAATATTACACTTCTAAATAAAAGACCAGATCGCCAGCTGGCATGAATTTGTATTTCATATTCCCTAAAAATAATTGAGCCAACTGATATTCACCAAGGAAAAGCCAAATCACAAAGAACTGACCAAGCTGAATGAATCGGTGCAGAATGACATCTGGTAAAGCACTATGATGTGTAGTTTTCTAGTTGCTTCTCCAGACATCCAGCATGAAACTCATCCCATATTTACTGTGCCTTAATACAATTTTGTTTGTTATTATGATATGTATTTCTGTGTTTTTATATTGTAAACCATCATGGGATCCTTGGATGAAGGGTGGTGCAGAAATTCAATTAATAATAATAATAACTAACAACAACTAACTAATAGCAACTAACTAATAAAAAAATTAGCAACAAGAAATTTAATTAATAATAATAATAGCTAACAACAACTAACTCATTACAACTAACAACTAACTAACTAATAATCACAACAATAACAACAAGAAATTTAATTAATGATAATAATAAGAACTAATAACTGCTAGAAGGGGACTGAAGCATGACAAGGCATGTGTGGGGTTATGTGGGTGTGTGACAAAGGAATTACATGATGGTTTCACTGTGTGCCAAGTTCTGCATGGATCCACTCAAGACTGGCAAAGTGAGGCGGCTGCCTCAGGTAACAGATGTTTCTGGTGTGGGGAAGTGGCACCAATATGTTGGAGGATGGACCTGTGTTTGTCATGTGACCTGTCCCTGCACCCACTAAACTAGCTTGCTATTCTCTGGCTCATGTAAAATGCTGTTCACATCACCAGTGCAGAAGTAAGATACAACTGCCAGCCAGGTCAGCTTCTGAATATGAAACGGTGAAACATCAAATTTTATTTCCCCTCAGGTAGAAATTTTCTCGAGCTGGCCTTGGATCCACTCAGTCCACGTTCTCAACAAATCCATTTGAGGCAGAAGACACAACCCAAGGCCTTTCAATGCCACCACAGTGCACAACTCCAAAACAGGGTACTGATCTGGAACTTATCAGAAGGGCTCATTGAAGACTGGGTTTGGGCACTGTTTGATCAGGGCAACAATGGATTGTATTAAGTCTGATTCGGGCCTAAATTCTACCCTGACATCCAACAGAATTGTGTGATAAGCCTAATTGCAAGCTGACAAGAAATTTGTGAGTGGAATCATTGTTCACTGGCAGAACACAATGCATTGCATGTTCAAGGCCCGAGTTTCTACCCAAACACCTCAGGGAGTTGGTAATGTGAAATACCTCTTCCTGAGACCCTGGATACCTGTTGCCAGTCAGCCAACAGAGGGTGTGATGGGCTGAGTTAGCATAAGGCAGCTTAAGCTGTTCAGTGTGAGCCCATGCATATAACAGAAGCAGGCCCAGAATTACCGGTATGCACACAGCTCCAGCAAAGCCTTCAACTGAGTAAGAATGGTAAGATTACCAGACCCAAGCCATTATGCATCCTCATTCATCTCTCTCTTCCAGAAGTTTCATTACAAGAACTGTTTCACTACTGCCAAAATACTACAGTGCTCTGCAATTATCCAAGACTTTCATTTCATACCTCACTATAAATAGTGTTTCATTAGATTCAAGTTTATCCTAAGCAAGTTCTGTACTCCAGAGGGATGAGGATAGCAAAAATGTTTTGAAGGAAAGAAAGATTGTGTATACAGCATAGAACTTGTTCCCTGTGCTAGTCTAATTGTTAACTCTGTTGGCATGCATTTGGAGCTCAGCGGTTAAGGTGGAGGCCAGCTGCATCTTGAAAGTGCCAAGTTGGAACATTTCCCCAAATTTAGGCTGCAATCCTATGCACACTTGCTTGGGAATGAGTCCCATTCAAGTCACTGGGACATGCATAGAACTGCACTATTAGAAGATATGTTAAGCTAGAACTGAATGCGCAGCAGAATAAACTTTTGTGCAACAGTACGATTAAAAAGGCCTCTGTTGAAGAAGAAACGGATGCACAGACACAGGTTCAGTTCTAGATTTACATTAATCTGGCACCTCCAATCTACTTGCATTTGAATATTTGCCAGGGAACATGGGAACCTTCATTCATTCAGTTTTTCCTTAAAACACATGGGAGCAAACTGTGGCCCACATTGGTCCCCTGGAGACCTTCAGTGCAGCTGGAGCCCAAGCCACTCCCCACATGCAAATTGCCATGCATATTCTGCATGTAAATTGCATTTCTCCCCCTCTACTGCCTGTCAAACAATATACTTCAGCTGTTTGGCAGGATGGGGAATCATGACTGTGGAGAAGGGGGAGTACATGGTCATTCCCACGTGCTGTCCTCTCCATGTAAATTGCACCATGTGAATTCCACCTCAAGATCATCCTGAAACTCCTTATCTGGATAATATTGAGGTACAAGGCAGATCACCTGTGTTGTGATTTATGTTGGCTGTAAACGAGTCAGAGAACCTGCACAGGAATTATGCAACAAATGATACATATTCATACTCTGGAATTTAACTGATGCTGCACTCTGAGGGGGTAGACAAGAGGACCTGGCTTCTTTATGCAGAATCAGGGAGCAGCTAATTCAGAACTGTCAGGAGTTCAGCTTTATTTATTTTCTGAAAGTACATTTATAGGTCTCATTATCATCATACAATCTATTATTTATAAATTGCATGAAAGACCTAGAAATTGTACAAGTTAAAAAGAAATAAGGAACCTTCCCCTGAAAAGCAGTTGATGCCAGAGAAAGAGCCTGCTGCTGTTGCTTCCAAGGCCTAAAGGACAACATTTCCTCTTTACATATCCCTCCCCTGTGATCTCCAATCACTACCGTATTTTATCCTAGCACCCTACACTACTCTCCTTTCCGGTAAAAATCCTGCGACCCTTGCAACATTTGCCACAGGAATAAATCTTGCAAAGTAGATACATGACAATGTATTCAATTTGCATAATTTATCATAATCACAGCATCTTGCCTGGATCCATCAATCTATTCTGGATACAGGAGGTCAAATGCATACAGAGAACAACTCTGCCTAGGAAAGTGGAGGGGGGAGGCAGCACCAAAAGGGAAAAAAAGAAAGAGAGAGAGCAGCTTCGTCTTAATGATAATTTGGGCAGTTTATTTTGAAAAGACTGAAGGCAGGTTTTTTTAATTGAAAAAAGGGCCCAACAGGTTTCAAAATAAATTCTTTATCAGGAAGTGCTTTGTGGTTTCCCCCTTCTTTTTCATGAGACTTTCTCTCATAGACTCTTCTGTGTAGGTGTGCCTTGCAAAAAGAACCCTGTCCAGAAGTTTTCTCATTCATTTCAAAGAAAGGAGTTGATCTGTATGTTTATTCATTTATATCTAGGGGGACCAGCTCTTTCCAGTGAAATGAAAATGGGACAGCTTGTGAGACAAGGCAGATCGCTTCTGAGCACTCACAAAGGTCAGGATCAAGGCATTTGAGTTTTCTGACTACTGATTTGGGGTTTTGAGTTCAGACCTTTAGATGCAGCCGAGATTGTGCTGATGATGTATCCACCTATATACTTAGGTGTTTCTTTCTCAGTACTTCATAAGGAACTTGCTATTCCAAGGTAAGGTAGCTGAAACCCTTGACAGAAGAAAACCAGTGGGAATGAAAGCGTAGCGCTGCCAAAATCATATTGGCAGAAACACATTGATTGATCAGCCGCTGTGTTTCACATTCCAGTTTCAAAAGTCAAAGTGAATGTTAGACAAACATCTGTCAGGCACAGTTTAAATACAGTTGGGCTTGCTTTGGGGTAAATTGCATGCCACACACAAAGGCATATAATCGAGTCCCCAATTTTATTTTATTTTTCAAAATGAAAAGCCCCCTCAGGAGGCTGCAATTTAGAGCAAAGAAGTGGTGATGGAGTAGGAGGAGAGTACTTAGCTTTTTCTCTGCTGGCCAGATATATACAGTGGTACCTCGGGTTACATACGCTTCAGGTTACAGACTCCGCTAACCCAGAAATAGGACCTTGGGTTAAGAACTTTGCTTCAGGATGAGAACAGAAATCGTGCTCCTGCGGCGCAGCAGCAGCGGGAGGACCCATTAGCGAAAGTGGTGCTTCAGGTTAAGAACAGTTTCAGGTTAAGAACGGACCTCCGGAACGAATTAAGTACTTAACCCAAGGTACCACTGTAGTGTTATAGGTTTGAGGGGGGGATAGGCTCTCCTAAAATATCAGAATTCTGTAAAAGGTTAGAATTTAAGCAAACCCCTAAATTTCAGAACCTAGTGGGGACTGGAGTTTAAACCAATTTTACCATGTCTAATAATTTTATCTGGTAGAAGAACCATCAAGAGATAATCACGGGAATGGCTGAGTCATTAACCCATTTAAGAAGGTAATTAATGGAGACTCTCTGGGACGCGGGTGGCGCTGTGGGTTAAAGCCTCAGCACCTAGGACTTGCCGATCGAAAGGTCGGCAGTTCGAATCCCCGCGGCGGGGTGCGCTCCCGTCGCTCGGTCCCAGCGCCTGCCAACCTAGCAGTTCGAAAGCACCCTCGGGTGCAAGTAGATAAATAGGGACCGCTTACCAGCGGGAAGGTAAACGGTGTTCCGTGTGCTCGCCAGATGCAGCTTGTCACGCTGGCCACGTGACCCGGAAGTGTCTGTGGACAGCGCTGGCTCCCGGCCTATAGAGTGAGATGAGCGCACAACCCTAGAGTCTGTCAAGACTGGCCCGTACGGGCAGGGGTACCTTTACCTTTACCTTACTCTGGGCCAGAGAGAAAATGGGGAAAGCCCCTCCCTAAGGTGAAAGATAGCAGAGACTAAAGGTCAGAGTTTAAGGAGGGAGGGCCAGAATTGCAGAGGGTGATGAGATAAGCAAACAGGAAAAAAGTGCCAGTTTTGCAAGCCGGAGACGATGGGGGCAGAGTACGAGGCGGGCAGTCTCTTTTATACTGCAGAGAGGGTCAGACACGGTATTTGGGATCTCTTGGAACTGGAAGCTGTAGCAATGAGAGGAACAGGACCCTCTTGGGATGTAAATGCTTTGCACTCTCTCCACGCAGACGCAAGTTGTACATATGTGTAAATAAACCACATATCCTTAAGACACCACAGATTCCGCTGTGGTTTCCAAAAGGAAACACAGATCCTGGTAAGTGCGCCTGGTACCTCTAGAATCTCTCACTGCTTGGAGATTGAGGTGGTGTGTAACAATATTTTCATGTGAAGCAGACCTGCCCACTGACTATTACAAAACCACTTCTGGCCCCAGCATTCTGCGCTTGTATGAAATCACCAGTTTTTCTAGAATAGTTGAAGCTTAAAGCAAGCAAGAGGCAATTCTCTACCCCAACAGCTACCTTTCTGCCCATATTTCTCATTATATCTTTGCCTGCAACTTTCACTCCTCTAAGCCTACCACCTTTAGCAACCTGAAAGCCTCCTGCTTTCTTAAATGACTATGGCCGTTCTCCTCTGATGAACTTAATAGGCTATATCCAAAGCAGCACTACATGAACGTTCTGTCAGCGCAAGAACTGCCTCTCTTCCTTTGCTGCACCCACCCAAATTTATTTTAGGGGTTCCCTCAACTTCAGGGAAGATGGGGGGGGGTACAGGATGTGTGCGGGGAGAGAAGAGAGGAGGAAAATTTGGTTGTGCAAGGAGAAATCCTTGCGCTAATGGAATGAGTACATTGGACACAACATGCTGCCTAGAACTCTCTCCCAGAAGTATGTGGTGCCAATACCTTCTCCCTCCCTCCCTCTCTCTCCAGTATGCAAGGCCTTTGGCTTAATGCTCATCCCCAACAGAAATGAAGCCTCAGTAGGTGTTAGCTACATTTGCTCACATTCATCCTTTACTTCTCTTGACTTTCTCATCTCCTTTCTCCTCTTTAAGTACCCCACACTGTTGGCATTTAGATTGTATGCTCCTTGGAGGAAGGGACATGTCTTCTTTAACTAATGCTTTTGCCAATGCTACTATGCATTATGTTGGCATGTTACTGCCGCTGCCTAATTAATAGTACTATTAACAAGACATCTGCACTCATGGGTATCACTGAAGAGGAACCGTGAGGGATGTGAAACTTAAATCCAGATGGGCAAACATGCTCCCCACCCTTGTGGTTTGTACTGATTTCTTATTTCTGTTGACTTTACTAAATGGTTTGAGAACATAGTAGATCCCAGGGGTGGGGGTGGATTTCAATATTCCCTTTCAAGTTTCATTTTTAATCTACTTATATGGACAAATCTGTGAAGAAATAAACACAGGAACAGAAGCAAGCTCCAGTCACTGGTGGCCCTCCATACACAGTTGTGTGTGGAACAACCTCCCTGTCCACTGACCTGCTGCCTAGATTCAGCCAACCCCAGCTGGAAAGGCCTTGTCCTGGGCTCTGGGAGCTTCTTGACTGGGAGGACAACTCACCTTTCCAATGACATCATTCCGGCTGAGCTTGTCTTTATCCATGACAGTGATGATAATGGTCGTTTCCCTCAGCTTCTCTGTGGGGATGTCGAAGATGAAGGACTCATTAAAGACTGGGTTCAGGCACCGTTTCATCACTACCGTCTTCTTCTTCTCCACCCGTTTGTCTTTGTACATCAGCCACACCTTCACGTAGGGGTCTGGCACAGGAAAAAGAGGATAACATCACTGGGACATAATTTACTGTGGAGGAGAGGTGGAGTTGTAGAGGTACCCAGAAGGAGCACCCCAGTACCCAGGCTCCAGATATTATAAAACTGGGTAGCAAGGAATCATTTGTCTCTTTTTGCCCCAAAGAAGCACCAACATCAGTTTCAAAAATACAGGGTTCAGTTTTATTTACGTGGAAAGGTTCCAGCTGTTCACTTACCTTCCACGTGGGAAATGAGCCACTTATTAAATTACATGCCCCAGTCTAAACTGCCCTGCAGTTAATGTTCTTTCCAAGCCCTTTATGCCAGTTTATTCAAGTAATCTACCCAGTTATTTCTGTCAATGGCCACTTACAATCAGCTTTCCAATTCTGATGCAGAATGGGCTATGCTGTCCTCGGTTCTATGTTTGAGGTTTCAAATACCAGCCAAGACTGGTGTTTTGCGGTCTCTTGGTAACCAGCAGAGCCATGTCAGTCTGTTACAACCAGCAGCTTTACAGCTGGTGACAACACTTTCTAGTTTGCTTGCTTCTACAACCAGCCCTTCAGGCTGAGAAGTTTATTCTTAACTGGAGTTCCCACCATTCCTTAACCATCACATTCCAGCGCAGCACTGCTTATGGGATGTTTAAAAAACAAGGTCAAACATTCAGGTTTTCTGCTTCCAGAGCTTTCCAGGACAGAAAGCCTGCCTCCTCACTAGTAAATGGAAGTCGTAAACTCCATTCTTCTCAATGCAGAAGAGAGAATAATCAAGCAAGCTTTTGCTGCTCATTAGGTATGGTATAATTAGATACTGTAGTCTTATGTATGAGATATTTAGTCTGCAGAAGTGAGATAAAATCTAAGAGCAATAAAACATAATTCAATCACAGTACCTTGTGATAACATTTTATTACATTGCACAGTGTTACACGCTTGTGGAGGTATCCCACCCTAGAATCTTTATGGTGAAGGGAGAACTAAGAAATGTAAAAGAAATCAAGAAAGTAATATGTTTATATCCCCCCCCCCCATTACAAGCTGCAAAAAGGATGAAAGCAGTTTGTCTTTCTGGTACAGACCATAATAGGGGAAATATCAATCCCATTATAGAACAAAGAAACTTCTAGTAGTTTTTAAACCTAATGGTATGTGCACTGCTATTCTGATGTACCTGCTCTTCCAAGGCCACTCCATTGTCTGTCTTTATGCCCACTGTAAGGAAAATATTTGACAGATTTCCAAATAAAACTTCACTTTTTGTACACTGGCCAGGACTTAACAAAGCCATATGCATGCCTGAAGGGGACCTATGTGTATGGCTGGGGGGCAGGGAAGTCAGATGCAAAAGTGGGCAAAGCAATGAATACAATTTTTACTTCTGTACAGTACAGTAGTTTCTGTACTTACTCGCACACCCCTATCATCCATCCATCCATCCAAGCAAGAGGCATTATTAAAGATCAAGGACACATCCCAGCCAGGCAAAAACTCTCAAGGAAGGGTACATAGGAGGACTGGTCTGAGGTGAGGTGGTGGCCTTGAGAGAGTCCCAAGGGCCAGACAAGAGAGGCCTGGAGGGTCACATTCAGGCCCCAGATTACCAACTCACTGCAGCTGTTTGCACTAATATTCCACAATTCTTTTCTCACTGAGTTCTCAGAAAGCCTCCCACCGGTGCCTTGGTCAGGCCCAGAGCTGCTTAGCTTCAGCAAGGTGGCTCCATCACATGGAGAACACAAAAGATGAAGGACTTTTCTGTTTAACATACAGAAATGAAACTGAAATGTGAGTTGCCGTTTCAGCATCAGACAGAAACTCTCTCTTCAGTAGCACGCTCTGTTATTTCCATTGTAGGATCAAACGTATACCTCAGTTTAAGAACCACAGCTCTATAAATCTTCTAGCATTGATCAGAAGAAATTCAATGAAGATATTCATCTGCACATTGTCTTGGTTTTTTGTCAAGTAGGCTATGCTAGTTTCTCTACCCAGGAGGTGAGGCAGGTCAGTTTAAAGGCATTTGTTCTTTCACTCTCTGTCAGCTGGGGATGATGGGCATAACACATGACAGGCTCCTTTGGGAGGAGACCCCAAGCAAGCAAGTAAGCAACACCTGAAAATCAAATAGCTTCTGAGTCTCGCCAGGTTTACTTGAAACCAGTAAGTGCACAGAACTCTAAGGAAATGGTCATTGGTGGTTTGCTTTAATTCTTTTACCTAAAGTGTTGTCCCAGCTACTTTTTCAGATCCCAATATGAATACAAGCATATAATAGTGATTTAGATAAGATACACTCAAGTTTCTTGAGACATATCCTGGGGCTCCCAAGTTCAATCAAGTATGAGACGATGTGTGCAGAACTAGGTATACACACAATGGAATACTGGATGTGGCCTAGCACTATAAAATACTAGTTGTGTTGCCATTTTCGTTGCCAACCTTCAAGTCTGCTTTCTGACTTACATAAGGACTCTTATAAATCCAGATGGTTCCAATTCTTACATAGCAAAATTAGATCTGTTGGTATTGACTTAGAACTCTTGTATAATTCAGGTGAGCAATATATTTATCTCAATATTCAAACCAGATTAGGGGTCATTGAAACACAAAGCATTGAATCAGCTGTAAATAAAATTTGCTTCCCCAAGTTCTAGGGATTAAATACAACAGACAACAGGGTCACTTATATTTCAAAATTAATAAATCCAGTCCAGCCTTTATGTTAGCCCAACTGAATGTTTTCCCCTCAGCTTTTGTCAGGGGCAGATATTTAAACATCCCGAGAAACAATAGACATTGTGGATGTAATTTGAATGTGCCAGACTATATGGATGTTTTATGATGGACCATATTTGTAATGCCTAAGAAAGGTTTGGCAAAGTAAGTAAGAGTTTTAAATCTAAGACTATTTGCCACTGCATAAGAAGAGCTGCTACGGAACCCCATACCTGATGTTCCCCCGATGTCCATGGCTTTAAGATTCCGAGCTTTGATAATGTTCACAACAATGGAGTTAGCTGAAGGGTTGTAGCAGAGCGACAGGAGAAGCTCTCCTCGGCTTCCCTGCAGAGAAGAGTTAGCAGAGATAGAGGAATTATTATGTAACATCACCTCCCCCCCCCCCCCCGATTCCCCACTGTAAACTTTGAACAGAAATCACCCCAACACTGTTCAGGATCTAGCCAGCTTTCCTCATTCCGCATGGAATTAGGAATCATATATGGCCAGCCCCCAATGCATGCATGCACTGAGCCAACCTTGGATATTCTGGATCAGCCCCCTGTTTCAAAACAAAGCAAGGATCTTACACTCCCATCACTGCAGGGCTTGAGTTCTTTCCAGAATGTCTGCATCTGGGTCAAGTCCACTTTGTTGAGGGGAATGGACACCTCCCCAATGGGATCGTTACGACTGAACCGATCATAATCCAGAACCTGTAGATAGAGCACCCGCTGAACCACTTTCTCATATGGGAAACCTGCCAAAAGCAAAAGGAGCAGATGAAAAGCTGAGAGACAACATGCAGGCAACCACAGTAAAGGGAGCCCCAACATTAAGCCTAGATGCAAGTGAAAACGGTTATTCTGCTGCATGCGCAGGTCTTTTCCACATTAGATAGCATCTATCACTGTATTCAGGTTGCCAATGGAGAAGTGGTCATGACTGGCCCAGGCCATACATGGGTGAAGGAACCCATGCTTCAGGGAAATCTTGCAGCCTTGAATAACATTTGTAGGTATTCCAGATGAGTGAGTAGTAATCCAACTTCATCAATCAAACCTAATGCTTCAGGGAACTGGCTGGCTGCTATAAGGGCCAGGAAGGAATCCCAGCCTTATCCATCACTGCACTTAGATCACTAGTGAAGGCTTTTGGCCTCTCTCTGGTAGCATAAGGCTCTGGCCATTCCCCTGAGGTCGAGTATTAAATGTGATGGACTAAGGGCATGATCTGATTTGGCAGGAAGCAAGACAGTAGATAAAGCAGAAGAATGATATGTTATGTGGCACAAACTGGCCCCATGGAATAGATAGACCATGGTACGACTTGATGCCATACTTGACAGATCACAATTTTCTTTAGGGTATGTCTGCATCCTCTCATTCTCGTGTGATCTTAAAACAGTGCAAGGAACTGGTGCAGTCTGAAAGTCATCATTTGTCAAAATGACTGTTTGCTTAAAACTGCTTCCTGGTTTATTCATGTGAAAGAGGGCACCTTAAAGATGCATTGAGGAGAGAAAAATGTATTGCAATGCCCCTCATCCCAGGCATTTTCATACTACCTGATAAGAGTGCACCCACAAGATGCTTTCATGTCAAAAATCACATGCAGGAAGGATTTATAACTGTATTTACTCTTGCAGAGATGAATTTTAAGTTGCTCCCACAGTCTGGGGCATGTCCTTGTCCCATTCATACATAGCCACAGATATAATCTCTGCCACATTATAATTTTTGGGAAAGGACCATAGTTTCAGATGCATATCCATGAATAAAATGCAACATGGGAGGTGACGCTAATCTGGTATCACTGTAGATGGTGCCTATTCCAAGAATATGTACACAGCTTCATATTACCAGTGGCGATGCCTTCATGTGAAGGCCTTTGGAGGTTACTCTTCATATAGACTACCCTGTCCAAGTGGAGAATCTTCATGTCAGTACTGTGTTCATGGTAGCCTCTGTGACATGAGTGTGACGACTCTCTGCATAATGAGTGGCTTTCAAATGTAACAGTCTCTATGTGCAGCTGCAGACGTGCTGAAGTATTTCTAGCCTATTATGTGAAGTGTGATAACTGACCCCAGCTGTTTGCAAGAGAAGACTGGCACTGGATTAAATGGGTTAGTGCTCTGTTATCCTCTTTTCCTGTTTGGCTACAAGTACTGTATTCTGCACAACTGCATTTTTGCTCTATGCCACCACCAACATTGCTTGCCCTTGAAATCAGAGATTGAAGGAAAACATGACCACATGTAACAGGAACAGAACTGAGGCATGTGGCAGATTTGTTAAGTACGATAACTTGCCCGAAGCCAGAGCAAATTCTTGGCCTCCATAACCAGCACCCTAAACCTGGACCATTTTACATACCTTCAAAGAGAAAGGTCTCATTCCAATGTGGGTTTAAATTCTTCCTTTTCACCTTTGTCTCCAGCTTATTTTTTTTATCTGGTAGGAGGTAAATTTTGACGAAAGGGTCACTTGTGCCACTGAAATCCTTGGCTGGTAGCTCTTGAGCTTTCAATATTTTGACAGTTAGTGTGGATTCCTGGAAATTGTAGCCAACGCTAAACTGGATCCGGCCCAGGTTTTCTCGGCTGGCACTGTCATGTCCCTCATCATCCTCAGACCCAGGGGAGAGCTGTAGCGCAAAAGGAAAGAGAGAGAGAGAGGCAGCCATGAGAGTCTGGGATAGAAGGAGGCTCGCTGTCTGCATCTGGACATTTTTAAGCACGAGAAACCCACAGGGATTTTCCAAGCCAGGTCCAGATTAAATCTAGGTAATTGGTGAGAATTTTTCATGGTTTATGTATTACCTGTAAAGGATTTATGTTCAATTACTGCTAGAGAACGTTTTCCTTTACAATCCACTTCATCTTAGCCAGTGACTCTGATGGGGAAAAAGAATCTCTGCGCCTCTTTCCCTTCAGAGAGCTCGAGGCCTTTTCAAACTGTCTGCTGTCCTCAGGTGAGAAACGGCACTTGAAAAATCATTTATCCAATGTAAGTGAGCATTCGAAGGGAAAGGGCTTTGGGAAATTACCACAGGGAGAGATGGGGGGGGGGGGAGAGATATTGTTAGCACAAGGTCTATTTAATCACAGGCCTAACTAGAAGTGTGCCTGAGGGAGAGGAAATATGCATTCTACTGAAAACAGCAGTATATTCTGCTCCTCATTAGTGGAGAGTGCAGCCCCCCATCTTGGAAATACTTCACCCCACTGCCATCGGCCACGGCTCCAGCCTCCTTGTTATGCATCTCACCTTCCAGCTTCTACATTGTCCAGGCCTTCACGTAAGCCTCCCCCCACCCCGCTGCTGAGTCAGGAACTTGCCTGTCTCACCTTCTCTATTTATGAAGGAGGCTATAGCGCTTCCCCGTTCTCAAAGGTCCATATATTGGTAGCGTGGCTGGGAAATGCCACATCTCCATGTTTATGTGCTATGGCCTGTCATAAAAAAAACAAGCAGCTTGCAGCAGCGCTGCTACAATTTCAGCTCCTGCTTGCACAGGCTGCTCCTTCCTTCATTTCTCAAGAGGCACGTGAGCTTCAGTCCTCCAGCAGCTCTTTCCCACTCAGTCCACGCTCTTGGCATTCTGTTTTATTGCTAACATCAATTAAGCTTTTCTCAATTTAATAACTTAATTGCATTTAGGCCCTCAGGTCAGTGGTTACATGGAGGCTTTATTCCCACTTTGGCCTTGCATTGGAATCTGTAACTTTCTCCCGTTCAAAATGAAAAGCTTTCTTGCAGCTCCGCATGCAAAGAGGTGGAAGGGGTTTGACAACTGCCCGATAAAGAAATGATCCAGATACAGCAAATGAAGGCACAAGACGTCAACATTCCGATTAGCCTTACAAAAAGTCAATTTAAACGAACGGAAAGTCGGAAATATGATGGTGAACAAACACAGCTCTGACCTGCCTTCCTGCAAATAAACAAATGTGCTGAGGCCTTCAGAAAATATGTAGGCACAATGAGTGGATCCCTTAAAATATATGCAACTTGCCTGAAAGAGCCAGGAACTGTTGCCCTCCTCTGTTTTTCCAGACTTCATTGCTGCCAATTCTTTAGCAACAAAATGCATATGCACCAACACCTGGATGTTGGATATTCGCCAGCATATCCAGTGTGGAAAGTCAAATAGCTATTAAGGCATTTTCAGAGAGGAAATACTATAATACAGGAGCAATCGCAGAAAATGCCTGTTTGGGGATCACTGTCCTGTGATATTTTTCAGTATGTGGTACCATAAGTAGAATTTCCCGAGACGATCTACAGTAAGTGATCTTACAGGTCCATACAAGGGCAGGTGGTCCTAAGCTTGGTCAGAGCTTTATATGTTAACAACAAAACCTTGAATGTGGCCTGGTAGGTGATTGCCAGCCAGTGCAGTTCTCTCAGCGGAGGTGTAATATGTGTGCACCTCCACTCAGCAACCTGGCTGCAGCATTTTGCACCGGTAGCAACTTCCAGATCAATCCCAAGGGAAGCAAGTATTGAGGTTTGCAACTATTTTACAGATGAGAAAATGATTTGCAGAATAAAACCAAATAGCAAGGTCACTTGCGGCAGGATTACATTGTTTATTACTCAATAGAAGACCTCTATGTGGTTAATTTGAATTCTGTACCAAGCTGAGTCCTCGATTCTGGATGCCGCAGCACATAGACACTCCTAGCTCTTATTAACAACATAGTTTCAGCCTGTATTATTAACTCACTACGACTCAATATGAGAGTTCCAGAAGTATTCATTAGTTTACACCTCTCCCCCCCGCCCCCTTTGATGTGAACTGTTTTGGGGGACAATTTTGTCTGAAAAACAGGATAAAATAAATATAGGTAATTCCTCCCTTCAGTCTGGCTTCACAAGAGACCTGGAATCCAAAGGTCTGCAATAAGATGTTGGAAGAGGAGAGGATTTGATTCTCAAATACTTTATGTTTGCTCAGTTTAACTAAGGGCACGTTGAAAGTTACAACATCTTCAGAAGATTGGAATCCACAGTATACAGGGAAACTAAATGTCTGTGTTGACTCCCACAACAAGGTCAATGATTTCCAATTTTAAATCTCACCCCCTTTTGGCAGCTTGCCCTGAATCTTTTCACGTCTCTGAAAGACTTTAAGAAATCTTCAGCTACTATTGTTTTCAAAGGCTCCTGAATGAATGTGTACTATCCAAAGGCAAGCAAAAGCATGCCCCTGAAGACAGTGTAGACACTTCTATTGGTGCGGAAGTTGAGAGCATATGACACTGATTCTGCACCAACCACCAGCGCATTTCCAGGCCCAGTTCAAAGTTCCCTACATAAAAAGGCTCTTCAAGCTTCAGCAATGGCGGGAAATACTCAAAAGGGATAGACTGCTGCCTAATCAATTCAATGTTTGGAGACGATGGAGTAGGAGTAGATAGGGCAAATACACACCATCTCCCCTGGTGTTGCTGGCTGAGACTGTTGGCAAATGCAGAGGGTTGTCCTGAGAAGCCCCTTGCGGTAGGAAATAAGGAATCATTAGACTTGCCTGCAATCTGTGGCATACTATTTTGTTTTAGTGTTTCAAGGAGGAACAGCTTCCCTCCATTTCAATGGGAGGAAGAAAAATGAAAGATAGCAAAAGCTAAAAATCCACCTAACAGTTACCTCTTTCAAACCACATTTCACCAGCTTCCACATGAGAATATCATGGGGGACTTTGTCAAAAGCCTTACTGAAATCAAGATACACTATGTCCACAGCATTTCCCTGATCCACCAAGTTTGTAATTCCATCAAAAAAAGAAATCAGATTGGTCTGGCATGACTTATTTTTGAGAAACCCATGCTGGGTCTTGGTAATCACAGCATCCTTTTCCTAAATGCTCACAGACTGACTGTTGAATTAGATGTTCCAGGAATGCTTTCCCATCTACAGTGCCATTATAGGTTTGAAAGAACTTCACACTGTCTATCAACAGCAACGCTGCTGTAAATCAATAGTAGCACTCCAGAGGATTTAAGTCAGCTTCTTGAGAAAAACTGCAAGCTCCGTAGGTTCCAAAAATGATGGAGCCTGTGAACAAATATTACATCAATATTGACTGAAGAAACCATTGATATGAAGCATATAGTAGCAAAAGTGGCCAGGAGCTCAGGTCCAAAATATATCTCACAGATGTAATGTGATGAGTTTTTTTTCAATTAGTGATGCAACACCACCACATATTTCTCCACTTCACATTTCACTTCATTAGCTGCCACTTATGGGGAAGGGGGTGGGAAGTACAGACCTGTAATGTCACAAGCATTCTCCCCAATATACATGACAGGGATCACCCTTCTTCCTGCAACATGTACTTTGGGCTGAAGAGAGGGAAAGAAGCTGAGGAGATGCCTGATTATCTAGCTCTATTAGATTTCCTCAAGGACATACCCATGGTCTGAAGTAAGGAGAAAATGCATATATAGTTAGCAGTGACAACCCCTCTTAGGCTTGCACATTTCACACCTTTCCTAAAGCAGAAGCCCTTTTTAAATTAACCTTTCAAAATGGTCTCAGCCAGAGGGCAAATGGGACAATTGCTTGCTACACTGCGGAAGACCTCAGATCTGAAGCCGTTTTGGGACCATTCTCCTGTTGGTGTTCTGTTATTCCATGTACTTTGCCCTATCAGGTCTCTAGGCTCCTCAGGTGATTATTTTGTCTTCTCTCCAGAGAACAAGTCATGATAGTATAGCAGGAAGTTGAATCCTTTACACATTTGAAGGGAATAAATAGTCTCTCTTGGATTTCTTGCCCAGGGCTTGGTGCATTCCAGGGAGCTGTCAGGAAGGATTAAGCTTCCTCCTATCCCTGATATCTCTCAAATGGCTCCTGGCTCTGATCCACGTGCTTGCTTCAGCAGGATTGGGGAGGGCCAATTTGATAAATCCTTCCTGACAGCCTGCCTGTCACGTTACAGAAGCCACTTCCTCCAGAGCCAGGATGACAGTATGGATTGCCTCTCATTCAGCGCAACAGTTCTTGGGACCCTGGGATCTTTGTATCTCCTGTGGATGAGCGTGGGTAGAAATGAGGCCCCAAGAGCAAAGTTAGGGGGACTTAGTTTTGGACAAGAGGGAAGTAGGAATGATGGGTGTCCATTAGATTCCTAGAAGGGTTGCTGATTACTCAGGAGGCAAAAGATCTTCTCCCAGAGTCTTAATCATCAAAACGGAGATTCATGGATCACAAGGAACAAAGACTCCTGGATCCACTTTCTTATTAGAGACTCAGATGCATCAGCTTCAATCTAGAGGGACAGTGGGGTGGGGGGACGGGTACAGAGAGCCACCCCTTCAGAAAACCTGCTTAACTCATTTTCTAACCTTATCCTCCACCCTCTTTTTGAGATGCTGAATAGTTATTAAACCATGACCTGCACTTTTAGAGAGACTTTACATGGACAGTCTACTCAACAATCCACTCAAGAGGCAAAACAAATATCAGAAACAGTTCACATGGTACAGATCAGAGTGTGCAAATTTATCATCTGATGTGACAGGGATAAATCATGCATGTAAATTGCGCAGAAGACAGGAAATGGACTATAAATGCTATAAAAAAATAAGGCATTAAGAAGTGGAAGAAATGGAGGGAGCATCAAAGATGCTCCTGGCCTGTGGTGCCATTTATTTTATGACTGGCCCTGCCACCACCACCACCATCATCATCAGATTTATATCCCATCTTTTCCCCTGACAGGGACTCAAGACAGCTTGCAGCTAAAACAGAGACAGCTAAAAACATAGGAAAAAAGCAGTCATTAAAAAAAAAAGTAACACACATACACACAACACAGCTATTAAAACGAACAGATCATTACAATAAAAACATCACAGCACCAGCCCTTTCCTTAAAAACAGTTCCTCAAAGCCTGTTGGAACAAGAAAGTCTTCACCTGCCAGCAGTAGAACAAGGAGGCCATTAACTTTGGCTTCCACAGGACTGTCAGGTTCAGACTCAGACAGACAGACCTGCAGCTTGGGAGCTCCAAGGCAGAGAAGGAACACAGCTAGTAGGGAGCAGTGGTTGTGGTCTGGCTCGGCCGTGGCAGGTTGGGCCAACCTCCTAGCTTTGGTGTGTACAGGCCTCGACAAAGGTTTATCTCTTTGCTTAAAGCTCATTTGCCAATGTTGGAGAAATGAGAACATTTGTATGCATTCGAAGGAATTATTTCATGCAAATGGCCTAACATTTTTAATGCCTTCTGCATTATGAGCAAGAGGGAAGGTGTGTTGTTCCATATTTGCTTCAAAGAAAAGGAATACTGGCTCTCGCAGAACACCTGGGCGTGAAGGTAGCGGTGTGGTGTGTTATGCTCAGGCCGTGTTAGACTATGAATGTGTCAAATCCACAATAACGTTTCTTGTTTTTATCTTGGAGGCTATGGAATTGCGAAAGGGGGGAGACAAGGAGGGGCCAATGCTTCCTCTTGCCCTTCCCCAGTAATGCCTGACGTAAATTTGCTTAGTACATGGAAATCTGCATGATGACATTTTTATCCAAGGAGCTCAAGGTGGCCTACATGGTTCTCCTCCTTCCCATTTTATCTCCACAACTTCCCTGTGAGGTAGGTTAGGCTAAGAGACAATGATTGGCCCAGGGTCTCCCAGTGAGCTTCATAGCTGATTGGGGATTTGAATCCTGGTTTCCCAGGCTCTGCTCTAACCATCTTTCTGGCTACAGGAGCTAAGATTTTAAAGTGCAGAACCCCATCACCTGCTGTATATATAAATGGAAGTTCTCTCCTGGTGATAGTCATGTTTGAAATCTATTAGTGAAGGATCAAATGCATGGTCCCCTCTCCCCAATGTCCACAGAGCACAAAGAGAATAAAAGAAAGGGGGGGAAATACATTTCCCCCCTGTCTTTCTGCTGCAGCTATTTGAGACAAGTTGTTGAGATGGATACTGTGTTATGTGAACAACACCTCATGTGGGATTCACTACAAAGCCAAACTGAATTGTGTTGTGCATTGTTTAGCAATGGTACTCTGTGTGCTCCTGACAGTGGAGCCTGGAACATTACCATCTACAAGGACTTGAATAATATGAAGATTAAGGACAGAGTGGAAAAAGGAGACAGAGGGCAAGGAGATAAGAATTATATTAACAGGAATGACATTCTGCAGATTGTAAGATGCTATGCCCTGGGAAAAGTCACTCGTTCTGTATAAAACAGGGGTCAAAGTTCTTCAGGAGAAGTGCATAAGGGATTCTGAGGAATTACAGAGGATACTACAAACACAACAATCTGCACATCTCTTGGTGGCAGTGAAAGTGAATGCATACCTGCAAGATTCCTCACCATGCAGCCCTGTTTATCTGAAGACAATTTGGAAACTTCAGCTAATCCAAAAATCCTGCACTACAATATTCCTATCATTGATGAATTATGAAGATTTTATTGGCTGCCTGTTTGTTTCTGTACCAAATACAAGTTGCTAGTGTTGAACTTCAATGCGCTTTATAGGTTGGGGCTTGGATAACTTAGGGCTCATTAGCATGGGTCCAAGACGTTTTCTGCTAGACCCACACTTTCTAGGCAAAAGTCCAAGTGGTTTTCCCTTGCCCTGCTCTTTTCCAAGGGAAAAACTGCTCTTTAGCAATAGATTGGAACAAATGGCAATGGGGGGGGGGGATGAATTACTGTTTGCTCCGACCAAGTGCTAAAGAGTGGTTTTTCCCAGGAAAAGAGAAAGTGTGGATAAGACCTTAAATCAGTGGCTTTCAACCAGTGTGCTGTGGCACCCTGGGGTGCCTTGAATGATGGTCAGGGGTGCCACGGGCAACACTGGCCTCTGTCCCTTCTGATGGCCTCTCACGTCTCTGCCTCCCAAAGGCTTGCACAGCTGTTTATTACAGCAGCACTAGCTACAAGCTCTGCAGGCAAATGGTGCTTCTGGGAGGCATCTCTCTTGGGGTGGGGGGAGCAGCTCAGGGACCAGGAGCAGCAGAACTAGCTGCCAGAGCACTCCCAAGGAGGGGAGGGGAGAGGAGGCTGAGGGAAGACTCCCCAAGGGAGGGTGTTTGAAAAAGGGTGAGAGGCTGCCGGCTCTGCAGGCAAGGGGTGACATAACTGGGCTCCTGAGCCCCACAGGGGTGCTGCAGAAAGAAGGTCAAGGGAGACATGGACTCAAAAAGGTTGAAAACCTCTGCCTTAAATGACTTCCTTTCATACTGAACTCCCCGCCCCCTTGCCAGAATTAACTCAATATGTTCTGTGCTGGGAGCCTTCCCTGTTACAGGTGAGGTTGGCACCTTCTGAGTGTGGTGCTTTTTTGTTGTGGCATCCCATCTATGTCATACGCACCCCCATGAGGTCCATGGGGAGATTGTCTTCATAACATAGGTTAAGGCATTTTTATGGCCCTGGGTCTTTGGGGAGTGCGTGTGTATGTTAGCATTCAGGGCTGCTCCAGATGACCTTTTTTGATTGCAGAGGAGCTGTTTATTCAGCACTCATCCTTATTTGATTGCAAAAGCATTTGTGGTGGTTAGAGTAGATCTGGTCTTTACTAAGCATTCATTCTGATTTTTACAGGTTGGTTATACGACAGTGAGCATTCGTCCTGATCTGCTTGTGGGGTGTTCCCGTTAATCCCCGGGTCATCCAATACTTTAAAATGCATTTCCCCTTCACTTCCCAAATGGGAAAAAGTCCAGGTTTTTAAAAGAAGCGGATTTGCTGCACTAGGGCAGAAGAGAACTTTAATCTGCTTGAATTGTATCAACCTAAAGTATTTGTATGGGCTTGAATCCCTCCCACAAAATTTTGAGCCTGGAGGCACCCTTAGATTTGTGTGTTATTATTTTAGTGGTTTATATAGAATTGCTTGAGAACAAGGGTGGGGAAGCCACGCTCCGAGCACAAGGCTCCCAAAGCCGCTCTTTGTAAGCTTTCCTTTGTAAGAGCCCTGCTAGTTCAGGCCAAAGTCCAATCTGGTCCAGCGTCCTGTATTCACACACTGGGCAGCCAGATGCCTGTGGAAAGCCTGCAAGCAGGACCTGAGGGCAACAGCACTCTCCCCACTTGTGATTCCCAGCATTCAGAGGCATACTGCCTCTGTCCATTGAGCCATCAATAGCCTTATCTTCCTTTAGGGCTGCATCACATTTTACAAAATTCCCATGGGCAAGAATCCTGTGTATACACCACCATGTGTGACAATCCTGCACCACATGCATCTTAAGGGAATCAAACATTCAGCTAGGTATCACAAGGTTCCTGCTCCTCCCTATAGCAACTGCACCTTGCTTCCATAGCATAGCTCTTCCTAGTTCTACCACAAGAGGGAAGCACATGACACTACATTGCCCATCTTTGATGTGAGGGATGCCTTTTTTTATATAGCCTAATTAAGAACTGCAAAGCAGCGTGCGTACAGCTGTCAAGAGATATACATGCATGTGTGACCCAGCTCTGAGAAACAAACAACTGCACTGGAGTTCTTCTGGATGGCACTGGGTATGTAGTGCAAAGTCAAAGGCTGTCATAATCTCTGCATGTTCCTGAGCAGTCTGCCCCCTCATAGGCCAGGGAACCTGAGTGCACAGGCCGCTGTCCCTGCACCCAGCAAACTCCCTGGCTCCCAGTCCATTCCCGAAGCCAGATCCTGCAGTGAGGGGTCAAGGGAACCCTATCTAATGCCTCCTCTCAAATAAGACGCACCACATGTGGCAAACTCACAGCCTTTATTGATTAGGATCCAGGACGATGGAGATCCTGAAAAGGAAAGGTACATAGATGACACTGCCAAGCAGACGCCCAACAAGGTTCCAGTGCCTTGGACTGCGGCTTGGCAGACAGCAGGGTGGCAGATACAGAGTCTCCATACTAGAAACACCTTCACCTGTTGCACAACTGTCTGTCAAAGAGCTTGCAAGGGCTTGGAACAGTGCAGGAGCCTGCCTGGGGGGAAGTAAGTTAACAACTCCATTATCCCAGTCCCTGCTGTTGGTCATGGGGTATTTCTCCCTCGTGGCCTGCATAGAACGGAGTATGAGATGGATCCTGCATCTGAGAGAGACAGACAGAGAGCATCAAGCAGCAGTCAGCATCTGGAGCTCATAGTCCCTGGTCCTGGATGCACAGTATGTGCTTGTGAGTGAGTGAGACAGAGGGCGCCCTGTAGCCACCTGTGCTCAGGCTCCCTGCCCCGCTCAATATGGGGGATGAAAGGACTGCAATAGCTGCGTGTATCTATCCCTTGTGTGGGTGGCAGAGGAACTTTGTGAGCTGTGATCCTGCAAGTCAATGGTGCTCATCAGTCAAGAGTGGCAATGGTTGGCTTCTGCCAGCAAAGAGCTTACTTGTTTGTGGGGTTGAATGCCTCCTGTGAGTGGGAGACATTGTTCCCCACTGTTGAAGGGAAAGAGTGTTACAGCACTATAGTTCAGACAAGGCCAAGAATTCACATATAGCAGGGGTTGGGATTAGGGCTTACAGAGCCTTCCAACCTGGCTCGTGTCCTCTCATCCATTTGCCTCCTCCTATTTTGCCCTTCTGTGGTTTCATCTGGCCCATAGCAATCTAAGCACCATGAGGAGAGTGAGAAAGTTTGTCCACACTGGAGTTTACTGTGTGTTTGCAGCTGCATGCCTTCCCATTTACCGTATTTTTTGCTCTATAAGACTCACTTTTTCCCTCCTAAAAAGTAAGGGGAAATGTGTGTGTGTCTTATGGAGCGAATGCAGACTGCGCAGCTATCACAGAAACCACAACAGCAAGAGGGGTTGCTGCTTTCGCTGCTCTGCGATCCCTCTTGCTGTTCTGGCTTCTGAGATTCAGAATATTTTTTTTCTTGTTTTCCTTCTCCAAAAACTAGGTGCGTCTTATAGAGCAAAAAATACGGTAATTTGCACAGGCTGCATGATAATACCCTCAACAACACAAATCTTTGCACATCCCTCGTGTAAATTCAGGGTTACCTGATAACAGGGATAATACAATAAACTGGAGAAAAACGGGTTCCAAACTGCTCCACACAATTTACAATTGGTTTCCTTTCTTTTAGGGCCATGCTTGTAACTATTTCTAATGAGCTTCGGAATGGATTTTTCCCCCTTTGGATCCCCCATGTTTGCACAAAACCAGAAAAGTGCAAAAGAGAGGTGTGCTGAGAATTTACAATTGCCTGATATTGGTGCTTTTGTGCACTTCTTGATGGGGGCAGGGATTCTCAAACACAAAGTGCATGTGCAGCTATCTGTGCACATGCTCTGTCGGTACTTAAGCAGCATAATTGAATCAACAAATTAGAAGGCAGGGAGAAACACAAAAGGGAGCACCTACTAGTATGAATGAGAAAGACAGAAGTTGCTCCTCATATACAGATTCAGATATGTGCTTGAGTGGACTACTCCAGTCAAATTCAAATGGGGGGAAAGTGGACTAAGCAATGCTCAAATGTCAAAATAAAAAAATAAAAAAATAAAAGTAGCACCATATAGACCAACTAAATTTGTTCTGGTATAAGCTTTCGTGTGCATGCACAAAATGAGTGCAATGGGTATGGTTTGAGCCAATCACCCATCTCCTATTACCCTTTTGAGAAATACCCCACTCCACCCTCCCACTATATATAAGGGTCTGGTGACTTCTGTTTCAGTGTATCTGAAGAAGTGTGCATGCACACGAAAGCTTATACCAGAACAATCTTGGTCTATAAGCTGCTACTTTTTATTTTTTATTTTTTTTATTTCAACTGCGTCAGACCAACACGGCTACCTACCTGAATCTAGAATGCTCAAATGTGGACAAGGAGAGAGGGGGCGGGGGAGAGACTGATTGGCAGGTTGGCAAGCCAACTGATTGCAAGCTTGGATGGTCAACCACAGAGTGTGAGAACCAGAGTACAGGAAGCTTTCCTGTCTGCCTGTTTGATAGTTTCTCTCTTTCCCTCTGGAGAAAACAAAGTACAGTGGTGCCTCACAAGACGAGATTAATCCGTTCCGCGAGTCTCTTCGTCTTGCGGTTTTTTCGTCTTGCGAAGCACGGCTATTAGCGGCTTAGCGGCTATTAGCGGCTTAGTGGCTATTAACGGCTTAGTGGCTTAGCGGCTATTAACAGCTTAGCGGCTTTAAGAAAAAGGAAACAAACTCGCAAGAACTTGCAAGACATTTTGTCTTGCGAAGCAAGCCCATAGGGAAATTCGTCTTGCGGAACGACTCAAAAAACGGAAAACCCTTTCGTCTAGCGAGTTTTTTGTCTTGCGAGGCATTCGTCTTGCGGGGCACCACTGTAGGGGAATAATGAAGAAACCAATGGGTGAAAGGTGCAGAGAGGGGAATGAATGACTGAAATGTGGGCTGGGGAAGGCCAGCCAAAACGAAAAAGGAGGAGATGATGGATAATGGGTTTGGCTAGGAGTGTGAACCAGGAAAGTGCAGAGGTGAGCAACAGAAAAAACTTGATCCTAGGTCAGTCAGTCTCTCTCTCTGTGTGTGTGTGTGTGTGTGTGCGCGCGCATGCGTGCACACAAATGAATGAATGGGCAAGTATATGGATTGGCTGTGTGTATGGATGGATAGTTGGGTGTGGTGTTTGGTTAGATAGTGCATGTTTGTGAGGGATAATAGAAGAGAGAATATATGGATGGTGAATGAATGGGGTGCATGCCTGTATACACAGAAGTGGGTAGGTGGGATTGTTGTGTGAGAGAAATGAATGGATTGTGAAGGGGAGAAAGAAGGGACCCACAGAGAGAAAAAGAGATGTCATAAAGAGAGAGAAAGTGGTGTCACCAACTATTTTTTGTGTGTCACCCACTAATTTTTGGCCCGTCTACTACCAATAGGTGGGCCACCAACCATTTCCCCTTAAGGCAATGTGGCCCTTGACTGAGAAAGGGTGTGATGGGGAATACACAGGAGACAGATGCAGCAGTTGTACGGTACTTGCTTACCTGTGTGGGGTGCTTTGTCCTGACATGTCCAGGTGTAGGAGTGGAGGTAGCTGTTGGGTGTCTATGCCTGGAGTCTCAAGGTGAGATTCTTGTATGAGTTTACACTGGTGGCAGTAGGCTGTGAGTGAGCGCCGAGTCCAATCATATTCTGTGCTCTGCCATGGCAATGTGTGTGGAGCATTTGTTGATGGGAGAGCAGTTATTTTACATGTCTTCCCCTTTCACTGAAATCAGTGGGGAGGAAATTTCTTGCAGCAGGTCTGGAGGTGGTGTCATCAATGGAGGCATGGCCACAGGAGTGTAGAATATGGCATAAATGTGTGGTCACCTCCATCTACCTCACAACTCCACCTTGTTTGGGCCACTTTCCTGACATGCGTTCGCCACCACTGCAGACGCACCAGCATAGCATCTGGTGTGTTTGCCAGGGTAGTGATGCATCTGGCGTTTGGCCAGAGTAGCAGCATTTCCTCCAGATTCTCGGTCCCCATCAGCTGGTGTAACTTGAATTGGATTTCTCTGTTATTTGTCTTTTTTCCCCAAGCTAAAAAGCCCTTCTTCCAACCACAGTCAAAGGAAACTATCAGTACGGAAAGACAAAGAAATCTAATACTAGAATCATTTTCTAACTCCCAACCATTGCCAGGGGTCTGGCAACAAAACCGACCAAAGAAACATTAGGTACAAATAAATAAATAAATACACGTTGGCCGACATATTAAAAATCATCGTACAGATACATTTACTTTCTGTCTAAAGTGGACCTGGAGCACAAAGAGAGGCACTTATGAATTAGGCTTGATACATTTATGAAGGCAAAAGTCCAGAAGTTAATGTTCCATGTGTGCAATGGGACCCTCTTTGACTCCTTGCCTCAGGGCCCCCCTCATATGGCTGCATCCCAGGGATCAACTGTGCCTGTGATTTAATGAACCCAGCAGACAGTTCCACGCCTGCTGTGTTCTCTGCAGGCCAGCTCATTAATATTTCCCAGCAAACAGGAAGTAGCTGATGGGAAGTGGGTGGAGACTAGAAGAGTGGGAGTGCTAGAAATAAGGAGACCCACTGGGAAGAAGTGGGGTGGATAGTGAGGGACACAGGCAATACATAAAGAAACACTTTCAAGGCATAAAGAGCGTCAGTGGGAGCACACTGGTATCCTGCACTTCTCCAAGCAGCATGGACTGGTGCACAGAACATTGAATTCACACCATCTTATCTTCACAGCAAGCTAGTAAAGCAGGTTAGGCTGAAAAAAACAGGGACTTTGCCTGTCCCAGTAAGCTTCATGGGTGATAACAAGTTTGAACCCTGTCTCTTCCATTTACAAATCTTTCAACTAAGAGTATTCCACACTAGCTTCGGAGTCCTACCACACACAAGGGTGTCTAGAGAAGGAGAAAAATAGCTGCTATGGTGGCTTAATAACATGTGAAATGATTCCTTCCAAAAACTTGCCAGTCTTACTTTTCTCTGCAGAGTTCTTAAAATGATGACAAAGTCACTAAAAGACCATTTGTAGCAATCCAGAGTGAATTTTTCTTTGACCTTTCAGGCCAAAAGAGGGGTGTAATAGAGAGGCCAAGTGCAATAATTGTAGCTATCATTTGGTCACCTGAATGCATAAAGTATAGCATTATGGAACAGTTGATAATAGACCATTGACTCTTACGTTAGGGAAGTATATATAAATGAAAAACAAGCAGGAAGGTAACAGGCTTTTTCTTTGTTGAAAATCAATACATGAACTCACCTTAATATGTTTGAAATATAGCAGCTTATTGACCACAAATTTCAATAATGGACCTGACGCACAGCTAGCAATGTTCAAAACAGATTTAAATTTGGATTGCTAGTCACTCCACTGCTTTTATCCCCTATGCAAACACATCTATCTGAACGTTGTATAACCCTGGAAACCTTGTTTCATTATCCCCACCCCCGAATAAATCAATAAGGATACAGTGAAGAGTTCGAGAGAGGGGTTTTTTATTTTTATTATTTTTGAACAGGGCAAACATAAGAACCTGCTCAGCTCATGGTGATGCAAAGCAGTGGGAGCCCCCAAATCTAGGAAATTAAAATATTGGGTAACCCTGGATGAAAACAGAATGGCTGGTGCTGGGAGGGTTCGGACACAAATCTGGGAGACCCTTCTCATAGATAGCGTCTGTGTTTCATCGGAACTAACGGCAGCTTCGGCGGTGAGGTTTAAGTTGTGGGAAATGGTTTGAGGAGAAAGGCATAATATTTTGCCCTGTGCTGCTTCCCCAGTCAAATTTGGAACCCCAACAGCAGTTTAAGGGTAATAAACAACAACGGGTGATCCAATCACGGATCTCCTGCTTCTCATACACTTTGGACCTGAAACTCAAATAGCCTAGCTGCACTTATTCACACTCCAGTAACTTCTTGCTTAGATTACTGTGATGCATTCGACCTGAGGCTCTCTTACAAAACAGACTAAAAACTTGAGGCGTTCCACAATAGGGAAGCAAGATTGTTAACAGGGACTGGCCAATATGTTCCTACTACACCAGTGCTTTGCCATCTGCACTGGCTGCCAGGCTGTTTCTGGGTCAACTTGAAAGTGCCAGTATTAACATTTAATGACCTCAATGGCTTGGAGCCAGGTTACCTGAAGGATCATCTCCTCTCAGATATACCTGCCTGGATCCTAAAAGCATCTTCAGAGGCTCTTCTTCAGCTACTCTCCCAAATAAAGTGAGATGGATGACCACTAGGGAGAGGGCCTTTTTCTGAATCAACACCAGGATGGCACTTTGGTTGCACAATGCCTTCCCCAGAGAGGCTTGCCTGGCATCTACATTGCAGTTTTTTTGCGACAGTGGAGACCTTTTCTTAGTTCCGCACTTTTTTATTTTTAAAACCCTGTTTTTATATCTTGGCTAGTGCTATTTCTCTGCTGTTGGTTTTATTCTGATGTAGATTTAATTTGGTTTTTTAAAATCTCATTTATTTATTACATTTATATCCTACCTTCCCTCCAAGGTGTTGCCATCATTTTATCCTCAAAACAACCCTGTGAGTTGGGTTAAGAGGCGGTGACTGGCCCAAGGTCACCCAGTAACCTTTATGGCTGAATTGGAGTTTAAACCCTGGTCCCTAGGCCCTACACTCCAATACTCTAACCACTATTCCACACTGGCTCTTTTGAATGTTGTGTTTTTATATTTTAAAAATTGTACAACAGTCAGATAACTTAGATAACAGTCAGATGGTATAAAAATGTTGCAAATAAACCAGTAAGTAGTTCTAATTCCAGAGTCATCTGTGTAGGGTAGGACAAGAACTTAAGACTGGATTTAAGTCTCGGCCTCACTGTTCTGGAAGTGGAGGCTGAATTCATTTAGAACACACACATACACACAGTGGGAGGAATTCAGCAAAGCACTACGACAATCATTCTGTCAGTGCATGCTTTTCAGTTTGCTAGACAGAATGATCCCCTCCTTCCCTCTTGTGCACCGTTCTGGGGGTTCTCCTGACCCCCAAGCCAATTTTGGGATGGGGTGCAGGGGAGGAAAGTGGGGGGGGGGCATCGCACTAGGAGAAGTCCTTGTGCAGGCTAGTGGGACTTGTTAGTTGAATCTTCCTGCCGTGTGTGTGTGTGTGTGTGTGTGTGTGTGTGTGGAGAGAGAGAGAGAGAGAGAGAGAGAGAGAGAGAGAGAGAGAACACTTCTGAAGCACAAAAGGAATATGGTCAGATGTGCCTAATCCAGAATAAAGACCTTGCTTCCTCCAGACTTTATGGGAATATATACTGTGAATTATTATTATACTGAGCAACCCTGATAGCACTCACCATCAGCATCTCACTGGTCAGGGAGTTTACAAGGTCTGAGACGGATGAGCGAGGCTCTGTTTTATGGTCAGGCTCCTCGTGTTGTGTCTGTCCTGGCACAGGAGCTGTGTTTACCGCTTTGCCACCAGAGGGCAACCTGGGAGAGATAGGAGAAGCACATTAGGCATACGCTTTGGAGACAACAGAAATTCAAGACAAGGAGGAAAAACATAGCTCATGGCAGAACTAGAGAACTGAGGGCTAAACCTCCAGTACTGCTCTGATCACCCATCTCATTTCTGTGATTCCCCCTGCAACTTACCCCTGTGGAATCCCAAACCAGCTTTACGTACTTGATTTTTCAATGTTTATTTCAAGCCTTTGGACTCAGCAACCTTCTCTTCTTCTGTCCCTTCTCTCCTCTCTCCCTGTCCTTTATTGACATTTAAGTTGTTAACCCTGTGAGGAGATGGGTCTGTCCCTTTTCTATGTCACACTCTATGAATAAATAAAACACCCACCATATCACTTCACCCTCGCTCAGGGTCTTTCCTGGTTCTGGATTTAAGATTATCACACACACACACACACACACACACACACCCCTTCCATTTGGATGGACCATCTCCCCACCACCAAAAGACCCCATATGGAACTACATGTCTTTCTCCTTCTGAGTATTTAAATACCATTTCTGTGCTGTGTCAATACATATGGGATTGAGCTGGAAAGGGCATACTGAAGCTTCATGGGTTGTAGGTTGGTCTGTGCTGGTACTTCTTGCAAACTCTCTTCCTGCCTCTCCAGTCCATTAACCTTCTCCAAATACAAACATTCCCTTTCACAAAGAGGCAACCACCTTTGTTTGCTTTCCTTGACAGGCAATTTCTGAAATGAGGTACGGCCAGATGGTTTCTCTGCCAGCCTCAGTGTATGCAGAGTTCCCAAGAAACCTGAGCACTGGGTGTCGACGGGATGTCTCACAAGGGCCCAAGGAAAGAGCAGAATTGGGGCACTCTGCCTGGGTCAGGTTAGGTCTTTAGTTCAAAACTTGGCAACAGTTAATTAACTCCGTAACACCTCATCTTTTGCCAGATAGGTTTGGGCAATGCTGTTTTGGCTAGTCATCAATTATGCCTCCCGGTGCCATTTCATATTGGGCATAACGTGGCAGCTGCTTTTCAAATTACTTTTATTTACCATGCAGAGGGAAACTGATAAGTGGTAGCACCCTTGGAAATCCCCTCCATTGATTGGTTTCCATTTTGTTCCCACAGCAGCATTGCTACAAATAAGCAATGTGATTAAGGAAGCAACTGTCTTATTGCATACACATACAAATGTGCCCTCTTCCAGGGTCCTGTGAGCAAAACATTCCACTCCTAGCTCCATGGCTGCATTCAAAACACGCCTGATTTTATGCCCCTCCCCTCATTTTTCAGGAAGGCTGTTGCAAGCTCTCCAGAAGATCCAAGGATGATATGGGCTGCTTCAGTGGTCTCATCGTGTCAACTGACACTTATGACACAGTCACAAACAAATCAATGATCTCCCTGTGTCGGTGTTTGCAGCACTCACAAGAATGTGGGAGCTCAAATTATCCAGGGCAGGCAAATTGCTACACCTAGGGTAAGGAGTGGAGCTCTACAGGAAGCCAAGAGAAAGACATGAGCCAGGAGGAAGAGAGAGGAGCTGCCATTAAGCAGAAGGCTGGAAAGGGCACATATAGGAGGAGAGACATAAACTTGCTCCTTGACCAAGGAAAGGATATTGCAATGGATGCACAAGGAGACAGCTGGCGAAAATTATAGACTGCTGGACACACAACACAGGCATAGAAAGGCCCACACACTGAAATATAAAGATACAGAAGAGAGTGTGTATACCACCTGCTTGGATGGGTTCAAGGAAAATGCAGATAATCAAGGGACAACTCCATGTTACATGTACTGAGGGTGCAGGCATGGGAAGCTGGAAATTTGCCATTTTCTGGATGTAGCCAAAATTGTCTAAGCGAAGAAGATGCTGAGCCCAGAAACACCAACAGAATGTACTTTGCTTAGAATATGCAATTGAGCATGATGAGTGGTTGGGCGGTGTGTTTGTTACTAGCTTGAACAGCTGGTGGGCTGTGGTGCAAGTATTTAGGCTCAGAAACCTGCTCTTTCAATGTAGCTCTGTGCAAATTCCATGACAGAGTGACGATCGTCATAGTGGGAGGTGGTTCATGTGCATCCTAGTGTGAACTGAGCTCCTGTAGGCAGTGGCGTAACCAGCCGCTTGGGTGCCTGGTGTGTGGGGGTGTCCTACAGCTGGGGGTGGGGCGATTCCTGCCCGTGGGGTCGTGGCGAGCTGCCCATGGGGGTGTGGCGAGCCTCTCCGACGTCTCCCTCTCAGTTGTAGGGTGGCTGAGGAAGAGGCAGTAGGCAGACGCAAGTCCCACGCTGCCGTTTCAGGCAGTGCAGAACCTGCAGATGCCTAAACCACCACGTCACTCCTAAAAAGTTTCGTAAGCTCAATTTTTTAAAAAACTCATTTTGCCACCCCCACCCCCCCAGTGATGACACCTGGGGTGGACCACATCCCCCGCACCCCCCTTCCTCCACCACTGCCTGTAGGTTGCTGGAGGTAGAGCAAGTTTGTTTACACCATAGCCGTGAGAATGTTGGGGTTGAACGTGGGAGAGCCAGAGTCAAATCCTCACTCCGTCATAAAGCCCAGGGGTAGTGATGGGTCAAGCTATTGTTGAGGAAAGGATAGGAAATCAGCACACAGTCTCACTCCCCACCCCATGCAGCAATGTAACTAATGAAAAGGCCTAAAGAAAAAAGAATTGCCCATAAGCTTGTCGTTCTAGCCTTCTCCGTGCGTGCGTGCATATGTGTGTGTGTATGTGCGCGCGCGCACGCACGCACAGCACTGTGGTGACAGACTCCTCTCTCAGTCTATGCACATTCATGTTGAAAATTGAAAAGACATAGAGAAAGCTGACTTATACCACATCAGACTACTTGTCCATCTCTCCCAGCACTGCTTAATCTGACTGGCAGTGGCTCTCTAGGGCCTCAGGCAGAAGACTTCTTCTCATCACCTGCCTCCTGATTCTTTGAACTGGAGCTAGCTGCCAGGGATTGAGTGAGCCTGGAAGCTTTCGTATGCAAAGCAAGGGCTCTCTCACTGAGCTTAACTGCACATGTGGAGGGCTCTCAGCATGCATTCAGGAATGAACTCTGAAAAATGAAGGTTTCCTAAGATGCAGAGAGGAGCCCTCCACGATAAGAATGACACCTGCCAATAATGGACAGTTTCTGGATTAAGTTTGATCAGCTAGACCTCATTCACACAGGTTTTCTATAGGATGTGGGGGCAGGGGGAGGAGGAAAGCCTAAGAAAAATGCAGACAAGCATTGTTCAGAGGCAGACAAATAATATCAAGGAGATGCTGACCAAGATGGAAAACCCAAAGACATTGATTATATACAGATAGCCTCTTGACATGTCACAAAGATGCTATAATAACCACAAAGAGAGAGACGAGCATATGCCAATGGACTTATGTAATGGCTCATTACATGCGCATCTCCAGGCACGCTGACATGCAGACACATCACACACAAGATCCAAACACACTGATACCCATCAATAAATACAGCAATACACATACACATAAATAGATCAACAAGCATCAGGCTCATGCAGAGGGACAGACTCTCGGGTGGGAAATACTAGATATAAAGATTACACCCTGAGGCAGACTGACACATACAAAGATGTTGGGTGCACACTGACATACAGACTAGTACATGCATGCACAGATAAAGGAGACCAGAATAGCTGGAGACCAAAAAAAGAAAAGAAAAGAAAAGTTAAAAATAAAGTGAGAGCAAATGTGTGTGTGTATGTGTGTGATTGACTGTCAGAAGGTATGACAAATCCAGAGTTATTTTTGCAACCCCAGAGTACTGGATCAGCTGCAAGGCTGTCTGGGAGTTGGTGAGTGCTGCAGAAGTCACAGGATAGGGAGAGAGAGATAGAGAAGAGAGAGAGAGAGAGAGAGAGAGAAAGAAAGAAAGAAAGAAAGAAAGAAAGAAAGAAAGAAAGAAAGAAAGAAAGAAAGAAAGAAAGAAGAGAGGGTGCCTTTCATCCCAGGATCTGCAGGATGCCTCCTGCTGGAACGGAAAGAGGGTGGAGAAAAGTGTAGCAGGAGAGAAACACGCACCCATATGCACACACACACACACATCCACACACACAAACCACAAAGATTCGTAGAGGAGGAACAGCCACCACACACAGAGAACAAGGCACTGGACTGGAGCTGCCGAGGTTGACAAGGGGGAAAGTTCAGGCAGCAACAAGAGCAGCAAGGCTAGAAGAAGGAAGAGGAGAAAGTGCAAGGAGGATGAGGGTGAGGATATATTACATTGGGGTATGGGATGGCAGAACATCGTGTGATCACTGCTGAGGAGAGGAGAGACTGAGGTAAAAGGGATTTCAATGCAACCAGAACAACCCCTCCCTCCCTCCCAGCAAGCCCCCAAAGACTGCATCACAAGCCCCTCTGCAATCATTGTACAATCATCAACATTCCATAGGCCAGGCAGGCAGAAAAGGTGGGTGGGGGGCAGGCAGGCAGGTAAATAAACAGAGGCAAGAGAATGTGGAAGAGAGGCGTAGGGAAACAAAGAAGCAGTATGGCGAGTGTGCAGAGGAAGCAAGGGAGAAGGTGACCACAGGTGGAGAGGAAGAAGCAGAGGCAAGATTCCACAAGGAAGGCAGGGAGGGGAACAGGTTGAAAGACAGAGCTTGAGACAGATGTCCAATTCAGACATTACTGAGTCTGGTGGTAGCTGCCAAGATCCCCACTGCTCCATCGCAGGAGGCTTTAGTAATGCATTAGGCTCTGATCATAGATGGGTATGCTGATCACATCACTCTTTCCCACACTGTCAGCCTCCAGAGAGAGGGGGAGCAGTGGTTTGGAAAGGAATGGTGTGACCAGTGGAGCAGCTTGCGATCAGAGCTGAATGCATTACCAAGGAGATGGGGGACCAAACTAATACGTGGGAAGTTGTTTTCCTGAATCTCAGTAAAGTATCAAGGGCCTCACAGGAAAACAAGAAAGGCAGGTGGTAACCATGACTTCTTCTGATTCAGAAAGTTGTGTTTTTTTTAAATATCAGATACAGGAACTGAAGACAGGAAGCTCTGAGAGATGCTGAGTTCCTGAGACACAGACAAATGAACAGTTCATATCTCCTTACATCTCCATTGAGTCTGCTATCCTGCATGAGATCTGCACAACATTTGGGATTAGGTTTAGGTTTCCTTGTCTGACCGGGCTTATGGCATCAGAATTTCTCCATTAAGTTATTTGTTCAGACACAACACAAGGACACATTCCAGATTAAACTGACAACATACCCTCTAATCGTCCCTATTTTCCGGTAACATTCCTGGAATTACAAAAGCCATCCTGGCTTCTGATTTGATTCCAGCATGTCCCAGAGATGAGCTGGTGCTGGCATTTGCAGTGGTGCTGTGCAAGTCAGAACAAATGCCTTTTGGTGCTGTGCTCTCACATGAGCCACCTGACTTGCGTGGCACCAAAAGATGTGTGGTCCCTATTTTCATCAGGGGAATGTTGGAGGGTTATGTGACAGCCCTATGTGCAAGATTATGATAATAATAATTTCAGTATGAGCTCTGAGTTTTCTACTCCCACAGTGTAACTGTAAAGAAGTTAATAGAAGCTTGGAAGTCTAGGAAGACAATCGTTGTATGCCCGTACTAAAGCAGGAGTGGGGAGCTGGTAGTTCAGGGTTCAGATATGAGCTGGGAGCCTCTCCATCTGGCCCATCGCAACCTCCCGCCACTCCTTTGGTGTCAATGGGAGAGTCTCCTAATCTCAACAGTTGCACAGGGAGTGTTTTTTGTGTGGAAGGGTGGCTTGCAGCTGCCTCAACATCCTTTGGACTGCAGTGCCCCTTATAACCCCGCCCCAAATTAAGTTAATTAGGTTTGAAAAGAGCCTTCCATCGGTGCCAGCTAAAGGCCCAGAAAATGATATACAGTGAGGGCCACAGCTTTCAAAAGAAGTGAGAAGAATCTAAACCCCCTGCTTTGGGCAAACTGGAGAGCCTTCATTTCCTCATATTAACCATGAAAGAAGCTTACAAAAGCACAGCTCTTTCTCCGTGGGATTCCCTCCAGACTAACAATGTGAAATGGAAAAGGCTCTTCAGAGCCAATCCCTGCAAAACATCTCTTACACATACAGTGGCCATGTGCCCAACTCCTTCTTGTCTTGAAATTATGGGAATCATTGTGTGATGGATGCAATAAACACATGTAGGTTTCTTATTACTGAAGCTGGTTACAAGGGAGAATGTTCTCATCAAGCTGGGACTGGGGTGGTGGCCTGATTATGTAGGAGGTAGAGGGTTTTCCCAGATGGGATGTGCACAGAATGGGCATGTGCCAGTAGAAGGTACTTCCTCTCCCCCTGAATTGTTATGGCCTAATAGGACTCTTTATTCACCTGCTACTACTTAAAATTGCAGGCTGAAAAAGCAAGGATCAGCTATGCAATTGGATGATCAAATGGAAAGTGCTAAAATATGTAGTGAAATATAGCCTCAGCAAGGTAAAAATAGTCAGCAGGCGAGAACGGTGCCAGTTAATTAATGCACTGATCATGTGAAATCTGCTCCTTCACACCTCCTCTCCTTAAAAGATGGAATTTAACGTACACGTGGAAGTGTTTGAGGCCTCTGCTTCTAGCTAGGCACTTCCTCTCTGAGAACCTATTTTGTAAGTCACACAATATGACCCTGTTAGATCCCATTAGTCAAGTGAGGGAGTGTATGGGAAGGGGGAAACAAGGAAGGAGAGACTATTCTTGCTTCATAGGGAGCAACCTGCATGTCCTGAGGGTAGCTCTGAATTAGGAGTGTTAGTGTGCCTATTGCATCTTCAGGAGAAGGATGTGCTGCACCCAGGTAGTTTGGGATAGGCCGTATTATGATCAAGGTCACCAATGTATTAGTCTTCCTAATGCTAAATTCCAGACCTGCCAAAAGGGCCCAGTCACAATATTGGTAGCCATGGAGTCCAGGCCAAATATCCTATGTACCTGACAGCAGCAGTGATATATTCTACACATGGTTTTTGTTTGCAATCATGAAATTAATTAACATGACTAAGCTAGGTCCATTAATTGCAATGGGGCCACTTGACCACCACCCTTAATTTATTATTATTGTCTTTTTACTGCCAGGAAGGCAGAGAGGTGCTTGTGGAATCATCTGCTTTGGGTGCCACTCACCACTTTAGCTTGGTGGGGGTGGGTTGGATACTATTTGCCTCAGGGAGCAAAATGTATTGGCCCATCCCTGCACACTCCTCACACACCTACTATTGGACTGGACAGGGAAGAGAGAAGGAACTGGATGGAGCTGAAGAGATGTAAAATGGGGAGGGTTTATATGAGGATACATTCCCACCAGAGAACGCGCTTGTGAAAGGAATTGCCATTTTTCCCCAAAGGGAGATGACCATCAGGGAGGAAATGAGGTTCCAAGCAGGAGGTAAGAGTATTGCTAGACTGGCTTAGATGTTGCACCAGGCCCAACGCTGGAGCTTCCTTGATTTCCTGCACCAGCTTTCCAACTCTCATGAAGGACAGCCCCTCGTGAGGCTTTCTTTCCTCTTGCCGAAAGCCCCTGTCTCCTACTCATACCTCTTGTCCCCCTGAGAGTTCTGGTTCTGTTGGTTTCCAGTGGTTTGAAGATCAGGTATATTGGCAAAGTCGTCCTGTTCTGAAAGCCCCAAAACAAGGGACAACACCACCATGCGGCCTTCCCTGTCCAGAGGGGATCCAGCCAGGGGAGCGATGAGGCCCCAGGTTCAGTGAGCAGTAGGCAGGTTGAAAAACGACAGACAGACAGAAAAGAGAAAAAGAAGAACAGAGCATAAGAAATGAAACTGGCGAGAAAAACAGCACCGTAGCACTATAATGAAAAGAGATTTTTAATATCTATCTGCTGTACAAAGCATTAAATCCTCAGGCTTTCTGGGTACAATTCAGAGGCGAGAGAGAGCACTGGAAGCAGATGAATCACCATGATACTGTGTAGGAAGGGCTGCACAAGACTGTGCCCTTGGAGTGTCTAAATGTGCAAATGTCCTGGAGACAAAGCAAGGTTGCCATTATGGCCTCTTTTTTTGCATAGAGCAGCAACTTCATCTGCCTCCAGAGGCATCGATTTATCCATAAACCACATGAATATGAACTTCAAAATAGACCAACATTATGAAGTTAGCCTTCTCCTGAAATTGTGGGTGTCTAACATGGAAAGACAGTGATGTGGATATCTCACCTAACATCACCTCACCTCTGCATTAAGTAGTGATTCCATGTACTACACCCAGGTACTGATCCAAGAAGCTGCTGCTTCTATGAGAGACATGAGGGTGAGCTAAGATTACACTTCAGAAGATGAGGAGTGCCTAAAGTTTGGTGTAGAAGGCAAGACTGCCTGGTGACTTTGTGATATGCACATAATTAACACCGATTGTGACTCATTGCTGGATAGTACTTAAAGATGGTACAGGTTAGGAACAAGGAATGGAGGTTAGTGATCTCATAGCTACTATTTGTTCATGATTATCATTCTTTGAAACCAAAGATGGCTGCAGGAAGCGTCATTGTTGTTAGTTTGAAAAAGCAGCATCACACAAATAGCTGAACAATTTGCTGCTGTTTTGCACAGAATGTTAGCTTGCTGCTAGATTGTTGGTATAGCCATTAGGTGTGGTGGGGTTCTCAGCAACTAACAGCAGGATGGCTTTGCAGCAGGAGACTATCTGAGCTTCTGCTGAATGTGGAAGCTGTTGGAATTGTGCAAAAATGAGTTAGTATGGGATTAGAAACATTGAATGATTGCAGGTGATTGATACTGGGCAACAGTAGCTGTAGAAGACAATGCAAAACAATGGCAGGGCTGTTTTTCTTTTTAAAATTTGCCGCTAGATGTATATCGACTGGAGCTTCAATTCTGTAATGTAAGCAGCAAGCTAGAGTGGCTGGTGCATTTATTTAATGCCTGATTTGAAAGTGGATCAGTATTGAACAAGAGGAATCCCTAAGGGAATCAATATACTGTATTTGCTCAAGTCTAATGTGCCATCGAATCTAATGCACGCCTCAATTTTCAGAACCTTGAAACCAAAAAAACTATTTGCTGGCGAATGTAAATGTGCCATTGAATCCAATGCACACCTTAATTTTTGCAACGTAATTTGGCCAAAAAGGGGGAGCATTAGATTTGAATAAATATTTGTTGTTGTTGTTTAGTCGTGTCCGACTCTTTGTGACCCCATGGACCAGAGCACGCCAGGCACTCCTGTCTTCCACTGCCTCCCACAGTTTGGTCAAACTCACGCTGGTAGCTTCGAGAACACTATCCGAATAAATATGGTATATAGCAAATTGAAAATGACTGTTACAACTTTCAGTTCAGGGATTTACTGGGAGAATTCCATGTTTCCCCATCCACCCTGTGGTACAGGATGGAGAAACATGCTTAAATCCTTGGGATGAATTTAATCTGCGACTGCACTGAGTGATGTCATGGCAGTGTGAAACCCCATCAGCAGGGCACAGGTAGTCACTTTGAAGCATGACCCTTATAAACTTGTGTCAGCTTTGTGCTCATTTCTGCAGAGGGCCTGGGGGATTTTCAGATCTGAACAGGAACAAGCTCCTTCTTCGTCTTTTTTTTTTTTTTGGCCGTTGTTTGAAAGCAGCTGCCCTATGTGGCCCCAGGCTGTTGAGGGTGGTGCAAACAAGAAGCAGTGCCACGACCCCAGTTCAAGTGCTGTGCCTCTCCCAACAAAGTGTGATGTACCCGCTCTCTGACATGCATGCACCGCTACTCATCACGCCTTGTGAAACCTTTCACATCTCTGAATTCAGAATGGGTCAGTGCACTCATAAGACTGGAAAAGGTGCTGGGGAAAGCTCTGGGCAGGGAACCTGTGTAATTAGATTTGAAGCTGTTGAGCTGCATGTATGAGGGGAGATCAGATAAGCACGATGTTTGTGGAGTGAGAGAGAGCAAGAAATAGCAGGAATTGTGACAGGCCAAACAGCATGCTGAAACCAAATATATCCAGGTAGGAGCATCATTATCTGTTCTTTCCTCTTTTCCCTCAGAGATTGAAGGATGTCTAATAAATAGATCATAATATAGTCCCTTTGATAGTAATCAGACAAGGTGCCTGGCTTCAATATTAAAATACAAAGCCACCTGAAGCTTGCTGCATTCTGGCTCAAATCTTGCTGCTGGCTTACAGTCTGACCTTGAGGAAAGACTAAGCCTATCTGTGCCTCATTTGATTTGCCCAGTCTGTAAACAGGAAGAAGATTATGTGGAAGCTCCAATATTGAGAGAAATAATCCATGACAGCCAAAATGTTGGAAAGCAGAAGTTCTGAAGAACTGAAGTCCTTCAGCTGAGCCTGTATGCTAAAAGTTGGCCACTTTCCTGTTCTCTACTATGGCTGCAATCAAAACCCCACCACCCTGGGAGCAAGCCCCACAGAATTCAGTAGGGCACCTCTGAGTAGACATGGTTGGGCCTTTTGGACCCAACTCTCCTCAAGCTGTTTCTATCCCAGAACATACCCTGAAATTTCTGGATGGATTGGTTGCAGTCAGCTTGTTACAGCCAGGAAGTCAGATGAATAAATGGAAATGAAATTGAGTATAAGAATTAGTTTTGCTGCGATAATATTGCCATGATTTTTCAGAAGGGCTGAGCCGAGCATGCATAAGAGTAATTTTCATGGGGAGATGAAATCTGTTCCCCCTCCTCTGAAAAGAAGAACATTTCATTTTATGCAAGTTCACTTGATCATACAACACAGCTGGCATGATGCACTCTGGTCTATTATCTTTGCTTTTCACATACTGTGGTCTGAATGATACTAATAGTTGGGAGTATTGAGATTCATAAAATCTGGCTGGACAAGATGACCTTCAGCTTTCACTCAGCATTCCATAGATGTAGCAGCTTAGATTAGTGACTACTCCCAGGACTCTGCCATTGTGGATTCATAGCCAAAGGGTTTAAATTACTGCAACAAATGGATATAATATGGGTTGGGACTCAGAATAATCTCATTTAACACTACCCAGGTATTTAAATGGATGCAACTACACACTTTCACATAAACCCTGGAAGCTGTCAGCACCAGACAGTGACTATACCCTGGGAAAGGCTTTGATTGGCTGGCTAGGCCTCAGGGAGTTAGGGACTTCCTCAGAGGATTGAGCGGACAGATCAATAGTGGGTCCAATGATCAAGAAGGCGGCTTCTGCACATGCTGCAGAGGGAAGTGAGGGGCAGATGGGTCTCATCAACCTGGAAAGATAACCCATCTAGGAATTGAAAGACTCTGGTCCAAACCTCCACTGCCTTGTGGGATATCTTTGGGAGGAGAAAAGATTAAGGAGTAAGCCCTACACAAATACGGAGTGGAGTCCCTAAGACAGTTGTATGCCTACTTCCACTAACTCCTGCAGCTCAGCTGGTGCCAAATGTTTTGCTCTGCTTTCCTTTGGACTACATCACTGAAGCCAAGAGGGGGGTCTTGTTGCCTGGGCAGCATAGTCCCCGCCCTCTACACACTGCTCAGGCTTGTACCTTGGGGAGGTTACTTCAGTGCTGCTAACACAGCGGTTTGACTTCACCCCCAGAGGCGCACGCCATTGTCTCTCAAAACAGACAGATGCCAGCAACAACAACTTTAGCAGCCTAGTCAGGTGTGTGTGTGTGGGGGGGGGGTCATCTTAATTGCAGCTGAGTGCCTTGACTCTTTGCTTGCTCTTTCAAAGACCAAGATGGCAAGCTGGATGCCCAACACCCTTTGCAAACCACCCCAGGTCTGTCATAGATCATCTACCTGAACCATCACTCTTCTTGCATTCAGACCCAGCTCTGGGATGGCCATAAATAGGAGCAGGCTAACTAGCTTTCACACTGGCACTTTGCTGGTAGACTGTGTAGATGGAATTAATGTGCATGTGAATCATACAGATCCCATTTTTGCATGCATACTTTTGTGCACTTTCACAGACACTTGAGCACTTTAAGTTTAAATCTGTCTCAATGTTTCCCCATCCACACTGTTGGCGGTGTTCGAGCCCACTATTTGCACTATATCTGTTGTCCCTTGTCAGCAACTGTGCTGCAGCATTCTGCACTACCTGCAGCTTCCAGATCAGGTGAAATGAATGCCCCACATTGCACTGCAGGCATCCAACCTTGAAGTCACCAATGCCTGAACTACTGTGGCCAAGCTCTCCCAGCCCAGGAACAGCCATGTCAAAACTGTCTCCCTTGTCAAAACAGGTAAAAGGTGCTTCTAGCCTCTGAGGCTCCCTGGGCCTCCAGCGACAAAGCTGAATCCCAAAATACTCCCAAACTGCATGACTGCTCCTTCAAGGAGAGTGCACCCCATCCAAGACAGGCAATTGACAAATTTCTCAGACATGGGAACCACTCACCCACAATGCCTCTACCTTGCCTGGATTCAAGCTCAGCTTATTTCCCCTCATCCATCCCATCACTGCATCCAGGCACTGGTCCAGAGCCTACACAGATTCTCCTGATTCAGATATTATGGAGAAATAAAACTGAATGTCATCAGCATACTGATGGCAATTTGCCCCCAAACTCACAATTACTTAATAACCCAGTTCCTAGCAAGCACTCTCCGGCCTTGGTGTTTAGCTGTGCAGCAGCAGCAGGAGCAACAGCAGATAAGCGCTTTAAAGTGTTGCAAACAGCTGAAGGTCCAACCTTGCTCTTTGGCCTAGATGGTAAATGGCAGGAAGTGCTCTCTACTATATTCGGAGGGAGTTTCTGCAGATCAGAGGTGCCTGTGCCTTCACTAGGTCAACCAGCCTTTGCCCTGGCAAGGCACTCCTGAGACATGTACTTTGGGAAAGAAAATCTGTTTGAGCCAATGTGGTGGGTCAGAAAACTTGCACTTCAATTTTAAAAAGGAAAAAAAAAGGGCAATTTTGGCTAGTGTGAAACATGCTTTGGTGGAAGGTTTTTGCTGTGCCATTCCACAGACAAAACAACTTTTTTAAGGTCCAGGTGCACAATTAAGGGAATGCCTGCATGTATATCCAGAGCACCATTTCTAGAATATACAGGGGGCAAGGCAGTAGCAACTGAGGGGAAGAGCGAGAGCCTATCAGCACATAACACCTCTGCCTATTTGCTACTGGGCCTAGTTCAAGGTGTTTGTATATAAAGCCCTTAATAGCTTGGGACCAGTTCACTTGTAGGGTCACCTTATCCCATATGTGCCCATTAGACTGGCACTTTTACAGGTGTTGTTTAACACTCATTCTGAACTTGTAAGAAATTGATCTTTTAGTGTGGCAGCACGTACCATTTGGAACTCCCTGCCTGTTGACATCAGCCAGGCATCTTCGCTGTATTCCTTCAGGTGCCTACTTAAAACATGTTTGTCTAGGCAAGCCTATTCAGCTGTATAGAAGTTACCTGCATTTTAGTTTTATAATTGTGTTTATTTTTTTTAAATAAACATGTTTCGATACCAGTTTTCAACTGTGTTTTTTATTGATTATTTCAATATTCTATTTTATGTTGTTGTACATCACTAGAGGATTTTGGTTTTTTCTATTTTAACAGCAAAATCCTATGCATAGGATTGCAGCCTCCAATATATGTTTGGAGGATGACAATGAGAGAAAGGGCCTTTTCTGTAATAACCCCCTTAGCTCTTCTTCCCACTTATAGAATGCTCTCAACAGGGAAGCTCACTTGGTGCTGACTGTCATTCTTCTGGCATCAGACAAAGGTGTTTCTATTTTCCTGGGCACTTGTACAGCCTTGGGACTGTTTTTTTCATGTTTATTCTTATATTATTCTTTGTTATTATATGTTGTTGGATGATTTTTCTGGATGAACATTTCCAGTACATTTGCATTGTTTTAATGGATCCTTTGTTGTATATTTATATTTTGCATTTTATTGCTTTGTATTGTAAATTGCTTCAGGACTTCTTTTTGAAACAATGTACTAATCTAAACTAACTAAATGATACATGCATTTGATTGACACATATAGGATAGCACTGTAACATTGCTCATCTATAGGATTATTGGTGTATGCCTTGGGAATTTCAAACTCATAAATAGGCTACAAACACCTTTTTTTTTTTTATTATTATTATTATTATTATCATCATCAACAGCAACAACAACAGATTTCCAGGTGGTTTCTACTCTACTGTTGAATAATGGTTGAAAGCAGCCTAGAGAAAGAAAAAGTTTTGGCTAAAGATGAGACTTCCCGTTTGGCTCTGGGACCACTGTCAATTCCAGTAGAAATGACCTTTACAGGACAGTGTGAGATGCAGAGCAACCTCTCTGCTTTGAACCTTCATTTGTGAAGGTTGAAAGGAAAATGGCAAAGTGTGCTAGCTCCTCATCGCATCCGCATTGAGGTTAAATGGTTTTGCAGTCATGCAAGATAACAGTTGGCTTCCTTTCCCATTTATTTTTCTGTTACAGAACCACTCTATTCCACCCCCCTGCCCAGTTAAAGGCATTTCTTTCTAATGATTTCCAAAGGGGTAGCCATGTTAAGTCTGTTGGGGCACAAACAGCAGAGACTTGTGACACTGTAAAGACTAGTTATGGCATAAGCTTTTGTGGACTAGAGTCCACTTCAGGAGGTGCTTCAATGAGTTTCACGTTCAGAAATACCACGTGGTATAGCCCTACTAACATGGTACCAAATGGTACAGTCCTCCTGAAGGGAGGATCATGCTTCAGCATTTCCCCTTTGCAAAAAACAAAAAACCACCAGAAACATCAAAGGGTAAAGGCAAAGCACCAATCCTTCCCCCTTAAGTACACTATATTTAAATGGTATAAGGTTTTGAACATGAGGCCCTTGCTTACGCCCAAAGTTTCAAATCTAAAGTGATACTGAGAATGTGATGAAAAGTGAATATGGAGGAAGCAGGATGCAAATGCGGGGGCTATCATGGTCTGTAGTACACTGAGAAGCCTTGCTCACCATTGTGTTCCTTGGCTTCAAAATAAAGCCCAGCAATTGTTCACAGATCACTTCACTGACCTCAGCAAAAGCTGTGGAGACCAAGAAAACGTCTGCTATAAATAGCTTAAATGCTGTTCTGTAGGCACTGTTTGCTGCCAGCCAACACGCAGTCATCTCCACCTTCTGTTCTACAAGGACAACAATCACATCTACGTGATGGTGTCACTCTTCAACAGCGTGCCTAGCAAATGTGTGTGTGATGAATTCAGAATGGTGGCCCCTCTGTTCTATAAGAGCACCATCATTCCCATCCACAGTGAACCAATTGGCAAGGCTCAGTACAATATGCCAACTGGTTTTTGTTTTTGGTTTGGGGGGGGGGGTCTCAATCGTGCAGGGAAAGAATGCAGCAGAAAGGCAAAGGTAAGGGCAAAGGACCCCTGGACAGTTAAATCCATTCAAAGGCGACTACAGGGTTGCAGTGCTAATCTTGCTTTCAGGTGGAGGGAGCCGGCGTTTGTCCACAGACAGCTTTCCGGGTCATGTGGCCATCATGACTAAACCGCTTCTGGTGCAACGGAACACCGTGACAGAAACCAGAGCGCATGGAAATACCGTTTACCTTTCCACCACAGCGGTACCTATTTATCTACTTGCTCTGGCGTGCTTTCGAACTGCTAGGTTTTTAGGAGCTGGGACAGAGCAACAGGAGCTCATTCTGTTGCAGGGATTTGAACCGCCAGCCTTCAGATTGGCAAGCCCAAGAGGCTCAGTGGTTTAGACCACAGCGCCACCCGTGTCCCTTATGGCAGTAAGGTATTACTCTCTGCCCATGTGAACCTACCATGAAAACCTACCAAAGCAAGAAAGAAGAATCTCAGGAAAACTTGCCCCTGCTGGCCTTGGCATGAAACAGTCTAGGGTTGACAAGGGAAGCTACTCTAAACCATTTAGTGACTATTACCTCTGAGTAATCCAAAGAGCTATATCTGCACAACAACCCACTCATTTCCACTGCATGACGTGGGAGTGGGTACAATCCCTATTATTTAAAACCTGTGGTCCTGCCTCAGAAATCTCAAAGTACTGTCTAGACCTCATTAATGCCCTTGAAGCGGCATCTTATCTCTAGCCAGATGTCTGATAGGTGCTGGACAGATAGTTCTGTTTCATCAGTTTCTACTGAAGAAATGAATTGTTATACATGCCACTAGTTTTGCAGTGGACAGACTATGGGTCTGTCCACATGGCAGTTTACAATAGATTCAATGCATCCCAAACATGCATGTTTTTTGCATAGTCCTCATTCCAGTGGTAAAGGTAAAGGGACCCCTGACAATTAAGTCCAGTCGTGAACGACTCTGGGGTTGCGACGCTCATCTCACTTTAAAGGCCAAGGGAACTGGTATTTGTCTGCAGACAGTTTTTCTGGGTCATGTGGCCAGCATGACTAACCTGCTTCTGGAGAAACCAGAGCAGCGCACGGAAACACCATTTACCTTCCCACCAGAGCGGTACCTATTTATCTACTTGCACTTGGACGCGCTTTCGAACTGCTAGGTTGGCAGGAGCTGGGACCGAGCAACGGGAGCTCACCCCATCATGGGGATTCAAACCGCCAACCTTTCGATCGGCAAGCCCAAGCGGCACAGTGATTTAACCCACAGTGCCACCTGTGCCCCATTTAAGTAGTAGCCTGTACTTTTTCTCCATTTAATTTGGATTTTCCCAATCCATGGATAACATAGCGGGGGGGGGGGGCACACACAAAATTGCATGCTATCTGAGCACTGATGCACTGAAGCACACTGTTTTTGAGTAGTCTGTTTTATTTTTGTTTTTTAAGTTTGCATGAGAATTTTTGCTGGGCATTGTCTATTGTCATACCCCATACTTCCATTTGCTCATCATCTGAGCAAAAACTAACAGTTTTGACTCCACGAACCCAAAGGAAAAGATGTGGTGTGCCTATTGCCACCAATTGTGGCCAAATGCATGTGCATAGTAACTTTTAAGCCAGCTGTTTTGTGCAGAACTGCTTTTGTGCAAAACAGCTGTATAAAAAAGAAAAACGGCATTTGCAGGAACAGGAGGTGGGAAGAGAATGGCAGAAGGAAAAAGAAAAACAATGTCTCAAGATTCCTCTCCCCCAAATTGCTCTCTCTGTCCTGCCTTGGGTATGAAATGTACTGTTTATGCGCTTCCACGTTTACAATCTCCTGTGAGCTGCATGGTGGCCTTCTGTGTTTGTGGGAACAGTCAGGAGATGCCCTTGACTCTGCCTGCCCAGCCATTCTTTGCACTAGTGAGGCACTCCCTGATAGGCTGATGGCCCTCTGCCTGGGTATGACATATAAACATATATTTTTATTTGTTTGAATCTGCTGTTTGCTCAAATCTGGTAAAGAAGTATTTAATTTATATATAAAAAGGGTTGTTTTCCCCCACTGTGAATTATGGTTGAAACTTATCTTTGGTGAAAGTATTTCATAGCACCATTCCACAGACAAAACTTTCTTTTTCTTAAAGGGTTTGTGCACAGAGGTAAAGAGAGAACTGTGTGTATGCCCACAATGGACTTTAGGTTTCTGAAACTTCTGGAGGACAAGGAAGCAGTAACTGAGTGTGTGTGTGTGTGTGTGTGTGTGTGTGTGTGTAGGGGGACGACAACAAAATTCAGCACAAATATTTCCCATAAAGAACCACCCATTCGTGTGGATGGGAAACAAGCACACATGGGAAAATCAAATCTGCACAACTCGCATGTGCATTAGCACCCTGGTGTGTACACAGCCTTAATTCTAAAGTTGGAGTTGCACTGATTGTGGTTTCCCATTGCTTGCCTTTCTTCTATATGCTCCCCCTTTTCTTTTTGTTAACTTTGCAACACTTTAGAATTCTAAACAAAAAGTGGGGGGAAGGTATGATCCTTGCTTCAGACAGTGAACATTTTCACCCACGGAGTCCTCCATGCTACTTTGAACGGATGACACAGCCTCATTATTTCAGCCTCCCACAGGCCCTGGGGTGTGTGTGTGTGTTAATAAATGCATTTGCATTAAAAGGCAAGGAGTGATGTAAAAACAAGTTTTTACAAGAAAACAAAACAAAATGTAAAGGACTTTCTGGGGGTGGGGGTGGGGTCAGGGTGATGGAACTAAAAGGAAGTGGCTTCTTGAGAAAGAACAACAATTGGGCTGATTAGCTAGTTCGCATTCTGTGGGTACATTTTTGAACCAATTAAGGCTAAAATAAGCAAATGGTGCTGTGCAAACAGAGATGTCCGGAATCCTCTAGAGACGAAATGAGACTCATCTTTAAATCAAGAATCACACAAACGAAGCAATATGAAGCTGCATATGAATATCTTTTCATCTTAAACTAGGGCATATTCTGTGGTGCAGGTGATGTGGCTCAACAGTAAGGTGTGTGTGTAAAATTAAAGAAATGTGGCTGTGTATTAGAATTCATAGAACCAGGACCAGTATGCAATGAATTCAGAAGTTAGCTAGTCTAACCTACTATTGATGAGCTTGTTACAGCTGGGACATGTGTGCCCCAGAACTAGGTGATACTTGTGGCTTTGCTCCACAGGTAACAATGCAATGCATATGGGACTGCAGGCACAACACAGAAAGCAGACATTGGTTTAAGTGGGCTGACCTACCTGACTGGAGATTATTTGTATGCATGGAATTGAAAAATGTGAGAACTCTTTTATGTATGATAATGTTTAATTTGCACCTCACTATTTGCCAATACAGTGGTACCTCAGGTTAAGTACTTAATTCGTTCCGGAGGTCCGTACTTAACCTGAAACTGTTCTTAACCTGAAGCACCACTTTAGCTAATGGGGCCTCCCGCTGCTGCCGCATCGCTAGAGCACGATTTCTGTTCTCATCCTGAAGCAAAGTTCTTAACCTGAAGCACTATTTCTGGGTTAGCGGAGTCTGTAACCTGAAGCGTATGTAACCTGAGGTACCACTGTAGTTAACACAGGCACACACCTCACTAGCCTCGGCAAGAACAAAAACCTACTTCTGAGTGGCACTGCTCTACTGATCACTTAATCAACAGCCATTTGCATCTTGTCCAAACAGCATTACCGCTACTGTTTTGTGCTTGGCACTCATGTTCCAAGTTGTCCTTATTGGTTCTTGCCCTTTTACCTGTTGCTCCCTAAGGACATTCAGTTGTCTTGAATCAGGAAACCCAAAAAGGTCCCATGCCTCTGGCTGCTTAGCAACACCTTTTGTTAGAGAATCCTGCCCCTCCTCTAACCTCTGTCAGATCCCATCACCTATTATTTCAAGCATCCCTTCCCCTCAGGAATTATTGCTGTGTTCAGGCATTCACCTGAACATGTGAACATTCAAACTATGGATTTAGTAGTTACTGGGATTTTATCCCTTCCTTTTCTCACATTTTCTTAGTTTCCTTAATATGACCCTTCTTCTGCCTTCCATTTGGACATTCCCCCTTGGTGCATTTAGACCTCCAGTTTAACATGCCAGATTGTGCTTGAAGGAGCAGGGAGTGGTACTAGCAATCATAGGACTCCCTGCCTCCACCAATCTCTGCCACATAAACAAGTGTAAATGATTGATCCAGGCAACATGGGTTTGGGCAGCCTCTGTTAATCACTCTACATTTGAACTAAACATTTTACTCTTTTGTAAATATTGGGTTTGGCACTTGAAGCCCCCAAACCATTTAATGCATTGATACCATTTAATTCTGTAAACAAAGGAACATTTTTCAATTTTAAACTCATAATTGGGACTCAGTGATTTCTGCTAATTCCCCAAAATAATTAAATGCAAGTAAAGGTGCAAAGCAATATTCCCCCATTGTGTACAGTGAGAGCTCTGGATTACAGTTCCCAAATATTATGCTTCATGGTCACATGTATAACTCACACATTTGGATAATGCATTTTGAGACAACTGCAGGCAGGGTAGCAAACCTCTCTAAAATACAGTGCTATGTCTATAACAGCCCTACCATTGATCAACCACATAATCTGGACCACTGTGTGCTATAGTCAGACAACGGATGCACTGCATAATGTTGCAAATAGGTTCAGATGACCCTAATAAGTGTATTTGATACAGGTAAGACCTTTCAAGAGCTATGGAATAGCCTCTCCACACAGGTCGACACCTAACACCTACTCAAATGTACTTTCAGCACCAGGCAAATACCTCCTTGTTGTTTTAGTAATTTTTAATTATATTGTAGCTTTGAATGCTATCAGGTGGGTGGGGTTGCCGTGAGGTCACAAGGACATCGGGTGACCCATACAAAGGCAAAGGGCTCTGAAGGCACTGTTGATCAGCTGGTTGGGGGTACTAGCAAATCTCTGCTTTTTCAAGCGCCACTGTGACCATTTTCTCTTGCAAAGGAACAGGGCTTTGCAGGCACCACCAATCAGCTGATAGAACTGCCTGCAAAACCCTTTCAGCAGGGAGGTACATCAGTTTACATACCTTACACCTAATTTCATATACGATGTCATATGTAGAGGAAGTTGGCATGGCTTTGCCAAAATGGCCTTGCAGAACAAATAGGCAGGCCTGGCTAGCCTAATTAGGCCTACCCTTGCCCTGCTAAGTGGCAGCAGCACTGCAATTGGGAGGGCAGTGCCCCACCACACTGGGTACTCCTGCTGACCTTAACGGATAGTGCTTTAATGCTGCATTTTGTCTTATTTGTTTTTTACAGTTTATTTTTTTAGCTGCCCAAATACATTTTTGTTACGGAATGGCCTATAAATAGGCCAAATACGTAAAATAAACAATTACAAGCTGGCTGAAAAAAATATGGAAATCTTTTAGAAGTTAGGTGTGAGTAAAAGCCATGCCAGGGAAACTTTATTGGGTGGCAAGTCTAAAAACAATTAGAGAGTTTGCATGTTACATTAATTCATAAAGGTAAAAGTAAAGGTAAAGGGACCCCTGACCATTAGGTCCAGTCGTGGCTGACTCTGGGGTTGTGGTGCTCATCTCGCTTTATTCACCGAGGGAGCCGGCGTACAGCTTCCGGTCATGTGACCAGCATGACTAAGCCGCTTCTGGCAAACCAGAGCAGAGCACGGAAACACCATTTACCTTCCCGCTGGAGCAGTACCTATTTATCTACTTGCACTTTGACGTGCTTTCGAACTGCTAGGTGGGCAGGAGCAGGGACCGAGCAACAGGAGCTCACCCCGTCGCAGGGATTTGAACCGCCGACCTCCTGATCAGCAAGTCCTAAGCTCTGTGGTTTAACCCACAGTGCCACCTGCGTCCCACTATGAATTATAGTAAATTATAATTCATGTTAAAAATTGTTTGCTTTAAAGTTCCTGCAAAACTCCCTCTCAGCTGCTGCTGCTGCTGCAGTATAGACAAATGAGCCAGAATCTGGCTAATCATCCAAACCTGGGCTCATGCCTCTGGGCCGTCTTAAGAATATCCCGTGCCATGGTGCAAAGTCCCTCAGGCGCCCCCTCACCATTTCCCAGAGTATTTTAGGGAGGACGGCGCTGCCAGCAGGGCTGAAGGAGGCGGGCAGCAGCTGGAGGGCAACTCCTCCGGCGGGGAAGAGGCGGAGGCTGGACGCGGCGCCTCCTGGCTCAGCTGGCCGCTTCATGCCGCGGTGGCCACAGCAGACGGAGGCTCCGGGTGCAGGGCTGCTTCGGCACGGCATAGTGGAGGCGGGCGAGGGTGGCGAGCTGATGCCAGCAGGCGCCACATCCAGCCTCCGCCTCTTCCCTGACGCTCTCCAGAACCTGGCGCCCCGGCGCCCCACGCCACTAGCCTCTATGGGTAAGACGCCCCTGTCATGACTTCCGCCCCACCAAACAAACCAAGAACAGTAAGCACGCTGCTTCTTCCCATTAAACCTCGGTTTCTGTCTATAGTTTTATGTGAAATGGAAACTCAGCCACTATAATGATCCTAATTAAATCATGATAATCACTGTACAGATAAATCGTTGTAGTTTGTTCTTTTCAGCTGAAGACTGCAAAATTATTTATATAACCACAAATCAATTAAACATTGCAATCTACTACTGGAGATCTTTGACCAAAGCATTTCATTACAGTCCCATTTACGCAGAGGTCAGTTCAATCCAAAACAGGCTTTCTAATCTCAGCTCAAGTTGGGCTGCAGACACTACTTGCTTTGGTTGCGGATGCAGAGAAGAAAAGGAGGAAGTTAGAAGTGTGTGTGCAGAAGCAGGGGAGATGCCTCATACAGCTTAAGACCAATGTTTCCTTCCCAAATCTGCTTCTTAGAATTCAGGAATAGATAACATCTGGAGTATGTGAGCTAGTGCCCAGAAACAGGAAGGAAGAATAGTTGCTATTTCTTATTTTAATTAATTGACAAAATTTATATACTGCTTAATTGTAGTGTAAAGGTAAAGGTAAAGGGACCCGTGACCATTAGGTCCAGTTGTGACCGACTCTGGGGTTGCGGCGCTCATCTCGCGTAAAGCTTCCGGGTCATGTGGCCAGCATGACTAAGCCGCTTCTGGCAAACCAGAGCAGTGCACAGAAACGGCATTTACCTTCCCACCGGAGCGGTACCTATTTATCTACTTGCACTTTGATGTGCTTTTGAACTGCTAGGCTGGCAGGAGCAGGGACCGAGCAACGGGAGCTCACCCCGTCACGGGGATTCAAACCGCCAACCTTCTGATCGGCAAGTCCTAGGCTCTGTGGTTTAACCCACAGTGCCACTCGTGTCCCTGTAGTAAGTTGTAGTAAATTGTACTGTAGTAAGTGCTTTATAAGGATTAGTAAAATTTTCAATAAAAACGGTTAAAATCAATTAAAAACATTAAGGATAATTTAAATAACAGTAAAAGAAATTAAAACATGTCAGCACCTATGGTTCTGGATGGGCCTAAACAAAAATGTTTCAAGCAGGTGCTTGAACAGCAGAGGCACCTGCCTGGTGTCAACAGGCAAAGCCACGCCAAGAGATAATATTTGTACAACTGTGTAACAAGTATTACGTGGCACCTGTAACTGTCAGTTCCACAGAGCCACATAAATAGGGCTGGAAGAAATACTGCCTAGCTCTGGCTTAGCAAAACCTAGCTCTGAGAGGTCTGCACCAAGCTATTCCCTAATAACTTCCATGGGGTAAAATTCTACAGCCTTCCTAAGCAGCCCATGTTCCATCGCTCAGCTGCTTTTATAGCTCCGCCAGTGTTTTACTTAAATATTTCCTGGAGCAAATTCTCCTTGTGTATTATCCAATCTTCCCTGAATCTTTTGAGGAACTCCCAGTCTCTTCCGACATACTTTTGAATAACGTGCCCCCTCTCTCCCTAACATTCCTGTCACTAGGCTATAAATTTATCAGTTGCCTTCAGCCCTTCCTCATACAATTTGCCTTCCAAAATTGTTGTCATCCTGATAGCCATAGCTTTTTTCCTCTGAATTGTTTCTAATTTCTGTGTCACAGAGATGCCGCAGGCTCAACAGCAGTTTGGCAGGCTTTATAGCATCAGCTGAATACCACTACTGTTTATTAACTCTTACTGAGAGTGTCTATATGACCAAAGACTACAGCAGCTAAAAACAACTGATCATGTCCCTGTGAGCTCAGGAAAGTATTATCAAAGCGACTTAACCGCCACTAGTGGTAAGGGAACAGCACCAATATACTAGTGGTTTTATCTAGCATCAACTTTTATAAAGGAGCTGTCACATAAAGGACTTTTGCTTAGTTTTTTATTGATATTTGGACTTCCTGGGCAGCCATGATTTCACTTTTGTTGAGTACACACCTCTTCCCTGCTCCTTTCCTGGAACTTAGAATTACTTAAATCTTCCTTATTTTAACCCTACAAATACAAAAGTGTTGAGGAGCTTTTTTCAAATGAGATTCTAAGTCCTGCATTGCGAGGTAATTGGGACACTCCTGGCTACAATGTTAAGCCAACTGACTCAGGAGCAATTCCCATGGAATTCAATAGGATGTGTACCTCTGTGTGGTTAGGATCATACTGTAAGAGAGTCAACCTGTTATGAACCCAAGGGATCATGTGCACTTCAGCTAATTAAAAGGAGGTCCTAGCAAGATCCCAGGTGGTACATTCTAGGAAACTTATGTGCTCTTGTCCTACTTATTTGTCCTTTATTGTGGGCTTAGAGCCATGATGATTTTTTCTTTGATGCTCTGTCTTAGCACACTTTATCGTATTCATGGACTTTTGAACCAATGGAAAATATTACCTAAGCTTCTTAGCACTGCCGCTCAACAAACTATCTTTTGCAATGTTTTGACTTTCTACATACTTTTATGGTATTTTTAAAATAAAAACTCTAATTTTATTTTACTTTATTCTTCATCCACTAAGTGCAATTTTTAAATAGGTAATATTCATTTGGCTCACCTTATTCCAATGTTACTCATGGTAGCCTTATCATTACTGTGATTTGGTAGGTGCTCTCAAGGAGGGAATGGCCAGGCAAGGAAACACCCCTGAGCAGTAAGTATAGTGCTTTTGCCTGCTTTGGAGTTAGTGATAAAATGATGGCAGCCACAGCCATGTGGGCTGAGGAAGTAGCACAAAAATATCATGAGATTAGCCTGATTTTGGCTTCATTTAAAATATCACAGCTAAGAATGCTAAAGTAAAAGAAAAAAACAATTATTTGTCCATAGTCCCTTTTGTGAGGTCCCTGATCACACACACTGCCTCAGGTAACTATTTGGGTGGCATTCCACTCTATGTAGCTCTATGTAGTTTGTAAACCCATGCGGAAAGCACACACAGCACCAGTGGCATTCAAAATAAACAAAAAATGCCTTCCAGTAGCACCTTAGAGACCAACTAAGTTTGTTATTGGTATGAGCTTTCATGTGCATGCACACTTCTTCAGATACACTGAAACAGAAGTTACCAGACCCTTATATATAGTTAGAGGGTGGGGAGGGGTATTACGCAGAAGGGTGGTTGGAATGGGTGACTGGCTGATAGGTGTGATAAACCTGTTGACGACTGTTAACGACTGCAATTGGTCTTACAGGAAAAAGCAAGGGGTGAGATGGCTAAAAATAGTTTTATCATGTATAATGAGATAAGAATTCAAGGGTCTGGTGACTTCTGTTTCAGTGTATCTGAAGAAGTGTGCATGCACACAAAAGCTCATAACAATAACAATCTTAATTGGTCTCTAAGGTGCTATTGGAAGGAATTTTTAAATTTTTTGTTTCGACTACAGCAGACCAACATGGCTACCTACCTGTAACTAAAATAAATTAACTTACTGTTAATCATATGTGCTTGTATATATGAGAGTTTGTGGTTGAGCTGGGAATCTTACGATCTACCAAGTCCTCTTGCGGCAGTGCCTGGCCCACAGCTATCCTTCTTCCAAATTCTCACCATGGACTTCCTCAGCTGCGCTGAAAAATCCCACCAACTGAAGAGTATAATGCCCTCCCTGAAGCTTAAACACACCACAACTTCAATTCCCTATATACCATTCAGATGAATGGCTAATTGTAAAAATTACTACAAGCACGGACAAATATTGGCTCACGTTATGGCAAAGAGAAGCGCAACAATCCCCCTCCTTCAAGGAAGTAAGGAACATTGTCAAATTCCTAGATAAGGTGACAGTGAAGGCTTCAGCTTAACCATTGGTGCCTGGAATTTAGAAGCTGTCACCAACAGGGAAAGTATTTAAGACAGATTAAAAATCACACGCTTCAAGCCGCTCTGACAAAGCTGCCTTTACAGATCACAGCAAGGAGGATCTGAAGGACCGATAGGCAGGGATTTGGTGGATAAAAAGACCAAACCCCTGTTTGTGAAGGGGAACTGAAGAGTCACCTCTTTCTGGGAGGGTTTGTCAGCTTTGCAGTGATGTAAAGAAAACCTCGGTGCAGGAGAACGGGAGAAAATCTCTCCTTAATGTTAGAAGGCAGCTTTCTCCCGTAAAGAGGCAACATTTGTGCTGGGGGCTGTGCGCTAGGTTGGGATGTGGGGAAATTGGGTTCAAATCCCTGCTCAACCATGAAACTCCTAAAGTGGCCAAGGGTCCATCATTTGCAAATTCCATTTGAACTTTTGGGGATGGGATGCATTCACCCACTTTGCATACCACATTCCCCGGTTGCTCAGCTTAAGCAGAAACCTGCACTCATGGGCTACAATATTAGCTGTGGAATGGAAGAAATTAGGTCATCTAATCCAGTCCTTATGCTGAAACTGGACCCCTGTATTTAAAGGATCTATTTCCATTACACTGTGCCAAGAGCTAAGAGTACATGGGTCCAGGCTGTGTCATGGCAGAAGTGACCATGGGGCAAAACAAACGTTATAACATCAAATGCTCTTATTTTCAGAAAGGATAACAATTGAACCATTATAATGGTTATATCTATGTTTGTTAAATGAACAGGAGAACAGCTCTCCCCATACGAACTGACCCAGCCCCCCCCCCTGCAATTATCATCTGAGGCCTTTCTTCCTGTGCCTCCTCTGTGAGAGGTCCAGAAGGTGACAACATGAGAACAGCTCTTCTCTGCAGTGGCTCCCTGCTTGTGGAATGCTCTCCCTGGTGCCTTTGTTACTTATCTTTAAGTGCCAGGGGAAAACATTCCTCTTCTCCCAGGCCTTTGGCTGATTAAACAATCTGTAACCTTTTAAAATGTGTGTGTGTTGGGGCTGGTGGTGGTATGGTTCTTCTTTGTTACTATGGTGTGTATTTTTGTGTTTTTATATTGTAAACCATCCTATGATCCTTGGATGAAGGGCGCTATATAATAATAATAATAATAATAATAATAATAATAATAATAATAATAATAATGGTTGTAGCTGGAGATTCCACTGTATATAATTAGAAAGCTGAGGAACCCAACAAAGCAATGGCTACTAGAATAATTCCAACATGGAAGAAGACAGAGGAGGAGACCCTTATATGTTAAGCTAGTCCTTCTCCCCACCTCATATCAGATTAGGAATAGACAAATTTCTCCACTTTGTTTTTCTCACTTTGAATTTTTCCAGTCTTATTATGCCACATAAAATGAAGTTCTCCTAAAAATTCATCAACATGTTAGTGTGCATTTCTTGTAACATACCCATCTTTGTTTCCAATTTTTCCTAATACACACATTTTTAAAGCATTTTTTCAGAATGTCATGCATTTTGCTTCTTTCACTAATATATGCATACCTTTCTGCACACTTTCCCCTAATATACATATTTTTGTACACATTTTTGGTGGCAGAATTGCATCCAAAAATCCAGAGAAGTATGAATTCTGAAGGACAGCTGTGTTTCAGGTTGCAAGTGTTCCAAGAAGGGTGAATTGGGTGGCTTCACATTGAAATGCGGACCGATCCAAATAAGAAGATTAGAGTTTGGAATGTGAAACTGGACAGTTTGGGTGGTGTCAAAGGGGAGAAGGAGATTGCTGATCCTTCAGCTGGTGATGAGCTAGCTGCATGACAGTACGAGCTGACTGTCTCTCACACACTGCTGCCTTCAGGGGGGGTCAACTGCCTGTCTCAACACAGGGCTCAAAACTAATGGAGCAACAAACAAGTGCAAGAACATGCAGAGAGAAAAAGAGAAAGATAACTTACAGGAAAGACTTCATATCCAAGCCTCGATTCCGAATCTGCCCCACCATATGGTCCCAGCTCCCAGGATTGGAGCGGCTACGACCACCACCTGTCCTGTGCTTGGAGCCAGCAGGGGTCCCTTGCCGTGACTGCGCGCTCCGACAGCCCCGGGGATTGCCACTGGTGGAGGTGGTGTGGGACTGCAGGTGGCCCAGGCTCTGGCTGGTGGTGGGCTGGCTGTGGTTGGATTTCTGGTGCTGGCTGAGTGGCTGTTGGAGACTCTGCTGGCGCATGAGGGTGCGCGGGCGCTGGCATTTCGGGTCTCCTGCTGAGGTGGGGATATACTCAAGGGTAGTGGCTGTGGACATGGTGGAATCCTCAAAACTTAGGGAGGTGAAGGGCGAGGGAAAGGAGAAAAAGGAGAAGAAGGTAAAGGGGCAAAATTGGAGGAAGGAAAAGCAGATAGTTAGAGAGAAGATGCCCCAGCACAGCACTCTCTCTGCCAGGCACCTTCGGAAGCAGCAAGCCGTCATTTGGGGTTGCAGCTGCACCTCAGCTTCTCCAGCAGCATGGAGCCCCCGCCCTGTAGCCATTTTGCGGCCTTCCTTGCTTGTCAGTCCTTGAGCTCAGTGTGAGATCGCTTGCGAAGCGACTTCTCCTCTCCGTGCTCCTTTGCTTGTAAGGAGGCTCAGAACACCAACTCTCGTTTCCGAACTAATTAGGCTGCTTTGTGAAGGCAAATCCCCTGGTGCCTGTGCTGCTGCTGCCTGTGACATGCGGCGCACCCAACAACCACTTTCCCCATTGGCTGTGTCTGAATCAGCACACCTCACCCAAGTGGCAGTGGGAACAGGAACTCTCACATGTCCTAGGAATGGTGTCACGGACACTGATGGCCAAGCTGGTGGCATGCTCCAGGGCTCAAGTATTATTTTTTAAATGAGGCTGTAGCAGTTCCCTACTCTCATCTTGAATACAGGTAGCTTTGTCTTCCAGAGCACATAGTAACACTTAATAGGGTTGCCAACTTTTAGTGGACAGAATTCTATGCCTTTAACAGCTGCAAGGTAGTCAGAAATGAAACTGCTGTAGCTTTTCCTGCTACTGTGTGCCAAAGTTGGCATTGAGATTTGCACTTTTGCCTGTTACATAGCAGTGAAAGGCACAGAAACCTGTCCACTGAAAGGTGGCAAACTGAGGGAGTTGTAATAATTACAATAGACATGTCGGGCTTGGATTTGTTAGGCCAGGCGTGGACAACTTCTCAGTATTTATGCTCCTGAAAGTTGCCATATTGTCTTCTCTTACATGAAACATTCCAGTGAAATTTGGGGAGCTGTTTGAGAAGGGAACTAAACTTGAAGGTTGCAGGCCTCTGTTTTCAAACATGTGTCACTGTCAGACAGCTGCAACACAATGTGTGTGTGTGATTCCAGAAGAAGAGGTGAGTGGGAGAGGGGTGCTGAAACTTTCCTCCATACACTGTTTTGAGTGATCAGATGCAAAAGAGCAAAAGGCTTCTGTCCTTTTGTGCAGAAGAGGGAATTTCAACAGCTTGTCATAAAAGCTACACCTGCTGAAATTCTCTTTTCTGCAAAACTATGAAAAGAGCATGAGTCCTGCCATCTTTGGCATCTGTCCATTCCATCACTGTGCCTCCATCTTCCGAGGCCACTTTCCTCCTATCTGGGCTTCATTCTGGTCTCATACCACAGCTAGGAAAAAGGAAGCTGGGTTGCATGGTAGCAGGTGGGGAGGGGGAGGGGTGGGGAGGCAAAGAGTAAGCTCCCACACCTCCACTTGAAATTGCCATCACTTACTTTTTCAGTGTGACCTGTGTTTGAAGATGCATGCCTTGTTCTGCCCTCAAAATCAGGACTGAAGTACATCACAGTGAGGTGTCCTCTACCCTCCTGAGAGTGGATGCATGATGTATAGTTTGGTATAGCTATGCCTTACTGCAGAGGTAGCTACTTTGGTACCCTCATGATGCTGTTGGGCTAACCATCTTCCATCAGCTTCAGCCAGCTTGGATGGATGACGGGAGTTGTACTCCAACAGCATCAGGAGGGCACCACATTGGGTATCCCTGATGTATAGTTACTGGCCACGCCCCTACAGATGTGTGAGAGAGCCTTGTAGGAATGGTCTGTAGCCTGTGGAAAGTGAAGCACAGGACAGAACATATGGCTTGAAAGACAACACAAGAAGTGCAGATTGCTGTCAAAAATACATGACAGAGCCCCACAGCTAACCACACAGAACAAGTGGTTGAGCACACATTCAGAAACACAATGCAGATATTAGCTAACCATTCAGCCAAAGACTTGAGAAGAACAGACATAGCTGATCACACTGTTAGATGAAAGGACAGGAGGGAAGGCATGCAGGTACTCACAAAAAAGGCCTCATGGTCAGGGCTGTTCATTTTCTGATGGTCTGAACTTGCAGAATTCCAGGTGGAATTTGATATGAGCAAAAGGATTTAGATTCCTGAACATTTTTTAGGAACATGGGAAGCTGCCTTATACTGAGGTCCACCTATTGTTTCATCTATTGTTTAGGGTTTCAGATAGGAGCTTCCTCCAACCCTATCTGGAGATGCTGGGGATTGAACCTGAGATATTCTGCACATAAAACATGTGCTTTACCATTGACTTATGGACCTTTTCCTTCATTTATTTAGAAATGCTTTATAAGCCTTTATGTTGGTGGAATTAGAACTAAAAGCTCACTGGCATTACTGGGCGGCAGAGTGGTATGGCATGCATAGCTAGCCATCCTTCTCTTGTGACCTTTAATCATCTTCCTGCTTCTCAGTTACCTGCCACCACATCTGCTCTTGCCCTTGCCCCAAGTTCTAAATTTTAGCAGAAAGCCGAGTTCAAGTACAGAGTGCAGATTTGCATCCACCTTACTGAATCGCATAACTTGTTTTGAGTGCTTGATTTGCCTTTCCACAGTAGAGAATTGGCTTTCCTTCCTTTCAAATTTTAAAACACCATTTCTGAACAGCCCTGCCTGCAGTTTAAGCCAAAGCCAGAGTTAGGAGTGGGAAAACAAGTGCACAGGAAAGGGATGTGTACAATAAATGACAAAGCATGTAATACAACAGGATGGCTGAGAAAGCAGGCTGTTGAAGGCATAACGGTTAAGCTCTGAAGGATGCCTTTGGGTGTGCCCCCGAAGGACATGGCTGGCCTCATGTCTGAGTATCTCACAGAAACGGCCAATCCCTGAGGCAGGTGTGTCAACATGTGACAGGAGAGAGGTGCACAGGCGGCCGATCACCCACCAGTCTTACTGTTTCCCAGCTCTGCTTCTCCCCAAGCCCTCCTGCTTTCTCAGGGTGGAGCATCTGACAGCAGTCACTCTAGAGCAGCCAGATGGGGCTGACTGTGCCAAAATATTTCACAGGCCACTTTGTGTAGAAATTAAAGCCAACCTAGTTCTTAGGTTTAACCAAGGAGGCACAGAAACCAGGACCTCGTGGCAGAAGGGTTCGAACGTTCCTTACTTGCTGCTGGCCTGACCCGAAAGCCACCTCCACCAAAAACAGCAAAGAAATGCTGATGCCAGGGACGTAATGGCAAAGTGGTGGAATCTTTTTGTGTAGAGAAGAGAAGAGAAGAGAAGAGAAGAGAAGAGAAGAGAAGAGAAAGAAGAGTGAGGAGGAAGAGCAAGAGAGAAAGAGAAAAGAAAGGAAAGGAAAGGAAGGACTTGTGAAAACCTATATATGCAAAGAGCCCAACACCCCCCTTTTCTTGCCTTGGAAAATTATTCAGGTAGCTCTGCATGCATCTGCTACCAGTGAGCTTGTTTGGATCATGTACTGAGCCCCTAAGCCCAACCCCCCTGCTGCCAGGCATGAGGCAGAAATGGACCTTTCCAGCCACTGCCTTCTTCACATGCAGTGACCTCATTTCAGTTTTCTATCAAATCCTAAATTAGTCCAATTTTCAACCTCTCAGTCACAGGAAACTAAAATTGGCTCTCCTAGGCCTGGAGCCAGCAGACTATATAAATTTCTATCAAGGGTAATTGCGGTGTGGGAAGCAGTCCCAGTGCTGTAGGGACTGTACCATTTACACCTGGCCCTCTGGGATACCTGTAGGTACCTTATCCCACTTCCAGTTCCTATCACAAGGCTATTGTGCAAGCAGACAGGTGGGCTATCTCAGACAGACAGACAAAGCAAAGTAGCGCTCCATCACAAAAACACACATGCCAGATACAAGGACAATCCAGTCACAAAAATCTTCATTATGAGGGATGTATATGACAGATTAGTTTACTCCACAATGAAAACTTCATTTAGTCAGAAAATGCTTCAATGTCTAGGACTAATCTAGATATGAATTAATATTAAGACTTTTGGTCTCCTGCTGAGAACATGGATTCAATAGGATAGCTCCTTAGATGTCAGGAATGAGGCACCTGACAGGACAAATGAACTACCAGTCATTTCCTGAGTCCACATTGGTTTTGAGAAGCCACATAGGAATGCTCATTCAGTAGTGTCAAGAGGAAGATCTGTTTGGAAACCTAATGGAAGATAAGCCCACGAATAAAGACAGTTATGGGATCTTTCTGCTCAAGACACAGGGAGCATCTGTGAGAGATAAAAAGGTCTGGAATGAATCACACTCTGGTCTCACACTTCTGGACAGCTCACACTAGGATCACCTTGTAGCCCACAGTAAATTTACTCAGAATCATCTAATAGCGCAGGTAATGCTACAGTTGCTATGGTCAGCCCTTTGGCCTGACCTAGCATGAAGCCCTTATGTACTGATGGGCAGTCCACTGAAAACTGCTAATAGAGTCATAGCTCTCTTCTCCTGAGCCTTTAACCTCTAATTGGTTAAAGGTAAAGGTACCCCTGACCGTTAGGTCCAGTCGCGGACGACTCTGGGGTTGCGCACTCATCTCGCTCTATAGGCCGAGGGAGCCGCCGTTTGTCCACAGACAGCTTCCGGGTCATGTGGCCAGCATGACTAAGTCGCTTCTGGCGAAACCAGAACAGCGCATGGAAACGCCGTTTACCTTCCCACTGGAGCGGTACCTATTTATCTACTTGCACTTTGACATGCATTCGAACTACTAGGTTGGCAGGAGCAGGGACTGAGCAACGGGAGCTCACCCCATCACGGGGATTTGAACCGCAACCTTCTGATCAGCAAGCCCTAGGCTCTGTGGTTTAGACCACAGTGCCACTAGTGTCCCTTCTCTAATTGGTTAGTATTATAAATTAGCCAACTAAGGATTACACAGTGATAACACTTACTAAAAGTGAAATCCTTTTTCATATGGCAAAATTCTGTTTCTTTTATTGATTTGCATAATCTCAAGACTACTTCCATATGAAGCCTGTGTGTGTGTGTGTGTGTGTGTGTGTGTGTGTGTGTGTGTGTAATACAGCCCTCTGCTCCTGCACAACAGAACTGATCCCAGGGCACAGCAGACTGCTCCATCAGGTGTCACAACCATCACCTATGCTTTCCTCTGCTCTGCCTGAATCTAACACCAAGATGGTAGCTGGGTTTGGTTTCTCCCCCTCCCCCTCCCTGCCCCTGCCCTCAGCCCATCCCTAGCTACAAGGACTTCTGCGTCACAAGGCCAGGCCAGGCCTGTAATGTACTCTCACTCACTTGGATAGGCTGAGCTTCCCTGCTGCTAGGTGGCTCTGCACCGTTTGCCATCGACCTCTCCCCGCCTTCCCAATGCTGGGCTCGCTGTGGGCAGACACGCTGCTCTTCATGCCGTCCTCTCGGAGCTGCTGCCTCTCCCCGTGGCGTCCTTCCCGCTCCCCAGCCAATCCTGAGGTGGCTGAAGCAGCCAACTTTGCACCTGACAACAAGGTGCCACTGGGGCACGTCAGGAGAGGAAGGTGGCCGGTGGTAGTGAGAAGGAGGTCACGCAAAGAGGAGGGGGGAAAAAGAGAAAGAGAGAGAGAGAAAGAGAGAGACAGAAAGAAAGAAAGAGAGAGACAGAGACAGACAGACAAGGGACAGACAGACAGACAGAGAGAAAGAGAGACATCAGCACTGCAAAAGAAAGGGCCAAGGAGAGCCTTTGTCCCAGGCAAAGACAGCAGGCAGCCCTGGCTTGGTTGTGAGGTTATGATTGCAGCCAAAAGTTACTTTATTCCATAGACAAAGAAGGGTTGAACAATGGATAAGGCCATTGGGAGAGGCACTGTGCAGGCGAAGGGAGAGAAAAGCCATGTTAGTGAGAGAGCTTACCACTGCCATCACCATCACCACACAGTGCAGATGCAGAGAACACGCTGAGAGGGTGACCAAAACGGGCAACCCCGTCCTGTGCTGCAGAGAAGGTGGAGGGGTGTGAGGGGTAGGAGAGCCAAAGGAACTGGAGGCGGGGGGCAGGGAGGGAAAGGTGCCGGCCTCTCTTAGGGAGCTGCTTAAGGCAGTGGTTCTCAACCCATTGGGAGCACCGTACAAGCCTAGCAAGCCGAACGTCTGAGCCAAGGCCCCTCCAGAACAACAGGACTGCTCTAAGTTTGTGATTGGGCTCTAAGGCCTTGGGCAATGTTGGCCATTGTTTCCATTTGGGTTGGTTTATGTGACTATTGTGTGTATTGGGTTTAAAGCAGAGTACAGAAGCCAACCACTTGGCTGGAAGGCCTACCCTGAGAGTTAATAGTCAGGAGCCTGACCTGATGCCAACGAATCCAGAAGAACACTATATTGCGCTGGGGCCAGAGAAAAGGGGGAATCCAGGGTATCAACCACACAAGTCTGTCATACCAAGTACCAGTGCAAATGCCAGTAGTTGGGAACCACTGAATTAATGGATGGGAAGGGGGAGGGAGGGAGGGAGGGCAGGAGGGGTTGCTCGTCTCCATGGCCATTTGTCCATGGGGAGGGGGTGGAGTGTGAGGGAAGAGGTAGAAGGGGGAAGAAGGGGAAGGGGAAGGGGAAAGCAGGAAGGGGGAGGTTGGAAGAAGGGTGTGCATATACTCACTATATATGATCAAATCAGTTAAAGAGAGACTCACTTGAGGGAAAGTCGTGGATCACCATACGGGGCGTAAGGTGATATGTTTAGTATAAACTCCTTGGGAGGGTAGGAGCTCCATTTCTGCTGCACTGTGTTGTCATTGTTATTCCAAAAGTCTCTGTCTAGATCACTACATCAGCCGGTGATGAGGGGAGAAAAATAAAAATAAAAAAGGGAAATACAAGAGAGAGAATCTAAATTCCTGCGAGGGGAGGAAGGAGAAAAAAAAACAACCCCAAATGAGAGACAGCGAGGTCAGAGTGGTGATTTCTCCTCCTGTGGAAGGTAAGCTCTGTGCCTCACACCCACATGTGTACACACACACACACACACACACACACGGAGGGACAGGTGGGAACAGGAGGTAAAGCTGGAGGAAGACAGGAGCAGGCACCTCCAGAATCTGGTGGAAAGAGAGAAAGAGAAAGAAAGAGAGAGAGAGAGAGATGGCGTGCAGTTAAAGAAGTTTCCCTCAGACGGCCTTACACCTTGCCTTCTCAGGCCCTCCACTTTGCCTCCTGGGAAGGACAAAGTAGTGCCATTTTGCATGCACTACTCATTTTTCAGTCTTCATCTAATATGGAGCCTTCTAGAGAAGGATTGCAATAGCACCTAGCACAATGGCAGCATCTTTTTCTCTTTTTTTATAGAAAAAACAAATAGTAGTAATTTCTGTCCCAACCCCAAAATATTGGCAGGACCTACTGCTGCTTCTGCAGGGGGAGAATATAATCTCTTCCAAGTGGTTCTCTGTGCAAAACGCATGCATCAGATTAGAGATAAATGTAACAGAGAAGCAGCAAATAATCTTGAGTGACAGGTTAAGGAGAGCGACTCACCAAGATGGTTCCTGTGAGGCACTGGAGGAGAGTGTTGTAATTCTATCAAGTGTATAGCAATGTGGCGCACATGAGCGGTATAAAAACCATGGGATTTTGTTCACGTGTATTGAAGTGAAATTCAAGAAAATCGCTGGGAGAGAATTAATTTGAGCAAGGCTTTGGCCTCTGAACCCTTTCCCCATGCCTGCCAGGATCTGTGCCTGGAGCATGGGAAGTAATAATAAAGATGACTCTGGATGCTTGTCATCAAGAAGAGGGCCTCACGCAGCCTGAGGGATGTGGCATGTCCTCACATGGATCTTCTGCTCAGTTGTGCAGAAGGAGCCAGGGAGGGCGATCTGTCTTGAATTAGAGGCTGTGCACTGGCAATATTCTCTAAATAGGCCATGACTCCCACTCTATGATCTGATAGAGCCTGACTAAACCATCTTCTCCTGATTTTAGAGCTCATCAAATGGCTACCTAGCACTTGTTTCACAGGACTGAGATCTGACAACAATGGTCTTTGAAGTCAAGTGGCTCTTTGGTAAATTTATTGGAGACATCAAAGGTTCCTTCCAGGGTACACTTCTGTGCGCAGTCCATTCGCTGCTCATTAACTGTCCTCCTTCCGGGCTTGAGGATGAAAAGGCTTTCCACTGGCCTCTTGAGACACATAAGAGGAGAAAATGAAAAACCTGGGATAAAGGGTAACTGCATTTCCCCCAGATGAGACCTGTTTATTCAGCATTTGTCTTGGGAGTTGAGTTCACAGAAAGCGTTTCCCCACACTTTCCAGTGCATTCTTCTTATTTTCTTGCGCAGAACTTCGCAATCAACTATACGCACACAACCTGAATTTACCAGGACGTGATTGAATCCCACCCCAAAATAGCAGTCTGCAAGCGCCTGAACTCAAGGTTCATTCACAGGGAATGGAAACACAAAGAAAAGTGTTACAAGGAAGTGGGGAAAGTGGAGAGGCAAGCCTCTCTCCACTGTGAATCTCTGCTTGCCTTCCTCCTCATCTGTCACTTGCCTTGTTGAGCTTGGGATCAGGGGCGTCATAGAGGCCTCCTGTAATGCTGTAATGGGACTGTGCAAGGGAAACACTTCTGCTGCTGTGCAATGTGAGAGAAGAGTCCCAGGCTTTCCATATTGCTATGTTTAGTGGAGGTTAGTGCTGTTGCATCATGGTGATCTTGACCCACTCATAGGCATAGCCATCCAGTGAGAGCAGAATGTACACAGCCTGCCGGGTCCCAAAGACACCAGGGAGACAACAGTGAGTATCACACATTTCTGATAAAAGAACAAGACCCCAGATCTCTGTATTCATCACATCTGGTTCTGCTAAGGATTTAGCTAACGGAAAGCAGTGCTACTCAGAGACTCAAGCTACAGATGGGTCCGTGCATCCAAGGATGCAGTATCTACCTATATGCAAGTATGTGCACACATACACACTCACTCATGCAAAATATGAGATGTAAGCACACATCTACATACAGTGCGTGCACGCGCGCACACACACACATATATATGTATAATCACACATAAATGCTTGCACAACACAAATGCACAGATACTGAAATGTCACCAATCTTTCTGTTTGGGGGTCAAACTAGATGTCACTTTAAGGGCACAGCATCGCAAGCAGTCATGAATATGTTTTTTTCTTTATTGGGTCCCCCAATGACTAGGGTATGCAGGAAGGTAAGGTATCCCTTCCCTCCACAACCACAGTCCAAGATGAAAATGCACCCTGTATGCAGCTATAGAACAAAAGCTCCCAGTGGCAACAACAGAAATATTCTTTCTAAGCTTGCAGGGAGAGAAGCGTTGCTCTTGGAATTGTGTCTGGAGAAGGAAATGATAAACTTCACCTCTGTGCATGCTGCGGTCCTGATGACAATTGCCCTCCTCCACCACTTGTTAAATAAAGGGAAAACACATACATGCAGCTTAATGCTACATAATTAGTTTGCAGTTTGGCCTTCCATATCATCACCCTAGTGCATTTCTTGGCACCAAACAGGAGGAGATACAGGTCAGGAAGTGCCAGATGTTCACACTTTTGAAGGAACACTCCTTTTACCAGATCCACATAGTTCCATGGGATGTAATCAAGTTCTCTTATTTCACAACATCTCAGTGTCACCACTGAACTCCTTGGAAAAAATGCCAGATCTCTGCAGTGTCCTGTACTGCAGAAAATTTGACTTGGCAGTCGCATAGACAGATGGCAGCGAGGAACTGAGGGTTAGCTTGTATGATCATACTGGAAGGCAAAACACCAGCCATGTTGCAAAACTGATACTTAATCATGCTCTCGGGAAATGTGAGTTTTTAATTATTCCTGAAGATGAGACAAAATATCAGTTTCGCCATATGGGTGTGCATCTACAAGGAATTGTAATCATGGGAGAAATTTCATATAAACTCAACTCATCGTAAGTAATTGTTGCAATGTGAAAGAAAGGGAAGAACTAAATGGAAGAAATAAATGGAGACCCATCTTCAATTGAGCTATGAGTACAGCTGCATTGATGAGTCAAAGGAATAGCCTAGGCACCTTAAAGGTTTTGTTCCACCACATTGCTCAGCACAGCAGCTTCATGTGCTACTGCAGTACTCAAATACCATGATATGCTCATCTCTTCCTTGCTTCTAAGGGAAAGTTCTGAGTTAATCACTGGGTAACTAGGTGAAAATCCTAAACACACTGACTAGGAAGTAAATCCCATTGGAAACAATGGGGCTTACTTCCAAGTAAGCATGCACAGGAATGCACTGTCAGGCTTTAATCCTACGCCATTTACTTAGGAGAAAGACCCACTGAAATCAGTGGCCTTGAGTCCAAGTTAACATGTACAAAGATTGGGTTATAAATCTTTTCTACACAGAACACCCTTTGTTGTATGTTATAGCCCTTAACCCACCACACCCTTCAGGGACAAAAAGAAGGAAGCATCTACTTTGAAGAAGTCCAGCTCAAGGAGCTGAGCAGAATCATCTCCTGCCAACAAACCAGAAACATTGTAAACATTTTGGGGGAACAAGTACAGTTTTAACAAGGGTTAGGTTACAAATGTAGATGAAGTATATATAGAAAATGTTATGTGACACACATTACTTTATAAAAGAGAATAAGTGTTCTAGGTCTCTCTCCTCTATTAGCATTCAAACCAAATGACAGTAGGTCCTCAACGATATTTATCGTAAAGGTCTCAAGAAAATGCAATGAAAGAAACATTCAAGTAAAAGCAGGGATTCCTATGCAGCAAAATTGGGAAAACCTATTCTTTATGTAAGACAATGAGAAGAAAGAGACCCAGAAGTGTTTATAGAAAAGGGTGGGCCCTATCATATTATCGGAAAGCTGATAAAGGATAAAGCTTAAGAGAACTCTTCCACAGCAGGCTAAGGAAGAGCAGCATATAATTGGTGGGAATGTGGAATTTGGCTCAGTCCCCAGCTTCCTGCTAGAGAATATTTTCATATAACCAGAGGGGCTTAAATCACAGTGACATGGACAAATTTGCTGTTTACAGTTTGTCCCACTGCTGAGTCTGCCACTTTACTACTACACAACTCATTGCCAAGTCATTTCTTTGTGTGAACATACACAGCCACAAAGGAACCTGGAGTAAGTCCATAGACCACAATGACTTGGAGTTGTTTCAGAGGAAAGGATTTATTTATTTATTCAGGCTAAAGGAAGACTATGCAGCCAGCATTTTGCCTGGAACCAATTGCCACAATTTGAAAATGTGGGGGCATAGTCTTAAGGCTCAGGAATCTACATACGTAGAGAATATCCATAACTACCTTGAAGTTGTTGTTGTTGTTGTTGTTGTTTTTGCAATTAAGCAATAAATAAAATTTATGAGATAAATAATAAATAAAATAATTATCTTCTCACAAAAGGGGCCAGGAGGATTTTACTAACTTTTACACTACAGACACGCCTGAGACTAAGCCCTGGAGAAAGAAAATATCGATGGTTTGCTTTTCCATTCAGGAGATTTATCACGTGCCCAGAAACAGAAGAAAGGCTGAACTCTTATTTGGACTGGTATATATCAAGTGTGGATGGCTACGTATAAGGCAGAACTGCAATTTGGTACTGATCTCTTGGGTAGTCCGAATCTGTTGACGTCACATGTATAGGGAAGGAGAGAGTCTGAAATGTGTTGAAATACAGGCTGTGCCCAGGGGAAATGTCAAAGAAGCAGATAAAATAGTAAATGTGGGGGGTGGGGGAAGGCTTACAGAAATGTAATAGGGATAGAATTGCTTTTTGAGGGCTAGCACTTGGAGTTTTGAGCCTTGGGATGTGGAGGTGTTACTACAGGTGTCAGATTGCTATGGTGAGAGGGTAAGAGTGATATAAAGAGAACAGCCTTATTTTCGTAGGGAAAAGTTTCAGGGTAATAAAAGAAGTGGTGCTACTCTGATGAATGTTGGGACGAGAAATATTTACAGGTGTGCCAAGAGCATTGTCTGGTTGGAAAACATAAAGGTGTATGCACAAGAGTGGGGCATTTACAAAAAATACAGGAACAATTACACAAACTGAAGCAGTATCAGGAGCTGCATGTGTACAACACATGTACAGTGGTGCAGAGGCAGCTGGTGCGGTGGTACTGCGAAGCTGCCCTCCCAACACTGGTGCCACTGCAACTCATCAGGAGAGGTCTGGGGAGAGACAGAGGGGAGGAGAGCTTGGGGCTGTGTGGACACACTGGGAGAGACAATGTGGTGCTTCCGCTGATGGTCTATGCAGCCCTGACCTCACCATCACTCAGTCCTGACCAGGTACGCTGCAGAGATACCAATGTTGGGAGGGTAGCCATGCCCTACTACACTGGCTGCTACTGCAGTGGTGTGACATATATATAAATATATATATGTATATGCATGCTTAAGATTAGAGCAATACGGCAGTGGAGGAGACACGTGACGTGTGCTTAGGACTTTTCAGCTACAGGGTTGCCTGAAGGCAAAACAGCCAACACATCCCCAATGAATATCTTCATTGTGCAGTGATTGTGATCCAAGCACCTCCAGTCCATTCACTCCTATAATTCCTCCTGTGACTTACTTAATGGCTTTCTTTTCACTGCGACCTCGGCTGGAATCTGGAGTTCCCACCGTCTCCAAGGAGTTTTTATAGCGTTTGCCCTGAAATGAAATGGAAAAAGAGAAGGTGAGGATAAGGGTTTATCTGGTGGGAGGAACAGCTTTGCTTCTGAAAGGAGAACAGGAAAAGATCTAGGTAGGTCCCTTCCCCTTGTCACACTTGCAGTGGCACTGTATGTGATTAGTGCTCGGAAACACAAAAGGCCAGCTTTGTCCAGTAGACCCTTTGAAAGTAGAAAATTTGCATAAGTGGACTGTAATATGGGAGTGACCTCCGTAGAAGTTTTTGGTAAGAGAAAATGCTCTGCTAGTCGCAGTGAACTAATATATCTGCTACAGCTAAGGCTGAAAACAGAGTATTGTATAAAGATGGTTTTACTTGGTGCTGTAATTCCACATGCATTTCCTCTTTGTAGATAAAATCTATCAGCAGCTAAAGAAGCATTTACCAAGTCAAACCAGGAGTGCTAAAATCATAAAACCAGAATTGCATCTATCTGATGACAAAGGAAATCTGTACTAGAAATACAAAAACGTATTGGGCTTTGTCAATGATCAACAGATTCCAAACATGATAGCAGAATGGACAGATCCTATGAGGTGATCACCAATGACAGCTTCATACATCACAAAAATGCCCTGGGCATGATGTAGATTTAGTAGATCCACAGCTGATGAAGAATGGACTTAACCAGAGGGAAAGGTACAAGACTGGTAATTTTAGGTGTTCTTGTACAGCAAACTCAGGCACCCACCATTTAATCCTCAATTTTTAAAGTATTTACTGAAGTGATGACCTGGAAGTCAAAGCCCCTCCTTTTTAAAAAAAAAATAATCAAAACAGTTTTATTGAATTACACTGATAATTTAGCAGCATGAGAAAATATTGTTACCTTAGAATTCCTATAATAATATATAACATATACAATATAAAATGCAAAGGGCAGTAGACAAAAAGAAACTGCAGAGTGATCTGGTTACACTGTTTAATTCAGGATTCATCCACATACTTGTGGATTTCTAATCACGGGTCCGACAAGTACTTTTCTGGTCCCACTGTTGTGCTTGGGAAAACCCACTGCTTACTGCTGAATTGGAACAAACGTCAACTGAGTCTTCTGCAGCTATCGGAGCAAACTAAAATGAAACCTCCCTTGCAACTATCTGAAAATAGCTGAGAAGTTGCAGTCCAAGGTTCCCTTTTTGTGCTACTCCTGGAACAGTTCTGTCATATGTGAAAGTTCCAGAATAACTTCTCATGGGGCAGACAAAAGGGGACTTGACACTTTCCCTAATTACACCATTGAGATCTAACCAGATCAGATGCAGATAACACATTCTTTCCTTCTACCTGTTTTTCTCCTTCTCCCCCCACCCCTTTTTATCACAGTGAAGCAGAAATATTCCTACAGTACAGAGTACTGAATGAAATAAAGGAATGGGGATGGTGTTGACTGGGTTGGTGCGTGCAATTATCTCTAGAGCTTTGAACATATTTTCTCTTCTCTGCTAGTGTTTATTTGCATGTCCTTGTATTGGTCCATTTAAAAATAATGAAATCAGAACCATTAGGATAGCTCCGTTGGAGGAGCATGAGATTCTTATTGCCAGGGTCGTGGGTTCAAGCCCCATGTTGGACAAAAAGATTCCTGCATTGCAGGGGGTAGGACTTAGATGACCCTTATTCTTGCTTCCAACTCTACAGTTCTATGATTCTATGATATATAAAGTATATCAAATAAGATATTGGCGTTTGTATGCTTTGAATAGTTGTCATTCACATGCAACACTAAGCCAAACCAGTTATGAAGCAGGTTAGTGCACAGAAAAACTTGGCTGCTTTGCTCCTCCCTCACAACTGTGTGTACTACCAGGAGACTATGATTTAGCTCAGTGGCGTAGCTAGCTGCTCAAGTGCCCGGGACGGCACAAATGTCCTGCACCCGGGGGCAGGGCAAGCCGGGGCAGAGCACACTGCGTGGAACCTCCACGGAGTCCGCAAGCCCCACGTTGCCATTTCAGGCAGCACAGAGCCTGCAGGTGCCCGAGCCACCGCGTAACTCCCCAGGAGAGATGTGTGGCTCAGGTATGCTACAGGCCAGGCCCCACGGTGACCCCCCTCAGTGATGACACCTGGGGCGGCCTGCACCCACTGCACACCACTTCCTACACCACCAATTTAGCTTAGTGTTATGAGTGAAGGTACACTCAAGCTTTGTCTTCCCCAAATAAACCAAGAGTTGTAAGCCAGTAACAAACCTTGGTTACAGCTTGTGGCTTGTTTGGAGCAAGACAAACCACTAGCCTAACACATAACACTAAGTCACATCATGGCTTAGTTCTTGGTGGTGCAACAGCAGAAGAATTGGGGAAGGTGAAGTAGACATGATTTTCTAACTACACACCAGTATACTGATTGCTTCACACTAAGCCACAGTTTAGCTTAGTGTTATGTGCAAACATGGCCATAGTCATTGTTTACTCTAGTATTTCATTTTTATGCAATAAAACTGAATTGGATTAGAGGGGAGAAGATAACTAGAAGCTTCCCAAACTGCATTTTCATTATTGTCAGCTAGAGATCTGGAACACCAGATCTGACAACTTACAACTACATTCAATTCCAGTGTACTTTGCCTTGAAAAAAACTATAGAGTTCTTGCATTGTGCATTGAAGCATCAGAAATATAAACGCAAGGCAACAGCTAGGTCCCTGGCATTAGGTAATGTAAGGCTATATCGAGGGATCAAAGTTTGGCTTCAGTGGAGATGACTAATCATAGTTCACACTGAAGTCAATGGGAACTGTTGAATGCCTTTCACTTCCAAAGATCAGACCATTGCAATTTAATTAACTGCCCTCTAGAAGGAACATGTTCTCTTAATATTTTATTGTTGCAACTTCCTCCAAACCCTGTTGGGTATTTCTAACCACACATTTTCCCTCAGCATAGGGTTCCTGTAAAGTGATACAGTGGTGCCTCGCAAGACGAAATTAATTCGTTCCGCAATTCTCTTCGTCTTGCGAGTTTTTCGTCTTGCGATGCACGGTTTCCCATAGGAATGCATTGAAAATCAATTAATGCGTTCCTAGGGAAACCGCCTTCAGACCAGGTCCGGGGACAGTCTGTCCCCCGACCTCTTCTGAAGGCTGGGGGGGGGGGGCAAGGGCTTTTTTCCCACTGCCAGCCTTCAGAAGGCTGTTCTGAAGGCTGGCGGTGGGAAGAAAAGCCCTTCTTCCCACCTCCCGCCCTGCAAGCTCCGGGGACAGGAGGTCTTTGCTGCCGACCGCCAGCATTTTAAAAGCCCCTGCTGTCCCGGGGCGATTTTAAAATGCTGGCGGGCGGGAGCGAAGTCTCCGCTGCCCCGGGGAGATTTTAAAATGCTGGGGGTCGGCAGCGAACGCTTCGCTCCCGCCCGCCAGCATTTTAAGATCGCCCGGGGCAGCGGAGAAGTCTCCGCTGTCCCGGGAAGGCAGGCGGGGGGAGCAAAGACTTTTGCCACCGCCTGCCTTCAGAAGAGGTCCAGGACCTCGTTCCGATGCCCGGCGGCAGGGTGCGAGGTTCCCGCCCCACCGCCCGGCATTGGGGCATCGTTCCGATGCCCGGCGGCGGGGGGAGAGGTTCCCGCCCCACAGCCCCGCTTCGGAGCAGCGTTCCGAAGCGGGGCGGCTGGGGCAGGTGTTCCCTGGACCTCTTTTGAAGCAAGCGGCTGCGGAGAGAAGCGATCTCCCCGCAGCCGCTTGCTTCAAAAGGGGTCCGGGACCTCTTTTGAAGGAAGCGGCTGCGGAGAGAAGCGATCTCCCCGCAGCCGCTTGCTTCAAAAGGGGTCCGGGACCTCTTTTGAAAGAAGCGGCTGCGGAGAAAAGCGATCTCCCCGCAGCCGCTTGCTTCAAAAGGGGTCCGGGACCTCTTTTGAAGGAAGCGGCTGCGGAGAAAAGCGATCTCCCCGCAGCCGCTTGCTTCAAAAGAGGTCCGGGACCTCTTTTGAAGCAAGCGGCTGCGTAGAGAAGCGATCTCCCCGCAGCCGCTTGCTTCAAAAGGGGTCCGGGACCTCTTTTGAAGGAAGCGGCTGCGTAGAGAAGCGATCTCCCCGCAGCCGCTTGCTTCAAAAGGGGTCCGGGACCTCTTTTGAAGCAAGCGGCTGCGGAGAAAAGCGATCTCCCCGCAGCCGCTTGCTTCAAAAGGGGTCCGGGACCTCTTTTGAAGGAAGCGGCTGCGGAGAAAAGCGATCTCCCCGCAGCCGCTTGCTTCAAAAGGGGTCCGGGACCTCTTTTGAAGCAAGCGGCTGCGGAGAAAAGCGATCTCCCCGCAGCCGCTTGCTTCAAAAGGGGTCCGGGACCTCTTTTGAAAGAAGCGGCTGCGGAGAAAAGCGATCTCCCCGCAGCCGCTTGCTTCAAAAGGGGTCCGGGACCTCTTTTGAAGCAAGCGGCTGCGGAGAAAAGCGATCTCCCCGCAGCCGCTTGCTTCAAAAGGGGTCCGGGACCTCTTTTGAAGCAAGCGGCTGCGGAGAAAAGCGATCTCCCCGCAGCCGCTTGCTTCAAAAGGGGTCCGGGACCTCTTTTGAAAGAAGCGGCTGCGGAGAAAAGCGATCTCCCCGCAGCCGCTTGCTTCAAAAGGGGTCCGGGACCTCTTTTGAAGGAAGCGGCTGCGGAGAAAAGCGATCTCCCCGCAGCCGCTTGCTTCAAAAGAGGTCCGGGACCTCTTTTGAAGCAAGCGGCTGCGTAGAGAAGCGATCTCCCCGCAGCCGCTTGCTTCAAAAGGGGTCCGGGACCTCTTTTGAAGGAAGCGGCTGCGGAGAAAAGCGATCTCCCCGCAGCCGCTTGCTTCAAAAGAGGTCCGGGACCTCTTTTGAAGCAAGCGGCTGCGTAGAGAAGCGCAGCCGCTTGCTTCAAAAGAGGTCCGGGGGCAGCGGGAAGCGCTTCCCGCTGCCCCCGGACCTCTTTTGAAGCAAGGGGCGGTGGGGAGAAGCGATCTCCCCGCCGCCCCTTGCTTCAAAAGAGAAGACCCGCTGTCCCCGGGGCAAGCTTCGTTTTGCGAAGCAAGCCCATAGGGAAATTCGTCTTGCGAGGCAACTCGAAAACGAAAAAACCTTTCGTTTTGCGAGTTTTTCGTCTCGCGAGGCGTTCGTCTTGCGGGGTACCACTGTATTTATTAGCTAAGGGGCGCAATCAGAGGCTCCAGGCTGATCAAAGTGTTCTTTTGTAAAAGTGCTTTGCAAAAACTAAAATAAAAATTGAACATTATCTTAGCAATTGATTCACTGGCACTGACACATTCTTTATAGAGATCTGGATGTTGACTGGGCAATTGTGAAAGCATTTGTCACTTTCTTAAACAAAATAAAGTTATTCCTTTCTCATTGTTGCTGATGTGAATAGAAAATATGTTGAATGATATGCTCAGATTCACATCAGGAGTCCATTGCTTTATTATTCTAATTCTGTCATTTGTCAGTATGACTTATATTTTTGTTTTGTTTTTAAGATTTAATTTTCAGTTGGATTAGTAATACTGCTAGAAAGTTCAGGAGTGGCCAATTTGCAAGCCAGAGATTTTCCCCATGCTGCTGAACTGGAAAAGGAAACAGCAGCAGTAGTGCCTTCTCTCACCTGTCTTAGCTCAGGTCTTTAATCTGCTTCACCTTTGACCGCAGGTGAGAGACCGATAAAAGGACAGGGTGAAAATGGGAGGGAGAAATCACTGTTGCCTGGTCTCTAATTCAGTGGCAATTCATGTCTTGCTTATGTGCTTAGAATCACAGAACTGTAGAGCTGAAAGGGACCACAAGGGTCATCTAGTCCAACCCCCTGCAATGCAGAAATCTTTTGCCCAATGTGGCGCTCAAACCCACAACACTAAAATTAAGAGTCTCATGCTCCACCTGCTGAGTTTCCCACAGATATCCGGCTGGCCACTGTGAGAACAGGTCATGGGCCTGATACAAAAGACTTCTTATGTTCTTGTGTTAATTTTAAAGGCATGGGGAAGTCTCTAGCTTAGAAACTAGCAGCCACAAAGCTATATGCATTTTTTTCCATTTCATTTTACACCTCCCAAGCAAACAGAGATGTCCATGGGAGTCCCTCTACTTTGGGGGTCTTGAAACTAGGTAGATGCTTTGGTGCTTCTCCATGCTCTTCAAGGTGAACAAAATTCAGCCTTGAAGGCCTACCTTGCCTCCCCTTCATCACAGTCCCAGCAGAGGAGAAACAGCCAGGCCATTTTAGGATTAATTGAACTCTAATTAATTAAGTTCACAGTAACAAAAAAAACAAAACGCATGTCATAAGATAATGAAGTGAGCATTTTGTTCCTAATTGGGTCTCGATAATAAGGCCGCTTGGTTGTGATTTCTGATGGCAGTCTCAATGTGCTTCATGATTCTAGGGCAGGCAAGAGACAATTAATGCTAATTAGTGAACAATTAGCAAATGAAAACACAGGTGTAGAAGGGAGACAGTTTTTGTGCTACTCTTGGTGCAAGTCTGCTGGCGCAGCATAACCCAGAAGGCCTCAGGCATGCAAGTAGTGCATCCTTCTTCCTTAGACTGTGGATTAGATGTGAAAGGGCAATGATTACAACCACAAAGGGCAACAGTACCAACCACAGATGCCGATGCTGCAGCAAAATTAAATTAGGGACTACAGGAGGGAATAATACAAGACAGGCTGAGGGGGGAAATGATTTGAACAGCATAAGACCGGTGAGGAAGTGTGGGGAGACAACTTTCCATTGAGATTTGGAATGAAGTGCTGGGAATCAGAGGCCAATCGAAAATCAGATGTCAAGAATGAGCAGTGTAGAGGCCTTCACACTGAGAGATGGAGTCCAAAAGGGCTGGGAGGTCTAACTCAGTAATTCCATTTGAAACAACACAACTAACTAATTACCTAGGAAAACCACTTTCTAAGAGTCATGGACTTCCTCCATGCAGACTGAAGGTGTAAATAGGTGAATAAACCATATTTCTTAAAACATTGCATTCTCTGCCATGTCTTCCATTATCCAAGGGGACACAGACCCTGTGTGTGTGCCTGGGACCCCTGGTAGGGTTGCCATATTTCAAGCAGTGAAAATCTGGACAGAAAAGTTGTTGAGTTTTTTTTTGGCAAAGTTGTTGGACTGCCATATTTGGGTGATGTATGGAAACTCTACCCATGGGCTCTTGTAGGCACCTTCCTTTTGTAACGACACATTATTGATAATCTAGGCATTGGGTTCGAAACTGAACTTTAAAAAAAATTCTGTACAACTCTCCTTTAAAAAAAGCCTCTCTAAAAATATTTTTCTTTAAAAAAAAATTGTCCCAGATTTTTTTTACCTTCCTTGACAAACATATTTTCTCTCTAAATGTTGTGTGATTTAATAGGTATTTAAATAATGGGAAGTAGTTAACACTTGTTTTCCTGACCCCAAAGAGACAGGAAATCGTAAATATTTTTGACAGAATCTAATAAACTTGGGGATCAGAGGGTAAAAAGATTCTAAGGCAAGGATGACAACTTAAAGTTGTTGCTTGTTGCTTAGACAGGCAGAAGTCACAGTCCATCTAACAGAAACGAGGTGTTTCAAGGAGTCTAGGGTGCTAGGATAAATCTATCAGAAGATTTCTGAAATCAGCTATGCATGAACACTGCGGTCCTCTGGATATTTGAGAAGATCCAGAGTCCCATATGGGATGCATTCATATGACTATGCAGTCATTGAAAGCCATGCAGAGTGTGGCAGGATCTGTAGAGATTTCAAGATTCTGAGATGGGCTTCTAGGAAGTTAGAAATCCTGACAAGCTTTGAATGATTTAAAACAATAAAGAACAGACCATAGTGCAGTCATTATGTCCAGCTGTAGTTCAGAAAACTTTGGGCTGGGCTGCTGGGCTGTTGTTGTTTTTAACTAAAAGGTGTATGAAATATGAGTTTCCATTGGGAGAGAAAGTGGGGTATAACATGAACAAATGGATGAAATGAAAGATTCTTAGATTTGAGAAGACCATGCGCTGTAATTGAAATGCTACTGGAGTTATTTAACTCCCTCAACCACCTGCTAAAGTCAAAGTAGTTGGATTCTGCAATGACATAGCAAATGAGCAATGGAGTAGATTTTAAGTTTCATTTTCCAAAATGGTCACATTCAGAGAAACTGTAATCATTGCCCATAACAACCTACAAAGCATGTAAACAAAGCTCTTTGTATTAGTTGACTCCTGATATAAAAATGTTTTGCAAAAACTCCCTGCACTGCCCACATGTCCATGGGCAGAACTTGCTCTGAAATTCAAACAATGTTTCAATAACTATGGCTCTGCAACAGAAAAAAATAACAGATGTTCAAAGGAAAATGCGAGTAACACAATTGGCTCCTTACCTTGTTTACTGTTGGTCATGTCCTTTTTGAACATTAGCTATGGATGTTCTTTCCTCCATTAGAAAAAAGCAAAACCCAGGAGGTGATATCCAGTGGTGTACATCCACTAATAGAATGGACAGTCTTTGCAGAACAGATTCCCTCTCCCTCCTGCAGCAGCCTACATGCTCCCAAATCTGTTACAGAAGATTAGAGGACCCGCAGAAGCAGATGTGAAGGGCCTGCTAGGAGCGGAGAGGAAGGAAAAGTCTTATAAGCAAGCAGAAATCTGCTTGCACCTAGAAGCTCTAATGGGAGGAAGTGGCCAAAACTAACCAAATGAATGTCAGTAGGGACAAATGTAAGGTTCTACACTTAGGCAGGAGAACCAGCTGCACAAATGAAAGATGAGGGACACCTGGATTGCCAGTAGTACAGTGAAAAGGATCTTGGGGTCTTAGTGGACCACAACCTTAACTTGAGTCAACAGTGTGATGCAGAAGCAAAAAAAGGGGTGAGTGTCGTAGTTTCTCAATAAACTACCTGGAATACATAGGAAGTTGCCTATAGATCATTGGTCCATCCAGATAAGTTTCTCACAGCCCTACCCAGAGATTCTGGAGACTTAGCTGAGAGTTTATGCATGCAGAGCAGATTTTTCTGCCTCTGAGCTACAGCCCTACCCCAAAGTAAGAAAGTGGTAGTATAAACACTCATGGAATTGGGATGTGCGTGGATCTGCACCATCTGGAAACCTTCCTTACTGACATCAATATTGATTTCATATTAGATGGGGACTTGGCCAGGAAGTTTAAAAAAATGTGTACAGTATTTTCAAGGCTGTGCCAAATATATTATGTTTTTCACTAACAATTTTGGCAGTCTATAACTATTTAATTACTAAGCCTTCAGTTATTTTTTCAGCAGTTTCCTTGAATTTGTGTTTGTTCACAGTGAGGGCAATTCATCCAAGGCGGCAAAGAATTCACTTTATTTGCCCTCAGTGGCATTCTGCTTGGGTGTCATGATGCCATAACGTTCACTTAGTGGTCTGTGGTTGGCTAGGATCTTCCAAGTAATGTGGGAAGATGTGGGAAGAAGCCCAAACTAGGGTGGGGAATGGCAACCAAGCTACAGGAGGTTACAGAAACAAACGACAATGATAGAAAAGTGAATAATCACATAACACTAGAATTCCTGGATATCCAACAAAGCTGAATGTTGGAAGGTTTAGAACAGATAAAAGAAAGTACTTACAGTGGTAAAGGTAAAGGGACCCCTGACCATTAGGTCCAGTCATGGCTGACTCTGGAGTTGCGGCGCTCATCTCGCTTTACTGGCCGAGGGAGCTGGCATACAGCTTCCAGGTCATGTGGCCAGCATGACTAAGCCGCTTCTGGTGAACCAGAGCAGCACACGGAAACGCTGTTTACCTTCCTGCCGGAGCGGTACCTATTCATCTATTTGCACTTTGATGTGCTTTTGAACTGCTAGGTTGGCAGGAGCAGGGACCGAGCAATGGGAGCTCACCCCGTCGTGGGGATTCGAACCACCGACCTTCTGATCGGCAAGTCCTAGGCTCTGTGGTTTAACCCACAGTGCCACCCACACCCCTTACAGTGGTACCTCAGGTTAAGAACTTAATTCATTCTGGAGGTCCGTTCTTAACCTGAAACTGTACTTAACCTGAGGTACCACTTTAGCTAATGGGGCCTCCCGCTGTCGCTGCGCCACCACCGCACGATTTCTGTTCTCATCCTGAAGCAAAGTTCTTAACCCGAGGTACTATTTCTGGGTTAGCGGAGTCTGTAACCTGAAGCGTCTGTAACCTGAAGCGTCTGTAACCCGAGGTACCACTGTATCCACTTAGCGCACAGGTAAACTTGCTCCCATGGGAAGCCGTGATGGCCCCAGACCTGGATGGCTTTAAAAGAGGATTGGACAAATTCATGGAGTTTATCAATGGTTAGAAGACACAATGGCTACATTCTGCCTCCAGGGTCGAAGTCAGTAATACTTCCGAATATCAGTTGCTGGAAACCACAGGAAGTGGGAGTGCTCTTGTGCTCAAGTCCTGCTTGCCAGTTTTCCACAGGCATCTGTTTGGCCACTTTGCGAACAGGATGCTGAACCAGATCTTATGTTTTGTAATCTCCCGATGATGGTGCAACCTCCTGAGTAGTCTTAAGATTATTTTGTTTTAGAAGAAGCAGTTGTCTTTCATAGAAATGCCCACGCGCACGATAAAGACTTGAAGCAGGCAAAGTAATCACACTTCTTTCACTGCAGTTCAGAACAACAGTCCACACATTTCTGCAAATCACAAGAACAGTACAATCCTATAACAAGAAGAAAATTCCACTGAGTTCAGTGGGACATACTTACTCCCAGTTATATGACTGCAGCCTAAACTGGCATTTCCCTCGAGACAAAAAATAGTCCATATAGTGCTGAAAAACTGAAGTATCCCTACAAGAGAAGTGCACCCTCAAGCGAAGATGTCTGTACTACGGTGCAACAAATGTATAATAGCAGTAGCCCATCTGTTGTGAAAAAAAGAAGTGTGGATAGGTTGTGTCTCTGCAAGTGTATGTGCTGGGGAATAAATGCAGGCAGGACTAGGGGACCATCCATTTGAGGCAGGATAAGAAGGGTGAACAGAGGACAAGTTGCGGAAGAAATTTGGGGAGTGCCAGGGCTTCAGAAAAGACAGGTGAATGTTTATGCCCTGCAAAAACAAACTGCATGTCTTGTGCAATCTAGTCAACTCCACTGCAGGCCTGGAGGATTCAGGGAAAGGCAATGAAAGGGAAAGAATCCCTCTGATCCTCTGGGCTGACTCAGTCTCCTTTAGACATGCTGATTCAAAATACAAACACATACTAAATACTCTTAACAATGGAGGTCTCTTGCAGACTCTCTCCAATTGGGTCAGTAACCCAGCCAAATGGTACTCTCAGGCCAGCATGACTCAGGAAGCAAAGAAGCGCAACAGCTATTATGGGCTACACTCAGCAAATCCCCAAGCAGAGAAGACCTGTGTTAGTCACCAATAGACAACATAATCATCTGGGAATTTCTCTAGCATGCAACTGATTGAAATGAATGGGGCTTACATGAGAATCCCTAGAATGTGCTTATGTCATGGAAATTCCACAGCAACTGAAAGTACAGCTTTGAAAACCTCCCCATTCCCTTTCCTTGCCACACCTTGCCCCCCTTTAAAATAACTCCCACCTCTCTTCTGCAGTTTCCACATCCTTGATATGTGCCATATATTATTAAGTAGCATTCTTCTTGATTATGTGGGTAGCTGAAATGCAAAACTTGCCACAGGGTGGCAGAGATCTTCCAGCTGCTCTTCCAGTTACAACTTCCTCTTATTCACAATGCTTCCCAAGCTACTCCCTTTCTTGTTGACTGAGTCCCTGACAATTTTAATTTTCCTCTCCATAATGCTGCACTAGAAGAATATTTTGCATTGAAGGAGGACTTGAGAGGGATATTGGCAACATGTCATATTAACAATCACCACATTTCCTCATAAGCATTTGGGGAAGGGCTTTAGAACAAAGGCTCCTGAAGATCCAAATATGCAGCATCTGTCAGATTTATGCACTTGTTTACTCACAGGACAGCTAGGAGAGTATGGAGCGGATCTTCTAGTATGGATTGAGAAAATGCAGCCAGGGTGATGTATCTTCAAGCGGTATTTCAAGCACTCAGGTCCGTGAAAGTACTTGCTGCTGGGACTCAGGGAGCTTGTCACATGCTGTCAGTTGTTGCCTCTTATTTAAATTTTAAAATGGCAGTCCATAAAGAAACACTCTCTCACACATACACTGTTCAAAATGCGTTTCCTAAATGTCTTTACTCCATGTCTACAAAAGCTCTTGCTAAATGGGAATGCAGGTGGTTTTCAGGCATGCTCTGTAGTCAAATCTGGACTGTACTATATGGAAGGAAAGAACCTGCCGTCTCACCTGAGAAATAAACAGCAGTTGAACAGGCAGACACTGCTGAGAATACTGGTCCCTCTGTCCCCAGTCTGTCTAGGAAGCCACTGATGCTGAAGACAAGAGTATGAGCAAGATGGAAGCTGACTAAGGACAAGCTGCTCATGATTCATCTACATTTTGGCAGAAGGTGAGAGGGTTTCACCTTCTTGGGTTTGGTTCTAAATTTAGCTTGATGGAAGAACATAATCATTCATTAAAATTCCATGCTGCCTGCACTCTATCGTGTGTGCATACCAATGGGCTGCAGTGCCTGCAACCTTTCATCTGCTTCAGCCGTCTCTAGACCCCACTGGGAGGCTCCAAACAGGTGACATATGTGCCAGCTGCTGGATTTAATTCTCTCATTTCGGAAGAGATCCTGTGGTGCTTGGGAACAGATGTGGCCCTGACTTAAAATATAAGAAACAGAACGGGAATGGGAATGGTGAGGTGGATGATGGGAGCTCATCCACAGAGAAACCTACCTTGGGTATGAACTTCCTACCTCTTAGCATGACTAAAGGCTTCAGCCAAGTTTAGCATGCTTCCTTGCTTCAAAAAAGTTTTCAGAAGATCACCAAATTTTCATTTGGCAACTGCTTCATGGAAACCTCTAAAGTTTCTGCTCAAATTTTTCATACCCTCCAGATTTTCCTGGAACTGACCATGAAGATTGCATAAAACTCCAATAAATGAAGACAGGTTTGAATCAAATAAGGGTTAAATGTATATTCTACATAATATACTTTTATTATTGACCTTGAATCACGGTTTCTCTTGTTCAAATATCACTTTGTGTATGACAATCCCAGGTATGCATGCTCAGAAGTACTGAGATCAAAGGGATTTACTCTGAAGTAAAGGTGCATAGGAATGCTGCTTTAGAGAAGACACTGCTATCAGCTTCTGCACCTCTCACCATTTGCAAAATAGGGATAATAGAGGGCCACCTTAAAAGTTTATTTTTAAAACAAAATCAGCAAAGCACTGGACAGTCATCCATGAGATCCTTGATGAATGACAGAGGAATTTGGGCTTAATGATATTAATGTCAGGTGGAGCCACAGCTGGTTGAACAACTAACCCAGCCAGTGCTCATTAATGGCTCTAAGTCAGCTGCCTGGGGGGGAAGACTCAAGTGGAGAACCACAGGGCTCTCTTTTAGGCCCTGTGCTATTCAGCATTGCTATAAATGACTTGAATGAGGGCATAGAGAGGATGCTTATTAAATTTAAAGATGACACACAGCTAGGAGGGATAGCTAACACCATAGAAGACAGAATCAAGATTCAAAATGACTTTGACAGGCTGGAACATTGGGCCGAAACCAACAAGATTAAATTCAACAGAGATAAATGTGAAGTCCTACAATTAGGTCCAAAAATAAAATAAAGATCAAAGGCACAAATATAGGATGGAGGAGACCTTGCTTGAAAGCAGCATATGTGAAAAGGATCTAAATGACTTAGTTCATTACAAGTTGAACATGAGCCAGCAGCACGACGTGGCTGCTAAAAATGTCCGTGCATTCTTAGGTTGCATTAAAGAAGCAAAGGGAGGAATTCATCGTCACACTATTATGACCATTCCGTCAGCACAAGCATTTCCGTTTGTCACATGTAACATCTGTGCTCTCCGCCCCCAACATGCAGTTTTGGGGGGCTCCCCCAACCACCTGGAGATGATTTCGGGGGGCACCGGGGGCAAGGAGAGGGTTGAAGCCCCAGGCACTAGTGGGACACATTACATTAGCTCCTGCTAGAACAGCTGTTTAACAGAGAACCCAGCCTGTAGCGTCCAGATCATGAGAAGCAATAGTTCCACTCTATTCTGTGCTGGTCAGGCCACATCTGGAGTACTATGTCCAATTCTGGGCACCATACAGTAGTACCTTGGTTCCCAAATGCCCCAGAACTCGTACGTTTCGGCTCCCAAACGATCAAAAACCAGAAGTGAGTATTCCAGTTTTCAAACATTCTTTTGGAAGCCGAACATCCGACGGGGCCTCTGTGGCTTCTGCTTGGCTGCAGGAGCTTCCTGCAGCTAATCAGAAGCTGCGCTTTGGCAGTTGAACATTTCAGAAGTTGAATGGACTTCCGGAATGGATTCCGTTCGACTTCCAAGGTACAGCTGTACTCAGTGAAGGACACTGACAAATTGGAGCCTCTCCTGTGGAGTATAACTAAGATTTTGAGGGGGTTTGGAAATGAGGTTCTATGATGAATGGTTGAGAGAGCTGAGCGAAACAGGGGCTGGGTGACCTTCTGTCAGAAATGTTGTAGTTGTATTCTGCACTGAGCATCAATAATTCTATGTTTGTAGGCTGAGATAATGTATCATGACATGAGTGAGAACAGTGGGAGCAAGAGATGTTGTGCAGCACACTTAGACTGAAAACATTTTGTTGCATGGCATTCTATGTCAGAAACACAGCTATGCATAATCAACGTTTGCTACTGGGGTCTGGGATGCAATTGCCTCCTTTCCCTGTATCCCTCCCCTCACCAAAGTTGCAAAGCTGCCAGTGTGCCTAGAAAACCTCACACAGAGACTCAGAGATTGTTGTGAAATGGCAGCACAGGACAAGCATGCATATATTTTCTTTTGTAATTCTTTTCATCCCTCCCACAATCCTGGAGAGCTCCCCACCTTCTTATATTTCCTCCTTGTCTTCCCTTGAACAGCACACATACAGTGAAAGAAAAGCAAAATAAATCATTAGGTAAGCCTTTTGGTGGTGGGTAGGCAAGCAAGCAGGAATTTAGGAAAATCAAATGATTCTACACAAAAGGGTGTGAGAATGTAAGAGATTGTGCAACTCCTACAGAAACCTCACACGTTCTCACGCATCTAGCAAGACTGGCTTTCACCGAAGAAATCTGTTTGCAAACCTGCTCTTCCCAAAGCCACACCAAAAGCCTACAAGATTATCCTTCTCTAGTTGGCTCACGCAGATCCAGCTGACCAGCTTGAAGAGCCACATGCTGCTCTTGCAGCTCAAACACACCTTCAGTGTGGTTTGTTTGTTTGTTTATTGCACTTATATGCCACCTTTTCCTCCAAGGAACTCAAATAGTGTACATGGCTCTCCTCATCCCCATTTTTTTCCTCACAACAACCCTGTGAGGTAGGTTAGGCTGAGAGTTGGAGACTGGCCCAAGGTCACCCAGTGGGCTTCATGACTGAGTGGAGATTTGAACCCTGGCCTAGTCGAATGCTCTAACCATTACACCACACTAGCTAGTGCAGTTGATGTGTGTTTAGACTTGACTGGAGGTTCAACTCCTCACTAAGCTGTGAAACTCATTAGGTGACCTTGGGCCAGCCACTAGCTCTGAAACTAACCTACCTCTGAGGGTTATTGCAGTGGTGGACCCTGGCACCTCAAATTTCAGGAGTGCCCTGCGGGGCACAAAAATCTGGTTCCCCTGCCTTCCGTTGGATGTCATAGTTGCAGTGCCCCAGAAGCTCTGCACCCGGTGCAACCAAACTGGCCATGCTTCCCAAGATCCACCTTGGGTTGTTGTGAGAATAAGAAGTGGGGACAGGGCCCAGATACACTGCTTTCAGCTCCTTAAAGACAGGATAAAAATGTAATGGGTTAATTAATAAGCTACCCACACTCTCCGCAAACCAAAATGGAAAACCATGGCAGGACAGAAACAGCAGACAGCAGAAGCACTCTCTTAGCAAGAATGAAGATACCCAAGTCAATTCTGGGGAAGATGGCTGCCTTGTAGCTCCACTACCTGTCAAGAAAGTCATTCAGCCAGCCAGCATCTATTCCCCCCCCCCCCCCCAGCCACTTATCCCTATCTACTCCATCTGGCAGAAGCAAAGGAGTGGCTTGTCTTTCCTGTCACCATGAGGGCTTTTTTTCGTGTGGGGGCCCCCGGTGTGCCAGTCACTGGAATGAATCTGAACTAGGCAAGGCTGTTGTCTGTTTATCTCTGATCAGCGAAATCTTCAATTCATCTTGCTCACTCTGTGGCAGCCAGTTTTATTAATTTGGCTCCCAGATGAGCATCTTTACTTATTAATGGGGCGATATTACTCATGAACGTATTCCACACACAACCTCCCATCTGCTGCAAGGCACTGGCAAACTAAGCAGCCTGAATCTGGGAAGCTGGACCTTGTTTCTTCTGAGGGAGTGAGATAGTTGCCAGATATAAGCTGGCTGGCAGTCCCAATCTAGGCAAGAGTGGGGAGAGTGGGGAACGGTGTCAAGAAAGCAAGTGACTGGCTGTGTGTGGCAAGTTTCCAAGCAGGGCAGATGAAATGTTGCTAATGCTTGCATTAAGATGCAAGATACTGTTTCAAATTAAATACCAGCTATATTTATTTATCCTAATTATTACTGATCCTGGTTCAGCATGTTATATTCCTGTGCTCAGGGAGAAGGAAACCACACAGTTTTATTTTTATCAATGCATTTTCAGTGTTGATAACGGTGGGGGGGGGGGGGGATTTGCCATCTTTGGAACACTTGACCCAGTTTTGAATCCCTAGATGAGCCAAGAGAGGTTTCTTTTTGAGAGAAAACAAGCCACAGCACGATGCTGAATGCCAGGCATGTGGGGTGTCTGGAGCAGCTAAAGGATTTTTCATCTGATTATTTTTAAAAATTGAATGTTATTCTTGGCTCCACAGAAGTCATGCTAGTTCTGATCCAATGCCAGTACTGTAATGGATGGGGTTTAACCTTACTGCAGTGGTAGGTAGGATAGCTTTGCTGTGTCTGGGGAGGGGTATTTACTTTTAAGAATCAGGGCATATTTGGTGTTGCAGAGATTGAGTACATTGCCTTAACAGAACTTGGTAAAAGAATGAAACAATAATTTAAAAAGCGGAAGGGTACAGAATTGCTACTGGGGGGGGGGGTGTTCTATAAAGCAGCTGCATAGTGTTTTTCAGTAGCATGATATCTGTTGAGGCATGTTATTACTATAACTGTTTTCTTCAGATGTGTGCCTATATGTGTGGTAGAGACTGCAATTCATGCAAAATTGCAGATTTCCATTCACTAAATGCATGTTTGAAACTACCTTAACAGAGGCTGTTGAGAAATATGATGGATGTGGGTGACATGTAGGATGTGAGCTCAGATCTCCTAGAGAGAGAGAAGGAAACCATGTTTGCATATACAATTCATTTAAATATATGCAAATATTTAATTGGATCCATCACACTCTTTCCTCTTCTCCTTTCAAACCTGATCAGGTCTCTTTTTCTTAGGGTTGTGCTCTTTTCTTGCCTTCCTTCTTGGCTGTCACACCACGAAATCTTATATTCTCTTTCCCTCATTACCCACAAGAATCCACTACTGCTCTCTTGCAGAAATGAAACTTTGACTTCAGCCTGTCCCCTAGTGTTGCCTCAAAGTCACCCACTTTCTTTCTTCAGATTCTTGCCCAAAAAGCTTTCCAAAAGTTCCACAAAATCACTACCCAAACCCTCTGGCAACCTCCCTTCTCTTCCTAAAGCAACTGGCTCTAGCCAGCATCCATTTTCCTTCTGATGCCACCTTTGTTCCGTTGGTCACATTTCCCCCTCCCTCCCTGTTCCAGCCAATATCCTCCCTCCCTCCACTCTCACTTTCTCTGACCAATTTTAAAGGAGCTTAGTTTTTCTATGTGTTTCTACACATGATTTTAGAACCAATAGCTTGAATTACTAGTTTTAACTCTTTTACTAGTTTTAAACTCTTAACATTGATTCACATCAAGTTTGCTAATACACTACTCCAGAGGTTTTCAACCTTTTTGAGTCCATGGCTCTCTTGGCCAACTACATTCTTTCTGAGACACCCCTGTGGGACTCAGGAGCCCAGTTATGTCACCCCTTGCCTGCAGAGCTGGCAGCCTCTCACCCTTTTTCGAACACCCTCCCTTGGGGAGTGTTTCCTCAGCCTCCTCTCTTTGAGAGTCCTCCAGGCAGCTGGTGCTGCTGCCCCTGGTCTCTGCAACACACACCCCCCCACCCCAAAGAGAGATGCCTCCTCACACTGCCCCACAGGGGCCTGGGCCTTGTCTGTCCATTCCCAGCAATAAGGGCTGGTGAATAGGCTGGCTGGACTCCCTCACTCACTTGTTCCGAGGCCACCTCAGTTCATGGCAACCTGCACCCCCTGACCAGCCCCAGAGGCACCATTCACCTCGGGAGCTTGTAGCCATGACTGATGCAACAAACAGCTGCACAAGCCTTTGGAAGGCAGAGCCACAAGAAGAGGAGGGAGGTAAAGAAAGAGAGACAGAGGCCAGTGTTGCATGCGGCACCCCAACCATCATTCAAGGCACCCCAGTGTGCCACAGCAAACTGGCTGAAAACCACTGCACTACCCATTGGAGACAATAAAATTCCTTGAGATTTATCTTTCTTGTTCTTGACTACGGTTGTCATATGTCCAGAATTTCCCGAACATAGCCAGAATACAGCAGTCAAAAACAGTATCCAAGCGGAAATCGCTTAAAAATCCGCATAGCAACCCATGTTGCATGTTTTTTCTTTTTGAGATTTTGTATCCAGATTTTCACTTTTTGAAATATGGCAACCAACCCTAAGCTATACCAGCCCCTGGGGTGCCAAATTCTGAGGTGCATTCAGGTTCAAGGTCAAAAGATCCTCAAGCGGGTGTCAGGGTAGCATCTGAGAACTGCAGGCCTGTATGAAAACAACACAATCTGTAACAATACTGGTGTTTGTGTGCTGGGAAAAGGAATGTGAGACAGTGTGTTGACTCTTGTTAGGAGTCGCAGCTGGGGCAGGAGAATAACAATACTGGTTTGGTGAAATAGTAAGGTCTGGCTTAAAGGGCCATTCATCGCTCAAGGGTGAAACTAGGCTTTATTTCACCTGGGTCAAAGACCCAGTTTGGCATCTCCTCCACATGCATTTGTGAACACACACACACATACACAGGCTGGGAGAGTTAATGACACCCCTCTGGAGGCTTCACCTGGGGCAACAAACCTGGCTAGCCCCCCTCCCCCAGCTACAGCTCTGCATCACTAATATACAGTATGTCTCACTGTTTTAAAACAAAATACACTGTTTGTGAATGCAGTGGTGACATGGTGACCTCAGGAAACCACAGGAGTCATGGTGGCAGGGGTTGGGGGAGAAATTCCATTATATGCTGCAAATTCATGGCCCTTTTTGGAGCATGGCAGGCTCATAATGTCTTTTAAGAAGCCAGAAACAGGGACATTGGGCTACATGCATGCAATCCGAGGGTTCCAAGTATGAATGATGGGCAGGGAGCATGGCTGGTTGGGTGGGTGGGTTAGAGTTACCTTAGTCATAAAAGAGTACTTCAAATGCATAAAAATATTGAAAGAAGTAAGTAATACAACAATAGGTTGAAGATAAAGGTAAAGGTAAAGGGACCCCTGACCATTAGGTCCAGTCGTGAACGACTCTGGGGTTGCGGTGCTCATCTCACTTTATCGGCCGAGGGAGCTGGCGTACAGCTTCCGGGTCATGTGGCCAGCATGACTAAGCCGCTTCTGGCGAACCAGGGCAGCGCACGGAAACACCGTTTACCTTCCCGCTGGAGCGGGTATTTGTCTACTTGCACTCTGATGTGCTTTCGAACTGCTAGGCTGGCAGGAGCAGGGACTGAGCAACGGGAGCTCACCCCGGCACGGGGATTCGAACCGCTAACCTTCTGATTGGCAAGTCCTAGGCTCTGTGGTTTAACCCACAGCGCCACCCGTGTCCCATTAGGTTGAAGATACTTAAGATCAAAAGAAACTTCTATTTTTATAGTAAAAAGGGGGGGGATGTTGGCAAAATATAACAGCAGTAACAAAATATAATAATAATAATAATAATAATAATAATAATAATAATAATAATAATACCTAAACCGTTATTCCCTCCTCCTCCCCTAGGATCTTCACTTGTACACAGATTATTTTGAAAACTTATTTTCATGCTGCACCAACATTTCCAGCAAAACATTCAATTATCACAACCCCTAACAAGCTAAATAATAAAAGCTGAACCAACCATGAAGATGCGTCACTCAGCAGGAGTCTCTCTCACTGGCTGAAACATCTTCATTCACTGACAGGATTCACGATCGGCAAACTCTTTCTCCAACAGAAAGCAAGCATCACCAGCTGTTGCAAACCCTGGATGCTTGCAAAGAGCCCTTATTTTATCTTTCTGGACAACTCTTATACTTTCTCTCTCCCCCCACCCCCTTATACATGCAAAACCCAAACAATGGCCAAAATTGGGGCACACAACAGTACAAGGACCCCAAGCACACTAGCAAATCTACAGCAGAATGGCTGAAAAAGAAAATAATCAAGGTGTTGCAATGGCCCAGTCAAAGTCCAGACCACAACGCAATTGAAATGCTGTGTGGTACCTTAAAGAGAGCAGTGCATAAACAAATGCCAACAAACCTCGATGAACTGAAGTAACATTGTAAAGAAGAGTGGGCCAAAATTCCTCCACAACGATGTGAGAGACGGATAAAGTCCTACAGAAACTGAGTACAGTGGTACCTCGGGTTACAGACGCTTCAGGTTACAGACTCCGCTAACCCATAAATAGTACCTCGGGTTAAGAACTTTGCTTCAGGATGAGAACAGAAATTGTGCTCCGGCGGCGTGGCGGCAGCTGGAGGCCCCATTAGCTAAAGTGGTGCTTCAGGTTAAGAACAGTTTCAGGTTAAGAGTGGACCTCCGGAACAAATTAAGTACTTAACCCGAGGAACCACTGTACTTCAAGTTATTGCTGCTTAAGGTGGTTCAACAAGCTACTGAATCATAAAGCATACTTAGTTTTTCACACATGGCTTTTCCATTTTGGCTTTATTTTTGTTAAGCAAATCATGACACAATGCAATATGTTATGTCATATTGTTCATCTGAGGTTGTATTTACCTAATTTTAAGACCTGCTAAGGAACAGATGATTGTTATTATGTCTTCATATGTAAAACCACAGAATTCAAAGAGGGTGCACTTTCTTTTCCCCATGTCTGTATGCCTTGAACAAGAATCCTTCCTGATTCCTTGCCACATGCCAAGTCCAAGGAATTGGAGGCTACCCACAAACATAATTGGGGAAAAGGCAACAGAGGTATGAAAAAAACCCTCCCAATCAATTCATGCATTTTTCTCTAAGACTAAGCACTGCCTCCAGCTGTAAGCTAATAAGCAAACTAGATGTTTGTAGCAGGTTCCAGGTCTGGGAACCTTAGCTGTTGCTGAGCACCTGACAAGCAGTGGGGCAGGGCTTGATTTGGAGCTGGGAAATGTCCAATAAATGATGATGGCAACTTCCTTAACCCTTTCCATGCGTGCTACATCTCTCCTGAACCCCTTTCCCTCAGTCAGGGGGAGATGTGTGTACGTTTCCGAGCACAATTCAAAGTGTTGGTGCTGACCTTTAAAGCCCTAAATGGCCTCGGTCCAGTATATCTGAAGGAGCGTCTCCACCCCCATCGTTCTACCCGGACACTGAGGTCCAGCACCGAGGGCCTTCTGGCGGTTCCCTCACTGCGAGAAGCCAAGTTACAGGGAACCAGGCAGAGGGCCTTCTCGATAGTGGTGCCCTCTCTGTGGAATGCCCTCCCACCAGATGTCAAAGAGAACAACAACTACCAGACTTTTAGAAGACATCTGAAGGCAGCCCTGTTTAGGGAAGCTTTTAATGTTTGGTGTATTACAGTATTTTAATATATTTTTTTGGAAGCCGCCCAGAGTGGCTGGGGAAGCCCAGCCAGATGGACGGGATATAAATAATAAATTATTATTATTATTATTATTATTATTATTATTATTATTAGTTGCAGTTAAGGGAAGAAGTGGTGTGTGATGGAAAGGTTAAGCATCCCCTCCCCTGCCCACCACTTCTCCCTCCCCAAATTGTGCCCAGTCCCAAGTTTTCAGCTGATGGGCAGTGGCCAGGTTCCCAGACAGAGTCTGTTGTCAAATGTACAGTTCAACCCTAACGTATGAATTGGCCAGGCACAGGGATGAGTCATCCAGGCAGGATGGGAGATCTTTAGGGGATCTTTCATCCCCTCTCTCCTTTAGTTATAGGTTCTCTTTCCACATTATGCGGACATCTCTGACAAAAACATGAATATGCAGGGGTTTCGAATGGGATAGTATAGTTTTCCTTGAAGCTGAACATATGACTTAAGCCTTTCCATTTTACAGTTAAATGAGCTCAGTGAGTACAGCACATGTTTTGCATGCAAAATATCTCTATTTGAATCCCTGGTGTCCCTGGTTTTTGCCTGGGGCCCTAGAGAAGTTGCTGCCAGTTGGTGTAGAGAATACTGAGCTGGACAAGGCACTTTCCTGCATCCCTGCAATAAATACATAGAATGAAATATAGGGACAAACACAGCCTGATCCTAAATATACTTGAATGGAAGCAAATCCAACTGAGTTAAATGGGATGTCTTTCCTAGCATGTTTGCTTAGGACTGCAGCTCTACAGTGCAATTCTATATGTGTTTGTTCGAATGCAAGTTCAACTTGCTTTCTGTTTCTTATTGTATACAGCATTATATTGTATTGCATATTGAATTTCTTATTGCATTTTGTACTTTGCATTTTTATTGTCCTGCAAATTGCTTCAGGACTTCTTTTGGGTCTGTTAAGTGATATATAAATATAATGAATAGCTAGCTAAATTAATCAGCTTTGAATGATACTGAATCTTGGCTCCACTTGCTGAAGTATCAAAAGAGACACTACAGCTGTTGATATTTTTTGCTTTTACACAGATAATCTTGCCTATATAGAATCTGGGACAATCCTACTACCCACCTTGTTCCTTCTCTCTCACGTTACTTGTTAACACATTATGCTGCATTCAGCCCAACTGGTCTCTCTAACAAGAAGAAAACACCTCATGTTTCAAAGCAGTGTTAAAGTGGCTATTCATACTAGGATTAGTTAATTGCTGCAATTTCTGGCATTGCACTGGTCTGCAGAGTTATTTCCCCCTCAGGTAAATTTTGTGTCACACAGTTGTACTGATGCACGAAAGGTGTTCTGCAAAGGGTATTAATATTACTATTACTGTTTAACATTTAAATAGTGTCAGCAGTGCCTACATAATGAGCTCATTGTGAGTTTTTGATTCCGTATGCCTGCCTTACTTTGTGTGTTGTTTTTTTGTGAGTGACAGTAACTGATACATCCCTAACAAGTACCCCCACCCCACCAGTTAGGAAAACAATGGCTGCTACTAAATAAGAGATTTTTTTGCTAACAGATACCTAGCTATGTGTTTTTTAGGAACATTAGACTTTCCCTTATATCATTTGCCCACATAATCCAGTATTTTCTGCTTTTCAGAAGTGACCCAAATTGAGTATTGACCCCCACCTCTCCTGTTTCTATGCACCTGGATGCATGCTGGTTTAAACCAGCCTCTGCCAACCTGGTGCCCTCCACGTATTATTATTTTTTACTAAAACCCCCAGCAGCTCAAGCCAGCAACACCAATGGCAAGGGATTATGGGAGCTGTGGTCCAAAACATCTGGACAGCCCCAGGTTGGAGAAAGCTGATTCAAAAACGCCTCACCATCAAGTTTATCCCAGAGACTCCACATTAATGAAGCAATTGCTTCCATGTGGAAGACCTACAGTTCCTCCGAGAAGAAAACAAGAAAGTGTTTCTCTGCTGATGGTAAAACAATAGGTTTACACTTCAAGTCCTCATGTACCTATCATTAGGTGACACAAATAGCAACAAAACGCAGAATAGAAAGGAACCCACCCCAGATTTCGGAAGCCAGGTCCCATTTGCACTCTTTATGTGCTGAGATCTTGGTCAGTGAATGCTGGGGAAGCCATGTGTATTTCCTGAGGCCTTATTCTATTGAATAATGGTCAAAGGCCATTGGCTTTAAAACAGACAAGCAGGAGGGAGACAAACTGAAGCGGAACATTAAAGTGATGGCTGGAAGTTGTGATCAAAACCTTAGGTCACGGACACCTGAGAGACAATTACCTTATCACAACACAGATACAAGTATTTCTCCAGATGAGCTGCCATGACCTATTGCAAGAGCTAAGAAGGAGGAGCAGAGGTGAAGGGAGAAGGAAAAGAAGAGCTGGTTAAAGAATACAGTGGTACCTCAGGTTAAGAACTTAATTCGTTCTGGAGGTCTGTTCTTAACCTGAAACTGTTCTTAACCTGAGGTACCACTTTAGCTAATGGGGCCTCCCGCTGCCGCCACACGATTTCTGTTCTCATCCTGAAGCAAAGTTCTTAACCTGAGGTACTATTTCTGGGTTAGCGGAGTCTGTAACCTGAAGCGTCTGTAACCTGAAGCGTCTGTAACCTGATGTACCACTGTACATGGGGCTTTTCAGTGACGTAGATGCCATGCACCAGATTAGCCTGCCTGTTGCTCAGTGAACTACCAAATGGAGCAACTGTATGCATATATTACTTCACTCCATTCAATCCATACTTTATTTTGACAGCAGGCATGGAAATTAGTCAAAGATTTTGCAGTCACAAAAAGATCCAGGCCCTAGTTAACGCTGCCAGTCTCTAGCTTCCGTCTGTCATATTTTGCTTATCTAACCTGTCTGTGTAGCAGTAAATTTAAATCCCACAAACATCCAGGTCTTGCAAAGAGTTGTTTGCAAACATGGGTTTCTGAAAAGGTACAAACTTCTCACCTTTTATTGATGATCTTGATCTTTGCTGCTTTTCTTCCTTTACTAGCATTGAAGTGGGGCTTTTATGTTGGGACTTGAGAGAGACCAAGCTGCTACAGATGGATTAGTTAGAAGATGAGTGAATGCCTGCCACAACCAGGGAGCCGGTGTGGTGTAGCAGATAAAGGGCTGGATTTAGACTGGAGAGATAGGGGTTTACATTCTCACAGATCTCAAAGCTCACTTGGTGGCTCAGCTTACTTCACAGAGTTGCTATGTGATGCCCTTAGCACCCTGGGAAAAGGCTTGATATAAATATGATGGTAGAAAGGGCAGATGTGGAACTATCTGGACTTTAGAAGCTGAGTTTGTCTGCCTTGCCCCTCCCACCTCTCAGCTTTTTGATTCGTTGAGAGCTGCTTGGGCCAGAACTGAAACAAAGGAATCACAGGGTCTTGTACAGCTGAGTCCATGACAAAAGCACAGGGAAGTTGATGCTCTGGCACCAAGACCTGTCAATTCAAAATCATCTTGGTCCTGAGTCTATATGGGGTTGAATGCACTATGTTCTCAGAATCAGAGTGGTTTGGGTGGCATGACTACCTGCTGTGGGTGGACAGGCCTTGAAATGGTTCTTTGTGCTTGTTGATTTGTTGCAATTGATGGGAGTGATTTTGTTTTGTTGCACACTGAAGTTGTGTGGTCATTATCTTGTAATGCTACATACAAATTAGATCCTTCCATTTTGTTGGTTAGAATTATAGTTTGAATTGCTATAAGTTGGCAATGCGAATTTTATTGTCTATTTTGTGATTCCTATGGCTTGTAATTTGCCTTGAGAAAGGCGGTACACGAATATTTGAAAAATCATAGCATTTGTACACAAGTACCTTAAAAATTAAAAAAAGCCAGCATGCATCACATTCTAAACTTATTGGCTGAGAGTGATAAGCTTACTGTGTTGGGATACTGCTCCCCCCCCCCCGCTTTTTAATTAAAAATAAATTAGATTAGACATGCCTTCCAGTTTTCTTGGCTGTTTTAACAATGCCTCAGGTCTTACAAAAATGTTACATTTATGAAAAATTTAAAAACTGTTAATAAAATGAACTATATAAAATAAAAAGAAAGTTTGTGAAAAGGTTCGTTATTTGACAGATAACTACTCCCACGCTGGGAGGGCAGCCTCTAGTCTAAGGCATTCAAAAAAGGTCACAAAATTGCATGAGGTTAGAGGGAGAGGAACTGAACCATTCATGTTGCAAGATGGAACTTTCCACTATCTTTTTAAAGGCTGGGTGAAAAGAACTGTTATTTCTCAATGTACAGAATGGTCTGAAAAATTAAATTAAAAAAATGTAGCAGAATAATTTTGACAGAAGACAACTGGACTCCCTGCACAATTGAAGGTAACCTAATCATATATCTACAGGGATTGCCTGGAAAGGAGCTGCCAGCCACAGTGGCAGTGTGCCCTGTAAGGCATGGAAGGGAGTAGTCCAGTTTCCTTGCATGTGTATACAGCACTCACAGTTTCAAACCAGAGTGGGACTGCGCTTTTTGCTTCAGCTCCATATTGCTGCACTAGCTCTGCTTCCAACAATCATGCATTAATGGTAGCTGTCTGCAAGAGAAGCCCTGTGAGAGCAGCAGGAACCCTGCACGAACGAGGGCCCTGAACATAGGAAGCCTTAATGTACAACTTCTCATCTGTAAGGATTCTCTTGCAGAAACTGCACTCAATGCACAGTAGCTGGTGAACAGCCCCACTCCAGATGGATTATATGAGTGCCTTACATGTAAGGAATGCATAAACAGAGCTGATGCATGCCACAAATCTGAACTGAACTTTAAGCTGCTTCTTTTTTACATTTTTATTTTGAACATTTATATTCTGCCTTTCTTTCTACATGAAGCTCAAGGTGGCAAACGTGGTGTTCTCAGGCAACCTCCCATCCTGATATTAACCTGCTTAGCTTCAGCAAAGTGGCTGCACCATGTGGCCTTGACCCAACTGCAGCCCTGCTCTATGAGGTCTTGATGAACAAGAAGCCTCTTTTACTTTTCCACACTGAACTGCCTAAAGTTCACAACAGCCCAGAACTTTTACCCAGAACAGCTATTCCCATGATCATGGATGCTACCACTTTCTGAACTGCAGAGAAATATAATAAACTCATAGACTGTCCAGCATAAGTATCAGAATAAATAGGAAATGTACATCATAGCTGATAGCTTGTTTCTGTGAACCAGTATGAATGGAGGAGTGATAGAGCATATGATACATTTCAGCAAGATATTGGGTGTGTGCCTCAAAAAAAAAAAGTTAAAAAAAAATAGTTCACCACCATGAAATGCATTCTGTCAGCCATGCAAAAAACATACCTGAGTCAGTCCCCTCTGCAGGGTGTATTTCTGTGTGTATGTTTGCATATGCATGGAGAACGTTTGAAAGTGGTCTGATATTCCTGAGAAAGTGTCAGCAGAGTCTGGGTAATCAAATCAAGGCACAAACTGATGGTTACATGGTCCATGAAAGAATCTCCCTATCCCGATAAAACCAGGCATAATTCCAAAATATTTTTGCCTACTATAATCAGCACCAGGATTCCAGTCTTTTCTCCAATTCAAGATACCGTCGTTTGTTTTCCAGGTGGCATGAATGATGCTGTGAATATACTTTTGTTTACTCTGCTTCCAGGGCACTCCCACCACTGGTTGGGGAGCCAGGTGTAGCTTGCCACACATGTTATACCTGCTGAAATGCCCTCTTCTGCACAGGTATTAAAAGTGCAGAAGAGGAGACCTGTCCTCTTTTGCATCTGACCACCTCATCTCCTTTCCATTCCATATTTGAGGTTCAGCAATGATCTACTTTTCTCTGCCATCCACCTGTTTCCCCCCTCCCCATTTCATACTTGTCCCTTTCCACTCCTTCATTAACTTGGTTTGGAGTCTCCCTACATATAGCTTCTGATCTGTTAATTACTGTTGTTGGAACAGAGCTACAGTCTCACGTTAATTGCTGGTGTTATGCCCCAAGCATTTAGCAGGGATTGGGGGCACCGTATAAACACCATTATTATTATCAACCAGCATTGTAATTAAACTCCTGCTTGACTCTCACCCCCCAGAAGCATGCTTCTTTGCATCCTGTGCCACAGTCTATTCCAGCCAGAGGGACCCTGAAGCTTTCAAACAGCTGGCTTGCCCAGAGGGAAAAAAGTATTTCTACCTGTTTCGTTTCCCTTTTCAGCATAGCCAATTGCACACGGTTATGACTTACCAGTTTGCGCTGACACCACTGGCAGATCCCACACAGGACAATGGTAACACTAAGGCTGATGGTGATGATGGCTGAGACCAGAAGGACATCACGAGAGGGTGCCCCTGAGAAGAGAAACCCACAGGTTAGCTGTACAAGTGCCTCCAATAAAAGGAAACAGGAAAAAGCTGACAGGATTATTAACAGTTTTGTGGGGCTATTAAGAGGCTTGCTGAAACTCAGGGGCCTTGTTAGGGGGTGACCCAAGGAGACTGAGCTCTGGTGGGTTGTTTTTTTTCGCAGTTTCTGCTCTTCTTCCCCTTTTAAAACCTCTTTTTGTTTTGCTTGCATGGCAGCTGGTATGATGCAAAGCACAGCGCTGGGATGACCTCAGTCATTTACCAGTTTAATTTGCTCAGAGGCCTACACTGTATTTGTACACATACATGACCATATACAAATTTGGGTCACGGTTCTGTTCCCTGACTTTTAAGTACACAGCAGAGTTGAGGCTCTTGGTTTCCTTGGTACTGCACTTTCCCCTGGCTTGCCTTGCAGTCTCCCCCCCCCCCCCCCCGGCCTGGGAGGGTGGGGCCCTGATTGACTCCAGCTGCAAAAGGCTGAGGCTGCAAAAGAGGCCAGAGACCCTCTTGGCTGCCTCTTAGTGCAGGCCCAGGTCATCAAACCAGAGCATCCACAGCTGCCAGCTGCCACCATTGGCAGGATTGGCAGCAACAGAAGCAGATATGTTTGATGCTTATGATAATATTTTATTCTCTTGTTACTTATGCTGTTTTAAATGTGCATTTTATCTTTGACTTCCTTAAACAATGTTTTCTTCTGGAATGTCTAAGATAACATTTTTTGTTAATTTTGCTGCATTAAATGTGCATTCTTTAGTTGACCTCCTTTGTTGTGTTTTATTTTGAAATCTTTAAGATAATATTTTAGTTTCCTGTTGACCAGCAATGCTTTATTCTGGATTGTTTTATGTGATGTTTAAATGTGAGATTTTTTCCCTTAAAAATATAAAGTGGTATAGAAATGAAATGAACAACCACAATTCCTGCCTCTTCTTCTACCCTTTTACCTTGGTTTCTCCCCTAATAAACCTAAACCATCCATGTCTTGGTTTGCTCCATAGTGAAAGGTAAAAGAAAGAGAGAGCCCAGTTCACCAAATCCTCCAACTCTAGAGAAAGTGTTGGGAAGAAAAGAAACAAGGACTATCAATTCTTGACAGTTTCAATGGCAGGCTAGACCACAGGCAGACAGATCATACCAATACTTCCAGTTCTGCTGTCTCAGCTGGTAATAAAGGGATTCAGCAGCTGTCCCTAACTTTTACAGGGCAAGTCTTATTGCACAGCATCACAGAACCATAGAACATAATTAGTGTGCTTTATGATTTCATAACGCTCCAGCTGCATGACTCTCCATAGAACAATTATCACAGCACCAGAACGTTGCCTATTTTTTGAAATTATTCCAGCAATTGTTGAGAGCTATTCTCATCACAGCCAGACAAAATGAAGCAAACAAAAACAGATTGTAGTGAATTTAAATCTGTGGTTTATGATATGATAGGCATCTAAAATCAGTGGTCATTTGGTTAGGAACATCTAATGCTTTTAATAATATAGGTTCTTTAGAGCTGAAGGGAACTGATTCTGATTCAGAAAAGAAGGACAACATCAACAGCAGAAACAAGTGTGAAGAGGACCTCAACAAGTGCTAGGAAACAGTGTGTCATAAGGAGATTCTGTAACACAAAATGTCTCAGCTTAAAACCCTTCTTCTGAGGCAATGTCGGGTTTTTTCCTATCACCTAGAGCAGTGGTTCTCAAAGGGTGTGTCAGAAGAAGATGGCAGATTCAAGGACAATCAAAGAAAGAGTTAAAATTTCACTGTAGTACAGGAGGTGAGCATTTTTAAGTGTGTCTAATTGATGCATGGTCACTGATATGTGGGTCCTTTTGTACCTGGAAGAGGGCAGAATGGGGGCAGGGCAGGGTGGGGCAGAATGCAGTGGGCTAGGGTGACACTAGAAGTGGCCACTGCCTGTATAGTATAGTATCTTCCTATCTCTCTAAGCAGGATTTGCTTACCACATTTTCAAGTGAGTGAAGAAATGCACATTAACACCTAAAGAGGAGGTTGACCCATAAGACCATCAAGTTCAGAGTCTTAAATTACCTGGCTGTACCACTGGTGATGCTTTTGTGCTTTGATAGGGTTAGAAATCAATAAAAAAAGCTGAACTGGTGAGATTGGCAGGTGACACACCACTTATTTAGCATTGTACTTTGTACAGTCCACTTGAAGTGCTTTAGGACATTCAGGGGATAAGGCAGCACAACTGACTATGAAAATCATCTGATAGAAATTCAAAGTAATGGACACTGTAAGGAATGTTTTAAACCACTCAGACACAACTCTGTGTTCTAAATTAACAGTAACCTCTCTTGGAAAAAGGTGAAGCATTATCATGAAAAACCTAATGGTTTGGCTTTTCTTTCTGAAGGCACAGCTGGAGGAGAAAAGAAAAAGCAGAAGAGTAAACCAAGAGTAATAAAAATTGTTATAATAACGTGCTTATATACATCAATGATACGGCTCACCTAGAGTTCTGTGTTCAGTTCTGATAATTCACTTAAAACAAAAAAAAATCCTTGCAGTAGCACCTTAAAAGGTAAAGGTAAAGGTACCCCTGCCCGTACGGGCCAGTCTTGACAGACTCTGGGGTTGTGCGCCCATCTCACTCAAGAGGCCGGGGGCCAGCGCTGTCCGCAGACACTTCCGGGTCACGTGGCCAGTGTGACAAGCTGCATCTGGCGAGCCAGAGCAGCACACGGAACGCCGTTTACCTTCCCGCTGGTAAGCGGTCCCTATTTATCTACTTGCACCCGAAGGTGCTTTCGAACTGCTAGGTTGGCAGGCGCTGGGACCGAACGACGGGAGCGCACCCCGCCACGGGGATTCGAACCGCCGACCTTTCGATTGGCAAGTCCTAGGCGCTGAGGCTTTAACCCACAGCGTTAGTTCTTGGTATGAGCTTTCGTGTGCATGCACACTTCTTCAGATAGTGCACACGAAAGCTCATACCAAGAGCTAACTTAGTTGGTCTTTAAGGTGCTACTGGAAGGAATTTTTTTTGTTTTGACTATGGCAGACCAACACGGCTACCTATCTGTAACTGATAATTCACTTAGTTATCTTCCACTGAGCAACAAAATAGTTAGATATCCTGGGCTGATAGTAAGAGTATCAAGGACTGGGGTTGAATGCTGTATCAAAGCCTGCCATGGAACTGAAAACACATACCTATTTCCACTATGAATACACTAAAGGGAAGCAACATACATTTTGGATCCACAGTACACTTTTAAACAGCACTGTCCCAAATGCCATACTGAACGGGTTCTGCCAGAGGAGGAGGTATCCTACACAAAACTTCAGACAGTTTCAACCCACCTAATAGTATTGAAACAATCAGAGCTGGCCCAGCCATTAGGCCGGATGAAGCCATCGCCTCAGGAGGCAGAAGCCTCCGCCTCTGTTATCAGCGCCAATTTCCAGTGAGATCTTGCGGAGCATGCAAGATCTGGCCGGAAACAGGCACTGATGTTGGTGGTACAGGCAGTGGCAGAGGGGGAAGGGTGCTACTTCCTGTTTCACCTCAAGCGGCAAGATACGACATGCTACCCCTAGACACAATATTTCCATTATGCTTCTCCCTTGCTAACCAAGGGATAAGAGTAAGCTATGGGGAACAGGTTCCTTCAGTTCCACTTCTTATAAATACAAGTTTAGATAATTGTGCTTCTTTTTTTATATTCCAGAATCTATAAGACTCCCTGTCACAATAACTTGGAGTTCCTCAATGTGACCCTTTCCCATTGCCACTCATCATGATTTTAAAGCCAACCAGTACCTTGGAGACAGATTGAACTATTAACTGAGATTGTTTATTGAAGATATATTCCATACATAAGGGAACACTGATATTTACACTGAGATCCTAAATGTGCTTGATGACAGTTTGTAAGAACTCAAGAAATGCATCTGTTGACACCAGCGTCCAAAAGTCTTTTACCTCAGACCAAATTCCCCAAACCAACCCAGCCAAATTTGTTCAAAACTTGGTCCAGCTACTAGGTACAATCTGCCTCTGTCATCAAGGGAAGAATTCGATATCATGCTCTTCTGATTTTTCCAGCAACACAAGGATTTCTGCTTGCCAGACAGAATGATTCCCCCTCCCCTCATGTTCTGTTCTGGGGGTTTTCCCAATCTCCCAGAGTGGAATGGGGGAGGGGAGCCCCATCACGCCAGTGGGAACTCTTGCATTGGCTTGTGCTAGCACGCTAGGTTAAGTGAATCCTGCCCCAAAGCTCATCCAGTTGTACTTCTGACGACTAGGGCAGTTTAGCTGATTTTTAAAAAGCCTGCTTGTATAACCTTATTCTGGTAAGATCTTTACACAGTTCAACAAAAAGCTCCCTTCTTCTGATCTTCACCAGCACAATTGCAGCAGCAGGAAATAATATTCAAGCCTTGGTTATCCATTTTCATCTCAAATTTCTCTGGCACTGCCTCACATCTCCCTCAAAATTTTCTTCATCAAATGACAGTTACCGGTAACTACTGCTTCTTCACCTTAGAACCCCAGCCAATCAGAACCTGATGTATCCCAGACTAATCAAAATTAATTTACCTGACCCAGGCCCTGTCTATAAATACTAAAAGTGATTGTCTCTCTTCATTCCCCACTCCACTCTCAGAACCTGTCACCGAGTAGCTACGGCTGAATTGGCCTCAAACAAAGCAACAATATAAGGCCTCTTTTCCAAAGCAGGAAACATAAATAGATAGACATACATGCAGCATTTCTCCACAGAGGTACACATTGCAATGGACAAATATTTGAAACTGCTCCAATTTCAAATATCAAATATGAATATTTGAAATGGGTGAATTCTAGTTTCTGCTCTAATCATATATGGATAAATTACAAATTGTCATCATTAAAAAAAATATGGAGTTCTTCCATTAGTTTCTTGTCCCAAGTCACTGTGCTAATCCAGTCAAATCTGCAAACGAGTTCACTACAGTTTTAAGCCCATGCTTCCTCCACCTCAAATTTGCTTTAAACATCCTACATCAGAACTATACCTTTCTGCTTACTAATACTGGTATGGGAAATAATGCCATAATTTGGGTGATTCCCTGAATCCAAGCTTCTGTATGTTTCCAATATGATGTGAAGCAGAATTACATGGGAACCCATTTTTTCAATGTCTACCATGCTGTTGTGGTAACAAATGAATGGGCCCTCTAAGATGAAAGGGTAGGGCCATGGATGCATGCCCAGTTTGCCCATACGTAGGTTGAGTGTCTAAATATTATAGGGAAACTTTGAAGAGAAAGGAAACTAGGGTTGACATACTCAAAATCCGGACACAAAAGTTGGCAAAAAAGGGATATTTTGGAGCTATTTTTAAGGAAAATGGGGGGGGGGGGATGGCGACAACACTGCTGACATGGATTGCCATACATTACGACAATTTCCACCCGGACACTGTTTCCGACTGCTGTATTCCGGGTATGTCTGGGAAATTCCGGACATATGGGAACCCTAAAGGAAAGGAATGCAGAGAAGGGCAAGAGAATCAGCCATACATATAGCAATCCCTTTTCAAGAGCAGAAACTGAAGGACTATTTTTGTTTCATTCATTTAACTTTTTTTAAAGAGGTTTTGAGTAGAGGTCTGAAAAATAATGTATAGCACAGCCAGAGCAAATCAAGTGTTCCCACATTTTGTTGATATGAAAAAGAAGATGCTCAATTAACTGCAAAAGCAACAAGCACACAGCTGATGGGAGAAAGTACCTCTCTCTAGACAATGTCATTAACCTGTGGAGTAACTCTTGGCAATAAGAGAATACTGAAGGTTTGGATCAGATTCAAACTAGCTTACACATTTTTACAAAAATAATAATACTCAGAGGCTCACAAAAGAACATTTAAGAAAGAGAAGGAAGAGGGGGAAGGGATGGAGAGAGAATTAAATGGAAATTCTTCTCTCATCATGCATTTATTTTTCTACTCTCATTCATGCCCTCTCCCAGTTTGCCATCTATTGGTCCAAAGGATTTAGGCCTGCTGAAATGGACTGGCATCTTGCATAGGTTTGGCTCACAAATGCACTACTAGCACATACACAACACTAAGTTATAGTAAGTTTGGTCCTAGTGTGGTTTGTTTGAACATCTAATCATGGTCTGTTTTCTGGCAACAAACAGCAATATGAAGCTATGGTTGGTTTGTTGGCTTGTATAAAACTATGGTTTGGCATTATATCTGAACCAAACAGTATGGCTTGGTTTGTCCATCCTATCCTACATGTTCACCAAAGCTCAAGCTTTGGAGAAACAAGTTGTGACGTGTTTGCTCATCAGCAACTGGGTCTTTTTCTGAGTACGGGTGTATCACAAAGAGCCTTGCCAAAGCATCTCCATCAGACTAGCTCTACTATTGCCTCATTATAAGTTAACTTGGATCACAAATGTAATTTGAGATCTTTTCAGACATACTCCCCCTTAAACATGAAATTCTAAAGCAATACCTGGCTGATAATTCTATAATTCCCAGCCAATTCAATTGAATGTCGCGAAATAGAACAATTTCCAGTTCCTTAGGGATATATTTTCTGCAGGAGTGATATCTTTCCTGATTTAAAAACAAACAAACAGAAAATACACATGCTGGAGAGATTACAGAACTAAATCTGTGTGTGTGTGTGTGTGTGTGTGTGTGTGTGTGTGTGTGTGTCAGTCAGTCAGTGTCAGCAGGCACCTTCTGCATCAACTTTTAAACGCCTGCTGAAAACTTTTCTATCCTGCCAGGCCTATGCAGGCAATTAAGAGTACATCCCCCGCAATGGTCTACTGAACAATTTCTTTTTGCTTTTAACTTGTTTTGTTTTTTTACTTTTTATTGTTTGGTTTTATGTTTGTATATTGTTAAAAAGCTTCCCAAGACCAAGAGACAGCAAGTTGTATTGGAGACAGCAAGTTGTGGCATCTTCAGATATTTAACAAGTACTATCCAAATGGACACACAGAGGCAACTGATGCGATATTTCCCCACCACACAATAATGGTGGGAAACTGCATTACAACTACTGCATTGCATCTGGATCTCTCAAACCACCAGGCATTTATTGAACAATAAACAAATTGTTTAGAAAGGCCCTTGGTACCCTGTTTAAAGGCTTTTTGGAATGAGTAATGTTTGCTTACTCAAGGGCCTGGGTTTCCTAAAGACTTCTATTATCTACCAGGTTGCTCAGCCTTAAAAATATGTGACATATAGCACATGAAAGAAAAGCAAAACAAAAGTGAGGTTTTACATTTGTAAAACTGTTCTTCAGATGAAAACAATCACAATATTAACATAAAAGCTTTTATTTTTAGGGATGGTTAAATTGCTAGGTTAAAGAGGTTAGCCAGCAGAAAAGATATTGAAAAAAACCGTGGAAATCTGCTTGAAATTAAAGTAAATGATTACAGCAATGTAGAGCATTCATCTGAGGGTTGCTTCACAAATTATATTTTGCTTGCGTGCTGCAGGAAAGAGGTACACTGTCACTTATTATGTGCATTGTTGGTGTTCATTGTGCTGGCAAATCCACAGTTTAGGAACCCTACTTTAGATGGGATAAGGGTGAAAGAATCTGGTTAAGAGGCCTAGGTAGAAAATGTTGGGTGATCTGACAGGTATCCCTTTGGTGGCACTCTCAATACATTTCTTAGGGTTTTGGAATATCCACTCCCTACTTTAAATCTCTGAGGGAGAAGTGTGTGTGTGTGTGTGTGTGTGTGTGTGTGTGTGTGTAAAATCATAGCATAACCTTTCAATAACCATCTACATTCAGTAATATTCACTTGTGACACTAGATAAATAACACTCAATATCTGTTAATAATTAATCTGTGCAATAATTGTACATTAATAATTAAACTTGATGTATTTCCCCTCTGCCCAATTCTCTATATGCCTACAGCTGCTTTAGAAGCAGATATGGTAATTCTGTAATTCCCACACCATACATTTAAAGCACATGGCTTCGTCCAAGAACCCTGGGAACTGTAGTTCACTCATTGTAAAGCTACCATTCCCAGCACCTTTAACAAACTACAGTTTCCAGACTTCTTTGGCAGGTCTAGTTGAACCACCCTCCTTCTTACATTCAGATCCAGCCCTGGGGTGACACTCAAGGGACATGGAGACTAGTCATAACTGGAGCAGGAGATGCATGACTGATGCTGAAAGCAGCAGCATTATGCGTAGTGAAATAAAATGTATTGATAATTAAAATGCCACCATTGCACAGAATTTCCCCATACTCATAAGCAGCATCCATGAAGGAGTGCAGTGACATTGCCTCTTACATTTTGTTTTACTACGTGTTACTGGGGAGAAAGGTGAAGAGGAAACATGAGTTGTTGTCTTAGTGGCAGCCATGTGGCTCTTTTAAAAACACACTGCTGCTTAATCTAGAGCAGAGATACCACTAGGTCTAGTACACCTGTGGGAGGGATCACCGTCTCCCATTCAAACCCCTCTCCCTACTCATATATGTATACAGGCCCTAAGACCAGTGTCTAGGCTTTTGACTTTGGTGGCCTCTTAGGGGCAGGTTCTCCTGCAAGGCTGCATTGTGAAAAGCTCTTCTCATGGAAAGTTTGCTCAGTGGCCTGGACTCAATGAGGGGGCTGATGGAAAAAAAGTTTGGGTGGTTTGTTTTTTTTAGCATTTTAAATAAATATGCTGTGCTGCTGCTTGATTTGGCCCTTGGCAATTTAATGTTTGTGTTATTGATTTTATATGCTTTTATCATTTCAGTATATGCTACTCTGAATGTTTTATTACAAAAAGGCAGCTGAACAGAAAGGTTATCAATAAAGAATAAATATTTATGTCCCAAAAAGCTACATACTTGCTCAACACAGACTGATCCCAGCTTCAGAATTCAATTTTCTAAAGAAATAATAAAGCTCAGCAGCAGCAGTTGTGGGGGCTGGTCCATGAGTGCAAATGGAGCACTGTCTTGATTCCTGCAACCAGCCCAGAGGGTGTCCCCAGACTGCTTCCTCCTCCTTAGCCTCAGTAGAATTAGATGGCTTCCTCTGTCATTGGTTTTAGTTCCACCCACTCATGGCCTTCCTACCTTCCACTTTCCCATTCCCAATGGACAGAAGCCGCCACTGGACGAGTGCTTTTAATAATTCAAGGAAAATCAAATAATCTTAAACAAGAGGTGGGGAAAATACTTAAGGAAAAGAGGTCATAACAGATATACAATCCTCTATTCGCTTACCTAGGAGTAAGCTCTACTGAAGTCAATTAGACTTCTGAGTAGACATGTATAGGATTGCACTGTTTGTACTCTAGATTCTTAAATAACAACTTTAGGACGTTTAAAAATACATTTGTAGGCAGGCCTCGTTCTTCAGAACCCAAAACACATACTCCTCACAGCTTCATGGAAGATGGATTCCAAACAATTAATTCCACCACTGTCATCTCTCAAGGAGAAATCACAACCAATTTATGGAAGGAAAATCTTCATTTTCAGGTATTGATTGGTTCAAAACCACTTGAAGGAGATGTCACTATCTAAAGTATTTTCAGTTACCACTCCAGACTGTACAAAAAGGTTAAATACAAGCCATTATAGGGAAGGAAGGACACTTGCTCAGTAGCAATTTAACAATTGCTAAAAAGTAGCTTCAGGGTATCTGATTGATGATAACTGATACCTATTTGTTAAACATGTATTTGTAGAAGGCAAGGTTTGGCAGGCTGAATCTGTAACCTTGGCAGTTTTTCTACTAAAAAATGGTGGCTATACTACTGTCAAACGGGATAACAGAATGGTGTAGGGTGGCCGCCTACGCATCACCAACAAAGAGGATAAATGAGGACAATAATTTGCATGAAATCTGAAAATGCTCATTTATGTGTATACAGTGGTGCCTCGCAAGACGAAAATAATCCGTTCCGCGAGTCTCTTCGTCTAGTGGTTTTTTCGTCTTGCGTAGCAACCCTATTAGCGGCTTAGCGGATTAGCGCTATTAGCGGTTTAGCGGCTATTAAAGGCTTAGTGGCTTAGCGGCTAAAAGGCTATTAGCGGCTTAGCGGCTTAGAAAAAGGGGGGGGGAGCGGAAAAAAAATCGCAAGACTCGCAAGACGTTTTCGTCTTGCGAAGCAAGCCCATAGGGAAAATCGTCTTGCGAAGCAACTCAAAAACGGAAAACCCTTTCGTCTAGCGGGTTTTCCGTCTTGCGAGGCATTCGTCTTGCGGGGCACCACTGTAGATGCAAATTTATAAATGGTTGCTACAATTTAAATAGAAACATATTAGAGCTCACCACGGTGAGGAAGACACCAGGTGACATGTGAGCCTGCTCGTTCTGCTGGCCAGGCGCATCTAACTGTTGATGACCAATTTCAAGGCTTCTGTTTCTTCCTCTTATGGTTTTATACGTTTAGATCAATCTTGGACTGAATAGCCCTCAAACAGAAGACACCTTCAAATAAAGGGCTGTCCACTTACAGGCATTCAAATGAGAGGATTGTCTGTAAAGCATAGCCCCCAGAACAGGCATAGGCAAACTCCGGTCCTCCAGATGTTTGGGACTACAATTCCCATCATCCCCAGCTAACAGGACCAGTGGTCAGGGATGATGGGAATTGTAGTCTCAAACATCTGGAGGGCCGGAGTTTGCCTATGCCTGCCCTAGAATGAAGGTACCAAGGCACATATGTTTCTTCAAAGCTTCCACAAGTTACCAGGCTTCATGAGGAATGTTAGGCCTGGAGCAATTATTTTTTAAAAAAATTCCCTATTATACATGGATGCCTCTGAAAGGCTTGTAGGATTTGTGTTACTGGCCTCACAATTGCCTGGTCCATTGTTCCCACCTGTATCGGCAGGAAGTGCAAAATGCCTTTTCCTCCACGCTGCAAATTACAGGCTTCATCTCGGAGAAGGAGTAGAATTAGTAGCGATGCAGGAGACGGCTATATAATTTAACTGCCAAGGAGACAACAGGAAGGGGAAGCCCTTGCTTATTACACTCTGCAGGGGCGGGGGGGGGGGCAAAGGGGAGTCACTTGCATCTCATGGGTCCAAGCATGAGGCAGCGCGAGATGAGACACAGAGACAAACACTTGCACAGAGCACTGCTCCTCTGCGGGATTAAAACTAAGCATTTTGGTTAAGCAAGTATATTTCCTCAGCATCTTTGAGTTAGCAAAGACTTTAAAAAGACAACGATAAAGAGAAGGTGAGGGAAAGTGCTTGAAACCCAGCCATGCCCACTAAGGAGATGGATGTAAAGGAGGGCAGGACTCCATTGTTTTTAAAAACTATGTAGATGAGGGGAATTTTTTTTTTTTTAAGTTCAACTTGTCATGCCAGGCTGAGAAAAGCTGCACTTGCTTATATTTCCTTTTCTACACAATTACAAATATTTAATAGGTAATGGCACTGGACCAGACTTTGCATCTTGTCATTCTAACACCCACCTGTCCCTTAGAGTCAGACCACCCAATAATTCAGCTCATGAAGATGCAGGCTGTTATAAGTGGCCACTCAGTTATTGGCTAGAAGGTACAGATCCTCAGAGTGCTATAAGATATGCACAGTAACACCACTACACCAGAAAGAAGGGAGGCACAAAGTAATGTGGGTGTGGCTTCCTATGCAATTTGTTTAAAAGGGTAATGCTAGAGATAGATAGATGATGATAGATAGATAGATATTTCAAGACATTGTCAGGAGGGCACCATCTACATGTTTATGTTTGCAGCTACAGAAGGAGCTCCGTATGCTAACAACTGCTTTACATTTTATGTGGCACTCATTATACTAGCCCTCCAAATCCACAAGAGTTACTAGCCCACAGATATTTCTTACTCTCTGGGTGATTCATTTCAAAAGATAATATTCCTGATCACTGGGTGAGTGGGTAAGTGGGTGAGTGTGGAATCTTATTTAGCCCATGTGACCAAGCAAGTAGCTATTTACAAGACTGCAGCAGGTCGTACTCAAGCTACTTCCCTGTTACTTCCAGTTTAGTGCTGCAATGCTAAATCAATGATGGGGCCTGGGGTTGCATAGTATTTGTTAGATCAGAAGGCTTTCTGAAGCAAAATAAGAGGATGGCTATCAAAAATGTCCCTTCCAACTCTACAATTCTATTGTCCTGTTATTCTCAGCATTTTAATGTTCATGATTTCCCGTCACTACACAAAAAAATTTCGAGGTCCTGATTACATCTGGCTTCAGAACCTACCAGGCCTATACTCAGGAGTAAGCCCCACTGCATTTAATGGGGCTTAAACTGCAATCCTGTGCACACTTGCCTTGAAGTAAGTCCCATTCCTCAGCCTGCAAGAGCCATTTCACAAGACACCTATCATTTAATGTGCTATGCATGTCCACGTTCCCCCTGCAGGGATGTGACAATTCTCTCTTCACATCTGCGATGTGCTGTAATGTTTGCAGCGTATGGTGTTATGTTAGTTGCTATTTTTATTCGGTCCTATTATAATAAAAGCTTACAGTTAAAATTAGTAGAAGACAGCAGGGGGCACATGTGCTGCGCTCTTTGCAAATGATTAGAAATTGCATTACAAAACAACCATCCCTTTGGATCTTCATACAGCTAGTGGAAAGTCCCACAGCTAATTTCTAAAGAGGGCTACGTGCACTTTAACAAAACCTTACGTTTCTGTCATACATTGGAGATCTCCAAGCACTTTACCAACCAATGGGATTGGCACTGGGATTCTGGAAGACTTGTGGCCATAACACTTTGTTCTAAAATTATCTAAACCCAGCTCACATCTTTGCTTCCCTGTTTTTTTAAAAAGCAGGCTGGGGTGGGGTGGGGGGGTAGGGGGTGGGATGGAGAGTTTATTTTAAAAAATATTCTCGATGTAAGACAGCAGTGAGCATTTTATCAATATATGCAAAAAAGCAATTGACAGAGAGTTCATCCAGGAGAAGAGGTAGAAATAAAATGCTCAGGCACAATTTATGGTGCTGTAATCAATGTTATATCCACCTGAACCTCCATTTGTAACCCTTCACCTCTTTAACTGAATTGGCTTGATCAACATCGGCAGCACAGAGATGTGATGGAATCTATTCTGGGTCAGGGAACCAGCATCTGACAAAGGGAGAAAGCAGTAATGGCTTGTTTGCCTGTTTCCCAGGCTACTTTTTTAGACTGTGTGACCTGATTTTGTTCAAAGAGGCCAAATACCTGCTGCTCTGAATGCCTTCAGCTTGAGCATTCATGAAAGCCCAGCCGTAACTAGCCTGCCTCCTGCAAAGTGAGAAGTTATAAATAAAAGTCAGGTCTGAATGATCTGAAAGGGGGGGGGGGGGAATCAGGAGGGGAATGTTTCTCCTTTTCCCTTCAAGTCAAGTGTCTTAAAATAGCCAATAGGAATTTTATCAGGTTTTGCACACAGACATAAAAAAAACCAGCTGCTGCCTTCAGGTAAAACTGGAAATATGTCTGCCCAAAGGGTCATTCTTCTTGGCAACCGTGAAGGAAACTGCCTCCTCAGCCATAAGCTGGGTGTCACTCATAAATCACTGGGGCCAAATGGTATTTATCAGTCTTTGGAAGGTTTTCCGGAGCAAAGTAACAGGGCCAGCGACAAGAAGGTGTAATTTATCATTAAAAACAACTGCTTTACTAGGGCACTGGAGGGTGGCCAATGCTGTGTTCCTCTTTTTAGAAAGATGCTATGGGCGATGCCAGCAATTATAGGCTGGAGATTTTAACATCAGTGCTAGGAAGAGAGCAGAGAAAACCATTACTACCAGAGCTGGAGCTAAATCTCACAACAGATTATTTAGACCAGCAATTAGGAAGAGGATGCAGAGGCTTGAATGCCTGTCTTTAGAGGCTAGGTTGTATTATTGTGGGCCCAGGGCTTAAGTTGCCTGAAATACTCATGTGATTAAAATTAAGCGGGGGGGGGGGGAAGGTGGGCAAAAATCTGTTATTTCTATATGTTTAAGGAGAACATACAACTTTCTTTCAGTATAATTTAGCTTTAAAAAACACAACTTGAGATTTCCCTGCATTATAAAGCAATACATGTTTATATCAAAGCTATGATTAAATTATCTGAATACATGGATGTGATATTTGCAAATGTTTCTCCTTCATCTCTCTTCTGAGTCTCACCAGTGGTAAGTTTTGGCATTTGTGCAATATGTCAAACTTTATTTTATCACATTCTAAAGCTGCATTTTTCCTATTTCCTAAACAGACAGTGCAGTAACCAAAGGGGGGAATGGGGAAGAGGAGGAGGAAAGGGGAGAGGAAAAGATATTGGCAGCCGATCCTCAATGCCAAATGCCAAACTTAGGTACAGCATTCTTTTATAGATAACTCTTAAACATTATGCCAGATCTCTGTAGTGCCTATTTTAATTGCCATCAGCAGAATATTCATTTCACAGAATCTCATTTAATAGACCTAATAAATTAACCAAATGATCAAGTGGTATGTCATACATTATCATTCACTTAATTTTTTTTATTACTCAGATTCAGTATACCTGAATTTTGGGTATATACTTTTTCTTTTTTTATGCTGTTGAACAAAAACAATAGACCAATTTCATGCCTGTTGGCATACCAAAGCAAAATTTGCCAGTGACAGTGCTGTCTAGTATGATGGCCAATTCTTGTCTTCACAACAGATGCAGAACTTGAGTCCCATGTACACATGATCCTTAGCATGATTTTTTTTCTTTTTCACAGCTGCTGCTCACTGGGATGACATCGTCACTGTACTATCCACTATAACCCCAAAATCTGATTTCTGGTCACTCACTGCCAGTCCAGACCCAATGAACATATATATGAAATTAAGGTTTTGTTTTATTTTGTTTGCCCCAATGTGCATCATTTTCTGCTTGCTTACATTGAATTGCACTTGTCATTTTACTGCCTGTTCACTCAGTTTGGTGAGCTCTTCACGCTCCCTTTTTCTTTTAACCACCCCAAGCAATTTAATATGATCTGCAAACTTGGATACCTCTTGCTCACCACTCATTCTAAATCATTTACAAGCAAGTTAAAAAGCACAGCCCCAAATAATGATACTCGGGGTGCTCCACTTTCTATACCCCTCTTTCGGAAGAACTGTCCATTTATTCCTGCTCTCTTTTTCTTAACCAGTTACTGAACCAAAAGAGGACTTCTCCACTCAGAAAGGAAGCAATGGCTAGTTAGCCAAAAAACCTGAGACAAATGTAAGACAGGGCAGGCAGCAGGAACATACAAACATCCAATATTGAGCAGATCATGTGCCTGTCCAGGCAGGAAAGGAGGTCACTTGGGGAAATATTTGTAGGAAACATAAATCCAGCTGGAGTTTGAGTCTATAAATACAACTGATCAGAAAACAAGAGACGGTCTACAATTCCAGACAGCCTGCTGCTGCCAAAAAGCAGTGGAAGAGAAAGGATTGGAATGTTTCCCAGAAGAACCAATGGCACTGGTTGAAGAGCCACATGGGCTTCCAAGGTCTGGCATTCGTTTTTCATAGGAGTAGACTGGCTCCAAGATATGGTGGTAGCCTCTGCCAAGGTTCTGGGGCCATGGCAGCTACCCAAGGATGGTACCTGATAACTCAGTGTGCATCCTAAAACATGCCCCAGAATCCTCAGGAATGCACTGGGGCTCTGTGCCAAGCAGGCAGTGGATCCAGATTTGCCTGGTGCGAGAGTGAGATAGCACACACAGTAGCCTTTTTAGTTGTCACTTATGGCAGACTGTTTACAATTATGTAAGCAATTACATAGATGTATGTATGGTATGCATGGGTGTAGCCAGGATTTATTTTAGGGGGGCAGGCTTTATGCTGGGCAGAACTGCGATATCTGCAATGCAATTTATTTACTTGCTTTAGGGGGGAACCATCCCCTGCACCCCCTGGTTATGCCCGTAGTGGCATGCCCTTCCTATAATAATCAGAATGTGCATCAGTAAAGTATATACGTGTGTTGTGCGCACACAAACATGCCTTGCACAAGTTGAGAAACAATGTCAGGGATGTTTATTAATAGTCTGCCAAAGATGTGAGCAATGAGGTGGCAAATGCTGCTGATGACCCAATGATTTAGGTTAGCAGAAGCAAGAAAAGAACTGTGGCAGAACAGAATGGAACTGGAACAGAACAGCAATTGGACAAGGAAACAGCAAGTGACACACTGGGCAGGCAACGACAAAGAAATGCACATTGCTAAGTACAATTTAAGCTATTCGCATGCGGATAGGCTTTGGAGTTAGTTATAGCCTTCCAAGAAACAGATCCAGGCTTCAGCGCAGGCAGCCAAGGACTCTTGCTTAATGCACCAAGGAGGCGGTAGGAAAAAAGGCAAATGATAACGTGTCAGGCACAGCACTGACATGGGCCTGCCGCATAACTGGTGAATATAAAAATATTAGAAAGCAGTTATAAAACACAGCAGCAGGCAAAGCTCCTCTTTTGGTTAAGCACTTTCAGCCCTGGCTTTCTTGTCTCTTCAGTTGTGATATGAAAGAAGAACCGATCCAAAAAAGGCGGGTGAGGAGGGGGATGAAAAATGGAACTGAAGGATTCTGGATTAAGGGGGGGGGGAGCCTAAGGATTTCTCCTCAGAATGGCCAAGGACATGATTTTACTGGTTTTATTTTTTTCAGTTTTTAAAAACTCATTTGTAAGTTTCTCTGTAAGTCCATGGAGACTGTTAGCAGGGATGGCTAACAGTCGGCCTGATCCAGCCCACCCAAGGAGTTTTTTTCTGGCCCTCCAAAGCCTGACTGATTTTGGTGGCAGTAACAAAAGGAATAAAAATTAGACACAGTGCTGGGATGAGCAGGGATGTTGGAATCCCTTATTGAGAATGCAAACCACATTCTCCCCAGTCACTTGACCAAGGAGGAATAATAACATACCCTCCAACATTTCTCTGATGAAAATAGGGACGTCCCATTCCATAATGATTATTTCACTATTTATACCCCACACATCTTATTGGGTTGCCCCAGACACTCTGGGCAGCTTCCAACCTAAATAAAAACATAATAGAACATTAAACATTTTTTTAAAACTTCCCTATACAGAATTGTCTTCAGACGGCTCGGCGGTCAGATAACTCCATACCCTCCAACATTTCTCCAATGAAAATAGGGACATCCTAAGGAAAAGTAGGACATTCTGGGATCAAATCAGAAACTGGGAAGCTTCTCTAAATCAGAGACGTCCCTGGAAAATAGGGACACATGGAGGGAATGTAATAAACCCCTCCTTCTCAGCTGATCTGAATGGATCAACTGAGGAAGGGAAGCTGTGTGCCTATACATATGTAGGTATATATACATAAGTAAATGTGTGTGTGTTCTCTCTGTGTTGTGTGTGCATGAGGAGACCAAACCTACTTCTGGCCACACTCACCCCTATCCTCCAGCTCCCAGAGGGTTGGCCAAGAGTAAATACAGCCCCCAGACCAAAATAGTTTAGCTAGCCCTGTTCTAAACAAATAAACTTCACGACATTTATTTCAATGTGTACTCTGCTTTTTCAAATCAGTGGGGCTTACTTTTGATTAGTCATGCACAGATCTGAGCTGTTAGTAACCTTTTAAATAAATCACACCAACTCTGCATTCTTTATGTTAGCTGCCTCTACCGCAGTGCATTGCTTTCAAGACTGAGCTTTTGCTTTTCTAAGGCTCTCCCTGTGTTTACGACCTGCTCTTGCAATCTCAACCTCTTGGGTACCTGCCTCCCGACTCTTCCATCCTTTCATGATCCAGCCATTGCTTTGGAAGGCCGGGATCTTTGATGTGTACAAAACTGCCCAGTACAAAACTTTGGGGATTAATCTTTACATTCATTCTTCACTCCTCATGAGAAAGTCTTCAATTTTTTTCTTATTCTCTAGGTGCTTTGGGAGGATAGAATGACGGTTGAAAGTATCTCAGAAGTCATCTAGTCCAGTCCCTGAAGGATGCAACTATAGCCAGGATGGGGAACCTCAGGCCAAGGGTCTCAATGCAGCCAGATTCTGGCTCCCCAGGCTGCACCCCTGGCTGGCTCTGCTTTGCACCCGGAGTGTTTTTGCCTGGCTGGAATATGTCACTGAACTCTAATAATGCTTCTTGCTTGTCTGAACAGGGAAAGATTTATGAGTGAGTACAGAAACTGTACATTTGTTGCTCCACCCTCTATTGTCTCTGGCCCCACCCACCACTAGTATGTGGCACTTGGAAGGTTGTCCAGAAGGGAATGTCAGTCATAGCGAGGTTCTGGATATTGCCTTAAGTTTCTAGATCCTTTTGCAGCCCTCCTAGCTCTAATTGAAACTAATAATCAGTTAGTTTGCCCAGGCTCTGAGTCTAGCAAGTCATTCTGCCTGGCCACACTCTTCAGTGTCAATTGCCGCCCCCAAGCACTACCACAATATAAATATTAAATAATGAGAGTTAATATTTAATTCACTCATAGGCCTTCTTATGGAGACAAAACAGTTTAATAGAATTCACAAAAGGGTCAGACATTTATGAGATTCTGCACAGCATTAGCAATGACAGCTGCTACCTCTGAATAAAAATTATTAGCTAAAGACCAGGAATTTCCCCCTAAGGATAGTAACAGTAGATGGGCAATCAATGTGCCATAAAGTTCCTCATACATTTTCCTTGAGCTTATTGGGGTGGATTCACACAAAAGGCTCTGCAAGGAAAGCTACAAATATATGAACCTTGTATATTTGACATTAACAAAACTGTGAACATTGCTTTTAAAAATGGTTTTAGACATACTCTTTTTAGAATGCAAGTAATTGTTGTAAGCCTTTGAAATGTTAAATCTGTTTTCCTTTTTTGCTTACAGATCTTATTTGGTGCCTAGTGAAACCAGTGTATGCATCAGCTTCCTTTTGTTAATGCCTAACCTAAGGCTCTTACCTGGGAATCTTGAATTCTTTAATGAACTAGTGAACTGCCTGACATACCATGAGGATGACAGGTCCTGAGCAGCTCATGGGAAGCCTGGTTCCCCACCACCATTCATCTAGTGCAATTCCACTAGCTGGGATGAGTTTTATGAACCCTTCCTACTGCAAGACTACTAAGCAAGGCATGACAACCATCTCCATGGAATTGCTAAAGCAAAATTACCTGGGTGAGGGCTTAGTAACACAAGATTACTGACGGATGGAGGAGTTTCATACCTGGATAATCCTACCCTATTGCAATTGCTTCTCCTCAACCACATCCTCTTCCCCAGAACATCAGGAATGTTAATGACAGAGGGCCTGGATGGTGGAGGCAGGAACTGCTCCTGGTTGTCTGAATACTTTCCAGCATAGATGAGCCTTATGCACTAGTAAAAGCAAACCTAACAGAATGGTTTAGAAGTGGGAGGATCAGAAAGATCGCCTGAAACAAGCAAGTCTGACACAGAACAGGCTGCATTGGCCTTACATATGTTGGTGCAAAAGGGAAAACTCAGTAAGGGGCTGGTATATTTTCCTGCAAGTTCCCCCACCTTCAGAGAGCAATGAAACAACAGTGCACTGAGATCAAGCTGCACCTCTTGAACTCTGCTCCTTGTTACCACATCAACCTTGCAGAACATAACACAATCTGCAATGTTGTTCCAGACAGCATCCCAGTGGGTGGTAATGAGTTGGTAGGCAGAAGCCCAATGTGAGCTTGCAGGTTTCCAATGAAATTTGTGAACTTTAAATTTGCTTGAAAGAAGCTGAGCTCATTTCACTCCTGTGCCTGCTATGATTACCACCTCTCCTCTTTGGGAGCTTTGTAATAGATCATACAAAGCTTGCTTTTTAAACCAGTGTCTCATGACAACGCAGACAATCAAGTTGGCCCTATTCCAGTGGGACTACTTTCTGCTACGGTACAAAAAAAAGCAAAAAAAAAGCTGGTGCTTATTGCAGATAATGTGACAATTCATACTAGGAAATACATTCCCTAATTAATTTATGTCAGGAGGAGCAGACTTATCTACCTGTTTTACTTGCCATTGCTGTATTCCCACTCCCCTTCCTACCATATTAGTGCTGTAGATTCAGTGTCACTCCAGTTCTCCTTTGGACCACATGCAGATATTCACTGATGGACTCACTTCCTTATTCATATTTGCTCTATCCTCTCTTGACTCCCTCATGCATCAAAAATGCACCACACACAGGATGATAGTAAGCAGCACTGATGGTGGATGGTGGGGTTGGGTTCCAGCATTGACATAAGGCACTGGTTATCCATTTAAGCTGGTGCTTGGAGTCTTACACCAAACCCCATGAGCAGCTACCTGAGTACAGTCTGTCATGGGATTAGGCTTTGAATCTTACTGTAGATCCTCTACATTCACACCTGCTTCAGCATACATTCAACCTATTCCTCTTCCACCCTTGGTCACCAAAGCCTAAACCAAGTCCTCCTTTGTTCCCAAATCTTTAGCTCATAATATCTACAAGTTTGCACATTTTTTCTTACAAAGGAGTGTTTACTTAGAATCTCTTCACAGGCACAACTGAGGCATCTGTCTTCAGTAACCTGCAACAATCAGTCTTAGATCGAAGTATCAGAAGTGTCTTGCTGGTGTGTATCAACCTGGCTCAGCATTCTTTTCTAGAATCTCAGCAATGAACAGGCACTGGGTGGACCATTGGCCAGTTTCTGGTGGATCACAGCCTACTGTTTACCCACCTACTCTTAAAAAACAACAACTCCTCTTCATTACATCAACACCAACTCAATACCATCTTTATTTTGAATTTTTCTGTCTACATTTGGAACACATATGCCTGAAGAAAATTTCTGTGTAACTCAAAAGTTTATACGCAGCATCTTGATCTTTGGTTGCCCAATGAAAGCAACTTCCTCATTTGCTTGGCATTTATTGCAGTGCTTTCTCCACTTACTGCAGAGAGCAAGATGACTGACTACTTTGTGCAGGATTCCTCCCGTAGTCTCAAGAACACACCATTGAGATCGAAAACATTCAGGGATATAGTACTGCTAGTGTTTAGATAAGGCAAACTTCGCTTGCACTCATTGATTCACTACTGGGTGAAAGAATTTAGTCTGCTCTGCTTCCCAGCTAAATGGTAACAGGGTAGGTTAGGGTCATCATGGCTAAGGCAGGGATGGGAAGAGATTGCAAATCCACAAAACAATTGGGGCACTCTTCCATCTTGAAAGCTGCCATGGTCTGTTTTGTAAACAGTTTCCTGCTCAGGGCATAATGTCACCTTCTGAACATTATCTCATTGTAAAGCCCTTCAGGGATACTTGGTACATGAGACCTGATTGGCCGTGACATGTGGAGTGCTGCCCATGGCCATCCGCCTCATCCCTTGAGCTTTCTGTAGACTCTGTTCAACTTCGACATTAAATGATATGTCAACACATCTCCAACCAGTGCCCTGAGGGATCAGGCCTCCCAAGGGCCTTCTATATTATTCTAATGACCCCTGTAGCCATGTCCCCAGAACAGAGAAGAGCTGTTCCTAGGCCACAGATGCAGCTTTGATTGTGTTGCTGAGTTGCTGGAGCAAAACAGCATCCCTCGGCTTTTCTATTTTTTCCCCAGGTAGTTATTTCATTTTTTCCTGTTAGAAAACCAGGAAGTGAGATACCCTCCAAAGCAACTGTAGGAGGAAGATGCAGCCTCATATCTGCTTGGGGTATGTTGGCCATCCAGATAGCAAATGTCCATCATAACTCAATTCACAATTATAATGATTTAGGAGGATCCTTGAATAGTGCAGAAGGATCTAATGTTGATCTGATATTCACATTATCCCCAACCCAGTCTCATAAAGTCCTAGATTAGATTCATCCTCAGGAGAAAATTATTGGAACCAGAGCCAGCTCTGATCCCAAGTACTTCTCTGAGCCCAGCCTAACCTTTATGGTATCATTGCCTGAAGTTGGCATAAATGCTTTTCACAAGTACATTATGTTTTCACTCCTGATCAACTGGTTGCACTGACCATGCCCACACAATTCCCTTCAAGAGAATGTCAGCACATTAGGATAGTGATCACTTGTCTGCTTGACTCCCACTATCAAATTGCCATATGGGGGTGTGGGAAATCATACATATGATTTGGATCAAACTGGAAAGGCTGCACAGGGCATGGACAGGTAGTATGTCTGCAGGACAGAATCTGTTGCTCACCTGAGATTTGGTTGGGATCTACAAAGCTGGACAGGTTGTTTGAACAACTAACATGCACGGGACATATGGGATTTGGATGCTCTGGTCAGAAGGCCACCATAGTCATACCACATAGGAATGAGGGGTGCTTTTTTCCATTCTGCTCTGATAAGCAGGAAGAGGCTTCAGTAGCTGTGCAGAAAAAGAGAAGATGGCTGCCTGGCTGCACGATGGTGGCACGTAGAAGGAAGCAATAAGAACAGCTATTTCATTCTGTCACACGGAGAGCTTGAATCTTTAACAGAGCTTTTTGATGAACCGTACATCATTTAAATAAATGAACAGTCCTTTAACAGGGCTGAGAACATCAAAATGAGGACAGCCTCACTTTGTAAGAGCAAGTGGTTGCTCTCCATGGGAAACATGATGTCAACCTCAAAAGACTTCACTAATTAGCAACGGTTTGGTTTCAGAATTCTATGGTATGTGGTCAACATGTGTGCGCCTTTATGTGGGTGTGACATTCAGGCATGCATTGCACAGAACCAGTGCACAGACCAGAGAGACATGGGCACTCTTGAAGTTTAATGCAGTCTAATACACAGGGGGTGCATGTGTCTGTCTGTATGAAAGAGGGAGACAGAGACAGAATGACAGCCCTTCTAAAACTGGCGCATCTGCTAACAGGTGCTCTATATAGGACCATAACTCCCCTACAGAGCTGATCTCTGATGCCACCTGGTTCAAATTCTTTCTCACTGCCATGCATAGCTCTGGTTTCCTCTTCCAGATGATCCTTATGCACAGAGACAGGAAAATGTCCCCAGTGAGCTTTCATGTGGTAACTGAGTTAGTTGCCAGTGCCAAATGAAGACTCATATTCTGTCTCTACAACAGAGATGAGGAACCTCTGGCCCACCAGAGGTTCAGATCTGGCCCATGAGACTGTTTCCCCCAAAGCATGGCCACCTGCCCCATATCTAACATCATATGCTTGTGCAATGGCTAGGGGAAGAAGGCTTTGGCTTCCTGCCTATCAGCTGATGGGTGGGCAAGCCAAAGGCTGCTAGAATGGCTATGCAAGGCTGTCAATGTGATTTGTGCAGGCGCTCTCAAGCACCCAATGGCTGCTGGTGTTTGGGATTTGAGGCACAAAAAATTCTGCTGGGTGGGTGGGACAACCCATTGGTCAATCATCAGTCAAAGTTGGCCAATGGGGTGAGGGTGCACTCCAGGTAAGGATCTGGCTCACAGAACCATTAAGGTTCCTCACCCCTAATCTACAGTATAACTTGAGCTTAAATATTAGAAGCCCGCTCAACAGTAACTCAAGAGCAGGGTAGTAGTGTGGCTGTTCTCAGTGCCGGATTTACGTATAAGCTAAACAAGCTATAGCTTAGGGCCCCACTCTCTTGGGGGCCCCCTAAAAATTTAAAGGAAAAAAACCTGGATGTACGTTTCCAAAATATAAGATAAAAAACAAATAAAACCTATATATAGCAACAGTGGCAAATGGCATTAGATACCTATTAGGTCCATAAATTACCACATAGCAGAGGCTTCCTCAACCTTGGCCCTCCAAATGTTTTGAGACTACAATTCCCATCATCTCTGACCACTGGTCCTGCTAACCAGGGATCATGGGAGTTGTAGGCCAAAAACATCTGGAGGGCCGAGGTTGAGGAAGCCTGATATAGCATATATTCAACACAAAAAACAGTGGCAATTTGTTGTGGACAAAGGACAGCTGGACATATAAAGGGCCCCATTACCTTCAGTAGCTTAGGGCCTCATCAAACCTAAATCCGACCCTGGCTGTTCTGAGGAACAGCATCCCTGTTGAGATATGACAGCCACCTGGTATTTGTACTTTCTGGAAACAACTGAAGACATTTTTGTTTCAACAAGCTTTTTTGCACCTGCTTTAATCCTCTCGCACTTAGGGATCCCGGTGGGAGCTGATATTCTTTTCTGCTCCTGTTTCTGTATACCCATCCTTTCAGGCTGGCATTTGTTACTGGTTAATTCCTCCTCATGAAGCTAAGTGTAAACATCCAGAGGGGAGGCAGGCACATGTTAACTGAGCCATCTATCAGCAAGGCCACAAAAGAGGGAGCTGTCCCTGTCTCTGATTTATGTGTTGTGGGCAGGGGGGAGTGAAGGAGGAGGAGCAGCAGTAGCAGCTCACACAAGGCTCATGGGACAAAAGGCAGGCAGGCACTAGGTACCTTTGATTTAAGGCAACGGGGCCATCAAAGGGAAATTTGCAACCTGCATCTCCCCTTGCAGAGCATTCTTAACTACAAATATCAAACAGGTTGCTAATAAAAGCTCCCAGGGTCTCCTCCGCTTTGCACGCTTGGCTTCTCAGTACCCAGCAGCTGACTGACCCCTACTGGTAACAATGAAGCGATTTATATCCTATTGCCTGTATGAGCTTTCTCATGCGCCACACTGTCCCAGGGCTTATTCCAATTACACATTGCGGGAAGGTCCTAGGGATCGTGTAAATAAGAGTTGGCAATGTATGCGAAATATCTTTGCTGGCATCCAGCCGCGGAAAAGTGGGAAAGGAATGGATTTCCCCTGACTAGTCCTTTTGCATGCTTCAGGCGGCAAGCCTCTACCCACTCATCCAGGAGTAAGCCCAGCTGGACCCAAAGGGGATTCCTTCTCCCGAGAAGCCATGCACTCAGAGATGGATCCTTTTTTTAGGATTCAACAATAACAAAAAAAAACAACCCTGCAGTAACAACTACATCAGTTCATTACAATTGACCATCTTTAACAATAATTTAAAAATTACAGAACATCACTTTAACTTACTCAAGTTTTCATATTTAACTTTTGTCTCTTTATCTATTTCTTAGCAGGTCAAAAAGAAAAGGACCAAAGAAAGAGGTATAAAGAAATTAAAGGGGGTGGGGGAGAGAGAGCGAAGAAAAGAATAAAAATAATAATAAAGAATTGTTATTTTTTAAAAAATGAGTAAAAAATAAACACATTTGACTTCCGCTTAGACTCAGAAAAGGATTCAGGGGAGTGCAACTGGTTTGGTCGAACTGGATGCGAAGCCTTGGAGATGCCATTGGGGATGCTACAGCTATAATTTGGAAAAGAGCGAGACAGGAGGAGGGGCACTGAATTTTGGCACTGGAAAGGGTGCTGGTGAAATGTGAGACCTTCCTTGTGGAACTACTAAACAGAGTAATGATTCTAAGCCTTGCCAGCAGTTGAGAACCGGAGGGGTGGTAGTTGTTCCAGATTAATTTGTAACTCTAAGAAGTGTGATCTTCTGAATGTACACGATGCCGCTATATTCAGATTGGGAGTTCAGTACCGGAAAGGAATGGTAGGCTATAAATGTCTTAATGAAATAAATAAATAAATATGTTGGCAAGCCTGCTTAATACAGATTGATTTGTTCCCATTAACCTACTATTAACTATTCTTGTGCTTACACAGCCTGTTGAAGAGTTACTTAAAAAGGGAGTGGAAACAGTTATCAGTTATTCACAGGTAACTCCCAGTGACATGAGTTGGATAAATACGAGAGTAAGTAGGTACAGAATTGTAGTAATGTACAGTCCCCACGAAACACCATGGGCTCAAATTTTATGAATACTCAGCTCACTACGTTTTTACTCCTAACATCTTAAAAGTTTTTTTTAAAAAAGCAAAGTTAAAGCAAGTGTGATAAATGCTCCCATTTTGGATGGCCTGATATAACAGGAAAGGTGAAATTTCCCTTTTGATAGCCTTGTATGCCTCCTCCCGGCAGCTCCTGAAGCCAAGCTGGTGCCAAATGTATGCTCTGCTTTCCTTTGGACCACATCAGTAAGGCTGAGTGGGGGGAGGGGTGTCTTGTCATATGGGCAGCCCAGGACCGCCATACAATACACACTGCCCAAGCTTGAGCCCCAAGGAGGTTTGGCTTCACCCCCCAGAAGCACACTCCATTGTCTCTACAGACAGACAGATGACAACAACAAAAATGTCCTCATAATGCTCCAGATTAAATCATTTTAAAGCAAATGTCTACATTTGAAAGGAAGGGACAAAGCTACTGTTATATCACTCTAATGTCCCTCTGATAGTGTGATTCAAAGAGGTCTAAACAGACCACAGTGTGATTCTATAATAAGTTATTATAGGATTTACTTCTAAATAAGAGTGTATAAGTTAGCAGGCTATGAGACATCAACAGTGCAGCTCTGTGGAAGGAATTCAATGTCATGCTAAGGTGATCATTCTGTCAGGGCAAGCAGATAGACCGATTTCCCACCTCTCCCCTCCCCCTGCACAGGGCTCTCCTGACCCCCCCCCCCCCAATTTTCGGACTGTGGGAGGCACACAGGAGGAGGGGAGAAGGGAAATCCCCATTGTGCAAGTGGAAGTCCTTGAGGATAGCTTCTGCTGATGGGACTCATTAGTTGAGCCCCCAGTGCTTGGTCGCAGCTCCTGCCAACCTAGCAGTTCAAAAGCACGTCAAAGTGCAAGTAGATAAATAGGTAACACTCCGGCAGGAAGGTAAACGGCATTTCCGTGCATTGCTTTGGTTCGCCAGAAGCAGCCTAGTCATGCTGGCCACATGACCCGGAAGCTGTACGCCGGCTCCCTCGGCCAGTAAAGCGAGATGAACACCGCAACCCCAGAGTCGTTCACGACTGGACCTAACAGTCAGGGGTCCCCTTACCTTTTAAGCATGCATAAGACAGCTGTATAAAGACTGCAGTCCTTTGCTCACTTTCCTTGGAGTAAGCCATATAGCACAATCCTATATATAGTCCTGCTGTTGGACTGTGTATAAGCCTGCACTTTGTGGCTGGGTACAAGCAGTTAATTCCTAAAGCAAGGGGAATAAATTTCCCTATTAGCATTACTATAATGCTAGCCCCAATAAAGGATTGTTAGTTTGTTAACTATATAAACATAATGTGGGTAGGGGGCGCTGTGGGGTAGGCGGTACTAGAGATTGCATTTGCTTTGTATTTCTGTTTTTCAGTTCCCACTTGCTGTCATTTCCTCAGATCCCACACAAGTCAATGGAGTGGTTAAATTAACTAGCCCAGCCCCCAAGCAATTTCTGGTTTAGTCACAAGGGAAATTTCAACCGTAAAAAATAAGTGCTCTTGAATGTGTTAGAGAGGGGGAGCACATACTGTTCAAAGGAAAATAAAGTTTTTAAAATAAGAAAATAAGAAAACCCTTCTGAAAATGGTAGGTCATTGTTGTGGGAGGTAGATAATCTTGCATTATTTCACCACCATCCTTAACTGCATTATTATTAAGGCAACATGAGTTATTATGAAGATGAATATGTACATATGTCCTTCACCATGCAAAAACAACTTTTAAACAAAAACAGAACAATTCAGGCTGCAATCATATTCCCAATTAACTGGGAGTGAGTCCCATTGGACTCAATAGGGCTTAGGTCTGAGTTGATGTGTATATGATCGCACATTTTAAAAAAATCTTCAAAATTACTTTGCAGAACAAAGTCATGGAGAACAAGGGGAATTGAGAATAAGTGTAGTGACTCAGCGATGAAGCTCAATGGTTGAAGTTAGTCACTATCTCTTAACCTCCCCTACCTCACAGGGGTAGGTAAAATGGGGCAGTGGGACCTGGAAGAAAGGCAGAGTATAAAAATTACACACACACACACACACATGGTCATGCTTCTGGAATCTGGTTTCAGATTTTTCCAGGTATCACTTGAAGCACCCAGTCAAAAACAGTTTGTTCAGTGGGAAAAGCAAACTAGCATGTGTACCATTGGTAAAGACAATTTGCCTTCCATTCGCAGAGAGGATATCTGTAAATAGCCTAAGTGACCTTGACAATGTGTCCTAATGTAGGCAGAGTAGTGATTCTTATCCACATTAACAATATATCAACTGTGGCTGTATACACACTTTACTTTTTAAAGCATGTTCAAAACACATTCTTTCCCTCACAGGATTAGCCCTCACAGTGTTACAATTCCCAGCAACCCTTAACAAAGTACAGTGCCCATAATTTTCTGAGGGAATGAATGGGTTTCGAAGGTATATTGTGCATGAGCCTCTGTATCAGGGTGTGTTGTTTATTCTGAATTAAACAACCCCAAATGACGGGCATGGTTTTGTGAACGCGTCCCCATCAACAGAAAATGCCTTCTTTTACTTTTAGGGAGGCATTTCCACTTCCACAGATAGTCTTTGAGAAATCACATGTTCAGCGTTCTCCAACTCCATCAATGCAAAAAATCGCTTTCCTTGTTCCTACTGGGACAGTCACACTTTTCACAAAGGCATGGTACTCAATGCTGCCATTGCCGGCCTCCTCCACCCGCTATCTAGACAAGCTTCCAGTGCCCTCTGCTGGCACCAGGTTCCCTCCAGCCCACTCTCCAGTTATAGATCTCTGGTGCTGAGGCATGGAGCTGCATTTTCCACCTGCATGCTTGGCTGCCATTACTGAACGTAATGGCTTGGTAGTTTTGGAAATGGAACCTTCAGTCTGGGTGACAGATGCCCGAGTCGGCTCCCGCTATTGTTCCATACGGCAGGCAGTGGAGTGAACAGTGGCAGAAAGAGCCAGTTGTAATGTTCTCTGCCCGGAGCAGTTTTGTGTGTGCATGAGCGCGTGCTTGCGAGGGGAGTGTTCTTCCCCAAAGGCAAGATGTTCCCAAATTGATTTTTTTAAAAAATGTCTTTGTGCATGCTTCTAAGGGGCAGAAGAAAAGAAAATGAGAGAAAAGAAAGGGAGAGAAGAAAGGCAAGCATGTCTCTGACATTTTGAAATACGGCTCAAATTATGGAAACCAAATGGAGACAATGGCTCCCGTCTGTTCTCCTGATGCCGTTGGCTCCGTCTCAGTGGCAGCCGTACCACCACCGCCCACCCACCCCAGCCTAAGTGCAGGGACCTTGCTAACAACGTCAGAAAGAAAAAAACAGAAAGGGAGCAGGAAGAACAATGAGAGATGGGTTTCCTTTCTGCCTCTTTTTCCCATGATGGAAAAGCTTCAAGGGAGAACCAATGCTTTGTCAGGTCAGAACTACGTTTATTTTCAGCTGGAAGCGATGGTGAATTCATGGCAGAAAAGGTAACTCAGTGCTGCGGAGGAGTGAAGAGCAGCAGGTGCCTAACCTGCCCTTGCAACTTTATTTAATTTGGGGAGGTGCCAACCTTTATTTATTTATCAAACGTATTAGTCACCTGTTATCCAAGAGACTTACACTGAAAAAATATGTTTACATAAATTCATTATACCACAGAAAAGGGGGAGGGATCATAAAATGCAGTGATATTCCATACAAATATACTGGGGGGAACCACCAGCCCCCCTTAAACATGATAAAAGGCATTGGAAGTATGTAAGCAATAAACAAAATACTCCCATCCACTTAGTAGCAGATAAAAGTGAAAGCTTTTATCGCATACCTAGCCCAACTTTTACCCCATACCAAACCCCTACCTAGCCCAAAAATCATTGACATCAACCTGGGATTTTTTCAGTTTTTTAAACATCTCCCCACTAAGCAGTGGCGTAGCGTGGGTTGTCAGCACCCAGGGCAAGGCAAGTAATTTGCGCCCCCTAACCCGTGGATTTGCGCCCCCTAACCCGTGGATTTGCGCCCCCTAACCTGTGGATTTGCCCTAACCCCAGATGTTGCGCCCGGTGTGGCCGGCCCCCCCTGCACCCCCCACGCTACACCACTGCCACTAAGAAATCCAGCATCAAGGCTGGCTGCTGTAGTGGGTGAGTTCTCCAGGGATGGTCCAGCATCTCTACTCTTCGTTCAGGAGAAGGAGCAACAAAGGCAGAGCAGGAAGATGGTAAAAGTTTTACCTGTTCTGCAGCTGTCCCAATTGATGCTCCTCTCCTGTTTCTGATGGGCATGCATGAACCTGATGCCAGAACCATATTGCTCAAAAAACCCCCACCAAAAACAATAACCCCTTGATGGGTTTGTCAGTCCACATCTTTACAACATGGTATTGGCTGGCCCAAACCATCTGGCCACTAGCGGCAGAGGGAGGATCCAGGAAAGACTTTGGGGTGGCCTGTATAAGGCCTCTCCTCATGTGGCCTGGCCTCATTCTGTGAGTGGCGGCTACCTGGTCGAGTGCTTCAGCTGCCAGCCAGGCTAGGGTGCCTGACTCTGACTTTGTAAACTTCATGGTAAACTCAGCCTATCAGGGAAACACAATAAATAGGATGTGACATCACAACATTATGTAACCAATCCAGTTTGGCAGTGTGATGTCACCGAAGGCAAAGTTTATCCAGAGTGAATATAATGTTTGCTTATTTATTTATTTAACAATTTATATACCATTTTTCTTTATCTGAGATAAACTCGAAGTGGCTCCCCAAGTAAAAACAGCAACATATGTTTCTGAATATGTGAACGCTTTCAAAGTAGTCACTGAAAAATCACTGGAGGGTGTGTGTGCTTGTTGATGCTGTCAAACTGTTCCTGATAACCTGTCAGCCCTATATTAACCAGAAATTGTTGATGTGTTTTTATCTCAAATTTGTGAGAGCTAGAGAACTGCTAATTTAAAAAAGAAAAAATCTAGTTATCAAGATTCTGCACAAAATGCTAGGTTATGTATCAGAAGCACTGATGCATGATTATAGCCATGCATGTAACTAATCTCCACCCATAGAGTTTAGGCCATGCATTTTTGGACTTCCATGAGATTCTGTGGGCTTCAGAGGACTGGCTACTTCCTTTTCAACTAGGTTGTTTCTTACATTTTCTTCCAGGTAAAGGCCTCAGGGCAGAGGCTGACTTCCAACCCTGTTTTATAATGCTCTATGCAGCCCTTGATCGAGTCACAAACACTCCTCACCAACATCCTTATGATCTATTATTCTTTTTGCACATTTTGATATGGCTACCATAATTTATATATGAACAGAATGAAGAAGCAATTGATGTCTCTGCAAAAATTACTGGGTTACTCCGTGAGTAAGGCATTGAACACAGTCAAGACTCTCCTCTTTCTTTTTATTCCTTTACAAATCTTACTCCTACTAGGGAAAACACAATCCAGGGTTCAGTTCTGGCTTGAATTAAGTCCTGTGTAATATGGGAGAAGCATTGGTCTTGCTGGGAAAGGGCTGGGTTCATGCTAGAACACACACGCTTAATTTCAGAAGCCCCAGAATAAATTAGTGGTGCTTTGTGCTCCCTGCTTGCATTTTGTGACTCATAAGCCACAGGGTGCATGTCTTTCATTATCAATCTTCTCATCATATTCCATGGGTTACAGTTCTCATGTTCTTATTTTAAGTAGCAGGTCCAAAATGAGGCCATACTGATAATACCCCTCTTCCTCCCGCCTGTTCCCCCCCCCCCCGTCTTTCTAAAGTTGCACTTACTGATATCAGTACCTAATCCTCATGGCTGCCTTTCACTTGACTCTCAGCTGCATAGCTCCATCCCATCCTAATAATTCATCTCTGCATCACTAGCTTCTCAATGGACAGGAAAATGACCACCTTTGTGAACCTAGCATAAATCAGAAGCAAAAAACATGCTGCATGTAATTGAAAAAGAAAAGTATTTTAAAGGCACTAAATAGAGGTCGTAAATGGATCTGTCAGCTCCATCAGTACTGGAGGGAAGAGCTGGAGAAAAAGAGTAATCACTAACAGAAAAACAATGTTAAGATTTGTCTCCGGAGGAAAACTAAGATGCAGTTGCAACCTGGAATGGAACACAAAAGGACTTCCAAACGAACCAGGGCCTATACCTCTGGCTGGAGCCTTATGCTATTCAACAGTGCAGGCACCCTGCGAGTCAGGCATACACCTAGTGGATATCAACTCAAATGATCCCCGGGAGATAAGACAAGATGGAAACAGAATACATAAGAACCAGCCATGCTGCTCCTACGCTCATGTATAAGAAGAGTGTCATGGGTTGGTGGGATGATGGGAGAAATAGTAATTAAAGTACAGTGTTGTGTGTTGGAGGTGGTAGTGGTGGAGAATACACAATTTGCCAGAAAGGATAATGAGGCAGAGGAGAGAAAGCAGACAAATGCCTTATTAAGCACGCAAACGCCTCAACATTGTTGTTGATGGGCTGTAAGATAGTCTCAGCAGATGTTTTACTATTCCTCCCCCCCCCCCCCACAAATGTGGAGTGATGGAAATAACTGCCTGACAAAGGAGCACAGCAAACTACCCCATGGCAATAATTGTACTGCAGGTTGTTGCCATGGCTGATGCCCCAGACATAGATGTCATGCATTTGTCTTCCTAAAGAAACAGCGAAAGAAAGAAAACACACACCAGAAAATACTACTGAATTCAGCAATAAGGAGCCTTTGTATAAAACACACATAGCAACTGTTGCCTAGAAGGGAATTGGGACCATCCTTTAATTTTAAACATTTATAACCTGAAACCAGATAAGTTGCTGTGAGGGCTGTTCACTAAAACTCTCTGCACAGGAGAACCAATAAAACCAGCACAGGAAAATTTCTCTTTCTCTCTCTCTCTCTCTCTCTCTCTCTCTCTCTCTCTCTCTGATACCACCCTACCTCCCTCTTCTTCTCTCCATGGTGCTGATCAGAGGCTGCTCTCTAAGGCAGGCAGGACAATGGAAATGAACACCCTCTTCTAATAGGGGAAATGGCAGGACATTGAGCTCTGTCCATGGTCCTGAATTAGAGCTCCCTCCCCCCCTTTCTTTTTCATGGCAGCGAAGCATCAGGTTCTTCAAATCATAATGAAGAGATTCTTTCTAACCCAAATGCCAAGCTGAGATCACAAGCAAAATTAATAATGCTGTTCACTGACCTGCCAAGCACTACGCACAGAGTTGATGAGCTCCTTTGCTCTGCCTTCCCTGTGTTGTAGTCCTCATCAGACCCTAGATTTTTATCAGCCTGAAGACACTCCATGACCTCAACAACTTCCCTGCTTTCCTTGCAAGCCACTTTCATTGCATGGCCACACGATGAGTGCACATTGATACACAAGAGATTACTACTCATGTAAAGATGCCTCAGCAGCAACTTAGGGGCTTTGATGAAGATCAGGACCAGCAATGCACACACATGTCATAGTCTCAGCATCCAAGAAATCAGAGGCCAAGAAGGATGAAAAGGGGCCTGATTATAACAAAACTGGTAGAGCCAGAGATAAATCCCAGATTTCCCAGAAATCCTGTTCCATTCTCTTAGTGTTGTCATTCTCCCCTTCCCCAGTGTTATCATACATGTTGCCTCCAAGGAACCATTGAAACAGAGCAGCACCATCTACTGTATTCACATGGCAGGGTGTGCTCAGGATCACCACATGCAATTCCTTTCCAGAAGATTAAATTGCATCATTGGGAGCTTCAGATCTTATAAAATCCCTCTGTGAGAAAATCTTCTACAAAACCTATTAGCACTAATCAATTGCTTTAAAATTTCTATTTTATTTGTATTATTTACAACAGTCCCTAAGTCCCCAGCTTGAGGTATATCGCGCACAGCAATTGCTGCAATATTGTCCCAGTCCCAAAAGAACATATAATCTATACAGAAACTAAAGACAAAAGGTAGAATGAGAAAGATAGATTGACTTACAAATTGCTAGTTCATAGAATATGAGGAACATAGGCAGTTTCCTTATAGTGAGTCAGATCATTGGTCCAGCTAGCTCAGGACACTAGTCCAGGTAACTCAGTACAGCAGCTGCCTAGGGTTTTGGGCAGGGATCTTTCCAAACCCTAACTGGAGAGGACTGAACCTGGGACTTTCTGCCTGCAAAGCATGTGCTCTGCTACTGAACTATGGCCCTTAAGAACTTTCAAGGATCATATAGTGAACCCTCCTATACACAGCCAGGAACAAAAGCAGAGTCTATGGATAGAAAGCAAGGTGAGGCATGTAAGGTGCTCAAAGGATAAATAATGTTCAGTAATATCTACTTGGGTGAACAGAGCTGTGAGCCATGTCATTCAAACTGTATCTGATTACGGTAACTTGCTATGAGAACCCACAGGAAGGGTAGATCACTAGAGATGCACAAGAAGCAGTCCTAGTGGCTTCAGTGCAAGTAGGTACAGGCTAATAGTTAATCAAAACCAGAATTCCTTCCAAAATCAGCAGTGCAGCCTGGATTTCAGCTGCAAAAGAGGTTACAATCCCCACAGCCTTCACACATCATAGTAGCAGCTAGCTAAATCCGAACTTCAGTATTATGAGTGGACCTGTAGGCTGAAATTCCACTTATACTGGTTGATTTGGTGGTGGAAAAAAACAGTTTAGGCTCTACAAGACGAAGTTGATTTACATTGAATCCTCCAGGGTGAGCAAGAATGATGTGTCCCATGTTGTCATTCTCTAGAGATCAACACTTTAGCTGATATACTATCGCACTAAAGCTTAAGTGAAGCCCATTCATAGCAAGTGACATCTGTCTTCTATTTACTTTCGTGACAGAATGCTGCCTCACACGATTTGATATATGTTCTGTTAAATTAATTGGAAATAAAATTATCTAGTTTGTTTGAAGATGGAAAGGTGTTTTCTACGGGCTGAGATTGGCCGAAGGCTTTGTGGCATTTTCTTTCTCTTTGTACCATGTGGCAATACTCCTCATTCCTTTTTCTCCGCAGGCTTCATTGCCATGGTGCATCTCTCTCTCCCCCTCTCCTCCTCTCATGGTCTACTTATTGCATACAACTCTATGAATGACATGGGCTAGTCAGCTAGAAACACTGAAGCAGGGATAAAATCCATATTGCCCCTAAAATATCTGTGCTTTCTTGAGGCATTTTTGCACAGCTTATGGATACTTGGCAGAACCTCCTCAAATCGAATCCCAGATTTGCTTGCGGGAAAATGATTCTAGACCCCATAGCAAAAACAATCTGCAACAACCCATGCTCATTGAATGGTTGAACTGTCATGCATTCTAAGTCCAAAATCAAGCTTTCTTCAAGTATAGATTCAAAATTTGTACATTCGAAGATAGCAGTGTGAAATATTAAAAAACAGCAAAAACTCTGTGTGCACCATGCCCTCCAAATGTAGTTCAGACTTAGCTAAGTTTGTGAAATATGAAAAAAATTGTGTCAATTACATTCAAGAAAAGAAGCTACAGCCCTCCGACATGTGATAGATTTTCTCAGAAGTGAACAGAATTTGAACCCTTATAATAGAATGTACTGTTCCCCTAAAGAGAGGATTGCAGACCTTCTTGTGCATATCAGCAGTGCTATTATTTCTATTCTGATATCTGTTACCCAATGGGTCAAGAAAATGGTTCTCTGCTTCATAGGAGTCTTCGTTCTACATATTTTCAAAGACTGCCACAATCAGATACAGGCTATTGCCATATTGGGTGGGAAGATTCAGTTGATGGGCTTTGCTTGTGCTCAGGGTCAGGCTGGTTGCCACATGTGGAATTCAGAAAGGAAGTCTTTGCCAACAAAGCTCCGTATAGTTAAAGCCATGGTTTTCCCGGTAGTGATGTATGGAAGTGAGAGCTGGACCATAAAGAAGGCTGATCGCCGAAGAATTGATGCTTTTGAATTATGGTGCTGGAGGAGACTCTTGAGAATCCCATGGACTGCAAGAAGATCAAACCTCTCCATTCTTAAGGAAATCAGCCCTGACTGCTCACTGGAAGGACAGATCGTGAAGTTGAGGCTCCAATACTTTGGCCACCTCATGAGAAGAGAAGACTCCCTGGAAAAGACCCTGATGTTGGGAAAGATGGAAGGCACAAGGAGAAGGGGACGGCAGAGGACAAGGTGGTTGGACAGTGTTCTCGAAGCTACCAGCATGAGTCTGACCAAACTGCGGGAGGCAGTGGAAGACAGGAGTGCCTGGCGTGCTCTGGTCCATGGGGTCACGAAGAGTCGGACACGACTAAACGACTAAACAACAACAACAAGGTCATATCAGTTGGGAATTTCTTTTTGCCTTCTCCTGCTTTTCCTGATTCCTTGCATGAGTCATCTGGAGCTACTTTCTCCACAGGCACTTGTTGTCCTATGCATGTGGCACCCAGTAGTCTGAACTAATTCACTGGGGAGGCTTATAAGTAAATGATACCAACTGCATGAAGAAAGGGACTAGATGGCTCTTATATTTCCACTCTGTGAATCAAAGCAATAGCTTGCAGTAGACCTATTTTCTCTCTGCAACTTCAGGTTCGACCTGCACTAACCTAATGGTAGCTTCTCAAAACAATCGTTCACTTTAATACTAGGTCCATGCTATTTTTGCAATAAAAATCAGGTCTAATGCTTTGCTAATGCATAGCAGCTATCTGTACTTTACTACTGTTAGAAATAGATTATATATATAACATTTTGTCTGAAATAGTCAGGAATGATTTCCCCCCAGTATATTTTTGGCAACAGGGTGGGAGCAACTCCTCTAGCTAGAGAGCAAGCCGGGCGGGGTGGGGAATTGGGAGTCATCTCAGAAAGATAATTGTTTTGGAAAACTGTCAGTTGCTAAGAGTGGAAGAGCTCAAAAAGGAAGTGTCATATCAGCCAATAGCTGTGAATGTAAAAATTCCAGCTAAAAAACAAAGGTGAAACTGACTTGTAGGCATCAATTTCTTAAGTATATTCCCCGTGTGTGTGCATCTGAGAAAGAGTGCAAGAGAAGGGGAAAGAAATGAGCCCTTGCAAGATCCATGGACTGCAGAAAGGCAGCCAAGCAGCAAACTTCAAATGAAGGATTATCCCTGCTTATGAGGAATGAGTTCCAGGAGACAGCAAGCCATAAGCCTTTGCCTGCCAAGTCACTAGGGCTACAGGCCCTGTTAAATATTCCCCTAGCCACATGGGAGTTCCTTCTCCATGAGTGACTCCTGTATGGCTGGAATAATAAATGGGGCTGCATGAATGCAGGGCCAAACACACTGGCTACAACCATGGAACTGCAACTATGAGGGTGCCAATTCCATAGAAGAGATCTGTGCAATATGTTCCCCATACATGTGGCTGGGTCACTGAAATCTTAGCCTATCCACACAGGAGCCACATACAGAAAATCAGTTCCCATGAATCATTAATAATATCAATGTCAAAGAAAACTGTCATCATGTCTTAGCAAAAGACCTCTCTGGGGTTCATAGGCTATCTTTTGACAAATAAAAAACACACATCACTGCTCTAGGAAGGGTCCATCTAACTCATCTTGGCTCCCTTGTCTAAGACAACCTTGACTCTTCAAGTCAAATCAACATGATGCTGGTAATGACCAAGCACAGCATATGACTGTTATGTAGCAGGTCTGACTCTTTAATCACAGCTTCCTATGGATTTCTTCAAGAGTTCAGCTCTTTTTCTTGTGCAAATGCTCTGCTTATTAAGCTAGTGTCACTCTTTTGATGAAGAACATCAGGTATCATTTTGTGTACTGAGGAGAAAACTTGATTCAAAGCCTATTTTTTTTTATTGTACATCACCTTGAGACAATTGTGTAGAAGGCAATTAATAAATTAATGATGATGACAATAATAATATAATCTAATTACTTTTTGTGTTTGTAGGGAGAGCAAAACAAAAGACTTGGGTGCAGAAGCACCACTTAAAAATAGCAGCACCAGCATTACCTCAATTTAAAAAGCAAAACAAATAAAGCTCCAGCATAAAAACAGATCTAAGAGTTTACATTAAAATACACAACCAAATAAAAATGCATTCACTTGTTGCGGGAGAGGCACCAGAGTTAATGCCTAGTGAGTCCTTGGGTGGAGCATTCCACAGCTGGGACACCATAACAGAAAATCATAACATGCCATAAACTTGGGCATGTTTATGAAGGAGGAGGAGGAGGAGGTCTGCCAGGTACACAGGAACCAAACAGGCTTTAAACACTGTGATTGTACCTGTGGAAACAATATGGTAGCAAGTGCAATTGTTTCAAGGCAGGCAACCAATTTTCACTTTGATCTGTCCCAGTGAGACCCTGAATCCTTCAAGAAATCTCCACTGGGAAGATGCAACAGTGGTGAAGTATTTCTTATTTCCTTCATCATTGGCATAGAGTAAGTTCTTATCAATGCTGGACGAGATTCATTGTGACTTTTCTGCTATCTGCATACTAGTTGTCATGCCATCTGCTTCAATGATTCTGGGGACACTAAGGAAGTTTGTTCAAATGGGCATGGGCATAGAAAAACAATGATGTCAAAGGTGCCACTTTTCATGGACTTAAAAATAACCCTGCAAAAAGCTACACCAGAGGTAGCCATTTGCTTGAGTAGCAATGTTATAACCCACCCTAAAGTGATGCACTCAATGTGTTGGAACTCAAGTGCGGCGCTATTATCCTGGGCTGAGCTAGATAATAGGCTTGTTCCCAACACTGGTGCTTCTTCATGACAATTTTGGCAAGGCTGGACTGGAATAACAATTACCAAAGTAAAGGCAAATGTGTTGCTTGTGGCTGCTGTGCTTCAACTTGTGCTTAACACAGCAAGAAGGGTAATCACAAATGCGCATTCTTGCAACACATTAGCAAATCATCCAGGACCTGATTTAAAAGGCAAATATCTTCATATAAGGTAAGGCACATCTGGCATAACAGAAATGTCACACTGGATGTTTTAAATTTGTACCACCTGATTTATAGGTTTGTACATAAAAATTGTCCCAGACAATTTCTCTTTGTTCCCTCCCCTGTAAGTGACTGAGAAGAGCTTATTTCTGCACCCAGACATTTCTAGATAGACTTTCTTGAAATTGGTGAGACTTATTCCTCCCCAGACTGCTGCCTAATATAATGCTCCTCAGCTTTAAGGCTAAGGTTTGGAGAATACGAATGCTTCTAATTTTGTAACCCTTACTGACATGAGTAATCCTTGGTCAGCTTAGCATTTCATCAATTAATTGGGATGACTTGCACTAACATTTGTCAGAATTCATAAGATTTAAATGGCTGGGCACGTCAGAAATAGATGGCATATTTATGCAGCACCCATTGTGCTGAAGCCATATCCTAGGAAACTGTATGTAGTTCATCTGAATATAAGTATTATTGCAAGAATACTTCCTTCTGTGTTCAAAATAACCAATGTACTCTGCCTATACTGGCATTAAGTCTGGAAAAACACATTGTATGCAACCAGAGGAAGCTGCAGAACATGGTATTCACATGTTGAACTCTCCTCTTGCCTTCTGTGGTCTACAAGATCAATAGTGCTACTATTCTAACCCTACCTACTTGGGAGTATGCCCCACTGAATTCAACAGGACTTACTTCTGAGTAGACATGGACACTGTTACCCAGTAATGTAAATTAATAATGTTATACATTCCTTTGCTCCCACTAGACATGTGAGTACCCTGGAAAAAATGGGGGGAAATGTGTGAGGGTGCTGTCCCCCCCCCCCATTTTCTCCCCAGGTCCTTGCATCTCTAGCTCCCAGCAGACAATAACATTGTGCATGGATTTTGTAGATGCAAAATATGTTGGTGTCACAATATGAAATAAATGGTTCTACATATTACCAGAGAGAGGAGAATAATATGACACTGGGATACCATCTTCAGCAGCAGCCCTATCCTACCTGTGTATCCTACCTTGTATCCTACCTGGTCTTATACCCCCTCCCCCAATTTTGGCTTAGTTTTGGGAGGTTAGGTTTGCATTTTATTTACAGCTATGTTTTGTTTTCTTTGTCTGTTATTTGTACTTTGTCTCACGTGAGTCAGTAAGTCTTGTACAGTCAGTGTACAAGCAGCACACATGCAGTGTAATATTACACACAGTAGAGCACAAATTCTCTCTTTCTCTCTTGAAAAAAGCAAACTTTAAAGGTGGCTAACACAAAAAACTGCAGGAGCCACCTATGTGAAATTTGGCAGGGTTAGTACTATGTGAATTTTTTTTTTTATAAAAAATGTTGTTGTTGTTTTGTTTCCCAATGCAAGTGAATGGGGGTACAATATTTGGATTTCTGCATCCAGATCCAGGTCTAGATTGGGTCACAGTCAATCTGAACCACAGCTGGATCTGGATCACCAAATCAGGGCTCAAATCAGATTGAGGGAACTACACAGCCCTATATGAATACTCATCACACTTGGCTACTGCAGGTAAAGTGGTACAATCAACATATCAGAGAGCTGTAGATACCACTGCTGTCCACTAGGTGGAGAAATGAGGACATGCACACATGCTTTACACACACCTTCTGAAGTGTGTTCACTGGGCAGCCATATCACTTTACATGTGTTAGTGATCTAACACACACTCAGATGGGACAAGGTGAACTAAAGCTGGGGCCAACACCAAAAAGAAGTCTTACCCGCTGAAGAAAATGCAGATATAACTGAGGAGCATCATCATCACACTGAATTCACAAAAATGCATAATAATCTAGGCAATAAATGACAAAATATGAATTCCAAATAACTGTCTAGAATAAAATCAATTATATGAAGCACATATACCAACAATATATGTTTGACCAACATTGACTGATTTGACTCCATTTAAGGCAGCTTCCTGTGTTCTTGTGCGGTTGATCTATGGTTTCCTGAAAACTTGATCTGGGCATGCCTTGCCTCTCCTCACAAAAAGCTCTATTTTGGTTCGCCTTGCTTGAAACTCAGCTGCGTTTTCTGAAGAGCTTGATCTTATTGAAAGTCCTGCCTGAAAGGCCCATGAGCACCATTTGGTGGAAAGGCAGGATGCAAATTTAACAAATAAAAACAGTATTGAGCTGGTGGTTCACCTGCCTCCTGGTTGCCAGCCAAGCTAGCCTGTTCTAATAATAGGAAAGGAGCTGTCTCCTCATTTGACTGGAAAGCCATTTAGATATTTTTTTCTTTGCCCAGTGAGCGCTCTCCATGGTGCTGATAATAGCCTTCAGTAGGTAGGAATGCATAAATCTGTGCCTACTGACATGAACTCTGAGCATCAAGCCCACGAATGCAAACTTGCTCAAAGCTTACAGGTGCCATACAAAGTGTGCCACATCTCAGTCTTGCCCTCTGGTTGCAGTTGAGAAATAAAGCACAAGAGCCAGCACAACCAACCGAACCTGGACAGCAAGGAGATGACTCAAGCTGCTCCCCAACTGTGAGAACAGAGGCACTCTCTACAGCTGAGGTAATGAAGTGGGGGGGGGGGCACAGAACACATGGATCAAAGGATGGATGAAAGGCAGGTGAGAGTTAGATCTGTAACACTACTTTACAGCCAGCTCTCACAGCATCACTCTGATCGAATACAGCCTGGCCTTAAAATTCGAGAATTGTGTTATGGACAAAATGTATTTTCTCCGGCCTGTCCCTCACCGGCTGTAGAATGATCTGAAAAGGCTGCTTCTTCCTCTCTACCTTATTGAGGATCTGGGGTAGAATAAAGAGAGATTGTTATGCCTTTTAGTAGCACCAGAAATCAGACTGTCACACTGGGCTCAGTTGGGGGAATGGCTGATGTAAAGCAATTTCTGAAAACAGAGCATTCGTTCATTTGTCTTGTGTGATGTCTTTTAATATTTAAATGCTGGAGGGAGGCGTCTGCGGGCAGTAGCCTCCTCGGCTTTCATGGTGGAGTAGACCAATGTTTGCAAAATTCAGGGATTTAACACTCCAGTGGCTATGGAATCCAAAATGATACTATATTTCCCCTCTCTCTTTCCCTCACAGTTGCATATTAATGCCTCCCTTTTCTCTCCCCCCCCCCCACATACAAGTTCCCTTACACTCACATGTATTGTACCCACACGCAATCATACGTTAAGAAACATAAACATGCACGCCTATACCACACACTGAAATCAGTGTTTGGCTCCACTTTCTTGCTGCGGGTGAGGCGGGTGAGGGGTTTCTGTTCCACGAAGCTTGGACACTGGACTAGTTTTAGATCAGAAATGCCCCTCGTGAATCTCATTGGAAGGAAGAAAGTGGTTCATTCTTTATTAGATTATCAGGCAAAAGTTTTCTCTCATAGGTACAGCCCTCTCACCACCACCACCCTTTCTAGCCTATTCTTCAGTGGCTTTGTGGCTCTGCCTCAGTCCCAATGGGCTTTTGGTCTAGCTGTGATCTCAGCTCAGCAGCCACATGTCATTCACTTATTATCCCACTCGACGTGATTTCTTTCCAAATGAGAAATTAAAAGTAGTCAGTCTTAAAACCTGAACCGTCTTAAATATGGGCAGTGAGAAAAATCACACTTGCCGAGTATCTGACTACTTGCTTCCTTGCCCCCAAACTGTGACACTGCCGCATTTCCTGGATCTCCTGCCTTTAGCCCCATGTGATTCAAAGTAGGAAGCCAATGTCTCACCTGCATAGGGTTGTGCAGTTGCAGGTATGCATGTAAATGCATGCACAAAGGAATGTTCTGAGCTAGCCACCTAGTTCCCAAGACATTTACTGACCACTAGCTGTGTGAAAATGCCTCCTGCAGCCCGCCTTAATGAAGCTGTGCTAATTGGCCTTGGATTGCCTCTTGCTCTGCTCATGCTCCCCCACCCAAGCTGTGCCATGAGCTCCAGATGGGTATTAATGGGGCCAAGGCCAGGATGTTCATTAACAGAAAAAATCAATTACAGGGAACGGCAAAGTTCTAATGCAACCCCTGGCTGAAGAGGAGCTGAAGCAAATTAGAGGTCAGCTGGGAGGATATTTGTCTAAACCTAGAGGGGTTACTTCCCCTGGTATGGACCTGATTTGTCTTCCTGTTAGAAACAAGGGTCTTATTCTTACTAGAAACAAGGTGAGGGAGATCATTGCAGATATACAAAGAGAGGTATCTCTGCTGTTCTTGATCCCCCGCCCTGCTCCAACCCGTCCCAGTTATGAAAGAGCACCAAGGTGCACTTTTAAGTGAGAAATCGTTAAGGGATGTCTCATGGTCAGAAACCCATCTTTATCACTGAAATGGTCTATTCCAGCTCTCTGGTGACATGTTTACAAGTTTATTCGCAATTAACATGTTTAGGTATGTGTGTGTGTGTATGTGTATATATATATATATATGCTTTCGTAGATTTTCACGGGTACAGGAATGCAGGTTTTGGTGTCCTCGGGTATCTTCCCGTGTAAAAGTTGGGGTGTCTAGGCTCTGTTCCAGTAACAAGAAGCCGAAGGCACCAGCCTGAAGATGACGAGTGAGACCTCGTCGAAACGTCGCCTAGACACCCCAACTTTTACACGGGAAGATACCCGAGGACACCAAAACCTGCATATATATATATATATATATATGTTTACACCTAAAGCACTATTATATGAAGCAGTCCTAAAGCACACATATTTGGACAGCTCTCTGTTTGTGGTGCAATTAGAGCAAGAGTTCCTGGTTCTTCCATGAGATATGCTCCGTATACAGGAAGGCCAGGCAGGGTACTCAATAGCTTTCGTTGGATTTCTATTGGAACTCCAAGCTAGGAAAAATTCTAAGCAGGAACCTGTGGATAGTGTTTGGTGCCACATTGCACTGTGAGGTACCATAACTCTTGCCCTTGCCTGTGCCAAGTCATAGGCTATAATTTCTCAGTGTTGCCTGATACCAGCAAGGTAAGCAAACAGCAAACTGGCTGGCAGAGCTGGGCCTCCCTACTGGGTGAGTTACATAAGTAGCTGGCAGATTGAGTCACGTTAGTGGTCCATCAATCACTTCCCAAGATCCTCAAGCAAGTATCTGTCCCAATCCTGCTGCCTGATATTCTTCATATTATAAAGATGCTGGGATTGAATGAAAGACCATGTACGTGCAAGATGGTGCTCACTCATTGAGTTATGGGCTTTCCTCTGTGTCATACCTCTCAAACAGTTGAGATTTGAGTGTTTTAATAAATCTCCAGCATCCTAGTGACTCATCCAAGTTAACATAAGTGTGGGATGTGTTACAAGTTACAACCTGGGTCTGCAAGAGCCCTACAATTCAATTACTTAACACCAATGAATTACTATGTGTACAAGGCTTTCCACTGCCTTTATTGAGTTATGACCTGGCCCCGGGGGGGGGGGATCTGGATTGCCTGGGAACTTTGTGCAGAAGCACTGTAACAATGTGGCAGTACTGGGCTTTTGACCATGATGAGCTGATTCTTATTCCCACTGGCTGCTGTGAAGTTATAGAACATTTTGCAGGGCATTCACACAACAAATGCAAAGAGCAACCATATAGGTAAATATCTTGAAGCAGAAGGTGTTCTATGTAAGGCTGAATAATTCAATTTGTGTGTGTGCATGTGTGGATAAATGCTCATTGCTGGATGCCAGCAGTGTCAAAAATGTGTGTGTGTTTGTGTGTGTGTGTAGATATTCACAGACAGAAAGTGCAGTAAACTTTTATATATTTACTCTGAAACCTATATATAGACGATCCTGCTAACAACACAAATAGAGGACACAGAAAGGCAATCTGCCTCTTAGATTTACCCTGTGATTAAACACTTTTGGTGTTCAGTGATGTTTTTACCTCTGCTTCCTCTTCTGTTCCTTCATGCAAACAAGCAAAGAGAGGCAGAAGCAGGAACTAAAGCAGAGGCAAAGGAAAGTAAGAGAAGGAGATTTTCTGGTCTGTTGGGGAATTCCAACCTATGGGTAATAGAGAAAAGGAACTGGAGAAAGAGAGAAGGTGGGGTGGATGATCAAGGAGACCTTGTTCCTGCTTTTCACTTCCCTCTTTGTCAGTCTTAGGATCCTCCTGTAATCTTCACTTATCTCACTCTCCTGCTGAGCTTCAGCAGCACCAAAACCAGGAGCATATAAGGACATACATCCAAGGCAAGCGTACCTTAACCTGACAGACACCGCACAGGAATGGGGAAACTGTGGTCCTCCAGGTGTGCTGGATTTCAACTCCAACCATCCCTGGCCATTTGCCAGGATGGTTGGGGCTAATGGAAGCTAGAGCTCAACAGAATCCAGAGGGCCACCCCGATGGAGTAGTTTTCATCCCACCGTTTCTCCTTCTGCAGAAGAGGTTTGAAGACATTGTTTTGTTGTACTAGATCACAGAACTTCCCCACAGCGTACTTTAACCCAGATAACTGGCAGTACTTTCAGCTACTGAAGGCTAATTGCCACGTGGTGTTGGGTGTTCACAGCATGTTTCTTTGAAGAAGTCTCATGTTTTGGGATTTCTTTTTTTAAAAAAACAACAACAACAAATTAGATCAGACTGACTAGGAGATAACCTTTCTCTCAAGATGATCCCATAAGCGGGATGTTCAGTCTCTGCTGGAAACTGATCATAGGTTAGTCCCCTGCTCTTACCTTTCCCAAAAGGTAGGTTCCAATGGGGTATCTTCAAAAACACATTCTTGAGTACCAGAAATCACCATTTGAATTTTCTCTGTGGCACTGCAGTCAATGCCCCTGCCCCAGAGAGATCTTGATAAGGGGAGCAGGCCAACTTAAAGCCTGAAGCTATGAGAATTTTATTTCCATACAAGGTCCTGAAGCTCCACCCTGAGTCTGCCCCCATTAGACTCTGCCCTACTTTCTCACCTTAAGAACATTGAACGGTAGATCATGGAGTGGGGGAGTTATGTTCCAGCCTTTACAATCCTAAATGATTTTTCCAGTCAATTAGCACTAGTTAATTAGCTAGAGAAGATGCTGGTCCCTAGCATCTACCACTGACCCCCATTCCAGTTCTAGAAGAAGCTAAGACCAAGATTTTATTTGAGAAGTGGGTGGGATTACAAATAAGTACAGTGCCCAATTTGGCAGCAACTTGTGAGACTACCAGCTGTGTGGCATAACGTTTCACGGTATGAATCGTGCACATGAATGATGATGAAAGCACAGACCCTTCTGGCACCAATGGAAAATGGGGCCAACTGCTGAGTTTCTTCACTGTCCATCAGTATAAAGAGGAGGGCAAAATGCCTCTTACTTTTTGTGCTGGGTCACCATTGCCTATTTAATTTTTGCCCCATGAGTCTTCCAGTGAGCTCAGAGCAGCTTGCTTAGATGGCTCTTTTCCCCACATGCCAATTTCATCGGCTCAACAACACTGTGAGGAAGATGAGGCTGACAGATTGCGATTCGCCACAAGTGAACTGTGTGGCCGAGTGGGTCCCTCAGAAGCCCAGTCTGACACCCTAACCACTACACCACACTGGCCCTCAAGTGCACTCGAGTTTGTCTGCATCTCCTGCCACACGTTTAGAGGAACACTACTCTTTGTTGCACTAAAAGCTTTCTCAGCTAATGCAACAAACAGGAGCTGTTTTAACTGCTGTGGCTCCTCCTCCCATTGGAACCCTTGAGAATTATAGAGGACTCTGCTATTGCTAACACATGTCTCAGCAGCCATACAAAAGTTCAGTTCCCCCCATTCTTGGAAAAGTATGACAGCACAGAACAGTTTTAAATGTATTTTATAGTGTAGACAATACCTTTTATTTCTGTAATGACTATTTGTGATTGTAGTAGGTACATTTATATATCAGGGCTGGAATGGCTGCCAACAATTCCAAGAGGAGGGGAAAGACAGTCATAAAATGTGTTGCTGTGTTAACACAAATCAAAACCAAAACATAGTGTAATTCACAAAGATGTGCACCCTTTCATGACAAGCAGAAGCTCAACAATAAAAGGGTTTCTCCCCCCCCCCCATATCTTTCAGGGGAAGAAAACTAGCCACTGCCCATTGTGTATACATGTGCGGACAAATAAATATTTGTGCAATTTTTCTGTAGGTTTTGTTTTGTTTGTTTCGGTATCGAAGCTGACCTTAAAATGACTTACAAAGTGGGTTGTTAACAACCCTTCTGGGAAGATGATAAGAGGAAAAATAGCCTTGGCCTTAGAAGCCCCAGAGAGAAACAGGTCCCTTTTGAAAAGCTGAGCCACAGAGTAGGGACAGTTCAGATGCTGAATCTTTGGGAACAGAGTGTTGCAAAGGTCTTCACTAGCTGAGAAAGGGCAACATCTGGAAGTGCTCTGACCAGGGGCAAAATGGGATTTGTGCCAGGGGACAGCTGTCAGCAGAGAGGGGATGCCTCTGTTCTGCTCCTTGTGCAGCCTTGTGACAAAGGACAGACAGTAATGACTTCAAGTCCTAAGCCACAGATTACAGTCACACATGCCATTATAACATCTCACTAGCAAAATGAAAAGTGACATAGCAGCAGACAGCAAAGGAGAACTGGGGCACATGGAGAAAAGGAATATGCATGGAAACAATACAGGGAAGGGTACGGGCCAGGGCACTCATCCTCATGTTTGGGTTATTCCTAACAATCTTAAGGCTGCCGAACGATGGCTGCAAGGGCTGATTCATACATGCATGTGCATCAGCCAGTGCATGGCAACAAAACATGCCAACTGATTCTATTGAAAAGTAGTGCACTTGAGGGAATGCCAGGAGACAGGAAAGCTCTGTCTGTGTGTTTTATCTATAATGGCTGAGGAAGTTACCTGTTGCTTCCATGCAACATCAAGCCAGTACGGTACAGTAGTTAAGAATGGGAGACCAGGGTTCAAATCCCCACTCAGCCATATGGCTCCCCAACTTTGGGCCAGTCATTTTCTCCCAGCCTAACCTACTGAGGAGGAGGAGGAGGAGGAGGAGGAGGAGAAGAAGAAGAAGAAGAGGAGGAGGAGGAGGAAGAGGAAGAAGAAGAAGAAGAAGAAGAAGAAGAAGAAGAAGAAGAAGAAGAGGAGGAGGAGGAGGAGGAGGAGGAGGAGGAGGAGGAGGAAGAAGAAGAAGAAGAAGAATTCTGTGCAGTTGTGAAGTCACACCAGAGAGAAGGAAGGAGTCCTGGAGGCTGGGCAGCATGGAATACAGAGCTCTTGTGTACCTCTTTATGCTAGCATGATGCAGTCAGTGTGTAGTTACTGGACCATCATCTGTCTCACATTTTATTACATAGATGTAAACCTTGGTTTTCCACTGAGTATACACTGAGCAAGGAGCTACCTGTGCCTGCATGGTGCATGCATTTGCCCTGTTGACACGCTGCATACTTTTAGGTGTATGCTCAAAACATGTTAGAAATGGAATGTGCAACGTGTGGCTCATGCCCTTGCTGGGGTGGGGGGTGGAAGAGAAAGGGCAGAAGGGCAGGAGAAGAATGGGAAAGAAGAGGACACAGCAGATCAGTGGACAGAGTGTGAATGGAACGCTGAGCGTTTCACTGCATGCTTTTTGTCCTGAAAGTCACCTTGAGAGGGCTTTTGCACTTAAAGGCGGATGAAACATATTTTAAATAAGTATTATTTAAAAGCATATGGCAAAGGGGGACAGAAAGGCAGAAAGACAAAGGCTGTGTGGTTCTCAAGTATTCAGGCACTATTGGTGGTGGTGGCGGCTGGTGGGCTCCTGCCCCTTTCCCTGCAGGACTCCCGAAATTCCAGCTCCATCCCTCTCGGCTGGCAGATCATGAGTGTGGTTCAGAGCACCATGCCATGATTCATTTACCAGGCTGATCCTCTCATCAGTTTGGGCTTTTTCGCCCTGGATGGTAATTGCTTCTGGCAGAGGCACTGTGCACGTGGACACATTGAGACGAGCACACATGATAAATAAGGCACTTGTTTATTCTCTCTTCCCTTCCCTCTCTGACTCTCTCAATAAATTTCTTTTATCTGCTGAAGCAGACAGAATCAGAGTGTGAGTGTGAAAGACAGCAGGCTCTGGGAGCTCGCAGAGGCTACCGCATGCCTGGGCACCAGATTTAGTGGTGGCCTGGTGATGTCAAGGCAAAATTAATTGTAATGCCAGGCCTTCAAGGCTACCTGGATAGCTGATGAGGACTGTGGAGCCGAGAAGCTACAATATTCCATTTTCCCCACCCCCTCTCTTCAGATTCATCATTGAACCCTCTTTTGAGTGACTTTCCTCCTTCTGAGGAAGCCAAGAATTGCTATCAGCCACAAAGCTTGAATAAATGAAGCTACTTAGATCATACAACATTTTTTTAACGGCTCACTCTGCAGATGTCAACCCCCAAGCATAAGCTTAAAATCCTACTCCCCTTGCTGAGATAAAGGCTTACTACATCCAGGCTCTATAGCTGTGGGATCTGAAGCTGTTCTTCCCAGGTTCTGTGCCACTCTAGTCCTTTTAAACCTTGGTTGTCAGTGCTTCCATACAGCTGTATGGTGTGTGGTGTGTTGATTGACAGCTCGTGGAGCTTTGAAATCCTGATAAATGGGGAGGGGAGTGATAAAGATCTGGCTTGCTGAACAGATCCAGTTCCCAACTCCTGCTTTAAAGAGCACACACACACACACACACACACACAACCATCTCTCTCTCTTTCTTTGGATTTCTACTAGTCCAGAAAAGTAGCAAATGCTATCATATGCAGATATACAGTAATAGGGAGTTACACATCCTATTATGTTTCTCTAAAGTATACTAAAAGTAAACATGAATGCATATTCATATTACTATATAATATTTAATGTATGGATTTTAATGGTTAAATAGGAGTTGGAAACCTCAATAAAATTGTTTTAAACCCAAGGAATGAACACTTTACTTTTCTGCTTTTCCAAGGTGCTTATGAGGTTCTCACTAGTCAAGTCCAACGGCAAGGTGACAGGAGCTGGCAGACTCCTGCCTAGATTCCTTGCACAATAAGTTTTTGAACTCCTTCGAAGAACCCCCTTTTGCACTAGTCTCTGGCACTGACTCACAGGCAGTGTCCTTGAGTGACCCAAAAGGGTGCTGCTGTTATCCAGAGATGCAAGGAGAGGAGAGGAGAGGGAGCGCGCAAGTGAGTGAAAAGGCTGGGAGGAACAGAAAGAGGCAGGGGAGCAGCAGAACAGCTGAACAGCATGAGACAGCCATTATTTTTCAGTAGCACTTTCATCAGTATTCAATGCTATTTGGTCTTTTGGTGGAATATAATTCCATTTTTACTGCCTGTTATTGATGACTGGATTACCTGCTTCATTAGTTCTGCAAAAGCTTAGCACTGGGTTTGCTAGTCATTGCCACAGTGCATAGCTCACAGTCAACTAGATGCCATTTGAAAAGTGTCTCTCATTCTTCTGTGCTCCTTTAAACAGCATCCTGCATACCTAGACACATCCTTACAGAAGTCTTTGCAAGCAGGTGGCTGGGAATGGAGGGGGAGAGGAGAATTTATAATAACTATTTGCTTTAAACTTCTTGTGTCTTCCCAGGCACATTTATTCTTGCTTTCCTATGCATGCAGTTACTGCCACAGTAAGCACTGTGCACTTACGGATTAAAAAGTGCACCTTGCCCTCCCCCAGCAAACATATGTTGCACACATATCCTCTCCTTTAAAAAACTGAAAAATTAAAAGTATGTACCTAGGTGATCCATATTTTATGCAAAAGAAAAGAAAAGAACCCATGGAAGCTGAAATCTGCAATCTGTAAGGCAAGTTAAGAAAATCTCCATATGTTTGTTGATTGTGCCTAATGTATACTACACCTGGTAGCCATGAGGATGGGCAAGAGCTTTGCTTGGTCCCTGGTGGAAGAACTATATGCAGCCCTATTCTGACTTCTGCAATTTCACCAGACAATGTCCACAAAACAAACAAACAAAGCAAAACAAAAGCTAGTTGAAGGATATATATTATATTTTCCTCTTGGGGCTGGACCAGGTTGAAGTACAGCAGGGTTCTATTTTTATATTTCATCCTGTTTCTCCTTGTAGAGGCGCAACACTGGCTGAGAAAGGTACTATCAGGGGCTGGGAGGTTATCCTCTCTCTTTTTTTAGTAGGCGATACCAATGCAGAAGCATCAATATTCCGTTTCACATGCTCTGGGGCTTAGCCTTGACTTTGCAAACATGTTCTGGGGCTGATCCAATAAAGCTGTGTTGAGGCATTTTATGTGCCTGACCTCCTATCCTGCTGCCTTGAGAATGATACATAGCAAGAGCAGCATTTCACATGGTGGGCTGTGCATGACTGCAAAGATATGTTTCCAGCTGAGGGAGCACCACTGCAAAGGCCGCATGGCTTTAAGCACACCTATCAGAGGTGAATATGGGTGAGCTTTATTCTCGAAATTCTCTGTGGAACTGCACCCTCGGGTTACAAGAAAGAGAAGAGTAAAATGACCTGAAAAACTGCCACAAATTAAAATTAAAATTGGCACCAATTCTCTTTGGCAAGTCATGTGAGAAAACACTCCCAGGGAATAAAAATCCAGCTCACTTATACAAAGGCAGACCAGATCTGAAGACAGCCGTGCAGAGGAAGACACCCCCACAAACTTACCCATGAACAACACAACAACATGATTAAAGAAAATCAGATCCTCTGGGGGAAACAATTAAAGAACCTCAGGGAACCCATATAATTACTGGGGCCTTCGGATACACAGGAGGAAAACATGGTGAGGTGAAGAGAGAAGAAACCGCGCATGAAACATGTTGCTGGGCCAATTTATGCGTTTAGCCTATGCTTTCACCTAGATGCTTGGTGAAAGGAACAGATGTCCAGTGGTCAAGGAAAACAAAAACAAAAGAAGAATTTAGCTGCATTTGCCTCCTCCCTCCTCCTTCTGTGCCTTTAAGCTGAACCTATAAAAGTGTAATGTTGTTCTTTGCTTTCTTATTCTTATTCTTGATTTATAAAGCTTTCATCCAGGGAAAGAACTTTACAGTTTTCACTAAAGACCTGCAGTTGATGGTTATGATCTAAAGAGCTTCATACTGGGTCCGTACCCACACCCTGCCCTCCGAGATCTGGTTTAATATAAACATAACACAGAGAGTGTTACCCCTGTGGTGATCCACATACCAGGCATCGTGTATAAACTGATTTGGGGGAGCCTATGGCCAAGTTTGGACACAACACAAAGGCCATCAAGTACAGATAAGCACATTAGTCTGCAAACAAATTGCATGCTGGTACACACACTTCACATTCTCCCGCTTCACTCTACCCTTTAGTAGGGAAACAAACTGGAGTGGTGGGCTTAGTGTAACATCTGAGCCAGCATTTAATGACAGTGTGGCTCTGGTGAGATTTCACTTTCAGGAAACTGATTACTTCTGAGTTTCGACATCATGGGGAACTGTTGCTGCATGCCAAGGCAACCATGACCCCATTGCTCCCCAACTGATGAATAACCAGACAAGACAACAACAATATCATAGTGACATAGAATTGTAGAGTTTGAAAGGACCCCAAGGGTCATCTTGTCCAACCCCCTGCAATGCAGGAATAATATACGGTATATTGCGTTCAAACGGGCCACAACTTTATTGATTACAGATGTGAATGGTTTGGCATAGGCATTGGGTATAGCCATCTATTCCACCCCAGCCCGTCTGCTGGGAGTGCATCTAAGGATAAACCACACTTGGGGAGGGGCTATGACCTACATCAAATAGGGGTACCCCCCAAGAAGTCCCAGTTGGAGGAGTCCTATGGCCCTAGTCCCCATCTGGGCTACTCACAGGTCCCTTTAATGGGAAACCCTTAACCCTGGAAGGGCAGGCAAAGGCTACAACCTCCCCTCCAGCCAAGACTAAGGCTTACCCAATGCCTAACCTCACAGAGTTGTGACAGGCCTGGGCAGGCCTCATTTTATCCCCCCAGGAGCAGACCCAATTGATGCCCATTGGCCGATTGGGCCTTCCCCCTGGGCAATTCCTGCACCTAATCCTGCCCACGATTGGTTGATCTGCAGGCAGGTTGCAATTCTCCCCAGTCAGCGTCAGATCACAAACATGGCCATGACCAGGTTGCAACGCCGCCTGACCATTAAAAGTGAGTGGATTTCTAAAGTGAAAGCTTTCAATCTCCTCCTCACACCCATGAAGTGTGTGAGTCTGAGGACCAGCCAGTCTTGCTCCCATAATGCTAAGCCCTGATGTGAACATGACCGCTAAAAGCTAGCTGTTGTTTTCAATCACTGCATTTAACAAATAAGAAAGGCATTGTGAAAAAGAGTTACACAGCCTCAATGTTCTGGGACGTTCAGCTGAGTTGCATTCTTACTCTTCTGTTTTCTATTTAGATTTGCTGCAGCTTTCTTGAACTAAAGGGCGGGGTATTAATTTTTAAAACACACAATCTACTTGGATAGGCAGGAGGGTTGTTGTTGTTGTTTTTAATGCATTTTAAGAAAAAGAATGGCTACGTTTCTTCTGTCCCTGTCTCACCTGAAGGTCTCTGTCTCTCACAGTGCCTTCTGTTATTGATTCTCTGCCTTCTGAAACCTTATACCACCAGGCCAAATGGGATAAAATGGAGGCAATGTGGATGTAAAAAAACTCCCCACTAATTTGTGACAGAGTGTATTATTTTTATCTTTCAAATGCTAGAATGCTGCAGCAGTATTTTAGAGGAAAAAACTAGGGCAAACCTTTTCCCCTAATTCCACCTTGTGGCAATTTTGTATCAACTGCTTATCAAGCATAGACAAATTTAGTCCCATGAGTAATGTGCTAATAAGCATTTGTATGGCAACCATGTGCAAGGTGCTTCATTTTTCAGAGAGGGACCCAATTAGGTTCTCATGTGTTATGTCATTATTGGTCAGAGACTCTATTATTCTTTCCTGGAGGGAATCTACTGCAGTTTGGCTAGATACAACAGCGACCTGTGTGCATATTTCATCAGTATAGATTATTCATTTTACTGTCTCACATGTGGGATCAAGGCAATGTCGTCTTGGATGCTGCACATTAACACAGAACAGTTCCTAAAGGGCCAATGACTGAAAAATGGCTTGTTCACATGTGCATATTTGTGGTAGAAGTACTCACAATTATCCTCAGGAAGGGGCAAAACATACTTTTTAAATGTCTTTGTATTCAGCATGTATGGTAGTGCACTTACATAATTCATAACTGAAATCCCTGACAGTCTTTTCAGGCTTATTTAATTCATTGGAGAGAAACCTTTTGTTATGTCTGAAAAGCCCAGGGATAGATAGACAGACAGATTTAATACATAGAGATATAGATAAAAATAAAATGGGTGTTTGCACATCTTGTAGAGAATTGTAACAAGGACATATTGGTTTATTAATTTACATGGAATCATAGAATTTTAGAGTTGGAAGGGATATCAAGGGTCATCTAGTCCAACCCCCTGAAATGAAGGAGACTCAGCTAAAGAACCCAACCTCTGCTTAAAAACCTCCGAAGAAGGAGAGTCCACAACCTCCTGAGGGAGACCATTCCACTGCCAAACAGCTCTTACTTTCAGAATGTTCTTTATGATGTTTAGTTGGAATCTCCTTTCTTGTAACTTGAATCCATTGGTTTGAGACCTATCCTCCTAAGCAAGAGACAGCAAGCTTGCTCCATCTTCCATGTGACAGCCCTTGAGATATTTGAAGAGGGCTATCATATCTCTTAAAAAGCAGAGACATCATCTTAAAAAGCAGAGACTATGGTAAGCTATGGTTTTCCCAGTAGTGATGTATGGAAGTGAGAGCTGGACCATAAAGAAGGCTGATCGCCAAAGAATTGATGCTTTTGAATTATGGTGCTGGAGGAGACTCTTGAGAGTCCCATGGACTGCAAGAAGATCAAACCTATCCATTCTTAAGGAAATCAGCCCTGAGTGCTCACTGGAAGGACAGATTGTGAAGCTGAGGCTCCAATACTTTGGCCACCTCATGAGAAGAGAAGACTCCCTGGAAAAGACCCTGATGTTGGGAAAGATGGAAGGCACAAGGAGAAGGGGACGGTAGAGGACAAGGTGGTTGGACAGTGTTCTCAAAGCTACCAGCATGAGTTTGACCAAACTGCGGGAGGCAGTGGAAGACAGGAGTGCCTGGGGTGCTCTGGTCCATGGGGTCACGAAGAGTCGGACACAACTAAACGACTAAACAACAACAACATCATATCTCTTCTCCGTCTCCTCTTTTCCAGGCTAAACATACCCAGCTCCTTCAAGCATTCCTCATAAGACTTGGCTTCCAGACCTTTGATCATCCTGGGCACTTCCTCTGCACCCATTCCAGCTTGTCAATATCCTTCTTAAATTGTAGTGCCCTGAGCTGGAGACAGTATTCCAGGTGTGGTCTGACCAAGGCAGAATACAGCAGTACAGTTACTTCCTTTGATCCTGACAATATACTTCTGTTGATAAAGCCTAGAATAGAATTCATGTATTTTTGCAGCTGCATCACACTGTTGACATGTTCAGCTTGTGGTCTACTAAGACTCCTAGATCTTTTTCACATGTCTAAGTGGCAATCCAGGTGTCCCCCATCTTATATTTGTGCAGCTACTTCTTCCCGTCTAATTGTAGAACCTTGCATTTGTCCCTATTGGCATTCATTTTGCTAGTTTTGGCCCAGTTCTCCAGTCTGTTAAGGGCATATTGAATCCCGATTCTGTGGTAGCATTAGCTACTCTTCCCAGTTTGGTTTCATCTGCAAATTTGATGTGGGTTTCCGCATGAAGGCTTATCAGGACACATTGGGCGAACTGTGTGGGGCCCTTTTGGAATGTGTGAACAACAGGATCTTTGCAAAGAGAAAATCAGTACAAATAAATTAACATTGATTTACACTAGTTCAGTGTCTTATAATGCCAGCTCTATATAGACAACCTGATCACCTCATTGCCCTAAATTGGATTCCAAGAGGTTTTGTATACAAGCAGTTGTTGTCACATTAGTCCCACAAAATATGAAGAACAGAACAGGTAAAAAGACATGTTTTTTAGGGCCAACACTTATATCAAACCAATAAAGCTTTTGGGTTACACAGAAATCTTCATCCAGTGTACTGGAAACATAGCTGAGGCTAGCAGCTAGAAAATACTTTTCACAGAGTTTTAAGTGGTATGATAAAGACATAATTTCCAATAGTGCACACAGTGGATTCTTCTGTGCCACTGTCATCCCTGGTCAAACAGATTTTGCAGATTTCTGCAGCATTATAAAAACTTACAAAACCTGTGAATATATATGATAGTAAGATGAATGCTCTGGCCATGATGCCTCTTTAATAGCACTTCAGCTCTCTGAGAAAAAAACCAATTGTCTGTGTCCAGCCTGTTAGCAACAATGTTAACAACCAGCAGAATTAGCTGACTGATTAAGAGCTCTATGCAATTTGAGGACTTAAATGCTTCTGCGTCAAGAGAAGCTGGTCCAGTAAAAGGTATCCCCCCCCCCTGTTTATTTTGCATTTATCAATACCACCTACTAGACAAGAAATTTTCATGCTCTGCGGACCCAACATCCTGTGCCAGGCAACAGCTGGATCACTCTCAAATAAACAGTCATTAAGGAAAAACAGCTAGTGTCTTGTTTGTGAGATACAGAGATTTAAACATAGACATTATTTCTGGCCATCATAATATATGCATCAGGGAGCTTTGCATTCTAGTTACAATGCCTATAAAAAGTCAATTAATGCCTATAAAAAAGAAAAAAGGGCTCAGTGTGCCTCCTTTGCCATAAAGAAACCACTAGACTAATACAGCCCTCTGATCAAGCTACTGTGTGAACTATTTGGCAGCCCCTGTTAAACCCCTAAAGGCAAAGGCTGGTTTCTAGTTTGCTCCTATAGAAGCCAAAGGCAGATGGGAGATTCTGTATAATCAGTTCTGCAAACAAGCATTAAGCATACATAGGAAGGATTTTTCCCAATATCAGCTGCAGAGCAGAACTAGGGCAATTCTCCCAGCTAATCGGTATTCTGCTGTCATCTCAGTCAAAGCATCATGGACTCCCAACATCACAAAGCCCCAGAAGACCAAAATTAGACACTGCAAAAACTGAAACTTATCCAGCTGCTATAGTACCTCAGTTTTAGGCCCAGGAACATTATATGTAGTTCCAGAACTTTCCCAAGTGGAATCTAGATGAAACTATACTTGTGTGGTTTTAGAAGAAAGCTAGACAAAAGGGGTCCCCCTGTAGCTTAGGGAGAAAACATACTAGTTCATTTTTAGCCAGGACTTTGCCTGACTTGATCTACATCCTATACCCTTTTTAAAATGCTAGCTCTTTAGGTTTCTTTTTACTGGGTTGTTGTTTTTGTTTTGATTTTATGTATTTGATATTTTATGTGAACCACCCTGAGACCTTCGGGTATAGGGCGTTATAGAAATTAAATAAATAATAATTAACAACAACAACAACAACAACAACAACAACAACACTCTTGAAGGGTAAAAGGATTATAACACAATGAAACAGCAGCTAATTCCATTATAAATAATTCCAGTGAAAACCCAAGATGATCAATAGGGCCAGGATAATGGATATAGACCTCAGAATCTGTGCTAAAATCATATCCTAAAACAGCATCAAAATGAATATGATAAACTCTCCTCTCCTAGATTCTCCTATCACCACTTATACACATTATGGTTATGATTTCACAGAGATCATGATGATTTAAAAAATGCACATTAGGAAAATGTATTTTATTTAAATACTTCAAATTGCACTTTCATATAAAATATCACAAGGTGGCATACAACCTAAAAACACATTACTGCAAGAAGAATATCAAACACCTCAATAAAATTTGGTTGGAAAAGTATCTCAAGCTGAAAAGGCCTGACTAACAAAACACAGCAGTCCAGTGCCAGATTTACGTATAAACTAAACAAGTTATAGCTTAGGGCCCCACTCTCTTGGCCCCCCCCCCCAAAAAAATTTCACTATTAATATACTTCTTCTTAATTGTACTTCAGTTCAACAATTACTTTGATAAAATAGATATTTTGTTATGTGCAAATGGCTTTAGATACCTATTAGGTCCATAAATTACCATATAGCATATATTCAACACAAAAAACAGCGACAATTTGTTGTTGACAAAGGACAGCTGGACTTATCAAGGGCCCTATTACCTTCAGTAGCTTAGGGTCTCATCAAACCTAAATCCAGCCCTGCAGCAGTCAGACGATGTCTGAATGTGAGCAGGGATGACTACTGCTGATCCTCTGTTGGCAAGGAATTCCACAGGGCAGGGCAGGGCCTGGCACACTGAAAGTTTGACTCCTAGTAAAGGCCAGCTAAAGGGACGCGGGTGGCGCTGTGGGTAAAACCTCAGCGCCTAGCACTTGCCGATCGCATGGTCGGCGGTTCGAATCCCCGCGGCGGGGTGCGCTCCCGCTGCTCGGTCCCAGCGCCTGCCAACCTAGCAGTTCGAAAGCACCCCCGGGTGCAAGTAGATAAATAGGGACCGCTTACCAGCGGGAAGGTAAACGGCGTTCCGTGTGCTGCGCTGGCTCGTCAGATGCAGCTTGTCACGCTGGCCACGTGACCTGGAAGTGTCTGCGGACAGCGCTGGCTCCCGGCCTATAGAGTGAGATGAGCGCACAACCCTAGAGTCTGTCAAGACTGGCCCGTATGGGCAGGGGTACCTTTACCTTTTACCTTAAAGGCCAGCTAAACCTCAGGGGTATAAGAGATATCAGCAGTCAAGGTGAAGCATAAAGAAGCAGGTGGTCCATAACATATTTAATGGGACCAAGTTGTTTAGGGTTTCATGAATAAACACAAACTGGAAACCAGTGCAGTTGTCTGGCTGGACAGCACTCCCCCGATACTATGCTCTGGACATGACCCTACAAGTAGGAATGAAGCCACTGTAGCACAGTGCCACCAATACTCATCCCACGGAATCAGCCCAGAAGGGTACCATGGTGAACGGTATTAAAAGGCAGCTATTATCCATGTCTGTCCTCAGTCTTTAGGCAAAATGCACAAGTTCTTTGCTTGATGCACCACAGGAAAACAGAAACTAGGTAGTTCTTGTATTTAAAGGGGCAGGTTTTAATTTTAAGTATTGTACTAGGTTGTTGTTTTTTTAAGGTCTTTTTTAAAAGGTTAATAGAAGCCAAATTGGTAGCTTTGCCTTGCAATTGGAGGGAATGTTCCCTCACAGAAAGTCCCTTTGGGGGACTTTTCTTCCTCCAGCTCCTGTTCCCCACCTACCAAGGGACCTGTGTGCATTTCACCTAAGGCAGAAGACCACACAACGTTTGGTGGAAAGTGGTGGAAAAGAACTATTAAAACAGGAGTCCACAGGACCAACCACAGAAACTGTGTAAGAATGGCTTTACACACCCCTCGCCCTCTCTCCCAACGCAGTCAGGTTTGCTTCCTTTCTTCCTCATTACATTCCTGAAACCTTCCACAACTCAGCCGCTCTTTTCATTATGCCGAACCAGCTTTACAGTTTGTTAAAAATTCCCCACTGGTGGAATCACTGCTACTGGCCCCCTGTTGTGTGATGAAGCGGCTGTTTTCTGAGCAGCAGGGAATTTTAAAGGAGTCCACTACAGACAACAGGACAAGCACATTTGCCAGGATAGAAAGCTCCAAGGTAATTGTCTCAATTTGCCAGGGGGTTCAATTCCTCCATTTTCTTGTGAGCCATGCTGTTCTGTTGTTCTGCAAAGGTACTCTTTTCAGGTTATTGAAGGGGATAGTGGTCAGTTAGCTGTTCCAGGTATTTGGAATGCATACCTTACGGAACTTCAAGACTGATAGTTTATTGAGCATTCATGCTACTATGCTCAGGCAGAGGTTATATGGCATAGCCAGCCATTTGGTTCTTATGCCACACTTCCCAGTGCAATTTTCTGTCACTTTTCCTATCAGACTTTTTGCAGTTAGAATACTGACAGGATAATTGCATTGGAAAGTGTGGGATAACAACCAAGTTTTGTACAAATAAACAACCGGTGTAAGCGCCTTTACTCATCTGTCCAAGTGAGTGGGGAAACCAGCAGCAATTTTAGAGAATTTGAATATTCGGATGAGGACTGACACTCTAAATATCTGAAACGGCCCGTGTACTCATTTCTGTATTTCCATGATACGAGTGAAAACTGTACATTTATAAACCAGCAGAAATATACTGTTAAGTGTTCTGTGCTCTGGGAAATGAGCACAAAACAGTATTCAGTGGTACCTCAGGTTAAGTACTTAATTCATTCTGGAGGTCCGTATTTAACCTGAAACTGTTCTTAACCTGAAGCACCACTTTAGCTAATGGGGCCTCCTGCTGCTGCCGTGCCGCCGGAGCCCGATTTCTGTTCTCATCCTGAAGCAAAGTTCTTAACCTGAGGCACTATTTCTGGGTTAACGGAGTCTGTAACCTGAAGCGTATGTAACCTGAGGTAGCACTGTATAGTTAATCATTAGGCATTAATCTTAGGCAGACTTACTTAAAAGTAAGTCCCCAGTGGGATTTATTTGCAAGTAAACACCCATGGGATCGTGTTCAGAATCCTATATGGAGTCTAAATGCTTAGAACACAGCGTTTGGGGGAAAGTGCTGAAAAAGGACTCTTGAAGCAGGAGTGTTCAAGATCTTCCACAGAGACTCCATTCCACATACATTACCTTTTGACAACAGGATGCATAGAATAAAAGCAGGTCCTCATCAGTAACAGACACTGGGATGACAAACTGGGAGAAAGAAATTTGTGTGTTGGCGGGGGGGGAGGGGGAGCAGGGAGAAGACACAACTCAATGGAAACTAAGTGAAGGACAATTCTGTAATTGCTGTGACAGGAAAGAGATTAAAACTCGGGGCACTTTCTTCTTCACTTTTCAAAATGTCAAGACATACCAGAACGATTACTGGGCAAAGTGAGCAACCTTCCCTTAGGCAGGAAGGAAGGGGGGGGGGAAATGACCCAAATTCAGGCAGAAGTGACAGAGACATCACCTGACAATATGTGTAACAACAACATGCCACTAGCTTAGAAACAGGCAATCATACCAACGAGAGCATTACAGATCCTTAGCTCATGCAAATAACAAAATATGTAAAGTTGCAATTTGTTTATAGCACTTGTTGCTGTCATCAACAAAGTCAAATGAATCAATTTCTCCATCACGCTCCCACAAGGCCAACAACTGGACAACTCAGGCCCTGCAATAATCACTGCATCATTTTCAATCCCCAAATTCTTTCACTATGCAGGTAACACACTTATAGACAAATGGATGCAGCGGTCAAGTCCTTGGCATGGGTTAAATTGCAAGAGGAATGTTTTTCACTGTATGTCCTCAAGGAGCAAGATTTCACTTTAAGGGTCACCAGCATAAATCAGTGCTTGTAATGGAACTAGACAGTAGACAGGAGCAGATAATTTCCCACAGTGCAGAAGATATAACTGATGGAGTCTACTGGGTAGAAGGGAGGTAAGGTTCATATAGAAATCTTATAAAATAAAAAAGCAAGCAAAATGAATGAATGAATGAATGAATGAATGGTGCCTGCTCCTCAGAACTTGGGCTATGTAGATGAATAACTTATAACATGACAATTATTTGTGTCAATTATTTAGATTAAATCAGATAATAATTTTGGGGGGATGGGGATGGGGAAAGTAGCAACAGGGGGAAAGGCTACAGCTTCTCCAAAATCTCACACAGAAGCCAGAAGATGCATGCTCTCCTTCCCCAACAATCTCTGCCTCTTTGCATTCAGAAGGGCACAGCAGTGTGTATTCAAACTTATTCAACATACTCTGAGTTTCATTTTTATTGTTTGCCATTGCAAACAAAAGACAGAAAGCAATTTAGAAACATTTATACATCTGTAACACAATTGCATTTAGCACCTTAAAGACCAACTAAGTTAGTTCTTGGTATGAGCTTTCGTGTGCATGCACACTTCTTCAGATACACTGAAACAGAAGTTGCCAGATCCTTCTATATAGTGAGAAGGTGGGGAGGGGTATTACTCAGAAGGGTGGTGGGAATGGGTGATTGACAGATAGCTGTGATGAGCCTGTTGACGACTCTTAACGACTGCAATAGGTCTTACAGGAAAAAGCAAGGGGTGAGAAGGTGAAAAATGGCTTTGTCATGTATAATGAGATAAGAATCCAATGTCTTTGTTCAGACCAGGTCTCTCCATGGTTTTAAGTTTGATAATGAGTTGCAATTCAGCAGCTTCTCTTTCCAGTCTATTTCTGAAATTCCTTTGTAGAAAAACAGCTACTTTGAGATCTTGTATAGAATGTCCTGGGAGATTGAAGTGTTCTCCTACTGGTTTCTCTGTCTTGTGATTCTTGATGTCAGATTTATGTCCGTTTATTCTTTGGCGTAAAGTTTGGCCTGTTTGTCCAATATAGAGAGCTGAAGGACACTGTTGGCATTTGATGGCATACACAAATTTTGTTTTGTTTTGACTATGGCAGACCAACACGGCTACCTATCTGTAACAATTGCATTTGTCTCAATGAACCCCACTTGCACCTTGGCTAGTGCCAATTTAAAATGTGGCCACTCTTCTCATCCTGGGGTACTCCCAAATTTCTCACTGTTTGGGGAGTATACAAGCAAATTCATCAAGAGCATTCTGTTCCTAGGTTGACAGGCAGACTGGACTAGAGTTTTGGAGTTCAGTTTCTTTAAGCTGTTCTGTTCCTAGTCAGTGGAAGTAAGAAAGTGCCCAGCCTAGCCACTGAACTAGGGAGACAAGGGCAAGAAAAAGGCAGTACTGTAAAAGGCATTATTTTATGTTGACATAATATAATGGGCAACAATGACACAGGGCACTCCCAAAGCATACAATCGAAACCTGAGAGTTATTATATGAGTGCCTGTATGTTTTACGCAGAAGTGCAAATAGAAGCTTTGGGGGAGTTTTCATCAAGAAAATAGCATGGAAAAGTGCTACCAGCCCTCCAGCTCCAGCCTCATGGTTCTAAACCATATTGCATTCTCCTCCCTCCATTCCCTATGGCCGGTATTAAAGTATTTCAATATTTATGCAAGTTTCTATTTATGGATCTCCCATGTCATGCCTGGTTTGGCTCTTTCCATCAGGACAGAAAATCATTTTGCACACTAAACTCTCTCTCTCTCTCTCTCTCTCTCTCTCTCTCTCTCTCTCTCTATATATATATATATATATATAAATATGACATAATAATTGCATGGACTTTTGAAAATGAATGCACTACGAAAGCTACAGCTACCCCAGAGGGCTGAAAGCTATAAGTTCTAGGCCTAGGGTAATGTTTCAGTTTTAAAGGATACAGAGTTCAGCTTCCAGAGATCTTCTTTTGTTGTAAAAAAGGAAGTATCTAGATGTTTCGCTGGTGGCTGAGCAAAGCTTCCGATCATTAGGGGGCAATGATTTGATGCACTGCATAGCTCCTTGTTCACTCCAATGACGAGCAAGAACAAGATAAATTATACAGAACTTGGCAATTTGCATAATCTATGCAGGTCACAGGTTTTCTTTTTCTGTCGGATTTAGGTTACCTTATTTAGAGTTTAGTTTTGCTCTCTTTTAACACATAGTAAGACACTTATGATTAGATGCAAATACACCTGAATACTTCTTGAGGTTACCTGATGCTACTACCATATGCCAGCAGCAGAGCCAGCAGGACTGTGCAGTATATTAAGCTGTCCTGCTTCTTCAGTGTGGGAAATTCAAACAAAATTTTGCTTCAGCCCAGATTTGCCCATTTCTCACTGCTGGCCATGTCTTAATGCTGAAAGGCCTTAGAGGCTGTGTGCCAAGTTCTGGGCCTCGAAATGCCTCTCCCTTCTTTGCCAAGCTTGTCCCAATAAATCTGTGTATATTTTTAGGTTTCAGCTGGTGTGCTATGAATTCACATCTTTCACACCTGTGCTAGCTCAGGAGTAACAAAGCGCAGCAGCCAAACTCTGCTCAGCACAGTGTGAAAGGAAACAAAATACTTCTCCTGGGGCTCCTGGCAGCCCTGGAGACTAGTGGAAATGGGGTACGGGGAGACTACTGAAAATAGAGCATAGGCAAAAAAAGAAGTTGTTTCTGAAATAAATTGCTATCATCGACCTTATGTGTCTGTACACGTACCTGATAAACTTGGTGAATATGGGTGCGTGCACCTGTGTTTATGTTGTTTTATATGCTCTGTACCAACACACCTAAATAATTTAAAACAACCGTCAGCTTTATGCAAGTGCACCCGTATAATCATCACCTCAGGCGGCACCTCTAAGGGCTAGGAAGAAATGACAAGTCTCTGGGCTGGATTCAATTGAACAGTTGTGCTGGCAGGAACCAGTGCAACAAGTCCTGCCAGCACAACAGGTCTTTCCCCCCTCTCCTTCTCCTGCACCCCCAATCAGCTCCAGGTGGTTGAGAGAACCCCCAGAAACAGCATGTGGGGGGGGGGGGAGGACACAGGAGATCATTCTGTCTGGCAATCAAAACTGCTTGTGCTGGTGGAATAGTCATTATAGCCAGGGCTATTTTTATAGGGAAAGAGGTGCCAGAACTCACCATGAACACCTCCCTTGTTCTCTTAGAATGGCAGTGGTGCCCACCTGAGAGGTGCTGGAATTGAGTTTTGGTGAGTTTTGGCTGAAAAAAGCCCGATTACAGCACATCGTTGAATTCTGTACTCTGTATTTCACATATCCCTCCAAATTCAAATTGAATCTAAGAATGAATGGGCTTGAAGAAGAAGAAGGGGAGGAGGAGTTTGGATTTGATACCCCGCTTTATCACTAAGGAGACTCAAAGTGGCTAACAATCTCCTTTCCCTTCCTCCCCGATAACAAACACTCTGTGAGGTGAGTGAGGCTGAGAGACTTCAGAGAAGTGTGACTAGCCCAAGGTCACCCAGCAGCTGCATGTGGAGGAGCGGGGAATCGAACCCAGTTCACCAGATTACGAGTCCACTGCTCTTAACCACTGCACCACACTGGCTCTCACAGAACTGGGTCTTTGCCTACAGTACAGCAATGCAATGGGCTACATGCCCATAGAAGTATGGGATGGGGTCGGACCTTAATGGGGTACTGTAAGAAATCGAGCAATGCTGTGTATTACTATAATGGTTTCTATTGCCTTAGGAACACTGCATGTGCGCAATCCAAAACTTCAGTAATACTTATTCCAAGAAAAGTATTGAGGAATCATTTACTACAGTGTAGTATAGCAACATTTGCACTTGTAAGAATTTTGGAATATATGTCTGAAGTTAGGTGCTGTCCTCTCGCTTCCTGTATCTTAGAGTTATTATATTTCATCTGGTTGCAGGAGAAATGGGTTCAGATTTCTGCCATGCATGTGTTACAGAGCCACTCAGTCTTGCTGTCATTTTAAGTATGCCCGAGCACCTCGGCTCTGAAAATCCCCATATTGCCTGTAAACGGTATAGCAAGCAGTGGCTTGAGGCACTCAGGACCAGAAGGCTCTTGTTTGAAATTGCTGGCTTTGATTTAGATTGATCAAAGACAGCCTCTTTCTAGCTTTGCATAGTTGCACCAGAACTCTGGGAAACACAGAACCCTGCTTTCGTGCCTGAGCTCTAACCTAATCAAGTAATCCCAGGAACATCCTGATTTGACCTGCTCAGAGCCCTGACAGAGGAAGCTCTGTCACCCATGACAGTAATATTAGGACTCACTGATGTCACTATAGGTAAGGGCAGGGAACTGTGTTGCTGGACTACAGCTCCCATCATTCCTCACAACTGGCCACTCAAACAACCCCAGTGTCCTGCTAATGAGGGTGATTCACTGCAAACCCCTGAAGAAAGGTTTCTTCCCACTCCTTCCTTCTCAGAATAAATAATATTTACACTTCTGTTCCTCGCTCTCCTGCAGATATGCATTGCTGCAAAACAGTGTAAATATTAATTAGCCTTTTATTTCCATAACTACTTACATGTTGCTCTCCTGTAATAAAACTGTAAATTCTTTAATTCTAAGCTTTGGTCTCTTGCCTAGTTATTCATTCGACCACGTACAAATGTAATTTATCTTGTGGTGCACCATGGCTCTGAGCTGAAGACTCAACACGTGTTGCTCCTGTTCATAGGTGTTTCCTGAAAATGTGGAAATGGGGACATGTGGGAACCTAGCTCACGGGGTGGCCTTGGGCAAGTTCTCTCACGGTTGATGTGAGTATGCAATAAGCATTTTAAAACCACTTTTAATAGACACTAGCAAGTACACTATTTCAACCCCAATTCCAACAACTTCTTTTGCAATCTCATTACGTGCACAGGTCATTGAAGTCACTGACTCAATATCTGTTATGGCTGTTTGTTTCTGTTTTAAAGCAGATCTTTTGGTGCAACAGTCTCTCTAAGGAAACTCAGTAGAATCAGTACAAGGTCATAGAATCAAAGAATCTTAGAGTTGGAAGGGTCCCCAAGGGTCATCTAGTCCAACCCCCTGCAATGAATGAATCTCAGCTAAAGCATCCATGACAGATGGCCCTCCAGCCTCTGTTTAAAAACCTCCAAGGAAGGAGAGTCCACCACCTCTCATGGGAGTTTATTCCACTGCCGAACAGCTCTTATTGTCAGAAAGTTTTTCCCGAATGTTTAGTCAGAATCTCCTTTCTTGCAACTTGAAGTCATTGGTTCAAGTCTTACCCTCCAGAGGAGGAGAAAACAAGCATGTTCCCTCCTTCACGTGACAGCCCTTAAGATATTTGAAGATATATCTCCTCTCGGTCTCCTCTTTTCCAGGCTAAACATACCCAGTTCCTTCAAGCGCTCCTCATAAGGCTTACCGGTAGTTTCCAGACCCTTGATCATCTTGGCTGCCCTCTTCTGCACACATTCCAGCTTGTCAACATCCTTCTTAAACTGTGGTGTCCAGAATTGGACACAATATTCCAGGTGTGGTCTGACCATGGCAGAATAGAGTGGTGCTATTACTTCCCTTAATCTGGACACTATACTTCTGTTGATGCAGTCTAGAATAGCATTAGCTTTTTTTTGCTGCTGCATCACACTGTTGACTCATATTAAGCTTGTGGTCCACCAAGACTCCTAGATCTTTTCCCCATGTACTGCTAGTAAGCCAGGTATCCCCCGTCCTATATTTGTGCATCTGGTTCTTCCTGTCTAAGTGCAGCACCTTACATTTGTCCCTATTGAGATTCATTTTGTTAGCTTGCGCCCAGTTCTCCAATCTGTTACGGTCATTTTGAATTCTGATTCTGTCTTCTGTGGCATTAGCTACCCCTTCCAGTTTGGTGTCATCTGCAAATTTGATCAGCATCCCCTAAATTCCTTCGTCCAAGTCATTTCTAAAGACATTAAACAACAATGGGCCCAGGACAGAACCCTGCAGCACCCCACTTGTCACTTTTTCCCAGGATGATGAGGAACCATTAATGAGTACTCTTTGGGTTGGGTCAGTCAACTAGCTACAAATCCACCTAACAGTTACCTTGTTCAACCCACATTTTACCAGCTTCCTCACGAGAATATCATGGGGGACTTTGTCAAAAGCCTTACTGAAATCAAGATACACTATGTCCACAGCATTTCCTTGATCCACTAAGTTTGTAATTCCATCAAAAAAAGAAATCAAATTGGTCTGGTATGACTTATTTTTGAGAAACCCATGCTGGGTCTTAGGAATCACAGCTTCCTTTTCTAAATGCTCACAGACCAACTGTTGAATTATCTGTTCTAGGACCTTCCCTGGTATCAGTGTCAATCTCACCGGTCAGTAGTTACCTGAGTCTTCCTTTCCCCCCTTTTTGAAGATGGCGACATTTGCCCACCTCCAGTCTGTAGGGACCTCACCGGTTCTCCAAGAATTCTCAAAGATAATAGACAAAGGCTCTGAAATTGTATCCGCAGGTTCCTTTAGTACCCTTGGATGCAGCTCATTAAGCCCTAGAAATCTGAATTCATTTAAAGTAGCTAGGTGTTCCCTCACTACCTCTTTTCCTAACTTGGGCTGCAGCGCCCTCCTTATATCATTTACTCTGTTATCACCAGGTTGGGCATCACTTTCCTTTTGGGTGAAGACAGAGGCAAAGTAGGTGTTGAGTAGTTCCACCTTTTCTGTGTCACCCAATAGCATTTCTCCGTGTTCCCCACACAGAGGACCTACCACTTGCTTGTTCTTCTTCTTCATCATCATCATCATCATCATCATAACTTTTTAAAAATATGTTTCAAACAGTGTAGCAGTATGACTACAAATCAACCAAAGGTTCAGAAAGCCAGAATTTGGAAGGTGACCTTTAAAACCATTGTTCATGTTATTTATCTGATTTAAAATAAAGGGCCAAGGTGCCATCTATTTTGCACTAAGCCTCTTGCAAAATGACACAATAATTGTATACTGAACTTTGTACACCGGGTTGTGTGACAGCCCAACGATGGTACAGATTTAACATAGAAATACCAATTCTAGTTAGGTAAAAGGGTGATGGCTCAGGGATGGGGCTCATGATGCATCACAAACAAGCAAGTTGCATGGCGGGAAAGTGTGTGAGTTGTGGCATCCAATGTTCAAATTTCTGCTGCTCAGCCAGAAACTCATTGACTGGGACATTACACAATCTGCTGGTCTCTCATACTTTTCAGTCTGGGGATAATACTATACTACTGGCTTACTTTGCAGGGCAGTTTTAAGGGATTACTGAGATAATGTAAGTCCGTCTTTCCCAACCTGGTGCTCTCCAGATGTTTTGGACTAAAATTCCCATCAGCCCCAGCCAGCATGGCCCTGCTGGTTAGGGCTGTCCAAAGACAGCTGGAGGACACCATGTTGGCTAAGACTTATGTCAGTCAAGTGTTTGGAACATTTGGACTGTGATATAATTATTACCGTATTTTTCGCTCCATAAAATGCACTTTTTTCCTCCTAAAAAGTAAGGGGAAATGTCTGTGCGTCTTATGGCATGAATGTGTGGTTGATTGCTGGCTCCCTTTCTGGCCCCGCCCCCTTGCCCAGGCCTCCAATGTTGAATGTTCTGCAGACGGAGGCTATTTGTTTCCCCAGCGACATGTGACTGGTTGATTAGATTATCTGTCTGGAAACTGTAGAAATGGCTCCCTTTCCTTTCCTAAAGAATCTTCAGAACTGTGAGTTGAACCCCATAAAAACAGGATTTTTTCCCTTTGCAAAGTAAGCTCAACAACTTTGAGCTGATCCTCAAAAAAGGGGCTTTTCCCCTTTGCAAAAGAAGCTGCACAGCTGTGAACTGATCCCCCAAAAAAACAGGGCTTTCCCCCTTTCCTCCTCTAAAAACTAGGTGCGTCTTATGGAGCGAAAAATACAGTATATATTTATTTTATATTTACAAATACATTTTTCCCCTGACAGTTTTTGTGGGAGTTTCCAACAGATAATCTTCCTGTTTCTTTTATCTCTATGCACCTGAAAGAATAGCTTAGGGCTTTAGATGACATGTCCACAACTCAATTTTGAGGCAGAAATACAGGTCACTAAGCCTCTTGGATTTCCAGAAAAAGCACTAGAGAGACCTCTTGGGACAAGAGGAGAGTTTTAAGTGACAAGGGCATCAAGCCATACATAGTACCATCCAGCATAAGGCCATGCAGAGAGTAGCAGGGATCTCTCTCACACACACAACCCAAGGATTAGTTTCAGACATGCAATGTCTCCTTGGCATTGTCTCCTTGCCTTTTCATTCACCTGCTTTTCCAGCTTGCTTTCCCAGCTCCTGGGTTTGCAAACACAGGGGCAAGTAAAAAGCGTTTTACGTGAGCTCAAGACAAATGGTAGAGGCACAAGCCCTCCCACACCCTCCCTCCCACATGGAAACAAGTCTGGGTTAGGCCAGAGATGACAGACACTCTTGTCTCTTTGCTGGTGTATGTTTGCCAGAGGGATAATTAGAACAAGCTCATTTGTGTTTCTTGTTCCATGAGGACATAAAGGGCAGGTGGCTCCTACAGCAGAGTTAACTCTTTAATTGGACACACTGGTGTCTCACTTCTGCCCCTTTAATTGCCACCAGGGATACACATTTACCTCATCCGCCACAAATGCCTCTTTCATCAGCACCACTTATTGTGTTGTAGTCCTGAACGCTGGTTCATTTTGCCCCTCTAAATGCTTCTCTCTACCCTGTGGATTAAAGCTCACATGCAGTCCTTTGCAATGGGACCAAGGCATTACCTAATCACCTCCTGCCCCACTCCCAAAGGAAATCTTGCACATATTTCTTAGCTCTTGAAGCATAATTGGCCACTTGTCTTCCCAACACTCTTCACTCCCCAAGAAGGTTTCCTGGCATGGTTAATATAAATTATTCCCTCTCTCCTGCAGCTGCATGGCTATTCAATGGCTCCTCAACGAGAATAGCTCCCTCTCTGAAAGAACAGCTGTTCCCATCCTAACAGGTACATAGAAAGCAGTTTTGTGTCTTTTGGTCATGCTTGTGACCTTTGCTCTCAGGCTCACATTGATTTCTTCCACTTTCCTTTTCACTTGCACTGAAAACAAAATTACTGTTTCTTGTTCTCTCTTTCCTCTAGGGCCCTTTCCATAGCAAAGCTTGATGTGCAGGAAGGAGACGCAATTTTGCCTTGATCTTTTCAAATCTTCTAGAAATCTGGGGGTCTTAGCCACACTTGCAGAGGTCCAGTGGCTAGTGAAGAGGGCAGACACAGAACAAAGTCCCACCTCTGCCATGGATTTTTTTGTGGTACTGGGCAAGTCAGTATTTTTTTAATCTCAATTCTTGAACTGAGAAATAAGAATCCTGTGACCTGCTTGATAAGGTTGTTGTAAAGAACCTTACTGTTGTTGTTTTAAGCATGATAAATTCACCAAAGTCCTATTGGCACATTAAACATTCTTCAGTTCACTTCCAGCTGAGGAATATTCTTGAGGTTGCCTCTTTTGCTCTGAAGAGCTGGCAGAACTGAAATAACATCACTTTCTCCTTCTTGCTTCCATTGCTTTGTGGATTTTTGCACAGAGACTGCTTTGTTCCTTGGCCATACCTGCAAAGGGCTCAGGCACTTCGAATTTCACTAGATTGCTTCTCATGAACAATGCCCTCCAAAACTCGGATTAAAGGTTTGGAAGGAATTAAAGTCCTGTTCCTCAGCACTCCGCTCAAGTACGAAAAGAACCGTTTTTGCACAGGATAGGTCACTGCATAGGGCTCTCCTCTAATTTAGCAGCAATGGAAGAGGGCAGAAAGCCACCCACAAAGGCTCTGCATGCCCACCCCAGATGGATACCTTGCATATTTATGCTAGCTGCACTGTAGACAAGACCTTCCTTTATTGGGGAGAGCAACAAACACAATGGTGATTATCCCACATGCCCTTCCTCTGCCACCTTGCCAGCTGTGGCTAAACAGAGAACAAAAGCAGTCAGCATCTCATAGCAGCCCAGGACATGACTGATCCAGCAGCAAAATGCTACACACTCCATGTGGAGCACAGTAAAAATGGCAACTTTAACAGGCTTTCCCCCCTTTTTCTTTTGTAAATAAACCAGAGCCCCTGAGGAATTTTCATGGCCAGATAGCTACATGTCTATTTAGCTAAGGTTCCAGGGTTAATGCCAAACATAGGAACAAAAGTGACCATTAAGAGGGAGGTTCTCTTCGCAGCTACTTCCCTTCTGGGGGATGTCATCATAATACCTCCAAGCACTAATGCAAGCAAAGAGGAAGCATGCAGATGCCAGGAAAAAGGATGCTATCACCTGAAGCACCAGTACTAATTCTTGAAGCACTCATGTTTTCCCTGGAGGCCTCCCAAGGGCAGGCTTTCCCTGGTTAAGTAGATGATAAATGACAAGACCATGGCCCAAACTGAAAAAGCTAGAGGCATGAGATAGTGTCTGGCAAGTTGAAATGAAGGTCACTCTCTGAACATTCTTGGTTTCTGCTGGACAGTTCCACAAGCTGACAGACCCTTGCCGACCTCTACCTGGTGAAAAACAGCTCTCAGGAAGAATGTGGTTTGGAGAGAGAGAGAGAGAGAGAGAGAGAGAGAGAGAGAGAGAGAGAGCTCACTTAGCCCTGTCCTGAAATCAAGTCTTTAGCAAGAAGGCAGAAGCCTCTTCCTGGGCTCAGGGGAATTGTGGCAGTTTGCAAGTGAGCCAAAGGCCATAGCAATGAAAGGAGATGCAAGCAAAATATATCAGCATATGCACAAATAAATACTACACAGCAGAAGAAAAACTGTGAGTCCTGATGTGCTTTGTACCACAGCTCAGTGGGAGGATATATGCTTTCCATGTGAAAGGTCCCTGGCAGCTCCAGCAAGGGCTGGAAAAGACTGAAACTCTGGAGAACTGCTGGCAGCAGTGGCGGAGCTGGGTACTCTGGCACCTGGAGCGGCACACATGCCATGTACCTGTGGGCGGGGCACTCTGCTCAAGGGGCAGGGCGATCTGCCCACAGGGCTGATCGGTGCGGCTGCGCGATCCTCCCCGGGGGCCGATCTCGGCGCAGGGAGGCACCAAATGTCACCCCACTTCAGGATGACACCCGGGGCGGTCTGCACCCCACGCACCCCCCTTCCTACGCTCCTGGCTGGCAGGCAATGCTGAGTTTGAAGAGCCAAGAATTTAAGTTTACCTTTGCATAGGATAGCGTACCAAATGCATACCCAGTGCATGATTTATGTAGAGCACAACTTTACAGTAAACCTTTAAGCTTGGCACTAGATTCATACTTAAAAGCATAATTTGCGGCCCTAATTTTACCACCAACTTCAACTAAAGCAGCTAATTTAATTATCACTTTCTGTACTCCAGATAGTTTAAAAGGTAAGTATGGAATAAATGGAACAATCTCTAAACTGGCATTTCCACTCTCTTTTCCAAACATGCCAGGCCACAAGTTCAACAGCCTTTAATCCCAGTATCATGATTCAGAAACTCAAGTCAAATTTACGTAAGCTACTGACTCTTCAAACAAAACATTACAGTAAAAAACAGACTGGTAATGGGAGCTTAACACAAATATAATCTAGCCAACACCCGCTTAAGTTTGCAATGACACAGGAATCATGTTTGGATTCAAGTTATTGGCTATGTTCAGGTGTCGTGCAAAATCATATTTTACCATAATGAGAACACACAGCAGTGAACTTTGGGTTTGGGTACTCTCTGCTCCCTCTGGTGTGAGGAGACTGGAACCTTTTGCTTCCAGTTTCAGGCCACTGGTCCATCAAACTCAGTATTGCCTGCCAGAGCTTTGCTCCTGATGATACACCTGAAGATCATATTTCAATGCAGAGGCGATTAGTAATATATAGAGAGATCTTTCATTCACAAGAGATTTTTAAAAATACTTTCCATATTCCCAATTCTGTTTTTTTTAAAAAAGTTTAAACAACAAAGATGACTGTTGTGTCGTCAACAACAAAGTCCAGTTGCCTCTTGTAATAACTGTGAAAGGTGAGAGGGGGAATCACTTCTTAGAAAACCAAATGGCTATAATCTTGAGGTTGCTAGACATACATCTGCCTGGATCTTTTTGGACTGGATAAGTATGGCGTAACTCTGTGGCAAATATAATTTACCCATGCTCAACTGCAATATCACACCGATCCTGGCATGACTGCAGGACTGCCGATTAGCTTCCAGGACTAATTCAAAGTGCTGGTTTAAACCTATAAAACCTTAAATGGCTCATGGCTGCAATACCTCAAGGACCACCTCTCCCCATATGAACTGATCTGGACCTTGCAATCGTCATCTGAAGCCCTTCTTCCTGTGCCTTCTCTGTAAGAGGTCTGGAGGGCAGCAACATGAGAACGGAACTTTTCTGAAGTGGCTCCCCATTTGTGGAATGCTCTCCTCAGGGAGACTCACCTGGCACCTGCATTACATATCTTTAGCTGCCAGGGGAAAACATTTCTCTTCACCCAGGCCTTTGGCCTTTTAAACTGTGGGTGGGTGGGCGTGGTATTTTGTTTGTTTGTTACTATGGTATGTATTTTTGTGTTTACTGTATATATGGTAAACCGCCCTTTGATTCTTGGCTTAAGGGCAGTCAATCAATCAATCAATCAATCAATCAATCAATAAAATAGTTTAAGGTCACAAGAGTAGCAAGAATAGAGACATAACAAGTGTGACTTTCTTATGTTAGGAGCCAAATTTCCATTTTGCTTTGAAGCTGCAATAACTGGGTAAGAGAAATCAGCCTGTGAGGTTACAGGGTAATCTCTAAATGGTTAAAGAGATGGAAGGAGATTATTGGGACCAATATCATATTCCATAAAGTGCCACATTCCTCTTAATAGCACTTTGCAATCCAACCAAGTTTATTTTATGTTGAACAGCACATGGGAAAGCTTCTTTGCCAACTGACCCATCAGTAAACATGGTATTACAAACATACATCCATAGAGCACAAATTAGAAAGTCTGAAACTAAGTAATTAACCTGGCAAAGAGGTGGGCATGGTTTTCCAATAGTCAAGCCTTCAGACAATGGTTGTATGCTATAATTACCCAAACCAGCTACTGATTACTGTTATATCCTTGACATAAAGCTACCCTTGAATATGGTCCAAAAACTGCTGCTAGTGCAGAATGCTGCTGCTAGATTCTTGGCTGTCAGTTCAGTGTGATGCCATCTAACCTCTATTCTGTTTAGGTTAGATGTTGGCTGGCAGGCTGCCTATACGCTACCAGGCCCAATTTAATATGTTAAGCTTAACGTATAAAGCCCTGTATGACTTGGGACCTAGGTATTTGGCAGAACAGCTGTCCTCGTACTAGCTAGCCTGAGCTCTTAGATCTGCTGAGGGGGCCCTGCTCAATGTCCCAGTGGCAAGTGCTGCTCATTGTGTGGGAACATGAGATGAAATGGGGTGCAATTACTGAGAAGGCCCTACCTGTGAAATTTCCTCCCCCAGGAAGAAGTGGTGGCCACATCACTGATGCCCTTACAGAGGTACCTCGGATTACAGACGCTTCAGGTTACAGATGCTTCAGGTTACAGACTCCGCTAACCCAGAAATAGTACCTCGGGTTAAGAACTTTGCTTCAGCATGAGAACAGAAATCGCACGGTGGCAGCGGGAGGCCCCATTAGCTAAAGTGGTGCTTCAGGTTAAGAACAGTTTCAGGTTAAGAACGGACCTCCGGAACAAATTAAGTTCTTAACCCGAGGTATCACTGTATATTGTTTAGTATAAACTCATATCTTCTCCCAGCTTTTAAAGCGGGGGTGGATTTATAGAGTCTGCTTGGAGCATTAATACAGTACTGAATGTATTTTTGCACCGCTACTGGTCTTAATGTTTGAACTGATATTTTGTTTTATTGTTGTGCTTTTCTTTTTATTGTAAACAGCCTTGGGAACACTTTGGTGTTGAGACTCACTTTGAGGGTTTTTCCAAAGTGGTATATTAATTGTATTAAATAAATTATTAAATAATAAAAAGCAGCCTTTTTTATTTAAAAGCAGAAATAATTTTATTTGCATTTGGAGATTGCATGGTCTTTCAGCTGACCCTGTTACAGCTGGCTAGTCGGTAGAACATGAGACTCTTAATCTCAGGTTTGTGGGTTTGAGCCCCACGTTGAGGGGGGAAACCCTGCATTGCAGGGGGTTGGACTAGATGACTCTTGTTGTCCCTTCCAACTCTACAATTCTATGACTCTATGAAAGGTCTTAATAAGGAATCATTCTGAATTTTTAATTTGCCAAATGAGAACATACCATGCGGTTCAGATCTTTCCATTCTCCTCTTTCCTCATCACAGTTGACAATAACTTTTTAAAACGGCAAAATTAATCACCAATAATCAGTAATTGAACTATTATACCTACAATTCTTACCTACTATATTAAACATCACAAGCAAAAATCACCACTAAATAATTAAAATTTCAGAACTTTCAACCTATCAAAACTAAAATAAACTGCCAACATAAAACTAGAGATAATTAAGACCGATAAGCAGCTGCTAAGAACAACTTAAGCGGTGCCTTCATATATCTTTTTAAAAAATAAGAAGAAGAAAGGTTATTCATATATAACAAGACAGCTCTGTCAATAAACTGAGATTAAATAAGAAATAGTTGATTTGCAATCACAGAACCATTTATTGCCCCAATCACAGAGCCATTTATTGCCCACAAGTTCAATATCCAAAACAATCACAAAGCCTTCATTTATGTTCTGCAACACAGCTCCACCCTTTTCAACCCAAGCAGGTTATTTCTTTTGAGCAGCAAAACCACAAAGCAGCTGGCAGTTAACTATAGAAATATGATTTAAGGACGCAATTTATACTCACCAGAAAGTTACTAGAAAGCAGCTTAAGTATTGCTGTGCTGTCTTAAGCCACCTTGCCAGCAGAAAGTTCAGGCAGGCTGGCACCCACCCTCCAATAAATGTACAGTACGACTCCCCTGTGCACCTTTGTTTTGATTTTGGGAAATTAACCCAAATAATGGGGTGGGGGGTGTTATATCTTTTCCTGAAAAGATATTTCTTGAGGACTTATTTTCTTTGTAAGACACAGATAAGACCTGCTTGAAGTGGACTAACTTTTGGTGTAGCAGCTATCTAAAACGTGCACCACTGCTATAGGCTAACAGCAGTAGCCAATGTAGTGCCTTCCAAACGTTTTGAACTACAACTCACATCAGCCCCAGCTTCAGATCAATGCTCAGGAATGATATGACTTCAGGTCCAGAACATCTATAGGGCCCCATGTTGACTATCCCTGAACAATAATGTCTTTCCTAATTAACATCTGAACTATCACCGCTTCAGACATCTAAGATTCAGGCCACAGCTGCTGAATTTAGTGGCAAAACCAGAAGTAAACTTATGAAAAACTATTAGGCAACATAAGACTATCAACACATAAACAAGTGTGTAAAAAAAAACAACAAATGCTATTTATAGACACACTGCCATGAACTGAGATAATAAAGAGGTTCAAAAGTAAGGTAAAGGTAAAAGTAAAAGTACAGAGTTCCTGTCTTGAATTACTAAATTGGCAACAAGAATGGGGGTCTATATGGCCAGCTGCTGCAGTTGGATTCCCTGCAGAAATCAAAATGATTACTTCTCACCCACTTTGAGCCGCACCTTGAGATTTCAGTTGCAAAGGCCATGAGGAATACCATAGCCTGTCTTTTTAAAGGAAACCAACACAAGCAGACACACAGCAAAAAGCTATGTAGCTTTAGGACTGTTATGGAAGATTCCTGTGGGTTATTTATAGTAATAATTTCATTTCCTACAGGAGAAATATCATTAACACAGGTAAGCTGGTTTAGGAAGAATAGCAGTCATGATGCTCAAAAGACATTTATCATCAGTAGGTTTTGCTTATTATGACTTGGCACATGAAAGGAACAGTAGCAGCTGAAGGGCAGGTACACGTCAAACAGATGTTTTCCATAGGCTTTACAGCTCCAGGAACAACCCATCAGGGTTGTCTTTGTTCGTTTGCCAGAATTCTTCAACCAGGATGGATAATTGACTGTTAGTTTCAAAGGCAACACCTGTCTTGCCAATATACTTTTGGGTGGTCAAAAGTGGGGCTACAGAATAGACAAACCACTTGAAATCACATATTTTCACTATTTCTGTTCTTGTACTTTAAAAGTCACTAGGTCTAGAACAGAAAAGCATGCTGGCCCAGTTAGAACAGCCCCTGACTCTATTTCACAACAGGGATGCCTCGCTTTTCCCCCAAGCAGCTTAGCACTATAGCCTGAACAATACAACAATGGCACAGCTGCACAGAAGTTCCCTTTTCCATCTTTGATGTTATGTGTTCACATTCTAGGGTAAAAACAAACAAAAAAACTTCCATTTAAGTAACAGAAGAGTTACAGATTCACTCATGCACCAAAGGGCACTCACACTGTAAGCTAAAGCACCCTCTTTAACTTCCGCAACATGTAAATAGTAAACACATTTTTACAGCTTCTCATAACAAAGCATGGATTCATGTGCTGCTTTCCAGACTTTCACCGAACCGAGGCCCCCTGTGGTGCTGAAAACCATTCACCAGCATTTGCAGCAGAACACACAGCTATAAAGACAGCCATTCTGCACCCAATTTCTTTGAATGTTGGTCAGATTATGCCTTTCACCAGGTAGGTTCTCTATGCCAAATTTCACACTAATAGGACATTACAACACAGAGAATTTTGAAGCTTTATAAAGGTAGCTGCAAAATCCAGGCACTTCAACCACACAGCTGCTGCTGTAACTGTATAATGTGCCTGGGTATTGTGTTGATGGGCACTAGGGCTGAATCTCACATAGGCAGCGCAACTGATGTGCTGTTCAGAATGCACAAAAGGAAATAACATGCAGATGAACATAGCAGCCAAAAGGGGTTCCTAGATGCTAATGATTGTGCACAACCCCTGCAGCAGATAACAGGAAATGGAAAACCCTGTCTCTTGACAACTATTCATGATCCCTTGGCTAACAGGACAGGACTGATGCAGCTCCAGGATTTTCCATCTTTCGTCTCCAGGGTGCCTGACTCACTGCTTCTCCTGATCCAACAATAACAGTTCAACCCCACTAACATCAATGGATTTTATGCTGACTTGCTGGTGTAAACAAGCAAGAAGAATCTTGCCCCATGCCAATAATCCTCCTGCTGGTCCATGACACTGTCACTTGTCAGTACATATCTGGAGAACCAGCCAAATGTTGCGGTCACAACATACCCACAGCAGAAATGTCTAGACCTCCTGCCCTCCTAACCCTAGAGGTAACCCTAAGCCTGCCTGGACTTACATCTCTAGCTTTCCTTTCAGTGTAAATGCTGGTCACAAATATCTAATGAAACATGGTTCATGGGCTGATTGCCAAGCCGTCACTGAGAGCCCCTGTAGAACAGCATACATCAGGCATCCCCGAACTCGGCCCTCCAGCTGTTTTGGGACTACAACTCCCATCATCCCTAGCTAAGAGGACCACTGGTCAGGGATGATGGGAGTTGTAGTCCCAAAACAGCTGGAGGGCCGAGTTTCGGGATGCCTGGCATACATTCATCGCATTTGCAGTTGAATACATAGCAAGGAAGAAGGAATGATTGGCAAAAGAGGGATTAAAGAACAAGGTAATGCCATTTTTTGTCTGTACCCACCACACACAGTTTAAATTATGCATGTTACTGGTGTGCTCTGGTCCATGGGGTAACGAAGAGTCGGACACGACTGAACAACTAAACAACAAAAAAAGTCTTCAACCAGCACAACTTGCACAGCTGCTGTGAACAGGCTTGTTTTAGTCATACATTGCTGCAATCTCACCTGGGGAATAGAAACCACTAGGCTCCATGTTGCTTGGTGTTGACTTTACTGAGACACCCAAAAATAAACACACTAATTAAGGCATGGTGCTTTCAGCTGCTTCAGATCACAGGCAATTTTACAGTCAGATGGGTTTAGCTTGTGTACACACCTAAAGCAACCATATACACTGCTACAACCTTATATAATAGCACATGGTTGTCTATATGTTGTACGGTATGGGTACACCTAATACAAGTTACCCATTTTTGTGCTGTAGTCATACATACAAACCCAAATAAACTAACACAGACTGTTAGATTTTAGTAAGGGCTAATAATAATTTATTATTCACTGGTGTAATTCACATACATAGCAGTGCAAGGTGTGTGAATGAACCCATGTGTACTCCTTCCAACGCACACTACCAATAATTTTAGGGCTTTTGGCTAGAGTTATAACGTGTGTTCATTATGAACGTGCATTTACCCTTAACCTTATGCCCATAAGAGCAATAAAGAAAGACTGGTTTATTACATGAAAGTGACCAAGTATCTAGATGCTTCTTCAGACAGTAAAGTTACAAATATAAGCAGGCAACGAGACACACAGTACATACACACCTTGATCTAAAGAACAAAAGAAAGATCCAGTCCCTATTAAAAGCCTAAAGAGAAAGTGAATGTAATATTTGTCACTAAAGCAAAGCAAGAAAGGGAGGGAGTAGGGTATACCTGCCCTGAAGCGAAGCATAGGATCAGGCTGGTCCTTGAGACTGCAGAGTGACAAGGGGGACCATGTTGGAGCTTTAAGAGCTAGCCAATCATGAAGATCCATGGTTTAAGTACTGCCTCGAGCCAATGTTTGGTTATGGAGAAGGGGGGTCTTTTAGATGAGTAATTTGTCATAACACCTATATTCCTTTGGCAGTGATGGCCAAACTTGGCCCTCCAGCTGTGTGGGGACTACAACTCCCATTATCCCTAGCTAACAGGACCAGTGGTCAGGGATGATGGGAATTGTAGTCTCAAAACAGCTGGAGGGCCAAGTTTGGCCATCACTGCATCTACTGTCTCTTCCTACAAGCTCCTATTTCCCATTTTGTTCACTCTACTTAATTGGGAGTTGAAGGGCTATAACCCTAGTGAGAAATGGCCAAACTGGTTATCTTTGTGTGCTTCCTGAATTCTAAGATTATTTTAGCATAGTCTATCTGGAACCCATTCTTTTTACAGGATATGTTATTTAAGCTTGCTGGTAACCAGATTACTGTGCTGATCTTTACATAAAGTAAATGAGAAGCTCAGGAAGCCTTCCAGGACACTTCAAGATAAAAGCTAGACCAGGGTCAACCAAGAAAGTTCATAATGGGGATCTCCATTTATGTACTGATGCCGTCATCTTCCATAATGAACCATGTAAAAAGTTAAGATTGACACAAACTATATTGCATGAGGAATTACTGTATATAAAAGGCCTCACCTTAGGCATACATGCTCACGCCAAGAACAAGCTTTCACACCCCTGTATGCAATGTTCTTTTCTTCAATGAGCATAAAGAAAGACAGAAGGTATACTCAACTAAAGACACCACAGGCAAACTTAACATTAAAAAGCCCCCAACACCGGTTTTATCAGGGTGCAATCCTATGAACAATTCACCAGGGAATAAGTATCATTGCGAATAAGCATCAGTGGGGCATACTTCAGAGTACAGTGGTACCTCGGGTTACATACACTTCAGGTTACATACGCTTCAGGTTACACACTCCGCTAACCCAGAAATAGTGCTTCAGGTTAAGAACTTTGCTTCAGGATAAGAACAGAAATCAGGCTCCGGCGGCGCAGTGGCAGCAGGAGGCCCCATTAGCTAAAGTGGTGCTTCAGGTTAAGAACAGTTTCAGGTTAAGTACGGACCTCCAGAATGAATTAAGTACTTAACCCGAGGTACCACTGTACATATGCATAGGGTTGCACTGTTAATTTCTCTCTCTCTCTCATGCACACGCATATAGTAGTATGTCTACATATAACAACACAAACCAAATGTTAGAAATAATTTTGCAAATGTACTCCTGCTACAATACATTAATTTACCATCAGAAATACGCAGTATGATGGAGGCAGTTTACTTCCAGGCAACTACCTCCCTTGGGGGAACACTTTCCTTGCAGAAAGCTACTCTCACAATGAAGACCTCACCAGAAAACTTGCATGAACTATGACCGTCTCCAGGATTGACGCAGCTTATCTTGAGGCACTATAAATGTGGAACCAAGCCTGAATAGCGGGCATGAGTCCGCAAAGATGCTCAGTCAGTCCTATCCCAGTGGCACACGTTTTCTACTTTCTTTTTCAGGACTGTAGTCGTGTTTCATGCATGATGCTGTCCACTTGAATGCACCTTTGCAAAAAAAAAAAGCGGGGGGGGACCAACCACATGCACATTCCAGCCCCAGGGGACTAAGCCTGTTGAGGACACAACAGGGAGACAGAAGCTGACAGGGACAGACTCACGGGGGAGAATGGAATCAGCTCACGCTTGTCCGTTTCGGTGAATTTCAAACACCTGTCACTAAAGCTCAGGTAGCTTCAAATACATATCCAAAGCTGGGGGGGACACTTCAGAAAGAAAGAGCTTTGTTCTACAGCTCTGCGTAAGCCATGGGTTCACCAAAGGGAATTGCTGGGATGTGCAGCATTCTCCTGGGGAGGAAGCAGGCCATCCCCTGCAACAAAGAGTGCCGAACAGGAAGCTCAGCCCCAGGCCACAGGCAGCCCCATGCAACAGCCACAACACCAGCAAGAGGAGGCTGATTGAATGTGCGTGCGAAAAGATGGAAGAAAACAACAGGAACAGAGGCAGTGAAGATTGAAGGAGGTAGATAATGGGTGTGGCAGCCAACACACCGATAGAGAGAGAGAGAGAGAGAGAGAGAGAGAGAGAGAGAGAAGCATGAAAAGTGCATCAAAAAGAAAAAGCAGGCCCCCTACTACAAAAGGGAAGCAAGAGCAGTAGATGGAAAGTGAAAGGGTGGCAGCACTTTTTTTAGTGCTGGGAACTGCACAACAACCTCAGATGGCCATATGGAAGGCTATACTGGAAGGAAGGAACCAGGCAGAGGGCCTTCGCAGTAGTGGTGCCCTCCCTGTGTAACAACCTGTGTTACAGCGGAAAGGAGCAGCCAAGCATACTAGGACTCAATTTCTCGACTTTAAGAAAGCCGACTTCATAAAGCTTAGGGAAGTGCTGGGTGAGATCCCATGGACAGTAATACTAAAAGGAAAGGGAGTTCAAGATAGCTGGGAGTTTGTTAAGAGGGAGATAGTAAAAGCACAACTTCAGGCAATACCAATGAGACGGAAACATGGAAGGTGCCTAAAGAAGCCAGGGTGGCTATCTAAAGAACTTTTAACTGAGTTAAGATTAAAAAAGGATGTGTACAAAAAATGGAAAAGGGGGGAAACCACCAAAGAGGAATTCAAACAAATAGCCAGCACGTGTAGACACAAAGTCAGAAAAGCTAAAGCACAAAATGAACTCAGGCTTGCTAGAGAGGTTAAAAGCAACAAAAAAGGCTTTTATGGGTATGTTCGTAGCAAAAGGAAGAACAAAGAAACCGTGGGGTCACTCAGAGGAGAAGATGGTGAAATGCAAACAGGGGACACAGAAAGGGCTGAACTCCTCAATGCCTTCTTTGCCTCAGTCTTCTCCGATAAAGAAAACAATGCCCGACCTGAAGAATTTGGAGCAAATGATTCAGCAGAGGAAACACAGCCCAGAATAACTAAGGAGATAGTACAAGAATACTTGGCTAGTCTAGATGTATTCAAGTCTCCAGGGCCAGATGAACTGCATCCAAGAGTATTAAAAGAACTGGCAGATGTGATTTCAGAACCACTGGCAGTCATCTTTGAGAATTCCTGGAGAACAGGCGAAGTCCCGGCAGACTGGAGGAGGGCAAATGTTGTCCCTATTTTCAAAAAGGGGAAAAGAGAGGACCCAAATAATTACCGCCCAGTCAGTCTGACATCAATACCAGGGAAGATTCTGGAGCAGATCATTAAGCAAACAGTCTGTGAGCACCTAGAAAGGAATGCTGTGATTACCAATAGTCAGCATGGATTTCTGAAAAATAAGTCATGTCAGACTAACCTGATTTCGTTTTTTGACAGAATTACAAGCCTGGTAGATGAAGGGAACGCAGTGGATGTAGTCTACCTTGATTTCAGCAAGGCATTTGACAAGGTGCCCCATGATATTCTTGTAAAGAAGCTGGTAAAATGCGGTCTTGACTATGCTACCACTCAGTGGATTTGTAACTGGCTGACTGACCGAACCCAAAGGGTGCTCATCAATGGTTCCTATTCATCCTGGAGAAGAGTGACTAGTGGGGTGCCACAGGGTTCTGTCTTGGGCCCGGTCTTATTCAACATCTTTATCAACGACTTGGATGATGGACTCAAGGGCATCCTGATCAAATTTGCAGATGACACCAAACTGGGAGGGGTGGCTAACACCCCAGAGGACAGGATCACACTTCAAAACGACCTTGACAGATTAGAGAACTGGGCCAAAACAAACAAGATGAATTTTAACAGGGAGAAATGTAAAGTATTGCACTTGGGCAAAAAAAATGAGAGGCACAAATACAAGATGGGTGACACCTGGCTTGAGAGCAGTACATGTGAAAAGGATCTAGGAGTCTTGGTTGACCACAAACTTGACATGAGCCAACAGTGTGACGCGGCAGCTAAAAAAGCCAATGCAATTCTGGGCCTCATCAATAGGAGTATAGCATCTAGATCAAGGGAAGTAATAGTGCCACTGTATTCTGCTCTGGTCAGACCTCACCTGGAGTACTGTGTCCAGTTCTGGGCACCACAGTTCAAGAAGGACACTGACAAACTGGAACGTGTCCAGAGGAGGGCAACCAAAATGGTCAAAGGCCTGGAAATGATGCCTTATGAGGAACGGCTAAGGGAGCTGGGCATGTTTAGCCTGGAGAAGAGGAGGTTAAGGGGTGATATGATAGCCATGTTCAAATATATAAAAGGATGTCACATAGAGGAGGGAGAAAGGTTGTTTTCTGCTGCTCCAGAGAAGCGGACACGGAGCAATGGATCCAAACTACAAGAAAGAAGATTCCACCTAAACATTAGGAAGAACTTCCTGACAGTAAGAGCTGTTCGACAGTGGAATTTGCTGCCAAGGAGTGTGGTGGAGTCTCCTTCTTTGGAGGTCTTTAAGCAGAGGCTTGACAACCATATGTCAGGAGTGCTCTGATGGTGTTTCCTGCTTGGCAGGGGGTTGGACTCGATGGCCCTTGTGGTCTCTTCCAACTCTATGATTCTATGATTCTATGATTCTATTCTAACCTCCCTTCAGATGTCAAGGAGATAAAAAGCTACACAACTTTTAGAAGACATCTGAAAGCAGCTCTGTATCAGGAAGCTTTTAATGTTTGTGGTTTTATTATGTTTTTATATGTGTTGTAAGCCGCCCAGGGTGACTGGAGAAACCCAGCCAGATGGGAGGGGGCATAAATTTTATTATTATTGCTAAATCTGCATATTTTAGTTTTAGGTAGTTAACACAAATCTGCATATTATTTTCATGAGTACAGCAGCTATATTTGGTGAATACTCACATTTAGGCTTGGCGCCTAAATTGTTTAAAAACTCATCTGGCTGAGTTTTCTGCCATTTGGATTCCTTCTCTCCCTAGCATTTTTTTTAAAAAAGTTTTTGGCAAATTTAAAGTTTGTGTAAAACAAATTAATTAACACATGCAAATGAGTAAAGAAAGTAGAAACCGTATTATCATTACCTGCACTTCATTCTCCAGCCTATTCTAAACAGCTCTGAATGGACTATAAACCCTAAACTTTAAAGAAGCAAGCTCTTATTGTTCAGTGTCCTTATTCTGGATCGGTTACCCTCAAACAAGGAAAATCTGAGTCATCCCTTGCTAGCATGATTTTTAAAATAATGAGAGTTGAAATAGCTTATGAATTTCGGCTGCTGTTGTTTCTTTACTTCCTTCCAGCCTTTTCATGTTTTTTTTCCATCATACTGAAAATAAAAAGTCTAGAAAAACTTAACTTCTTTAAGGATCACAGATGGGATACTTGAAATTATGACAAGTAATGGCGTATTACATAAAAGCATGTCAAATGGCGGAAATAAAGAACATATATTGCCAAGGTGAAAGAATGACAATATAATCAGACCTGAAATCAGGGGGGTGGGGAGGGGGAGAGAGAGAAAGCAAGGGTGGGGGAAGTTTGAAGCATATGTGAGACTGGAGGGTTGCAGCCAAATATTTCATTACATCTCAAATCAGTATGTGAGCTTCTGCTCATCACTGTCAACTGCCTGTCAGGAACTGCCCAGCCTCTTTGTGACAGGCAAGTGAGTGAGCTAATCACTGCCAGAAGTCCTTCAGATGGACCAACTTTTTTTGTGTGACAGGCAGGTGACTGAACCAATCACTGCCAGAGGCTTCATCACAGCCAACACTATTATCTTCACAAAATCCCACAGTGCAAAGAATGGGCGACATTTTTTTTCTGTCAAGGGCTGCATTCCTTGAAGCAGTAATCCTGTCAGGGGCCATTTGCAGAGGGAAACAGATACATTGATGGGTGGAGTGCAGACCCAGCCTCAAAGGTTGGCCAGCACTGACCAAAGGCCCCAGCAGTCTAGATGGGCCCTTCACTGGTCCAACACAGATGTGCCACCTTACTGACATCCTGACCAGGTCCATAGGCAGCCATTTTAGCACTGGTTTGGCTACAGTGCCACTTCTGACTGGGAGACAAGTTTAGCTTCCACCCACAGTGGCCACCCACCATTTTAATTTACCCAAAATGCAATGCCCATACCCACAGAATTATGAAAACTAATGTAAGAATTATTATCAAATAAAATACTGGTCCTTCCAATTGTTCTGAAACTAAAAAGAATAAGGATAAACCCTTTTTAAGAGCCAGGAAAAATAAGAAGCAAACAAACAAGGTGGAAGGAACTGTGGCGAGATGGAAAAATGGGGGTTTGGAAGCCACATAAAGTCATCTGTGCCTTAGTGCCCACCTATGACTGAGTGCATTACAATATAACGTGGCTGATGAAAGGATAAAAAGTGGCAGTTTGGTGAGCTACGTACTGGTGCCTATGAAAAGCTAGGTGAAAATGCCTTCTTAGATAGTGGTTTTGGATCCAGCCTTCCAGCCTCAGTTCCCCACCCATAAAATGGAAATACCAGAGAGCAACTCACAGAGTTACTTTAAGGATAAGCTACATAAATTTGTAAATCATTCAGTACATTTGTGATGCTGTCATTGTTCTTGTTTCAGGGTTCTTCCAGCAACCCAAGCTCCCACAGGTTCAAATACTAGGCTATGTCCCTATGAAGAAGATTGTTCCTTTTGCACAGTTAAGAGTCGTGATTTAGCTCTCTGTGAATTGACATTCTCAGATTTCTTTCTCTCCCTGATGCTGTGAAATCTGCCAAGACTGTAATTCTCAAAGGGTGTGTGAAAAATACAAACACACACACACACACACACACCATTTCCCCTCCCATGAGGCTAATAAGTGAGCAATGCATTTCAAGCTAGCATTCCAGTGGATCTTGTCTGTGAGCTCTTTCTGTCTCTTGACTGGCCCTCGGCCTAATCCCTCTGTGCTGCACAAGGCAGAGAGGTGATGGGAGAACGGCAAGGCAGCTGCATTAGCTGCGGGCAATGCTTCCCCACTGCTTCAGGGCAGAAAGAGAGAGCGTTCATTAGAACACCTTGTATCTTGCCCACATTGGCCATCAGGAGAGGCCTTGGCATCGTGCTTTCCAGGCCACACTGCCACTCCCCTCTCCAGGAACACAGGCATATACATGCAGAGCCTTCATTACTTTGTGGTGCCTTTTAGTTTTCACTTAAGAAAACCGCAAAAGGATTTTCAAAGTGCTGCTCGATGCCAGGGGTCACCGCGGAGCCTCTCATCAATGTTCTTGTGAGCTTGGCAGACAGCAGGATGGACAGAGGAGGGGGGAAGGATGGAGCCCAGGATGAGTCAGAAACACAAACCCGTTGCTCTTTGCTTGGAGACTCTTTGCACGGGGGGCTTTGAAGTCTCTGAAGTCAGCCATACTGGGCTGGGAATGGCAACGAAGAGCTAAGACCAGCAAGGCCAGCACACAGCATTGTTCTCATGTCCCTTAGTGGTATATAATTAGACAATAACTGGGCCATACAGCAGCCTCTTACAGCTGCTCCTGTGAAAGAAGCAAATGGAGGGTATTTTCATGCTCCTGCTCCCTAGCACCGCACTTGCCTCTCAACGCTCACTGCTTCTGCTTTTCCCACAGGGTCGCCTCGTTGAAAGCACTCAGTTAAATTCGGTCAAGATTCAAATTTCTTGGGAAACAATGAGGCAACCAAGAAAAGAAAGAAGGAGCTTCTTGGAATCAGAACAGGAACGGGCGCATAAACACTATGGACACTATGGTGTACTACCAGAGAATTCAACCCCATTCCCCTTCACAGAAGAACTTTTCCCTTTCAGCAACTGTAGCTATTTCCAGATAAGGATCTCACAGCACTTAATGGATGCCCCATAATAAATTGGATAGCGAATTGACTCCTTGCCCTCTACTGGTTAATCAAACATTATACCCCACCCCCCACCACAGAGGTATCAGATAAAATTAGCATGTGGTTAAAGAGCAGGCTTTGAAGGTTCAGCTGTTGGTTTGGATAAGCTGAAGCTGCTGAAGAGGCCAGAGATCATCTTGGCTGTGAGTCTCAGAAGACCTGCGCCCTGGACTGACTCCAGCTACAAAAGCTGAGGCTGCTGAACAGACTCTTGCATTGGGGTATTGTTCTGCAGGGTGTTGTTGTTTTTGTATCTTTATTTCTAAATCATCTTATGATTTATGTGGAAATTGTTTGATTTGCTTGTGCACTTTTTGATGTTTTTTTTATTTATTATTTATGACTAGTTTTGTTATAATTGTAATAATTTTTTTTCCATGTTGTAAGCTACCTTGAACATGCTTTTAACTATGGAAAGGTGGCATACAAATAAAATGTATGTATGTATGTATGTACTCCTTAGATGAGGATAAGGATGGCAGCTGGCCTCTATAAGCTGCTATCCTATCTATACTTACTTAGGAGTAAGCCCTATTGAACTCACAATGGGATTTTCTTCTTAGGCAACCAACATGCATATGATTGTACTGTGTCTAGCTAGCGAATTGGTACAGGAAAGGAAAGAGCGAATTGCTTGCAAATCCCTGCCACCATTGCTGCTTACTTGCTCACTTTTGGAATGTTAAGCTGCTAAACATTAAATGCCTAAAATATTAAAAGTTACTTGGTCAACCTTCCACAGTTCCCACACTTATTTAGACCAGAAATATTTCCCACCACCACAATGAGAAATGGCTCAGATCTGAATGTGTACACTGCCAACCGCATAGTGAACAGATACTTCTTTAACCACTCAGGTTGATCTTCACGCATGCTCAGTATATTCCAGAAATTAAACTCTTATTAAGATTCAGTGCCTGTGCGATACACACAGGAGGTAAAACAGCATTACAGATACACACGCATGATCCCAAAGAATCTTCATTAAAATCTGTCAGAGCTACGTATATGGAATGGATTACAGTGTCGCCAAGGGGTGTAATGATAGTGCCAGACTCAGCATATTCACATATCCCATCAGCCAAGAATGTTGCAGCCCATCTCTGCCTAGTCGGAATTCTTTCTAGCTCTCTTTTTTGTTGTGCAACATGATGAAAAGGATAAAATGAAGTCTCTCTCTCTCTCTCTCTCTCTCTCTCTCTCTCTCTGCCCCCTTTCCGAAGTCTGTATAAAGAAGGAAATCCATATAAGCAGTATATGATCCTGCAATAAAGCTAAACCTTTCTTGGAGCAGGAAGAGCGATGTATGCATAAAGGCATGCATATTACACCTGAATCAGATGGGGAAAGAGACAAGCTCTGCAGATAAATTAATAAACAGACCCTCCTTCGTCAGCCCTTGGTCTCCAGAGACACAACCCACAAATTTACCCAGACTGCTCAGAGTAGAGCAATAGTGAGATTAAAGGATTTAGAATGTACAAAGATGATTCTAAGTGAGAATAAGGGAGCAACTGAGGAAGGAACAAATACCGCATTTTTCTCTCTATTACACGCAGATTTTTTCTCCTAAAAAGGAAGGGGAAATGTCTGTGCGTGTTATGGAGCGAATGTGGGGGGGGGGGTCCCTGGAGCCGATTAGGGGAGCGCAGGAACAAAAATCAGCAAAAATCAACCGTGCGTTGTGTCGGAGAGGGAAACCTGAAAAGAGGAAGTGGTTGCTTTCCTGCATTCTGCCTCAGGGTCTTACTGCCCACCCTCCTCTGTTTCGTTGCTGTGTTTGCTCAAACGGAACAAAGAGCAGGCAAATCCCCTCCCCTCCAGGCAAGCAGAGGGGAAAGCAGAGGTCTTTCCTTCTAATTCCTCTCCGTGCTCCTCGCAGGCAGCCAGAAAACATGCAGGAGGAGAGAGAAAGCTGGCTTCGGTTTGTGGAAACTTTTGCCTTTCTTTCCTCCCTCCCGTAAAATCTCTCTCCTGCTTTCTTAGCCAGCTGCTTCTCTGCACACCGCTCTCTTGTCCCTTCTGTGTTTTTCCTTCACTCCCCACTTAAAATGTAGTTACAAAGCATGGATCCACATGGATCCTCAGGATCTTTGCATTGGGCCACCCCAAATTCACCATCAGATCACATAGCAGCCTGCCCCCCAAAAATCACACACCCACTGTTGCCTGGGGCTGCAATGGTGCAAAAACGTGGTTAAAAAGCATGGATCCACATGGATCCTCAGGATCTTTGCATTGGGCCACCCCAAATTCACCATGAGATCACATAGCAGCCTGCCCCCCAAAAATCACACACCCACTGTTGCCTGGGGCTGCAATGGTGCAAAAACGTGGTTAAAAAGCATGGATCCACATGGATCCTCAGGATCTTTGCATTGGGCCACCCCAAATTCACCATCAGATCACATAGCAGCCGGCACCCCAAAAATCACACACCCACTGTTGCCTGGGGCTGCAATGGTGCAAAAATGTCGTTAAAAAGCATGGATCCACATGGATCCTCAGGATTTTTGCACTGGGTCACCCCAAATTCACCATCAGATCACATGTCTGTGGCCACAGCATGAAGCACAAAAATGATACATCCACTGTTTCATTCAGAATTTTTTTCCTTGTTTTCCTCCTCTAAAAACGATGTGCGTGTTATGGTCAGGTGCGTGTTATAGAGCGAAAAATACGGTAAACTGAGACTATTTAGAAAACAGAAAGCTGATGAGGGGACTGAAAAACAGCCTTCAAATATACCCTGGCCATGATAAAATGATAGCTGGCTTATTTGTGATCATAGTGTGCAAGTGTGTGAGAGAGAAAGGGTGTCTTCAGAAGGCTAAAACAGTAGGAGGGGGGGGAAATAGTTTAAAAATCAAGAAGAATTTTGTTAACCATAAAAATATTGGCCTGCGGTTAGGTGACCTAGCATCTTGGGCAGGTTCATCCATTGCACTCAAGGCTCATAAGCCACACAGCTCCCCATACTAGGATTATGGTGGAGCTGGCATGGTTGAAGGGCCTCATTTGAAGTCCACTTCCTGTTGAAGGTAGAACTTCATTTGAACTTCACAAAATCCCATAGAAGATTGCATTCAAGCATAGTGCCAAGTCCCAAAACTTCCTGGTTGTGTACTAAGGCACTAAAACAGAAGCATGCAAAGCTCTCATTGGAGCATGCCAAGGACAAACAAGTAAGATGGCTTCCCCCTTCTTACCCTGCTTAATAAGGTAACTTGCACTCTACTGGTAGATCTCTGGGCGACTTGCAGCAAACCAGTAAGGATTTCTTACTCTCAACAATGGCAACAACAATAATTACCCCCCCCCCACACACAATTACATTGCTGAATTGAATAAAAACTTTTTGGAGGGTGAGGTGAATGGGCCAGGAGTGGATTTATGTAGGACCACAAGCTCCATTCACTTCTGGCACTCAAAATAAATTCCTAGGTGCTCATAATTCTTTAATTCTAAGACTATGTCTTTTGCACCTGGCTCCAATTAGTGAATCACAGGGTTCCACTTAAAAACAAAGTAGATCCTGTGACCCTTAAGTTTGCCCAGTGCTGCCATAAAACATATTCTAGCATCTTAAGGAGCTAAAATGCAGTAATTTTTGACACTACTGTATATGAGCAGGATCTACTGCTTGATCTCATACATAAAATGGCAAGTCAACAATCGAGAATGACACATTCTCCATTAGTTGTAGATATACTTGCAGAGGAGCCAATCAGCCTTCGCCTGACATACCACTGTTATATTGCTGGTGATAATCAGAGCCATTGATCGTGGATATGCTCCCTTTACAGAAGTTAAATACAAAGGTAGCATCAATTCAGTGGTAATTTGTTTTGTATGATAGTACAGTACCATTATCTCAGAAAATATGTGAGCACCTTCTGGCAGTGGAAACACTCAGTGATAAACTACATTTTAGTTTAAAACCATTGCTACTATTCTACAAGATCATGTGAAATACTCCTTAACAGAATTAATAACATTAGGCGAGATATTTATTTGGTTGCATTTCTGAGTCACACCATGACTGAGGTTTTCTGGGGGACAAATGACTCAAACAAATAAAAATAACCATAATACCAAAAAACAAAAAATGAAATATAATAATTACAGCACAACACTAAAATCCATCAAAACCACAATGCAGAGAATTTAAAAACCTCATAGGGCAAACCCGCTAATCATCATAACAGCAAAGACACGAATAGTTAATAATAGAAATGTTAAAATGATATTAACATGCTAAAAAAAATTTAAACACCTGGGAGGATGAAAAGGTATTCACATGTCAAAAAGACATTTATGTGGGTGTCAAGCTTATCTAATGAGAGTATTCCATGGCTGGAGCGGGCACTATCAATAAGATCTGCTCCCATATGGTCACTATCCACACTTCAGAACCACAGGGTACATGGAACTCATTTTCTGTAGATTTTCTTACAGCTGGAATAGGTATGTAACAGTAGCGAACCTTTAGGTGCTGAGGTCACAAGCTATGCAGGGCTTTATCAATCAAAACCAGCAAATGGGCCTGGAAATGGACCAGAATCTAATGAAGTGGGGAACCAGTGTAATGTGTCCATAATACGAGGTCTGGTAGCCATATTCTGCACAAACTGAAGTCTCCAAACCTTCTTCAAAGACTGTCCCATGTACAACACGTTGCAGTAATCGAAGTAGGAACAACCAGAGCATGGACTACTGAATATAGTACATTTACCTACATCCAAACAGAGTTGCAGTTTGGATGCCAGCCAAAGCTGGTGAAAGGCATTCTGTGTAACTTGAGGCAATTTGTGCCTCTAATGAGAGTGATGGATCAAAGAGCAGCCTTAAAGTATGAATGTAATCCTTCAAGTGTAACCTTCTCCAGAACAGGTTGAAAATACCACTTGACTGGACAGAGGAGCCGCCTATAAACAGTGCCTCTGTCTTGTTTGGATTGAGCTTCAGTTTGCTAGCCCTCATACAGTCCATTACTGCAACCAACCACTGGTCTAGCACTCCCACCATCTTACCTGGACTAGATGAAAAAGAGAAATAGAATATCTATCATCCGCATACTGATGGCAATGTGCTACAAATTACTGGATAACCTCATCCAACCATTCCATACAGATGATGAACAGGATACAACAGGGATGTGGAATCTGCTGTTTTCTAGATGTTGTTGGACAACTCCCATCATCCCTGACCACTGGTGGCTGGGGCAGATGGGAGTAGAAATCTAACATCTGCAATACCATCCATACCCAACTCGGACAGCCTCTCCAGAAGGATACCAGGACTGATGGTACTAAGAGCCACTGAGGGGTCAAAAATCAAAAACTGAGGGGTTGCATACTCCAGTATTTCTTCTGACCAGAGATAATCCCACAGAGCAACCAATGTATGGTAATTTCAGTGCCATACCGAGACCTAAATCCTGATTGAAATGGACCCAGAAAATCAGTCTCACCCAAGAGTACCTAGACCTGATCGCCAGCCTTGTCTGGTAAATGGGCATATGCCACTGGCATGTAGTTGTTAAATAGTTTCAGGTCCGGAGAAGGCTTCTTCAGAAGTTGTTGCCCTACTAGCTCTTTTAAAGACTGAGGCCACTTCCCCTTTGTTACCTCCTAGCCTCAACTGGCTGTCCCCTTCCTGCTGGATGTAATACGCCATGAAGGACAAGGGTCAAGCATTCACATATAAGTTGACCAAATATGATGAAGCACCCTGTCCACATACTAAGGCCCCATAAATAGAAATTCAGCAAACAAATGCAAGACCAAACAGTGCTTTGGACATCTCTGTGGATTGTTCTGAATTAACTGTGGAGTCCAAGGCTAAGCAACAGTTTTATAGCTTCTGCCTACAAATGGCCATATGTATTACACCCATTTCTGCTGGTACTCTCCAAGACAAGAAACAGGAACAATCAGTCTTAATTCCACTTCATCTTTCACACCAATCTACCCACAGTTCCTCTGTTTCTCTTTTCATAATTTGGGACATCTGGGATGCCCTCAATCCTCAAATAAACCTCAAAGAGTTAGGAGTCCATCTAGGATATTGATATAATAACTAGAAATTGAATGCCTCGGTGTATCTCATCACAGAACTCAATGGCAGCAAGGAGCTCTGGCTGGGCTTCTGCTATCCAAAGGCTTTTTTTTTTAACCCAATGCAGCTGCTTGGTTCTCCCTGGGTGCTCTGCTGATGCCTGGCAATATCCCCCAATAGTGTTTGCCTTGCTCTGCTAGCATCAGTCAGCCACTGAAGGTAGGCACCCATTATTGAACTTGGTGTTGCTAAACAGCAGGAGAGAGACCAAGCATACCTCCGAAACTATTCTGCACTTGAATGTGTCTGAATGTCTAAAGCTGGATATAGCTTTTCTCTAACTGGTGTTTTGCCTCACCCCTTTCCCAGTCGGGCCAACCCAGCTACTTTTCCATGCCAGCAACATCTTCATGCAGTTTGGCCATTGATTTCCAATGCTGCACAATTATTTCATTTGTAACACAGGATGCTGCAGTTCAACCTTTCTGTTAGTATAAGGAGTTCCCATTGCTGCATTCCTGTGGTAAAGAATGAGACAGGCTAGTACACAGGATGACAATGATGGTCGCCTACTGAACATTTGAGGAGTAAGATGTCCTGCTTACTCGGTCCTATGTTATGGCTCATTCCTCTTTTAATGTAGACTTACGTGCAATCTTCTCTTCTGACCAGTATTAGCCTCTGCCCTAGAAATGGGTTGCCAGCCCCTAGCCCCAATTCAGTTAGGAGAATAACAAAAGGCATATTGGTACTCTATATATATTAGAGATGGAGAAAAAACTCATTTTTAAAGTGAACTGACCTAATTTGCCAGTCCCAACTCACATGCAGATTGGAATCACATTTCACATTTAACTGAATCTTGCTATGCAGTTTCAGTTCAAAAAAGCATATGAAATGTGTATTTTATGGGGGAAATGCACACGAAATGCATATTTTAGAGAAAGAATACATAGAAAACCCATATAATGCATTTACATGCATTTTTGTGTTTTTCTTTAAATATGCAAAACATCAACAACTGGGACAGAATAGATCTATGATTGAGCACACGTGAAACTGACACAGAATGGAAATAGGTTGATCCAGCCATCCCTACTATAGGAATACACAATGAGATTGAAAGCGAATAGAAATAATCTATAGTACAGCACTCTAATAAGGCATGGTCCCACCCTTTACAAGGAATAGTTACGAATGAGGGCCAGTACATATTCACTCTAATGAGTTGGACAAAGCATTCACTGACCACCAGTTCATCTACTAGATAGGTGGGAAAGGCCATGTTGTTCATATGGTAGATGAAAGAGATTTATCAAGTTATCAAAAACATATAAAATAGGTTAGCATGCATTTCTATGTATATGTTTCTCAGTGAGTGCACACAAATAAATGGAAAAGCACACAAAGTATTTAATCAGAAAAATGTACTGGTGAACTTCATGGCTGTGCTTCTTTCGCTTTAGTCATTCTCCAAATCTCTGTTCTGCTAAGTTAACTTTCATCGGACAAGGTCCCTGTCCTTTTAGAGCAATGTTTTACAAGGCAAACTTGACAGCTTCCCTAAAGAAGGTTTTGCAAGACAGAAGAAAGACATATTTTCATTTCATGACTACTGCTTTGCCCATTGATGTCTCATTCTTGAATCTGAAAAATGCCACCTGCCAGATTAGAATACAAGAGCATGCCAAATTAGCTGTTTTCATTATGTTAGGATCTAGAGCCTGCAGTCACATATGGGCCCCCACTATACTCAGTGTTGCATGATTCCGAATGAAAACTTTCTAAGGTGTCTGCAATCCAAAATGACAAAACAAAACCTGTCTACAATTTAGAATCATCACCATGGGGGTTGGCCCTCTCACTGTGAACTTTACACTCATACACATGCATGCACACATACCATGCATATAATTAAATACTTAGATCCTTCCTGAACAACATGTGTTACGATTTTACAAGCCTCACCATTACCCACTTCTGAAAAGCTGTTTTCACCAAAAGGCAGTAAGGTGATGGTTGAGTGGTGAATGGAGTTTGATGCCTTCCACTCTGGAGCCAAGCTTTGAGTGTCATGAAATTACATCAGAAGACATCTGTTTTTATCATGTCACAAAGCATCCTTAAGCTAGCCATCATCTTGAAGAAGTTACTACCCCTTATATTAAAGATCTAGTCTTTCCCTCTGGCTGTCGAAGGTAGGGGTGGGGAGAGGATGTTGTACCTTTCAGAAATGACCACACTTCTTCCCTTCGTGCAGAAAGCCCTAGATTCAGTCCAGTTATCTAAGATCCAGTTAAATAGAAGACCTTAACCAGGTTGGAAAAGACCTCTGACTGAGAGTTCGGAGCCATTACCAGTCTGAAAGGTCTGAATCTGTAGAAGGCATCTTTTTTATAGACATCCCTGAATGGACAGAGTGATGGCATGGTAAAATGCAGGTGAATAGTGAAAAGCTGGGATCTGGACAATCATATGCCTTGTTCACATGTGGAAGGAAAAAACCAACTTGGGTCCAGGGTACCTCAGGGATCGCCTGAACCCTTGTATCCCAGCTTGATCACTGAGATTATCTGCAGGAGTGTCACTGGTCATTCCCAGAGTTGGCGGGGCTCATTGACAACAAAAAGAAACCAAGTCTTTCATGTCATTGGCCCTACTGGGCCAACATTTAAATGCCTGCTGAAAACTATTCTTTTCTGCCAGGTCTATTAAGAATGCATATTTCCACAATGGTTAATTGATGTATATTTAAAACTTTTTATATAGTTTTTATTGTACTGTTTTATTGCTATAAACTGCAATAAATATTTTTAAATGACATAGCGGTATGTGTGTGTGTATATATATATATATATATATATATATATATATATACACACACACAGAGAGAGAGAGAGAGTTATAAATAAAAACCAGCCAAATTGCATCCAGTCAGCCCATGTCTCACTACCTCAAATGGTCACATAACTCAGCTCCTGGTTCACTGCTTCCTGTCCTGTTTCCATCTTTTCTACCTCATACTGCCTGCCTTTTGCCTGCCCCTTTGCCTTTGGTTCAATAATAGCCTGTATACAATAGCCTGTACAAACTTCCTTTTGCAACACTGCTGAGACCAAAAGGCAATTTGAAAATGATGCTTCAGTTTGACCTTGCTGGGGTTTTGAGTGGCTACTAAGGTTGTGTGTAATACATGCATTGTCAGGGATTTTTCTCTAGCCCTTACCAACTCCAAGCACGAAAGCCAGAAGCTGCCTCTTCTTATCTTGGCTGTTCTTTCCTTCCTCTCTGCATGTGACTTTGTTTGGTCTTTAAAAAGCTTCAACAGCAACAGCTATTACCTCAAAGTGACTCTCTGTTCCTAATAAGGGATTTTTAACACCCTCTAAAGAACTGTTGATTAACATTAAATGGAAATGGAAAGTGGTAAATTCAGAACTGATAAAAGAAAATACTTATTCACACAACATATAATTAGTCTGCAGAATTGATTGCTTCATCACGAAAGCCAAAGATTAACAGGATTAAATAAAGGGATTAGACATTCTCTAGGACAAGTATATCTAGCTATCATAGTAAATCACCCCCGCCAAAAAAAAAAAAAAAAAACAAAACACCACCTCCAGAATGGGAATATAAACCAGCTGATTTACACAAAGCAATTGCCCTATGTGACTTTTAATAATGAGTAAATCATCTGGGAGGGTAATAACCAGAATTCCTTAATTTTTTATTTTTATTAAAAAAAAATCACAGGTGTATAACTGAGCAGGGTCCATTGGCCTAGACTTGAGATTTATTCCTCACTGAAAGTACAGTTATTCATAGCTATATACCTGACAAATTGCCCCACACTAACTATTGAGTGAACTCTGAAAAATACTGTGTGGCATAGAGGAATTATTTCAGGGTAACTGCCTCCTGTGAGTTCCTCCTTTCAATAAGGATTCAGAGAAAACTTTTACCTGGGGACTGATTATCTCATAACTGCCTGAAGTGTGGCTTCTTCCCTTTTCTTCAATTGCTTCTTATAGCGTGTCTCCCATTGGGGCAGGATCAGATCGTAAGAGGGGGGCTTGCAAGTACTTAGCATGGAACAGGCCAATGAGGTGGATGACAAGAAAGACTAGTGGAGTTCAGAGCATATAAATAAAGAGCTATGTGGGATTAAGAGACATGGGGCATGTACAGGAAAATTAAGAGTTCATTGAGGGTCTTTCAGAGCTGCTTGGCTTACCTAGATAGGCCAAGGCCAACACTGCCTTAGGGAAGAAGAAACATGTTGCTTTTCTCCTTGGGGTCCACCACCCACATACCCTCCAACATTTTTCCAATGAAAATAGGGACATCCTATACCATTATTGTCCCTTTACCTAAAGTGAGATGAGCGCAGCAACCCCAGAGTCAGACACGACTGGACCTAATGGTCAGGGGTCCCTTACCTTTATTCTATTCTTATTCTTTATATGCTGCCCATCTGACTAAGTTGCCCCAGCTACTCTGGGTACCTTCCAACATATATAAAACATAACAAAACATTAAACATTAAAAACCTCCAGACAAGGTTGCCTTCAGGTATCTTTTAAAAGTTGTATAGTTGCTTATCTCCTGGCTCAGGGGTCACATAACTCCATACCCTCCAACATTTCTCCAATGAAAACTGGGACGTTCTACAGAAAAGCAGGACGTTTCAGGACTGAGTCAGAAACCAGAAAGCCCTCTGTAAATCTGAGACTGTCCCTGGAAAATAGGGACGCTTGGAGGGTCTGCACACACCCTTCCAGCCTCCATTTGCAAGGCCATTCCTAGACCATTTCCTAGGCCACAAGTGACATACAAACACTGATGAAGAGTAGAAAATGAAGATGCAAGCCATTAGAAAATCGGCAATGGGTACCACAGAAACATTGTGCCACAGTCACAATCATAGCATGGGTACCACAGAAACATTGTGCCACAGTCACAATCATAGCATCTCCATAAGCACACAGGAATAGTTTTGCCAACTCTGTGCAACACACATCACCAGCTAAGGCTCTGTAACAGCTAGCAGTCACTACCCTGTCATTAAGAATTTGTATATTCCTGTCTATGTATCTGTGTCAAAAATGCTAGGAAGTTATTGTTTCAAATGAAGGCCCACGATTGGTTCATTTATATTTACTTGTCCTTTGTTAGGACACTTACACTGAGTCTAAAGCAGGACTGGGGAAACTATGGACCTCCAAGTGTTGCTGAACTACAGTTCCCATCTTCCCCAGCTAACATAGCCAATGGGCACTGATGATGGGAGCTGGAGTCTGGAAACATCTGGAGGCCTCATGCTTCCCATCCCTGGTCTAGAGACCTGAAAAGCAAAGACTTCTCTCCCTCCACACCTTTTGCTATCTAGGTGGAGCTCTTTGAAAGAACACACACTAACTAAGGGCTCATCCAGACTTTTGTGCCATGTTCTAGACACAGGTTTGCACTTTAAAGTGTCCTGTCCTAGCCCTTTTTTTCTTTTTCTTTTTGCACTGGCACTTTCACTGCAAAAACACACTCTTTACCACTGAATCAGAACAAACGGCAATCCATGGAAAACCTGAATTTCCATTTGTTCCAATTCAGTGTTAGAGAGTGGGTTTTTGTGGGGAAAGCACCAGATGAGTCCTAACACACATTTCGATTCTCACGATGATCCCTGCATCCCATCCTGAATTTGGCTGGGGTGCCATGTGTCCTTTGTCTAATGGTGGGGATCCTGCCAAGGGGATCTACCTGCTGGTAACCACTTTAAATCCTGGAATCACCTCTGGAAAGGTAAGTGAACATGTGTGAGCAAAGCATGCCTTAAACAGGATTAAGTGAAAGAAGCAAAGTGAATTATCTGGAAATGCATTTTAATTTTATTGTGCCTTTCTGCCTAAGCCCTGCAGTGTTCTGATTTTTAATTAAAATAATCATTCTTTAAATGTAAATATTCTACCTGAGATTATTCTGGATTAGGTGTCCTAACCACACTTCCTTATTGCCTTGCATCATGCTATTAGCACAAGCTCACATTTCTGTTCTGGCTTTGAAATAAACAATAAGAACAATGGTTGCTGTTGCATCCCAGTTCTAGAGGCTGCCTGAAATTCGCCTTCTTTGTAAATCCCTAAGTCTTGGTCTACATTCTGTAAATCCATGGTGGGGAACCTGCAACCCTATAGAGCCATGTGGCCCTTGGGCTTCATTTCAAAAGCCTCTGCAAGCAATCAGTTCAAATCTGTGGAAACAGTTATCTGCCCATCCCTTGGCAGCCCACTGGGCACAAAGAGGGAGGAAAGAGGGGTTATCAGAAAGAGGGAAATAAAGAAAAGGGGGTGATCCATCCACTGCAGATATGTTGGGCCTGCACAGATTATGCCCTCCAAAGAGGATGAGACCCTTGACAGGAAAAGGTTGCCTACCTTGGCTGCAAATTGGCCATAACCCTGATCTGAGTCCTCACTAAGGAGAGAGCATACTCCACATGAGCAAGCAGCCTGGCTCTCTGACATCACACCTGAGTGAATACTCACAATCATTAACCCAAATTTACTTCCCCACTCAGTTCATTAACATGCACTGGAAGAATGGCAAAAATCCAATCTGACTGCAAGTTTGGCAAGATGATTAATGTGTGTTAATGGGTAACCAATCTATACTGAATGATCAGTCACCCACAGTTCTGCACACAGGCAGACAAGTTGTAAGCAGAAATCAGGGTAGCTGTTCAGATAGTTAGCACTGCATGCTTGATTTGCTCATGTTTCATAATACATTATTTTGGAGCTTTATGCAATGTGAATGGAACATTTACATTCATGCAATAACCAACTGAACACAAATGTTTACATGAATGCAAGAGGAGAGCATGAACACCAAGCCCAGGCCCAGCTGAAGACAGAGACACACAGGAGCTACAAAGAATACTAATTCACTTGTACATCGATTCATAGAATCACAGAATTGTAGAGTTGGAAGGGACTCTAGGGGTCATCTAGTCCAAGCAATTGCAATGCAGGAATCTCAACTAAAACATTGATGGGTGGCCATCCTACCCCTACTTAGAAACCTCCAAGGAAGGAGAATCTACCACCTTCTGAGGGAGTCTCCTCCATTGTCAAACAACCCTTACCATCAGAAAGTTCTTCCTGATGTTTAGTCGGAATCTCCTTTCTTGCAACTTGAACCCATTTGCTTGGGCCCTACTCTCCATGACAGGAGAAAAGAAGCTTGTTCCATCTTCTTATGTGACAGACAACATAAGATGGCTATCATATCTCCTCTTAGTCTCCTCTTACCCAGGTTAAACATACCCAACGCCCTCAACTGTTCCTCATAGGGCTTGGTTTCCAGACCCTTGATCATCTTGGTCGCCCTCCTCTGAACACGTCTACCTATCTGCTCCACAGAGGGCCAGCTTGTGTGGTGGCTGTACTGCCCAATCCCAGGATCCTTTGCAGCGCAGGATGCTGGTGTTGAGGACACCACTTCAGATATAGGAGCAGGAGCACGAATCCCCACAAGATTTAAAGGTCAGCTCTTGGATATATTCAGAATTGCAAAAATGAGTGTAATTGAAGAGCATTTGTTGAGGCTCCTGTTTATTCAGCAGTATAAATGTAGAAATGTTTTCATCACAGGTCAAAGAGTGACCTTTTTGGTATGGAACTCTCTCCAGTTTCTTAGTATTATTACTGTGTTTCATTTTTATACTGCCTTTCTAGCTGAAGGCACCAAAGACTGAACAACAGTTAAAAACAAAATTACTGAACGAAACAAAAAAAATGGCAAAAGGTGTAGGAGCAAAGTACATGTAATGGGACTGAGTAGGACTGCAGAAGCAGCCACTGTCATGTTTCTGGCCTTGATCAACAGCCAGGACATAAACATGAAAGAGGAGCAGGTCACATCCATAGCGCAAAACTAGTCCTGGATGCCAAACCCAAGACTGCCAATCTGGAGCCACTAGGCAGAACTGGCTCACCCATTAGGCAGGGCATAGGCAAACTCGGCCCTCCAGATGTTTTGGGACTACAACTTCCATCATCCCTGACCACTGGTCCTGTTAGCCAGTCCCAAAACATCTGTAGGGCCGAGTTTCTCTCCACCTGGAGAGCCACCTGGAGAACCAATAATACACATAACTCCAAGCTTGTCAAGTAGTGACTGGTTCCCGTTGAAGGCCCAGAGTCCACCAACAGACAGAGACAGAGTCACTGGCAGACAGAGCCAGACAGAGCCAACTAATTGAAATATTGCCCCCATCCTCTTCCCTGCTGAGTTCTACAACAGCTAAATTGAAACTCAAGAGGAGGAAGATGGCAGCCAGTCCCACCCAAGGATTGCTTGTAAATAGGAAGAGGTAAATAGGAAGGCAGGCAGAGGTTGGCTGAGGGCTGACTAGGATTTTGGGAAGAGTGCTCCATTTGCCCTAATGGATCAACCTCCAGTGAGGCTGTCTGTTCAAGGACCGCCATTCCTTCAAGTAAGAAGATGAAGCCTTGGAGGGGTAGTCAGATCCTAGAGAGAGATGTATTGTGTCTCACCCTTTTGTTTCTCTTGAACTTGGCCTCTGATATGAAGCACTCCTAGGAACGGAACTTATCACTGCTAGCATGTATCACACGGGACCTGATATCCTTATTAATATTAGTTCTCACCATCACTCTAGACTACTGGTTGAGCCTCCCTATCTGTGAGCTATGCTGCCTCACAACAGGGCAGTAATATCAGCATATTGTTAAAATCTCATTGCAGTCCTGAGTTGGGGAACTTGCTTGCTTTGTGACTAATAAGTCCTGCAGGAAGCAGCAATGTTATGTGCTCATTCCCATGAGGGAAGGGCTTTTGGTGCTGCCATGGAGCGAGCTATGTGTAAAATCAGTGACCCTAGAGGAGAGAACAGTTTCTCCTACTGTGGTTCCTCCAGCTTTGCTCAGTCAGGGTCTCATTAAACATTTAATGCAGTTCCCTCACCCTCTGTATGTTTCACAGCAGGAAAGAAAGCAAGAGGGAGGGAGGGAGGGAGGGAGGGAAAGGAGGCGGCGGCACCTCAGCCGTGTCCTGTGCAAGCAACATCCCTTCAGGGCTCTTCTGGAGTGAGATCCTTGTCCTTCTGCAGCAACAACCTTCTGAATAGTTTCTGTATTCTGGGACGTGAGATAGGAAATGCCAAAGACTGCTGGCTGCCTTGGACCAGCTTTCACACCTCGGCAGCATTGAAAATCACTTTCCCACTCTGCCTCCAAGGGCTTCAATTATTTATACACATTCATGGTGAGAGAGAGAGAATCATAATCAGAAAGTATGGAACACTTTCTGATTCCTATGCAACCAAAATCTAGCCCAGGATAGGGCTTCAACTTGGAACAAGGCCTCAGATTCGAAACCTGTTTTGAATGCCAGTACCCATCCTTGGAACACATGGGCCAATAATAGCAATGAAAACACCTCTGATCAAATGCCAAATGCATTTCCCTCATCCCTCATCCCTCAGCAGCTACAGCCAGCTCCTGCGCATCTGGGATTAGAAAGCAGGGCTTCTAAGTAAAGGACTTGGCTTTCAGACAGGCTTGAGGCCCAGCATCTCTCTTTTTAGAAATTAATGAGGAGAAATTTAGAATGAGGAGGTGCTCTCTGTTTCCCTGCTCCCAGTTTATCCAAGCTCACATCCCCCTAAGAAATGGCAGAGAGGTGTGAAGGGAAAAACCAAAGGGAAGCAAATACAGCATAACACAATATTAGATAGCCGCACAACAACATTATGCTTACCATGGGAAGTCAGCTATGTGCTGCTAGTTCTGATTGTGGAAATCATACAATATTGATTACACACACACACACACACACACACACACACTGTGTGTTGAAGTCTAATACCAATATGGATCATTCCTCAGGACCAAGAAAAACATACACACCACACACATATTCTCTTTTCTCAGGATTAATTTAGCAGGTTCCTGCACATTTTGCCCCATGTCACTATTATGGAAATGGCTGTTGATGGCTGGGGCTATAGCCTAAGCACTATGAGCATAGTCAGGATTTATGTTAGTGGGGCAGACTTCATGTGGGGGGAGTGGGCAGCAGAACCTCAGTTAGTTAATTTAGGAGGGCAGCTGCCCGCACCGCCACCCCCCCGGCTACGCCCTTGCTAAGCACAGCCCCATTCAAGCAAGCATTTCTCCACACAATCCTAATCACATGGATAGTTTGCATGAAACAGGTGGGATGGGGGAAGCATCTGTTCAAATGTCTGATTTAACTCTGCATCTTTCTTTGTCCCAGAAGGCACCACCTTAGGAATGCTGGTATACAAAAAATATACCAGTCCAACATCCTTTCTGTTTCACTTGTGTTCCGTCATCACCTCTCCCTTCTGTTTTGCGCTGGTATCTTTAGCCACCAATATGACTGGGTTCTGCTCAAATAGTGACTGGTGCTATGGCAACAAAAAAATATCTAGGGAAAACTGGCTAGCAAGCACAACTTTCCTGTGTGCTTGTCTTGTATTGCATGAACTGATTGGCTACTGTGCACAGTAGTGTAGTGGCAAATTCAGAAGTGCAGGGTCCCTTCATGATAGCCACACCCCCTCACAGCCACACCCCCTTCTAAGATTAACAGCCTTCTAAGATTACACAATAATCATATAATTGTGCATTTATAATAATAATGATGTGTTGCAATGATCAATGCAGAACTCCATGTGTTTCAGCTAGATCTACTATTTACTATGCACATACAGGGGCAAATGATTTGGAGTGTTCCGAATAGGTTATTTCACAGTGACTCAAGCTGAATTTTCACTGAAGTTCCATTGTGCAGAACTTGCACACCATTCTCTTGCAACTAAAGCGCCTTGTGTTTTCAGTACTCCTAAATGCGCAGCTTCGGAGCACACAGAACAACAACTCCTCGCTTTTCTTCCTGTGTGCTTTCTCCAGAGTGATCCCAGGAGCCAATCCTCAATGGCTGACTCACCCTCTTGTCACTATGATTGGCTCCAATCAGCAAAAGGATAAGAAGACTTCTCATTGGCTAAAAAGCTCCTTTTTTATACTGATTGGGCAGCTCTAGGGAGCTACACAATCAGCATAAAATAGTAGGAGCCTTTGATGTAGCCACAGATCTGCAACCCTGGACCATCACACTTACGACTGTGCATAAACACACACAGGACAGGTTCACCTAATATGTGATACTGCATCATCACACCAAATTATGTCATGGTGTTGATCCCCCAGACAAGTGCCCAAATCCTAATGGGAATCATATCCAGAAACACTACTCTGAATAAATGCCTGCTCACATCCTGATTCCAGTCAATAGCCAAAGACCCACTCAGACTTCCCTAGTAGTGGGTTAATTTCACGTGGTTAACCCTCCCCATATTAGAAAGGCATTGCGTCCACCCAGACTGAGGTGTGGTAGCATAACTGTTAAATTGCATGTGTAGCTGATGTCGTGCCAATAAGACTGAGGGAAAGAAGGCAATGAATTTTAACCAGACTCTGAACCACTAGGGTTTCACACACCAAATGCAATCAGTTCAGTATTTTCTGTTCCACCAATGTAAAGAACTGAGAGTGGGCGTTATAAATTCACAATAACTCAGACCTATTGAGTAGAGAACTTTCAGCAAGCCATGAGGATCACTGCTGCGAGCCCTGTTGAAAGGGAGGCTGAAGTAATTGAGGGTATGAACTACTATATCAAGGACACCGTAGAATAAGAAAAGGTGTGCACTCACTGGCTAGCTACTCCCAAAAGGATGCCCTACTACCATGTGGTTAGGATTTTGATTTGTACATGTTCCTTTACTTCAGATTTGTATCATTTTATAGTTCCTAGGGCTGAGGCTAATTTATTTACTGAAGTCACTGTGTAACAACGAAAGACTAAGAAAAATGCTGGCTCCTATTGAAGTTTGGACAGAATTACATGGAAATAAGATTAAAATGAGCGTCCAAACTATGAAATTACAACCCTTTTGCCACAATAGGTTGGCTACAGCTGGCTGGTGGTCCTGATTATCTTAGAAGTGATCTTCAGGCAGCACTGGGTGGAGTTGCACTCCGCCTGAAGCAAAGCATTTACAGCTTGGGGAGTGGAAGGAACTCCTGGGTCTAATTGTGTTTATGGATGCACAACTTGAAGTGGTGGGAAAGATTGCATTTTTCATAATAACGTAAGAAGAGCCTGCTGGATCAGGTCTGTGGCCTAGCTAGTCTAGCCTTCTGTTTTCACAGTGGCCAATTGGATGCCTGTGGGAAGCACGCAAGCTAGACTCGAGCACAAGAGCACTATCCATTTCCAGCAATTGGCATTTAGAAGCATTACAACCTTCCACTGTGGGGGCAAAGCACAGCCATCATGGCTAGTAGTCACTGATACCCAACTACAACTGACTTGCCAGCTGTGTCCTTTTCTGGAGAAATTAGATCTAGCCTTGTTCATTCATGCCACAGCCTGGTTGGACTACTGCAGTGCATGCTATGCGGGGCTACTCTTGAAGGCAGTCCAAGTATGCCAAAATTCAACTCTGAGCTCAATTCAAAGTGTTGCCTTTGGTCTGGGAGAGCAGGGGTTCCTCAAAGATCATATCCTGTCATGTGATCTGATCTGTGTTCAGCTTCCAGGGGCCCCTTTGCCAATGAAAACAGTTGACTGGAATGAAAGAGAGACCTTGTTTCAGTTGCAGTGTCTAAGAGATGGAATAGCTTCCTCAAAAGAGGTGCCTCTGACATAAACACACTCTTTGCCTTTTCTTAAATGAGCTATTAAGACCAATTCTATTCCCGTGGGCATTTTTTACTCAGAGTCTCTGACTATGTGCTTTATTTGCTGCTTGCTGAATGTGTTTTATGATGCTGTTACCGCTGCGAATTTGTGTATTTTTATGATGGTGGTGGCATTTTAACTTGTTTTATGTTCTAAATGTCTATTTTGTAAAGCCGCATTGAGTTTGCCTTTCATGGAAAGGCAGGATATAAATGTAAAATGAATGAATGAATCTCATAAGGTCTATACTTCGTTCCATGTGTGTCCCCAGAAAGAGCTTGGAGCATAGCTTGGCCTACCTCTCGCAGATCACACTCATTGTCACATGCAGGACATCTGCATACCATTGTGCCAACACAAAATCAAGGTTCTATACAGCTCAGTTATGAGGGTTTTAAGAACACTGCTTCAGAGTAATTGCCATGCCTTGTGACTCTGCTTCTTCTCACCTAGGTCATCAAACTTTAGGTGTCTTGACAACAACACAATGGGATTTTTTTTCATGTCTGCTCTTCACAATGAATGAATATAATTTCCATATGCTCATAATGTTAATTGGATACAGTTCTCCACTCTCCTATATAAGCAGCAAGGCCAACCATCTCTTCCTAGCAAACCTCTTCTGAACCTCTGATATGATTCTCTATCCCTGATCCCAAAGATTGGTTTCCATGTTCAGTAAACTAATGATTGTTCGGTACCAGCTGAACTAAGAAAAATAGAATATGTACTACTAGCATACCTTCTCTCTACATTTCTGACACAAGATCCTCGGTGGCACTGAAAGAGTTCTTTTGATACTTTACTCCTGCCACTAGTGCAAACCCTTAGTCTGCAGCCCTTCGCACCTTTATCACGTTCCACCAGTTTCAATCAGAATTACATGTGTGTAACTAGGAGCAGGGTTGCAGCTTTCCAGAGTAGCCATTTTCTGCTTCTGCATATGGACAGAAATAATTGCTCTAGAACTAGCTTAACTAACTAGTGAAATGGCATCCATGGTAATTAAGTTGTACTGCGTGTGTATAAATATTTATTACTATTGGTAAATGAGCACCTTCAGTTTTTGGAAATGCCTTCCCTTGCAACAGAATCATATCATGCAATAATGAAAACCAATAATACTCCAACTCAGATGTAGCTGCTGTAAAAATAAAACAAAACAACTGGGTGCAATAATGCCTCACAGACTACGAACATTTTCATGTCTATTCCATCATCTCCTCAGACTCCTCCACTAGCCCTGCTTTATCTGCTCTTACGCGATTGGCCACTTTCCACTCAGACTTGATTAACTTAACACAAGGTCACCTCTCCCTCCTGTCTCACATCCTTCTTATTCTGCATTATCAGTGGCAATCTCACCTGGGTACCCGTCTGTCCTGCTTCCTGCAAACCTGAACATGCTGATCACAGATAGGACTCTCAGGAAAGCACAGAGAGGAAGAAACGAAAAGAGGATAAATCAGGACAAAGAGGAAACAGATGGAATGGGGTGAAAGGTTGCTCAGATGCCACCATGATACGTGACGGCATGAGGTTAGACAGCAGATTCATCACTTTAGGAAAAATGAAACCAGCAAGGGAACAAGCATCCTGTCCTGCAATGTAGCATGCAGACTGCTGGTTTTTGGACTAGGGAGACCCAGGTTTAAATCTTTGCTCACCCAAGTTCACAGGCTGACCCTGGCCCAATCACCAACTTTCAGCTTAAACTACAATCACGTGATGATATAATGAGGGAGAAGCTCATGTACACCACCCTGAGCTCCTTGCAGAAAAGCTGAGACACTCATGCATCAGATAAACACCCCCATGGCACAAACACTGCCACTGATCCTCTGCCTAGCATCCTCACCTCTGAAGCAAGGATGACCTAACCCAAGTCTCTCCAAACGTATTTTGGCACAGTACTTTTCCACCACAGACATAGTATTCTGACTCTTCCCATTTTACATGCAGAGTCGTGAGGTTTCAGAACCTTTGAGATCCTGGAACTGAGGGATGAGAATCTTACATTTTTAAAAGGGAAAAAATCCACTTTTCATAGTTACAAAGAGAACATGCCTGCAGCATGTGCCATGGTCATAAACCAAGGAAAAAATAGAACCTCATTTATCTTTAAAAAAGGGGACGTGTGTGACATAAATCTAAATCTCACGGTTTGAAGTAATCTGACTCATGCTTTTTTAAAGTTGGCAGATATGGGGCTGAGTTTAAGGAGAGTCACAGAGACTTAGGTAGAAGCTGTGACAAAGATAAGGACAGCCTGGGTGGAGGCTGCTGTTAGTTGCCCTGATTCCTACAGGGCTTTAAAACATAGCACGGCAGTAAATTTATTAAGCTTAACCCTGAGATGATGGTTAATTGTTTCTATAGCACATTCAAACATTTTTTTTTAAAAAAATGTTATTTAAGCTTGCAACCTACTTAGGCTGCAAGAAACATTTCATCTGTTACTTTACTTAATGTGGAGACAATCTCTGTGCAGGGCTGGGAGATATATTGATATATATAGTCCAAAATTGAAGTTCATATTGTGATAATTGTTTAATAATATTTGAGTTGGCAGTTTTTCCATTGTAGGCATGAAAATATGTGTATTAGCTGGTCAGCCTATGAACCCATAAAAGAGGAAACACCTGAACTATTCTTCATACAAGAGGGATAGCCAGTCAGCAGCCCACAATTTCTCTCTAGCCCCATCTTAATGTTTGCAGCCCATTCCTTCATATCAAACCTGACAGTCACCTCTGCCTTACACACAACTTCCAGTGTGAGCTCTCATTGCCCAGTAGGACACTTGCTATGTTCTTCAGATAGAGAGGGGGAGACAGACTTTACACAGCCAAAATCTTTGGATGCAATGATGTCATAGTGTATGTGGGTGTTCCAACTGTTGAACAGCTTGGCTGGGGAGCACCTGGCTCACAAGCGACAGTGTTACATCATACATGTATCTTCCTTACATGAGGCAATCAGCATATATAGCAGCTCTGCTCAAAGTCACCCAAAGTGAGCTGAATCTGGTTCTCACAGCTCCACATCAGACCCATCACCCATTTCTATGTTGGTATGAGCAGCACCCAATAGGCTGGTAAACTGCTTTCCTTGCACTGCATTATGATTTCCTTCTTGCTGAAAGTTGGGAGTCCAACAGCATCAGGAAGGCCACAGGTCTGTCCATGCCCACCCCACCGCCAATATTGCACAAATGCTTTAATGTCTCTAGTTACTCTCCACCCGATTGCAACTCTGTTGTATATGTACCAGTTTATGCATTTATTAGAGAAATACACAAGATGGTCTATGGTAAGAGGTGGTGAAGATTCTCTAGCGATCCTGGATTTTCTGCACATACCTGAGCAACACGCTTGGTGAAGCACTGGTGCTCGAGTTATGGGGGCATATTGATAAAGGAGCAATGCTTTGCCTATGTGTTTTGTCAGCCCCTTATAAATTGTTTTTAGAAGACTACAAGGGCATGACTTGGGCCAAACTGGGTGGCTGCAGAGGGAGACAGGGAATAGTGCTTGTAGATTTCATTTGAGGCCTTCTGTCTCTTGCCCAACTTAATCAAAGTAGCAGGCCTATATTTTGAAACATGTCTTCAGAATGGTGTGCAGCTTCTTCTGACTCTGAACTGGGACAAGAGATGTTGGTGCAAGACTGTGATTATAGAATTTCTAAGGGGGTGGGGACACAAAAATCCTATTCTACATGAGACAGACAGTACAAGCCAGTTGGGATTCTGTGGGATTCTGTATTATTACTAGAGCAGTCAAGTACAACATTTTCCTATTGCCTAGAATGGACACACAGGGGAATGTGGCTCCAGACAGGGAGGACTTCCTGTCATACCTGCTCTGGAGCTTCCTCCCCCTGTGTGTGGCCAGGTAGATGGGCATGACCCTAGCTGACCGGATAAAAAGGGCTGGTCACGCAACCATCTCTCTCTTCGACTCCTACTCTGTTACTCAAAGTCTTGGACTCTCCTGACTCTTAGCCAGCACATGGCTACACCTTCAGATAGGATGGAGCACACAGGTGGGAAGTCTGAGATGTAGCTCAGACTCCTTTTCACTGTAACCACAAGATAAAGACTGCCTTCAGATTACTGCTGTGAACTGAATGCGAGTAAAACTTTATTCTTACTTTTAAAGAAGACTGTGCTGTGTTATTGTTATTTTAAGAGGGCAATAAAGGGGAAACTTACCAGGAACAATCCAGACTGGACAAGCCAGACTGGATTGCTTAATTAAAGGATTCTAATGAATCATCAACTTGCTTCCAATAAGTTGCAAAGGGAATAGGCCCTGCTGTTTACTCACTAGTGTGAGTGAGGAGGGATAATATAAAAGCAATATATTCTTTCCTACCTTCCTTAACATTCCCACATTCTCACCTACGGCCTCCTCACCATGTTTGAAGCCATTCATATATGGGGACTATAGATTCCTAGCACATGTCTTAAACTGACCCCACCATCCTTATCTTAAGACCTTAAGGAAGGAGCCCAGCTGGATCTGAACAGCAGCCCATCGAGTCCAGCATCTTCTTTCCCCAACAATGGCCAGGCATCTCTCACTAGCAGGGAGAACGTGGAGATTTCATGTTAGTTTGTTTTTTAACGTAGGGAGTAGATGTTCACAAAGCTGGTCATTCGCCTTCTAGATGCGAAGCTTAGCACTTATGCTCTTCCACTTTCCCATAGCTTGCTGCTTTTAAAACACAAACCCTCAAGGGCAACTTTCTTGCCTGCATTTATACCAACCCACCAAAAAAAAAAACCCCAAAAAACCCCACCCTCTTTTGCTGTTAAATACATCGTAAGATATCGTAGCCGAACCCCTTGGGGCTTGAGGGGTGGCAGCAATATTATCAGCATCTGTCTTCCTTTCTCTGGTCGCTTTGCTTCTCTCTAGCAGCTTGAGCGCCAGGTGGGATGACGCCGTGGGAGCTTCGTCCTGCAGCTCCGTCCTCGAGTTTAAATTTGTCAGGCTGACCTCACCTGCTGCACGGGCTGGAGAGGGGGCGAATGGGCGGGGAGCCACGCCGCGAGAGCTATTCCGGGAGACAGTGAGCACCTGACAGCAGCAGCATCGGAGGAATTTTACAGCCAGTGGGCGGGATCTAGACGAGGGACGAGAAGGGGAAAGGCGGCACTCTCCGTGATGCAACAGTTCCACCCAGGAATATCCGGGTGCAGGCGAGGGGCCTCCTCCTGCCCGGCTCCAGGGAAAAGGATTCCTGCCTGCAAATGTCTTTTTCTCTTGCTTCGGTTAGTTCAGAGAAGCGAAAGGGGGGGGGGGGAGAGAGAGATCGAGCCCAGACCGAACGTGGTGATAAGGAGACGATCAATGGGGCGGAGCAAGGCGTTGAGTTTAGCAGCCAGGAATTAGAAAGCGGGGAGTAACAATAGCAAGGGGGCGTAGCGGGAGAGCGAGATCTGAGGTCCGCCATCACCAGCTCTACATAACAGCACGAAAGAGATCCGGATTTAACTAGGAAGCGGAGGGAGGGAGGGTGTAGCAAAAGGCGGCGAGGGCTTTTAGCGCTGGGATCACTCAGAAGCCAGTTTTGAGCAACCGTGTTTGTGCGTCCACACGCGCGGGGGGGGGGGGGTAGGCTATGGGCCACCGCCGCTAAGAGAGCACGTTGGCCGCGGCTGCTGGGAGCGGTAGAGGGCGTGTCGCTCGGCAAGGCCGATCATTCCGCGCCTGCACCGCAGGCTCCGCCTCCGGGTAATTTTGCCCACGAGTGGAGCAGCGCCACCGGGAGAGGGAGCGTGTGCCGCGCAAGCCCAGCAGCGGCTCTCTCTCTTTCCTCAACCCTTTGGATATTGTTTCATCTTATGTTTAACCAGCCCAACTCCGAGCCTTCAGGCGTCGCCTTCCTCCCCAGCCTCTCGCTTCGAAGTCCCTCGACACTTGCTCATCAAGAACTCGTGCCTTTTCTTCAACCCGAAGAACGAGAGGAAAAGAGGCGCACATCCTGAAGGCGCCGCCGTGCTCATTTATTTCTCTCCTCCTGAGGAGGTATTGCTCTTCGGCTGCCGAGCGAGGGCTTCTCAGACAACTCTTGAGGCCGCGAAGGGCGAGCAAGCAGAGCGAGAGGGCAGAGCCCAGAGGCTCGCGAGGAACCGCCAGACTCTCTGGGCACACGGGGCTTTGCCACATGGGGAACAGGGCCTGACTCTTCCCTTCCGGGAGCCCATCAGCAATCCCTTGAAGTAGCAGGAGGGTGGCCTTGGCAAGGAATGGCCACAGACTCTCTTAGCCCCGGTAGTAAAAGGAAGTTCACTGAACTGAAAGCAAAAGAGGGGTGAAAGAGAGGGGGTGTCTCTTCCCCTTGGAGGTAGGAGCCTCAGACTCCCATTGCCTGCACCTTTGAGCAGGATCAGGCACCTTTGAGCAGGATCAGATGCCATTTTGCAGTCGTTTTTTCCTCCCTCATCATTTTCTGCAGCTAGCGCAACAATAAGGCCCATCATACACTGTCCTAATAATAACAACAACAACAACAATAATAATAATAATACAGTGGTACCTCTGGTTAGATACTTAATTCGTTCTGGAGGTCCGTTCTTAACCTGAAACTGTTCTTAACCTGAGGTACCACTTTAGCTAATGGGGCTTCCCGCTGCTGCCGCGCCACCACCGCACAATTTCTGTTGTCACCCTGAAGCAAAGTTCTTAACCCGAGGTACTATTTCTGGGTTAGCAGAGTCTGTAACCTGAAGCCTATGTAACCTGAAGTGTATGTAACCCGAGGTACCACTGTAGCTGATACTCGCTCAATCTGCCACAGGTCTATCCCTCTTCTAAGAGTGTGTGTTGCGCAGTGCGAGCCCACTTCTTATTCAGCCTTAATACACACACCTCTGTCCCTGCAGCCTCAAGATCCATAAAGACATTGCCTGCCCTTTAACCACATTTTTGTCCACACAATCAGGGCAGTTCAATGATGAATACAGAAAACACTTCTGTAATTTACCACATACTGCATATAACTACTTGGGAAGTTGGTCATTAGTGTCACCCTGCTTAGCAGAGAAGTGTTTGACCAGGCTTTGGCACCTGATAAAAGATTATGGGGAAGTCAGGAGTGATCAATTTCCCCTCACTTCTCTGAAGGGTAGCACAAAGGACTGAAAAACCAAAGTGGTTACACACCCAACATGGGAAGTTACTATTTGAAAACGCATAATCTGCCTTCCGCTGGGAAGTGGCTTTTATTTCAAGCCTTTCTAATAAGTGCTGCTCTTGCAGAGCAGTGTTTTCAATTGTATGGAAGAAGTTCTCATTCGATGTGAGTAAGTCTATAATAAACAGTAATCATAACTTTGGGGGCAATAGCTAACTGCTTTTTTGGAGCCCGCATAACCCAGTGGTGAAGGCAAACCAGTCATCTAAACCTGTTGTCTCCAGCCCACTTTGCAACTTGGCATGGCCATGTTGAAACCACTTTAGAAAGCATCCAATGGTTTGCCTAATGGCAACTTGTGTTCAAATGTCTCCTTCCCTGCTTTTCTTGTTCTCCAAAAAGGTCCTTTGGGGATAGCCCTTCTTGATTCAATCACACAGAATATCTGAAAAGCTTCTTTACACTCTAGCCTTTACCTCTCGTTTAACTTCGTCTTTCCCCTTACTGCTGGTATCTGTATTAAACTTTGGTTTTTTCTTTAATCATAATTAACAATGCATCACACAGCAAAGTGCCTTTTATCCAGGGGAGACCTAATCAGTTTATAAACCACACAGGCACCAAAGAGACACCATTTGAAGAAGAAGCCTTGTGAACAATGTTAAATCATGCCACTACCATTTTTTCTAACCATTTGTTTTGTGGGGTCTCAGAAACTGAAAGAGGGGTTTTAACTAAATGGTATGTGCTTCAAGTTCCCACTCTCCACATTTTAACACTTTCTACACACACACACACACACACACACACTGGCCTTTTTCTTCAGGCATGTTAATCTCCTTTTAGCTCTACCCCCTTTTATGCTTTCTTTGAATGGAGCTTCCTAGCTGTCTCCTTTCAAAACTATTGAGAAACAACTCCTCCTTTAAAATCCTTTCTAAATCACACTTCTTTCACATCTTTTTCTGAACTATCATAGACCCACTTTCATGCCGCCCACAAGTAAGTTTGTTGCTGTTTTAATGATATAGTGCAGGTGTGAGGAACCTGTGACTCCTCAAATTAGAACATCCACCGTCCCTGACCATTAGCTATGCTGGCTGAGGCTGATGGGAACTGGAGTCAAACTTTCTGAAGAGCCACAGGGTTAGCAAACTCCTGCTACAACAGCACTTTGCTCAAGCCCTCCACCCCCTTTTGAGGAGGAATTGTATCATCATTTTGTTTCACATTGAATCTTCACAGACTGAAGATTCAAATTCTTTCAGAGCCAGAACCCTATTTTGTTGCTTTTCAGAACACACCACAGCATAGTAATCTGGAACTCTCATGCTGCATATGCCACATCGACCATATTTCTCTAGGCAAATGCTTATCCTGCTCTCCTGTACAGTGGTACCTCGGGTTAAGAACTTAATTCGTTCCGGAGGTCCATTCTTAACCTGAAACTGTTCTTAACCTGAGGTACAACTTTAGCTAATGGGGCCTCCCGCTGCCACCGCGCTGCCAGAGCACGATTTCTGTTCTCATCCTGAAGCAAAGTTCTTAACCCAAGGTACTATTTCTGGGTTAGCGGAGTCTGTAACCTGAAGCGTCTGTAACCCGAGGTACCATTGTATACACCAATTACATTGTATTTCCTCCAAAGACCAGTTGGGGGGTCTCACTGAATAGGACTGGTCAGCCTACAGGCTTCTGATTTAGCCGTTATTATTGACAGGATGTTTCAGACGATTCCTTTTAGTCAGATCACATCATACATACAGTCTTGTACCATGTTTGTGAAGACGGTTTGATCTTAATTTTCACCCACTTCCACTGTGACCCCTAAGCATACCTTGGAGGACATTCCTAAGCAATAAGCATGCTTAGGACCAAAGTGCCATTTCACATAGAGTAAGCTCTGGAACTTCACAAATAGCCACAAGGATGTAGCAAAGAATGATCACATTGGGAATGCTTGCACAACATGGTCATGGAATACAGCAAAATGCACAAAGAGTGAAGATGCTCTGGAGTTTAAGCACAGGAACCTGCCTCATACCCAGTCAGACCAGTAGTCCATCTACCTCAATATTGTCTACACTAACTGGCAGCAGCTCACCCGTGTTTCAAGCAGAAACTGTGAGTTGAACCCAAGTCCTTCTTCATGCAAAGCAGATGCTCTACCCCTGAGCTGCAGTCCTGCCCCACAGAGCCACAGAGTAGGACCCCTCAATAGTCCCAATTAGGTCTGATGAATATCCTGGCATGAAGGGCACTTTTATGGCACTCCTTTAAAACTAAGTGCAGGAACACTTAGGATAGTGTTATTACTTAGCCAATAGGAGGTGCAGGAGATTCTGGAGGTGTGCCAGATTGTGGGGGGGTTGCATTCATCTGTTGCTGCTCTATTAGTAGGATGCTGGTAGAGGAAAGGAAGACTTGCGTCAATGAGATGTGGGGAAGTCGCAGAAACTGCCAACATAAAGCCTTTTTAAAAAAATTGGGTAAGTGTATGTCATTTAGGATGTAGAAGTGATCTCAGCTTTCAAAAGCAGCATATGTGTTGACAACCAAATGCTGAGGATGAACAAACGTAATGCACACGAGCCTCCCTGGAGGTACCTGGCTGGCTGCTGTGAGTAGATGGAATGCTGAGAACTGCGTTATGGGCTTAACCCAACACAGCAATTCCTTTGCCAGGCCTCGACGTCTGGTCAATGTCTTGACTCTTAATAAGTAATAGCTGCCCATGCATTTCAACCAAGGTCATAAATGAAGAGAGAGGGACAGCCATGCTAAGAAATTATTGTACGGTGCTTGTTGGTGCTGTGGAATAGCTACGGCAGTGTCCTCCCTTTGTAAGTGGTCACTGGTGGGTGCAGGGTAAGGGCAAACTCTCATTAATGCAGCTGAGTTCAAAAAAGATCACAGAAATGCAAGCAGAGTGGAATGAGACAGTTCATCAGGCTAATTCATTTGATGGGGCTAAACAGAAAGAAAGTGGACAGGTGTGGAGCAATGAAAGTCTGGAATAGTGCTGGAGTGTGACTTTATCAGAGCACAAAACTTTCCCAATCCACATAATAGAGGTGCCCTTTATCATTTATTTATTACATTTATATCTTGCCCTTCCTGCTAGGAGCTCAAGAAAGTGTATACGATTCCCCCCTGCTCCCCAGTTTTATCCTCACAGCAACCCCATAATGGTTGGTCAGGCTGAAAGAGTGTGACTGGCCAAGAGTCACTCTGTAAAGTTCATGGCGTGAGAGCTAATTTGAACCTAGGTCTTACCAGTGCTCTAACCACTACATCACACTGCCTCTGTAATAAAGTATCTACTCAGCAAGAATTTAAGTGCCACGATCTGCAGTAACGGGAGTATCTCAGCAAAGAAACATGAACAGGAGTAGGCAGCTTAATATACATCTCTGCTTCATATACTGTAGATTACAGTACAGCTGTGAAAAATAAACTAGTGACAATAGGATGGTGAATGTGAAAAATATTCTGATGGTACTGTTCTTTAATGGACTTTCATGCTTTCTTGAAGCACTGCGCGCAATCTTGGCTTTTCTATTTTCTAATACGAGAGGAAAGTGGATTTAGAGGCCTACGAAAGCTGAGCTGAAAATAATACAGCTGTTTGGAATGGAGGATTGCATGCATTAATGGCATTAACAGTGAATGCGGTAGAGGATGGATGCCATGTGTTCTTCCTACCTACACTTCTGCAAAAGTGAAAGAAATAAGACAGCAACTTTCAAAATACTAAGAGAGAGAGAACATTACAAATGCAGTACTGTACAATTAGCTCCTGGTAATGTTTGTCACAGGATATCACTAAGGCTCACCATTGAGTATAAATTTTAAATTAGAGCATAAGAGGAGCCTTGTGGGCTCATCTAGCCCAGCAATGTTTTCCAATAGAGATCAGAAATGGGGAACCTTTGCCACCCCCACCCCCCAGTGTTGCTGGGCTACAGTTCCCATCATCCCTGACCATTGGCCATGCTGGCTGGGGTTGATGGCAGTTGGAGTCCAACAATATGAGGAGGGCCACAGGTTCCCCATCCGAATTGGATACATCTGGGAAACTTATGATCAACATCCCTCCCATTTGTTCCAAGCACCTGGTATTCAGAGGTGTACTCCCCTGGCACATGGGCATCCCACCTATAGCTGTTGGCAACCTATTATTGCATCTGCATCCTTCCTTTTCTCTGATGTGCCAAGGAGGCGGCATATCTGGCTCACCCTCCACCTCCATTTTCCCCCCATCTGTGAGGCAGAGTAGACGGATTGGCCCAAGATTGGCACAGCAAGTGAGCTCTGTGGGTGGCAGGTAGGGGTTGAACCAGGGTCCCCTAGACCCAGTCTCACATTCTACCTACTATATCATGCAGGCATATCTGTCCACCTGAGCGTATGAGATACACAGGCTTCGGCCACTACACAGAGGAGGTAAGAAATACGTAAGCTTCTTTTAAGTCACAGTGAGATCCTCTGGAGAAGTAGATTCTGGCCACACTGTGGGAGACTTCCATTAAATTGAATGGGACAATAAATGCTGCTTTCACAAGTTAAATTAGGTTTCTTGCTTGCTCGCATAAACCTTAGGCTTCTGCTAGATATGTATGTAAGTGGTTGCTTGACACTTTCTCAGAAATCAGGCCAGTGCATTAACATGATCATACAGGCTTAGGAAGGGGAAGAAAATAACTATTCCAGGTCCGGCATCTTCCTGGATCCTAATAAATCATCGCCTGATCTAGCACCGGGGTCCTGAAGGCAATGCCACATCCACAAGGAGCTTATTCAAGGCTGTCACTTGAAGGCAAGACACACACCCTCCCCATACACATGAACTGCAGTTTTTCTCTACACACAAGGCAACAGAGAAAGTGTAGGCTTTCCACAGTCTTGATGCCACATGTCCCTGCGGGATTGTATCATCTATTGTGAGTACTGGGCCAGAAGCTGATTTGGTAGCAATTCCAGAATATAAAATGCGAGAGAGATATACTGTATATAGTATGTGCTGCGCGCATTTGTGCACACTGTGCTCAGGAAAGCTGCCTGTTTACCGCGTTAGATCAGCAAAACAAACCACTCCGGCTACATTCCCTCCAGAAAAGCAAGTGTTCACGGGCGACAGCAAACGTGTTGATGGAAGGAAGGAGCTGCCGCTGCCGGCCAGAGAAGCCCGCGCGTGTGTCTGGGAGGCAGGCGAGCCGCCTCTCATCCCGCCCGGCCGGGAAGCCGGTGGGCCGCGGTTTCGGTCAGGTTGCAGGGCATTCTCTTGCAGGAACAGCAGGTGCCTCGTCGGTCGCGGCGGCTCCGAGGGGAGCGGCTCATGGCGAAGAAGAGAAGCGGCGACCCGAGAGTGACTTTTGGGGGAGAACTAGAGGCAACTGGGAAACTCCGCGAAGTCCAAGGAAGACCGGAAGAAGATAGCAAGAGGCGGAGGGTAGCAGGAATTAAGTTGTGGGGTGGGGGGCGGAGAAGAAAAGGCGCAAGGCGTGGAAGGAAAGCGAGCAGAGAGCGGGGGCAGCTTCGGCCAAGCTCAGCCTTCGAGAGTCCCACCTCGAATCCCGCTCCCCTCAGGCGCCGCCAGTCCCCGGAAGCGACGCCAGCCGTGGGGCTGGTTCCTCCTCCCCTTAGAGTGCCCGAAGAGCAGGCGGCGACCTCGGGGTTCTCACGAGAAGTTCCCCTCAAGGCTGCACCCGCCAAAAAGCCCCGCTGCGCCCTGTCAGTCCCCGCGCAGCCTCCCTCAGCTCCTCGGACCAGAGACCTCGCCGCCTCAGGACTCGCTTCCCGCCACCGCCCTCCGGAGCCGCAGCTGCTAACACGTTCCTGCCCCCCTCCCGCTTTGCCTCCTTGCGAGGTGCCGACCCCCCTCCCCCCGTTTCCCCGCCCAATCAGCCGCGGGCATTCTTCGCCTTCCTTTCTCCTCCTCCTCCTTCAGGTGCGCGGAGCAGCGCCGCGACCTCCGCCTCTTTCACACACAGAGACACATAGGCGCTCACACAAAGACGGCGGTTCTGCCCACTCGCAACCCGGAGCAAGCGCTCGGTGCTGCCTGCACAAGGCAGGCGGCGGGGCGGCGGTCCTCTTTGCCCCGACCGACGTGCGAGGGAGAGGGGGCTCCTCCGCGCTTACCTTTGGCCGCCTCAGGGTCTAGGTACATCTTCTCGGCGGCGCGTCAGCCCCGCGGGCTCCTCCTGACAAAGTAAATCCCTCCGGGGCCGGGGGGTGTGAGAGATGGGGCGGGGATGGCTGCCTGGCTTGTAAGTCCCAGATCGTGCGAGGGCGACGGGGCTGCTGCTGATGCTGCTCCCTCCTCGCTCACTGCCCAGCTCCGACTCGCCTCCCCGGAGCAAAGACCATCAGACGCTGCAAGGAGGCGGCGGAGGGAAGAAGCCACAGGCTGCTGGCGGCCCAAGAGTGACCTCCACAAACAGGTTGGAGTCCCAGGCGACGGGCGGCGAAAAAGCGGGAGCCGCCGGCATGAGGAGAGCAGGCGAATGAATGGAGCGAGGGAGGGAGGCGCCTTAGTGGCAGGGGCTCGCCCTCCCGCTCCTGGGCTCGCGGACTGATTCTCGTCCACACAGGAACATGCCAAGCCTCCGGAGCCCTTCCCCTCCCCTCGATGTGTGTGTGGTGTGTGTGCGCGCGCGCGCTCTCCGTCTCGCGCGCGCCACGAGCCTGCGAGGCTGATTGCTCGCGCGTCTTGCGCTCGCCTCCCCTCAACTCGCGTCCACTTGCTGCTTGCTGCTGGTGGGAGAGGGAATTGCAAGGCGGGCGGCTGGCACGGCGCAGCGCGGAGCAGCGGCAAGCCACAGCAAGCGGCGCGAGAGACGGATGCTCCTTTCGATTGCGTGCGCGTCCTCATCCGATGCCGTCGTGCTCCCCGCTCACCCGATGGCACATACGAAAAGCACTTAGATTAAAAGAAGGGAAGAAAAAGGGTTGGGGGGGGGGCTTGTTTCTGCTGCTACACTGGAAGGGGCTGGATGAGGGTGTTCTGTAAACCAGTAGCATGCTAAATCCGCCTCGGAGCAGGTGTTCTGCACGCATACACGCCTCCAGCAAAGAAAAGGGCGGGAGCTTCCTCGGAAGCGAGAGTGGGGTGACTCGACTGCGCTAGGAAACGTGGCTCGGGGAGAGTCCTGCCCACCAGGGGTGGTAGAATCCAGGTCTAATACGTCTCGATCGTCCATTTCTAGAGGAGTTGACACCAAAAATGGGTCGCATCCTGTCCAGAAAAAGCTGCTCCAGGAAGCGGTAAGATCCACTTTCTCCTCTGGTCCACGCCACACACACAGTGGCCGACCTTCAAAGATAGTTGTGATCAAGTTTCATCCACACAGAGACACACACACCCCCGACACACGCCTAGTTCTCTGCGCACCCAGAACATGTTGCTCCCCGGGAGGTATGCATTTCCATTTCACGCCCTAACCTAGGGTGGATCCACTCCTGTGGACGTGGATTCCCGATCGAGCCTCCCCTCCCCCTGCGCTTAAGCGGCTGAAACGCGCACTGGAAACGCGAGCTCGCTTTTGAGCCGATAATCTGCTCCAGTGCGCACGCAGCTCCAGTTCAGGGTTTGTTTTTGTTTTATTCTTCTAGTAAATTAAGAGAAAGCATCGTCTCCCAGACTTCATAATAATAAGAGCAGGTTTCCTTGGCTGGCGGAATCTCGGTCAAGACCAGGACTGGATTTTCGCGCCTTGATGTGGATGGATGAATTCTAGCGCTCTCTGTTGGGTTAGCATTGAACACAGTGCCACCATTCCTAGAGCAAAGAAACACACACGCGGCTTCCTCTCTCTTTTACTACTGCTTTGACATTCGCCAAAGGCATTTCGAGTGGGGTGGATGGGGGTGGGGAACAAATGGTCAAAACCAAAAGGAAACCCAGTCTGCCGGCCCTACATCCTATACAAACTGACATGCAAGTTAAAAGTACAATGCCATGAGAGCCAACATAGCAGAGAAGGCGGCCTTGAGGACTGGGGACTTACCCCCATATTCCCTTGGTACTTCTGTTTCAATCCATTCTGAACTTTCTGTTTGGAAGTAAGTCCTCTTATTTCAATTTGTCTTCGATCCATTTGGCTGAGGTTCCAAACTTTTATCTCTAACCTTTTGATCCTTGGTTCACATTTCAAGTATCCTTGGACGTTTAGTGCTCAGTTCACATGCCAGCTTATCCCACGGAAAACTCACCTGGTGGCCTTAAACAAGACACTGTTTGTCATTCGCAGCCCCACCAATGCTGCCAGCCTGAGACTGGGATAACAGTACTGATTACTTGACAGAGTGAGCAAAACAGCACTGAAATAATGTATGTGAACTTGTGATTTGATCACTGTGTAAACAGTAATTAATAATAATCACATGAGTCACAGTCAGCTCCACATCCTGCAATCAGTCACTGTTTAGCCATCCATGCTTTTCATAAGAAAGGTTTTGTGTTAAAAAGAGGTGTACATAATGTTTTTACCATCCAGGACTAGAATTTCCCCTGGGGAACTGGATATTATTATATCTCAGTGGCCAAATACTGGTGGTGGCATGTGGGCATGCCCAGAATCTGAAATAAACAGGGCTACCACTCCCTTTCCCCCCATTCTCTCACTCTTTCTTCTTCCCTGCCTGGTGAGCTGTTCAGGGTGGGACAGATAACTCTTCAGTTATCCTTCTTCCATTGCTCCATCCATTTTGGTTGTCATCCCCATCCCCCCAATTTCCCACCCTTTCCTCTCCTGCCACTCCAGACTCCCCTCCACAGGGATGAAATTGGGCCAAAAGCTACATGATGCAGAACAGATGGTCTTCAAAAGTTTCCTCCTCCTGAAAAACTTGAAAATTGCTGAGGGTCTTGGCAGACCACTTAATGATTTTTTTCTGCAATTGTAGCAATTATAATGCACCTGTGCTGGATGCTGGATGATGTTAATTGTATTTTAATTGCTTCTTTTATTTCTTATACATATTGTATTTTATTGTTTTACATTTTGAACTCCATAGAGCGGCTGGAATGCGCCATCTCCTGCCTTCAACCACAAATCCACTGACACATCGTGGACCATCTGCATGAAGCTCACAGGCCACTGGTCATCCACAGTCTGGTAACCCCTACTCCAGAAAAAAGTATATTGTGTCTTTCTTTGGCCATTTCCCCACCCACCCTCCACTGCTGGAGCCGTTTTATGAAACACAGACACATCCACTGAATTTGCTCTACTACCATACACCTAATTCAGGACCAGTATTATCCTAATTTCTTTTCACTTTACCATGACATCTTTTTGTCCCTGGAACCTGGCTACTTCCCCTCACCACTCGTTTTATTTCTGACCACACTGCATCAAATTTATGATGGTTTGTGGGCAAGCATGGGTGCAAATGCACAAATTATTTTCATAGGGAAACCATTAGTTGTGTGGTTCCGGGAGGTGAAAGCCCTGTGTACCAAGAAACAGCAGGGGAGGCAGTGAAAGACATAGCTAAAATGAGATCTGACAAGACTGCTAGTCTGAATGGACCCTTGGGCTGCAATTCTGCACACAGTGGATCTGTTTAAAGTCAATGCAAGCTACTGAAGTCAATTCAAGTTAAGGAACCTGTATGTAGGACTGTACGTATGTAGCCCAGTCCTGTGTATATTTATTCAAAAATCAGTCCCTCTTATCTCCATAGGCTGAGGCTGTGTACACATTACCATGTACTCTGACTCCAGCGTACTCCTGCTGCTGGTATTTGAAGTCGAGCACACATGACGTTAGCCACATTCCATATCTATTATATAGTTTATTTAGAAATACTCCTGTTTCACATGCTTTCCTTCAAACCAGCTTCCACCCGACTTGAAAATGGAAGCTGCGGTTAAGCTGAGGTGTGTATATTTCAGGCTGTTGTTGCACATGTGCAGATGATAGCTTCAGTAAATTGGGATCTAATGCGGGGAAACAAATCAGGAAATGGTGAAGGCATCTCTGCCCACTCTCTGGTTTGTACAGAAATGTAAGAATGCAACTTGAAACATGGGGTGTGGGAGATGAACTTACTGTGTTTCAAACCACTTATGTGTACATAGCTTTATAGCTCAATTCTGTGCACATTAACTGCAAGGGAAACCCATTGAAGTCAGTAGGGACTTTCTCCCAAGTAAGTATGTGTCTTTCTCAAGCTGGAGCCTAACCCCACTGGACAGGCTCAATCCTCGTTGGGATCCCCTTAGTTTTGTTTCCATACATTTTTGTACCTCTGCAAACTTTAAGGTTTGCCCAAGCCTGCTAATATCTCGCTTCTTGGGAGTGATGCTGTGTTGGTTGCATAAGGATCCACAATCAGAGAATGAGGTTGGGTTTTTTTAATTAGCACTACATAGGATTTCCATGACAGATAAATGTGAAATATAGTGTTTTTTCTTTCAGGTCCTAAAAGCTGCACATTGTATATTTGGTTCTTCTAGGTCAGTGGTGGGCCAAAGGTAGATTGGCAATGATCTCTGACTCCCAACTGCTAAATAATGGCAAAAAAAAATGACACATATTCCAAAAATGTTACTGCTGAAATGAAGAAAGCTGAGGGGGACAAACCAGAAGTGGATTTCTGTGTGACAGAGTAAGGTAGCTGGTCCTCTGGAAGTTGCAGCCAAGGCACTATCTAACTAACTAGCTCTCTGACTAACCAAATCCATAAAGGTTGTTGCAAGGATACAATGAGATAAATGGTCAAGTACATTGCACACCCCAAAATGGCTTAGTGAGCATTCATTCCGATTTGCAAGGAGGTTAGGCAGTGCTGCATCAAGCAAGTGTTATGCTACACTTTCCAGTGAATTTTCCCGTCACTCTCCTTACCACAAAAGTCTATATATGGTGGCAGGGGGCAAAGTGTGTTTACTGCACACGAGCACTAAAACACATTTTAATCCACCCCAAATAGAAGCAGCCTAGAAGCTCACATTGTCGGGGGGTGGGGGGAGTTAAATGATAGAAAGTGGACTAGGATGGACTGAGATACGCTCTTTTCTTAGAAGTAAACATACACACCCTAGAGGTCTTTCTTTCATCTTGTGTTTCCAGTCTGGTTTGGAACAAGCATTTGGTGCCCTTTCTGCAGATATTTTATTTTTGTGCTGGCTTGAAACCAGATGATCTGCCTTCCTTCCTCAAATAGGTTTGCCATATGCCAATAAATGGGTGGCAGGCAGGAAGGACTGGAGCAGGCTAGGTTCTGCTACACACAGCAGGTGCCCAAACATGCGCACACAGAGCATTTAATATAACACGAGTTGTTAAACACTGGGCTGGAGTTTCAGCAAACTCAGTATTTTTCAGGAACAACGTATAAACATTTCCAGCAAGTGCACTTAATAGAAGTTTGTTTGCCAATTGATCTTACTTGCTTCCCTGGGGCTATGAGAAAACAGTCTTGTTTAAATGGGGAAGGCAAATGAATAGCTTGCCCAGTCTTTACCCTCCATGTGGTGCCTGCTCACATAGCTGGTGCATGAGTCTTTTTTGTGGGAACCTTTCATTAAACTATTGGTAAGAAAATCAGTGCACCATTCTTTTCACCACATTTTATAAACTGGCTTCACTCCCACACACCTTGCAACAGCCAAATTATACTACATTTCACACCAGACTCTCCACACAGCTCTTCCGAAATACACATAATTTCCGCTGCTTTGCAACCCATAACATTATTTTCACCATCCAATGTCATTTGCAAGGATCAGTCACACGAGGCTCCTTGTGTGAAGCATTAAAATGCTGTAATTTGTTCTGGATATCAAAGTCCTTTAGCACCTGCATGCACAAAGCAGATGTCAAGATAATTAACCCATGATGACCTAAGGATGCAGCCAGGGTGAAAAACGGTGGCTAACAGCAGCAGGAAGTTCTGCAGGATGAACAGGATAACCTTATGAAGAACTGGTGTAATAAAAACAGGCTTAAATTCAATGGAATCAAAGTTGAAGGTCATACATCTAGGGACAGAGAAACATTTTTCTTTTATCAGCTAGGAACAAAAAGGAAAGGAGACATGGATCGTGGCTGATTACACAAGATAACTGGCAGCCATTAATAGATGCAACTGCACTGAAGAAGGCAAGCTCTAAGGTTTGTTAAATCTAAGAAATGTTAATAGCATCCATTTGCATCATATATTAAGACTTAAAAATACTGTAGGTATTTTCTGTTGCGGGTCTATGGTGTTTCTAAGTTCCAAAAAGTGCTGGGAAATGTTTCTTGCTTACGCTAATTAACTTAACCCATGAAGGTGAGCTCTTGTGGGGAGGAAGCTGAGCTTTGTTCAAACTTATATTGTACAGAGGTTGTCTTGCTTACCCTGATGCCAGCAATGTTTACTTATTAAAGCTTTAAGGTGCCTGTCATCCAAATAGATTTCAGGGCGGTGTGCAATAATAAACTTGCAATTTAATGCATTGTTTAGAAAAGGCTGGTGAAAAAACACCAGCAACCTAGGTAAAAGCCTGTTGAAACAAAAGAAAACCGTAAAGTGCGGATATCCTAAAATGATGAAGAATCAGTTCGCCCTAATATTATGAGAACTGTTACATGAGGAGTCTATTACTAAGACTTTGATTAATGCATGTCTTACTCTCTTGCAAATGATAGCCAGGTTATTATGTGTACAATAGTCTTTGATGGGAAAAGGAGCTCAAACAAGTGAGGTTGCAGTCAAAGTAAGAACAATGTTGAATGTTTACTTCGCATGCCTCCTGACTCAAGAGGTCCACGTGGTCATTCCAGGGCCGCAAAACAAGAATGTGTGTCAGCAAAGTGGTGGTGCAGAGACTTGGGTTGCATTCCAAAACCCACTTATCTGGAGGTAACTTCGCTGAATTCAATGGGACTTACTTCTGAGAAGAGATGCATGAATGAGGCTCAACAGGTTCAAGTTTGATCACTTGGCCTGTTGACAGCTTGGATCTGGGATGGGCTGGAGCACAGCAATATCACTTGAGGGCGGCTGCAAGAAAGCAATCATGATGCAAAGACTGCAAGGAAAAATAGGAAGGAGAGAAGCTGGGGGTTGTGAAGGAAGAGGAAGAGTCCAAGAAAGAGCAAGTGGAGTGAGACAGGAATAGAAAGGAGGTAGGGGCTGGGAAGGTGGCTGCTATTTTTAGACTGCATACACACCACATATTGAAAGCACATGGCTTCCTTCAAATAATTCCCAGCACCCTTAACAAACTACAGTTCCCAGGATTCTTTATGGGAAGTCATATATATGGTGTGTCGGCAGCCAGTGGTGGGGATCAGTCATAGGTAGTGTGGAAGTGACTGGTGGCTTCATATTCCCAGGAGTGGGGTATCTGGAGCAGAAGCACTGAAGCAGAAGCTAGCTAGACTAGAGCTAGGGGTAAGCTTTGGAAAGAGGAGGAGAAGGATCAAAAAAGAGCTGAGTAGGCCAGGAAAGTAGCCCAGTTCTGAGGCATAAGAGGAAACAGAGGCCTAAGTCGGAAACCCTGAGGGGAAGGATTATGGGTGATTTTAGCAGTCAAACTGAACAATGCATATTTGCTAGTTAGTATTCGAAGGGGTTAAGGACCAGAGAGTTGTAATTGCTAGAGTTGGCTCAGTGAGGTCATATCCCCTTTTCTCCTGAGAGGAAGGAATAAAGCCTGTTTCCTCTTCCTCTCTCTTTCCTGCAAGCCATAGAGAAGACGTGCCTCAACTTAACTCCCATATTTTTACTGTATTTCACCTGCATTATTTTATTGCTACTCATAAGGAAAACGTATGTTTGAGACATAGAAACTGTAAGTAAATACTTTTAAACTTACTTTGCAATCTGTGGTCTGTTAATTGAAAAAGGTGTAAAAGGGGGTCAGCTGCTTCATGCAGCTGAAGAGAATAAATAAGGTTTAATAGACTATGTTGTTACACTTCACCAAACTGCTTAATGATGGGAATTAAATTCTGATAGGTCACTTTCTGCCACTGGAGAGACTGCAAAGCCTTGCACCAGCCATTTTTCTTTCTTAACCCACACATGTGGGCATCTAGAAGATTGATTATAATTAATATATACCAGTTCCCATCATAAGGGTGAGGCCCTGCCGGGAGGGAGAGCTACTAACTGTTGTCCTTTCTTGGCCCAGTAACTGTAAATAATAAATTGAGCCAGGAATTCTTTGCCACAATCTCAATAATATGGGTCTAATTTCTTCAAGCAGGGCACTCATAGCATCTTTTGATGCTCCAGCAAGCCCTGATAGTACAGCCTCGCTGACAGAGTCCCTGGTTTGCAACCATTAGCAGCTTAAGCTGTGCAACTACCTACTACTGGGGTGGGAAACTAGTCCTTTAGGGCTTGATTTATGAAAAAGAAGGAAAGTCCCTCATCTTTGCCTCTGCTGTGCCCTCTACATGTGTGCACAGGATTACTGTGTTCCTCTGAGGATAACATCAAGTGTTCTCTGAGTAAAACTGGTCTTATCAAATAATTCTGCTTCCTGCTGATATTGCAGCTGCTTCCAGTTGGTTCATTCTTTGAATACCCACCCCACCCCCGAAAGAAATTCAAGGCAGAAGTGTTGGCCAAGCACCTTGTGAGTAGGATGAAGTGGTTTAACCACACCTGTTGCTTCATTTAAGGAACTTTGTACAATCACAGAAAGTGAGCCAAATTCTAGAAAAATGTGGAAAATCTACATCTATCTCTGTAGAAATGGAAGTATGGACAATAGCAGTAACTGAAAAGCCTACTAAACACATGAAAGCTCTGGGAACAAGACACAAATGACTTTACAGAAACTTGGCCCTCCTTCATGACCTGGTCAGCTGATAATCCTACAGTGTGGCATCGTCTGAGGTTTCTAAACAGAGGTTAGATGGCCATCTGTCATGTATGATTTAGTCATGTATGATCTAGTTGAGATTCCTGCATTGCAGTGGGTTGGACTAGAATGACCCTCAGGAACCATCTTTCATTTAAAATACTGCCTCATTCCATTTAGGAGGGAGGGAGGGAATGACTATTGGGATATGTTGTTGTCATTTGTTAATGTACAATTTTTATCTGTACAATGTTGAGAACTAACTAAATAAGAAATATACGGCCAAAAGTCAACAAAATTTTACATGGCGTTAAGGCAACTCTGCTCTGTGCTCTCACTGGATTGTGGTAGAGAAACGAAGGCTGCCACCCACCCTATCACTGATTCTATCAGGGCAGGACTTTGAGGCAGGAGCCCAGGGCTCCACTCATTAGAAGGGTCCCAAATCCAGCAGGGCTGGCATGGCACATTTTGAAGTGAATGCACACTGCCATCCAAAGACACTGTGCGGGTGACCATAAAGTCTAAGGGTGAGCAGATTTCAGGCTGCAGGGGCCCCGCTTTGTTTTTCCTAGAATCCTAAGACCCATCAATTAGAGTGAAATTCTGGCTTGGGATAGGGGAAAACATAGAATTAAGGAACAGGCTCAGCCCATCCTCCATTCAGGGATTCATTTTGCAGTATCTGAGCTCAGCTCACAATCCTGCCACACAGAATTTCACTCCTGGTTTCCCTTCAAGCTTTCTTTAGCTAATTTTGAAACGGGAAGTTGAGGGGAGGGGACTTTTTTGTTGTGTCCCTAGCGTTAAAACAGTTGTGAGTCAACAACCCTTGCTTATCTACTGCTAATCAACCAGAGATCTGCCAGTAGATTCCCCATCTGTCTTCCGCTGATAAAGTCTATAGTCTGATAAAGCCTAACTGCACCGCTTGCAGCTTTGCTTCTCAAACACCCCTGCAGCAAAATATGCAAATAAGCCCCACCCAACTTCATAGGTTTCCGTGTCTGTCCGTGCAGTCAAATCTGCAGGCAGTGTCGATTTCCCACCACTAGGTGGCTACCCATTCGAGTGCTAGCGTTCCCTAAGGCTCATAGGTGTGAAAGGGCAATTTCCCCCTCCCTCATCTAACAAAGTGACAGCCTTCATTCCAGCCTCAGGGCTAATGTCTGCTTTTTTCCGGTCCATCTCACTGAGTGGCACCTGTCAAGCTGTAAAGCCTTCCGGCCCAAGTGCCAAAGCATGGAAAGAGCCAGCCATCAAGTACTGCTTTCTTTCATTCTCCACCTGTCTCCCTGATGCTGTTTGCCGATCCAAATAATACAAATGCTGAGAGTAAACATACAATGCAGTGATCCAAAAACATTTAGCACTACATGGGAGGGAGATGTAAATGTTGGGTGTATAGCGACATAACGGTCAAACCCTACACATGCTCACCATTTGGAAGCTAGTCCTCCTGAGTTCACTGAGGCTGATTCCCAAACAGTGTGTATGGGACTCCCCTGCAATGTGAAAGATGGAATTGGTGAAGCAAATCTGGAAAATGAAGATAAAACCCAGACCTAATATTCTGGGCTTGGGTGGCAATTCACTGAGCCCTGCTACCAAGCAACACCCATTCATTACAGTGAGGCATACACAGAACTCCATCTCAGTTCCACTGAAATAAATTGAGATTTGGGCGCAATAGTGTCTGCAGAATAGTAGCCTTGGATTTTCATTGATAGGCAGTTCAGTCTTTTACTCACCTCATTGTGTTCAGTGGACTTGCGCCTAAGTGTACAGTCTCTACGTTGCCATTTTGTGTTACATAGGAGCACCAGAAGTTGCCTCTCCAACCTGTCTCCTCCAACCTTTGCAAACCTGGCACCCTCCAGAATTTTGGGGCTACTACTTCCATCAACCAGAGCCAGTGTGGTGTAGTGGTTAAGAGCGGTAGTCTTGCAATCTGGGGAACTGGGTTCGCGTCTCCGCTCCTCCACATGCAGCTGCTGGGTGACCTTGGGCCAGTCACACTTCTCTGAAGTCTCTCAGCCCCACTCACCTCACAGAGTGTTTGTTGTGGGGGAGGAAGGGAAAGGAGATTGTTAGCCGCTTTGAGACTCCTTAGGGTAGTGATAAAGCGGGATATCAAATCCAAACTCTTCTTCTTCTTCTTCTTCATCAACCCCAGCCACATAGCTATGCTGGCTGGGTATGATTAGAGATATAGTCCAAAAGATATGGAAAATGAGAGTTTTGCAAAAGCTAGTTATTCTGTACACAAAGTCTTTGTTTTCCAAGGGCCATCTCTGGTACAAAAAAATAAAATAAAATAACTGAAAGCAAGATCATCACAACCAGCCTTCCACACTAGGTAAAGGTAAAGGTACCCCTGCCCGCACGGGCCAGTCGTGTCCGACTCTAGGGTTGCGTGCTCATCTCGCTTAAGAGGCCGGGAGCCAGCGCTGTCCGGAGACACTTCCGGGTCACGTGGCCAGCATGACGAAGCTGCTCTGGCGAGCCAGCACCAGCGCAGCGCATGGAAACGCCGTTACCTTCCCGCTATAAAGTGGTACCTATTTATCTACTTGCACTTAGGGGTGCTTTCGAACTGCTATGTGGGCAGGAGCTGGAACCGAACGACGGGAGCTCACCCGCCGCGGGGATTCGAACCGCCGACCATACAATCGGCAAGTCCTAGGCACTGAGGTTTTACCCACAGCGCCACCCGCGTCCCTAGTGTAGCCTTCCACACTACAACAGTGCTAACAGACAACAGAACATTACAAAAAGAAAGCATGTTGCTATATATATTCGTAATTTTACTTGGTTTTTTGAACTCAAAATTGGCAACCAGCTTTTTCTTTTCTTTCCACCCAACTTTTGTTGCTCTAGATTGAACTGGCAGTCAGCCATATGGAATTTGGCCCATTCCTTTTGAATTGTCAGGACTGCAACTGGGAAGCTGGCTAGACTGAATATGATCTATAAATCTGAGTTGGCAATAGGAAGACCAATATATTCTCTTCTCTCCAATCCCCAGCTACTTCACTATGAATTTCTATCTTGGGCAACCATACAAACTTTCCAGCAGCATCAGGTATTCCAGGATTTCCACAGCTGGCTGTCCACCCTGACGCCAGTGCACCTTCAAGGGAATCACCCTAATGTGACTGCAGAATGAAAGCTGTTCCATCTTGACAGGGTAATTACTCTCCAACACTTTGGATAAGTATATTGTGTTACTTTTGATGCAAGAGAGCTCCTAACATCCAGTCTTTGGGTGCTGGGGGTGGGGGGGATATTCTTTACAGATTAATCTCTGCCAACTGTTCCTGAAAATCTAAATCCAGATTACCTTGCCTCACCAGTTCTATGGCTTTCTTTTATCTTTGCATTCACAAAAATTCAGGTGAAATTCCTATTGGGACTATCAGTGTATGAACAGATTTAACCCAGCCACTTTTGAGGATGCTAGTCAGTTCTAAATCCAGTGGCGTAGCGTGGGGGGTGCAGGGGGGGCCGGCCGCACCGGGCGCAACATCTGGGGTTAGGGCAAATCCACAGGTTAGGGGGCGCAAATCCATGGGTTAGGGGGCGCAAATCCACGGGTTAGGGGGCGCAAATTACTTGCCTTGCCCCGGGTGCTGACAACCCATGCTACGCCACTGTCTAAATCAGACAGTTTCTGACTCTCAATGTTTTTTTCATTGTCCTATATTGTAAGATTTTTGGCAGAAGGTAACTGAAAACATCAACAGAACTAAATAATTTTTTAAAAAATAAATTGTCCAGTAGCACCTTACAGACCAACTAAGTTTATTCTGGATATAAGCTTTTGTGTGCATGTACACTTCTTCAGATACCAAGAGTGTACGCACACTAAAGCTTATACCCAGAACAAACTTAGTTGGTCTGTAAGGTGCTACTGGGCAATTTTTAAAAAAAATTATTTATTTATTTTGACTGCGTCAGACCAACACAGCTACCTACCTGAATCTAGCATCAACAGAATTGTACAGAACAACCTTACCTTTACAGAGCAAAGTATCCTCTTGAATTATATACCCAGCACATGGAACCTTACAAAAGGACAATATGAGTGGATTCTCCATGCCCTTACAGCAAAACGACTGATACTGATGAACTGGAAAAACAAAAATGTGGCTCCCTTCCACAATTGAATTGAAGACTTATACAAACTCGCAACATATGAACAACTTGCATATAAACGCAGACTTGCCATGGACATCATTGAATATTTGGAATCCATTCTTACAAATACTGCTATAGGTTAAGATCTGGTGAAGTACAATAACAACCTTGTAAAATATACAGTTTGGGATTTCTCCCCTCCCCCCTTTGTTTTCCCTTCTGCATGGGTTCTATTTCTCTTTCTTTGAGTTTCACCATGTTAAAATAATCTTTTTAAAAAGTTTCTGACTCTCTCCATAGTCAAACAGTAGTCCTCCAGGTCTTCCGGCAGATCTCTCTCTCGTTGCTTGCTACCCAATGCTTTTAACTACCGGTAGATATGCCACCTAGGGGTTCTTTAGGTTAGCCCCTGCCAAGGGTGCGGATCCAGGAAGGCACAAAATTGCACCTCTCCACTCTGACTCGGAGTGGCTAGGAGCTTGCCTGCCCACTGGATGGTCAACATCTCCTTGCCAAGGGTGCAAGGGAGCCTGGGTACACCTCTGTATGCCAGGGAATGGATATTGCAAGGATTGAACTTGGGACCTTCTGGATTCAAAGTATGTGCTCTACAGCTGAGGTACAACCTGCCACTGTTAGGCTGAGCATGTGACTAATAATACAAATAATAAGCACCGAGGCTGAACAGCTGGCTCATTGCAATCTGTTTGTGTGGTTGTCACACTTCATGTCACAGAACACAGTTAAACTGATGGTTGTCAAGGTTAGTATTAATGAAATTATACATTTCCTGACTTTGTACTGCGGCGTGAGTCCCCTTATTTCAGAGTTTTATGTCACTGAATTTGAACACCCACTCCAAACACGTAACATACAAACAAGTTTGATTAACATCAGCGGAAATCATTCACATGCAGCAGCTGCAACCCAGCAAGGCAAATCTGAGGGTGCAAACAAAGCTCTCCTGTTGCTGTCTATATGGTGTGTGTGTGTGTGTGTGTGTGTGTGTGTGTGTGTGTGTGTGTAGTTGTGAAGGGGTGCACAGGGGTGGGAAAAGATTAGTTGCTAGCTTTTTGTAGTAAGGGTGTTTTTTAAAAAATACATACTCTAACAGGAAATGGATTTTCCCTCCCAGCACAAAGGTTACACTATGGCTCACTGAAATTTGTGCCAAAGCAATTGCTAGGTTAAACTGAGCTGAGATTTTGCCCTTGGTGTGTATGAATATGAAAAAGAGAGAGACTTACATAAACAATTTTAATTTTAAAAATGTATCCAATAGGCCATTTTTCACTTTTATTATTTTGCCAAAAAGGGTTTGAGCAGTTTAACAGATAAAACCTGTGAAAGATGAAAAGAAGAAAGGGATATTATTACTCTTTTGTCCAGGAGAAGCAGCGGTGAAGAGGGGAGAGCTTTCCAATCAGCTCAGCTCTCTCTGAAGCATCCAGCTCTGAAGTACAGTATCTTGGGTATTCAGCTCCCTGAAAAACTGACCTTTTAGGCTGATACATAAGATCTGGGCATGGCCATAGACGTTGTGACAAAATTATGAGCTTTGGCATCTTATCTTTTCAATATTTCCTCTAAGACTGTTTTCAGATGTAATAAGATGTGTTTTTAAATTACATTGAGTTGTAGTAAACCTTGAACTCCTATGCGCCTTCCTGTTTCATCTGGTATAGCTTTTACTTCTGATTTAACTTGTTATTTGTTTAAATTTTAGTTAGTGTAAGCTGTCCTGGTTTGTTATCTAACTTGACTTTTAACCAAAAGTGGACAACCTCTGCAAGAGATCAGTTCAGACTGCCAGCAACAACACTTTATGTCTCCTCTAGCAGTCCCATTGGGTGGGGAAATGGGCAAAAAAGTGTGTGGTGCAGAAAAAGGCCCAACACTTTACCCACAAGGGAATACAGCTGTTAACTGAAAAAAAAATGTCCTGCACCCCTTGAGCAAACCACAGTGCCCTTAGTTTGGACCTCACAGGGAACTGTGGCTTATTGAAGACTGGAAACAGAAGCTTCCACTCTTCTCTTCTGGTGTGTGAAAGAGTAGGGGCAGGGAGATGCAAGTCTCATTTACAAAGCAGGAAACAAGGGTTTCCCATTACTTCTGAACAGGGCCTAATTCTCTCCCACATAGAATCTCAACACTATATTCAGCTATATTCTGACTCGCTCCCTAACTGTGTCCTGACTCTTTAGCTATTCCGTTATGATTCATTCTTCTGCTACACCACAGATTCCCCTTCTTTCTTAAACACTGGCTGATCGAGCATATGGCACTCTTCACCTAAAGCCTGGGCGCACACACACAAAAAGTGCTATGTGAACAGAGTGTGTGAAGTGCCCCACTCCTCCAGGAATAGTGCAGAAAAAAGGCAACCAAAGTGATCAAAGGGCTGGAGCGACTCCACTAGGAGGAAAGGTTACAATGGCTTTACAGTTTGGAAAAAACAGCATGTAGGGAAGCATGATGGAGCTGTGGATGGGGTGGAGAAAATGGAAAGAGGTTTTTCTTTATCATAACAGGGATCATACAGCAAAGCTAAATGTTGGAAGTTTCAGGACAGATAAAAGAGAGAATTTCTTTGTACAGCGATGCACAGTGAAAACTCTGGAATTCGTTCCCACAAGATGTAGTGATGGCTGCCAATTTGAATGGCTTTAAAAGAGTTGCTGTTGTTGGCATCCATCTGTCTCGAGAGACAATGGAGTGCGTCTCAGAGGATGAAGTCAAACCACTGGAAAATCACAGCACCTGCTGTGGCTGCAGAGACCGGTAACTCATAACTGCTGCCTCCCACATTGTTGTTGCTGTATTAGCAGCATTGAAGAGACCTCTTGGGTGCAAGCCTGGGCAGTGTGTATGGAGGTCCTGGGCTTCCCAGACTACAAGACCTCCCTCTCGGCCTTACTGCTGTGGTCCAAAGGAAAGCATAGCAATACTTTTGGCACCAGCTGGGCTGCAGGAGTTGCTGGAAGGAGGTGCCATCCAACCACCTTAGGGATTCTACTCTGGATTTGTTTAGGGTTTACTCCTTAGCCTTTTCTTGTCCCAAATATGTCCCATGAGGCAGTGGGTAGGTTTTAAAAGAAAATGGGACAAATCCAAGGAGGACAAGGCTAATAGTCATGATGGCTAGATATTACCGCTAGCACCAGAGGTGAAGTGTAGCTCTGCTCTGAAAACTAGTTGCTAGGTTGGTTAGGCTGAGTGAGAAAGCAACTGGCCCAATATCACCCAGACAGCATCTCCCATCTGCTCCTCCAGCCTGATCCTGCAGATTTAGGAAGGCATTGCAAGGTATCTTTTCATGAAGAAAACTTCAGGTAGGTCCATAGGGTTTCTATGTATGCTTGTACAATACAATCTAACCCTTTGTACAGGCTAGCCTTGACCCTGGTACTAAGCAAATAAATAATTCTTCTACTAAGTACATTTTTGCTCTGGCTTTAACATACAACATTTTGCACATGGCAATGATGTGGTAAAACAGTTTGTGTTGATCTTTTGGCTGTGAGAGCCTTGCCTCTGCTCTGCAACGTCTCTGTTCACTGTTTCCTCTAGACCCTTTGAAATGTGGGCTGGGTCCATTGGTTCTCAATTAATCCAAACCAAGCATTTTCAAGGCTGCTGTCCTACTTTGTACTAAGTACAGTGGTACTTCGGATTACAAACGCTTCAGGTTACAAACGCTTCAGGTTACAGACTCCGCTAACCTGGAAGTAGTACCTCGGGTTAAGAACTTTACCTCAGGATGAGAATAGAAATCGTGCGGCGGTAGCAGGAGACCCCATTAGCTAAAATGGTACCTCAGGTTAAGAACAGTTTCAGGTTAAGAATGGACCTCCAGAACAAATTACGTTAACCTGAGGTACAACTGTATATCTAATGGAGCACAGCTGGACTGACTTCTGAGGAAACATACTTAGGGGTGTGCTGTGCTGCACAGGCTCAAAACCAGGTTCACCTTTAACCAGGAAGAAAGTCTACTAATGTCAGGCCCAGTGGACACATAGAAAGTCAAAGGAGGTGATAGAATGTGAGATGACAGAGTGGGCTGCATCATTTAAGGCTACAGGTAGATGACATGCCTGATACCCTGAATGGCAATCATAATCATAATACCATTAAAAAAACCACCCTGCATATAGAAAACCGGCACAGTAAAACACATTTCTATTTCCAGGAAGGGTTTTGTTTGTTTATTTTGCATAGAGGAACTGTCAAAATTGGATCCCCCTCACACACTTGCAGCCACTCTTAACAGCTGACTCCCATCTTATGCTCTTGCATGCCTAGACCAGGCACCTGGCTAAACATGTTTAAAATCAGGTTGACAATTGGGGTGTGTGTGCATTTTTAAAAAGCAACAACTGAGGGCTACATGCAGGCTGAGAACAGTCCATTTGATGTTAAGTGAGGGCAAGCAGGGAAAGAGAGATTGGAAAGAGGCAGGAAGCTTCTGACAATTTTTAATGAGTGATAATTACTAAGGGCTCTCGCCCCTCTCTCGGTCAAACAGTCAGATGACTCAGAAATCAGTTATCTGGCCAAGTTTCCTTCAAACTGTACACACTGAAAACCCAACTTCCTTCTGGTTTGAGAACAAGCAGTGGGTATTTCAAAGCAGTAAATTTACAAAGGGAAGGGAAGTTGTCTGAAAACACTTTTTAAAAAACATACTGAAACTTGGAATAATTTACCTGGATGCTATAAACTCATTTTCATGTGATTAAGTTTTATTTTTAAGAATTAAACATTCACTTTACTTGTTAGGGCAAAGTATACATGTTAAAAAGGCATAAAAGTAAACGCAGCAAGCCAGATTTTTCTGTTACCAGGTTCATGGTTGCTTTCCCCCCCTTTTAAAGAAAAATAAATTTGGAACTAGCAAACTAAAAACTCATTTTTTTAAGGTAGTTTTCTACCCATTCAGGGAAGAGTTACAACAACATTAACGTTTCAGGCAATTGGATCAAGTGCGTTTCTCCAGAATCTGTAACAATTTAATAAGCTGGAGTGCTTTGAAGCATAAAAGGATGGTATAAGTAAAAGGTAAAGGTACCCCTGCCCGTACGGGCCAGTCGTGTCCGACTCTAGGGTTGTGCGCCCATCTCACTTAAGAGGCCGGGGGCCAGTGCTGTCCGGAGACACTTCCGGGTCACGTGGCCAGCGTGACAAGCTGCATCTGGCGAGCCAAAGCCGCACACGGAAACGCCGTTTACCTTCCCGCTAGTAAGCGGTCCCTATTTATCTACTTGCACTTAGGGGTGCTTTCGAACTGCTAGGTGGGCAGGAGCTGGGACCGAACGACGGGAGCTCACCCCGCCGCGGGGATTTGAACTGCCGACCATGCGATCGGCAGGTCCTAGGCACTGAGGTTTTACCCACAGCGCCACCCACGTCCCAAAAAAAGGATGGTATAGACTAGAACATAAAGACATCAGTAGTATGGCAAAGGAGTGAACCATGCTGCAGGTTATGCATTGTTTCAGAAGAGTGCTCCTTGTTGCAGAACATTACCACCTCCGAACAGAATCATTATCTTTCATTTTAGAACACCAGCCCCTATTAAACATTATGTATGGCACTTAGTTCAGGCATCACAACACCAGGGAATTCCGTATTTTAAAAGAGCTCTCTCTTGGCTGCACTCTCCATACCAGGAAGAGACGTAGCGGCAGAAATTCTGCTTGCTCCTTTATTTTTCTAGGAATTTGCATCGCACCCCACCTTTTGCATTAGTGAATTGGCAAGTAAAAAGTCTTTCAAACATCCTTGCAGCCACCGGTCAACTTCATTAGCTGGGCTCTGGCTCACAACCAGCACTCAGCTTCATGGAGCAAGAGGACTGTATCTCTCTTAGGATCCTGTGGGCTTCCATTGCCCAAAGCCATTACACACTGCTGTTGCAATGTAACATAGTGAAAAGTGTTGGAAAAGGGTTTCGGGAGAGAGGTTCTTTACTCTCTCGTAGCAGAGTTAGCAAAATGGCGATCTCTCCAAGCACGTTAAAACTTGGTTAGGTTTACATCAGCTCTTATCCACCTTTAAACAGACATTCCTCACCAAATACTTAGGCTACAATAAATCACAGACACTTAGCTTTGCAAATAAGTGAGCTTCAGAAGTTACAGCAAACAAGTCTCCATCCGTTGGCAGTAAAATGAAGAAGAAAAATGGTTCCAAACGACTTTAAGAAGAAAAGAACTTGGTTTCTTTACAAAAAAGATCATGCAGCCTTGGCGTCAGCAAAGATGCAGGCTGTAAAAAAACCTCATTTTAGAGATATTCAAGTCATTTGGGTTTTCTTTGGCTAGGAGCCATGCCACATAGTTCCTTGTTCTGCATAGGAAGCAGGAGAGAGAGAGAGAGAGAGAGAGAGAGAGAGAGAGAGAGAGAGAGAGAAAGTGGGGGAAGCAAAGGGTGCTAGGAACCTGCTAAGCTCCACTCACTGGCAACTTGAGCTCAGGCCCCTTTCATGCATATTTTGTTCTGCTTCCCTCCAAAGCCCAACTCATTTTGGCAGTGATGTCAAAAATAAAAAAGAGGTGGGTAGAGACCAGCACCCTGATGGAGATGCAAACTGCCTCCATCCTAGTCACCAAGGAGTGACAGCACCCCTCTTTTGCTTGGTTGGGGGGCACTGTATGTATGTCTGCTTTTGTGTACCCATTTTGGCCACATCCACCATTGGAGGAATAATAAATAAATAAATAAATAAATAAATAAATATTTATACCCTGCCCATCCGGCTGGGTTTCCCCAGCCACTCTGTGCAGCTCCCAACAGATTAAAAACAGAATAAAACATCAAAATGTGGCCCCTAGAAGGTTGCCCAAGTGTGAAAGCAGCCCTCGGGCAAAAAAATGGTTAGCCACTCCTACTTTAGGGCTTTAAGTGTAATAACTGGCATTTTTAATTGAGCCTGGAAGAAAAGAAGGCAGTACAAAGAGGAAATCCATGCTTTGACTAACTGGCCCCAGTCAGAAGTATCACGGTTGGATCTGAAACCAGCCTAAGTTTCTGAATGTCATGTCTGCAGAAGCATCTCAATGCACAGAGGATGCATTAAAATAACCTGAACTTTATATAGCTAAGGAACACGTAGCTTTGGCGCCAGAGCTGGCATTAAAAAGAACTATCCCGTAGTTATGGGAAGAGCGCACCATGTGCACCATTAACTGGGTACAGTGTACAAGGATAATAGCGCATCTTGCAGAGTGACAAGGAAAATGTGAAGAAGCAGAACATGAAGGATTGCAGCAGAGATGTGTCAGGGTGGGCAACTCTCCCCCCCCCCCCCCGCCCCTGCCCTGCTTTTTATACCAGCTCATTCACCCTTCTCTTCTGCAGGCCCTAATGACTGCAGCCACATAATGTGTAGCCATTTGCAGAGGTTCATAATTTATCAACATGACTTTCTCGCTGTTCTTTACAGAAGCTTCTTTCCCAGCCAACTCGGTGACCTGGGAGCCAAAGGGGAGACCTCTGAAAGCTTTGTAAGCAATCAGGCTTCCTTGCTCTATAGCCCATGTGGGTTGAATGTTCCTTGGGCAGGAATTAATACAATAGCCACCTACTGCTTATGGACACATTAACATTTGAACGGTGCTTCTGAGATGGAAAGTGCTATTACTTAACAATTATTAAGAGGGGGAGAAATGTGAGCTGTTGGGAGAAGAAAAGGAGAGGCATTTTCGCCACAAATGGAATGTTTTGCCTGCCTCTGATTACCAAAGGGGTTGGGGAAGCAGAAGAAACAGGCTAGCTCTTTGTTCAGATTCTCTGCTGTGCGGAATCGAGAGCAGCCCGTCCCCCCTCTTCATTACGCCCTCCTGTAGCACACAAGGTAATATTTAGCTTAATTAACTGATGTTGCTGCAGCACTTTTGACATCCTCGCACAGCAGCCCCTGTTGGTTTTTTTCGGCACATTGTAAATCCATTCACTTACAGCGTTCCTTTTATTGGTATGAACTTTTATTATGGTGACACAACCAAATCAGCCAAATTTGTAAGCTGCATGTGCTACATGCCACTCTGATGCGCACGCGGGGAGCCGGCGATAGCCCCTGCTCCAAACAACTTGCAGTCTAAAGAGATACGGCAAAGGAAAGAACTGTTGGCTGCTTCCAATTTCAGATAGGGACTCAGATACAGATAAGGCTTCCTGAGCGCACAATATTTTTCAGAAAGATAATTACCCTGGGATATACTTTTTATTTGCATATCTCGCCATATCTGGGGTTGAGAAATGTTTCCAGGTTTTTTCAGGGGTGGAGGGTGGAGTGTCACATGGCCAGTTTTAAATTGTCTAGTGGGTTGCACTAAATAACACCAACGTGTTGCTTCAGACAGGAGGGTCAATGAATACAGAAGGTGATGGAAAGGATGGAGGAAGGAGCCAGCAGCGGAGTGGGTAGAATGAAGGTGAAATGGACAGGAGTGCCAGCTTGGTTCCACGACTGTGGGTGCCCGGGGCTGTGGGTGCCATGCAGCGTGCATGGCCCTGGCACCAAAATATGTGGGTGCCCCGCCCCTTCATGGGGAATTTTGAGGGTGCTTGAGCACCCAGAGCCCCAAGAAGTTGGCATCTATGTAGGTGGAGATCGAGAGATATCCACCCCACTCAAAAAGTATAGAGAGGCAGGAAGTCTGTGGTTAGCTTCTTCCATACCTTTGGTGAAGTTCCAGTTCCTCTATTTGCTTAAAGCTAGAATGCTGGACAATCTAAGGACATTTTGCACACACGACTCCAATACTACATTTGAATCTTGTCTGATTCATACTGTTTGTATGCATGTATGGATACTGTGCACAAACCAAAAAGGTCTGTGACTACTCAGGCAGATTGTGAGAGAGTTTATTTCATTCATGTTCCTGGAATCCTACTACGTGGTGCTGGATCTTACACTGGTGGCAGGGAGCTGTTCGGTCCAGCTGTGCCAAAGATTTGCTGACATTTGACAGCTTCCGGCTCCCTTTCTGCCTCCTTGTACTTCCTCAGGGATTTGTGCCCAGTATGGCAGAACACTGTCTAGCCTGTAGGCCATGTAACATCCCATTCCTCCTACCTCTAATGGCTGTGGGAGCATGTACATCACGCAGGGGAGGATAAGCCTGGCTATGGAGTTTCCTACTCTACGGATGGGAATTGAATCATACTTTGTGACAAAGCGTTTTGTTTGCTTTTCTGTGCAAACACTCTGCTTGGAGTAGAACCGGTCTGGTGGCTAAATGGAATTAAGTATTGTTTAACTTGCATGATCAGAGGGGTTTGTGTGTTTGTGTGCGTCTGTCCGTCTGTCCGTCCATCCACTCATTTGTTCATTCGTTCCATCTGTCTGTCCAGAGCACTGGTTAATTCATGGGTTCAGCATCAACAGTCATATAGATCTTTGAAGAACATTTTTTGCCAGGGCCTAAAGAGAGGCAGCACAGGAGCATATACTGCCCCTGGGAACACAGTCATCTCTGCTTAGTTGATTATCTCAGTTTGCAAAATTCTCTCATCAGCAAGTCTCTCCCTGCTTCTCGCCAACTGAACCTACAGCAGTGAAATAGCACATATGTGCTGCCGAAAGCACAACTAGCAACCAATAACTCTTCCAAGAAAGAAAGAAAGCTGGAAGCTAACCCACAAGCTACCATCTCTAGGTGGGCCCATTGGATCCTGGTTCTGCTTGGCAAAGCCTGAGAACAAGAGTGAAAGTGAGATTTAGCTGACAGCCCAACTCCAGACTTTTTCCTTCTTTCAGTGTTTCAGTAGGGGAGCTCCGCCAGATGCACAACCTCAGATGTCACGATGATATACCAAGTAAAGAAGAAGGAGAGTAAGTAAAATGGAGCCATGGGCATTTCTTGCATTGCAGGCATGGAACACACATTCTCCCCATCAGTGCACACAAAAAAGCATCTAAAAGCATCTCTGCATCCACATACTCAGAGACCTCCTATAGGAAGTGTGATGATGACCCAAAGCTTACTGAAATCAATGGGAAATGCTTATCTATGCTCTGAGGAAAAAATACATAGTGTAGAGATGGTAAACCAATGACCTTCCAGGTGTTGTTGGACTCCAACTCCCATCAACCACAGCTGTTAGGGATGACAGGAGTCTGAGTGCAACAATGTCTGTAACACCACAGATTCCTCTTACTTGATCTTGGCCCGTAGTTCCCAATGTGGGGCACACGCCTCACGTGGGGGGGCAATTTGATTTTTAAGGGGGGCAATTTGGAAGCTTGTTTAGACCAAGTTAATGGCCTTTTAGGCTTCCTCCAGATGAATAGGAATTCACTTTTTGAATAATAAGAATTATATGTCTTGGGGCAGGCATCAGGATTTTAGAGATGCTTAGGTGGGACATGGCCAAAGAAAGGTTGGGAACCACTGATAGGTTCTTGCACCCATTAGGTACAGCTGTCCTTAAAGCAAATAAGCAAGACTCCAGCACTCTCCTCAGCATGGCATTTATACCAGAACACTGACTTACATGCCAACATCTCATCTGTACGCAGCTCCCTCTTTTTAACCTCCACATCATCACAGAGGTATGCATGGCTGTTAGGAGAAATGTTAGTGTGAACTGGGGAATGGTGGTCTATGGCAGGGGTACCCAATGTAGTGCCCTATCACTAGCAAGCAGGGCCCGTAGTCAAGGTTTATGCAAGGTGGACTAGCTCAGTTGGTAGAGCACTAGACTCTTAATCTCCCAATCATGGGTATGAGCTCCACGTTGGGCAAAAGATTGGACCAGATGACCATTGTGGTCCCTTCCAGTTCTTTGATTCCAAGTTGCTTTCCAACCGTCTTGGCTTCCCCTGCTCTATGGTAAGAGCAGATGGGGGAAATGCAGCAGTCAGAATCCTTGGAAATACCTGCAGCCATCTGTCAATGATTAACAGCAGCAACGTGTCCCACTGTGTAAACAGGTTGTAATAGAATATACAACAAGATCCAGAAATTGTGGTTGGATACTTGGTGTCATTTCCTCACACTCCAAGCATATATTCAAGGATGTGGGTGGACATAAGGGATAAATAAAGGAACTGAAGGTTTCTCTGAGGTCATGGACCATTCATGATGAAAACAAACATTATGACAAGTCACGGAAATCCTCCTAACCAAGCATAGCTTTGGTGTGAGGTATCTTCCTGGAAAGTTAATGACCTCAGCCCTCTGTACATATAGACAACCTGGGTATAGAGCTGCTTGTCCCTAGTGTGGAATAGGATGCTTTAAGTCTAGAAAAGGTTGATTGTGGCAATGGAGCAAATTATACCAGTGCTCCAACAGCTACAGTGTTATGATATTGTCTTACTGAAGAGTTTCCATGCCTTCAACATCTGAAACTGAGACATGCGTAGTACACTCGAGGATAACTCTGATGGTTAAGAGATTTAGGTCAGGATGATCAAAGCCCTTAACCTCCAAATTGGGGGTTGCCTGCAGATGGTTTGAGGGCAAGCTTGTACCCTAATGTGGACTAAACAATTTTCCAAAAGGAAATTGAGATTCCATATGCAAAAAGGTTTCCCATTGATATGCAAAGGAATCTTCTGCAAAATGTAGTGCTGACTGAGCCCCTGGCCACATCCTGGAAGACTCATGTGTGGTTCAGCTTATCCCATAATCAGGAAGGGTCTGTTTATTCTGTGTATGTCCTGGCCAAGAAAGATTAGGGGATGTGCATTGTTAGCTGAAGTCACAACACTAGCTGTCAACAGACTGCAACCACTTATTGTATGGGCTGGTACCACTTTAAACTTCCATCTGATGGCTTTAACCAACACGTGGTTTAGAATGGCTTGTGTCCCTTAGTGGCCAGTTTGGTGTGGCAGAGCTGCAGAGCCACCCTCCCAGCACCAGTTTCACTGCAGCTTACCTGGACAGAACTGGGGTGGGATAGAGTGACAGCCAAAGAAACAACGTATTAGCTCCACCAGTGCATCCTTGCAGCTCCAACCTCACTGCCACTCCACCCTGGCCCCATCTAGGTAAGCTGCAGTGGTGTCAGGAGGAAACTCTGCCCCACCACACTGAGGCTGCTGCTTGTGCCTGTATGAACCTACCATATCTTAAGATAAGCGCTGACACCTTCCTTGCTAGACCCAGTTTAATATTAATTAACCTTGAAGTCACATACCCTCCAACATTTTGAGTCCCAAAACCGGCACGTGCTCCTGCTCAAGTCATGTGACCCATGTGAGATCACGGAGCCCAAAAGATGTGCTTTTGGGGGGCTATGCTTGCATGGTGCCCAAAAATGTGTGTTTTGGGGCACCGCAAGATTGTGGCACTCACTTTTTTTCAGGGCAAAATCACAGCACCCCAAATGGCTGTCATGCTCTTGCACAAGGAAACAAGATGTTCCATTTATTCCGGGACACTTGCAGGCTATGTGTCACCAGGGCCAGGGCCTTCTCAGTAGTGACTCCTGCTCTGTAGAACTTCCTCCCAAGGGATGTATGACCGGCCCTTTCAGAGTTGGCCCATCAAAAAGGAGGTGAAGACCAATGTTCCTAGTGGCTTTTCACTGATGTGATTTTGTTGGCTATATTACTAATTTGTTCTCTTTCTGTGAATGGTTTCTGATAACAATTTTGTTGTATTCTATTTTAAAAGATCCTTATTTTATTTTAAATTCTTTGTAATTTAAAATGTTTAGATGGTTTCAGTTTTGTAGACCACCTTGAGAGGATTCTGCCTTGAAAGGTGGCCTAAAAATGCTATAAACACATATAGCGAACAACACCATGTGGTGAGTCAGCAGGCAGTTACGCCCTGATCCATCCTTCCCAAGATTTCTGAGCATCTGCAGGAGCAATGGTCATCTCTTTCCATCTTTTGATAACAAAGCCAGCCTTTGTTACATTCTTTAACACTTGAGGAATCGTGTTGGTGATGACTGAAAGCTCAGCGTGTATTTTAATTACAAGGGCAGCATCAATCATCCTTGCCGCCGCACCCTTCCAATGGCAGAGACAATCTCTCACTTTGTTTGCCTGAACATGCTCGCATATTTATAAATGCAATAATTCTACAAAAAACACACACAGCGGAACAGGGCTGAGAACTTTATTAGAGCCAAGACAAGGCTTCTTCTGATTTATTTTTTGCCTGGGCATAACTAACAACACCTAACAAAGAGACTGGAAAGTGAACCCGAGCCATAGGAGCCAACTCCTAGGGACTGTGGGGACTTCGGCCCCCCATAATAAAATATTTGAGGGGACCAGGCCCCACAAAGTTGATGGGCATTCCCATTCATATGGTGTGTGTGCCCTGCGTCATGTGATCAATTATGCAGGGCGGAGCCTACCTGGGCCCCCACAAAGTTTTATTCAAGTTGGCACCCCTGCCCCGAGCAACTGCTTTGGCTTAAGGGAACATGCCAAAACGCATCGTTGGAGAACACCCCCGATTTCTCAAATGCCAACAGGTGTTCCTTGCATCAATCGAGTCTGAACTTGGGTTTGGATTGCCTTTTCCCTTTCCAGTTCTGATTATTTACGCTAGATATGGGCTGGCTATTTGCGTGGCGTCACTTAGATCAGTAGTTAAAAGAAACAATCTTACTTGTGAATGAGGAGCATAAAGATGAGTCAGGTTGCAATGGACATTGCCTCATCTTGAGTACAGAAGCCTTTATTTCCAGGCCTCCCTGCTACCATGGTGTCCTTCCGTTGTCATATTCATAGTAATATGAAGCTAGCCTTGAGGACAAAACAAATGACATTTCCTGCAGAAGACTGAAAGCTAAGTGAATCAGTATATGACATCCAAATAATTGGCCTCCTGAGACAGGCAAACCTTACAAGATGGCTGCCAGTTTTGCTGTTTGCCCTCGGGATAATTCATAGCTGCTGATCATCCGCATTCATCGTGATTGGCAATTATTGTGGTTTCAGATTTCAGGCCAGGCCTCATCCCTTAACACCCCCAGGTGACTCTGATGTCAGTTTTGTGGTACAAATCTCTGGGACTTCCTCCAGTGTGGTCACTTTGACACAGCGAATGTTTCCTTCCAATGATGCCTTGGCAAATATGCCTTTGAGTCTAGCTTCACAGCTGCTGTGGACAACTCCTCAGATGCTGTAAAAAGCATCTAAGTCCCTAATAAAGACCAGCACATTCCACAGGTGTGTGTTCTCCATAAAAGGGTAAACCACCAGCATTTGATGACAGGGTGACTGGCTAAACAGGACTCTTACACAACCACTGCTGTTAAGTTCCTGGCGATTTGCACAAAAATGAAACAACATATGCCAGATGAGATTGCTTATCTCTTCCAGAAATCAGTCTCTGTGAACAAGCAGCCACCTGGCAGCTGCTGGAATGCGAAAAGAGACAGGTAGACCTTTAACCGAGCTGGTTCAGATCCTCCCGCTTTCTAGTCGCCATCTTTCATCTACAGTCATACAAAATTGTGTGTGTGTGTGTGTCATTCTGGGAGTGGCCAGATGAATAATCTCTCCATCCATACTTCAAGGCACTTGGTTTCACAGGCTAAATATCCTAAGAGTGGGATGCGGGTGGCGCTGTGGTCTAAACCACTGAGCCTCTTGGGCTTGCCGATCAAAAGGTTGGCAGTTCGAATCCCCGCAATGGGGTGAGCTCCTGTTGCTCTGTCCCAGATCCTGCCAACCTAGCAGTTTGAAAGCACACCAGCGCAAGTAGATAAATAGGGACCGCTGCAGCAGAAAGGTAAGTGGCTTTTCCATGTGTTCTGGTTTCCGTCATGGTGTTCCATTGCACTAGAAGTGGTTTAGTCATGCTGGCCACATGACCTGGAAAGCTGTCTACGGACAAACGCCAGCTCCCTCGGCCTGAAAGTGAGATGAGCGCCGCAACCCCATAGTCGCCTTTGACTGGTCTTAACCATCCAGGGGTCCTTTACCTTTTTTTATCCTAAGAGTATAGTTCCATCAATTAAAAAAATATAAATAAACTCCAAATAAAACATATCTTTCTTTAGAGCTGGCCATAGTTATTGTCCTGAAATCCAGTAACCAAATACTGCTTTATTTTGGTTAAATCCCACTCAATCTAGTCACTGCAACTTTACCACCGCACAACCCCACGACTCTAGCATGATAATCCAGTCAGAATTAAGTGCCTTAACAGCACAATCCTGAACATATGTGCTCATGAAGAAATCTCATTTACTTTAATGGGATTAAGAACATAAGAAGAGCCAGTCGCATCAGGCCAGTGGTTCATCTAGTTCAGCATCCTGTTCTCTCAGTGGTCAACTAGACACCTATGGGAAACCTGCAAGCAGAATTTGAGTACAACAGCACTCACCCTTCCTGTGGTTTCCATCTACAGTTGTACCTTGGAAGCCGAACAGAATCCGTTCGGAAACCAAAGCATAGCTTCTGATTGGCTGCAGGAAGCTTCTGCAGCCAACTGGAAGCTACGGAAGCCCCATTAGATGTTCAGCTTCCCAAAATAGTTTGCAAACCGAAACAGTCACTTCTGGGTTTGCGGTGTCTGGGAGCCAAAATGTTCAAGAACTAAGCTATTCAAAAACCAAGGTACGGCTGTACTGCTATTCAGAAGCATTATTGCCTCCAACTGGGGAGGCAGTGCATAGCTAGGGATGCATAACCTCCATCATTTATCCAATATAAACAGGAACGTCCTAAGGAAAAACTGGACATTCCAGGATCAAATAATAAACAAGGATGGCTTCTGTAAATCTGGGACTGTCCCTGGAAAATAGGGACACTTGGAGGGTCTGGGGTTGCAAGTATGGAGAACCTGTGACCATCCAAATGTTGTTGGACTCTAATTCCCATTGGCCCCAGCCTGCCTGGCCAATAGTCAGGGTAATGGGAGTTACAGATCAACAATATGTGTAGGGCCTCAGATTAGCCACTGCTGCTCCAAGGTGTTTAGGATTGCAGCAGTAGCCACATTTATTCACTAGTTCTTACACTTCCAAGGAGATTCGGTGTTCTTTGACATGTTCTTCCTGGGGGCTGCAAGGAAGGGTGCCAATCACCCTTTTAATGGCTCCTCCAGATGGATGTTTTATTGTGGATGTATTCTGCAACATGTTCTTGACATAATGTAGTGCATTCATGATGGGTTTATTCTGCGCTTTTTTCTTCTGTGAGGCTTCTCCTACCACATTATTGCTTTCTGGAGGGGCTACAGTCCAACGAAAGCAGAAATAAACAGGAATGTTTGTGGCATAGAAAGTTATGGGATTTCAGCAGGAAGTTACAGGATATGCACTAACTGAAAATGAAGCAGAGTGGCTGCCCCAAAATGTTTGCAAGTGGAAACAGTATTCAAAGTGGGATAGCATGTGGCTGCCCCGATAGCATCATGAACACAAGTTGCAATGAATGTGCAATAAAAAAGACCTCTGTGGGGGGCAAGTATCCCACTTCCTTTAGCAGACTTTCCATTTTTTCATCCATTAACAAAGTAGAATTATTATTTATTAAATGTATATGGCCACCCATCAATAAATACTTATTTACGAAAATAAGTACAGACCACAATGTTTAAAATACAAATAATTAAAACCCACAAAAACGTAAAAACACATCACGACACTTTCTCCTGAGTGGAATAAAACAATTTACAGCTCACATTAAAAACCACACTGAAACAGTAAGAGCCCACCATTTATTTAAAAGGCCTGGCTGAATCAAAAGGTCCTCACCCCCGGCCTTCATGGCTCCTTCTCTTGCCAGCCCTTTGCGATGCTTCAACGTTGGTCTAAAATGCTGTGTTACGTGAAAGCCTCTTTGGACTGGCCAAGCATTCCTCTCAACTTTGTTAGGCAAGCAGCTGTGGAAGGGCTGTAGCTCAGTGGCAGAGGGCTGGGAGAGTGACCCCATCTGAAATTCTGGAGAGCTGCTGCCAGTCAGTGTAGACCGTCCTGAGCTAGATAGACCAATGGTCTCTAAATAGAAGGCAGCTTCCTGCGTTCCTAGGCCATGCTTGGCAATGGCTACTGAGACTTAACACAAGATGAAGCTCTGATATTTTGGTAACTGAACCTAAGTGTTCCCAAGTGCAGCTTCAGCCAGTTGTTTCCTTTTTTCTCTTCCCCACCCCGCTTTCATTCTGTCCTCAGCTGGTGAGAATCAATCTCTTTATATGAGCTGGATCTCCTCAGCTGCCTTTTCCCCAGAAGGCCAATATTAAACTGGTTTCCCTTAACCTTTTCTCTGGGGGCTTAGCTCTCTAAACACCCTTTATGATTTTCCTTGCTGTCCTCTGACCTCTTTCATCTCTTCTCATTTTTGAACAACAGTGCTAAAAAAATGAAGGCTTCCAACTGTGTCCGTCCTTCCTCGGGAGTGAAACAATCTAGCTGTGCACGTGACTTCCCTGTGAATACAGCCCAATGGGGCGCCTGAGGCTTTTGGGAGTGCATCACATTGTGGGCTCTTCAATTTGTCATCCCTTCCCATCTCTACAGGCTGGCTGCCTCACTAGTGCATCCTATTTTATACATGTGCTGCTTATGGTTATTTCTCCTCACATAAATCATGTTGCGCATGTTCTTGCTGAAGTTGATCTAATTGATCTCAGTCCCTGTCTCTAATTTATCAAAAATTGTTAGCATTTGAGTCCCATCTAAGCACCCCTCCCTTGTGTTTCCATGTACTGATGACTTTGCTCTCATTATAACCATCACAGTTTTCATCACTGGGCACCATATTAATCATCTGTACTACTGCCTTTTTCTTCATATTGCCAGTCATTACATGCCCCCATTCTAAATCAAGACACCTAGTTCAATAGAGCCCCAAGCACATATATTTTTCATCCTCTCTTGCATCCTCTCTTGGCAGTGCACTGGTAGAGCTGTCCAGTGGTTACCTGGCATGAGAGGGAAATGTAATTCAGAGGCATAAATAAACTGCCAGATGACCTGTAAACTGGAAAGGTATATAAACAGGCAAGATGAACTGTTGCCACTGCAATCTCCACCACTAGGTGTTGTTCTACGATATGGAATTGAGTTCCTCCACCTGATAGCAGACTACCTGGGGACCAGATATAATTCCTCCTCCTTTGTTTTCAGAGGTAAGTGCTGTTGCTTATGTAACCAAAATAGCACCATCCAGAGGGAAGGGGAACTGAACTGAGTGATCAGAACAAAAATGCTCCATGTGGCAACTTTTTGTTGTGGGTTCCACTTGTAATTATTGTTATTTTTCCTTCATTTGTTTTCTCAAGTCATATGAGGATATTGTTAGATATGATGATCAATTGATGAACTTGATTGCAAGCTTTCTTCATCCTGCCAGACAGGATGGGGGATAAATATAATAAATACAGATCAATATATGAAGCTGTTGTGGGTTTTGTGATGTACAAGGCCTTGTAAAGTGTAGGGTGGTTTCCCAGACTGACTCATGCTGTGTCTACAGCATATATTGAAAGCACACTTGCAAATACATTATTTTCCTTAAAAAGAATTCAGGGCATTGTAGTTTATACTTCACAAGTTTTCAATTCCCAACAGCCCTGAAAAAACTACAGTTCCCAGAATTCTTTGAGGGGGAGAAATGTGCTCTGAATGTGCTTTAAAGTATAATGTGTACTCAGTCTTTGAGCACAAAGAAGGAGAAAACAGGCATTGCTGAAAGTGATGACAAGGATTAAGTGAACCGTGTTGTGTACAATTATGTAAGCAGAGACATGGTGAAATAATCATGCGACAGCTGCATCATACATTGAATTCTTCACCGATCCACTAAACTTACATTCTCAACACCTCAATGTGCTTGTGGGAATTATCACTTCTTATGAGGTGAAAGGAAGACTAGGGCAGATACTGGCTATTCCAGATTTCTGATATGGGTCAAAGAGGACCAGGAAAAGAAGATTTCTTCCAAATACCGATATCAAATATACCTTATTTGAATAAGCAAACTGGTTGTACTCAGTGATGATAAATAGACTTGGGGAGTGCTCGGTTTGACAATCCAATCTGCTAGGCAGCAAAGCCTGGGCTGTGTTCACACTTCCTTATACTGTACTGTGTGCTCACTGCCTTTCCAAACCTGGGGTTTTGATCTAAAATGTATATGTATCCTTTATTTTGTTGTTAAAATACTACCATTTGATGCATTGTTTCTTAAACCAGCTTCACACTGACTGGATCTTAAGCCAATCCTAATCTGTCCTCTGCTGTTATTGCCTTACCTTTTTATGGGACCTTTTTATGAGAGTCTGTGAGAGAGAGGCTACTGGTTGAGCCTTGTGCTGTAGCCTAGGAACCATCTAAGTGGCACTGTCTCATTGCCATCTGTGCAGCATTGGCTGTCAAATCTTTATCGCAAGAGGATTTCATGGGGCCTAGCCAGCCAGGCTTCCTTCTGGTTGCCAGTTTTTACACTGGCTCCTCCTGGCCTGCGAACATTAAGCAGATGTCCATCAACTGACACCCACACCAGGTAAAGCGTCATTGAATATTTTTTGCATCTGAAGCTACGGTTAAAGGCACAGGAAGTAAGGTCAGAAGAAGTGGCAACTTTACTTGGAGGGGATTGTTTATTTCTTCATACATTTCTAAACCATCTTTTGTCCAAGGAACTCAAGGTGGCATACACAATTCCCCCTCCCCTTGGCTTTTTCTCCTCACAACAACCCTGTGAGGTAGGTTAGGCTGGGAGATTGTGGCTGGTTCGGGATCACCCAGTCAGTTTTGCAGCTGAGTAGGGATTTGAACTGTGGTCTCACAGGTACTGGTCCATCATTCTAAACATTACCACATTGGCTTTTTTGACTCGTGGCCATTAGTGGATGGGGTGAAAGGGTGCTACTGTTCACCTGACCTCCAGTAGCTTTTGTCGCTGTTTTGTCACCCTTTATCTGCCTCTTTAATTCCCTTTTCCATTGTGGCTCCTAGTCCAGTATTCATGTTAATTATCACTTTATGATTCTAGTTGGGCTCCTTCTGTTATTTTAATAACATTTGCTGCCTGGGAGGAGGAGAAATAATGAGCTGTTGGGGGTGGGAAGAGAGAGAGAGAGAGAACGCGCATTGAGTGGAACCCTGCACATCATGCCCTAGAGCACTCCTGCTACTTAGAAATACTCCACTCAAACCTGGCTGAGCAGAGCATCCAAGGAGCAGAGCGGCTCCAGGGCTTTTTTTCCACCTGGGCTGTCTGGGAAATGGGGGAGGCAGCGTGATGGTTTCATGACAGGAATGCTGAAACCTCCCCTCCTCTCCATTCCAGTCAGGTTTGGCTTCCCAGGTGTTAGTTCAATTGTTGCTTTGCCTGAACAGCAACACAATGAAACCTGAAGAAACGCGCAGAAAAACCCAATTAAAGCCCTGTCCTTGGGAGTGTGTTTCATTCCCCTCTGACAGGAACAAAAGGGGAATAATTCTCGACACCTCCCAGAACGAGGGAGTTTAGGGAAAATGAAATATCAATCAAGGCAAAATAATAAGGCCTTTAACTAGAATCTCTTTCAGTGCTACTTGTTGCTCCTATTTCTAAAACAAAAAAAATTCCTTCCAGTAGCACCTTAAAGACCAACTAAGTTAGTTCTTGGTATGAGCTTTCGTGTGCATGCACACTTCTTCAGATACGTGCAAGTTTCTTGGTGAGGTTGATGGACTTCCATTTCATGCGGCTCAATGTGGTGCCTTCCATAGTTCCAGTTACAGATAGGTAGCCGTGTTGGTCTGCCATATTTCTAATATTTCTAATTAGTAAAAAGTCTTACCTCAGGAGTGGGGAATCTTAGGCCCCCCAGTGTTGCTGAACTACAACTCTCATCACCCTAGGCCATTGGCAATGCTTGCTGGGGCTGATGGGAGTTGTAGTTCAGTCACATCTGGAGAGCCACAGGTTCCCCACACCTGCCTTACACTTTCTTTCCAAGCAGCACCTTACAGTTTTATTTTGCCTCTCTTTGGAACTTCCGGGATAACGCGAACGGGTAATGGCGGATTCCCTCCGAGCTCCGGAGGGAATCGGCTCCGTTGAGGACGGGTCTTGCCGTGCCGGCGACACGGGGACCCTTAAAAACCGCAGGCGCGGAAGCCTGCGGACTTGGTGACTCGGTGGGCACCCTAAGCGCCCTCCCCAACCCGCGAAGAGCCTTTTTAAAGGCTGCGGAGTGGACTGGGGAGCGGCGTGGTGCTGAGAGTCCATCGCTACCTCGGCGGAGCGAAGCCGCGAGCCATGACCGAAGAGCGCTATCTTTCTTCCTGAAATTGGACTGGAAAATGCAACCCGTGAGTAGAAGGAAATTTCGGCACTAAAAGATTTTATCCTTGGAATTTAAGTACGATCGGGGGGACGTGTTAAAAAGGAAGTCCACACTCCCCCCCCCACTAAAGGATTTAAAGCAAAGAGAGGACCACTAGGTCGGAAAAGACCCTGGTGTTTAAACAGATAACTCTCATAAATTGGATTAAGAAGTATTTGTGCTGGAGAGGAAGAGAGAGGAATTTCAGAGGTCTCTCTTTTTTGGCTGACCCCCCCCCCCCCTAGACCCGGGAAGCGCCCTGTGTGTGAGCCCGAGAAAAAGAATAAGGAGTTTAACAGCTGGCAAAAGAGCTGTCAAACGGGAGACTAAAGATTGGAACTGTGTTAATAATATCTTTTTGGATTGAAAATGCTACACTAAAAGTGAACTGACTGGAAACAAGGTGACTGTGAACAACAAAGTAACGGATTGTTGGAAAAGAACTGATGGAAACTCCCCTGGAGGGAACTAAAGACATTGCAATGGCTGCAGAAGGAAAAGTATGGGCAGAGATAGAAAGAATGTTTTGTCTTGTGGGAATTCTACAAGAGCACAGTACTATTATGAGTGAACAATTGACGACCTTCAATCTTGAACTAAACAACTCTGTTGATGACACAAAGTGGATGGAAAAAAACTCTGCAGCTGCAGAAGAAAAGATAATTTTGGAACTGGGGGAAAAAGAAGAAGAAAGAGGAGAGGAAACGCAAGTGGAAAAAACCAACCAAGAGCCTGCAACCTTTGGAAACAAAGGAAATAAAGAAGATGACCAGTGGATTACAAATTTGCAGAAGGAGAGAAAGATAAAGGAAGAAGCCCCTGGAATAACTCGAATATTGGATTATAAAAAAACAGACAAGTATGATTGGGACTTCTTCTTCAGGTTGGACTATGGGAGACTGATTGATCCTGGCCAGAAACTGCTCTTGGCTGATTTGGAAAGAGGGAAATACGAGGAGCTGGTGGCAGAATCCCCTCGAGAAGAGAAGGCCAACAATATGGACTATCAACAAAACTGGTGGAGAGAGACTAACTGGGGCTTAAGGGCCTCGGATGTGAGAAATCCGGGCTAAAACGGTTTCTTTTCTTTGAGGACATTGGTTTGGGAAGGGACGGAAACCGGGGAAGGGGGGAGGGGAGAGTAGAATAGTGAAAATCTGAGATTTAGAATGGGAATATAATGATTTTTGGTTTAACATATTAAGGAGGGAATTTGTGGGAGAGAATTTAGGCCGACTCTAGAGAAAGTATTTAATGTATAAAGCTGGATAAGTAAAATTGGGCCAAGAAAAAGCGATAAACTTTAAGAAAAGACAAGAATAACATTTAAGAGATGGGAGAAAATAATTTGCTGAGATAATTAATGAAATTGGAAGGTGGGAAGGGGGGTGTAGGGAAGTCAAGGAAAGAAGGGAATGAAAGTAAGTTTATGAAATTATACGTGTTTTGTTGTGTCTTTTTATGTTTGTATGTCTATAAAAACGTGAAAACCCAATAAAAATTTTATAAAAAAAAAAATATTTTGCCTCTCTTGTCCAGCTTCCCTCTCTCTGCTTCTTCTGGGCCATTCACTTCTCACTTCCAAGTTGAGACAGAATCCTCATGAGCAGAATGCCGCAGCCTCAGTTACCCACATCTACCCTTCTCAATTTGGCCAGTGCTCAAATTACAGAGGGGGGCAGAGGGGGCTGGGGCCCATTCTCTGTTGTGAAGCCTCATTCACAACCATTTTAAAAGGCTAACGGGGAGGGGGGAGGCATGATCTGGCTAAAACTGGAAGGAATCGAGGGGTAACGGGTGTGAATTGTTTTAAGAGCTCCCCTATTCCCCCCCCCCCCATAATTTGAGTCCTACTTGAGATTGCCTTAGGGGCTACTGTTGTACTGTTCTTTGGAGGTTCTCCATACAGTAACCCCTTGTCAATGAGCAGCTGGGAGAATGCTTGAATAACAGCCTTTAAGAGACCCAGCAGTTTATGAAAATGCCAATCAAAATATTTGGGGTGGGAGACCTAGCGACATGGTAGTGGGAATCATATAGGCCATTCCCACGAAACTGAAGGTGCTAGTTTATAGGAAAGACCCTGGTTTCATATGGCTGAGTCATTTAAAAATTCAGTCTCATGGGAGCTGCTCATGGAGAAGTGGCTCCCACACAGCTTCTAAAGGGCATTTCTGCTGCACAAGCTGGCAGAGGCGGAGCTAGCTGATCCGGCACCCGGAGCGGCGCACATGCTGTGCACACAGGGGCGGGCCAAGCCGCCCACGGGGGAGGCTCTGCGTGTGTCCCACGGGGGCGGTGCTGCCCGCGGTGAGTCTCCTATGGGGGCTGGGCGGCGATGTCAACTCCCCTCAGGGATGACATCCAGGGCGGACCGCATCCCCCGCACCCCCTTCCTCCGCCAGTGCAAGCTGGTGCCATACTGAGCAATCTTGGGTTCTCATTTACTAAAGGTCTTGTTTCTGATATGGAGACCCTTGATCCTTGTACACATACAATAATTATAACACATTACGGAACCACTGAAAGGTAGGCTACAGGGAAGGACGAGCAGCTCAGCTGATTCCCTTGACAAGTTTCCAGACTGACAGAATGCAACTAGCCTTGAAATCATAGTAATACTTGATATATTACATGACATTACAGGCAGCTGTGAAGTGGGATTTTCTGTCATTGATTACCTAGTTCCAAAGCACAAGAGGGTTTCTTACAGTTACTGTCTGGACCAGTCCATACACACAGCAGAATCAGGCTGTAGGTGGATGGGTTGTATGTTTGAATGCTCAAATACCTCATCCAGTGAACACAGGAAAACAGCATGTCAGGGAGAAGGTTAGGCAAAAATCTTATCCCTGATGTTCTATTTTTCTACATGCAGTTATTTTATAAGAGAATATAGCTGCCCATCCGCTGGTCCTGAAGAGAGAACACACATACCTCGCTCTAAATTACAATCTCTATCATTTACACCCACCCAACCACACCCAAGCTTTACATCTTGGTTCTGCTTCTTGTTTAAACAGGTCTATGATGTGCTTAACTGCTATCTTCTATTGACTCGCATTGAAAACATTGAAAACATTAATGGCCGCCCCTGCCTTGGCAGCAGGCACATCATTTCTGCTCCTGCATTGCCTCGCTGTTCTTTTCCTATTATCTGACTGGCTGCTAACCTGTCTCTCTTTTCCTTAGTTGCACAGCCCTGTTTGCACACCTTTGCTCTTAGGGCAAAATGCATCATTGTCTCTCTGGGAGCAATTTTAACTAAAAATACTTATTGCTGAGATCTTGGCTTTCCTGAAGCCAGCACCTTCTGCAGCGACATTAGCAACAGAATTAAAAGGAAACTGATGTGTAGAGCCATCATTTCTGTCTAGTTCATACCCCCACATGGAAAGCTGATTCACACAACCATTTCTGGGGATTCTTGTCAGTTTGCAGGTGGGAGGAGGTTGCTTGTTTTGTCAGTCCAGATATTAATAGCGTGATGGTGCAGCAAGTACTATACTGTATTATCACCACAGTCACAGATCTGTAGTTAATGTGTACCACCACAAGCACTCTTAGGTCCAAGTCACTCATGCACATACATTGCTTGATTACACACTTGTTTACTTACATGGTGGTGCACTCATATGACTTCATCATCAGAGCCGTCTTTATCAGAGCCGCAACATTATCAGAGCCGTCTTTATCAGAGCCGCAACTTCACTCCCAAGCCTCTGTGAGGATCACTCTCCCGCAGCGGAATGGGGGAGAGTCCCCCCCCCCCGGATGACTGGTGGTGCGCAGCTACGGCCACCACAACACTATCCGTGGTGGATATTTGCACCCCAGCGCCGCATCTGCTAAATATGTTCATTATGCCCATCTTCAGTCCAGAATAACCAAAAACAACAACACTTCCCTATATATAGGCCTCCAAGAAATGGGTTTGGTTCTAATAAACATCTCGGTTCTGTTCAACTGCCTAGTTGTGGAATTACTGCAGAAAGACATCCATTTTTCTTACAAGCCCAACAGAGGACTGGAATGAGTCTGTAAAATACATAAAAAGAAAGCCAGATTAGATTTATATACTGGTACTCTACTGGAGTATAGTAGATCTGAATATATTACTCTCAAGGAATACAAATTAACAAAAAGCTGGGGGAAATTTAGAACCAATGAGGAATTTATAAGCAGATGGCATGCAGCACTCAACAAGTGTTCCTTGGATTCAATCATTATTTATTATTGATACCTCTCATAGACTTGGACATGACAGTTGAGAGAAAAATACTGTCAATTGGCAGGAAAATACAAGGGATGCTGGACTTCAACAGGATCATAAATTATCAGACCTGGAAATTAAAGGAATTAAAAGAATTAAAGGAGTTTAGAAGGGAAGCAAATAGCAGAAAAAATTAAAACCCCAATGAGAGAGAATATGTATATATATTAAAAACAGTATACACTTGACATAGAGAAATCTGCCAGTAAAAAATATTTCATTTGCTGTCTCAGGCACTCAACATTTGGATTGGACCCACTGGGATACGTCATAGATAAAAGCAACTTGAGCTGTGTACACACTCATATTTACTCTGCATCTGGTGTGTTTCCACTGCTGGTTTGTGAACATGCCGTTAGCCTGTAGTTTCTTGAAAAATACTGTGTTTTGAGGCACACACACACACACCCCCGCATAAAAAACCCAGCTTCAATCTGATTTGAAAACAGAAGCCAAACGAAGTGACTTGGAAACACTTGGAATGTAAGAGGAGCCTGAAGGATTTGAAATGCAGAAGAAAATACAACAACAGCAACCTTGCTGCAAGTTAAGCTGGCAATATGTACACAGTCAAAGATTGTCGTAATAGTTCCCCTTTTATCTTTTAAATACATGGTTCAGCAGCCTCTCCCTACCTGCTAGTGTGCAAAAAGCATGTAAAGTCATTGGAAATCAATGTGAGAGAGCCAGTGTGGTGTAGTGGTTAAGAGTGGTGGACTCGTAATCTGGGGAATCAGGTTCGCGTCCCCGCTCCTCCACATGCAGCTGCTGGGTGACCTTGGGCTAGTCACACTTCTCTGAAGTCTCTCAGCCCCACTCACCTCACAGAGTGTTTGTTGTGGGGGAGGAAGGAAAAGGAGATTGTTAGCCGCTTTGAGACTCCTTCGGGTAGTGATAAAGCGGGATATCAAATCCAAACTCTTCTTCTCTTCAATGAGATTTTAAGCTACAACCTATTCAGCAGACAACATATACACATGGAGTGGGGTGTTTTAAATAAGAATTGTTGTTTGTCCCACTCTGAAACACAAACCAATATAAATGCTTAGTGTGGTTTTTTCCAGTTTAGAAGAATCCTTATATTGAAATACCCTCTTAGAAACACTTTGATCCTACAAAGATGCTTTTTTGATCAAAGCCAGCTTTTATTCCACTAGGCCCTGTAACTCTAGCCATCCATTATTTCTGGGAATTAATTTTGAAAGATCTTCAGAAATGGGAACAAAATCCTTCTTAGGTATGAAACAATATAAGCAATTCTGAATGAGATTTCTTACAGAATCTAGCTAATTATACCAGTATAATTATTATGGGGGCTGACAAAGGCAGAGTTGTAGTAATTAAGAACAGAAAAGAATTATGTGGCAGAGGTGGAATGACAATTGTGCAATCACACAGCCTGTACCCTTTGTGTAACACCCAATAAAATACAGAAATGATAATAACAATTTATTTCCAAGCATTCAAAACATATAAACAATACAGTACTCAATAAATACAATATTCAACAACAAAAAAAGTCCTGTGATTTTCACAGAAGTATCCAGTCTTGTGTCTTTTTCTTCTTATTATTCATTTAGCCATTAAAGTATAGCCCTGTAGCAATCAGAAATTTGAGTAGCTCTCAAATGAAGAAAAATGAGGCATAAAATACTATCAGTTTTGAATAAGAACTTGCCCTGAATACCACTATCATACGGGTTACTTGCTTAGATTAATAAGAATGCTTTCCTCTTGCTAAGGATATCCATTGTTCTAAAATTCTGGGCTTTTCTTTAAGTCCTTTCCACCTCAAATAAATTACATTTCATGATTTTGGTGACTTCATCCAAAACTGCAGAGTTTGTATAAAATGCATGAAAATGATCTGCTAGTTATTTTTATTGCTTATATGCAGGAGCTCCCCACAACTGGATGCACTTACCAAAATCATAGAAGAGTGTTAGCAAAACCAACCAACCATCCCTGTTAGTCCAGCTGAAGTAACTGACCACAAATGTTTTCATTTTTCAGAACAACTTAATATGGCTGGTAAAGGAAGTGATCATGGGGAATTCATGCTCCCCCGCCCCCTAAAAAACCACATTTATGTGGTAGACTTCAGGGACAAATTTGCAAATCTATTTCTATAAATCGACAAGATTTTTATAAAACGGCATAGGAATATAGAAGAACTGGCATTTTTATTTTTTATTTTTACCCTGGGTCAAATCTAGACATGCTAATATGACGTTTGAAATTACATCTCATGCCAAGGAAATTCATTTTCTAGATGTTTTAATAGAGAGACTGTAGATAGACAAATGACATCTGTGTATGGGAAACCCATGGATAAGAATATATTCCTGTGCTATGGCAGTCCTCTCGTCCTCAGGAAATAATTTTCTACAAAAACAATTTACAGTATACGTCTCAGGAAGAACTGTTCCAAATGTATCAGATATGAATTCTGAGGGGAAGATAATAATGACTAACAACTTGCTCAGCAGGGGCTAGAAGCTGGCAAATATAGAGAGGACAGCACAAAGGAAAGCAATAAGCCTCTGTGGGGAGGGGATCACGGAGAGCGAAAGAAGGGGGTGGAATTTAATAGGTTTGTGTGTAGCCTGGGTTAATTTAGTTTTGGGGAGCATATAAATAGATACTGTCACATTTTAGGAAGCCTTCTCTTCTGTGGTAAGAGGCCCGTGAGAACCTAAAAGCTAAAGGTACCCCTGCCCGTACGGGCCAGTCTTGCCAGACTCTAGGGTTATGCGCTTATCTCACTCTATAGGCCGGGGGCCAGCGCTGTCCGCAGACACTTCCGGGTCACGTGGCCAGCGTGACAAGCTGCATCTGGCGAGCCAGAGCCGCACACGGAAACGCCGTTTACCTTCCCGCTAGTAAGCGGTCCCTATTTATCTACTTGCACCCGGAGGTGTTTTCGAACTGCTAGGTTGGCAGGCGCTGGGACCGAACGACGGGAGCGCACCCCGCCGCAGGGATTCGAACCGCCGACCATGCGATCGGCAAGTCCTAGGCGCTGAGGTTTTACCCACAGCGCCGCCCGCGCTGAGAACCTACAGGAGAACTAATTATGAAGGCTAGTTTAGCATATTCTGATACTTCTCTCTAAATAATAGATTGCACCGACTGACTGGAACAATTCCACCCACCCACTTGGGTGCTCTCTGAGTGGTGCTTTTGTCTATTGCCAATTACCTGACGAGTGAAATCTTTCCCCAATCCCACAGGTAGTAAAATATACTGCTTTAAGCATTGCCTCCCTCCCCTTGTAGCGAACCTGTTGTCATTTATGCCATTAGGTGCCCACATAGCTAACTATACATGGGAGGAAAGAAGCAGGCCTCTCAGGATAAGGATCTGAGGAGAAGAGCACAGCACAGCACCCTGAGGAGCAAGAAGAGCTTCGTCATCACTTAAAAGGTTTTTCTTTTTCTTTTATAGAAATGCAAAGGCACTGGATTGAACTTGGGCGCGGCGGAAATGTTAAATAAAGAGAGTTAGCCATAGCTATTCAGAAGAGAAGGCTGGGTTTCAAATGCTTCGTGCAGTTGTTCTATTTTTCCTGCTTGTGGGTTACTTTTTCCCTCATTTTTAGCACTAGAAACCCCACAAAAACCTCGGTTCTTTCTTTCCGTGTGAAAGGATAGGCGACCACTAGGCCACATGCACAGTTCGGCCTAGTTCTGTCTTGCTTTTGAGGAGAAAGCGGGAGCCTTGCCTGCTTACCAAAGCGTTCGCAGTAAATATAAACACATTTGTGGCATTTCTGTCCATTAGTGTTAAGTCCTTCAACTATAACATACTGGGGGGGGGGGGGTGTTAGTTGGTTGGAGGTTGAAGAAAGGCACTCCAGAGAGCCTCAGGGTTGTTTTCCAGTCATTCTCCTGAATAATCAGTGTTCGCCTGCCTTGCACATTTCCTTAATAAACCCACCCGTTTCTTTATTCCACTCTGCTTTCTCCATTCAACTATGAATTGTGCTCCCAGCCAATACAAGAACTGCGGAGATCTTTGTAAGAGGCACTGGCAACTGAGTGCCTAACTAACTCAGACAATCCCCTTTCTTCACACAGATTCAGCTGCCCAATGGTTGCCTTCAGCTTAAAGGCTGCAATTCTGTACACACCTGCTTCCCAACCCTATGTGCATTTCCTTAGAAGTATGTTTCATTTTGACACCGGGACAAATAGAAGAAGATGCCTTCACCCTGGTATGGTTCCCCTTTTGTAACATACACAGCCCAACATGACAACGACAAGAATCCGCCAACATCATACGAATCAATCTAGCTAACCTGATCCAAAAACACACACACAAAACCAAATTTCACTACAGCCAATCGAAGACAACCAACCACACCCTAGGCCACCCCCAAACTCTCTCACCACCAAAGAAATAAAACAAGCGAATAGTAAGAAAACCCACACAAGTGACGCTGACACAAAATCCCACACATAGACTAAGTAGAAGAATAGAAGCATTGCCACCCGACTCCACCCCACCCACCATTCCCCCCTCCACCTCTTTCCCCCTTTCTTTTCTAACCTAACACTGTATGTAACACTAATGTATCACAACAAATGAAATTGATCTGTAGAAAAAGCAAACTGAAAAAAAGAGACAATGCACATATTTTTTTGTAAACTAAGAAATCTTTAATACAAAAAATTAAAGGAGTATGTTTCACTGAGTTAAACAGGTCTTACTCTCCAGGAAGTGTGCATTGCTTTGCAGCTTTGTTTTCGGAAGGCCTGTTATTTCAGAGGGACTTACTCCTGGGTAAACTTGCACATGATACAGCTGTAATTTATACTACCTGAGGAACCGGTTCAATTTTCCTCTCAGTCTGCAGCTGCTGTTAAATTTATTTAGTCAGTTCCAAATACTGGATTTCATAGATCCATAATTTCCCTTCCCAGTAGCTTAGACTTTGTCTGAAATGGATGCAAATGTTGACATTATAGAGAATTCAATAGCAGTCCAATAAAGGGAGAAAGGCTAGGGAGAAAACATGGCGCTAGTGCAAAGGCCAAGGTTTTCTAAGGCAGTGTAGTAAAACAAAAGAACTTCAGCTGATTGCTTGGATAACATAGCTAAGTAGAACAACTGGAGTGGGCTCTTTCAAACCTAAGGACTGAAACCACCATTACACTATCTTTGTTCAGGCATTTGGTGAACCTATGAATGGTGGTGATTGACCAGGAAGGAGATATTGGGGTTGTTATGGATAGGTGGTTGAAAATGTTTACCCAGTGCGCAGCAGCAGTGAAAAGGGAAAAATCCATATTAGGGATCATTAGGAAAAGGATTAAATATAAAACTGCTAATATCATAATGTCACTATATAAATCTATGGTGTAGAGCTGGAAAAGGTTTAAATATAAAACTACTAATATCATAATGTCACTATATAAATCTATGGTGTAGAGCTGGAAAAGGTTCAGAAGAGGGTAAAGAAAATGATAATGAGGTTGGAGGAATTCCCCTACGAAGAAAGGTTTCAACACTTGGGGCTTTTGGTTTTAGGAAAAAGGTGAGTGAGGAACAGCAGGATGGAGGTGTATAAGACTATGCATAATGAAGAGAAAAATGGGTATGAGAGAGGCTTTTCTCCTTTTCTCATAATAGAATCTGCGGCTATCAAAAAAAGTTAATTTTTGGAAGATTTAGGATAGACAAGAGCATAGCACGTAGTTAAACTATGGAATTTGCTATCATAAGATGTAGTGATGTTCTTGCTTTTTGTCTTGCTTGGTTTCACAATTTGCTTCTTCACTTTGATTTGGGCTGGGTTGTTTCCATTTTTGCTATGGAAACATATGTTTGGTTTGCCACTAGAAGCAGCAGATGTTGCACCAGATGGACCTTTGGCCTCATCTAGCAGGGATCTTCTTGTGTTCCAAAAGAATTATGAGTTGGGTCACACCTGTTGACTCTGCCTCTGCTTTCCCTGTGTTTTAGGATCCTGTGTTCATAGAGCCTTTCCCATACATCTGGGGGTGGGTGGACTTCTGTAAGCGTGGCTTGGTGCTCTCAAAAGTGGAAGTCACTGGACAGAACATTCAGGATACTGTGCACTTTTGGGTGCAAGACGCCAGTGGCCAATGAAGACACTGATTTGCACCTTGAAGAATAATGCTCTTGATTATGTTGTACTGCAGGGTCCCCATCTAAATATGTTTTAAGTAGAGGGACACACATCAGATAGTGTATTGGGAAGATTTCTGGAGAGCATACTCAAAGCTGGTGTCCCTGTGCTGAAAAAGGTCAACTTTCTGCGTCAAGGCAACTCAAATTCTGCATCAATAAAAACTAATGTCTGTGATTACTGTAGTAATGTAAGGATTTCAAAAGGGGTAGGGGATCTTGGGATCATTTCCTGGCACCTTCAGTTAAAAGGGTCAGACAGCAGGTGATGTGCAAGACCTCCACCTGAGACCCTATAGAGCTAGGGGCAGAATAGACAATTTTGTTGTTTAGTCGTTTAGTCGTGTCTGACTCTTCGTGACCCCATGGACCAGAGCACGCCAGGCAGTCCTGTCTTCCACTGCCTCCCACAGTTTGGTCAGACTCATGTTTGTAGCTTCGAGAACAATGAAGCCTGGCATAAGGCAACTTCCTATGTTTTAATTTAGTCATCGTCGTCATCATCAACAACAACAGTTCTGCTTCAGCTGGTTACGGGGAGGTGGCCCTTGGCCACTGTTGATGTTATTCAGCAGCCCTTGCCTGCTTTCTGAGATTTTACTAGGCATTACCACTTTCTAGTTTATCTTTGCAGACAAGAGGACTAAAATAAACCAGTTTTTTTCCTTCTTCAGTGAAAGCTGAGGCTCTTGGGAAGTTGATTTTATGCTTGATACCACATCTTGTGCTTTTCCTGCACCTGCACATAATCACAGCATACCCAGAGTCAAGTATGGAAGAACTTCCATACTTAGGAAGAACTTCCTGACAGTAAGAGCTGTTCGACAGTGGAATTTGCTGCCAAGGAGTGTGGTGGAGTCTCCTTCTTTGGAGGTCTTTAAGCAGAGGCTTGACAACCATATGTCAGGAGTGCTCTGATGGTGTTTCCTGCTTGGCAGGGGGTTGGACTCCATGGCCCTTGTGGTCTATTCCAACTCTATGATTCTATTCTATATGCCAGACCTAGCCAGACATGTAGATGTGTTTAAAGTACACTCACCGTGTTCTGCTGAAAATCCCACACATTTTATTATGTAAACAGAGGGGCATTGGCCAAGTTCCTAGAGGTAAGAAATTTACAGTACCGAGAACCAAACAAATAGGAAAAGCAAGATAGCTATTTTGTCTATGCAATGGCATATTTTAATGGTGACACGGATGGGTGGGTGTGGCAGTGTGATGCAGTGTGCAGTTGTGTTTGGTATGCTAGTTGTTATGAGCTCCCCGCAAGTAATAAGGCAAGTAGATTTCCGCCTCATCCGCTTCTGAACCTGGTTGTGGCCAGGATAAAGCAAAAGATATGTAACATCTTGTCATGTCTGTCCTGAGCCTTTGAGGCCCCCAAAAGCAGGTAAAGCAGTTAATATATGCGGGAAGAGAAGAGATTTCTCAGGCAAGCCCCACCCACCAAACCCTCTGTAATTATTTAATCTCACCCTATGGAAACCTTTTTTATTTTTTTAATTGAACTGTCAATATGCGTTGATGCGGTATCTGTTCTCTTGAGTACCCAGCACTGAGAGATATAAGAGAAAAGCTTGCACAGTTGATTGGCTGAAGCTGAGAAGCAACAAGTGACTGCAGTTATGCAATGCAAGGTTAACAGCCCTGTTGTCATGCAGATCAAAATTAAGAAAGGAAGGAAAGAAAGAAAGAAAGGGGAGCACAGCACATTGTTGCATAGATCATGTTAGGAACTAGGAGAAATAAGCAGGAAAAAACGGTGTTTCTCATGCATGAATGCCATTATGGTGTGCTTGGTATTTCAGAGACCTGGTGGGATCTGACTGGAATACCTATTATTATTATTATTATTAGTAGTAGTAGTAGTAGTAGTAGTATTTATATACCGACCTATACCTGGAGATCTCAGGGCGGTTCACAGAATAAAATCAAAATATAAAACCACAAAATACATAATCAAAATAAAAGCAACAACCTAATAACCCCCCAAACCCCCCACATTTTAAAAGGGCATAGGGTGTCAATCAAATCAACTAAAGGCCTGGTTAAAAAGGAACGTTTTTGTCTGGCACCTAAAGGTGTATAATGAAGGCACCAGGAGCACAGAGCTGTCCATAGAAGGAGTGGCTATCAGCTTGTTGGATCTCTTAAATGTCCAAGGTCAGGGAAATGCATCTAGCAGTAACTATAGGATGGGTTCAATGGGCATAAAGATTCTAGAAAGATTTGTGTTCCCACAGTGCTGGAACAATTGAAGGCTCCATGGAATAGCTTCTCATGCCATTCGTAGTGATTGCCCTTAGCCTTTAAGTGTAGATGAACTGAGAACTACCCATTCCACTGAGCTAAGGAAAATGATTAGGCATGGCCTTAACCACAGGACTGCCCCTTCCCCCACACTCTAGACTTGATCAGGGACACTGGTGGCGCTGTGGTCTAAACAACTTGGGCTTGCCAATCGGAAGGTCGGCAGCTTGAATCCCCGCAACAGAGTGAGCTCCTGTTACTCTGTCCCAGCTCCTGTCAACCTAGCAGTTTGAAAGCACGCCAGTGCAAGTAGATAAATAGGTACCGCTGTGGCAGGAAGGTAGCGTTTCCGTGTGCTCTGGTTTCCATCACGGTGTTCCGTTTTACCAGAAGCAGTTTAGTCATGCTAGCCACATGACCCAGAAAGCTGCCTGAGGACCACCGCTGGCTCCCCCAGCCTGAAACCCCATAGTAGCCTTTGACTGGACTTAACCATCCAGGGGTCCTTTACCTTTGCCTTAGTCTTGATCATAGGATCACAGTGCTTTAACTAAGTGGCCGAGCAGCTTGAGAGCCACATGTTAAAAGTATATTCTATGGAAGGCAGAGTGATTTATTCCATTAGCAAGTCTTCAGGGACCTGTTCAAATGTACTTCACTGACTGGGCATCTGTTTTCCTACCTGCAATACGTGGCTTAAGATGTGCTGCTTAAAAAAATATCACAGGGCATGTCCAGAATAGAGAATAGGAGATTAAGAGACCGTGCAACAGTAGTTTACCTCAACAGCTTCTGCAAATAAAAAGAGAATTATTTACCAGAGCCACTTTTCATCACTTCTTTGTTTCACTGTGTTGAATTGCTTTACACTCTGTGTCTCACATACCCTCACAACAATTAAGGAGAGGGATGCAGTGCAAACCCAACTGTCACTTTAACAATGCCCAGTTCTCCCTAGTTTCTCCATTACTTCCTGGTGGACAAGTCACATCCTTCCCACCTAGTTCCCAATACAGGTGCTGAGGAAAGGCAGCTGCCTCACACGTGGCAGTCACTACCTTTTTGTATTTGCCTCTTTACTAGAAGTCATCTGATAGCCCCTGGCTATTTTCCTTACTCCATGCGCACTGGCTGGGAGAGGCTGCACTGAGAGACAGGGGGCCATGATTGGCTGCTGCTTTGGACCCAAGTTGCCGAAGCTATGAGGCAAGCCAATGAGAGACACTCCTGGGGTGTGATGTTCTGCACCCCCACCACTGAAGGCTTCAGGTGCAAAATATGTATAAAATAAACCCTATTTCTTAAAGGCACTCATCTCTGCTGTGCCTCATTTGTGTTTCTTTGGACACAAACCTGATTAAGTGCCAAGACCCCTGAAATCTCTTGCTACCTCCTGGCAGAGATTGGGGTGGCCTGTAACGCTACATTTTCCTCCTCTGTGATATCTACTTCCTACAACTCTGTTCATATCTTTTTGGCTTCATCAGATCAGATTGCTAGTAGCGCTCTGTATGTCTATAAATATTCCCACCACTCGTTTGCAACTTGAAAGAGGATAAGCAAACATTCGAAGGCATATTTGAAACTTAAATGCACATGGGATGCATGCTATTATTCTCCATTCCTGGTGTCCTTTTTCTAGAGTCAGATCCCACAAGCCATTATTCATGTCAGAAAAAGGCTTACAGGATCAAACCTTTGCATTGTAAGGCAGGTTATTTTTGGATCAAGAGCTTACCTTAGGAGATTTAAGTTCACAGACTCTGTTGCCGGGGACATTAAAAGCTTGGAAGAGTCACCATATGGGTTTACTGACTTTACACTGGCCAGCCTTTTTTTTTTTTTTTATAATAAATTTTTATTAGTTTTCCATAAATAAAGAATAAACAAAACAAAAACATAGACATAAACAAACAAAAACATGACTTCCCCATACCACCCCTTTTCTGCATTCTTGTTTCAAGATTTTTCAGCAACCCTCTGATCATAACTTAAATATATTTCATGTATTTAACTTCAGTTAGTTATTAATACAACTGTAGTTCTTTATCTCTTATAACTCTGAGCCCCTAGTTTTCCAAATTAGAACAGTTTTTAAGATAAACTTTAAATTTGTTCCAATCTTCATCCACCGCCTCTTTCCCCCGGTCTCGAATTCTGCCAGTCATCTCTGCCAGTCCCATATAGTCGATCACCTTCGTCTGCCATTCTTCCAACGTGGGTAAATCTTGCGTCTTCCAATACTTTGCTAAAAGAATTCTTGCTGCTGTGGTGGCGTACATAAAAAATGTCCTATCCTTCTTTGGCACCATTTGGCCCACCATACCCAAGAGAAAGGCCTCTGGTTTTTTAACAAACGTTCTCTTCAGAACTTTTTTTATTTCATTATAGATCATTTCCCAGAAAGCCTTAATCTTCGGGCAGGTCCACCAAAGGTGATAGAAGGTTCCCTCCGTTTCACTGCACTTCCAACACTTGTTATTGGGCAAATGATAGATCTTTGCTAACTTAGCAGGAGTCATGTACCACCTGTAGATCATTTTCATAATGTTTTCTTTTAAGGCATTGCATGCCGTAAATTTAACACCAGTGGTCCATAACTGCTCCCAGTCTGCAAATTCAATGTCATGCCCAATGTCCTGTGCCCATTTAATCATATTAGATTTCACCATTTCATCTTGAGTATTCCATTTCAACAGCAAGTTGTACATTCTTGACAAATTTTTAGTATTGGGTTCTAACAGTTCTGTTTCTAATTTTGACTTCTCCACCTGGAAGCCTTTCTTTCTGTCCTGTTTAAATACTTCATTTATCTGTCGATAATGTAACCAATCTCTCACCTTAAATTTCAGTTTCTCAAAATACACTGGCCAGCCTTGATCTTCTCTTTGTGCTTCATCCAAAGGTCATTAAAGTCAATGGGGTTTTTCCATTGATTTCAAATAGAATTCAATCTAATCCCAAGCCTCCCCCACCCCTAACCAGAGCTTTAGTGCTTTGGCGGGGGGGGGGGGGGCGGCTTGCCACTAAAGGCGTGTACAAAGCACTGTCCCTTTGTACCCCAGCAATGCCAAGGTAAAGGCAATGCTTTGTCAGTCGCCACTCTTGCTTTCCCTTTTTCCCAGAAGGGGCTGTCATTAGAATCTCTTGGTCCTGAGAGGTTTGCTTATTCAAAGACATGAGCGATTTGCTGTTGTTTTCCGATTCCTGTATGATTTACAGAACATGGATGATTGTGGGCGTGTGGGAGGGGAGAGGCTTCAGTATGCTACTCGTCTCATCAGACATTTGCAGCCTGCATGTGTTTTGTTCCCCCACCCCCTGCTTCCCAGATCGAAAGACAGCCAGCTTTGGCAGAACAAATGCACGATTAGCGCCCATGTTGGCAAATTAAGAGAAGCAGTTTGTGCAGGCGGGGGAGGTAAATTATGAACAGCAATGATGGGATGGGAGGCAAACATGAAGACAATGCCCCTAGAAGAGTGAAATGGACAGCACTGAGTAGGAAGAGGGAAAGTGTAAGGATTATTACATAGCCCAAGGCCTAGCCAGATTCTCCAATCAGCCATTGGATTGATCTTTTGACTCTTCCCTTCCAACCATCACTGCCCTAGGCCTGAGGGTGGCTGACCTATAGGGCATGGGATGCATAAAGCTCCCACAAAATGTTTTTGGTGGCCTCCTCCAAATATGTAATGTCCACTTCAGCAGCACTGGTTTCATGTGGCCCCCAGAGTGTTGACCGTGGGCCCAAGTGTCCCCTGGCACTGAAGGGATTAGCACTACACCTTTTTTTCCTGCTCTTGGTAGTACTAGTATCCAACTTTTAGGACCTTGTATTTTTTTTAGCACACTCTCCATGCACAGGGAGTGACTGGGAGAGGAGCACAGTTGTGTTCTCTGGAAGAAAAAGGCCACTTTCTCATCATGCATTTAAAGTCATGACTTGCCCCAAAGAGTTCTGAGAGCTGTAGTTTGTAATTGGTGCTGAGAGTTGTTAGGAAGCCCCTCTTCCCCTCTCAGCATGGACATAGCCAAGATTTTTGTTGAGGAGGGGGCGTGTTTGTTTATTGATTGGGGCAGGGCAGCTTCATGGCCTCCCAGAGTGACAGTTTCCAGTGACGAGGGATTGATTGCTAAATCACTCCTTAGATTTCTAAGGGAAGCACCCTTAACAAACTACAGCTTCCAGAATTCTCAAGGGGACCCCATGACTGCTTAAAGTGGTATCATAGTACTTTAAATGTATGGTGTGAATGTGGCCTTTGTGATTAGGTCAGGTGATGGTTCAGGAGCTTGCTGGAAGGCAGGACTGTCCTGTCCAGGAATTTAATTCACTAATGTAAGATGTGTTGTGCAATATGCCTGCGTGTTGTTTGCCACCTAGCAAGTGAGCAATGGAGGGGTTGCCTCTGGCTGCTTAAGGCTTAGTTAAAAACTAGAATTGTGATAATCCACTGCCCACAACTTTTGCTCTGTGTGTGTGTGTGTGTGTGTGTGACTTACCAGATTGGATCCACTAGACCAGGGGTCTGCAACCTTTAAGACAAAAAGAGCCACTTGGACCCGTTTCCGAAGAAAAAAAACTGGGAGCCGCAAAACTCGTCATTATAAAAATAACTTTTTTGTCACTTATTTATTATTTCTTTGTTTGACCCCTCAGAATTACTCCTCCTCATAGAAATAAACGTTAAATTAACAAGTTACCTTTTTTGTGTGTGTGTTCTTCACTCCCCTTCAAAACAGTGACCAGCGTACATGCCCCCTTTCAATGCAGTGACCAGCGTACATGCCCCTTACAATGTAACGGGTGGGCGGGTGGGAAAGTGACGTCGGGACGGTGCGTGACTAACGCACGCACCGCCCCCATGCGACATCACAGCCAGTACAGTGCCCACCACAGTGGGGAGTGTCGGGGCGCACAATGCGCCTCCTTCCCTTGCTAGTATCCGCCCCGGAGCCGCAGCAAAGGTGTAAAAGAGCCACATGCGGCTCCGGAGCCGTGGGTTGCAGACCCCTGCACTAGACTATTGTTTGCTAGAATGCTTCTGTGAACAGACATTGACTTGGAGGGTGTAAAGGCCTATAGAGGAGCAAACAGTAGAGGGTTGTTAGGCTAGTGCATTTCGAGAGCAGAGGACTTGCTGGGATGAGGCAGGCCAAGCTCTGAGCTTCTTGTGTGTGAGAAAGGAAGAGGGGGGTCAGCTAGCAGAGCAAGTGGCAATGATGGCCCAAGCTACCTAGCAGGAGAGCATGTTCACAGAAGAGGGTATGGAAGTTCTGCAAAAGGCCAGCATATGCACTGCTACTTCTCCTGCCTACTCCTCCCCATGAGGTGAGGAAGAGTGGAGCCTCCATTGAATCCCTAGTGCTCCCCCTTGTGAAATCTAGTGGGGCTAAAGGCAGCTCTCACATCTTGCTAGCTTCCCAAATTAATTCATATTAATTTTTTCTGCTCCTCCACCTCTCTCTCCCACCCCCTGCAAAATAATTGCATCTTTAAATCATTGGTTGTTTTCACATTTGCAAAAGGCAGTGACTCCTGCATTGTCTGAGGTAGGAAAATCGCTGAAAGGGGCTAAAGGTGAGCCAACTTTGAAAGAGCAAGGTAGATGCCATTAGCCACCTTTTCTTTCAAGATATTTCTAAGCACTTAGTCTAACACAAAGCAGAGAGAGCTGCTGTGTTTCACAATGGAACTAATTTGTTTTCTAGCTTATTGAAAACCAGGAAAACACGGGAGTCCATCAATGCTTCAACCAGCAAGTGATCTAGTATGTCTGGAAGTGTCTGCTGCCAGAGCTGTTCCAGTTCCACAGGCCAGTAAACACCCTCAATGACATTATTTCAATTGCTTATTTGCTTCAGTTTTGTTTTTGTTTTGCCTGGTGCATAGTGGCTAAGGACTTTAATATTTTAATAAGACTGAGTTTAGATTAAATGGGATTTTGGGGTGCTCTCCAGTCCCTGTGATTTTATATTTTAGGATTGGATTCTGCAGGGAGGGAGAGGACGTTTAAGAGGTCAAACTGCATTGGCAGGCTGAGCTGGACAGATAACCTTTTTGCTAAGAAACTGGACCTTTGCATAACTAAAGAGATGGGCCAAGAAGAGGCACAGAAATAGCTAGAGGGCTTTCTGAAAGGAGGCATGTTGTTCTGCTCACTCTTCTACCATGTCTGGAGGCGATGTCACAGAGGCTGCCTGAAAGGGCAGGATCTGTTGCTCATGTATAAGCCGCTCCCCCCCGCCCCGCCCCCATCATATGCTCAGCCTGTCCATAGGTGTAAATCAACTTTAGATCACAAAATGCTATCATTCTCCATTGATCTTCAATCCAAAGGAGCCAGCATGTGCTGGGACCCATGAAACATCATGGTGTTCAGAGATTGAGAAATGCATAACAATATCTAATGTGCAGTCCTACTCATTAAAACCAGTGGGAGATTTGCAATGAATAAAGTCAACAGTGTGTGGCACCCTTTGATATTTATCTGTTTGGTCATCAGAAGCCCAATGGAGGTTATTTTCTTTCTTAACTTCATTAACAACTTATTAAAAAGTGTAATCACAACAGAGTATATAAAAATTATTTGCAATGTAGAAAACCTCTTACATACTCATTGATCTCTACCCTTTCTTCATAAAGTCAACGGAGTTCCAAAAAGCCCTCTAAACACTGACTGTTGTCTCTTTATCAGAATCCATGTTTTAGGCAGCCATTCCTTCAATGAAGGATGAGAAGGTTCACACCAAATTTTTGCAATCAACATTTTTGCTGCGGTTAATAGACTCCTGAATACCTTTATGTTTAATTGTTTCCCTCAAGTGCCTTCTGAAAAGAATGGCCTCGTAATGCCTTCAGGGGATTCCAAAATCCCATGTTTGCGGCACAGGTCTGTTTGCAGGGGAGAAGTGGCTGGCAGGCAGGTGTTGCTCTACACACATTGCCTCAGTCCACCAGTCTCCCCCTTGCAAACTCTCTTCCCTGTCTTCTCCCCCCCCCCCCATCTGAGACTGGAAACTGGAAATAAGCCTGGCTAAGAGGAAAAAATTGCTTAGGGAGCAGGATTGTGGGGGTGGGAGATTTAAACACCACTCTCCTGCTAGCCACTTTCCGCTTGTACATTCCCTTCTTAGCCCCACATTCACATTAGGGGCTGCAAAGACAGGGCTGGGACTCCATGCATGCTATGTAACTTCAAAGTCCCAGATTTCTGCCATGGAAGTGAAGAGGCATTTGTTCTGAATCCAGGGCTAGCCCAATACATTTTGCTCTCTGAGGCAAACCAGATACCAGCAAAAACAAAAACAAAACACCCGGGAATCCTGCAAATTGTAGTATGTTCAGGGTTGCTGGGAATTGTAACTTCTGAGGGAATAAACCACAGTACCCAAGATTCTTTGAGGGAAAGAAGGTGCTTTGAATGTGCTTTAAAAGTATAGTGTGCAATATCCCAAGTCTCAAAAATTCACCTCATCTCTACTGCTTGTCATTTTGGACCAGGTAACTACTGTTGGTGCTTCAACCATTCTGTTTCTCACATTATCTTCCTGTTCTCTGATTTCCCTGTCCTTTCCTCTAACCTTGCATGGCCCAAGCCCTGCCATACTGTGACCCAAGTGGTGTCACACACTAGATCCTCCTGGTTAGATCCTGTAAATCTTCTCTACCTCAGTTTTCCCCTTGTGGACATTATCATCACCATGCTTTATATTTATAATCAACAATATGGCAATATGGGGGAGGGAAGGTGGGAGAGTAAATGATACTGTGGTAGACTTTATGGCTGGTGTAGGTTGCGGACAGTCAAAAGGCCTTGTGCTTATTTGTATAGGAAGGTCTCTGCATTAGAGCTGTCAATTTGTGTTTGCACAGAATGCAGCAGATTGAGGAACTGGTCTCAACTGGGGCTACCAGGTGCTGCTGTTACCATAATAATTACTGTCTGATTAACTCTCTGATCAGAACAGCTTGTACCAGATCTATGCAGAGAATCCACATAGGGCTTTATAATGTAATGGATGAATCTTTGTTAATTTAAATTAGCCGGAAGAAGATGCCCTGTACAGATGACATAGCTGCATCAATGTTTACTTATGAGTGTGTGATTGTGCCCTGCCCTCCCATGCATTCATGTGACCTTCTCAAAGAATGTATATGCACACAGGCGGTACTGATGGAGGAACCATGTGTGCTATCTATCTATAGTCTGATCTTTCTAAATCATGTGGGAAATATGGACAGTTAAGGCGGCTCCCTGCTGCAAAACTTACATGTGTTTAAGATGTGTGGACTGGGTACTGAGGATTTGACAGAACAACTGGGGACAGGAAGTGTGATTTCCCCTCTCCCACTCATGTGATTGTAACCGGGCGAGTCAGAACACTCAAACAGGGCTAATGCTGCTGCAGAAGTGGGCCAGCATGCAACGGTCACAGCAGTGTAGCACTTTCAAGGGCTAAAAGCCCATGAGCAGGTTCATAGTGCAGTTCTGACCCCAAGTGAAGTTGCTCCAGATGTCTAGAATATAGGCTTTGAATACAATATGTAATGAGACAAGTGGGGGAAATTACTCGCCTCCTGTTCCACTGAATAGCCATCTGGGTGCAGGGCAGAACAATCAAATGACACAATAATTAAATGTCACGACTGAGAGCCTAAACTGTGATCTGGGAAATCCCTGGTTCAAATCTCATCTCGCCCATGAAATAATCAGCAATAGAGGGATAAAGATAGTGGCTTACCTTACAAGGGTGTTTCCATGATGGAACGTGGTGTATTTAGAGGACATCTAGGTCAAATTGTGTATAAATGTTATTACAACTGCTGCATCATATATGCACAGAGTAGCAGGCACTAGACATCCTGTGGGTCAATATTTGGTTAAACAAATTGGCCTCAAGTAATAGGCTGAAATATTAAAATGTCCATGGGCTTCCAGTGGTGGTTGTTGGTGAGTGATTGAACTCCCAAGATGTGGTGTATAAGAAATGAGCCATAGAGGCAGAAATAAACTGTGGCAGCTCCAATTCAGAAGAGAAACTATGTAGGGGTGGGAAATTCAATAATTTGAAGAGGTGGGTGTAGGGAAAAGCACAGAGGGTCATTAAACACCAAACCAAGAGTCAATTCAGAGTACCTTCTTATTATGGAAAGGCTCAGAAGCATACAAAAAGGAATGAATATCAATCACAGAGATGATACCAAAGGCTGTGTTTGCACATCATGTTAAACCATAATTAATGTTTCACTGGAGTTTAATGCAAATTAGTCATGTGCTAATACACGGTGCTCAGAAGTCCCCACTTCACTCCTGGATATGCTGTTCTGGGAACAATGGACCACAAGGCTTGGCTTGTTGTTATGTCTAAACCTAGACTCATGGTTTGTTTCCCCCCACAAACAAACAATGAGGAGTAAGTCAGAATAAATCTCAGTTTATGACTTGTGGTTTGTTTGAAGAGAAACAAACTGCAAGCTTGGTTTTGGACTACATGACAAGCTAAGGCTTGCGTTTTGTTGCAACAAAGCATGGACTTTTGAGAAGCCTGCACCTGCCTAACATAGTCAGATGAAGATATAAGGGGCTCTTTGTGCTAAGTCATATTCGGCTAGGAACATGTCTCCACATTGCCAAAGTTTATATATGCATTATCATGTGGGGCAATGTCCTTCTTCCTTCCAGAGTGTTGACTATGAAATATGTTGCAGCAACACTAACAAGAAAGTTTTTTTTAAAAAAATGGTTACCCATTTGTAATGTCCCTTTTAATGATGGAAGAGATGGCCAGCAATGGCTGCTGTTCTTTTCACCATGTGATGGAGGGGCAGCAAATGCAACAGAGGATGCACGCTTTCCAAATCCCGCAATAACGTCACATGGGACAGGCAGACACTTACACATTTTTCTGGAGCCCTCCTCTATAGCACACTTAGCATCATGTGCGATCTAGCCTAAGTAACTGAATAAATCAGCCCTCCAGGACATGGATTCTTGAAACTTCATCACATCTCATCTCCCCAGTTAGAGAAGAAAATTATTCAAGCCTCAAGGCAAAACAAAGGCAGGCTGCTCAGTTGGAGATGCTTAGTGACTTGTTTATGCTACAGCTTACTATGGCTCAGATCCACTCTGTTAAGGTCCTAGGGTTTGAACTGCCTGTGCATCTGACCATTTATTCCTTTGCAAAATAAGAAGCGGTGGCAATATTTACATAGCAGTGGGCTGCTGTATGCCAGAAAAGAAGGTGTCCCCAGAGTTTGTCACCCATTCCGTTAGCACTCTGTTGTTTTTTGCTATGACAGAATAACACAGCCTTCCGCCTGAAATCTATTAATGCTGTGTCTTTGTTCTTGTTTTGCCTGTCAGCCTTATAGGAATTCCTTTTAAAACTTGGTATGGCATTCTAAAAATTCATGGAGAAATGCCCAGTTAGACAAATACTGCTGAATTGGGCAACTGCTTGAGAAACAACCAACCAGACGCAAAATCCAGTCCTCTAGTTTCTGTTTGTTGGCCACACTGCACATCAGGTGTACTGTAGGGCAGCCTCCTGTCCTGCAGGGACCCACACACTGGAAACCTTGTGTGAAAACTATACACCAACAAGGGAGCCTTCAAAGACCTGTAGGCCACTAGCCATCACACTACGGCAAGGAGCACACAGGAGCCATGGCAGAGATTTTTCCTTCCTCCTCCCCATAGTCACTCCAAGGTGGCAACAGGGTCACAGCCAGGGCTGGCCCACCCATGAGACAAGGTGAGGTGGTAGCTTCGGGTGGCAGGATCCACAAGAGCAGCAAATCTAGCCTCCAAGGAGCCTCTACTACTGCCGCAGTGGCCAGTGGCAAAGATTCATGCTCTGGCACCGGGGGTGGGTGGGTGGAGAGCAGGTGGTGGCAGGGCTGGCACGCGTCCTGGGGGCGGGGCACCCAACATGGGCGGGGGGGCAGTTGCGATGGCACCTCACCAGAATCGCACTGCCAAGGGCGGTGTGCTCCCCCCACACTCCTCTTCCTCTGTCAGTGGCAGTGGCAGCAACAGCTGTGGCACTCTCCTTGGAGGCCAGAACTGTCACCTCTTTGGCAGGTCCTGCCTTGCATCATTTTCGCCAATAGGAGCGCTTCTGGTCTCCTCCCACCCTTGTCCCTAACATAGATCTTTATTCCCCACCCCCCTTGTTCCTGATGTAGATCTTCACTCACACCTTCTTCCTTGGCAGGGAGCAGCAGCACCATTTAGTTCACCTCCAGTGCTAAAATGTCTTGAGCTGGCCCTAGGAATAATGAGCCTGCAAGTAGAATATACTGCAATCTATGCTTGAACACTCATAAAGGCTTTCAGTCAGTAGTGATACAGCTGCTACCACTATGGAAGAGGAAGAGGGATCCCTCACTCTGAGGCGGCAGCAACCATATCTTCACTCGTCTCATGCTAGCAGCAGTGAGTGTTCTTTCTGCGGAGAAAATAGCCAGCCAGTTGCGGGCTGGGATGAGGAGGGGTGGGGAGAGCAGGGCACATCTGGCTGGCTTCCTGCTGAAACTGGATGTGCATCTTAGAAGGCAGAGTAGGGGTGGGGAACATCATGCACAGGAGCCAAATTCAATCCTCTAGCCCTCTCTATCTGGCCCACAAAACCCACCCCATTTCCCCTGATCACACCTCTGACTAGTTCTGCTTCATATCCCATATATTTAATGCCGGGCTGGAATGTGGATTTAAAAGGTGGATAATGCTTCTTGCTTGTCCAGCTAGAGATTAGAGAGGGGTGTGTAAGTGTTTGTACAAATTACATAGGTAAAATCTGCATTTGTTGTTCCACCTGCTTTTGCTTCTGCCCATGCCCACCTCTAGACCCTTGGAAGGTGTCCAGTTGCACTGACCGTGGATGATTATTCCAGCCGCTGTGAGGAATGCCAACCTCATGGCCAATCCTCGCCCACTGCCTGGCATCAGTGGACAATTTTAACTGAATATATAATCACAGAAGTCTTTTCCCCACTGGAAACTCACCAGTCTGATTTTGGGCCAGAGTTAAGCACTGAATGGGGATGAGGATCGAGAGCTATTTACTGGATTTTATCTATTTTGGGGAGTGGGGATTTACACATAATTTACCAGCCTTGAGTCTTCAGGGTAAGCCCAGCAAAAAATCTGGGCAGATGAACAAATGGCACCCCCCCCCCCCAATACAGATAAAATGCTTTTGCACTAATGCTTCTGGTTATAAGGAGTGAGATTTAAAAGGAAGTCCAGCCCAGGAACTTGTCTGAACTTCTTATTCATATGTCTGAGCTCATGAAGCCAGAGCCTTTTTAAAAGAGGCAGACTAGGCACAGAGATGGCATAATGGAATCATTGAGATTGACGTAAATCTGAAGGCCTGTCTGGAATGTACACAAGAGAGGGGTTTTGTGTTTTGTTTTTTAAAAAAGCAAGTGTGTTTTTTTTTTGGGGGGGGGGAATCTATCTTTAGTAAGTCATGGGACTGTGGAGAAAGGCATAGGAGAAAGGGGGAGGAGAAAAAAGAGAGTTCGCTGTAATATATTTGCACTAAGAACTAAATAAGAAATTAGCCGAACCAATTAGCCTGAGCAGAAAATAGCTGTCCACAGAAAAAGCATAGTCAATAATGCAAATGTTCAAGAGAAAGGCTTTTCTCATAGCCAATGGGCTTTATGTTTTTTTAAAAGGCTGGGCCAAAGCCAGCTAATAGCCTTCTTAAAGTAATCACTGATCTTGCTGATAAATGGAATGAAGCACAGAAAGCCTATGTGGATTTCACTTAGGCTATTGTTCCAGTGTCACATTAGAGAGACAACAAAGAGTTGCATGAATATCAAGGGGATAAGAGGCTGCTGCGTTCACTTTTAGCAAAAGGCAGATGAACAGGCTGCCATCAGTGATGTTGGGTGGCATCATGGTGAGGAACCCACAAACCCCTTGCCTTATCCAGCCAAACACAACTTTTGACCCACCAAATCATAGCCCTGTGGACTGTAAGCTGCTCTGGCTTAGCTTTCCTCCACATGTACAGCAAAGGCATGGAGGAAAGCACAATATTGTTCCCACTAGCTGCACCCTTGATGCCAACATGCCCGCTGGTGATGGCCTCCAGCATGTTTGGAGTTAGTTTGGAGGGGGCCTATGCAAATGCAGATTTATGTGCACAGGGTTTTGCCACGTGAGTGGGGACCCTGGACTTGTGTGGAGGAGCCCTACACTCATACCCTTGAGCTGAACATGTGGCTGCTGGGGAAGGTGGCCAGCAGTAACACCAGTGGCGTGGGTGGGGCTGGCAGGCACAGTCTTGCTCCTTCCTTCATCCACCCATCCATCCATTCTGCCTGTGTGTACACATCTCAGTACTGGTGAGGTCCAGCTGCATGCCAGTTACCTAGGGCAGGCCTGAGCAACATGAAGAAGAAGAAGAAGAAGGAGGAGGAGGAGGAGGAGGAGGAGGAGGAGGAGGAGTTTGGATTTGATATCCTGCTTTATCACTATCCCAAGGAGTCTCAAAGCGGCTAACAATCTCATTTTCCCTTCCTCCCCCACAACAAACACTCTGTGAGGTGAGTGAGGCTGAGAGACTTCAGAGAGCTGCATGTGGAGCTGCATGTGGAGGAGCGGGGACGCAAACCTGGTTCACCAGATTAAGAGTCCACTGCTCTTAAGCACTGCACCACACTGGAAACCTCCCAAGCGAAGTGCAGCTCACTTTCCATGCATGACCACTAGTGGCTTATTATCCTTCTTCTGTTTTTGCTACCTGCCTGGTATTACAAAAATGAGGGCATGGCAGGGGTTGTCAAGCACCTGGCAGATCTACAGTTGATGTGGCTAGTCAGCTGCATTCGGTTTGGTGAATCAAGAGTAGGGTGGCCACTTCCGTGTCACCCAAAAAGCGAGCACAAAAGGACACCAATTTGCATAGCATTTACATATCCTGATTTATATGCATAGATATAACTGATAGGATTTAAATAGAAACGCAGTTTATCTCAGAATGGTGGTGAAGACTGTGATTAGGCACTGGTGTGTTTGCTCAGTCTGCTGGGTACTCACTGCTTATGGCCAACGTGAAGGCTTTGGCTTTTCTTTCTTGTGGATCCTTATCTTCAAACCACACTTGGACCTGACAGCCATTCCAACAGAGGACTCTCCTCTGACAGCCCTTCAAATAGAGAGCTGTTCTTTGTAAAATGGCAGAACGTAGAGCTGACAGCCCAGGAGAAACAGGCGCTCAAGTTGAACGACCATGTGTGCCTGAGCTCACAACTCTGAGCTGGTTTGCGAGGAATCTAAACAGGCAAAGCAGATGTGCACTGACGTATCAGCTGTAGGCTGATTCAGACTCTGAGCTGTAGGGCCCTTTCCCATCCAGGAAGGTGTAATCTCTCCCCAAGCGGAAAACGACAGCAGAAAACTTCTAGGGCAGATTGGCATTTCTAGACTGATGAGGCAGATTTGTTGTTTTCTGCTTTGGGAGAGCTGTGCCAGAACAATGGGCTGGGTTTTTCCATGGGGCACAGATGTGTATTCTCTGCAATGTAATCAGGTGTGGGGGTGCAGGTATGGTATAGCTTTGGGGATGGCCGAGTACCCACTGAGCAGTGATAATTGGTAATGAGAGGATTAACGGTTATTAAATGGTAATGACTCTGCAGTTGAGCAATAATGGAAAAACGAGACACTTCAGAGAGCTTTAATAATCCGTTATTACTCAAAGGCTGCAGATCACTGGGCTGAGCTGACCAGCAACGTGTCTCCCAGGCAATGAATGTGTAAGGAGGTGGTTGCGAGTCACCTCATTAAGGGAGTGCTTTGCACCAAGCCTGAGGTTCACCTCCCACCAGTGAACTTCATTGCTGCCACACTTGTTTCTCTGCCAAAGGTCCATTCAGAAAACCTCTAAAGAGTCATAAAACCAAGATTTGCAGCATATCCGTCTATGGAGGAGCACTCCAAAACAGCAGCCTTGTAAATTAAGAGCTTTCTGTTAACTCTGTCACTGGCAATTTCCTCCCAGTAGCTCCCACTTGAGAGACTTCTAAGGGCTGCTTTCCCACCCATTCTAGGGGAAATGGTTCAATTTCAGTCCAGAGAATATGATCCTTTGCGCAATGTTGGGTGTCAAAGCAGGGCATTCCATTAGGAACATGAGGTTGAAATCTATGCAGACGTTTTGGTCCATGTAACCATCTGGGAACAACTAGCCTTGTCAGGTCTTGGATGTGACCATTACACAGTAAAAGTCAGTTACAGATAGGTAGCCGTGTTGGTCTGCCATAGTCAAAACAAAAAAAAAATTCCTTCCAGTAGCACCTTAAAGACCAACTAAGTTAGTTCTTGGTATGAGCTTTCGTGTGCATGCACACTTCTTCAGATACACTGAAACAGAAGTTGCACTGAAACAGAAGTTACACTGAAACAAAAGGATCTGGCAACTTCTGTTTCAGTGTATCTGAAGAAGTGTGCATGCACACGAAAGCTCATACAGTACCAAGAACTAACTTAGTTGGTCTTTAAGGTGCTACTGGAAGGAATTTTTTTTTGTTTTGACAGTAAAAGTCAGTGAGTTTTGCTATGTTACAACCTTTAAAAAAGGTAACATAAAGCCGATGTTGTTCTATGCAAAGCCTTTCTCTTGAACATTTGCATTATTGACTACTCCTCTTCTACTGAGATTAATGGTTTGACTAATTTCTTATTTAGTCAATAATGTAAATATTCATAAGATCACATTTACTCCCTACCCCTCTTCTTTTGTTGTATACGTTTCTCTATTCCACGATTTACTAGAGAAAGGGAGAAGTTTTTTTTAACATGTAAAATGCTCTGCTAATGTAATAAGCATAATTTAAGGGTCCTTAGATGGGGAACTGGTGCCCTCCAGATGTTAAGAACATAAGGAGAGCTTGCTGGATGAGGCCAATGGCCCATCTAGTCCAGCATCCTGTCCTCACAGTCGATGACCAGATGCCAGTGGGAAGCCTGCAAGCTGGACATGAGAGCAACAGCACTCTGCCCACCTGCAGTTCCCAGCAACTATTGCTGAACTACAGCTCCCATCAGCCTCTGCTAGCATGGCTTGCACTTGCCATTTCAGGCAATACAAGGCACCTCCTATAGCAGGGTTGAGAAAACTACCTCCCTCTCAGATATCATTGAAGCTAAACCCTCATTGGCCCAATGATCAGGGTTAATGGGAGTTGTAGTCTGACAACATCTGGAAGGTCACAGCTTCTGCATCCCTGCTCAAGGGTAGTTTCAGTAGCCCTTTTCTTCCCAAGGGCTATGCACCTAGCCTACTTGCATTGACCCAATGAGAAACCAATGTGCTGGAGACCCACCCACCCCAGGTGTGATAACATGGAGTGGTAGGGCAGAATCACTACAGGCATAACATTTTTATTTTAAAAAACCCAATGCAAGTTTAAAAGTTATTAGAGACTTGGAGGGAATTGTGTTATCTTGCCAGAAGAGGGAGGAAGAAGCTAGAGCTCCCCCCACAACCCAAAAAACCCTTATTGAAAAGGAAGAATGAGAGGTGCAGCCTGTTTTTTCCTCAGCAGTTTTGAAAATTGATTTTATAATACAATAATTGCATATAGATAAAAACTGTAGAGAGTAATACAAATTAGTGAAAGAATAAAGCACAAGAGAAAACCAATAGTGCAATATGGAATCATGAAAATAATTGTCACATAACTAAGTGCAGCAATACATTAAATAAATAATTTTGATGCATCTGGGTGTACAACTAAGGAGGTATTACAAGGCTACAATCAGTGAAACCACAGGGATCCATCAGCAGAAGGAAGAGGATAATCATGGACTGTCCTATTTGTGAAACCAAGTGGCATAAAACTTTCCAGCTTTACATTGCCCCCTGGCTGCCCTGAATTTAGAATAAATCATTTCCAGTAGCATGAACTGTCCCACCAATTGCCCTAAGAGAATGCTTACCAAAATTTCCCAGTCATGGCATGGGCTGCAACTAACAAGTGAGAAACTAATTCCGTAGTAGTGATGGCTAGGAATTCGGGTGCAAAAAGGTTTGATTGGGCCAACCGAGGGATGGGGTGAACTCGATGGTTTGGTTAGTAATGAAATATATTTTCTGAAAGATTCAAGAATCCTTTTACTTGTAGTAACCATACAGTCCCATCACATGTGTTTGTATGAACCAACTGCCTGACATCCCGGGACATTCAGGAGAGGAGACCAAGGCCACAAAAGAGAGGTATCTTGGGGTTAAATACCAATGGTGGATTAATTTCAAAAACATATCCCTAGTGTGTGCCAATGGAGATTCCATACATCTATTAACACTGCTTTCAGTGATGCAAGCTGAGCTGCAAATTGTTCTTTAAGATTTTCATCTGTAATATCTATCATTCTAGAAAGGATGAGTGCCATCTTGTCTCCTTCCTCACTTTCCTTTCCCGCTTTTTCTCTGTGTCTATCTCTTGGCTTAGAAAACAAAGTAAGGTTGCCCATTTTTGTCTTAAAAGCAGGCACTGTAACCTGTTCAATATTTCTAGGGGAGAGAATGCTCATTGAGCAGAAGTCTCAGGCCATTAGATGGAGCCAATGCTTCAGGGAGCCATCTTGTCTCAAGCCAGGCTATGTCTTCCAATACATCCTGTTTTCTAGGACCCAACAACTGACTGCACCATCTTGCTGGCTATGCCTTGGGAGCAGAGCTTTACTATTGAAGAAGTATCTGAGCTCTAATGTGTGGAGAGGAAATTGAAAGTGAAGAGGTCGTGCCATTTTGTATACTATTCATAGTCATTTTCTTGTTTGGTGATCGCTTGTAGCCAAGTAAGATTGTCTTCCATGAACATGGTCCTAACAGTGTGTATACTATTCTATATGCTATTTATGAATTGAGTCTTTGCAGTGCACTTAGAATCCCTTCTGAATTTCATTTTGAATTGAATATCGACCTGCCTGAACCCTCCCGTTGAAAACACTTCCTGGGTCCTTGAATGGTAAATCATATATTCTCAGCAACAAACCTTTTGCATTTTGAAAGTAGGGAAATGAAATATCCCTGCAAAGAAAGAAGGAAGCAATCTGGGTTTTATTTTGCACAACAAATAAAGTAGCAGAGAATTTTATGCATCACAACTGATTATCTGGAAAGGTCAAGAGAGCTTGTGATTTCTAAAGTACTTGTACATGATTGATAATGTTCTGCTCCAAAGCTAGGACATCACCTTGTCCTCTTCAAAAGATTAGTCTGGAAGTCTGTGTGGAAGATTTTCAATCAGCAAAGCAACGGTCAAGATTTCCACCCACCCTCCAATACCGATTTCATATTTACAGCAAATATTTCTTCTAGTACAGGGTTTGATAATGATGCAAATACTGGAGAGAAGCAGGAAACCCAAGAGGAAAGAATGAACCTGCATTGATTTGGACTGTGAGCTGAAGTCCACAGAAGGGAATGAAAAAGCTCCCATTGACTTCAGTGAGCTTTGATTCAGTTTCCTAGAGAGAATGAAGCAGCAGGAGGCTTTCACAAAGGTTGTACGCAATCAATGAAAGCAAGAGGATCAGCACATCAGGAGACGAGCTAAACACAAATAAGGCAAGGAAGCAAGTGGAAACTGCACCTCTCCAGGCACCTGTTTCCCATTCTCCCTACCTCTCTGCTATTGCTTATTTGATCTTATGCATGCATTAGATTAGATATCCTTTCCCCAAAAAACTATTCCCACAGGTGCTTTATGTGGAATTCCCTCACTGTTTACCAGAGATTTACAGGAAAAGCATTAGGTAAGAGACCTGTGGCCCCGTCTCTTCTACCTTGCCGACTAGAGCATATTTTCTCTGAAAACTCATCTGCTATATGCCTGCCTCCGCTGTGCTTTGTTTGATACTGTCATTTTATTCTGATATTGTGCATTGTATCCAACCAAGTTATACTCTGAGTCATGCTCATTACCATCACTGGGGCTACTCTGAGCAGGATTAGCATTAGAATAATAGAATTGTAGGAAGGGACCCTGAGGGTCATCTAGTCTTTTCCTTGCAGTGCAGGAATCTCTGCTAAAGCATCCAGGATGGATGGCCATCCAACCTGTGCTTTAAAACCTCCAATGAATGAGTGTCCAGCACCTTTCCAAGGGAGTAGACACAACCCTGTTATTTTTAGCTACTGTTAGTCACCTAACAGTGTTAAATGTGTGGGATGCATTTTCTATAAGTATATAAGTATAATGCATAAATACTTCTCTGGAAAAGCCTTCATTCTAGAGCATCTACACATTATTATATCAAATAATGTGTTCAAAAACTGTCTCCAGAAGTGCACCACTTTTCATGCTCTAAAGCAGAGCTAGAAGTCCACGGTGCACAGTTCTATGCAACATCCTTACCAAGCACTGGGCAACAGGCACCTCTGCTGTAACAGTCAATCAATCAATCAATCAATCACACATTGCTCCTCCACTGCCTACCATCTCCATCTGGAAAAATCTTATCATCTCAGCTCCAAGAGTGGGACTGGGGAATTTTCCTTCCTCTTGGGATGGGATTAGTGAAATGAGGCAACAGCCCATCTCCAGCATTTGGGGGCGTCCAGTTCCTCCTTGTCACTGTCAATAACAGGATTCTAAATCTGTCTCTCAGATTTGGGGGGTGGGAGGATTTGCGTCAGTGGGTGACTTTTATAGCTGAAGGAGAAGGAAGGGGGAGACTCCTGGAATGCGAAACAGCTGCTGCTTGAGTCACAGATAGAGAAGGTTTCCTTTCTGGCAGGCCAGGGGGATTTGCAGTCAATGTTGCCTGGGGCATGAAGAGGAGAGAGGTGGGGGGAGAACTCCATCCAGGTCTTCGCCTTGCTTGTACAGTCCCATTAGCTCTCCGTGGGAGGGAGGGATGCTTTGCCAACCTCACAGCTGGTGAGAAAGAGCTACTTTCCTTCTCTGTACCACTTTCCCCATCTCCATCTCTTTTCATGCATCCCCTGCTCCACCAACTCACCCCTTTATTTATATTCATATACATCTTATCCCCTACCTTCCATCTTGCTATCTCCTCTTCTGTCATAAGGGCATAAGTTGTCTTTTCCCTGTAAACAGTTAGCATCTTGTGTCCCAGTGTCGCTGCAGGAGGGCGACTGCCATTTTTGTGGCATCTCCGTGTCCACCCACATGGAGTTGCAGGAGAATCCATAAGACCCATGAAATGGAGCTCGATCTGCCAAAGGATTTGCAGGCAGAGGAGGATGGAGCGTAATAGAAAGACATGAGGAATATTGACAGCAGTATATCTGAGCTCTCAGAGACACTCCCCCATCTGCACTTTACATTTAAAGCAGCATCGTGCCACTTTAAACAGTCAGTAAAGGTAAAGGTAAAGATACCCCTGCCCGTACGGGCCAGTCTTGACAGACTCTGGGGTTGTGCGCCCATCTCACTCAAGAGGCCGGGGGCCAGCGCTGTCCGGAGACACTTCTGGGTCACGTGGCCAGCGTGACAAAGCTGCATCTGGCGAGCCAGCGCAGCACACGGAACGCCGTTTACCTTCCCGCTGGTAAGCGGTCCCTATTTATCTACTTGCACCCGGGGGTGCTTTCGAACTGCTAGGTTGGCAGGCGCTGGGACCGAGCAGCGGGAGCACACCCCGCCACGGGGATTCGAACCGCCGACCTTTCGATCGGCAAGCCCTAGGCGCTGAGGCTTTTACCCACAGCGCCACCCGCGTCCCACTTAAACAGTCAGAACCTGCTCCAAAGAATCCTTAGATAAGGGTTCTGAGAGTTGTTAGGTGACCCCCTCACAGAGTTACAGTTCCCAGAGTTCCCTGTGAAGTGGGATTGATTGTTAAACCACTCTGGAAATTGTAGCTCTGTGAAGGCAGCAAGAGGTCTCCTAACATCTCCCACCACCCTTAACAGACTACAGTTTCCAGGATTCTTTGAGGGCAGCCATCCTCTCATGAGATGCTACCCATCCCCGTACACTCCATCGTGGCTGACAGAAACTGCTTCTTTGGGGTTTGGCTGAGGTGCCCTTTGTCCCACCTGCCTGAGGGCTTTACCTTGGACAAGCTTTTAAAAATTATTTTGCACCCACAATTTCTGTTAACCTCAATTATTCCTTCATCCCTATTGCAATAACCTTGAATGCATTTTAGACGGCACTCCTTCAGCTACGTTCTCTCTCAGCCTGTTTTATGCAGCGCTACAATAGGGACGTGGGTGGCGGGAGGGACACGGGTGGCGCTGTGGTCTAAACCACTGAGCCTAGGGCTTGCCAATTGGAAGGCCGGCGGTTCAAATCCCTGCGATGGGATGAGCTCCCATTGCTCGGTCCTTGCTCCCGCCAACCTAGCAGTTCAAAAGCATGTCAAAGTGCAAGTAGATAAATAGGTACCGCTCTGGCGGGAAGGTAAACAGCATTTCCGTGTGCTGCTCTGGTTCGCCAGAAGTGGCTTAGTCATGCTGGCCACATGACCCGGAAGCTGTATGCTGGCTCCCTTGGCCAGTAAAGCGAGATGAGCGCTGCAACTCCAGAGTCGTCCGCGACTGGACCTAACAGTCAGGGGTCCCTTTACCTTTACAATAGCAAAGTTATATCAACCTTTCCTCATAAGAAACATTCTTGAAATCATTCAAGTTGCTCTTCTATAAAAATGCTTCTTTTTTCAAATTATTTTTTCTTCCAAATGTCCAACCCAGACAATGCCCCTGATGAATAATAATAATAACAACTACTACTACTTTTATTTGTATCCCGCCCTCCCCGGCCAAAACCGGGCTCAGGGCGGCTAACATAAAATATATAACATTGGTATAAAACAATAATTAAATTACCTCCTAAAAACAAGTCAGGATCAAATTAAAATCTAATTAGATGGCTTTCTGCAGGATTAGATGAAGTTTGCCTTCAACCCAAATATGTTGGTACTTTCAGTATTTTATAAGGACTGTGCCATTTAAATAAAGGTTGGTTTTTAAATACCATTTTAAGGACTTCCATTTCCTCTTTTGATTTTTGGTACTGGGTCATTTGCTTCCAGTCCAAATATTACCACCACTGCAGTCTTAACAGGGCCTGGTACAAGATTATTCACCACCATCATAAGCAGAAATGCAGTAACAATGCAAATCCATTTTTGTGTAATTAACCAAAGCCTTCATTTCTATTTTTTCTATTTTTTAACCGAAGCCTTCATTTCTATTTTTTCCCCCAGTTCCCGTATCAAGATAACAAAAGTGCTTAAAATGCAAGCAGTGGCAAACCTTCCATTCTTGAAAATTCTTTCAACGGGTCACAAGGCCATTCAATTCCACCTGAATAACAGAATCTTTATTTGTATCGACAGTGCCTCCCAATTTAGTGTCATCAGCAGATCTCATATCCCTGAGCAACTAATGTGTATTCAATAATATAGGCCCTTATGAGAAATTCCACTTGTTTCATCTCTCTAGAAACTGTGGGTTTGCCTTTCAGCACAAACCTTTGCATCTTCCATTTAACCAGTTCCTTACTCCTTTTTTGCTTTATGGCTTGCATAATAGCCAACATTCCCCATTTCAATAATAATTTCCCACATGGCACTGCATCTAATACTTCACTAAGATCTAAATTGATTAGATCAACTGCATTTCCCTTGGACCAAAGGGTGTGGGGGAGACATCAACCACCTTCTCCAAGAAGGATATCAGAGTAATCCGGCTTGCCTTGCCTTTGATCAGCGTATGCTACATTATATCCAGTTTGCCCTTTTCTGTAATAAATTTAATTATTCTTTCCTTTAATATTCATGCTAGACCTGGCATATCATAGTTTAATTTTAAACACTCAGTTATAGAAGTCATTAGAGTTCCTTCGTTTTCTTTTTCTTAAAATATCAGCAGCAAATTTCTGGTTGCCTGGTACCGTCAGAGAGTCATTGGATTTTTAAAAGATTTATTGCAGCTGGACCTGCTCCTTCGTGTGGACCTCTGGTGTTCACATGTCAAGAGTACCTGAACCTCAAAATACAAGACTGCAGTGCCTACTTACTATGGGAGTAAATTCCAATAACTCTAGTTAGCTTTCCAAGCAAGCATGTGCAAGGACACAAGGGAGCCTTGCTCAGTCAGATCAAAGGCCTATAGCCAAGCATTCTGTACCCATAGCAGCTAAGCAAATACATATGGGAAGTCCACAAGCAGGCTATGAGCTCAATAACACTCTCCTGTTTGTGTTCCCCAGCAACTGCTATTCAGAGACCCACTGCCTCTGACACTGTAGGTAGAGCATAGACATCATGTTTAGTAGCTACTGATAGCCTCATCCTGCATGATTTCTAATATTCTGTATAATTTTTTATTATTTTCCTTTAAACAACATTTCCAACATTACACACACACACAAAAAACCTTTTTGCTCTGCCAAGCTTACAACTGCCTTCCTTCCCTTCAACAGGTATCCCATATCAAATCCAATCGCGCAATTTAAATCTTTACTATATGTCCTCATTGTAGGATTTTTTTCAATCCTGCTAGTGTCTTTAAATTTTTGCAATTATCATTCAAATATACAATGAATTTGCTCCAGTTTCTTTGGAATTTCTGATTTTCCTGGTCTCAGATCCTGCAAGTCAGTTTGGCCAACTCTGCAAAGTCCATCATCTTCGTCTGCCACTCCGCAGTAGTAGGCACTTCTTACAATTTCCACATGATTTCTAATATTGGGTGCATGGTCTTGAGGTGCTTAACCTCCCTGCCTTCACCTTATGTCCGTTTTCCTTCCAGTATGACCCTTGTCAATATTTTTTTTTTAATGAAAAACTGAGTCCAAAGAATGCATTAATTATTTGTTCCTTGCCTTGGCTGTATCGTGCATCTTCAGTAGGGAGCTGCCTCATGTATTCTGTTTAATGTTTTCCTTTTATTGATGTGACTTCAAAACCTTTCACCTTCTGTAATAGTTTAGGCATCAGTCCAGGTGCTTTTATCTTTCAGCAGTTTTTACTTTATTCCTATATTCTTTGACCTGTGCAGTATAACATTCCTTAATTGCCAACTCATTTTTCTATACCTTATCAGTGCTCTGCCTTTAAAAAAATCTACGAAATAAATCAAACCAATCCTTCTTGAAGCCCCCCCCCCCCCATTTAGAACAGATATAATTATAACTTATCTAGAAGATTTTCTGCCTTAACCTGGTGCAATGCTTGTCCACTGTAATCAATGTTAGCCCTGCTCAGAGTAGACCCATTGGAATTAATGGGCCTAAGTGAGTTGTGTCCATTAAGCTCTACCCTGAACTAATGCTGAATGCAATCCAATGCAATCCAATATATGCAATGCAAAAGTTATAAAGAAACCTATTTTTGTCAGCATTTAAATGCATACAGCCAACATACTTAACAAGCTCCTTATTTTCACAGAAAAATGCCCTATAAGAACTGACACGACATGTAGATGCACCACCATATCCCATCTCTAATAGTATCTGAACAGAACCATTGTGGTTATTCTTGTTCAAAGTTGTTTATTCATGTGTTTATTTAACTATTTATAGCCTGCCTTTTTCTCTGTAATAGGACCCTCAGGGCATCTAACTATCAGTATTTAAAGCATAACAGCCAAGTAAAACAGCATAAAAACCCAATAAAATGCTGAATACAAACATCATAGATCAGAAGCAGTATTATGCCACAATAAAAACATAAGCTACAATCATTTCCTATTACTCCGCTGTGTGCTCCAATCAAATGCCACTCTAAACACCGCTTTTTTAAAAAAAACTTGCCTCCTTTACTCCGAAAGAGAGGAAAACAGGCCACATCTGAGGCTATATTATCACAATCATCACCACCACCATCAATTATGATATTTCATTTTTTAAAACGCCCATCATTTCATGGGATTCCAGGGAGGCTTACAAAAATAATCAAATAAGATACAACATAAAATATGGCATATTGTGGAATAATTATTCATATAAAACTACAGCCATAGATAAGTCCAGAGCAGTGCAAACAAAATGCTAACCAATGGGCTCCAGAAAGCAATCATCTCCCCCAAACATGGGAACAAAATTGATAACAGAAAGTTTCAACAAGGGGGATAGCTGCACAGGAAAGAATATTCACAACCAGGGAGCCACATCTGAGAAAGCCCTGTCCCGTGTCAGCACATAGTGAGCTACACCTAGTGACAAAATTATGGGACAGGTCTTCCCTACAGGTCTCAAGGCAAGGGTCATCAGATATTGGGAGAGGCACTCTTTTAAATTACGGCAAGCATCTTCTCTTCATACTCATGCCATAATAATGGAAACAGATCCCACAAAAAAATGGCCAAGTAGTGTTCTAGACACCTCCACCTTCACAATACCTGTTTCAACAATGTCACGTTTGGAGTGAATATGAGCAATGTTGACCCTAAAGTGCTTTGCAAATTTGCACTGCAGGCTTCTTAATGGTTGGCTGTTCTCACTTCCAGATTGGACCTGACCAGTCTGTTCTTAACCCTAAAGAGGTCTGCTGGTCAGTTTCTTGAAGTGACGGTAAGAGAAATTCATACAAAAATGCTGATAAACTTTCATGAGGACTTTTTTGACAATATTGTAAACCGATGTGGAAATGTGGAGATCTGAACTTAGGACTGGAAAACCAAGAAACTGAAATTGACAGAGTTGCCCTTTCCTAGTTTGACCCACCCTGCGATCTTTGGGTAAAAGAGATGGGATATAAAAACTACAAACAAACAAATTTAGGCTTGCATATATGGTTTAAATCCTTGTTTAGGCAACTAATGAAAGAATTTTTTTAAAAGTTACTGTTGATAATTAGATGCGCTTCTATTGCTGTTAAGTGATTCAACCTTTTTTTGTTTGACCAATAAAATAAAATAAAATAAAATAACCTGAAAGTGCTTTTGAGGGCTTTCCATTCCCATAAAACTATTCTACTAGTTTAAGCCGTTTTCAATAATTTCCGGCACCCCTTTCCAACTTCTGTTCTCTTTCCTACACAGATTGTCTCCTCCACACAGAAGGTCCAGATGGATGGAGGCTGCTCATGTGATGTGTGACCAGGACTCCTTTTTAAAACTTCTTTCTGCTCAGTTCTACTGTGCAGGGATGAACCAGACAATAGAGTTTTTTGACCCAGAATCTATGTAGGTAGGAACCCTTGCTAGATTGTAAGTGGGGAACTGGTTCTTCTCTGGATGTTGTTGGACTCCAGATCCCATCAGTCCCAGCTATCATAGCCAGTTGTAAGTGATGATGGAAGTTGTAGTCCAGCTGCATCTGGAGGAACACAGGCTCCTCACCCCTCTTCTAGACAAACCTTTGTGCCAAAAGGAAATGGCAGTATCCTGCCTGAAAGCACATGGGCCTTTGACTCAACCTCTGTGCTTTTTCTTTCCTTTGCTCCCCTGGAACTTAATTTGAAATAGTTTCCTAATTTGCTATGAACTTTATGCACATTGTACAGAATTGCAATTTACCTCTCAGAGAGCTACAATTCCCAGTAACCATAACAAATTACAGTTCTCAGGAAACTAATAATAATAATAATTTAAAAACTGGGCCAGATTGGGAGTGGGGATGAGCATTCAGATTCTCAATGAAATGCACATTCCTATTCTACTCCAGAGAGTCAGTGTTGTACAACTGGATTAGGATGAGGCTTGGCTGCCTCTGCAAAGGGGATGTGTTTTCTCTTCTGCAGACACTGCATCCTTGCAAACAGTTTTGCATTCTTTCAGAAAGAGAGCATGTGTGCCCATTTCATAGATGAAGGTTATTGTGACTGATCCAACATCACCCAGTGAGCTTCCTAGTTGTGGGTAGATTTGAGCCTGGGACACCCCATTCTTAGTCTGACACGCTGACCACTATATCACATTGCCTCTATGTAGATCTATAGCTAGGTACGAGTTCTCACTCACTCAAGATCCACCCATCCCAGGGTGCTGATGAGCAGCTTGGAGTGTGGATGGTCTGGAACCAAGTCCCAGCAATCTACAGAGGTCTGGTGGCTCTTATATCTTTCGACTGAGGCAAACGGCTGCTTGTTTCAACACAGTGGACTCAGCCTGAGGAGTTTTCATGTCCTCCTGACAACACATGGAGTGAATAACTGCTGATATCTCCCACTCCACTGCAGTGTGGAAAGTGCAGCCTTTCAAAAGCCACAGAAAAAGCAAAGGTGTGCATGCCTTCAGACCCTCGCTGATGCCATTGTCGCTTTCCATGAGCCAGAACGACAGATGCACAGGACAGATGGGAGAGAAAGGGTGAAGAGCTGGCCAAGTGCAGCAGTGGGAGAGAGCAAGCCACATGCTGCTGGCAGACCGCAGAATTAGTTGAGGTGGATGTGGAGGGGACCTCTGGTCTGGGGGCTCAATAAGCTGGTGTGCTGTTTTGTGTGCCCCAAGCTGGAGCTTTGAAAACCTGCAAGATCTGTCCAGACAGAGGAAGGGTCATAGTGTAGTTGGAGAGCATCTGTTTTGAATGCAGAAGGGCTTATGTTCAGCACCCAGCATCTCCAGGTAGGGCTGTTGGCGTAGGCAATTCTGAGCTAGTTGGACCAAGGTTCTGACTCAGTATAAGGCAGCTTCTATGACGATATTGGGCCAAAGGGGAAAACATTAATGCATTTGCACACCCAGGCAATGATATTCCACCTTCAACACTCATCTCTCTTTATTTTTAAATGTCACAGCATTTGCAAAACCAGGCTTTCCCCCTCATTTTCTATCCTTGCCCCACCATCTACCACCCCTTTCTCCTTCAGCCAAGTACAAAGTGGCCAGGTGTCTAAATGCATGCATGCATGCATGCAGATTTAGAGTACCTGATCTTTCTAATTTAAAGCACACCCTCCTTATGTGCCTGTTTTCTTCCTAGTGAAGTGCTAAGGCTCCATATGATACCTGCTGGAAGAGAAAGAAAACAACCTGAGGCTAGGAGCACAAGTTGGGAGGGGCGTCCTTTCATTCTTTTGCCAGTTCTTGATTCCAGCTGGATCCCCTAGTCCATGGGCAGGCAAACTAAGGCCCAGGGGCCGGATCTGGCCCAATCACTTTCAATCTGACCCCCGGACATCAGCATGGGAATCAGCCTGTTTTTACATGAGTAGAATGTGTGCTTTTATTTAAAATGCATCTCTGGGTTATTTGTGGGGCATAGGAATTCGTTCGTCCCCCCCCCCCAAAAAAAATAGAGTCCGGCCCCCCCACAAGGTCTGAGAGACAGTGGACTGGGCCCCTGCCGAAAATGTTTGCTGACCCCTGCTCTAGTCTTTGCTACAATACTGAAATAAGACAGGCCCACTAAAAATTAACGAGGTGGGTAAGTGTACGACAGCTGCTGAGATAGGGTAGGATGGGTTTAAAGAGTCCAAATGAGCCCCGCTCGGGGTGGGGTGGGGGTAGGGAATAAGCAGAAGGCTCCACTAAAGGCAGCTTACATTTTCTTGGTGCTGAGAAATGTTCTATGTACATTTAAAGCAAGTCTCTGTATATCTTTCAACACAAGGATTTCAGGGTATGTTCCTGGGCTGTATGCGCTCAATGGAGGGATGAGAAATCAAAATTCTGCCTCAAGGAGATCTCAGTTCTGCAATCAGAAGGTCCATAACTCAAGAACAGAGCATCTGCTTTGCATACAGAAGGTCCCAGGCTCAATCCCCAGCATCTCCAGATAGGCTGGGAGAGCTTCCCTGTCTGAAACCCTGGAGAGCTGCTGCCAGTCAATGTAGACAGTACTAAATAGATGGGCCAATGATATAAGGCAGCCTTTTCTGTTAGTAGAACTTATGCAAATTAAGGGGCATTGCGCAAGGAAAGGACATGGAGACTGGGACTGCTTTCAGACAACCTGTTTATTGAGCATTCATTCTGATTGGCTTGCAGGGAAATTAGACAACTTCTGTTACTTACTCCTTCTGATGGGTTTGCAGGGAGGTTAGATGATGTTGCATCAAGCAATACTTATCCCCTACTTTCTGATGCAGTTCCCCTTCACTTTCCTTATCACAAAAGGTATGATTTGGGAGTGGGTTTGTTGCACAACAGCTTCAAACTAGGCTTTATTTTGCCTGGGTCAAAGACCCAATTTGGCAAAAAAACCCACCACCCACATTTGTGTACACACACAAACAGTCTTGGAGCCTCAATGGCGCCCCTCTGGAGGCTTCACCCAGGGCAAAAAACCCAGCTAGTCCTCCTGTAGCAATGCTCTGAATAGGGAGGTGTTTAATGAAACTCTTGCACTAGTACAAGGATAAGCACTAGTGCAATGGAATCCCCCACCCTCTTCTTCACCAAGCATAGCCTGTGCTGTCCCCAAATCTGTTCAAAATATCTCCCAAGGCAGTGCTTCTCAGAGGAGGCTTGCCCCCTGCAGGTTGAACCCTCACTACAGCTTCCTGGATTCTGGTAGAAAAAGGAAGAGCTGGGAAAGGATGGGAAATTCTGAGTCACACATTTTCCTCCCCAGCATGCCAGACATACCTTGGGGCACGCTACCTAAGTGAACATTGCAGGGAACCTACATAGGCAAATTCCAGGAAAGTGCCTCCTGCCCACACCCAGCAAAGGTGACAAGTCCTCCCACCGAACCCTTCATTGTGTCCAAAATTGACTACAATAAATGCCGCCTGCTCCCCATCTCCAAACTACTAGGGAGGAGGCCCTCCTTAGCCCATGACTCAAGCACCAGCTGTTTCACATTCCAGGAGTCTCCCCCTTTCCAGTCTCTCAGCTATAAAAGTCACCCACTGACGCAAATCCTCCCACCCCACAAAAGTCAGAGACAGATTTAGAATCTAGTTATTGACAGTGGCAGGGAGGGCTTGGACACCCCCAGGTACTAAAAGACGGGCTGATGTCTCATTCCAGTAATCCGTTTCCTTCAAGAGCTTTGACAGAGGAGGAGACGCCCTCCAAGAAAATGATTCCATGCTAGTGGAGCACTCGGAGGAAGGTGGGGTGGGAGAGTGAGCCAACTAAAATGGTGGATCTAGGACCAAGTCATTTGTCACTTTTTGATGTGGTAAATTACCAGGAGATGGTTTAACTTGTACCACATCCGTGTCACTTGGTGAATATTGCCATTTGATCGTGCCCTCATGTGTATTTAATGTGCCCCGCAGAACCAATAAACACTCATATTTATGAAATTCCATCTTTAAAATATTCCTGTCCTACTTTCCCATTACTAATGCTCAAAGTGTATTGCAAGTTTTAAAATGCAACAGCAAACTATAAACAACTATTCACAAATGCTTGGGGGGGAAAGCAGCAGAAGTACTGAAGCTCCATGCAGTGACAACGGGTCATCCTTTTTATTATCCTCATGGGAAAAGCCTGCACCATCACATAGTGCTATGAGAGGGATCCTGCAGGGGGGAAATGGGGGTGCTTGAGAGAATTCTGTCAGGACTCAAACTAGGAGCCTTCATATCAGTTTCCTAGGCAACTAGGTACCCTCAAGCCTTTGACTTGCCCCGCCTATACAGGCTGGCCATTGGACCTGCTTGAACAGGAAGAACTATAAAAGAGCTTTCTGTTGCAGCTGAGGCTTTCATGAGAACAAGGTCTTCCTGAGCACTGGTGTGTTTCTGTCAGTCCTTTGGTGCAGGCTTCAGGATTGTGCCTTGATGCTAATTCCTGTTTTGTCCTCAGCTTTGATACCTGATTAGTTCCTTGTCTTTGACCTCCTGGCTCATCTTCAATCACTGTCTGCAGCTCTTCCAGGTCAGATGTTTAGCAGCTGAAAGATTTGTTTTTGTGTATAGAAGAAACTAAGATCTGAAGGTCATTTATTGTAGGGAGGTTTTTGGGCCTACTGTATTCCCCAGACATTAGACCCGAAGCCAGAATTTAGACCTTTGACACTTAGCCTGCAATTATTACCGAGGAGCATGGCCTCACTGTCATTTAATGTATACCCTTTGCACCTTGACTGTGAAATCTCCCAAGTGGTTTGGAAAAGTTTGCAAAGCGAGAGCTTTGCCCTGCAAGGCAAGAAAGCTGCTGGGTGTTTCTGACCTGTGCTTACATGAATCTATAAGAAGGCACTCTTGCCAATTATACATAGCAGTATGAGACCTCTAGAAAATGCAAATGACTTCCTCTGTACCTGATCTCTCACAGAATCAATCCATCCTTAATCGGCTTACTTTGGGCCCTGCCTGAGGCACTGCAAACCACTGGTATACCTACTCACACTCCAGCAATGTAACTAGCATGCACTATAACTAGCATGCACTAGCTACCCGGGGTAGTGCATGCCCTGTGCATAGGGGGCTGGGCAAGGTAACCGTGGGGTGGGGCAGGGCACGCCAGAATCCCAGTGCCCGAGCCACATTCCACTCTGGCGCTCTGCAGGCCTGCGTTACTTTTTTGAGCAATGAGGAGCCTTCAGGGAGTCCACCTGCTGCCTCCCCTTCCGCTGTAGGGCAACTGAGGGAGAGGCAGTGGGCAGACGCAAGCCCCATGCTGCCCTTTTGGGCAGTGTGGAGCCTGTAGGTGCCTGAGCCACTGCGTCACTCCCAGGAGACACGCGTAGCTCAGGCATGCTGTAGGCCCTGCAGTAAGTGCCGCCCAGTGCCCCCCCCCCCGCGCTATGCCTTTGTGACACTCACTAGCATCCATTAGAGTTAGGAACTTGCACTCCAGCTATGCACATGGAGGAGTCCTTGCACAGCATACCCTTTTGTACTCAGCATCTATGGCAGGGAGATTTGGATCCCGCTGGTACTCTAGGTACGGTACCTTGTTTCTGGGGGAAACCCCTCCACTGTGGTCACCAAACTCATAAGCTACTGTATGTCCACTTCTGAATCCTGGTCTGCACAAGACTAGCCTCAGGTCGAACTAGGTTCTATTCCTAGCTTTGTCCCCCTTCTTACTTCCTCTGTCTCGATGTTCCTGACCAACTCATAAGCCTTGGAACTCTACAATTCTATGATTCTATTATATTGCTTCAAGCAAATATCCCCCCACTTTCCAATGCACTTCTGCATCACTTTCCATATCACAAGAAGTCTGATATTCTGGTGAAGTGGGTTTCATTGCATAACCTGATTCTGGCAGAGTGTGATTGAATCCCACCCAAAAATAGTGACACTCTGGAAATGCCCTGTGTTAATACTTGCCAGTACCCTAATACATCTAAGACTTCATTTGTTTTCTGTGCAACTGTAACAAATTGGTAGCTCACAATAACTTTAAAATTGACTGTGAAGTGCACACTGGATAAAATACCTGAGGACTGACTGTAAAATCAATCGTGAAGTTTGGAATTATTCCTCTAATTTTATTTTGGCCCTGCCAGTGAAATTTCAACAAATGCACTTGGAAGAAGAAATAAAGGAGTTCTATATAGCTCCATATGCTCTTCTTGCCATTGTCAGCTTTTTTACACCATTGACTTTCATGATGCTGACCTATGTGAGCTCTTGACAAATGCCAGTGATGACTGGAATGGACATCTGCAGTATCAGATCTAGAAGCTCTTACTTGTACATTCAGGTCAGAGGATTTGAGCTGTTGGTCAGAAAGTGGAAGAGGTTTTAATCTTTTCCATCTGAATGACCATTCACTCAAGGTGAATCTAGAGTCTCCATTCCAATTAAAGCATTTTATTTTTAGAAATATGTTTCCCCCACAAACTTATCCATTTGTTTTATTAATAAATATGGTAAATACAGAAGATAAACACTCTGAGTGTATGAGGGAGAAATCACAGCGAAGGAAGCAACAGAAAGATCTGGACCTACTTGCTAGGTCAGGGATAGCCAACATGGCGCCCTCCTGAGTTATTTCCATTTTACAATAGTCTAGAATAGACTGTGTGTTTGCCCAGGCACACGATCTGTGTAACACTAAGGATTTATTAAAGCTGAAGTGTTTTTTTTCTTGTAGGCATGACTTTGGTCGTGAAGGGTGCAGCACAATAACGTTGTCAAATGCACTTGACCTAAAGGCATTGCCCCTGAGGAGGACAGTGACTCAAATGAGATGGACACTTTTACAATGCACATGAAGTCTCTAAGTGAGGATGAGGGTCTATCTTACCTAAGTTAGAATTCTGTCTGATCTGTATGTTTTTGTTCATACAGTGGTACCTCGGGTTAAGAACTTAATTCATTCCGGAGGTCCATTCTTAACCTGAAACTGTTCTTAACCTGAAGCACCACTTTAGCTAATGGGGGCCTCCCTCTGCCACTGCACCGCTGTTGCGCGATTTCTGTTCTCATCCTGAAGCAAAGTTCGTAATCTGAGGTACTATTTCTGGGTTAGCGGAGTCTGTAACCTGAAGCGTCTGTAACCCGAGGTACCACTGTACTAATAAAAGTAGATAATGAGAACTTAAAATACATTGAACATAGTATTTGCTAGGGGCAAAACTAGGCTCCCCCCCCCCCAGGTCAAAACCCAGTTTGGCACACATACCCCCCCCCCCACATTTGTGTGTACGTACACACACACACACACAGGCTGCAAGCTTCAATGGTGCCCCTATGGAGGCTTCACCAGGGGCAGAAAAACATGGCTAGCCCCCCTGTAGCTACAGCTCTGTATTTGTTTTAAAGACAGACACAAAGTCACTCAGTGAGTGTTCTGTCTGTATGGGGCTTAAACAAGAGTTTCCTCAACTCAAGGCCAACACACTACTCATTATGCCACATGGCTCTCTGTTTGTAGACTTAACTACGTATCACAGCGTCCAGAGATTTAAGGGTCCCTCTTGCAGAATCACCTACCACCATGGGCCCTTTTTTAGGCAGGCAGTGATGCAATCAGGCAATTCAGAGTGGATTTAAGGGTCTTCCTTTCCCTCCCTCTTTATATGGTAATGGGCATTGCTTCCCTTACTTAAAATGTGATGAACTGGCACTGCTGTGCTTGGGGGGCCCTCCTGCTCATTTTTCTGACTGGGGCTCCGGCTTTCTGCCCCACAACTCCTACCCCACAGGCACCCCCCATAGGCAGAAGCTGCCTATTAAGGCTGCTGCAGCAGCAGCTACTCCCGAGAGCTACTTTTTCTCTGTTCCAGCTCAAAACTGCCCGTTAATCCTGTGAATCACGCGGCCCCTCCCCCTTTAATCAGCTTCTCCCCCACCCCGCCCACCTCGCTTTTCCTCGCCAATGTTTGTTGTCAGCCAAGCCTGTGTTTTGGCCATGACAGCCCTGCGACTCGAGGCATGTGGGGCTGCAGGAGGCCGGGGGCGGGCGGGGGCGGGGCTTTCACCCTCCTCAGCCTCCTCTCTGACAGGGCAGATTATATGCTCCCTGCTCACTTTAGGGTAGAAAAGGAGCTGGTGACAAAGGTAATTAGCGCCCAGCTCCCTCCGCCTGCCAAGTTGCTCTCAAGTGCCGGGAAGCACCATTGCCCAAGGAGCAGATTCCCCCACGCACTGCAAAAGCGACAACAAGCTGCGGGGCTCAGACAGCCCTCCACTGCCCCTTTCCCTACACGGCTTCCGTGGGGCTGGAGGGAAAGGTTTGTTTGTTTTTAAGTGAAGGGGAGATCGTAGGCGGAAGTGTCGCGGATCCCATGCCTCACATTTGCAAAAACGAGTCCCTCTCCCGAGCTTCCCTATCAGTCCGCAGCCTGCTCCTTCTCGGCTATTATTTTTCCCAGACGAGATGCAAAGAGACCCGTTTCTCTTCCTCTGTGTAGGGCTCTGGGGCAGAAGTCCAATGAGCAGGGGGGCCCTGGGGTGCAGCCAGCCAGAATCACCACATTTCGAAGGAAGTCCAGTACTGTAATGCACACGACCGTCTAAAGCCGGCGTGGAAAACCACTAAATCCAGAGTTTCACGTTTACCGTCAAGCGCACTATTCCTAGTGAATCTTAAGCCCTTTTCGAGCGCTCTGTAAACGAGTTAACTAAACCAGTGGGAGGAGACTGCGGGGGCGAGCCCGTAAGCTCCGCCCCCCGTCGTCACTCCACGGGCTGCTGTTTGAAGCTGGGCGTTTCCCTGCGTCCTTTTTGGAACGTTGATTTCTCCAGGGTTCCAAAACGCGTGCTGAAATATAAAACCCATATATATATATATATATGGTGGTGGGGTGGGGAACCCAAGCAACCAGTGAAGAAATGCCAAAGCAGCTCTCTAAGCTGAGTGAATGGGCAGCAGATGAGGTTCAATGTAAGCATAAAGCGATGCGTTCTGGAAAGCCTTCACATATGCAGTGGCAGGTCCTGAACTGGCAGTGATTTTCCAAGGAAAGATTTTGCGGTCATGGTTGCTAGCTCAATGAAAGCATTTACATCAAAGCTGAATGCACACCATTAAAGCACATTTAATGCTACAGTTCCCGGCGCTCTTAACAAACATCAACTCCCAAGATTCTTGGGAAGGGGAAAAGTGCTTAAAATGTGTTTTAAGTGTGTGATGTGGGTGCAGTCTCAGTGTGCACACGGCGGCGGGGGGGGGGAGGCAAATTTAATGAGAAGGCTGTTAAAGAGAACTGGAAAAGGTGTAGGAAGGTATACACAACAATAATGCAGGTTTAGAAGAAGAAGATATGAATAGCATATAAGACTACTTAATAAAATGTGTTGTGTGAAGAAAAGAATGTATAGAGAGAATCATCTCCTACACAGGACTCATAATTTGATTAAGTTATGTCATAAGAATTCAGGGTTACCTGTGGAAATTGTCCAGCAATAGAGTCAAGAAAGATTATTTATTTATTTTTATTTATTTATATTATATTTATATACCGCCCTATACCCTGAGGTCTTAGGGCCATAAAGTACTTCTGGAACAATTAAACCTATGGAATTCACACTCCTACAAGGTGTGGTGACAGCCATTAGGTTAGATGCCTTTAAAATGTAATTAGACACACTCCTGTAGGATTGGTAGGTCTATCAATGACTTTTAGGCTCGATTGGGGGAGTTTAATTAAATATTGTACAAGCTGCTCAAAAGTGGAACAGATCAGCTCAGAAGGTGGTCAACTTTCTGTACAGGTTTTTTGTTCTGGTTTTTGTTTTTTTGGCAGAGGCTGGATACTGTAGCAGCAGTTTTACTGCATGGGGGTTTGACTAGAAGATGACATTTGAAGTACTTCCTGGCTCTATGGGTCTATGTTCAGAGGCAAAATAGCTCTGAGAATCAATTGCTGGGGTTGCTAAATTATGACTGTAGACTTCATGCACTGTGTGTGGGCTAAGCAAAAGCTTCTGGGTGTCTACTGTTTGAAGCAGGTTACTAGAGTAGATCCATTTTCACCTATCTGGTGTCCTCCTGCTGTTTTGGGTTACAACTTCCATCAGCTCCACCCAGCACAGCTGAGCTGATGGGAATTGTAGTCCAAAACATCTGGAAAGCACCATATTGGCAAAGCCTAGGCCGGATGGAGCCTGATCAGCATTGCTCTTCTTTTGTTCACACTGAGCCTCATTCCAAGTTTAGGAAATATGATTTTAGAAAGGTATGCCCTGACACAGGCTGAAAAATACAGCACTGGCCTACAAGCAAGGAATAAACTATTGGAAAGAAACCAGTTACTTTGGCTATTTTGGTTGCCTGTTCTATCTCCAGACATTGTCAGTTTACCCGTTTTTTAAAAAATGGGCAATACATCCCATAAGATCTGACCTTGTCTTTGCAAACAGCTACAGCTGGACTCTTTCTCAACGAGTTTGTATCTTCAATTTGCAGCAAAAAGGTGGAGATGGTTCCTTTCTCATGGCCTGGCCTATCTCTGCTCGGTTAAATTGTGAATGGCTGACGTTGCTGTCCCATAATCCTGCTGCTTAGGAATGACTGCTCTGCCTCCTGCTGAAACTGGTCACATCCTAGAAGGGGAAACAGCACCTGGAAATATTGTGGCATAAACAGGAGGGAAAGCTGGAAGGGAGAAAAAGGAGGTGGTTTGATGGACTGGTAGGAGTGGGGCAACAGGCCTGATGTGTCTATGACTCTCCTTTTTGGTCGCCGAAGAGACATTCTGCTGCTGATGTCTTAAGGCAATCTTTTTGTGGACAATTGGAGCCCCTGAAGTCCTGAACGCATGTTAATGATAGTGTGTGCTGATCTTTATATGTGAACGCAGCTGGGTGTATTTTGCTTCCCTTTGTCTAAGCAAACAAGGAAACTGTTATGAGAAATACAGTACTTCTAACAGCGTGTTGCAAACACTCCTACTTTCATAAGAGGCATATGGCAGATAGTCTTTCTTCTGACTAAACTGTGGAGCCACAGCCTCTTTTCTCTTTCTTTCTTTCTTTCTTTCTTTCTTTCTTTCTTTCTTTCTTGGTGTGGCTTTCGACATAGCTGCTGCTTTAAGGGCTCTTCAAATCACAGGCCAAAGAAGATGACATATGAGAGCCGTAGCTGTACCTTTCTGAACACAAATTGCTAACTTGGTGGTCTTGGGGCAGTTTCAGACCCTAGATTGGGGGTCAGGTTTTTTATTATTATTTTAAAAAATGGTTCCAATTCAGACTGGGCTTCTTGCACTGACAACTTGTATAGGAAGAAAGCTCCCATTAAAATGAATGGGAAGCTCTCTCTCCACCCCCCCCCCCCCCGTGCAAATTGCTAATGCCGGGTGGGGTGGGGCAACAATCCAAATCGGGATCACCAGCAAGGCAAAGTCCCCTACCCCCATGCTAGGGTCCCACTCTGTAATGTCCCTTCCAGTGCTCATCATTTGCTCATACTGGAGGTTTTCTGTGATTGAAGGGCTCAAGGTGCCACTTTTTAAAAAGTAATTGCATTTTTTAAATGACCAGGTGGCTCTCCTATGTCACAACTGTCTTCATCCTGCCCCTTTGCATTGATTAGAAGTCCTTCACTACACACACACACACACACGTGTCCATTTCTGCTCTCCCCTTTGTAGGATATTGAAAATCATTTGGACCATCCAGAGGGAAATATTGCTAATGTGAACATATTAATTTATTTAAATTCATGCCAACTGAAAATGAAATGATTGCTTTATTTTGCAGCCCAGCCTCAATATGCTCACCTGCTAGGAAAGTGTATTTAATCCAATATTGCCATAATAAGAGCTGGTGCCAAATGTTTCCATCACTGGGAATGGAGGAGAGAGTGCACTGGCAGCAGCACCCCTAGACTCTTCTGTTTTCCCTGCATGGGCCAGCTCAGAATGGATTTCCCATAGACATTTCCAGCAAGAATTTAAGGTCTTGGGTATTCCATTTAAATCAGTAGGAAGACATTTTAAACCAGGAGGGTTGCGAGTTCAATACACGCTTGTTTGGTTGGTTGTTTTTAGGCCAGTTTGAGTCTGATATGCTACTGTAAGGAGGAATGAAAAAGAACCCATTAGAGATTGCCATTTCTTCTGTCTGTGAGTGGTAAGTTTTTGTTTCTTTCTAATTTAACTTGCATTTCCTCTGTTATCTCAGAAAGGCACCTCTGTTGAGGTTTTAGCCATCTGCACATTTATTTACATTTAATTGATTAATTAAATCAATTAATTGGCTAAATTAATTAAAGCAATCTTTTAACTGTCTGACAGGCCTTATACACATAAGTCTAATATTCATTTTATCCTTAGTCATCTATCTGCGCTTCTACTTTCCCAAATCTCTTACAAATATGCCTGGCCTTTCCAGTCATATTGCTCACACAGGGACAACATCCGCTGGGTAAGTGCAAAGTGCTATGTTGGAATAAAAGCTCCGACATCTCCCATTTCTCATGCTTCAAGCTCTGCCCTGTCTAGAGGTTATTCATTCAAAGAAAACGATTTTTCGGGAAACCTACTTTTCATAATCTCCACAGCAACATTGCCCCACCCCCACCAAAATTGGTGTTGGGAACTCAGCTCTCTCTAACAGAGCTGTGACAACATCATGATGAAAACACAACTTTGTAGGGAGCTAAAGAAAGGAGAGGGGAAGACACCCAAAGTGCAGCCTTGTCTCCCAAGAAGGACCATGCCTTCTTCTCTCTGCTAGTGGCAATGTATTAGTGAGACAGTCCAGAGGCTGGTACAGCAAAGAGAGACTTGCCATACATTGAACATCTTATTCACTATGGAAAGGATGTGCAAAATGGCAGTGCATTTGGGTGATTGTTTGAAGGAGGACTTAGGAAGGAGGACTTCAGGGTGGCTTTTGTGGGATGGGTGCTTCTCAAGCATGCAAATGTTTCATGCCAGGGGTTGGACCATGGCATGGTGGGTGGGAAGCAGTCCTGCAAACCGAGCAACAGAGCTGGAGAAGATGGGTATGCTTGACTCTGCCCGAACATGATATTTCGTGACCTTTGATCTGTTGAGTTCCTGAGCATACAGCATGGTGCGCGTGACTTGCTCAAGCCGGAAGATGTACATGGCTCCTGGCTCAGTTTTCAACACAGTAATACACAAACCTGGGTCCAGCCTTTTCAATATAATCAAGTCAGGTCAAGAGAGGCTGGTGCTCAAAATCAGTGGAGGAATAGTGAACACATAATAAAGGCAATGGCGTCCAGTGGCTGTCTTGAGTCCTGCCTCTTTTGCATTAGACTCCATGGTAAACAAAGGAAATGGCGAACCACAGCAGGTAGAAAAATGCAACTTGGAATCATAATTCCTTCTCTGTCAAACATTCCTTTTCTACTCTAGGGCCCTGTTGTAAAGGAAACCCCTGGGGAAACAGGTTAAATAAATTGGGTTTTATAATGTCCCCCAAACTCTCCTACTTGATGGGAAGCAGCCGCAGCAGCCGCTTGCAGTATTGGTGTGTCTGACCAAGCACTAGGAGCAATCTAAACGCTCCCCCTGCTGGACATTTTGGGGAACTTCTCAAGGAGTCATGGACTTTTGAATCAATCCTTTCAAGTGATCCTGGCAGAACAGTAATTTTTTGGATATTTACACTCCGACTGAAAATCTGAAATAGAGTACCTGTGGATGTGTTTTGCAGTGAATGAGCAGATCCAGCACCATTATCAGATTCAGTTGTAATAAAAGGGAAATGTAATGTAGTGCCCCAAAAACAACCAAATTGTTCTTTAGAAGGACTGTGTGACCTCGACAATTCCAGGTGCAAAATGTTTGGACACGGAATTTATCATCTTGAGAATGTGTCAACTTCAGCTGTTATAATAAAGCCCACATGGCTGGAAAACAACATAGCAACAATGACAGCCACACCCATAGTGTGCTTGTCCACTTCCTAAGCAGTTCATGACATTGTGTGCAAACAATGTCCTCATGGTATCGCTCAGAGAAGAAGCCAGTCAGCCCATGGCAATGACGTGGGTCCCATAATGATGTCACAGAACTCAGCCCAGGCCCTTTCCCACACACAATAAACAAGTACCCTGCCAAGGAGGGCCCAGAGTGCCTCATTGGTTCGAAGTTTCTGTGTCTTATTTGTTAGGAGGGCAGCAACAGATAAGTTGACAGTAGAAAGGAGAAGCTGGTGTGGCCTGAAGAGGTTGTGCCTGCTGATGGGACTTTTACCCTCACTTAATTATCAGGTGGGCTTTGGATGTCTGCATATGTTTGGCTATATGGATTGCTGGATCTCTCCTTACATATGCAATAGGGGTGTGTGTGTGTTTTTTTGGGGGGTGCGTATCAGTGCAAATGTACTAAGAGAAAAAACAAGAAGGTTGGTAGGTATGGTGTGGGTCAGGTAGAGATCCTGAAAATTGAGATGTATGGAGAGTAGCATCTCTGGGTCACCTTGCGGCCATTGCTGAATTCTGCATTCAGGACATCTGCCCTGGAGAAAGCCTTTGAATTTCTCCTGGAAATGGAGGATTACCGTAATGACACAGGCCGTCCACTCTCTTCCACTGCTGAGTCACCCAGCAAAGCAAGGAGGGCTACACAATGCATGCCATGCAGACTGCAGCAAGATGTGACATGGCGCTGTGTCTCCCTGCAGTAGCTCATGAGCAGCTTAGACCCAGGACGCTCTCTGGGCCTGCAGGAGAAATTCAAAGGGTGCCACTCTGCAAGCAGGCTGCTGGAGAGACGGATGCCACAGAGATTAGAAGGGGGGTGGAATCTATCTTAAAAAAAACCCCACATTTCAATGGACTCTGTTGGCAATGGGCAGTTTCCAACGCCCTTGTTTTGTTGGCGCAACGTAATTACACCCACCCGTTCCTCTCTTGCACCTTCCCCAAATCTGCTCCTGAGGGTTGGGGAAATCCTTGTGCTCATGGAAAAAGAGACATACTGCTACTTTGGATGAACACTCTAGGATTTGGACCATCACTGATCGTCTGAGCCAGCAAACCTCTGGGATGACCTAGTAAAACAGATGACACTTCCTGGAATGATAAGCTAGAAGGGCAGCAGGTGTAAGAAAGCATAATAGAAAGTCTACACTAATACCTCCGTAGATTGTCACAGTGTTTTTTGCGTGCCCAGGCGGAGACCCCCAACCCCAAGAGCCACCCGGAAGAAATGAATGACACATGACAACGTGTTATGGGATTAAATTGGCCACAACTTTATTTAAACTTTCAGATTTAGGAAGACCTTGGCTTAAGCATTGGGTGTGTATCCCTCCCAGTCCCCAGCTGGGGATCTGGAGCACATCAGGGTAATCAGGTCTGTCTGAGAAGTGGGCTGGCTCTGGAAGACATTTGTTTACGCAGTGTCCACCACCATTTCACCGCAACACTGGGGAGTGCACTGACAACCTTTCAGCATATGACCAGTGATTTCCCTCCAACTCAGCCCCTTTAACGGGGAACCCTGGGATCGCTGCCCTGGGGGGGGGGGGATATCACCGCTTCAATCCCCCCCCCCATTTAGAGATGATAGACTTAAGGATTCCGCCCAAGGCCTAAAACTGCCAATGTTGCCAATCTGCTATGGGGAAGGCGAAACGTGCCAATGCAGGGAAATTCCTTCCCGGTCCCTTAATAGCAACCATCCTAAGACCATAGCAGCTCCTGAATACCTGTAAAAAAAGTTAACCTGTAATAAAAGAGCATTAAACAAAGTCAGGGTAGGGAGGGTGAAGCTCTGGAGCCTACTGTGTGCTCTCAGGTAGGCTCTGCCCCTTTTAACTACACAAAGAACTCCACCTCCCAGTTCTGGCAGGGGGGGAGCAGGTGGGGAGCTCTCAGGGATGGGAGAGCGGTCAATCCCACCCCCTAAAGTAGAGTGGGGGGCACCTCAGGCTTGGGGGCCAGATGTGTCCATCCAAGTTTTTGTAGCTCCATATAACTCTCCTCCCCCCTGCTCAGCTGTGCTTTACACCCTCTTGGCTAGAATGTGTCCTTGAACTCTAATAATGCCTCTTGGTTGCCTCTTGGGTGGAAGCTAGAGAGGGGTGTGGGTGAGTGTGTACAGAAACTAGCCTACTCCACAAAGGTAATATTCATATTATTGCTCCAATGAATGTGCATATTCATTGCTCCAACTGTCCACCTCTAGCATGCGGCCCCCAGAAGGTTGCCCAGAAGGGCTTGTGGCTCTTGGGATTAAAATAGCCTCCCACTCTGGTCCTAATGAGCGGATGCCTTCAGAAAATGGTGTTTCGAAGCCCTGCTGCCCTCAGTAGCCCCTCAGTAAGATAGCCTTCCCTTCCTTTCACTGTCCCTGGTTCTTGGTAGACACCAGCCTGAACCAGATCTGTCAATTTTGCATAATTAATTTGAGAATTAGGTTGCCAAGGCTGGGAGGGGGGGAATGGGCCATTTGCAACCCTGAGGATCAAGGCCAGTTTGACTGTTTCACCCCTCAGATGCATCCTTAGCGTGACAAGAGCAGCCCTGGCCCCCACAGGCTCTAGCAGTGCCCAAGGCATGATTTCAGCCTCCTTGCTCATTCCACACACAGCCCTTCCTTGCTCCCTGCTCTCCTGGTGACCTGAGGAAGATGAGGCCTGGAGCAGCCCCTTCTTTTATGCTGATTCATCTCCATATTCATGCTTTTGCCCCCAAGTCTGCATTTTTTAATCCATCTGATTAATGAGAGCAGATATTCAGCCTTTGATTTGATTACCCTCTGTTGAGTCCCATAGCATCTGACATCAAGAGACACCCCTGGCACGGCCCATTTCCATAATGGGTGCTTCTGTCTGCCTGCACTTCCCACTCTGCCCTTGGCTTCAGGAAAGGAGTCTGATGTGAGGGATCAGTTGTCCTGGATGTACCCTGTGAAAGCAAAAGGGGAAGGCATGCTGTAAATCTGGTCTCCTTATTGTTGTACAGTGTGTGAGATAATCCCATATGACATGAGACACATGGAGCATGAAAGAATGAGGACAACTTCCTTCAATGCCCAAATTGCCCAATTACATTGTGACGGATCAGCGGGGAAAAGGGAGGAGACTTTCCCTACTGGCAGACCTCTTCTATTTTTGCAAATGTTTCCTAAAAAAAGAATCACAATGCACTGTCACCACTGCCTAAACCTACCTGGGGGGGGGGATTCCCAGCTGCATGGGGTATTTCTAAGCCCTACTGAAGCCCCTTCCCTCCAGCCCAGCTCTAGGAAAATATTAAAAAGATGCTTTTGATTTATTTCACCAAAACCCATGGCATAAACATAAAACCCTACAGGAACTTTAAACACATCCTTAGAAATAAAGGGGCAAGTTCTGTGTGCACTCTTAGAACACGGGAAAGATATTAGTGAGAAATTTTGTTTTAAACCCAGGAAGGCAAATATCCCAAGTATTAAAGAAGAAGAACTTTGTTTGGTAAAAGGGAGAAAAGGAGGAAAAATAGAAAAGGCAACTATCACACATACATACTTGCAAATGAAAATTTTAAAGTCTTTCTAACTTAACTAGAAGCTTAACTATCTGCTTCAACAGAGTCCTGGATTTCAGAGCATGTGCAGAGATTACTGCAGATTTCTTAGCGAAGGCATATTTGGTTACTTGGCGGGATGGTTCCAAAATACAAAGATTACAGGTGAATTCTAACATTTTTATGTGAATCTGAGACAAGTAAAAGCTAACTTCTTTGTGGAGATGGACTGTTGCTTGCTCTGTCTGTGATGTTGATGGTCTTTGTGGCCAAAACAGAAATGTATTTAGAGTCTAGATCTACATTTATTCAGATAATGATGCTTCAGATGTTGAGAGGAAGAGTGGAATCAAAGAAGCATCCCAAAGAGAGAATGTTGCAGTAATGGGGACTTCAAGTACCCTGACATAGACTGGTGACATATGTGCATCACTTATGACAAAGAGGTAAATTTCCTAGATGTCCTCCAAGACTGTGCTCCTAGAACAGCCGGTCATCAAATGGAACCACCTCCCTGAATTTAACTTCAAGTGGCATCCAGGACCTCGTGCGAGATGCAAGGGTTGTTGAATCAACTGGGTGCAATGACCACGGTGCTATTAAATTAAAAATACATGTAAACAGCCGCTTGCCAAGAAAATCCAACATGGTCACATTGGATTTCAGAAGAGGAAACTTCCCCCCAAACAAGAAGATTGGTAAAAAGGAAGTTCAAAGGTGAAGTCAAAGAGCAGGGTGTGTGTGTGTGTGTGTGTGTGTGTGTATGTATGTATATATGTGTGTGTGTGTGTGTGTGTGTGTGTATTTGTATATATTTGTGTGTGTGTGTGTGTGTGTGTGTGTGTGTTTTAAATAAATAAAAATTAAAAGTGTGTTCCATCAGGTCTGTTACAAGCTGATTAGCATTTTGCCACAGAAACTTCAGTTTTAGTTGGCAAATATCATTTTTAGAGGCATAGAGCTACCTGTCTCGAGTGGGTGAACCCGGTGGATGCAAGGGGGACAGATCCCTTTTCTTGTTGGCTCTGTGCTGCATGTTGCCACTGTGTGAAGGGTCTGCCTCCATTTTTGAGAATATAACTACAAACCAGCTGGTAGAGATAATATCTAAGAGAGAGAGAGACCGTCACGCCAGTGCTGGCTCTTGCAACCCCAATTGCCCTGCCATGTGTAATCTGATAGGTGGTGCAGAGAAACCAACAGATCTGCGAGCTGCAATTGACTTATGGCTGCAGGCATCTCTATAAACAGCTTCCATCTCTGCCCCAAAATAACCCCACGTGAATTGCATCACAAGGCTAAGGTTTCTGGCTGCTTGCAGGGAGACATTAAGTCAATGCATGGAGTCTGATTTTCAGTCGCAGTTGGATGGCAAGGGGTGGGGGGAGGCTGGAACTGTGCGTACAAAAACCACTTCTGCTGGTAGCAGCAATTTTGTTCCCGTTGGCACAAGCTGATTAAAAAACTCCAAAATCTGAAAGTTGAACAATTAGTGCCGCCAGGGCTGAGCTCAGTTACATTTCAGAACTTTGCTCCGACGTGCCAGGAAAATCAAGCACTCTGTCGTGCAAGGACATACAGGTGGCTGTGGCTCTGTAGCCTGCCGGGTGACCTTCATTCAGGGGCAGGGCCTGCTCCATTATGGCTTGTCTCTTTCCTGCTCAGTGATACCCAGTTGCCCCTTTGAGAGAATCTAGGGGAAGATCAAACCGCAAGAGTCAGAGCATGACCAGGTGCCCAGCTGCATCACTCAGCCATTTGCACAATTTTACTCCCATTCCTTGGTGATGGAGAGCAGACGAAGGCAGTGAGATACTACAAGTTCCACCCACGTTGTCAAGCGAGTTCCACAGTGGAGCCAGGTTGGTCAAGTGGATGAGCATGGCAGGTCAGGAGGCAGGGCTTGGGAGAGCCTGGTGGGTCAGGAGGCAGAGCCCACAGAAAATGCTCAGTTCCTCTGGTGTACTGCATGTGCTTACATGTCCCTTTGCCGCCAACTAACACGATCCACACATATTGCACCTCGCTCCCTGATCAAAACTATCCAAATATTGCCTGTGCCTAGGATTAGGGGAGAAGTTTGGCTCAGTTTGCATTTGAAGGTGAACTTATTCGATACATGCTTTCTGAAACAATATGCAACTGTCCTTCAAAATTTTCATTTCTCTGAATTTTGCAGTGCACCTTTCCAACCAAGCAATGTGTCCATTTACTAGTGTAAAATGTGCCTTAGAAATGCATATGTTGGTAAAAATAATATACCCCCAAATTAATTACGTTCTGGAAAATTGCTTGCAAAAAATTGTATGTTAGGCAAAGTTGCATACAAATATATGTATATTAGGAGAAATTCACCCTAAAATGCTGGTGAATTTGCACGAGGACTTTAAAAATCATCATCATCAAACTGATGTGGAAATGTGGAGAACCAAATTTAAGATTGGGAAAATGAGAAACTGAGAAAAACTGAATGAACAGATTCACCCATCCTTACCTGTGTCACGGTCAGAAAGCAAGCAATTGCCTATGAACAGAGCAGGAACATCCTGAGAAGAAGACTACAGTTTGTGTCACACATGCTATGTCTTATATGCTCAAGGAATAAAGGGTATGTCCTGTTTTTGTTGCGCTATAGCTCAAGGTTGCCCCTCCAGACAGCAACAGTGCATCAAAGCTGGGGAAGTAGCACAGAACAACTAATAAAGCAGAATGATGTGTAGATGCTCCAACGTAAATCTACCACTAATTAAGTTTTATTGCACCAGTGGCATGTTGCAGTCTGCAGGAGCTCTTAGTGCGGCCTTCTGTTCCCACCCGTTTGTCATGATGTGTCATCCTCCGATTGGCTGCTGTTCTGTGAGTTTTTGTTTACAAGCCAACCAGACTGACATAGAGCTGCAAGGGAAAGAGGCAGCTGGGAGGAAACAGGTGGCAGAAGCAGCAACGAACACTTCCATTGATTATAGCATCTTTGGCTATAAAGCATCCTGAAGATGTGTTAGCAGCGGAAAGTTCCTTGAGCAACTAACAGGGGAATCCTAACCAAGAAAGAACAGGGTGGTGCATCTGCCACCACTTCCCAAGTCCTGTCTTCTCTCACCAGCCAGGGCAAAATAAGGGAAGGCAGCCCACTCTTTGCATATCTAAGGGGCTCGAGGAATGACTACCCCACCCCGTCCCTTCTGGGGACTTCCTGCTTCTCACTGCTGGCAGAAGAACTTCTAATAGTAGCTGCCAACCTGCCTGGGTGCAACTGGGGCCTCTTCCATAGTAGAGCCCACTCCCTCCAGTAATGGTCCTTTCAATTGGTGGGGGCTGGCAGAGAAGCAACATTGTGCCATCCTAACTCCTCCACCAACACAGCAGTAGGATTGCGCTCTAAAGGGTGAAAGCAAGTAGCACCTGAGCATGTGCAAAAATGGAAGTGTTCCGAGGGGAGTGTCCTGAGAATCTGGCACCATTTGTCTCCCTGGGCCTGAGATGCCCATTTGCTCTGCTAGACTTAATGTAGCATTTCCTGCCAGAACCAAGTTTTGAGAACAAATGGAGGCTGCTCTACTGATCACTCTTGCTTAAAAGAGTGTCAAGTACACTGCAGAACAAGTTTCATTTATATCCTATAGTATCTAAATGTGTCAGATAAGCCAGATGAAGATGTCTGAATGTGTCAGTTGAGGGAATTAGCAGGCACAAGGCGCTATTTCCCTGTGAGGCAGGAAATAGTGGGCAATATTACCCAATTCCTGCCTGAGTTGGCACATCCAGTCATCTTTATCTGGCTTAATGAACTGCAGTGCAGGCAGCGTCTCAAGGAAGAGCGCTGAAGACATCTCCCTGTCCTGCTTTGCTCCGTGCGTAACAACAGATATAGCACACACAAGGAAAAATCAATACCAAATCTTAAAAGCAGCAGCAGCAAGTTTCTTTTTATAGAACACTGTCCCATTTGCAGTCTTCTTTTGTCCTGACCTAAAGCATCTTGTCTCCAGTTAAATTTCAAAGAGGACTGTTTGGACTAATACTTTTTAAAAGCAGAGGAGAAATGCAGAAATGGTAAAAGCAGCTGGTGGTCTGTGGTGTGTGTGTGTGCGCGCGCATGCACGCACACACACACTGGTGAGCACTGGGATCTTTCATGGGCGACATGGATCCCCACTCAATAAAATCTCTGCAAAATGAGGGCTACCCCACCTGCCAGGAGACTATGCCACATAAATCATACCTAGAGTGAGGGAGAGACTCTCCTTCCATTGTTTGTCTCTTTTAGGCTGCAACTGTATACCCACTTAGCAGGAAGCGAGCTCCGTTGAATTCAACAAAATGTACTTTTTGTAGACCTGTGTAGGACTGCGCTTTTAGGCATTTCATTTGCCCTGCTCTACCCTTTCCCAACTCCTAAGGAAAATTAGGCTGCATATGCACCATGCATTTAAAGCGCACACACCCAAAGAACCCTGAGAACTGCAGTTTGTTATGGGTGCTGGGAATTGTAGCTATGTGAATGGGTAAACTACAGTTCCTAGGATTTTTTAATATTTTTTTGGGGGGAGGGGTGTGCTTTAAATAGGTGGTGTGTATACACAGCCTAAGTATGTAGGAAGAGAGATAAGGACATATAAACAAGAAAGGCAGCCAGAAGCTTCTCTTTCAGGATGTGTGTGACTTGTGCCTCCTCCAGCATGGCTTCGCAGGCAGAATAGTCAAGAGGCTGTGCTGCTCACCCACAGTGGGGCTGACCTCATGGGTGACTTTCTCTAGCCTGGATCTTAGCCACTGAATGTCACCACCCTCCAGAAGTCTGAAGGTTGATTTACTGAGATAAGGAGGATTATACCTCTACAGTGATTGCTTGGAGAGATCTGGACCTGGTGTCATTTCACAATGGATGATTAAGAACACCTTTAAACACTGTGGACATTGTGACTGCATGGCAGCAGATGAAAACAGAGCCAGTTTTGAATTCCATTTGTATTATGAACATGGGAAGAAGGCGGGGAGATGGCAGTTTAAGCACAAATTATATAAAGGGCTTCTACTGGGCTGTAAACCCCAGCAGAAGTCACAAGGGGGCAGCAACAGCAGAGAAAGGGATTAAGATTGGTGGCAGGCAGTTGACTGTAAGAGAAATCTCCCACCTAGAGATATATTACAGAGAAATCCTGATATATTACAGAGAAATCCTAAATGGGGTTAGGATTGTACCGTTAGTAAGACTCCTTGGCAAAAGGAGGCAAGGGAAAGCATTGAAAGCCTACTGAATCTTCCTCTTGGGGTTACTATGAAGCATCACAGGGAGGGAGAAACAAAAGTTCAAGTCAAAAGCTTCATAAGATAACATCAGTCACAGTAGCTTGGGTAAGATAATTTATTATTATTATTATTATTATTATTATTATTATTATTAACATTATTATTATGCTGCTCTACAAGACTGACCAATCTGGAAGCTTCTGACAAAATGTGAATATGTTCACACTTTCATTTCTTTGAATCAAAAGGTAGAGACAGCATAAAATGTTTTTGAATGTGGCTTTGACTCTCCTTTAAAGTGGAAATGCGAATTTCTCATTTTCAATAAAATGTAACACACACACACACCCTCCCCGCTTCACCTTCAGCTCTCAATGAAAATTGAGGTTTACTAGAAATGTTTAAATATAAGAACACTTTTTAAAGCAGCAGCAACAACATCAAGCCTGCCATTCTTTCCCCACTGATTGACCACCATAAATGCACAACTTCTGTTCTTTGTCAGACAGGCAGAGGTTCCAATCTCTATTGGGTAATTTGAGGAAAATGTCCTCATGAACAGTGGATGAAAAGTAAAATAAAGCACTAGTGTAAACAAGCCAGCATTATTAGGCCACAAAAAGCCAACAGCTGATCTAGCATTGCTGTTAATTGTATCATCTGTTATCCAAATACCTATTTATTCATTATTTAGAGCATTTCTTTTTCCTGAAAAGAGTCCCAGAGAGGGACTCGAAATATTAATAATAAGACAGTCCCTGCCTTCAGGTTCCCCACCTTTGCTTTACAACTTCAAAAATATCGAGGCCATGTATAGGTTTGCCCAAAATGGACTGGAGAACTAACCTCTGAGGCTTCGCAGGCTTAATTAGACCCGTGGACTGTAGGTTCCCCATCACTGCTGTAAATCCTACAAAGAAAGCGTCTCATCAGCCACATAGCTACAGGGAACCTAATTATTAGAGCTGGGGGATTATGTATTTTCAGACAAAAATAAAAAAACCTTTGTGGCCTTCCTGTTCCGTACCCTTCCCTTGAAATCATTTTGTGCCACCAGCCAATGTCTCTGCCACCTGCTGATGTCTGGTAAGAAGAAAAATGTGATTTCTTTTGCCAGAAATAAGCTGACATGGGGCTCCTGAGCTTTCTAGCTAGGAAGATGAAGAAGCCTGATGGGGAAAGTAACCACAGAGTTGGTGTGTGTGTGTGTGCATGTGTGCGCGCACAGAAGACTCGATCAAATTACTGGCAGATATGATCTGAAGTAAAACTGGCAGTTGGAGTGTCTCGGAGAGCGAGTCAGTCAGTGTCACTGGTAATGTGGCCCCAGTGGCCAGGCAAGAGCTATTTCAATGTGCTTTTGCTTCAGCTCCAGTTTCCACTGAATAATGCAATAGGCACACATCCGTTTGAGCTAGCTGGGTTGTCCTAAGGAAGCCTGGAGGGTTCGTGCCCCTCCCACTCCCTCCTCATGACAGCTTTAGACGTGACTTGAAGGAGGATGACTGGCAAGCAGGCTCCTCCTTAAGTGAAGGTCAGTGCAGGCTAAAGAATGCTCCCGGGAACGATCAGAGAGCAAGCCTCGTGCTTGTGCTGCCCTTCAAATGGATGTCAACGTGTTGTCAGGACATATTGCAAATGCAGCCTTGCCTCTTAGCACAGAAACCTGGCGAAGGTGGCATTTTCAGCAGTGACACCCAGAATGCCTTATAGGCTGCAATACTTCAGCATTCTTACTTGGGAGTAAGCTCCATTGAACTCAATAGGATTTACCTGTAATGCATAGAATTGGACTGCATGCATTGTGTTTTGGTGCCATCACTTGTGGGTGTTATTAATGTGATGTTAAAGGGGAAAGGAGCATTTCAAAGCAAAAGGTAGAAAGCGGAGGAGGGAATATAAAAGGCAAAATAAAAATACAGGTGATTTCTTATAGAGGGCGACACTTCGTTTGGCAGGAGGGGAGACATTTCACAAAGCTCTCCAATTTGTTGTTGTTTTTCTCAGCCATATTTTAAAATGTGCTTTAAAGTTTGTGTGTGTGTGTGTGTCCATTTTGTTTTTGAATGTATTTTCCTGTCTCAGTATGAGGAACAATTCAAATTGGGCCAAGAGTGCAAAGAAGCTTGGGAAGCAGGAGGTGGCTGGGTTGTAACTACTGTGTCAATGCACAGAAAAAGGACCCCCACCATAGGTCCAGTTGATGGCTGAGTACACCACAAAATTCTACCATAGTCTCTGTATTATGATGTTACATAGTATGATACACACAGCCTTGTAAATAAGGCCACAAAACTTACTAGCCTGCTGGGGACTGGCAGAGGAATGATAGCGTGTTCCTCCCCTCCTGCAGTAATCCATTGTATTTCTATACCTGAAGGAGCGTCTCCACCTGCATCATTCAGCCTGGACACTGAGGAGGTCCAGCTCCGAGGGCTTTCTGGTGGTTCCCTCACTGCGAGAAGTGAAATTACAGGGAAGCAAGCAGAGGGCCTTCTCGGTAGTGGCACCCACCCTGTGGAACGCCCTCCCATCAGATGTCAAGGAAATAAACAATTATCTGACTTTTAGAAGACATCTGAAGGCAGCCTTCTTTTGGGAAATTTTTAAGGTCTGATGTTTTATTGTATTTTTAATATTTTGTTGGAAGCCGCCCAGAGTGGCTGGGAAAACCCAGCCAGATGGGCGGGGTATAATAAATAAATAAATAAATAATAAACTATTATTATCATTATTATCATTATTATCATTATTGGTACAAAGTAGGGTGTCTTCCCTCCCCTAGCAACCCTCTTGGTTCTGTGCTGGGCCCAGAGGAGAAACAGAATGATCTCTCCTACTTCTACCAGCCCCTTCACTTCCTTGCATGCAATTTCTTGTCACCTATGGTTACCAGGCTAGTGCTTAATTACAAGGCTGGCGTAATATCTGTGAAACAGGAATAAAAGCCACAACCAATGTCAGACATATGCAAAAGGGGGAAAGGGGTATCAGCACCTGCTCCTGTGAAATTTAAGAGCTGGTCTTCTAGTTGCTTAGAGACTATCAAGCTAGCCTGTTCTGAAAACCTTTTTGGGAGTCAGTATCATCGGGTTTGCTGTAGCTTTCTAAAGGAAGGCGGTTTCCTCTGTTGATTAGGCTGTTCTTCCTCCAGTTTCCTCCCTTCGTCAGAGCTAGGTGGTGATGTACAAGCAGAATATCTCCACCTGACACCATCAGTTCAAGACCCATTACAGTGGTACCTCGGGTTACATACGCTTCAGGTTACAGACTCCACTAACCCAGAAATAGTACCTCGGGTTACATACGCTTCAGGTTACAGACTCCACTAACCCAGAAATAGTACCTCAGGTTAAGAACTTTGCTTCAGGATGAGAACAGAAATCGTGCTCCGGCGGCGCAGTGGCAGCGGTAGGCCCCATTGGCTAAAGTGGTGCTTCAGGTTAAGAACAGTTTCAGGTTAAGAACGGACCTCCAGAACGAATTAAGTACTTAACCCGAGGTACCACTGTATAGGTTCAAGAGCCAAAAATGCAGAAAATTTTCAAGAACGGAACATTTTATAAGTTACTGTTCCTTTATTATAACTTTCCAACCAGCTAATAATTAAGAAATCAAATGACTGTTCTAGTCAATATAGCATTTTCATTTGCTATGAAGTATGCAAAAAAACTATTGTGTTGCTAGCGAAAATGGCCATGACTCCATTCAATTGACAAGCAACATTGCAGTCTTGTGACTGCCTCCCATTCCGCTGTGAAAATGACCAGCCAGCACTGAGAGGAATTCTGGGAGCTTCATGTCAAACAAGGCCTCATTTATTAGGTATGCATAATCAGTCCTATTTCCATATTTGTTTCCTTTAAGATGATGCTGTGCTAGTAGTCAGATGAGCTGATCTTCATATGCGTGACAAATTGATAACAACACAGCATTTGTACAGGATTGGGGGGGGGGCATTATTTGCAGCACTTTACATATAATAATATGGGGTAATTCTTGCATCAGCTGTGTAAGTGTTGCAAATTGTGGCCTGTGTTGCAAATTGAGAGAGTTTAAGAGACAGAAGGTGGTTGAGAGAGAGAGAGAGAGTAAAGCTAACCCAAGGCCACCTAATTTGGCACATACCGGTATGTGAAATTGACTTGAAACATACATGCACTTCCTTTTTCCTAACACTATTTACAACAGAGAGTTTAGGACTGCCCCTGTTCACATGGATAAGGGTTTCAATATTAAACCTTCAGTATCTTCTAGGAATAAATAGTAAAATAATATTTCATTTCATTTGTTATTTATTTGTATAATCCCAATGTATTTTTGTGCGTATGTGTGTTTACTATTTCACAGGATCTAAATCAGGAGCCAGGTATAATATGCAAATGCAACGTGCTGACAGGACCTCGCTCCTGTTAGCAATTGTGCTGCAGCATTCTGCAATAACTGCAGTTTCTGGACCAAGCATCAGGGCAGCAATCCAGTCTTGAAATCACGGGTGCCAAGACTACTGTGATCAAGCTATCCTAGTCCAGGAAGAGTCAATGCTCTTGTACCATCCAAAGTTAGTAATAGGTAGCCCTAACCCAGGGGTTGTCAACCTGGTCCCTACCGCCCACTAGTGGGCGTTTCAGGATTCTAGGTGGGTGGTAGGGGGTTCTACGGCACAAACTGAATCACGCCTACCAACGAGCACTGCTGGGCAGTAAGGAAATTTTACCATCAAGAAAGATGCATTAGTGGGTGGTAAGTATAAAAAGGTTGACTACCCCTGATCTAGCCATTAAGGCCACCTGGGCCTCCACTTACAATGCTAGATCCCAAAGCACCTGCAGACGGCATACCTGGCTTCTGCAACCCCATCCAAGGCAGGCAATGTCTTAAGTTATCAGTCACAGGACTCCCCCCCCCCCCTCAGCACCTTCATCTTCCTTGGGTTCAGGCTTATTTTCTCTCATCCATCCCACTGCACAGTGTCTCCTGATTCAGATGTTGTGGAGAAGCAGAGCTGAGTATCATCAGCATACAGTAAGGACCCTGCCCCAGATTTCCGTGTTGTTGTTGTTTTGGATAACATTTTATTAATTTTTCAAAGATAACAAAAAACAAATAAATTCACTTTTAACAATTTCAGCCATAAATCTTAATTGACTTCCCTCCACTCCCCCTCCTGGTTCCATTATTTTACTCTTATTCATGCACGTCCTTAAAATCTTATATTCTTAAAAATCTAATTTTTAAACCTTATTACAAGTGACTTTTAAAAGTTCAGCTAATGTAAAAGCCTATACACAAAGCTCACAAGATTATGCTTTAAACATTCCCCTTATATAAAAGAAAAAAGAAACAGAAAAAAACCAATGTCTTTTTGAGTTTCAAATTGTCTAATGTGTCCTGCATATTCACTGAATTATTCTACCAATCTTCTTTATCTTCTTTGGCGATGGCTTCTACCTTCTATAGGGATGGGCCATGCCCCAGATTTCCCAATGACCTCTTCCAAAAGTTTCATATGGATATGCCAAAGCATTGGGGAGGCTGAATAGTAGTACCCTCCCAATGCTATTCTTTGGGCCTAGTCATGTAAATAGGATTAGAACCACTGTAGCACAGGGCCCCTAATTCCCATTCCTTGGAGCTGTGGCGAAAGCCACATAGAGATTGAGGCTCATACACTTTTGGTAAAGATAATTCATCAGGGCAACCAGGGCCAGGTCTGTCCCATGGCCAGACCTGAACCCAGACTGAAATTAGATAATATGTGATAGCCACGAATGCCTGCAGCTGCCCCTTCACGACCCTCTTAACCACCTTACTTAGGATGGAGTATTTGTGACTGGTCAGCAGTTAGTCCAAACAAAAGGGTCTAAGGCTGGTTTCTTTAGGAGTGGCCCTATCACCACCATTTTCAAAATAACACTCAAGAAAGTGTTCATCACACTCTGGGACCAACCAGGAAAACCTAGATTTACTAAGCCAAGAGGGTCAGGGGTACAGAGGGCTTGTGGTCAGACATATAGCTGCAAGCACTGTGTCCACATCATCAGGCTGCGTGAACTGAAAATAAAGATAAAAATCCCATAACACATCACAGACCAGCACTGGATATTTTGACTGGAACTGCAATGTTATCACGTTGATGTTGAGAGACTTTTATCTTCAAAATGTGCAGCCAGTAGATCACTGTGGGTCCTCAAATGCTCCACAAGTCCCTCTCCCACAATGAATGTCAGCAGCCTCTGGACCTTAATAAATAGCTCAGCCTGCTGGTTGCTAGAGAATGCAATGCAAGCTATGAAATGTGCCCTTTTTGCAACCCACACTGCTACATGGTAGGTTATGGTATGGCTATGTGCACTAGCCAGAATAAGACTTGCACCAATTGGGCTTTAGCCTTCATCCAGCTTCCATCATAACCCATGGCTCCCTGGGCTCCACAGAGTCAGAGACAACACTCAGAGACAAGACACTCACATCAGCAGGAGCAGTCAGCCCCCAAATGAGGTGTTTGGGGGCAGGGTGCAACTGCATTGGATCTGTTGGATCCAAAGCCCCACAGATCTTCCAAGGGCCCCAGTCCTTGCTCACTCAGCTGGCATAGTGAAAAAGATCCCTCCTTTCCATCCTGGCTGGCATGAGTTGGCAGTATTTGGAATGTGCTGGTAGATCTACCACATCACCATCACAACACATGGGCACACTGAGGATTGCTCTGTAGATCACACAAAGCTTTATAAACTGTGAAAACAATATCAGCAAAGAATGTACGTGGTGAATGCCCCACATCATGTAAAAAGGTCAAGTTATCAACAAGGTCATTTGTTTTTATAAAGTTACAAAATGCACCACTACAGCTGACAATATTGCTAGCAATAGAAAAACCAAAATAAAGCCAATTATAAAACAAGTGTTTGAGACAATGAGTTTTTAAAAAGTATGTAACTAGGCAACCATGCAGCTTCAAAAAGGGGAATTTTCACAGACCTTGTCTGGCAGCCCTCTAAATAATAAATAATCATATTAACATCTGGAAGATTGTGTCAAGTTCCATATGGCTAGCAGTTCCTCTTCTGGACTTCTTGCAAAATACTTGTGATGTACTGAGCAGTTGTATGAATCTTCCTCAATATTTAAATCATGCATTCCAGCTGTAGTTCCTCATGGAGGCTGAAGACTCATCTTGCACAAACAGCCCAGAAAAAGGACCCCTTAGTGGAAGTAGGGCTTATAGTGACCAGGAAAACAATATAAAATAATCTGCAACACAGAGGAAAGAGGACCTTTGCACGCCATTCCCAAGTAAGTACTCAAAGGTAAGCCCAAGGGATGCTGAGAAGAAGTATGCTTATTGTAGCTTTTGCCTGAATCTTACTTATGGGCATTTTGTAGTCAAGCGGGGAGGGGAGACACTTGGCTTTGCTCATGTTTTGTTCTGTGTCTGTGTGTGCCCTGTCAAATAGTTTCTCTGCCTTGAAAGTTAATACCTTATCTAAAAACATCCATATGCATACCTTACATCAGAGTCATAGAGAACCTGTGGTCATTCATGACCATTGATCATGATAGCTAGGGCTGATGGAGACGTGCCTCCAGTGTAAAATAATTGGAGAAGAAGCTGCAGTATCAGGTTAAAACTGCCTTGGACACCTACGTTTTGGATGAAAGGGGCTAGTTATATTATTGTTGTTGCATTTTTGCTGCCGGGGAGAATTGCTTTTGGGGATTTTTGTTTACAGGTGCCAGAATAACGTAGCTGGCTTTGGGTGCTATGCACCTTGACTTGGGGTGGAGTGTGGGTGGAGTGGGTGCCATTTGCTTCTCTGCCTCAGGCAGTAAAATGTCCTGGGCCTGGACATGTCATCCAATTGCTGCCTAGTCTTAACTTATAAGGGTGAACCCAAAGCAACTTTTAAGGCTGATCAAATACGTTGTGAATGCCTAATCCCAGTCAGCAGTCCTAATACCACTCCTTTACATTAACTTAAATTTCTCAGCAGTTTTACTCATTAGGCAGCCCCTTTCCTATGTGAACAAGCCTGAATGGATAAAAATCAGCACACAAAAATGGGAGAGTCGGCTCTCCCAGTTGCCTTTTTCTAAAAAGGCGAAAACCTTCCTGTTAAGGTTTATTTCCTGCGCTCAAGTGAGAAACGGCTAAAGCCTTTGTATAACTGATCTGTTATGCAGAGATTGCTCTGCAAGCCTTTAAAATATTTATTTTCTTCTATTGAAAGTCAATTTACTGCTGGCGGAAGGTGCTGGCTTCACTTCCCCAGAGACTGGAGCCTGCTCTTGATCAGTATTCACAGAACTGAGGTGAGCACCAGCAGTGCTTGTTCCTCCATCACTTCCTAACAATGCGCCTCCCCTGAAAGGAGTGCCTCTTGTTTATTTGTATTTACTTATCTAAGACCATTTCTTATACTGCTCAATATATAAAATATGTTTAAGCAGTGTAGGCAAATATTACATAACTGTACCATAAACCCATCCATGCAAACTACTGAGAACATCAATAAAAATACTAGAAATACAATAAAGCATTAGAACATATGGAAGACAGGATTCAGGGAAAGCCTGGGGGCAGGGAGGGAAGCTGTATTTGCAGAAGATGCAGGTAATCAGTGGTAATGATGACAGAGGCGGCATCATAGAAGCAGCATAATGCTATGCAGCAGTGGTTCCCAATTAGCTAATTACTGAGGACCCCCTATTTTTCAAAAGCCAAGCCACAAAATGTGGGGTAGCCCCTAATAAGCAAAATATTTTAGGTAAACTAAAAAAACAACAGACCATAAAATCTGTGATATTACCATGAAAAAATGACAAAAAATAATTAGTTGGTGGGATTAAAGTGTAGGGGCCATGTACCCCCTGGGTGTGTTTATTGCAGACCGCAGTAAGAATAAGTGATCCAGAGGCGTTCTCCAAATTCTGGACCCCAAATACAAAATTCAAGACACTTTAATAACATTCTCTTTACATGGTTAGCTCGTGAATGATCCATTTCAGAAACATGACTGGATAACAGAACATGTGGACAGCTTGTGGACTCCTTACTGGTATACAAAAAAGCACGCTTCTGTCTACTAGCAGCACCATGGCAACAGATAGTTCTAAACAAAGTTTATAAATTCACTATTCTTCTGTCTCGTGCAAAACGTTGCATTTTTGGTAGTCTGTTACATGAAGTGGTCAGTTTGGAGCTTCTGGTCTCTTCAAGGCCACTTCACCTTTCTGGTATGTGAAGCTGATAAGCGATGCCCTGCTTGTTAGCAAAAAGACAGGTTGAGGTGCATGAAAAATCTCTGCTTAGCTAGGTATATACTTTTATGCAGGACAATGGCACAGATACATTGTGCCATTGTGGTTGTGACTGGGAACATGTTTGTGCAGGCTCAGCACTTAGCAGGCTGAGGTCAGTTGTGTATCAGAAACATGTTCTGTGACAAGGTGAGAGCATGTCAGTATAGGGGTACTCTGTACTTCACCGTCCAGCTAGCCTGAAGGAACTTGGCAGATCTCCTGCGTTCCTAATCGGCACAACCTCTCCTTGGTGTCCTGCTACCTGCTGACAGCGGACTGTAAGCTATTGTTCAGTAGAAACTGATTCAAAGCAAAAATATTACAGCTGTGAAAGCAATGTATGAGAGAAATGTATGCTCAGAAATGCCTGCCTGCCATATTGACCCCAGTGGGTCTCAGGTCATGACATTCACCTGGGTCCCAGGTAATGACACTCAGGTATCACTTCTACTTATTTCCGAGATAAGCTATGGCTGCTATCAGCCTTTGCCAGCTCTGAAGAGACCATCCACTGGGCACTCCGTCAACTGTTTCTCCCATACAAATGAGCTGCTGCTAAAGGATGAAGCCAACATTGCTCTAGTTTTTACATCATACACCTGATCTTTGAAGGCTTGTTTACAGAAATGCCTAGTTAAGGCTCCTCCAACAAAGACCCATGAAAGAGACCCACAAGAATGAGACATTTGGTATTTGGTAAACAAGAATGACCTTTCTGATTCATTTAGAGCCAGCACAGGGCTTCCGTAAAGCCCAACAGGGGAAGCAGAGCTCAGTTTCTAGTGTTGTGGCTTCAGAGGAAGCCACAGTAGCCTGCCTGGCAAACTGCCACAGTCTTTGGAAAAGCATGTTCCTCTGTGCCTCTCACTGTGTATGTCTCTGAAAATAGTTTCAAATAAGAGGCCTTGTTCTGTAGCTGAACTGCGCAGCTCCTTGTAACAGCCTCTTGTGTTCCAAAGGCATCCGGGATTCCTTGGCAACCGAGTGGCCCCTTGCCAGGCACCCATTGTTAGTCACTCGGTGGGTTTGAATGAGCTGCATTGTGGGGGGAAATTCACATTCATTATGTTGAATGTGGATCTGTGCTTCCATTACTGCTGCAGGGAAGAACCAAACGCTGGCTGAATATAGTCAACAACAACAAAATAAGTGTAGGCCCCTGTCAGATGGTATGCATAAAATGTATTTAAACAGCCTAAGTGCCAGACTCTGGCTGTTAATAGTAGCCAAGCAAGCAAGAACGTGAAGGTGTTGCAGCGATTTCTAGGGATGTAAGGAGCTGGTGACTTCTGCCCCATTCTGTGTTTATCATAAACAGTGCTATTCTACTGACATTCAGCTTCCACTGAAATCTACATTATTCATTTCACTATCCACTATGCCTGAAACTAACATAATTAATTGTGTGATTAATTTTGATGGAAGGGAAATGTCCAAAACAATGCAGAAAATAACATAATTATGTGTGTAACGTTTGCAGTCTAACCCGCCCCCCATTTCACTTCTGTGATTTCCATTCCTGACCTCAAACATGCACATTGTGACAATTTCCACTCCCATTTCCAATGAAGTTTCTGACATTCCCAGCTTTTTCCTGGGTCTTATTCTCCATGGATATTTTCTTTTGCAAACTTTTATTACTTTGGATATTACCTTCCAACCCTTTGGAAGGGAGGCTGTTTTTATATACCCTGGCCTTTGGCACCTGATGTGATTTCATTTTTTGTAATTCTAAGTTTTTAAACTATTTTTAATATTGCATTTAAGTTGTTGTAACTCTCCCAGGATCCTTAGGTTGAATGGGGATATTATTATTATTATTATTATTATTATTATTAACCTTTCAGAGGCCAACAACTGAAGGAACCTGGAATAAGTTAACAGAGACTAGTATAATAATTAATCCTCCACTGAGTATATCAGTCCAGTTTCAGGTTCAAATGTACCCCAAGAAAACCATACAAATAAAACATCTGTGAGAAAATATTAAGTATGACATCATTTGCATGTAACTAAAAAAAGCCTTAACATATATGCAAAGTAGGGTCAATAATACCCACAATGTAAAATACATAAGGCTACTACAAGGATGATGTGTGGGGTCTAGTAGACCCCACTGTTTTTAAAACATACAGCAACATACTGTGCCATTAACATACATATAATTATTACACTTGAATAACAGTAATCATGAGTTGTGAATTACCCATAACAGTAGCAACAAATTTCACAGAACCACAGAATATTGTACTCCAGCAGCTTGGGCACAATTCACCACATTTCACAGCTGCGTGAGTTGGACAGGCAAAACATGAGGCCCATTGTTGATGCAATTTTCTTTCACTGTGTCACCCACAGAGATGGCACTTGCCCCCTTTTTTGGTGCCAGCAGCGGCAGACCCTACCATTTCCAAGGCTGCCTTTCTCAGCACCCCAGGAAAGCTGGCTATGTCCCTAAACTCAAGCCAGGTTTGGTCAGCTCTAGAAACAAATCATCTAGGAAGTTATATTGGGGTGTTCACAACACTGTGGGCTGTTCAGTTTCTAAATAAAATGGGCATTTATATAGGCAATCCCTATTATATTTGAAAAAGCCCGAATTTTCTTTTAATATATTGTTATGAATGTGGGGGTGGGCAGGGAACCAGCAAGTGTTGGAAACGAATCCAGCCTTTTAATTCCAAGAAATAGCCAACATAGCTTCCTGGTGAGGTGATGGGAGATTAAGGTGTTTGGTGCAAGATGGCAAATGGGTGCGGCCCCCACCCTCAACAGAATAAGCCAGAATTGAGAGCAGAATTTGGGCAGGAATGTGACCTAGAAGTAAGGCAACAAGCAGGAGAGAGTCAGAGCAATGTTTGATTTCTGTTTGAATCCAAGTCTGCAGCTACGGGAAAGCTTTAGGGTGTTAATGTTGTGAACCCCTCCATTGTAGGATCAGGTTTTATAAATAATCCATATATCACAATGGCACCACAGTCTCCGCTGTGCCTCATTTCCAAAAGGAAACACAAACCCTGAGTACCGCAAGTGCCTGGAACCCCTGGAATCTCGCACCGCTCGGAGATTGGGATGGCATACAACAATATTTTTACGGAAATACCAGCTGGAAAGTCACACACCATCAAGACGGAAGAATACTCAGCGCCTGGAGTTGTAGAAGGCTAACACAGAAGTTTTACCATTTTGTTCCTTGCTGTTGGGTATGTTTGTCCCCGCCTGGGGATTGGGTCTCTAAACTGGGAACCTGTTACTAAATTTGGAATCTGTCCCTAAATGGCTATTGGAAGGATCCTTCTTGTCATAATACCGAGTGGAGGGTTAATTCTTGTGCACCTTTCACAACTTCAGGAAAACAGGCCAGAAGCTCATTGGTAGTAAAAGAACAAAAGAAAAGCACTGCTAGATCAGATGGAAAGTCCACCTAGCTTAGCATTCTGTTCCCACAATGACCAGCCAGATGCGTGTGGGAAGCCTGCAAGCAGGATACATGTGTACTAGCACTCTCCCACTTGTGTTCCCCAACAACTGATATTCAGAGGCATAACTTTGATATTGGAGGTAATATATTGCCATCATGACTAGTAGCCAGGGATATCCTTACATTCCATGAACTGGTCTAATCCCCTGTTAAAGCTATCCAAATCACATCCTGTGAGTGGCAAATTCCATAGCTCATCTGTGCACTGTGTGCACTTCAACTGTCGGCTCTGAATATCCCAGTATTCAGCTTAATTGGAAAACTCTGGGTTTGAGTACCATGAGAGCAGCGGGGAGATTCTTTCTGTCCACTTGTCTCCACACCATGCATGTTCCCCAGTTGGCAAGAATTTCCACAACACAGAGGAGGCCATATTTAACCCTGCTGGTAGACCAAGAGTATGAACTGCACACCTACTTCAACCGGTGGAAACAAGAACTGTATACACAGCCAATAGAGAAATACCTCGCTGTGATGATTCCCTTATCAATGAAATTATGGACCCTTCGATGGAATAAGTGAACACAATCCCTTTGACTCTATCCTTCTTGCATGGCTGGGTGCTTCCATTCAGGCCCAGATTCAGAAGTGAGGTACGCCACGGAGAGGAGAACATCCCAAATGGGAATACACAGTCGCTGTCTTCTCCCAGCTGTTGGTGTCCTTCACACAGGCATGCCAGTGACATAGAGCTCTTGTCATTTGCCTCAGCTTCAGCAACAGAGCCTAAGAAGCTAGCTGCTGACTCAGTGCTTCTTATGGGCATCTCTCCTCAACAAGTTCTTGACCTGTGCTTCAGAGGAATTGGAGAAAGTAATTCAAAGGGTAGCACACCAAGTCTCCTTTCTAAGGAGACACACAGAAACCACTTCGGAGCCTGCTTCACCACCTCCTGCGTCCATCTACATTCAAACCTCCTGGGAGAAGGATCGTGATGACCTTTTTTATAGTTTGATATTGTTTATTATATTTTGGGGTGTTTTTTTAAATATAGTTCCATTGGCTTGGAAGAATCTGTATCCTGAAAGGCAGGGTACCGTATACAGAATTGTAATAAATAAACCAGAAATGAACACATCCTTGATCAAAGCAAGCATGCCTAGTGTTTTTTCTTTATGATGGGGGACAGGGGGATATTTCTGTAAAGATGCCTTAACTAGTGATAACTCTTGGAAAAAAGCTGGTTCTGTGAACATCCTTTTATTTTTCTGGATATTTTGTGGTTTTCTGTGACTCTAGATATTGTCAGGATCTAGGGAAGGGCTCTGGGTGGCCATATTCAGTTCCAGACCTGAAGGGTGAAAGCTCTGAGCTCAGGAACAAGGTGGCTGGAGCCTGAGAAACAGCCGGCAGAAGGTCTTATGTTTTTCTTGTGATTACACTGGAGGCAGGCTTCACCATATACTGGTTTTATTGAAAGTAAAATGTATCAGCCTTTATGAACATATTGCTGAACCTCTTATATAATGTTCCTGGTGAACATTTTCACACGGCCGCAGAAACACATTGTGGCCTTTCGCTGAGTTTTTTTGTGGTTGCTGTGAAATTGTTCACCTACTCAGGAAGCATCGTTCTCACCATGTTTTGATTTCATTTGGCATCTGCAGGGAGTCAAATTTGGTTACGTAGTGTTGTGACATTATCCTATTCACTCTTAGATTCAGGGGCATTGTGTGGGCATTGCCAGGGGGGCTGTAGCTCCAGGTGCATAATTTTTGAGTGGGTGTGAACCAGGAGCCCCCCCCCACTACAGGTGCCCCCAGAACGGCTCAACCCAGTGCCCCTCTCCACCCGCCAAGGACCCCATCAGCTGGGTGGGCTTCCTCCTATGTGGGGGGGGGGCAGGTGGCTCAATATGGCCCTGCTTTGATCCAGTGGCTGTGGGGTTGATCCGGTGGCATCGGTGGCGACAGCTGGGCCACCCCGGGCACCGACAACTCATATGTATATACCACCCTCTCACAAAATATCAGGGTGGTGCAAAGCAATATAAAAACATTTTGAAAATCAGTTTCAAGCAGGACAGAATACCATTCCACAGCATGGGTCCAGCGACACTAAACGGCTGACTTCTGGTGAAGGCCAGTCCAGGCTCTGTGACATGAGGGACAGCTAACAGCATTCCTCCAGATCTCAGCGATCTGGCTGGGATATGAGGGCTCAGGGAGTACGTTTTGTGGAAATAAGTTATGTGAACATGTTTTAAATGAGCAATTACAGTCAAATTGTGAGAGCAAAAAAGGTTCAAAGACCGTAAGTGATGGGGGAAGGGCGTAAGACCTGCTATTAACCAGTATTGGTCATTGCTGAATTATTCAAAGTGTAATGAAAAGAAGAGTGGTGTTTTTTTAAAAAAGTAATTTATAAACATACAAAACTAGAAAATTACATGGCAATTTAAAAACAGCATACAAAATTACAGAAAATGTGAAAAGCTTGTGGCAATTACAGCAATTATATACAGAGGGAAAAGAACTGCACTTAAAACAGGATTAAGCCAGGGGAAATGATGTAGAGTTATTGATACCCAAGTCTTTCTTATGTGCAGAACCACTGGAGCTCTACACTTCACTTACAGGGAAGCTGTTAATTGAGCCTAACAGTAACAGTTTCCATGCAAAGTCTCCACAGGAAAAGAGCCTTTTCAGTGGTGGCATCATGGCAATGGAATGTTGTCCCCGGAGAGGCTTACCTGGTGCCTAAGTTGATGCTATTTTGGTGACAGGGGAAGAAGACCTTTTTATTATCACAAGGCTTTTCTTCTGATTCAGCTTTAGTTTGATTTCTCCCCTTTGCCACATGCTTTTATGCTGCTACATTTTCTTGCTGTCGTATTGTGTTGTATGTACTTTTAAATTTGCTTTAAAAACTACAATGGGATAACATTGTTGTAAGCTGTCCTGAGAATCTCGTCAGCCTATAAACATTTAGACTAAAATAATTAAAATAAAGAAAAGAAAAGGTGTATATATTATATAGCAATTGCAAAGAACCTTTGACCCTCCACATATTGTTGAACTGCAACTTCCTATTACCCCGACCAAGCTTGCCATGGCTGATGGGAGTTGTAGTTCAGCAATATCTCGAGGGTCAGAGGCAAGCTTCTCCATACCTATAATACAGAATGGTAGCTAGATTTCTAATTCACTGCAGTTTAACAGTACCACAACCACAGTAGGCTTGCAGCATATATTTTGGGAAGTGTGTTTTATTTTCCAGCTTTACATACCAGTACCAGGTTTTTGTTTTCTTGCTTTCAACAAAGCTGACAAATTATTGGCTCCGGTCTCACCTCAACCCGCCTCCCAGCTCCCCCCCCCCCCCATGGCTGCCTGTCTTTATTATGATTTGGATTGTGGCGACAGCTACATGGACATGTTGACTGGATCCTTAATCACAGGCGCTTCATCCAAGTCAGAGAGGCTCATGAGCCAGGCAGGCCTTGGCACAGTCGTGAGAAAGGCAGAAACCCAAAGGATCAGATGGCATTAAATGTCGTGGTGCTGTGCTCCCTAGGAGACAATATGTCCTAGAGCCCAATCACACACAGAGAGGCACTCCATTCCAGAACCGTCATTTAATGCAGCTACTCCGCAGGAGTACCCCAGAGACGTGACATTAACTCGGTCGCTCTCGATTCCAGAGGCAGAGCATTAGCTAGGCTCCCTCCATCCAGCGCTCCTAGCAAATTGCTAAGAGGAACAAACTGGCCGAGGTGGTTAATAAAGCAGAAGAGATGGATGTAGAGGCAATCGTGGGGAAAACAGGGACAGGGAGAGATGGGGGTGGGGTGGGGGTGGCATAGGAGAGATGTTGTGAGGTGATGGACAGAGCAGAAGCAGTGTGCTGGTGACACCTGTGCATTTGTTGGAAACACATGCCTAAGGCTGTGTGTGTGTGTGTGTGTGTGTGTGTGTGTGTTTGCACAGGCAGCTTAATTTCCCCCTCTTCCTTCACAACAGGATCTGGAGAGTTTTAAGGCCTGAAAGAGTCAGCAAGTTGTTTGTTCCAACCATCTGTCTCATTTCCCTTAGCAACAATTTGTCCTTCTCTTCTCCTTGGTGAAGTATCTGAAGCAAAGTCTGGCTGTTAACCCCCTCCCCCTCCCAGTCATTTTTGTGTCTTTCTCACCTCTGTTGGCTCTCTTGTAGGTCATTCCCTATATATCCCATACATAGATCTGTGACGTCTCCTCTCCATCTGTCCTTTGGGTATGATGTACATGCTAACATTCTGGGGGCGTGATGCTGAGAGAGGAAGCAAGTACATTAACATTCTGAGGGAGGGAGCTTTGAGATGTGCATGAGATGTACTTGGAGGTATACAAACTTGGTATAGTCTTGCTGTGCATTGGCCTCGTTCACCCATCACATTCAGCCGCACTTTAAAACGAACTATGGTTTAATGCACACAAGCAGCGTGATGGTCTACTCTACACTACTCAAAAGGTCTCACGATGCACCTCCCCTGTTCCTGGTTCACTGTGGATGAAACGAGCCAGAGTGTGGTTTGTTGTGTCAGCTGAATTACGGCTCGTGGTTTACTTCTCTCCCAACAAACCACAAGTGGTAACCAAAGTTTGTTCTTGGTTTGCTGCTCATGGCTTGTTTGAGGAAAATAAAACCACGCGTTCAGGATGGGATGACTGAACAAGCCACAACAGGACTCTGGCTTGTTTTGTCCGTATTTATTTATTTATTTATTTATTATTTAGGAGTATTTATATCCTGCCTACTAACTGAAGTTCACAGGGTGACTTACAATATATTTTAAACACAATGAAATAGATAATGATGCAATAGTCACTACAGCAAGGCAAAGGGGTGTATAAAAGTCTCCTCCCCGCCATTCTTTGATGGTCCAACCATGATGGCCATTCTGCAGCTGCTTCTCCTGGCCTAGACTGGATTGTTGAAGCAGCTAGATATTAGTCTCACACAGGCCAGAACTTCCTCATTGGGTGGCTGCCACTGTTGTCTCTCCCAGCCTCAGGCGGCAGATGCAGGAGGTTCTGGGAGAGCAAAGACGTCCCAAGCCTCCGTCTCATTCCTCAGATGTTCCAACTGCCCATTGACTCCACCACCCTGCCTACAACTATGAAACACAACCTAGGTCATTCATTCGGCTCCCCGTATGCTAATGCTATTGAGCTCGACTCATTCTACAGCCTCAGTTAAAAATAACATTTTAATGAAGGGCTTGTTTACACTACTGCCTTTTTTATCCAGGGTTTTTCTCAAGGCACAACTATGCACAGGGTAGCCCCTGCTCCTCATGTTTGTTGAAGAAGGCTCCAGATTATATCCACAGCGCAAGAAAAGATGTTCAGGCATTACATCACATATATACCTTGGGGGGTCGCTGCTGATGTCACATTTGTTTGTTTAATTTGTATACTGCCCTTCATCTTTAGATCTCAGGATGGTTCACAACATAAAAATACAATATAAAAGCACAAAATAACAAACATAAAAATACAATATAAAAGCACAAAATAACATTATAATAGCAAGAACAAAACCCCCCATAAACCAATAACCCCCTGTTCAACTGTAGCCAACTGCTGCAGCCTGCTTCTGCAGCAGCCATTCTGCCATTTCAGTGTCAAACCATGCATTTATGGCACAGTGCAATTCTTGCAAGTGATTTTTCTTCTTTTTTAATAGATCAACTTCGGAAGGTGAAAAACATTGAAGCCCTGCCCTGTGTATCCTGAGTGACATCCCAGTAAGGTCTGCCACAAGATATGCATGTGTTAGGTGCAAGACCACAGGGGATATGGCAGACAAATATTATGTAAGTCAGGTTTCTTCAAACTCCGCCCTCCAGATGTTTTGAGACTACAATTCCCATCATCCCTGACCACTGGTCCTGCTAGCTAGGGATCATGGGAGTTGTAGGCCAAAACCATCTGGAGGGCTAAGTTTGAGTAAGCCTGAATTGTAAGTAGTGCAATGTGGAACCAAGAATAATTAGGATGACCTTGAAACACCCAAGAGTTCACTTCTAACAATAGTGTGTATGCAATTTGGAGCAATAAGAGAAGCCAGTGTCTAACATCCTCATTAAACTATGTTAATTATCCGAGGGAAATGTCTTAGCAGAAAAATTACAGATTTCTGTGATATTGGACAATACCAAAGGGAGAATGTTTTTTTTAAAAAAATTATACTTAAGCCTCTGTGGCTAGCACTCTATGTTTAGCATGACTCAGAGTTTGAAGAATAGCTAAAGGATCAATTTGTCTATAGAGTTATTAGCAACTGGTGTGCTCTGAATTACCAAGTGCGGCCAGTAGAGAAAACTGGTTAGAAGCAAAAGGCCGGGGAACCATGCATAATGTAGGTAGCATTGCAACTGGACTTGCAAAGATTTTACCGCCCTGCTCCACTCCAGGCATCCAACAGGGGAAATCTAAAAATGCTGTTTGAATGATTAATACCTTCTTACTACCTTCAGCATCATAGAATCAGCCAGTAGTTCAAGAGCATGGATTTATGTCTGCAGTGCAATCAGACGTTTTCCTCTTGAGAGTAACACAATTTAAGAATTGCAACAGACCATTCTCAAAATAAGTATGTTAAGTAGGAGAATAGGAATGTTAAGACCAATGCTCTGGAAATATTATCAACACCACATATTTCATGTATTAGTTCAGTAGCAGAAGATGACATCTAAATCTATATAGAAAAATAAAAAGTCTCATACAGATGGTAAAATATTATTTGATTGCAGGGAACGAAGCTGAGTTGAATCCCAAATCTGTTCCATTTTAACCACACAAGCAGATTACTGGACTGTATAAAATAAAATTGTGACAGTTACTCGTTTTCCTGTAAACAAAACAGAAGTAAACTATCATTATGAGATTAATATGGATGTTTAAAATCAGGTATTGTGAGAAACATGCCATTATAATTCATGTGCCTATGGAAGGAAACATAGCATTAATGTACCAAAACAGAGAGTGTTGCACATTCACACTGATCAGCTTTAGCATCAGGACAAGCTTTTTAATTCAGACCAACATCTTGAGAATTTTGAAATACAGAAAATACTACCTTTGGCCATTTTTGCCTCACTGTATTTCAATTTGAATTTGCATGCCTCTATACACATCGGAATGGCTTGGTGTGTTTTGAAATCTCCTATTTTGTGTACATACCATTGGGCGGAGACAGGGTCAACTTCATCAGGCGCTTTAAACATTTCCACCTTCTCCCATGCAGGATCAGTAGCCTGAAGTCCCATGAGTGATGTGCTCTGGCTGAAGCAAGGCTGAGAAAGAGGGAGAGCTTCCATCATGGCACTTGCCTTGTCTGCTCATGATGCTTATGAAAAATGAACTATATGATGGTTGATAGGCACAGGGAGGAGTACAGGTGAGCAGAGTGCCAGAAGTGAATGATTCCAAAGTGCAGGTAGAAAGTGGGATTACACACACCCTGCTGATGTCATAGACTTAGGACCACCCCAACACATGTATTCTTTGTACACATCTGGGATTCATGCACCACACATTGAACAAGCAATGTTTCCATGTTAGAAGCTGAATCAAAATGCAGGGTTCTTTTTAGCAGAAACTCCAAGATGTCTGTAGATCCTGACTAGCATTGTGTGCACATGGGCTAAAACAAGAACAAAAGCAGTTTGGAACGCCCTGGAGCTAGATTAACCACGAATGTGCACACAGCACAATAACAGTAAACTACTCCTCTGGAAATGGTTTCTGCTGCATACAAAATCAGTTGCAACAAGATTTAATGTCTGGCAAATGGCAGGAAGAACATTACATGATTTACTTACCTTGGCTAAGGTCAAAGGTCACCACACTGCATCGATACCAAGCTATAAAGTATGACTAGAGTTTTAAGTAAATGTTACATAGCAACAGAAGTACTCATTGGAGTAGGAGTAGGAGTAGGAGTACTTGCATGTAGTTTTATAATAGGAGCGGTGTTTCCCAAAGAGCCCTGTGTCATGCTTTAAAGTGCTGCTGGACACCTAAAGTGGTGACTTCAAGTTTGTCTTCTGCAAGAATTGGCTACATGATCAAGTTGCCCATGGAGAACTTGGTTGCACAGCCTATCTAGTGGGCTTGGAGTCACCACCCGTCGGCTGATGGGATGGGACGTCCTGCCTGCTTTTGACATCAGGTGGACTGCCAGTGGGTGTAGTTCGTGTGAAACAGTCTTGTGGGCCAAATGGAGTCCCTTGCTGGGCTGAATTTGGCCTGCGGGTCAGGTTTCCGACCACTCTTTTATACTGATATATTTATACCTTACATATTTTCAAAAGCAGTTAGTTGTAGAAACATATTTCACAGCTGTAGAATTGCCAGGGAATAAATTATTTTATTACCAGAAAACAGCTGTAAGGGCAGGAAATAAAAGATATAATCCTTGATGTAAGGTGATAAAAGCACAGTTCTATAGCATTTATTCAGGACACAAATTGTGGAACAGCATCAATATTTGATCCTGAAGATTTGTACAATATTAAAGTACAAAAAGAAATTAAATTGCAACTGGCAATATGACTTATTGAAGAAGAAAAAGTAGAAGAAGAAATGACACAGTCCTATAGTAAGAAGCCACAGGGGGGTGGGAATAATTCAGAATTGCCAGCAACAAGTGGCAAATTATTTAATATTGCTTGAAGCAAGTGACACAAGTGTACAGTTTTATAGGACTGATAAGCAGTGACAGGTTTGGCCCCTGGCATATAAAGGCTGGGATAGTGCTTTATTTCTATAGCTGATGTGAATTGGTGGGCTGAGTAATGGAAGAGGCACTTGCTTACAATGACCACTGTAGTGGAACAAGTTCTAAACTATAACCCAACACTTGGGGGAGGACACAGGTGGTTTTAGGGCAGCGTGACTAGTGCAATGCATTGGACGCTGAGCAGAGAGAGCGCCTGGTAAGCACTTGCCCGGCTGCAGGAAGGAGGTGTGAGGGCTCTGTCTAGGAAGGGCCTAGAGCAGTGGCGAAGGAAGGCTTTCTGGCACCTGGTGCGGGGTGTCAAGGGGCAGGGCAAAACACCCACAGGGGTGGGACAAACAGCCTGGGGTACATGTGCAGCACTGATACAGACGGCGCATGCCCGGTGCCAATACAGACTGTGCTCGAGGTGCCCATAATGACAGCGCACCCTAAGCTGCCCTACAGTGAGTGTAGCCCTCGACCGACCGCCATTTTGTCATCCCCCTCAGGGTGACACCCAGGGCGGACCACACGTTCCTACGCCCCTGGCCTAGAGTCCTCCTGCCTCCTTCCCAAAATCTAGTTAGTAGTTGCTCAGCTTTGGGAAGGAGACAGGAGGACTCTAGGACCCTGACAGAGCCCCAACGCCTCCTTCCCAAAGCCCAGCATGGCGGGAGGGCTGGGGAGAGGCTGCCAAAACTGGAGCATCACCCAAGACTGCAATTATAGGTAATTTTAGACTCGAGATTTAAGGGATGGTCCTCTTGACATGGTTATCATTATGTTTATTACTTTACCCACTTCAAAATGTGGTAAGCCAGTCCTGCTGCATTTGGCAGTAATCTTGCTCCTTCTGCTAGTGAGGTTCTGGTCTTCTGCCCCCAGAGTTGAGCCCTGATGGTGCCACTGCCAAGACCTACTCCAGCAGTTTCCTAGAGTTGGTCTGAATGTTGCCCCGTTTAAAAGAGTTGCTTTATCTGCTCTGTATTTTAGATCAAGAAAATAGCAGTAAAAGTACCGGGGGGCGGATATCAAATCCGCACGAATGGTTTATAATACCATCTCATAGGGAACTGCAGAATAGTCACTAAGTATGGGGTTGGACGCGGGTGGCGCTGTGGGTAAAACCTCAGTGCCTAGGACTTGCCGACCATAAGGTCGACGGTTCGAATCCCCGCGGCGGGGTGAGCTCCCGTCTTTCGGTCCCAGCTCCTGCCCACCTAGCAGTTCGAAAGCACCCCTAAGTGCAAGTAGATAAATAGGTACCGCTTTATAGTGGGAAGGTAAACGGCGTTTCCGTGTGCTGCGCTGGTGTTGGCTCGCCAGAGCAGCTTTGTCACGCTGGCCACGTGACCCGGAAGTGTCTCCGGACAGCGCTGGCCCCCGGCCTCTTAAGTGAGATGGGCGCACAACCCTAGAGTCGGACACGACTGGCCCGTACGGGCAGGGGTACCTTTACCTTCACCTTTATGGGGTTGGAGGCTGGTGGACAGTAGACATCGTTTGCAACTTAATTTCTTTTAAATATCATTTTCGTTTTTGCAGAAGCAAAAAATAGGCCAAATCTGATGTTTCCCTGGTTTACCAGAAGATGGCGCTGATGAATAAGTGTTCCTTGAAACCTTATTTGGTACCAGCGTGGGTGGTAGAACAAACAGGTAAAAAGCTGTCATTGGTTCAATTTCCACTAGTGAGAGAGGCGGCAAGCATTCAGCATTTGTTATGTTTTTTGCATGCAAGTCACAGGGCTGTGCAAGATTTTGTGCAAACCTAGTTGACAAACTAGTAGCAACATGCAAACAAAACAAGACAGCAGCCTCTACACTGCAAACCAGGCCCTTCGCCAATCTTGGCTGCTGCTTAACAGAAGCAGGCAGAAATATAATCTCTGGCTCCTACTGAATCAGGCAAGCAAAGTCCTCCAAGCAAGGCACATTTTGTAGTAGGGAACAGCAACAAACTAATTTCTCTTGTTACTGAAGCCAGCAAGGAAATCTGCCCGGGGTGGTTTCATGGAGCAAAGAGGTTGAGCCTTATCAGAGGGCTTGTCTATTGCTGTCAAAAATGACGTTCACTGCGGGCCTTCAACAAGAAGCCAAGGAATGTGGAGGATTCCGCCTGTGAACCACTAGCAAGCTCTGGCAGTGGAGGATATATTGTGCCTGTGTGGAGTTGCATCTTGCAAAATTCAATGCAGAACTTTTGATTGCTGAAATTGCTGAACAAATTAAATGTTCTTGAGATATAGTAGAATGTAAGTACTCTCTCTCTCTTCTTTTAAAGTTATTGAATGACCTTTAACTGGTTGTATTCACATCCGATAAAAGAGAATTACATCGCAATGTGATATCACTGATGTAAGGAACTTCTCTAAAATGTATGCTGGTTTGGTTGGAGTACATTAGGAGGCACTAATACTTCCTGAATACCAGTTGCTGGAAACCACAGGAGGGGAGAGTTCCCTTGTGCTTAGATCCTGCTTGGAGGTTTCCCACAGGCATTTGGTTGGTCACTGTGAGAAGCGGATGCTGGACCAGACGGGCTATTGGCCTGATCTGGCTTGCTCTTCTTGTGTTCTTTTTGCATTATCAACATTTGGAGGGCATCCCATTGGCTACCTCTGCCTTAGACTGCTTGCTGGTGGTAGCCTGGAAGTAGCGTTGTAATACCAAGGCCACCCATGGCTTCACATTCTACGCTAGCTTTGAAAATGTGGTTGTTGTCTCATGTAAATAGAATTTATTCCTCACGGGGGGTGTTCCCCCCCCCCAAAAAATAGACAATGTGAACAGTCTTCTTTGAGCAATCCTAGCAAGTTCAAGATGCAAAGGCTGATGTCCTCTGTACACTTATTCTAAATAAAATTTCATTTAAATCAATAGAACATTAAGTAAATGTGATTAGGGGCGGGTTGCAATGCTGCAAAGAGGCCTAACAGACACAAATAAGCCACTAATACGCCTGGAATCTCCTAAACAGAATTCCCTTTGGTGACTCAGTGCATGATTTTGTATTCTTTGCTGCGGTGCTTTTATTTAGCAAAACCTGCAGCAGAGGCATGTGTAAGCAGTCAAGTGCTGCTTAACAAATGGGCCCTTTCCTTAAGGAACCAGACAAGAAAAAGTCGTAAGTTGCACTAAACATAAATTGCCTGTGTAGTAAAAGGTACTAGTCGCAATAGCATCCAGCAGTTACTGCTGTGTTTATTCCCTATTTATTCTTTATGTACACTATAACGTAAGCAAAACAGTCTACCCCAAGGAACATGCCATCTAAATCTCAACAAAAGGGAGACAATGGAAGGACAAGAAGGGAGGGAAGATAGAATCATGGAAACTATGAATGCAGTTAGCTTAGTATTTCTAGGAAGTGAAGGTTAAGAGGTTGGGCTAAAGTCTTCCTGGAAAATGTATTTTGAAGAGAGATTTGACAGGAAAGAGGTGGCATAAGGAGCTGGCAATGGTGAATGGGTGGAGTTGTTTCAGATTGCAAACCTATGCACCCTTATCTAGATTTGATACTTGCTTCTGAATAGGAGCTAAGATGCATCTGGTTCCAGGCAACTCATTCATCCCGGATCTTAATTAAAGTGGGCAATCCTATGATCACACATAAGTGGCCTGCCAAGGTGATGGAACTGAGATATACACTTGGGAGAGGAGGGTGGGGGATAGGCCATGTCTTATTTCTTTCTCCAAATTCAAACTGGAAAACCTCCTTTTAGCTTTTCCTTCCTGTCCCACTTCCAAACTCTGATGGACACTACAACAGGAAGACAGTGAAAAGGACTGCGTCAGAAGGTGGTAAACTTTCCTTCATTCGAAGTTTTAAGACACAGGTTGGATGGCCATCCATTAGAGATTCTTTAGCTGTGCACGGGGGATTCTTGCATTGCATGGGGTTGGACTAAATGACCCTTGGGACCCTTCCAATGCTACAATTCTATGATTCCGAAGAGTGGAGAAGTATTCTAGAGCAATAAGCACCACTTAGCTTCTTCTGTTAAGTCTCTGGTTACAGACCAGGTTAGTCAGGCAAAACCACAGCGAAAGACCCATTCACATGAATCAAGGCAGCTAATGATCTGTTCTAGGAAAATGATCCCACTGTCTTATTTCTGTCTAAAAGATGTATATTGTTGCTGTTCAAATGCTTTCCCTTTTATTCAATTAAAGTCCTTGCTTTTTAGTCTGCTGCATCCAGATGGTAGTTTCTTCCAGAGTTAATTTAGCACTTAAACATTTATCTGGAAGTGGAGATAGCAAAGTATCTCAAGAAAGAGGGAGGAGGGTTGCTAAGTGAACAACTTGTTTCCAGAGTGCTGCTGGCTGTATTTTATTGTTTATTGTTCATTTTAGTTATTAAATTTGTATACTGCCAATTGGACTCCCTACTTGATTGAATAAACATTTCTTGTATTGTGTCACACCTCTTGACTGTTAAAAGTGAACCATTAAATGAATATTTCTTGAAGCCCAAGCCTGTACTGTTAAGCTACTGTTCTGCATTTTCATCACAAACTTCTTGTGGACAATTGCCTGGACGTCACTATTTTGTTGATGTGTAACTTATCCTTTTATTAAAGACTTCTGAAGAACTGTCGAAGGCCAGCCTTCCCAAATCTTTCGCTGCTGATTTCTGCAGCTCTGGGCCCTCCCTTCCTTGGCCTTGTCATCTGTCCAGCCCAAGGGACTCACATTTCCTACAGAAACTGACAGAGGACAAGCATGTAAAACTGCATTCTGGATTTCTGCCCCTGGTTACTGGCACAGAGCTGCAGGATGCCCTATAGCACTTACTTTGAAATTATGTTTTCCTGGTAGAGGATCATCTGTAACTTGTTGTCATAGATGGAGTGCAACCACAACCCTCCCTGCCTCCACAGCAAGAGAAAGAAAGAAAAGTAATAAGCAATTTCTTTCACAATTACAAAAACCAAAGGCAAGTAATTGTACTCAATAATTATAACTTGGAGTATTATTTGAGATGATTGGACGAGTGGGAGTGACTACCTGCCTGCCACAAGAGGGGATTGTGAAGTGCCTAAGGTGGGAGGTTGTACAGTTTTGTGGAACCCTGGGGCATGTTCACAGAAGCTGAGGGTTCCATGGAACTCTGGGTAAAAAAACCAACCCTGTGCTACAGAAATAAAGTAACTATTTCTGAATCTTTCATGAGGCTGCCAAGCATTTGTAAATCTTTCAGGAGGCTAACTATATTGAGTCAGGAGCCAAAGAGCACATTACAGCAATTCAGACTGGATTGTAACCAATGCATGTGTCACTGAGGGAAGACCTCCACTGAATGACTGCTGTTCTCAAAGGTCCACTGAATTTGGGAAGCAACTTGCAGGGCAATATTATATTATTATATAGATGTGATCAGAACTGCAGGGCCACTGAAGTGGAACAAGCATATGGAAGCTCACTGGGAACTGTATTTTAGATCCTGGCCCCTGGGCGTGCTTCCTTGTTCTCAGTAGTTCTCAGTCAAGCCTGAAAATTCCTCAAGACACAAGGAACAATAAATGCACTGGATTATTTCACATTGTCAAGTGACAAATGTCAGTGCATTCCTCATGCCCTTGCTGCTCCTTCTTATGCAAACTGACTCCTCCACGAAACAAAAAACTAATTGCACCAGTCTGCCACCACTCAACTCTCCCTCCCCTCCCCCTTTCCTACTGTATTGTTTAATTAATGCCAGGGCTCTGGAGTGAAAACTGTTTTTCATATCAGAGCTAACCTCAGATTTAGGAGGATAAACAGGTTTCTAAGCATGTGCAGAGAGCTCTTCCTTCGACACTGAGAAACCACTGCTCCCCCCCCCCCCCATTATTAAAGAGCAAGGGTCCCTTTCATGGGACATGGCAAGGATTCTAGACAGGCCCGAGCATAGCAAAGAAAAACCTCGTTTTAGGAATTTAGCAGCGAAGGAAGGCTTCTCTTTCCCCTCTCAGCACCCGCCTCTCTTTGCCCCGAGGTGCGTGCAATCGGCCGCCCCCTCCGCCCCCGCGAGGCCTCCTCTTTTCGCCAGCTCGCTTCGCCAGGCCCGCGCTTCCCGACAGCAGAGGGCGCAGGAAGGCCCCGCTGTCGCCATAGTTACCGCTGGGTGCGTAGCGGGACTTACGGAGCTGACGCAGTGGGCGGCCCGGCGGGCGGAGGCGGCCCTGGCACGAGCGGAGGCGGCATTAGAGAATTGGGGCGGCGGGGTGCGGGGTGGCTGCCGAGCCCCGGGATGGAGGCGGCGGCGGCAGCGGCTGCGGCTTCGGCCCGGTGGCGGCGGCGGCGGAGACGGCGGCAAAGGGGTGAGCGGCTGCGGGAGAGCGGGGTGGGGTGGGGTGAAGTGAGGGCGGGTGCCCCCTCTGTCGCTGCGGGCGAGGAGTGAAGGCGCGCCCCTGGCATGAGCGGGGCGGGAGGCAGGCGGGGCGGGGGGCGGAGGACACCTCCTCGCTCCTTCGCGGCGAAGGGAGGCCGTTGCGTCTCCCGCGCGGGAGCGAGCCGAGCGGCGCCCCTGCCCTGGCATATGGCAACGCGGCGGCAAGGCAGCGGGTACCTTCGCCTGCCCGCCCCCGCAGCGCCGCCGCTGCCAGAGGTGGAGGGCCCCGTTGCCATGGTGAACGGGGAAGCATCCCGAACCCCGGCACCGCCGCTCCGCCGGCATGGCAGCAGGACGGGTAAGAAAGCAGCGCGCCCTGGAGCTCTCCTGTGCCCCAAAAGGTGCCCTCTCCGCCCGCTTCCCCTGATCGGGGAGGGGACCGTGCGGGGCACAGCCTGCGGCTTGGAGCGGAGGGAAAGAAGCAGGACGTGGGGGCGGAGGAGGAGGCGGAAGCGCATCCTCGGGTGGCTCTGGCAATGGCTTTTCATGTGGCCTTGGGCTGCGTCTCCCTTCCTCCCCCCGGGTCCGCCCAGCGCCCTCTGCCAGGACTAGGTAGGGTGGGCTGGTTGCGAGATTCATTTGGGCGTCGGGAAATCGAGAAGCCGGGGTTGGGGCTCCCGGGTAGCAGGCGCAGATGGATGTGCGCGCGCGTGCTTGCGTGGAAAGGAAGGAATTTTGTGGCCTTCGGCACAGCAGTTTTGTAACGATCCGTTTTTGCTGAATTTAATCTGGACACTCAACACCACGGTGCTTTATGTTGGGCTCATGCTGGCCCTTGGCGGAGCTGGCGGTCTGAAGCTACTTCCTTAATATATTCTGGTGTTCCTGTCTTGGATTGCAGAAGAAAATGTCATTCGCCTTTGCATGTGCATTATGGGGGCTGGATTTGTATTAATAGGCATTTACTTCGCAGGAAAAGGGGGACTCGTTCTATATCTTGAGGGAGTGGGGGAAGGAACTGGTCCTTTATATCTGAGTGGGTTGTCTCCACAAGAACATACCTGCTGGGCCTGAATATCAGGCAATATTATCACTGGGTGCAATCTGTTGAAAGTTGCATGTGCTCAGATTACATTGAAATGTAATGAGACCTAGCAGTATGCAGTGTGATCCTATGCATGTTTGCTCAGAACTCCTTTTTAATTCAATGGATACTTCTGTGTGTTTAGGATTGTAGCTTTAGTTCCATTGACTTGCACAGAATTTAAGCATTCTTCATTTTGATAGGACATTGTGTTTATGTTTGGCTTATTAGGTTTGGCTTAGTTCAGTTCGGTTTATAAAACTGTGAATTGCATCCTTTAACCAGTGGAAGCCCCAAATAAACTTAACGAACAATAAATAAAATGCAAAAAATACAATATATATGAAAGTATTCCTTAAAACAATAGAATGCAAACACACCGCAGAATTCTTCCAAAATATCATCTAAAGAATAAGTATCCCCATACAAAACTAGAATTGACACCAAATGACCACCAAAAGCCAGGTCACTATCCAAATGCCCGGAAAAATAAATATGTATTTGCCTGACAGCATGACAGTGTCACCACCAGAGGAATATTTTCCATAACTGGGGGCTGCCCAGAAAAAGCCTGTTTTCTTGTTGCCATGCTTTGGACATCTCTTGGAGGGAGTACACAGAGAAGAGACTCAGATTGATATATTTACTTCACAGGTTTACAGGAAGCTGCCTTATCCTGAGTCAGTCGACTGGTCCATCTAGCTCAGTACTGTCGACACTGACAAGCAGCAGCTGTCTAGGGTTTCTGACGGAAACATTCCCAGTCCTGCCTGGAGATACCAGGGATTGAACCGGGGATCTTCTGCATGCAAAACATGTATTCTACCATTGAGGTACAGTCCTTTGTATATATTTATATCCTCCCTTTCCTTCAAGAAGCTTAAGGTGGCATACATGCTTCTCCCACACCCGCTTTATCCTCACAACAACCTTGTGAGGTAGGCTAGGCTGAGAAGCTGTAAGTGGCCCAAGCTGAGTAGGGATTTGAACCTTAGTCTCCCAGATTCTAGTTCAGCACCCTTATTCTAGGATCCTGGTAGATTCATATGGAGGGAAATGGCTGTAATTGTCTAGAAGTCACACACTGAGATCAGAACAAGACAAATTTTGGAACATACTGCCTCAAAAGCCTTACAGACACAGGCAAAAATTGTTAAAATGGAATTGGGGGATAAGCCTATAGCCAGGTTGCAACTATGGTGTGTGTTTCTACACGCTTGTGATCTGGACTGGACAAGTACCCACTTGAGGGGCATTTTATATTAATATTACACACGCTTATTAAAAGACGCAGCCAATGATCTGATTGTGGATGTGTGAAGGATGCCTGTGGGAAGGGTGGTCAAATGGAGAATGTGTTTTAAGACTTTGGAATACAATGTTAATGGGTGGGTCGCTAATTCAGTGCACTGGATTATGCCATTTCTTTGGATGATGTTTTGAGGTATTCCTAGAGAAGACAGTGCTGCTCACAGTGAAAATACAGTGGTGCCTCGCAAGACGAAATTAATCCGTTCCGCGAGTCTCTTCGTCTTGTGGTTTTTTCGTCTTGCGAAGCACGGCTATTAGCGGCTTAGCAGCTATTAGCGGCTTAGCGGCTTTAAGAAAAAGGAAACAAACTCGCAAGACGTTTCGTCTTGCGAAGCAAGCCCATAGGGAAATTTGTCTTGCGGAACGACTCAAAAAATGGAAAACCCTTTCGCCTAGCGAGTTTTTCGTCTTGCGAGGCATTCGTCTTGCGGGGCACCACTGTAGATAATAGATAGAGCTGCTTTCTATGAGTGTAAATGGGTAATGTTTGATATACTAGTGATTTCTTAGATCAAGTCTCCCCTTCCCCCTTTGTTTGATGACCTGGCACAATGCTTAATTCTGCGCTGTTTCTACCAAAGTCTTGCTAAACAGAGCAGGTCATGAAATTCAATGTTTTAATAAATAATTGAGAGTATTCTGAGTACTGTGTGTGCTATGATATCAAGGCTCACAAACCTTCTGATTAAGGAATGTACATTTTGTTTCATTCATCTGTTACAAAGACATCCTCGTGATAATAATGAGCTTAGTGGAACAGATGATTTTTGCCCTTTTTAAGCAGAGAGGTCATACCGTTAAGGATTGTATTGCCTATTATGCTATATTCATGCAAACTAAGATTAACAGCACTTATGATACTTCTGTTAGGCCTTGCAAATTTTGTCCCTGCTCCATCTGTAAAATAGCACAGATAAGCTCCTTACTGCCAATAGAATCTTATTACTGTATGTTGATCAGAACTTCTGCTGAAGGTGAGCTTGGAAGATAGAGTCCCACCAGGTTCCCCACCCCCCTTTCACTCGTTGCAAAGTGAAATTGTATTCAGCACTGGTGGTGAAGCTACAGCCACTAAGTCCACAATAGGGTTTTGGTAATAGTTTTATTATATCGGCTCCAAGCCATCCCATACTCTGAAATTCAGTGTTCTCCATGAGATGAAGTGCATTTTCAGCTGTTGGTTGGGCCTTATTTAGAGTGCTTTACTTCTGTATTGTACTGTGATGTAAGTAGAAAAGTTGCTTGCAAGCTACTGTTGGTCTTATTGATCAGAGCCCCACCCTTCCTTCTTTCATCCTGCCCATTAGCAATATCACGTCATATCTTTGACCATGTTGTTTCTTCAAAGAAAAAGACAATTTATAAATTTCAAAAGAAAATGGTGCCACGCATTGCTAAAAAATTGTGCCATTATCAAGGTTTAAACTGATCTGGGTTTCAGCCCTGCAATAATCTATTTTCAGTACTAGGGGTGAGCCCTCTAATATGTGAAGAAATAAATAAAATTGCTTCTGAACATGTACTTTTACATTAGTATTAAGTTACTGCAGTGGACACCCACCCTTAGAAGTGAGGAGAAATGGATTCCAGGGCAAATGCCTTTACTCCCATGCAGACCTTACTACCCCTGCACCAAATCAGTTAATAAGATGTTTGTGGGGGTGTTGCAGTGTTAATACTGCAGCAGAGACCGGTCTGCTGTATGAATTGTGCTCAATGTGGAAAAAGGCACTACTGTAAACGGAGGCAACAGCAAACTTCAAAACTATTTGACACTTCAATGCTCATAGCATGGCACCAGCATGGCACTCGTGGGGACAGTGGAACCACTGTGGATTCTCTTTAAGTGCTGTTCTCACTGCCCCTTCATCAGGAAGTGACTTCGCCTGCCATGAAACATACATGGAGTTGAAGGAGGAGGTTGGGAGCATTAAAGGCTCAGAACAACATCTTAGCAGAAGAACAGATGAAACATACCTGGCTGAGAGGATAGGAGGGCAAGGGGAGCAATCTGGGAGACTAGAGGGAAGAAAATGTAGCACCTGGGGAGGAGAAAGTGGGGTGACTCAGGAATTGGAGGAGAGAGAAAGGGAATACTCCACTTGGAGTAGAAGCCTAGGGATAGGAAGAGTTGCTCTATTTGTCATGCCTGTGGATGCCCACAGCAATTACACCAAAATATATAAATGAAGTTGCAGAAGTGGTGGTCAGACTGTGCCTTATTTTCAGGGCTTAGCTTGAAAAATGATGGAGTATGCAGCAATGATTTGGCCAAGCTTGTAATGGAAAACAGAAGTGTGTACCATCAGGCAGTTACATCTCTACAACACTTCTGCATTTCTGAAAAGTGATTGCTTGTACAAATATATAGTTGTTTGCCTCATCACACAGACCTCACATACTGATTTCTGATACTATACTCCAGTGTAATAGAGAAGTTACTGCATTTTATATTGGGTAGCAGGAGGAAACTTCTGTGTGGTCGGATTGGGCAGAAAATGCTCTGAAGTGGTGGCAGCTGGGAAATAATAGAATTACAGGATAGCATAAACTCGTGTATTGGTAAGCATACACCTGGCATAATTTGGTTTTTTCATTGGTTACTTTGGTTGCTGCTAGGCAGTATCTGTATGGTGAGCTGTGTTGGTAATAATGTATAAGTATAGCTGAAAACATTCCAGTGGTTTGAAGTATTCAAACTGTAATTTATTCTGTATGGGAACAAGGAGTTTTGCTCACAGAACCACTGTTTAGAATGTGTTTGTGCAATCTGTTAGATAGCACATGTGAAATCTTAGTAAAAATGACACCACTACCATATCAGACTCATTTTATGAACTACTCATGCAGCATTTTTTCAAAAAAAAAAAGAACACAAGCAAGGCTACCACCTTCCCTTGTGGTAATGGTACACTGATTTATGAATCTCTTACCTTTCACCTTAATTCTTAGGTCTTTGACAGCGACACATTGTCATCAATGTTGAAACATATCTGCCCTTCCCTAGGTAGGTATGTAGGTAGGTAGATTATAGATAGATAGATAGATATACATCATCCTAGGTAGCAAAGCTTTCCTCCTCTACAGCATGGTGACTGTCATATATTGTGAATGTATTGAATATGAGTTGGGGGTAGTCTACTGTAATGGCTGAAATATAGTTGAACCATGTGTTGTTAGCTGGTAGTGTGATTAAGCTCTAATAGTCTTTAGGCCAAAGGAGCAAGCTACTGCCCACACATACCAGAAAGTCTAGTATTTTGAAGCAAGCCTTAAGTAGGCTATTCTCTGTCTATTAAATGCAACCAATCACTTCACAAAGCTTACTTATTATTTTGTAATCCTAATAAAGATATTGCCCAGCTGTGGATTTTGAAGTTTATAAAACTTTACTCAGAAAAACATACATGGACGAAGTCTTACTGGAAAGTGTAAATAATCACATGCTTGTAGCAGGAACTACTGACTTAAAGTTGAAGAGTCATGTAAGTAATCTGACAATAACTGTTGAAACGGATGTTTAACTTCTCTATTGGTGGAGCTTAGAGGAGAATAAGAAAGCTAGTTCCTCAAATGATTACAAATGATGGTTTTCATTTTAAAGAACTGAAAACAATTGTGTAATTAGGGAGAATAATCAGCAATGTAGATATAATATCTGGGTACATAACTTTCTGCTATTGAATCAGAAACAATGATGCTAAATGAGTATAGATAATTACGCCCCCCACCCACTTTTTGTAAAAGAAATATTCCAGAAAAGACAGGTTCAGTAATTGAAATGAATTCAACGTAGCACTATGGCAATCTTCCAGTCAGTGCAAGATTTTCAGCTTGCCAGATGGCATAATCCCTCTCTTCTCCCTGAACGCTGTTCTGGGGTTCCTCATGACACCTCCCCCCAGCCAATTTCAGGGGGGAAAGCCCTGTTGCGCTAGTGGATATCCTTGGGTGGGCTTCTGCTGTAGGACTGGTTAGTTGAATCCTGCCCATTATATTCACTGTACCAAGTTTTGTAAGAAGACGCTTCATTTAGTATGTGTGTATAGAGTATCATGTTATTTGAGACTTTTGAAATGTATGTATGTAGATTTGAGTGTTGAGTTACAGTTACAGTTGCACTTGTTCATGTGTTGAGTAATACAGGAAACAATGTCATGATAGAGGGGCATTTCTTTGTCACTCAGTAATGTTGTAAATGTCTCTTAATACTGAAAGCTGAAAATACAATTTTTTAAAACTTTATCTCTCCTCCCTCTTTCACACATATAATCTACTTTCAACAGAATGCTATGGGCAAGAGATATGCCAGTGCTTATCTGTGAAATGTCTTAGGGCTCCTTGTGAGAATGAGCAACAGATTGTCATGCAACCCAAGTAATAATAATAATAATAATAATAATAATAATAATAATTTTTTATTTGTATCCCGCCCTCCCTGGCCGAGGCCGGGCTCAGAGCAGCTAACATCATAAAAACAACACAATATGCATAAAAACAGACATCAGTTAATTAAAATGCATCTTAAAATTAATTCAGACAAGTTAAAATCTGGGCAGGTGGCAATTATCAGGTTGGAATTGAGAATGGTTAATACTTGCAAGGACCAACTGTTTCTACTGATCATACATTACAGTCTGAATGAGGATATCCTCGCAGTGTTGGTCTCCCAGAATGGGAAGCTAGCAACCTAAGCCTAACCATGTCAGTTTGGAGGCGAGTCTTGATTTCAGTGAGACATCCTTCCTTATAAGTATACTCAGGATTGCAGTCATTGAATAGATCAGCTCTGATGCGTTCTAGTCAGCATCATGGTCAATGGGAGTTGTACTCCAAAACGTCTGGAGGGCACCAGGTAGGGGAGGATGAAATAGATTAAGAAGCTGGGCCAACTTTTGATTATACTGTGTGTGTGTGTGTGTGTGTGTGTGTGTGTGTGTGTGTGTGTAAGAATAAACGTCTGTCTCTCAATGATAGAGCACACATTTTGTATGCAAGAGACCCCAGGTGCCATTGCACAGACTAGTCACTGTTCTACCACATCTTTCACAATTAAACTCAGATCTTTAGAGTAGGGGAAACACTGTGAAGGTAAACAGCTATGCTATCATATTTAGTTAGTTCCCATAGGCACATCTATCATTGTGATTCTGTGTGTATACAATGGAGATGTAGTGTAACGTGCATTTGGTATGGAACATGTAAGTTGATAAGTGCTGCTGTAACTTCTATCAGTACTTCACATCTATGTGGTATTCCCTGTACCTCAATCCATACACACGTACTTCAGTGCATGTATAATGCTAATATATAATATTGCCATGCCAAGGCGTATGCATACATGCAATATATTGTACTAGATTATGATGATCCAATATTTCTCAAGCAGATGGGTCAGTCCATGTGAATAGGCTATTGTTCCCAGTAGGCTTTGTGCCAGTATGTAACATCTTTTGGGGGCAAGTGAGCCATGGAAACAAATGCTATGGAGTTTATAGTCTTCCTTCCTTCCTCAGGGTGTGGTTTCTTTGATGTGAATCAGTGCCATGTGCCATGAACATCAATGGGAACTGCTTGAAAAACGTGAAAAAGCTATTTTGTCTTATAATTGAATGGCTTCTTACACATCATGCCAAAAGGAAGCTTTGCAAAATAAGAAACACACTAAATTTGAATACGTGAGTTGTTTCTTTTCAAGAAGTCACACTGAGATGGCAGATGCTGTCTAACTAGTTTTGCTGGAAGGCAAGCATTTAATAGGCTTAACATATACTGTAAGGCAGAGGTTTTCAACTTTTTTGAGTCCATGGCTCCCTTGACCAACTACCTTCTTTCTGCAGCACCTCTATGGGACTCAGGAGCCCAGTTATGTCACCCCTTGCCTGCAGAGCTGGCAGCCTCTCACCCTTTTTCAAACACCCTCCCTTGTGGAGTGTTCCTTCAGCCCCCTCTCCACTCTCCTTGGGAGTCCTCTAGGCAGCCACTGCTGCTGCCCCTCGTCTCTGAGTTGCCCCACCCCACCCCAAAGATAGGTGCCCCCTCACACTGCTCCACAGGGGCCTTGGAAGAGGATTCCCCCAGCCTTAGTGGCCCAGTGAAGAGTGACTAAAGGTGAACATGGGGCCAGCACCTTACCTTGGGAGGTAGCAGTGGCAACAGCGAGCACTGCCGGGCCTGCATGGTGGAAAGGCTCACCTTCAGCACCAGGCACTCTGTTCCCAGGCAGGTCTTGCACACAGAAAACCCAAGAGAAGCCAGTGCAACGCCTGTCTGCCTGTCCGGCTTCCCACTTGTCTGACCATTCCCAACAGTAAGGGCTGGTGGGCTGGCTGGCTGGCTGGGCTCCCTCACCCACTTGCTTGCTTACTCCGAGGCCTTCTCAGCTTCTGTCGGCCAGTACCCCCTGGTCAGCCCCAGGGGCACCATTTGCCTGGGGAGCATGTAGCCAGGGCCGCTGCAACAAACACTTGTGCAAGCCTTTGGGAGGCAGAGACGCGAGAGGGCATCAGTGGAGGGAAGAAACGAGGGACAGAGGCCAGTGTTGCTCACGGCACCCCGACCATCATTCAAGGCACCTCAGGGTCCCATGGCTGGCACACTGATTGAAAACCACTGCTGTAAGGCAACTGAAAGCTAATATGTGCAAAAATATATGTGACTCCCACTCTTTCTTAGCTTCTGTAGCCATTGGTTTAGGCGTAAGATTCAAGTCTTTGTTTGAACACATAAGACTGACACTTCTTTACAAACCTCTGAAGTATAGTCAGAACTTGGAAGAAAAAAGTAGTTTCATTTGAGCAAGGAAAGAGAGATGAGATGTTGCAATCCAGCATGAGATAGAAAGTACCTGTTGTGGGTATAAACTTTTATCATAATAAAAACAGTGGACTTGATCAGAACCAAGCTTAATATCTTTTGACTGCGATCCTTTGGTGGATAAATCCACACTGTGTGTTTTTGACCCTGTCTTCTGTTATTTCCATTCCCTCTATTTGAGCACAAACCAAACATGTACAAAGAGAGATTTACCTGCTCTCACACCCTTAAAAAACAACAACCAGCTATGGAAAATAGCAAAACTATTTAATTATGATTTATTTCCATTGTGCTCCTTTTATTTATGTTGCTATTTTATTGTTTTTTCTAACATCCAATATTGTGCACAAATAAGGCTTGCAAGTACATGCAGGTAGGTGGAAGCAAGTAAAAGTAAAAAAGGAATCACAAATCTCAACCCTCTAAAGTTGGAGAGTTCAAAACTATTTGAAAACACATGAAACAAGGTATTAATTTGCTGTTTATTTTTATTGTAAAGAATGCAGGGATGGAGGAGGTGGGGAAGTCCAGTTGATGATGAAAAAAGATTTGGAAAAATGAATTTACTTTTGCTTAATTTTTTCTTTTTTTTTGTAAAATAGCTTTTGTTGTGTTATTGACGTTGTATTGACGATGTACTTTGACCTTGGAAAACAAAGCAATAAAAAATATTATAAAAAAAACAACAAAAAAACCAAAACTATTTGAAAAAAATTTACTCCCCCTGCCCCCCCCCCGTGCGCAACAGATCAGTACAAATAAATTTATTTATTTTTAAGTGGCTGCTTTCGTGCCAGGCAGAGCCTATCCAAAAATAGACACAAGCACTGTCATAAAAGAAATGAAGGTAAGGGTGAATGAGGGGTCATGGATCTGGAAGTAGCTGAGAAGATTTATCCATCCAGCCCCACAGAAAGCACTGATGGGATGGATGGAGTGGTTAGGTTTCGAATTTTTAACCATTTGTTGGATTGTCCATAGAGAGGGAAATGAGCAAGATTGTTGTTGGTTGAAGGGGATTTCATGTGGATGGCCTTAATTTAATGATAAGACAGAGTCTAACCCACACTAAAGGGCTTCTAATTTTTGACCTGGCAATATATCACAAATCAGGGTGGGTGCACATGTGCTATGCAAACATCACAATGTGGGAAAAACCATGAAGCCAGCCAATGCTTCTCTTGATTTCTGCAATCCCTGTTAACTCTGCCAGCTCAGCTCTGCCCTGCCTCCTGTAGGGGGCAGTGAATCAAAAGAGCAGGCGGTGGCAAAAATCACAGTGTGGCCAAAACTGTGAAGCCAGCCAATGCCTCTACATAGCTCCATTCATATTTCAGACATTGTGATATATCAGTATGTCAGGATGTTTAGCTGGTGATACATCACAGTGTTGAAAACCAGATATTGCCCAGCTCTAGTCCAGAGTGCATGTCCAACTACACTCTTGCCTGTGTATAATAAAGCCCAAGAGGACATGATCACGTCCTCCCAAGGTTCCCTGAACTTTCACTTGGTTGATCAGTTCCTTCCTGTTAGTGAGGACCAGGTCCAAGAGAAATGACCCTCCTGTTGCTTCTTCCACCTTCTGGGAAATGAAATTGTCAGCAGGGGAATTTGGGGATTTATCTAAACGACTGAGCCTAGGGCTTGCCGATCGGAAGGTCGGCGGTTCGAATCCCGCGACGTGGTGAGCTCCTGTTGCTCGGTCCCTGTTCCTGCCCACCTAGCAGTTCAAAAGCATGTCAAAGTGCAAGTAAATAAATAGGTACCTCTCCAGCGGGAAGGTAAACAGCATTTCCGTGTGCTGCTCTGGCTTCGCCAGAAGTGGCTTAGTCATGCTGACCACATGACCCGGAAAAACTGTCTGCAGAAAAACGTCTGCTCCCTTGGCCAGTAAAGCGAGATGAGCGTCGCAACCCCAGACTGGGGTTCACGACTGGACTTAACTGTCAGGGGTCCTTTACCTTTACATTCTTGGAAGAGTTTGAGTTCCAACAGATATTGGGGTAGCTGAAGTCTTCCATGACTACTATATCTCTTGTTTTTGAATATTTGGTAATGCGCTCTAGGAAGGCATCATCCAAGTCTTCAGTCTGGCTTGGAGGTCTATAGAAGACACCAGTAAGGTGCCTCCTTAGCATTGCACTATATGCCCTGTTCATTTCTGTGGGCAAGATTTGAGTTCATGCTTAACTTTCTTACATTTAAATCAAGAGGATATAAATAGTGTTTGACTTTGGGTGGGTTGGACTGACTGGGTTTTGTAACCAACATTTTAAAAAACTTTATCACTCCCCTGAGTTTGCCAGCATTAGAGTTGTCAACATTTGTTGTTGTTTTTTTGAGGAGGGGGAAGGAGCCTTGCATTTACCAACTAAATGATGTCTGAGGGGAATTACACCTAAAGCTTTTCTTTGTCATCATTCTAGCAAAAGCTTCAGCTGCTTAATTTCTGCCTGTCATGCCCTAGTTGAAGGTGTTAGGAGTCCTGCCAGAAAAAAGGTGGTCCTAGCCAGAATGTAGTATTCAAATACTGCAAGAAGAGAGGAAAGGATTTATCTGGGCAAAGAGCGGATAATGTCTGTATAATACCTAGCACGATTTTAGCTATTTAGAGAAGTTAGGCTTATGAAACCCTTCTTTCTTCCTTTAACCTGTTAGAGATAGTGATGGGAAAGATTCAGGAGCATAATTGCTTTAGTGCCTAGAAAACTGAAGACCTCATTATTAATTTGAAATCTATTTCCAGTCACTTGAATAGATTCTGCTTATTACTGTAGTTTTGTTTTCTAGTCCAGATCTATTGATACAGAGGTCTAATAAAAATCAAAATTGTATGGGTATGTTTTCAGTTTTGATCCATAGCTGCAACAGACAATCCATTAACTTTTTCATATATGTTTTTGGTCTACAACTCCTGTCATCCCTGATCATGCTAGCTGGCAAACTTGGGAGAAGAAGTCCAGCAACATCGGGGGGGGGGTCCCCCATACCTGTCATAGTTGGATTAAGCTGCATTTCTGATACAGTGGTACCTCAGGTTACATACGCTTCAGGTTACAGACTACACTAACCCAGAAATAGTGCTTCAGGTTAAGAACTTTGCTTCAGGATGAGAACAGAAATTGTGCTCCGGCGGCGTTGCGGCAGCAGGAGGCCCCATTAGCTAAAGTGGTGCTTCAGGTTAAGAACAGTTTCAGGTTATGTAGGGACCTCTGGAACAAATTAAGTACTTAACCTGAGGTACCACTGTATGTAGATGTATGCAATGGTGATAAAATCACCGGTGGATGTAATAGCTAAACCTTTTGCAATTTTACAAAGGCTTGGGTGAAAGATTCCTACTTCTTTGGGCTAACTGGTCCCTTTTCTGCTCTGTTCCCTTTCATTATCTCCTGAATATCTTCCACTGTAGCTAAACAGCAGAGCTAGGTTTTGTGATGCAAGACAACATAACAGAGTAAAGCTTCAAATCTATTTTGTTTTATTCTTCAGAGTGGTATGCTTGTGTTATATTTTCTCCGTTTTGCATATATCTTAGAAAGTGTAGAATGAGTTCTGCAGTGGAGCACTGTCAGTTTAATCCAGGAAGTTTCTCCTTCTAGTCTCAGAGTGAGCAGTTCCAATAGGAGGGAAAGAAGTAGAATTTCAAATCAAGTGCTCTCCGAAATATCTTTAGCTTCCTGATCCTAGTGCTTGTTCCGGGATACAGAATTTCAAACAGAGCTTGATTAATCAGCTCTCTGCTGGGGAAATTTGTCATCTAAACCAGTTGTTCCCTGCTGTTAGTTTAGTGGCCTTTGTTATGCATTGTTTTCTGCTTACTACTTTGTAGTCACCAATATGAAAATCTAGTAATTAGCCAATAAGATAATAGCCCCTATAAAAATCAAAACATAGGTTGAACCAAATGGGAACAATTAACTAGCTGTTGGAAGCTATTCAGCTTTGGAATGATAAAAGTAAACTTCCTGTTCATCCTCTCCCTGCTCACAAAATGATTTTAAAGCCATTTATTTGCCATGTATCATATATTCCAAAATTCCATATATTTGAAAATCATCTCATTGTCATCAACTCTTTATTGTGCTTACATTAATTTGCCCCAAACAAGTCCTTGTAACATACACAAAAGGAGATTTAAATCATTTTATTCAGGTAATCAGATATCAAATATGTCTGCCCACAACATTTTTATTTATTTATAAAACGTATTTGTAGACTGTCCTCCATGTAAAATATCTAGGGTAAAGGTAAAGGGGCCCCTGACCATTAGGTCCAGTTATGACCGACTCTGGGGATGGGGTGCTCATCTCACTTTATTGGCCGAGGGAGCTGGTGTACAGCTTCCAGGTCATGTGGCCAGCATGACTAAGCCGCTTCTGGCGAACCACAGCAGCGCACGGAAACGCCGTTTACCTTCCCACCGGAGTGGTACCTATTTATCTACTTGCACTTTGACGTGCTTTCGAACTGCTAGGTGGGCAGGAGCTGGGGCTGAGCAACGGGAGCTCACCACGTCGCGGGGATTCGAACTACTGACCTTTTGATTGGCAAGCCCTAGGCTCTGTGGTTTAACCCACAGTGCTACCCGCATCCCAATGAAAATATCTAGGGAGTGTACAACAAATACACAAGTACATAAAAATACCATAAAGAAATACAATATGATACTAAAAATGACTGATTCATCTTGAAAAAGTTTAAACAACTGAATAGGCCTGCCAGCATACAAAGATCTTCAAGAGACATTTGAAAATTAGCAGCAAACATAGTGACGATTGAACTTTTTTTGTTCCAAAACCAATGGCAGATCATGAAATAAATAAAGTGTAGCCTCTCTTCAATATCTCTTTTTACCTACTCACCTCTTATCTCTGCTTGTTTTGTCTAATTGAAAATGGAAGTTCTAATAGCTGCCACTGTCCTACCAGAAATTTATTTTTGAGTAGGTAGATAGATGTTCTTGGTTAATTCCAAACAGAAGTATATACAACTGATGGGAAATCTCGTCATGCAAACTTTTTCAGCTCTGTGTTGAGAGGAACATACTGGTACTTTCCCGAAAAGTATTATATTCCAGTTTGTGTACAAAGCAGCTAAGCCTCACTGGCAGGCAAGCGATTCAGTTAAATCCAAAGTAAAACACTGAATGTTTTTCTAAAATATATCCCCACCTTCAAATATTCATTCAGGGGAAGCAAAATAGAGTATAAAATGAAATATACATGGTTATTAAAGGCAAGGGATTACAAATGCAGTGATCCAAACCTGTGTCTTTTTGTGTGTGACTATGTTTAATTTTGATTTTCATGCAGTTGTATTTTTTCCTTATTTTAATATGTTATTAAACTTTTATGTTCTTGAATAAACAAACAAACAAATAAAAGTGTTTGTTTGTGTCTGTGTGTGTGAGAGTGTGTGTGTGTGTGTGTGTGTGTGTGAGAGAGAGAGAGAGAGAGAGAGAGAGAGAGAGAGAGAGAGAGAGAGAGAGTTACTAAAGGAAAATAGTTTTCAAGCTGCCATGTTTAGGTAAGAGTCTTGGTTACCTGAGTTCCTTAAGGCAGTGTTTCCCAACCTTTTTTGGGCAAAGGCACACTTGTTTGATGAAAAAAATCTTGAGGCACCCCGTGACGTCAGCGCGCAGCGTCACGCCGGGAGGGAAGGGCGCCGGGGTGCTGCTGCTGCTGCTGCCGCCGCCGCTCCCGGCAGGCATGGGCCCAGCTGAGGCGGCGGCGGCTGTTGTGGTGGTGGCGGCGATAGCGGGCGGAGGAGGGGGCGGCGGCGGGGCCGAGGTGGCCGGCGGCGGCGGGGGAGGCGGCGGCGGGTGGAGCAGGAGGGCGGCCGAGGGCGGTGAGGGAGTAGGGTTGCCCGGGGCTTGAGGAGCCGTCGCCGGGAGTTGCTGCTGCTGTTGTTGCTGCTGCTGCCCGGACATGCCGGCCTCCTCCTCGTCCGCTGTCTCGCGCTCCTCCCTTTTGCGCGCGCTGCCCCGCCGCCGCCCCATTGGCCGGGTCCTGTCGGCTGATCCTGTGTTATTTCCTGTGTGTGTGTGTGTGAGGGGAGAATGGAGAGAGAAACCTCGGCACCACCACCGCGGAGCCGCCCCTGGCTCAACGCGGATCCTCGCCGCCGCCGCCCCGCCTCTCGCCGCCCGACTCGCCCGCCTCCCTCCCACGGCACACCAGGCAACATCTCGCGGCACACTAGTGTGCCGCGGAACACCAGTTGGGAAACACTGCCTTAAGGGATCCTTCTTTTGCTTATTCCTCCAGGGAGCTAAGGAGAATTAATAGGAGTTCTCTCATTTCCTCCTGTCAGCAACCCTCTAATATAGAGCAGATTGAGAGACAGTGCCTTCTCCAAGGCTGCCTAGAGAGTTTTGTGATTTAGCCCAGCTTTTCCTTGTCCAAATCCAGCCCCCTGCCCATTACCCCAAACTTAAGTGACTGAGAGTGCAGTCCTAACTCCCCCTTTTGTTGGCAAAGGGAAAATTAGGATGTTGTGTAGAGGTGTCTTCCGGCAGGTGCTGGGGGAAATAAGTACTCTGGGATGTTGATGGTAGGATCCAAAAGATCCAAAGTTTTGTGAATTCCCAAAGGGGGCCAATCCTTGAGCTCATCTGCAACAAATTAGCAACTCCCCCTTCTGCTCTGGCAGCAGGACTTTGGATGTAGTCGTGGATTTGCCGCTCCACTTTCTGGATTGACACCCAATGTCAGGTTCTGCAGCTGTATTCACCACAACTGATGAGAGTGATGAGCTCCAGCCCTCCTCTCTCTCAAGTTTGAAGCTGGGATGAGCAGGTGGGGGGTCACCCCTCCAGGTTTGCTGTGGAGGCACACAGGGCACCGAGGAAGCACAGCGCCAGAGCAAGGACAAGTTCATTTCGTCCCAGCTCCAAACTGGAGGAGGCTGGCTGCATGTTTGGCGCTTTACTTCCAGGGTGCTTGGTGTGCCTCAGAAGCACAGCATAGTTCTAAGAACAATCCTTCCTCCCTCCAAACTTGGAAGCTAGGAAGAAGATCAAGGGACTTTTCTTCATCTCACACGGTGTTTCAGGGATTGAGTATAAGGTCAGGGGTGCAGTCCTTTAGGGAAAGGAGAAGTTTGGTGATTGCACAGCTTTGGCTGACTATCAAGACCAGCAAAAAATTGTGGACCACCCTGTTCAGTATAACAGTTTATTTGTAGCTAGGTGCTGTTCCTCCTTCAGAGAATGTAAGAAAAGCCTCCCGGATCATGCCAATGACCCATCTTGTCCTCCACCTTGTTCCCACAGTGGCCAACCAGATGGAAAACCCATACTTTTCAGGAGAAAAATTCTGTGAGTTATGTGACTTTGAACCACTCAAAAGCCATCTGGTTTCAATCTGAACTGAAACTTAATTTAGCAAGGCTAAATCAAATGTAGATTTGATCCCAGCTGGGAACTAGAATTTGTGAAGCAGACAGGTGGAATCCACAGAGGTCCACAGTGTCCTGGGTTCCAGGAAGCACCAAATTGACTAGAACAATGATCAAAGGGCTAGTTTTTGGATGGCTTCCCATGCACATTCAAGAGCAATGGTTTGCTAATGGTGAAAGGATAACTCTTGACTTCTGCCTGTCTTATATTACACAACATATCAGCCAAGATAATACCAATATTAGTAACACAGAACAGCACATATTGTATTTCTACCACACTACAGCTTGCAAATGCTTTGTGATAATGATAATACCTTCAAGAACAGATCAGCTGATTTTGTTATAACATCATACTAAGAACAATTTTCTACTTTATTAACTACCACTCTTTTGGACAGTTGATAAATGAGTGCTTTTCCATTCTATAAATACCTACCTGTAATTATAAGCATCAGATGTTACTTAGTTTTTGTATAGGGCGTCTGTTAAAGACACTCTCTTTCTACATTTCATATGTATGTTTGTGATGGTTTGTTTTTAGTCAGTCAAGTGTCATTGTTTTTAAGGGTTAGATAGACAAAAATGGGAGTCAAAGGAAAGCTCCTACTCAGGAAATTGGTATTAAGTATGTTTGAGAGGTGGGAATGTCTCCTCCTAAAATTCTCTTTTAGTATTAAGTTTATATTTCATTTCATTGTGGTGTTTCTTAGGTTTTTAAAAAATGTTCTGTTGCCCTTGTTTCCAAAAATGACAATAAAAATAGATTTAATATTTTTTCTGATCTTAGAGCAATAAGCTTTTAGCTTGATTAAAGCAAGCTGTAAAAATTGTCACAATAAGGTTAGCAGAAATCCAGTAAAAAGTGTTTGCTGTGTTTTGGAGGATGGGCCAGTGGGAATCACCATTTGCTCATCTAGTTATAGATGTATAAAAAGTGGTGATACCTTTCAGTCTGAAGTCATGAATTTATCTTACTCCCACTTACTCTGTTCCTATTTCCATGTACTGCATTTATTTCTGAGAAGGGCTTTGCTGTCCTACTTTAACAAGGTAATTGCATGAAGTATGAGGGACTATGTTGCTTTCCAAATAAATATGGCAGTATTTTGCTATGTTCAAATTAAATTTCTACAAATCCTAACTAATGCCTAAAGGCGATTTTTGTGCATGAATATATATTGCAGTTTTGCTTTGCATATGTTTTGAACAATATCCTTAGGAAGTGGCAGACTTTTATCCCAAAGCAACTGCTTGTTTCCTATGAAAGTTCACTGCTTTGTATTAGCAGACAGAAGCTATGCGTTTGTTTTGAGGAATGTACACAGGAGACCAAATCTCAGCTGCTAATCCTTCCTGCTTACTGTTCCATGGTCTTAAAACTACTGTTTACTGTAGATTTGTGTCTCGCTCCCTTTCTAAAGTTTGCTTTTAAGAGGAACAATAGCTGTTGTTCAAGTGGTGGAATTTTGCTTTGTGACACTTCATCTTATGTGAGAAGGTACCTTGTTTTTGGACTTTTGAGTCTTATTTTTCAAAGCATAGATGTATTTCTTGCAATTATAAACTGGCTGCTCGCATTCATTTGAAACTGAAGCCATTTATAAACAGTAAAAGACTGTGTCACACACATGATCCAACTCAGGCTTATGAGTATTCTTTTCAGGGACATTATTAGCTCAAGGAATACTTCTCTTTACCCTAATCTAGAGGATTTTTATAGGTGCGCAGGGTCAGAGGAGAGTCTGCATAAATACGGAACCAGACTAGCAGACATCTACAGAGGTTGCCATTTGAAACATGGATAAGGAATCCTGTCCGGCGTGCAGTATTCTTATGGATGTCTATGACCTAGTTAATCATGTAATGTTGCCTTCTCTTTTGTATGAGAAGGAGGGGCAAAAGAACTAGGCAGGCATTCTTGGCTGGAGAAGGTAGGTTAAGGGAGGAGGAGAAAAAAAGTGGGCTGCTGCAAGAAGTGTTCATTCTGCACAAGGATGCCTGATTGGTAGTATACATCTATATATTGTCTTATAAAGTGTACAGTGGTGCCTCGCAAGACGAAAATAATCCGTTCCGCGAGTCTCTTCGTCTAGCGGTTTCTTCGTCTTGCGAAGCAACCCGATTAGCGCTATTAGCGGTTTAGCGGCTTAGCGGCTATTAAAGGCTTAGCGGCTAAAAGGCTATTAGCGGCTTAGCGGCTTAGAAAAAGGGGGGGAAAGCGGAAAAAATCACAAGACTCGCAAGACGTTTTCATCTTGCGAAGCAAGCCCATAGGGAAATTTGTCTTGCGAAGCAACTCAAAAACAGAAAACCCTTTCGTCTAGCAGGTTTTTCGTCTTGCGAGGCATTCGTCTTGCGGGGCACCACTGTGTATAGCGTAGGGGGCGAACCATTTCTGCAAAGCCTACCAAATTATTTTCTGGAGAGCACTGCATGTCCTTAAGCCTGTTTACTGTGGATACTGGAAGTATTTAAATGGAAATAAACATGGATATATATGTTGACTGAGACAAGCAAGTGTGAGCTTTCTGGTGATCGTATTTAGCATTATATTATCAAGGTGTGCATATCTATTTTTGCTTCTTAGCAGAGTGGAGGACATCTGGTTTTTGAACTTCCAGAAGGTCAATATTTAGCAGGAGGAATTAAAGTACATACTGGAACTTTAGATTTGTGCAGTCCCCTGTCAGCCTAGTGCAACAAATTCAGTAAAAAATAAACAAAAAGCTGATATACTTTAGTTTATTTAAGTGACGGGGAAAGTATTGATAAGTGTGGGGTGCATGAATGATTAATTGGAAGATGTGTAAATGCCCCACAATCAAATCAGGATGAATGCAGGACAAATGTTTATTGTGTAACTGCCCTCTGAATAAATCAAAATGAATGCTCAGTGAAGAGTGAACATAGTCTAACCACCACATAAGCTTTGTGCAAGTGGATCAGGATGAAGGCTAAACAAACAAGTATTCTGGTAGAACACTTTCAGTCAGTTTAGGGCATTTTCCGTCTATACCTTTTGTATTGCTTTGCGCACTGATATGTAAATGGACAGATCAGTATCGTTATGCATACTTTCATTAGGGTGACAAGATGCAACAGGGAACAATATTTCTATCCAGTTAATATTTCTCATGAAGAAATTATAGCTGGTACATAGTTAGGCAGTATTAACATGATAGGTTGCACTTGTTGATATTACCTCTTCTATGCAACTATTGAAGAAATAGGAGCTCTGGTCTCCTTTCTATTTGTTCATACTAATTTTCATAAATGTGCTTATAGATGCACACCTTCTCTTATACTGTTCCTGTAGCTCCTTTTTTGAATTACAGAATGTGTGTGCAGTTGCTATCTATCGGTAAGGACTCTTATGCACTGACCTTTGAAATTGGACAAAAGTGTTTTGCTGCCTTTATAACTGTAAGTCATGGGTTTTGTCTGGCCTTTCTGCTTTGAAACATGCTTCACTCATATGGTGATGAATTAGCCTGACCCAAGATGCTACTTAATGCACTAGTCCATAGAGTCAAAGTGATTAGCGAATAACCAAAGGAAAACAATTCATCTTATTGTCTTTTGGAAAAGACATACAGTATTGCTCATAGGCACATATTAACAAGTGATTTATTTCTTTGATTACCGTATATGATATGATTCCAGTTCTGCCAGTTTATGTAGGAGAATAATAAGCAGCCCTGGGAAAAGATGTGTCGATAATAGTTTTATGGCTTATATGAAACTAGTAGCTTCATACTGAATTAGCTCTGTTTTTCCAGAGCATCCAATAATAAATAAAACGTTCCCAAATGTCAGGAGGTCAGACCAATGGGTCATGATTGGTGCTGAGGGTGATGGTAGTATAGGAGGTTAAGCAGTTTTCAATCCTGGATCGTGAGATGGGAATAATAGGTAGGTGGCATCCACAGATAAAAATCAGTTCAGTTCAGAATCTCTGTTATAAAGGGTGCTTCAGGTAGTGGCAAAAATAAATTTCACAGCCTTCTGTAAATCTGAAGCTTTGTGATAACTTCCTTTTTAATGTTAAATGTCTACCCATTTGGTATGTTGCCTGCTGGAAAAATGCCAGTGTTATTATTATGAAAAGCAGTCAGTGAGTTTATTAAGGCTGAGCAGTTCTGATCTCTGGCTTCTCATTTCCAAGTACAACACTCTATTTGGTTATTACTATTTGCTTTAGTTTGCAAAGTGCTTATTTGTTCTTGCACTAAGGGGGGAACGGAGACTAAAAGAGAACAACAGAGAGACATTTCCTCAAAGACACCCAATCAGCATAGGACATTGAATCCAGTGTTCTAGGTCTATATACTTATCAAATGACAGCATCTTTCATAGCTGGATGTTTAAGTATTACTTTCTCCTTTACAGGGTTCTGTTGTTGTGTCTATGCCCTCTTCACCCATAGCTTAAAAACAAGGAAAAATCAACTGTAGATGTACAAACCCTTTAGTAGTTTACTAATAAGATGTGTTCAATATTACCTTGAATTACTCCTTAGCCACTACTTAATGTTTAAATATTAAAAGAAAAGAGTAGAAACAATGATCCACAGCCAGACTGCACCAACCATGCTTATGCTGCCGCAACACAAAGGCCACATGTACAACAGTTTGAGAAACACTGAAATAGAGGCTGGGCTAAATTCTCGAACAGAAAACTCACCACTTGTTGAAATCCACATTGTCTTATTTTATTATGTCTTTACAATAGATAGCCCTCAATATGGATTGGAACCTGGTTGTGTTAGGCACTGAACAATCACTTAACAAGGGGATTCCCAGTCCTGCCAAAGTGACCCAGCAGGTTCCAAATGAAGTAGTCTCTCACTTGGTCATGACAGCATCTTTCTGAAGTCAGCATAGTTGTACACCAAGCTACATCTGCAGTGTTGTCTCTTTCAGACCTTTTATTATTGGTACACTTGTACCATTATGCTCATACAGAGAGAGAGAGAGAGAGAAACTTGCATTTTAAAACAAAGAGCTATTCTGAAGCAATTTAATGCTTGAGTTGAACAAAAGACAGGAAACTGTTACTCTCTTGCTCTGCTTCAGCGCTTAAAAACAGAGATTTTGAATCATCATGGAATGGGGCATTGATCACTGCCTGGGCAGTAAAGCAGTTTGGAATGCAAGGGGAAGGGCAGATGCATAGTACGTTTACATGATGTGTGTGTTCTGTGGTCATGAGACCTTGGGAGGCCTTTGGAAATCCAAATTAGCGCAGGGGGAGAAACTCTTACTTTCTGGATTGTGCAAATTAGGTGGTGTTTAACTCAAAAAAACACATAGGTTTGAATTGCAAAGCATCAATATGTTCGTTAGCTGGTAGACAACCACTGCTTTTCTTGCTGATGGTATCTACCCTGCTGAGTTTGAAAATCACAAGGATTAAGCATTCTTTAGGAAGGAGTTTCTGATTTTATTCAGTTTAGCTCACTTCACTGATTACATATTTAATAAGTTTTTCCTTTACCCTTTTGCATTTATTCTGTATCCAGATCTTAATATCTTAAGCAAAGCCAAGGATAAGGTCTAGTTCTTACAGAGGTTGTAAACCTGTGGCTGTCAAAAGGGGGCGGAGAATCTTTTTGGCCCAGCGGACTAGATCTTAATTCCCCCATCACCCCTTTGACATGTGGGTGGGGCCACCTACCTGTCAATTATCTGGTGTCATAATGATGTCAGGTCACTGATACATGAGCAGTCCCTTCCAACCACCTGTCAAAGTTGACCTGAAAGTTGGGGGAAGGAGTCTGCTTCAGTGGCAAAGTAGCAGCCAGGAGTATTAAAACTCACCTCCCCACCAGCTGATGCCACCCAGTGATGCCAGCTGATTGACAGGTGGGCATGGTTTTGGGGGAAATTGGACTCCCTGACAGACCAAACACTTCTCACCCGTGCTGTAGTACATCACATTTTAGATAGGGGCTTACCGGTACATGACTGAATAATCCTCAGTAGCCAATATTGTAGAACAATGCTGTGCATAGAATGCTAGCTTGTCAGGAAGAAGGTTAGACTTTCCCTCTGACATCTAGCATTGTGCAGAGAAGCATTCAGTCGTGAGATTTGAGAAGATATATGCCCCAGACACAGATACCTTAATGAGAATCAGGCCTAATTTCAATACACTTTAAAAGACCCTTTAAATGAATTGGACTAAAATTAGTTGTGTCCTATTTATTTTTGTGAGAAATAAACATGTAGAAGCAAATTTCTCTGGGTTGCACTTACTACAGCTTGTTTGGTTCAGCTTCCAGAAGCTGGAAGAACACAACTTCTTATTATCCTAAGATTTGAGTGGGAATATTAAGAGCTGCTTAGTGCATAGTAGTAGGAATAGCAGCAGCAGCAGCAGCAACAGCAGCTGAGACTTCAACCAGATGTTCATAGCTATGTAAAACCCAAAATTTCCACCCTCAGAAAGAAACACCTCAAATCTCCCTGTGGCTGATTATTAAAACCATTCCAGAAAGTGTTTCCCTCTGTGTCCTCCATTCCATTGTTTGCCATAGCCTGAGATGAAACTGGAAGCATTTGCTCAAGTGTCTTGTACCTAACTACATAGTATTTGCAGAACACTTTTGCTATAATTTGTATCTCACTCTGGAGATTTCTGTGACCTAGTTAAATGGTAAACTTTGATGTAAAGTAAAATTTTGAAACCAATGGGAGGGATCTTTTTTTAAAAAAAAGCAAAATGGATGGAGATCCCTCCCTTTTTCTGAAAGGTTTATGAATGGTTGGTTCCTCTGCCACAGACTCTCCTACTTATATTGACACTACTCTGACTCCTGTCGTCTCAAATCACTCCCCGCCCCGCAAAGCGATCTGGGTAAAAGTCTGATCTAGTAGAATTAATATGAGCCTTGAAATATATACAGATGCCTTCTTCAGCTCTATGTACTTTTACAAGGAGAAAAAACTAACCACCCATACTACCTCATGACCAAGGGTGGCAGTGAGTGGCTGTGGAGAAGGTTAGAGGCTTCATAGACAACAATAGGAAGGCCTCAAGAGTGCCATTGTGCACACAGGGGCCACACTGGCGACCCCTGCTGTTATCCCCATGGGACTTCAGAGGTGGGCATTTAACCTAGGAAAATGGCAGAAATGGACAGGATGGCTGCTTTACTTTAAAAACCAAAGAAGACACTTAGGTGATCCAATTGCCAATCTCCCGATGTCATGTCTGGTTTGGCCCTCACTTAAGGCCATTTAGATGTTTTTCCTGCACTGTGGGGAGGGTGTTAAAAGGGAAAATCACATGTAGCTTCCTTAATCACAAATGCATTAAAAAAAATAAAATAAACGGTGGTGTGATCATTTCTGGAGATATAACAAATGAGATCTGTTGCACCATCAATATGTAACATGTCAATTTTATTATTTGTGTATTTATTACATTTATATACTTCCTTTCTGCCAAGGCACCCAAGGTTAGTTACAATTTTAAGTTACTGAAACAAATAGATTGTATAAAATATAGAGCAACAGAGTCCTCTCAGGTTGTTGATGGCCCTGTCAGGAGCTGATGGTATGTGTGCTCCCTGGACTGGGCACCACAGCTTCTGCCTTCCCTCAGGGCATGCAGTTCTTATGTCACTCCAGGGGCGGTGGGATACAGGCTGCCTTAACAGCTCTCTCAGGCTGTTGATGAAAGCATATGTGTTTTTCTTGACATAGGTCCTGGCTTCTGCCTTCCCTCAGGTCACAGAGGTCTTAAGTATTCTCAGGGAAGGCGCCGTACTGGAAAATTCTGGATCCTTTTTAAATGGTAAATTTTGATAAAAAGTCAAATTCTGAAACCAGAGGGAGGGAATTTTTTAAACAAACCAAATGAATGGTGAGAAAGCCATGCACATGGTGATTCCTCTGCCTCAAACTTGGTCAAACTACAACATTAGTAGCTCCCCCCAAGCAGTGAACATTCACTGACAGCATTCTAAAGGATTGGGACCCCTTTTACTTGAGACAGAAGCCTTTTCAATGTTTTATATTTGCTGTTAGCCACCCTGTGCCCGGTTTTTAAACCGGGAAGGGCGGGGTATAAATAAATTATTATTATTATTATTATTATTATTATTATTATTATTATTATTATCCTCTTGAAAATAATGCCTGGTATATTAAAGCCTCCAATTCACCACTTAAAACACCCTGACTATATTATTTACCTTCAAGAATGGCTAAATGTAGCACTGACCACTAAAGTTGCTAACCTACAGTGGTTTATTTTTTATTAACCCACCTGCCCACACCTACCTTGCTAATCACTTGTGGTTTAAAAGGGGGGAGAATGATAACTATTTGTCTGAAAGCAATTCTTACCGCAGACAAGCAGACAAACCTGATTAAAAGCAAAAAAATGACAGTGAACAAATTCCCCCCCTCACAGCCCATTAGGTTTGTTCCCTTGATAGAGGCTCTGTGCCTTTGCCAGATACATTGAAGACAGAAATCTAGCAAATTCTTCTTTTTCCATTGCTGCATCCTCAGGGTGGGGGTGGGGGAAACAGCTGAAATTCTCCTTGACATGATGTTGTCAAAGATACCAAAGCCCTGCTCAAAGAAAAGACCTAAGAGGGTTCCTGTACCTCTCATATAAAGGAAAAGTTTACTTCAGCACTGTAGAGGGAGAAGGCCTATCATTTAAAGAGTTGGGTGCCCTCAGGCTCTGATCTGAGGAATAGATGGGATGGAGTAAAAAAAAAAGCCATTTTCAAATGTGGTGGCTTGAGTGTATGTGAGGGAGAGAGACAGAAGCAGTTATGCAGGAGCTCCCTCTTTCTAGCAGTTCTTGGCTAAGACATCATTGCACTACTACATGGAATGCCCTAAGACTCCAAAGTTCATATGTTATCATGTAAGCCAGGGGTAACTAACGACTGGGGCTGATGTGAACTGTAGTCCTACAACATGTTGCCTACCCCTGATGTATATACTGTATACTTGTATACGGTATACTGGCACAGTTTTTGTTTTTCCCATAGATGACCATATTTCCCCCTTTTCATCCCTCCATCCTGCTTTTAGCAGCATCTCTTGCTGTGTTGTCAGGATGTCTTGAGACTTGCTTAGCTTGCCTTGTAAAGGTAAAGGGGCCCCTGACCATTAGGTCCAGTCGTGGCCGACTCTGGGGTTGTGGCGCTCATCTCGCTTTATTGGCCGAGGGAGCCGGCGTACAGCTTCCAGGTCATGTGGCCAGCATGACTAATCCGCTTCTGGCGAACCAGAGCAGCGCACGGAAACACTGTTTACCTTCCCACCGGAGCGGTACCTATTTATCTACTTGCACTTTGATGTGCTTTCGAACTGCTAGGTTGGCAGGAGCAGGGACTGAGCAACGGGAGCTCACCCCGTCGCGGGGATTCGAACTGCCGACCTTCTGATCGGCAAGTCCTAGGCTCTGTGGTTTAACCCACAGCGCCACCCGCGTCCCAAGCTTGCCTTGAGCAAGGGGCAAATCCAAACAAAAGGCAAGGTACCAAATGAATAGTGCCCCAGTTACTGCTCTTAAGGCGCAACCTTGTATTGAGAGTACTGAACCTCTGCAGGGGTATAATGAGGTGGTGTATAAAGGTGTGGTATGGCTCACCGAGGTATAAGGCTGAATCCACCCTGAATCCACTACAGCTCTATCAAAGAGTCTTATTTGAGCTATTTTATATACAGTGGTAGGGGACGCAGGTGGCGCTGTGGGTAAAAGCCCCAGCGCCTAGGGCTTGCCGATCAAAAGGTCGGCGGTTCGAATCCCCGCGGCGGGGTGCGCTCCCGTTGCTCGGTCCCAGCGCCTGCCAACCTAGCAGTTCGAAAGCACCCCCGGGTGCAAGTAGATAAATAGGGACCGCTTACTGGCGGGAAGGTAAATGGCGTTTCCGTGTGCTGTGCTGGCTCGCCAGATGCAGCTTGTCACGCTGGCCACGTGACCCGGAAGTGTCTCCGGACAACGCTGGCTCCCGGCCTATAGAGTGAGATGAGCGCACAACCCTAGAGTCTGTCAAGACTGGCCCGTACGGGCAGGGGTACCTTTACCTTTACCTTTATATACAGTGGTACCTCGGGTTAAGAACTATATTCATTCTGGAGGTCCGTTCTTAACCTGAAACTGTTCTTAACCTGAGGTACCACTTTAGCTAATGGGGCCTCCTGCTGCTGCTGTGCCACCGGAGCATGATTTCTGTTTTCATCCTAAAGCAAAGTTCTTAACTCGAGGTACTCTTTCTGGGTTAGCGGAGTCTGTAACCTGAAGCGTCTGTAACCCAAGGTACCACTGTATTGGTAAAAGGTTTGCAGTAGTTTGCAGTGTCTCCCTCTGGGATGTTGGACTTAAAGAAGAAAGAGGTTAAGTAATTGATTATCTGGATACTTGATATGCTGGAAATCTCAAGTGTTTAGTAGGGCAAAAGTTTTGTGGGATGATAATTATGAAGGTTGTAATAAACGAAAATTGCCCTTTTCCCTTATGGAGTATCCAAGAGCCCATATAGAGTCCTTACGTAGGTTCCCTATTGGTAGGAGAAAATAACAGAGGCCAACCAGAGAAGATTGAGAAGCAAAGCAGCTAGTAAGCTTGATCTTTATGGATCTGTTGCAGGAAAGGAGGAGGAACCCAGAACAATGGTGCACAAGGCCTTATAAAGACTTTTAAAATTGCCACCCTGTAGATCAAGACCACCCCCAGAAACATCATACATACATCACAGAAAGGATGTAACCTAAGACCACCCCCCCCCCGGATACATCATACCTACATCACAGAAAAGGCGGTCTAAAACAGAAATTTGAATGTTGGTTTTCTTGTTTGCCAGGTTATCTGATTGCCTTTCCTGATTGCCTTTCCTGATAGTCTGTCACCCATTAAAATGCTGATTACTCAATTCCTGAGACAGTGGAAGGCTCTCTGACCCCCCTCCCTCCTTGCAGGGAAAACATTTGGTCAGTTTGGGAATCAAAATGGTTTCAGGTCGGTCTTCCTGCGCTGATCTATGTACGTGCTTGGTTGGTACACTTATGAACATTACCATATATCTAAGACCTCAAAATTCCTATCACAATATCTGATCTAGTCTCCTGATCACTTGAGGTATTTGCTGTCAGGATAGTGAACAATGAGGTTCAAGGGTCTCTTCTGTTCCTGTTTTATTGATTTCAGTGGCTCCTTTTTGATGGCTTGATGCTGGACATCCACAGACACTTCTCTTTTAACAACAGAGCTTTTAGCATGGCCAAAATGTAAACTTCTGCATTAGTGAGAGGGGTGGTAGTATTTTGTCTGCATGGTTCAATTTCTGACTCTTAAGACATCTTTCTAGAATGAATTGCAGAGTTTTCTTGAATTGCGTTTTTCTACGCTACCCTATACTGAAGATTAGAGGAGCCACAAGCTGAAAGAAAGCTTCCTTGATAAAGGAATTCATATTCTTGAAAACCACTATATCTTATTTATTCTACCAGTGATGAATTATGAGCTCTGATTTCTGTACAGTAGTAGAGTTGTAGTGGAAATTTACCCATCAGAAACCAGAATATGTGGCTGCAATTTTGATAAGCTCTATGTGTGTGATAGAGTTTTTGTTTCAAAAATATTTTACCTCTCCCACTCACTTGTCTGCCTGGGCTACAGCGCTGACTCAGGCATAATCTAGTCAACTTCTCCAGAATCAGAAGAGCTTTTATGAAATTGCAAAAAAGGAGAATTAGACAACAGGTAAATGTACTAGTTGGAGAAGAACTCAGGTAGCTAACACTGAATAAACAGATCAGTATTTTAAATTAGGCCATTACTATGTTAATTATACCAAGTAATGAAGAAACAGGATGAAAAAAGTATAAAATATAGTTACCTTAAATAATTTAGTGGTGTGTGCATGTCTTTTGTGCATGATGCATATGTTCTGTCCCTTCAGTCCTTTCTCTTGGCCTTTTCTCTCCTCCTTCCTTTGCTGTTTACTCTGTCCTGGGAGAAGAACGCCCTGGATCCAAAGCACTGTCATTCATTAGATATATTACTGTTGATTAAGGGCTGCTTGCACCACATACAAACCGACTCCTGCACAGAGGGCATTTCCATGCTACAACCAAAATCTCTCTGCAAATGTAGCATTTGACAATTCTGCTCCCTGGTTTCTTGCTTGAGGTACACTTGCTAGGAAGCTGCAACTGACTGTACATGTACATCTAGTACATGTTTGTTCAGTGGAAAACCCATGTGTAGTTGTTGTCTATACGTAGCTTCATGTGAGAGTTAACATTAAATCTGTCTTCTATCTAGGAATTTGGTAATGTGTGAAGTTGCTATAAGAAGGAATTAAGCTGAGATCTAGTGCTATGCACAGGGGATAGTGGTCCCTCTGAGTTCAGTTGGCAGCACTGATGACTCATGGAATGCCCTCTAGTCTAGTTCCTTGGCCTCATTGGTGGGTAGTGCAGGAACTAGTCTAGTTCCTTTCTTTATCAGAGGAAATAATTGAGGAATAAATTTTGTTTTTAGCATAATTCAAAAATTAGAGGAAATATTGCACATATTTGTAGCTGACTAAAGGACTTTTGTCCATGCAGCATTCAACTGATTATTGTCACTCTGATACACTGCTATCTATGAAATGGACAGGATATTTATTCTTTTGTTAAGGATGCCCTGATTAGTTTTAAGGCCTATTCAATTCTTCTGTATAATGAGGGCTAGTTAGGATTGTGCTCTGGATGTATGGAGAATAGGACTACAGCAGAATGTGAGTAGAAGTGTATTTGGTTACTTGCATTTTTAAGAAAATGGAGGACACATGGTCAAGTTGTATTGCCCATCCTGTCCTATTTTATGCTGTTTAGAGTAGCTGCACTTGCCGGGACTGTAGAAGTTGAAAAAGATAACAACAGTCCTTGATTGTGGTTCCCATTGGATTTGAGCCACAACTGTGGTGCTTAAGTTTGGCCATATTTATAAAACATTATTTAGGCATTATCTTACATGGGCTGATAGTAGAGCCTTTGCCAACAGAGGACCTTGTGGTTATGGAACCATTATGCTGAAGGTTTGATTTTTAAAAGCAGCTTGCCAGAAATAAAATAATCAGATAAGGTAATCAACAGCATGTAATCAAGAGATGATGTGAAATAAAATGAGCAATGGGGCTGCAAGTGACCTGAATATCGTTTCCACTGAAGCAAAACCTCATATACTCAATATTTCCACAATTTAGTATAGATTATACAGATGATAGAGAATCACTGGTAGAATGTATAAAGGATTAATATACCATGATAATGGCAATATGTGAACAACTTGAACTTATTGCAGGACTTAAGTTACAAATGTGCATTGTTAAAGTCACTATGTCCCAAGAACAACTGCTGGCACCATTACCTGTATCATTTTGTGCTGAACCCCTTGTACCATGTAATATGTGCTCTTATCTTTTATGATCAACTTGGTTAAAATTACTGCTTTGAAGGATCCTTGAAACCCATGATGGCTTTGGATTTGGTGGACTTGAGGAGAAAGCCTAACTTCTGGCTGGGAGCAGTGAGGCTGAATGGGGTGGTGTAGGAACCACCACATCCATAGCCCTGCACTTGTGCTGTCCAGGGCAGAAGGTTGAGGGTGGCAGTGCTGCTGCCAATTTCTGCTGCATCAGTTTCAAGCTGGCACATAGAGAGTCCAGGATCAGTCCCATTAACAGGAGTTGAACCAGGTTAGGATCCAGTGGATCCTTTGCCAGCCCAGCTCTGCCCCTAAAGAACCCTGTCGATGAGGCTGCTACTGGCAAGGGTATCACTGGCAGAACCTTCCACTCACCTGTACGTTTGGCAGGTGCAGTGAAGTGCTGGCAGAGTTTATGTTTTATAATTGTTGATTCCTGTTCATACATTAAAAACACACAGAGAGAGAGATTTTGTAGGTCAGCTCTTGTGCAAAACCTCTCTATTAAAAATAAATCAAAAGACTGATTGATGATCTGCACACTATCATTCATTTACATATCCCTTCTCTCCCACTTCATGTTTAACTGCAAATTCCTGTTTGTCCTGATCCGGCAAGGCTCTTCTTATGGTCTTATTTATGGATGGATGGATGTTAATTCATTTGCACACAACATTCAATTGTTCTTTGATTAGCATTGTGTTTCACCATTTAAAAAAGAACAGCAGGGGCAAGCGCCCCCACCCCCACCCCACTGAGCTAGCTTAAAATTGGCTAATGCACTATGACAGAAGATACCTGTTCACTGAATGTTTGCCATTGTGACCAGTTGCTGTAGAGTACTGAACTCCTGGCATTGTGAAGAATTGCTGCACAATAACATCCAAAATGCTGCCAAGTATAAATTATGCAAAAAGGCAAATTGATTCTGCAATGTAGTAGTGGGGATAAGGAGTAATCCCAGATGTCTTGTGTAATGTACATTCCACGGATGTCAATTTTTGTTAGTTTTGTGACCAAAGAATCCATAGAATCTTATTCAGAGTTGTTGGTTTGTTCTCACAATCAAGGGAAAAGTTAAGGCCTTTGTTGTACCTACTTAATTTTTTATGTTACTCTTCCTTTTTAGACTGATTCTTGTGTGCAACCTGTTCACACCTCCTGCCATCCAGCAGGTGATTTACTTACGGTTAATAGCAACGTTTCCCTAGAATCTCAGTTATCTTGACACAGTCAGAGGGAGAAAAATAGTGTCTGGCTTGCATGTGTGAAGCAACTGCCATCTTTAGGATTTTTGTGAAGTTACTCCATTGGACACACTGTTTTCAGAGGCATTTCACAGCCCACCTGGTTAGCTTTGCTTCGTATTGAGGTTATTTTTGTGCATAAGGTGTCAGCAAAATGTTACACTTAGCGTTTTACAAGCAGCAATATACCATATGCAAGTTAGGCTTGAGATTTCTTTTTTAAATGCTTTTTTATTAAATATTTTCTGAGGTTACAAAAGTACATACTGAAGCATTCCCTGGAGAAAGTAAGTGAAAGCTGACTGCCATTCTCCGCTTCTTTATCTATGCCTATCTAAATTTCCTTAGGAGTTAGAAGGGAGAGGAGTAGGGACAATTAGCTGCTAAAGAAGAGTTATGATAAGCCTAGATAAACAATGGAAAGCGAGAGGTGGTGGCAGCTGCATGATCTGTCTAGCTTTCTCTGGGGGAGACTTCTAACTTCTCAGCAGCCAGAAGTTGGTTTACATGAAGCTGATTTTCACATAACGAATGTAATAGGTAACTATTTTCTTATTCAGAAGTTGAAATGCACCCACAATTAATATGTTCTGTTATCCCTGAATATGGTTTCTTTCCATGTGGATGTGCTGTTGTGTTTTCTTCTCTTTTGTCTTTCCAGAACAGATATACACTGTTCTAGGTACCTTTTTGTGAATTTCTTCCTTCTCCAAGTGCCTAGAATGTTTTTAAGGCTGTTGTCAGCAGATATCCATGGACTCTCAGTGAATTATTGATAGCTCCATTCCACTAGCTTTCCTATTTTCTCTCTCAGCAAGGCTTCTACTTTGGCCAGTTAGCACGACTGTCTCCTGAATTAAAGTAGGGTTCTGCATGCTAATGCAGCCTTTTTGGCACAACACAGCTGTGACCAAGAGAAGGAGCACTGTAAGAAGAAGGAAGAAATACATCTGTGAGAAATTTTGAAGCTTTCAAATTGTTGGGAAGCAATTTTTGCTTTGAAAGCCAATTTGTATAACATGCTTCACTGTGTTCTGTATTTGGGATTCATCCCCATTGCTCTTAGAAACATTTCATACAGTAATATTGGTTGCTTTCCCAAAAGTAGTCTGCTTATGAAATGAAATGTAATACATGCCCTGGAAATTCATAGTTCACTACAACAACCTTTGCAATCTCTAAAACGTAACGTGTAGTTGGGAAAGTTGGCATCAATGAAACCCCTGACCAATTGGTTGTCACCAAAAGCAGGTGCTTTATACATTTACCTGAATCTCTTATAATAGGTGTGTTGCTTAATCTTCCTTTTCTGATCTGGCAGTTCTTTTCTTTACTCTGCCTGCTCTTGGATGAGACAGCTAGCCATTCTTCCCTTCCCCCTCCCTTTGCTTCATTATTTCCAGTGTCACAAAATCTTGATGGAGTTCCTTACAAAATGATGTTTATCTTGTGGATTTTGAGAGAGGCTCTGTTTTTCTCTTCTTGCTGAGGTTGCTTTAGGGTTCTTCATTTATACTGGAGAACAAGGGCAAGTTGGCCATAAGCTAGAATGATCCCAAAAGCTTCTTTAGGTGCACACAAAGACTTGACTTTTGACTTTTTCCTCATCCAGTAGCAACCCATGCTACCCCCAAACCTGAGGTTGGGGAACCCTCAGAACAGATTTAGGGGGTGCATGGAGGGGGAAGAGAGGGAGAGGAGGTTATGTTATGCAAGGAAAATCCTTGCATTGATGCAACCATAGTCTTAGGGCTTCACTGATACAACGTCTGATGCTTAAGCTTGGTGACTGAAACTCTAGAGTACTTAGCCACAGGAGTACCACATTTTTTAAAGCAGCTAGGAGACAGAGGGTGCCTGTATCAAAATGGTCCCAGGCTATGCCTTGAACTACAAAATAGCATCAGCATCATGGATTGGATTGCTTCCCCTCATTATTTCTCCTGGATTCTGCAACCATCTTCTGAGGCCCTTCTTTGTGTGCTTCCTCCACAAGAGGTCCAGAGGGAAGCAAATGAGAATGGACATTTTCTGTGGTGGCTCCTTGCTTTGGGAGTGCTCTCCCCAGAGAGGCTCATCTGGTGCCATCATTGCATATATTTAGGTGCCAGGCAAAAACATCCCACTTCTCCGAGGCTTTTGTCCAATTAAACAATCTATGGCCTTTAAAACTTTATGGGGGGTATTGTTGTTACTATGTTATGCATTTTTGTGTTTTTATATTATAAACTGCCCTGTGATCCTTGGATGAAGGGCAGTATTGAAATTTAATTAAAAATAAAATAAATAAAATAAAGTCCTGTTACTCAGAATACTTCACCTCTGTACAGCAGGAAGTAAGAGAGCTTCTCTTTGGTCACTGACTACAAACAGTTATTGGCTTTCATATTCAACCAAAATTCATGGGCGCCTGCAGTTGATAAAGGAAGCTAAGCAGAGACAGTGTGCAGCAAAGATATAGGACAGTTGTCGATTCATGACTTTGGTGTAAGAGATAAAGAGGTTTGGAAAAAAATATTCCACTGGCTGCTGCAGAGTATTACAGTGCCCTGAACTATATAACGAGAGAGGATCTGGGAATTGAAAGATATTTTTAAAAAATTGGGTTATCTAATTAAATAATTAGACTAGAAACAGCTTCTAATTTTCTGCAGCAATCTTCCTTGTGTAGAGAACATAAGGGGTGATTTGAAAAGCACATTCTGTGTGATAGGAAGACAAGTCACAGTTACATTGAGGACCCTGTTACATGGGCTTATGCAGAAGGTAAGTGCATGCAGATTATGTGCTTGCTGTACATTTGTGCACAATGTACTGTGTGTGGGTGTTGAGTAGGAGGCGTATATGCTGGGTGTTTGGGAGTGTAGTCATTAGAGAGTCTGTGTGCAAAGAGAGAAGCCATTTAGCTCTGGGTTGCTGCATGTGTGATTTAAATGTGACACAGACTTGCAGACATTAAGCTTATTTTGCATGCATAGAAAAAGAATCCGTATCTTGGCATTTTCTCCTTGCTTCTGTGTTTTCATCTTGTCCATGATATTACTGATCTACTTTTTTCTATCTTGCAAAGTAAACTATGAGCATGACAGAGTGGAATAAAGCAGGTAACAGTAAGATTGTGAAGATAGTTTATTTAATCTAAAAAATTTATCCTGTATCTTAAATAAACCAAATTGTCTGCAAAAATTAGAAAATGCAATAAAATCAGCATAAACAGTAAGAATATGATTACTGTAAGTGTCTAATACTAGTTAATTTAGCTTTAAATTTAGTCTAAATCAACATTAAAAATAATGAAAAGATCTATGGAAAAGAGCATTCCCACCTACCCGTCCCCATCCCTGTAAAAGCAGGCAGTCACATACTAACTTCGATAGAGAGACAGTTATATAACCTAGAGGACACTACCATGTGTCTTTAGAGATTCTGGCTCCAAGCTGTTTAGGGTTTTATAGGTTATAAATCAACACTTTAAATTGGGCTGGAACTGAACAGGCAGCCTGTATAGTTCAAACAAACAAAAAACCTCATGTATCTCTGCTGCCTGTTTCTGTGAAGAGCTTGGGCCTAGGAAACTTAAAGTGGCCTCTAGGTACAGTATACCTTCTTCCCTCTTGAGAGAACATTTTTAATGCTGAAATGAGAATACTGCTTGCATTGTTTCACTTGTTGGGTCTGTACCTAGTCTCCAAGATAGAGTGCAAAGTAAAAAAATGGGATTGCAGCATCCAGTAAATATTTTTCTGGCTGCTTTGTGAGACAAAACCTTATTCTCCAGGGCCTGTAACTTAAGCCAAAGTATTTCCTTTGTTCTTAGTTTTGCTTCATGTCCTTGGGCCAAACAATGACCTGAAATCACATTGATGGCTTAAAAGTTTTAAGTGTGGAAAAACCTGTTTGCTAATCTGAGGAATGAAGCCACCCCATACTGCTAACTGCACTAGATATTATCATTAATATATATATTTCTGCATATTTTGGTTAGGCAATACTAGATTTCACTTTTCCCCCTTATCTTTGATGATGATGATGTTGAAAGGAAGACATGCATTGTAGAACAAGAAAAACAATGTCAGGTTGAAACAACAATTCTATACTGCAATCCTTTGAGAATATCAAATGACTTCTTGTTTCCCTTGAAAATAGACCCAATGTAAATTCTTTTGTTTGCATCAGAGGCAAGCGATACTGCATGAAAGCATTCAGAGTTTTGTGGAAACCTCCCATGTCTATGTGCAGATGTTCATAGATGTGCATTCCCATAGGGGTGCACAGAACATGTCCTTTCCTTGATACAGTGTTGGATACTTTGGCATTTAAACACTGTTCCCTTAATACTCTATGGAGAATATTCTGTGGTGATTCTATGCAGCCTACATGAGCGGCGGGCTGAAAGAAAATTGACTTTAAAAAGTAATGTTCCCTAGAATTTAGGATGGACTAAAAGGACACCTCACAAAATATTGAAAAAATAAATTCAGATTCCTGTATATGATAGTGGCTGCACGAACTGTAGCTTAGCTAAAAGACTAGACCCAGAAATGACTGGATTGATGTTGTCAGTGAAGGTATGTTGTAGAAACAGTTGTAACTGGAAAGTGGCATGTGCTGGCAATAGCATGGATGTCCTTCAGAACGTGTCATGTAATAATAGATTACCATTGAGATATTTTCAAGTTCTTTGATGTTAAGAAATGTTGCCTTGTGGCAGTATGCTCCTAGAAGTAGAGGCTTGTTTCACCAAGCTAGAATCCAGCATGAAAAGAATGTAACTGATTTCATAATAATTTTCCCAGTTCAGTGATTTACAGCTGCAATTATGACCCCACTTATCTAGGAGTAAGCCTTATTGAATTCAGTAGGACTTACTTCTGAGTAGACATAGCTAGGATTGAATCATAAGGCTGCTATCCAGTGCACAATGAAATTCAGAGTAAATCCTTTTAAATTTTGTGTTGCTTATTTATGAACAAACAGGCATATAATTGTGCTGCACGCATAGGAAACAACTCTACATAGTATCTCATACTTATAAAGCATATTGTCTAATATTTTCCCCCATGAACCTATTTGTAAGGATTTTAGCATTGATATCACACAAAATTGCTTTTATCTGGAAGCTTACCTTAGTTTATGTTTAAGAGAACAGCAATTGAAGATTTAAGTTCAGATATAAAGTTACTGTGATGTGTTGGAGCTTACTGTAATTGTAAGGAATTTTGGAGGTGTAAATTCATTTAGAGTAAGGAATGTACTCAGATAAATTCAAGTTGGAAGTAACATAATGTCACCTATAAATGGAAAACTTTGCAGCTTAGGAGTTACCCTCATATGCATGAGAGTTGGTTCATGTCTACCACAACAGAAATCTGCAGAAATGGTCTACAAAGGATGTAGTCAATTACATTCAGCCTTTAAATCAGGGTGAAGAAACTGTGGCTCTCCAGATGTTGTTGTTTCAGCTCTTTTCACAACCAAACACGGCCAATGGTCAGGAATGAAGGGAGTTGTGTTCCTTTATTGCAGGTCTACTACAGAGGTGGTGAACTGGATGTGGCTGGTGGGCCATATTTTTTACTATCCTTAGCCCTCACAGGCCACCTGTCAATCCCTTGACTTCACTATTATATCATAGAATCATAGAATCATAGAATCATAGAATCATAGAGTTGGAAGAGACCACAAGGGCCATCGAGTCCAACCCCCTGCCAAGCAGGAAACACCATCACCATCAGGTGATGGGGCACTTTGAAGTCCTACCATACAGGACTGATTGTAGATGCTCCAAAGATTTTGCAAGCCCCTTCAAGGATTGGCAGGCTGCAGCTGGTGCAGGAAGAAAAAAAAGAACAGAGAAACTAACATGGAGAAGAAGTCAGATTATATCATTTCATGTTCCTCAGGCAAGAGGAGTTTCTTCTCTAATGGAGTCATACGTTTTCTTTAGAAGGATATTATCTGCAGCTGAGATATATTTCAGTCTCTTGGTTTATATATTATATAAACACATTATTGACATACATTAACGTTATATTATTTGAGCATTGTTTCCAGATGGAATAGTTTTATGTAGGATGCTTATTCCAGTAAGACTATGATTCAGGTTGCCATTTTAAAAACATACAACAGTACAGAGTGAGTTTGATTATCATTAGACTTTTAGAAATACCGAATTCTGGACTCAGTCCTACTTCTACTGAAGATAAAGTCATTCTTTTTAGAATTAATTGCCACATTCCTTGAATCATCATCTCTCTTGGATTTGAACTCAGTTTAAGCATTACTACTCTCCATGTGCTTCTTTTTCCTTTCTCAGGTGGCTTTGGGCGTTAACAAGCATGTTCTGACTAGTTCTCTGAGAGTTGTTGGCAGTGGTTTGCTGCTAATGTTTGAGCAGGGTGGGTGGGTGTTGCTTTTACCCAGACCACCACTTGCTGCATTCTTTGTATGTTCTTTAAGAAGGGGGTAGGGAACCAGAGCTCCTGATAGTTTCCCTTCTTTTTTGAAAAAAAGGTTCCTCACAAGCACAGCTGAGAATTTAGGCAACACCATTGGCAAACAGATCTATTAAGTGCACTTGCTGGGCATGTTTATCTATTTTATTTCTGAAAAATATGCTGAGGGTATTGATAGTATAGCACTCTGTTCGGCTTGTGTAATTTGCAGAGGAGGTTAGTCAAGGCATTATTGGTGGGTGTGCAAGTCTGGGGACGTCTTCTTACAGAAGATGGATTTTAAAATGCTTGTTGCTTAGTGCCATCTGGTGTATTTTCAGTTTAATTTGAACTTGACAGGAATTAGACAGAAGGATCAGTCATAGACAAGGAAGGCACTCTAGTTTTTTTCAGGAATTAGATAGAACTTCTAAAATACCTTGCCTCGGCCATCACCAATGAGTACAAAATTGTAAGAGGATAATGAAATACTAAAATCACCAGGGCTATACTTCAGTCAGTGACGTTTTTCAGTCTCCATTTATGCTTATTCTCAGTTCTGAAGAGGAAGTAAGAAACATAAAGAGGCCTGTGGCTTGAATTTGAGTTTTCAAATTTTCCTTGTACAATCCATACAAGTAGGAATCTAAAAGGAATTGAGAGGGGAAGGAAGGGGGCCAAATAACGATTCTCATTCCTTTTACCCACAATAGGTAAATTTTTGGACAAGGGCTCAGATAAAACTTTTTCTGAGCCAAATAGCACCCCCATAGTTCATGTAAAAGGGCTGAAACCACCATCCTGACCTTGAAGTAAGTGTTGAGAGGAGGGCACTGAGCTGTGCCAAAGTAGCATACTGTCTGTGAACCCAACTCTCCTCTCTCAGTTGTGGAGGTGAAAGGAGGGTTCAGCCTCCCTTTGCCTCTGAAGTGACCGTGGGTGGAGGAGACATTTGAGTAGATCTGGAGAATGTGATGCTGCAACTCAAGACTCTTAGGATGTGTGTTAATAGCTTACCTAGTGTCATCTTACCTGGTGGCTCCTAGTGTTAATTAAGTGGGAAACAAGCTATGCTCACTTTCTGCTCCACAGCACTATTTACCTTTCTCCCCAGGCCCATCACTGATGGAGTGGCAGGCATTTGTTCTCCTCTCCTGCTTTCTTTCTGTAAGTATTCTGCAAGTACCGTATACTGTTGGTAGAGGCTGCCTCCTACCCTGCCATTCTCCTCCCTCTTTAGGTCTTCTGGGCATATGTCTTTGGACATACCACTTTAGAAATAGGTATTCCCAGTCCAGGATTTCCCCACAAAGGAAGCTCCAGCAGTAATATATGAGCCAGCCCATATTTTTTCCACTCATATTGTAAAGACACTGACATTTTGTTTTGTAGCTGTTTCAGGCTTCCATTTTCCATTCACATCAGGAAAACAATTACTCCTGATACTTAGCTTCATCCTTTCTCTATGGTCTAATGGCCATGGGCACCCAGAGCAAGAAATTGATTTGAGAAAGCACACCACCTAATTTCACAGTGACATTCCTTCAAAGATGATGCCCAAGATTCTGAAAGAGAAGCTCATTTTTTAGATCAGCTATAGGCTAGAAAGCTGAAGACATTTTCTAAGGATGACATCACATCCTCCAAGGAAGAACAATCTCCAGATTGTGAAGATGCACGTTCTGAGACAGAAAGAGCTCTATTCATAGGCTTTAAAATAGCAGCCTGAGGATTGATGATGTTTTATACATGTTATAATTGCTGGTTTCCGCTTGAATCGGGCATGCTAAGTGCATGCCATCTGGAATATTTGTAGTCAGGCTGATAAAGATTGGAGGTTCAGCCATAAACGTGTCTTATCTGGCAAGCTTGTAATGTGGAGGGCAGGGGGCACAGAATGTACATTCCTTTTGTAAAAAATGAGATCCAGGGGCTTGTTGTTACAGTAAATAAATAAACTGTAATCATACATTTCCAGTTTATCAAGACTATGTTAAAAAAAATCTCCAAAACTCCAACAGGTTGTAGAAGTGGACACACTTTTGAAATTATTGTTTTTCATAAAGTACATCCTGACAAAGAAAAGTACAACAACGATAGTAGAGGACATGTTTTTCATGCAGAAGGTCCCAGTTTCAATCGCTGGTTTCTCCAAGTAGGGCTGGGAAAGACTATTGCCTGGAACCCTGGAAAGCTGCTGCCAATAAGTGTTGATGGTGCTCAGCTAAATGATGGTCTGCTTTGCTTATAATGCAGCTTCCTATGGTCCTCCTGTCCAGTTCCACAATGGCTAGCAATTGAGTTTTCTTTGGGTGCAGCTTTCATATATAAATTCAATATATAAACAATAAATAATAAATTCCAGGTTCAGACATTGCACTAAGCTAACCCCTTCACAGTTGGCTTGCACGTTGCATGAAGGAAGGAGCGAAGCAGACTCTGGTTGCATTCATCAGCTAGTATACACCTTGTGTACCTTATGGCTTATGGTTTAGTGTTAGCGTGTGAAACTGACGGGGGGGGGGGGGACAGCTGGACATCTACCTATCCATTTGGACTCTTAGGTGACTTCTCTATCTCCAGTACTAACCTCATGTAGTTGCTTACTATTCACTTACAGAAATGATCACTGGGTTGAAATTATCCTCCCCCTTTATTTCAGCTACAGTTTTTCTCTGCCCTTCCTTATTACTCGCCCCATCCTTCATCGGGCTTTGCATAATTAGCATTACAAAACTTCAAAAAACTATTCTAGTCAAACAAATAAAAACAGTGAAAGGACTGCATGGGTGAGGGGTGCTGAATCTTTCCCTTCCTACAACTTCCCAAAGCCACTATTCTCTTTTCCTAGCTCACTTTCACAATTAGAGAAGAGTAACTGACTACAGAGTGTTGGGAAGCCAGAGTGTAGCTCTCTCCTGAAAGTATGTTAAAATTAAAGCAACCTTATGTACACCCCTCTTTATATGTGAATGAGGCAGATATGTGAATCATAGCTCCAACATGCCCAGTTTGGCTCTACTTACAGTGGCTGGACGGCATAACGGTATTAAGGTGGAGTATAGGAAGTTATTTTTAAAACTCCAGGGCAGTTTTGCCAGCACTTTGCAATGAGCAGTTTGAATTATTTTGTGGGTGGTAGGGCTATTTTTCCATTTTCTGAAAAGGGGAGTCCTAATAAATGATTAAGTAAAGGGATATTCATGGACTGGTCTGATCGTATTTACGTGTTATACAACCCTCTTATTGCTGCATCAAAATAATACGGCTGGCCATTTCTAGTTAGCAGGTGGTCCAGCCACCACAGGGTTGACAGAGCTGTCGGTTTGTTATGCCTTAAATATGTCACATTCAGCTTAATGTCTGATCTGTGGGTGGAAATGGCAAATGCATCAGGAGAGCAAATCACTTAAAACCACAGATGTCTCTAGCATGCTGTCACTCTCTAGCTTTGTGTAATTGTTGGCACCACAGTGGAGCAGTGGTTTGGACACTTTGGTTTGGCTTTCTGTGGTCTGTTAGTGGAGTAGTATGCAAAGTACACAAGGAGTCATGCAGGTCTCACTTCTTCTCTTTGGCCCTTATCCAGCTACAAATGTGTGTGTCAGCCTTGGCTGCATACATACAGTCTCTGGTCAGATAATTGCTGGTACCATTATTCTGCTGTTTTGGGCACAGGAATATTATATCCAGCTGCTCCCCTGCTCAGCTCCCTCTCTTGAACAGTTCCTCAGGATGGCTGCACAGTTTGATGCACACAGCCATAGCAACTGAGCAGGGGAAGGAACCACAAGCACAGCAGATACTTGTGAGCACGGTTCCTCAACCACATAGGGATATGCATGCTGAAGCCTTCCTCCACCTACGCCTCTAAGCTTACAAACATAATTCTATTTGTATACCACCTTTCTGCAGTTCAAACCATGCTCAAGGCGACTTGCAACATGAAAAAAATACATAACTACAACATAACAAAAATAGTTAGAAACAATAAATAAAGCATTAAAAATACACAACCAAACTGACCAATTGCCACATAAACCACAATATCTAAAATAAAGATTCAAAAAACCAACATCAACAGGTCCCCCCAACAAAATCCCCCAGCCCAGGAGTCTGTTCATCAGCATCAGTTTCTGTACCTGTAGTGAGTTAAAGCCCCACCCTATAGGAAAAGGTGGGAAAAGGCCTGCAAGGGAGGGAGCAGGTCTTCCAGGACTCACAGGCATTTAGCATTAGCATCTGATTCTATTTGTAACTCTCAATTTTTCTCCTGTCACTGATTTGTCTCTGCCCCATTTCCTGGTTGGTTTGCATGAAAGAAGTGGCCACACTCTGATAATGTGTTGTGGTAAGCCTCATGCTCACATGTCACACGCGCCCCTTTCCTCCACCCGCAAGAGGAGGAGATTGACAGCTTCCAGTTATTATTTGGAAACAACCCATTCCCTACTTCTGTTCTAAACCTCAAACAGAAGCTTTAATTCTCTTCCCCTTGTGCACAAAGAAGGAAAGAAGAGGAAGGAAAGCCTGTGAGACAAAAACTTGCTATGCTGCATTCTGAATGAAACCTATATATTTGTAAAGATAGTGCTTGTTTATATTTGGGGAAAAGTTCACTGTATCAGTCATCCTGTCTATGTTCTATTGGTCCTTACTCATTATCAAAGTCCCTTTTTAAATAAAAAGTTGGGTTTGCATGCAGTCATCCATTGCACCCAAAAACTGTCCCAATGTAGGGGAACCCCTACTGGGCCTACTGTGCATACATTGTGTGCTGAAGCTGTAACAATTTTCAGAGACTTGAGCAAAACAAGAGTCTACTTCATCAAATGTTTGAAGTGATAAGTTGGCAGGTGATGTTGGGAGGTGATGAGGGCACAAGGAGAAGGGGACAACAGAGGACGAGATGATTGGACAGTGTTCTCAAAGCTACCAGCATGAGTTTGACCAAACTGCGAGAGGCAGTGGAAGACAGGAGTGCCTGGCGTGCTCGGGTCCATGGGGTCACGAAGAGTTGGACACGACTAAACAACCAAACAACAACAACAACACATGGTTGTAGAGAAAAAAATTATATATTTTTTTTTTAATTTTATTTACAGAAGCAATACACAGCTTACATAGTACAAATAGATACAAATACAGAAAAAGAGAAAGAAAAAAAGACAAGAAAAGAGAAAAAAAAAGAAAAAAGAGAAAAGAAAAGCAAAGAATACAAACAGAATAGACGAAACATATGCAGTTACAAATAACAGAACTTCCGTCCGGCTCGGTCTTGGAGTTATCAATTCTTATATTATTTCTACAGTATTACTAAAATAATCTACATCGATGATATTAATTATCGTCTACTGATAAATTATTTATTCCCTGAATCGACTCAAAATAAATTAAAAATTTATTCCACTCATCTTTATGTTTGACTGTATTGTTTGATCTTATTTTCCCGGTTAGTCTCGCTAATTCAATATATTGGTATAGCCTTATTTGCCACTCTTCGACCGTGGGAAGGTCGGGGGTTTTCCATTTTTGTGCGATTAGAATTCTTGCCGCAGCCATGGCATATTGAACAAATGTTTGGTCTATTTTCTTTATTTCTTTACCAATCATACCTAAAAGAAGCAGCTCGGGGGTTTTGGGGAAATTATACTTCAAGATTTTTTTCAATTCATCATAGACTTGTGTCCAGAATTCCTTCACTGCATCACAGGTCCACCAGGTGTGAAAAAAGGTCCCAACCTTATCCTTACATCTCCAGCATGTGTTGTCCACAGTTTTATACATCTTTGCTAACTTTGCCGGAGTTAGGTACCAGCGATATACCATTTTCTCTAGGTTTTCACGAAGGGCTACACAGGCTGTAAATTTTACACCTTTCATCCAGAGTGTCTGCCATTTATTATAATCTATAGTATAACCAAGATCTTTTTCCCATTTTAACATTACTCCCTTCACCAGATCTTCTTTGGTGTCCCATTCCAGTAATTGTTTATACATTTTGGAGAGGATTTTATCATTACTTTCCAGAATTTCTACCTGAAACCTTGATTTTTTTTCACTCATCCCCACTCTCTTGTGCTCACCCCATAAAGCATTAATCTGGTGAAAGCGCAGCCAATCTTTTATTTTATCTTTCAGCTCCTCATAGGGCTTCACCTTCCATCCTTCTTCTGTCTTTACCAGAAGGTCCTCATATGTATATCTTTCCTCATTCATATTAATTTTTTTTATTTCAATTATATCAGTTGGGGATAGCCACCATGGGGTGCCTTTTTCGATCAGTTTTCTGTACCTCTTCCATACCTCTAGTAATGGCCCTCTGATTATATGGTTGGAGAAGCCTCTGTGAACCTCCCCTTTTTCTTGCCAGAGGTAGGCGTGCCACCCGAATCTAATATTAAATCCCTCCAGGTCCAAAAGGTCTGTATTTCTAAGGGTGGCCCACTCCTTTAGCCAACATAGACAGGCTGCTTCATAATAGAGCCTGATGTTTGGGACTGCGAATCCGCACCTGTCTCTTGAGTCTGTTAAGTATTTGAGCTTTATTCTGGCTTTCTTCCCCTGCCAGATAAACCTGGTCAGGGTTTTTTGCCAGTTCTTAAGAAGGGAGGTGCCTTTGATTATCGGGATGTTTTGAAACATGAATAATAATAAAAATTATATAATGAGGTCATTGGGAAATGAAATGTAAAAAGTATAGGCTTTGACCATTTTTATTCCATTACACATGTTAACTTATCAATGACAGGTTGTTTGCATTATCATCAGCACTGCTTTGTCAATGATCACTGTACTTATTTTACATACCTTTAAGCTTTAACGTAACTGTCATAGCCTATTTTTGCATTTCATTTCCCTCTGACCTAACTGTTTACGTTTTTTTCTATATACATTCCTGACAGCTTAGGATGAAACCTCATGCATCTGATGAAGTTGACTCTGGTCCATGGAATCTTATGCCATAATAAATGTGTTAAAACCTAAGGTGTCACAAATCACTCTTGTTTATTTTGAAGATGGTGACTGAGTTGAAGGTTTAGCATATTTCTGGCTCTGACTGCTTCTTTCTTCAGAATCTCTAGGTTCTTGACTGAAGGAGGAGAGCCCACCAAGTCAAGGGAGTTAGATTATATTGTACAAAGGTGTCATTTATATCCTTTTCCCTCCTCTTCCCTCAATGTATTCTCATCCACCCACACTATAAGCTGCATTTCACACTTTCTCACATCTTGCTGCCACAATATTCTTTCTCTTCTCATGGATACACAAATACCACCTGATCTTCCTTCCACATGCACCTATTAACAAACTCCCCCTCACATAATGACCATGTTCTCTTTCACACATACATATACATGTGCACTCTACATCTCTCACTCAACTGCTCCTCATGGCAGACAAATTGCAAGATGGACATGTCATTTTATGAGTTTTATATTCACATTTTTTGGTAATTTTAAAGCAGAACATATGGTTTGGGAATGGATGTTTGCTATTGTTTTTGTCATTGCGAATCAATAATGAAAATGCAGGTGCACCATGATGTTTCTTTTCTCTATGCTCATCCCCGCGGTTATTCCTCCTCTGGTTACTGCGGTGGATACACGACCTGCCTGTCTGTGTCCAGACATTATGATTGTCTGCAAGTGATTTCCACAATGCAGAGTTAATGTTGGCAGCCTTCAGATCGCATTTGTAGACACCTTTGTAATGCAGATTTGGTCTGCCAACAGGTCTGGCGTCTGAAACCAGCTGCTCGTAGAGCACATCCTTCAAGACCCTGCCATCTTCCATTACGTGGGCATGCTACCCCATCACTGCTGCCTCTTCTGGCTGACTGGGAGCAGGGCACAGAGGGTTCCATGCCCTGTCACCGCATGGCGCTTGAATGGTTGCGCTTCAGTGGTGGGGACGGGGCGAGTGTGGAGGACTTGCTCTGTGCTCCCCCAGCCCCTGCCACTGACGGGTGGGCACTCACATGCCAGGTGGGGGCAGGGCAGTGGGGGTGCACTTTACCCTCTGGGCCCTGCTTCTGCCCAGCAAGCCAGGGCCAGCTCGTCATCAGGCAAGCAGGCGCTTTTGTGCCGGGTGGGGGCACAGAGGGTGGAGAGCACCCTCCATGCTCTGTCCCCATCAAGTGTGTGAGTGCCTGCCCACCAGCTGACAGGTGGGGGCTCGAGTGCCTGGCGGGGCGTGGAGTGTGCTCTTCACCCTCTGCACCCTGCCCAGCGCACGGGGCCCATCCATCTGCTGGAGGGCAAAGAAACCCTCTGTGCTTGCCCAGGGGGCTCACATGCCAGGCACATACGGGGGGGGGGGAGGCTCTTGCTTTGCACCCCACTCAGATTCTGTGCCTGGGGCCACAGCCCTCCTTCCCCTCCCACTACACCACTGAGTCAGACCACTGGTTCATCATTTCTGGTATTGGTTTCTCCAGGGTGTTAGGCAGACGCCTTCATACAACTTGAGCTCTTTTGATTTGAGATGCTGAGAACTCAACCTGAGACCATTCTAATGGAGAAAAGCACTCACAACATTGAGCTACGTGAAATAGTGCACTAATTCTAGGACATCTGGAAACCCAAATGAAAACTTGGGAATAGGAGTTGCAGCTGCCCTGTGTTTGTTGGGATTGTGATGGGGCAAGGTGACAGCAAGGTCAGTGGACCTCTGAATTAATAGCAGTGCTATTCCACAGGTGAGCACACACCTGCTAGATGCTGTCACCACAAACCCACAGCTCACCCATCTTGCTGCAGCCTCTCTTTGCTCCATCCTTGTCCTAGCAAGGGCACTTCTGCTCTTCCTTCCCTTTATGAGCTGCTGTTGGCTGCTTTGAACTCACAGCGTAGCACTGTATCTCCCTTCCTTAGGAATGAGTAGCTTTGGGCTGGTGTGCTAACCTTAGGGCTGCATATGGTATCTCTTATATCTAATGGGATATGCATAAGCCAATTTTCGGATCTTCCTGCTGTGCTCAGCTTCTGTATGTATTGTGCTTCTGCAGCAAATGCCAGATCTAGTAGCATTGTGGATTTAGCTAAATCTCCCTAGTTTTATCTGAAATCTTGTGACTTTATCTGAAATCTTGTGGCCTCATTCTTGTTCTTTACACTAAGCCTTAACCCTCCAGATGTATATTCTGCAGTGCTCCTTCCCCACTCCATGCTACATCCTCATGTCATAAAGAATTAGAGCCAAACTATATGTTACATTAAGCACACTGCAGTATTTAAAAATGTGATTAGGACTCCTCAGTTTTCTTTCCTATCAAAAAGCAGCCATGGTGTGTGTGTCTTAGTCTTAGCGTATTAGGACTGCAGCATTTGCCCTGTCCTAGCTTGGCTGAAGGCTCCCAGGGAAGGCAGTGGCACTTACTGGAAGGAATAGGGAAGGCCAGGAGACCATGGCGAGGGCTTGCTGGAAATCACTCAGGGAGAATGGTTGTTCTCAGCAGCATGCAGAGACCTTATGAAGGCTGACTGCTTTGGACCTGCTATTAATCCCACCTGCTCTAAGGAGCTGTCTGTTTCTTAAACAGCCATTGCCTGAATCTGCAGCTGTCTTACGGCACAGGAGTAGTGGAGACTGCATTTAAGTCTGGGGTTGCCTTCTGAGTATGAGGAGTTGGGTGAATCCTGGAATGGAGGGTGATGCCTCCTTAGGTGATGCCTCCCCTCCTTCTGATTCTTCCTTTGAGTCAGAGAAGGAATTGAGGCTAGAGAATATGACTGTGTGGGGTTCTCTTCCTCCCAACTATAGTCCTGATACAGATTGGGCTGCTGACAGCTACTTTAGGTTAGGAAAGGAAAGGAAAGGAAAGGGGCAGCCCCAGTTGCACATTTCAATATTATGCTTAACATAGCATGTAGTGGAGCCCTCCACAGCTACAGCAGCATGTGAGAGAGGAGACCTTTCACTCTTTGATTAAGAAGATGGCCCCTCCTGTGTGCCTCTTGTTTACAGAATATTAAAGAAGCAGCCAAAGGTCCAAAGCCTTTTCAGCCTTTTGCTCCTACAGTTCTGTCTCTGATGTAATCTGTTGTAGGGAAAGAGGATTTCTGATATTTAGGAAGGATTTAGAGTGTTCCAAAGTCATTTACAGTGCACTCGGTTGCTCTGATTTGTCTAGTGAAAGAGGTGCTGCTTCTCTGCTGCTGCACTTGCTATCTGAGAGCATTCTCTGTCCCTTGGTGTTTCTCTCATGTGTGCTCTCATTCTCAGTCCTTCCTCCCATAATTCATAAGTCTCTTGAGAGCAGGAAATGAGGTCACTTCCTTCTAGAGTGAGATCAAAATGTAGAAAGAGGTGGTGGGGGGAGTCCTGATTCACACATGCTTTGCTTGAAGCAGCTTCAGTGGAATAAATGAAGGTTGTGTCTTGGAGGGAGGGACCTGCTGTGATGGAGGTAGTGTTGATGCTGCTGTTGCTGCTGCTGGTGATGCGGATGACTGGCTTTGTTGGCAGACAGTCACCAAGCTGTTTTCCCCCTCCTGTTTGGGATTTTCAGTGGTGCCAGGGCGAGTGTGCTGATTCCTCCTTCACTCATGAAGACTCCGTCCATGGACACGGACTATCCCAAGAAAGCTTCTTGGGACAGAAGAATGTTCTTCTACTGGACTGCATGCTATGTAAGCATATTTTATTCACACACATTCCTGTTTCTATTTGAGCCTGGGAACCCAGCTTGTTTAACAGTGCACTTGAGACATTTTAAATGCATTTCTGTGCAAATAAATGCCTTCCCATGACTTCATAAATACACGCTCTAATCCAGGTGTAAAGTCCTTTTCAAACAGTTGGTAATCCTTTACTGTTTTAAGTAGTCAGGACATGTACTCATCATCACAGCAAATTAGTTAATTTATACAATTTGACTGCACTATTCTACACAATAGGGGAAGATAAAGTGTGGTAACATATTATTTCCCATCCTTTTAATGCATGCATGTGGAAGAACTGGGATTCTAATGTGTGTTAATGATCATGAGTACAAGAGTTATATTGATTCCAGGCTACTTAATTAATCTAGAGTAACATGATATGTTACCTTCTATGTGCTGCCTTATTTCTGCTTTCTTCCAGGACTCATAATTGCAGGTCCAGTGAATTTTGAGTGCATCTATCAATTCCTGATTTTTTAACCGCTCAAATAAAAAACATGAATGATCTGCCTCTTAACTTTCAGGATAACATACTTTTTTCATTTAGCTCTTATGCTGCCTATGTACCATATGCTTTTTCATTCTCAGTTGCTACTGTTCTTACTCTTGACTTCCACACTACCTTCAATAGTTTGGAGAAAAACAGGTTCAGGTGGCTGTCATATAAATACAGTGGTGCCTCGCAAGACGAAATTAATTCGTTCCGCAAGTCTCTTCGTCTTGCGAGTTTTTCGTCTTGCGATGCACGGTTTCCCATAGGAATGCATTGAAAATCAATTAATGCGTTCCTAGGGAAACCGCCTTCAGACCAGGTCCGGGGACAGTCTGTCCCCCGACCTCTTCTGAAGGCTGGGGGGGGGCGAAAGTCTTTGCCCCCCCCCCCGCCTGCATTCAAAAGCCCTCCGGGACGCGCTGCGTTTCTCCGCTCTCCCGGGAAGGCAGGCAGGGGGGAGCAAAGACTTTTGCCCCCCGCTGGCCTTCAGAAGAGGTCCAGGACCTCTTCTGAAGGCCGGCGGGGGGCGAAAGTCTTTGCTCCCCCCCTGCCTTCAAAAGCTGTCCGCCCAGGCTTCGCGGACCTCTCCGCAAGCAGCGGCAGCTGCTTGCGGAGAGATGCCGGCATGCTGAAGCCTGGGCGCGCCGAGATCAGCGCGCCCAGGCTTCGCGGACCTCTCCGCAAAAAGCGGCAGCGCTGCCGCTGCTTGCGGAGAGATGCCGGCATGCTGAAGCCTGGGCGCACCGAGATCAGCGCGCCCAGGCTTCGCGGACCTCTCCGCAAAAAGCAGCAGCGCTGCCGCTGCTTGCGGAGAGATGCCGGCATCCTGAAGCCTGGGCGCGCCGAGATCAGCGCGCCCAGGCTTCGCGGACCTCTCCGCAAAAAGCGGCAGCGCTGCCGCTGCTTGCGGAGAGATGCCGGCATCCTGAAGCCTGGGTGCGCCGAGATCAGCGCGCCCAGGCTTCGCGGACCTCTCCGCAAAAAGCGGCAGCGCTGCCGCTGCTTGCGGAGAGATGCCGGCATCCTGAAGCCTGGGCGCGCCGAGATCAGCGCGCCCAGGCTTCGCGGACCTCTCCGCAAAAAGCGGCAGCGCTGCCGCTGCTTGCGGAGAGATGCCGGCATGCTGAAGCCTGGGCGCGCCGAGATCAGCGCGCCCAGGCTTCGCGGACCTCTCCGCAAAAAGCAGCAGCGCTGCCGCTGCTTGCGGAGAGATGCCGGCATCCTGAAGCCTGGGCGCGCCGAGATCAGCGCGCCCAGGCTTCGCGGACCTCTCCGCAAAAAGCGGCAGCGCTGCCGCTGCTTGCGGAGAGATGCCGGCATCCTGAAGCCTGGGTGCGCCGAGATCAGCGCGCCCAGGCTTCGCGGACCTCTCCGCAAAAAGCGGCAGCGCTGCCGCTGCTTGCGGAGAGATGCCGGCATCCTGAAGCCTGGGCGCGCCGAGATCAGCGCGCCCAGGCTTCGCGGACCTCTCCGCAAAAAGCGGCAGCGCTGCCGCTGCTTGCGGAGAGATGCCGGCATCCTGAAGCCTGGGCGCGCCGAGATCAGCGCGCCCAGGCTTCGCGGCCCCGCCCCCGGCATCGGGACATGGTCCCGATGGCGGGCGGCGGGGGGAGGCGTTCCCGCCCGTCCACCGGCATCGGGGCATGGTCCTGATGGCGGGCGGCGGGGGGAGGCGTTCCCGCCCGTCCACCGGCATTGGGGCATGGTCCTGATGGCGGGCGGCGGGGGAGGCGTTCCCGCCCCACCGCCCGGCATCGGGGCATGGTCCGGGGCTTTTAAATTGCCCCGGAACAGCGGAGAAGTCCCCCGCTGTCCCGGGGCTTTTTAAAATGCTGGCGGGCGACAGCGGAGGCTTCGCTCCCGCCCGCCAGCATTTTAAGATCGCCCCGGCAGCGGAGAAATCCCCCGCTGTCCCGGGGCTTTTTAAAATGCTGGCGGGCGACAGCGGAGGCTTCGCTCCCGCCCGCCAGCATTTTAAGATCGCCCCGACAGCGGAGAAGTCCCCCGCTGTCCCGGGGCTTTTTAAAATGCTGGCGGGCGACAGCGGAGGCGCTTCCCCGCTGTCCCGGAGATTTCCCTATGGGCTTTCGTCTTGCGAAGCAAGCCCATAGGGAACTTTGTCTTGCGAAGCGCCTCCAAAACGGAAAACCCTTTCGTCTAGCGGGTTTTCCGTCTTGCGAGGCGTTCGTCTTGCGGGGTACCACTGTAGTAGGCTTGCTAAGGTAAAAAAAGGTAGCCTATTCAAAGTTACTTGGTTTTAAACATGAATCATTCTTTGTTCATATTTTCTGTGAGATTTCATTGCTGGAAAAGTTTCATGATTGCAAAATATAATACAGGAGGTAGAGTCCAGCTAATTGTTCTAGAGGGAGTAATATTTTACAAAGATATACAAGGAGTGTTGGAAGCGAACAATGATCCTCAGGAAAATGTGAGGGAAGGGAAGGCTAGTAATGCTTGCCAATTTTTTTGGTGGGAAGAATGAAAGATATCACCAGGGATTTTCACTAGAGCAACTTGGTACCAATTCTTCATAATGGTACCAATTCTTCATAATGTCATAGGTACCAATTCTTCATAATGTCAGCAACTTGATGGGTTAGGTGAATGAATCTCAAATAAAGAAATCATCCCCTGCTACTCAGTGAATGCAGATCTGCCCTTTACAATTAAATTCATAAAAATGGGAGGACATACATATTTTCTCAGAGGGGACAGAAGAGGGGCAAGACAAAGAAGATAGCTTCCTTCCTTTTCCCTTCTCTCTAGAATTCTTCTCTGTCATCTATACTTCCTTGCCCAATCCGATGAAGGAGAGCCACTCTCAGATACTTGGATGTGTATCTAATTGTACATCCTTATGGGGAATATATATTCCAACAGTGCAGTACAGATAGACTGCATCCACACTCAGATGTACATTTGCATGTTCATCTCATTTATCCTCCTGTTTTAAGCTGAAAGAAGATTCTTCCTTTCATTTCAAAGGATACTGTTTGGTGGCAGGGGTAGCTGTGCTTGGATGTTCAGCTCGAGGTACAATATTTTCTCTGGGAGGGCCCTCAGATTTAAGAAACAAAATGACAATTAATTAACCTGGAGGATGTCAGGCATACTTTCCAACAACATTTTTGAGAATTCTCTGAAACCACCACCAAAGTTCCTATGGTTTGAATCTTGGAAGTTCTGCTTAGATCATTTGAATGTGAACCTTGTGTAAAACAACAACATCATATGATAATTGTAGATAGACGTAGAAAGTATATACTGGTATATATTGGTGCTTACTACAAGAGTGCTATGAGAAGCAAATCCTGACTGTGATGCATATAGTAGAAATGAGATTATTTAGGTGTTGCCCATTTTGTTAATTGCTTAAGAGAACAATTAAATAAGATCAAGTCTGAGGTGCAGTGACAGCACCAATGAGTGCGCTCTCTCTCTCTCTCTCTCTCTCTCTCTCTCTCTCTCGCAATACTCCTGGGACAGCAACAGAATCAAGATGCCGGAGGATAAGGAAATAGAGTAGCTCAAATTTATCAAAAATGTTGGGCCTGGTTGAGACTTATTATACATCATGTTCAGGTCCTTCTTAAACTATATTATTAGTGCTTAGTGAAGTCATCAGGATAGATTATAAATTGAGATGTAGCCAGGCAGGACTGAGGAGAATTAAGATGCTGTGGACATCAGGAAGATATCCCCCCTCCTTGTATCTACTCTTGCCAAATTGTTCTGCAAAGAACAGAGGAAGTACTACTGGTGTGAATCAGGAAGCTAAGCTATTTATTCCTGAATAGAAATGGAGCCACTTTCAGCTGTCAAATCTGTTGCAATTTTTTCAGCTGAGAAAGGCTCTCTGGTTTATGTGGAAGGCTTGAGCTCCTACTGCTAGATTTAGTAGGCAGACCCTTCAAGGTACCTCAACTATGCTTCAAGCAGCAGCAAAACTTCTCCTAGGCCTGATAGTCTCTTGGAACCTGTTCAGACATTGAAGAGGACATTGTGGACAAGTGATGTTCATTTTCAGAAAGAAACTCAATACCAGTACAACCAACTTGGATATTTAGAACAGGGTAGTGACTCCACCCATGAAGCAGTACAAAAATCACCAGTTTTTCAAGGACACATTCTGCGGGGAAAGGCCATATAGACAAGTGTTGTATGCTTTGACTTATGGAGTTGAGAATTACCGTATTTTTCGCTCCATAGGGCGCACCGGACCATAGGGCGCACCTAGTTTTTAGGGGGGGAAATAAAGGGGAAAAAATTATCCCCCCCCCGCCCAGCCGCAGGACTGAGGACGGGGGAAGCCCGAGCTTCCCCCGACCCCAGCCCCCAGAACAGGTCCAGGAGCGGTGGCAAGATTACGCGCAACTTCGCTGCTGCTCTCAGAGCTTATGGGGATGGGGGAAGCCCAAGCTTCCCCCGACCCCAGTCCCCAGAACAGGCTGCTATCCACAAGCCTTTGGAGCCCAAAGGCTTGCGGATAGCTACCTGAAGCCCGGGGAGCGCAGCACTGTGCTCCCCGGGCTTCAGGCTGCAGGCTGCTATCCACAAGCCTTCGCAGCCCGGCGGGAACTCACGCCGCGCTCAGAAGGCTTGCGGATAGCTGCCTGAACCCTGGAGAGCGAGAGGGGTTGGTGCACACCGACCCCTCTCGCTCTCCAGGCTTCAGCGAAAGCCTGCATTCGCTCCATAGGACGCACACACATTTCCCCTTCATTTTTGGAGGGGAAAAAGTGCGTCCTATAGAGTGAAAAATACAGTATATTGTAGGGATTAATTTGAAATTCATCACCAGAGTTTGTGAGTAGGAAAGACTATATGCATAGGCCCCAACTGCAATGTTGCCATTAACAAGCTTCTGAGAAAAGGAAGCACTAGAGAAGCATCTGGCCATTAAATACCCAGAAATATTCAGGGGGACTTGCCAAAGGATGATCTGGGCTGGCTTCAGCACGTGCCTTCGGCATGTATGCCTGTGGCAGCTGTGCCTGGAAGCAAGCAAGGGCTGACTGAAAACCACAGCTGCCACTTGCTGCAAGGGCACTGAGAATAGGCTCTTTAGACATTGAATTTGAATGGAGCTGCTATGCAAGCTGGGTTTGGGCGACTCACAGAGCAATCTGTTGTATCAGTTCTAGTGTTTCACAAAGGGGTATAGGGAGATCTCTTCATAAGCTGTGGGGAGCGGGGGGGGGGTGAAGTATAAAAAAAATTCTGTTTATGTGATGTTCAGGCTAGAGGAAGTTTTTGAACAGTTGCTTGGGTGAGCAGAGTGTTGGGTGAAGAGAATTATTGTACAGCTGCTGTCCACAGAAAAATGAATCACTCCTTATGGCCAAATGAGTTAGCATAATTACTGTTTCTGGGTGGATAAATTATGGACCTTACAGTCTGATATTCAGATTTAGACTAGGAGCGCTCTTGAATTTTGTCTAGTATCCCAGTGTGACACTGGTATCTGAGATGACTGATGCCAGTGGCAAAATGAATTATATAACTCAGAAGCTCTTTGAATATCCAGCCCAAGGTGCTTGCAGCCAAAATATTACTTGTAGGATTCCCTCCAGCTGTGAATGCATTCCCATTTCTATTCTAGGAGAAGTCTGTTATTACGGCCACAAAAGTATGACATGAATCTGTGACGATCTCCTCCCCTGCTATTCATTAGTGGGATCTTCTGCTGAATCGAAAGTCTTCTATAAACAGAAGGAGCTCTTCCACTTGTAGAAGGCTTAGTATCCAAGCCAATGGATTCAAAAGTCTCAGTGTCTAATTGCAGTCATAAAAAAGCTGATAGCAAGATTTTAGATTATGTGCATCATGCTTTGGTTCATAATGCTAAAACTGATACACTTTATAACTGATGTGGCTAACCTTCATGTTGCAAATCCCATAACCTGACTAACACCTTGCAGACATATGGGTAGGAATTTCTGCTTTAATAACATCATGGGCATACTGTATATGCTGGTCTTGGAGAACCAATATCAAAAGCCTTCCTGCTGTCCTGTGGGTTTTTTGGTTGTGATTCAACATCCATTTCCATGCACAATCCTGTGAAGATATGACAGAGATGTCCGTACACCTTGTTTATCACACCTTGAAAAGGTTAACATTTGACAAGTATCATACATATTTACTCTGAAGTGAGTCCTACCTCATTCAGTGGAGCTGACTTTCATGCAGGGATACATACATTTGTATGCTTAGACTTCACTGTCAAAACTGGAAAAACTTGAATGTTTGTCATGTATGACAAACTTCAGCTTCCTGATTGAGTGGATCTCTTTCTTCAGAAGAATCATTCTGTAGAAAAATTGCCACCCACCCATTCAGGAAGCTCCACTTCATTGGTTTTGACAAGCTGTGTTACAGGCTGGAATTTGGGTCACAAGCACCATGTTGTAGCAGCTGACTCTCCAGAGGACTTACTGGACCAAAATGAACAAATTAATAGGTGCCAATGTGGATATGAATTCCAGAATTTTTTAAAAGTAGGATAGCAGACTGGTCCGAGCATTCTTGCCAGGGAAACAGTTTGGGAATGCCAACCTAGCATCCATACTTCTTTGCAAGTGCAAATGCAATTTAGAGTCTGAATACCTTAAATTTCAGTGCTTTTATCCTATGTGTAATATGGAATAAAGTTGCTAAGCTACCTGTTAGAGCTTCCACAGGCATCTAGAAAAGATCAGTAACCAATACAGAGCTCTGTAATAAGATTCCCACTAATCTTGTGAATTGGAATCCAGTGAGCATGGGCTTTACTCCACTTTCAGCTAATGCTCACCTCCCTTCATCTATAGCTGTGTTTCTTTTGATCCTCCTAATGCCTCTTTTAAACATTCAGGTGTTGCATCATCTGTAGCTCTGAATAGCAGTATCAAGAAAGTTTAGGAATCTGCATGCCCTTAGGGATAAATTCCAGAAGAATAGTCTTTTATCAGAATAACGACAACAAGCCCATGAGCATCTTTAAAAGTAACACATTTATTGTGGCATGACCACCTCATCTTCATCATGTTCAAGGAAGTGGCACAATGTTATTTTTGCTGGGCATGATCAAACATTCAAACCATCAAAGCATGAATAAGGAAATCATCCTGACAATTACTGCAGAATCTACCTAACCTTCAGTTTTAAAAGAGCAAGTGTTTAGCTTTTAGTAGTTATGTGAACATTTATAAGGGGGTTGGGAAGGGGAGACTCTCTGGCTTCTAAAGATTGCTAAATAGGCCCCGTTTTCTGGTCCTGGAGTGATGAAAGTAACAAGACTAGGTTGCAAGTGATTTTTACCTAACCCATTTCATTTACTGTACAACATGGTGAATGTTTAGCCCCCCTCTCCTTTACTAAAGGCAGCATGAATGCACATGTGACTATGTGGCTAGGCACCCCTCCTTTCATATAATAATGTAATTTTTAAAGGATTGAAGAATCCTGCACAAAATCCTCCTGTGGGTGGCATACATGTGGGTCACTCACCACGGCCTCTCCAGTGGGTACTGAAGACAGCCATACCAGATATACCTATGTCAGCAGCACTGGGTCATGCACCTAGAGGCTGCTTTCAGCTTTTGGAGGGCCCAGTTTGAATAATAATAATAAAAAAATCTGGACGGCCACATTAATCAGAGACCATGGCAGTTCACAAAAATGAATTTGGCTTGCCTTATGGCCATGGGTTGAGAAAGAGACTTGGATAGCCAATATGGTGTAGGAGATAGAATGTCCAGCTGGAAAGGGGAGCCCTGGGTTGAAATTAAACTTTAAAACTGGATCACTACCTCACCTATCACTCAGAGTGGCAGGGTACGAATGTGAGAATTGTGTGGGGAAATTGTCTGAGATATCATTACAACTATTCTGTTCTTGGAACAAGTGAGCAGCCATCTTTTTGTGATGGCTGGAAAAACCTTGCTTAATTGCTATTTGTTCTTCTGTTTCAGAAGGTGAGCATTGTGCCTGGTGATCCTCCCCTGACCCATTAGCCATGCCAGGGATTGTGGTATTCCGCCGTCGCTGGTCTGTAGGCAGTGATGACCTTGTTTTGCCAGCCATCTTTCTCTTTCTCCTTCATACCACTTGGTAAGTGAAAACATACACCTGAGCAGAAAGCTTCCATGGCTCTACTAATGAGCAGAGTTTTTTGTTCTGTTTTGCTACTCTTTTTTTCCAGTTATTGGTAGCATCCTGCTCCCCTATAAAAAGTGTCATTCAAAACGCTGCATTTTTAAAAAATCATTTCATAAAATGTATATGCTGCTTCTTTGTAGAAAAATCCTCAAAATGGTTTTCAAAAAAGATAAAGCCATAAAATCATCACTAATCATTTATAATCATTGTTTAAAGCATAAAGTTGTAACCACAACAAAACAATTTAAAACTCATACAAACTTTCTAAATGTCTGATGTTAAAGCTCAGAATGTTGTCAGTAGGCACTGAAAAGAATACCGTAAAGGTATCAATTGGTGGGATTTCCCAAGTGTTGACTCATAACATCAGTCTTTTTTAGACTAATGCCATAATTCACATCATTAGAAAGGTAAGTTAATGCAGAATTTAATGCAACACACTGTTGAATTATCTTGATAAAACCATGGTAAAGTGTATTTCATACCTTCTCAGCATTTCTGTTAATACTTAGTATGGAAAACCTTTGCCACAATTACAGCCCTACAATGGCATCCCATGGAATTATTAGTATTATTATTTTATTAGAGTTTATCTACCACCCTAAACCCAGAGTTCTCAGGGCAGTTCACAGAATAAAATCAAGATATAAAACCACAAAATACATAATAAAAATAAAAACAACAACCCAATAGCCCCCCCCCCAAACCCCCATTTTAAAAGCACATAGGATGTAAATCAGATCAACCAAAGGCCTAGTTATTAAAAAGGAACATTTTTGTCTGGCACCTAAAGGTATATAATGAAGGTGCTAGGCAAACTTCCCTGGGGAGAGCATTCCACAGACAGGGAGCCACTGCAGAGAAGGCCCATTCTCATGTTGCTACTCTCTGGACCTCTCAAGGAGGAGATACATGAAGAAGGGCCTCAGAAGATGATCTCAGGGTCCAAGTAGGTTCACATGGAAAGAGGCAATCCTTGAGGTATTGCAGTCTTGGAATGAACCAAGGATGTTAGTTTGTCAGGTGTTATAATGTAAAACCAATATTGTATGATTGCTTCTTCTCAGTTGTTCCTTGGTTGCTTCTGACTAACAAGTTTCTTTATGGATAACTCAGCAGTGGTGTACTGGGGAATCTACATGTTGCTACACATCTTCCCAGAGGGCAAGCAAAGTGATGAAAGTTGTGACAGCTTATTGTTTTACCCTTTGTCATGTGGGCACACTCATGTATCATGTATAATAAAATCATTATGTAGGCAAGAATAGTAATACCATATTGACATGATAATCTCGATGTAGAGTTTACAGCACCGTGTGCCTGCCACATTTTCTTCTGCCCTCTAGTGACTACTGAAAGCATGTCCACGCCTTTACTATTCTCATTTTAAGACCTCCTGATGACAGTGGAGAAGTAGACAGATCTGTCAAGAGGAATTTTCTCTCTCTCAGTTATAGAGGGACACAGAATGTGTTCTGGGATGTCATCCAGAAATCTGCATGTGGGCGGAAAAAAATCCCCACTAGCTAAGCAGCAGCATTTTACTATCAAAGCAATCCCTAAACATATACCACAAATAAATGGATGACATTAGTGGAACATTTGAAATTGGCTAAATGTGATATTTGCCTGTAATCACAGAAACCCAGACCCAGGTGTATACTGAATATAATACCACTGATAGCATTCCTTTAGTGGCTGACTCTGGAAACTCTTGCCAAATTTATTTCATTAAAAGTAACAAGATAATTACGTTGTGAATAAAATGTTAAAAGGCTCTGATGCCTTTAGAGAGGATAACTGTTTTATTATGGGATGAGCTTTGATAGGCAAAAGGTCGTTTTATTAGATGTATGCAGTTGTGAATATGTTCAAAGCTAACTACTTATTTGTTTAGCGCATAAAATAAACTAACCACTTCATGGAAACATTAAAAAGAGACATTTTCACAGACCTGCAATCATAATATTGCTGTTGACATTCTTTGAATACTATTTTTTCATGTATATGGTACCTTGAGGTTTATCAAGGGAATATTGTATGTGCTTATGTGTGGCAGGTTCATAATCCTTTCTGTGGTGCTCTTTGGACTGGCATACAACCCCAATGAGACCTGCTCTCTCAACCTGGTGGACCACGGCAGAGGCTACCTGGGTATTCTGCTTAGCTGCATGATCGCAGAAGTCGCAATCATCTGGCTCAGCATGCGTGGCAGCATCTTGTACACAGAACCTCGGGATTCAATGCAATATGTCCTGTACGTCAGACTGGGTAAGAGACAGTGACCAAGGGACTTTATAAATTTTTGAACTTGATGCAACCATCTGTGGGATTCCCCCGTCAGCACACAGATAAGCAGACACAAAACACATTCTTTTTCAGCCATTTAAATACTCTGCTCATTTAGAATATACATACTGCAGAGGAGAATCTATTTTCCAGAATTTCTGTCTTCATCCAAAGGCATTTTCATTGGTAGCACCAAGGATGTTTTTTAGTCTAGAAGCATCCTCTGAATGTTAAGCAGGGGAAAGCCATTTATAAAACTAGTTTTTGTTTCACTTCTACTACAGATGTGGGAAATGCAGAGATTGAATTTTTGCCCGATGTCCCCATGACGCTGCATAAATTTACCCTATGTAAACTTTTGATTAGTTTAATTTTTTGGATCCCTGTCACCTCACTTTGTTAAATGGCATAAGACATCATTTCATTTGTCTGCTTTTTAGCATTTTACATTTGTAATAACTACATTTACCATGCCATCCTGCAGAAATGCAGACACTGCATGTAACGATTGCCTTTCTCCATCTGCCTTGATACTTCTTTGGTAGAAATCTAATTCATGCTTAGCATGCACACAACCAAACCTAAACCCACCTGCCATGCTTGAGCACATAAGTTTATTTCTCCCCTTGCTTGTACACATGTCCTAAAAAGTTTCCATTGATAACCTTCCTCTCTCACAAAATATTATTTGTAGGTACTGGCTACTTAAAGGAATCTCTTCCACTGATAACGTGTGCATGGAATTTGCTTTGTCTTTTAAAGGACGTATAACCTTTCCCTACAGTCTCCCTCAAGACATCCTGACTCTCAAAGATGGTACCAGAAAAAAAGAAACAGGCATTGCTCACTCACAACATTTTTAACTGGCCTTCCATTCATATCATATAGAAATAATTAGGCTTCCTCTGCTCTAGATGGGTGTTTATTTTTGTTGTCTGAGACACATATTTTTATTAGAATTGTATAAGAAAACATTGCACACAGGAAGGGCATCAACCCAATTCTAAACACTGTGACATTGCTGCGTATTCTTGTTTAATTACTTCTTCACCGGATGTAATTTTTTGTAGGCATGATTACTCCTTTTCTGAGCCTTGCTTAAATAAGCTTGTGAATCAAAATTAAAACTGAGCTGAAGTGGAGGGAGAGGGGAGGAAAGCAAATAAAATCAAGACTCACTCTAGGAAAGTGTGCCAGAAGCTCTCTCTGTATAACAATGCTTTCAGCTTTTCATCTTAAAAGTGCTTGTATCCCATGCTACCTTGCAAGCAGCTTTTGCAGTTTCTGAAGAATTTTTCTTAGTTGGTGGGTGGCAGCACTATTAAGAAATTAAATTATTCCCTCCCTATTCAGAAAAAAAACCCTGTGCATAGAAAGGTTTTCATATTTTTCTCCTTTCCAAGCCTTGAATTCATCCATTCAGTGAACATTAGTGGGTAGCCGTGCAGGGGCTGGAACCTCTTTTTTTGTTTTGTGTTTTTAATTTTACTTACAATATTTAATCAGTGAATATACAAAGTAGATGTTATCATTCTTTAGGGAAGCAAACTAGGAAAAGCCCTTTAAAATCTGAAAAGTTCAGTTGGTACAGGGATAGAGTGCTATCTCTCATCACTGATGGTGTCAAAGCTACTGGCCCTTGATTCAAGCTAAGTGCACCCTGATCCCACAGAGCAGTCCAAATGGCAAAAGATGGAAGAGCAGAGTGGGAAACTGCATTTTTCCAGCAGCAAAATATTGAGGATTCTAGGTAAATATGATAACCTCAAAAAAGAGAGGCACTAGTTTGAAGAAGAAAACATGGGGCTTTTCTCCACAGCATGAGCTGCAGCTTCACATTTGTTACACGGAAAAGGTTCTCACAGAGATTATTCCGTGGAGCATTTAGGAGTGGCTTCTCACTGTCGTGCTACCGCATCTAACTTAACAGTGGCAAATTTATAAATAAATAATAAATTTTGGGGAATTTTTAAGAAAAGTAAGACACCCCCCCTTTCTTGAATTGAGGTGCATTGCTGAGATGGACCCTAGCACATTTTCTTCTTGAACTACTTTTTAAATGGCTACATGAGTATCCAAAAATACATCTTTTTTTTTTTTTAATTACTTAACAAAAATCTTCCTGAACTGCTCCAGGCATTGAGATGGAGAGAGGTAATGTGTTGCTCATCGTGATCAAATTCTGTTACACGTCTGCAACAGTTACACCAAAATATATTCACATCTATTGCAGCTGTGCCACTCACACTTTAGCTGTTTAGCTTGAAGTGTTGTGAAAACTTAGAAAACAGGCTTTTACCTGAGAATGGAGTGTGACATTCAAAAAAGAACATTTCAGCATTTTATTCAATATTTTATTGATAAAAGGAATTAGGGGGGGGGGGGTTGAAATTACATGCTACAGGTAGCACCTCCAGTCACTGAAAAGCTTTGTTAGACTGTGTAAAATGTCACCTGTTGATATTTGAGGACTGAGCAATGCAGTATGATAGCAATTATGTCCTATGAATTAGATATGTAGCTTAATGGGCTTTTTCTTTTACTTTCTTGCAATAGTAACATGTTGTTATCTGCCATGCTCTGCTTTGAGTCAAAGTAGGGATGGGTGAGCTCTCTCCAGTTTGCCTCAGAGTTCTTTCCCCAAAATGAAAAACAAACACCTGGGATAATTTTCTGAGCCAGTCTGAGGTTGGGAAAATCATAGAACCATAGAATTGTATGAGCTCAAGCTTGAAGAAATTCATCAGCATCTCAGGGTCCAAGATTCTGCTGTCTAGTCAATTAGTATACAATCTATATTTCTGCATTTTGCCTCCCCCTCTTTCACCCCCCCCCCAATTTATTTAATTTTTTGCCAGAATCAGATGAAACTCATGTGTACCTGAGATTGCTAAAGCCAATGAGGAATTGAACTATATCATAGGTGGATTTCAGGAGAGAAATGGGATTGGGAGTATTTACTTATTTACAACATATATAATCCACCTTCACTAAGTGGTCCCAGGTTGGGGTACACATATAAAAATATTATGACATCACATCTAAAATACATAGCATCATAAAACATTTAAGACAATTCTTTCAGCTGTTCTGTCATTTTAGTGGTTGGAGTGGAACAGAGGAAGATGTTATGTATGAAACTCTATTTCCTGTTGCTGTACTACCTATCTAGAAATATGTCCATATTCTTAGGAAAGTATTTGTTATGATGCTCAATGGGGATGAGGGAAAGATTTGTTTTTTGCTGAGAGATTTTTGGGTGCTTTCCTTGAGCATTAGTATAAAATGCTCCTAAATGTAATTCTTTTTATGCGTTTTCCTTGAAAAATGGGGGTGGGTATGTTTAATTGAGCTTAGACAAAAATCTGGTTTTGCCGGAAGTGAAATAACAAATTGGAATGGATACATGAGAACTGCTAACAAGAAATACTGTGGTGGTCTCTGACATCTTTGAAACAAGGTATTCATTAGAATAATGCTGCTATTGTGCACTATGTTCTTATTGTTTCAGCCATCCTGGTGATTGAGTTTATCTATGCTATTGTGGGCATTGTTTGGTTAACCCAGTACTACAGCTCCTGCAATGATGTTACTGCCAAGAGTGTCACTTTGGGTGTGTATTTGAAGGTTTCTGCATGAATTCACTTTCTGCCTATATAAATGTACTCACCCTGAATGTTTTGCAGATAGACTTAACCATTGCACAAACTTCAATTAGTATGTATGGATGGAAGGACAGTAGCTGTTGTTTTGCTGCCTGACTAGGTATTGTATGGATTTTTGCAATTGCTCTGGAAACCAGTGCAAATCCTTACAAAAGAATCCAACAGTACATCTCTAACTACTGTTTTATCCATAATTCCTTTCACTCTATAATATCTGGTTTTGAGATCCCTGGTGTTACTGTGGATGCATGCCTTCACTTTGGTCAGTGAAATTCAGCTTGAGTGTGTTGCTTCAGGGGAAAAAAACCATAAACGCAAAGCTAACTCGCCAAGAGAGTCATAGATGACACTTTGGAACTGAGCGTTTGAATCTTCTTTGTTTTACCAGGAATGGTCGTCTGCAACTGGGTCGTCATTCTGAGTGTTTGCATCACTGTCCTGTGCGTCTTTGATCCAACAGGAAGAACTTTTGTCAAACTGCGAGCCACAAAGAGGAGGCAGCGTAACTTGAGGACGTACAACTTGAGGTAAGTCACAAAACAGCATTTCAACAAGATAGAGTCTGGATTATGTATCTAACTCAGAAGCTATTTTCCTTGATTTGTTTCATGATTGAAAAAACTGTGTTGTGACCTGATTAACTGATTTATATGGACTTTTTCTTTTTTCACCTAAGTATCCCTCTTCCTCTGTTGCCACTCAAGGCAGTTTAAAAAGGAGCTCACAATGCAACATGTGGACAGGGCTTGCTGTTTGTCAGTTGTTGGTGGGGGGACACCCAGCTGAAGAGAATTGCTTCCGACCACCACCACCACTGTACAGTGGTACCTTGGGTTACATACGCTTCAGGTTACATACGCTTCAGGTTACAGACTCTGCTAACCCAGAAATAGTACCTCGGGTTAAGAACTTTGCTTCAGGATAAGAACAGAAATCATGCAGCAGCGGCGCAGCAGCAGCAGCAGAAGACCCCATTAGCTAAAGTGGTACTTCAGGTTAAGAACAATTTCAGGTTAAGAACAGACCTCCAGAACGAATTAAGTACTTAACCCGAGGTACCACTGTATATGCTCACTGGAAGGACAGATCGTGAAGCTGAGGCTCCAGTACTTTGGCCACCTCATGAGAAGAGAAGACTCCCTGGAGAAGACACTGATGCTGGGAAAGATGGAGGGCACAAGGAGAAGGGGGTGACAGAGGACGAGATGGTTGGATAGTGTTTTCGAGGTTACCAGCATGAGTTTGACCAAACTGCGGGAGGTAGTGGAGGACAGAGGTGCCTGGCGTGCTCTGGTCCATGGGGTCACAAAGAGTCGGACACGACTAAACGACTAAACAACAACAACAAAACCACTGTATATACTAATAGTGATCCTAGTTCTCTGAGTGCTGGTCCTGATGTAGCTAAAATGACAACACACACACACACAGGAGATACTGGGATGCATGGGGGCACCCTCAGGTTTGCTCATAGCATCATCATCATCATCATCATTTAAAAAAAAAAAAACACGCAGGGGGAAAACCCTAGGAGGCAACCTCCATTCACAGTCGCCCAGTGAGGACTGTGCATTATCTGTAGGCATGGGATACTGAATGCTGTGGGGGTCAGAGGGGGCATAGAATTAGGTGGCTAGGATCCACACAGCAACATTTTGTTGCAGGGTTGACTTGTGTGTGTATATATAGAAAACTCAGATTTCTGACTGCCCAGTCCTTAGGTAGCCAAAACAGTACCATCCACAACAAGAGCGTGGAATATGAGATTCACAGAATTACAAAAATTCTGTAGAGGGGGAAAAATCAGCAGGGGCAAAAAAAAACCCCTGCAAAACTATGTAGTGCAGACTGAGCATGTTTGGTGGGTACTGGATACTGATTGATTGCTGGGTGAAACAAAAGAAAACTGGCAGGAGCAGGGATAGAATTGAATATCCTGAGCAGAAGCACTCTACACTGCTGAATTTTGTTACGGGTCCAACTTACACTCCTCTCAGTCAAGGCTTGCAATTAAAAGTCAACTGTCTCATTTTTGGTTGTTGGTGAGAAGAGACTGGAGGACATTCCTTAAAAGGGATGACTCCTCCTACTGGACATGGCAGGCAGAGTCCCTAGAGCCTTTTTGGCTCCCTTCCAGGGGGAGGAGTTCTCCTGCCTACCAGACTAATCCTGCTTGCAGCCAGTGGTAGTCAAGGTTGTTTTGTGTTCTTCAGAACCTTTACTACATTTTAGAGCCTTTCCTCTGTTATTGCAGGGTGGCCATAGATCCGGAATTTCCCAGACATATCTGGAATACTGTAGTTTGTAGCAGTGTCTGGGCTGAAATCAGCAAAAAAGTCCGGGAAAATTCATACGTATGGCAACCCATGTCGGCAGTGTCATTTTCACTGCTTTTCCTTAAAAATATTTCAAAAACGTCAATTTTTTATGTGATTTTGCAAAAACAGCTCAACAACTTTTCTATCTGGATTTTCACTGTTTGAAATATGGCAACCCTAGTTATTGTGTCTGTCTTTTTGGTTTCTGTTCCTTTGTTCCTCTCCTGTTGGTGTGTGGAAGAAAGGGTGCTTTGTTTTTGTTGTCTTTTTTCTCCCTAGTTGCTTCCTGCACCTCATTTTCCACTGGCTTGTGTGTGTTTTCTTGATTCTTCCGCCCAGTTCCTCTTTGTCTCTGGGTGTTTCGGGAGTGGGGGGTATAAGCCGCACCAGTTTAGGTGCTAGAATGCCTAGCTGGGGTGCATCCTATGTTCTCAGGCCATCAGTGGGACAAGAAAAGCATGGAGCAGCAGTTCTCACTGGTGGTTCATCTGCACCCGATCCCACATATCCTCATGTCATATGCAGTTGCAGGGAAGGAGTGTTTACTGGACCCTTCCTGGGGAGGAGCTCACTGGGGAGGAGGAAGCTCCTGTAACTGCCACCTCCTCAGTGGGTGCTGAGAAGGCCTTCCCATCAGCTTCTCACAAGGCGGTTACTGTTCCTTTTCCATACATTTTTGACTCAGCTTAGAAAGCTGAGTGGGCCCATCCAAATAAGGCTAAACTGGTGTCTCGGGTTGCTAAGAAACATATTTTTGATGAGAAGATTATGCAACAGCTTCATTTTCTTGCTGTTGATCCACCCATGGCAGCTTTATATTCCTTGGCTGTGATTCCTTCTAAAAAGGAAGTGGGACCCAAAGATTCCTGTGACAGATGGGTAGAGGGGGCTCTGTGTAGGAAATTTGAAGCTGGCTTTGTGACCTTTAGGGCTTCAGTTACAGTGTTTGCATTTGCCAGGCAGTTTTTATGTGGGTGGATGAGTTTGGGCCACAGGAGGATCGGCCCCAGCCCATCAAGGATGTTCTGAAAAAGATGTCTCATGCTTCCGCTTTAGCTGCAGATGCTCCCATAAGATCCATAGCTTCCTCTACTGTTTTATGCTGTTTCATGCTGTGTAGGGCTTCATCAGTGTGAGGTAGATTCACATTCTCAGGTGAAGCTGGTCAGCTTTCTATTCTGAACTGTTTGGTGAGCTGCTTCAAGAACCTCTCACTCCCTTCTGCAAAGAAGGAGGAACACAAAGGACAGCAATTCCAAATTTATGTCTCCTCCCCCCCCCCCCCCGCCATAATCCATTTGTAAACTCTTCCTTTCTGCATGTTGAAGGCACCGTTTGGAGGAAGGGCAGGCTAGCAGCTGGACCCGACGGCTCAAAGTTTTCCTCTGCTGCACACGAACAAAAGATTCCCAGTCAGTAAGTAGCACCTATCTTTTCATCACAAAGCAAATATCTGCTTTCTCAGACCATTACACTGAGAGATATCAATGGTAAATCTGCTTCATGTAATATTTCATAGAACTCTTATCTGGAGTTTAGTCAGCCAGTCCCCATGTGATTTGATGTGTACATAAATCTCCTGATTGCATGCTTAAGAGACCTGGAAACAGTTCTGAATGTTCAGTTGTATTATCTCTGAATATGCTGTGAACATGGTGGAAGGAGCGATGGCACTTTGGACTCCTATTGGGATCTTCCACACATGGGTGCTGCACCTCTGGCACAAGTCACTCATGCCCTGTATAAGGAAATAATTACAAAGAACTGGTGCAGACATAAAGTTCCCAATCGTTTAATCATGGGTGAGGAGCTCAGAGTGAGATATTTGCAGTAGAGTAGAGGAAGAATCAACCCTTTCCCATCTGCATGGCTTCATATTTATTGCAAACAGATTATAACTAAGCTATTTATGCAATTGCAAGAAAGAATAACTCTGTCCAGAACTTATTAAACCACTAAAACTGGCAAAGGACATAGAATGATGGACTCATTTTAAATGGACAGCACTTTCTTTTTAACGACCTGAAAAAGTGATGCGCTGTCAGATTATCAAGTATTACTTAGATTATTCTTCGTTATGAAGAGTTGAGAAGATTTTTTTCAAAGGGCATATGAAGATTGTATGTAACACAATGGTAGATGCAAATCAGGTTAGTTATTAACATAATAACCCCATGTCAAGGAAGCCATGTCCTTATTTATTTACAACATTTGTAGGTTGCCATGACATAAAGATCTCTGGATTACTTAAAATAAATAAAATGACATCTCATCTAGTGGTCTGTTTCACTTGTGCAAAAAATGTTTTTAAAAGGGCAGTCACCCAGTGTGTAAGAAGCAGATGCTGCTGGTGATCAGGACTTTTGTAGCATTGCTATGCCACTTGTCAGGTGCTGCAGAGCAATGGTGGTCAGTCACTGAAGGGTAAAACTTTTTATTATATTTAGAGGTATATATTTTTCTTACTAGACAAAGCAAATGAGCTCAAATAATTGTATGTAAGCCACTCTGGGAGACTTTTTGGCTATAAACAAATAAACAAACAATTTAAATATAAAGATGGATCTAAACTGAAAAGCATGGTTCCAGGGCATAATGTTTAATATGTACTATTAAATTATACAGGTCTTTTGTACATATCTACAGTGTTTGCTGCAGAAACATGGTATAATATTTACCTAGAGCAAACATAATTGTTATGTTAAAGTGGAGTTGTCAAAACTACTATAGATTCTTTTGTATCTGATTTCCAGATTCTGGGGACAAATGGCAAGGGATGTCTGTCTTTATTATGCATTACCTGTAAGCTTCCTAAGGACTTCAGGCTGTGTGCTGTTGGAGACAGTAAAGTGGTCTAGGTGGACCTTTTGGTGAGAGCGATGCAGAACATAGAGTAGAACTTAGTTCTGGGAGGTCAGACTTGAAATCCATTATTCACCATAAAGTTTAATGAGTGCCCTTGAAGAAGCCACTGATCCCATTTGCATGTACCCCCAAACCATAGCTTAGCATGAACATACAAATATGTGGGTTCCCAGAGTGAAGAATAGCTCTCATTCCCCACTCTTGCTTACTTTCTGGGACTAAACCTTGTTTGGTCTTTGTATTATGCTCCTTTAGGTATACTGGGCCTTGGCCTGGTATACCTGAAGGAGCGTCTCCATCCCCATCATTCAGCCCGGACACTGAAGTCCTCCTCCGAGGGTCTTCTGGCAGTTCCCTTGCTGCAAGAAGTGAAGTGACAGGGAACCAGGCAGAGGGCCTTCTCGGTAGTGGCGCCCGCCCTGTGGAATGCCCTCCCATCAGATGTCAAAGAAATAAAGAACTGCACAACTTTTAAAAGATATCTGAAGACAGCCTTGTATTGGAAAGTTTTTAATGTTTGATGTTTTACTATGTTTTCATATGTACTGTTAGCCGCCCAGAGTGGCAGGGGAATAAATAATAAAGTTGTTATTGTTATACCTGTTCTTAATATTTCCTGTGAACTGGGCTTCTATCTCTCAGCCTAGCCTACTTCATAGGGTTGTTATGATGATAAAATAAGGTAACCCTTTGTATGCCACCTTGAGTTCCTTAGAGGAAAAGTGTAATAAATCCTGCATAATTCTTTTCTTAGAATAATAAATTAGAATGAGATAGGGAAGCCAGTTCTAACCTAGGTAACAAAGTGGATGTTTTGGAAGAGCATCTGAGAATTACGTTTTCAGCCCAGTGATTGATACTAGCTCTTTGTCTTTTGCTTGTTACAAGTTCATTTATCATCTTCCCCTTTTGGGATTTTTCAGGATGCCTACTCTGAAATTGCATATCTCTTTGCTGAGTTTTTCCGAGATCTTGACATAGTCCCATCTGATATCATAGCAGGCCTGGTACTTCTGCGCCAACGACAGAGGGCGAAACGCAGTGCAGTACTGGATGAAGTGAGTATGCAGACTGCTTTATGTGCTCTTTCACTGCTGAAATACAGATGTTACTGATATGTTTATCTGGCTTTTACTCACCTATTGTCATGTGTTTCAGAAGTGGGGAATCACTAAATCTTTGCCTAGCTATCCCTAAGATATAACAGTCCGTCACCTCCCAGTGACCAATAATGAAAATTTTTTAACATGCATTTTTCAATGTTCCGTTGATAAACTTCACAAACAGCTTGGTACTGGAATGTGGGAAATCATGATTTTTAGGGATCAAAAACTTCAAGTTGTTACAAAACTAGCAGCCCCAGGATATAGTCTGAAGGCAACTAAGGCACCACCATGCTTCAGCTAAGCAGGTCTGGTCTGTGTCTGAATGGATTACTCCCTTGAATTCCATGATGGAAAAAAGGAGGGACAAAGCTGAAATAATAATAAACCATTTAAAAATAGTGGCTAGTTTTTCATGTTTCTAGGCTTTAGAGTGGAGGTGTTAGGAAGACAAACAGAACTATGATGAAACTTTGGCAGAATAGAGTGAGAATCTTGTTTCTCCTTAACAGTGATCCAAGCCAAATGGAGCTTCCCTCTCCTTGAGTGCAAATGGAGTGTTTCAGGGTCATGATCTCAGTCTCTTATTATGTGATTTACAGGCAAACAACGATATTCTAGCTTTCTTGTCGGGGATGCCAGTAACCAGGAACACTAAATATCTGGACCTGAAAAACTCAGTAAGTCATCAGACTCTAATGCTACTTTGATACAATTGTAGAGTGCACACTAGCTTATAACGCCCAATAAATCAGTCATCTTGTATTTCCTTTAATGCAAACTTTTATTCTAATCAGAATAGTAAAAAATGAAGAGGCACAGTGCTTTTTTTCTGGGGGGACGCAGTGGTATGCATACCCCTAAACATTTTGTGAATCTTTGTCCAGTTACTGTATTTATTTTTCCCAATTTGAACTATAAAATGGTGATTTTCTTCAGTCAAAATGAGAGTACCCCTAAACATTTTTTTTAGAAAAAAAGCACTGGAGAGGCCTATTAGTATGTTGCAGCAAAAAGAACAGAGCCTTGTTTAAAGCTGGAAGTGGCAGCATGAATTGCTTGGCATTTAATTTTCCCAACCCAATTTTATGTAATGAAAGCAGTATGATGCTCTGGATGTTACCTGCAGGCCAAACTATTCATAACTTCTCAAGCCACATGTGCCTTCTTCCCTTTATCAGTGTAGGGATAAAGTCCTTGTCCTGTTAAATAATGTATCTTTAAAAAGAAGCACGAAAAAGGAACTACAAATGCACTTTCACTTTGTGAAACCTCTTAGGCAGTCAAGAAGCCCAAACCCTTTTTGCATGCTGCGGGAATAAGAGCCTCAGATGCAGACTTCTGTTCCTCTTTACAGCTGAACTTGGTGCAACCTTGGGTTAGCTTAAATGTTGTTTGTGGTTTAAATGAACCAGCGTTCCCCTGATTTGGATGTAATACGGGACTTCATGTGGTTTAAAAGCAGAAATGAGTGTTTCCAGTCTCCTTTCAGCTGTCCCCGAGATTGGGGGCAGGAGAGCGCAAGCCCAAGCCAGTGTGGCCAATGGTTAATGGTGATGAGAGTTGTGATCTAGTAACTTCTGGAAAACACCACATTGGCCACCCCTGCTCTAAACTATGAGTTAGTGTTGCGTCTGAAAATGGCCTTTGACTGTAGGTGGTTACTTTCAACTAGAGAAGCCTAGAAGGAGGGAGGGCAGGGTTTGAAGGTCCAACAAATTAAAAAAATGTATTTTGTGGGGTAGGGAACTGATACTGAAACAGTGAGAGGGAGACATCTCCAATGATGCCATCAGGACACTAAATATCTCTTGTTTCCTCCAGCAAGAGATGCTGCGATACAAAGAGGTTTGTTACTATATGCTCTTTGCTTTGGCTGCCTATGGCTGGCCCATGTATTTGATGAGGAAACCTACCTGTGGACTTTGTCGCCTGGCCAGATCTTGCTCGTAAGTGTTCACCCAGGCTGTCTCTGTATACATTTCCTCCTCACTTTCTACTCTTGTATTTATTGTTCCTTGTCTTCTTTAGTGAATCCTTAATTTCCCTTTCCTCATTCTCTCTTCCATTTTTGTAGTCTCATTTTTGGCCTACACAAGCCTTTGCTTTTTAAAAATGGCTTGTACGTATCTCACTTTGAGGAGGTTACAAAGTAACTTTATCCTGTCCACATTTACTTGCTATGATGCTTTAGTTGAGATTCCTGCATTGCAGGGGGTTAGACCAGATGGCCCTTGGGATCCCTTCCAAGTCTACAATTCTGTGATCCTATGAAATGTCATTTCTGTCCATGTAGCATCTCATTGTTCCTTAATAGGCCTTTGAGTATTCATATGCATGTTTACTTAGGAGGATGTCCACTGATTTCAGTGGAATTTACGTCTTCGTAAGCATGCACAGGTTGTAGTCCTAAGTGCCTAAATGAGGGTTTGGAAGGTTTATTATATTTGAGTGCACATATTCCTAATGTCAACTCTGCAGATAGTTAAGGTTTATGTCAGATATACTGAACTTGCATTATTAAATAGTTAATAATGTTCTGGTGCCTCTATAAAGTCTGATTTCTTTTTTCTTTTCTCCTTTCTGACCTGTTGTCTTTCTCTTTAATTTTTACCCATTTCTTCCTTTATCCTATAAATGCACAGAGCTATCTTTTAGGTTGCTGGTATATTATTTTTTCCAGAATGAAAACAGAACTGGCATTTTGTGTAGGTAAAAATGTCTTCAGTAAGCTAGGCTCTTCTATTGCTTCTCTTTCATCCTTCATCTCTTTTTCCATTCCTTTCCAAATGTTATTTACCTGTACTTTTTATTTAAAGATGCTGTTGTCTCTGCCCCTCTCGGCCACGTTATGCACCTGGTGTCACAATTGAGGAAGATAATTGCTGTGGCTGCAATGCTATCGCCATCCGTCGCCACTTTCTTGATGAAAACATGAGCTCTGTGGACATTGTGTACACTTCCTGTCATGATGCGGTAAGGACCATCTAAGAGCTTCCTTGCTCTGAAGGACATTTCTGGGACATTTCAGAGCCATGTCTTAAGCCAACAGGTCTAGCAGCTAATTTATAGCCTGAAGTTACTATCAGTGATATACAGATAATGCCTTATGTATGCTCAAGTAGATTGAGCTCAAGGGTGCTGCTGTCCTTTGAAGGCTTATCTGCTAGCTGTTTTACTTGTTTGTTGGGAAGGTGAAAATCACTTCATTTCAGTAAGGCAAGACTGATGTGATACTGCATTTCCTTTAGGTCTATGAAACTCCCTTCTACGTTGCTGTCGATCACGAGAAGAAGAAAGTGGTCATCAGTATCCGAGGAACTTTGTCCCCAAAGGTAATGTTGAGTCCTGCTCTGTTCACTCTCACAATAGATGCCATTTCATGCTGGGCTCCTAGGAATCCTCTGCTCCCATATTTCACATTGCACTGTTCTTGTAGAAATGTATCATTAGCATTTTATGATTCATTCTAATATACAATTGGTTCTCCAGGATGCTCTGACTGACCTGACTGGAGATGCTGAGCGTCTCCCTGTGGAAGGTCATCATGGAACCTGGCTTGGACACAAGGTAGTCATCACTTTCTTATTTTACCTAGTTGGTCTATAATTTCAGCCCTCTCTTTTCTCAGTTCCTCTTGAAAGCAAATGATTTAAAATGATTTGTGATCCTTTCATGAAGGACATGGCATAACTGTAAAGTGCCACTACTGAAAAAGTAACAATGCAAGTGCGTCGAAGTTGCTAGTCAAATAAAAAACACACCAAGAACCAACACCTGGTAATAACTTCACAAGGTTGCTGGAGTCCAGAAAACAGTTGACTGTTGCAGAACTGAATTCAAAAAAGCCAATGTTCATAAAAGCTACTGCATTGAGAAATAGGTTTACAATGAGGCACAATGGCTCTGTGCTTGATGAGGCAGCATTACCATTTGCGGTCTTGCAGCCACACCCAACGCAAGACACCATGCTTGTGCAGCACTGTAAGCGCCTGGAAAATTATCAGTATAGGTCAACTATAAAGAGAAACCATGACAAAATGGTCTGTACGTGGTGCATGGCCCCTGTGATAAGCATTGGAGATGCAGGAGAGAAAAATCAGATTATTTTTCCATATATTAGATATGTCAAAAAAGGAAATTCTGGAAGAGTATACTCAATTAAGAATATAGTGGGGGGGGGGGGTTATTACTAAAACTGTTGTGTTGGGCTATAGAAAGCACAGTGCCAATGTAAGGGACATGGAATGAATATTAACCCTTCTGGTTATGGCTAGAATTGAAAAACCAGTAAACGGAAAACAGCTGAGGTATTAGAGAAGGACTGAAGAATGTGGAACATGCCCTTTTTATCTCTGACACATGTAGTGAGAGCAGGAGAAAGAAGACTTTTTTAGAAAAATAGAATAGGTTGGTGCAACAGCCCTCCTACCCCTGGTGGTTGCTGAGCCAGGATGTTCATGAAAACCATCAGCCATGGGTAACATGATCCTCAGCCACTGAGAGCTCACTTCACCAATAGCTGGTTGATGTTGGAGATGGTGAGTGACCTCATAGTTCTAGGGCCCTTTAAATGGTCCAAGGAGAGAGGGGGAAAGAGGAGTCAGGGAGGGTCTGGAGGAAAAAGAAATGAAAATCTAAGAGCACATTGACCTTTTCCACTTGTCCTTTCTTCCTCCTTTTAGGGGATGGTGCTGTCTGCTGAGTACATCAAAAAGAAACTAGAGCAGGAGATGGTGCTCTCTCAGGCCTTTGGGCGTGATTTGGTGAGGCTTTGCTTCTGTGCATTGTGGTCAGGAGATAGGTTCATATTTCCACCCACGTCCCTCTGTTAACTATAGAACATGATGTCTGAATTACTAGAAACAATGTCAACATCTGAACACTTCTAACATTTGTAGCTGTTCAGTGCCCTTGGCCACCAGATGAATAATTTACTGTTCTGTTGAACAGTTACTGGAAACAGTGTTGGGGGGGAAATAAGTCACTGAAGTTAGGAAATGGAAAGGAAGGCAGAAAAATCACCTTATTCCAAGATGCTAAAAACAGGTAAAATTCAATTGAAAATCAGTTTCCACATTAATGACTTGCTTGAGTCTTGCAATAAATTATGAAGTAATTTTGCACACATGTGTGCACACATAAAGAACAACTTAACCTATCTGTTCTATACAACAAATTACAATGTGTGCTGTATCATTACATCTATAATTCTTTTGACAGCAGAGTATGTGTATGTTGCCTATACTAAATATTCTTCAGGAAGTGCTCAAAGAAGAATTAGCCTACTATAAGGATGTGTAAGGAATTCAGTCTTTGTGAATATATATGAAATGATCCGATTCACACATCTTGGACTAATGTGCAAATTGGAATTTAGCTTTCCACAGAATTTTAACACTTCTCTAATGCTGAGATACAGTCCTTAGCCGTTCAAGCATATGTAAAATACACATTTTGATGTTGTCCTTAAATACGTATTTAAATATATAATGTGTTTTGAGAGGGCCTTCTAAAATTGCAGAACAGAATGAAAAGTAAAATATGTAAAAATGACACAACTCAGAAATAGATGACACGACCTTGGAGTGCTCTGCAATCTTTTTGCCTTTCTTTCACATCAGTCTGTTTTCAGAATTAATCCTGCTGTTCTTTAGACTGTGGCTCCAGACTTTTGTAATTACTCAAGCTCAAGATTTGCTTTTTATATTTATCCTATAATTGAGTGCATTTATAGTGCCTTACATACATTCTCTTACTGTAATACTCAAATGTTTTTTCCTCATATTGGAGATTTGGGGCAGGGATCTGTGAGTGGCTTGCCTTAAGGCCACCTAAGTGAGTTTATGGCTGGGATGAGATTCACATTAGACTCTCTTATATTTTAGCTAAAGGGGGAAGGATTTGATAAGAATTGCCAAATTATGCAAATACCTAATTGTTTTTTGTTTTGTAGGGCAGAGGAACAAAACACTATGGCCTAATTGTTGTGGGCCATTCCTTAGGGGCAGGCACAGCTGCCATTCTGTCCTTCCTGCTGCGTCCTCAGTACCCAACTCTAAAATGCTATGCCTACTCTCCCCCAGGTGGACTCTTAAGGTAAGTATTTGTATTTATTAAATAAAGGGAAGGGGGAGCCATAGCATCTGAGATTTTAGCAGGCCTATTCTGTGCATTTTCAGGCTTGCATCTTCAGGTTTAATGATTTAAAAAAAAATGAAAGCTAAGAACAGGATGTTGACCTACCTCAGGTGTCAACTTCTGACGTGCCCTGTCACAGATAGGAGTTGCTTCTGTTGAATGCCCAGAGGGATGCCTATGATGACAGACTCTGTGGCCACAGTTGTTCAATACATCAGTAGTGATGCAAATCATATCACTGTATTTGGATGGGGAATCACAGGTCAATTAACCCTGAAAGAAATTGATTTCTATAGTTTCTTTTCTTTGTGACACTTCTGGGGCGTGGGTTCCTTATTTGGAATTAAGACCACATTCTACTACTAAGCCTCATGTGGGCTAGCTTAGTTATATATTGATGGTGGGCATTCTGGTATTGCTCTCATTCTCATTATATGAAAATGTTTCCATCCAGATGCCAATGTAGTGTTTCTTCACTTTCTGCGTTTCTCAAATGCACTCTGGATTTGCCCATATGAAGTACAACATATGATGAATACTCTGGTGATCCAGTTCACGTTTGGGCTACCACACTGGAGTATATTTCAGAGTTTTATCTCTAGAATAGTACCGGGGGTGGGGGGGCTGTTGGTTTAGCGAACAGGCAGTGTGCCAGCCTTATAAATTTGGAAACCGGACATTTCTGATTCAGAGAATTAATTGGATATTAAGTGTCTCTTTCTGACAATGAAATCCCACCAGTTCCTTCTTGTTTCCCTTCTAGTGAGGATGCAATGGAGTACTCCAAAGAGTTTGTTACAGCAGTTGTCCTAGGCAAAGACCTAGTCCCCAGGCAAGTCAAGAAGTCTGAAATTTCTTGTTTCAGTATTTCTTAGTTTTATACCAAAGCTCCGTGCTTCCTTTCTGAAAGATCCCAATTCACATTTGTCTCATTTTCCTATTTACCAATCTTCAACCCCCGTCTTGCTTGTCCCTATTTTCCTAGCTACCTGTATTGCTGTGTCTTTTACCTGAACTCATTCATTGATGTATTGCATACCTGTGTATTGGCATATCCCTCCCCTATCTCTCAGTTGCCTGTATTACTGAAAAAGGTGAATATTCTGATTCCACAATTATGTTCATTGTGGCATCTGGCATCTATTTGCCATCTCCTTAGTTATTTGTGCTGTCATTTACACATTTGTGCTCTCTCCCAGGTCACCTCTTCTGAGCCATCTTACACCTGTGAATTGTCTCCTGGCTATATCTTCCGTGTCATCTTCCATCTTTGCACTGTATCTTGAGCTATACGTGTTGTCACCTCACTCCTGCCTAGCATCTCTGTAGTATGTGAACTGTGTCATCTTACACTTGTGTACTGTGTATCGTTTTATGTGCATTATCATCTCTTGCTTACCTGTGTGCTTTTTCATTTCTCACCACCTCACAATTGTGTATAAGGTTCTTGGCTCTTTTTTATGTTAAAAGCTCATATCCTTTTGCATTTTCTTTGTCCTAGCACACATCTGTGGCCCATAGGTGGCATGCAGCCCTTCCATGAGGTTAGCATGGATGCCCCAACTATTATTCCACTAAATGCCTCCCATCACCAAATTTATTGAGATGGCAGTGGAGAGGAAGGTGCGAAGGGAGGAATCATCCAAGTGTACCTTTGTCCTCATGTAGATCATGCTCCTCCACGCATCTGAGGCAGAGAAGACTGCAGTCTCTCCATGCTGGAGTGGGAAGCTGCCTGCTTTTCTTTGCCTGAGATGGGAAAAAAGTTCAGTACCCATTATGTAGAAGCATCTCCCGCCTGTTTATCTATGATTATCTGGATAGTGGTACTTCACACTTCTATTCCGTCTTCCTAGTTTGCTTGTTTTACCTGCCATATGGCATCTAAAATCTCTGAATCATTATCTTGGTTAAATGGATTTTGATAGCCTGCTTCTCTTTTGAGTATTGACTTCTCACACCCCTGTGTCATATTTTTTGTTACTTATATAGTTTTAGTTAAGTAGTTTGCCTACTGTATTATTCACTTACTCGTTGGATTATCTGTAATGTATCTGCTCGTATCTTTCTAACGGGTTAGGAATTGCCTTCAGTATATTTGTATAAAATAGCCTTATACTGAGCCATGGGTAAGTCTACTCTGATCCCATCTCTCTTTACTTTCCTGTATGTGCTCCTCCTAATAGTTATACCTGCATCAGTGCATCTGATATTCTTTATCCCTCAGGATTGGGCTCTCACAACTGGAGGGATTTCGCCGGCAGCTTCTTGATGTTCTGCAGAGAAGTAACAAACCAAAGGTAAGAAGAGTTGGACTCTCTTGTGTTTTTAGGCTTTTGATGTTAAAATGGAGGTTGCCATATATTTCCATTGTGATGTTTTAATCTGTTAGCCAGATTAGGCAGGATATGAAAATTAGGCAGGTTAATATGTAAAATAATAAAGAAAGATTTCAAGTCTATCTGAAATTAAATTATTTGTGTCACGTGCATTCTTAAAATACAGTGGTACCTCTGGTTGCAAATGGGATCCATTCCGGAGGCCCGTTTGCAACATTAGCAGAATGCAACCTGCGTTTGCGGGTCGCGATTTGCCGCTTCTGCGCATACGCATGATGTTATTTTGTGTGCGCATGCGCGAGTGGCGAAACCTGGAAGTAACCCTTTCTGGTACTTCCGGGTCGCCGTGGGACGTAACCTGAAAACGCTCAACCTGAAGCAAATGTAACATGAGGTATGACTGTAGCTGAAAAGGTTACTGCTTCACCTTTATTTGTTTAGGACTTCATGTTTCATTGGCTGCTGTCCCAGGTCTATGATAAATTCATGATAACAGCAGTGGCATAAGCAACCTAATCCTAGTTATTTTAAGATTAGACCTTGTCTGCCTTACTGCAGATTCACAGTCTAAATGTAAATTTCATGTGTATCTGTCATATAGCATCTGCCTGGGCTACAGCCGGAGATTAATGTAGCCTCTTACCTTCTTGTTAAAAACTGTCTCAAATGAGAGAGGGGCTTCCTGTTACTACTTGAATTCCATTTGTAGTGAAATGTAATTAGTTAGAAATCTGATAATTTAGCCTCTGGCCAGTTGGGGCATATTGGCATAGTTTGACATGTGCCTGCCTTGATCCCCTTGTGACTATTCCCTCTGGGTTAAAAGGTGATGGTATTCTTAGTTGAATCTATTTTCAAGGTAGTTCCCATTATCATTTTTCTTATTTGCCCATTCCACAATTGTTCAATTGCATTAATATGCCATTAAGAAGACAAGGTATTTTGAAGGCTGTTACACTTGCCCAGCTGTGATAACACATTTTAAAAAGTTTACTCTGGGAAAGTAACACACAAGCAAACTCTGTAACTGCTTCTTGTGTGTTGTGTGATACTGGGATAGCTCAGTGCGCAGGACAAGAGAAGGTAATCATTAAATACACTATCAGGGAAAGGAGCCAAAATTAAAAGGAAACGGTGCTATTCTGATGAGGTAAAGAGAGGTGCAGTTCTATATATTAACATTAGTATTCTTTTTGATCAAATGTAGTTCTGTTTGTGTGTGATGTCAGGCCTGGAAAGTCACCAGACTGAGTTATAATATTTTCCCTATATTTAGATTCTGTAGATTTCGCATGTCTTAATCACCGTTGCTAAGAGGGAGTTTGCCTGAGACACTGCCTGCTAAATGTTAATAACGTCCTATTGGACAACTACCCTCCTTTCTTTCTTACAATAATATAACCCCAAACTTCCATCTAATTTGAACTATAACTAATAAGTACAGTCGTACCTTAGTTTTCAAACAGCCTAGTTCTTGAATGTTTTGGCTCCTGAACGATTGAAACCCAAAAGTGAGTGTTCCGGTTTTCGAACATTCTTTTGGAAGCCAAACATCTGATGGGGCTTCCGATTGGCTGCAGGAGCCATGCTTTGGTTTTCAAATGTTTTGGAAGTCGAATCGACTTCTGGAACAGATTCCATTTAACTTCCAAGGTACAACTGTAATTGGTTGGCTCACAAATGATCAGATTTATGACATCACTAGTTGCCCCTAAAAATTGGAAGTTTTTTCCTTCAAATGAGATTGCTACTTGTCCTTGCTCAAAGTAGAAACCTGGGTGATAGATGCTTCTTAGAGATGAACTCTAGCTTCTTCTCTGAATGCATGAACTCATAATCAGATATGCTCAGTGATTTATAGATATAGATAGATGATAGATAGATAGATAGATAGATAGATAGATAGATAGATAGATGATAGATAGATAGATAGATGGCTGTTTTTCCATGTTTTTATTATTGTTAATATAAAAACCAAGGAATCTAGTCCATAGTGTGATTGCTGCCTTCTTTTCTGCATTATGAGTATGAGTGTCAAATGGGAACACAATGCATTTTTTAAAAAAACAACAACAATCAGCCCAAATGTGAACTTTTCTCAACTTTTCCCATGATATATAATGTCAGCACTTCAGCCTTGCACTTAATTGCATTACTTCAGAGTCCTCCTTTCCTTTCTCTTTTCTTGGACAGTGGAGAATCATTGTGGGTGCCACAAAATGCATTCCCAAGTCTGAGCTCCCTGAAGAGCAAGAAGTGAATTCAGTAACCAGTCACCGCCTCTGGACCCATCCCAGTGACTTAACCATCGCCCTGTCAGCAAGCACACCACTCTATCCTCCTGGGCGCATCATTCATGTTGTTCACAATCATCCTGCTGAACAGTGCTGGTGGGTAGAGCTGGGAATAATATTCAGCAAACTGTTTGATGGGCTTTCTTGGTGGCCAGGGTGGGGTGGTGGTGGTTGTGATCTTATTTTCTGAGAGTTTCTAACTTGTAATTTTGGTGGCACCTTTACTGATAGTGCAGCACAAATGGATATTATTAAATTTCCCCCATGGGGACTCTAGTTTGGTTTTACGTGCTCTGCATTTATCCCATAGTACCAGCCGTGGTGGGTGGAAATTGCTGGGGTCTTCAACTGTCACCTCCCCCCCCCCCAAAAAAAAAATGCAAAGCCACCCAGGAACAAAGGATGGCTTACATCTGGGTGGGAGACTAATTGACCCAAACTGAGAAGACACTCACTAAACAAAAGCTTAGGCCAGGTAGTTCACAGCAGTCAGTGAGTATTTCATCAAGGATAAACTATTAATATTAAAAAACCTCTATGTATGCATTTACATGCAGCTAGTTTTGTTTGCCTGGTCTGCTGAATGTAACATTCCAAGCTATAGAATTAAAAAATGGGAAATGCAGCCGAGTGTTAGAATGACAAAATTATGTAATAACCAGGTACTCTTGATGACATTGTAACCTTGGGAATATAGCCATGATACCAAGGTATCTGCAGAAGCCTGTGGCTTTATTCTCTTGGCAGTTTAGCTCCTGCCTGAAATGGTATTTAGTAGAGGAGCACTGTAGTGGGAAAAGAGATGGATGGCAGGAGATAACTGCTTGAGTCTTGTTTGCTTCTGTTCTCTGCTGGTCCCATATCATAGCATTTCATAATGTCAGTTAATTGTGCAGGACAAGATGTGATATGAATGCTTCTGCCTTAGACTATGGGCATGAAAGAACTGCCTTTGTGTTCTGTTATTCATTGGGGTCCTTAGAGTGATGTCCCCTACACCCAGCCCCACTGTATGTCACAGTGTTTTTCCTCTGGGGTCATCATTCCTTCCCCCTCTACTTTGCTTGCTTTCCCATGACTGTGCCTTTCTTGACTTTCCCCCCAGCTGCTGTGATCAGGAGGAACCCACATACTTTGCCATTTGGGGAGACAACAAAGCATTTAATGAAGTGATAATTTCCCCAGCAATGCTACACGAACACCTGCCTTATGTGGTCATGGAGGGTCTTAACAAGGTAATAATGGGCATTATTTGGGGAGGTACCAGAGGGGATAGAAGACGAACCAAAAAGTTTGTGCTGAACATCTGAACAAACTGATTCACAGATGAAGAAAAGGACAGACATTATGATGAAGGGATTGTGTATCCCGCAAAATGTAGTCCAGCAAAATGTGAGGCGTACATACAAAAATTTTGTTGAAAGTCAAAAGCACTGACATGATGCTGTGATCCATTAACATGATGCTGTGATCCATTTTAGGCACGCTGTGGGACATTTGACTTTTATGTCAAAAGTCAGTGGGGTTAGGTTGGAAATGATAACTGAAGAAAACTCTTCTCTACCAATTTATTTTGCACAGGTACTGGAGAATTATAACAAAGGCAAAACAGCCTTGCTTTCTGCAGCCAAAGTGATGGTGAGTCCTACAGAAGTGGACCTCAACCCGGAGTTAATCTTCCAGAATCAGCCTCTGCCTAGGCCTTCTGTGCAGATTGGAATTGGAGACATAGTAGTGGACAGAAGGAACAGCAGCACTAAGTAAGGATGTGGCTCTGATTTTTCTAGAAAGATCTACTAAAGACCCCTGATGGACGTATTCCTTCCTGCTATGTGATAACTGCTGTGGTGTTGGTGGATATCGTGATGTCATAAATGAGGAGTTGTATCTGCGGTGTTCTCTTCTGTGGTTTGTTCCAAGAGATCATAGCGTAGCCTTGTATTAGTCTCATATTTTTGTCTTCTCCATTTGCAGGAGTAAGGCTCACTCTGAAATCAGTTTGGAAGGGTTTTATGAGACCAAGCTTCTATCTCCAGTACAGAAGGATCCTGTGGAGCTGCTGCTTCTAGATACCAAGGAACGCCTGTCTGTTGAACTGCAGGACCGGCGTGCTCCTCTTGCTACAATGGAGAGCCTGTCGGATAATGAATCCATCTACAGCTTTGATTCAAGGCGTTCCTCTGGTTTTCGTAGCATCCGCGGCTCACCCAGCCTCCATGCAGTCATGGAGAAAGATGAGACTCACTGTTTTTATATCGACCCAGCAATCCCTGAGGAAAACCCCTCCCTCAGCTCACGGACAGAGCTGCTTGCTGCTGACAGCCTCTCCAAACACTCCCAGGAGACTCAGCCTCCTGAGGCCCTGCACAACAGTGGAGACACCACTCCTCAGCGGCGTTGCAGTGACGGCGGTGCTGGCAGCGATGCAGACCACGTTTCCTTCACTGCTCAGGAGGAACTGACCCTCCAGAACGGGAGGCTCAGTGATGACCCCAGTCCGCAAGTGTTGGAGTTTGCCGAGTTTATAGACAGCCTCTTTAATCTGGACAGCAAAAGCAGCTCCTTCCAGGACATCTACTGCATGATGGTATCGGACAGCACTAGTGATTTTGCTGAGATGCCCAAGTCTGTCAGTGATCAGGAGATCCTGCTAAGAGCACAGTATGAGCCCAACTTAGTCCCAAAGCCCCCCAGGTTATTTGCGGGCTCAACAGATCCCTCCTCAGGCATATCAGTTTCCCCTTCTTTCCCTCTGAGTTCTTCTGGAGAGCTTATGGACCTCACTCCTACAGGCATGAGTAGCCAGGAATGTCTGGCCACTGACAAAATCCGGACTTCCACTCCCACTGGCAATATGACCAGCCCTGCCAAACAAGAGGACTGCATGATCTCAGCCCTCTAGTGTAGGAGAGAAGGGCCCAAATAGCCAATCCCATGCTTTGAGTCATGGGATAAAACGTGGAGGACCTGGTCACTGGGCAGGTGAGAGTTGTGGAAGATGCATGGGGAATGGTGGCATTCTTTCCTAGGTGCTTTGTTAATGGCGCCACAGTGGAGGTCAGCACGAAGGATGCCACACCGTGGTTTGTGTTCTTTAGTTAGGGAGAAAATCACTGCCTAACGCAGCCTGCTGCTTTTTGAGGACCTTGTTCACTGAAGTTAGATGACTGGTTTCCCTACCTCAGCGTATTTCTTTTAAGAAGGAGGCAGGATCTCTGCCTTTCCTGCTGAAATTAGGAAGTTACTGTCCACAGGCTAGAGGACCAGAGCTACATAAGCTGAGGGGTCAGATAATGTCCTTGGAATTGTGTCTGAATCAAGGAGATTGTGACTTTGGGCCCTATTGCACTAGCGTATCATGTTTGACTCAAGCACCTGTCCATCATTGTCATCGTGATTTTTTTTTAAAAAATAACCAGACACACTCTCCTGTTTTATAGCCATTAAGGCTGTGTTCCAGAGGAATGCAGTCCCCCACTCCCGATCCTGACTGGGTGCAGTGAAAATTGGGCCAGGGCTCGGGTGTTTTGCTCCCCTGATTAGCTCTGTGTTCAGTGATAACCAGACTTCTTCTGAGAAGAAAGTACATGTACTGGAGGGTGGGGCGGAGGGGATGAGAGGTATTTTGGGTCTCACAGCATTGCACAGCTCCCCAGATCACTATGAACTAGTGACAATCTTGCTTTATCTGACAAAATTTTCATCTCTATTTGCATGAATCAATTGGTTTAAACTAGCTTTTGGCTTGCCAGTGCCCTATATTATTCCCCAAAACATAATGGTGCCCAGAGCCAGTCTGTCCCCATTCCTGATCTTGCATTCACTGGCAGCATCACGTAAGGTCAATGGTGGTCTGTCCCTGAGTTCAGGGAAAAGATGGACTTACCGGTATATTGTGCATTGAAGTCTCATGTATGTTTACAAAGCTACTAAGCATTTTGGGGAGGTAGTTACTAAGTGTATGAGAAACACCTGCCTGAGTGGGACAAATGTTTTCTCTGCATTCCCATCTCTCCCTCAACTTGGGTCCTTAAGAAGCATTGTTATTACAAATCCTGCTTAGAAAGTAATGATGGGTGATCGGATTAACCCTGTTCATATGCATTCCTTCAGCCACTCTACAATCAGGGGCTTATCAGCATCACCCAGCTACACATCAGAACAACTCACGACATTGCATCTCAGCCACTAGTCCTGCAACAGTGCTCATGTCTGAGATCTTCTCACAACAACATGGCGGCACTGTGTAAAATTGCAAGTATTTTCTAGTGATGAAACTTAGGAGTGAAATAATTTTTATGTAGGAAGTTAAGCATATTGTGACCTACAAGTCATATCATATCGGAATGTAGCATTAATGTGAAAGAACAACTCTTACCATTGGCCTCTTCAGCATGCAGCCTCGTATGCCATACACAGCATATGACCCATGCATGGCAACCCAGAAGGTACTTGGCACATTCCCTGAGGTTGCGGCCTCAGGTCCCCAAGCAGGCTGCCAGAACAAAGGGCACCCTGAAGGTTCTGGCAAGCTCTAGCCACTTGTGCCTCTTTGTGGTTTAAAGGCTGCTTGTTTGGAAGAATTGGAAACGAGTGGGAGAATTTCCAGTTTTCTTGGTGACTAATAGCACAATCCTGTATGTGTCTACTTGGAAGTAAGTCCCACTGAGCTCAGTGGTCCTTGTTGCCAGCTAAGTGAGTACAGGGTTGCAGCCTTAGTTTTGTTTCCGATGGAGGTTCTAGGGACTCGTTGCCTTTCATGTTTTAACACTCCTATGTATGCTAGCTTGGAAACCAGTCCCCATTGAACTCCACAGGACTTTCCCTTCTGAATAAACTTGCATAGGATAGGACTGCAAATACATGGGTGTGAGATAGTACACCCACATAACATTAAATGATTCTGCAATATGCAGGGCAATTGTGAATTGGGGCCTAATGCTAGTGGTCAACATGACAGAAGAGTAAATCCCCCCTTTCTACCCTGAAACAATTTTTCATTGGAAGTGCAGAAGGTTTTTATTGATAAAATTCCAGTTTTCAAACGATTAATCTTAATGATTTAGGCTTGAGCCAATCTGTCTTAATAATTTAGCTCTTCAGTGTTCCCATTTTTTCAATAGCAGCTGTATTGGTTCATGTTAGTTGACTAAGGCTACTGTAAACCAGAACTAGACTGATAAAATATGTTTCTTTAAGGAAGACACAGCAGGACTATATAGTTCTGGGACAAAGCATATAATAAACTGCATGGTTTATGAGGATCTTTTGGGATGCAGCGGTGTTGCAGAGCTTAAGCTGCAGGTACTTACAGCAGGTTAAGCTCACCAAACTGGACAGGCTGCTTGAGCAGCTGATGCCACTCCAATCAGTCTGCCAATCTTGAGGAGCACTGCCTTGTGAATCAAGCTATGATTCAGTGCAAATACTTAGCACCTAGAGAGCGCTTTAAACTTCAAAGCACTTTACAAATAGAAAAGAAGGAAGCTTCCCAGCTCTTGTGGGTCATGGGAATGTAGGGGGGAGGGAAGGGTGTCGGTGCGTGCAGCATATCTACTGTATGAATCTGAAAATCTGCGAAGGTGGAGAGCAGGCAGCTTCCTGCCTTAGGACAAGGATGGCTAACCATTGGCCCTCCAGATTGTGTTGGACTACATCATCCCTGACTGTTGGTCATGCTGGTTGGGGCTGATGAAGGGCCACAGGTCCCCCACCCCTGCCTGAGATGATTATTTTAGGCTTGGAGAGCCAGGTTGAGAGGCTGTTGATACAGCTTTGCTTGGAGAAGGTTTCAATATGTTCATTTGGTGGTGATCAGATTGTGAATGATGCAACAAGCTATTGCACTACAATGTTGTGCCTGACCGGAGCACCAGTTCATTGTCATTTTCATGGGTTCTGTTACTTTTTAAAGCTGTTTGATTGTATCCCAAGAGTGTTTGTTATCCTCTTCCTTGTCACTGGTAGCAAGAATCAGACTGTCTTAACTGTGTTTGTCCCAGATTGTCTGTGCTTTTTGTGACTGTTGGGCTTCTGCCTGGAAGAAGGAAAATACACAGATTCAGGTGTATCAAATGCTTGCACTCAGCAGGAGAGGCAAGTATAAAAATGGGAGTTGAGTTTATTTACTGCATTACATTACAGCATCTTATTTGTCTTTTTTTTCTTGAAAAAATGGGTCTTCTAGCACTTAATTTGTTTTACACTAAAAAGGCCAATGACTACACCAACACTCCACAAGTACACCTTTATTTATTTATTTTTAGCATACCCATATCCCTTGTAGTTATAGGAAAGAACTAGAAAATGCCATACTACTGACACACATACTGAGTTTGAGTTTGACCCCTGAAACATGTTGGTACCTATTTCGCGCACACTGCATCCTGCTTGTGCTCTGATAAATTGGTTTTCCAACTCTTCTACCTGGCTTTAAAAGCTCCTTCATGGCTTTGCCTCTGGGCTTCATCGCCAAGGTGCTGTGTCCTCTCCCTGCTTATTCAGCACCTTGGGTGTTTAGACTGTCCTTTGAAAACTATCTAGAACTTCAATATGCAATCGGTTCAGTGCTAGGAATGTATCTGAAGCAATAGCCATTAACTGAGCAGTTCCTAGTTGTAGCAAAATCACTGCAACCCTTTTACTCACCCAGTGTCAGTAGGCTAGTAGATTTTGGGTGGAATTGCACACTCCGCTGAAGCTTTAGAGCAGATGCAGTGAATTAATTCACACTCCCAGGCAGGTTTTCGTTCACTTTAAAAACTAAAATAGGTGATCAAAGGCCCCATATAGATGCTGATGCAGCTTTGCCAAAGATGCCCTAACAAAAGATATCTCCCAGCTGAGAGAAATACTTCTCTTACTAGCAGAGCGACTAATGATGAGCACTTTCATTCTTTTCCAACAGAGGGTACTTCCAAACTTTCCCAAATACACATACAATGCCATGTCAGCCCTTTTAAGTGCTTTTGGGCTGAGACATGCATTGAATTTGGGGAGTGGGAACTTAAAACCAGAACCTCTGGTAATAGCTTTTATAAGTTCTCTCCTTTTCAACTCTGTTTGGCACTTCCTATTTAATTCTGCTCGGTACCTTTCCCCTCTTCAAACAATTACATTCCACATCTGATTTTCCTTACTTGATTATCCTGTTGATAAATATGTTACATCTCCTATGTCTCCAACATTTCATCCTGGTTAGCACAGGCTGCATCTCATTGCTGCAAAAGGTTGTCTAACCTTCTCCACATTTCAAAGCTATGGACTTCGTCCAGTGGAATGCTAACATTGCAGGGATGCTGTGTTTCCCCAGTACTCAAGACTTCAGCATTTTGTGCTTGGGAAATGTGATTCTTCTCCCAGCTAGATATTTATAGTTATTTTGATTGCCACATGAAATGTGGTTGCATGAGTTTCATATATATGTATGGCCGGGATGTCCTACTGGTAGATCACGGTCGATCTCTGGCTCCCTTTCCTTAGCGTGGCTAAAACTGACTCCTGCCCTGCCCCCTTGCCCCGCCCTCCATTGTTGTATGATCTCTGGAAGGGAAGAGACAGATCTTTCTCTGTGCTGCTGTTTTGATCCATTGCGATCTTTTTGTGAGTGACTTTACCTCTTTGTCCCTTTTTAGGGGCTTTTCTCCTCCCTAAGAAAAGCTCAACAAACCCCCCAAAAAGCTGGTAGATCACTGCCAGTCTTTAATTCTGAAAGTAGATCGCAGTCTCTTCAGAGATTGGCCACCCCGATGTATGGAATAGTACCTATGAAAAACACAGTTTCCCCTTAGCATAATTTTAAGTACATATGGGGTTACACACATACACACACACACACATACACACACACACACACACACACACACACACACACAGTCTGCAGCTCACTGCTGGAGCAATCATCTGGCTGTTTTTTGTTCAAAAACAAGCTAGCACTAAATCATTCAAACAGTCCTGCTTGCCTAAAAGGAGTGGTGGCAACAACTTGGATGTCCCTTCACCCACTATGTGAGGGTAGGATGTATGTGCCATTGAAGCGAATTGGAGCTAGCACACATATAGTGCTATAGATGAAATCCTACATATCTGATCATCTGAAGCTGCCTTATACTTAGACTATTGTTCCATCCAGCCCAGTATGGTTTACTCTGGCAGAGGCAGATTTAGGGGAGTGTGACCAGCTTATTTATATCTTCGGTCTTCCATGTTGTTGTTTTGCAGAATGAAGTGGTAGGGGTCTTTTCATGGAGACAAAAATGCACCCATCACTCAGTGGGGAATCACATGTTTTGCATACAGAAGGTTCCAGATTCAATTCCAGCCTTCTCTAATTCAAGGTAGCAGGGCTAAAAAACTTGTGGAACTGTTGCCTCTTAGTGTAAGACAGTGATGGGTGAATAGTCTGACACAGTATAAGGCAGCTGTTAATCTGATTTTTATTTAGGATTGCAGTGCATGATTTCGTTTAGTTTTTCAAATCTGAGAAGCTGTTCATAAAGAATTGTGGTATATACAAAGTAAAGCTACCACATGTTCAAGTAGAAGATTCTCCTATTATTGCACTGTTATCCAATGAGAGTTAAAGAAAGATCTGTGAGAACTAGATTCAAGGCCCATATTAGCCAGCTTGTGCTCTGTGTCTCACTCACATCTGTAAAATGGGAAACAGTGACTGTGTCACATGATGATTATAATGAATTAGAATGGTCTAGAAGTACAGGCAGCTCCCCACTTACGTGGCGGTTACATCCCAGGATACCACACATATATGTGAAATCATGTATAGTGGGGAACACCATCCTAAAAGCCTTTAAATGCCATTTAAACCTTTGGAAACCACTGAAAACCCTTTAAAAAACCAGCAGCACTTTCCAGACTGGCATGAATGGTAGCAATGGCTCTCAGTCTTCAATGCTGGAGGACAATGTGGAAACAATGGCAAGGGTAAACACCAGTGCCCCCATGTGCTTGGCTGTGGGTCATATTCACTTGCTGCTGATGGCACTGCTCTTTTTGCGCCATTTTTGCACTTTCCCCCACTCTTTTCAGGCCATTTTTGCACTTTCTGTGCCTTTTTGCAGTTTAAATCAAGTTATTTAATTATTTCCCAGCACTGCACATATATACGGTCACACATGAGTCGAACGTGCGTAAGTGGGGAGATGCCTGTATAAATAGTTTTCAAGTAGCTGTTTCTGGGGGCTAGTACTATTTCACTGATGCTAGGGTTGCCATATTTCAAGAGGTAAAAATCTGGACACAAAAAGTTGTTGCGCTTTTTTAGGGCAACAGCCCCTCTGCCAGCACCAGAACCAAGCCTGAACCAGAGCACAGGCTGCCCTAGCTGCCTGAACCAGAGCCACCAGTGCACACACACTTTCTTTTTTTTTTAACCAAATCCAGGACATTTGCTTTAAAATGTAAAATCCCCCCCCCCCCCGGATGGGCATGTAGGGCCCCCAAAACAGGACATATCCAGGAATTCCTAGACATATGGCAACCCTAGGTATACGTAATGGCATTTCCATCTTTGGTCTCTCACCATATTTCATGTCTGATACATTTCTTTTTAGCCATAGTTCGTTGTGCAGAGGGTTGGGGCATTGAGCTTCCCATCATATAAATTGCAGCCATGTAGTATCATACTCACTCAACAGGATAACATCATTTCATTGGGAGATCAAGAAGAAACTATGAACAAAATACTGAATGTGACGAAACCCAAGTTACTTTAGACAGTGCACAACTGTTCTTGAGCTCACTGCTGCCTTGCTGTTTGTGTTGTTTTCTCTTGTTTCCCACACTTCCGTTGTGCCTTTGTTTGTTAGTTTGAGATGCAAGGAAAGGACACAGTGTCAAGTGCTTTCATTCTTTTCTCTCCTTGTACTGTCACGTTGCTTCTCTTGTTATGTGAAGGAGATACTTCCTCATCTTCCATGATGTTAGGCTTTGCCAAATTTCCCAAGTGTCCTCTCCTCCTTCAGGTTGTCTTAACAAGTGCCAATAGCAATGCCTCATTTGTCTAAAGCAGGCTTTCCCCTGTACCAGTGGCATATATAGAAGTCATCCTATTGGATGAGATTGTTGACTATCTTAATTGGTAATCTGTGCTAGTGAGGGATCAAGCCAGAAAGCAGCATGTAGAAGAAGTGAGACCATGCAATACATGTATACGCATTATTGCAAAGCATATCTAGAACTTCCATAGTCCAACCCTGATGTTTGGTAGCAGTTTTCCTTGAAAACAGGAAAGCTGACTGTGTTTGATAAGGGTTCGTAATGAAATAAACTTCACCTGAATAGTACTGCAGTGAGTTTTGGAGCAATTGCCTCATTGAGAGAAGACATTTGTACCAGGGTATTAGAAATTTCCCCTTCTTTGGTCCCCGTGTTTCAGTTATCCATGAAGAATGACTGGGCCCTTTGTTGTCTAACTCTTTTTTTTTAGCATAAGGGAGTTCATTTTTCATGCCTCTGGAGAAACTAGACAATTAGACAACGTCTGACATAATTTTGGGGGGGGGGAAATGCATTTATTGGGGCTTTGTGTATCTCTTATTTATCACAACATATCTGAGGCCCAGATGTTCAAGATCCTGAGTTTCTGCTGCATAGGATGCTACTGAAGGGATTCCTCCCAGTCCCAGGCACCATGTTAGCATTCAGACTGACTTACTGGTACTTAACTGCATGGTCTGTCATGTATTTGCCTGGTTTGGATGTGTCGTGAGTCCAATGCTATCACACAGGAGATGCAATTGATAAAGCACTACCACACACATTACCATTAACGTTCATATCAGCATGTCAGAGGTGCCTGCTGGCGGACACTACCTTGCAGATTATCTAAGAACATGATGTAGTAGCCTGCCCTTACTTCTCTCTCCCAAACTGCTCGAATTCTAGGGGGAAAGGTCATTTTAAAATCTTGTATCCCAGTTCTGATGGTCACCTTTATTGAATGGTATTTATCAACCACTTATAGATGGTCAGATGGTGCCTTCAGAATGCTGGGCATGATGAGAGGGATGTTGTTGTCTTTTAGAATCCTTTCAATTAGCTTGAATTTACATTGGTACATCTGTAATCTTAACTACCTGCTTGCCCTCTGGAGTAATATGTAGGGGGCAACAGCCCAGGTAGTGTTATCTTTACCCTAATATGCTCACTTTCCTTGTTATTCGAGTGGAACACACTTAAATGTGGAATCAGTGTTGTGGAGCACTCAATTTTGTCTTAAGAAATCTTGGGCTCTTGCCTATATGAGGGGCATTACCAACTTTAATTTTATTTTGTTATTCTGCAAGGTTTGTGTACAGAAAACTACTTTCCTTCCTTTTCTTTCTACAGCAGTCTCTCTGTATGAAAGCCTCACTGCTTGTACCCTTTTCCCTTTTTTATCCCTCTTGCTGGAGCACATTGGAGCCAGGCAATTACCAGTGGATTCCAGCTTCTTGATTTACTTAAATCGGAATCTTCCCTTTTGTGGGAGAAAAGTGAGAAGTCTCCACCTAATGCCTTTGATCCTGATGTCCTCCAGTTCCCATTCATGGATTCTAAAAGCCTTTGTATGCAATCACTGGAGAGGCAGCAAAGAGTCTGTGCATTGCCGTTTCTTGCAAAACCACTCATTTACCCCTTCCAGGAATGCTAACTGTTGGATCCCTGCTCTGATTTGCCCCAGCATGGAGGCTGTAGGGGACTCTGAGCACCCTACATGTGCCATTCTCATGTGACTTTTTTACCTATGTATGAAAGATATTAACTAAGATTGCTGTAAAGAAAGATACAAATTATTATAGCATATTATATAAATATATATGTATATAACAGTTCTGTACCTTGTTTACCTCAGTGTATGAAATGGTGGTTGAAGCACGGTTGGAATGTTTAACAGATCCCACTCCCTATATACCTTCAGAGCAGATGCACAATTGGGCCTCTGCACTGTAGCAGAAGTTAAATCATTCCAAAAAGAGATGGTTAAAGAAAAAAAAGAAACTGCCTATGATGCATCAAACTGACTATCCATCTAGTCTAGCGCTATGTAATGGCAGCCAACCAGGTACCTCTCAGTTAGGAGAAGCAGAGACAAAGGTAGCAGCCAGGTATGTTGTCATTAGGGCCCAGAAAAACGAACCAATTACTGGGTGTCAGAAGCCAGGAGGGTGACAGAACATGGAAAAAATGGTTGCCTTTGGATTGGCACAAACAGTATGTAATGTAGATGCAAACATTCACTGCCTGCCCCACAGATGAAACACCACCACAAAACTAACAGGCACACACACAACTGACAGTATCCGAGAAGAGGGCAAAGAATGTGTAAATAAGAAACAGTATTAAATTGCCTTTGCAGACTTCATTAAGTAAAATAAACTCAAAGCACATGGACCAGCCATTAATGGATAAAATGCCTAAAGCTATTTTAATGAGGAATAATGATGAGCCTAACCTGGAAATGGTAAAGTAAATGGACTACAACACAGAAATGAAGAGAGGCTGATGTGGAAAAACATGAAAACAAATTAATTTACATGCTGTAAGAAATTATTATTTAAAAAAGAATCCTGTTCTGAAAGGTAGTCAACAAACCCCTGGTGCAGTAGGCCAGTGACTATCACAATTAAAATGGCAGCACAATTTATTACAAATTTAATCTCTCATGATTAAAATAATAAACATGGGCATAGCTTAAAACTTTCAGACATCCAGGGCTGCAACTGGGTACTGAGAACAGGTATGTGTCTGGTAGCATATAAAAATGCCTTTTGTGAGCCAGGAAAATGTTAGGGTAAGTGTGTGCATATATTGTCCAATTTGAAGAAACATACTGAGTGAGTTGCTATAGTATAGCTTGACAGGAGCACACAAGTTGCTTCTTGCATCATGTTGCTGGGCATGCATACATGCCAGGGATTTGGAACAGGAGCCCAACACATAACAAACCCAAATGTAAAGTGAACTAAGGAAAACATACTTTGTAACCACTATTTTTATTTTATTCATTTCATAAAATTTATACACCACTTGATTGTTAAAAAAACCCCTCTCAAATCAGTTCACAAAAAGAAAACAAGAAAATCAAGAAAAATTCACAACCGTACTTTGAAATATACAAAGTTAAAAATACTAAAACATATTAAGTTACCTCAACTTTCTAAACATCTGGGCATGCTTGTCTAAACAATAATGTCTTCAGCAGACACTGGAAAAAGTTCAGTGAAGGGCGCCTGCTTAATCTCAATAGGCAGGGAGTTCCAAAGTGCAAGAAAGTGAAAATGGCTTTGTAAAATTAGCCAGTGTAGCTGCCTTAACATCCCATCAGGATAAAGCATTAGCAATACTAGCTACTCACAATTTTGAGTAGTAGAATAGAAGCATATGTGGTTACTGATGTAGACAGGGAGTGATCATGGCGCTTAACCCCCTGGTAAGTAATTTCTGCATCTGCACAAGTACGAAGAAGGTATCTATATAGAATACTATTAATTTTTAAAGTATATTTCTAATATTTATAATCTGCCTTTCTCCCAAGGGTACCTTGGATAATCCACAAAACCAAAAGCACACTAAAGGTAACAGGCACAAGTTTAATAAACACAATGCGCCTATTAACAGATCAGCAGCAAAGGAAAGAAGCACTCAGACTAAGTACCAACATTCCACAATATGCAAATGGATTTTTCACAAGGTCTGTTATGGAGCGATTGATGCAAAACGCTGAGAGGGATGGATCCATGGAACCATAAGTAAATTAGGTTTTTCTGTTTTAGTAACTCATTCCAGTAAGAGGGGATTAGCATGTTTTGATAAGTCAATGGATGCTGCTAACTTGGCAAGTTGTCATTCTAGCTTTGCACATTAAAACTGCACTTTACACCAATTCTGATTTATTATGGTTCCCATTTTACATACTTGAATTGAGACTGGGATATATTGAGAATGGATTCCAGTGAGTCTGTGGCTAAGCAGAATTTGAACAGTGTCTAAATCACACACACTGGCCAATGGATTTACCTGGAAATCAAGCCCAGACAGAATATCCTGTAAAAATGATATCATTAAAATATGGCTGTCATCATTGGACATATGCTTATTTTCACAAGGCTACTGGATTTTCCAGGGTTCTCCTTTGGCTGCTGTAGTCCTGTGATTCATCAAGCCATGAGATGAGAGTATCAACAGAGCTATCTTGGTATCTTCTATCTTAAATGCCTTCGCACAGTGCATTGCTCACGGCCAATACACTTCCGTATCCACACACATAGCACATACCTGTTGTACCCTGATTCTTTGCCACCTTCAAAATTAGCTCTTCCAGAATTAACCAGGGCATGCAGCGCTCCATTTTAAATGCACACAAATCTTGTGCGGCTTCTACTGCTTAGAATCCTAGAATTGTAGAGTGGGAAGGGACCCTGCAGGTCATCTAGTCCAACTCCCTGCAATGCAGGAATCTCAACTAAAGCATCCATGACAGATAGCTTCACATCCTTCGCTGCACTATAGCACACAGGCATGGCATACAGTGAAAGAGAAATCTTGATCCACTGTAGTAATGTTGAAGATCAAGCGTGGACATCAATACTGCCAAAAGAATTTGCCAGTAAGGTAAGGGAGATTTCTCAACGACAGGACGTGTCCAACAATACAATTTTATATGAGTCTGCTCAAAGTAAGTCTTTTTGAATTCCATAGGGCTTACAACTGTGTGCACAGGATTGCGCCATCAAATTCTCTTGACTGGTGTTTCTTAAACAGTGGGCTGGGACCCATTAGTGGGTCCCAGTGCCACAATCTGTCCAGTGCTTCCTCACTTATCTGCCCTGCCCCCTAGCCATACCACAGCCTTTTGGTTGGATCAATGCTATCGCCAGCAGTTTCATGTAAAGATGCCCAGGAGATGGGGAAGGAGTGAAGGAAGGTCTCCCTTCTCTGACATGAAAGGGCCAGGAAAGATGGTGAAGGAAATTAGAAACGGAGAAGGAAGTGGTTGCTGTTATCATCCAATAACCAAGGAATAGAAAGGGATTGGATAAGAGAGGGGAACTTCTAGGAGGAAAAAATGTAAAAGGCCCAGGGAGAAAAGATGAAAGAAACTGGAAGTTGTGGGGGGTGAGGATATGGTACTAACTGAGTGTGAAAGAAGAATGGTAGAATAAATCACAGGAGATGGACTATATTGTCTTCAAAATGTCTTGCAAAATCACCAGAGGACTCTAAGGCTGGCCTAAACAGAGTAGGCAAAGCAACCCTGATACCACTATGAAAAGCTCACTGAACCACCATGGAAGGCACGATTATGTGCTTGGTCACCTTCACAAGACTTGCACCATTTCTACCAGTTGCCTCTGGGCCTGTTTCCTTGCCTGGAGCTCCCCAATAAGCCTGGGGCTTGACAGAGCCCCACAGTACCAGCATGGGAGTTGCATAGGCTTGGGCACTTGGGAGGCTGCTGAAACTAGGTGTGTTTCCAGGAGGACTCTGAACACCCTTTTTAACTGCAGTTCCTCTGATGCTGCTTAGGAAGGTGTAAAAAGGAGCTTCCGATGCAAAACAAGGGAACTGCTTTTCAGACGGGAAGTCAAAAGCTCCCCCCACCCACAGCAACTTCTAAACATATTGATCAACAACAAAGTGGAAAGGGAGACCTTTCTCATCTGATTTTCCAAGCCATTCAGTCCTCTAGCAGAATATCAGTAATAATAATAATAATAATAATAATAATAATACCCCACCCATCTAGCTGGGCCTCCCCAGCCACTCTGGGTGTCTCCCAACAGAATATTAAAATCACGATAAATCCCTTCCAAGTCCTGAAGCAGTGGAGGGAAACCTCTGAGGAGGAATTAAAGGGGCTCTCGGCTTCAACAGTGGTCCATTTCGATCAGGATTTCCCTCCCACTAAGCTGCACACACTACTGTCTGGTCTTTAAGACAAGGGAGGAAAGCATTGGAGCAGCTATGCACTTGAGCCACTCCAAACCACTCTGGTTCAGCAAGCAAATGAATTGAAGGCAAGCAGGAATCCTTCAGGGCCCAGGATTTCTCCCAAAGGCTCCAAAGGATATGCTTCCTCAAAATTCTTGCTTGCCTTGATTTTAAAAAAATGCTATCCCACTACTCTGACCAATACTAAGACTTTCACAGTGGCTAAAAAGCCACCATGTATCAAAAACACAAAATATAACAAATATATTAAGAAAGATACAAAATCAGCAAAACAACTGGAATTGTGTAACGTAAAGCCTCTCCTCCTCCAAGAGGGGAGGTGTTGTGGGCGGGACGCGATTACTGCATCATGCAGGGGGCGTTACGCCCCCTGCCCCACTCACCTGGCTGGCGCACCGCGCCCACAGGTAAGCGCCCAACCGGGCGGCTTGGAGGGGGCGTGGTTTGCAGTTGAAGATACTGCTGTGCCAGCCATTCTGCCTCATTTTCTGCCTTCTCGTTTTGAGTTCTAGTCACGAATTGTGTAACGTAACATTACATTTTACATACTCCCCTAGTTTGGAGCAGGGGGTCAGTTTATAGCCCTCTTCACATGCTTCATACTACTCTTGCAAAAAGGTGACATGGATGCAAAGGGGCTCACCATTTAGCATTTATCTCACAGTTGCACAACCCGTCCTGGCCTGTCACTTGTTGCCAGAGAACCTCTGAAGTGGGAAACCTTCACTTACAGATGGTACCTAACACCACAGAAACTAGCACTAATACGCCTCACCAAAATGCCGGAGAGGGTGCACCTCCACAGGCACATATCTCCACATGTGGTGGGAATGTCCCAAAATCCAACTCTTCTGGACATCAGTCATACAAGAAATATGCACAATAACTAAGCAGGTATTAGAAATCACCCTAGAACTGGCCCTACTGAATATCTTCGAAGATAACAATGCCCACTTACATTATAAAGAGCTCACAACCCACTTACTCTCAGCAGCCAGAAGCATCATGGTCAGACACTGGAGAGAACTGTCAGGAGTAAACATGGACCAATGGTATCAAATAGTATGGAAAACAGCCTTACTAGAAAAACTAACCAATAAACTGAAACTGACACAGGGACAAATAGAAGAAGGTGCCTTCAACCCGGTATGGCTCCCCTTAATAATAGTAATAGTAATAGTAATAGTAATAGTAATAGTAATAATAATTAATAATCATATATTATTTATACCCTGCCCATCTGGCTGGGTCTTCCCAACCACTCTGGGTGGCTTCCAACAGGAGATTAAAAATACATTAAAACATCAATCATTAAAAAAACTTCCCTAAACAGGGCTGCCTTTATCACATACACAGCCACAAAGACAACGACAAGAATCCGCCAACAGCATACAAATCAGTCTGGCTAACCTAATCCAAAAATCCACCCTCTCACACACATAAACAAATCTCGCTACCGCCAATCAAAGACAACCAACCACACCCTAGGCCAACCCCAACCTCTTTCATCACCAAGGAAATATAACAAGTGACTAGTAAGAGAACTCATTCAAGTGACGCTGACACAAAACCCCACACGTACACGAAGTAGAAGAAGCAATACCACCCCTCCCACCCTCCACCTTTTTTCTTCCCAACCTAATGCAGTGGTACCTCGGGTTACAGACCCTTCAGGTTACAGACTCCGCTAAGCCAGAAATAGTACCTCGGGTTAAGAACTTTGCTTCAGGATGAGAACAGAAATCATGCTTTGGCAGCGGGAGGCCCCCTCAGATACCTCAGGTTAAGAACAGTTTCAGGTTAAGAACAGACCTCCAGAACGAATTAAGTTCTTAACCTGAGGTACCACTGTACTGTATGCAACACTAATGTCTTACAGCAAATGAAACTGAACTGTAGAAAACACAACTTGAAAAAGAGACAATGCACGTATTTTTGTAAACTAAGAAATCTTTAATAAAAATAAAATAAATGAAAAGTGGGGAGCCTTTTCTACCTGTGCAGGTTCCCTGTGCCATTTAGAACTCTGCAGGCCCTTTGCAGCCACACTCTCTCTGCACAACCAATATTTATTTACTTGTTGGATTTATAAGCCCAACCTTCACTGAATGATCCTAAGCTGGCACGCGATAGCAACACAGCAAATGCTGTGGCCGTGTGTAAAAAACAACCAACTATAATAATAGTAATAGTAATAGTAATAATTCCCCATTAAAATCTAAATATTAAAACCAGTAGGAAAACAATGCTCAAGTGGCAGGGCAGAGGGCTTGCAAAGAACAGAAAAACCCTAACAAACTATCTCAGAGGTTTAGCAAGATTTCAAAGCAACCCTCCTGCTGTGTCTGATATCTGAATGAGCAGAATGATAGAAAAGCATGACAAAACTCTCCGTGGCACATGCCATACGCGCATTCTATAGATTCATTTGCACTTTGCTGTTTTATTTACAGATATTGGGAAGCATATAAAGAACATCAGAAGAGAATTGCAGGACGGATGCTAAGGGTCTCTGGTCCAGCATCCCGTCTCCAATTGTGCGCAGCAAGATGCCTCTGAAAATCCTGGATTTAAAAAATCAGTTTCCCCTGGTTACTTGCTAGCAGCCACTAGTAATTGGAGGCGTACCACCTCTGAACATGGGAAGCGGCACTATGACTGGAAATGAGGCTAAGTTCTGCAACCCTCAGGGTTACTTTGCACATAGCAGTTTCACTATTTGGAGATAAATAATGCAGATGTTCAAAAACATTAGTATGTGATATGGCCCTCTCCATGCCACGGACTGCAAATGTGACAAGGACTGATCATATTTCTTCTTGCAAGCAGGTGGCGCTCTTTCCTTCTTCTGCTGTGGCTATTCTCTGCATGATCACATCACATTGTGCTTCTGCCCGTGCGATTTCCTAGAGCTCAGAGGCTAGGTATATTAATGGTACCATTAACAGTATGATCCTTCAGTTTGTTACTTCTGAATGTTGTGAATGCAGCACTTTTAAAAATGTATTTCACTTCTGACCAATGAGATGCTGGTGATTAGCTAAGGAACAGTAGGCATTCAAATATTGTCCTTGGTGCCACTTGCAAAAGCAACATTCAGTTGCAATGAACCAGATGCATGAACATTGTTTACTGAAAGCTTTCTCTTGCCTTAGCTATTCTCTGGCCGAATTCCTGTACATCGCCATGGTGGTTTTTTTCTTAGCAATACACAGAACTAAATAGGCATACGTAGTGAATCTCAAGTAGAAACTGGACATTTCAGCTGTGAGACTAACTTTTCTTAAATGCCCAAGAGCTCTTCTTCCAACCATGTCTGTGTGAGAGGCTGGCCCAACTGTGAGAGAGACCAAAATATAAGACGGGGGGGGGGGGGACTTGCAGTTATCTGGTTTCCTGGCTTCAAACTAATTGCAAGTATTCTGCTGCTGAACACCAGCTTGTGAAATGATGCAAAAACACTTGTCATACACCTAATTCTGAAAACTGCACCTTTTCACATGTGTTAGGCAGCTTTGCTGGTACAAAGAATAATAGATTTATGGAATTCTAGAGCTGGAATCACACTGGTCAAATTTGCATTTGATGTATGTAATGTCCAGTGCCTCACAATTATAGGAGCAGCTTTTTGCAGTTAACTGAAGACTCAGTGGGAGATTTCTCATGTAAAAACCACAGGATGTTCCCAGAATTTTGCAGTGACAATGCAGATGCTGATATCAGGTTGAGTTACTATCACAGCCTACAGAAAATAGGTGTTAAAATGGACATAGTGACAAGAGATCTATAGAGTTGACACCCTGTCCTTTCTGAAGGATAAGTGGGATAAAATTTAGGTAGCTAATTAGTATAAAGTTGCCTGTTACTGTGGAAAGCAGACAAAAAATGTAGGTAGCCACAATGATCCATTAGGGAAAAACCCACAAGCACCAATATGGTAATATCTTTTTCAAAAGCCAATCAAAATGTCCCCAAGTTGTGAGCCAGCTCTTGAGCTCCTGGGACTCTTCCTTAGGCTTGACATTAAAACAAAACAGGGGCAGCAACAAAGGGGGGGGGGTAATGTGGGAATTATGGTATTACCTAAAGCCTGGAGTTTTCAACTGTATTTAAGATGGGCTGAGGGAGAAGTGACACAGATATAACTGGAGGACCCTCACCACATGCAAGGCAGGTTGCAGAATGCAGGACAGCTGCTCCTTTATTTCTCAAAATATAAAATCTAGTTGTTCCTCAGTCCCTCATGCTAACACATAATTTCAAAGACAAAGTGGGCACCAAGGTGTGTGACGACAAACTGGGAAGGAGGCCTGGGCAGGCCTCAATTTATCCCCCAGGGAGTGGGCCCAAGTGACGCCCGTTAGCCAGTTGGGCCCGCCCCCCTGGGGAATTGCTGCATATGATTGCCTGCAATTGGCTGATCTGCAGGCAGGCTGCAATCCTCCTTAGTTTGGTGTCCCCAGGCTGCAATGCTGCCTGACAGTTAAAGGTAAGCTGACTTCCCACTGACTTTAATTAAGATCCTCAAATGATCACTCCTTCTTTTGGAGGGGGAAAGGAAAGACTCCCAAAGAATGGAAATAATTGGATGTGCTAGACCATTGTACCTAATTTCATATCATCGAAGTTCAGAGAAGAATAGCTGAACTTTAAATATGCATATTTAGGAGCCCTACTGGTAGAAAAGCATATTGTTGCATTTCTCTGTAAACCTTGGCACCAGTTCTATAAACAGAAGTGTTGCCTTTGGCACAAGGCAGATTTCACCAGCTACTCAGTAGTTACTACCGGGACCCGTATGATACGGGTGGGTCAATCAGCCTCAGGAGAATAGCAGGTGGTTCTCTCTCACCCACACATCCATAAATGTTGGCACCATTCATCAGGAAGAGAGCAATCTTGGCTGCAAATTACATAAATGTTGTTGCAACGACAGCCAATAAACCCAATAAAATGTCAATGACCTAGGAGTGAACAACTTAGTGGTTTTAGGGCATTAAGGCTACCTGCTGCATCAAATGATGACAAAATGCATCTTCCCTCATACGTTTTATCTGATAATAAGGAGAATGCTGCATGAACATTGCTTCATACAAAGAAGCCCCGAAGCAGCTTATTGTGGCAATCATATCTGGCATCTCAAGGCTCATTAAAGGACCGGGGTGGGGGTGGGAGAGAGGCTCTGCTGTGACCCAAACGCCCACACTCCTCCTGCATCAGCTATGTGGTTATATTACTGTCACACATCAGACAAAACTGAAATTGGTGGAGCATAAGGGCGCCTGTCTCTGCTGGATTATGGCCAGTGTCTCTTTCGCAGCCAAAATGTTGTTATCATTGACCGTTTCTAATCAGAGCCATAACTCACGCTTTATAATGAGAGACTTATTCTTTACATCTGTTTACTGGTTTATTGTCCAAACAGAGGAAAGCCCTGTATAAAACTTCAAGGAACTCCTCTGTCTTGAGATGCAAGATCCAGATAACTGCAAAATATGTGTCACGTGGATACCCCTGGTGTGCAAGGTTTTTCTTTTACAAGCTGCTGCCACGGGGAGCCCTGAGCAGAATCGAGATCATGGCACTGGGGCGGAGGGAGCTTTGCCCTTGGTTCCCCATGCTATTATAATCCTGGTCAGAGTTGGTCCCTACAGCTGCTGTTCTCCATCGGAGCACAGCAGCTCTGGGAGCTTTGGCTGAAGACTAATGTTGCACTCCAGGGTCAACCACATTGAAAATGTCACATGTTATTTGGCCCTTAGTGTTTTATGGGGAGGGGCCACCACTCCACCTTGCATGTAGAAGGTCCCAAGCTCACTCTCTGCCATATAACAGAGAAACAAAAAAAGCATTTCAGGTAGCAAGGCTGGGGGAGACCATCACCTGACATCCTGCAAAACCAGAGCAGTCAAAAGAACAGACAATTCTGGGTTACCAGACTAATAGTCTGATTTAGATTCAAATAAACACAAAAGAGTTCCATGATTTTTCCCTCTGTAGTTTGTTTTCATTTTTACTATTATTTCAGAAGCCAATAAAAGACATGGAGCCAGATTCAACTACAGTGGTACCTTGGTTCTCAAACGCCTTGGTACTCAAACAACTTGGAACCAAACACTGCAAACCCAGAAGTAAGTGTTCCAGTTTACGAACTTTTTTCGGAAGCCGAACATGCTCCGGTTTGAGTGCCGCACTTCCGTTTTGAGTGTTACACTGAGGTCTGTCTGTTTTTGCTGTTTATTTTGCGTTTTTGCTCTCTCTTTTTTTGTGACTGTGTGGAAACCAGCTCATCTACTGATTGATTGATTGATTGATTGATTGTGTGACTGTAGTACATTGTTTAATGCTTTCATTTTATGGATCAATGGTCTCATTAGATAGTAAAATTCATGTTAAATTGCTGCTTTAGGGGTTGTTTTTAAAAGTCTGGAACGGATTAATCCATTTTGCATTACTTTCTATGGGAAAGCGTGCCTTGGTTTTGGAACTGACTTCTGGAACTGATTAAGTTTGAGAACCAAGGTACCACTGTACCTGGTTCTGTTAGCAGAAGCCAGCACAACATAGTTTTCCACCCCTCTGCCCATGACTTTCCCCAATCCACTCTGGAAGGTTGGGAGAATCTCTAGAACAGCACGTGGGGGAAGGCAAGTGAAGGGTCATTCCTTAGCACTATGTTGAATCTTCAGGAGGAGCGAGGAGGAAGTCCCAGTGCGCTGGTGGGAGTCCTTGTGCTGGCTTCCCTTTTCTTTTTGAGGGTGTTGGGGGAGAGGAAAGTTATTTTGCGCCAGCGGAAGATGGTTGCATGAGTGGAACGGCACTGTTGGATACAACCCTGTGACTCCACTTATCACATTATGCAGCTTTGTACAATAAATATGCATAAGAAAGCTTCCGTTCTTATGAATGTATCTGAAGAACTATATCAGAGGTGACACAAAAAGAAGTTTCAGAACTAAAGGAAGACTTAAGAAGTCATGGGGGCAGGATGCAGTACAATCCTAAGACTAACATCCCATTAAGTTCAATGGGGCTTATGCACATATAAATGTACTTTCGACTTAACAGTGCATGCTTTAAAAATAACAATAAGAGGGGCTTATTCATAAATAACTATTCATAGCACTGCAGCCAAAAAACTTGCAACTTGTAAACTGAGCCCCCTTATGAAACACGATTTGAGAAAGGAGGAAAAATATCTGGGGTTGTTGAATAACTTCTAGCTGTGTCAGTATGCCAGTAGAAATAATTAAAGCTAGAATGCTAAATATAGAGAAGAACAAGGCTTGCTGATCAGGGATGAGCATGGTTTCTGCAAAAGGAAGTCTTGCTCCAAGAATGTTTAGAATACTTTTAAAATATCAATAAACATGTGTACAGCCATGATGTTTGGGTGCAAAGACTCAATTTTTTTGGGCAAAGTTCCTTACTTAAATATTCTTTGAGAAACTACAGCCATAGGATGCAGATAGGCTTCTTTTTTCTTTTCCCCTTATGACAGTCTCACATTTTTATGGCCCTGGGTTGCAGTGCGAGTGTCGTTTCCCCTACATTCAAGGGAATTAAAGACTTCGTTTCACGGATTCATAAAGAGAACAGAAACCAGCTGTTACATCCCCCCATTTCTTGATTTGGGGAAACATTTGGATATGGTAGTACTGAATTCGGTTTTGTAAATGGAATAAACCAACAAAAATGTTTTGATTCCTCCCCGGCTGCCTGAAACGTGTCTCTATGAAGGGCATGGGGAGGGAAGAGGAAGGGAAAGGGTAAAGGATAACAATTGTCTTAACAGAAAGAGTTGGGGTGGTGGGGCGGGGAGGGGGGGGGGTTGGAAAAGGCTGCTGAGCTTTTGCTTTCCAATCCTGAAAGAATAGTCCTATTACTCTCCCCAAACCTCAGCCCCCTCCCATTCTCTCACCCCCTCCCTGGAGAAGAATTGGTCACTGCACAGCTGTGCAAGAGAGAAAAATATATTTATATATATAAGAGAATCTGCCATTCTGAATTGGTTTGTGGGGCTGGACAAAACCTCATTGTGTGCTTTATCTGCCCAGAAGAGAATGGGCCCACAGTCTTTGCCTGGCAGGGCCTCTGCCTTTGGTTAACTGTGGTCAGATAACTGTAACTTCATTTAGATACTGTAATGTGTGTGTGTGTGTTTGAGGCATTATATTATTGATTGTGAGCACATCTGGAGAAAAACAGAAATATTAATCCTCTCCCGGCCTGTTCAGAAGAAAAAAGGGAGAAAGTTTAGAGGGTTTGCAAACCCAAGTTAAAATTAAAGTCTGTAGCAATTTCCCCCCTCTTCCTTCCTTTCTTTTTTTTTTTTTTTTTGAAATATATATCTGAATAGATTTGACTGACAAAGATGCACCATTAGGGAGATGTCTCTGAAAAAAACTTGGACCCAGTGCTAATTGCATTGATTCTAAACCTATTTACTCGGAAGTTACTTGCAGGGAGTTTACTGGGACTTACTTTCTACCATAGCAAGCACGCTTGCATAACATCTATGCAGAAGTGAGTCACCAGATCCAGCAAGGCTTATCTGAAACAGAAGGTAGAACGTTCAGCAATGAACACAATAAGACATTTTGAAATCATTTTTGTTTTCATTGTTTTGTCTTTTACCTGTATTTCCACACATGCTATTTGCATTTAGTAAATTAGAATTAGAATTTCCTCTATGGCAGTTGCATGAGACACACGATAATGTCCTTTCTTTGAGTCATTTCTCTCAACAATGTAAACTTGATTTCAGGTTAGACTTGGATATAAAAGTTTGGGTGCCCTATTGGCTAAGTAAACCCTTTGCCACCATTGAACTGAGTACAGTATGGACTTTTACAGTATTACTCTGTGTTAAATGCATGTCAGTGTAAGGTCGTTTTGCTTCCTATCTCAATATTTGTATTAGTAAAATAAAATTACTTCAGCAAGGCCCTTATACCATATTTTGGCTTGGATTCCAAGCCACCTTACCCTTGGAACACCCTCCTTTCAGATGTCAAAGAGATAAAGAACTATATAACTTTTAGAAGACATCTGAAGGCAGCCCTGTATTGGGAAGTTTATGATGTTTGATGTTTCGTTATGTTTAGATATATTCTGTAAGCCATCCAGACTGGCTGGGGAAACCCAGCCAGATGGGTGATGTATAAATAATAAAATTACTTTTATTACAGTATTATTATTATTATTATTATTATTATTATTATTATCATCATCATCATCATCATCATCATCTCATCAACACAGCACCATAGAAGGTGATAATCCCATTCTCCATGTTGAGTTTTGCGGTGTGCACATGCATTTCATGAGAATTTCTCTCCTGCCTACTTGAAGTGGCTTACAATATACGGAAAATATAATAAAACAGACAAGAGCTACAAAGAATGGTTGGAAGTATTTACAAGTTTCTACCCAGGCCTTAGTTATTTTCAGTGCTACTCTGCTTCTGAATCTCTGAGTCACAACAGATCTCAGAGGAAACAACTGCGGTTCATAAATGGCTGTCAGAGCAGCCAGTTCTTTGCCTCTCACAGGCCAGGGCTTCTTCATGCAGGCTGTGGCTGCTTCTGTGTCTCTTGTAGCTTCTGGCTCTGGGAGCAGATTCAAGAAGCACTGGATGAGCAAAGATATGTTTTCAAAGACGTGTGTGCATATGACATGCACATGTGCATGTACATAGTGGAGTGTCAGTGTTCAGCCCTGGCCAGACCTTAAACACCAGAGAAGTGGAGCAGGACCCTCCAGCAGATCACCATGCTGCCAATGACCACAAAGAACCAATGTTTCCAAATATCCCTGCTTGAGAGCTAGAGGTCCCTACAGCAGTTGCCTGGGTTACTGGTCAGCACTGTCTCTCTATGTCTCTGTTTCTCCCTGTCTCCAATTTCTCCAAGAGCAGAGTAGTCAGAAAGTCAGGCAGAAGCTTCAGAGCTGTCTCCAAAGTACCTAGTTAGTAGCACATAAGACTACTTAGATGTCAGGGGAAGAACCCATAGAAGCACCTGCCCAGATGAGGGTCTGCCTGTTAGTCAAGGCGGGGTGAAGACTCCTAAATTCCTATTTTGAGCTGCTTTGTTGCTGAAGCAACAGCTCCTCACAAAGCTGCAGCTTTATTGAACTGAGGAAACAGACAGGGAAGCTCTTAGCTTCAGCAGAGTTTGTAGAGTATTTTTTGTCTCCATTTTGCTTGTTTGTTAAGTCACTGGTTTATGTCATTAACTTACATCAACTTGAAAAATCCAAGAAATAGGGAAGGAAAAGAAGTCAGATCTGAAAGAGAGGAAATGTAAACTTTTACAAACTTTTAAAACATCTATAGATTCATATAGTCATCGAGTTCTGACTTGAAATTGTCCAACAGTGGCAACAACAAAAAGGCTGCCTCATTCAAAATTAGTTTGTAGTTGTATCTGCAGGTCATTCCAAAGTATGGCTCATGGGCTGCAATAGTTGGCTCCATACCATGAAAAACTATTTTGCACCTGGTTGATGGACCTCGGGGTTTTGATGTCTGCCTATATACCGTACACCTTCTTGTGGCTTAGATGCCATGGCTGGTTTGAAGAAGAAGAAGTTCAGTAACAGACAGAAGTGAAGAGTGCCTGTCAGTCTTCTCTTCTCCAACCTAAACATACCCAACTCCTTCAACCATTCCTCATAAGGCTTGATTTCCAGATCTTCTTGGTCACCCTCCTCTGCACATGTTCCAGCCTGTCAATATGCTTCTTAAATTGTGGTGCCCAGAACTGGAGATACAATAGCCATCTTCAACTATCTAAAGGGCTGTCACACGGGAAATGGAGCAAGCTCTGGAGGGTAGGACCGGAACCAATGGATTCAAGTTACAAGAACAGAGATTCCTACTAAAATCAGGAAGAGCTTTCTGACAGTAAGAACTATTTAACAGTGCAACAAACTCTCTTGCAAGGTGGTGGACTCTCATTCACTGGAGATTTTTAAGCAAAGGTTGGATAGCCATCTGTCAGGGATGATTTAGTCTCTTCCAGGGTCTCTGTGATTCTATGTGAAGGTGAGTCAAAACAAGAATCCTGTAAGTTGACCCCCTCGTCCTGAAAAAGAGCTCTCCATTCCGCCCCCCCCCCCAAAAAAAAAATTCTGGTGGTGAGATGATCACATGAACAAGGGTGAAAATGTTCCCTTCCTTTAAAGTGACAGCCACTAGTGTAAAATATAGTTTATTGCCATAAGGGGACGGATTATATTGTTGTGCTGATGTGAAAAAAATCCCTTTCACCTTCAGTGGGCAATGAATCAGATGGGCGGGGAAAGAGGAATGTGGTGTGGGTTTTCTGGAGATACAAACTGTCCTTAAAATTCTGAAGGTCATCAGCCTTCAGACACTAGCCATGTATTAAGATTTGAAGGAGGAACTGAAGGGGGTTGTGGGAGGCAGATCTTTACTTGCATCTATGTAACAGAAAGTGCTCTGAGCTATTATTAGGTACCCCAATTGCTGTACCAAACTGACATCTCATGCTAGTGCAGCAATTCATAGCCAGACTGGACATTGGTTGAGTAACATGCCATTGTTTCTACTTATCAGAGCTGGAGGAAAGTAAAATATGCACGTGTACCTGCCTACAATGTTGCTCAAATTCATTTTAATCTTTAGCTAATTTTTTATTAGCACAGGATCTCACTGATTAGAACCTCTAAAATGTAACTTCTGAAGAAATAATCGGCTGTAACCTGTGGAAGTGAATACTGTACAGCCACATGTATGTTTACTTAGAGAAAATCTCACTTTGTTCCATGTAAGAGGGCACAGAAATGCACAACCAGACTTAAAAGGCTGCAATCCTAAACTCACTTAGTGGTGCTCTCTGGATGTTGGAGAGTGCCTCCCTCCAAAGTTCAGGGGTGATGGGAACTGTAGTCCAGGAACATCTGGAGAACACCAATTCGGCTCCCTCTGTACCAGGAAATCAGTCCCATTACCCTTCATAGGTCTTACTTTCAGGTGTACATTTACCTGAGAGTAAATGTGCACTGCCTGCAAGACAACTACTCCGATATAATTCATTAAATTCCTAAAATAATATCAAGTTCTAAGGAAGCTTTTATTTGAAATCCTATGCCTGGAGGGTAAATTCTTTCTAGTATTTGGCAGTCACTTCCAAGTACTCTATTACCTTTCTAAGGTCCCCACAAACTATTTTACAAGTGTATGTGGAAACTAAAGGTAACTTATGAATGCTCCAAACCCAGGTTTGCTAAATCATACCCTCTGGGAGGCTGGGTTTCGTGGTGGCTCTCTTTACAAGCTGAGTAGCAAATACAGATATGCCAGTGTGAGTGACCCTAAACTGTAACTCTTCTTTATTGTCTGCCTTCTGCTCACCCTGTTTGATTGGGCTCTAGTGTGTGTGTGTGTGTGTGTGTGTGCGTGTGTGTGTGTGTGTGTGTTGTGGCCATGTCGATTCTCCAAGGCAGCTTTCAATACCATGAACCATAAGGGTACAAATGCTGGGTGTGTGGGCAGGATGCCCCATAAGACCCTCCCACCCCATGGACACAGGTCTCCCTCACTATGACAGCTGTGCAAGATTCAATTTATATCCTGCCTCTCTCCCAAGGCGGCTTACAACATTTTAAAAACATCATTACAAAATATGAAGTAATAAAAACAAACTAGCTTCCTGAAGTATAAAGATAGTACAAAAAAGAGTGGCAGATAAAATTGATGAACTATGCTGAGATAGCAAAACTGATAGGAAGAATCAGAAACCAGGAAGGTCTTTAATAAAGAATGGGGAAGGTTTATAATTTATTTGAAAAACTATTGCAAACAATTACATACATTGGTAGGATTGACAGAAAACTTGTAGCAAAAATTTGAACTATGGAATGACAAAGGATTTATAAGAATAGAGTTATGAAAGAGATGCCGAGGGGGAAATCATTATATTAAGATCCACAATGGGGGGGGGGGAGTCAAAGGGGATTATATGTTTGTTTATGTGAAATAAAAAATGCAAAAAAACAAACAAACCCTAGCTAGAAACAGTAGTTAGAATACAATAAAACACATTTAGAAAGAGCATTATGATACCCATCGGAGAGAGGAACCTCGAGTGCAGGGTGGCTAAATGTGGCCCTTGGGTCCTATCTGGCCCTTGGAATGCTCTCCAGGCCACAGTCTGCCCTGGCCCTACTTCACACCCTCTTTGAATGTTTTTGCCTGGATGGAATGTGTCCTTCAATGATGTCTCTTGTTTGAATGGAGGATAGAAAAGGATGTGCAAGATTGTGTGGAAACTATCGCTTATTGTACAAAGTTAAAATTTACATTAGTTATTCTATGCACTCTTGCTTCTAGCCCTCCCTGCCCACCAGAGACATACATATGTCCCCCGAAACAAATGTGGTCCTTGCGCCGGCAAAGGTTTCCCTCCCCAGGATTAAATGTTAGGGCAGTTACATGCATACATTTTTGACTCAGAGCTACACCATATATTCAAAGCACATCCTGACACACATTAAGAGCATATGACTCCCCCCCCCCAAAAAAAAACCCAATCTTGGGAACTGTAGTTTGTTAAGGGTACTGGGTGCGAAGGAAAGAGTTCCCAGAACTCTTTGGGGGAAGTCGTGTGCATTGAATGCAGTTTAAATGTCTGAACTGAACGATCCCTCTCTCAGATATCCACGTGTGTTCCTTACACAAAAATGTGGCAATCTAGACCTGCCGCTTTCCGGGCCACTTTTGCCTATTCCTCTGAGCGGCGCCCCGGGCCTAATCGTACCCTGGGCGGGAGGGGGGGATGGCGCCGCGGGGCAAGGCTTTAAGGCGCTCCCATTTTGGAACTGGAAAGGCGTAGTATAAATCCTTCGAGGAATAAAGAAGCCAATAAACAAACCTTCGGCGGGGGGGAGGAAACCCCAGGCCCGCCGTAACCCTGCGGAGGCCCTCGCTGCTCGGCGCGCCCTCTAGCTTGGCCCCAGGCAACGCCAGCTCCGGCCGGCGGAGTTGCAGGAGTCCTGGAGGCGGCCGCGAGAGGAGCGGGAGGCGGAGGCGGCGGCGGCGGGGAGAAGGGGCGGAGGGCGTGAGGGGAGAGGCCGGGGCGTCCGCACACAGCCAGAGCGCAGCAGCGGCAACAGCAGCAGCAGCAGCAGCCCGCCGAAGTTGAGTGCCAAGCGGCGTGGAGAGGCCGGTGCGCGGCGGCCGCCGGGGAAGCCTGTTGGGGGCGCGTCTCCCCGGGGGAAGCGCGCCGGCTCCTGAGCCGGGAGGAAAGGGAGCGAGAGAGGGGGGCAGACTCACCTCAGCGCCAGCGGGTCAAGCGGGGCCACAGCCCGGGCAGCGCGGCCGACAGCAGGGTCACTTGCGGGGCGCGCGCTCCGTTCCGCTGCTCGGGGCGCCCTGGCCGGGGGGATGCCCCCCTGCGGGCTCGGAGACTAGCCCGGCCGCTTGGTGCATGGCACAGCTATGGAGGTGGTGGACGAGAAGGAGGCTCTGCGGCGCTTCTTCGAAGGTAGGTGAGCGCCAAGGCGGCGCACGCGGCGCGACGGGACGCCGAGCTCGACGCCCGCGCCGTTCCTCGTTCCCCCTCGAGCGGCGTTGTTTATTCGGAGGTCCGCCGCGAGAGCTGCCCCGACGGCGCCGCGTGCCCGCCGGCGGCCCCCCTCAGCGCGACGCGCGTCGGGCGGCTAAGTTTTGTGAGCGAAAGGGTGCGGGGACTTCTCTGAACTGCAGGAAGTTTTGACGAAGGGGCTGTTGTTTTAAAAAGGGTTTCAAAAGTTGTGACGCCACAAACTTCCCTCCAAAGACCGAGGGCTTCCCGTTGTGGCTCTCCGAATGAGGGATCCGGGTACCGATTCTGCCCCCAGGCCAAAGAGTTGTTGCCCTAAAGTTATTTTCTCTTTCTCAAAACACACACATAAAGTTCACTTTTCTCTCTCACTCAGAAAGGTACTTTCCAGACTTATTCAAAACTGAGAGTAAGAATCCTGTGGTGGTCATTTGACAGTAATAAAGAGATAGATGGATGGAGTAAGAAGAATCCATGAAGGAACTATATCTCATGTTGCAAGTACCTTTTAGAGCTGATCTTGTAAATGCTCCTGTTTGCAGGTGTGCAGGTGTCCTGGGAGCCATACAGAAATGGGTTGAGGAAGATGTGAATTGGACACATATTGAAGCTTTCACAAAAGCAGTTCACAACAAAAGGGGGGGGGGATTGTTGCCAAATTGTGTGATAAATTCCAGAGAGGCACATGTGTCATAAGTAGTTGTGTGAATTGTCCTCAGTCTCTGCCTCTCAGACAAAGAAGTCTTCCAGACCTAAGCCAATGAGATGCCCAACTTCTTCTAGTTCAAGGCCTTGTTCATTGCTCTGCCTTCTTTACCTTTCCCCAAGGGCGTAGCCATGTTAGTTTCTTGTAGCAAAAGCAATCCAAGAGTCATACTGTACCTTATTATTCACCGTCCCACCATGTATTCGTAACATCCCGTATTGTGTCTTTGTCACGAATTTTAATTGTTAGCAGCTGTTTGGAGTACCAGTCTTAGCAGAAGAGCAGTTTATAAAAATAAACGTCAGCCACCAGTACAAAGCAGGGTACTGGTGCCTTTTCCTGTAGCACACTGCCAACTGCCACAGGTGAAATATCAGCATGAACCTATTCTCCATTGTGTACATGGGAGTACATGCATCAGACATATTTGTCTCCACTTTTTATTTGTCTACACTTGAAAGGTGTATTCCTAATATATATACTTTAAAGATATTTGAGGGCCAAACTGCATGTTCCATGAGAGGGGGTCATGTGTTTAGATCGTCTGGGTTTCCCTCCATTTTTATAATGCACCTGGGAACTTCTAAATTGATTGGATTTGTGATCTCTGATTAGAAAATGGGATGTTTGACCCTTTCCCTGTTATGGTTTCCCAAAATAAGTCCCACCCAACCTCCCCCCCCCCTCCCTGAAGCTGCTATTAGTCCCCACAGGAGAAAAGTGTGTTATCGTTGTTGCTGCTCTGAAAAGCCAACAGCAGCCTGGAGAGTGGTGCCTTTCATTAACCATTTAGTAAAATGTCTTGAAGTCTTGAACTTGAGCATTGGTTTTTTAGAAGGGAGCATAATGCCTGTTGCCTTTGGGAATCCTTTCCCAGTTTTTCTCTCTCCTCTTTGTGTATCCCCAACATCACTTCCCTTATTTCTACATTTGTGTTCTGTGTTTCCTATTTTCAGTCCTGTATCCTTCTCTTTTCTATAGTTCCCCCATTCCTGTGATTTTTCTTGCTTTTTTTCCTCTATAACCTTTCCATACACCTTTTTATTTGTGGTTCCAGAGTAACTGGCGAAACTGCCTTATTTTTTACTAATGATGTTCCCTTTGCACATCCCCAGATGTGCTGAAATTCTGCACTTCAGATCTAACCACCTTTACCTATTGCACATAGGGATATTATCCTACACAATTAATTATTAAGACATGCCCAGTACACTTCTGTTGTTGACAGGCTGAATGGCAGTATAATCTTCCACGGACTTAAGGGTCAGTTTAATACATTGATCAAGCCTGGGATTTGACATCACTTTGCACTCTTCCTTGCTTCCGAGAGTTAAGCACACTAATGATGTTGCCAACGTCCTCACATGCTGTGATGTGGCAGATTAACCTGAATGCAGGTTTATGTAGAAGTGGTAGAGTACAGTAACAAAGCTGTCTGTGGAAGCATGTAGAGCAGACCTTACGGGTCCACAAACCCTAAACATGTGCTTAAGTCATAGCTGCCCTTCACCAGATGACCTGTGTGTAATTGTGAACTGACGTAGCCTAGTGGCTAAGAGTGCAATCTAATAAAGCCCCAAGTTCAAATCTCCATTTTGCCCACAGACTCACTGGGTGGCCTTAGCCATGCCTTTTATTCTCTCATCCACAGCCTCCCGTCTTCACATAGGGATGATAATACTGGCTTGCTGTACAGGTCTCTTGTAAACATTGCTTAAGATAAAGTGTTGTGTGACTTTCTCTCGACCCTTGCAGTTTGGTGCAGTATATAAATACAATTATATAATGAAGATTCAGCCTCAAATGAAAAAGAAGTTTCACGTTTATGAACAATTTTTGCAACAATTCTTATTTTGAGTCCCCTCCTTAAGCTTGTGTGGTTTGGAAGGACTCGAGGCTGAAACAAAACACCAACAGTGCAAGATGGCTTAATACCAGTAATTAAAAATGAACGTAGTCTGTATCCTCTTCCATCTTCTGTTTCCCACCATGAAGCCTCCTTTTGCCTGAAATGCTTTAACATGTGAGTAGTGAAGAGTTGTCGAATTGATCTTTATTAAATGACAGACTGACATGCAACAGACTAACAAGGCTAACCCTCTGGAATTTATTAAAAGGGACTGTTTTTATGTCCACTTAGCTAGATCGGCAGTATGTAGCTGTGTTTTTAGTTTGTCTAATGCTTAGGCACACTTCATAGTATCGGCTCTTCCTGACTCTTGTTTTTGTGCCTATTCAGCCTAGCAGTAATAGTGCCTAATTTTGAAAGTGGCTACAACAGGGGTCAGCAACCTTTTTCAGCCATGGGCCAGTCCACCACCCCTCAGATCATGAGGTGGGCTGGACTATATTTTATTGGGGGGGGGGAGGGGGAATGAATGAATTCCTATGCCCCACAAATAACCCAGAGATGCATTTTAAATAAAAGGACACATTCTGCTCATGTAAAAACACGCTGATTCCCGGACCGTCCGCGGGCCGGATTGAGAAGGCGATTGGGCCGCATCTGGCCCACAGGCCTTAGGTTGCCTACCCCTGGGCTACAGCTTTGTGCCAGGGAGACATTTAGCAGATATTGCTTGCCCAACAAAGAAAATGGGGGTGGGTTGTGTGGAAATCCTTAAAGTAGTATTTGATGGAGAACTTTTATCAGGTGAAGCTTTTTGCCTGAAATGCAAATGTTTCTAAACATTCAGACTCAAATTTTGGCAGCCTTGCCTCAGCCGAACTGTCTTACAGTGTAATCCTCTACCTGCCTGCTCTGAAGTAAGTCTCATTGAGTTCCATAGGACTTACTCCCAGGTGACTGTGTATAGGATTGGAGACTTCATGTTTTGATTAGTTCCTTTTATCCACTTGCTTTCAGAGACTGTGACTGTCAGTTACATCTTCCTGATTCTACTTTCTAGGGAAATGAAATTTGACAAAAGCTACTCTACTATATTTCTCCCCCAGTCTTGCTGATGATTGAGCTTTTGACAAGTAGGACACTTTTTAGTCCCTGCAAGTTGTGTAATTTCCCTTTTTGAGTGTGTAAATTTCATAAAGGTTTGGAGGATGGTTTCTTTATTTCCTATGTATTGTATTTACATTCGATTTGAACAGAGTCTGTAACTATACAATAGGTGAAGATGTGAAGGAAATGCTTACCAAAAAAGGAACATTTTGTAGTCTAGGTAGTGAGCTCCTGATATGGATTGTTTGCCTTCTATGCCTGCCTGTCTTGCTCTAATCTTCTCAGGTGGTTGATTTTCCAAAATCTTGATATCTTGAGTTAGTTCAGAATCCCCGAGAGATGGTATTGGGAGTTCTGTAACATGCATTCAGACAAATGTATACTCCTTGTAGCTTGCGAGTTTGCTCACAAATGATGTTTGAATTGGGTTTTGCTTTTCCCTTATCTGTATTGTGAATATAAAGATTACCGTACATTGGCTAGAATGTACACTTCATTTAGAAATGGCTTCTCTTGCGTTTGACCTCACATGAACAACATCCACAAAGCTTTTTTGGTATGATTTCTGAATCCATTTTGAGTTGATCTTCAAGATAAAGTGTCGTTAATGATATATATTTGATGCCTAAAATGCAACTTTAAAATATCTCTAAAAGATGGGGAGCTTATATTGATTTGATTTAAGAATAGCACCGTGAGGTCAGACAAAAAAATGGTCAGTCTATGTCAGCCCAGCAGTTAATTCCCTGCCTCTCCTACTAATGTTAGCCAAGTCGAGATAGTTAAGATAGTTAAGAAAGATTTAAGAGGTATAGCAAGCATGTTCATTATCAGCTCTTTGGGTTTACATCTTCCCCTTGCCCATCACAGAAAGATTGTAAGCAGCCTTGGGGGTTTCACCCACTCGCTTTCACTCTCTCATGCACTTCCTCAATGTGGGTAGAGGTAAAACACTCAAGCTAGAAGATTTTATGGCAGGGGAAGCTAATATGGTGTCCTTCAGATGTTGACAAATGCCGGGTCTCTTGATCTGAAAGCGAGATAAGTGCTGCAACCCCATAGTTGTCTTTGACTGGACTTAACCATCCGGGGTGGGGTGGGGTTGGACTCACAACTCCATCAGTGCCAGTCAGCATGGTCCATGGTCAGGGACAATGGGAGTTGTAGTCAGAAATGTCTGGAGGCAATCCCCCCCTCTTTCCTACTAAATCAGGCTTCTTGGATACTCACTGGAGATCTGACCATTTCAATGAATATTGAGTGGGTACATGCCTAATAGCACAATTCCCACCCTGTGCTTGAAATCTGGAATTGAGTTACTGGTACAAACCACCTTTTCAAAGTGCTGAGACGTGGGGGTGGGGGTGGGACAGATCACTTAAACAAACATGGAGGTTGATCATCTTTACATTAGCAAGCAAGGCAAACAAAGGTAAGTTTATATGACTGTTTTCTCAATAATTTAAATAAGTTCAGCCCAGAGAGAGCTCTGTCTTCCTTCTCCTTCTCCTCCTCCTCCTCCTCCATGAGACTGCATACTGACAATGCAGAGAGCCCAACCCTCTCTGCCCACCCCAGCTATTCAACTTCTGTGGGGTTCAGCTTTTAAACACCAGCAGCAAATGGAGGCCTTTGCGTTCTTGCAAGTAAGGCTCCCCTCCAAGATTGTGAATTGCTTGGAAGGTAGCTTTTTTGTGTGTGTATAACACCCGTTTATACAAAATTTATTTATTTATTTAAAATCAAAAATATATTTTGAAAACAGAGGTAGCCAATGAGGCGACCTCCAGATGTTGTGGTCTGCAAACCCTGTCCCCGCTAGCCATAGGCCACTCTGGCTGAGACTGATGGAGTCCATCAACATCCTGAGGGCATCATGTTGACTACCCCTGGCCTTAAGGACATAAGAGACCTGCTGGATCAGACCAATGGCACATCTAATTCAGCAAACCCTGTCCAACAGCAGCCAATCAGAAATGTCCAGGGAAAACCCACATGCATCCTGTGAAGGCTGTTGCCTTCCCAATTGTTTGTCCTCTAGGAATTGTTACTAAGTGATATACCACCTCAGAACATAGAGGCCCCATTTAACCACTGTGGCTGATAGCCATTGATTTTGAAGATCCCTTCACTTCTTTAACACACAATATAAAACACAACATTAATACATTAATCAAAAATAAAGCAGCATAAAAATGAGACGAGGCAGGTAAAAAACAACACTTAAAAACACAGCAAGTACAAGGTGTAGGAGGGGGAGAAAAAGTAATTCCAGACTCAGAAAGGTATTAGTTTCAGCACAAGGCGAGCTTCCCTAGAGAGGTGTTTCAAAATTGTGATGCTCTAATTGAAAATACTGTCTTATATGCCCCTGCTTGTCTAAACTCTTCATGTTCCCTCATGCTTGGAGTAGTTTCTTACCGCATAAGCTTGCCTGGCTAGTAGGCAGTCCTTGGGGTAGTCTGTTTCCGAGTAGTTAAGGGAGTTAAAAATTAAGATCAGCACCAGGACTTGGGTTTGAAAATGGGCAGTGAGTCAGTGTGTTTATTTTAAAACTGGAAAAATGTGTTCCATACTACTTGTATCAGTTAGCAATTAACTCTGTAGTTTTTGAACTGTCTCCAAGGGCAGTCCCATGTACAGTGCATTGTGGTAATCCAGCTGAGATGTTACCTGAATGTGAAGAACTTTGCTCAATCCAACTTTATCCAGGAGAGAGCATAGCTGGCATGCCAATTATAACTTCATGCCATCAAGGCTCCTTGGTTCTATAAGGGTAAGACCAAATCTATAACACTTTGACTATGAACCTGGTCCTTAAGGATGAGAGGAATAAAATCTTATCCAGTTTTGGTCAGTCATCACCTACTGGCACAGGTAGAAAGAAGGCTCACCAACAACATCTCTTTATTGGGCTTCAGTTTATTGGTCCTTTTTCTAGTCTGTTACTGATTCCAGACATCAGTTTAACACTGTTGTTTTATTCTCTATGAACATAACTATGTACCAAATTAATCTAAGCTTGTTGCTGTTGCTACATTCTGTGACAATTTCATAAAGGAACTGTGCGTAGTGTGAAATACTGACAATTAGATATAAGATATGTGATTTTATGCTGCAAATAGTGTTTTAAGGCACATTCTGAAATCAGTAATGTCCACTCCCATGAGAGAATTTACTCTCCCTGCTGGATGGAGCACCTCCTGATGCCTTTCGGAGAATTGGGGTTGTTTGTTTGTTTGTTTGTTTGTTTAGACAGGGGCAGTGTTCAAAATTCTTATTTATTGTAAGCGTCAAGGTTTTGGAGATTCTAGCATTACAACGGAGAGCTTCCTCTCTAATTATCAGGATGTGGTTTGAAGGCACCTGAGGCTGAAGCTAAGAAGGTCCAGGTCTGGTCAGTGTGTGGATGGATAACTGGTCTGGTGACCACATGTGCACTGTCGTGATAGAAAGAAGGTGGTATATAATATAAGAAAATAAAACTATTACGGACTCATGAATGGTCTGCTCTTTTGTGAGTAGGGTTATAGATTTGGGCATCACTACTTCTGGTTGCAGGGATGCGGGTGGTGCTGTGGTCTAAACCACAGAGCCTAGGGCTTGCCAATCGGAAGGTCGGCAGTTCGAATCCCCGCGACAGGGTGAGCTGCCATTGCTCGGTCCCAGCTCCTGCCCACCTAGCAGTTTGAAAGCACATCAAAGTGCAAGTAGGTAAATAGGTACTGCTCCGGCGGGAAGGGAAACAACATTTCCATGTGCTGCTCTGGTTCGCCAGAAGCAGCTTAGTCATGCTGGCGACATGACCCGGAAAGTTGTCTGCGGACAAACGCCGGCTCCCTCGGCCTATAGAGCAAGATGAGCACGCAACCCCCGAATCGTCCTCAACTGGACCTAATGTTCAGGGGTACCTTTACCTTTACCTTTACTTTTACTTCTGGTTGCAGAGCAGTACAACCCACATACTGTGTGGCGAGGAAATAGTTATTTCAAACTGGCTGTGTTTTAGTATTTTTGCTTGTGATGGTCTTTTCTAAATTCTTTTTATTGTTTTAGAGAACCACCTCAGAAATAATTAAAGGTATTTAATTGGCTCCCTAGAAATGGAATTTTCACCACATCTAACCCTACAGTAAGCAGTTCAATTCATTCTCTGCCATTTCAGAATTAAGCTTCTTTCCAATATCTATATGTATATTAGCACAGGTGGAATCTATGTATCTTTGAAGGCTGATGGTCCTGTGGGCAGGGAAGGATTGAGTGTAAGGAGGAAAGATAGAGGGATATAGGTGTCTAGTAGCTCACTGAAGAAGGCTTTGGAAAGATCTCTGAATTACAGCTGGAAAAAGCTCTGATTCTTACCTGCTTGTGTGGGTTGCTTGGGTGACTTGCTATTGGGATAGATATTTTTTACCTTTAGACTGGGGCTGAGGCTGTGACCTCTAGTTCTGTGAATGTTCATCTCTTTAGATCAATAATCTCCAGTCTTTTCCAGCCCAGGACTCTCCTTTAAATCCATCCTGCAACATGAAGCCAACTGTTAATGTCTGTTTCTCCTCCTGGTCTTCCTGAGGGGTATCCGATCCTGAGGAAGATGGTGTTCCTGTATCTTTAACTGGAATTCCTTCAGGAAGGAATTTTGGAAAATGGAGCCTGTGATGCAGGGCTATAAAAAATGTACCTGCTGAAATATCCTCTCTTAAACAGCATTTAAAAGTGCAATTGTTGTCGTCATCCGCCTGTTCCAATAGACAGTGGTGTGTGCCCCTGAAAGTGAAGTCAAACTGCTGTGTTAGCAGCACTGAAGTAACCTCCCCAAGGCACAAGCCTGGGCAGTGTGTATGGGGGTCCTGGACTGCCTAGGCGACAAGACCTGCCCCCCCCAGCCTCGCTGATGTGGTCCAAAGGAAAGCAGAGCAATATTTTTGGTTCCAGCTTGGCTGCAGGAGTTGCAGAAATGAAGCCATCCAACCGCCTTAGGAACTCCACTCTGGATTTGTGTAGGAGTTACTCCTTAGCCTTTTCTTTTCCTGAAGATATCCTGCAAGGCAGCGTAGATTTAGGATCAGAGTTTTCCTTCTCCTAGATGGCCTACCTTCCCAGGTTGATGAGCCCCATCTGCCCCTCACTTCCCTCTACAGCACATGCAGAAACTGCCTTCTTGACCATTGGACCTTCTATTGGTCTCATCCTCTCAAACCGCTGCAGCCTGTCTTTGCATGTAGGGACCCTAAAGAAAATAGTGGTGGAGGGTCCGGTGCATGACACAACACCAATACCCCAGATCAGGGATGAGTAACCTGTTATTGGATTCCAGCTCCCATCATGCTGGGCTGGGGCTGATGAGAGGTGAAGTCAAGCAATATTTGGAGGGCTACAAACCCCTCATGCCTTCTCTAGATAGTGTTGATACACAACGTGGCCCAGCACAGAATCCTTCATTGTCTTGTTCACTCATTGCCAGAGAATAAGGGCTTGCTGTTCCAAGTACAAATAGCAAGAGGCAAGAAAAAGATGAAGGTGAGAGGATTTCAGTGTTGGGGCAAAATGGAAGCGAACAAATTACCAGAGGAGTAGAGTTGAATGTATTGATGTCACACCGACATACATGGAATGGCTTCCCCACCTTCTTCTGTTTTCTAGATAGTGGAGCGAATATAGATCAAGATATTTCTGAGATCTAGTATCTGTTTTGTTCTGTACGGTGAAATTGCATTGAGAGAGAGACTGAAAACAGTGTTGGCCACAGCATCTTAACTCAGTATTCTGGTTTCGGGTTAGCTAAACTTTGGGGAGTATTTACTGGCATATTGCCTAAGTTTAGATGAGGTCGGTGGGGGGAGTCATAAGAGAAGGAATGTGTGCAGAGGTTAAAAGTGGTGGGTTTGAGGCTTTTTCACAAGGAAAGGAAAGCACTTAATTTTGGTCTGTCCGTGCTGTTCAGGGAGTGTTTACATAGAGCGTTTGTATTTTATATCAAAGAGAAGGTGGAGAGTATTTGGGGGTGGCAGAGAGAGAGAGAGAGAGAGAGAGAGAGAGAGAGAGAGAGAGAGAGAAGCACTGCCTGACCCTTGGCTGGCATTCTCTGAAAACCCTACCTTCCTCTCCGCCTAACACTCACGTAAAGGAAACAGTTACAGCAGAGCTTAGCTATTCGGGATCCCTCTTGCTCTCTTGGCTAATTTATGAGATAAGAGGTTGTTAAAGAATGTGTATCAGGAAAGATGTGCAGAGCAGCTTAAAAAGAAGAACAAACGGTGTATGGGGGGATGGAGTTGGATGAGTAGCTTGGCAACTCTCTGAAAGCTTTAATAGGGTAGGGGGAGAGGGGCGCTGGAGACGAGGTAGAATAAGAAATTCCAAAGTTTGTAAAACTAAAGGGTTTCTGCAGCGCTGTTGCAGCCAGGAGTCAAATGTACTGGCTAAATACAAAGAAGTCATGTCTCTGTTCATCTGGTGGAAATGAAAACCAGTTCCTTCAATCAATGGCATGGGGAAAATAGTACTTTATAGCAGTCAAGAATCTTGGCACTTCAAAGCCATTTGCCAAGTGTAAAAGTCGCTAAAGCACCTGCGTTCATGCACACCGTCATTCCTGCTCAGGTAGTTTCCTGTAACTTTGCTGTTGACATTGCTAGTTTCTTCTCTGTGGGGCCTGGAAGTGTCTGAGAAGGGCGTATGTTACAACAGGAGTATGTTATCGGTGTGTGAAGGAGAGTGTTTGTATTGGCGAATGTTTTAAGCAGAGTGAGTTTATTTGCAGAGTCATTTGGGTATTTTAAGGATAGTTATATTGTGATCTTTTTACTGTAGGGATTTTGTCTGGTGATCTTAACTTCTACACTGCTCTGAGACCCAGAACTGCAGTCCTAAACCCGTTTGCATACATCGCAGTGAGGTCAATAGATTTGGAAGTATGTGCTTTTGAAGCTGAGGTAGCTGGCTCCCAGGTTGGGAGCCTGACCTGGTTTCACAAACAAACTATTTTGCTCTCACAAGACCCAACCTGTTTTGGCAGTGGCAACAAAAAGAGAAAATAAGTTGGGATGGGATGGGAAAAGCCCTGCACCATGATGGAATGCAAATAGCCCTGTCCCTGGTCATTGGCCTGATCATTTGAGCAGAGAGTGAGTGATAATCCCCCCTCCCCTAATCTGCTTGGATCAGCTGAGGAGGGGGGCTGTTTGGCTGTAGGGTAGCCACACCAACTTTTCTTGATGCTCCCTGTTGACATGCAGTCCCTGAAGGCTTGGCCCTTGACCTGCAGCCCTTGAACAAGCCATCCCTGTTTTAAAGAGCCACTGGTCTTCTGCTGCATCACAGAAACCACAAGGACCAGCCCAACGTCCCACAGAGCAAGACAAATGCTTCCTGAATCTCTCATTCTTCCATCCAGATCAAATGTGTTGTTGGAGCAGATACTACAGAAAGCTCCAGTGCTGAAGCCTGTTTGCCCACATTGCCCACTGTTGTCATTGCCCGTGACCACAGCTGACTTGGAGTCATGAAGCCAGCGTGATCCTGACAACTCTGAAGTACCCATTGTTAGCAGCAAAGGACTAAGTTATCCCCTCCTGAAACCAGGATGTTAAGAGATCACACCACCCATCCATGATCACCACTAATTGTGTTATGAGGGTGGGCTGTTGTGAATCTACCCTTCTCTCCCTGGCAGCATCACTTTGATGAATCAAATGTACAGTCTTTCATATCCGCAAGCATGTGAAAACCTTGGCAGGGCATGCTGCTCAAAGATGGCACAGAGCAGCCAATTCTTGTTTAGTATGTGGCAGGTTTCTTTTTGGCCCAGTTCCTCCCCCAGTCTTTATCAAGACTAGTTAATTCTTCACTTACCCAGGAGGAATGTTTCCTTTAGGAACAGAGAGTTTAACAACTTCATTCTGTAGTGCACTGATGACGGCAAATCCCTCCTCCTTTTGACCCCTGGAATTTAGACATTGTTTTTTCTTGGGCTTGTGACTTGTTCACCACACATGAGGTTTTCTTGGTGTGGTCCTGAGACTGCAAGCCAAGGCAGGATACTGAATGGGCTTCCTGGTGTTGTGCTCTTCCCTTGGTACGGAGAAGTGAGCATCTAAATGGATCCAAAACCCATCACCGACCACAGCAGAAGTGCCTTGGATATCTGGAAGGGAGGAGAGGCAGTGAGTGTTGTATGGGATTCTGCTTAACTTCATTGGCTTACCCCCAAGAAAGCATGCAATGCTGCAGAATCTCATTTGGGTTTTAGGCCTCTGCCTTTACCTGTGGTGAGGCTGAGGATGGCCTCCTGTTTCCAGGACTGGCTGGTGCTGTGTCAGGAAATTAAGAGGCTTTCTCCAAAGTACTTTGCTTAGTGGAGGAAGCCTGTGACAGAAGGGTCCCGGGGAAGCTGGTACAGTACAAACACATGACTGGCCCCTCTCGCTAATCCCCTCACAAACCCAAATCCCAGTGTGTGCCTAATCGGAGTGAGATGCTGCGGAGAGGTGGCAGCCTCCATGCCTGACAGCTGCCTCCTCACCACCCCCCTTCCCCGCCTCTCAGAAAAGGAATAGAAAACCCTGCAGGCAGCAGCGGTGGGATGCAGATCAGACAAGCAAAGCATCATAGTGTGATGTTACAGTGGGGGTATCAGAGACGCGGTTGAAGTGTGACACTTTGAGTGCTGCCACGCTCAGGATGCGTTGGATCAGAACAGGTAAATGCATGTAGCAATGTAGACCCATTTGGTCTTCCTTCCTTCCTTCCTTCCTTCCTTCCTTCCTTCCTTCCTTCCTTCCTTCCTTCCCCCTTTCTGTTTTGGATCACTGGGATGTAGTGAAAGTTGTGGCAGCTTTTGTGTGAGAACTGGGCAGGGTTGGTGAAGGAAAGCAATGGACATTCTTTCATGGAGGATCTACATGTCAACTCAGGATGAGTGTGATGAAGGATGGTGCAATCTCATCGGACTGTAGTAGCTTTGGAAGAAATGCCTAAAGGAGCCTCTGGGTTAGGGGAAAGTGAAATGCAGTCCATTAGGATATACGGTACTCTATGGAACTTAGCAACCCAGAGGTTGGGAGAGAGTGTAAGGGGAAAGGACCTTTTATCTAAGCAACGTGCGGTGATGGCTGGGAGTGATGTGGCTTTAATAATTGTAGAACTTAAAGCCATTATTCTCTCAGGCAGAGGTTTTCAAACTTTATATGTTAAGGGAACCCTTTCTGCATCAGTTTGTCTGCCAAGTAACTCCCACCTGTTGCCAAAGATTCTGGGGAGAGTTCCAGGTCACACACGGAATTCAGGTGGGATGCTGTCCAGGTCTGCTGAACCTCAGTTTTGCATCACATGTAGGGGTGCAGAACACATCCCTAGATTTTAAGCAAAGATTGATAAAAACTTAGAGGGAAGATGACTTGCAATTACCAGCAGTTTGTTTCGTTATATGTATAATCCACCTTTCCTCCAAGAAACTGTGCCATTCTGTTTCTAAGCCAATTCAGAATGCTGGCTTTGACATTTTACAGCCTTTAGGTTGGAGATAATTTCTGGTGAAATTTAACCATGCCGTTCATGGCAACTGCCCTTCTCTCCCTGCCCCCCTCCCCTAGTAATTCTTGGTGAAAATTTCTGGAATTGCATGGAAAACAACTCTCAGGGTTGTGGGTTTGAGCCCCACATTGGGCACCTGCATTTTCAAACGGCCATGTTGTATTTTGTCTTTTAGTCTCAGTTCCTCATTTGTAAAATGGAAACAATTTGAGTTTGCTTCACAGAGCTCTTGTAAGCACAGATAAGCTGAGGAAGTAATATCACCCACCTTTCAGTCTTCAGATGAATTACTTGCTAGAATTCTAAAATAATTAAATAAAAGCTATTAGTTTTGAAGCCTGTATCCAACCCCTGATTTTTTGGGGGTAGCAAGAGCTATAATCATCTGCTTAAGATGAGAAGTTTGTTCATTAGTGTGTTATTTTAAGTAATTGTGCTCTGTTAGATGGACCATGTCGGTGCAGGTTTTTATTTCTGTAAGTGGTGCCAGGTGTACATTCAGTTCATATCCTCTTCATGTGGGCTCCCATTGCCTCTGGCCTGAGCTGATGATTTGTCTGCCCATCAGTCAAGCCAAGTGGGAGTGTGTGCCTAAGTTGGACTGGCTAAACAATCCATTTGGGGTGCCCTCTAAGTCTTGAAAACTCAAAAACTGCAGAGATTTTGTTGAGATCACCGTAGAACTGTATGATAACAAATGACTTGATTCAACAGACCCTTGGTTGGATTACAAACCCCGTGAGGACTGAGGGATTTAGAGCTGTATTCTTATTGGGTGTGTGTGTGTGTGCGTGTAAAGCCAACAAGTTTATATACTCCTGTAGATTCTTCCGAAGTACGTGCCTTACTTCTGATTTGTTCTCAGAAATGTTGCTCACAAGGAAAATTGCATCCTGTGAAGTTATGTGGGGATTTTTCAAAGGTCGCTTCTTGCCCTTCTATAGACAGAGCAGTATCATTATCTACAGCAAGCAATGAGACTGTGAAGTAACCTGTTCTGGTAATACTCACATGAGTATGGAACATAAAGTAAGGATCTATGAGCTCTGCTTTAAATAAATAAATACATAAGTCACCATGCATTGGAAGTTTCTTTATACTGAGCCAGACCATTGGTTTTATTTATTTAATTAATTTACTAAATTTGTCAGTCGCTTTATCTTGCCCAGGGCACCCCAAAGCAACTTATAACCAGCTAAACAGACAGTAAACCCTACATAGATACATTAAAACCAAGAGGAAAGAGAAATATTGTAAAAACATCCCACTCACTTTCTAAAAGGCCACAGATAGATAAAGGACAGAGGTCTGGTTACAGAGGAAGGTTTTTGCCTGGCACCTAAAGATATATAATGATGGCACCAAGTGAGCCTAACTGGGGGAGGGCATTCCACAAATGGGGAGCCACTACAGAAAAGGCCTGTTCTTGTGTTGCCACCATCCGGACCTCTCAAGGGGGAGGAGGCACACCAAGAAGGGCCTCAGATGATGATTGCAGGGTCCAAGTCGGTTTATACAGGGGAGAGGCGGGCCCTGGCGTATTGCGGTCCTGAGGCACGGAAACTAATTGGCAGTCAGTGCACTTGGGCAGGATTGGCAATATATGCTCAAACTGTCTTGCCCCTGTGAGCAACATGGCAGCTGAATTCTGCAGCAGCTGAAGTTTACGAAGAGTCTTCAGAGGCAGCTCCATGTATAACACGCTGGTTCATCTAGCTCAGTGTTGCATTCACTAAGGCTAAGGAAAGCTGGATTTCAGCAGCTTATTTGAATAGTGCAAATTAAGCAGTTTTGCATACATGCTCATTTTGCGTAATATATTATGCTTCTGCAAGCCATACAATGAAACCTACCCGCTTTACTGCTTGGAGTCCTACTGATCTTTGAGATTTCACCAGGGATTTCCTGCATGTTTTCAAGCTTATCTTTGCTGCCATGGTGGCAAGTAAACAGCTTTAGAAACAGAAATGTAACTCAAAAGTTGATATTTTGTTCATTACAAAATTATGCATATATGCAAAATTGTGGGTATATGAGCCTCGATATATATGGCGTATATATACTGGGTATATTCTGAGCCTGTATTGTTCTTTAAAGATGAGCTCCTACTCTTGCATTTTTTCTCTGAACATAGAATCATAGAGTTGGAAGGTACCTCAAAGGTCATCTGGTCCAGCCCCTCAACTGATGCTGGGAAAACCCCTAACGATGTTCTCTTTTTGCACCAATAAGGGAAGTGAGTATTCAGGAGCTTTTAAACGGAATGTAGTGTTCTTGCCAACATGCTTTTAGATAGATCATCACATGGGTGAACATCACTGTACAGTGGTAACTCAGGTTACATACACTTCAGGTTACAGACTCCGCTAACCCAGAAATAGTACCTCGGGTTAAGAACTTTGCTTCAGGATGAGAACAGAAATCGTGCGGCAGCGGCATGGTGGCAGTGGGAGGCCCCATTAGCTAAAGTGGTATCTCAGGTTAAGAACAGTTTCAGGTTAAGAACGGACCTCCAGAACGAATTAAGTTCTTAACCTGATGTACCACTGTATAGAAAAATAAAACAGCCACCTTCATGTGAGGAGGCAATGCAAGAGTCTATTTTTCTGAACATATATTGCACTGGGAAGCTGTAACGTGGCCCAGAAACACGCTCAACACTCCCTTGCTGTTGCACACTATAGGAGGCGCTTGGTAATAATGGACAAGGTTGTTTCTTGTGTCGTTGCAGTCTTATCACTGCAGATGCCCTGATAAGCATCTCCATAACCCCAACTGAAGATGATATATCTAGGATAGCAATGCAGGGATTATAATGCTGAGATAATTCCCCCTAAGCTAAGACTCCATTGTGTATAACTGCCCAATGTATCTCTTGTTGTGTGCTGGATCTATGCCGCCACTAGTTATTGATTGCAACTCCAAACACACAAGCATTATCTTCTTGGTAGCCTTCCCTCCCTTTTTAATAAGTATGAACGCCATTGGAAATTCTTCCTGGGTGTGCATCCCGTGAAGGCACCTGTGAGCCTGTGCAGTTGGTGGAGTATTCTGGGTAATTCACTGCTTCCCTACAAAGGTGATGTTGATTGGCTGAGTCTTTGCCCTTGGACTTTGTGCTCTTTCTGATAAGAGCCCCAGTGAGCTTAATGAAGCTGAGGAATTATTAACTTGGTGTGTTTGGTGCCAGAGAACAGGGCAGAAAAGGAGTGGCTCCTCTGAGACACAAACAGGACCCTAATGCCACACTAATAAATTATTGATTATAATTCCGCATAGCGTCATCCTCCTTGCCCCCTGATTCTGAATTAACTAATGAATGTTACTGATTATAATTTCCCATAGTATGATCCTCCTTGCTCCCCGGCCAAATCTGCCTTCTGTTTTCTCAGATGGTTCTGAATTAACTGCTATCCCCCATTCCTCTGCTAAGAGATAAAATGTTGGGGATGGTGTAGTGTGATAAGATCACTGAGCTAGATAAAGGGGTGAAGGTGAGAAGAGAACAGCAGGTGCTAAGGAGGAAATCCTCTTTTCACTGAGTTGACCACCTTTTGCTTTATGCACTGAAATTCATGTTTGCTTGAGGAGAGGTAGTCCTAGCCACCTTGATTAGGTTGGCCTTACGCTTCCTGCTCCCCACTACATACAGCACGATTGTGGGACTAGGGCAGGCTACCATCTAAATCTACATGCCTTCCTCATTTGGCCCCTCTTCTGAGTTCAGTGACACCTTTGCTTTGACCTTCCTCTTGTTGCTAGTCCCTCCTTCTTCCTTGGATTGGGGCAGGTATGTTTCTTTTGCTGCACACCTGGGAACCCCTTCTGCATGGCAGCTTACCACTGCTCAGGCATATGCATCTTGGGTTTGGAAGACTTCTGTTAACTTTATGGCTGTCCCACTTACTTAGTCATAGGAAGCTGCCCAGTACTGGCTCAGGCCATTTGTCTGTGTAGCTCACATTAAACTGAGTCACTCTCCAGAGATTACCGTATTTCTCAGCCTTACCTGGAGATGCCAGAAATTGAACCAGGGACCTTTTGAATGCACAGTGTTCCACTGAGGTATGGATCTGTGAATCAAATCCAGGACACACCACATCATTCCAAGAAAGCCAGCTGCCCATGCTTGGTTGGAGGGACTCTCCCCCTACCCTACCCCACCCCATCCCCGTTGACCTCCTCTGCTAGTTGGAATGTAGCAAGGCAGAACTGGGAAAGGACAACAAAGGCGATGCGTGTAAGGCAGACAAGATTAACCCACACAGAGCAACTGCAGTAACTGAATTCAGAGTTGTTAATGTGGGATTTTGGTCTTCACGTGGTTTTGTATTGTGTGTTAGCTGGGACGCGTCTCGCCTTTGGACTCTACAAATGAAACGAATAGTGGCAAGTATACCGATTCCCAGGTTTACGTGTGTAAATGCTTGTGAGTCAGCTTTGACTGAGCAACTCACTGACCTGTGGTAAACTGCTTAAAGATAAATGTGTGGGTCACTTGCACCCTCATGGTAATGAGTTCTGCCAAATTACAAACAATTGTGTCTCATGCTGTGGAGCCCTGTCTTACTTGGAACAGCTTCTGCAGCGCGTTCTGGAGAATGCAGAGGCCTGCATCTCTGATGGACAGGATACCGGCTCTTAAGAGGAGTTGTAACATGATGCCTCGCGTTGGCTGCTTATCTCATTGAACTTTGTCTGATACATTGCCATGACTTAAAATGGCAGGAGAGAAAACTTCAGCTGTGGAGTCTGTGAGTCTGTAACTATAAAACGCAAGCAATAAGTGACGTTAGATTTCATTTCCTTGTTCTCCTGAGGTGGTTTAGCCACAGCAATCGGAATCTGCTAAGCCGAATATTCTTCAATTCTAGTCAAAATAAAGCCTAGTGATTGATTTTTCATTGCTTTCCCCCTTGGGGAAAGGGTTTGATGATATCACGTGAATGAACAGGGTGGTGCCCATGAAGAGCACAGGGCAGGAAAGGCATACTGATGTTTTGCACAGTAGCTTCTAACATTAAAATACCCAGAACATGGTACAATTTAATCAACTGACTACTCAACTCATGCTTTTTCCTTCCAGATGCAGGGCAGACATGAATATCCATTCACACAAAATGCAGTTAACTTATGGAATTCAGTGCCACAAGATATAACAGATCTATTTACGCTGTCTGCATATTCATGTTGGACGTGAACAGAAGGGGAGTGTTGCCTTTCAAATATCAAATCCCATAACAATGCATAATGCATAACTAATTCCACAATTGTTTATTTTCATATGGCTTATTTGTCTGTGTTGGTGAAATATTTATGAATAAGCTGAAATGTTTAACACATAATAAAGAAGTCTGCTAATATCAGGTAGATATTATTTCAAGTAAGGAAATATGGCACGGATGTAAAACTCTTCCTTACTATCTGCAGGAGACATATTTCCACCATCTAAGAAATTAATGTCTTTCCTTGTTTTGTAAACGCAAGATGTCTCTTCAAAGAACAAACTGTTCCTGAAGTGAAATATACAACTATAAGGGATTTATGAGGCATATTTAAGGGGTATTTTTCTTAATATAAGCTCCTTTCTTAAGAATAAAAAAGAACAGAAAAAAATGATTAGAGAAATCAATATGCATGAAAAATAATATGTCGGCAGAAAACAAAACTAAGGATAGAGCAGATGAAATTCATTTTAGGATTCTTTGAGATGAAAAAAACAGTTACTGTATGTATTTTAAGCAAAAGTGGTTCAGATTAATAAACCTGGATATATGAAACCTATTCATTTTTTCACCAAACTCTTGATATGCAGCAGTATCTGTTAAAAGGTCTGACAGTCATGTTTGCAAAAAATCCATAAAGTATGGTGGAAAGTAGAACTATGAGAATTAATGATGTAAATCTGACAGTCCCTTAGTGGAAACAAATTTCTATTCCCCCCCCCCCCTTGGAAATATCCTGAATTTTCCTTGTATTAAAACTTGAAAATTGGAGCTAAAATTTTTGCTATTCATGGTTGGCATTGCATTCATTATGAACAAAAAAATGTGACATTGAAGGAGATTTTATAACTTTGATCCATCTGTGCAGCTGGGCCTGTGCATATGCAGCCCTGTGAGATGACCCTCAATTGCCCCAATAACTATTTGGGAAGAGAGAGCAATGGGGACTAGACTCAGGTCCTTGTTGCCTCTCCCAACAAATGATCAGTTCTATCACTGATTTATCTGAAAGTGGCTGTTCATGTGCTGAACTTGAGAAAGGAGAAGCCATGTTCAAAGTACCCATTTGCACGTAGGGTTCCCCATTCAACTGGGGCTGCTCTAGAGGAACCACACTTACAAATGTGTTTTACGTGCACATAAAATCCAGGATGCCTTAAAATGAAGTCAAACAGGCCATGTCCTGGTTATAGTTCAACAATTTAAATGAACACCTTTCTACAATTTGTATTACTCTTTAAGCATATTGCTATCAAAGACAAAATTCTAACCCAGTGTTGTTGCCTAACTCATTTTTTGGCAAGTATGTCCAAAGTCAAATCCACAGTGTGAAATTCCATCATACCTTAGGGTGGTTGGAACCATGGAGCAAGCAGCTGTGCAGTGTAGGCAGTCAGGAAATGCAGACCTTTCCCAACGAGGCACCTAAGTTGAACACCCATGCCCCTGTTCTCTCCTTGCCTTCTCCTCATGAGCAGGGACTCTTTCTTCTCTGTACAGCTCCTGACACAAAATAGATGTGATGTAGTGTTACTGATAAATGTTACAGTAGCAGTTGACCTCTTACCTGCGTCAGCCTTGCAAAAACGTTTTTCAGGTCCACTCTCCTGCCCACTAATGAGTCTGCTTTCCATCTGTTCTGTCCCACCTTCCCTTTCTGCCCACCTTGGTGCTGTTTGCTTGCTAGAAAGGGTATTGCAGCACTGCCAGGTCTCCTTCTCCAGGCAAGTGGATAAGGCTTGCCCCCACCCCCCATGGATTTAGATAATGATTTAAAAGTAGTACTCAAGCAGTGGAAGCCAGAGTAAAGCCTATAGAATGTGACCCGTGGGAGCTAGTGACAATTCCAGTACCATGGACAGCAGAGTTGTCATTTAAGAGCTTCCCAAATTCGTTTTGCAAAAACAGAACAGGAGAGCAAGAAAATGACACTCGAAACCACCTCTCGTTTCCTTGTTGCTCTTGCTGCATAAATATTGACACATTCGCCCTCGGGCAGTTTAAATAATTGGATCTTCTTGCTGGAAGCCTACTGTCTGAATGATCATTCTGGATTTTTTTTTTTGGGGGGGGGGGGGACTCTTATCAAGCTCTTCTCATTTTGGATCATGTCTGAAGAGTTCATATCAGCCAGAATGCATAGAACATGGAACAAAAGCTATTTCCCAGGAGTGACATAGTGGTGTCTAATTGTGATTTCCCTTGTTATGTGCACTAAATGGAAGAAGCGAAGCTCAGGGCAGCACATTAAGGTTGGTACTGGAGAAAGATGTTTGTGTCGCAGAAGGGGTCCAAAACTGGGGCAGAGGTTTCTTGCTAGCGATTTTGCACACCCATCTATTATTTTTAAAATTCAAATGCTGGACCTAGAGAGAGACCAGTTGTCTACAACTCAGAAGAATATGCCTTATACTTGCAACATGCAGATTGTAAATGCACCCCCTCCCCTATTACCCGGAGACTTCATTATGGGTATATTGGCATAGGATTTGAGATGTACCTCAGGACGTGGAAGCCTGGGGGGGGGGGCAGAATGGAAATAACTAGGTTTCCCCAAATGTTTCTGTGCTTTTTCTTCTTTCAGAAAACTGAAAAAATGGGAGGACAGACAGTCCCCCCATTTTTCCATTTCTGCTGTCCCAGGCCTTCACATCTCAATGCGTACCTAAACATACTGGTCACAATCCAAGCCACTATGAATGCAGAATATGAATGGAGAGGATTCCATAGTCTCAACAGACCATGCAAGCAGTGTGTGTGTGTGTGTGTGTGTGTGTGTGTGTACCTCCCATTATGCCATCTAGCCTTCTCCTCTGCTTAGTTTGAATTATTTATGCTTCAGGGCATGAGCTTCATGGGATAAGATGAAAAGTTGGATGGGCATATGGAAAACTCACAAAGACTTTCCACTAACCCTTATAGCACTTTCCCTGCCCCCACATACTGCACATGGTGAAAATAGGGCTCTGTTTGAACCCACCGGTTCCATATATATTCAGGTGCTGTCTTAAAGGTGGACAGGATTGTACCTGCTGTGAGTTGGTGGCACAGTACTCTGCCTCCATCTCTAGCTGTGTTCCTAATTAGGACTCCACTGTTAGGTATGAAGATTAGTACACAATTAAAGAGGCACTAAATTTTGTCTGGTGCCCCTGGCCCTAGTTGTAAGGACCATCCTGGAATGTTCCTCATTCACTGACATTTTGTTAAGCTTCCATTACTAGACCGCCTCTTCCCCCTCCCCTCCCTCTCCATGCTTCAAAAATAGCTTCAAAAGCCTGCTAATTAATTAATTACTCTACAGTCATGCAAAAATCCCTGCTAGTATACATGGCCATTTCTTAGGAGTGTGTGTGTGTGTGTGTGTGTGTGTGTGTGTGTGAGAGAGAGAGAGAGAGAGAGAGAGAGAGAGAGAGAGAGAGAGAAGGGGGGGAACTTGTTATTTACCTTGCACAATCCTGCATCCATGCCATTCTAGAAGATATTTTGAACCCTTCCACTAATAAAAACAGCAAATTATTTTGGGGTTGGAGGTGGGGGGAAGCAGCCCTGACCACACAGTCCCAGAGGACTCCGGGAGGAGAGGTTGTTTGAGGCACAGGAAGAAGCACGTTTAGTTCTGAATTGTTAACAATGACTGCAAGGGGTGTGAGTGCAGCATTCCCTGGGCAGCTGCCAGTTTAGCTCTCCTTTCAGTCTACATCCTACTAGGTAGTTTGCTTGGTTATCCTTTCATGCCTCCCAAAGCTCTCTATAAACACCGATAAGGACATAATAAACTGAGCTTGAATCCCGGGAACACAGAGGCACTGTGGGTGAATTGGTCAACTGCCTTCCCTGGGCAAGGTTTCCCTGCCCCTCAAGGGAGCAGTTTGGGGATGCTGCTGGATCCAGCTGTGTCATTGGAGGCCCAGGTCGTCGCTAGAAGACCTTTTAGCACAGGAGTCGGCAACCTTTTTCAGCCATGGGCCGGTCCACCGTCCCTCAGACCATGTGGTGGGCTGGACTATATTTTGAAAAAAAATAATGAACAAATTCCTATGCCCCACAAATAACTCAGAGATGCATTTTAAATAAAAGGACACATTCTACTCATGTAAAAACACGCTGATTCCCGGACCATCCACGGGCCAGATTGAGAAGGCGATTGGGCTACATCCGGCCTCCGGGCCTTAGGTTGCCTACCCCTGTTTTAGCAGCTGCAGCTGATGCAAACAAGTGAAGGCCATTCCTGGGTCTGGGAGAGTTTGACAGCAGTAGTTCAGGCATTTGTGACTTCAAGATTGGATTACTGCAATGCAGTGGGGGGGGGGGGCTTCCCTTGTGCTTGATCCAGAAGCTGCAGTTAGTCCAGAATGCTACAGGATGGTTGCTGACAGAAGTGAAACCCTGGGTGGAATTCAGTGTAGCAATAAGTGGTGAGACCTCTAGGTATAGGGTGGCATATAAATTCAGAGAAGAAGAAGAAGAAGAAGAAGAAGAAGAAGAAGAAGAAGAAGAAGAAGAAGAAGAAGTAGAAGTAGTATGGTTATGGGGAATGTGGGCCACTTGTATATCTAGACCTGCCCCCCTCTGTGTGCCCCCTGTGCACCTCCTAAACCTGTTCTGGGAGATTCTGCCAACCCTCCAGAGAATATTGAGGGGTGTTCAGGGGGCATACAGGGAAAGAGAAGGGGAGGTCATAGAATCGTAGAATTGTAGAGGTAGAAGGGACCCTGAGGGTCATATATTCCAGCCCCCTGCAATGCAGGAATCTTAACAAAAGCACCCATGAAAGGTGGCCATTCAACCCCACTGCTTGAGGAGACCTCGTTCCCTACATGCAGCATGCAGCAACTTCTTAGTTGAATCCCCCACCCCTCCCATCTGCATAGAACATCTCTGCTTAGAGAGGTGTACTGTTACTGGACCAAGTTCAGGCTACTACTATAAGTATACAAAGCCCTTAAGAACACGGGGCTAGTTTACTTGCTAGTTTACTTGCAGGGTTGCCTTACCCAGGGGTGTCCAAACTTTTTTCAAAGAGGGCCAGATTTGATGAAGTAGACATGCGTGAGGGCCAACCAAAGAGCCGACCAAAGTTGTTGACCTTTTTTTTAGGATTGAAGTTTGAAGTTATTGAGCTTTTTATTGGATTTTTAAAAAAAGGATTTTATGTATACCTACTGGACTGCTTCGATCTGCAGAACAGCTGCTGTTGCAGTTGCCACATAATACTTGTTCTGCGCTTGTAATCAATCTTTCAGTCCATCTTTCACTTTGGAACTCCCCAGCTATTGAGATCAGGCAGGCAACTTCACTGTATTTTTTCCCGTACCTGCTTAAAACTTTTTTCCCCCCATTTAGGCAGACCTATCCAGACATGTTTTTTAACTCTTTTTAGCTACTCTTGGCTTTAATTAGTTTTGAATGTATTAAAATACCTGTTTTTATGCGTAGGTCTTTAATGTTTTATTTCATATTTTTGTAAGCCACTCAGAGGCTTTCTTACAGACAAGCAGCATATAAATTCTGCAAAATAAATAAATAGGAAGATCCCTGCTGGATCAGACCAAAGGCTAGTCCAGCACCCTGTTTCTCACAGCTGCTCATGGGAAGCCCACAAGCAGGCCATGAGGTACAGCAGCCTCCTGTAGTTGTCTCCTGGTAATCTACTGTTGCTACTGGTATTCAGAGACATGGTTCCTCTTATTCTAGAGGTAGCATATTGCCTAATCCCTTTTAAAAGTCATCTTGGTTTTAATTTTTACGTGCTGGTCTAATCCTGATTTCCTGCAAACCATGGTTTGAAGATCCACAAAGCAAGTTTGCCAAACTGGTTAAGGGTGAATTTGGTTGCTGTTGGGTCAATTGTCTTGCTAAAATATTGTTAAAGCCGACAAGGAAGGGAGGAGTGAACGCCTGCACAAATACCCTATCTTAAGTGGTGTGTGGGTGTGTGATCTTATTGCAACTTCTTCTGGGTCATACCTAAAGTGCTATAAATACAAGGTAACTTTCAGATGACCCCTTTAAGAAAATAAATTGGTGCATTACTGGTCAGTGTTAGGAATGATTCTTTAACACTTGATTAGTGCCTTGGAAGTAGGGCTCAGAATGTTGCAGCTGATACCAAATTGGGAATATCTATGAGCAGCAGTGAGGATAAGGAAATAATTCCAAAATACTTCTTCATGCTGTGTAAAGCTTGGTTTAGGGAGTGAATGGGTCAAATGATCAGCTGGTATATTCAGGCCTACTTGCTTGTGTTATCATATTGGAGTGGAGTGCAGGGGAGCCCCATACCTGCTAACTAGATAACCTAAGTTCAAGCACTCGGAATCAGTGACAAAAGAGCATCTTGAACAGATGGACAACGAGGGACGGAGAGTTGGTGGCAGGGATGTAATTAAATATGGGTTTGGACTATGTGGCAGTAAACACAGTGTAATAAAAATTGCCTGCTCTTTAACTGTCATATCATTTATACTCCTGCTCCATGTTGCAGCAAGTAGAACATTGTAATCTCATGTGACCGTTGAAACATCTCGCATATCTATAAGTGGTTCAACTGGTTAGAGCATGGTGCTGATAACGCCAAGATTGCAGGTTTGATCGCTGTATGGGATGGCTGCATATTCCTGCATTGCACGGGGTTGGACTAGATGATCCTCAGGGTCCTTTCTAATTCTACAATTCTAAGATGATTTGACTACAGAGGAGGACTGAATTGGAAGGGGTGGAGCTTTGGGGACTTCCATGCCGGACATTTAGAGCCTTAGCGGCCATGGCTTACCCAGGAGAATCCTGGAAACTAACTAGTTAAGGGTTCTGAGAGTTGCTAGGAAATTCCTATTCCCCTTACGAAGCTACAATTTCCAGAGTTCCCCTGGGATTGGTTGTTAAACCAGGCTGGGAATTGCAGCTACTGGATTCTTTGGGAGAAGCCATAACATAAATTGGTGGATAAGGGTGAGATCCAACATAGTTCAGGTGGGCATCATTCATGCAGCAAGGCTTCTCCTTCTCCCCTGGCTGTGCCCATGGACCTCCAAACTCTGCCCTAGTGGGTTGGGAGACTGTATGGAGCAGAAAGGGGACAGGGAAAATGCAGGCAGCTGGAGAGGAGTGATTTACATATTGCAAGTGGGTGTCATCGGATGTCACCCTAGTACAGGTACCATGAGTATCTAGAACTTCTTTATTGCCTTTTGAGTACCAATTCATGGAAATATTGTGCTCCCGTCTTGCTAGCAGGTTTCCCATAGATATCTGGTTGGCCACTATGAGAGCACGATGCTGGACTAGATGGGCCATTGGCCTGATCCAGCAGGCTCTTCTTATGTTCTTATTTACATTTCAGCAAGCATGGTGGAAAATTACAGCCTATGCAAGCCAGAGAAGTAGGACTGGAATCCATATCTCTTTAAAGCCATCCGGTCAATAGTGTCATTTCTGAAGCTAAATTGGATAAGATTCTAGACAATGTGCTACAGTCAGGGATCATGTACTGCCCATGGAGAGAGCCGTTGAATTAATTAAAATGTGTTATCTAATGACTCATTCTTCTTGTGTAATTTCCTTTCTTCTCCCCCATTTGTTAACAGCTGCACTGGTTGCTTCATCAGTTTTTTCCTCCCCAAGCTATTTCAGAAACGTTTAATGCTACGTGTTTCCTTTCGGTGGGTCTTAATTGACACTCGGATCTATTGTCAATAGATAAAGATGGTTTGGCAGCCCCAGAGACCATTAGCCGGGTGCGTTCGTCTGATGGCTGTCTCACACACAAAAGTTTTAGAGGCTTTAAGTGAAATTGGTTTCAAGTGGAGGTGAAGAGCCAAAGTGGGTGAACAGAAGCCTTTTGGGGTCTATCGCTGTGCCTGGCTATAGTGTTTCTGACAGCTGGTGGGGATGTTTGAGTGCCCCAATCCCTACCAAATAAAATATTATGTACATGAGCAAAAGGAACATGTTAATTAGAAAGGGCCTTTCCCTACCATGCTAGCTTTTCTATCTTAATTGAGATTTTTGTAAAAAAATAAAATGCGAGGAGCATTCCATTCTCCACCTGTCGTTTGAAATGGTACAGCTCAGCACTCGGAGCTTCTGCTCGTCTGTTTTAACTCTTAGTCAGACTGGCAATCCACAGCCACCCCAATGATAAATTGAGAGTTGATTTAGTGAGCGACTGAATTGCAGCATAACTGAAAACATCTGGTTTTGGCAGGAAAAAAGTCTGTCTTGGCATGAACCTGTTTAGAGAGAGGAAGGCAAACCCAGTAGAACTTCTTGAAGAGTGATACAGTGATGTGTGCAGATGGATGTGAATTCTGATAACTGCATGTGGCTGCATCAAGTGATAAGAAAGACCCCAGTAGGTCCTTGCCAGGATCAGAGTTCCTTTGAGGAAACAAGGCCTGCAGGTTAAAAGGTTCTGGTGACGTAGGGGAGGAGAGGCTGCCGCACTAGATGAAAGCATAGTCAACAGAAAGCTAGGCAGCAAGGAAGATGGCTCCTGTGGAGCCTTAGTAGAGTGGAGCCAATGCCATGGTAAGGTAACTTGTCATCAAGGAACAGAGAGCAGCATAAGGCAGCAGGCCGGCTGGCTGGGATGGTAGCAAACATAATCAGGCTGAAGACAAAGCCAGACACAGTTGCTGGGGCAAAGGCTTCATCCTGACCTGGAAGCTCCTTTCCCCAAGTAGGTCGCCAGTCTTGGGGAGGGTGAGCAAAGCCCTCTGCTGGTGAAGACCTGCAGTGGCTCAGTCGGTTAGGAAACCAGCTGTGAGATGCAAGGTTGCTGGTTTAAGCTACCTGCACTTTTTATTTACATTTATTTTCCACTTTTACTCCAGAGAGCTCAAAGTAGTATACAGTAGTACCTCGGGTTAAATACTTAATTAGTTCCGGAGTCAGTTCTCAACCTGAAACTGTTCTTAACCTGAAGCACCACTTTAGCTAATGGGGCCTCCTGCTGCCGCTGCGCCGCTGGAGCACAATTTCTGTTCTTATCCTGAAGCAAAGTTCTTAACCTGAAGCACTATTTCTGGGTTAGCGGAGTCTGTAACCTGAAGCATACGTAACCTGAGGTACCACTGTATGTGCTAGCCTTCCCCGCCCCCTTTATCCTCACAACAACCCTGTGAGTTAAGTGGGCTAAGAGTGTGATTGGCCATGGCAACATGAACCTGGGTCTCCAGGCTTAGCCTGGCACTCTTAACTCCTACATTCTCTCCTGGGCTAAGAGGACTAAGCCTGAGTGTTCTTACATCCTCTGCCATTTCCATTTCTGTTCTCCTTGGTGCAAAAGGCAAAGCATGCATCCAATAGCGGTTTTGGAGTTTGTCATGTATGTGCATGGATTTGCTAATTGAACGTATTGCGCGGGATTCATCTAACAAAACACGTCAGAGGTAGACATGCATAAGGACTTCCACTTGTGCAATGGGTCACCCGCCTCTCCTCTCCCAGACCCCTCAAAGTTGACTCAGGGTGCGGAGAGAGGAATCATTTTGTCTGGCAAGCCGAAAAGCTTGTGCAGACCTAATGTTTGTAATGGCACACCGTTGAATTCCATCTGTTGTAATTAACTGTTTCACAAAGGTGGGAATATGAAAATGTGTATTTCTCCCAAGACATTTCATATTAATAGATGAGAGAAGCTTTGAAAGCTGCTCGGTTATCTGTTCCGCAGACCTGTTTGAGATTAGGGATTTATTGCCTGTGAGTAAGTTTGACCCAGGGTGAGGCTGGGGCTGTCTCTGTATGTTTGGGACTTGCGTGCTGAGAGTCAGATGAAGGAATAATATTATGGATTTCCCAGCAGTTGTCCCAGGTGCATGATGTGAGCTGACAGGGTCTGATAGTGAGAGAGCCAGTCGTTTTCCAGGAATGATTGTGTTTTCCTTGCAACCTTTCTCCATCTCTTATCCTGAGACAGAATGTGGGATGTTGTGTTGTTAACAGTGAAGACTATGAAAATGGAATCGGATTATAAATGGCCCAATGTGTGTCTCCAGGCAGGCACCTTCACAATCACCAAATGCTGATGTTTGTATGTGCTGTGATTTCCTCCATCTTAGCGCATGAATTGACAAGTAGGCCATTGACTGCCGGGGCAGAGGGGGGGGAGCACTGGGGAGCATACAAATGCTCTTCTGTGTTGTTGCTCACACCTTCCCCTCCTCCTCTGTCCCAATGTCCAGAAGACAATGGCTCAATCCAAGCCAATGTTCACAGCTGGCATGGGCAGAGGAGAGGCCAGGGGAAGGGTGGAGAGGCTGGAAAGAGCCAGGGGCCAAGAGAGAGGCCAGTAAGAGGAAGAAGGAGGAGATGATGATGATGATATTCGGTCTTGATATGAACACCTAGAGAAGGTGTTCAGAAAATATTGGGCGGAGGGAGATAATCCTGAATGGGGAGGAGGGGAAAGGAGGAAGGTATCAGTATATAACCATTTATCCTCATACATATGCCTATAACATGTAGTGGATGGGATTTTGCATGGCTAAAATGGACAGTTTGAAACCTGCATGCATTTATATTCACCCCATGCTTCTTTTAATTGCCTATCTTGTTATCCCAAGATTGGGAAAGTGGAGAGATCAGGACAGAGGTGAAGAAGCAGAATCACTCTTATTTCAAAAATCGTGGTAGAATTAGTTGTCCCAGAGGTCAACAGATGCAAGAAGCTGATGTTTTACTTACAAACGGGGGCGGGGGGGGGGGAATCCTATGTAGAGAAAATTTGAAGAGCTATGGCTGCAGTCCTCAGAATTGTACCTGAATAACCTAATATGGAAGGCCTTCAAGCTATTTGAGTTCATCTACTCTCTCTTCCAACCCCTTATCACCTTTGGAATCTGTCTGCTAAGCGATCACTTTCCTTTTTTGCTGTATTCTAGAAAGCCAAGTCGCTGTGCAATATTTTCATTAGCTGAACGAAGTCAGGCCTGTATAAGACTTTAGAAGGCAGCTAATGGGGTCATTGGCACATTAGGAAAAAGATACTGTAAAGGTCCATTTTATGCATTACATGGGTTTGCCAGCTACTGGATGTCCACTTAATTAGGAGCTGCAGTCAATTACTGTCCCCAATAAGCATGTTTGTTAAGACAAATGTACTTGCAAACCTGGATTTAGTTGCACTTTAAAACATCTTAGGCATACATCTGAAAATGTAATGTGAAAAGGTGCCCTAATGGTGATAATACACGATGGGGTTTATAAGTGAGCCATTTTGACCTGTGAAGTATTTTGAGCTCTTTGACCATCATAGGCATACATGGTATCATTAGGGAAGAACTCCTTTGGAGCTTTAACTTTAGCCCTCTGTTGAAAAATGACAAATGAGAATAAATTCTTTTCTTTTAGGTTCTTGGGTTGTATTGGATATCAGGAGCTTTAACTTGTAATAAGTGCCTAACGAGCCATGAGGAATTCCCCTTGTCTCTTTGCCCTGGGTCCTGGTTGTTCCCGTGATGTGTCTTGCATGAAGTTGGCCCAGAATTGTAAAGCAAAATGATTGCCTTCCTAAGATCAGAAGGTGGAATCTGTGAAAGTGCTGTGGTGAACAGTGTGTGTATGTGTATGTGTCTTCAGTGGTGGGTTAGAGTTCAAACCTCTTTGCTTTAGCAATCCTCAGAGATCTGGAAAGTGATTTCTAGATTAGTTTTCAACTGTATCTTTATGTGGCTCTAACTTCCTTGGTATCTGTGAGACTAAACTGACTTGCACCTTAACACACCAGTGTCTGGAGGCTGGGGTTCTCAAGCACTGGCTTACTAAGCTTTCCTAAACTGCCTGGGAGAGGGAACCCTGTGCTAATTGTGGCCATAATTGATCTGGCATGAAAGAGCAGAAGGGGAAAGAGGAGACCTCACAGTATGCTTTGAAGTATCAGGGGATCCAACGGAAGCAAAAAATAAAATAAAAGCAAAAGTGGTCATCCTTTTCCATTGAAACCAAATGAACGAAGAGAGGATGCAGAAATAGTGTGTCATTTTAACAAGGAACCAAATACCTATCAATAGTCATTAAATTGCATTGATCAAATTGTAGCTGAAAGGTACAAAAGTCAGGTAGCTGAAGTGGCAGGGATGTATCCTTAAATTGCCCAAAACTCTGTAGGAAAGCATACTTCATACTTTAAGACAATTGCAGCTAAGTGGTAATGTGACCTATCTAGAGCTGATGATTTTGGATGGTTTATTGAGAGCATGGTAGGGAGTAAATTGGTGCTGGATCCAAGGGCTTTTCAAGGATCTTATCTGCTCTAGTTTTTATGGTGAGGGTTTTGTGTATATGTGTGCATTCAGGCTTATTATATCCTTGCTTAGTAAAATGGTCCTTATCCCATTTTCCGTTGTATCTCAATATTTTGTACATGCTCGGAAGAAGTAGCGGACTGCAGCCACTTTGCCCTGGGTGGTCTGTGAGGTATCAGCATTGTGGGGGTGGGAAGGGTGCATTTGTGACTACGGTGCCCTCTCAGGTCACAAGAGTTGCATCTCCTCCTGAGAGTGGCTGCTTAGTTTTACCGTCAGGTAATAAAGAGCTTAATTAATGAGGAATGCTGAGCTGCATATCTGGGTTGAGGTTTAGGCAGGCACAGTGGATGCTTTTCAAAGGCTATGCACACACCCTACATTTAAAGCATATATGACTCCCCTCAAAGAATCCTGGGAACTGTAGTTTGCTAATGGTCCTGGGAATTGTAGCTCTGTGAGGGGTGAACTATATTTCCCAGGAATCTTTGGGGAGGTCATGTGCTTTAAAATGTATGGTGTGTACAAAGCCAAAAGCTTCCTCTCTTGCTTTTTGCCCATTGCTGCTAGATAAGGAGGAGTCAGTTTCTAAAGCACAGATGGCCCCCATTGTGTTACTTCTGCTGGGAGGCAGAAGAGGTACGTGGAGGGAGATACACACTGTTTTAATGGCCAGCTCTGCATCTGAGTGAATGTCCCCACAATGAATATTCCTGCGATGACCCAGTATTGCAACTCAGGCTGTAGGTGACCAAGGGGAAGTGATTGGGCATAGCAGCGTGTTTCCCCCTCAGTCATTCCTGCAGCCTCCCCCCCTTAAGGCAGTGTTTGGTTAGGAATCTCTTGTGTGGATTCTTCAAACTCATGGCTGGAGAACAAGCCAATCAATAGGCAGGGAAGTATAAACATGGAGGAAGGCAGAAGCGGGGAGAGGAGCCTGGCGCGTTCCAGAGAATGTGCCGATGAGGCACACTGATTTTGCAGCCCATTGTGTATATTCATTGAAACCCTTTGGCAGTCACCTGCAAAGGACAGTTGTCTATGAACGGACATCTGCCCTGGTTCTAGGTTTGGATAGATATAGCACCCAGAAGCCCCTACGGTGGGTAAAATAAGGCATGCTAAGTAGCACATCCACCTGGGTGCAGTAAAGGTCACAGTCTGAGACAGTAGGAAATCATAGCTTTAGGATAATATGTGGTACACTGAAGAGTCTTCTCTGTGATAGCAGGGATAATAAATGAGAGTGTTTGCTGTTAAAAGTCTGCTACCCATAGCAACCCAAGGCAGACAGTTTCTAAAGAGAGGTATTCTGTAGGGTTCCTATGCCTCACCACTGTCTCCCTGTGTGATCTCGACCAAGTGCCTTAACAGCCTCGTGCCTCGGTTTCCCTACCAGAGAACTGTATTTACAAGCAATATAACATTTAACCTACCACAAGGGGAGCTGTGGGAACTGGTTGTGGCACCGTAAGGTAATTTCATACAGATGATATACACAGATTATTTTCTTTCCAATGTCCTTCTGACTTTTTCTAATGCAGAATCCTCCCTCCCCTCCAAAAAAATCATAAGGTAGAGAAGTGAAGTTACAGGGAACCGGGCAGAGGAACCCGCCCTATGGAATGCCCTCCCATCAGATGTCAAGCAGATAAACAATCATTTGACTTTTAGAAGACATCTGAAGGCAGCTCGGAAGGGAAGGGAATTTTTTAATGTTTGATGTTTTATTTTGTTTTTATTTTTTGCTGGAAGCTGCCCAGAGTGGCTGGGGCAACAGAATTTTCCTGTCTTCCAAGATTACCTTGCATTATGGAAGCTCGCATGCTGCGTAGCCGTAACTCTGCCCAATTCGGCTCTTCCCCATTCACCCTCTGCTTTCTCAGGCTTCTACCTCCCCACCTCCACCCACCCCACCTCGCTGGTGTGCACCAGCCTATTAAAATGGCTGACCTTGTCATCTTCTCCAGGTTCTTGCATCTGGTTCTAATTAAGGTAAACCCCTCCCCTCTCTCTCTGGCAGTTCCTCTGCTCTCCCCCACTTTGTGGCCCGGGGAGGATTATAGGTGATTAGAAGATGAGCAACAGAGCAAGTATACAAGCAGGGTGGAGGAAGAGAGGGAGGGGATTTTATAAGTGGAAATACCATATATACCTATCAGCGTATCTTGCAATGTACGTTCTGTTCTTAATCTCTACACTTTGTAAATACAGTGACCTGAAGCACCTTCAACATCTGCAGAGAACTGCTAAAAAGCTGAAACAGATCTTGCTCCATATGAAGGATATCTCAAGTCAGGGTTCTTAGGGTCAAGTTTGCAAAGTAGGATCTGGAATGAAACTGTGATGGTATAAAGGTGGTGGTGTTTTTGTTTCAGCTTGCTGATCACAAATTCATTTGCCCTGCAATTTATTGAATCCATCCCTGACCTGGTCACCTAGTACTGGTTTGATGCAGGGGCCACTCTGTGATGTGGGGGGGCGGGGCGGGAACCCATAGGAATTTCTATCCTGAAGGCACTAATGCTGTACAATGTGCTGTCATGTGTCCCTTTGGGGAGGAAGGATGGGCTACAAATTCAATAAAATAAAATGCAATAAACAAATTAACTGTTACAGTGTATTCATAGCAGCCCCTCCATCATATTCCTACCTTACAAACAGAATGGAGACACTAAATCATTCAAAGCTGCCCAGTGTGCCCAAGGCAGAAGTCCAAATAAACACAATCCATTGTATCACCCCAAGTTCCTTTTTGTACTCTGGCCAAGTTTTGACATTTAGGACTGACAGAGAAAACCAGTCCAAACAGTGGAATTCCTGGCATTCTCACATGTTCAAAGGACTCAACTTTTTCTAGGGCTCTATTCCTTTTGTTAGGCTGGTACTTGAATTAATGCCTTTCTCTCTCTGCCCCCCTCCCCCGCCTCATTCCCCCAGCTCCTTCCAAATAAACATTTGCACCATTTCCTGACACTTTCCTGCAGTTTGGGAGTAGAGGAAACTGAGGATACCTTAGGATGGTAACTGGGAATTCTGGATTTCAGCATGTAAATGCCTGGTTCAGTCCCTTGGGCAGCTGCCTATCTTTCAGTCTGCTCAGTGAGAGTGCAAATGAGAAGTTTGTGAGAGGTTTGGGCACAGGGGCTATTGGAGTAATTGGAAATGCTTCAGAAGATTTAGGGTTAGTGAAAGGTAGCTCTGAAAAGATTTGTATGCACTTCAGCAGTGCTGGCCTGCCCAAGAGGCAGGCAGAAGCAGCCACCTCAGTGATCTCAAGCAAGTTGCCTTATATGAAAACTCTATTAAAATCAATACAAAGACAACAAAAATGCAAAACCAAGTCTGCATGACTAGCAGTGTTAAAATAGGTTTGAGCTATCAGGTATAAAATCTGCCACCTGTTCATGCCAACCATCAGGGTTTCAAATGCCGGGTTGAACAGAAGTGTGGTTACTAGGAAATGTGCACTATAACATGAAGCCTGGATAGCTCAGTTGGTTAGAGTATGGTGCTGATAATGCCAAGGTTGCAGGTTTGATCCCCATACGGGAGAGCTGCATTTTCCTGCATTGCAGGGGGTTGGAGTAGGTGATCCCCAAGGTCCCTTCCAACTCTGCAATTCTATGATTGTAAGTGGCATAGTAGGCTTTCCCAGGGAAATAACTCCAAAGGCGCAGTGTCCCTGCTCAAAAAAACCCTGCTCCAGAGACCTGGAGATATTATTTCCCAGGAGAAACAGGATCCAAAGCAAGGCTGTATATATTGGAGCTGGCGTACAGCCTTGCTGTTTAAGGCTTGCTTACTCTTCTGACTGGCATTCACCTGTGGAAGCAAATGGGCAGCCAATGTAGATGGAGGTGACATTTGCTGCTTCTTCCAAACAATCTTTGTGAGCTTAGCAAAGCACTGGGTGGTGGTGGTGAAAACCCTTGACCTCTAGGGAGGGGCAAGGTGTATTGGATGTTAAAGAAAGAGGACACTGTTGTGACTTGGGATTTCAGGGTAATCAGCACTGAACACCAAACTGTCAGTTCTTTCCCTGTTTCCAATATGAGTCAGCTGGGATAGCTCAGTTGGTAGAGCATGAGACTCTTAATCTCAGGGTTCTGGGTTCAAGCCCCACATTGGGCCAACAATTCCTGCATTGCAGGGGGTTGGACTAGATGACCCTGGTGGGCCCTTCCAACTCTACAAGTCAATTATTCTATGATCTGTTTGAATCGTCTGACTTTATGAGGAAGGTTTAACTGCCAAGCAACAAGTTCTGATGTTTAAACTTAAACAAGATCTTCCCCCAACATTTTTGGAGTCTTTATCTATTTTTTAAAAAAATGCAGACAGGGACAGAAATGAGAGTTCTGTCTCAGAAGAAAAGAACCAAGAGAACATGTTTGATATTATTTATTTGTTTGTTTCATTTACATACCACCTTTCCCTCAAGGTTGTATACACGGTTTTCCACCTCCTCAGTTAATCCCCACCACAATGCTGTGAGGTAGGTTAGGCTGAGAGGCAGTGACTGCCCCACTGAGATTCGTGGGGATTTGAACCCTGGTCTCCCAGGTCGTAGTCTGACACTCAGTGATTTTAATGGGAGATATTAAACCACATACTCACTCTATCCACTGATGTGAATGAGGTTTAAACATGCAATTGTGCATAATTTAGATACCCCATGCCTATTTTTTTAAATACCTAATGAAAGGATACTCAATTTTACCGGTAATCTAGTTGCTTCAAGAAAATGCATATGTAACTAGATTTTTTTCCATATATGCAGCATTCCACATGATTCTGAACTATTTTCCAATTTTAATGTTGCTCTAGCTGTAATTAACATTCTCAAGTAGTTGGCAGCGAGTAGGTTTTACTCTCTCTTTCATCAGTCCCAAAAGATGTAGTGAAAGAGAGAACGTGACTTACTGTGCCTGAGACAACAAAAAGCCTCTTTCCGAAAGCTCATAATCCTCCGATAGTCCCACCAGATGTGCATTATATATGCACTTGGATATGTCTGTTGGGGTTCCACGGATGTGAGTTGACTGAAAGATGGTGCAAGAGCGGACTGTACATATTTGCTTGCTAATATGTAGGTGTGGATGTTCTGCCGCTTGGTTCGTTGCTATCTGATTCAACGTTTTGTAGAGAAATTTCGAAAAGGGGATTTCACTGAGGTTTGGAAACATTGGGGCTTGTTAAACACTGGCTACATTCAAATGTCACAATAAGCCAGAAACTCTGGCTTATGGTCGTTTATTGGGATCGAGCAGTGAGCTGCTGCCCAATCACTCCTGTTTGCTCCACTTTTGGCATGAGCAGGAGAAGCAAACCAGGAAATGGCAGTTAAGCTTAACTTTCTATTACAGTCATACCTCAGGTTGAAGTTGCTTCAGGTTGAGCATTTTCGGGTTGTGCTCCGCGGCGACCCGATAGTAACAGAACACGTTACTTCCGGGTTTCGCCGCATGCACAGATGCTCAAAATGACGTCACGCACATGCACAGAAGCGGCAAATCGTGGCACGTGCACACGCAGACGCAGGTTGCGTTCGCTTCAGGATGTGAACGGGGCTCCAGAACAGATCCCGTTCGTATCCAGAGGTACCACTGTATAACCAAATCTGGAGTTTTGGTTTGGTCGATCCCAAACAAGCCACAATTGCTAGCCAACCCGAAGCTATGATTTGTTGTTGACTTGCTTGTGGATTGTGGACTCTGTGGGAGAAAACAAAAGAGCATTGTGGGTTTGACTGTAACAGGAAACCAGGGGGAGATTCAAACAGGAGTCACAAGGCAACATGCACCCAATAAACCTCTGGCTCATTGTGACATTTCAAATCGGGCATGCAGAACTTCGAAATGATAAGGATGCAACAATTAAAATAACTTTCTGTTTATTCTTTGATTGCTAAATGATTGTCTGCATCAGGGGCAGCCAACATGGTGCCCTCTGGATGTTGTTGGATTCCAACTCCCATCTGCCCCAACCAGCATGTCCAGTGGACTGGGATGATAGGATTCGTGGTTCACCTTGGCTACTCTGGTCTAAGAGGAAAGGTCTTCAAGAAAATATGCAGCCTATATTGGTTTTCTGGAGAAAGATGCTTTCAGAGTAGCTGGGAGGCACTACTAATAAATTCTTCCCTTGATATCATTGCTAGTCTAGTTTGCCACATAGGTGACATATGAGGAGACTGCTTTGAGATTGTAAAAGGAGGTAGGAAAAGAGCCAATACCTAGAGTAACTGAAGCCTAAGCCATTTGGCAATAGTCTTCAGGAGCATCTCAACACAAGGTGGAACACCTCAGTCCAGTCTTGAGGTTGGACTCTTTAAGTAAAAGAGAAAGGCCACAGGCCCCTCACTAAACAGAGTCAATAATATTGGTAAAATACTCACTTTCTCACTATACAAGCCAGCTGCTGGTATATAATGCACTTAATTTGTACCTAATATTGGGATATAGCTTCCAAATGTACCTGTTAGATAGGTGAAATTGAAGGCTGACCTGAATGTTCTCATGTGAACTTATTCCACTCAAAACAGATATTTGGATATGTGGTGCCATCTAAAGCCAAATCAGAGCGAGGGTTATTCTTCCTGCTCTTCCTCTAGTGAGTTGTGGGTGAAATAAAAAGAGAAAATGGAGCCCAGCAGCACTGAGAAGCACGACTGCTGCCACTGCCAGGATGGCTGGTAAATGGAGTGAACTTTGTATGGCCCCCAGAAAATAGTATGTGTTTGTGTGTTTCAGCTCCCTACGTAAAATACTATCTTTATTTAAATTCTGGGTTTATAACAGCCCATATAACAGCTGTGTCTGAATGTAATACTGAGCCACAGTTTGGTGCTACAGAAAGGATAATGGGTCATCATTGGGCTCACAGGGTCTGCTTCCCCTCTTCCTCTTTGATGCATCAGTGAGAAGAGAGCGGAAACTTTCACTTTCACTTACTCGTTTTATCTCAACCAGGAATTGGGGTTAGTGCTAATTATTGTTTAGGGTAGTCTTCCCTAACTTGGTGCCCTCCAGCTGTTTTTTGGCTGAATCTGATGGGAGTTGTCGTCTAAACCAGCTGGTGGATACAAGCTGGAGGAGAAATCTGTTTTAAGGAAACAAACGGGTATCAGAAACCGCAGTTTGAAAGTGGCTTGTTTTCTAGGGCCTAAACTTTGTAGTATAGACTAATCACAGTTTGTCCAGGTTGGACATATTGAGTAACATCATCTAGCTGAAAGTGAAACAATAGTTTCTGCCTCGTAACCAAAATGGAGGATGAAGCGGGAGGCAGGCTGGCCCTGAAGATTGTGTACATAATACCAAACCATTATATTATGTGCAAAGCAAGGCCTAAGGTACACGCTACCAAAATTGTTTTGTTTTGCCTGTTAAGTGCTGAAGATTGACAACAAAGGAAAGTTATTAAGTTCTATAAATAACAATATATTCAAGCTGCATTTCTGAAGGTCGTTTATTGTTTCTGCTAATAACTATGTTATATTTGAAAGGCACATTGCAGCTTTGCAGTAGAAGGTATAATATTGTTGGAACTCTCACTGAGGAACAGCACTGAAATTGTGAAAAGAAATAAAATGATAGGTTTGTGTGGCACACTGGGGGGAAAAGCAGCTTAAAATAATATGTTAAGAAATGTAACTTTTGAAGTGAAGGTTTACAGCATTTCCTAGGAGGGCTTTTCATTTGCCAGGCCACAAGGAAGCTTGTTGTTCTTCCCGTTTGCTGCCTCAGTCTGCTTCTTCCTCATAAAGTGACTCCTATTTTCACCCGGCACCAAAGTTCAAATGCCAGGCTTGTGGGCCTTTGGACTGGAGCTTAGAAAGAGACTAGTAAAGAGCAGGTTGAACCACGCACCATAGATAACAAAGGGCTCTGACAGGGTTAGCACTTGGAAGTTTTTGCTTGGGGAAGATGAGCGCTGACCGAGTGCATTTTCTATTCCATGTCTGTCTCATTGGAACTGGGAAGAAATAATCTCTCCCATTTGGGGAGTTTCGAGTGCGTTTGTGTTCCTCTGAAGCTTTCTGCTTCCTTCTAATCTCTCGTTAGAAAGGGAAGGGGGCAAAGGGGCATTGTTTAATGTTGTTAGGAGCTCGTGACTCCAAAGAGCAGCATTAGCTTATAATTAATCACCTAAGCTGGCTTTTGGTAACAAGTCTTTACTGAATAGAAGGTTCGAGCAACAAGATGCTCTTAAGAGCTCGCACTCGGCTGCAGACATTCCAGAGATACTTTGTGCTCCCAGAGAGATGGATGGACAGACATACGAAGGAGCTTGCGAAAAGGCAAACCACGAACAGGTCTGGGGAAGCGATTCCCATTGTTTGAGGTGGTTCAGGGGGAAGAACACAAGATGGGAGCCCGTTGTCTTGTGTTACATTACGTTTGTAAGAGATGAGTATTTTTTAAAATTACCCTGGGATGGATACAGAGCATGCTGCTCCAACAGAACTGGCATGTCACCAAAGCTAGAGTAGCTGGCTCAAGTGCCTCTAGCCTAAAGCTGAGAAAAGCCCTGTGGAGGATTTGCTTATTTTTAGCAAAAAAAGAACAACAGTCCCCTCATCAACTCACTCGCAACCACTTAACAGGAGTCGGCACTCTTTTTTAGGGTTGCTTATCAGTTCTGTTGTAACTCCCCTAAGCTATCCAGTTGACACACCTTCCCCGTCTGGTTGCTTATCTCACCTTTGCTTGCATCTCCATTAAGTGTTCATGAAAGTGACCTTCAAGGCAAGGTGGCCAGAAGGTAGGAGCTGACCTGCCACCAAAGCCAGAAAGGTAACACTGTGGAACAGTCACGCCTGACACAAACGGCTTGAGGGAGCAGCAGCCAACATCAGGATCTCTCCCGATGCACACAGAACTCTTTGGAGGCAGCGTGCAAAGCACCAGTGTCTCTTTCTTCTAAGGAATCATATCATTCCCCCTGCCCCTACAAATGATTTTTCTCACTGAACCTTTCATAAGCTTTCTGTTCATATCAACACATTTTTAAAAAATGTGTGTGTGCTGAATTTAGTCAGTCATTTTTGTTTCCAACCGTAGCATCACAAAGCAAGGCTCCATTATTGCTGTATAAATTTATTTATTTGTTACATTTATATCCCACCTTCCCTCCTCCCCCAAGGAGCTCAAGGTAAGGTGTACATAGTTCTCTCCTTCCCCATTTTATCCTTGCAACAACCTTGTGAGGCAGGTTAGCCTGAGAGACTTGCTACTGGCCCAAAGTCACCCAGCGAGTTTCATGGCTGAGCAGGGATTTCATGGCCAAGCATTCCAACACTCTAAATACTGCACTACATGGATGTAACAGTTACATAATTAGGGAATATTATGTCCCTTTGGGCAGGATTCACAAAACAAACCCCTTCAGTGGAAGCCCTGCACAAGGGCTTCTTCTTGCACTATGGGGCTTTCCCTTCTCCTCCCCTCACGACCCCCCAAATTGGCCAAAGGGGTTCAGAGGAACCCCTAGAAGGGCTGAGGGGAAGGTGGAAATTGTTCCATCTGGCAAGCTGATATGCTTGTGCAGACAAGACGTCATAATAACGTGATGTTGAATTCCACCCACTGAGTTTAGTTCTGCTCACATTTTTCTACAGCTTTTCCTCCATTGAGGTTAATGTACAAACATCTTTATTAAACACTGAATTGACCCCTGGGTCAAATGTAACTGCACGGCTAAAAAAAAGTTTCCTGGAAGAACACTGTTGATGACTGGCAGATAAGGGCTTTCACTTTACCTCCCCAAATTAAAACATTTCAGACTCATGCTTTTTCTGATTATTTAATTGTTTACTTAAAAAGACTTATTTTGTCCTTTTAGGTCCAACTCATTTTGCAACGGGGACCCTGTCTATTTGCCCTATAGAACTGTGCCACAGCATCATACACACTGAAGACATGCATAAATAGCAACAGTATGCTGTATGTTATGATACTTCAGATTTGGATTATTTAGTGCCTACTATAATATTTATGCACTTTATAAACATGTAACTAAGAATATAAATAAAGGAAACTTTATTATTTAAAATATCCCAGTCCATAGAGCTGTTACTTGCTGCAGTTTTTTTTCATATGTAATGAAAACTTTTAAGAAGCAAATACAATGCCATATTATTCTAGTCCCCTAATCAAATGATTTCATCATTTATTTTCCCCAGACTTAAGCATGGGTGCCTTTGGTGAACATTATACCAACAAATACTTAATCTCACAACCATCTTGTGAGTTGCCAGTTTCTTTAGTTCATTACAAGCTGGATTTTAGTCATCTTTGGGGGTCCAGCAGTTTTGCTGGTACAGTGGTACCTCGGTTTAAGACCAGCCCTGTTTACGAACTATTCGGTTTACGAACTCCACAAAACCGGAAGTAGTGTCCCGGCTTGCAAACTTTACCTCAGTCTAAGAACGGAAACCGAATGGTGGAAAGGCAGCGGGAGGCCTCATTTGGGAAGGCGTGCCTCAGTTTAAGAATGGCTTCGGTTTAAGAACAGATTTCCGGGACAGATTAAGTTCGTAAACCGAGGTACCGCTGTATTTCATCAAAGGCTTAAAGTTCCCAATTTTGCATATGTGTAGTAAGTGTCCGTTTGCTATTAGTTGAGCATTTATGGCCTTCTCTCTAGAAGGGCTGGAGACTTGCTCCTTTTTTAAAATGAAAGCTCTGAGTCTGGGGACCCTGATAGGCTTGCGCTGTAACTCCTAAGAACCAGGTAGTCTTTACCCAAGAATCCCAACTGTACTGAATGGGATAAGTAGAAGGGGAGAGATATACTGTATTTTCCCATGTATAAGACTAGGTTTCCCCCCTAAAAAATAATTTCAAAAATTAGGGGGCGTCTCCCCCCATTTTCTTAAACCTGAGTCCCCAAAATAGGAAGTGTCTTATACATGGGGGCATCTTATAGACCGAAAAATACGGTACTTATAGACAGTGATGAACTGTTGCTGATACAACAGGCATTGACAAGAGTGCTGTACAGTAGTAGACTATCCCATGTGATTTCTCCCTGGTGTGGCAAATCAAAGGTTGTATGCTTTATTATGAAATTGTGTCTCTGGCCTACCTTTTCTCAGTTTGTATGACCAAGGGAAAAAGTGCCTCTAATTTTTCTCCCCCATTCCACCCACCCACCCACCAACCCTTTTTGGCAAAATTCCTCAGTGGATTTATTTCTCCTGATTTGCTTGTCTTGGTATGAAAGGGATTTTCGCAGGGTAAAATGCTGATAGGTTGAAGCCCCCTGTTTTCCTCCCCTCCTTTCCCCCTTTTTCTTTTTGGTTGGTTGGTTGACTAACCTTTACCCAGAATGCTGTTAAGGGGTGGAGAGTGAGAGACGCCTTTGACTGTGTGTGCGCGCTTGTCTGGTGAGCGAGGGACTTCTCATTCTAATCTAATGTGATTGAGCCATTCAGGAAAAGGTTGTCTCTTCATTATCTGAGCTGTGGGCGAAGGACTCCCTCCCTTTTTCTTGATAATGCCTTTGGCACTTAGGAATTGTGCACAAAGCTTCAGACTCCTGGAGAAACAGATAAAGCGGGAGGTTTATTTTTATCAACAAACCCAATCCATTTTTCAGTGCAAGAGAAGAGAAAGAGGGAACTTCCTGGAAGAAAAGAAAAGAAAGTCCAATCATTCTCTAAACAAGACAGGATACACCATACATTTAAAGCTTATATCACCCCACTCAGAAGAATCCTGGAAGCTGTAAGGGGGCTGGGAATTGTAGTTCTATGAGGGTAAACTACAGTTCCCAGAATTCTTGTGGTGGGATATGATGGGTATGCAGCTGAGGCATGAAAAGGGATATGGTAGTGGAGTAATGGGGAAGAGCTGATAGTCACAGCAAGAAAAGTGGTGGTGATGGGAAATACTGTGTTCTGTAGATGAAAAACTGGTAGGACCAAGGCTTTTGTAATAGCATTTTAACCCAGCTGTGGCATGGGAATGGTGTAGTGAGCTGCCCCCCACAGGCAAACCAGACACAGGTAGCTGCACAGCAGGCCTGCAAACATTTCCCCTCATAAAGCAAATAGCAGCTTGGGAAGAGGGCAATTTTCATTAGGAAGATTGAGGGGACAGTTAACCCCCCCTTTCCCAGAACCATAGGCCCAATCTATTGACCCCTTGCTATTTTCAAAATTGCAAAAGAGATGGGAGATTTGATCAAGGATATCCATAGTCTCGTCTAGATTGGTCTTCAGGGTCACAGGCAATAAGTGCAACTGGATTTTTTTCTCTCTCCTCAGTAAATGCAATGGTTCTTATTAAGACTATTAATCTCTAGGAAGAAACAATTTTTTACCAGGACTAAATGGCAACTAAGTAATCCTAACAGTTTGTGACTCTTTCTAGGGACAAGCCAGTTGTTATGGTCTATGCCTATTCGTTCATTTACTGCCCCCCCCCCCTTACTGGGGATGTTCTTTTGGTTATGTATGTTTACCCAAGTAGTTTATTGTATGTATTAGACACTTCTATTTTAAATTATTCTTTATTGTTCTGTGCATGAGTTTTGGACTTGGGCTCCTTTCCTCTGCACAAACACAAGGACAAATTCAAAAACTTTTGCTTCCTTTCATTTCTAGATATCCATGGTTTAACAGAATATCTGAGCCCTAAATTGTGATTAATCTTAATTATCTTTCACAGAAACAGGACAGCTTCATAAACCAAGGTTTGAAGTTGCCTTGCTTCAGTAAACTATAGTTAAGACTAACCATAGTTTGTCCACTATGTTTAAGACTAAACTGAAGATACAGCCACATTGGAGGAAGAAAGGGGAGGGAGAGAGACAGTAGATTGAGTCTCAGCCAGGTCTTTCGTAAAGTGTTACACCCAGAAAAGGTCACTCTGTCTAAATTATCATTACAGTACTGCTGTTTGTTCATTAAAGTAACTTCGATGATATGGGTGATTCTGAAATACTATAAAAGTTCAAAAATAATACTTTTTTTGACTATCCCCTTCCTAAACAATTGTTCCTCTAATTTGACTCAAATCCCTTAGCCATTTCTGAGCCCTACTGAATAAAATGGTTCCTCCATCCATCTTTTGTGCCCTCTACTTCTGGTGTCCATTCTTCCGTTGTCCATCTCTTGGCCTCCAGCTGATGTTTCTGGAACAATACCCCATTCTTCAGATCTGAATCTGATGCCACTTCCTCCTTCAAATATTCATTTTAAAGCCAATTCAGTTCCTTGACTTAAGCCAGCGTTTTTGTTCTGGGGAATTTCCATCATCAGAGCTCTGTCTGGCCCTGAGGGAACAGTGGCACTTTGTCTGAATTTTGCTAATAGCTTTCCCTGTGCAACCTGTTTTTGTTTCAGGTCATGATATTAATGGAGCACTGGAACCATCAAACATTGACACCAGCATCCTGGAAGAATATATCGGCAAGGAAGACTCGCCAGATATGTAAGTGTGTTCTTTTGCACCTATGTTCCTAATAAACAGTGATGGATGCACAATGCCGTGAGGGTGTGATCATATTTCCTTTGCTATCTGCCTTCCACACAACTGTGCTCAGCTGTCTATCCCTACCACGTCCACAGTTCTTCCTAAATCTCTTTTTTTTAAATTCTTCTTTTCTTGAGAGCCATTGGTTAAGTTTTTGATTCCAGACACCTGAGCTCAGTTGTGTGTTATCCAAAGGAATATCTTTGGGGTTGCTATTACCAGACTTTGCTATATAGGAAACAGTTAAAAGGAAAAGGAAATGGATAACTTTAGTGTAAGTAGAAGGTTGTGGGGGATTTAAGTCTGACTGTCACAGAAGAGAGAACCCGACAGGAGCTTACATTTTGGGCTAAGTGGTGCTGCATTGGTTATATGTCTTCTGTGTGCAGTATTGGACGGCACTTAGTGGCATAGGGCCACAAGCAGCCAGAAGATCACATCTTGTTGACCAAGTATAAGCTTGGTGAGTATTTGAAAGGAGATTTTCAGAAGAATATCCAAGGCGTGTGCATGATTCTTTCTTGATCTCATTGTGGAACAAATGCCAGAGAACAGTGCTGATGCCTGTTGCCACACACACATGCACCAACAGGATGTCATAAATGTGGTTGTAATCTCCACTTTCAAGTTAGCCATCACATTTCTATTTCTATTCCATATCATGGATCAAATGGCATTATATGTTTTCAGACATTCTGTGGTGCGGTTTTTTGTTCTTTCAGTGGACAATTAATGATGTAATGAGCCAACATCATTCAGTTTATAGCTATTGAGTCACCCTGTATGGCTGCAGATTGAAAAGTGCAATATGCACATGTTACTCAGGTTGTTTTAACTTCTCTCCTACAGTTCCGATTTGGACTCCATCTCTGAAATCCCAGCCTCTGCTGGCTACCCTCATGCCCAACCTTCCAGCTCTGCCAGTGTCGGTGTATCTGTCTCCAGTGCTGGCCATGCTTCTAATGCTGCGTCTAGTGGTCCCCTCCATCATGGCCTTCCAAGCACCCAAGTCCCCATCCGACACGGTATCCACCATGGCCCCCCTGGCAGCCAAGTTCCAATCCGGCATGGCCCCCCATTGCCCAGTCCATGTGGACCCAGCTACAGTACTCACCTCAACTGCAATAACAACAATGGCATGGTGATTCCCAAGGGGTACCTCAGCAGCCACTGCCTGACCAACATTGCCCCTCCAATCAAATCAGAGCTGAAGGCCTCCTACGCACCTGGGTAAGTGATGCTGAGTAAAGGAGGAGGAGGAGGTGATGGGGTGGTGGGAGGGTGTAGTTCTAGGGCCTGAGAGTGGTAAGTTGTATCTGAATGATTCTGCTAATTCTCTTATGACACTATGTCCACGGAAGTCTAAATCTAAGAAAGAAACCTTTGTCCATAGGAACTGGGTTTCTGGAGGAAAACCTCCTAGGCTCACGGAATGATCTACTAAAAGAGCCAGGACTTGAGTGACTTTGGGAGGAGGGGAATGAGCTGAAATGTTGGCACATGAATGGTAAAAGTTAGAAAGCTAAAACCACATTTTAGATTTTGAAACACCAACAGATAATTTATATAGAGTTAAGTACAGTGGTATTCAGATTATTGTTGGTTATGGTTTTCACTGATGGAACTTAATTGGACACTTCATGGATATTTACAATGGTTACAAAGAAGGCCAGTTGTCTGTGCAGCCTGCAGGTGAAAATAGGAAGGCTTAGAAGTTGCAGGGTGTTGATTTTAGGTATTTTTAGGGGAAATGAACAGGCTGCAGTATTGAATGTACCCTTGCTATCTTTCCAGGGGGAAAGTATGTGCCTGTCAGGAAACTATTCCAAAGGGATGTCTGACCAAAACGCTATTTTATGGCACCAAAACAAGTGGTCCCAGGAAGTGCCCTAGATACTGTTTTTATTAGGCTTGAAGAGCATGGAGTCTAAACCAAATTTCTACTTCCTTACAATTGACACTGGATATAGCCTTTCAGAAGAAAATGATAAATATCAGTTAGGTGAATTTAGGGAGATGATGTGTTTCCCCTGTTCTGCCAAGGTGAATCGTGACTGAATGGGAGAAGGACATTCATTGGATCAAGAAGAATGGAATGGTGGCAGGAGCTCATTGCTATGGGAGTTTGTGAAAGTGATGCTTTTGTGGAAGGGACTTACTGGGGCAAACAGGAAACAGATAATGGAGGAGGAGGAACTGAGCTTTGGTGGACAGAAATCTGGATTTCTTGCCATAGCTGTCTTACATGTGCATACCCAGTCAGTTATGTCCTGGCTTACTGTGGCCTGTGAGCTTCTCAGACGTTCCCTTAGTAACACTGTGCTCATGAACCTTTTGACTCGCTGAGGAGGACGGGCCAGTTATAGACTATTGACAACCACTGCAGTTGTTGTGAGGGAAGCAGAAGATCAGTTCAGCTGGTGGGGGTGGGAACTTTGCCTGATGATTAAGGACTAGATGGGGTGTAAATGGGAAGCAGGGGGCTAGGGGAAGGTAAGTCAGCCTGAACTTCACAGGCAGATTTGAAGTACAGGCCCAGTTTTTTTGGTGTATGTCCTATATGTATGAATGTCAATCCCAGAGTTGGGAGAGAGGGATGAACAGAGTTGGGAGAGAGGGAGAGCACTTTGGGGATGAATGAAAAACTGATTTATGAGTCTTCATTTCACAGGCAGGTCTTGTTTTCTCACCATTTGGAGTTACTCTTGCTGCTGTATTTGGGGCCAAAGAATGTGCTGAGTGCATCAAATATCTAATGTTAAGATATGTCTGAATAACTAGCAGTCTGTGCCTTCAGCCCTGAGACTGGTTCTTCATAAGCTAGCAGAATGTGGAGGGTCACAGAGGATGATCTGATGCTGTGATGCCATCAATGAAGCAAATTATTGGTCTGCATGCAGCCTTCCACTTCTGAATGCAACCACTGTCATTCCAATAAGGGTGTGGGTTTTTTTGTTTTTGTTTTTTGCTGTATACTACCTGTGGGGTAGTATACAGCAAAAAACAAAACTCCCCACTATGCTGTGGGGAGATGCAGGAATAGAATCAGAGTTTTTGTTATCCACTTGAGGCATAGGTTAATGTAGAATTAAATCTTTACTCTGGAATCCCAGTTAAGATCCCTAAAGCTTGTCTGAACATTAGCTAAAGGTATTACGTGCTGAGAACCTTGGGGAAGCATCTAGTTTGTTTGTTCATTTGTTTCAAAGCCTTAGACCAACAGGATCAAATAATAATGTGCTGCTTTGTTTTTCAGCCTAGCAATTGAAAATGTATTTTCACACTCTGCTAGGAATGGCACCTCTGATGTTCCCTTTCTTGAATTCTTTGTGCACACTTCTGCAGAAATGCTTTCCTTACTGGTCTCAGAGGAAGAACTCATGAACATTGTACCGAAGCACTTTTTCAATAGAAATAGAAATTGGGGGGAAATGAAGTCTTATAAAACAAGTAAATATAAATAAGCACATTTTCTGTGTAATATTTACATTTATATGTTTTTATATCTATCCTTTACCATTTTTTTAAAAAAAGATAAAAATAAAAGCTACCCTGTCCTTATAAATACTATCCAGCACTGCTAGCCTACAATAGAATCCCATCCAGAAGTTAGTACTCCTTGATTCATCTCCCTCCTTTTACCACAGCAATTGGGGTCCCTTTGCTCTGAATGTTACTTGGAAAAAGTTTCCTTTTTTCCTTCCCATGCAAGATCCTTTTTCTTCTGCCAAGCTTTCTGATCAGTTCTCTGGATCAAAGATTGCAAAACCAGCAGTGCTCCTCTGTGGGATGCACCCTGCCAGGTGGGCTCACTCCGTAGATTGGCCCGGCCTGGCTGTGCTGTGAAGGATATATGCAAACACTTCTGTAAATATTTGGCTAGGAAACTGAAAAGGTACAGGGCAGGAGAATCTAATGGACAGACAAGAAGAGAAAGTTATTCAAAGCAAGTCTACTGGGGCCTTGAAAAGAGCAAATAAATCTGTCAAGTTTGCCCTCCAGAAGGTGCACATCTCACTTAGAGCTGGGTCACAACAAGAAGAATTTCAAATGAGGCTGTGCCATAGATAATCCACTGACCTAAAATTAAGGTAACTGGCCAGAACACAAGTGTGAGGGTCAGGAGAAAGAAGTGAGAGTCACAGAAGATACCTGTGTCTTAATGCAGAGGTGGGGAACCCGAGGGCCACATTTCCCCTGTGGACAGCATTCCTGGGGCCTCATACCAGTGGTGAGCAGGGCCAGGTGCAAAAGCTGTCACAGCAACGGATGTGAATCTTACCCTTGTATAGTAAGTTACATTCCAACCATGCAAAGGCAGAGGTTTACACATCATCCTTCATCCTCTTTCCAGGTAAACAAGAGACACTGTCACAGTTCAAGGGCACATTCCAGCCCAGCAAAGCAACCAAGGAGCACCTGTCCTGTGAAGGGTGTGTTGTGTAACCTGGGAAGACTCCCGAGGGCTCAGTTCAGAAGCCTGGACATTTAGCCCCCTGAGCCAGAGGTTCCATAGCTTTGCTGTAAGGAACAGAGGCATGAGGAGCTTTGTGACATAACGTGCTTTTTTGAGAACCAAAGAAGGGGTGTGCTGTATGCTTCCTCTGACTTCCATAGCCCTGCTAGTCATGGCTACTAATTAGTGAGGAGAGGCAACCATCCTGCTCATTGTGTGCAGTTGGTGCTTGGAAGAAGATAGGCAGGACCTTGGGAAAGTTACCAGTGTGTCCGTTGCCATATTTTTTTGCTGAGAAGATCCTCTTCATCTCCAGTTTGTTGTTGGGATTCTCATCAGAAATAGCACAGGTTGGTGTCATGGGGGATGGCTGCCTTTGCTATGTGTACTGGCGATGGAGCACAGAGCCATCTCTCTCCTCTTTGTTTCTAAACCCCTTGTGGAATACATTTGTGCCGAAGCCACCTCTCATTTGGATACACAGCAGTTTGCCTGTGAAGTGTTCCACTTTCTGAAATATTTCTTTTTGCCAAGTTTTCCAATTATTTTTCTTTCCTTCATCATTCAATTTTTTCTCATTTATTGCCGACGGTGTATCAGTTCATTACTATTGCAGGCTCTGAAGGCCTTCATATCCTTCTTTCTTATTTTTGACTTCTATTCCCCTTTCTCCTAGGTGTGTACACTTGGAGCCATACTCCTCCATTTCTTTTCCATCTTCATCCAGCCTGTTGCTAAATCTTTTTTTCTGAAACTGCCAAGAACAGTTCTTCTGTTTCTAGCGCTTAAAAAAAAAAATGCTTATCCATGCCCTGGTTCTCTCTTCTCTTGACAATCGGAAGTTTCTCTTTGTTAAGATTTTGTTCCTCTCTAGTCAAGTCAGAATAGCTTTTTAAAAGAATGATATACTTCTCTCCAGATAGATAGATGATAGATAGATAGATGATTGATAGATAGATGATAGATAGATAGATAGATAGATAGATAGATAGATAGATAGATAGATATCTGTCATCACTTCGCCCTCATTTTTTAAAGCCCACCACTATGTATCTAGCACTATAGGGCTTGGAACTAGATTTCCTGTCTCATCCTCTTCGGTTATTTTTTGACACTCTTGCTGCATCACGCCAGCAGCAGTAGGCCATCTGAGGTCTCCATACATTTCCTGGCTGCTTTCTTTCACTTTTCAAAAAGCAAGCAGGGAAATGTGTAACTGAAAGCAACTCTTGGCTAACAGGGTAATGCATTCTCCATAGTCTATTTATCCCTTGCCCTCTTTACTCATGTTGCCAACAAAGCATGCACTTTATGTGGACTGCAGTGATACTAACACTTCTTTAACAGAAACAAACCAGCTTAATAGCTGAGGCTACCAACTGACAATTTAGACGTTGCTACTTGTGCGAGTTTAATAATCTGAGTAGTATTGGAAAGGTCTGTCATGAGCTAGTCTTTGCAGAAGTAGCCCGATTAATAGCACAGGTGAGGATGTCAGTGTTGTCCTGAAGTGACTTTCCATTAACTCACTTGGTTTCATTAGACTTCGACATCCATTCCCTCCCTCCCCCATTTCAGTCTCATTGTGCTGGCTTTTGTGTTTACTTGACCTTGCCAGTCCGCACAATCACAGTCTCCATCAGCTACTGGTAGGTGTGTTTGGAGACTGAATCTCAGTTTATGAACCATTAGGAAGTTTTCGAGGCTCTCTTCTTGTAGTTGCAGGTGCTTGGGATGAAATTTATTTGAAAGGGAAAGAAGTGTACTGTGGCTCTTAATTTTGAAGGGCATGGAGTTGGGGGCTGAAGAGTTGGGGGCTGAAGAGTGGAGGATAGTTGTTGTTGACTCACTCTCATTTTGAATCCTCTGTTGGAAACATAACAAAGAAAAACCCAGTTTGAGCTAAGTACCTAAAGACCCCTGAGATTTGTTACTTGTTTGTTACTCAGCAAAGCACTGTGCATATTAATGGCACTCTGTAAGTCGTCTTCTTCTTCTCTGGTGATCAGTTGTAGCCGAGTAAGAATGTCTTCCATAAACACGGTTTTAACAATGTGTCTGTAAGTGACTGTGGAGGCCAATTCTGGATCCACACATCCTTCCACAGTGGGGACATTGGTTTCCAGGCGGGAGTTGATCACGGTGTGGATTTGCCAAGGGTGCCTTCCTCTTAGCATGTTTCTCCCTTGCGTCCTGAGTTTGAGTGTCTTCAAAGCCCATCACACCTTTGGTAAAGGCTGTTCTCCAATTGGAGCGCTCGCAGGCAAGTGTTTCCCAATTGTTGGTGTTTATACTACATGCTACACAGGAAGTGAACAAAATGGGACTCATCCAATGTAAAAGACTGAAAAGGAGAACTAATTTCAGTATCTTGAGGATTATTGCACTTCTTAATCAATTCCCAATGGATTAAGTATAGTTTATTCATTGTTGTCCCATTTCTTGTAGAAAAGTCCCTGGGGAATGCCTGTTTTTGCTGAAATGTGTCAGACATTAATAAAAAGTGCCTTATTCTCTGACAGAAAGCTAACCAGCAACAAAAACTCTAAACTCAGAATTCTTTCTTGTCGTTAAATAGAATGTTTTTGTTTACTTTGCAGTGGCTGTGGCCAGATCCTTTTCTCTTGCCTGCTTCTGGCTAGCTTTGTCAATTTCAGTCCAGGGGCTCCACATGTAGCCTCAGGTATACTTGATGATGGGATAATCTGGCCCTTAGACTCATGGCTTTTTCTTCGGATGGGTCAGTTTTTGTAACAGAGCCAGATTCCCCAAAAGCCTCCTCTGTATCTGTTAATGATCTTTTTCTGGGGAACAGATACATTTCTGTTTTGGCTTCTTTTAGCTTAGCAAGAGCTGCTGAGCGAAGAGAAGAGTCTTATTAGGAGATCAACAAAATGGCCATGAAGTTAGATGCCTATGAATAAAATCAAAGGGCTCACTGTGGGAATAGCATAGGCTGGGTGTGAAATAATACGAGTTTAAACAGTCCCAAACTCTTTAATCGGGAGGTGCTGTAGTGAGTAGATAAGGGGGGCTGCCTGGCACTTTGGGGAGTGGCCAGTGGTTGGGTCTTTCGATGGAGGGAGAATTTGTGCAGGAAGACCTGTCTGTAGGAGGACACATTGACTGACTTCAGTCTCAGGAGGATTTGTATTGGCGAACAATTCCAGAAAAATGCACGTCAAGTCCATTGTTAATCTCTACCAGCTGAGGGTGCTGCAGGCAGTGGGGTTATCCGTGGAATTGTTGCTTCTCCCCAAGGTTTGAAGGATATTTTGCATTCTTTCACCTTATCAATTTCTCAAGACGCTTGTTTGACCTTTCCCTCTATTTTTTTCTCCATTGCTCTTCAGCACTTTACCCGACTCTCCCCCGGACTCTGGATCAGAGGCATACTCCCCCCAGCAGGTGAATGGTAAGTGCTCAGATTCAAGCCCAAGCACACCGGCGTCCCCCCCTTCTTTGGTTGGCAAAAGTGGTTGGCTCTGAAATCTTTATCGGACAGGGGAAAAACAGACTGCTGCAATACGTGAAGAGATTATCAGTTAGTAAATATTCCTAGACTTACGCCTATTGTTTTCCTGCTACCCTTTGGAAAGAGTGGGGGAGGAGGGGAGGAGCAGGAGCACAAAGAGGTGTGTGGGGAAAGGAAGATGTAAATCTACCTTTTGAAAGAGGAAAATGGGGAAACTGTTGACTTCTGCCTAGTGAAGAAGTGAAAATGGAGTGTTTGAGCCTTGTTTTGTGGATGGCGGTGCTGTCAGATGTTGACTTCCGGAGAATTATGTAAAAACAAGCCTATTCCAGTAATGAAGACCAAAGCAAGGAAATTGCCATGAGCTTGCTATTAGACGGTAAGTACGCGCTGAGCCTTCTGCCACCTTTTTCCTAGCTCCGATTGGTACAGGGAGCCTCTCCTCTGTTTCCTGTGTCAGGCAGAGAAATCTTAGATACACGATGGAGGCTGGGTCTGTGTTGTCCCCCCCCCCCCACTTGTTAAGCAAAGTCAGTCTTTCTCTGCCCTTCTCCAAGCTTTATATAAGTTAAGAGAGGGAAGTGGGAGGGTAGAATCGTTCTCCAGTACCTACATTTGCCATCCCATAATGAGATTCCTCTCAGGAGATTTAGATTCATACGCCGGAGAATTAGCAGCAGAGGGAGAAGAATTGGGTGGAGTATACGTTGGTGTGTTGACGGGAATTTTCTGATGTTTCCCCACTGGCCCCTTCTTTTAAAACCTCAGCCCTGTTCGTAGTGGAAGCAGCTACTTCTCCTTTCTCCATGGAAGAGGTAAAGAGTTCTGTTTATCTCACTACAAAAATCCCTGGAATTCCTCCTGGCCCTTCTTTAAATATAGCGAAGAGGCCAGATTACTTGCCACAGAGTGAACTGCTTTCCCTCACCACCAAGGCAGCAGAAGAGGGAGTCTGAACGGTTTCATCCTGCTCTCATCAACCTGGAGAGGGGAAGAGGCAGAACCTCAGGCGTTGTAGGGGGCAGGATCTGAGTGAGTCCTGGTGCATATGCAGAGTGCCTATATATATATATTCTTGCCTCTGCGGTCTCATGGTTTTCAAAAAATCCTCCATTGTTTCAAGGTGTATTTGGAAGCCAAGTCAGCCTTTTACAAGTGGAAGATAAGATATGGCTTTCAAGAACATAATTTTCCACAACTCGCTTGCATATTCACTCTGCCATAACAGTTGCCCCAGCCAGTTTTTAACCTGTGAATGTCAAACATTTGATACTGGCTTCCGTAGTCTCATGAAAGCAAAATGCAAAGCCTGACGTTTTTCAAAAATGAAAATTATATTAGTTTGTAGTCTAGTTCATTGACCAATGGTGGCCGTCAACACAACTTGTAGTACTGAGTTCTATAAGATAATTTTGTGTTTGTGTGAAGTTCCATTCTATTTTACTATAACTTTTATAGGTTCAAGAGCAGTTTGATCCTGGCTTTAGCTGAGATACAAAGGAGAGCTAATTAAAAAAGCTACCCCTGTACTCTGACAAACCAGAGCCCTACATTCTTAACTTTAAATCAGGCTTCAAAGTTAAGTAAACTTCTGTTTTGTTGTACTAAGGAGGGATGTGAACTTGAGTCAAGGGCTTTCGTGAATGCCCTACAGCCTGTTCCTAGATATGTAAAATCTTTGCATGTACTGTAGGCTTCCATGCCACCCTTTTTGCATGAAACCAGTAAAAGCCCAGCAAGAAGAGTTTGCCGTGGTCTTGACTTTAACCCGCCCCCCCGCCACATGTGATGTGATTTGTGTGTATTATTAAAAACAGTAATTTCCCCCAAAGTCACTGAAATGTCTTCTGCACAAGAAGGTTTTGAAATGAAACAGGTATTTCATAACTCATTTTGGAAACATGTTTATATTTCAAACATATAAAAGCTGGGAGAATAGGCCATAAATAAGCCTCCATTCCATCTGAGTCCTGTAATTCTGTCTTTGTTTGGTGGTGTACTTTTCACCAGCATTCTTTGTGTCTTTCCAGTGGTAGTTCACGATGAGGCCTTCACTAGACAAATCTGAAGCTTGGGTGCCTACAGAGATACCTACCTACAGGAGGTAGTGGGGTGATTCGACCTCTGCTCTGTAGGCCCCCTTCACTTCTCCAGTGACACATGTAGCTATCTCTGAATCCAGCACCAATCCAGAAAGGGTTTCAGTAGTGGCTTTAAAAAATAATAATTCAGGAGGTGGCTTCAGGGGGTGGCTTCTTTGATCCAAGAATCAAGTGCCCTTTTTAATATATATATATATATATATAGAGAGAGAGAGAGAGAGAGAGAGAGAGAGTAATCATTGCTCTGGTGTGTGGGCAGTGACTTTGTGATTGGCTTCTGAGCCAGCCAGTCAGCACTCTGTGCAGATGGACTCCACTATAAATGGGGAGAACTGGTTGCTCCTGACCTCAGTTCTCTGAGGAAAGTTGCATTCCTTACCTAAAAGGGGTAGGTGGAGATCCATGGTGGGCTCGCCCCTCAAAATAGGTCTATATTTGTACTCAAAGTTGGTGAGAGAACCTGGCTGACTGCTGGGCACACTGAACAGCAGCACCAATCTTTTCAGAATGTATATATTCTCAACTCATTTCTAACTACCTTTAGTGATGATATTTCTGTATGAATAAGTGATGAAATGAAACAGAAAAGCTGTTGGTAAATAATGGTGGAAAGGTTTTGTCCTTGTGTGGCTGTGTGGTTGTTGTTAAATTAAGCCAGATTTATTCTCGTAACTCAACAATTCTGACTCTACTGCTCCATTAATGCTTTTAACTGCATGGATATATAACCTCTTTATTTTTAACTCCATGGACTGGTGTAATCTGAGGTCATGTTATTGCTCCTTTCAAGACCATAGAGCATATATTTCTGCAATGTGTTGATGCCCTTTGACATTCCCATGGAGCGAGGGTGCCATGCTATCTTGCTGTGGGGGAGAAAACTGCCTTCTGATAAGGGAAAGCCTGACTTCTCCCGGTGGAGAGACAAAACAGGAGAGAAACCTTCTAGTACTCCCAGCAAGGAGGGTCCCTGAATCAGGACTGATTTGGGAGCCATTCTGCTTTGAATGTGTGCCTGCTGAGGGTGGAAACTGACGTAACTCTAAGGTGGATGTTCTGCCAGGGCAAGGATTTTTGCTTGGGCAAGGGAACAGTCTCTCCCTTTCTCCCCTTTGTACGTCCCTAAATCTGTTCTAGGACCAGGTTTGGGAAGGCTGCAGGGTACGTAGAGTCAGGTAGGGAAATGTCCCCTTGCACAAGCAGAAATCCTTGCACTGACAGGACGTGCTAGTAGAACAGCACCCTGAGACTTTTAAGAACTTTGCCAGCTAGTTATATAAGAATCCCTTTGTCCCACCTCCACACAATAACAGTGGTACTATGAGAAGCCTGAAGAACAGGCAAACTTCTGAGTATGTAAAGGAAAAAGCATTTGAAGGCTCACCTTTCAACATGGCGAATGTCCCAACAAGATTATTGTGCCTGATGTGAGCCTGGAAATATATACTGTATCCTGAAATACAGAGCATCCGCTTCCCTTCACCTCTCATTTATAAGATATAAGACTAGTCACATAACAGCTTTTTGTTTGTGTTTGGCACTCAGTATCATAAAATTTCTTAAATGAATTTACCTGCTTGCTGAAGAAGAGCCTTTATGCATGGAGATTCAGATTTTTATCATTTGGATTTTTAGGAGGGAAGGAAGTCATTTACCTGTATTTGCTGGATTACTCATTTGTTTCTGTTTGCGGTGCTGCCCTTTGGTTATATATTTAGCAATTAAATCTTTTTTTTAAAAATTGATCTTAGTAATTTTAATTGAGTTGAAATTTCAAGATACGCATTTAAAGTGTCAAAGGTTTGCCCGTCATTCCAGCTCACTGGAAGAGAGCTTATTTCTCACTATACAATGAAATAGAAGTGATGCCGCCTGCATGTTTTACCATGTATCTCCCAAGTAAAATGGCTAGAGATGTACTATTGTGTCAGTGAGTGCTGAAAATGTAAGGAAATGGGCTGGAATATCCCCCTAAGGCCATCCACGTCTGCGGCCTTATACTGTATTCATTCAGCACACACAGCTGGAATGGCTGCCCAAGGCTAGAGAAATGTTCAAAGAGACTGGGATGTTTTTCTGTAGCATAATCTGGCTATACGTGTGCCACAGATTAATCTACTGACTTTCTTTCTTTTTAGATCCTCACCTCCTTCGAACCATGACTCCTGAGAATATGTGTCACATAACTCCCCCTTCCCGCCTGGAGCACCCACCCCCTCCTCCACCGCCACCCCCTCCACCATCCCACCTCCAAGGGCCGCCGCCTCCACCACCACCACCACCACCGCCTCACCCACACCAGCAGCCGCACAGCCATCACTATCCCAGCATGCAGCGGGACATGTACATGAAGGCTGAGTCTCTGATGCCCCAGTTCACTATTGGACAAGGCATGTCACCTGGAGATCTCCACCATGCCCAGCAGTCACAGATGCTTCACCAGCTACTGCAGCAGCATGGAGCAGAGTAAGTCCTCAGGGAAATGGTGGACGAGATAGGGAGGGAGTTCAAATTGTGGTTTGTTAAGACTTCCAACTTCTGTTGGAAATCTCATGTGCCCCTTACAGGACTGTTTATCAGGGGACTATTGTGTGTCTGTGTGGCAACAATTTTTTAATTTGTTTTTAAACAAATACAAGAACCATTAAACACTTATCCAGCAGTACAACTAATGGTGTTTGTTTTATCCATTGACTCTAGACATAAAATTACACATTCAACATTTAAGCATATCATTAATATCATTACCTGTATGCCACAACTGGGTGTAATGGAGAGCATAATCCCAGCACTAATGCATCTAGATCCACGGGGGTGTGATTTCAGATTTAATAGCTGGAGGCAAAGTCCCTGACAAGGTTTGAAAATATATTCAGGATTGAACTGCTTTTGTAAAAAGTGATTTTAAAGATTGTTTTTGTTTCGATAATGCATAACAACTATTGCAATGGTAGTAACACACACACACACACACACACACACACACACACACACCTTTTAAATTAAAGAGTTTAGTGCCTTCAGCATGCATACCAAGTACACAAGCTCCTTTAATTATTTATCACATTTGTCAATTGTGGCTGACCTAGAAAAAAACACACAAATGCATGTAACATGCCTCGAATGGCTCACCTTACTCCAAGAGCAGGTTTGAGGAGGAAGAGTTTGGTAGAGACAGGGACTGAGGGATTAATTAACCCTTCCCACACACTGCTTCTGCAATCTGAACATGCATTTGGAACTCACTGTGGGATGAGGGAAACATGGTTGTGTGTGCGGGGCCAGTGGGGTGGGGAAGCTGTTTTTTCTGAAAAGGGGGCATAAAACTGTTGGTGGGGCTTAAATCATTAAAATGCTTCTCCGTGCAAAACACGTATGGGAGAGACATGTTTGCCTTCAATAGTCATTATCCAGTTCAGACCTAAGATCCACCTTTAGCCAAAATGTGCATTATGAGATCCATTTATTGATTTTTACCATAGCTGTGTACAAACATTGCAAGGGGTTGGACTAGATGACTATACCATTCTTTGATTCTATGAATGGTAATGTGTTGTTGGTGAGACACGCCTAGGTCAGTCTGCAACCCAGTTGTGAGTTCCACTCACCAGGAATAACTCACAGTATTCTAGTTTTCTATGTGCAGGGATTAAAACAACAACAACAACATTTGTATGGAGGAGGGTTCACTCACATGTGTCCATACCTTCATTCTCAAGCCTGGTACAACCTAGACACAGATGCACCCCCTCAGTCACCTAAGAAGAAACCTGCCAGTTGTCTCTTTCCCTCTTGGGTCAGGTGAGGACAGAGGGAGGGAATGTACAGGTTTAGAATATGCCTCTATTTCAGCACCAGACAACAATTTGTAAGTGACTCTTTGTATACCTACAGAATTATGTGAGAGCTTGGCTGATGCTCACCTCCTGTACCCACTGGAATCCTCCCCCCCCCATATATATATTTACATTTTTATGGGTTATGTGAAGTTGGAATGTTCTCACTGTCTGTTGTCTGTGTTTGACCCCCACAGACTTCCAGTGCACCCTGCCAAGAAGAGGAAACACTCAGAGTCGCCCCCAAATACTCTCAATGCCCAGATGCTTAATGGGATGATAAAGCAGGAGCCAGGGACAGGGTCTGTGCCTCTCAACCCTGACAGAGCCCAAACACCTCCTTGGCATCAGCAGGGGGCGCTCTCACCAGGTACAGTCTCCAGTAGTATTGTCAGCATCCATATGTTATTCGTGTTCCAAAAAGGGAAGAGTTCTATAGAGTGGGTGCATGGGAGGAGAAACTGAGGAATGGGGGCCATGAGGAAGAAATGAGGAAGGTGTGAGCCATGTGTCTCTAGGGAGAATGTGTTGTTTCATACCAAACAGAATGTGGGGAGGCAGTTCCCCAAAGTTGAAAAGAACAGAGAACGAAAAACATTTTCCTTTCCTTGGTTACAAAAAACAAGAAATTAAAAAGCCATGGGATGTTTTGCGTGGTGGGAAAGCCATGGGGAGGTCGGGCAAGAATGAATATTTCCCTTGTAGCAGGAGGGTTTATTTGCATGAGGTGTAAATACGCAGTTTTGTAAACACATAATTTTACTATTGCTGCAGGCCTGATTCAGGACAATGACAGCTTGAATGGCTCCTACTTGGATCCCAATTACCAGTCTATAAAATGGCAGCCACATCAACAGAACAAGTGGGCGACTCTGTATGATGCCAACTACAAGGAGCTGTGAGTAGAGATGGTGCCTGTGTAAACTCCTCTGCATGCCAGCTCAGAGAAATGGAGTTGATTTACCTTCATATTTGCTCAAGAGTAGCTCTTATTAAATCGCAAGGAGCTGGAGGCTGGTGTATATAGCATGCAAGAAAAGCCTCGCAACTTTGAACCTCTTTAAATTGCCACTTTACACCATTTTAACAATAGTAAAATTTCAGTATTGTTTATTAAGCACTTACAGTTATTAGGTGCTCTACAAAGTACATTTAAAAGACATTTTCTGCAGCCATTGCTGTACAGTTGGAACAGAAAAACACAGAAAGGGAAAGAAAGAAATGAGGAAGATGTGACTAATAAAACTGCAGCGATCAGAAACAAGACAATCAGTTGTGGAAGGCTATCTTGAATGGGTGTATTATCAACTGATAAAAAAACAGAAAAGGCACACTAGCCTTTTTGCTCCTCCTTCAACACTGTTCACTTGTTCATTGATTTCTGAAATCTCAATGACACTTCTCTCAAATTATTGCATCGTTGACATTTCCTCAGGTGTCATCCTGGTTTTTGTAGAAATTGCTGGGTTTTAGTCATTTTTATACTTTCGGAAGCATGGCACGTAGTGATAGCATTTGCGCCTCTCCATTACCTGGTCACCTTTTGAGAATTGCCTTTTTAAAAATGCTGTCCTATTGTCTGTTTAGAGCAGGGGTTGTCAACCTGGTCCCTACCGCCCACTAGTGGGCGTTTCAGGATTCTAGGTGGGTGGTAGGGGGTTCTACAGCACAAGCTGAATCACTCCTACCATCGAGCACTGGTGGGCGGTAAGGAAATTTTTACCACCAAGAAAGATGCATTAGTGGGTGGTAGGTATAGAAAGGTTGACTACCCCTGGTTTAGAGGGAAAGGGTAAGAGTGGTTTCCCCAGGAGCAGGCACTCAAGGGTTAGGGAGAGGGGAGTTAGGTTTCATCAGCAAAGGTGACCCCTCTTAAGAAGGCAGTCCATTTTGATGCTTGTGCAGCAAAATAAAATAATATATCTTTTGGCTTCTGGAAACACCCCGTGTGAGAAGACTGCAAAATTCAAAGAATTCTAACTATAGAAGCAAAAACAAAGGGATGAAAACAAACAATAGGTGAGGAAATGTAGGCTTGGGAAATTGACTGATAATGGAGAGAGCATATACCTTTTCCAAACAGATAAATGATAAGGTGAAAAGGAGTACACAGAAAAAGTAGCAAACAGGTTGGAGTGCACTGGCAAAGCAAAGGCAATCAGAAGTTTAAGGAAGGAACTAATAACCATGATGCGTGCATCAAAGATGAATATGAAAGAAGCATACAAAGTGGTGTGATATCTTTTAATTGGTCTAATATCTGTTGGGGTTTAGTCTAGTCTAGACTACTAAAAGATAAAGGCAGCATCTCTTAGCTAGAGCCATATTATGCTGAATGATGATGGTCAGCAAGTGTATACATGGCATTTTGTAGGCTAACATAAGCAAATTACACAGGGGGGGATCCTATGTGGCACAAGCAGGTGCCCACTCCTGCAATGGGGCTTCTCCTTCCACCCTACCCTCTTTGCAGTCCATCACACAGCCCCAAAATCTACACCAGAGGGTTGGAGAGAAAATAAACTGGAAGTGGGCAGACAAAATAAGAACATGAAAACGTGGCCCATCTAGTCTGGCGTCCTGTTCTCACAGTGGCCAGCCAGATGCCCATGGGAAGCCAACAGGACACCATTGGATGTCACCCATAACCTCTTGCCTTGAGAAGCTTACAGTCTGAATCTAGATGAGAATTATAATGGTGGAAAGTCAATAAAGAGAGAGCAGGAGACACCCGGTAACCAGGGGTGGCCAATGCATGCAAATGTAGTTGCCTATCTTCATCAGAATAGCTTCACCAATGTACATTTTAGATTACACATCCCAAAAAGTGGGCTTGGAATGATTTCTGGGAATGGTAGCAGGGCCCAGCTCTGTGGCCACAACAATAACTTTTTCCACCTATGTATAGCTTGGTTTGACTGGAAGGAGAGGTGGGATTCACAGAGGGAATGTTGAAGAAGGAAAGTGCTAGAGAGGGGGACAGAGATTGGAGGGGCAGGAACGTGGATAGAGCAAATAGTAAGAAAAGAGCAGCTAGAAGTGGCATTGAAAAAAGGTTTGGCAGGGACACGGGGAATGTAATCAAGCAAAGATTGTTAGACGCGGGAAGCATCAGAGATAGAGGAAACAAAAATGACAGGAAGGGAGGGACTTTATACCAGGTTGTTTTTAATGGTTTTAAGATGCCTTGGGCACTGATTTTGAGCTCAAAGGCAGTGCAGGATAGCTCAGTTGGGAGAGCACGAGACTCTCAATTTCAGGATCATGGGCAAAAGATTCCTGCATTGCAGGGGGTTGGGCTAGATGACCTTTGTGCTCTCCTCCAATTCTGTGATTGTTATATGGATAAAAGAGCCTTGAAGGGCATGAATCAGAGAGCTCAGAGGCAGGATAACTGGCAAACTCTTGGTGACCAGCTAAGATGTGCCTGGGAAGCTATGGCAGCCACGTAAGGTGAGAGCAAGAAGCAAATGAGCGCAGCTTCCAGGGTGAAGGAGAGACAAACGTTCAAGGGGTGGGGGAGAGAAACAGCTGCAGATCCTCCCTGCATTCCACAAAGGTGATAGAGAACTGGCAAGCAGTCAGACAGATTCCGGGAATTGCCTACTCTCAAGAACGCCCCGCCCCTGGGTTTCTATGCAGCCTGTATCTCCTATTTGGCCCCATTTTGGGGAGAGAGGGAAGGGCCTTTCTTGTCTGTGGTACCAAATAAAATGAGATGATTATCTGGCTTCATGAGAGCAATGTGGAGAGAAAGGGCCAGTGATTTACATTCAAGCCAGCTGTGGCGTTAGAGGGAGGCTGCCCTTGCATGGCCTAGGATGCCCACGCACAGCATCATTGTTGAGGGCTGCCTTCTCAAGGTCTCGCAGAAGGTAATTTATCTGCGTTCCTTCCCTGTGCATATATAAGGGGAGTAGGGCAATATATATATTTATTTATTGCTCGAAGGAACACAAAGAAGCCAAAGGCATGTCTCGCTCAGCATCCTTTTCCCCATTGTGGTCTACCAGGATAAGCGGTTAAGCAGGCGCTGAGATGCAGAAGCAGAACTGTTGCTCCAAGACATGCTTCCTTTTGGAGGTAGTATATATTAGCTGTCTTGGAGCAGCCACTGATAGCCTTCTCTCTAGTGGATTTTTCTATTCCCTTTCTACGGCCTTCTAAATTGGGGGCCATCACCACAACATGTGGAAGCAAATTCTGTAATTTTAACTCTGCACCAAGTGAGGAAGCACTTTGGATTGTGTCCTGAATCTCATACTCCACTAAATGACATGAGTTCCAGTATAATTTTGGCAGTGTGAGGAAGACAAGGTTGCACTGAAGGCCCACAGCCTACAAGCTACCCCTGTGTGTTTTTGTAGTGCCTTTATATAAATGTATGGTGTAACTGTACAGCATTTGGAATACTATGCAAAGTTCTGGTTGCCTCATCTCCAAAAAAAGTGAAAAGATGCAGAAAATGTGAAACCCAGATGATCAAAGGATGGAGCCACTGCACTTAGAAGTAATGTATGAGGGGACAGGATAGAGGTTTATAAATTGTGGTGTGGAGAAAGTAGAGACAGAAGTTTCTCTCCCCCCATCACTATATTATTCATTGTTCTCACTTCGGCATGACTTTATTTTCTGAAGGAATTCTCATTGCCTCCAGTCTAGCTGCTTCCTTGACAAGGCTCTTTAACCATGCTGGCATTCTTAGAGGAGGATAACTAAAAACGACTTGGCTTTCAACAGAGCCATTTCCCATTAATGTTCCATGGGCTGTAGGCAGCACATGTTCAGCAACATCCCCTGTTCTCAGTGAGGTGAAAGCAATAGTTTTTATAATAATTAACTTGGGTAATCTCTCCCTCAGTGAAAACCATATTGTACTTTTACAAACTAGAGGCGCCCATCCTCCCTGTTGCAGCAGAAATAAATGCAGAAGAAAACATTTTTAAAATAAAAAATATACATATACTAATCCTTGAATTTCACTAAGAAAGTAATAATAATAATAATAATAATAAATTTTATTTATATCCCGCCCTCCCCAGCCGAAGCTGGGCTCAGGGCGGCTAACAACAATAAAAATAATCCAACATTCTAAAACATTCATTATAAAATTAATTAAATAATAATAATAAAGAGTTTGTGGCCCAAGTTTCTCTAAATGGAGAAAGATAGGTTGTGAAGCACTCAGACCACATGATTTGTACACTCTACAACTAGATAGCTTTCCCTCACCAATTCCCCCCTCCTTTTACAATTCAGATTTAATAATTTTAATGAAAGATACCATTTTTAAAAATTGCTTAGACTTTCGAAGGGGGCATCAGGCATTACATGCCACAGTGATTGTAATGTTCAGGCACACTCTCCTCATTTACAAGGTGGCTAGGATGTGCTTTGGAAGAACAGGACATTTTTCTGAGATCCCGGCTTTAAGACAAAGTGGAATATAATATGTGAGATGCCTCTCTTATCTGTGGAAATTGTAGTGCTATCTGTTGCCATGGGCGTAGACATCTGCCTCGTAAAGAAGCCTCTGTGCATACTGTTACCCTCCTGTGACAGGCGCATGGCTCATTGCGTTTCTGGGGGTGGCTAACTTTCTGCCCTTATCTCCAGTTCTGAGTTGCTACTGTCCTCCCGCCCTTGCCTTTTCATTTTTACCTCATAACTCACACTCATTTCTTCATTATCTGTCCTTTAATTTCTCTGCATTTTGACCCAATACATGTTTTAAACACTTGTACACGTTTTGTAAAAAGAAAGATACGGGCTTTCATTTGAACAGATTGCGGTCCTTGATTCGTGTTGGTTTTGCCGAGCCATTTGTAAAGGGCCGGGTAGCGAAAGTGGTTTGATTGAATGGCGGAAGCTGCCAGTTTTGTTCTCTCAAGTTTCAGTGGTGAATGGCTAGAGGCCCAGTACAATTTCAGTGGCAAACAGAAAACATATCTATTCTAGCTGAAGAGCTTGAGAAGGGATGAGATAGCTTAGAACTGAAGAGGAATGACCGTGTGTCTACTTTTTTTGGAGGGGGGAGTGGAAGGGGAAGAATTTGGCTTTTGGATAGGGCAGAATGGCAAGCGCTGTAGGAAGGAGGGAATGGCACAATGAATCACCAAAAATGTGATGGAAAGGGGGGAGAGGGGGAGAGAAATTCCTCTCATACTTTCTGGCTAAGGTAGCTTACTCTGTGACCACCATCTGGTTTTCGTTCAGGGCACATCTCTGGCAGCTCAGGGTCCCCCCTGTTGCTATGAGGAAGAATTAAATGGCTCTTTATAGGGCCTGCCAGGTTCGCTCAACCCAAGGGTGCTGACAGCAAACAGAGTTTATCCAGTTGCTGCTGGCATGTCTGTGGAGGATTGTCGGCATGTGCATGGCCAGCTTTGGACCTCTGGAGGCCAAAGCAACTTACTGAAATGCTCTTCTTGCCATGGCCACACACAGAATCCTGCACTGGATTTTGAAATTCCTGGCCATCTTGGGTTCTTCTTGTCTATCCCACTTGTTACTGTGGTTGTTTTGAGCTTTGACTCTTTCAACAGTTGCTAGCCCTTCCTATTTTCAACAGTCCCTCCTTTTTCCTGTCACAATCAAGCCCCTTGGTTCAAGTCTTCCCCTCTACAGCTTTCTGAAGCCTAAGGAGTTAAAGATACCAGAACATACTATTTATCTGTTAAATAAGACTTCCCAACCCCAACAGACTACAACTCCCACTAGCCCTGGTCACCATGGCAACGCTGGCTGGCGCTGGTGGGAGTTGTAGTCCAAAGCATCCAGAGATTAAGAAAGACTCTGTTGAATTCTAGTGCTAACTGAGCCCTCAAAAACTCATTGAAACTGTACACCTTAGTGGCTAAAAATATAAAGTTTCAGTTTTTATAGTAGGAAGTGCAGACCTTCAGGAGCTCTGTCACTGACCAGCTTGATAGCGAGCCTCTTCTTACACTTGGGCCTGTAAAGAAGTAAGCCCAAATGAAATTAATGGGAGTTTTTTCTTTCTCAAATGAGAAAAATCAAATTTTAAGGGTGCATTTCCTCCAACAAGTACTTAAAATATACCGTAACTCGGTCATGCCGGCCTGCTGAATTTGACAGCATTTATTTGATTTGATTTTATTTGATTTGGTTGCAGTTTATGTTCATGTATATCGGTCAATGAGGCAGAGAGGCCTTCCCCACAGAGCAAACCAGGCATATTGGGAGCTGTGTGTATGCGTGCCTGTTGGCGAAGGCCACATATTTTCAGTGTTTCCATGACAACGAGTCCATTAAGGAGACATAGATTAAACCTCCCCAGCTGCTACATATGTTGCTTCCCCCCTCTTATTCGACACTCTGAGCTGCTGCCGCTTTGTATCCTGAGTACATACACTTCAGTCATTGGGGAGGAGATGGGGGGCGGGGGCGGAAAAAGAGTTTGGAAGGTGTAAGGAGCAACTTCAGGTAGCTCTGTTTTAAGACGTATGGCAGTCCAGAATGAACCTAGCCTTGCGCTGAAGCCAGGAAGATGCATCTCACGTGGAAATGTCTTCAGTGGCAATTTGGGTGGGTGGGTGGAATCTAGTTGAGGTGGGAGATTTCCAAGTCTCGGGATAACCATAAATTGCTTTACCAGAGCTAGCAAGCAATGCCAACCTAATCAGCTGTTAGTTGGCAGATCTGTAGGAAAACCAAACAAATCAAAGCAGAGCTGCTTGCTTCATACTGTTTACCTTTCCCCCACCCCCGGAGCATTGCCATTTCCCTTAGTGGATGTTGAAGAAGGAACAATGCTAACTGACAGTGGTAATTTTAGGATGAGAAGAGAACTTTTTGCCTGTTTGTAGCTGTCAAATATCCTTTGATGTTTTCTCTGAAACTATTAAGCTAGCAAATCTGGGACTCACATGTTCGGATTAGTTTATGTTGTCACATCCTCACTTCAAACCTAGTTACAAATTCCCCTACCCCAACATACAACCTCAAATTCAGGGTGGTGTGATGGACAGAGTGGTGGACGGACCAGAGAGATCCAGATTTACACACACACCCATTTAGCCATGCAACTTTATAGGTGCTGTTCGGCCAGCCCATTATCTCTCAACCTATCCTACTTCATTGTATTGTTGTAGGGCAGGGAATCTCATGGGGTCCTTCAGAAACTCTGTTTGGTCTTCTGGATTCTACCCAGGTTGTCTCTGAAAATTGTCCCCTAGAAGCTGTTATTTGCATTGAGAGAGGAGCCCAAACAGTTTAGGGTGCTTTGATAAACAACCCTGTAACCTAAACTTTTTCAGGATAGGGCTGGGTAGGATGGCTCATGCTTCAAGAATGCTTGCTGGTGATGCCTTATGTCCAAGCTGACAAATTGTGTTATTGGGGGGGGGGGGGGAGAGATACATGGTTACCTTCCAAATGCTTATCGTTTCCAGGCAAATGTTATGTTTGCATATGGCAGAAGAAGTAGTTTGTGCAATTTGTGTCTGTTGGAGCGAGAGTATCTGCAAGAAAATAACGTGATTGACATTGAATGTATATTGCGGTTATTATGTTCATGAGCATATTATGTTCACCAGTGGCCAGTTTGTTCAAGTCTTCTCCCTTTGGTGACAGACCGATGCCCACATACCGGGTGGATGCAGATAAAGGCTTCAACTTCTCTGTGGGTGATGACGCTTTTGTGTGCCAGAAGAAGAATCACTTCCAGGTCACGGTCTATATTGGTATGATTGGAGATCCTAAGTATGTCAAGACCCCCGAAGGCTTGAAGCCGCTTGAATGCTTCTATCTGAAACTGCACGGAGTAAAGGCAAGTGTGAAGATGGGAATATGCAATGGCTAAAGAGGTGGAGCACAACCTCTGTTGATACCAGCAATTATGTGACTTATCATATCTATGAAAAACTTGGTGTATTTACCTCGCAGGTGGCTGTGTATGTGACTTGTCAGGCCGTGTGTTTGTGCAGTCTTAGCTCCAAGCCATCTTACAACCTGAGTGGTTACAGTGGGAGCTGATGCTTTCAAAACTGGAGGTTTGACAACATCAGTCTTTTGTAATCCTTCAGTGGTTCAAGAGTTCCTCAAGGCAGATAACCTCACACTCAGTTAGTTTTGAGTGTGCAAAATGTATTTATCCCAGGATACCTTACAATTCAATTAAAACAAAAACCTGAAAATAGAATATACACTTGCTAAATTCAATAAGCAGAAAATCTAATCAAATAACTATTAAAACAGCAGAGTTAAAACTTCATATTCAGTGTTTAAAATGTAGCATCCTTCCAATATGCCACTGGATCTGAATTTAAGCAGAGGAGCACGCCCTCTGCATGCAAGTAGAATAATAGTGACCCCATTACTAAATTTGTGTGGTTATTTTCATATTGGGATGCAGCAAATAACCCTTTTTACTTGCTCCTCTCCTACCTCACCCAGCTGGAGAAGAGGGAATGCAGAGCAGTACACATACTGAGTGCCAGTCACCAGGATGTCAAATAATCTATCTGCAGTGTTTCAAAATAAAGAGGTGGCTGCTTGTGGGAATACATGAGCCTGGAAACACATCATATTGTGCTCTCTAAAATGAGCCTGGATCTTTTCTTTTCAGCTGGAGGCCTTGAACCAGTCCATCAACATAGAGCAGTCGCAGTCTGACCGCAGCAAACGGCCCTTCAACCCTGTCATGTGAGTACTGCTTGCTTCCATTTGTGGGCCCACCTCCAAACCCTCACGTCCAACACATGCACACACCTTTGTGTGAGCAGTCCAGAGAAGCTTAGGCACTAAAAAGGGTAGCTTGGACATGGCGGCTCCTGCGCATTAATCTGACTTATGCTGGTGCATCATAACTGGAAGAGGCTCTTCTTCCTACAGGCGGTGTTGCTTTCTTGCACTACCTCTCCTTTTTGAGTGTGCTGCCACCTGAATGCAAAAGGGACTGCATATTAAGCTTCCCACCCAGGAGCAGCCCAGCAGTGCCTCATTGAAATGGGTGGGGATTTAAGTGCTTAGCTCTGTTCTTGTGCCACTGATTTCCCTGGGAGTTTAGGTGCGCTTAGTGCTCTCTTCGCCTGAACACAGATTTCCTCCCCACCCTGCATCCCTTGCGTCCTCAATTTTACGCACTTTGGTTGGTCCCATCCAGGTAAAAGAATATGCTTTCTCTTTGATACATGCAGAATGTCATTTATTCCTTTTTTTCTTTCCCTTTTTTCCAGGGTCAATTTGCCTCCAGAGCAGGTTACAAAGGTCACTGTGGGACGGTTGCACTTCAGTGAGACAACAGCCAATAACATGAGGAAGAAGGGCAAGCCCAATCCCGATCAGAGGTAGGGGCTGTGTGCTACCTGTCTCCTCCCCCACAAAAGAATCTGTTATTAAAGTTAACTAACTAACTAACTAACTAACTAACTAACTAACTAACTAACTAACTAACTAACTAATAAATGTGTGTGCTGCCCTGCAATGTGAACATTCTTACATTAATAAAATAGCAGAAATAAAAAGTAAAAAACCTCCGCAGAATAAAAAATGGTGGGTAAAACTTGCTGCAAAATATTATCGCCATTGAAAGTCCTTTATTTATATAGTTACATGTATAATTTCATAAAAATATCAAAGCAATTGACAACACCTATAATACTAAGGTTGCCATATTTCAAAAAGTGAAAATCCAGAAACGGCTGTGTCCGGGAAGTTCTGGACATATGGCAACCCTATATAATACACACAAAAATTAAAACAGATCACCAGCTGATTATGTCTTTCTTAATTGTATGCATAAGTCTTTCTAGATGCTGAAAGGTTATCTTTGCACTGTGCCTGCGTGGTTCAGATGCTGCATATGCTGAACAAAAGAAGTGGATCTGTATAGGTCATCATTTCTTTTAGCTGCTAGGCCTCAAATTATTTCAGGTGTTTTTTTTTACAGAAGAAAGGCAATGAATGTAATATTGTTGGAATGCAATACATCAGATTAAGTTTGTAATTAATTTAATTTATAATATGTTTATTTTTTACTGATTTTTTTAAAAAAATAAATTGTCATCATGTTGAGTTGTGATTAGGAGTGCATTAAAGCCTGCATTTATCTTCAACCCACTTTGTTTTATTTTCAGGTACTTCATGCTGGTTGTGGCCTTGCAAGCTCATGCCCAGAGCCAGAACTACACTCTGGCTGCTCACATCTCGGAGCGCATCATTGTTAGAGTAAGTCCCTCTTTTCTCCCTTTCCCTTGCAGGACATTGTTCTCCTAACTCTGAGCACCTACAGCTCTTGACTTGACTTGATGGGGAATTCTTGACACTGGTACCAAACTGTCCCTGATTCCACAGAACCCCTTGCTGCTGCCCCTTTTCCATCTGCAGACCCCACTATCCAACTCCTCCCTGGCTTTCTGCATCCTCATTTTCTCCTTTGCACAAATAAGGCCTTTGCAAACACCAAGTAAGAGAGATCACTTGCTTTATGGTTCCCGATAAGGAGATATGGGCAGGATTGGAAGGTTTATTGCTGAAAATGGTGCCCAGGGGCCATGGAATGTAAGACAGCTCTTGCACCCTCTGCAATAGAAAGAGGAAGCCAAGGTTGCAAGTAGGAATGGTGCAACAAGATACCAGCCCTGCAGTCATATCATTGATTGTGCTGTTCTGCTGCCAGGATGCCACCATTAAGCTTGCTCAGCAGCATGCAGTCCTGCTCCAAGGCACAGGGCAAGTCATACGGCTCAGATGTTAAACCAACTCACAATATTGCACTTGTGCGGACACATGCTTAAAGGTTCATGGGAAGGGGATTTGGGGAGCACATGAGGGTGACTTATAGGAAAGCCACATCTAATTTCACCTAGGTGGGCACAAATGTGTAAGGAACTCTTCCCCATGTCTCCACCAGACATTGCTTTGGGCCCCAATGCATCAGTTCTGAAACTGATGCTCTCAAATGGGTTCAGCTAGTTGGATGTCTGAGTAAGTATCTTAAATAGACTGGCTTCTTGGACTTTAGGAAGCATGATCTTGGGGGAAGGGCATTTGAAGAGGTCAAGGGTGGCTCCTGTGCTTCCAGAGAGCCTTTTGCAAACAAGGAGGACACTAGGCTGTGACTTTGTGGTTGGCTGTCTCCGCCCTGCTGCCTTTTTAAGTGCTGTGTCCATTTCCTCTAGCAAAGGGCCGGTTCGGGGTTAAAACACAAACAGAGGGCGGACGGGGACCCCGGAGTCTGCAGACAAGTAAGTAGCATGCTGAACTATGCAGTCTCCGGGGTGGAGTTGGGGGGCTCTTTTGTAGAATGGGATGAGAGATGCTTCTGCCCTGAGCAGAGCTTGCCCCAGTCTTGTCAGTGAGGCTAAGGATCTGTCTGCACTAGCACAAGAAATGTGGTTTGGTTGCACATCAGACGCACAGCTGACTCACTTAATCCGCAGTGAAAATGGTGTGAGCGCCAGAGTGCTTGTGGAACATGTCAGAAGCTGTGTCACATCCATGGCTGCTTCTCTGTAAACCTGTAAACCTGACACTCTTATTATGACACCTTTTATATCATTCCTCTACATGTGATATAATAGTACTTACGCAGCACCACCCATTGCAGGATTTCATAAGAAAGAAAAAAAAAGGCACGGTCTCGAGAAGCTTTAGTCTAAACATTGGCAGGTGAGAAGGCAGTGTTGTAAGAGGTGGATTAGGAATGCATGTGAGCAAATGCAGCTAGCTTTTGTTTCAGCTGAGGATCTTAAACCAAGGGCTTCATGAAAAAGGTGGGTTTTAAGGTGGGATCTGAAGGACGAGAAAGTGCACCCTGCAGCTGCTTGCTTGCCTGGGCTAAGAGGACTGATTGGAACACTGATGCAGTGCAATAGATTCATGAAACTAGGACTATTTGGATCTGCCCAAAGAACAGAGCAGCAAATTTTCAGCAGGATAGATCACATTAAAACAGTTGTGAGGGTACTTAGAATAAGGCTCATAACACATGTAATCGCAAAAGAGGAATAACGGGAAACAAACTCCATTTAGTATTACTTTTTAGACATATAACCAGAACTGTGTTAATGTGTACTTTTTTTAGTCCTGAACTTTTGCAAACGGTAAATTTGCATAGAATTAAATATTTTGATAGTCATGGAGAAGTGCAAAGACCTCTGAGGGACGCTGAAGCCCTTGCCACTAGTAGCCCTACAGAAGCTTCTCCTTGGATTTGGAAATTTCACCAGACAGTGCCTGGTGAAGCCCATGAGAGGTAGGAGCTTGGGCGGGAGGAGAAAGAGATCTCCTGAGAATCTTGAGAGGCTGGAATCTGCTTCCATTGTGTGTTCTGTGAAAATGTACAAAAGCAAATGTTTTTGTTAAAAAACCTTGGCTTTTTGTGCAGAATACACAATACCTGCCCAGTCCACAGAGGCTTGGCCAAAGGGCAGCATGACTACAATGGATTTTTGTGTACTTTCATGCAGAGGTGATGGTTAAATAGGAAAGTACTATGTCAGATAACACTCCCATTGAACACAAGGAGTGAAATTATACTTCTGTACCTAGCTGGTTAAAATTCCTCATTCCTGTGACTGTGCTTCTCCCACTTTCTAAACTTTCTGAACTCTGGATAGCATCACAGTGACTGTCTCTCCTCTTATTCAGATGCCCATAATGCCATGAATTTTGAGGGGAACATGTGAGGGAAAGGGGTCAGAGTTTGAGAATAACTAAACCCCCAGGTTCAGCTTTGGAACAGACTTGCATTGTGAAAGTGCAGCTCTGAACTGCATGAAATAGTGATAAAGAAGGATGCATAGGAGTGTTTGCAGAGGGGTGTTTGTGTAAAGCACGAACAATGAGCAGAATGAATCAGATAGGAACATTGGTGCCTAGAAAGAGTTACGTGAAATTAGCTGCTGAAGCCCAATTCATATCAGATGTAAAACTGTGTTTCTGTGCAATTTTTATTGACCCAGTATGCACGTAATACCAAGCCAAATTGTGATTTAGCATGAACGTGTGTTCCCAGGGAGGATATTGCTGCTGCTGTTCTCCGTCTCCAGTCCTGCTGCTGCTGCACTGCTCTGTTTTCAGCCATGGTTTGGTTAAGCCCTTGTCAGGACCTGGCCTCCTAGTTTGTCTCCATAGACAATATGCTAAGCAGGCAGGAGCAAGGGCAGTGGAGGAGCAAAGCACTTAGGATCTCCTCTCCAGGAATCCACACATTTGCAGTAAGCCGTGGTTTGGCTTGGCATCACATGGAAACCTGAGCCATTGAGCCCCTACATCAAATAGTGCTGTTTCTTGGACTTGACCCATGTGCAAAAGGTCCTTTTCCTGAGAAGCCACAATCTGTCCTTACTGCATTTGGGAATAGGGGCCAGGGGCTTCCAGACTAGGCAAGCTTAAGCCCTAGGAACATATTGAGAAAATAAGCACCATCTGAGATGTTTGATCCTCCTGTTCTCTCCTGTCACTCTTGTGCTGGCTTTGCCAATTAGCTCATCGCACATTTATCATCACCATCCCAACCCTCATGCAAGCCACCCTGTCACTTCCTTAACAATCCCTTGGGGATTTGTTTTGCAATGGTGATGCTTTGCCTCATAGCTAGAATTCCCACACACCCCTCCTGCTGAGAGAGAAAAGCTTGCAACTTTATCTTTATCCGTTGTGGGCTGGAAAAGGGCATTTATCTCAGCAGGTCTGTAAACACACACTGACTCAGAACCAAGGCTCCTTGTGCTTAGCTTGCAAAGTCAACCAGACAGCCTTCCGCAAGCTGTAAACAACTTACTGTTGTGCATTTTGTCTAACTACGCTGCAAAGTAAGTTTTCTTGGAGGCTGTGTCACTGTCTCCAAACATGGACAAAAAGCAGTGTGTTCTTATCCATGCTGATGGTCATAAAACTTGAAAAAATGAAACTGGAATTCCCAAAATACTCTGCAAAGCAACTTGCATTTCATCTGACTGCAAAAATGTGCACTGAGTTGCCTATAAGGTGTAGTGTGCAAAATACTTGCAGAGGTGTTGGGCCACTAAACACTGTGGAGGGCCCTTATCAAAGACTTGCCACGCTGCATGATTTCAATTGCTCTGGTGGTTTGTTATTCTGTGCCTGGCTGACTCATTTGCTTATTTCTCTTGCCCAGCTTCAATATTGGTTGGTGGGCAACATTTTTGTTTTCAATGATTCAAATCAGTTAACTTGCGCAAAAGAATTCCCCCCTGCATTTAGGAAGAGGGGAGGCGACTGTTCTGCATTGGTCTTGTTCTAAAAACAGCAGTTTTTTCTCCCCAATAACTTTGTTTCTCTCTACAGTTCTGTGTTGTTGACATTAATGTCCTATGGGCATCCCTGCCCTCTTTTCTTTTCTTTTTGCAGGCCTCTAACCCAGGCCAATTTGAGAGTGACAGCGATGTACTCTGGCAACGTGCTCAGCTCCCCGACACCGTCTTTCACCACGGCAGAGTTGGCATCAACACAGACCGCCCAGATGAAGCCTTGGTCGTCCATGGCAATGTGAAAGTCATGGGCTCCCTTATGCACCCATCAGACATCCGAGTAAAAGACGACATCCAGGAAGTAAGAGCTTGGCCCAGCATGCCTTAGTCAGTAGGATCTCTGCTTAGGAAATGCAGACCAAGGTCATGATTGTGGGTCTTATGGTTTCAGGTGGATACCACAGAACAGCTGAAGAGAATCTCCCGTATGCGACTGGTGCACTATAACTACAAGCCAGAGTTTGCTGCCACCGTAGGCCTGGAGAACACATCAGAGACAGGTACAGTCCCTTCACTGTCCCTGAGCTTCATCCTTGCACCTCTGCTGTTCAGGAGTTTTAATGCTAGCAAAGGTGTCAACATCCACCTTCACCCAAATCAGAGTATCCGCGATCTAACATATACCCACTGTTGGCCTGCACTTGGGACCTTCATAATAGTGTTTTCCTGTCCTTCTGTGAAACATCCCTTAGGCATACTAAATTGTATGTATACGGCATGTGTCATCTGATCATTGGTTCTGATGTTACAAATATATGACACTCTACTTTGAGGTCACAGTTAGTGAAAGTCCCCAGTATTACAGGGCTTGGGGGAAATGCTTTGGTCTTTCACAGTCATTGTCATTCATAGAATCATAGAATTGTAGAGTTGGGAGGATCCTGAGGCTCCTCTAGTCAAACCCCCTGCAATGCTTGAACACATCTATGGTAAAAATCAAGAAATGGGTCTCACAAACTACAAAGGTGGATCTCAGGTCTGAACTGGATAATGACCCCTGAAGTAGCACATGTCTCTTCTGGATGCTAGCTTTCTGTGTGCAGGTATTCCTTTTGCATGGAGAAACAATTTAATTACTTAAGCCCCACCAACAGATTTACGTATGCCCTGAGTATCAGTCTTCACTCAGGGAGGCTGCAGGGAGGTTTTCTGCAGCAGACAAATAAAGCATTCTTCCCCAACCTAGCGCCCTCCAGATGTTTTGAGCTACAACTCCAACCATCTCCAGCCAGTGCAGCCATGATGGGTACGACTGATAGGAGCTGTAGTGAAAAACATCTGACGGCTGCCAGGTTAGCAGAGGCTGACATAAAGTGTGGGCCGCATCTTCCTGCCTGGGAACACATATTTGCTTTATAAATTGTGAAGCTACCCTTAGTTACTTGCTTATTTCTACCCTCCCATAGGCTACATTTGAGTTGTTTTCTCCTACAGCATATTTTATACATACAGTATATAGCTGGAGGTATGTGCATCACAGAGTCCCCTACCAGCATTGGTCTAAACTCCCTCATACCTGATCCTAGCAGGTGCCTCTGGGATTCTAAGGTTGCATTTATATTTTGTGGCCCAGAGCTACTGTGATGCATGCTTCCCATTTCTGTTCAGGTGTCATTGCTCAGGAGGTGAGGGAGATTCTCCCAGAAGCAGTGAAAGATACTGGGGACATGGTCTTTACCAGTGGGAGGACTGTAGAGAACTTCCTAGTGGTGAATAAGGTGAGTGGAGCCCTCAGAAGAGGAGGCAAGCAACAAACAGAAAACAAGTTTGATAGGAATGACAAGACTCTTCGGGCATCATTTCCCACTCTATATATTTTTAGCAAAACCCAAGCCAAAGCTGAAATTGGGGTGGGGGGAGAGAGAGAGAGAGAGAGAGAGAGATAGAGATTGAGAGATATTTGTTCAGGGTTTGGAGGCCACTCTGGAAGAAAAATTTGAAGCTGGGGAGCAAGAACTGAAAATGCTTCTTTCCTTGGCCTCAAACGGACACACAGACCCAGACCCTCAGGCACACAGAGCACTCCCAGAAGGCAGCCCTCTGATGACCATTCTGGCGGGAGACACAGGGGGGTGATAAGTAGCTAGGGGCAAAGTCATCTAAGGCAGAAATCCTATGTAGGTTTTCTTGGGAGGAAACCCCATTGATGGAATTTTTTTCTGAGGAAACAGGCATAAAATTGGTCTGTTAACTGTGATAAGTAGATTATAGGCATCAAAGAGCAATCTTTCTGAGATGGAGGTGCTCTTGCCTTTGCATGGAAGGAGCTGGGTGGCAGCAGTGGGTGTGTGTGTGTTGAGGGTAGGGAATGATTGTAAATCACCAAAAAGTAAGGGCATAATGTGAGGACCTGAGCACACCCAAAGAGAGTGTTTATTTTGTCCATGCTAGGAGCGCATTTTCATGGAAAATGTAGGGGCTGTGAAAGAGCTTTGCAAACTGACTGATAACCTGGAGACCCGGATTGATGAACTGGAGAGATGGAGTCATAAACTCGCCAAACTCAAGCGACTGGACAGTATGAAATCAACTGTTAGCTCTGGAGCATTCAGGTACTACAGAGGCCTGTGTAAAAAAAAAAAAAAAAGCAAAGAGAGGGCAGTAAATTTAATATTCTAACTTCTTTTCAGTTAGAGTATTTTAAACAATACAGCTCTGAGTAAATGGGTTGTTACGCAGGCTGCAATGGTATACACACTTTTAGAATAAATTACGTTCCAAACAGTTGAACATCTGAGTAAGTAAGCATAAGATTGCATTGGTAGAAAAGCAAAAAGAACTTTGAAGTATGCTCAGATACGTACTCAGGCTAAAAAACTTGTTCCTCCACTGACGCCTCTTCTAACGGGAGGGCAAATATTGTGATCCCTTCTCCTGCCTCTTATGAGGTCATGGTCCCAGAAGAAGTATTCAGTTTGGGCCTCTGAACAGAGAGTGTCCCAGTGATTCAGAAGACTCTGTCTACTTAGTCCTCTCCCACAGGAATAAGATCTTCAGATAGAGCAAGCATCTATACTCTCTAAAGATGACTTTCCTGTAAATCTACATCTAAAAGTCCCAGTTTAAAAATCCGTTTCAGAGAGTACTCTGTTTTCAAAGAGGAATAGTGAAAGTAGTAGAAACCTTCACTAGACACCCAGTAAGTTTAAAAACAAAACAAAACCCAAACTGTTGTGAATGACCCATTTGCTAGTTAAACTCCTCTCTGGTAGCACCCTGACATTCTCCTTCATATAAGGACCCGTTCGCTGCACCTTATTCCCTCCCACCTGTGTTGAGTTTATGCCTGTGAACCAGCTAGATACCTATTCCTTGGCAAAAAAACAAATATTGACTACTTCACAATCCTATATTGGGTTATCACCCCATTCTCCAGAAAGCGACACCAAAGTCAATGTGGTCCGTGTGTATACATGCTAAAATTATGAAAACAGAGTGTTTGTTAAGAAACAGATTAGTAGTGGGAGAGGGAGGAGCAGCAGAATGAAGTGAAATTAAATGTGATAAGGAGTGCTGATCTGGGTGCATCCTAACTTTCCTTTCATTGTAGCCAAGCAGGGAGTCAGTTCAGCCGTGCAGGAAGTGTGCCACACAAAAAGAGGCCCCCCAAAATGTCCAGCAAGGTAAGAAGCCTTTGTAAGGGAGACACATGTTGTGATCTGAGCTGTGATTGCTCATGTGCATGAGGCACGTTTGTGTTATTGAAGCTGGTTCTGGCACTTGAAAGGAGACGCAGCTGCTGATTCTGTAGGCTGGGTTTGCGGCTCTTGATTGTACAGCACCTCACCATCATGGTGTGCAGATGGAATCGAATGTTTACCTTTGAGTCCCACAAACCAAGTTGTGTTTGCTGAGGCTGCTTGTTAAGGTGTTGGGTGAACGTTAGCACATACAAATTGAAAACGCTTGCATGGTGATATTTATGGTCTCCATGGGCTGAGAACTATTTTTGTATACATGATGCATTCCTTGATCTGATTTTTTTTCTGGTGTCTGAGCTGACTCTTGCATTCCTGCTTCATCCAGCAACCTTCCCTTGTGAATAATTTGCGTTCTGTTTCCTCTTCAAAAAGTCTGCATTTTCATTGCATTTCATAATTCCTTCACCAACTCAGGGTTCTCCTTTATTTCCTTTATTTAGTAGCCTTCTGAAATGTGGTACCAAAGCCTCCTCAGACACCTTGGCTCTTTCTTGGGGAGGGTGGGTGAACAGTTACCTGAGGATCAGTGAGGAGGGGGCACATTAAAGTCTGCTATCCCCAAAAGAATGACACAGAAAGATCAGAGTAGGAATACAGGGATAACTTTCTGATGAAATTTCTGATGGTTCTCTTTCCCTCCCCCTTGTCTTGTGCAGTCCCCTTCTGTGGTCACGGACCAAGCGTGCATCAGCCAACGTTTCCTTCAAGGCACCATCATTGCCCTGGTGATCATCATGGCATTCAGGTTGGTGTCTGCACACCTGGGCTGTTTCACACTCAGCAGATGAGTGGTGCACAGAACTGAGAATTTGAACCAGGAAGAGGGCCTTCTTGGTAGTGGTGTCAAGGCAATGAACAACTATCTGACTTTTAGAAGACATCTGAAGGCAGCCTTGTTTAGGGAAGTTTTTAATGTTTGATGTTTTCTTGTGTTTTTAATATCCTATTGGAAGCCGCCCAGAGTGGCTGGGGAGGCCCAGCCAGATGAGCGGGGTATAAGTAATAAATTATTGTTGTTGTTGTTGTTGTTGTTGTTGTTGTTGTTGTTGTTGTTGTTGTTGTTGTTGTTGTTGTTGTTGTTATGGGGGGGGGCTTCTGGCCTGTGAGTGAATGCTTATCTGGTTATGCTTATCTAGGGGTGGGCCAGTTTCATCCCAAATGAAGGTGAAGCAATAAGTGCTTTCTTCTTAGCACTGTGCTCTTGTCTCTTGATTGTTGCCATAGAATCACAGTGAAATGTACCTCAGTCATAAAATCCACCTATTTTAGGTTGCATGTGACAAAAGTGTGGATATCATTTTCATGAACACGGCTGAGCCTGTCCAGTGTATTGCTGGTTGCTACAACTGCACTGATGGCAACTACAGTTATTGTCCTGAAATCAGAAGAAAATTAAGTGAATCACTTTGCAGTAAAGTTGAAGAGCCTGGACTTTTAAAATTTATTTTCCCTCCCTCCTCCCACCTTTTTAGGGGGTGAGGTTTGCCACCACATTTTTCAAAATAATCGCAGCAATAAGGAGAACTAGAAACCTGTTTTTGTTTTGTTTTTAAGACTAGAAAGCGGCTTTGTTGGAAATTTGGAGTTCTGGTGCCTCCTCTTTTAGTTGGCAAATCCTGTATGTTAGATAGGCAGCCATGGGATGTCATGCAGAAACTGATCTGATGTCTTTCCTGGTATTGTTTTTTGTTTTGTTTTGTTTTTTACTATGGATTCCTGGCTACCAGAGTCCACTTGTAATAAATATGATTTCAAATCAAATTGCACTTCTGGGTGGTTGTTCTTCGGCAAGTGCCCTTTCTAACCATATTTTACTTTCAAACTGAGTTGGCGAGGTATGCCACTGAGTATATGTACTCTTTGATGTCCTGTGGAGTAAAGATTTCCCTGGACTTGAGTTAATCATACACACAAAGGCTGACCTGTTTGGAGACAACTTCCTTTTCCTCCCTGAAATATTGAAAGTTTATGTTTCCAAAGGCTCCGTTTCTCTTCTCTTCTCTTTCGCAGCGTGATATCCATGTCTACCCTCTATGTGCTGAGCTACCGCAATGAGGAAGACGTTGTGGATATAGAAGGGTATGTAGCTCCTTTTCCTGCCCCCATTCCTCCTTTGGTCACTTGCTTCCTCAGAAGGGAATGCATCTTCCTTTCGAAACCCTAAGTAGGAAAGCGCACAATCATGAAAGAAACCTTCAAACCAGAAGAGCGCTAGAAGATCAGATATGGAAAAGAGTGTAAGAAGGTGTTGAGAAGACCAGATATGTTATCTAGAGGGGGGAGGGTGTCTGAAAGAATCTCTAATACAGCTGGGGTTTGGGGCTGTCAGCTTGGTAAAGAAAAGGAGCACCTTATAATAAACACTGCCCAGGAGATGAGTGAAACGGAAAACATCAAAGCTGTTTCTTGGAAATATAGTCCCTGAGGAAATTTTTTTATTTATTGTGATTTATGGATGTGGCCCCAGAGGGAATTTATTTATTTATTGTCCCTAAGGGAAATCTCTTTATTTAGGACTGGTTTCAGCTACCCCATTCTACTAACAGAAGCCAGGGCAAGGACCCCCCAGCAGTGCAATGAGACTTTCCCCCGCTTGCACTCCCCCATGCCCCTCAAGATCCACTTGGGAGGGTGGGGAGAACCCCCAATGAGTTTTCTGGCTGAGTGGACATTTGAACCCTGGTCTCCCAGGTCCTAGTCTGACACTCTATCCACTAAATGGCACTGGCTCTCCCATAACCACAACTTACTGGCATGAATTGAGGGATTCCCAGGAAGTCAGATTCTATGCCAGATCTGCATGGTGAATACACAGAAATACAGAAATATATAGAGATGCATGACTCCAAATATGTGTTGGCTAATTTACAGTAACTGAAGGTCAGAGTCTTGGGGTGGGATTCACCAGTGAGTCCCATCAGCACAAGCCTTATGTGAGGGTGTCTGCTTGCACAACAAGGTTGGCTGGACCCCCAAAACTGGCTCTGGGGGGATTGGGAGAACCCCCAGAACAGTGCTAAAGGAGGAGAAGGGGATTGTTCTGTCCGACAAGCTGCAGTGATTGCGATGACTGGACATTCACCATAGCATGGCATTGAATTCGGTCCATAGGGAATAAGCATTCCAAGCTTCTTTGTCTGTGCGTACCCAGAAGTTTTAGATGGTTCACACCACTGTAGGAATACTTATTCCTAAATAATTGATTGATCTTTCTCTTTCCCTTTTCTACTTGTTTTCCTTTCTTTCCATTTATTTCTCTCCCCACCTCTTTTCTCTGCCCACCCTTCCTCCTCATCCAAATCACCCCTCCTTTGTTTTCCTGTTGCCTTGCAGTTCTTTTGCTGTGCCGACCACTTGCCTCCTGGCTCTCTTTCGGCACAGGGGTCCTGGCATCCCAGTTGCCCTGTGTCCACGGTATGGTCCTTCTTTTTCTGTATACTGTTGATGTAAATGCTGCATCCTTTCTGATGATGACTTGTGTTTCCATGCCACCCACTCTTCATCTTCTGTGTTTTTCTTTTTCTTTTTAAAGCTGCCTATATTTTAGTACTCCTCCTCCTAAACAGAGCAGGGAGACAGACAGACAGACAGAGAGAGAGAGAGAGAGAGAGAGAGAGAGAGAGAGAGAGAGAGAGAGAGAATGTAAGAGCTCAGCTGGAGCAAGTGGAAGACCTATCTAGTCCAGCATTTGGTTCTCACAGGGGCTAACCAGATGCCTAACTAGAAGTGCCGCAGGCAGGACCTGAGTGCAACAGCACTCCCACACTTGTGGTACCCAGCAACTGTCTCTGACACTGAAGGTAGCACATAGCCACTGATATCCCCCACAAATGTGCCTAATCCCCCTTTAAAAGCATGCAAGTTGGTGGCTGTCACTACATCTTTTGGTAATGGATTTCAGAGTGTAGCTCTGGGCTGGGTGAAGAAGCCCTTTCTTCTACATCTTCCAACATTCCATTTCCTTGGATGACCCGAGTCTCTAGCATTATGCGAGAGGGAGAAAAATGTTTCTCTATCCACTTTTCCCACACCGTGCATAATTTCATACACTTACATCCTCTTTGACTTGCCTTTTTTCTAAACCAGAATGTCGCAGATGTTGTGACCTTTCCGCACAGGGGAGTTACTCCTGTCCCTTCTTCATTTCACTGTTTGAATGAACATTCTGGAGCCAAGCAGGGCAATGAAATTTAGGCTGAGAGGGAGCCACTTGGGTGGTGCAGTACCTAAGCTGGGAATTAGGCAGCTGAAAGCACAATCCTAACCATGTTTCATCAGAAGTAAGCCCCCTTTTCAAATTTCATTGGAATTGAATGGCATTTCCCAACCCCACCCTCACCCTGGAAACAATTTTGTTGTTGCTGCTGTTGCCCAAAACTCTCACAGCATGAAGTCTACATAGCAGCCAGCACTGCAGCAGATAGCTAACCTGCCTCACCAGTGAGGGAAAAGAAAGGCCTAAGGCTTTCCTTCCTGTGCATCAGCATAGGGAACAAGTCCTCAGGTTGTGGATGGAAGAATGTCTGTACTTGCAGAATGCAGTTTACAACTACATATAGATACAGCTGTGAGGGGGGGGATGACATCTATAGGCACATCAAGTGGAAATAGTGCTTCTTCAATTGATATGGACTAGAGAGAGATCAGGGACCTGGTCAGAAGCCATTTGTCAGATTCTGAATTTCTCTTTCCGTCTCACCTTTGGGCATTTGCCATCCCTGTTGAGATGGGAGGGTTGTAATAGATACCTGGCATCAATTTTAGGCTTTGCCTGATCTGTTCACCCATTGACACTTTGTCAGGGTGTCCTCCTTTTCCCATCCTGCTTTCTGTCTTGCTTTCCCCTCCCTGTCCTCCTTTCTACAGCCTGTTTGCACCCTTCCGTTCCAAACCTTGATGTTCAGCTGCCTCATTAATCCATCTGTTAGCACACATACCATTTCTTCAATATATATGTAAAGACTTCAAGTGACATTCCCCCCCCCCCCTTGCATTCTAGGTCCAGTCAGAACATTGATAAGAATCAGATTATGTTTTCTACTGCTGCCTCATCAAACACACCTGATGATGCTTCCCTTAAACAGCATGGTAGGTACCAGTTGTGGCTGTCTCTGTGAAAATGTCTCCCAGGCTAAGCCAGTCAGGTGTTCAGCTGGAAAGTCAGGCGTGGGGAACGTGGCTGGTCCCTCTTGTGTGTTCACATGATGGGCAGGTTGATCTACCATTTCACCCAAGAAGCAGCTGTCCCTCTACTGCAGTAAGCTTCATTTTTAAAGAAAATCAGCACTACACATCATGGGCAGCTTCTGCTCACTATTAATGGCGAGGGCCAATGTAATACATGCCATCTGCTAATGGACAAACTCAGTCCTTGTGCACGCAGAAGGCCTATATTGAAATAAATAAGTCCCAAAGTGGTTGCATGAACCAGGCCTTACAATGCAGGAGGTTATTGTGTGTTGCTCTGTCTCTTTGTCATTTTACTCTGACCTACATAGAACTGGTGCTGGTATTTTTTCATTATTATTATTATTCCTACAGCCACAACACATGTGCCTGAATCGCTCTATGACTTGCCTGCCCATAGCATATTAGTCTGTTTCGACCCGCCTTGTTTCTCCATGTGCTGTTCTCCTTTTCTGAACACCATTCCAAACAACGTATCTTCTGATGCAGCTTCTGAGACTACCACCCCAGCCACCAACAACCGGACAGGTAAACGCTATTCTGTCTTGAACACACAATTCAGCTTAGCAATAAGGCATTTCTGCTCGCCTGACAGAATGCTGTCCCCTTTCCTCCCCCTGTGTGCTTCCACATGGAAGGTTTAACTAACTCCTATACCTTTATCTGATTTGCATTGCATTGTTTCCAGAAGTTTGCACTTCCTGAACATATAAGGTTCAATGATAACTTAATGTTGGGAGGGTAGGTGTAAGTTTGGTGTATGGAGAAAAAGTAGTGAGGATTCTTGCCCTCACATCCATTTCAAAGCGCAAACCACAATTCTTTTCTCATTGCTCTACCTTCACAGATCAAAGCCTCATGTCACTGCTGCCAGTGACCAACATCAAAGCTAAATCGAGGGGAATCACTGGCAAGGTGACTTCCCATACAAAGTGGCCAAAGACCCCTGAGCGATCACGGGGCTTCAGCAGCCCCAATGCCAGCCCATCCGCCCCCTTCACCCACATCCAAGGAAAGTCCAAATACATCTCCAACCTCCCTCTAACACGCAACAGCTTCTCCCCTGGGCAGACACGGCAGCGGCGCAGCACCACCAGCCAATCAGACTCCGAGGAGCCCAGCACAGGAAGCACCAGCCAGGAGGGTAAGCATCCCCTCTTTTCCTTGTGACTGTTTGCTGTATATTTAGACCTTGACACAGGATCTGAGCACAGCAGCACACTTTGCACCTGCAGTTTCCAGCAACTGGGATACTGCCTCTGACCATGGAGGCAGAGCATAACTAGCGTGGCTAGTAGACATCAATAGCCCTGTCCTCCATGAATTTGTCTAATTCTCTTTTAAAGCCACGCAGGTTGGTGGCCATCTTTGCCTCCACTTCATGACCTTAGAAATCCCTTCCAGCATTGTTCCCTAGCCTGGTGCCTTCCATAGGTTCTTGGACTCCCAGTTCTCAGGAACCCCAGCAGCTGGTCAGGGATGGTGGGAGTTGTAGCCCAGCAACATCTGGAGGGCACCAGATGGACAAGACTGTATTATATAGCTTTAGGAGCTCTGATGGTTCTCCGAACACCCATGACTTGGCTTTGCCTGCCGTGTAGAATAACTTTCTTCCTGTATGGATGATTTCCCCCTTGCAGGAAAAGCTCCTGTGCTCCAGTCCATATCACTTGTAGAGAGCAACGTGGTCATCACGCCTCAGGCCTGTGCTGCTGGTGATGAATGCAGGTGGGTGAAGTGCTGTCCTGCCATAACCTTTGTTAGGCCAAGTTCTCAGCAGACTGGGCTTCTCCTAGGGGGGAAATGCAGGCAGCTGATCAATGAACAAGTCAGGATTTCCCCATGCATTATCTTTATTGTCACGCCAAGACCACTTGCGTTAGCTAGTTTTGTGTTTAGTGACGGAATCATTATCGGATGTGGGTTCATGTATTGGAACAGCAGGGAAGTTTGGACACAGGCAGAAGGCTATGTTGAGGTGGAATGCTTCTGACCAGAATCCTCAAGTTGCCGTGTAGACTGTAGACCGTGTAGAGAGACTGTAGATTTATTGGGAAGATATGATCTTGCTGGTAGTGTGCCTGCTTTTCATACAAATGGTCCCAGGTTCAAATCTCTGGTGTTTCTAATTAAAGGTGTCTCTGTTGGCAGGGCTAGGAAGAAACTCTGCCTAAAACCTTTAAAGCGGGCGTGGGGGAACTTTCTCAGCCACAGGGCCACTTTCTCTTCTGAGCACACTTTTGCCAGAGGCAAAAGCAGGTGGAACAACTATTGTAAATGTTACCTTTCTACAGTAAGCTGGTTTCTACACACACACACCCCTCACCCCCCTCTGTCCTCCCTCCCGGCAACTAAGAAATTTTATCAGAGTTCAAGGACACAATCCAGGCAGGCGTGAACACTCACTGAGGGTGCAGAGTTGCACTGGTGAGGGGCATGAATAGGGGAGAAAGGGATGTGGCATGGGGAGAGTCACAGGGGCCAGATAGAATGGCTTGTGGCCTCCAGGTCAGAGGTGCTCCACCCCTGCTTTAGAGAGTCCCTGCCCTCTCAAGAGCAAGCAATACTGGACAATGCTGGATGGTACAATGGCGTTTCACAGCCTAAGGCTGTTCTCCCAGCCGGGGTCCAGCATGATATAACTCCCCAGGGATTGCATTGGATTGTGAGCTGGAGGTGCAGCAGAGGAGTCGGCATGGCCTGGTTCTAATGGGGAGGGATACAGCTTCCACAACTAGAGGCTGTTGCTACATGTTATTTATGCTGCCGTTTTCTGTCTCTGCATATAGGACGGGGAACATCACGTACCGCATCCCCATCAGCAAGTTTACTTCGGTGAACACAAATCTTACTCTGGAGATGAAGTGAGTAAGAATTCCTGGGAAGACAAGGGGCTCTGGGGAGGGGTGCAGCCTCAAGTGACATTGCAACGGTCAGCAGCCAGCTGAATATCAGGTGGGAGTTGTGAGCAAGAAGGACTCCATCCTGGTCTCCGAACTGTAGGTGGAGAAAGCAGAAGAGCCCACAAGCAAGGAACTTCTGTCTGCTGTGTGTTCATCTGTCTCTTTCTTCTCACGCCTTTCACGGCCCTGAACCACAATGAAGACATAGGCAGGAGAAAGGAGAAGGGCTTTAGCTCAGTGGCAGAGGGATATGCTTTGCATACAGAAATTCCCAGGTTCAGTCCCTGGCATTCCCATGTGGGGCACACAGAGAGGGAGACCCCTGCCAGAAACCCTGGCAAACTGCTGCCAGTCAGTGTAGACAGTGCTGAGCTAGATAGGCCAGCTGTCTGATAGGGTATGGGGCAGCTTCCTGTGAGAGAACTCTGTTCTCCAGGTATCCTCCTCTCCCTCCCCACACTTGACTTAGCTTTGCAAGATGAGAGCAAATCCTCTTGAATGAAGGGGATCCTCTCTTATGCTGGCCTCTCCACTCCTTCCAGCCAGAACACAGCTCAAGAGGAGATCCAGGGGATTTGTCCCACTGCTGCTTGCTTGTGCACTCCTGACCCTCCTCCCCACCTCTTTCATGTAATCCAGGGGGGAAAGTACTGGGTCGACTTTCAGGAGTTTAATCTACCATCTCTATTCAAAGTAGCCTGCTGCCAAGTGCAGCTGCAGACTGTCATGATTTGGATTCTCATGGAGGGAAGGTCTCCCATTCTCTCCTCCTGCCTGCAGCCCCCTGGAAAAAAACAACGATCCAGTTGGGGGGGGGGAGCTCCTGCACATTATTCAGGAGCCCCTCCCCACTCTCCAGAGAGGCTTTTCAGGCATCACAGGTGGCCACAGAGAGGGGTGATTAAGGAGGCAATTGGAAATGTTCTTTCCATATATTTCTTTAAGTTAACTTAGACTGCAAGCCTCTGTAAACATATTGAAATAGAAGTAGTAAGAGAAGCAGCTACTTTGAGTAGGTTGGTGGGTGGATATGCAAAGTGGTGAAAGTAGCTCACAAAACTGGAATGCACAGATCAGAGAAGATGAAATTGTGGCATTCCTGTTACTGAGAAGTCCCCTCCAGACTGGTGAGTCCTTTTTTGTAAGTGCATTCTGCAAATGTCAGCAAGGCAATATTATTAGCCCTTTAGTGGCAGATTTATACTGAACCATCTGCACATCGTTCCGCCTTTCAGTTGTTTTGAGGTGCTTGCACTATAGGGTAACAACAGTGAGATTTTTTAAAAAGAAAAGTAAAACTGGTACCTTCGTGGTATGAATTTTTAGGAGGAAATTACGGGGCATGTACCTATTGTAAATGAAGCAGTATGACCGCCACAAAATTTTTGCAGGCACAAATGGTATTGAAGGTGCAATCATGTATAACCACTCCAATAGCACAATGAGCATGAATTATGATGAATGCTCAATTAAAAAGGGGGTCTTTAAAGGTGCTGCAGGTGAGAGTACCAAAGTATGACAATGTTGCGTATCAAGACTGCTTACCTTTTTGCCTCCACTAAACATCCTCCTCTGCCCTTTCCTCTCTCTCCCAGCGCCTCCTCTGCTGTGTCTGGCTATTTTTGTGGTTTCGCCTCCAGCAACCCATGTCAGCACAACACCGTGAACGCGGACAGCTTCTCTGATGCAGCAGGCACCCAGGTAGGACCACAAAGTATCATGGCTGGCAGGTGCTTGCCAGTTGCATCCCTAAGTTGCTGCTCGTAATAGAAAAGGAAACTGGTGTATTTAGTTTCTGCATACTGTTGGGTGAATGCCCTTTGGATCCTCTTTAAGGCCGCAATCCTCACTGAACTGTGAGTAAGGCTCGCTGAACTTCTGTATGTATAGTATTGTGCTGTAAAGGAGAGAGGTAGAAAGAGGCATACCTGTCAAGGTTGTATGTGAAGGCTTTCCTGGGAGATAAAAATGCGTAAACATTCATAAGTAAACCATCTTCATAACTGGTCATCACTGGCTTGTTCAGCTTTTAGTGCTGGCTGGGCATACGGTCTACATTTTTAACCACATGTTTTTCAGAATAAGTGTTGTCTCTTCTTTCAGAGCAAATCTGGGGCAAGTGACATTTGACCTTAACTGCATGGTTCTGCAGTGCAGGTCTTGAGTGCAGGTCTTCACTCCACCCAATTGCTGGCATGGGGAGCAAAGAACTGAAATAGCCCTCTCGCTGTGTAGAACCTAGTAGTAGTAGTGGTGGTGGTAGTAGTAGTAGTAGTAGTAACAATAATATATTATTTATACCCCACCCATCTGGCTGGGTTTCCCAGATTACCACCATTCTTTGTGGGGAAAAGCCCACACAAGGGCAGAACTACACAGTTAAGGTCATATGTAGTTTGACCTTCACGGTTCAGTAAGCTGCATTTTCCAGTTCAGTAAGATCTTAATTCTGTGTATCCCCATCCCATATTCTCTGCCCACCCAACCCGTGGCTACAAGAGAGGCACAGCAAGTGGCAGTGGTAGGTGGAGTACTGCATCTTGCTGCCTGTTTCTCTCACATCGATTTTCCACTACAAAGAGGGAGCAGAGAGCAAGGTGCATTAGCTCTCCCTCTAGCACAGGCCAGAGAAAGAGGTCCTTTTAATCCAGGTATGGTTTCTTCTACTTCTTCCGTAGGGAGTAACATACCATTGGCCTGTGGTGATGATGCCGTTCCAGGAGTTCACCTATCACTTCCGATTTGCTAAACCTGTGAGTATAAGTACCTGCAATATCCTCTCCCAACGTAACAGCCTTTAGATTCATCCTTTAGAGCTGGGGGGGGGGGGGTTATATCAAAAGATGACCGAGTCAGAAAATTTAGTCAAACTCCCCTTACCCAAATATCTGAGTGTTTGCACCCAGACACAGGGCCTTGGAGATGCCTCTCGTTGTTGTTGGCTAACCTTTGTTCTTCTGTGACAGTTTCCAGTTCCCTTGAACCTTCTTTTTCTTCCTTCCACTCTCATCACAGGGCCAAGCAAACTGCAGTACTGCTGTGGAGCAGATGGGCTCTCTCTTCACTGACTATTACTTCCAATTCTACTGGCTGTGTGAGTGAGTCTCGGGAGCACCACTGCCCTTGGACTGGAACTGAAATGGGCCCACATGGCTCATTGGACTGGATGTTCCCTCCCCCAAGTCCTATCCTGTTGCCTCTGTCATCAGCTGGTGTGGTTCTCCCCCACCCCACCCTGCGGTGGAATATCAACATTAGAATGCCAAACAACTTTGGGGGAACGATGCCACTAGCAAGCAAAACATGGAAATACTGAGGCATCTTTTTCCCCCTTGACATGCCAGATGCTCGTCATTCAGTCCTCCAAAGGCCTTACTTGTTGTAGAGACATCGACATTCCTTCTTTTTCCACATTTTTACACTGGATTTGAAAGTTCTACACTGGAGCCATGCCTGGATTCAATGTCTTTGGGCACCTCAGAACTACAAAATACAGTTCAGCTGGGAAGAGATCTCAGCACCCAGAGAGCCAACGAAGCGGCTTTCTTAGACACTGGCGTTTCTCAACGATGACGCTGGGAGTCCTTCTCTAAAGCTGAAACACTGGAATTCTTTCTGTAAAAGGAATATTCTGCCTGGCTGTGTTTGCAAGTCATACACTGGAGTTTCTGACCTTCTGGCTGGCAGCTAGCCTCTTCTCTCTTTAACTTATGCTCTGCAGAAGTCCTGGTGACACTGGAACACACAAATGACCAGTCGTTTCAAACAGCATCAACCAATGGAAAAGCAATGGGATTTGCCTCTGGCTTCCCCCCTCCCTCTCTCTCTCGCCATATAGTTACATTCCAGGGAGAGAAGACCTCAGTAACCTCACAAAACCAACTCTCAGGCAGGCTAGTTTTATTCCCAATGTGCCTTTTTTCAGGATTGGATAAATACGCTTCTGAAGAAGCAAGCTCAAATCTACTTGAGGAAAGCAGTGTCTGAGCTTTGCCTCTGGACTGATATAATATGCATTGGCATCCTAGGGCTCCTCCCGAGGCCCACACATTGAGAGCAGCAAAAAATGCCTTTCAGCCCAACAAGCACATGGCACGGCCCTTGCTCAGCAGGAGACCATCCCTGAAGTTGAAGAGGGAGGCCATCAGAACGTATAGTATACACTAAACGTATATCCAGACTGAAAAGTGTTTCGATCCCCAAGGGGTCACTTGTCAGGCAACAAACAGAACATTTTTTTCACTCCAGACCTTAAGCCTCCTTGGCATTCTTAAGAATATTTTGGGTGTATTTTGGGTAACTTACTGTTACAAGGTGTTAACTTGCTAAACCACTGATATTTCCCCCTCCCCCACCACACAAGATCAGCTTGTTTGATTATTGATCCACTTGTCTCTCATAGGAAACCAAAGCGGGCTGTCGCTGGGCACCAGCCTGAGTCCGCATTTTGAATCGGGGAAGTGCAAGGAGTTAAGACAGATGCACAAGCACAACCACCCAGCATTTCAGGCCTTTAACTTCCATTCAGAGGAAGGAAGGACAGGCCAACTCAGTCAAGCTCTCTTTTTGTTTTTTGTAAAACGGGTTATTTAGATTTCTGTGCAAGAGTGTGACCAGCAACTTAGGGAAGATGAGAGGACAGGGATGGGAAAGATAAGAAGCAAAATGGTTAGCTGCTGGGACTGCTCATATATTCTGAATCAGGTTATCAATCTGCAAATCCACAGATATAAACATACTTGCCTTTGGTTTAATTCTAATGACCAAGCACTGATGGTTTTTAAATCAGATTATTATAAACTGAAAGGAACAACTGTGTTAAGGTAGGAATCCACGTTATGATGGTGACTGGGTTTATCTCTGTGTTGGTGAAATGTGTATGGGTGCCTGCATTCCTGGATGGATCTGCCATTTTATTAGTAGTAATGAAATTGCCCAGGTAGGCAGGCCCGCCCGCCCCCATCCCCAGTTATCACCAGTTTCACATTTGCTGCTCTCAGCTCACATTACAGATTTAATAGTCAACCCCTTTGCCCAGAGAACTCTGGTAACCATAGTTCTGTTTGGGGAGTTCTCACATAAATTTTTCAGCACCCCCAGTAAGCTATGATTCACAGGATTCTTTGAAGGGAGCTGGAACAGTAAAAGTGGCATAAAAGTAATAAAAATGTGTAGATAATGTCTGCAGTGTCTGTTGGTGGCCCAGTGACGGTTGCCACTTTTCCTTACAATGCTGCACATTCCATGAATGGGCATAAGGGGAAATGGCACCTGCCACTGAGGAACTACCATTCATTAGAAGCAGCCGAGAGGGGCACACAGGCATGGGCTGGGGAAGATATTGGAGACCCAGCAGAACAAGGGCACTGATAGCATCTGATAATGGCTGTGGGCTGTCTTCACAAGGAACAAGGATATGAGAAATGTAGTTGCAATTGCTAGTGCTCACCACCAGGTGGCACCATTGCTGAACAGAGGGGAAACAAACAGGCACAATAAGAGACTTGGAGTTATGTCCCCCTTATTAACGTCTCATTTTGCCCCATCAGTCAGACTGGGTCATGTAATCTGTTAGTGGCATTTAGTGCAGCCAAGGAGGGGTTTCCTTCCTAGTGAAAGAAGTGCAGAAATCTGTTTCGTAGCAATTCTATACTCTTACCTCTTCAGTAAATCCCATTGAATTTGTTGGGACTTACTTCTGGGCAGAGGGGTGTAGGTTAGCACTGTTACTCAATGTTACTTGTGAAAATGTTCTTGCATTGAATGCCGGCAATGCAAAACTGGTTGAAATCTCCCTTGTGAAACAGCCTGTTACTGACAAGCAAGCACTCCTGCTTCTCCTTACAGCCCCTGCTTCTCTCTCCCCCTCCTATGTTCCTCCTAAACAGATCTGCAGTATCTGGGAGCCCCATCTGAAGACCCTTAGAATTACCGTACCACTGCTGTGGGTTCCCCCCACCCACCCTTTCCTCTGCCCCTGCCGCAACTCCAACACATGTCTGGTAGAGCCAACGCGGACGGGGTGGAAAGGGCGATCTTAACCTAAACTTCATTGAATTGCTGTGGAGTCTTAGTCTGCCACACATCTACACACCACCCTCCCAGGATAGAGGCTATTGCCTTTTTCTTTTTAGGTAAGACACACACACACACACACAAAAACCTGAGCTATGGGGAGATCTCATTATCCTTCACAAACCTTTGGGGGATCATTGTAATGAGCCAGTGTCAGTGACCAGTATAAGATTTGTTAGAGGAAATGCTTGAGGAAGCTTTGCCCTGCCTACCTGCCACCTGATGGGATTCACTTTAACAAAAGCTACCCCTTGGCCTTCTCTCCCGTCAAGACACACTCCTTACTGGCCTCGCTTCACAAGTGTTTCTGCCAGGTTGGACTGTGTCCTTGAGCTCTAATAATGCATCTATAATAATAGTTTCCCCAGCCACTCTGGGCGGCTCCCAACAGATTAAAAACAGAATAAAACATCAAACATTAAAAACTTCCCTAAACAGGGCTGCCTTCAGAGGTCTTCTAAAAGTCAGATAGTTGTTTATTTCCTTGACATCTGGTGGGAGGGCATTCCACAGGGTGGGCACCACCACCAAGAAGGCCCTCTGCCTGGTTCCCTGTAACCTCACATCTCGCAGTGAGGGAACCGCCAGAAAGCCCAAGGAGCTGGACCTCAGTATCTGGGCTGAACATTGCGGATGGAGACGCTCCTTCAGGTATCTTGCTTAGCTGGCTGGAAGATAAGAGAGGTGTCTGAGTATATATGGAAATTAGCCTACTGTACAAAAGTGAGATCTGCATTGACAGTCATTGCTCTGCTCACTTTTGCATCTGGCCCTGCCTACCATTGGCACATGGCCCACAGAAGTTAATGCAGGCTGAAAAGCCATTCCCCACTCCTCCCTTAATCTCTCCCAAGATTAACTGACAAAGGCATGTGAGACAGGAAGCTTATATAGGACAACATGTGTTTACCATGTGAAAGTACTGTACCTGCAGGGTTATGCAGATACTTCACAGAGACAATGGTGCTACCCAGCTAAATCCACCACAATCTTCTAGTGCTGTTCCTATTGGTCCATGCCTGCTGAGTTATTTGTCGGGGGTCTTTCTTACTTTGTCCACAAAGCATGTGCTTTGATCATCCATGGAGGTTCAGTACCAAAAGACTCTTCACCATGCAGGCATCCAGCAACGCCCCCAGCTAAAGCACAGTTGTTCTTGAGCACGATTGGAGTGTCAAAAAAATGTACTTGGCCGTGGACAATATTCAGATAATTCTTCTCAACTTGGTATTAGAAAGTCAGGATCTTGCAGGGGCTGGCAACGCTCCAATTTCCTAGCAACAAGAGGCTGCTCTTCCTCTCCGTGTTCTGTGGCCCATGTGCCAATTGCCTGTTTTTTCCACGTAGGCTGAATTTTTGATTATTTTTTTTAACTCCAGCAGAATGGGAGCCAAAATGGAGCCTCTCCTCCCGTCACACTTCTCAGCAAAGGGAGAATCTGGTGCTCCACTGGAGGTGCTTGTGCCGGAGCTCCTCCCTGTATTGCCAACCCAAACGGTGTGGGGAGGAGCTGCAGAACAAACATGGCCTTTGGGGCTTCCTAGGACACTCCAGCAGTGGGAAGAAACCACCCTGCAAGAAGCAGCTCATAGAGGAGGAAGGACCTGTTGCTTAATGACTGAGAGGCATCTTAGGCCTGGTGGGTCACTGTTTTGGTGCTCTCCTCCTGAGCAGCAGCAGGAGGCTTAAGCAGACTCCTTTCTACAGACCAGCAATAAGAAGTCTTTAGACTAGTGGTTAAGAAACCGCTGGGTTAAAAACAATCTGGTGAGGACATTCACATTTTGACCGGACTATCCCCTTACCCACTCCCCAGTGCATTAAATGTATAAAACCATTCATCCATAGTTTGTTACCGATCAAGATCAGGGTGAGGGCAGCAGGGACACAGTGACATCAGAAGTAAATTAACCAATCACTTTCTTCTTCTCCTGGTCTTATCAGGTGGCATTGGAGAGAAGGGCTGTGTATGTGTCAAATATTTTCACTGGTACATTCACATTCGTGCTGAGAATCCGATATGCATAATCCTTTGTAACAGTAGCACTCTTTACATTACAGTTTTAATGGTTTTATTGTTTAAAACTGCTACAACTACTTACTTTTATCGATATAGCACTTTTTTTTTAATCCCAAAGTGCTTCACAGTATTGGGGTGGGCAAGGTGACTACCAGCATTAAAGAGTAGGCGTTCTATAGCAAGGTGTTACCTGCCCATGTTTGAACTGGTATCATAGACATCACCTGGACTGGCCAGCTCAGCATCTTGATGCTACTCGCCTGTCTCGGGAAATGTTCTCCCTACCTGCACCAATTACATACCCTCCCCAAATAGAAGGACGATTAACAACTGGATGTTTTCCTGCATCTGATGGAGGGAGCTCTGTTCCGGTGCTTCTGACCTAGGAGGAAATTCTTCTTCCTTAGAACCGGAACATGAAGCCATATCTCTCTAGCCATTTGGGGAGTCAAGAATAAAATCAAGGGTGGATATGGAGCCAACTTTTAAAGTCTGGCTGTATCGAGGGGCTGGGAATGAGTTCTCCAAGGAAAATTCATAAGCCTTTTGTCTTTTTGTTGTTGTTTAAAGAAAAAGCTCAAAGCCTGTAAATAAAAGTTTTGTGCCACCACTGTGAGCCTTAAGGAAGATAAAGCACTAATTTGTTTTGTTTTAAATGTTGCTATCACAGCTTTAATCACTGTATATTGCCCCCAATTCAGAGTCATATCTGTAGTACGTACTATATTAATGAAGTTTTATTGTTATTTTGCTTTGGTGGAGGACATGTGTGGTTGCTTTTCCCCCTACCATCTGCTTTTCTGATCTGTATTTATATTTTGTTTTGGAGTGCTGGTGCCCAGAACTCCTCTACTTCTTGTTTTGCTTACCTAGACCTTTTATTCATAAGAAATGTACCTATAAAAATAAATATATAAGTATACTACTTTGTATCCAAGATTGGCTCATGGCTTCTTCCTCCAATTCACAGAACTGAATTATTACAAGTAATGTTATGGTAGGGGCTCTAAGCAAAGTTTTTTGTGGGTAAAAAGAGAATTTCTGAAGCAAGAAGTGCATTTGTACTACCAGAGTAAGCCCAGTTACATGCACACAAGTCAGCAGACATTTTAGAGAAGAAATATCTGTGTGAGAGTCATACATCACTATATAAAAAAATCTATGCCTTCAGTATTGGACTACCACTGCCTACAGAAACATTCAGTTAACACAGCTATTTTCAATTTGAACTCAATGCCATTTAGTTATAAGAGCAAAATGCAGTTTTCATTAAGGATTTAGTTAAAACATGGAATTGAGAGAAAGCAATTAACCAAAACTACACTCACTAATCCATGGGCTACATGTCTTTTACTAGCCTCGTTTCTGATATACATTCTTAATTACTATAGCCTTGGGATTTTTATTTTTAAAGCCTGTTGCCAGCTCTTGTAGTTTAAAGGTAGCTCAGAGTCAGTGATGTCCTCAAGACAGCTTGTTATTTTAGCCTCTGCAGTTTAATGCAATGCAGTAAAAGGAACTGACATCTCTAAAGATTATTCTTTAAACCACAATCTGAGAGGAAAAATCAATATGGAGACAAAACAATAAGTAGTAGGGAGGAGATGATTTATCTATCTGTATTACACACACACACACACACTCCACTTTGCACAATTGTATAGACATTACTCATGACACACACAGACACCTTTATTTAACGGGCTTTCCCCTTAAGCTGAAGAGCCCCAAATATTGTAGCCTGCCCTTTTCTGCATGTTGATCCAGAAGTGGAGCATCTCAGCTCTAGTGCCTACCACAGCTGTGATCCTATGTGCCTTTTTTAATCAGAAATACGTCCCACTGCATTCAGTGGGACTTACTCTGAAATGAGTTTATTTACCTACATGGGAATATGTCCCACTGAACTAAGTAGGATTTACAGTACTTCTGAGTCCATTGGCTCTCTCTCAGTAAAGAACAGAAAGAAGGGAAGAAAAATGAGTGTGGATGCTTTGTGTAGTAAAAGGTAAATGTAAAGAACCTCTGGACAGTTAAGTCCAGTCAAAGGTGTCTATGGGGTGCAGCACTTATCTTCAGGCCGAAGGAGCCAAAGTTTGTCCACAGACAGCTTTCCGGGTCATGTATGACTAAATTGCTTCTGGCGCAATGGAACACCATGGCAAGTGCCAGAGCGCATGGAAACACCGTTTACCTTCCCACCACAGTGGTACTTATTTATCTACTTGCACTGGTGTGCTTTTGAACTGTTAGGTCGGCAGAAGCTGGGACAGAGCAACAGGAGCTCAGCAAGCCCAAGAGGCTCAGTGGTTCAGACCACAGCACCACCTGCTCCCCTTTCTGTTTGGTATCCAGCATACTGTGTGTGCAAAAGAAAAAGTTCATTTGTGCTTAAAGGTTGGTTTGAAAGCCTGCTCACAGCAGTGGAAAGTCTGATATGTCAACATTTACAGTCTCATGAAATTCTGACTGTTGTCACAATTGCTTATTTCTTAAAAGTTGAGATAAAATATTCCTTCAGGCATATGATTACTATGTGTCCCCTATATCCATCCTATTCAAAGAGCAATTTCTGTTGCTTTGTACCTTCTCTCCTGTAGCGGGTGTAGGCCTATGGGTCTTCATATACAGCAGAAAAGTGCACGCAAAGAACAAAGAACACAAACTTCAGCTCATCACAGAGTCAGCTTTATTGGTCCGATGTTGCGACCCTGGGCTATAACCATATATCAAGATTATGCAGGCCCAAGCTGCAAAGAGCTGCATTACGTACAAAAATAAAAAAGAGCTTCAGTAAGGCTGCTGGAACCTGAAAGGAAAAACAACAAATGGATCAAACTATTTTCTGAAGTACCCAGGCTATTATAGTTTTCTATATTGCTGTTGGAAACGGAAACATACAAGCAGGGGAGCCAAACAAGGCCTTGACAATTAGAGGGGCTTCTATGCTCTACGTGCCTGGGAAGTTGTCCTCATAATTTGTGCCTTTCGTTCTTGCTTTTTAAATTTAGATTGTTGTGACTAACGGTAAGGGGCAGACAAATGCAACTACCTGATACAAAACTGCTCACTATTGCACATGTTGCAGTTCGAAGAGCACTAAGAGAGAGAGGCTCAGCAACTGTATTTTACTGTGCAGATGCCGATAGGTTCACATCATTTTGTTACCTGCTACATCCTTTGTGAAGTAGTTGCAATATGCTACACAAGGCTTTGTCTATATTCACAAGCATGCCTGGTAAAAACTCAGCTTTAGAAAAGCCAGAACTCTACACATTAAAATAGAACTATTAAATAAGCACCAGACAGCCTACTATATGGTGTGTGCACCCTATATCCATATCCTGGGGAATACATTTTTCTATAATCTTTCCTCCCACAGAGAACTTTCCATTTCTAAACTTCCATTGTTTTGCAAGACAAATTAGTAACATAATTGTTGGACACAATACTAATCACATTTGCAGTTTTAAACAGTTGCAAAGCAACTGCTTCTGGGAAGTATGAATGCACACATAATAATAGAGATCCCTAACATGTCTTTGGATTACTGCAGTCCTTTAGCCAGCCAAAGACAGGCGGAGGGGCCTTAAGAAGCAGTGTGGGTCTTACTGCACTGGCGACATGGCAACATCTACCCACTGGATACTCCTGAGTAAAGCTCTGCCATAACAGATGTACAGCCAGCGATATTCTGGCAGTTGTGGGAAAAATAAGGCATTGGAGGTGGTAGTAGTAGCGATAGATCTGCAGGATCCAAAGCTCCCTCACTCCCGACATGCCTGCAAAATTGGCTCCACACTATCTAGCTCTGGGGCTGGCATAGCTATTTTTCCAACAGGAGGGGGAACTCCTCACCACCACCTGCCCTGCCCATAGCAGCGGTTGTTCTGCCAAAGAACCTGCCCCTGCCCAAAACATGCTTAGCCATGTTTAGTATCTCAAAAATTTTCATTGCCTTCATTTCTCCCCCTTACAATATAAATGATTGTATGGAAGTATGGAAGTCTTAAAATAGTTGCACATTTTCCAACAAAGTGAATACCAAACTGAAACTCTGAATGTTATTTCAATATAACATTTAAACCAAATTAACAATTCAATCCTAATATTTTCTGGGAAATTCCCTCAAATTTGTTCCAAAAAACTCTCATTGTGGAATCAGGTATTAATTTCTTACCTGAGAAAGCTCCTGACTTTGTTACACATAGATTCCAACCCATAGCAGTAAGAAGAGTACTCCAAAGCCCATAAAGAGTGAAGCAACCAGAGAGATGAGCAGTTCCTTGTAAATGTCCCGGGTGTACTTGGTCGAGGTCACTTCATATCTGAAATACTAGTTAAAGTAGTAAACCAGAGACTGAAGAGTGGAGAAAGCCCCAGCAATACACAATGAAAATCCAACACTTTTGCAAAAGGTCATGACATTTTTGTTTAACAGGGTTGTCATCCTCTCAGCTGCCCCAGCATGCAAAAATTAAGCAAGAAAACATAACAGAAAAAAATTCTTGTTTAATTGCAGTGTGACAAACTGCATACAAGGAATAAAATTAATTAAATGAAATTTCAGGGAAAAGATAGCAACTATCCCACAGCATCAGGAACAGTATCAAAGAAAGATCTGATGCCATTAAACATCAGTCACCAAATTAGAAGACACTAAATGAAAGAGTTTCCCAGTCCAGACACCAAAATAGGCTCTTTTTTGTGCAACGTGGGAATGCCCTTAAGACAATCACCTGGTGCCAATTTTGCTTTCAGTCTGCTGCCAGACACAAGCATTTTTATTTGTCTGAACTTTTAAGAAGCAATAGTAACTTACTGCATAATATTTATAAATCTTTTGCTTAATATTTATGCTGACTTTCTACTCCCCTTCATTTGCTTATATGCATCTTATTACCCTTATGGTACATCATCCTAATCGTTTTGCTAAACGAAGGCCTAAAAATAATTTAAAACAGTAATTCAGAACCAGCTGCACCCTAGATGCTGTTGGTCACCATCAGCCTCAACCAGCATGGCGAATGGTAAGGGATGGTGGGAGTTTTGTAGTCCAGCAACATATGCTGAGACAGCTTTCCCCACCTTTTTAAAAATAAGCAAAGGTACAAGCACCTCCCCCAGATCTCATTAAAGCTAACCCCACAACCCTGTGGGTAACTGAAACGTGTCTGGTGCAGGCCTCTGGACACTCAGCAGAGCCGCTCTGGGCTGGAAGAGGATACACAAAGAACCAGGCGGTGAAGAACATGCCGATGGCCAGCAGGACCACTGTGAGGTGTGGAAACACAGCCGGGTTCACCGGACTGGTGTATCTGCTCATTGTCTCCAGCTCCTGAAATTGAAAGAAAGAAGGAGAGAAGTGAAATAACATATTGTCACCAGTATTTATAGCACGCACACAGATAAAGAACCTGCGTTGGCCTCCATCTCCCACCAGCCCCTTCCAGCATGGCTTAAGGGCCGGGAATGATGGGAGATGCAGTCCATCGAAACACCTGGAGGGCAACAGGTTCCCCAACCCCGATTTTAAGGAGATATCTCGGCGAGGGAACAGAGGAGGTGGTAACAGAAACACCATTTATTTCTCCCTCCCTCCCTCTCTGCTGCATTGAAACCGGGCCATTTGCGCCCGCCGTCCGCCCCTCCTTGGCTCTCTCGGGATAACCGAGCAGACCAGCACCGGGAAGGCGCGCAAAGGCTGGCAAAGGGGCGGCTCCGCTCCGGCCGGCCCGCTCCCTCACCATGGCTCTGTCCGGCGCTTCCCGTGGCTTCTCCTCACAGGTGGCGGAAGGACACGTCTCTTCTTCCGGCGCAGGCTCAGCCCTTTCCCCGCCGGAAGTCCGACTGTCATCTTCTTCCCCCACCCCCTCCGGACGAAGAAGGAGGAGGGATAGAGGCCTCACGCATGCACGGCCTGCTGGGAATTGTGGTCCGTTCAGACCTCTGAAGCGGGCCACCAGGAAAAGCCGGTGAGCGCGTGGACTACGTTTCCCAGAAGCCAGCAGGCGCCTCGCCCGCCCTGCCTTCTTTGATGCTCTGAGCGCGGGATTCAGAAGGCGCCAAAAGGGAGGCGCTGATTGGCTTTGCCGAGTCCTCAGCCGGGTCTTCGGTCGCGCGTGGCTGCGAGGGAGCAGGTGGCAGTGGAAGGTACCCCAAATACCAGCCCCTCGCGCGTTCTGCGTGGCTGGGAGGGGAGAGGTGGCGGAGGAAAGGGCCGGCTGGGAGGGAGGGAGCCGCGTTCGCCCTCGCCCTGCCGCGGCCCCGGGCAGAAACCTGCCCCGCAGGGAGGGAGGCTGGCGTGGAAGGGCGAAGGCGGGAGGTTGATGCAGCAGCCCCATTACATTCAGGGCGGGACAGCTGGGCGGGCGGCGTAGGCCGGCTCTCAGGGTCCACTCGGAGGTCAGTCCCACGGAGTTCAGCGGCACTGGCTCCCCGGTTAAATGCCTGCGAGACCGCAGTCTGAGACGGGCGAAACGAGTAAGAGTCCTCTGGGTTGGCTGTCTCTTATTTTGCTTACAAGAGGATTTCTGAACCACCAACTGGATTAAAAAAAAATGGTGGTGGTGTTGTCATCCTCTGTCTCGAGAGACAGTGGAAGAGTGTGCACTATCGGGGGTGAAGTCAAGCCCTTGGAGGAGAGTTACAGCACCTGCTTTGACCTATATGGGAGATACATTACTGTATTTTAATACAGTGGTACCTCGGGTTACATACGCTTCAGGTTACAGACTCCACTAGCCCAGAAATAGTACCTCGGGTTAAGAACTTTGCTTCAGGATGAGAACAGAAATTGTGCTGCGCGGCAGCAGCAGGAGGCCCTATTAGCTAAAGTGGTGCTTTAGGTTAAGAACAGTTTCAGGTTAAGAACGGACCTCCGGAATGAATTAAGTACTTAACCTGAGGTACCACAGTATTGTGTTGGAAGCCGCCCAGAGTGACTGGGGAAACCCAGCCAGATGGGCGGGGTATAAATAAGAAATTATTATTATTATTATTATTATTATACATGTTTTGTTGCAGCTGGGGCATATGAAGGGGGCAGGGGTTGAACTGCCTTAATGCCCATTGGAAATAATAGGGACCATGAATGCCAGTTGAACCGTGATGTGACTCCATTCAATTAAAGCAAGAGATGGATCCTGAGAGACAATTAGATGTGTTGCAGCAATAGGCCACATTAACAGTGGGCAGGAAGAAATAATGGAGAATAGCAATGACAGTCCCTGGACCTTTAATTCTAGTCCCAGATACAGTCAGTCATTCCAGTCCCAGGTTTCATTCCTCAGTTGATGTGATGTACCTCTGTGTCCCATTTGGTTTCCATGGGGTTCTATGGCAGAATAAGGGTGGCATATGAATGTAATTTACATTCCTTTGAGAGGAAGAGCAACATATAAATTGGAAAAAAGAATAAATTCCTTACCCTATTTGTAATTTGCACTTCTTTCTCTGGAGTCTGTACATAATCAATTAGTGAGCATAGTTTTTTTAACCTATTTATAGTGTATTTATAGTTTATTACAATTTTGTTGTATGTTGCCTTGAGTTTTCAGTGTAAAGCAATAAATAAGTTGTTGTTGTTGTTCATCAAAATAATAACCACTACATGTTAATCTTAGATTGGTAGGGAAAATTATACCTTGATCCAACAGCTGAACCTTTTGCTTTCTTGTCATTTTAAATCATCAGTTCACACCTTCTGTTTTACTTTCTAGGTTTCTCCCGTGTTGTATCATCACAGAAGCAGACTGCAACTTGAGCTGAGTTACCAGGATGGGAATCCATGGTTTGGCCAAGCTGATTGCCGATATAGCTCCTGGTGCCATTCGAGAGAATGACATTAAGAGTTACTTTGGCCGGAAGGTGGCCATTGATGCGTCTATGAGTATTTACCAGTTCCTGATTGCTGTAAGGCAGGGAGCTGACATGCTGCAGAATGAAGAAGGCGAGACCACAAGCCACCTGATGGGGATGTTCTACCGCACCATCCGCATGGTGGAAAATGGCATCAAGCCTGTCTATGTCTTTGATGGCAAGCCCCCACAGCTGAAATCGGGGGAACTAGCCAAACGCACCGAGCGCCGAGCTGAAGCGGAGAAGCAGTTGCAAGAGGCCAAAGAGGCAGGTGAGGAGGAAAATGTAGAAAAGTTCAGCAAGAGGTTAGTGAAGGTGACCAAGCAGCACAACGATGAGTGCAAGAAGCTGCTGACCTTGATGGGCATCCCTTACGTTGACGCACCTGGCGAGGCTGAAGCTAGCTGTGCTGCACTGGTGAAAGCGAGCAAGGTCTATGCAGCTGCTACGGAGGATATGGATTGCTTGACCTTTGGTAGCCCTGTGCTGATGCGGCATCTTACAGCCAGTGAGGCAAAGAAGCTGCCAATTCAGGAATTCCACCTAAGCCGCATCCTTCAGGATTTGAGCCTCACGCAGAAGGAGTTTGTGGACCTTTGCATACTGCTGGGCTGCGACTACTGCGAGAGCATCCGCGGCATTGGGCCGAAGCGGGCCGTGGAGCTGATCAAGCAGCACAAGAGCATAGAAAAGATTCTCCAGCAAATAGATGCCAAGAAGTATTCTGTGCCTGAGAACTGGCTGCACAAGGAGGCCCAGGTGCTCTTCCTGGAACCTGAAGTTGTCGACCCCGAAGCTGTGGATCTGAAGTGGAACGAACCAGATGAGGAAGAGCTGGTCAACTTCTTGTGCGGGGAGAAGCAGTTCAACGAAGAAAGAATACGCAACGGGGTCAAGAGGCTGAACAAGAGTCGCCAGGGCAGTACTCAGGGCCGATTAGATGACTTCTTTAAGGTTACTGGCTCCATCACTTCAGCCAAACGCAAAGAGCCAGAACCCAAGGGATCCGCCAGGAAGAAAGCAAGGGGTGGTGGTGCACTAACATCAAAGTTTAAAAGAGGGAAGTAAAATTATTTTCTAGAACTCTGTACCAGTTCCCTTCCACTGCAGATACTTGGAGCGAAATATATTAAACTTCAATTATAGAGCTTTGTGGTAATGTACTCTGTAGTGCTCAAAATGTGAGAGTTATCGTCAGGCCTTGAGCTCAGCTTAAACTGATGCATGGTGGGAGGGACACTGTTCTGACAAAACACCTGACACTGCTAATTGCTGGCCAGAGATCCAGCCAGTCTGAAGGTTTGCCCTGCTCTCGAAGGACCCAGAGGGTGCTGCTGTTGCTGCCTTGAGTCCGGTGAACTCCATACATAGTATAGGTCCATCTTTGCTGGGAGTACTATGTTGAGATTTTAGCTTTTGAATTGTATCTTCCAATAAATATTGATAACTATTGATAACTAAATATTGATTACTACTTCTGTGTAAGCTTGTCAAAATGAAATCGGTGAGACTGAAATAGAGTTGCTAGAACTGTCTGCAGCACAATTCAAGATTGGTGGGCCAACAAGAGTTTGCTAAGGGAGCTGTTCTGCAACCTGGGCTGTAGTTTAATACTTGTCATATAGGATCTGGCTGCTACTCGCCTCAAATGGCATCTGTCTGGTTTTGACCCTCTTCAGTGACATTCAACATTGCACTAAGGAAATTACTCCACAGGGCAAGCAGAAATGCTTGTGCTGACGGAACAAACTCCCTTCTCCCCTTTCTGGGGGTTCTTCCAACTGTCTGGAGCAGATCTGGGGAGTTGGTGAGGGATCTGTTGCACTTGCCAGAATTGACTTCAGCTAAGGAAATTGGAGTTCTTGTTGAAAATACACTGAAAAGGATATACCAAGAGCTCTGGCCACAAGTTTCAATATAAGGAATAATTCCTACTTGAGAGTTGAAAAGAAAAACGTGTATATTCTGCTAAGAATAACAGTTTGAAGCTAATAGTAAATTTGAACACAACGTGTAAGTACGATAGTTTTAAGGTAATAGTAAATTTAGATACAACGTTTAAGTGCAGAAATAATGTAGTTTCAAATATGCAGTGATATAGTATAAAGGTACATAAAATACCAGTACACAACAATTGTTTTATACAAGTCTCAATGGCAGTCAAAAAGAGTCCATATTATATAAATCAAAATAAAGAATAAAGAATCAAATAGGGCCAAAAAGGAGTATCCGGAGTGTGAATCAGATGTACGACTCAGTAGTGGTGACCAGGACAGGGCCCTGTTTCGGAGTAAACGCCTTCTTCAGCTGGTAATATCAAATAATATGTCAAAATAGATCAAGGTTCTTCAATACCATAGATCATAAATATAATAAAGTATATACATACTAAAGTGTATTAACACATATCATGATATTTGGTTCCATACCTCGTTTTTTTGAGGACTATATGCGTCTAGAAATAAGAATTTACAAGAGTTATTATTTCCAGTCAAATTTCACCAACAATTTGACTGGAAATAATAACTCTTGTAAATTCTTATTTTTAGACGCATGTCGAAAAAGAAACATAAAATAATTAAATTATATAGACTTCCAACAGATTTATAGTCCTCAAAAAACCGAGGTATGGAACCAAATATCATGATATGTGTTAATACACTTTAGTATGTATATACTTTATTATATTTATGATCTATGGTATTGAAGAACCTTGATCTATTTTGACATATTATTTGATATTACCAGCTGAAGAAGGCATTTACTTCAGCGGCAGAAGCTGGATTTATTTTGATGTGCATTATAGAAGATGTGTGTATGCGAGGGTTTTTTTACACCAGAAATTTTCCCTCCAATTTTATTTACCACATGCTCATAAACACATACCACCAAAAAATGAAACCGCTTCTTCTGTTTGGCCTTCAGATTAAGAAAACCAAATTGTAAAGTTCTGTTATCATTTTCCAAATTTTAGGTTTGTGTTGGTTTTAGTGCCAGGGTGAAAGCTTAAAGAACCAATGTAGAAGCAATCCTGTCACTAGCACTTTTTTAAGAGTTGTAGTAACTATACAATAAAGCTCTCTTTTGATTATTTAATCTTCCTTTATAACAGACTGATATGAAAATAATATAATTGTGATAGTTTTGTTGATTTAAAGTAGTGAAGGTTTTGAGACAGTAGAAGCTAGAATTTGGTTTGGGTTCTGTTCGTTGGGAATACAAATAGGCATATACAGCTGTCTAAACAGTATTGTGCCTTTGGCATGCCTTAAGGCAGGCACAGGCAAACTCCGGGCCTCAAGATGTTTGGGACTACAATTCCCATCATCCCTGACCACTGGTCCCGTTAGCTAGGGGTGATGGGAACTGTAGTCTGAAACACCTGGTGGCCCAGAGTTTGCCTATGCCTGCCTTAAGACTTAGTACCCCCCATAAACTTTGGACCACAACTCCCATCAGCCCCAATTCAATGGGCAGAGATAATGGGAATGATAATCCAGAATATCTGTCTACTTCAGGTGTTACTATAGTATTTTGACCTTTTTGCTTTAACAGCTGGCTGATGGGTTTGATTAAAAATTAGTTCATACCTTCATAACTCACATATGCATGATTATCATGAAAAGAAGGAAATATGACCTATACCCATATGTGGTTTCTGCAAATCACCCTCATTGTAAGTGATAGAAACAACATAGGAAGCTGTTTTATACTGAGTTAGACCCCTGGTCCATCTAGCGCTGTACTGTCTACATGGAGTGGCACCAGCTCCAGGTTTCCTAGATAGGACATGCCCAACTGTACCTGGCGATGCCAAGAAATGAACCTGGGACCTTTGTATGTAAAAACAACCAACAATACATCGACATTCTCAAGGGGATAAGCCAAACTTTGTGGCCTGGTAGTTGTTCATTATGCAAGATCAAGAAAGGGACACTGAGCTCACCTCTCCAGTGCACTAGAAACACATACATGGTCCACAATCCAGTTTAGGTAATTGGTGTGTAGTAGGCTTCCTTTTGTGTAAACCAGGTGTTGAAAAAATGCATATACCTTACAGCAGAGGTGCAGAACGTTTTTTGGACCAGGAGCTACCTACTCATCCAGGTAAATGGCACATGACTGGTGACAATGGGCTTAAGCATACAGAATTTCTACCTGGATTGGGTCTTCAGAGAATCAGCATATGACATCTCAAATCATTCAGAGAAAAGAAGCCCTTGTGCACAGTCTTTTCCTTCAGATGCTTATACCCCCACCCTTTCTTCCTTTCACAGTATGGCAGCTCATTTGGGACATCTGTTAACAACTTTTACTTCCAGGTTCAAAGGGAGATGTACAAAATAGGGAAAGCATGGTATCAGACATAAATTTTATTATAAATAGGAAACAATGAAACACTGGGAGTTGGAAAAACATTCAAGGCAATCTGCTGGTACAAGGTATCTGTGGAGACATCGTGAATGAATCTATTTTCTGTAAAGCCAGTACTTATTTATGCAAATAGGCATCCAACCAGAGCTCTCCAGAATCCTTCAGGGAACTGCAGTGAGAGAAAGGGTGGGGTGGGAGAAAACTAATTAAGTGTTGTGGAAAAGAAAGGGTAAGATGCCAGAGATACAATCAAGTTAAATAGAGAGGCAGGAATCTGGGTAAAGATCAAGAAAGCAGAAATCTATAGCTCAGCAGTAGTCAACCTTTTTTTGCCACTAAAGCTGTATGCAGTTCCCCAACTGGCCATGAGCCAGCCACAAGCCAGCTGCAAGAATGGTGAAAGGGGGTGTGGCGGCTACTTATTTTAATTTCAAAATTTACAAATCGCCCTGTATTTAAAAAATACCTGAGGGATGTACAGGAATAGAAAACACCACAAGTAATAAAAAACAAAGTTGGAAACCATGAAAGCAACCAGAATTAAATGCTGCAGAAACGACTAATTCAGGAAGGCCTGGGAAAAGGCTGCTGAAACACTGAAAATGATGCTTCCAAGTCATTCTTTGTTGTGTTATTTCTGGAATTGCACCTTTTCCTTTAAAACAGTTGAGCAGTTTGTGCAGTGGCTGCTGGCCAGCCCCTGCCAATTGCTACCAGTTGTGTCTTCTGTGGGGGGAGGCAGCCCTCTGCCACTGAGGGTGCTGCAGAAACAGAAATGGGTGCCCCTGTGTTTTGTCAGAACTTGGGAGACACTGGAGCAGACAGGAGCATTCTGGAAGCATTACAGCATTCTCCATCTGACTCGACAGCAGTGGCTTGGCAAAATATCTGCAAAAGCAGTGCCAGCAAAATTTAATGGGAGCAGTGGGATGCTAAAAGCTGCTTGGCCGGTCTGATCATGCCACTGGTTTATCCACCCCTGCAGGAAATGAGAGTAAGCTGCCTTATCTTCTCACTGCACATCTGTATCTTTATGCCACATTTCTCCTTTGATACATACCGTAAAATATCTGCAAAGGCTGTCAGCAGGGGCTTGCACTTGTATTCAATGCCATGTTTGGCACACAGAGACTTAACCAGAGGGACCACCTTCCAGTAGTTGTGCCGGGGCATCGTAGGGAAGAGACTAGCGGGGGAAACCAAAACAATTCTGCCTCAAGTTCTGCTAATCACATTTGGTGTAGAAATCATAGACAAGGCAGTTATCCAGAAAACCGAACAATAGAAAAATTGCTTCACATACTGGACGTTTGTTCTTCCTACAGTGACTCACACAGCATGAAACGCATTCCTAGGATGTGTTGGCTTGGATCCAAAGAAGTTTCACACAACTGGCTCAGCATGTCTACTTGCACAAGGCAACGCGCTGATTTCTCTTGTGTTCCCTTTCCCAATGTAGCCTCTCCCACCACGTCCTGATTCACACTATTCCAGAGAGTCCTGCATCCCTAGGGAGTTGCTTTTCAAGGGGAAGGAGGGGAAGAGCCAGAAAAGCCCCATTGTGTCAGCAGGGTTCCACTCACCTACATACAACCCAGAGAAAGCACTTCCTTGCAGTCCATACTTACTGGTGTTCAATCTGGAAATTCAAGTGCCCAGTAAACCAGTCGTTGAACCAGGAATGATCAACGTTACATGTCGCCTGGAGCTGAAATAACAAGTGGGTGGATGTTGAAGCACTTGACAGCTTTCTCTCTCTCCTGGTATGACGGCTATGGGTTGCATTCAGCCAAGTCATTGTGCAAGTAGAAGAACTTGTACTCAATGCAAAAGAACTCTCTCTCCCCCCACCACATCCCTCCCAATGCGCCCCGAGTTCCCCCTCAACCCTCCAGAGCAGATTTGGCAGTGGGGTACAGAGGGAGAAAGGGGCAGGGAAATGCTGTTGAGTGAGCAGAAGTTTTGCTTGTTGGATTCAACCCTAAGTTACTACCAAATCCCTCCCATAGTTAGCAAAGCAGACTAGATGTCAGCACCACATTCTTGCAATCCTCACGTTACCAAGGAGCCTACAGTGGGTCCCATGTCTGCCAAGTTGCCCATTCCCCACTTTTCACTGTTACAACCCTCAGACCCAACTAGAGACTGTTCTTCAGAAGGGAAGGGATGCTGTGGCGGTCGGCTTCATTAGCCCTTCTGGGTTACTGAGGAGAACTGCTGCTGCTACACTGTGATACTGTGGTGGGCAACTGTTATGGACAGTGGGAAATTGAGTGATGCTCCTCTCTGAAGCATGTTGGGATTCCAAGACTGATTGTGAGGAGCAAAGAAGGTGGGTTTGTCTCGTTTCACTTGATTCTTTTTGGCAGCTTTCACTCCAGTCCTAGCAGGAGCAAGGAGATGCCCCGCTCTGGTCCCAAGAAGGCTCACCCTCTCATTTTGGGTGCTTGTCAAATGACGACAGAATACTGATAATAAGAACACAATGACACAAATGTGTTTGTGAGTGTTGCAACGCCAGCATTTGCTGAAGTGAGCAGTGGAAAGGTTGGATTACTTTTTAAAACAAACAGGACTACAGCTGGGTCCTAATTCTACAGGGAGGGGGGGAATGAAAAGCCATTTTTTTCTTTGTCTGTCAACCTAATACATTGTCCCCCTCCCCTTATTAAAAAAAGGCTTATTTGATTGTTACAGCACAATCAACAATGATTTTTATGTTATGTATCTGTGTTTTTCTATTGTAAGCTGCTCTGTGATTCTTGGGTGAAAGGTGGTATAGAAATTTAATAAATAAAATAAAAATACTTTAAAAAACAAAATTCATCAGTTTGACCACTGCTTGAGTTCTTTCCTCTCCCAGCAAAAGAGCCCCAGAGGTCCGGGACACATGGGAACTTCCTATCACAGAGGAAAGAGGAAGGACCTCAGTCAACAACAGGTAAATCAAGTGGCAAGTTGCAACATGACCCCCTCTCCTTCTTGAACATCTTCTCTAGGTGTTCCTCATACTCTCAAGGGCATGTTTCTGGTCCCTCTTGCTACCAGCTACTCTCCACGCTCTTTGTTTCCTTCTGCTTGCTTCTTAAATACTTGCAGGGCTCTTTCTGCCTCCCCTCTGCCCCTAAACCATACTCTAAGCCCAGAGATGGGGAACCTGTAACCCCTCCAGATGTTGCTGGACTACAACTAACATCATTCCTGACCGGTGGCCAAGAAGGCTAAGGCTGGTAGGAGTTGGAGGGCTGGCCCACACCATACATTGAAAGCACACCCAAGGCATATAGCATCATCCAAAGACTCATGAGAACTGCAATTTGCTAAGGTGGTCATTAAGGAGGAAGGATTACAGTTCCCAGGATACTTTGGAGGAAGTCATGGGTTTTAAATGTGCATTGGATGTGCTTTAAATGTATGATGTGAATCTGCCCAGAGTCTGGTGACATCTGGAAGGACCACGGATTCCCCATCCCCAGAATCAACTTGCTCCTTGTCGCTCTCTCCTGCTTCTTTACCGCCCCAGTCTACTCACTGAAAGAACTGCATCTTTGCTGCATCTCCAGCTCCCATGATTCCCTAGTCTAGTTGAGTCCACTAAAGCAGCAGTGGGGAACCTGTGACCCCACCAGATGTTGTTGAACTACAACTCCCATGAGCCTTAGCCAGCATGGACAGTGCTAATGACAGTCCAGCAGCATCTGAACGGCTACAAGACGCCACCCCTGCCTCCTTATCTGAACTCATGTTTGCTTTTCCTCCAGTTTCCTGATAAACATCCAGGGCAGCATCTTGGTCAACTTGAATTAGAACCCAGAATGATCTTTTGAGAGGATATAGAGCAGTCCCATGTATAGCCATACAGTTGCTAGAGTAAAAAAAAATAATTACCTGGATGGACACCCAGTCCAAGTTCTTGTCATAATCTATAGTCATGGGTATGTGATTCATTTGGGAGACCCAGACAAACCAGGAGCTTTCCAACATCCTGCATTGGGAAATAGAGTAGTAATACAGTAGAAAGCGAAATTCACTAATACAATCATATTGGGAAAATGCTTTTAAAAAAAAAAAGAAGCCTTGTGTGAAATCTGGAGTCTTGCACAAAAATCTGACTCCCTGAAAACATCACACTCATTTTTCTGTTTTTTCAAACTGAACTGAAAAGGTGGCTTTCACATTATTTTATTTATAAAGCCACAAGCAGAAAAAGCTAAAAGTGAATAGACGGTCCCATAGCAGCAAGCAAACCTTTCCCATCTCTGCTCAACTCATAATTGCAATGCAGCTCTGAACTCTCTTCCCATTCTGTCATTTTTAGGAAAGACAATCTTCAGCAGATAATGTGAGCAACTCAGCAGAAAACATTGCAAGCAGAACTTCCTGACCCCGCCCTCCAAAATAACCCCAGTAAGGCACAGTCAGACACAGAAAAGGGTTCATCACCGGAGGAATGGAATCCAATCAGCCCTGCTGGCGTCCTTGGCTATTTTAAATGTTGGGCTGAGCTTACTAAGCTCTCTCAGAGTCTCAGTGTTTAACTTTTTACTTGTAATATGCCAAGAGGAAGCCATTTCTTTTAGAAAATTACAGTAACTTACAGCCAACTTTGAAAATTCATTTTAATCAAAGGACCAGATATGAAACATAGTATTCAATAAAACAAGGTGTTTGCAGGCTTTTTCAATGGTGTTTCAAATATATGCGATTTCACGTAAACCCACGGTGCCTTGGAACATAAATTAGGAGTTGCCTGTATACAAAACAAAAGGGCTGCGGTGTGTGTGTCATATGTTTGTTTGGCTTGCCTTGTGGCCTCAGTGCACATAGGGACAGCTTCAAAAATAAGGAGCATCCTGTGCACATTTGTATTTCAATAAAGGCCTATCTTTTCACTTGTCCTGGGTGCCTGGGAAGGATACCTCCTGTCTAGGAACCTCTTTTTGAATTTCTCCAACACCAGTTCTGGGGATGCTTCTAATACCTGTCTTGCTATTTTGCAGACTTCTTGTAGGACTGAAGTCCACAAAGGGTTGAATTTTGGGGCTTTCCACCACAGAAATATAGATGGCCAACCAAGCCAGCTGAAGTTGGTCATGGTGAAGTCCAATTCAACTAAAAGGACAAGTCAGCCAACGCAAGCTCAAGTCCCATTGCTTTCACAAAGGCAGCTTTGAGCAAATTTAGTTGAATCGGGAGGGGTTTTGTGCTGTACAATACCTGACCAAGAAGAAGAATACAAGAAGACTCTTTATTTCTAGAAAACACCCATAGACGATGAAGAATCGGATGAAGAAGCTCAGCATGCAGGCAATATCCTAACAAAAGGAAGAAGCTGTCAGAATAGAGAAAGCTTAGTTCACATTGTTATTGTCTCCTACGATCCTTTACCCCAGAGGTGCAACAGAAAGTTTTGCTGATAGGCCTTGTGGTTGAAACAAGACTGTGATTGAAGTACTCAAGCATAGAAATAGATCATAGGCTTAGCAGGCAGGTTTCTAGTGCTTAAAGTTGTGATGATTGAGGATGCGTGGGGATTAGGTTTTGATAGCTCAGAAAGGCATTTGAGCAGGATTTCCAGGAGACAATGGACAATGGTGGTGTTTTCGGTGCCCTTTATAGCTCTTTGAAGCTTTGAAGAAGCCTTTGTATGTACACAGAATGAATGGAAAAATAAGTTCCAAATTTTGTATGAATCAACATAAGTCTCTACCCATCAAGATAACATAACATAATGTCATTTAACCAATGTTGAGCAGAAACTGCTTTTTTTTTGTTTAAAGAAACTATCAATTTTTAAAATAAAGATAAATATAGATGAAATACAAACATCATAAAAAATACTGATACAAAAAGAAAACAAAGGAGAATGAGAATAGATAGAATGGAGGAGAAGGAAAGGGAAGATAATACCCTACATTAATTCAAGCAATGTATCCTTTTATAATCACAATCCAAGGCACTGAGATATCTCTTTATCCCAATCTTCTAAAATATATCCTCTCCACAAACTTAATTGAATTATTGGGGGTCTATTGTCTAGACAGTATATATAGATAGGGTACCTGGGGTTAAGAACTTAATTTGTTCCGGAGGTCCGTTCTTAACCTGAAACTGTTCTTAACCTGAGGTACCACTTTAGCTAATGGGGCCTCCTGCTGCTGCTGCTGTGCTGCCGCCACGCAATTTCTGTTCTCATCCTGAAGCAAAGTTTTTAACCCGGGGTACTATTTCTGGGTTAGCAGAGTTTGTAACCTGAAGCGTCTGTAACCGAGGTACCACTGTATAGACCAAATAGCATAAAAATGATCTTATTTAGATTTTCCTCTACTTACTTTTCTTTGAAATGTGAGATGCACAGAGAGAGCTAGATCCCACAGTCTAACATACCAATAATCAACTGAAGGATGTGAGTAAGATTTCCATTGACTAACTATTGGCTTTCTTGACATTGTTAGTAACAGAAAGACCAGTGTCTTATAAGATACTCTGGGATTTGTATTCCTTTCTACTGAAAGCAAGGCCAAGGCTGGATCTAGCATTAGTGATTGCTCGTACCTACGGGACCGCCTCTCCCGGTATGCCCCACGGAGAGCCTCAAGGTCCATAAATAACAACACCCTAGTGGTCCCAGGCCCTAAGGAAGTTAGATTGGCTTCAACCAGAGCCAGGGCCTTTTCAACTCTGGCTCCGGCCTGGTGGAACGCTCTGCCTCGTGAGACCAGGGCCCTGCAGGATCTGATTTCTTTCCGCAGGGCCTGTAAGACAGAGTTGTTCTGCCTGGCCTTTGGCTTGGAGCCAATTTGATTCCCTCCCTCCCTCCCTCCCTCTCTTTCTTTTTTCTTTTCCTTCTCCTCCTGCAATGAGGCTACATTTTAATATTTTAATGTTCCATTATTGTAATGTGGTATTTTATTTTTGTTTTTAAGTTGTAATCATTCATCTTGTTTTTATTATTGCTTGTAAGCCGCTCTGAGCCCGGCCTTGGCTGGGGAGGGTGGGGTATAAATAAAAAAAAAAGTATTATTATTATTATTATTATTATTATTATTATTATTAAGATAATGGTAATAATATTTTATTTTTTTTATATGCTGCTCATCTGACTGGGATGCTCCAGCCATTCTGAGCGGCTACCAACAAAATATTAAAACACAAAATGCCTCAGAACACCCAAGAAGCCAGCCAGCCAGCCAGCCAGGAATAGGAGTGAGAGCTCTTCTCTTGCTTCATCTGTAACTCAGATAATGCAATACTTACCACCCAGTAATTCTTCTTGAAAGCAATGTAGAAGGTATGATATTGGAAGAAGGTAGGGAACAACAGTGGAGGCAATGCTGATGAAGATAGCAAAAGAAAGATGCGTTAGCCACATAATTAAAATATAAAATATGTAAAATAAACCAGATGTACTGGGAAGAAGATGGTGCAAGCGGATAATTTAGGTGTGGCTACTGAAGAATGCCTTAAGTTTTACTACAGTTACAAGTAACAGGGTACAGGATATTATGGACTGCGGGCTGGATCTGGACTAACGGTTCTCGCAGAGATCAAAGCGGCTTAAACTTAGTCAATACTAACTTGTCCTACTGATTTGAATGGAACTAAGCCACCATTAATTTAGTCTGGATCCAACCATATGATCCCATTAACTGGGAAGACGAACTCATTCCCTTGCTCTGGCACAGGGATTCCCCTACAGTCTGTCCTGTGCTTCCAAGCTCCACTGTAGCATAATGGTGGCCTACAAGGTGTTAGGGTCCAGGTATGGCATGCAAATACACATTACAGGGGTGAAACACTGCTCTGGCAGGAACTTCTATCAACAGGGAATATGAGAATGCTGTGGAGTGACGGGTCAAGTAGAACAGAGGTGCACAGCACTGTCCACCTGCTGGGCACAGGGCTTTTGCAGATGTAGCCGCTGCACACTATCATGTGCCCATGACTACGATGGTACCATAATAATTCACCGTAAGCCAACGGACTTCACTAACTCCCATGGCATTGCAGGAAGTTAGTCATACTTCCATATGAACCTACCCAGACCCTGAATTATCTTCTGAGGCCGTCCTTCGTTTGCCTCCTCCTCGAGAGGTCCGGAGGGCGGTAACACAAGAACGGGCCTTCTCTGCAGTGGCTCCCTGTCTGTGGAATGCTCTCCCCAGGGAAGTTCACCTGGCACCTTCATTTTACACCTTTAGGCGCCCGGCAAAAACATTCCTTTTTAACCAGGCCTTTGGTTGACCTGATTGACCCTTTTAAAATGTGGCTCTTTTAGGGGGGGTGTTATTGGGTTATTGTTTTTATTTTAATTTTATATATTGTGATCTTTTCTATGAACCGCCCTGAGACTGCTGGGCATAGGGTGGTATATAAATTCAAACAACAACAACAACAACAACACTTACTGAAGGAGAAGTACTTGTGCTGGTGGTTGTAAGGCATATACTTTGTCTTCTTTACCCCAAGCTGTGAAAGCAAATCAGGTCACATTTTGATAAAAATGGCCCTACAGAAGGGGGAGCCAGCAACTCCTCGTATGTTGCTGTCCTGTAATTTTCATTGCCATTGGCCATATTGACTGGGGCTGATGAGAGCTGGAGTCTAACAACATGTGAATGGCCACAAGGTCCCCATCCCAGCCACACAGGCACCTTGCCACTTCCCTGAATGCAACCATATCATTATTACATAGACTTCTTGCCAGTCAACATAAATTTAGTTCCTTGGATTCCCAACCCCACCCCAAAATATTAAGTGGCATGTATTATTTGTTGGTGTGGTTTTTTTTAAGGTAGACATCTGGCGACCACACATACAGCTACACTAGAAATAGGTAGCGCATAGGAAGAAATAGGAAGCATTCGTTGTTTTCTGAAGGGCATGAGAGCAACATGAAACTTGCCTCCACAGAGAGGGTCTTCCCCAAAGCAAACAAGACAGGGTGCATGTCGATGTCCGGGTCCTTGCTGTGGCAATTGGGTTTTGCGTGATGTTGTGAGTGCAGAAGAGTCCACCAGTTGGCTGATGCTCCCTGTTGAAAGGAAGGTCAGAGAAGAAATCAATTCTACAGCACAGCTAAAGGTAAAAAACCAAGGAGATCACTGCACTGTAGATTTTGTTGATATTTTCACCCCGTCCCATTGCAAGAATCTCCTGATCTGATGTTTTGAGAAAGGAGGGGGCGGAAATTGCTCCTCTACTCTTCCGCTCCTGACTGACTGCCTGACTCTGTGTGGAGACAGTCTTATCTATGTAGTGACTAGATGGCTAAGTGGGAGATGTTGCACTCATGCAAGCCAGTAGTTCTTTAGTTTGTAGTAGCTATCAGAAATAAAAGGAGTTATGCTTCACAGCTAGCTTCCGCGTTATTTATACTCTGCATGAGTCTGGTGCTCACAATGCACAGCTGTGAGTCCAGTGCACTGGGACCTGTTTTCCAGTCGGGGCAGAACCAGTTATTGAGCCCAGTTGCTACACATCGGTTGAAAGGCGTACTGACAGATTTATGCCACATTAAGAGTCAGTCCCTCTTCGTAGGAAGTGCTAGGAACTCTGGTCCTGTCGAGGGGAGCAGGGAGACTAATAAGAGGATTCTAGGCACCTTTGCTACAGCACACAGGGTTCATTTAGACAGCAGTGAGGAACATGTGGTCCTTCGGATGCTGTTGGAACTACAACTCCCCTGAGCTCCAGCCAGCACAGCTGATAGTCAGGGAAGGGGGTAGTGGTAGCCCAGTAACAGCTGAAGGCCAAAAGTTCCCCATCTCTGCTTTAGGGGAAGCCAAGACAGTTCCCCTGGTATAAAACTGATTTGTTTGTAGTATATATGCACCCACCATGCAATGGGAGGGTTGTTGGCAGGCTTTTGGGAACAAAAATCCACAAAGAACTAGAGCGTTCCCCCCCCCCACCTTTTAGTGTGTTATGCACATTGTCCAAAAATATGGTAGCTTGATTTTCAGATCATCAATCCAGATCTCTTACCCTTCCCACCCTTCTCAAAAAAATAAAAGTTTTCAAAAACAAGCACTTACAAGAAGATGGCACATCACAAATTTGTGAAGCAGGTGGTTCCACTTGGGCTTCTGGAAGACGGAAAGGTGCCCCAAATCATGTTGGAACCATGAAGCCTGGATCTGGAAGGCAAAGAACAATGGCCTGCCTATCATTTGAATGGCTTTTGGGGTCCCTTCTGCATCATTTAATTCAAAAGAAGCCATCATGTCATTGAATGTGGTAGCTCTAGAGTAATCTGTGTGCCATGCATACTACCTGGGTAAATGCAGGCATGAATTTCTGAATAATACCCATACAACTCATAAATTGCTGAGGATAAGGAAACGTCTCACTGCAAAGGACTGGCATTGCACCCATTAACGCTGGGAGCGACAAAAATCCCAGTGATAAAGATGACCTCCAGAATGAGCACTGGCTTCACCAGGGTAGTAGAAGATGACCAAGGAAGCTGGTTTCAGGTGCTTAGAACAGAAGGCCAGCCTTTGGCTTTATTCACGGAGCAAGACAACTTACGTGGGACATTGTGCAAAGTGCCACAGAGACAGTGAAGGGCAGTAAAGAGGTTCCAAAATACAAGAAGTTGAGCCAGGACGCAGCATCCAAGAGCAGGATGTGAAGGAACACCGCCATGAAAAAGTAAGTGTTGGGCTTCAGGAGCCCCATCTTCTCTATAGTGGTGCGCAGCTCACGGAAGTCCATGATGAGTGATTCCTGTGTAGAAGAAATTTAAAAATGACAGCTGCCTCTACTCTAGGAATTGTTGGAGTAGCCTGTGCCCTTAGGAGAAGCAAGGGGAGGGTGTGACCAGAGTTTTAATGTCTAATTCTGCTCAGGGCTTCTCCCCTTCTATCAGCCCGTTGCCACCATTTACAGGTTCAGACCCACGCGTGGCATCCTCCTTTAAGCACTCCAGAATTCACGTAACATGAACGGAGGGAAACCTTACTTCTTCTTGGGTTCACATCTCACATCCAGGGGTTAGGAGAGACTTACATTTTTGCTGGGTCCCAAACTGGATTGATCTGGTGCCAACTCCCCAATCAGCAGCGGGTTCAAATACTTCTTCACCAATGACTTGTTGACATGGAACGCTTCAAAGGCATCCTACAAGTCCACAGGGGGAAAAGAAGGGAAGGCAAAACCAATACCAGGAAATATTGAGTGAGGCCACTGTGCGCCCTGCTCCCCGGTGCTGCTACCAGCCTCCCAATTTCTCTGGCAATGTTCCTCTTAAAGGAATGTGTGGGTTTATCAAAAGTAAAACAACAGATGAGGAGTTTGTGAGATAACTGGCAGATGGGTGGTGTGTATTGAGCTCATCCTCAACCATCTGTTGAGGATGCCCTAGCTCTGGAAGTCCTACATTTAGCAGGGAGTTGGACTACACGAGCCTACAAGACACAGACACACACACACACACACAGACAATGTGATTCTATGAAAAGGAGACTCAATCATGAAACAGCGGAAAGTTGACAGAAGTAAAACAAAGGAAGCTCTCTTACACTGGTGGTCTGATTCAGTTGGTTAGAACATGGTGCTGATAACACCAAGGTTGCAGGTTTGATCCCCAATGGAACAACTGTATATTCCTGCATTGCAGGGGGTTGGACTAGATGATCCTCAGGGTCCCTTCCAACTCTATGATTCTATGAATTCTATGAGATCCTTGGTCCATTTAGCTCAGCAGAGCCAACTCATTCTAGCTTTGCTCCCATTCTAGCTTTTCTTTTCCCCGCAGAGTTCTACAAGGACAACAGAAATGGAGGAGGAAGAGGAGGAAGTTGACAAACCTGGACCAGCTGCAGGAAAGAAAGGCAGGCTGGGGGCAACTGGCTGGGGGGCAGACTTAGACTGGTAGGCCAGTGCACTAGCTGCTCTAATGGGCCGGCACTTACAGATTGCTTCCCACTAAAAATCCTGATGCAATTTACACACATTAAACAATATAAAGTAACTGTACAAAACAAATGTGCAATTACTTTTAATAAATTGTACTAAATAAAATGGATTTAACAATACAATACAATATCACTGGCTGTTGCCCAAATGCCCAGGAAAACAAAAATGTATTTGCCTGGCGGCAAAGTAGTAAGAAGCTGGGTGCAGCGCAGGCCTCCCAAGGGAAAGCACTCCACCCTATGAGAACTAACCTCTGAATAGACAGGCATAGGATTGTGCAGTTGAGTTTCATGTGCAATAGCATGTATAAATAGCTCTAAGTTACTGTTGCTCAGTCATTTCGAAATATCAGTAAACATCTTGTTGTGCAAAAGGAATTTGTCACAGTGCATTTCAAGTTCTGTCATTACGCAGGTGTGAAAAACTGGGAGGGGGCAAAGCAGGGATTTCTACTTCTCCACATTCCCCACCGTCAAAAAAAAAAGATGAAGATGCAGCTTCAAGGTGGGTGTTTCGGGTGAATAATCTCCCTTTGGGGCTAGCAATTCATTGCAAAACTTGTGAACAATGACAGCTATCAGGCAAGGTATGCATGAACCTATCATTTGAATGCAGTTAATGAGTATCTACAAATATGAGCAGGCGAAAGAGACGCTAAAAGAACTAGAGTTGAACTCATGAGAAGGAATAGGGCAGTCTGGAGATACCGCAAATGTATGGCTGGGCAGGGAACCTGTTCTTCAAATAAAGACCTGTTCTTCAAATAAAGTGGAAAAAATGAAGGGATGAATAGCTAGAAGGAAAGATTGAGAAATATATTAAAAATTTGGACTGGGAGGAACAGTAGAAACGCTGATATCTATTAATTAGCTCAAAAGTAAATGGCTGAAATCATGAGACAGAGACATTTGGAATTACACCTGACTGTCCTGTGCTGCCTATACTCTTGTTTAAATTCCATGTTTATTGACACTGTTGAGATCAGGATGTTTACTGCTTTACTCTGAGTCAGGCGGGCTAAAGCACAGAATGAGCTCAGGCTTACAAAAGAGATTAAAATTAATTTTTAGAGCTTTATTTGGCTATGTTTGAAACACGAGGAAGAGCAAGCAAGGAGCAGGTCTTCTGCATGGAGAAATGCTATTGAGTGACAGAGAGAAGGCAGAAATGCTCAACATCTACTTTGCCTCTGTCTTTACCCAAAAGTAAAGCAGTGCCCAACCTGCTAATAACAAAATAAATTATAAAAGGATGGAGCTGCAGCTCAAGATAGGAAAAGAGAACTCTGGGCTACTTTAAATGACTTCAAATGCCCAGGGCCTGATGAGCTGCATGCAAGGGTACTAAAGGAGCTTGTGGATGCAATCCCGGAGCCTCTGTCTATAATCTTTCAGAATTATCAGAAGTCCCTGCTGACTGAAGGCAGGCAAATATTATTCCCCATCTTCAAAAGGCAGGGGGGCCTTTGAATATTTTCTGGATATGTTCTTTTTAAACTAATGAAAGAGTTGTAGTGCTCCAACACCATCATTCTATTCTATTTTCCCGGGGGGGGGGGGGATAAAATCTTAAGTCTCTTATCACCACCATTAACCAAGTTGCTAAAACACCAGTAACCAAATTTTTTTAAAAATTAGGATTGTAGTACTGTATAGTGTTTTAAAAGTATAACACTATTATCGCATTTTGTGCTATACTATAAACATTATGGTGATATAAATCTTTAGTGCTCTACACACACACACACACACACACACAGAGAGAGAGAGAGAGAGAGAGAGAGAGAGAGAGAGAGAGAGAGAGAGAGAGAAACTTATGTAATAATTACAATATTTTTTCTAAGACTAATGGGTGTCATAAAATGGCAGCCACCTCAAGTGTTAGAGTGAATGTGTGCCAAGCTTCAAAAGACCCCCCACACAGCAGTTCTGTCACACTTCCTCCTTGTGTGGATGGGACATAGAAAGATGACAGGGTAGTGACAGAAACCATCAGTCTGGAAACAGTCATAGGGTTTGTTTCAACTGCAGCACCTGCAGAACGCCCTGCACTCTGCTAGAGGTTAAATGGAAATCCCTACATATTTTACAGTTTGTAATGGTACTGTTGAGTTATGACACTGCAGCAATTAAATAAATCAAGAGCACGTTGCCTCTAATTAAGGTAAATTATCAAAGGTTGTGGGGTGGGGGCCAAAATAATTTGCAGACATAGTCAAAGGTGTGCGACAGTGGGCTCACTCCTAGCACTTATTCCATCAGCCGTCGTGGGAAATACTTGAGCAATGTACCCCTCTCTTTCTGCTTTGCAAATCAAAAATGGGAACCTGTGTGCAAGACGTTTCAAAGGTTGTGTAAACACTATGCTTTATTATCTGACACAGAAGATGTATTGCTGATCAGCAGAGATAATCAGAATATTAATCAAGAAATTATATGCATAGATAATTGCCACCCTCCCCCCACAATTCATGTACATATGATTTTCACTGGCTCCGAAGGTAGCAGGGAATGAAAGGGAGAAAGTCCTTTGCGAGGGTCTTAATGCAGCTTATAAACCATACATTTGAAGCACTCCCCCACCCCCAAAGGATCCTGGAAACTGTAGTTTAGCCCTCACAGAGCTACAATTCCCAGTACCCTGAACAAAGTACTGTTTCCAGGATTGGGGGGAGGCCTTTAAATGTATGGTGTGTATGCAGCCTTTGATAGTCTCACACTTCCTTATAGAAAAATGAGTTCTTACAAGTCAGTGCTTGCCACAACAAAAAGAAAAAACTTTGGAAGTGGCTTGGGAAATACCTCCACAGGTTTGGTGGAGGCCAGTGGGTGCCCTGACTAACCGACAGATTATTTTGGGGCGGGGACAGGGGTTGGAACTAAAGCAAATAAATAAAAAACAATTCTATACAAAGTTGTTGTTTGGGCTTTAAAAAAACCTTTCTAGTAAGACTGTGGTTCTCAAAACCTGGCTGATGTAGCTTGAGAAAACTTTTGGCATTAGGAAGCATTTGGATTCTTCCTTGAAATAATTTCTGGAATGTGGTAGTCACGGGGGTACGGGGGAGGTAGAGAGAACAAACTGGATTTTGCTTGTGGCAGGATTAATTTGCAGAGCATTTTAAGTGCTGAGCAGCCACTCCTGCTGTGAAGCATGGTGACGTGGGAGCCTATTGTTAGAGAGGGCGAGGAAGGCAGCTGGTTTAGGGGGCGTTGTTGAAAGTTAGGAAATTGTCCATTATTTTGGTTTTGCAAAATTTGTTAACACTGCAGGGAGCTTTGGTGCGTGCTTTATGCAGGGAGATTACTTCAAGTTGAATTTCTAGATCCTGTTGGACACAACCCAACCACAAATTAAGAGTAAATTACAAGGCTGCTGAACTCTAGTTTTTTGACAAGGAAAAGAGAAAATACCCAATTTCATGTTAGCTTGCTCCAGGGTCATTAGGATCATGTCCTTTGAAACAACATGCATAACTTCGAGCTGCAATTTGCAGCATCATTCCAGGACTCATTTTCAGCAGAGCAAAAGAGCTTCCTCTAGCCCTAAAATCCTATAGAATGTGTTGCACTTCAGATGTTCAGATGCTGCAGCTCAGCATCCCTAGCCAAGGTGGGTAAGGCTGATGGGAGTTAGGAGTCTACCACATCTGGAGGGTGAAAGCAGTGTGGCTTTATTAAAAGCAAACTGGCCAACGCCCAGGGCCCCACTCATTATGGGGCCACAAAAGTCCTCCTTTATAGGCAGTCTGCCATGTCTTTATCTCAGCAGCATTGCAGGCAAGCAATCCTCTCCTCATAAAAATGCAATCTGAGGGCCATCTGCTCCCTGTTAAACCAACCTCATCCACATCAGTAGCGAATATCAGCAGACATCATTGCCCAAGCAGCCTCATAGGACAACGGAAAACCAAGTATGCCTAGATCTAAACGACAACTCCCAAACATAATTCTCACGTTACAGTATAGTGGATTGCTCAATTGCTCAACTAGTGGGCAGATTTAAGCAAACAGTGCAGTTTAAAAACAGATTCATATTTTATATTTAATCTTTGACTAAAATGGGAGATACTAAGATGATCTTTGCATCTTGAGGGAAACATTGGTTCAACAGAGCTGTTGACTTTGAGGTCAGGAGTATGTTTCGATTATACAATCAACCTCAGGAAAAATGCACAGCTTTGGCAGCCTAGCAATTTATTCATAAATATAATATTCGAGGCATTTACAACAATTTATGCTTATGACCTCACATTATTCTCACAGTATTTGCAACTTTTGCATCAGGTGAGAAGTCATTTTAAAAGTTCAAAATGATATATATATATATTACGTATAATCTGTGTTCTTCTATGTTACAAGGATGCATAGTAGGATTTAACACTGATTTCTCCTCAGCATAAAACTGGGATAATTTTTAATTACAGTGCCTTGACTAAGGAATTTACTGCCAACGAGGAGGATTGACTCCTAAATGATTTATTACCATACCATACTGTTATTTATCGACGAACGGACTATCACCCGTTCACCATATGTCCCTCAGACCTTAATCTGAGGCGCTCCGGATTTACAGCAGAACAGAGGAATGCGGGACCGACTGACATGCAATTTCACGGGACAGCTTAGTTATCTCGTCCCCTTCACCTCCTTCACACTTTTCACACGACCCCCAACCCGCCTCTCACCGTCACGTCCTCCCCAAAGTGGCTCATGAGGATCCGGGAGCCCCCAGGGTGTCTCTGGCAGAAGCTGCGGACGTCGTACACTTTCCTGCCGACCACCAGCCAATTCTCTCGCCCCGGGGCTCCTTGCTTGGTGTTGGCCTGGATTTCGTCCCAGGTGAAGAGCCGCGTGGCCGAAGAGGGCGGCCGATGCGGGACCAATTCCACGCTGGACTTCTGCTGAGGAGCCATCCCGTTCTCCGACGCCACCTGCTCAGCAGCCTCCCGCCCGCGCCGCCAAGCGCAACTCAGCCATGCCGCTTCTCCCGCGGCGGTAAGGGTGGAACACTCGGCCCGGCCTCCTGCACGTGCGATTGGCTGGTTGCTCCGTCGGACATGCCCCCTGAACCCGTCTATTGGCTGGCAGCGAACAAGCCCGGAGGCGGTTTTGTGGCGGAGCGGAAAACTTTCGCGCTTGGCGCGGTTTGCAAGTAGTGGGGTGTGCGCGGGCGCGCCTTCCTTCTGGTTGCAGCCCTGGAGCGAGTCCCGCTGCGGGTTTTGAGGAGACGCCAGCGAACTCCGGCCGCTGAAGGTCCGGCCTTGGGTTCTCTTTGCCAGGCGAAGCCGGGCTCGAGTCCTGCCTGTCCCTGGCGATAAAAACGCAGCCTCAATCGAGGGGGCGACGAGATGCACATTCGGGTGCCGCCGGCTAATGGCCGCGAGCGGCTCTGGGCCAGAGCCTTGCCCAGAGGAGGTAGCCGCGGCCTCTGCCCCGGCCCAGGATGGGGTGCCTGGGCGTAACCCCCTACAGATCAAATAAAACAATAGAAATACTTAATTGACCAGTCACGTTGGTTCTGCTCCCCCAATAACAAAAGTCCTGACACCCCCCCCCCCAACAACCTCCCATCCCTAACAAAAATCACCCTGTCAAGCTAAAGTCTAGCTGTTCACTTTCCCGCTCTTGGGGTGATACCAGGGATGGTTGCTGCTCCCCAGCAAGTAAGCAAGAGGACCAGCTCCTCTGCTCCCACTTCCTCACTGCCAGAGCAGGAAGCATGTGAGAGGATGCCACTGGGCCTTGCATGAAGGAGGAGGAGACGATGGTGAGTTGGGTGGCTGGGTGGGTGTTAGGCTGTATACTTGAGTCCCTTCTAATTCCTGAATCCAGCAAGGATTCCATAGCTGGAATCGCCAGGCCAGCTTCTTGGTAGTGGCCCCCTAAGTATGGGCCATATTAAGGTAACATAGGAAGTGGGTCTGAGCGGGGCAGGCCAGTGCTGCAGGCCCATCCCGCCAATTGGCTGGTAGTTAGGGGCAAAGCTGAGTTGTGTGTGAGAGCTAGAAGCAGGCTGCAGGTCTGATAGAAATGAAGCATGGCTGTGGCTATGGGAGAAGCAAGACCTTATGCGGGTGTTAATGCTGTGAGCCTCTCCGTCGTTGGCTCAGGTTGTACATACGTGTAAAGAAACCATGTATCACACCAAGTCTCTGCTGTTCCTCATTCCGAGGAAACTGAACCTCAGAAAAGTGGCTGGAGCCCTTGGTGTTTTGCACTGCGCAGAGTCTGGGGTAGCGTGCAACACAATCAATGGCCACTTGTCATAATGGCTATATACTGCCTGGATTGTTGGGAGAGTGCTGCTGGGCTCGTGTTACTTGTGGGCTTCCCAAAGGCACATAATTAGCCAGGGTAGAAAGAACACTGATTGCCACACTAGCCAGAGATTAAGCAGATGGAACTGCATGCTCTCTTACGGGCCAGGTTTCACATAGGGCTTGTACAGCACTCTGTATGGAAGCCCCAGTAATCAGCTGAGCACCAGTGCTTACAAATGGCTTGTCACCCCCATTTTGGCACAGCTATGCCCTTACTTATCCCGCACCTGACATCAGGTGTGGGGCAGATGGGTTTCGTGTGGCTGAAATGGCCTTGCTGGCAGTGGCGTGCAGTGAAATTTTTCATCTGGGAACAGTTACAGCCAGCCAGAGGAACCAGCTTGCGAGGGCAATTGGTGGGAGGCCAATGCACACATGATGTCACACACATAAGCACTGCACCTCCCTCCCTAAGCTGGGCAGAAGCTTCCCAGGCTTTGGGAAGGAGGTGCCAGGGGAACATTGGGGGACTAGCCTAGTCCCCCTAGTCCACTGACCTCATGCCACTGCTTGCTGGCCCAGTGGGGAGGTCTGACAGGCCTAATTAGGCTCACAGTCAGGAGATTCCCCACCACTGGTCTAAAGGAGGAGGGTAAGTGACAAGTTGAAAAGGTGGTGGTTGTTCCTTGCAGCTCCCACTTGCTTTCATGGGTGACAATCCAGAAGATGCTTTGTGCCACTGCCTCTCTGATTTGGACAGAAGGTGAAAAGAATGGCTTTACAGACTAAACTTCTTATCAAACTATTTAGGTTTTTTTCTGGGGGTACACAAGGGTACACAGTACCAGCACTGTTTTTTCCTAGAAGAAAAGCAATCTTCCAGTCTAATAGCACCATTGCTGTAGCTGTCACAAGCATCTTCATCCATACTATGAAATGTTAGTTCCTTGACATTTGCTACAAGCAAAGGTACCGCAGACTCCTGACTTTTCTGCAAAAACGTGTTTCACACATTGTTTTGTACTTGAATGAGTAACTTTCAAATATTTTCAGGAGGTGAAGGAATGCCAGTCATTACTGGCTCATAGATGCTTCCACTATGTTTCAGCTTCTCTGACCATGCAAGGGATCCAAGTATTTCCAATCTTCAGTATATAAAAGATTTATTTTGCCATCAAATCTCATGATCAACAAATAATAGGAAAGCTCCCGGAGAAGTGCCAAATGCAGGGCTTTGTCCAGTTCCAGCACATCCAGTTCCAGCACACCCAGAGGCGGAGCTAGCTGCTCTGGCACCCGGAGCGGTGCACATGTTGTGCACCCGGGGGCAGGGCTAGCCATTCCACATAGCTAATCCACACTTAATGCTTATTTCTTCATGAAGTCAAATCCTGTAACCTGACTTATGGAATACAGTAAGCCTGCAATTTACAGTACATGGTGGTTATGTTTCAGGGATCATACGTAAAGCCAAAGTCATGTATGGTCAAAACACGTTGGATTCAGTGGCGGGTGGGCGCCTGCTCCCTTTTTATTCATTTATTTATTTTTCCAAGCACATAAAGCTGAATGCACACAAGTTAGATGTGCATAAGTTACTGCATTCAAAATTGGATGTATATTTCCAGAATTAGGAGTGTAAAGAGGAAACACCCATTAGTAGTATGTCTGCCACAAAATCCTGTTTTAATTGTGTAGGTGTTGGCAAGTTCAAAGCAAGCACTAATGCTACAGGGAAACAAAAGTGACACTGAAGGCACTTTTCAAGCTCAAATATCACTGGTAGGTGTCCCTCCAGATGTGGCTGAACTACAGCTCCCATCATCCCAGGCTGTAGTTCAGCACCATTTGAAGGGACAAAAGGTTCCCTACACCTTCTGCATGGCCTGGGTTAGGCTACTTTCAGGAAAACTGTCACAGCTCTGAAAGTAATGAATCAATTTGGACATACAGTGGTACCTTGGTTTTCGAACATAATCTGTTTTGGAAGACCGAGTTCTAAAACGTACGAAAATTGTGAACTCAATACAGAAGCCTCAATATAGAAAACTCAGTACGGAAGCCGCATGGCATGTTCGACTTCCAAGGCATGTTCAAACGCTAGTTTACAGTGTTCAAAAACTAAAATGTTTGTCAATGGAGACGTTTGGAAACCGAGGTATCACTGTACTAAGGAATTTGTGTGCTACACTATTTTTGATGAGTGTAGAAAAAGCTTAGCCAGCTCTGTTGTAAATACTATTAGCCAAACAGAAGTATGGGTTGTGCACAAGCAATTTTGTTAAATTATCTAAGGGTACAAAGTTCAAAAAATAAGGAAGCGTCTGATTACCATTTGCATGACGCAATTGTTAGGCAAACTGGGTTGGAGCACCTGATGGTATCACAGCCCCAGGCAGGAGTACAATTCAAATTATTTTTGAAATGGGTGTGTTGTATTTTCTTTCCCACTGACATGTCACTAGTTTCAGAAATGCAGCAGACACAGGATTTTAACCCTGTCCAGAGCACTGATGAGACATCAGACCCATCCTTCCAGGCAGTTCTATATTCTGAGTAACAACATCTATAAACAAAATGGGGAAAATTCAATGTAGCACCAAGAGAGCCAGTGTACGAGTCCCCATCTGTCGGCGGTGGAGGCTGGGCGAGCAGAGGGTGAAGAGCACCAAACACGGCCCCCTCCTGCCTGGCATATGAGTGCCTGCCTCGCATCAGCGAAGGGCTAAGGACTGCAGAAGATGAAGAGCACCCTCCACGCTTCATGCCCACCACCCCAGGCGCTGGTGGACAGCACTATGACCCTGCTTTTAGGAGCCCTAGGTGAGCACTGAGTGCAGAGTGGGGTCCAAAGGTGGAGAAACTACCCCAGAAGGTGCACAACGTGCTCCCAGCAGAGGTAATACCCCTTCCCTATAACTCCACACATCCATTTAAATTGGCAAACATGAGTAAATTATATTCATTTATTTCAATGGGTCTACTCTTGAATAGGGATCTGGGTGGCGCTGTGAGTTAAACCACAGAGCCTAGGGCTTGCCGATCAGAAGGTCGGTGGTTCGAATCCCCATGACGGGGTGAGCTCCTGTTGCTCAGTCCCAGCTCCTGCCCACCTAGGAGTTCGAAAGCACATTAAAGTGCAAGTAGATAAATAGGTACTGCTCCGGCGGGAAGGTAAGCGGCGTTTCCATGTGCTGCTCTGGTTCACCAGAAGCGGCTTAGTCATGCTGGCCACATGACCCAGAAGCTGTACGCCGGCTCCCTCGGCCAATAAAGCGAGTTGAGCACCGCAACCCCAGAGTTGGTCACGACTGGACCTAATGGTCAGGGGTCCCTTTCCCTTTACTCTTGAATAAAATCCAGTTGAATACCACCTTTGTCCAGGAGACCAGAGCTACTGATGCTCTTATCAGGTTCTGTGATTTCTGAAGTATTCTGAACACACCAAGTATCTCAGCTGCTCAGTGATGTAGGCAAAAGTCAGAAGTTATTCCCTCAAAAGACAAGGGAGATAACCTTTTGTTTTAAAAAAGCTGACCTGCTCTCCAGCTGTGTTTCACCATTGCCACCAGGGATCCGGGTAGGACTTTCTACAGTTCCAGGAAACTGACCAACTATGCTGTCTACTCATAGTTAGTTGAGATCATAGAGTCATTGGGCTCTTTTTTTGCATTTAGTATTTCTGTTGAACTTTGTTGCTCTTTTCCTTATACTCTTATTTACGTTTCATAATTGGATAGTGTCCCTGCCTTCTAATTTGTTGGTTTGAAGGTGCTTATTTTGTAGAACTGATGCACGGATGCAGAAATCTGCTGAGCAGTGCATGCACCTTTTTTAAAAAAGTGTTCACCCAGGAATTGCACAGCAGCACACATCTGGGAATTCCTAATTCAATGCAAGTTTGCACGAAGCACACTTTATGTCCAATGCTAAAATGACAGGCATTTCCCATTCCAAACAGGAAAATGGGAGAAATCAGTATCATAAAATATAGTGAAATCAACAGAAGAAAATGATGCAATGAGATCTGGAGAAACAATTTTCAGTTTCCAAGTTTTCCCCTATTGCAAATTATCATTGTTTTCTAGCATATTATGTTCAGACACACTGTCCATATGGTTTAAAATATTGCTGCACTTTACACTTTTGTATTGGTTTCCAAAAATGCTGTTCCTTGCTTTTCTGATCAGTGCTATAAAGTCTTCAACAGCTTCCATGTCTTGTCTATGTGTGTCCTGAACCCAGTTGAGAGATCTATTCCACAGTAATCAGATAAAGGCTTCAGACATAAACTTGTGCAGACATACTCTATAATTGTATTGCTAATCTTCCAATAATGCATGCACTGATGTCCCTCAGACTAAGATAGGCAAAGTGTTTACCTCTAATTCTTAAAAAGACATGTGCAAAACTCCCACAGCCTAAATATTCTACTTTTAAACTGCTCTGTGTTCTAGACTATTTTGATTTAGCATACATTGCTTGATCAAATACAACATTCAGACTTTATGACTTCTTAATCTGGACATCACTTTGTGCCCAAGAGACACCAACACTGCAAAAGCATCAGCTGTAGGAAGATACTTGACATTTTCCTGGCATCACATTAACAGACTTCACAGTCTGAAACATACAGGCTTTCCCAGAAATTCAGAACAACCTTTTCACAACTTGGGGAAACAGCCACGGCACCCTCAGAACTTATATAAATGCACTGAAGTTTTTATACAGCTTCAGTATGAGTCCCAAGAATGTGTCATATTCTGTGCCCCCCAAAAAAGGGTGTAGTAGAATCACATCTTGCCTGCACACCCCAACATGATGACTAGAGATATAGCAATGTGGTAGGCCACAACTTTGATGCAACTTTGAGGAGCTACAGCAGATGAAATAAACCAACATGAAGCTCTGCTGACTGAGAATTGCAAAATAACGAAAGGAATGAGACAAGGCTGCCCATTGTCACCCTTGTTATTTATATTAGTTTTCGAATTATTGGCACAAAGAATAAAATATAATCAAGAAAGTATAGGTATGAGTGGGACAGAGACAATATAAATTAAATGCATTCACAGACGACGTGGTATCTGTAGAAGAACCAATAGAGTCAATCCCGAAAGTATTACAAGAGATTTAAAAATTTGGAAATGTAGTAGGTCTTAAGATTAATAAAGACAAAACCAAACTCTTGGTAAAAAATGTGAATGATGAGAGTAAAAATAAATTAAAAGATGTGTCAGGACTAAAGATTGAAAGGAAGGTCAAGTATCTAGGTGTATGTGTAACTGCAAATAATATAAATCTGTATAAAGATATTTAAAAACCTGGGAAGATATTAATTTTGCAAATTTGGAACAGAATGAAACTTTCACTGTTAGGTAGAGTGTTGACTATAAAAATGAATGTATTACCAAGAATGTTATTTTTGTTTCAATCAGTACCGGTGATTGGCAAGACAGATTGTTTCAATGTACAGTATGACAAAAAGATATTTCTAAATATATCTGGCAAGAGAAAAAAACCGAGAATAAAATATAAAATATTGATAGATGTAAAAGAGAGAGGAGGTTTCTCCCTGCTGGATATGAGATTATATTATGAAGCATCTTGTCTTTTCCGCGTTTCCGTGTGCTGTGCTGGTGCTGGCTCGCCAGAGCAGCGATGTCACGCTGGCCACGTGACCCGGAAGTGTCTGCGGACAGCGCTGGCTCCCAGCCTCTAGAGTGAGAAGAGTGCACAACCCTAGAGTCTGTCAAGACTGGCCCATGCGGGCAGGGGTACCTTTACCTTTACCTTTACCTTGTCTTTGTTGGTTGATGACATTGGAGAATTCACATATCTTAGATTTAGAAAGTCATGATAATATTTTTGGTTGGCATGCCTTTCTGTGGTATGAAAAGGTGAAAGTACACAAAGGATTTACAAATCATATAATTAGGAAAAAATTGTATAGAGTATGGGATAAATATAAAAACTTATTGGAGACAAAAACACCTCTTTGGCTCTCACCATTGGAAGCCATAGCAGTAAAGAAGAATATGATAGAAGGTGAGACAGCTTATAGAAATTTATTAAAACAAGAGGGAGGAGAGCTTAAATTTAAAGAATTTAATTATTTATCAGGAAAGTTAACAACATGGATACAATATCATCTTTTGAGTTAAGTATTTAAGAAAGATAAGAAACAAGGGTTTGGGGAACAAATATCATAAATGGAGAGAGATCTGTTGGAATGTAATGTGGTGGTCTTGCAGTAAGGTTAAAGCTTATTGGGAAATGATATACAATGAATTGAAAAAGATGTTTAAAATAACATTATTTTTTTTTTTTTTAAAGCAGAAGCTTTCCTTTTGGGAACTATAGGTGTAGAACTAACTAAACAGTATAGGAATTTATTCATGGATGCGACTACAGAGGCAAGAATGTTATTTGCCCAAAAATGGAAAGAAGCAGAAGTCCCAACGAAAGAAGATTCGATACAAAAACTCATGGGTTATGCAGAAATGCAGAACTTACCAGAAAAATAAGAAATCAAGACAACAATTTTTAAAAATAAAAGAATGGAAATGGTTTATTGAATATGTACAAATAAATTGTAAACAGATAAAGACATTGGCAGGATTATTGTAATAATCTGCAGTTTCATAAGAGTAAATAATTAAAGTAGATGAAGAATAAGTTGTTAATTTAGAATATGCAGGAAATGATAAATATAAATTTAAGGAACTGCAGAAAGAGGAGGAAGGAAGTTGAGTTTTGAAATGTTAAAATGACTGTAGAACCATTGAAATGTATATAACTGAAATTCTTTTCTTTTTTTAAAGGAGTCCCTCATTATCTTCATACAGTAGCGAAAAGAGGTGACTGGTTGGCTGGTATTTAGATGAACATTACTGGTGAAAGACTATCAAAAAGGATGACCTCATTTAATCACTCCATGTGGTAATGATCACCTCATTTTTTAGGCCCCTGGTCCTATCTGTTATGCTTACCCAAGTAATTCTTGCTGAGCCCGGTTATGACATTAGAATGGCTCTGGATGGTTGCTTCTCTTGCCATGAGTGACACCTGACTTTTGCAGCACATGCATTCCTGTGGAAGGAATTCTGAAAACTAGCGCTCACTGGAGGTCAAGAGATTTGTGGAGAAGCGCATGGGGCTGGTTGGGCTAGCCCCCAGGTGGCAAGAGGCATGCCACCTGCTCTCCTTGGCAGTGGAGCTGAAGGAGGCTCCTGCCCATCTTTGTTAGCTGTGAAGGGCTGGGTAGCGCCCAGAAAAGTGATATGGGAGGTGCCGTGGGATTTCCGACTGCTGAGGCAAGCAGGCAAGGGTGGGGCTTCCAAGTATATGGTGCAATCACGGAGAAACTTAGATTGCATCTGGTTGCACCCAGTGTATGTAGCCTAGCGGTATCTCCCTATGAACTCAGGCAGATGACCTTTGGAGCAGCTCATCATTACTATGATTATAATTATTTACAGAAGCAGGCATGACATCCAAAGCATATGCTCTGCCATCGAGGGATGTGGGGAGGTTACTGGGTTGTAGGGACGGCATGCATATCAAAGAAGATATGCCTTCAGTCCTTCTATTTCCCTCTGGACAGAAAGTTCTCTTACACTGGGAAAGGCTGTTTTGTTCACCCAAGCAAGAACTACCCCTTGGTAACATGGCAACATGGAGAGCAGTAGCAGAGGTTTTTCTCTTCACCTTCTGTTTCTTTCTCTAAGTGCAAGTGCCAGGGACTGAACCTGGACTGCTTTGCACATAAAATATGTGCTCTCTTAAGTGTTCGTCCTGACCAAACACCAACCAGGGGAAACATGCATAGCAGTTACAAGAACTTCCCTCAAGGAAATTCACCTAGATGCACAGAACAGGTGCCGAACCACTAGAGCTACAGCCTTCTTCCCATCATAGATGTCTGCAAGGGAAGGTGAGGGACAGTTGCCTTTCCCCCAGATGAACCGCTATCCTCAGATTACTTTTTTTAAAAAAGCAGGTATCTAGCCCATTATATATTCTATCTGTCTGTCTGTCTGGTCATGGGCTTTGAAGATGCTTGAACTCAGGATGAAAGGGAGAAACGTGCTAAGAGGAAGGCATGATTGGCAAACCCTTACCATGATCAACTCAGGCCCAGAAACCTATGTCCCCACTGTGGAAGGATGTGTGTGAAGTGTAGGTGGATTCCCACGAGGCAAGACACAGGGATAACAGCAAGAACATTTATTGAACTAACAGAACTGGGCAACAGGGGCAAAGGAACTGCTTATATACATTTCTGAAGGCCTGGGCCACTCCCACTCCAAACGTGATTGGCTATCTAAACTTCCAAGCTGCGAATCATGACTCAGAGTTTAAGGGCCAGTGGCAAAGGCCCAAATCCTGAAATGTTCTGTGATTGGATCATGTATCGAATCAGAACACAGGAGCTCAGAATCCTTAGTCCAGACTCAAGCTCAGGCAAACACAGACCACTGAATACATAACAATGTGGATCCAGAAATGGCCTCCATGGTCACTTACATGGTTAAAACCTTGTTTATGGAAGACAATCTTACTCGGCTACGAGTGATTGCCTAAGAAGAAGAAGATATGGGAGAAACTACAATCCTTTGTTGAGGAGAAGAGGGGAAGGGCAAAACTGAGGTGGTTCTGGGTAAGGGGAGGTATGGTGCGGGAGGTGGGGTAGGGCAGTTAAGGGGCACATAGCACAGTTAGTGACTGTGCTGTATGCCAGTCCCTCCTCCAACCTGGAGAATTGTGGTTGTCCTATCAACCAGTCCTCAGACCTGCAGCGGCTGCTTTTCAATGTCAAGTCAGCTCTGGCAACTGGATCTCCCTCATCCGTGATCAGATTGTGGATGAAGAGGCCAATCTGATCTGTATCACTGAGACCTGGGTGGGTGAGCAGGGTAGAATTGGTTGTGCCCACCTGAGTACTCAGTGCAGCACCAGGGCTTCAGTTTGCCTGAGACCTTTCGGTACCTGTGGCAAGATGCGCTGCCAATCCTTCCCTGTTCCTAATTATCTTCTAAAAATTGGCACAAATAACTCATACAGTCACTATTTCAAAGTAGACAGGATCTGTTCAGCTGAACACAACCTTAAAAAGGGTTATCCTATCATAATACTCTATGAGCCACTGGGCCAGCTCTTGACAATCCACAGAAACAGGCCCAAAATTAAATGTGTAAGTGGTAAAAAAAAGAAAAATATTTATCCCTTTGCTGAAGAAGTTCATTCCATTTTTGAGCAACATTCATCTGCCAGAAGTACCCCAAGGCATTGTGGAGTAATAAAAATATGGCAAAAACAATAAGGAAAGAAAGCAGGAGAAATCAACAATTTGTTATTCTAAATTAGGAGATGAAGCATCCTAAACAACAAGCTGTTCGTATATAACAACATTGTAACATGTGCAAAAAAAGTGTTTTACCTAATTAAATATTTTCTTCCCACAGAAAATATTGACACACTCTACAGTGGGCATCTTAACTACCACATGCACAGCAGACTACAGGTTATTATACCACTATCTCCTAGCAATCACAAGCCGATACACCAAAGTGGTGTATGGAGTGTTAGGGGAGGGGTAATACCCCCAGGAAAAGGGACGCGGGTGGCGCTGTGGGTAAAAGCCTCAGCACCTAGGGCTTGCCGATCGAAAGGTCGGTGGTTCGAATCCCCGCGGCGGGGTGCGCTCCCGTTGTTCAGTCCCAGCGCCTGCCAACCTAGCAGTTCGAAAGCACTCCCGGGTGCAAGTAGATAAATAGGGACCGCTTACTAGCGGGAAGGTAAACGGCGTTTCTGTGTGCGGCTCTGGCTCGCCAGAGCAGCGATGTCACGCTGGTCACGTGACCCGGAAGTGTCTCCGGACAGCGCTGGCCCCCGGCCTCTTAAGTGAGATGGGCGCACAACCCTAGAGTCTGTCAAGACTGGCCCGTACGGGCAGGGGTACCTTTACCTTTACCTTTAATACCCCCAGGAGGGGGCACATTGTGCTCCCTCTAGGGTAGTTTTTCCACCTTTGGTCTCCACCCTGCCCTCAGCAATCACCTGTGGTTCCTAGAAGCTGTCAGCGCGTAACAATGGCTACACCCTGGGCTAGCTAAACCAGGTGAGAGTAGCCAATGGATCTCAAGCTCTTGATGAGTTAGGAACTTCCCCTGCATGTGAAGACAGGCTCCAGGCAGATTGAGCAGATGAGACCCATAGTGGGTCCAATGGTCAAGAAGGCAGTTTTTGCAAGTGTTGTAGAGGGAAGTGAGAGGCAGATGGGGCTTGTCAACCTGGGAAGGTAGCCCACCTAGGAGAATGAAAACTCTGATCCTAAACCTCTGCTGCATTGTGGCACATATTTGGGAGAATAAAAAGCTCAGGAGTAAACCCTACATGAATCCAGAATGGAATCCCTAAGGCGGTTGGATGGCACCTTGTACACCTCCTTCCAGCAACTGCTGCAGCCAAGCTGGTGCCAGGCATATTGATCTGCTTTCCTTTGGACCACACCAGTAAGGCTGAGAGGGGGTCTTGTCATTGGGCAGCCCAGGACCTCCATACACGATGCCCAGGCTTGCTTCCAGGGAGAGTTGACTTCACTCCTGGAGGTGCACTCCATTGTCTCTTGAGATAGACTGATACCAATAACAAGAACATCAAAAGATTTACAGTATCTCAGTTTCTTTACAGAAAAGCTCCACACCCTTACCACAACAAATGAATAAACAAATCTGAAAGTTTTTTAATGAGCACTTTGCTTGGTTTGTTTATTAAAGTAATTTTATAAAAAACAACAACATAGCACTCAGAGAGTAATATTGTGCAAATCCACTATCCAAACTGGGAGGAAAGCCTAATTTTAAACTACAGTGCGAATCCCACAAGATTAGCAATGAAGCTGTTAGCCAACTGAAATGAATTCAAACTTGGCAACAGTGAAGGGTAAAGGACTAAATCCATCTTAATACTGGTACCCACCTAAGGGTTACACTGATGGGGGAGATGGGGAAGGGGATCTAGCGATAGCATTGTGAATGAATGATAAACTTTTCTTCCCCTAGGGAAAAAAGGATTACAGGTATCTGACAACAGCAGATAAGTTTATGTGTCTCTCTGTGTAGACAAGAGGAATCCAATGGAGCGGTTTGTTGGGGGCAGAGAGGAGGGATATATAGTTTTTAAGATCCAGAGAATGTTACTCAATTTTAATTATGTTGACCAGGCAGGAGGTGGGGAATATTCACTCTTCAACACTACCCCTATGAACATTAACGTCACAACTCTATTAACAAAATTGGCTATAACATTTTTAAAGGGCAGAGAACTTGATCCCCACCATTGTGCAAGGAAAGACATGATTTAATATATTTTGCTGCCTGAGGTAAACCAGAAAATGCTGCCCTGCTGCCCTGCAACCTGACGAGGTCATTGAACAATCACCAGTTTAATCAATATATCGGTCATCTTTCTTTCCCACCCCCAGTATAGGTTTTACCCTGGGGGGAAGATGTTGGGGTGGTTCCAAGCGATCAATCAGAGCAAATGCAACTTCATTGACTCTGCCTTTCTTTAGGCTGGACATAAGGGATGTGTATGGTTTTGGGGGTTTTATTGAAACGGTATGCCTGAACAGACACTTGAGGGGAAAGAAAAATGTATACATGCAGGTCCCGCTTACTGAACACAATGCATTCCCAGGAAGTTGTTCATTAGGCAAGCATTCACATTAACAAGCTTAATGATTTCCGTTATTTCCTATGGGGCATTTCTAATTCATTTCTTCCTAAATTGGTTGCAGCCAACCAGCAAAAGAGAGACAAAGTACAAACTGATCTGCCCGATCTCTCCTGCTTTGAGCATAATTCTTTGTGTTCAGATAAGTGAATTTGTGGATAAGGAGTGGGTGGATAGCGTGACCGGCGTGTAGATGCATGTTGTTATTTTGGAAAGAAGCTCTGGGGACAGCAAAGGAGACTGGAGAAAGGGGGAAAAGAAAGAAAAAGAAATCTTATACTGAATAGTACTTCCAAGCATATCCATCTACTTTATCCATTTGAGGATGCAGATCCACTTCTGTCAAACCAATCTTGCTACTTTTAAAAGCCCCACTATAGAGTTCAATGGGGCTTACATCCTGCTTCTATGACTGCTAACCTAGAAACAAATCCTATTCAGTTAAAAGGGATTTGCAGTCCAACCCCATGCAGGTTTACTCAGAAGTAAGCTCAAAGGAATTGCAGCCCAATCCTACCTAATGAGGCTCCACTCTGTTTTACAGCCTCCCTTCTACTGCTGCCTCCTCCTGCCCTTACTCTGTGGCATTTTCCTTCCCTTAGCTGTTAGCACTTTTCTGACAAAGTGTGCCCCCTATGTCACGTAGACAGAACAGAGGGAAGGAAGGAAGGTGAGCTAGAACTATCTACCAAATCTGCTGCCGAAGCCGGTTCTGAGCAGAATAAAAATTTGGATTTGGTTGGGGACAGGTTTTGATCATGCCAAAAGATATTCATGTCATAATTTTCAGTTTTACAAGCAGCCTCCTCCACAGTGTTCCAAGACTCATCGTGTTGCAAGTGCCTACTTATACAACAACTTTGGTCTTACCACTTCAGAACGTGAAAAGACTTGTCAGGAGAAATGACCTTAGTATTTGATGTTTGCTTCAGGGAGATTTCAAGAGGCACAAGCGTTTCTTCTTCTCACACCCATGGTGAAAGGGAATAGTGTCCTTGCAGGTTGGCATCTGTTCTGCTTACTGGGCAATTCTGATTGACAGATTTTCACATTTTGTTCCTCTGACAGTTTCTGTTCATTTTTCTTTTGCAATGGCAAATCTTCCGCCTCTTCCACTGTCACTCAGTGCGTCCTGTCCTTGGCAAGGATGGCTCTGCCAACACAATCCTATGAAAATTGCATCATTCCAATGAACATGAAGGACCCATCCCTTGTAAAGAATGGCTAGGCTGCATCTGGGGCAAGCATTCTCTTTTCATTCAGTGATGCTAGCTACGTCTTTAACACTGATGCAAGCTGTAAAACAAGGGCTGCCTGCTGTTGTGCCAACATCTGTGCAATATTTGCAGCTTATCAGATTAGTTCATTGAAATGGGACTCACAGAAGTTACTCATTTGTGTGATGAGAAATTAGGAAATCAGTGAGGACTGAGCATTTCCCCAGCCTGATCATGTCTGCACATGTATTTTCAAGCCACTCCTTAGTTTATGAAAGGGACAGATTAGTAGAGGCTTTATAAATCTCACATTCTCTGCAATTCATATGCAAGTGAATAAAAAGAGGATGCTATGATTACTAAGGCTCAGTATGGGTTTCTCAAAAACAAGTCATGCCAGATGAATCTCATTTCCTTTTCCTGATTCAATTACAAGATTGGTGGATCAGGGGATGCTGTAGATGTAGTGTATCTTGATTTCAGCTTTGGACTAAGTTGCCCATGATATTCTTGCAAAGAAGCTAGTAAAATGTGGGCTGGGTAGATTTGTAGCTGGTTGACTGACCAAACCCCAATACTGCTCACTAACAGTTCCTCATCATTCTAGAAAAAAAAAATGACAAGTAGAGTGCCACAGGGTTCTGTCTCGGGCCCATTGATGTTCAATGTCTTTATAAACAACTTGGATGAAGCAAGCGGGGATGCTCCTCAGATCTGTAGATGACACCAAACTGGGCTTCAAGATGACCTTAGATGGAGGAACTGGGCCCAAACTAATACAAAGGGATAAATGTCAGGTTCTGCACTTAGGTTGGAAGAACCAGCTGTACAAATATAAGATGGGGAAAACCTGGTTTGCCAGTAGTAACTGTGAAAAGGATCTTGGGATCTTAGTAGATGACAAGCTTAACATGAGTCAACAATGTGATGCAGTGGTAAAAAAAGCCAACTCTATTAGACCGCCTAGAGGGACTGAGAGCTGGGGGCACTGTTATACTGTGGTTCCGCTCCTTCCTCCTGGGCCATGTTCAGAAAGTGGTGGTGGGGGATGAGTGTTCAGACCCCTGGGCTCTCACTTGTGGGGTGCCTCAGGGTTCTGTCCTCTCCCCCATGCTTTTTAACATCTACATGCAGCCGCTGGGAGAGGTCATCAGGGAGTTCGGGCTGGGTGTTCATCAGTATGTGGATGATACCCAGCTCTACCTCTTTCAAATCAGAACCAGTGAAGGTGGTGAAGGTCCTGTGTGAGTGTCTGGAGGCGGTTGGAGGATGGATGGTGGCTAACAGATTGAGGTTGAATCCTGACAAGACAGAAGTACTGTTTTGGGGGGACAGGAGGTGGGCAGGTGTGAAGGACTCCCTGATCCTGAAAGGGGTAACTGTGCCCCTGAAGGACCAGGTGCGCAGCCTGGGAGTCATTCTGGACTCATAGCTGTCCATGGAGGCACAGGTCAATTCTGTGTCCAGGGCAGCTGTTTATCAGCTCCATCTGGTACGCAGGCTGAGACCCTACCTGCCCGTGGACTGTCTCGCCAGAGTGGTGCATGCTCTGGTTATCTCTCGCTTGGACTACTGCAATGCCCTCTATGTGGGGCTACCTTTGAAGGTGACCCGGAAACTACAACTAATCCAGAATGCGGCAGCTAGACTGGTAACTGGGAGCGGCCGCCGAGACCATATAACACCGGTCTTGAAAGACCTACACTGGCTCCCAGTACGTTTCCAAGCACAATTCAAAGTGTTTGTGCTGACCTTTAAAGCCCTAAACGGCCTCGGCCCTGTATACCTGAAGGAGCGTCTCCACCCCCATCGTTCAGCCCGGACACTGAGGTCCAGCGCCGAGGGCCTTCTGGCGGTTCCCTTGCTGTGAAAAGCCAAGTTACAGGGAACCAGGCAGATGGCCTTCTCGGTAGTGGCGCCCGCCCTGTGGAACACCCTTCCACCAGATGTCAAAGAGAAAAATAACTACTAAACTTTTAGAAGACATCTAAAGGCAGCCCTGTTTCTGGAAGCTTAATGTTTAATAGGTTATTGTATTTTAGTGTTTTGTTGGAAGCTGCCCAGAGTGGCTGGGGGGAACCAGCCAGATGGGCGGGGTGTAAATAATAAATTATTATTATTATATTGTTCTAGGCTGCATTCATTGAAATATAGTGTCCCAATCAAGGTATACTTCTCCATTCTGCATTGGTCAGACCACACCTGGAATACTGTGCCCAATTCTGGGCACCACAATTAAAGAAGGATGTTGGCAAGCTGGAATGTGTGCAGAGGAGGGCAACCAAGATGATCAAGGGTCTGGAAACCAAGCCTTATGAGGAATGGTAGAGGGAGTTGGGTACGTTTAGCCGGAAGAAGAGGAGTCTGAGAGGAGAAATTATAGCCCCCTTCAAATATCTAAAGGGCTGTTACATTGAAGATGAAGCAAGCTTGTTTTCTCTTGCTCTGGAGAGTAGGACCTGAAGCAATGGATTCAAGTTGAAAGGAGATTCCAACTAAACTTACTCATGGGAAGAGATGCTCGACTCCCTTGGAAGGTGGTGGACTCTCCTTCCTTGGAGGTTTCTAAGCAGAGGTGGGATGGCCAACTGTCATGGATGCTGTAGCTGAGATTCCTACATAGCAGGGGGTTGGGCTAGATGACCTTAGGGGGTCCCTTCCAACACTACAATTTTATGAACGGGGAACTAGCTCAATTTTATTTTATGTGGTTTTCTCCCTTACTCTCTTCTTCCTTTTTCCCATTTTCCTGTTCACTTTTGGTATGTCATCATCATTTTTTGTATGCTGTTACTATTGAAAATGCAATGCAAAGTTATATGTGTGTGTGTGTGTGTGTGTGTGTGTGTGTGTATACACACACTTATGTAATAATTACAAGAACTAATGGGTGTCATAAAATGGCAGCCACCTCAAGTGTTATAGTGAATGTGTGCCAAGCTTCAAAAGACCCCCCACACAGCAGTTCTGTCACACTTCCTCCTTGTGTGGATGGGACATAGAAAGATGACAGGGTAGTGACAGAAACCATCAGTCTGGAAACAGTCATAGGGTTTGTTTCAACTGCAGCACCTGCAGAAAGCCCTGCACTCTGCTAGAGGTTAAATGGAAATCCCTACATATTTTTCAGTTTGTAATGGTACTGTTGAGTTATGACACTGCAGCAATTAAATAAATCAAGAGCACGTTGCCTCTAATTAAGGTAAATGATCAAAGGTTGTGGGGTGGGGGCCAAAAGAATTTGCAGACATAGTCAAAGGTGTGTGACAGTGGGCTCACTCCTAGCACTTATTCCATCAGCGGTCGTGGGAAATACTTGAGCAATGTACCCCTCTCTTTCTGCTTTGCAAATCAAAAACGGGAATCTGTGCAAGACGTTTCAAAGGTTGTGTAAACACTATGATTTACTATCTGACACAGAAGATGTATTGCTGATCAGCAGAAATAATCAGAATATTAATCAAGAAATGATATGCATAGATAATTGCCACCCTCACCCCACAATTCATGTACATATGATTTTCACTGGCTCCGTTTCATTCAGATGACCAGCATTTTCAAGATCGGCAAAGGCAGGCTGGGGCAGGTAAGCAGAAAACAATGGCATAGCCTCCTTCAGCAACCAGTTGCTCAGATTGTGGGAAGTCAGAGGGGCTGTTTTTACACCAGCTGGGAACATCAGATTGGCCCCCTTGTGTCACCCGATATCCCAGGACTTGAGGATTGTGGGCTACAATGAGAATCTCCTGGTGGGAATTGCCTATAATTCCCCTGCTCCTTCGGTGCATGGCCCTGGCACCCAAATTTGTGGGTGCCTGGTGCCTTCATGAGGAATTTTGTGGGTGCTTAGGCACTCAGGGCCCCAGGCACCCCAGGCTGCGGTGGCAGAGGAGACGGTGGCAACATTTACTGTTTTGCCTCAAGCAACACCCTGGTTAATGCAGGGTGCAATTATTGCTCATTGAAAAGGGAATATTGCTGTGGATTCCTGATCCACAGCAATATTCAAAGCAACAAACAGAAGTGAAGTTCATAAAGGTCCGGGGGGGGGGGGGTAGTTGATTGGGGCAAGTGCTTTTCCTCAAAGGAAAAGAAACTCCTTTTTCAGGAGGCAGGTGATCATTACATCTAATGAAGACTATTTTGTAATCTAAACGCATTAGGCAATTTGGATGGCTTGAATAGCTATTACAGGAATGAGCCAGCATAAGATTCAGGCTTGCGTGCTTCACACACAAACACCACTTATTAAACTACCCTGGTAATTGCAGTTCTGTGAGGGGAATAGAGATTTCCTAAGACTCCCAGCACCCTCCCAGTCCCCAGGATTCTTTGGGGGCAACCATGACTTTTTTATAGTGATGATACTGCTTTAACTATATACAGCAGATGGGGCCTCAGATTCATAGCCCACCCCATCCTGAAAGCTTGGAGTGGGTACCAAAATGCAAAAATAATAATATGGAATACTAAAAAATACTCTTTTTTGACAAGACCATGTGTTCCCAAGCCAGCCCCAAGGTACAAGTAGCTATTGCAACACTCAAAGAAGGTGCTCAAGCTTACTCTGGCATGCCTGAAGTGGGAAGGGATCCCATAATTGAGGAGCAACCCCCAATAATCTTCATGTCTTCACAGCCTGGGCCTGATGCACAGATGGAATCACTGAGAGGGCCTCCTTGGTAGGTCTCAGATTGTAACAGGCCACACAGAATCACAGAATTGGAGAGTTTGGAAAGGACTCTGAGAATCATCTAGTCCAACCCCCTGCAATGCAGGAATCTCAGCTAAAGCATCCCTGGCAGATGGCCATCCAACCTTTGCTTTAAAATCTCCAGAAAAGGAGAGTCCACCACCTTCCATGGAGTCCGTTTCACTGTTGAGCAGCTCTTTAACATCAAAATGTTCTTCCTGAAGTTTCGTTGGTAGCAACCCTTTCCTCAAGTTTCCAGGCTGGCAGCATAAACCTCAAGATGGTGTTGAACTCCAGCTTCCCTCAGCCAGCACAGCCAACGGAGAAGGATGGTGGGAGCTGGAGTCCAACTTCATCTGAAGGGGCACACAGATGCTACAAGTTATATTTCTGGCATTCCTCACACCTCTCTTTAAATTCTTTATTGATGGTTTCACTGTTTCTTTTCCCTAAAATGCAACCCACACCCTGCACCAAATCCCCTTCTTCCAGCCAAAATTTATTTTGGAGACCAAAATACCGTAGTTTGTTCCAGAGGAGGCATATGGTTGGCTGGAGTCCCTAGGTTAGTGGAACTCAAGTCCCATCAATTTCAATGGGAACCATGCCCATATTCCCCTTAAACCCAAACTCAGAAATGCAAAAAGCAGAAGGTAGCAGGGAATGAAAGGGAGAAAGCCCTTTGCGAGGGGCTTAATGCAGCTTATAAACCATACATTTGAAGCACTCTCCCACCCCCAAAGGATCCTGGAAACTGTAGTTTAGCCCTCACAGAGCTACAATTCCCAGTACCCTGAACAAAGTACTGTTTCCAGGATTGGGGGGAGGCCTTTAAATGTATGGTGTGTATGCAGCCTTTGATAGTCTCACACTTCCTTATAGAAAAATGAGTTCTTACAAGTCAGTGCTTGCCACAACAAAAAGAAAAAACTTTGGAAGTGGCTTGGGAAATACCTCCACAGGTTTGGTGGAGGCCGGTGGGTGCCCTGACTAACCGACAGGTTATTTTGGGGCGGGGACAGGGGTTGGAACTAAAGCAAATAAATAAAAAACAATTCTATACAAAGTTGTTGTTTGGGCTTTAAAAAAACCTTTCTAGTAAGACTGGGGTTCTCAAATACTGGCTGATGTAGATTGAGAAAACTTTGGCATTAGGAACCATTAGGAAAGTTAGGAAATTGTCCATTATTTTGTTTTTGCAAAATTTGTTAACACTGCAGGGAGCTTTGGTGCATGCTTTATGCAGGGAGATTACTTCAAGTTGAATTTCTAGATCCTGTTGGACACAACCCAACCACAAATTAAGAGTAAATTACAAGGCTGCTGAACTCTAGTTTTTTGACAAGGAAAAGAGAAAATACCCAATTTCATGTTAGCTTGCTCCAGGGTCATTAGGATCATGTCCTTTGAAACAACATGCATGACCCACAACTGCAATTTGCAGCATCATTCCAGGACTCATTTTCAGCAGAGCAAAAGAGCTTCCTCTAGCCCTAAAATCCTATAGAATGTGTTGCGCTTCAGATGTTCAGATGCTGCAGCTCAGCATCCCTAGCCAAGGTGGGTAAGGCTGATGGGAGTTAGGAGTCTACCACATCTGGAGGGTGAAAGCAGTGTGGCTTTATTAAAAGCAAACTGGCCAACGCCCAGGGCCCCACTCAGTGGGAGACAGTGGAGACAGGGAGACAGTGGCAACATTTACTGTTTTGCCTCAAGCAACACCCTGGTTAATGTAGGGTGCAATTATTGCTAATTGAAAAGGGAGGGCATTCCTGATCCACAGCAATATTCAAAGCAACAAACAGAGGTGAAGTTCATAAAGGTCCGGGGGGGGGGGGAGTTGATTGGGGCAAGTATTCCCTCAAAGGAAGGATTTCAATCATTAAGATGAATGTACTCCCAAAACTAGTTTTTTTATTTACAAATGATTCCGATACTAGGAGACACAGACTGCCTCAAGATCTGGCAAAAAGAGATATCTAATTTCATATGGGAGGGGAAGAAGCCTAGAATTAAGCATTTAATCCTAATTGATATAAAGGAAAGAGGGGGATTCACACTACGCGATTTGAAATTATATTATGAGGCAGCCTGTTTCACTTGACTGAAGGAGTGGTGCAACTTACAGGACACGGACCTCTTAGATTTGGAGGGATTCGACAACTGTTGGGGATGGCACGCCTATCTAATTTATGATAAGGCAAAAATTCACAGAGATTTTACAAACCATATTATTAGGAGATCATTATTCAAAATATGGGAGAAATACAAAAATCTCCTGAAGCCCAAAGTCCCGTGGTGGATTTCCCCATTAGAGGCTTCTGTGGTGAAGGAAAAAAATATGTCCGGAGATTGGCCAACATATAAAATGCTCCTAAAGGAAGAAGAGAATCAATTAAAGCTCAAGAGTTTTGAAGAACTTAGAGAGATGATTACAGACTGGTTTCAGTATTATCAAATGTTTAAGAAATTTAAATTAGATAAAAATAGGGGCTTTTCCAGCAAAATCTCCAGATTGGAATCCGAGGTATTAAATTCAAAATGCAAAACCCTCTCCAAGGCATACCGACTCCTTGACTGGGAAGTCATGGAGGAGGAGGTCACTGCATCAATGATAAAGTGGTCACAAGATTTTGGACACGTTATAACAATGTCCCAACGGGGAAATCTCTGGAAGAACAATTGGAAATTTACTACCTGTTATGCCATCAGGGAAAATTTCCTTAAAATGCAACACCAATCATAAATAACTCCTCAGAAACTAGCCAAAATGTACAAAGGAGTAAAAAGTAATTGTTGAAGATCCTTTTATCGTGTATGGTGGCAATGCAATAAAATTAAAATGTTCTGGGAGGATATCCATTTAGAACTCGAAAAGATGTTAAGAATCTCCTTTAACTTCAAACCAGAGTCATACTTACTAGGTATTATTGATGCGGACTTTCCTAATAAATTTAAGGATATTTTTCTCTATGCAACGGTGGCAGCGAGGGTTCTTATAGCCACAATGTGAAAAGTGAGCTCCCTCAAGACAAGAGTGGGCCCAAAAAATGATTGACTATGCTGAATTAGAAAGCCTATCCGAAAAACTGAAGAACAAACCAAGAAAGAAGAAGAAGAAGAAGAAGAAGAAGAAGGAGGAGGAGGAGGAGGAGGGGAGGAGGAGGAGTTTGGATTTGATATCCCGCTTTATCACTACCCGAAGGAGTCTCAAAGCGGCTAACATTCTCCTTTTCCCTTCCTCCCCCACAACAAACACTCTGTGAGGTGAGTGGGGCTGAGAGACTTCAGAGATGTGTGACTGGCCCAAGGTCACCCAGAAGCTGCATGTGGAGGAGCAGAGACACGAACCCGGTTCCCCAGATTGCGAATCTACCGCTCTTAACTACCACACCACACTGGAAAGAATTTATTTCAAAATTGGAAGCATTTAAAATATATTTGAAAATTAATAATACTGACCTAAAATCCGTTGTGGCATTTGAATAATACCGGCAATATCGTTCATTAGGTATATGATATAACATATTTTGAACTGATTTGAGATGATAGCAATAATATATATTGGCAGCAAAGAATGGTAATTAGATTTACGGAGTAGATTGGAAGTCAGATTTAAAAGGAAGAGACCATTACAGTTTACGGATTATGAAATTTATATTAATTCTTTATGTAATGCGCAACTGATGATATTCTTATTATGGTGTAATTTGTCTTTTTGTTGTTGTTGTTGTTGTTGTTATGTGTTGAGCAAATAAAAAAAAAGAAATAGAAAAAGAAAGATGGAGCAAGCTTGTTTTCTCCTGTTCCAGTGGGTAGGACCCGAACCAATGGATTCAAGTTAGAAGAAAAGAGATTCTGACTAAACATCAGGAAGAACGTTCTGACAGCAGGAGCTGTTTGACAGTGGAACAGACTCCCTTGGAAGGTTGTGGACTCTCCTTCCTTGGAGGTTTGTAAGCAGAGGCTGGATGGCCAACTGTCATGGATGCTTTAGTTGAGATTCCTACATAGCAGGGGGTTAGACTAGATGACCCTCGGGGATCTCTTCCAACTCTACTACAATTCTATGATTCTTTGAATTGCAGCTTTTCCTTAAGGTGGAAATGGAGGGCAATATTGATATACAAGATACAGTGTTGGTGCATTCAGAGCCAGTTGGGTGCTTCTATAGGAGTAACAAAAAGTCTAGAAAGATCAGCTAGGGAACAAAAAGAGTCTTTGGAAGCACATTTCAGCTAGATGAACAGACTGTGCTTGAACTTCATTGCCTGGAGTAACAAAAAGTCTAGAAAGAGCAGCTAGGGAACAAAAGGAGTCTATGGAAGCACATTTCGGTCAGATGAACAGACTGTGCTTGAACTTCATTGCCTGAGCTTGTGAGAGTTCTTCAGCAACCATTCTCTGTGGGGTGATGTGGCTTTGGGGAGTGGGGCCCCATCTTGGCATCCACCCCTCCCCCATAGGGTCTCTTCTTTGGTAAGAAAGATATACTACTTTGTTATCAACTGCAGGGAACCTGTCATGGTCTGATATTTGTGGTACTGATCATTAGCACCCGGAGAGAGTTTTCTTCCCTTCCAAGATATGCAGATATGAAAACATCAAATCATCCTGACCCTGGGCAAGAAACTAATATTTTTGTAATTATGCAAAAGAAGACCATGTGGGCCTAGCCACATTAAATATTTCAACATCAAAGGAGATTATATATATATTAAACCAAACTGTTTTGCTGGATTTAGGAATCTAAACATGTTTCTAAATCCTTTGCGGTGGCAACAATCCCCTTCATCATGACATTTTGTTTATCAGTTAGGGTAGAGAACCCATCATTAATGCAAAACTTGTATTTCCATTCTATGACCTTTTTCAATTTTCTTTCTTTTTTTTAATGACAGAATGCCCATCCCCCAGCTCTGTTAGTTTCTTCACAGCCTTCAGAAGAAACTGCATGAGCAGCTCATTCTTTAGTACTGAATCTGCTGTAATAGCAGTATGAGGGCCATGCCAATGAAACTGAAATGTCAGGTTGGGTGATACACCTCCTGGGGCAGCAGTCATGAGCACAGACACACTGTAAAGTCTACTGATCTTCAAAGCCAGGGCTGGCCCAAGGCATTTTGGCACCTGAGGTGAACCCCAAAATAATACCCCCCCACACCAATTTAGTGAGTTACAGGTGATGGTGTGGATTTCCCCCCGCTTTATCTGGAAAAAGTAAAAAAATCAGACTTCAAAACACAGCTCCAGTACACTCTATAGCCCCACTCCCACCTCAAAATGAAGCTCACCAAAATAAGGGGTAGGCAACCTAAGGCCCGTAGACCGGATGCGGCCAAATCACCTTCTCAATCCATCCCACAGATGGTCCGGGAATCAGCGTGTTTTTACATGAGTAGAATGTGTGCTTTTATTTAAAATGCATCTCTGGGTTATTTGTGGGGCCTGCCTGGTGTTTTTACATGAGTAGAATGTGTGCTTTTATTTAAAATGCATCTCTGGGTTATTTGTGGGGCCTGCCTGGTGTTTTTACATGAGTAGAATGTGTGCTTTTATTTAAAATGCACCTCTGGGTTATTTGTGGGGCATAGGAATTTGTTCGTTCCCCCCCCCCCCCAAAAAAAAATATAGTCTGGCCCACCACATGGTCTGAGGGATGGTAGACCGGCCCACAGCTGAAAAAAGGTTGCTGACCTGAAAAAGGTAATGTGACCTGAGTAGGACACTTTAATAAATTGCCCTCACCAAGCCTGCCCAAAGCACATACTGACTCTGTTCACTTCAACAGAACTGAGCACACACGCACATAGCTCAAGGGCTGACACATAGGCTGCACCCAGAACTACAAGAATAAAGAGTTTAGGTAATTATCTCTGTTTTGAGACCAGAGGCGAGACATGCATCCTATTCCTATATATGCCCCAAATCAGGTTTTAACCTTCTGCACTTCTACCTGGAAACAAATTTTGTTGCAATCAGCTGGGCTTACCTCCGGGTAAATGCACAGTGGGTTGGTTTTTTTTTAAAAATAAACAACATATCCAAGACAGACTACCCCCCCCCCTTCCAACTGCATACCCTCAGATAAAAATAGGGACTATTCTCACTCCCACAAATGAATGCATTTTAGTGCACACATTGCTTGGCGGAAGAAGTGCTTTGCAGAATTTGGAGAAGTGCTGATTTGGAGGGATCACTGTGTTGTGTTTTGCAAATTGTTGCAGAAAGTGTGAATTAGGTTGGTTCACCTTTATATGTGAATGGAATTAAACGGGTCCCTTGTCTAATCCACTGATCCTCTTGGGCTTGCTGGTTGGGAGGTTGGTGGTTCAAATCCGCTCAACAGTGCTGAGTTCCTGTTGCTGTGGCCCAGCTGTTTGAAAGCATACCACTGCAAGCAGGCAATTAGGTACTGCTGAGGCGGGAAGGTAAACGGCACTGGTTTCCGTCACGGTGTCCCGTTGCACCAGAAGTGGTTTAGTCATGCTCGCCACATGACCCGGAAAGCTGTCTGTGGACAAACGCCGGCTCCCTCGGCCTGAAGCAAAAAGAGCGCCACACCCCATAGTCACTTTTGACTGGACTTAACCGTCCAGGGGTTCTTTACCTTTACCTTTTTTCTTTACCATAGACTATACTGAGCAAGCTAAACCAAAGGTCTGACATGGTGCAAAAAAGCTTCCTGTGTTTCTGACCCAAGTCTGTTTCAAGGCTGAGTATACATTTGGTCTCCCCAGGTCCTCGTCTGACACTCTTAACCAATATACCACTGTCCCTCAGTTTGCTAGAATGGGATCCCTGATTCAGATTGGTACTCTAGTATTGAGAATATGGTGGTTTTTCCCTGCCCCATCTCTATCCAAGCCAGGGACCCCACGCCTGCAATTTGCGTGGCAAAAAAAGATCCCATTGGAAGAAATTGGTACCCAGCAAAGGTGGGGAATCTGTGGCCCTCTAGATGTTGTTGGACTGCAACTTCCATCATTCCTGACCATTGGTCATGTTAATTGGGACTGAAGGGAGTTGAGAGTGGAGGGCTATAGGTTTCCATTCCCTACAGTGCAGGAAATTGCAGTGTCTGTCTGCTTTGCAGGGGCTGTTTGTGCTATTCTATTGTGCTGAGACTCTGATCTTGGAAATCAAAGGAAATCATGAGAGCTTGGCTAGCAGCAGGTCTAACTGGAGCGGAATGCCTAACCTAGAAAAATGGATAATCTCCCTGCAGTAAAATGCGGTGTTTCGTGGCCAATGGCGTCTCCCTTTCCGCACAGTAGATACTGAGTCTCTGTTCACAAGCTGGACTTTCTGTTGCTAGCTGTACACAGCTGTATTTTCAATTACATTTCAATTTTCATCTCCCCCCCCCCGCCCCATTTGCTTGTGTGACAGAATGCCCTTGCAGCTCTGCTAATGTCTCCACAGATTCAGCAGAAACCTCATCAGCAACTTAATTTCAAATCTTTGTGGTTCTGAAAATGCTGTAAAAACAGTATGAGGAACATACCCATGAAGCTGAAATATCAAGCTGGGTGATGCAGCTGCTAGGGCAGCAGTTTTAAGCACAGGCACACCATGAAGACCACTGACCCTCAAAGGTGAGGGGGAGAGCACATGCTTTGCATACAGAAAATCCCAGGTTTTGTCTTCAGCAGCTACAGGCAGGATTTCTATTCCAAAACTCTGGAGAGCCACTGCCAGACACTGCAGACCATTGGTCTTCAACTGGTGGGTCAGCACCACTCCCAGGATGTGGCCTGATCTAAGGTGGGTCACAAAAGCAGTAGTATAACCATGCAAATATAGATGTAGATACAGTGGTACCTTGGTTCTCAAACTTAATCTGTTCTGGAAGTCCGTTCTAAAAGCAAGGCATGCTTTCCCATAGAAAGTAATGCAAAACAGATTAATCCGTTCCAGACTTTTAAAAACAACCCCTAAAACAGCAATTTAACATAAATTTTACTATCTAATGAGACCATTGATCCATAAAATGAAAGCACTAATCAAAGTACCGTAATATAAAATAAATAAGACAGTGTTATAGATGAGAAAAATAAAATATTTTTGTTTCTTACATCCACTGATGATAGTCATTGTTTGGATAGGGGGCTTTTATCCATTTCTGCAGTCACACAATCAATCAATCAATCAATCAATCAATCAATAGCTAAACTGGGTCACAAAACAAATTAACCAAAAAAACCCTCAAAAACAAAAACCCAAAATAAATAGCAAAAACAAAAGCGCCAAACTTAATCTATTCCATAAGTCTGTTTGACTTCCAAAATGTTTGAAAGCCAAGGTGCAGCTTTTGATTGGTGCAGGTGCCCCGGAAACAATAGTCGACAGCCACATCAGATGTTCGGCTTCCGAAAATCGTTTGAAAACTGTAACACTTACTTTCAGGTTTTTGGCATTTGAGAACCAAGGTACCACTGTATACGAACTGAGTCCTGGGTGTGAAAAAGTTTAAGACTACTTTCATAGGAATAAGAGAATAAGGTTGCATTTTGCAAACAATTAACTTGTGCAAGTTCAACCTTACATGGTTGAAAGCCAGCCAATTTTGTGTGTGTGCTGAACAAGGCTTTTTTGCCAGCCGGAACTCACTGGAACTCAGTTCCAGCACCTCTCTGGTGGCTGCCATTGCCATTATAAGAGAACAAGGGAGGCATTCATGCTGAGTTCTGGCACCTCTTTTTCTAGAAAAATAGCACTGGTGCTGAACATAATACAGAATATAGGCCTCCAACTCCAAGAGGTCTCCAACTTCATGGAAGTCATTCTACTGAGTGCAACCCACACCACATTGAGATTCTAGAACTGGAGTAGGAATGCAAACTGAAAGCAGAGCTGAAAAAAAAGATAGGTCAGTCCGGGCCACTTTCCATAGGCATTGCCTGTTAACGCTGCTATGTTTCGCAAGCTGTATAATTTGGTAACAGCAAAGCTTTAGGCCTGTGTGGGTGGTGGAGAGCAGTTTGTCCCTAGCCTGCACCAAGGAAGGGGCCTTGGTTCTGCACATACTATTGGCCACCAGTAGTGAGTGAATGCCATGTAAGATTTTGAGGCCAGGTGCCACAGGGGAGTCATTTTCTCTCATGAACAGTAAACCTTGTTAGCTTGCCAAGTATCAGAACTGACTTGAGAAACAGGAAAGCCAGTCTGTCAGGGGGAAATCAAAGCAAAGTTTACCTTTTGCCTGGACAGCCTGCCAACAACGGCCATTCCACAGCTAGCTCTTTTTTTGTTCTACGTATTCTTATGTACTTTTTAATGTGAAATTTGCATCACTCTCTACAAACAAAAAAATTACACTCCTAGCTATTTGCGCTGTTGGTTGCATGCTTCCAGATCCCCCCCCTTCCAATATCTTTACAGATTGCTTGTAATAATACTTATTACACAACACCTTTGCGATAAATTGTGTAACTCCACAGGCTTAACTTTTTAAATGGTACACATTCTGTATTTTTAATAATTCTTTATAATAAAAAAGCATACCCTCAAAGCAAATATAAATGGTTGTTTGTTCTCAACATTAATTCAGTTTCTTTAATGTATTAACAGAGTTTAACAGATTGGAGTTCTCCAATCTCAGCCTTTGCCCTTTGATAAAGGCTGGCCCATCCATGAGGCAAGGGGAGGCAGTGGCCTCAGAGCAGCAGGCCCCAGACAACTAGGAGGGGTGGCAGTTTCGGCCTCCAAGGAGTGGCCCACTCACTGCATCCTGCGCTTGTCAGCTTCTTCCTGTGTGCACAGCTAGATACGATACCATCATCTCCTCCTCCTCCTCCACTGTGTGCCTGCCTGCCTGCCACCCGCCTATCCCAAATTTATTTTATTTTTTAAAAAATATCAATAAGGTAAAGGTAAAGGTACCCCTGCCCGTACGGGCCAGTCTTAACAGACTCTAGGGTTGTGCGTCCATCTCACTTAAGAGGCCGGGGGCCAGCGCTGTCCAGAGACACTTCCGGGTCACGTGGCCAGCGTGACAAAGCCGCATCTGGCGAGCCAGTGCAGCACACGGAAACGCCGTTTACCTTCCCGCTAGTAAGCGGTCCCTATTTATCTACTTGCACCCGGAGGTGCTTTCGAACTGCTAGGTTGGCAGGCGCTGGGACCGAGCAACGGGAGCGCACCCCGCCACGGGGATTCGAACCGCCGACCTTTCGATCGGCAAGCCCTAGGCGCTGAGGCTTTTACCCACAGCGCCACCCGTGTCCCTTGTAAATAGATAGATGCAATTGTGGGGGGCAGAATGCTGTCTGACTGTTGCTGGGGTAAATGGAAAAATGGAGAGCAGAGGAAGATTGGAATGAAGTATCGTGAAAGAAGTCATGGTCAAGTGGCTCCCCTTTGTTCTCCCTGATTGTCCTTCAAGGGAAAGCTAAGGGAAAGCTGAGCACGTCCAGCCCAAGGAGGGTAAACAGCTGGTAGCATGGGAGATTAGCAGCCAAACCCAACAGATGCATATTTTTGCTAGTTAGCATGAGAAACAGCTAAGTTCACAGAGCTGTGGTGCTGATAGGTGGATATTTGAAGAGCAAGTGAGGGACAACTGAAGGAAGAAAAAGGAAGCTACACATTCTTCTGGAAAGGTCTACCTGAACAAGAACGTTGACTACATGGAGTAGGCTTTGCTATCAAAAACAATCTTGTGAAGCTCTAGTCAGAAGTCCCAACTGGCATTAATGAGCGACTTTCAACCCTTCAAATAAAACTTGCCAAAAAGCAACAGGCTACTATTCCAAGCACTTATGCACCAACACTGGATGCCAATGAAGACATTAAAGAATTATTTTACTCTCAGCTGGATACCATACTAACAGAGACGCCTAAGGAGGATAAAATTATCCTCCTGGGTGATTTTAATGCAAGAGTTGGTCAGGATTTCAATCTGTGGCCTGGGACTATTGGGAAAGAGGGAACTGGCAAAAGCAACCAGAATGGAAACTTACTTTTGATGATATGTGCAGCACACAACCTTGTTATTACCAACCTACGCTTTCGACAATTTTTTTTAAAAAAACATCATGGAGGCACCCTTAGTCAAACCACTAGCACCTCTTAGACTATGTAATTGTCCAAACTGAAGATTGCCGTGATGTGCTCCTTACCAGAGCTATTACGATTGCCGATGACTGCTGGACAGATCACTGATTAATATGCTCCATGATGGCTATAAGATTATATCTCAACGCAGGCTTCGAGGAAGGAAACCAAGGCACAAAATGAATACTCAAGCCCTTCAAGATCCTATTAAGCGGGATTGCTTCCAAACAACTCTTAAGGACCGTCTGCTTTCGGAATTCCCTGATAACATCGAGGAACACTGGACCAAGCTAAAAACATCCATTATTGCGGTCTGTGAACAAACTATTGGATACCAAACCAAGAAACACCAGGACTGGTTTGATGAGAACGACAGTGAGATTGAACGCATTCTTGACAAGAAAAGGAAGGCCTTTCAGATCTGGCAAAGAGATAGAAACTGCACCACTAATTAAAAAAACCCGTATGACAACGCTAAGGCTGAGGTTCAAAGAAGAACCAGATAACTAAAGAACAGACAGTATTACACTTCTAAAAGATAAAGAAGCTATTTCACTGTGCTGGAAAGAACATTACCAGCATCTCCTTAACGGCAACTCCCCAGTAGCTGCTGAGGTCCTCTCACAAATTCTGCAAAATCAAATTAGAGATGAGCCTGCAGTATCTTTAAATCTGGGAGAGTTGTGTACAGCTATTAACCAAATGAAAAACAACAAAGCCAGTGGACCTGGTGGGATATCTGCCAAAGTCTTCAAAGTGGGCAGAATTGAACTTATACAACTTCACAAGCTCATCGAAAAAATCTGGGAGAGAGGAGATCCCATCAGATTTTAGGGATGCCAAAATTAGCAATCTCTTTAAAAAAGGTGACAGAACAGATTATGGAAACTATCAAGGCATCTCTTTATTAGCTGCAGCCGGCAAAATTCTTGCAAGGATCTTAGCAAACCGCCTCTTAACAATATCCGAGGCAACCCATGCTGAATCCCAACATGGTTTTAGACCTTCTAGGGGGACAACAGACATGATTTTTACTGCTTGACAGCTTCAAGAAAAATGCAAAGAGCAAAACCAACCCCTGTATATGACGCTTATTGACCTGACTAAGGCCTTCGACACTGTAAATCATAATGCCCTGTGGACTGTCCTTCTGAAAACTGGCTGCCCAGATAAATTTGTGAAGATCATTCGGCTACTCCATGATAATATGACAGCAACAATCGCAGATAACAATGGCTTTCAAAGTGAACCATTCACAGTGGGATCAGGTGTTAAAAAGGGTTGTATTATCGTCCCCGCTCTATTCATTATTTTCATTCCCATGACCTACACTTTGTCGAAGAGAAACTCCCCTCCAGAGTAGAAATCATACATCAAACAGATGGAAAGCTCTTCAATCTGAGCAGGCTGAAAGCAAAGAGTAAGGTTGCCGTAACTTCCGTCACAGAACTTCAGTATGCTGATGACAACATAGTGTGTGCACACTCAGAGGATGACCTCCAAACCATTCTAAATATCTTCACAGAAGCTTACAAAAAGCTTGGCCTATTACTCAACACCCAAAAAACCAAAGTGCTGCACCAACAAGCACAAAACAACCCATCTGCAGCACCACAAATCCAACTCAATGGTGCAACTTTGGAAAATGTTGATCACTTCTCCTACCTGGGCTCTTCTCTTTCCACAAGGGCTGACATTGATGCCGAAATCCAGCATTGCCTGAGCTCCGTGAGCACAGCTTTCTCCCGAATGAAGTGCAGAGTGTTTGAGGCCTGGGACATTCGCAGGGAAACCAAAATGCTTGTTTACAAAGCTATTGTACTACCAACCTTACTGTATGCTTGTGAAACATGGACCACTTATAAACGCCATCTCTAACTCCTCAAAAGATTCCATCAACAGTATCTCCGGAAAAATTTACACGTCATTTGGTAAGACAGGCAAACTAATGCCAGTGTACTGTACTGGAAGAAGCAAAGATCAACAGTGTTGAAGCAATGATTCTTCAACATCAACTTCGTTGGACTGGTCATGTTGTGTGAATGCCTGATTATTGTCTTCCAGAGCAACTACTCTACGGTATTCCAAACTTAAAAATGGAAAGCGTAATGCTGGTGGTCAACAAAAAAAGTTTAAAGACCCTCTCAAGGCAAATCTTAAAAAATGTAGTATAAACACTGACAATTGGGAAACATTGGCCTGCGAGCGCTTCAACTGGAGAACAGCCTTTACAAAAGGTGCCAAGGGCTTTGAAGACGCTCAAACTCAGGACGAAAGGGAGAAACGCGCTAAGAGGAAGGCACACTTGGCAAACCTTCACTGTGATCAACTCCCGCCTGGAAACCTATGTCCCCACTGTGGAAAGACTTGTGGATCTGGAATTGGCATCCACAGTCACTTACGGACTCACTGTTAAAACCATGTTTATGGAAGACAATCTTACTCGGCCACAAGTGATCGCCAAAGAAGATGAAAAAAGACTCAGACCATGGAAATACAATTGGTAGACAGGGCTCTGTGTGATGTTATTTTCCCTCCTCTCCTGGAGAGGAAGGAGATATAGTACTCCCTGTTTTTCCTTCCCTTTCTTTCTTCAACTAGTGTTGGATGCAGACATGCTACCGCTTGCTCCGGATTTAGGCACATGCTTGAAGCTGGTTATATTGTAAATGTAAGGCTTTTTGCCAGCATGGTTTTCATTGATGCCTTTCCTTTGAACCAATGCATGATTATAAAGTAAGTACAGTGGTACCTTGGGTTAAGTACTTAATTCGCTCCAGAGGTCCGTTCTTAACCTGAAACTGTTCTTAACCTGAAGCACCACTTTAGCTAATGGGGCCTCCTGCTGCTGCCGTGCCGCTGGAGCACAATTTCTGTTCTCATCCTGAAGCAAAGTTCTTAACGTGAAGCACTATTTCTGGGTTAGCGGAGTCTGTAACCTGAAGCGTATGTAACCTGAAGCGTATGTAACCTGAAGTACCAATGTAAAACTTATTTTTAAACTTACTTTCCAAGTTGCTGGAAAGGGGAGCCAGCTTACTTCATAGCTGGACTTGCTCAAAACAAGGTTTTACAGCCTCATTCCTATGCTTTTAATTTTGCTGCCAAGGAGATCCCCTTCATGGATCACTGCCTTGCCGTGGCGAAGGGGCTTGAAGAACTCAGAGAAGCTATGAACTATGCCGAGCAGGGCACCCAAGATGAACAGGTCATAGTGGAGAGTTTTGACCAAACGTGATCCACCTGGAGGAGGAACCGGCAAGCCACTCCAGTATCCCTGCCAAGAAAACTCCAGTATCCCTGCCAAGAAAACTCCATGGACAAAGACAACAGGCATATAAAAGTTATGACGCTGGAAGATGAGCCCCTCAGGTCGGAAGGCGTCCAACATGCTACTGGGGAAGAGCGGAGGACAAGTACAAGTAGATCCAGAGCTGATGAAGCGGCTGGGCCAAAGCCGAAAGGACGCTCAGTTGCGGATATGCCTGGAAGCGAAAGGAAAGTCCAATGCTGTAAAGAAAAATATTGCATAGGAACCTGGTATGTAAGAACCATGAACCTGGGTAAGTTGGAGGTGGTCAAAAATGAGATGGCAAGAATAAATATTGACATCCTGGGCATCAGTGAACTAAAATGGACGGGAATGGGCGAATTCAGTTCGGATGACCATCATATCTACTACTGTGGGCAAGAAACCCGTAAAAGAAATGGAGTGGCCCTCATAGTCAACAAAAGAGTGGCGAAAGCTGTACTGGGATGCAATCTCAAAAATGATAGAATGATCTCGATACGAATCCAAGGCAGACCTTTTAACATCACAGTAATCCAAGTTTATGCACCAACCACTGGTGCTGAAGAAACTGAAATTGACCAGTTCTATGAAGACTTACAAGACCTTATAGAAGTGACACCAAAGAAGGATGTTCTTCTCATTATAGGGGATTGGAATGCTAAAGTAGGGAATCAAGAGATAAAAGGAACAACTGGCAAGTTTGGCCTTGGAGTTCAAAACGAAGCAGGGCAAAGGCTAATAGAGTTCTGTCAAGAGAACAAGCTGGTCATCACAAACACGCTTTTCCAACAACACAAGAGACGACTCTACACATGGACATCACCAGATGGGCAACATCGAAATCAGATTGATTATATTCTCTGCAGCCAAAGATGGAGAAGCTCTATACAGTCAGCAAAAACAAGACCTGGAGCTGACTGTGGCTCAGATCATCAGCTTCTTATAGCAAAATTCAAGCTTAAACTGAAGAAAGTAGGAAAAAACAATGGGCCGGTAAGATACAATCTAAACAAAATCCCTTATGAATACACAGTGGAAGTGAGGAACAGGTTTAAGGATTTAGATTTGCTGGACAGAGTGCCTGAAGAACTATGGGTGGAGGCTCGCAACATTATACAGGAGGCAGCAACTAAAACCATCCCAATGAAAAAGAAATGCAAGAAAGCAAAGTGGCTGTCCAACGAGGCCTTACAAATAGCGGGGGAGAGAAGGCAAGCAAAATGCGAGGGAGATAGTGAAAGATACAGGAAACTGAATGCAGATTTCCAAAGAATAGCAAGGAGAGACAAGAAGGCCTTCTTAAACGAGCAATGCAAAGAAATAGAGGAAAACAACAGAATGGGAAGAACCAGAGATCTGTTCAAGAAAATCGGAAATATGAAAGGAACATTTCGTACAAAGATTACCATAATAAAGGACAAAAGTGGTAAGGACCTAACAGAAGCAGAAGACATCAAGAAGAGGTGGCAAGAATACACAGAGGAACTATACCAGAAAGATATGGATGTCTCGTACACCCCAGGTAGTGTGGTTGCTGACCTTGAGCCAGACATCCTGGAGAGTGAAGTCAAATGGGCCTTAGAAAGCACTGCAAATAACAAGGCCAGTGGAAGTGATGGTATTCCAGCTGAACTATTTAAAATTTTAAAAGATGATGCTGTCAAGGTGCTACACTCAATATGCCAGCAAGTTTGGAAAACTCAGCAGTGGCCAGAGGATTGGAGAAGATCAGTCTACATCCCAATCCCAAAGAAAGGCAGTGCCAAAGAATGCTCCAACTACCGCACAATTTCACTCATTTCACACGCTAGCAAGGTTATGCTTAAAATTATGGAGAAAGCTAGAGAGTTCCAGAAAGACATCTACTTCTGCTTCATTGACTATGCAAAAGCCTTTGACTGTGTCGACCACAGCAAACTATGGCAAGTTCTTAAAGAAATGGGAGTGCCTGATCACCTCATCTGTCTCCTGAGAAATCTCTATGTGGGACAAGAAGCTACAGTTAGAACTGGATATGGAACAACTGATTGGTTCAAAATTGGGAAAGGAGTACGGCAAGGCTGTATATTGTCTCCCTGCTTATTTAACTTATATGCAGAATTCATCATGCGAAAGGCTGGGCTGGATGAATCCCAAGCCGGAATTAAGATTGCCGGAAGAAATATCAACAACCTCAGATATGCAGATGACACAACCTTGATGGCAGAAAGTGAGGAGGAATTAAAGAACCTTTTAATGAGGGTGAAAGAGGAGAGCGCAAAATATGGTCTGAAGCTCAACATCAAAAAAACGAAGATCATGGCCACTGGGCCCATCACCTCCTGGCAAATAGAAGGGGAAGAAATGGAGGCAGTGAGAGATTTTACTTTCTTGGGCTCCATGATCACTGCAGATGGTGACAGCAGTCACGAAATTAAAAGACGCCTGCTCCTTGGGAGAAAGGTGATGGCAAACCTAGACAACATCTTAAAAAGCAGAGACATCACCTTGCCAACAAAGGTCCGTATAGTAAAAGCCATGGTTTTCCCAGTAGTGATGTATGGAAGTGAGAGCTGGACCATAAAGAAGGCTGATCGCCGAAGAATTGATGCTTTTGAATTATGGTGCTGGAGGAGACTCTTGAGAGTCCCATGGACTGCAAGAAGATCAAACGTATCCATTCTTAAGGAAATCAGCCCTGAGTGCTCACTGGAAGGACAGATCGGGAAGCTGAGGCTCCAGTACTTTGGCCACCTCATGAGAAGAGAAGACTCCCTGGAAAAGACCCTGATGTTGGGAAAGATGGAGGGCACAAGGAGAAGGGGATGACAGAGGATGAGATGGTTGGATGGTGTTCTTGAAGCTACCAGCATGAGTTTGATCAAACTGCGGGAGGCAGTGGAGGACAGAAGTGCTTGGTGTGCTCTGGTCCATGGGGTCACGAAGAGTCAGACACGACTAAACGACTAAACAACAACAACAATAGCGTGAGATACGGTCCTTAGAATTCAATAAGTAGGTCTGTAGAATCTGATTTATTGCAATTTGCTCTGGAAAGGACTGTGGGGTGTGGGCTGATTGATGTTGCAGATTGCAATAGATTAAAGATGACTGAAATACCTTCAATCAATCTTACTCCGAGAATCATTCCCATAAAACTGCAGTCAAGGCAGCACCAATGCCAACCACAGAGCAATAAAGGCTCTGTCTTTACATTTACAAAATGAAGAACATTTTCGGTTGCTTGCTCATGTGATTGCAATGAGTTCACATACTGGGGTGTTGCAATATTTTGTAGTAAGAGCTTATGCCGCACAGATTCCACTGCCATGTCAGTACATGCGGCACAGCAATATCTTAATTTAAAATAACAAAGCAAACCGGACTGGGTGTTGGTAATGGCTCATACCCATACAGCTCAACATTGCTGGAAGGAACTTGAACCCTTAAGAATCATAAGCTTGTAAAAAAAATTAATGAACAGGGACGGATTTATGAACAAGTCATCATCCTACTACTGGGTTACACAGATGGAAGAACGTCTTGCCTGAGTACACCATAGAAATACATGGTAAGCTCCCTAATTTTTCAGCATTGTTACTGAATATGTTGGAGAAATTTTAACCTAACCCAGTGTTTATCACAAAGTTTATTTCTCACTCCGTACATATCATATTGGAATATTTTGTGTGAGGTCTGAGTTAGAATGTGCTGGTGTTTGCTAAGTGACTCTTTTGCCAGTGTCTTGGGGGGGGGGGAGGAATTACTTCTTTAATGATACGAAATGTATTTCTCTTGCAGCTTATTTGGTGTGTGTGTGGGGGGGGGGGAGGTTATGAAGATGTTTGTTTGCAAGCAGCAGATAATAAGAAGCCAATGGGAATAATACTTGAATATCCTATTATTTCAACAGGGGAGATTTAAGCATGTGATTAATTTTAAGGCTGCAGTCCTATACTCATTTTTGGTAGTAAGGCTCATTGAACACAGTAGGACTTATTTCTGAGTAGAAACTTATGCGACAGTGCTGTAACATGCATAACTTTAGGATGAAATGTGCCTCTACTTTGGGAATACGTGCTAGCAGGTTTTTGCTACAGTTTAAAAGTTATGCAATAGTCTTTTTTGCCATGTAAAAAGTTTGAAAATGTGGTTGCTTAAAACTTGACATAATGGATATAAATTTCATAGGAAAACGTTTAGCTGAAGATTTACAGTTATTATGGCAAAGGAGGGGGAATGGACTGTATTTGCAAATTTATCTGACTGTGTAAATCATGGGTGGGCTTTTTTGGGGTGGGCGGGGTCCATGCTGAAGCTACTTAGAAAAAAGGAAGAAAAACTTGCTTGAAAGCCAGGAAAAAACCAAGTAAGTCAGTAAGAAGGAAGAAACTCTTAAGGGAAGGAAGAAGAGGGGATGCTTTATGAGGTTTCAGGAGCCCTATAGAATGTGGCTGTGAACTATATGCAGCTGTTCAGACCTAGGTTGCCCATCTGTGGTCTAATTTAAGGATGTGATAACCTGCTGCAATGAAAATCACTGTGTACCTAATAATAATAATAATAATAATAATAATAATAATAATAATAATAATTTATTATTTATACCCCGCCCATCTGGCTGGGTTTCCCCAGCCACTCTGGGCGGCTTCCAAAAGAATATTAAAATACTGTGATACATCAAACATTAAAAGCTTCCCTAAACAGGGCTGCCTTCAGATGTCTTCTAAAAGTCTGGTAGTTTTTTCTCTCTTTGACATCTGGTGGGAGGGCATTCCACAGGGCGGGTACCACTGCTGAGAAGGCCCTCTGCCTGGTTCCCTGTAAGTTGGCTTCTCACAGCGAGGGAACCGCCAGAAGGCCCTCGGTGCTGGACCTCAGTGTCCGGGCAGAACAATGGGGGTGGAGACGCTCCTTCAGGTATACTGGACCAAGGCCGTTTAGGGCTTTAAAGGTCAGCACCAACACTTTGAATTGTGCACGGAAACGTACTGGGAGCCAGTGTAGTTATTTCAACACCGGTGTTATGTGGTCTCGGTGATTAAAACTCTTTAATACAAAAATATTCTAGAATGTTTAATTTGCAAATGCTAATATTTATAATTGTTACTATAAAATGTTGCCGGAATTTGACAACCTAGACTGATACATAATGTGCAGTTAGTTGCATTTTATAGAGTGCTATGTGCTCCAGTGTCTTCCTGTCATTCAGCACCTCATGCTCCAAAATTGGAAAAGCATTGGCTGAACTTGGTCCCTTCCAGACAACCTGAAACCATTCATCCTGATTTGTTGGAAAGAAGATTAAAACTTCCACTTATTGAGTATTCATTCCAATTTGTTTGTGGGGAGGTTAGATGATGTTGCTGAGGGTGTAAGTAGGGGTGTAGAAAGGGGGGCGGTGGGGGGCAGACACCCCAGGTGCCCTCACTGAGGGGGGTGAAATTCGACCCGCCTGCGACTTCCAAGCCGGCCCCGAGCCATCAGGGTAAGGGGGGAGCTGCGCCGCTTTGCCGGTGGCATTCCCCCCTTCCCCCTTTTCTTTGACAGCTTGGGGGAGGCATGGGAGTCGTGGGCGGGCAGCGCGCCGAATGTCCGCCATGGGCGGCTCACTCCACCCCTGGCTGCAGAGCGTGCGTGCCACTCCGGGCACCCAAGTGACTATCTTGTGCCTGGGAGGGCACCCTCTGCACCACGCCCCCCCCATGGGAGCGCACCTGCCCTGGGCAGCGCGGGCATGTGCTCCGCCACTGGGTATAAGGTGCCAAAAACCCAGACACGCCAGTCTCCTTGTAGTAGCAGAGAAGCAAAAGCACAGTGGACGCGTGGAGAGCAATTATCGTACAAAGAACCCACAGAGGCAGCAGGAAATTCTTCATTTCCTCAGTTTACCGAGTTCCCAAACCATACAGGTCATGCTGAGTTTCAACAGGTTCAAAACTTAGCACCCGAGAGCAAATCCACTTTTTTCCAATAAGAAAAATACACCACACAGGATAAAAATATTACAAACGAAATAAAGAAGTATAGAATGCAGTAGAAGAAGATAGAACGACAGAACTGCTCAGCAGACAGCAGATATAGTTTGTCCTCGGAGCAGTAGCCTTGAACACACAGCCTGGAAAAAACACCAGCTGTGCTCTCGCGTCCCCTGAGAAGCTTAGAGACAGCTAAAAAAAACCCTTCTAGAATGTTCTAGAAAGTTCTGGTAACTTTCACACCCATAACGACTTACTCCCTGACAGTTGCATCAATCGATGTTATCCCACACTTTCCATTGCATTTCTGTCACTTTCCTTACCACTTTTCTGAAAAAACGAGTTTGTTGTTCAAGAGCTCCAAATCAACTTTAATTGATCAACCTGAATTTTCCAGTAGGTGACTGAATCCCAACCTAAAATAGTGACAGTCTAGAAGTGCCCTTAGATGGTATCACAGAATGATGAATCAGGCATTTTCTGTAGTGCTCCCACCACAATAGCTATCAGTATAAAACAAAGACAGACCAGGGACTGATAAAACAATTGAATTATATTAAACAGGGACTCTGAAAGCTTGGGAGAACAAATTAATCTTCACCATACATCATCTGCACAATTGGGACACACCCCTGCTTGGGTTCTACAATGATGTCAGGACTTAGACTGTTTGATATGGAGAAAGGTCCCAAGCCATTAAGGGCTTTATATATTACTGCTAGCACCTTGATCCCTCCAAATAGGTATCTGGCACTGGCACTATTTTCTGGCTAGATCTTGCTGATATCTCGTGAGATCTTGCGGGATTTTGGTGAGATTTTGTAGCATCTCATCAGAAATTGGTGCAAGTGCCACCTCTCCACCAGGACTGTGCCAATGACAGGGCTGGGTGCTGATGGGACAGCACTTCCCATTTCACCTCAAGACATGCTGGTCTTACTCCCTTCCCCTTCCATTTTTGACAAAAACAGACAACTGCATGCTACAATGCTAGAACACCAGATTTTGGTAGACTGACTCACACATGGACTTCAAAAAACCATTGAAAATCCTGTTGCTCACAGCAAAAAGTATCTTGATAAAGGCGACATTGCTAAATACACTAAATGACTGTGTCCTAGAAGGGTTGGTCTTGAAATCAACCAGAAGGAATAGTGAAACCCAGGACCTGGTGTGAGATGTAAGAATTGTTCTCTCCAGCATGCATCGGGGGTTACGCAAAACCACATTAACAGAAGCCGAACTAGACTATGTATTGCCAAATCCAAGAGGATGATGAAGAAGAATAAACATGGCTTCTGCAAAGGAGGCCTTGTTTCACAAACGTTTTAGAGCTATTTGACAGTAGCAATGAGCATGTGGTTGCAACCCTTGAGTCAGCACCCCAGGGCAGGGTTCAGTGTCTAGGGGATATCCTCCTTATATTAAGTTCTTAGGCCCCCTTTCAGGAAACCAGGGACTCCAATTTGGATCTCTAAGTAGCAGCCTTCCCTCAACACTCTCTCTCTCTCTCTCTCTCTCTCTCTCTCTCTCTCTCTCTTTCTCTTTCTCTCTCTCTCTCTCACACACCCCCCCCTACAATATGTACAAGCAATTATATTTATTCAGCTAACAGCAGTTCAATGAGATTAGCAATATAGGGAACAGTATAAAAATATTTTTTGTTCATCATGTCCATCTTCTCCCAGGGCCCCACCATGCCAAAGGAAGTATGTGCCCTTAGGGCTTACTCACAGTTTGGTGATGCAGCCAATGAAAGGGATTCTTCGGGACACGGAATTTGAGAGCGTTGCAATGTCTTGTTCCAGCAGAGGGGCTGCAGCAGCAACTGGGGTGCGCTGCAATAAGGTACTCCAACCAGCTAGTGGTAACACAGCGGCTTCTTCAGCTCCAAGCCAATAGGAATTGCTAAGCCAGGTCCAAGGTTCTAGGGTCACACGAAACTTCCTCTCTAGGTGTGATCTCTGCCAGTAGTGATTCAGCCAGTAAAGCTTAGCAATTCCCTATTCAAGCATTCTGCATTTCTCCCCTTCACAAGGAGAACTGTAGTCCTAGTCTCTCCCTGACCTGACCAGATCTGTGCCCCCTGCTCTCCAAAAGTCATGTACGTTTGGGATGAACCAGCATCCAGCAGCACTCTTAACTGAGGGAAGCTAGTTGAGGAGGCGGCCCAAGTGGCACAGACACCTTTCTGTTTGTTAACTTATTCCAAGAGTTCAGTAAAACATAGGAATGCAATTCTATCCAACATGCACATGTGTGTGGCACACTGTATTCAGACAACTAAGTTTCCTCTGCAGTTTCTGCTTCCACTGCTTAGTGGAGAATGTTCTTTACAGCTTTACATTGTGATCCAAGAGACATTGTGTACTTTGGAATTTCAAAAAGCTGTTGACACAGTTTCTCACCAAAAACTCCTGAGCAAACTTAGCAGTCATGGGGTAAGAGGAGAGTTTCTTCTACGGATCAGTAACTGGTTAAAGAACAGAAATAGTGTAGAAATAAATGGGTAGCTCTCACATTGGTGAAGAAGAAACTGTATTGGGACTTGCTCAAACATGATCTGTGGTTTAGACTGAGCAATGAGGTGGCCAAGTCAGACAATTGATCCTTGCTCATTTTCAAACATAAGACTAACTCTGCAGAGTGCTAAAAGATTGCTGCTGTTAGGATAGGGCGAGATTCTAGAAGGCATAATCTTCTAGAAGGAAGGCCATTTTTACAGCAGGGAAAGTATGATATTGCTCTGTTAGGTTCACATTGCATATTTTACACAATAATTGGTGTGTCTTTGGTACGTCTTCATGCCCACAACTCAAACCAAGCACAGATTTACCCCCCAAACCTTTTAAACTTGTAGTGTCCTGGATGAAATTAACACAGGCATTCAAGTTTTATACTTGAGCATGATGGAACTAAGATTCATTGTATTTTTAGTGGTTTTAATCACTGAACTGAATTTCCATTGAGACTTCACCAGATTACCTGCTTTGAGGTGTGGTTGGTAGTACATTCTTAGTCTATCTATTGTACAATTTGTATAGGTCTTGTACACCTACATCTTCTTTGCCTACCAATTTCTTAAAACTTATTATTATGCAAATATTTTAATCCACTAGCTTCCCTGCATTGTTTCCAGCAACTTTTGCATATGTGGGATGATTCTGATCTGTCATCACATATTGTACAACTTGAGCAACTGGCTCTGTCAAATAAGATTTACTTATGTTCACAAAACAAACTAACATGCAAAATAAGCAAGATGAATTTGAGCTCCTAATATAGGATGGCAAAGATGATTGTATAGATGTGTACGTAAATGAATATATATAATGAGTAGCATTATATGTAAAGGACGTGTAATGACTTGGAGCATGGAAGGCAGATTATACTCTTCTGTGTATAAGAATATGAGTGATTTTCGGCAACCCACCCTAAAAAAAGCTCAACAAGTCTGTGCCATCTCCCCCTGCCCCCCCAAAATAGGGGGTTTCTTATATATGGGTGCATCTTATAGACGGAAAAGTACGGTATATAAGTAAACATTGTAGGAAAGGAAAACAATAGTGACCTTACTGCGGTGTAGACCTCGAAGCCAGAGTGAAGACTTGGGTGATGACTTCCCAGGGCAGATTACCAAACATTCAAAAGGAAGACTTATATAGTAGTCACTGGGGACTTCAAATACCTCAATAGCTGTTGAACTCAAGCTCTACCAAGAATGTAAGGTCCAACAAATTCTTCCACAGCCTTGCTGTTTGACAGTGGAACAGATTGTTTTTAAGGTTTTTAAGCAGAGGTTGGATAGCCATCTGTCATGGATGTTTTAGTTGAGATTGCTTGCATTACAGGGTATTGGACTAGATGACCCTCAAGGTCCCTCCCAACTGCAATTCCATAATTCAATGAAAAGATTATGTCCAATATTATGTCACAGTTGGCGGGGAAAGTATTATCTTGGTGTTGTGTGATTCTGCTCAGTGCTTGTGTTGCTAGACTTATATATGTAATGTTCTCCAGGAATGCTTTTCCTAGCCCACTGGGTTTCCCATAGCATTGGTGCGCAGGATATCAGATAAAGCCTTTAGACATTCCCACAGATAAACTAAATTGTTCCGCTAGTGCAAGGACTTTTAGATGAGCAATGGAACAACTCCACTTTCTCTTTTCCCTCCACACAACATAAATCTGCTTCAGAAGTTTGGAGAAAACCCTGGAACAGATTTAGAGGATACATGGGGAAATGATAAAGCGGAGAAGTTTCACTGCACACCTAAAAGGCCCTGTGCTAGAGGAAGTTGGATACTTCCTATATTACAGCTTAAACTGTGCAAATCGTATCACATGCATCATTTACACCCATAAGATTATCATAAGATTAAGGCTGTGAGATAAACTGAGTGCCCTAATCTGAGCTGCCATTGCATCCTTGCCCAACTAAGTTATTGCTATCTATCCCAATATGAGAACGAGAGGACAAGATCATTTTTACCAGAGCCATGGCAGCCAAAGATGAAGAGTACACCTGCCCCTCCCCACCACTCATGGTCCTAAGGCTGCACAGGTTTCCTTGAAGCTGCTGTTAACATCACATCAAATTGGGCTCTAATGAAAGTTAAGAGCAGACTCAGTGGGAATATTCACACTGCCAGAGCACATACACAAGCAAAATCTGTGATGGAGAATGTTGTGAGGTAACTTTCATCTTTGGCCCAAAGCCTTAGGTTAATAGCCAATGTTTCGGTAGTCAACAAATTGTAGTATCATCTGGGAATATGTCTGCAGTGCTAGCTTTTGTCTCTTACTCAGTCATGGAGAAAGAGGAAAGCCCAGGGTCAGAGCAGTTTGAGGGCAAAGTCTCTGACAGGTGCCAAGCCAAGGAGAGGAGAAAGGGATACATTTTGGCCCAGGGAAGCCTGGACTGGAGTATTATAAACAAACTCATAATCCTGAGGGGGAAATTGAAGCTAAGCTAAAAGAGATCATGCTTAAGAAGGTTTATTAGAGCTGATGTCTCAGCACATTTATAGTATCTCTGTATTTATGCATGCCAGGTCCTGTAAGAGTTGCAGGAGCCACTCAGAAGCCCTATAGAAATACCAGGTAGTAGCCTAGATGGCACCTAACTAGACTACATTAGCTACATAAATAATGTGAATTAATGTATGTATGGTAATTTTATCACGTCTATGCCAAGGTAGCTACTGTTGCATCATTATGTTGTTGGGTGTTGATAAGCAGATTGATGGGGGGGGGGGTGTCCATGAGGTATACCTTCAAAGGAAACAATCAAACACTGGAGTAAAAATAATTACAATAATTTATTTATTTATACCCCTCCTATCTGTCTGGGTTTTCCCAGCCACTCTGGGTGGCTCCCAAAAGAATATTAAAGACAGAATAAAACATCAAGTGCATCCCATGTAATATAGCAAACCTAACCCTTCCATCTCATGGGGAAATTAAAAATGGTGATGAATGAATCACTGTTTTTTTTAAAAAAAACCAACGTTTATATCCCAGGGTCTCAAGGTGGCATATGTAGTTCTCCGACACTGTGTCCACCTGCATCACTTCTGCTCTTGAGGGTAGGACTCAAGGCAATGGCTTCAAGCTACAAGAATGGAGATTCCAACTAAACATTCGGGGGGAAACTTTCTGACAGTAAGAGCTGTTCGGCAGTGGAACAGACTCCCACAAGATGTGGTGGACTCTCCCTCCTTGCAGGTTTTTAAAAAGAGGTTGGATGGCCATCTGTCATGGATGCTTTAGCTGAGATTCCTGCATTGCAGGGGGTTGGACTAGATAACCCTTGGGGACCCTTCCAACTCTATGATTTTATGGTCAACCTCATACATGAAACAACACATTTAATGAATATTGAGGTAAAAACGTCTAGACTTTTGGCAAACAGATTTACAAAGTTAAATCTAAATCAAAGGTACACAATATTCAAAAAAAAAGCAATGGCACTAAAATGTTCTCTCCAAAAGACATCTGCTCAGAATTTGCCTCCTTTTAGTCTAAATTATATACCTTGCAATCTCCAAATAAAAAAAAGATATCCACAATTTCTTAGAAACTTACCTATACCATCACTAACTCATGATGAGAAATCCTTCCTAGATACACCCATTTCCCTGGAAGAAATTGACAGTGTTCTTAAAAATTGAAACCACATAAAGCCCCAGGACTTGATGGCTTCACTTCTGAGTTTTTTAAATAATTCAAAGAAACTTTATTACCACATATGTCCCAACTATTTAATGACCTAATGAGAGGAGCACCCCTTCCCAAAACATGGCACCACTCAAAGAAACATCCCTGAACCAATCATAAAACTTTTAAATACAATCAAACATAGTAAACAGGCAACCTCCCCCCTGGTAGTCATGGCCTTAGACTTCCTCAAGGCCTTTGACTGCCTGGGATGGGACTACTTGCTGGCAGTCCTAAAATGCAATTTGCCCCCAAATTCATACGGATTTTGAAACCAATACAGTCTGAAGCTTCTGCCACAGTAAGAATAAACAATATAAACTCATCCCCGGCGGGGATTCGATGGGAGACAAGGCAAGGCTGTCCACTTTTGTTCATCCTAGCTTTAGAACAATTAGCTATATGCATCAGAACACCACCACACATCAGGAGAGTCCTAATTAGAAAACAAAACTATACAATCAGACTACCTGCAGATGATTTAATGATTATGACACGTGGCCTGCTGAACACGGGAACAGAAGTACTTCAAGAGCTTAACAATTTTGCAACACCAACAGTTAACTTCAGTTAACAGTTAACTGCAAGATAACTTCTCAAAATCTGAAGCTGTATTCTTCAATATACCATCCAAGATCCAAAAAGCACCCACAGAACTCAAAGGCATTAAATTCTGACACACAAAGCTTAGATATTTTGGAATAATTATAACAAGAAACCATAACAGATTCTCTTCACACAACAAAAACCTTGCCGTTTCTATTGCAATCACTCCCAATTTTAATCCCACTCACCTGGGTACAAAAGTGGTAGAAAAAAATAATTCATTGTTATTTTTTTCCCCTGCAAAAGACCCAGAATAAATGCCAAACTTCTGTACCTCCCCACAGTCGGAGGAGACATCCCAAACCTGGAGCTATATTTTATTGCTAACCAAGTAAGATGTGTCATCCCTTTCATTTCAGAGGATACCTCAAAACAATGGGTCCAATGGAAAACCGAATTAATTAAGGGAATTCCAAGCTCAGCATCTCTCTTCTTAAACCAAAAATTTAGAACCGGCCTAAAATTTCAAAACAGACTCACACAAACCATGCTTAATGAATGGAAAGAAAAGGCAGGAATCCTAACTTCAGCATTATCTTCATGGACCACCCCTCACCTTCCACCCACTATTTCATAGGAGTGTAAAAGGTTTATATAAAGGTTTATATTGACCTTTATAGAGTGGGACGCGGGTGGCGCTGTGGGTAAAACCTCAGTGCCTAGGACCTGCCGATCACATGGTCGGTGGTTTGAATCCCCGCGGCGGGGTGCGCTCCCGTCGTTCGATCCCAGTGCCTGCCAACCTAGCAGTTCGAAAGCACCCCTGGGTGCAAGGAGATAAATAGGGACCGCTTACCAGCGGGAAGGTAAAGGCGTTCCGTGTGCTGCGCTGGCTCACCAGATGCAGCTTGTCACGCTGGCCACGTGACCCGGAAGTGTCTGCGGACAGCGCTGGCTCCCGGCCTCTAGAGTGAGATGAGCGCACAACCCTAGAGTCTGGCAAGACTGGCCCATACGGGCAGGGGTACTTTTACCTTTACCTATGACCTTTATAACAGAAATACACCACTATCAGACCAAGAAATACAGACTGAACCAGGAAACTTACAACCCCATTGGCTGCTATTCCATCAAATCCACACTTTTTTTTTAGCTAACCCAATCACCAGTAAGATAGCCACAAGATCACTTGCCTCATTTGAAAGACTTGTAATATCCACAGAAGGACAAGGCCCAGATATAACACCTGCAATTCTACTCAGTGCATCGGTGGGTTCACCTGACCCTATTAAACAGTAATGGGAATGCAGTTTTGGCTATGAACTTGACCCAGGTTAACGGAATAGACTTTGGACAACAACAGCAAAACCCCTTAAGTCTATTTTGGCATACTATAGAGAATTAACACTAAAACTCATATATAGGTGGTACCTAACCCCTAGGAAGCTGGGAATGATTCATCCTGGTGCCTCCCACGTTGCTGGAGGGGCTGCCCCAGACTTGGTTCATATTTCCACATGTGGTGGGAATTCTGGAATTAGATGTTTCAAGAAGTTAATAAAATGACAAAACAACAATTGGAAGTCAAGCCAAAATTCACTTTATTAAATATATTTCAAGATACCAACCTGGCTTTGCATAATAAAAGCCAATTATTACAAGCTGCACAACACAACCAGACGCTGGAAAGACTTTTCTGACATGCTAGACAACTGTTACGTAACCGTTTGGGAAACAGCTCTTCTTGAGATATTAACAATAAACTACGGTTGACATGTAGACAGATCAAGAAAGATAGCTTTATTTTGTATTATTCTATATTGCAATTTTATGTTATGAACTGCCCTGAGATCAACAGATGAAGGGTGCTATACATAATTACCTATTATCCCAGTGTAATTTAATTTAATAACATATGCCAATATTCCAGAAAATGAACAACCACCCTCATCAGCCTTTGGCTCAATCTGGTTGATCAAAATTTAAATCTAAACATAAATTATTACCATATTTTTCGCTCCATAAGACGCACTTTTTTCCTCTTAAAAAGTAAGGGGAAATGTGAGTGCGTCTTATGGAGCGAATGGCAGTGCCCCTTCAGCGAAGCGGGAGGAGGAACGGAGCCCTTTCTGTTCCTCCTCCCGCCTTGCTGAAGGGGCGCTGTGCTGCTCTCCCTCTCTGCGCAGTGCCTTTCCTGTGAAGCCAGAGGAGGAACAGAAGTGACTCCTTCTGTTCCTTCTCCAGCTTTGCGGCCACGTGCCTGTGAAGGAGCGGCACTGCGCAGTGCAGAGAGAGAGAACTGCGAAACGCCCCCTCAGCGACGTGCCTGTCCTGGAAGCCGGAGGAGGAACAGAAGGGACTCCTTCTGTTCCTTCTCCAGCTTCGCTGAAGGGGTGCTGCGCAGTTCTCCCTCTCAGAGAGGGAGAACTGCGCAGCACCCCTTCAGCGATGCACCTGTCCTGGTTTCTGCCTTAGCCGTGCGCAGCTGCCCTGCTGCCCTGAAGAGGCTTGGCGCGGTTATCCCAGAAGCCAGAATAGCCACACGGTATCCCAGAAGCCAGATCCCTCTTGCTGTTCTGGCTTCTGGGATTCAGAATAATTTTTTCTTGTTTTCCTCCTCCCAAAACCAGGTGTGCCTTATGGTCTGATGCGTCTTTTGGAGCGAAAAATACGGTATATTCCCTTTGAAGCCCCCTTCCCACATTTATAAATATACCAATACTTTATATTGTTTCATTGGTAACCTAAAAAGAAAAATGATTACTACTCATACTTAATCTAAGCACAACCACAAGGGCTCCTGATTAAGCATTTAGCTACGTGATGTTGAATGTTATCTATTAACTCTGTTCTATCCTGTTTCCCCTTTGTTTTTGTTTAAACCAATTCATGAACCAAGAACTTAAAACACTGACCACAAATAATGAACCATATGTTGTAGATATTACTGCAAATTTAGGATGCTATTTTTGTGATACACAAATGGCAGGAGACGACTTTGTCTATTTATTTATATCATTTATAATTCCTATGGTCCGCCCATAAATAAATAAATAAATGAATGAATGAATGAATGAATGAATGAATGAATGTTATTAAAAATCAAGCAAGCAAGCAAAAAGAAGCAGTATGCTTCAAAATACGAGTTGCTGGAATCGCAGGTGAGCAGAGTGCTGTTGCAGAGGCATCTGTTTGGCCACAATAAGAACAGGATGCTGAACTACCTGGACCATTGATCGAGCAGACTTTTCTTTTGCTTCATGTGCAAACGATTCCCAGTCTGAAAATGTAGGCCAGTGCTGACCTACAGCCTACGTTGCATTGAGAGGCACACATGCCCTCTTTATCCTATCTATCTAAAATTTGATACGGATTCATTGGAGAAACACAGAAGCTATGTACTGGAGAGGAGCAGCTGGATCTCCCGCTGAAATGAGCGGAAAGACCACAGGAAGTGTACCTCTTTTTTAATTGCCTCAGAATTGGAGGTTCTCTCCCCTGTCTGAAATTTGACAGGCCTAATAACCTGAAGGATGGAATGCCCAAAAATTTGGTGGCTGGATGGAAAAACAGCAGTTGTAGTCAGCAGAAGACTCTCTGGGTTTCCCAGCAAAGCCAGTGGGAAATGAAAATGAACGGTAGTTACAGAAATGAACAAGATCCACATTAGCAACTAAGCAAATAGGTCCAAATTTACAACATATGAGTAAACAAACTTTTTAAATAAGCGAAAATAATTCTTACACACTCCTATTTGCAGTACCTCCCAAAATGGTAGCTGTGGTGGGGGGGAAAATCAGTTTTTTCCTGGAGACACAAATGTAATTGTAATTCACATGTCATGCTTTATAATTCATGTAAATTGCTTTCCAGGAAGAACTTGTGAAATTAAAATAGATAGATACTGAGATAATTAGATCTGTCTTTTTTGATGTTGTCATCACATCTATGTGCCACAAGTGAGAAAGTGGCATCATGCATATTCTTCAACTACCGAGAATTGTAATTTAACGAAACCATACATGCTGATGGCTAACTTTGCTGCAGAATTACATTGGTGTCTATCCTCTTTATTGCAACGTGCTGAAACATGTTTAAAAGCATTGACAGCGATGCCTCTGCATTGACAGAAGCTGTAATATCACAAAAATTCCAGCTACTGCAGCAATAAATCTCTTCAGATCAAATTATTCACAAACTGTCGAGGAAAGAAATGGTGCCAGCCTCCTTCAAGGTGGTTGTAATCAAGACAGTTTCTGTAGAAATGAGCTCTGAAGATGCAGGTGACTCAAAGCTAGTTGGCCAACACCCAGCTCCTGAGAAATGTGCCTGAGGAAATGATTGCCAGTAAACTCTATACACTCTTGAACGAAATGATTTTCTAGAGCACGGTGAGCAACTGGATACAGGTGGCATTGCCGGCAAATCCCGCTTTGGCCCAGCTGCACCATCACCTGCCCCACACCTGAGGCTATGGGTGATGGTCACGTGCAGGGCAGATGGACATGACTTGCAGGCCAAATGGGGAGGCGAGGTGGGCCTAATGAGGCCTGTGGGCTATGGTTTCCCCGCTGCTTTTCTAATTCAGCCCTGGTTTCGGAGTGGAAGCTGCCTTGGCCAGTCTGTGAGATGACCTCTGCCAAGCGAGGGAGAGGAAAGTGCAGCCCTGTTGATTCACTTGAAGCTCTCAATATCACAGATGATGGCATCCTTCAGGGTAGGCTGCCTGGTTGGAAACTGGGAAGTACCATGTTGGAGTGGTTCCCCTCCGACTCTGATGGTCGATTGCAGAAGGTGGTGCTATGGGGTTATTGATCTTCCCTTTAGCAAATAGGCTGAAACATGCTTTTCAGTTAGAAAATAAGTTTGTGTTTATACCTTGGACACACAGGTTTTATTCTGATGTTTTAATTGGTGCTTGATTTTATGTTCATGCCGTACTTTTATATTTTATGTCTGTGTTATTGTTCTTTTAAAAATCAAGTGTACACCATCCAGAGCACTTATGGTCAACAGGCAGTATAAAAATGTTGAAAATAAAGATAAAATAAATTATAAAACAACCAGCTGGTATGAGAAAAGTTGAGTATGTATGCTTTAAATGTATGGTGTATAAGCAGTGTTAGTCCCTTGCAATGTGTTTTCTCCTTTTCATTCCCTGCTTCCTTCTGCTATTTCCCCCCCTTCATTTTTCTGAGTTTTGGTTTAAGGGGAATATGGGTAAGTGAGTTGCAGACTGATGTTCCACAGTGTATAGTATGTTTCAGATAATGGGTTGGATGCAGGCTAACTTGTTTCTTGTTGAAATGAAGGAGATTGGTCAGTAATGGCACGGTTCCCATTGTAATTGATGGGACTTGAGTTCCACTAACTTAGGGACTCCAGCCAACCATATGCCTCCTCTGGAACATACTATGTTGGTCTCCAAAATGTATTTTGGCCGGAAGAAGGGGATTTGGTGCAGGGTGTGTGTTGCGTTTTAGGAAAAAGAAATGGTGAGACCATCAATGAAGAATTTAAAGAGAGGTGTGAGAAATGCCAAAAATATAACTTGTAGCATCTCTGTGCCCCTTCAGATGAAGTTGGACTCCAGCTCCCACCATCCTTCTCTGCTGGCTGTGCTGGCTGAGGGAAGCTGGAGTTGGAAGGTGGTGGACTCTCCTTCTCTGGAGATTTTTAGGCAGAGGTTGGATAGCCATCTGTCATGGATGCTTTAGTTGGGATTCCTGCATTGCAGGGGGTTGGACTAGATGATTCTCAGAGTCCTTTCCAAACTCTACAGTTCTATGACTCTTTGATTCTAAGTGTGAGTTTGTCAGTTTGGCTGGGTAGTTACACAGGTCCAAGGACCAAAAGCAAGACAGTCCTGTCCATCCCCTCTCTCTTTAAGAACTATATAAATGGGGGAATTCTGCTTTGTGTGGTTTTACCCAAAGAGCACTGCAGTCTGAAAATTCTGAAAGGGCACCAAGCTCAGGCCTGGCACAAAAAAGTGTGGTCAAGGATGTACTTCCCATACTTATTTGAGTCACTGAGCAAGGAAGGTGGATACAACCATTCGAGGGTGTGTGGGTGTGGGTGTGTGTATACTGGAATGCAAGAGGAAAGAACTCCCTCTGGTGGAATGTTTAGACAGATGCATTTGACTAATGAGTCACTTGGTGCTGTACGATTCCAGAAGGTAATGGTAAACAGCCGGGCAGCATCCATAACTAAAAGAACTACCTTTGCTCTAAAGACATGAACTGCTCCTTTTATAAAAAAAAACCCCAAAATAAACTGCAATCTGATGGGCCTGCTCATTCCCCAAATAACTAAATCTACATTTCTATCCCTGCTATCTATGATTCAGTTCCTGGCATCTCCAGTTATAGTATGTGGAAGCTTACATATGCTGGACTGATAGAGGCTCGCAATGCCACCTGCTGGAGCAGAGATGGGAACTCTGTACTCTCCAGATATTGTTGGACTCCAGCTCCCATTAACCCCTGCCAGCATAGCCAATGGTCAGGGACGATGGGAGTTGTAGTCCAGCAACATCTGGAGAGTGGCAGATTTCCTACCCTTCATTTTCACTGACTGGTTCCCCATCACTATGACAGAGGTTAATTCAGACCACATGCGAATTTAACCTGATGCAGCCATGGAGAAATGCACAAATCCACATACAATGTGTTTCGAGTCAGCTCTTCTTGTCTATTTGAACCAATGAGAAGAACAGGGAGAAAAAAGACAGCCACACATATTGACCCAAATAAATTTATGAAATATATTAAAAGATACAAATAAATACAAATATGTACACATGAAGTGGTGTACATCCTAAGAGGGCTGTGCTAAAGGACCAACAGAAGGTCGATGCTTCCAATTGTAGGTCAAGACAACAAATACTGAACTAATTAATACTTTCAATCACACTGCCAGATAATCACCAGGCAAGAGGCATTGCCCCAGGTAACACATTCCCAGTGGCAGTGGCCTTTGTGTAGTAATGGAGTAAGAGAGTGTGGTTTCAAAGAACTATGACCAGAGGCATTCATGCCAATGCCGGATTACATTGAGATTGCAACCACACAATTCGTCTCCTTCAAAAGAGGAGCGCTAGTCATGTGATCAGGCATTGGTTTGGAGGCCCAGGCTCAAGCGTTCTTTGAAGCGCATAGTGGAGGGGAAGAGGCACTTCTTTGGTCTGCCACCATGTGAAGGCATCTTCCTTTGGGAAGATGTTGGGGCAGTGATAACATTAGACAGATGAATACAAGTTGCTGAGAAAACATTTCCTAACCTCAGCATGGAAAGGTCATCTTGCACAACAGGTGCTGTTTGGGAGGAGGGGTACATGAGGAGAGTTCAGATCACATGTGATTATCCTCCAGGAGCACCTCTTTCTCTGGTTATTATGAGGCTTTGAAGAAAACTATCTGCAACCAACGGCTCTTAATACAACACATTTTGAAACAGGAACATGAACACACTCAGCTTTAAACTCAATTATGTTATCTGGTCCCTTACCTCTATGCAAACATGAAATTGCATCCCTGAGCTTGCAACTGAAGCTAAGATTTAAAGTTACCTTCAACTAAGGTCTTATCCACACTTACCTCTTGCCCTGCTCTTTCCAGGCAGAGGTGCACACTTGTAAAAGCTCTATGTCTGAACATGTCTGTTTTCTTTTTTTGCCCCAGAGTTTTCCTTGAAAATCCATTCTTTAACACTCAATCAGCACAAACAGCAATTCAGATTTCCAACGGATTGCATTTGCTCCGACTACGCTTTAAAGAGCAGGTTTTTGTGGGGAAAGCTCCAAAGGGAAAGGGCATTCGAACACAGAGCTTTAAAGTGTGGACTGTGCATGGAAAGACCAGAGGAAAAGTAAGTGTAGATAAGCCCTAACATGTGGCTTTCACAAGTAATATTACACCTGCATTGTAGTTCCCTACTGCAGCTCTGCCTTTTTGCTTTAAACACACCTCTTCTGAAAGCATCCCTCACCAACCATACGGAAGACGACAGTCAGGTTTCGAACTCATACATGCAACCAAAAGCAAGATGTACTTCTACATGAAGCACAGACCTTCCCTTTCCATGACCCTGTCACCCGAAAAGCCACAGTGCAACCAGAACAACATGTGCACACACACAAAAAACCCCAACTGTGCATAGATGTAGGAAAGTTTCAGGAGTCCCCCAACCCCATGCCAAAAATAATTATTTAACGTTTGTCTAGCTCACCCACCAGACCCCAATTCTTCATAGCACATTAGCTGCCCTCTAGTCTGTGATGCATCTTCATGGTCCTCCTTCTCAAGTCTCTGCTGCTTCTTATCCATACAGATATGCTTCACGCCAGGCATCTCCTGAATCCTTTAGAGAGCTGCAAAACAGGGAGGGAGGGCTTTGATTAAACAAGAAGAGAGGACAATGCGGCAAGTAAAAGGTGGGGTCCCCCCCCCCACTACATCTCACTACTATATACTTCTTTGATCAATGCACAGGCAGCAATTCCATATCCAGTGATGTTGATCAATCTGAAACAGTTCCCACTGCCCTAAATCAATGAACTTCTGATTTACCATGTTTATTTGACTAGCATATAGAAAATTAAACTTCAAAAGTATGCCACATTAGTTTCAGTTCTCGTACTCTTTCAGACAGTGTGAATCGGAAGCTTCACCTGTAAGTGCAAACCGAAGCCATTCCCCACCCTTCATCCCTAGTGTTTAGAGAAGCTTTTAATGTTTGACAGACTACTGTATTTTAATATTTTGTTGGAAGCCGCCCAGAGTGGCTGGGGAAACCTCCTCCTTCTTCTTCTTCTTATTATTATTATTATAATATAACTGGATGTATCTTGAGTTTCCCCTTTTTCACTTCAGCTGTTCAGTGTCATGCATAAAGCAAAACACAGACAAACAGGAGTGCCTGGAGGAGCTTAATAAGGAAAGGGTTTGAAAAAGCCTCTTTTGATGTTCATGATTTGGGGAGTGCGGTGGGGTGGGGAGGAAGGGACTGAACAGATATTTGACTGTTCCTTAGATGTCAGGTCGTTATTTTTGGGTAGGATTCAACCACACACCAGCAAATTCAGGTTAAGAACATAAGAATAGCTTGCTACATCAGGCCAATGGCCCATCTTATCCAGCATCCTGTTCTCTATGGAGCAAACAGCAGATGGGAGACATTGCCATCTAGCGCCCAAAGGCAGGAATATCAACTTGTGAAAGCACCTGGTCTCATGAGTTTCCTGCCTTTGGACACTAGATGGCAGTGTTTTCTTAACACTTCTCAGCGATAAGAAAAGCCATTGGGAAATGCACTGGGAAATGTGGGGTAGCACCTGCTCTGATGCAACATCATCCAACATCCCTTCAAACAAATTGGAATAAATGCTTAAACAGGTCACCTGGAAGTGCCACTAGACAGAGGGTAGAGCCACTGTTGCTCTTGACTACATCAAGGGACAAGCTCTATTAAATGTTAGTGGCTGACCAGGGCTCCAGTACTTTTTGCCCTTTTCTTCCACTTCCTTATTGCTTTTCTTGCCACACTGCAGTTCATAAAGCACCCTTGCCATACTTACTGCAAAATGTCTGCAAACGCCTGGAGCAGGGACTTGCTGTGGTAGTCAATGCCATGCTTGGCACACAGAGATTTCACCAGGGGGGCCACCTTCCAGTAGTTGTGGCGAGGCATCGTGGGGAAAAGACTGGAGAGGGAAGAAAGGGTGTTCTGTCAAATCAGCTCCTCTTTCTTATTTAGAATGCCCATCCCAATAGCAATGATTTCATAAAACCACACACTAGGGAGATGCACAAAGGATTTTGTGGCTCCCACTGTCCTACTTACTGGTGCTCAATCTGGAAATTCAGATGGCCAGTGAACCAGTCATTGAACGGGGACTGATCCACATTGCACGTTGCCTGGAGCTGCAGGGGGAAATATAAGAAAGGATATGGAACAATGGATCTCTTTGTTTCACACAAAGAGACTGCAACTGAATGAGGCACAGTTATCTTTTATGTTCCTCTAAGTAGCAGCAACTGGATCCCACAGAAGTAGCATTCCAGCCAGTTTCTCAAGGGAAATGGTCAGAAAGGCAAGTATCCCACCTTTCCAAAAGATGATATGCAGGCAATGACTGGTTTATGTGTGTCTAATTGACATGGGTGGTGCTGTGGTCTAAACCACAGAGCCTAGGGCTTGCTGATCAGAAGGTTGGTGGTTCAAATCCCCGCGACGGGGTGAGCTCCCGTTGCTCGGTCCCTGCTCCTGCCAACCTAGCAGTTCGAAAGCACATCAAAGTGCAAGTAAATAAATAGGAACTGCTCCGTCGGGAAGGTAAACAGCATTTCTGTGCACTGCTCTGGTTCACCAGAAGCAGCTTAGTCATGATGGCCACATGACCCAGAAGCTGTCTGCGGACAAACGCCGGTTCCCTCGGCCTACAGAGTAAGCAACCCCAGAGTCATCCGCGACTGGTCTTAACGGTCAGGGGTACCTTTACCTTTTTAATTGACACACGACTGTGCATTGTGGCCGGAACAAGAGCAGGGACAGAACAGGATGGGACAGGGCAGAGCAGAGCAGAGTGGAGCAGGCTTACGCACCCTCTGCCACTGTATGGAACACATCCCCTAAACAAATTGGGGGCTGCCTGTACTGATTGTGTTTCCTTAGCATTCCTTTCCCACAGGAAAAAAGCAAAATATCCTCCATCCCAATTTGCAATTGGCTCAGCTTTTGTAGTTGTTGTTGTTTTAAAAAAGAAGACCTCTCAGAAAAGCTTGAGATTTACATTTTAAAGTACCCCTTAGCTCTGAAAGACTCTGTCTGGAGGAGTTTGCCCAGCAACACCAGTCCCCTGCCAATAATCCCCTCACCTCACTTTTCTACATACACTAAGATATCTCTGGTTGTTATTTGATTCCCAGCTTCCATTGGTCCTAGCCAGCATGATTAATGATCAAGGATGATGGGAACTGTCAGCTGGAGAAGACCATGCTGGCTACCTCTTTGTGGGGCAGGGGAGGAAAACTCGCAGCAGGGAAAACTGGCAAGAGGCTGAGGATTTTTCAATGCCACCTGGGTATCTTTCTGGTTTTGGCCTTAGAGCTGACTTTCCCTGGTTCCTCTGGATTTGCAATCGGTTCTTTCTGTTTCTGTGCTCCTTTCATTTTACTTATATGCTAATCAACCAAGTTCCCCAAATTCTTTACACAAACAACACAATACAAAATTTCACTAGAAACGCCAAAACAAGATTAAAAAATAGATCACAAAAGCAAAAAGCCCAGCAAAAAAAAGGCAAACAAAAATCAGTATAAAAACACAGCAGCCAAATAAAATTAAATCCACAAGGGGGAACTTTGTGCAAATTCCAAAACTGTGATTTAAGAGGTTTGGGAGAATGAGAAGGTGTTCAGGTTGCAGCTAAAAAGACCACAGTTGTAGGCACCGGACAAGCCTCCCTGGGGGCTCCACCACTGAAGGCACCATGTCCCTAGCAGGTGTCTGCTGTACTTCCTTCGGTGGGGGAACATGGAGAAGGTTGCTTAAAAAAAAAAAAAAGCTGATTGCTTTCAAACTTTTGTTTAGGCTGCCTTGGACATTTCTATTTATAATGGAAAGGTAGGGTGTAAATAGAAAAGGTAGGATGTTTTAACAAATACATGAATGAATCCCTGTCTGACTCCGCATTAAAAACTTCTGTGCGGTCAGAAGCACAGTTGAAGCATGAGTGGGGGTGGTATTCAGCTTGACTTGCCAAACTGGAGCTATATTGCATTCCAGTACCCACCCACCCCTCCATATTTTTGTCTTCTGCACCATCACTAGTCTAAAAGTGTCTGTGATGACTCTCTGAGCCCCTTCAGACACCCTTTCCACTGTGCGTTCATGATTATTTTTGTTCATGATGTTATTGGGGTGGCCATACGTGATCTCATTTCCAACATCGTTTGCGTCGCTTCCAAATGTTTTGTGGTGGTCACACTGCTTCATTTCCAATCAGTGCATATACCATAGTTCCAGTAACTTTTTGTGCCACAAATGTTCTGCTTTATTTTGTCCCACTTTTCTTGGTCAGTTGCCCCTCTAGACAGAAATAATGTGGTAGCATTGGGGAAACACTGCAGAACAAGCCAAAGCCACTAATAATGCACTAGTATTGTGCCAATAACGTTTTGCGTAACACACACACAATAAAACACCAGAAACCAATTATTTGAATAGTAAGAAAGTGTCTTACCTGGGTAGACACCCAGTCCATATTTCTATCATAATCAATGTTCATTGGGATATGATTCATTTGTGAAACCCAAGTAAACCAAGTGGACTCTAGATACCTGCCAAGTCAAATGCATTTTTATTATTATTATTATTATTATTATTATTATTATTATTATTATCATCATCATCATCATCATCATTGAATTTCTATAGCACCATCCATCCAAGGACCACAGAGTGGTTTACAATATAAAAACACAAAGATGCATAACATAGTAACAAACAAAACAATACCCCCCCCCCCCAGTTTAAAAGGACATTGAATGTTCAGTCAGCCAAAGGCATGGGAAAAGAAGAATGTTTTTGCCTGGAGTCTAAAGATATCTAATGAATGTGCCAGACGAGCCTCCCTGGGAACAGCATTCCACAAGTGGCGAGCCACAACAGAAAAGGCCCTTTCTCGTGTTGCCACCCTCCAAGCCTCTCATGAAGGGGGCACACAACAAAAGGACTCAATTGATGATTGCAGGGTCTGGGTTGGTTCATACAGAGCATTGTCACACACAAAAAACACATCTTGTTACTTAACTTGGTATGTTGATGTGGGATTTGTCTGGTAAAACCCATCACAGCCATATTCAAGCTGTTTGCTGAGGACCACTTTACATATTAAAATAGAAACAGGTACACATTTAAACTTCAAAGAGTACACCCTTCACTGTAAGGTCCCTGCCCCACACCGATTGCATACATCATAGCATAAAAAGGTAAAGGTAAAGGTACCCCTGACCATTAGGTCCAGTCGCGGACGACTCTGGGGTTGTGCGCTCATCTCACTCTATAGGCCGAGGGAGCCTGCGTTTGTCCGCAGACAGCTTCCAGGTCATGTGGTCAGCATGACAAACTGCTTCTGGCGAACCAGAGCAGCGCACGGAAACGCCGTTTACCTTCCCGTCGGAGCGGTATCTATTTATCTACTTGCACTTTGACATGCTTTCGAACTGCTAGGTGGGCAGGAGCTGGGACTGAGCAACAGGAGCTCACCCCGTTGCAAGGATTCAAACTGCCGACCTTCCAATCGGCAAGCCCTAGGCTCTGTGGTTTAGACCACAGCGCCACTCACATCCCACTTCATGGCATACTTTGCACTAAATCTGTACCTCTATTGCTCTATTACTAGAATAGGTGAAGCAGTCCTAAGAAAATATCCATAGTAAGTGAGAGCAAGGCTGCCTCCACACCAGAAATCTTCATGTTCTGGATTTTTTTTTTAATGCCCTAAACATATTTAGTATGTTTATTTCAAGTCATATTTGGTAAGCAAAGCTAAAATTGCCCATTTTGAATTTGACAGGCTGTATAAATTTGACAGGCTGTATAAATAACTCTAGAGCCAAAAGCAACTGAACTAAAATACTTGATTAGGGAAAAGAGAGAGAGGAAATGTTGCAACAATGGAGGACATAATAATCCTCATATAACCTGGGGGGGGGGGGGAGACAGGAAAAATAGGTAGAAAATGAAATTATAGTAAATGCCTGAGGAGAGGGGAACTGAAATTGGGAATGTGTGCTTTGACAAAGGCAGGAAAGGAAATTGCTTGATGGGAGTTCTACTTCCCTAAATGTTGCCTTTTCTGCCTTTAACCACGCGGTGGCACCAAACCCTCCTTGATGTCTTGCTGCGGAATCCGGAGAAACATGATTTCCAGGTATACAAAATTATTGTGCCTCAAAACAATTGATCAAGGAGCTGATGGGAGTTGATGCTAGACGTAATCCTAAATGCTTTGGGTGTAAGCTATAAGGGTAGTTAAACTGACTGGGAACAGTGACCGCAATGTCAACATATACACAAGTGGGAAAGGGGATTAGTTAGATGAAACGGATGACAATGCTGTTCAAATCGTTTCAAAATCCTTGGAGATTATTTAAAACCAAACTAAAGGAAGCTTCCAAGAAGTATACACAGATTTAGGAAAGACGCCATCAAATTAGCTGAGATTCCTGCATTGCAAGGGGTTGGACTAGGTGACTCTCTTCCAACTCTATGATTCTATGAAATTCAGGAGGCTGCCAGTGAAGGAGCAGAGTCAAGGAAGCAAGGGCAGGCAAGGAAGCTTCCTTCAGAACAATGAAGCTCTGCCCAGATGAGGAGGACTCAGGAATGCAAACTGCAGGATAATCAGCATACAGTGACAATGATGGAAGTGAAAAGAGAATTTGGGGAGTGTAATAAATAGAAAAAAGAGTGTGTCTGCTTAAAAAAAAGCCCAGCAAAAATATTTGTTTAGATACCTCAGAACCAGGAAACTGGCCAAGGAGGTAGGTAGCTGGGCCATTAGACAACAAGGAAGTAAAAGGTCTGCAATGGGAGAATAGTAGTGAAGCTGAATGCATTATTTCCATATTTTTTCATCTGAAGAAAGCACTGGTCAGATACTCGACTGAACTGGATTTTTAAGGGAGGGAGTATAAAGAATTAAGCCAAATAGGGGCAAGAAGAGACTAAGTCCTGGGATTTATTGACAAACTAAATAAATCCGTATGTTTGTTAAATATTGATAATTATTTAAAGGGCTTTGAGGGGTTTACTGAAAATTATTTTATTATGTGCACTGCTTAGAAATTTTACTGAGTAGGCAAATAACACAGGACTGGAAAGTAGGCAGTGTAACAATGGCTTTTAAAAAACCAGATCAACAAAAGATATAGGAAATTATATCCTTGGCACTGCAGCTTACATGTAAAGTAACAGAGGAAATTTTATTTGCTGATGCTGACTAACTATGAACTGATGCTGACTAATCAGGAAAGAAATAGCACACCGGCTAATTTATCCTGCAAAAACTATTTTGAAACCAGTATGTGGGCAAAGCTGCTCTTTTAGCTGCCATGTTTTCCTTTCCCATATAATGCAAATTACACTGCTGAGAAGATGAAAGTGACAAGAGGTCTGTGTGTGGCTAGTGACAAACCCAAGCCTCTTGCCTGGCTTAACTTTTTGGTATTTCTCCTTTCATGCAATACAAGCCATGCCTGACACTTACCACCAAACCACAACCCAAATGTCTAGCTAGCATTTCATTCATCTGTTTAATATTTTAAAAAATATCCATATGAACCATAAAGAGCATCCATTAAAACAAGAAATACAGCCTAAAATCAATAATATCTATGAAGCAACTGATGGTTGCTGCTTCACATACAATAAGAGGGAAGGATATAGCATCAGGATCTGCTCTAGTTTTTGAAATTGACATTTTTAATTGTAAGTTTTTGAACTGCTTTAAAATGTATTTTAAATTGTTGTAGCCCACCCTGGGACTTTAGGGTAAAGGGTGGGTTTTAAAAAACAAACAAGCAGATCCGTGTGACGGTGTCGAATGTGGTGGTAAGCCAACTTGCTGTCAATCCCCCATCTCCAATTTATTTACTTGGCCCTTGAGAACTAAGTAAAGTATTTCACAAATGAAGCAACGCAATCATTTGTGCTACTTAGCCTGCAGCTATGCCCAGTCCCGGATCCGCAAGTGCCAAAGACTGCCCTGCCTCCCTGATTGTGAACTTTAAGCGACGGATTTCAGGACTGCTTAAACTGACTGGCGGCAGCTAAGATCCTTGGCTAAGTGTACAGGGCAGTGCACAGGAATTACCGTAATATCAGAAGAAGGCAAATGAGAGAACAAAGGCAGACCTGACCTTTCCCCCTTCTGTCCCCAGGAGTTGAAAAGGAGGGATTTCTCCATTCCATTTTTTCAGAAGGCAGGTTACCCTATCCACCCCAAACAAACACTAAAGCAACCTCCTGTCCCTGCTTACATTCTGGCAAGCCCACTGGGCCTCTCCCACTCCTCTGCTACATTCCCACAACCGTTCATGATGCTTAGAACTAGCTTAGATGATTCCCAGCTTTTGGAGTAGCAACTCTACTGTGGCAGTGCCTACCACCAACTATGCTTAGAGCTCAGCACCCCAAAACACAGCGGCCCCAGCCAACATGAGATGCACTGACGCTGGATTGAACGCACCTACCAACTTGCGCTGAAAAGAGGCGGCGTTTGCATGCACCCACACCAAACATAGACGTGCACTTCCAGAAACAGAAAAACAAGCAGGCTAGGGCGCACTTGGTTTTGCCTTTCTCTCCTGCCCGCCTGTCTCTCCCCGTCCCCCTAGCTCTTTACCTTCACCCCCATCCTACCAACCATCCCCTTGCAAGTCCATTGCCAGCCACGGGTGATGCTCCCACCTTCCCCAGCTCTGCCAAGTCCCCAGGCACACAAGCCACAGAAGGCAATGAAATCTCTGACGGTCTTCCCTGTGCCACGTTGCTCAGGGCCACGGTGATCAAGTGTATTTGCTGACACCTTAAGGAGCAGCTGTCTGTGGAGAAGAGGGGCCAGAAAGCTTTCTGGGATGGGGGCGGGGGGAGAGAAGAAAACAAGAGAGAAGCGACAGTTCCGTGGTGCCACAGCTCACTTCCCCCTCCTCACCTTGATCCTTGGAACAAACAGGGACTGTGGTGGAGGGGGACACAGCACATTGCCATGGTCAGGGAAGCAGAGTGCCAGCTGTGTTTGCTAGTGCTTATTTTCCCTGTTGCCGGTAATTTAGCAAGCCAGCTGACCATTGCCCATAATTTAGCAATCGCCCCTCCACCTGATGCCCAGGGCACATGCTCCTTTTTCTTTCTTTTTTTTGCCCCCACCCCTTTCCATCACTGGCTATGCTTTCTAAACAAAATGTGAGAAATGCTTCTCTTTCTGGTGTCTTAGTTTATAAATGTCTCTCAAATGTTAACTAAAGACCATGTTGAGCTAGCATCTTGATGTGTGCAGGACATAACAATACAGTGGTGCCTCGCAAGACGAAATTAATTCGTTCCGCAAGTTTTTTCTTCTTGCGAGTTTTTCGTCTTGCGATGCATGGTTTCCCATAGGAATGCATTGAAAATCAATTAATGCGTTCCTAGGGAAACCGACTTCAGACCAGGTCCGGGGACAGTCTGTCCCCCGACCTCTTCTGAAGGCTGGGGGGGGGGGACAAGGGCTTTTCTTCCCACCCCCAGCATTTTAAAAAACCCCGGGACAGCGGAGGGCTTCTCCGCTGTCCCGGGCGATTTAAAAGCCCCTGGGAAGGCAGGCAGGGGGGACAAAGACTTTTGCCCCCCGCCAGCCTTCAGAAGAGGTCCTGGACCTCTTCTGAAGGCTGGCGGGGGGCGAAAGTCTTTGTCCCCCCTGCCTGCCTTTAAAAGCCCTCCCGGGAGAGCGGAGAAACGCGCTGCGTTTCTCCGCTCTCCTGGGAAGGCAGGCAGGGGGGACAAAGACATTTGCCCCCCGCCCTCCTTCAGAAGAGGTCCAGGACCTCTTCTGAAGGCTGGCGGGGGCAAAAGTCTTTGCTCCCCCCCGCCTGCCTTCAAAAGCTGTCCGGCCAAGCTCTCGCGGACCTCTTCGCAAGCAGCGGCAGCACTGCCGCTGCTTGCGGAGAGTTGCCGGCATGCCGAAGCCTGCGCGCGCTGAGATCAGCGCGCCCAGGCTTCGCGGACCTCTCCTGCCTTCAAAAGCCGTCCGGGATAGCGGGAAGCGCTTCCCTGCTATCCCAGACTGCTTTTAAAATGCTGGCGGTGGGGAGCAAAGCCTTTCGGCCCCCGCCAGCCTTCCTGGACCTCTTCTGAAGGCCGGAGGGGGGGGAAAGGCTTTGCTCCCCACCGCTAGCATTTAAAAGAGGTCCCCGGAGATTTCCCTATGGGCTTTGGTCTTGCGAAGCAAGCCCATAGGGAAATTCGTTTTGCGAAGCGCCTCCAAAACGGAAAACCCTTTCGTCTAGCGGGTTTTCCGTCTTGCGAGGCGTTCGTCTTGCGGGGTACCACTGTATTTATGGGGCAAAAGATTTGAGTTGCAGTCTGGGGGCTGATGCAATGCAAATTGAAGACCATCATGCACAACCTGAAAGCGTTTAACCTAAAATGACTAGCAGGACCTAACTGTTGGAAGTAACATATGTTCAGAGTATATCACAATTGGATAAAAAAATATAGATATTTGAGATTAAACATCAACAAAAAAGAGATGAGAGTTCAGCAGAGAGAAGGATTCTGAGGTTTCGTGTTACCTGGAGAGCCAGTAGTATGCCATGAAACAATTAAATCCCATAAGAGGTATGTACATGAGACAGACTCTGATGTTGTATGAAATGATCAAGGCTAGATCCTGTCAAAGGAAGGGGAAAAAGAAAGGTTATATTTTTTGCTGCACAGTGGCGTGTGTATTTAAAATTTGTGTTGCCCGCTGCTGGAATTAGTATATGTGAAGAGTGAATTAACCTAGGCAAACTTCCTAAGGTGTATATCTGCCATCGCTTTAAGGCTAGGCAATTGACAAGTGTAAAACCTAATTTCATTTGAGGTAATGAGCCATTTAATACATCAAAGGAGTGCAGCCTCTCCCTGTGTTAGTAGAGGCCAGAGCTTATAAAGAGGAAGGATCAGAAAGCAATGGGAGCTCAGAGAGGAAGCCAGTCAATACGTGGGAGTCAGCAGGGATGTATGCTGGAGAGTGGGCAAAGCATGATGGCTGCTGTCGGCTTGAGTGCAAGGCTACGGCTAGGGAATAAGCAGGGACCTTTTGGGGTGGCAGCGCTCTGAGCCCCTTCATCTAGGCTTCAGGTTGTATATATGCATAAACCAACCATATACCATAAAGGCACCACCAAAAGGAAACACAAACCCTGGGTAAGTGCTTGGAACCCCTGAATTCGCACGCACCACTCGGCAGAGATTGGGGTGGCATGTAACCAGTGCTTTTTTACCTAAAAAAATGTTTAGGGGTACTCTCATTTTGACTCAAGAAAATCACCATTTTATAGTTCAAATTGGGAAAATAAATACAATAAATGGACCAAAGTACAAAGATTCACAAAATGTTTAGGGGTATGTGTACCCCGCCGTCCCCCCGGGAAAAAGCACTGCATGTAACAATATGTATAATAATGCATATAATGTGCAATAACTGTTTGCATTTTTAGTGGAACGGATTAAAAAGAAATCTGCTTCTTGGTGGGAATTAGGGGAAAAAATCAACACAGATAAGATGCTCATCTAGATTATTTTTTTTGGAAATTTAATCACTACTTACCACCCATTCTTTGCGCTTGAATGAGAAGTAGAATACAGACCACTGGAAGAAGGGAACCAGCAATGCTGGGGCTACAACTGTTGAAAAATGAAAGGAAGAATTTAAAAAACAACCTTTATAAAAATTTCAAATTTCCATCCATCTTCCTGAGAAAGCTGAGAATTGCTTGTCTTTGCTCAGAGAAGGGTTCTTCTTTTTCATTTTTTCTGCCTTTCCCTTATCCAGCTAGTATTTGTCCTCACTCGATAACTCCATTTTATCTGCTTCAAGGGGTGAGTCTGACGGCCAGCAAGATAATATTTCCGCCATCTTTGTTCCAATTCTCCCCTGCAGTGTGGTTAAAGCAACTCAATGCATAGTCTAAAATGCCTCTTCTTAAGCTATAAATTTTTATTCTCAAATTTTTGCTGATTGTACTGCTATATTTCACTTTCACCCTATGGCCCAACAGATATGCAGTGTGCTATTATCCTATATTCTCTGGTTTTCAAACTCTGCTGGCTAGGATTCTATAACCTGTGCCCTTTCTATGTACAGTGGTGCCCCGCAAGACGAAAAACCCGCTAGACGAAAGGGTTTTCCATTTTCCGATGCGCTTCGCAAGACAATTTTCCCTATAGGCTTGCTTCGCAAGACGGAAACGTCTTGTGAGTCTTGCGATTTTTTTCGCTTTCCCACCCTTTTTCTAAGCCGCTAAGCCACTAATAGCCTTTTAGCCGCTAAGCCGCTAAGCCTTTAATAGCCGCTAAGCCGCTAATAGCGCTAAGCCACTAATAGGGTTGCTTCGCAAGACGAAAAAACCGCTAGACGAAGAGACTCGCGGAACGGCTTATTTTCGTCTTGTGAGGCACCACTGTATGGCAATGTCCTGAGAGAGGGGCACATTGAATGCTCTGTGGTCCATGGGGAGTAGGGGAGTGAAGAATAAGCTCAAAACTAACATCCCCAACTAACAATGAGACAAGGAAAGTACATCAACTCAACCTTCAATAAACTCAAAGTTTATTGAAGGTTAGTGCTGTAAAGCCACAGATTCCAAAGGTCTTGCAGAGGAGCAACGACTCATTTCCCATAGGCTCTACCTCATCTTTCTCAGAGCCTGGGTCACCCCCCGAGATGTCGGAGACAAACATCAAGGGCTCAATCCAACAGGAATGAACATATACCCCAGTAGCTCCCTTCCCTGAGCTACAGAGCTTGGGAAGTGAGAGATCTAGAGGTTATGGCATTCTCAGCCTAATCTCCATCACAGGGGGGTTGTGAGGATAAAATGGGGAGAAGGAGAATTCTGTAGGCCACCTTGAGTTCCCTGGAGGAAAGGTGGGATATAAATATAATGCTACATAAAACCAAAATGGCACAAGATCCTCTTTGGGGCACCCCAGAACAGTAGCCAGGTTCCCTTATATAGGGTTGGGGGGGGCAGGGGATTGCCCTATTCAAAACTCTCTGTAACTTCATGCAGGTTGGGGAAGAACCTCTCAGGAAACCAAGAGCTGAAAGCTCCTTAGGCCCCTGGGCCCATCTTTCCCTTCTCAGGAAACTTTTCTCCCCTTTCTCTCTGATTGGTTCCTCCAGGGAATTTAAACTTATGAGCTCCAAGAGCCCTTCGTTAGGATTTTGTGGTAGCAGCTGCTCCCTGCCCTGCACCTGGCTGGACCTGATGAGTTGCGGCAGATCTGGCTCTTGGGGAGGTGGATCAGGGACTCCATCAAGCACAAGTCCCGTGACAGAAGACTCTCTACCCGGCAGATATTCACACTATTTCACTTAGGAAAGTATCTTCAGGAAGGAGAAGCTCTGTGAAAAAGGAGTGGAAACTTGTGACATTTTTCAGGGACAAAGATACTCACGCCAGAAGTACTTGTGCTGATGGTTGTAAGGCATATACTTCTTTTTCTGCAACCCGAGCTGTGAAGAAAGAGGTATCAACGTCTCACTCAGGCTATAGACACCCACCTTATCACCTGTCGCCTATTCTTTCAGTCTCTGGGTGACAGCTGCTACATGAATAAAATATACTTAGCACCTTGACTCCCATCTCCCCCTGGACTTCATCATAGAATGAGGTGTGTGGAAATAAAAATCATAACCAAGGTTGGGTCATGGCCTTATGAAAATACACATCCTTGCTACCATAAACGAGAAAGAGAGAGGCCAACTGGGATGATCTACCCCCCCAAAAGCTATTTTATTTATTACACTTTAAGCCTGTCTTTCTTCCCACCAGGACCCTCAGAGCATGAATGATCATTCTCTGCTTAGGGCCGGTTGTACCTTCCTGACCCCATTATATATCTCTGTGGTCTTTCCTGATGGACAACAAATCATAAAAATGTAGGCAGCATTCGAATCAACAATCCAAACTAGGAGCTCGGAAGACACACAGAACATAGAAATAGGAAAGCAGGTACTTGGCTTATTAAGAAATTCAGGTGTTGCCCCTTTATATCACAGTCCTCTGCATATCTACTAAAACTAAAACCTAAAATGCCTCATTGAAGTCAATGGGACTTGCTCCTGTACACGTTTACCTGGAAATAAGTCTTATTGAACTCAAGAGGACTTACTTCTCAGTAATTGAGCAACTTGAAAGAATTTTTAACCAAGGGTAAAATTATAAGTTATGCTAAGAATGAAAAATTAAGACATAAGAAATAAGAAATACTTTCTTTATGGACATTCAGTTTGATTATATCTATACAAAATGTTGGTGGCATGTTGCTTCTATATGAATGTATAGTGACTCAGTTTTCATTTCTTTTTCTTTCCCTTCAGACAGTTTTGTTAGTGTAGGTAAAGGAAATAAGGTCTGAAAACATGTCAATATTTTATCTTCTATATATCATGCTTATATATTATTTGTCTTTATAATTGTGTGTGTGTGTGTGTAATCTTTATATTTTATACAATTTAAAATATTTTTTAAATCTGATGTTTTCCTGCTGAAAATCATGGCTGTCTCCTGTAAGCTGCCCAATAGCTTTATTCTTGGCTGTCCACTCTTTCTGGCTGCTTTCCTAAGGAACCCTTCAGTAGCATACACCTTGCAAACGTACCTCTGTAGCCAGCTTCTTCCCCAAAGCAAACACCAGGGGGTGCATGTTGAGATCAGGGTCTTTACGGAAACAGTTGGGTTTGGCATGGTGCTGGAAATGCAGGTTATTCCACCACTGGGCTGGCATTCCCTATATGAGAGGAGAACACAGGGTTGAAAACAGAGCAGAAGAAGAAGAAGAAGAAGAAGAGTTGGACTTGATATCCCACTTTATCACTACCCTAAGGAGTCTCAAAGAGGCTAACATTCTCCTTTTCCTTTCCTCCCACACAACAAACACTCTGTGAGGTGAGTGGGGCTGAGAGACTTCAGAGAAGTGTGACTAGCCCAAGGTCACCCAGCAGCTGCATGTGGAGGAGCAGAGACGCAAACCGGGTTCCCCAGATTACGAGTCTACCGCTCTTAACCACTACACCACACTGGCTCTCAGTCAAACCCACTGGTTGTCAGAAAGGACAACTTCCACTCAGAAGGAGAAATATACCTACTTTCACTGTGCCCATTAAGATCTTGTGAACCCAGTGGTTCAATGTGGATGTGCTGAAGACTGAAAGGTGTCCCAAGTCATGCTGCAACCAGGACATTTGATTCTGTAAGATAAAAAAGAGGATCATTTAGAAAACATAACTCAGATCCATTGCACAACTAAACATACGGTAGATTCAGGTAGGTAGCTGTGTTGGTCTGACGCAGTCAAAATAAATAAAAAAATTAACCAACTAAGTTTGTTCTGGGTATAAGCTTTCATGTGCATATCTGAAGAAGTGTGCATGCACACGAAAGTTTATACCCAGAACAAACTTAATTAGTCTCTAATATGCTACTGGACAATTTTTTATTTTTTTCAATAACTAAACATAGAATGAAAACAATGCAATTACTCTTTTTTTAATAAAGTACCAGGAGATCATCCATGCCAAAGGCAATTATTTTTTACATAAGATTGCAGGCTTTAATTATCTCAAATGGAATCCCCAATTAGCTAGGAAACACTATGGCCTGGTTTGGATGTAATGCTAAAATGTCGTTAAGGATTACTTCCCAAACCATGGGCTTACTTGCTTCTCTCCCCTCTCCTCCTTTGGCATGACCACAAAGATGAGACTGAATGATTTTACTTCTGTTTTCAATTAATGGCACTTTAGTGTTGTGTCTGTTATTAACTATGATTTTGAAACAAGCCAACTTCATAAACTATGGTTGGAGTCAGGCTTGTTTCAGGTAACCATAGTTCAGACTAACCACAGTTTATCCTGGCATGAACACAACACAAAAACTAAGGTTAGTTAAAGACAAAAGCTTCTTATTTCCACCTTGCAGCTGTACCAGAAAGGCAGAGGATGGAGCTAACAGGCCTGAAGATTGTCTATATGATGCTGATGCTGATCTGAACTAGGGCAAAGCATTTCTCGACTAATTGGGGATGCCCTTTTGAATGATTAACGGTAATATGCAAATTGAATCAATGAATGTTATTAATATATTTGTTCTTCACATAGCAGTTTAAAAAGACAAGCACCAAAACACACACACAAATATTATTCTCCCTATCAGCAACCAGTAAAGCAGTCACAAGAGGCTCCAGCATTAATTCCTGACCTCTTTAACCCTAATATTACAGCCCATGCCCCATGATCCCTTTCTAAACTAGTGTAAGTATATTCAATCATGTTATGTAAATATATCCATTAATCACAATCCAATGCCACAGCTCCATAAAAGCTTTTAGGGGCTCACAGACTATTTTTCTTGAAAGATTCAAGTCCATAAATCACCTGTCTTTAAAAAGGACACAAGGCAGTGGAAACATGCTTTACTTGCTATGGCGAGTGGATTTGTTGAAGGCTGAATATTGCCAGATTAACATGTCACTTGCCTCTTCAAAAAAATCATGGTGCAGGAGGTTTGTGTGCGACTTCTGACCTGCCTAACATCTCTCCCTGCACCAGGGCTGAGAAACCTGTGGCCTTCCAGATGCTTCTGGACAACAACTTCCATCATCCCTGGGGCTGATGGGAGCTGAATCAAACAACATCTGGAGGGTCACAGATTCCTCACCCCTGCCTTACACAATAGGCTCTAAGTCTGTGTATATTGCTTCTTTCCAGTTTGTTGGAAGAGGGGGCAGTTTGACTCCCTAGGTCAAAGAAGCTGGCATAAGGGGATGTAATAGGTGCTAGAAGGGTCTAGAAGGCTTTTCCTTCTTTACTAAGATTATGCCCATGCAGAAACAATAACATCCCCATATTTACCAGGGTTGACCCATGAAACTGAAAACAGATTTTGTGTCTGATTCTTGGTGAAGCTATTAAACTATAAGTGCATGGATAAACTACCCTGCCTGAATATGGATTTTCAAACAGCAAAGTTCTCTAGAGACTTTCCAAAGTTCCACAAGTACTTTATAATGTAGCACAAGGAAATAGCTTTGGTTTTTGTGGCAACAAACAAACCACCCCAAACCCAAGTGTGCTGTGAAGAGCTAGCTGCATTGGACTGTGTTCTGGTTTCATGAACCCCATGGTATTTTTGAAATAATAATGTGTAGGAAAAAACAGTTTCGAAGATGGAATGGTGTCTCTGACATTCTACCTGAGCGGTGGTAAACAGTGCAACGCCCACAAAGAACGGCACTAAGGATGATCCAAAGTACCAGATGGTAAACCAGGCAGCAGCATCCATCACTATGATTTGAAGGAACATCAGGAAGAAGAAAAGAGTGTTGGGCTTCAGAAGTCCCATCTTCTCAACAGTGGACCGCAGCTCCCGGAAATCTTCCACTAGCAATTTCTGTGGGGAAACAAAGAATAGCAACCAGTTGTTCCAGACGCACACACACACACACACACACACACACGTAACATCGGAATGCATCAAATGAAAACAGGGAGAACCACTTATGGGTGTTGTTGGGCTCCAACTCCCATCATCCATTGGGCCACACTGGCTAGGTCTGATGGGAGTTAAGAGTCCAAAAACGTTTGGAGGACCACAAGTCCCCCATACTTGCTCTCCACAGTACTAGCCACATCACTAAATCCTCTGGTGATTCCTGTGGCACAGGGAGAAGTTTCCAGCTATGCACACTGAGTTGTGGCAGTGAAGAGAGACCACAAACTGTCATCTGTCCTGAGCACAGGCTCGGTTATGCCACTGTTTATGCCATTAAAAGTCTTCTCGCCTTCTCAACATGAATGATTATAAGCCTTCGGAGAAATATATGGCTGGGGAGCCCATGTAGTCTCCCTGTTACAACTGTAGTGTTTCCAGAAGTTCATTCCCATTCTTTAGATCACCATTTACCAACCAGTCTTTGACAGTTACGCTATCTGTATGAACCGTGGTACTGCTCTCTGACGAGCCTTCTTCCCAGGATTCAAGCTGCAGAGATGGGCAAGCGTCATTCTGGCAGATCCACAGTGATTCCCGCATCCTCACCAGATCCAAGTTTTGGAGGAAAGCTGAGGGTGAGGGGCTGGAAGTATACCACCTCCCACAATCTCCCTTTCTCGCAGGAAAAGGAGGTGAGGAGGTAGATACAGCTACTGTTCGGCAGAGTGGGAGGGGTTCACTATCAACATGAGCTGAAGCCCACAGGCTCCCCTGCCTCTTTCCTGCAGAACGAAGAAGTTGAGAAGAGAGGGAATCTCCTGCAGCAGCTGCTAGGTGGAATTATCAGCCAAGGCTGGAATGCTCACCTCTGCCTTGCCTCCTGGAAAGGAAAGGAGGGTGCAGGGGTGGAAAATGCCTTTGCTGATTTATGGAAATGCTTGCTTGTCTGCATCCAGATTGTAAGGTGGCCACAACTTTTGGCTTGCCCATTGTAGCCCCAAATCAGTGTGTGTGTGTGTGTGTGTGTGTGTGTGTGTGTTAGTTAGTTAGTTAGTTAGTTATACATACCCTAAGTGTAGCAAACAAACTTTGAAAAGTGTTGGATAACAGAAGGCAAAAAGCGACTTAGGGAACTGCAGGCAGCTGGGTAATAAAAAATTATGCAGGCAAGTAACTTCTGTGGACTTATTTGCAAGGCTAACCCATCCTCATGATTCTGTCAAGTTATTTTATATATCTGAGTTTATTATACTAAAACTTTGGGGCACTATAGCCAACTGGAATACTTATAAACATATACAGCATTACTGCATGAAACTAAACTGTCATGCAAGAAGGCACACAGTGAAATCCTTTGCAGGCCTCTCCACTACAAATTAACTTTTATTGCCATTGCGTTCACCAAAGAATCCCAAGATCTGATGAGGCTCCTGGGAGTTCTCTTTTAAGTTAAAGATCCCTACTCCTTTTTTCTAAACTTCCCTGTCTTAAACCAGTCTAAGGATGAAATCCTGTGTATGCTTACTCAGAGCTTAAATCAAAAGGAACATCGTGATACACATCTGTAGGGCCAATATGCCCAACAACATACAGTTTATGTATGTATGTAGGGACGCGGGTGGCGCTGTGGTCTAAACCACTGAGCCTGTGGGCTTGCTGATCAGAAGGTCAGCAGTTCCAATCTGCGCAATGGGGTGAGCTCACATTGCTCTGTCCCAGCTTCTGCCAACCTAGCAGTTCATGGCGTTTTCATGTGCTCTGGCTTCCGTCATGGTGCCCTGTTGTGCCAGAAGTAGTTTAGTTATGCTGGCCACATGACCCGGAAAGTTGTCTTAACTGTCCAGGGGTCCTTTACCTTTTTTTACAGCTTATGTAGTAAAGTGCAACAAGGAATATTTTCTTGTGAATTTTAGTTCACAGATGAGTTTGTTCAATAAGAGATCTAAACATATTAAATTTCTTTCTTCTGTGGGTCAGCAAGGAATCTACGACCCTCCATATGTTGCTGGAGTGCAATTCCCATTATCCCTGACCATTGGCCATGCTTGCTGGGGATGATGGGAGTTGTAGCCCTGCAATACAGTGGTACCTCGGGTTACAGGCGCTTCAGGTTACAGACTCTGCTAACCCAGAAATAGTAACTCAGGTTAAGAATTTTGCTTCAGGATGAGAACAGAAATTGCACAGCAGCGGCACGGCAGCAGCACGAGGCCCCATTAGCTAAAGTGGTACCTCAGGTTAAGAACAGTTTCAGGTTAAGAACGGACCTCCAGAATGAATTAAGTTCTTAACCCGAGGTACCACTGTATCTGGAAGACCAAAGGTTCCCTGACACCTGCATTACATAATGAGGGATAGGAATAGATTGTAAGCCTAGTTAAAGGAGAAAACATGAAATATATTTATTTCGGGTGTTTGCCATACTGTCTGAAGGCTCATTGACACTTCCATTTGTCCCATTACTTCTTCTGTTTGGTCCATGACTTCTAGACACAGGTCAGAGAGGTTTTTCTTAAATTCTGCTGTTTACTGCTGAATCAGAACAAATGTCAATCCACAGAATATCCAACTGATGTTTGCTCCAATTCAACAGTAAAGCAGCAGGACGAAAGAAAAACCTCTTGGACCCCTACCCTAGGAATCATGGACCAACCAGAAGTGTGGATGAGCTCTCAGTCACAATGTAGTCTTAGCTTTCCTTATTTTGAAATGCAGATGAGATGCATCCCCTCTGCTGACAACAGAACATAAACCACTCTTTAGTGGTGTAATATTATGTGCACCATATAGTGATATGCAATGTGGAATGGAATTCTGATTTCCCTGCTTTCTTCCAGTGTAAAGGTAAAAAAAGATAGACATATAAATTATTTCCCATGCCCAACTTACATTTTTGCTGGACTCAGAGCTAGGTTGATCTGGTGCCAATTCTCCTATCAGCAAGGGATTCAAGAACTTGCTTACATAATCCCTATGAAGGTGGAATGCCGTGAATGCATCCTGGGAGAGAAAGGGAAAAAAGCGTAAAATTGGGATGGAATGAAAGGCAAGCATACATCTAGGCAGAAGTGAGAGATGAAAAGTAGCCTCAAAACAAAGAATTTGCTGCATGTGCTACACAGCTTATTTGCAGCCATTTTCATTTGAGGGTTGAAGGAGTGCTGGCTGTGCACCTCATCTATATTTATATCTGTTGTTTTCATGCAAGTGTGTAAGGTAACATGGCCTGTGTTACTTCCAGGTCCAGTATCTGTTTCTTTTCTCCACTACTTTTCATTCACCCTGCAATTGAGGGTAGTTTCTCAACAGTTGAGCATGGGGGGGAGGGGGACCTGTCTTGTGCATTATTTTCAACCTAAAATTCTATGTAGGAATTTTGTACTGTGATGAAACAACTCTTATTAAATCCCTCCCCTTTATATCACAGACATGACGTATCTCCAGCCTAAGCACAGGTCTCATATACTATACTAGACAAAAGTATTTAATCTTTTCTTGACTTCCCACTTTGCATCTATGGGTCTTAAGATGTGTCTTCTTTTCCATTCCACAGATCTCTCCGTGTGTACATGTACACTTCTTAAATGCTTAACAGTAATGCAATATTTTAAGAGACAGAGTCACATCTTTTCTACTACACATATATGGCCATTCATTCACAACCCATTTCTTTCTTTATTAGCATCCTTCTTACCACTAGTGTGATGATTTAACATCTCCTGTATGCACATGTATATATGCTACACCCATTTCTTATATGTGTGGCCGCATGCCTCCTTCCACAACAATCAGCACATAGGCAAGAAACCAGGCTTTTAAATATTTTCTTTCTCACCTACGGTAAATTAAATTATATCCATGCAGGACTATGCAGAAATGGCAAAACTTACCGGAAGAATAAGAAGTCAAGATAAGAAACTTTTTGTAAAAGGACAGAAATGGTTTATTGAATATTTACAAACAAATTGTAAACAGATAAAGACATTGGCAGGATTATTGAAATAAGAATATATTGAAAGAATATATAATTAAAATAATGAATAAAAGAATAAGTTAATTTAGAATATGCAGGAAATGATGAAAATAAATTTAAGGAACCACGGAAAGAGGAGGAAGGAAATCAAGGTTTTAAATGTTACAACTATTGTAAAACAACTAACTGAAATGTATATAAATGAAAACTAATACACACACACACACACACACACCTCCACACAACCCAAGAGTTGTTATAAAAGTTAGTTTTTCTCTTTGGGATCACATATAACTAACACACACACACATACACAGACTGGTGGGCTAGAAAAATTTGCATGATGAGTAAATGTGGTGGGCATATTTGCAAGGCTGGATTAGGAATATTTTATGTAGGACTCAGGGAAGCTGACAGTGAATCTGCATATATTTGGTGAGAAGAAAACTATTTATTTATAGGTAACTCAATGCCAACATGCACAGGTTTTCAACCTTTTTGAGTCCATGGCTCCCTTGACCAACTACCTTCTTTCTGAAGCACCCCTATGGGACTCAGGAGCCCAGTTATGTCACCCCTTGCCTGCAGAGCTGGCAGCCTCTCACCCTTTTTCAAACACCCTCCCTCAGGTGTTCCCTCAGCCCCCTCTCCACTCTCCTTGGGAGTCCTCTGGGCAGCCACTGCTGCTGCCCCTGGTCTCTGAGCTGCCCCCTCCCGCCCCCAAAATAGGTGCCCCCCCACTGCTCCATAGGGGCCCTGGAAGAGGATGCCCCCAACCTTTGGCTCAATGAAGACTGACCAAACGTGAACATGGGACCAGCACCTTACTTGGGGGGGGGGGGGGCAGCAGTGGGCGCTGCTGGGCGGGCCTGCATGGTGGAAAGGCCCTGGGCTCCCAGGCAGGCCTAGCACAAGAAAGGCCTGTGCAGTGCTTGCTCGTTTCCGCTGGACCGAGATAAACCTACACATTATCGATCTGATATGGAACTCATTATGCTAGGCTTGCGGCGCCTTAATAGTAACCGCTAATTAGCAAGTGTGAAATAAAAGCCAAAGACGCAGCAAAAGGAAATTGACAGGTCGTTTTGAGACCACCATCCCCTCCTGAGGAGGGAAGCACCAGCTAGGAGAGCGCCAGGAAGAAACCGTCAGGGCAGGGGGGGGGGGGCAACTATTGCCAAGCTGAAACGTTCACACGACCTCTACGCGCATCCCGTGTCATTCACCAGGAGAACTCCGTTCTAGAACCATCCCAAAAGTTGCCGGTCCCAGGGAAGAGCGACTGGTTAATCCGCATCTCGGCCTCGCGCATTTGGTAATCCAGGGCTACGAGGGCTTCCCCGCCGCGACCTGCAACCCCCCCCCCCCCCGAGGAGGAAGAGGAGCACAACCCGCACACCACTCTCACCGTGGCGTCTTGCCCGGCATAGTGGCTGATCACCCTGGAGCCTCCCGGGTGCCGCCGGTGGAAGCTGCTGATGTCGTAGACTTTCCTGTCGATCACCAGCCACCGCTCGGGCTTGATCCGACCCGAGCGCTGCTGGATCTCCTCCCAGGTGAAGAAGCGGCGGGAACGGACCTCGCCGCCCCCGTTGGCCCTCTTCTCCTCAACTCCCGCTCCCGACCCCACTCCCGACGCGGTCTCCTGCAGCGGAGGAGCCATTCTCTCCCGGCCTTCTCTCTGCCCGCTGCGATCCCCGCGGCAGTCACGGATCTCCTGGTGGGAATTCCGACGTCCGCGCAGCGCCGCTGTCAGCGAGAAACTCGCTCGAAGGCGAGGAGATAGTAGATCATAAACGTGCTTTGCCTTCCCGCAGGGACGCTCCCCTCCGGGATCTGATTGGCTTCCCGCGCTCTCCGGGGAGCCAGCCCATTGGCTACTGGGCGCCGGCTTCGGTGTCTCTGGAGGCGCCTTGAAGTGCCACACCCAACAAGAGAGCGCTGCCTCTTGGATCCCTTTTGGAAAAGCCATAATGGCACTCCTTTTTTTTTGTTGCCCAGTTACCGCCCCGAGTGTTGGCATGTGGTTGATGAAGCTATAATTTCAGAGCCCGGACTTAATGATCTTATGGCCACCCTCCCTTTTTGACAGCCACGTGGAGCACGCATATTTCATCTCCTTCCTCCGTCATGTTTTACATGTTTTACAACTGCTGATTTACACCCCCGCTTTAATAAAGAGATACTTGGATGGACTCTGCAAGACTGGGAAAGAAAAAGCGATTGATATGCATGGTGTGTGTGATATAACATTGTGCCGCCCAATGGCGACATGGAGTCCCGTTTTTCTCTACCTGTTTTCCCTGTTTAAATTTGCAACGCTATAAACAGAGAAGCTTCTTGGATCATGTGTCTAGATCCAGCCAGACTGTAAGCATATGCAGTTTTGCGTTTTAAATTTCCGTCAGGGGACCATCATGGTGTCAGGCATAAAACAGGATTTGTTTCTGCTGCGCTTATGGTAAATAAGCACTACTGTATTTTGTTGTAAAAAAAAAAAAGGATGACATATTTTTAGAAGCAGAAATAATGAAATGCATACTTGTAACCATGCACCTGCTTTGCCAGCCACTCCCTTTAACTATAAACATCTCCTTCTCCTTCTTCTTTTAAAAAAAGGTTGTTGCAGTGACTAACCATGCCCTGGCATGCCTATGCTGGACTAAATGCTGGTGTAGGGTTTGACTGTTGCTGTCTCCATCATTTGCTGTTGTCAGGTAAGGGTCAGGGCCTGGGCCTGGACTTTGGTTCCAAGGCACAATCCTGACAGCACCACTGATTAATTCTATAATACCACCTCCCAAGCTATTTCATCTCTCTCACTTCCCTTTCTATTTCATTTTCTGCTGCTAAAGCTTTGGAATTTGGGAAACAAAGGACTCAGACCCTTACATTATATATACATATGTGAGTGTGTGATTTATAAGATTTTTTTTCTAGTGCATTGTTTTGGGAGGTGTTTGTCTAGATCAGGGGTCAGCAAACTTTTTCAGCAGGGGGCCGGTCCACTGTCCCTCAGACCTTGTGGCACAAATTCTATTCATGTAAAAACACACTGATGTTTAATGTTTAATAGGTTATTGTATTTTAGTGTTCTATTGGAAGCCGCCCAGAGTGGCTGGGGAAACCCAGCCAGTTGGGCGGGGTATAAATAATAAATTATTATAATATTATTATTATGATTCCTGGACCATCCGCGGGCTGGATTTAGAAGGTGATTGGCCCGGATCTGGCCCCCGGGCCTTAGTTTGCCTACCCATGGTCTAGATGAGCAGCTCCTTCTTCAAGTATTGCTACAAAATGGTGTGAGGTGATGTGGGCTCTGGATGGCTGCTAAGGAAAGAGCCTTTTCAGTGGTGGTGCTCAGTTGCAGAATACACTCCACAGACAGCTCACATGCCACCTGTGTTGTTGCCTTTTTGGTGCTAGTCAAAGACCTTTTTATTTTCACTGTCTTTTTGTTAATGGAAGGTATAAAATAAAATAAATATTTCAGTGTGCCAACATTATGGCAATAAAACCTGACACTAAAAACTTGGTTGTGAAATGGACTATGCCCTCTGTTATTAAATAAGCCTAACATTCTTTTGTAACAGAATCATATTTTTGCATTACAGTGGTACCTCAGGTTACATACGCTTCAGGTTACAGACTCCGCTAACCCAGAAATAGTGCTTCAGGTTAAGAACTTTGCTTCAGGATGAGAACAGAAATCGGGCTCCGGCGGTGCCTAAGCAGCAGGAGGCCCCATTAGCTAAAGTGGTGCTTCAGGTTAAGAACAGTTTCAGGTTAAGTACGGACCTCCAGAACGAATTAAGTACTTAACCTGAGGTACCACTGTATCTCTTTCATTTGTTTAAGCTGACCTCAGCATTATTAATATTTTCTTGCATTTCACAACAATACTTCACTTATATGTGCTACAAATATACACTGCGTGTTATCCAGTGATTTTCTGAAAGAAAAAAAATGTGCCAGTACTCATAATGAAGTTGTTACAGTAAGTGCCACACTTTTAACATGGGGGGAAGGATAAAGGTGCCAGTACCTTGAGTACCCCCAGAAAAAGCACTGGTGATATCCAATGTTAAGCCCAATTTGCACTATATATTTAAAGCAGTACCATGCCATTTTAAAGAATCATGGCTTCTCCCAAAGAGTCCTGGGAACTGTAGTTTGTTAAGGGTGCTGAAAGTATTTAGGAGTCAATTCTCAGAGTTCCATGGAAAGAGGCTTAGAGGAATTGATTGTTAAACCACTCTGAAAACTGTAGCTCTATGAGGGGAATAGGAGTTTCTTAACTATCAGCACCCATAACAAACTTTGTGCTCCAGGATTCTTTAGGAGAAGTCTTGACTCTTTAAAGTGGTAAAATACTGCTTTAAATATATAGCGCAGATGTGGCCCAAGTTACACTCAGTGTAGAGCTATTGAAACCAATGTACTTCCTTTGCCAATTTTTATGTGTAGCAGTGATAGAATAAGAGCTCATTGCTTGCCTCTCTCTACTTAGTCTCTGACAGAGAGACCACCTGTCTACTATTTCTCTCCAAGAAAAATGATGCAAACACTGCACACTTTTAAATTTCACTCTCCAATTCTTCTGCACTCCAAGCAAGGCTTAGTTCTGGCCTCTGGTCCAGCAGCTTTTATGTCGTGGTCTATATTGATGATGCCTCCTAACTTGTTACCAGCATCTGTTTCTGTTGTCTAAATTGCTAATAAAAATATTAGATAAATTCATTTCAGTATTGATGTTGCCTGTCCCTTTTCACCTAGATCATCTGCCATATTATCCTTATGTTATCATTAATTATTAAACATGTTGTGCCCCTAAATCTCTAGTCTGGATATAAATCTAAATTCCTAGAGCCTCTGGAGCAGGTTTGAATGTGCTGGGGTACAAGGAGGAGAAGGACATTGGATTTCAATGGTAATATCGGTTTGGGTTCAAGGTTTAAAAGAAAATGTAATTAATCATCATTATCACCACCTTTCAAAAATATTTTGCTTTCTTACATTTGCACCCTATGAAAAACAAACTTCCCTGTACCTCCGGTCAGATAAAGCATTTACCTCTCTTATATAATACAGTGGTACCTCGGGTTAAGAACTTAATTTGTTCCAGAGGTCTGTTCTTAACCTGAAACTCTTATTAAAATGAAGCAACACATAATAATAATAATAATAATAATAATAATAATAATAATAATAATAATAATTTATTTATACCCCGCCCTCCCCAGCCAAGGCCAGGCTCAGAGCGGCTTACAAGCAATAATAAAAACAAGATGAGTGATTACAACTTAAAAACAAAAATAAAATACAACATTAAAATAATGGAACATTAAAATATTAAAATGTAGCCTCATCGCAGGAGGAGAAGGAAAGAAAAAAGAAAGAGAGGGAGGGAGGGAATCAAATTGGCTCCAAGCCAAAGGCCAGGCGGAACAACTCTGTCTTACAGGCCCTGCGGAAAGAAATCAGATCCTGCAGGGCCCTGGTCTCATGAGGCAGAGCGTTCCGCCAGGCCGGAGCCAGAGTTGAAAAGGCCCTGGCTCTGGTTGAAGCCAATCTAACTTCCTTAGGGCCTGGGACCACTAGGGTGTTGTTATTTATGGACCTTGAGGCTCTCCGTGGGGCATACCAGGAGAGGCGGTCCCGTAGGTACGAGGGTCCTAGGCCGTGAAGGGCTTTAAAGGTCAAAAGCAGCACCTTAAATCTGACCCTGTACTCCACCGGGAGCCAGTGCAGCTTGAAAAGCACTGGGTGAATATGCTCCCATGGCAAAGACCCCATGAGGAGGCTCGCTGCAGCATTCTGTACCCGCTGGAGTTTCTGGGACAGCTTCAAGGGCAGCCCCGCGTAGAGCGAATTACAGTAGTCAAGCCTGGAGATGACCGTCGCATGGATCACTGTGGCCAGGTCGGGGCGGGAAAGGTAAGGGACCAACTGCTTGATGCGGCGAAGGTGGAAAAATGTCGCCTTGGCTGTTGCTGTAACTTGCGCCTCCATGGAAAGGGAGGTGTCAAGGATTACACCCAAACTCTTAACGGAAGGCAATGGCACTAATTGGGCCCCCGCAAGAGAAGGGAGTTGGTCCCTCATCCCCATGCCATCCCGATCTAGCCATAGGACCTCTGTCTTCGAAGGATTTAGTTTCAATCGGCTCCCACGAAACCATCCAGCCACAGCTTCCAAGCATCTGGTCAGTGTGTTCGGGGCCGAGTCGGTGTGGCCATCCATGAGCAGATAGAGCTGAGTGTCATCAGCATATTGGTGACAGCCCAGCCCAAAGCTCCGGATAATCTGGGCAAGGGGGCGCATAAAGATGTTAAAAAGCATCGGGGAGAGAATTGCGCCCTGCGGCACTCCACATACCAAGGAGTGGCGCGACGACATTTCCCTCCCTAGTGCCACCCTCTGTCCCCGACCAGAGATAAAAGAGCACAACCAGTTACGGGCTATGCCCTGTATCCCCACGTCTGCGAGGCGGTGGTCCAGAAGATCATGATCGACCATGTCAAAGGCTGCTGACAAATCTAAAAGGATCAGCAGTCCTGACCCGCCTCGGTCCAGTTGTCTACGGAGATCATCTGTTAGGGCAACCAGAGCCGTCTCCGTCCCAAAACCAGGACGGAAACCGGACTGAAATGGATCTAATGCCGATGTTTCCTTCAGAAACCTACCAAGCTGTTCAGCAACCGCTCTCTCAATTACCTTACCCAGGTATGGAAGATTTGGGTAATGGAGCCTCCCGCTGCAGCTGTGCCGCCGCTGCATGATTTCTGTTCTCATCCCGAAGCAAAGTTCTTAACCCGAGGTAATATTTCTGGGTTAGTGGAGTCTGTAACCTGAAGTGTATGTAACCTGAAGCATATGTAACCCGAGGTACCACTGTATATGTTATCATTCTTCCATGATCTCAAATGCCACCCTACAGCTATTGTATAATAATTTCCTGTTAGCTGCAGCTCGTATAATAAAAGCACTTTTTGAAAATAAATACCTGAATTTTCAAAGACTTATTATTATGCAGGTAATTAAAAAACATTTAGTTAATGAGATGCAGGTAAGATTTATCTCGTTTGCCAGTGCCAAAAATATACGACAACATTTCACTGCAAATATACACACATTAGTTTTCATGTGTGTGCTGTTCTGAGTGAGAGCAGTTACAGATTTTTTAAATTTAAAAATCTAGCCTAAGTTCCTTGCGATGAAGTTTAACTGTCAACAGTGCAGCTTTGGGGACAAAAGTATGGGTGCTGCAAGAGTGAGCAGCAAGAAATCCTCCAAATAATTTCTACACTGTTCCCTTAGACCAGCAGCAACAGCAGCTTGCGGACATCTGCCTGGGTGGGTATAGTCTTGCAAGTGAGTTTAATGGGTTTAAACGACTTGTCCTAGAATGTACAGTGGTACCTCGGGTTAAGTACTTAATTCGTTCCGGAGGTCCGTTCTTAACCTGTTCTTAACCTGAAGCACCACTTTAGCTAATGGGGCCTCCTGCTGCTGCCGCACCGCCGGAGCCCGATTTCTGTTCTTATCCTGAAGCAAAGTTCTTAACCTGAAGCATTATTTCTGGGTTAGCGGAGTGTGTAACCTGAAGCGTATGTATCCTGAAGCGTATGTAACCCGAGGTACCACTGTATAACAAAAAGAAATGCCAAATGCTGGAAGTGGTCCACCAACTTAAGCCTATTAAAATGTGTTCAAATTTTGGGGTGTTTAGCATAATTTGTAGAAGCAGGAGGAGGGAAGCACTGATTGTGGTGCTTGAAGAGCCTAGCTGTTTGGAGTGCAAAAGCGACATTCTGTACCTGCTTGTGTTTCTCTAATAAATACATGTTGGATGATAGCCAATGCTAATCATAGTCAAAGTAGACCCACTGAAGTGAATGGGTATATTCTGAGTAAGAGTTAGTTGGATATCACCAGCTCTCTTTGAATTGAAAATTGCTCCAGTTGTAGCCCTTTGAAAAAGAGGGCCATGTAAATGCATTCATGAAAAGATGCCGCCTTCTCATTCACCACTTCCAATTTTATTTTTCCTTCTTTTCTAGAAACCTGATGGATTGTAGCCAGTTCTGCAGTTCCATTTGCACAGTGGACTTCCGTATGTGCTCCCCTCCCTCTCCAGCTGCCTCCCCTTGTGTGCCTTCAAAATCTTCCGCAGAGGGTTGGGAGAGGAGAAAGGGAAGTCCCATTGTGTGAATAAAAATCCACTTGTATCCACCATATAGCCAGGTTCTGTGGATGGCTTACAGACTATTAACAACAACACAACATTTAAAAGATGGAAATCAGGGCTAGCCCAGGACACTTTGCCACCTGAGGTGAACCACAATAATGTCACCTCGCCTTGACAGGGAAGCAAGGGCGAGTGAAGACCTAGATCTATATCAGGATCTGCTGTCCCTGTGGATTCTGCTGCCTGAGGACGTTTCCTCACCATGCCTCATAGGTAGGTCAGCCCTGATGAAAATGCATGAAACCCAATTAAAAATAAACAAATCAAAACAGCTTCAAGCAGCACAAACATAGAAACTAGAAACACTTTGAAAGCAGCAAGGAGAATAGATGTCATTAAAAGAGCCCAGTAGAATTAAAAGAGCCCAGTAGAACAAAAAGTATTCACCTAAAAGATAACAGGGTGGGCACCAGGAAAGCGTCTCTGGAGAGGGCATTCTACCAGTGGGGTGGCACCACCAGGAAGGTCCTATCCCTGATCACTGCTTGCCTTGGGAGCTGCTGAAGAAGGGACTCTGGGGAAAGGTTTGTTTGGTTTTTACATTGCTTTGTGTAAAGCATCCTGAAGTTATGTAACAATTTTTAAAAATCAACAGAAACATACAGTGGTACCTTGGTTTACGAACTTAATCTGTTCCGGAAGTCTGTTCTTAAACCAAAACTGTTCTTAAACTGAGGTGCGCATTCCCTAATGAGGCCTCCCGTCACCGGTGCCCTTCCACCATTCGGTTTCTGTTCTTAGACCAAGGTAAAATTCTCAAACCGGGACACTATTTCTGGTTTTGTGGAGTTTGTAAACCGAATCATTCTTAAACCAGACTGTTCTTAAACCGAGGTACCACTGTATATAGAAACAGTGTTCAAGTCCTACACAGTTACAGTCTGGAGTACAAATCTCTGCATGTGAGAAGGCAATCCTTCAAGTAGCCTGGCTCAAAGCTATTTAGGACATTGCAATTTTTTTTAAAAAAACCCAGGACATTCAATTTGAATTATAAATAATCAGGGAGCCAGTGCAAATGGCAAAGTGCTGGTATGGTATGATTGTATTTATCAAACCCTGCCATCAGCATATCCCCCCTGTTCAGGATCAGTTTCAAAGGCAGCTCCACATACAATGCAAATGGGAAATTATAGCTAATGTGATAAAAGGTGCTCTGAGCCACCTCAGCCTCAAGCAACAATACTAGATTTAGGTGTACCCCCAAGCTACAAGCCTACTCCTTTAAGAGAGAGAGACACCATTCAAAGCAGGCTGAACTCCACCTAACTGGGTAGACAAGCTTCCAACCAGCAATACTTCTGTGTTACTTTATTGGCCCTCATCCAGTCCATTGCCAAGTCCTGGCACTGGTTCAGAATGCCTCACCTGATCATGATACTAAACTGGATATCATCTGCACACACCCAGAGGGCCTCTCCCAGTGATTTCAAGTAACTATGAAATAGATGGGGGAGGGACAAAACACAGCTCTCTGAAATCCCACACTGTAATCTCCATGGGGTAGAAGGATAATTCTCCAGCTGACTGGTTTGGCCACACTGGATACTGGGCTGCAGGGGGTGTCACAACAATGCTATAGAACAGAATTCACGAGGCAGGGGCATACACTGAATTTTAGCATCACATAGAGTACTGTTGAAATTAGAGAGCCTAATGTCTGCCACTGCCTCCAGATACACATTCTGGAATCAGTTAAAGGTAAAGGGACCCCTGACCGTTAGGTCCAGTCGTGGCTGACTCTGGGGTTGCGGTGCTCATCTGAGGGAGCATCATCCGAGGGAGCCGGCATACAGCTTCTGGGTCATGTGGCCAGCATGACTAAGCCACTTCTGGTGAACCAGAGCAGTGCACAGAAACACCGTTTACCTTCCCACCGGAGCAGTACCTATTTATCTACTTGCACTTTAACGTGCTTTCGAACTGCTAGGTTGGCAGGAGCAGCGACGGGAGCTCACCCCGTCGTGGGGATTAGAACCACCGGCCATTTGATTGGCAAGCCCTAGGCTAACTGGAATCAGTTAGGTAACAGCAGAAGCACTGCCACGCAATATTTCCAACCCCCAACTCAGACAGTGTCTCCAGGTGGATGCCACAGTGATAAACGCTACTAAGATGTCTAAGAACGAAAGGGACACATTACCTGCCGTCTCTGTTGGCAAAAACATGGCAACAAAAGTAGTTTCTGTTCCAAAACTGAATCTAAAGAAATAAATTTATCTAGAAAAGCAGTGTCATCTGACAGCTAAGAACTATCCTGTCTAACATGTTGCCCTGCAAGGCTGGTCCAGGACGTTTTGCTGTCCTGGGCCAAAATGAAAATGCTATGCCCCACCAGAGAGGCAGTGGCAGTGGGTGGGTATGTGTGTCATGGTGGGTTGGTGGCAGCAGGCAGATCCACCACCAGGGGGCAACCGCCTGAGGCGACTGTGTCACCCTGCATCATGGGCCAGGAAGGGGATGTTGCCCAGGAAGGGGATATTTGTAACTGGCCTATAGTTTAGGAATGGAGAACAAGTGGCTTGCTGTGGCCAACAGAATTTTTGTTGCTATATTTATTTATTTACTTATATCCCACCTTTTTCTCAGACCAGGACTCAAGATGACTTACATAAATTAAAACAACACAGATAACATACAGAAGGCTAGAAACATATAGAAGATAATAGTTTTTTTCATTTAAGTAATTAAATGAGAATAGAAGTTAAACAAAATAACAGTATCTTAAAAAACAGATATAGTGGTACCTCGGTTTTCAAGCATCTTGAAAGCCGAATGTTTCAGTTTTCAAACGCCGAAAACGTGGGAGTAATTGCTTCCATTCTCAAATGATTTTTGGAAGTTGAATGGCTTCTGCGGAGTCCTCTCCCCCCCCCCCAATTTTCTCAATGGAAATTGCAGGCGGCCCTTTGCACCTCGTTTTTTGAACGTTTCAGAAGTTGTACGGTCTTCCGGAACAGATTACGTTCGAAAACCGAGGTACCTCTGTATATTAAAATGCAGATAGGAAAAGAATACAGCACTATTTAAAAGTCCTATCCTTAAAACGAGTCCGCTGCGAAAAGCTTGCTGGAATTAAAAAGTCTTTCGCACATAAAGTGTGTTACAATAATCTGAACAGGATATAACTAAGGTGTGTGCTGCTGTGTCTAGATCAGATATTTCCAGGAATGAGTACCACTTGTGCCCTAGTTATAACTGTGCAATGCATTCCTGGCGATTGCAGAAACCTGGGCATCCAGATTCAGAGCTGAATCAAGGAGCACATCCAAACTATGAACCTACTTCTTCGTGGGTAGTGTTAGCCCATCCACCACAGGCTGAATTCCTATTTCCTAATTTGGCTTCTGACTAACTCGTATGGATTAAATTTCAATTAGTTTGCTCCTATCCAGTCCATTATTGATTACAGACACCAGTTTGGAACCAAGACAGCTCCTTTGGATTTAGATGAAAAGGATAAATAAAGCTGGATGTTATCAGCATACTGGTGACACTGAACCCCAAAACTCCCAATGACTTTCCCCAGTGGTTTCGTGTAAACATTAACTAGTACGTGGGACAAAACAACACCCCGACGGACCCCACAGGCCAATGGCCAAGGTGTTGAACAGGAGTCACCTAGCACCACCTTCTGGGTTTGCTCCTCCAGAAGGAAACAGAGCCACTGTGAAACAGTTCCTCCAAGTCCTATCCCAGCAAGGTGGACCAGAAGGATACCATGGCCAATGGTAATCAAAGGATGCTGAGAGGTCCAGCAGAACCAACAGGAACACACTCACCCTGTCCAATTCCTGGCTAAGTCATCCACAAAGGTGACCAAAGCCATCTCTGTTCAATAATTGGGCCTGAAAATGAATGGAAATGGATCTAGATCAGTGGGTCCCAACGGTGGTCCATGGACCCCAAGGGGTCCACATAACCCACCCAGGGGGTCTGTAGCACCATTCACATAACAAAAACTACCATAAAGATATCAAAATTTTCAAAGTAGAGGGTCCGTGGCTTTTGAAAAATTGGGGTGTGTGCAGTACTTAGCTGATTGGAAACCAATGATCTCCTGGAGCTGAGATGCCACCTCATGCTCCTTTACCTTGCCCAGAAATGGAATATTGGAAGCTGGCACATAATTGTACAATATGACACAATTCAGGAAAAGCTTTTTCAATAAAGGTATTACAACTGCCTTCTTAACGCTGGAACTCAGCACTCAGAAGCACTCAGGAGGCACTTGGCTAGTCTCCCACTGGTCTATTTAGTGAGCCAGGAAGGACAAGGATCTAGCACACATGCAGACTATAATTTCCATCATTCCTGAGCACAGCCCATGTTGGCCTGGGTTGATGGTGTTGGAGTACGTAAAAAACATCCAGAGGAAGGCTTGAGGAAGTGAATTTCATTCATATAATTTAACAGGACATTCGTCAGTCTCAAGGACCTGAGAGAAAATGCAGTCAAATCATAGCATCATCATGTAGCAATAAAATCAACACAAAACCAACACACAGAATACAGTAAGTCCGCAAATCTAAAGACTCAGGCAAATGAAAAAAAATGCTTCACCTGGTGCTGCAAAGATTTCAGAGTTGCACTGGGTGAACACCCTTGTTGAGGGCATTCCAAAGCTGGGTGCCCCCACCAAAAATACTCTACCTTTGCTCACCACCCACTTCACCTGTGAAAGTGGAGGGGTCATGGAAAATGGCGCATAGATTTGTGTATGGACAATGCAAGTGTTTTTCCACTGTTTAACTACCATCTTGAAAAATGTTTCTCTGTTAATCTTTCTACTCATCTTTCTGGCCAACTTCAGTGCAACAATTTTGCAAGAAGGAAACACGCTGCTTGTGCCTATTGTAGTTTACTATGAAATATTCAAGGGCCTCAGGAGAAGAAATGGTATAAGAGATCAGAGATATAAGGTTAACATTCAGTCACTGTCTATCCTGGTGTTGAACTGTAGTATCTTCTTTCTCATCATGACGATCTCCCTCGGGAGGTTGTGGACTCTCCTTCCTTGGAGGATTTCAGGCAGAGGTTGGAAGGCCATCTATTATGGATGCTTTAGTTTAGGGGGTTGGACTAGATGACAAAATAAACAAGGAACTTTGTTCCTCGTATGTCAACAGATCTTTCTTCACTAAGAGAATTGCATATGACAAGGAACAAAGTTACTACGTGCATTCAGTGACTGGCCCATCTACAGTTTAAGAGCTGTTTCCTACTTGCTCCTTTAATATGCATGTAAATAAGAGTTCATATTAGTAGTGTTTGTTGTTAGTAGCATCAAGAACCTTAGACCTAATATTAGAGTTGACAATATGCATTAATTGAGTTTTAGAGTTAATAGTAACTGCAGTTGTGGAAAGCGAGAAGCCTTTTCTCTCTCTCTTGGCCAAGGCTCTCCTGTGCATCCTGTGAATTCTAGGGTTACAACACCAGAGTCCCATTTTGGAAGTGGAAGCTGGCTAAATCAGTAATGCATGGAGTGGAGCTTGCATACTCATCCCTTCCCACCCAGATGGTAATGTTGCTGGATTGTGAACACCTGAAGAGGAATGCTTTTCAAATCAGAATCAAAATGAGAACAACATGGTTCCTGTAAATGATGTGAAGGCACACCATTGCTATGCACTTCAGAGTATATTTCCCACACTGCCAGGCTCAGCCAGGCTCTGTGAGTGGTGAGTGTCCTATGTACTGCCAGCACACCTGTGGTAGTTTAGTCTCCATGAACCCAGGAAGAGCAGGACACACAGAGAGGGGCAAAGTGGTGAATTCCCCCAGGATACCAAAAGGCTGAGGGCCCCTAATATATTGATTCAATCATCTGCTGCAGATCAAGAAACCATTTTGCTCTGTGCTCATTTACTCAATGGAACATATCCAAGGCATGTTGACTACTGAATAATTAATGAAGTGCTTTGATTTTTGGGAGGTCATTGTTAACATTAAAAAGCATCAGGACTGTGTCACAACCATGGCAAAAATGTAATGCTGATTGTCCAAATTTATGCATGACGCTAGGAAATTATATTTCTGTGAACATGGATTACCCCAAGAACGCTCATTTGCATTCCAATATCATTTGCATTCAGACTGCAAACACATCATACATTTTAAGTGCTTTTAAAGCGTGCATAGGTGTACAAAGACACACACATACCAGTATCCTGAGAACTGTAGTTTACTTCTTATAGAGCTAAAATTCCCAGCATTGGGATTCCTGAAGAGTTTGTGTGCTTTGAACACAAGGTGTGTACACAGCCTCAGTTTAGTAAATTGAAACTGATAAATTCAATCAGGGACTGGAACTGATGTTAGATGGAGCCAGAGCAAAAATAAATGTAGTCTCTCTCTCTCTCTCTCTCTCTCTCTCTCTCTCTCTCTCTCTCTCTTCTACTCTCCCCGCCTTTCTGCGCCCCCCCCTCTTGTGGCCTTCAGAACATGCTCCTGTCCCAAGGGGCAGCGTCCTGTCCTTGACCTCATGCTGCATCTTTGAAATGGAGCATTAAATCAGAGGCACTAGGAGGCAACTTCACCACCACTCCTGTCTCCAGCAATGGGCTGGAGAGGCACACGGTGTTTTTTGATTTTGCAAGATGGTTGGAGCTCGAAGGGAAAGGTGCTGTGGAGGGGAGCATGTGCTATTGGACACCTTTGGGCAGTGACACCCAAAGCTCCTGATTTACCCAGTCTTTCCTGAGGGAAGGCCAAGTGGGCTGGGGTAGACACATACATTGGATGCCACAATTGGGATGAAATTAGGCTCTTGGCTTGATTGGAAGCTCAGGCTTAATAACCACCTTCTTATGCTCTCAGCAAAGAGTAAGCAGGCTAAGCTGATTTTCTTTGACAAATGTGATGATAGGTTAACCAAAATGAAAACAATGAAAAATTAGTTGAAATATATATATTTTTTTTAAAAAAGTCCAATAACACCTTAGAGACCAACTAAGTTTGTTCTTGGTATAAGCTTTCATGTGCATGCACACTTCTTCAGATACCTGTGCATGCACACAAAAGCTTATACCCAGAACAAACTTAGTTGGTCTCTAAGGTGCTACTGGACAATTATTATTATTATTATTATTACTTTTGTATATATATTTTGACTGCATCAGACCAACACGGCTACCTACCTGAATGAAAAATTAGGTTACCTGATTTAAATATTTGATTATTCATTATCCGTTGTACAAAATTATTTTTAAACTATTCAAATGTTTGCTCATTTCTGCTCTTAATTGAAAGAATATTTATAGAGAACTATTATGATTCATAATGTCACAATATTTTAATACACCCCTTAACTAAACTAGGTTGAATGAATTAAGGAACTTCATAAATAACTATGGATGCCAACAGGCACCGCTGCACTCAGAGTCATCAGCTTTTGCATCAAACCAAGTATCAACGCCAACTGTATCACCCTCTTTAATGTCTTAAAGTCAATGTAATGATTGGGCACATCAAAGGAATACAGTTCCTCAGACATTCTGCCATACCCTCCAACATTTCTCAGATGAAAATAGGGACATCCTGTTCCACTCTGGGCAGCTTCCAACATATATAAAAACATAATAAAATATTAAACATTAAAAAGGCCCCTATACAAGGCAGCCTTCAGATGGCTTCTAAACGTTGTACAGTTGCTTATCTCCTTGGCTCAGGGGTCGCATAACTCCATACCCTCCAACATTTCTCAGATGAAATTAGGGACGTCCTGCAGAAAAGCAGGACATTCTGGGATTGAATCAGAAACTGGGGTGGCATCTGCAAATCTGGGGCTGTCCCTGGAAAATAGGGACACTTGGAGGGTCTGTTCTGCTGTCCTCTGTAGGAGCAAAGCCTTTTTACAGCAACCTTGGAGCAGACCTCTCACCGCAGACCAGCAGGGCTCCCTCTCACCACCCATTCCTGTTCCTAATCGGTTACTACTAGTTCAGACACAATGAACAAATATATGAAGTGAATATTTTTTTGCCCTGTCAGCTGTGGGCCGGTCCACTGTCCTTCAGACCTTGTGGGGGGCTGGGCTATATTTTTTTTTTGGGGGGGGGGAATAAACAAATTGCTATGCCCCACAAATAACCCAGAGATGCATTTTAAATAAAAGACACATTCTACTCATGTAAAAACACGCTGATTCCTGGACCATCCGCGGGCCGGATTTAGAAGGTGATTGGGCTGGATCCAGCCCCCGGGCCTTAGGTTGCCTACCCCTACTTTACACTGTTTGCATAGAATTGCATTTGCCCATTCATCCAGTTTGAAGGTTATTTGAGAGCTCTTCACAATTCCTTTTTGTGTCAACTGCCACAAACTATTTACTATCACCAGTAAACTTGGCTGCCTCACTCTCACCTCTAACTGTAGAACATTTATGAGCAAGTTAAAAAGCACAAGTCCCAATAATGATTCTTGCGGGACTCCACTTTCAATATCTCTCCTTTGAGAGAACAGCCCACTTGTTCCTACACTCTCCTCTCTGTTACTTAACTCTTCCTTGATCAACATGATTGCTTAACCCAGTTTCGTAAACACCTGAAATTTCATTTGGGAGTAATTTAGGGAAAGGGAATGTGTAGAAATGATTGTGATAGGAAAGAACATGAGACCATGATGTACAGAACAATAGTTTTGATTATGTGAAATTAAGGCTTGCTATCCTTATGTGAAATAAGTATATTAGTATCACATTCAAGTTTGAACATGGGTAGGGAACAATCAGTAAGGGACTCGGGTGGCGCTGTGGGTTAAACCACAGAGCCTAGGGCTTGCCGATCAGAAGGTCGGCAGTTCGAATCCCCGCGACGGGGTGAGCTCCCATTGCTCGGTCCCTGCTCCTGTCAACCTAGCAGTTCGAAAGCACGTCAAAGTGCAAGTAGATAAACAGGTACCACTCCGGCAGGAAGGTAAATGGCGTTTCCATGCACTGCTCTGGTTCGCCAGAAGTGGCTTAGTCATGCTGGCCACATGACCCGGAAGCTGTACGCTGGCTTCCTTGGCCAAAAAAGTGAGATGAGCGCCGCAACCCCAGAGTCGGCCACGACTGGACCTAATGGTCAGGGGTCCCTTTACCTTTACCTAGGGAACGATCATATCAGTAGGTTTGCTTATTACAAATTAGCTCTGCATTCCCTTTCCAATATGATTAAGAAGAAATGATATGAAGAGAAAGGAAATATTTGTTGCAGGACAGGGAGGGTGGATTCTCATGTAGACTGGCAGAAAATGAAGTATTAGAAGGAGATTGTGGGAGGGAAGCAGGTAAAAATAAAATCAGATGCCTCTGTTTTTGCTCTGTCTGAGCTAGTCCCCCCCCCCCCCGGTGTATCATTTTAATGAATCCATTGCATTTTATAAAGGCTGCAAATAAATGGACAAGCAGGATATAAATCAACTAGTAGAAGATCTGAACACCTCTGGATTTACCTTCTTTAGATATATGAAGGAAATCAAACCTAGATAATGGCAACTCTTTATCAACTCACACTAAATGTCTCCAAAAAAATCTGTCAAGGAGATGTCTCCAAAATCTGTCGAGACAAGACAATGGCAACTATTTACTAGAAAAAGCTACCAGAAAATATCCTAATATACAGAGACAGGTGGGTTGGGTGGCTACTTACGCATCACCCAAAAAGAGAAAATGAGTTATTAGCAGAATAAGGATAAAAGAGGGAGTTGATTTGCATAAAATGTGCAGCTGCTTACTTATGCATATGTAAATGTAGAAATAATAAACAAATAGAACTATACAACACATCTCACCCACAGTAGGGAAGACTGTGGCCAGGTGACCTGTGTGCCTGCTTGGTCTCCTATCCAAGTTCTACAGAACAGTTTGCTCTTATTAGGTGGTTGTTGTTGTTTTAATAAAGTTATTTTAAGGTAGATATTCTTGTTCTTTGTGGTCTCCAGGTTAGGGTTGCCATACATCCAGATTTCCCCGAACATGCCCGGGATTCTAAAGGTGAAATCACCACCTGGACAGATTTTTTAAAAATTGAAAAATGTTTGGGCTTTTCCTTTTATATAGTCACTAGCCGAGCAGCGCCACTGTTACAAAAGGAAGCAGCGGCTGCAGCACTGTTGCTTCTGGCAACCATGTGAGGTGCATCTGTACTCCTTCTCCTCCCCTCAGTGGCCTCCAGGCCCAGGCCAGAGCCCCCACAGGCCCCACCGCCACCATGGAGCTACTTGCTGGAGGAGGAGGCACCCAGGGAGGCAGGCAAGGCCGAGGCCTGAGGGAGCAGGCGAGTAGTCTGGGTGGAAAATGGCATCCCCCAGGGAAGAAGCCTAACCCAACCCCCACTCACCGAGATCACTGCCACTGATGGCCTGACCGCCGTCGCTAATCACCCATTCACCCCACTGCTGATTGCTCACTTGCCTGCCAGCTCTCCCACCACCACCAATTGCCCGCTCGCCCCACAAATTTGCATTACCATTAATGAGGGTGACTCCACTTCTTTCACAGTCATATGAGGGACAAACGAGGCTGCCCACTATTGCCCATAGCTGTCAACTTACAGATTTGAAAATAAGGGACCAGCAGCCTCAAAAATAAGGGATCAGCAGCCAAAATAAGGGATTTTGCTTAGCTTATACAGAAATCCAGAACTCACGGAGCCATGCTGCTTTGGCTGGGACTGACTGTGTTTTGCAGGGGGATGGACTAGATCATCCTAAGGGTCTACAACTCCCACCAAAGAAGAGTGACAGACAAAACTGATGAACGACGTCGAGATGGCAAAGCTTACAGGCAGAATTAGAAACCAGGAAGAGGACCTCTTTAATAAAGAATGGGGAAAATTTATAATTTATTTTAAAAGCTATTGTAAAGAGTTACATACATTGGTAGGATTGACAGAAAACTTGTAGTAAAAATTTGAACTATGGATGGACAAATGATTTATAAAAATAAGTTATGAAAGGGATGCAGAGGGGGAAATCACTACATTAAGATGCTGCACTGGTTGGAGGGTATGCTAAGCAGCACGTTGGGGCTGCCATCGTCCTGGCGCGAGGAGTGCCATCGGCCCTTCCCCGCCCGAGAGGGAGGGAGAGAAGGAGAGAGACTTGCCCACGCTGCCTGCGAGCCCGGCATGAGGTGGTTGCAGCGCCGCGGCAGCCGTTGAAGCGCCGCCTTTCTGCGTCCCTCCCCATCCCCTCCTCTTCCTCCTCCCTCAGGCCGCCTCCTCAGCCGCCGCCGCCGCCGCCGCCACCTCTGGCTTCCCCTGGCAGTGCGGCAGAAGTCTCGCAAGAGAGGGGCTGTCTGCCCGCTTGCCGCCACCCGTCTCCTCACGCCGCGCCCCTGAGGGGGAAAAGGGAGAGACGGAGACACGGCAGCTCGTGCACACACTCTCGCTCTCGCTCTCTTGAGGCGGAGGACCCCCAGCCGCTGCTTCCCTCCCAAGCCGGGCGAGCATGAAACCAGGGAAATTTAAGGGACATCATCAATCCGGGATAGCAGCAGGAAACGGTGCTGGGATAAGGGAGTTTCTCACCAAATAAGGGACAGTTGACAGCTATGCTATTGCCCCTCCAACTCGCAGTGGCAACAGAGGCCTCAGCTACGAATCTTAAGATCCTCTGCTGAAATTAAATGTATCCCAAATTCAGGAAACTGAACACAAATTGAATCTGTTTGCAGATGATCTGCCCTCTGTGATCCTAAAAGAGCTCTCCTGCCTCTACAGCAGGCTCTTAGTATGTTTGCTGAGGTTGTCAGGTTAAAAATCTATTATACGAGATCGATCATGTTTGTTTTTGTTTTTATAATAATTTTTATTGGTCTTTACATATATTTCCATACATAACATCATGGTATACAGAAGTAAATAAAACATTTGGCTCCTCAAGCCTGTGACTTCCCCCTCCCCAATTGATTGCTTTCAAACCTATTCTCTGGATACTGCATTTTCCTATATTTCTTATTACTATTAAATCATAATCTTATGTAAATACTAAATTAATTATAATAAGTAATAATTAATAGTTTTAACCTTACAAAACTTCTTGTAACCCTACTAGTGATGTTAATTGTTTACAATTGTCTTTCAAGTATAATAAAAATTTGTTCCAGTCTTTCAGTCTGATCCTGCTGGTTCTGGATTTTCCCTGTTAGATTTGCCAATTTGGCATAATTCAATAATTTCATCTGCCACTCTTCTTTCCTTGGTAAATCTTCTTGCTTCCATCTTTAGGCTAGTAACATTCTCACTGCAGTTGTTGAATATAGTAACAAAGTTTTGTCCTGTTTATGTATTTCTCTACCTACTATACCTGGCAGGAATGCTTCTGGGTTTTTTTTTGGTAAATGTATATTTCAACATTTTTAAAAGTTCATTATATATCATTTCCCAGAAGACCTTCACCTCCTTACAAACCCACCACATATGGTAAAAAGTACCTTCTTTTTCTTTACATTTCCAACATTTATTATTTGTTCTATACATTTTTTGCTAATTTCACTGGTATTAAATACCATCTATACATCATTTTCATTATATTTTCTTTAAGCGAACTGCATGCAGTAAAATTTATTCCATCTTTCCACAATCTTACCCAATATTCAAACTGTATATTATAATCAATATCTTTTGCCCAATGTATCATTACAAATTTTACTTCTTCATCTTTCATATGCCATTCCAAAAGTAACTTTTACATTTTTGACAATATTTTAACCTTGTTGCTTAATAGATCTATTGCAAACCTGGATCTTATTAATTCAAATACATTTATCTTTTAGCTTCTTTAAATATGATGATTGAGACTGCAGTATGGCTGGCCCTAACGTTAGGCATAGTGAGGCAACTGCCTCAGGAGGCAGGTGCTCAGGAGGGGGAGCAATGGCAACATCCCCCCTTCAGTTATTTCTTCTGAGCCCCCAAGCCATTCCCCTCTGTCGTAGGACAGAACTGTGTGTGCCACCTAGACACATCTGTATCTAGTGTGCTGCCCTTAAGTGCAATGGAGGATGCTGCTCTGTTGCCTGTATTCCAGTTGGATTTGCTTGTGCATGGAAGGGCAGTTCCCAAGAACTCTCAGAACAGGAACAAACACATAAATAAAACAATATTTTAAATAAAACAATATTTAAAAAATACAAAAATGAAACAAAGTTTTTGTTTTTTTAAATACCCATCCATAACAGGAATAGCAGGTTTAAGAAATGATGCAAGGAAGAAAATGAAATAATTAAACAACCTGAGAAAATGAGCACACTCTGTCTCGGCATCTGAATGATAATAATAATATAATAATAATTTATTATTTATACCCCGCCCATCTGGTTGGGCCTCCCCAGCCACTCTGGGCGGCTTCCATAAAAACCACAAATACAGTAAAATATCACACGTTAAAAACTTCCCTGAACAGGGCTGCCTTAAGATGTCTTCTGAATGTCAGGTAGTTGTTTATCGCTTTGACATCTGCTGGAAGGGCGTTCCACAGGGCGGGCGCCACTACATGATATTAATACAGTATTTTAATGATGCTGCCTGAAGCCGGAAAGGATGTTGGCTGTTGTGAAAAAGTGCTGGACAGGGTGGATGCTGGACAGGGTGTATCTCTTCCCACCTCAATATGCGTTCCTTTCTGTGTGTCCTACCACAAACTCCACCAAGCCATCACACCTTCTTAATCCACCATCTGCTCATCTGACATGCATTTCAATGGGTTGCTTTCCACACCCAGCTGAGTTGTGAGTATCCTTGTTTCTTCTCTTGACATGGGAGGGTGTGTATGGAATCTAAATCTCAAGAAGGCTTTGGAATGTGCTTTGGCTCTAGGAACTTGGATTGGGCTTCACCTAACGAGCCTTAGGAGGCTCCCCCCCCCCCCAATCTCCCATTGCCTCTCAAAATTGGCTGGTGGGGGCAGGAGAATCCTGACGTCAGGGGCTAGACTGAGGAGGAATGGTGGGAGCCACCCCTCCCTTCTCCTGAACCTTCCCGAGAACAGGAGGACAGGATGGATTTAGAACAGTGGCTTGCAGAAGGACATAGTTCAGAAGCTGCAGAGGGGGAAAGCGGGGAAATATTGGGAGAGGAACAGCAGGAAGGAGAAGCACCAGAGGAGAGACAGCTGACAGACTCAGTGTCTTTCAAGAGCATTCCTGACCGCCCCCTCCCAGGACCAGGCGGGCATTGAGGATAGGTGAACAGAAGGCTCAGAGGCAAAAAGATCAGATTAGCAGTCACAAGGGTGAAGTAGAATAGGAGGGATGAAGGGGGTTGGACTTTGTTCAGAGCAATGCCATTCTTTTAGGGAGGATGCATTCCTTTGACTCTCTCTGTGAACTATGGAATAAATTACTTGGTAAGAACTCCTCTTGTTTCTCTGTTTACTGGCTGCCACTGGGGGAGGGATTGGGTTCCCTGAAGCCTGACACCCTAAAATAGCAGGTGGTGTGATCCAATCCCAATCTTACAGGTCCAGCCTGATATTAGGTTCTCTGTACCACGAGAAGCTGCTATGTAGTAGGCGATGGATCAGTTTAAATAATAATAATATCTGCATTGTGGCATTTCACCTACGTGTATCTAGGATCAAAGTGTGAGAATCGATTTTAGTTTTTTCTGAAGCAAGAGAAGGCAATGGGGTGTGGGGGTTTTTTTTACAAAGAAAATGTGAAATTATGCTCTTTTATATAGCCATAGCCACATAAGGAAGCATAATTTGAATGTATATAGAACAAAAAAAGTGAAAGTATTTTAGTATTTTTAAGGTCTACTGATGTGTAGCAGTTTTACAGGCGGTGGAGGAGTCCTATTGGACTAACTTAGTGGGTTTACTTAGTAGGCTACATGGGACTGGGCTGTTCATTTGAAATATACTGTAGGCTGCAGATTTCCGAAGTGCACATATGGACCTAATCCAACTATAATGACAGACGACTAGTCCTGTGCAACAACTGATAACCCCCAGAGGTGGATGTGCACCCACAGCCACATCAAAAGACCACCCAGCCAATTCAGTCTGGTTTGAGTGACACCTCAATGCAGAAGGAGTTGTGACATCTTGGTGTACACCAACAATCATACCGGCATTGTGCACAGATCTCTTACTGGATCAGGGTGGTAGTCTTCCAGAATGCTTTTACACTTTAAACATATTTTTAGCCAAAGAGCAGGCTTCACCTATGTGGTGTATGCCAATGCAAAACAAAAACAAAACCCCTATATAAACCTATTATTTGAATGGCATAATGAGTGCTCACACCTTCCTTGGTGGGCGCCCTTTGTGGGACCGCGCACAGCACCTCGGGCCACGTGGGACTCACCAGCTGGTTGGGCTGGCCCGCCTCCCTGTGCTAGTCCTTGGGGGTTTCCGCCAAACCCCAGTTAACCTCTCAGCACTTTTGGGAGATGGGGCCAGTTGCACTTCACTTTTTCAGTTTCCCAAGTTGTCGCAACTAGCTTAGGCATGCAGTTAGTATTTTTATCTAATCCCTTTGGGCAGGAATTGATTCAAACATGCCTATTTCATATTCTTGGGGCATGATCACACATGGTCCCTAAAATAATATGGTAACCTCTTAGTAATGTCACCAGCTTTGTCAACTTCTGGTGAATAATGATGCATGTTTAATGTATTCAGCTCTAATGGGTGAAATTCATCAAGTGCATTGATACCTGGCATGTCAAAAACCTGCCGATGAGGTACTTTCTCTACTTGTGCATACACAGTGTGCCTGTTTGACCAGAAAAGCAAGAAAGTAACTTTCCTAAATTGCCACAGAGCACAAAGTTTCAAAACTTTGCTGTACTTGCTAACCCTGCCTCCCACACCCTTCCAATCTTTCTGAATGGGCAAGGAGTTGTGCCCTGGAGACAAGATTTTCCCTGCCTTTACATTCTTTCTTCTTTTACTAGTTTCATATTGCACAGACACCCAAAATAATAGCTGAAGCCAAAAGTATAAACACAAAAATTAAACAAGACTCATTAGCTGTTTAGTGAAAGTCTTTTGAACTATCAGAAGAGGGATGCAGATCCAGACCCCCTCACTCTGCCCAGCCTGCATCCCAACTCAACGATGGTGACTATTTTATTTAAATTTGTTAGTTGCATTTATACAGAAAACCTTCACCCAAGCTGACTGACAACAAGAGAGACACATTGGCACCCACATCAAACACACCAAACCATTTAAAAATGAATTAGAATACTAAACAACAAGGTGGTGGTCGGGGAACCAATAAGAAGAAATCAAAGTGGCATGTCAAGCCATGCTAAAACTGAACAAACCAGGAGTGGAAAAGCTTTTGAGAAAAAAGTTCCAACTTCTGAACCTGGTGATGTGGTAGATTTCACCCAGGTTCAGAAACGTCTGTACATTTAGATAGCAATTTTTAATTGCAAGGTTTGTAGGGCTGGGGGGTTGTTTTCTCTCCTAATACAAGTATTGTATGTGAACTGATTTCTGAAGATAATGTATTTATGTAAGATGCATGAATTTTCACCATATTTATTTACCGCTAACTTATTTGCATTTACTTTTTAAACAGTGTATATGCCACCTTTCAAAGTAAAACTGACCCAGTGTGGCTTATATCAAAGTCAACATGCATGATCAATAAAACCACAGTATAAAACTGAAGCATTACATCAGAGCTTCCAAACTGTGTGTCACAACACATTAGTGTGTCTGTTGGCTGCAGGGTGTAGGTGTGTCTCATGAACACTCCCCGTTCTCCTCCCAGGGCTAGAAAGGGGTTAGTTTAATCTCCGGTTTGCTAGTAAAACTGAATTACTGTATTGTGAAATGATGCATGTCTAAAAAGTGGTCACCAACTTGAAAAGTTTGGAAAACTCTGTGTTATTGTGGATCGAGGGCCCGACCCCCGCTATGTGAAATAAACACACAAGGACACGTGATATAAGGTTGATGGGCAAGAAAAGGCCACAACTTTATTGATTACAGCAGTGAAAAGGTATTGGCTTAGGCATTGGATGACTATAGGAGGTGGGTTTATTCAACAGTAGGTGGAGCCTGTTGATGCCAATCCAACTATAGGCTCACCCCTGATGTCACCGAGGGTCGTGCCATGGCCTCCCGCCAAGCAGGCATCGGACGGAATACACGACCGCCAGATTCCTTTAACGGAATAACCCACGGTAGATAGCATAGGCGATGGCCACACCTAGCCCTTGACACACATGAATCCAATGCCTAACCTACCCACCAATACCACAAAAGTTGTGACGATTGCTACGAGGTAGGCGAAAAAACCAAAAAGCCTAATGCCAAATGGAAAAATTCCTACCAGGCCCCCCAGACAACCGGGGCGACCAACCTAAGGTCCATAGCAAGGCCAAAAAACCTAGACCCTGAGCTAAATGGGAGTGGAGGGTGGGTGACTCGCTGCAGGACGACGACGACTGAGGAGGAGGCGGAGCTGGAGCCGCAGCATTAAGCTGCTAAACACGCCCCCCCGGAGACACCTGGTTGGCTGCCTCCGGTGGGCATGGGCGCCAGCCAGGTGAGGAGGGGCGGGGGCTAAGGCCCCCGGCCAAGGGCGGAGCTCGGGCTCCCGCCCACAACCACTCCCCTCTCTTCCAGGGAGGAGAGTCTTTGTCATAAACTACTGCAGTAACTTGAACTATTGCTTTTACACTTTCAGTTCAATCATCAATTTAAGTTACTACTGATACATCATATTCAAATGATCCTATGCAATACCAGTGCTCTGCCACTGTCTCTATCCCTGTATGTTGCAATATATGAATTCATAAGGTTGAACACCACCCCAGATTGGGAGAAGTGCAAGATTCTAGGGCATCCAGGCACTTGCCCAGGGTTTGTTTTCCTTAGAATGAGGTGCACTGGAGACAGTGGTGTCTTTATGATATATGGTTTATATATAACCTGAGCCTATGAGGCAATTGCTTCTCCCATAAGGTATTGCTTCTCCCATACCTACAGCCAGCGGCAGAGCTAGCCATGATCCCTACCTTCTCCAGGTATGCCACAAACCAGTGGGAGTGCCCAAGCCTTTGTAAACATTTATGACTTCCACATCACAGATGCAGCCTTCCTTGCTGCTGCTCCCTCTCCTTCAGCAAGTACTTTGAAATGCGAGGCGGGATAATGCCCATTTTGTAGCTTCCAGGGGTAAAATAGTAACCACAACAATTGCTCTTAAAGGCCAACTCTTTCTTGCCGTTTAACCTTAACACATTCAAGAACTAGGTGTGAGGATGTGGAGATTTACATGGAGATACTGACAATCCTGGATTATTTTGGTGAATCCCTGAAAATAGAGACATCACCCTACTTTTCTGATATACAAGAAGCCCCATTCAGACATTATTGCCTCACATGGGTTGCACCCATGTCACACACACACACACCAACCAGGGTCCCTCCCTGACAGGTCTATCCACAGACCTGTAGGGGAATCCTTCGGCCGAGTGCACTTAGAATTCTCCCTGCAATTGGGAACCTTTTGTGACCAGGGCTCACAGGATTAGCAGGGCAGCACGCAGGGCAGCTAGCAGTTGATGGAGCCAGAGTCAATGGCAGACAGAGGCAGCTCATTACATACCTATCCCCCTCTGGGGCGAGTTCTACAAAGGGAACCTGGAGACTAAGTAGGAGGAAGGTGACCGCAAGTGCCACCTTCTGGACCGGTTGGAAGGCAGATAGAGGATGGCAGAAAACAGACTGAGGCTGGCGGGGCAATACCTCATTGCCCCCAATGGAGGAGATACCACTGGTGGGAAGGGCCCTAAGGGTTCCCAACACTTGATGAGGATGTAGCTGGTGGGGATGTGGGCACTGGAAGTGAGGTTAGTGTGCACTGTTCAGTTCCTCTCTCCACATGAACATAAGAATAGCCTGCTGGGTCAGGCCAATGGCCCATCTAATACAGCATCCTCTTCTCACTGTGGCCAACCAGTGTTCTCCACGTGTTCTCAAGCAAACACCTGGCTAGGGGTCCGGTGAATGCTGATATTTAGGTGACTGTCTCAAAGCAGTGATGCCCTGCGGATGCTGACATTCAAAATTACACCATTGGTGTTGTCAAAATTCACATTTGAATGCTGACAGGCACTATAGCACATGTGCATTGCACACCACAGTTAATAGCTGGATAGCATCACATTTGAATATCTTGTGTTTACTTTGGCAAATATAAAAAATAGCGAAAACTGAAATGGTCAAGATTTTGATGGCAGACCTTTAGGCTACAACACTTTCTTAGGTGGAGAAATTATTACATCTGATGCTTCTCTGTGAGCCACATGGTTACCAACTCGTCTTGTGTATTTATGCTACAACACATTTCAATTCCTGCCCCTTCTGCACCATCAGTAAAAATCAACAATTTTGACAACTGTTGTCTGAAAGTTTTCCCCCAATTAATGAGAAAGGGCACAGTCAAATTAATGCTGCTAGACTGTTCTTGCCCTGTTACATATCCTTGTTATCTAACCACAGTACATGAGCCTCTGTCAGCTCCCACTTAGTTCTCAGGGACGTTATGCAAAAAGGTATGTTGCAATTACTAGGTTTGTGAGCAGCACTTTTCTCAGCAGGTTTGTCTGTGTCACCCATCTGCAGCTCCAGGCATGACAAACCTCTTGCAATTGTTTTGCCTTTCTTACCATTTCTTTACCATCATGGGTGCAACAGCTGGTTCAAGAATATAATAAGCTCTGTGTGCTCCATACAAATTGTTTGTTGGGAAAAGTTGCTGGACAGAAACATTAGCATGTTCAAGCATGAAAAACATACCAGAAAACATCCAGCAACAGCACAACTCACCACACTAATCTCTTGTGATTAGGCTGGTGGTTTATTATCTTTGTGCCTATGACATGCCCAAGGATTAAGACATTCTGGGAGATGATTTATAATGAAATAAAAAAGGTATTCAAATATACCTTCCTGAAGAAACCAGAGGCCTTTCTCCTGGGCATGGTCGGCCAATTGGTATTAAAGAAGGATAGAACTTTTTTTATGTACGCAACAACAGCAGCAAGAATACTCATCGCGAAATATTGGAAGACACAAGATTTACCCACCCGGGAAGAATGGCAGATGAAGTTGATGGACTATATGGAACTGGCGGAAATGACTGGCAGAATCCGGGACCAGGGAGAAGAGTCGGTGGAAGAAGACTGGAAAAAGTTTAAAGACTATTTACAGAAATACTGTAAAATTAAAGAATGTTAGAAGAACGTTGGAATGAAGTTATATGGCTTTAGTAGAAATGTTATAAGGAATTAAGTATAAATAGATTAATAGAATATTAAAGGAAAAAATAAGGTTAGAATGGGTTAAGATAATTATAGGATAGAAAACAGAGGAAGATGGAAAGGAATTGCTGAAACAATTAACAGAAGTGGAATACAAAAAGGGAGGTGTTGAAATAAGCGAATGAAAGATAAGACATTGAAATTATTTGATATGTTTTAAATTTTTTTTGTTTTGTTTTGTTAGTTTAATGTGTTAGTGTTATGTAGTGTTTTTGTATTGTATTGTATTGTATTGTTCTGTTTTTGTTGTTGTTTTCTTCTTTTTTTTCTTTTTTGTTTTTGTAGTGTTTAAATTTCTGGAAAAGTAATAAATATTATTTTTTAAAAAATATTATCTTTGTGCCTATGGAGAGAGGGGCCAGTGATTTAAGGTGAGGCAGGAGCCAGGGCAGCAAGAGGAGGAAGGGGCAGGGCAGTCCGAGACAGAGGGAGGCGCAGGGGATGTGGCGGAGGAAAAGAGACTGAGCCAGGGCCAGTAGATTCCCTGCCATGATCTCCCACCCTGCTGTCTCCTAGAGCCAGGAGGGGCTTGAGGAGGGGAAAGCAGCAATGGCTTCTGTGTAAGTGGCGCCTCAGGTTGAGCACATGCCCCATCAGATGAGGATTCATAAGCTGCTGCTGGTGTGTGAGTGTATGTGTGTGTGTGGGGGGGGGTCCCCCTGTTGCTTCAACTGTTCCACAACGCACAAATCTGAGGACAGCTGCCTAGATGCCAGAAGATTGTGTGTCCCTGGAGCACTGTGGGAGCTGCTGTAAGTGCTTCTTTGCCAATAAAGACTGTCAACGTGAGCTTTCCTTGTCTGGGGGCAGGACAAGACACGTGAGGCTAAAAAGTGTGTCCATCCAAAAGTGATGTAATTCCACTGGGCACCCAATGTTCTGTGTGGTGTAGTGGTTCAGAGCAGTGGACTCGTAATCTGGTGAACCGGGTTCGATTCCCCGCTCTTCCACATGCAGCTGCTGGGTAACCTTGGGCTAGTCACGCTTCTCTGAAATCTCTTGGCCTCACTCACCTCACAGAGTGTTTGTTGTGGGGGAGGAAGGGAAAGGAGAATGTTAGCTGCTTTGAGACTCCTTAGGGTAGTGATAAAGCCAACGTTCCTGATCAAATCCAAACTCTTCTTCTTCTTCTCCTCAAAAAATGTGTTGGCAGAGAGAGCAGAATTCAGCTCCAACAGAGGTTTCACCATTGGAAGTGAATTCTGCAATCCATTCTGCACGTTTTGTTTAGGAGAGGGCTCCTGACAGATCCAGATTCTTGCAGCCTTAGCTTGAATCTGACACTTTTAAAATTCAAGCTAGGGCTGCAAAAGAAGAACGCAAGTGCACTTCCATATCTTCCTTTGCTGCCATAGCTTGATTTCTTTTTTGAACTTTCCCAACCCAAATTTTCCCATGTCTGACATCATATGATATCGCATGTGAGAAGGGTAGTTGTGGTTTGCTCAAAACAGCCTCATTAGGCACACAGGAGATTTATTATCACTGATATAGACAGTGCATCTCGGTGCAAGGCTTCTGTGAGGGTTTATGTAGATCAGAGGTTTATTCTAGTTAGCAATTAATGCCCACATTTTTTAAGCAGGGAGATTACTATGCAGATCGAGACAAGTGGGGTAGTTGTCATTCTGTGCGATTCCCCCCCCCCAATGGTTTCATCAGTAGCTGCCAGAATTCATTTTAAAATAACAAGCATTTTAACGGCAAACTTTTGAAACACTGGCAACCTGGTCTTGCAAGCAGGTTGCCCAAAACAGGTCTAAAATATCTAAATACTTTGGATGGAGTAGGAAAAAGAACCAATAATGAGAAAGGGACAAAATTAAAACTGTTGTATCCTGCCTTTCCTCACAAAATTGTCAAGTGTTAAAACCAATGCAATACTGTATTACAATCATCTACAACCAAAAGCTTTCTTTAAAAGGAAGGTTTTTACTAGGGATGTTCACCAACCACAAGTTTTGGCTTGATGCTAATCCAGCGTCTTGGAAAATAGCCTGATTCGGGACTGGGCTGCTTTGCCTTTGTTCCAAATCCAAGTGGTGTGTGTGTGTGTGCTGGGTACATGAAAAAAGAATTTAAGGAACTATCTATAACTTTAAAAAGCAACAACATTTTGGGGGGAGTAGAATTAGAATCCTACCAAATCTCAAGAGATAACTACAGTGGTTTCCCAGCAAAGGCAGTTTTTTCAATTTGGGGTGATTGAAAAAGGATAAATTTAGTCTTCGCTATTGTTTTGTGAGCAATTTGTTTGCAAATAGACAGAAAGGTGCCATTGGCGCCGCCAAGGAAGAGGGCAGAGGGGGGCAGGGCAGAGGGGGGCAGCCCCCCATCAAGTAAAACAATAGAAATACTTAACTAACTGACTAATCGTGTTGGTGCCCCCCCCCCAAACAAAAGTCCTGTCCTCCCTATCTTAAGTCTTGCCTGTCCCCAACAAAAATCCTGGCTATGCCCATGAGAGGAGCTCCTACGCAAGGAACATGCCAAATTTCAGGAGGATTGATGCAGGAATTTTGCCCTAGGCATTCTGCTCTATTTGTCACCAAAAGTCAGAGGGGGAGCTAAGCTGAAAGCTGATTTGGCAGGTGTCAGTGTGTGGGCAGATGGCAGAGGCAAAAGGACGAACATCCAGCATCTTCCAAGCTAGCACCACTTGTAGAACATAGAATGCATTCCTTCAACATCCCTTGCCCAAAGCACTCTGATAGGATTTCTGGTAATGCCATTCTCAATTTTGGCATTTCTCAGCTTCTTTCCCCCCCCAGACTTAAATTTGGTTCTCCACCCTTCCACACCAGTTTGTATTTTTTTTTTAAGTCCTCATGAAAATTCAAAATTATTTCAAAACAACTTTCTCTTATATAATGCATTTTTTTGTAATTTTTCACCAACATGTCAATTTCATTCATGCTCTATCCTAGTATATGCATTTTGTTGACAGCACACTCCAAAATTCTGACCTTTGAAAATAACAATAAGTTAAGAATAGTGCCTTTCAACAAATTACCGTATTTTTTGCTCTACAAGACTCACTTTTTCCCTCCTAAAAAGTAAGGGGAAATGTGTGTGCGTCTTATGGAGCAAATGCAGGCTGCGCAGCTATCACAGAAGCCAGAACAGCAAGAGGGATTGCTGCTTTTACTGCGCAGCGATCCCTCTTGCTGTTCTGGCTTCTGAGATTCAGATTTTTTTCTTCTTGTTTTCCTCCTCCAAAAACGAGGTGTGTCTTATAGAGCGAGAAATACGGTACCTCACTGGAGCATTGCATTGCAGAATATGGAGAACTGTGAATTTTGAAGGATGACTTTCGAAGGATGAAATGTGCTGTCAGCAATATACTTATGATGCACAACTCTGATCTTCTTTTACAACTGCAGGTGTGGCAGTGGATGTTCTGGATCATTAACTGGCAACGGACTGGATGAGAGCCAAATGACTGAAGCTTCCTCAAGGTAAGAGTGAGGTGCTAATAATGGGTGGTTTGCTAGACTGGATGGGTAAGGCTTGGCCTGCTCTGGAGAGGGTTACTCTCCCTGTGAAGGAGCAGGTAACTAGCTTGGGGTTACTTCTAGGATCCATTACTGTCACTTGAGGCACAGGTGGCTTCAGTGGCATACAGTAGCTTCTGTAAGCTTTGGATGGTGACCCAGCCATGCCTGCATCTAGACATCTGTTGACCGTGCTCTTGTAGCCTCTAGTTTAGATTACTACAACGTGTTATACATGAAGCTGCCTTTGAAAACGGATCACAAATTGTAGCTGGTGCAGAATTTAGCTGAGAGACAGCAGACTGAGGTAAGACACTCTGAATGTATAACACCGATCTTAGTACTACCACACTTGCAACCAATCATGTTATGGGCTCAACTGAAAGGGCTGGCTTTGACTGATAAAGCCTCGGGTGGCTCAGGATTCCAATTTCACAAGGACTGCCTCTCTTCACATGAACCAAGACATAACTTGCGTCCATAATCCGAGGCCCTTTTCCACGTGCCTACTCCCACGAGGAGGAGGATGATACGAGATGACGAAATGTGGGTGGCTCCCTGCCTAAGCAATGCTCTCCCCAAGCCAACGCTCCTAGTACTATTGATGGCTGTTCTTAGGTGCCAGGCAAAAATATTTCTATTTTCTCAGGCCCTTAATTTGGAGGGTTATTAGGTACATCTGTGACTCCTCTTGTGCTCATCCTTTCACAAGTGTAGATTGGAACTCGCTTTTTATAAATTTTGTGTGCATTTTAGGTTATTATTTTTGCTCTTATTTTTGGTGATAATGTGCTTTTACAGTTGTTTTGAGGCTGTTTATGTAAAAAGGGATGAAGCTGTGATGATAATTATGTGATGTGGTGGTGCTGATACAATCCAGTTGTCCCTCATCCCTAGCTGCAGGGCTGGACAACTCATGAGGCAAAGTGAGGCAACTGCCTCAAGGGCAGCGGTTCTGGCCTCCAAGGAATGCATTGCCTGCTGCTACTCCCACAGTGGCAACAGCACTGCGGTGAGCTCCTTAGAGGCCACACTGACCCCTCTCATGCTGCCTCTACAGTGGACTCTTGGCCAATAGGAGGCACTGCTGGTCTCCTCCCCCACTTGTTCCTGATGTAGATCTTCACTAACCCCCTTTTCCCTGGCTGGAGGTGGGGGAAAGTACCATTTTGTGGGTCACCTCAGGTGCCAAGATGTATTGGGCTGGCCCCACCTAACTGTCAGTCACAAAAGAGCCCTGCCTCCCTGTGCTCCTCACCAAGGTGTTTTCCTTATATGGAAGGCTTAAGGAGAAACGTTTCCATTTTTGCAGATACACTGTCTGCAGGCCTTTAATTTTTTTAAAAAATTTTCCTTTTCATTACAGTGGTACCTCAGGTTAAGTTCTTAATTCGTTCCGGAGGTCTTTTCTTAACCTGAAACTACAGTATTCTTAACCTGAAGCACCACTTTAGCTAATGGGGCCTCCTGCTGCTGCTGCTTCTGTTCTCAACCTGAAGCAAAGTTCTTAACCTGAAGCACTATTTCTGGGTTAGCGGAGTCTGTAACCTGAAGCGTATGTAACCTGAAGCATATGTAACCCGAGGTACCACTATACAGAGATTTCTCTGAATCCCATGGCCTCTCCCCCCATCCCCTCAGTGGGTCCTAATGTCAACGTTTTCAACTGCATATTGTATCATAATCTATGTTTTATAGCTATCCATATTATCCATCATGTTTGTTGCACTCCAAGTGTTCTAATAATCCTGCTAATGTTTTCATCTTCTTACAGTGGTCTCCTAAATAAATTATAATTTTTCCCATTTGTCTGCAGGCCTTTTAAATCTCTACACCTACGGTTGCCATATGTCTGGAATTTCCTGGACATAGCCAGTAATTGGCCGTCAGAAACAGTGTCCTGGCAAATCCGGATGTTTGGCAACCCATGTCGGCAATGTCGTTTTTGTCCTTAACTAGCTCAAAAACTTCCCTCCAAAAAGAGAGAGATTTTGCAAAATAAAATAATATATATATATATATATATATATATATATATATATATATATATATGCTCAATAACTCTGCCAAAAAAGGCTTTTCTGTCCAGATTTTCACTTTTTGAAATATGGCAACCCTACTAAATCACACTGAATTGCTTCAGAAGCCATGATTTGGTTCTTATCCTTGTAAGAAGAGCCTGCTGGATCAGGCCTATGGCCCATATGGTCCAACAACCTATTCTCACAGTGGCCAACCAGATGCCTGTGGGAAACCAGCAAGGAGGACCTGAACACAAGAGCATCTCCTCTAGCAACTGATACTCAGAACTGCTTCCAGATGTGGAGGCAGAGCATAGCCAAATGGCTAGTAGCCATTGATAGTCTTTACCTTCATGAGAGGTAAAGGGAGAGGGAGAACAGCTTTTCTCTGTTGATTTCCTCCATGCCATGCTTAATTTTATAAACTATCATGTCACCTCTTACTCATCACCTTTCCTCTCCCCTCCTAAGGGAGCCACTCACTCACAATACCTCTGTCTTGCCAGGATTCAATCCCAGCTTCCCCCCTTCCCCCCATCTCCTTTGCCTTTGCCTTATGGTGGACAAGGCTTGTGGGGGGAGAGGTTTCTCAGCCTCTCCCATCCAATTTCCTGAAATGCTAGTCTCTTGAGTGATTCTCAGAGGCAGGACTAGAACTACAGTGGTACCGCGGGTTACAAACGCTTTGGGTTACAAACACTTCGAGTTACAAACTCCACTAACCCAGAAGTACCTCAGGTTAAGAACTTTACCTCAGGATGAGAACGGAAATCCCCATTAGCAAAAGCGCACCTCAGGTTAAGAACGGTTTTGGGTTAAGAACTGTACTGTAACAGTGTCCCCAATTCCCATTCCTCAGAGCTGGTTCAAGAGTGTACCATGGTCAATGGGATCAAAACCCACGAGAGATCAAGAAACAGGAGCATGGCCACACTGCTGCAGTTCTGCCTTTTGCCACCAAAGCCAACTCAGTCCCATGGCCAGGCCTGAACCCAGATTGAAATGAACCCAGAATGGATTGAGTCTCTCCATTCAGAGAACTGCCCATCTATTCCTACTCTCTGTTTGCCACTGCTGAACCAATTCTTGGCCCACAAGAAGACTTGCCCTCTTCTTCTATGACTGCTAAGCTTACTTGGGAATCTTTGGTAAGGTACCTTGCTGGAAGCTTGTTGAAAGTCCAAGTGCCCCTTGTGATGGGCGGGTGGCAGAGTTTCTAGGGCTGCAGTGAACGTATCTTGTTACTATTGCTACATTAGCATTCGTTTCGCCATCTGTTCTCATAAGGCTGACTAGAAGCGTGACTAAGCTTTGCTGGGATCTCCCCGGCTTAGCAGGGCCATTGATTCTTATCCTGCCCAAGGTAAATGAACCAGTTATGAAAGCAGAGGTGCTGTGCATCAATTATCAAATTAAATTAAAATTCAGTCACCAGGAGCTGACAAGGAAATAAATAGGCTCATTCATACCCAGCTAAATCTAAATCCTTTAGCCTAATTACACTCTGTGGTGACTCAGGCCCAAACAAGGGCACATAAAGCATTGGTCCAACTTCAGCTGCTGTAGATCCACACACAGGCAAGAACCAGATTTAATCCAATTCCACTCCAAAATTAGAAAGTTAATCACTATTCCTTTTTTAAAAAAAATAAACCACATTTTTGGAGGTGCCCAGCATGAAAGCCCCCAAGCCTATCTCCCTGTTGTTGTGTTGAATTTTATGTACTCTGGATTGTCTAATATTCTTAGGAATTTCACCCACTGTGGTCAAAAGAAAAAATAGTTAAAATTCTATCCAATTTTTAAAAGTCTATATTTTTATAGAAATATGAAATGCAGCAAATTTATATTCAAAAAGTTATATGGCAGTAAAATCACCATAAAGCTGAAAGATGGCAAATGAAAAAGAAACTAAAACTCTTAAAAGCCCTTGGGTAAATTGCACTAAGTACCGTAGCAGTATTAGCGTGCTCAACTTTACATTGGTTGTGAACCATACACCTTTTTCTCTCTTTTCTTTTGCATGGTGGTGGTATAAAGGAAACAAAAGGTAATAGGGAATTAACAAACATACTTAAAGAAAGCAAACATGGATAGAAAGGTTTATGGAGTCCATGGGTGGCATCCAACTCAACAACTCTGCCAGTGCAAGGATGCTGCACAACTTTCCTGCCCTCTCCGCTCCCACTGTGATCCTCAGACCAGTTCTGTTCTGGGTTTTCTCCCAAGCCGCTGGGGAGATTTGCGAGGTGTGCACTGGGTGTGCACTGGGTGTGCAGGGAGAAGAGAGGATGGGAAAGTTTTATTGTGCTGCTAAATATCCTTGCAGGAGTGGAAATGTTTAGTTGGACACCACACCTTGTTTTTAGAGCTACAGACAATGCAGGATATTCTACGCTACATCAATTGGTAAACGAAATAAAATTTGACCAAACAAGGATGTGGAGCCCTCAGATCTTCCATACAACCTCCACATAATGTATTCCTGTCCTGGTAATATGTGTACAGTGGTACCTCGGGTTAAGAATTTAATTTGTTCCAGAGGTCCGTTCTTAACCTGAAACTGTTCTTAACCTGAGGTACCACTTTAGCTAATGGGGCCTCTCGCTGCCGCCACGTAATTTCTGTTCTCATCCTGAAGCAAAGTTCTTAACCTGAGGTACTATTTCTGGGATAGTGGAGTCTGTAACCTGAAGCATCTGTAACTTGAAGTGTCTGTAACCCGAGGTACCACTGTAGTTTTCAACGTGAAGTTCCATATTCAATGTAGCAATTCAAAAGAAATATTTTATTAACAAGCAAACCTTCTCTAACTGAACAAGCTGACGGGCCTCAGAAGCGGAGCTAGCTGTGCACCCAGGAGCTAGCCACCCGCGGGGGCTCCCCTGTAGCGAGTGGCCCAGGGGGGGCGCACAGCGATGTCACCCCCCCCCTCAGGGATGACATCTAGGGCGGCCCACCCCTTTCCCCTGCCACTGACAGGCCTACTCTTAAGAGGCTATTCGTTTTAAAGATAAAGTAACATCTACCATCATGGAGAGACTCCAATACTTTGGCCACCTCATGAGAAGAGAAGACTCCCTAGAAAAGACCCTGATGTTGGGAAAGATGGAGGGCACAAGGAGAAGGGGACAACAGAGGATGAGATGGTTGGACAGTGTTCTCGAAGCTACCACCATGAGCTTGACTAAACTGCGTTAGGCAGTGGAAGACAGAAGTGCCTGGTGTGCTCTGGTCCATGGGGTCACGAAGAGTCAGACACGACTAAATGACTAAACAACAACACAGCCATCATGGAGTTGTGGGGGGCAAAGAGGCTGCAGAATAAGAGAGAGGCGGAGGCATGGGAATGGAGGTGTTCTGTGTGCAGGGGGCAATTGAGGAAAGGAAGGAGGAGAAGGGAGGGGAAATGGGGGGTTACAAAAAAGGAGGGATCAGGAGGCATGGCAATGAGGGTGAAGATGAAGATGTCTGGTAGTAGTCACTCCCTTGATGGTTTCTGATGAACCATTCCAGTCTTTGTCTCTTAACTGCCAGGTTGGCATGGCTCATCGGTGTAAGCTGCACCCAGCAGCGTTTGGCACACCTTAATGAAATCTTGATTAACTCTAACTTTTACTAAATCCAATAATTATAGGTGCCTTGCACCCACAAAACTCTGGCACCCCAGCACATAGCAATATTTATTTACTTTCTGCAAAATGGCAGCAATTTTGCTTTTTTTGGGGGGGGGGAACCTTTTGCCTTTATTCATATTTCTCTTCTTTACTGCTTTATTTTGCAACTGATTTTTTAATTATCTGTACTGCTCCCGGAACCTGGCTTCAATGCGGGCATGTCATATGTCTTTGTTTTGTTGTTGCGTCATTGCTTTTATCTTATGATTTCTTGGATTGTATCTCTCCTCTACCCTGCTGTGACTTGTCAATCATCTTAAATTGCCAGGAAAGGTCAATGCATTTGTCTATCACTTATTCTTGGGAAAGGCAGTTAGCCATATTGTTATCATCGTAATATTGGTGGGGATTGATAAGAGAAACAAAAGTTGTATGCAGAGGAAAACATTGTCTTATTTTGACCTGAACCCAGTGAGGTTGTTTAATTACATAAGAGCACCAAAGAAATTTCTCAAAACTCTTTATCACCTATATACATGCAAACTTTATGTTGTAAAGCCTTCTTTTCAAGCTGAATTTGGTAATGCTTAATCTGCTGGTTCTTGTTTCCACAGCCTCCTGTCTTAAGCTTCTTAAGCATGCTTCTTCATGCTGTGCTTTGTCATATATATCTTTTAGCATACGAAAATAGGAAGCTGCCGTAGTCCATCCAGCTCAGTATGGTCCATTAATATAAAATGGCCCATTGGTCCATCTACCTCAGCATTGCCCACACTGGCTGGCAGCATCTCTCTAGGTGGCCAAGCAGGGGACATTCCTAGCCCTACTCTGAATCTGAACTCAAGTCATTCTTCATGCAAAGTGTGTGCTTCACCCCTGAGCTATAGTTATTCCTTCCGATCTTGTATCCCTTTTAGTCCTCTTCCTTTTATCAATCAAGTGAAACTCTTGAATCATTGCTCTTATGAAAAGCATTCCATTCCTTGCTTTGATCATTTACTTACTCCCTTCTGCACCTGCTTCAGCTTGTTTGAGACCTTGCCTAATGCACCTCATTGAATTTTCTCTCTTCCCAGTGATGCTACCTACCCTATCAGTTTACACTACATGATAGGGTAGGTAGCATCACTGGGAAGAGAGAAAATTCAATGAGGTGCATTAGGCTTTTTAATGTTGTATTTTAATATGTTGTGACCTGCCCTGGGACCGTAGGGTGAAGGATGTGTAATTAATCAAATTAATAGAAATAATAATTTCCTTCTGGTAACAAACATACTTCTTTTGTATTGGTTTAGAACAGGCCTAGGCAAACTCCGGCCCTCCAGATGTTTGGGACTACAATTCCCATCATCCCTAGCTAACAGGACCAGTGGTCAGGGATGATGGGAACTGTAGTCCCAAACATCTGGAGGGCCGGAGTTTGTCTATGCCTGGTTTAGAAGTACTTGCTAAGTTCCTATATTCAGTAGCTAAACAACTGAATGACAAATATCAAGATTACTACGTGAACTCAGAGACCAGTTTCTACACCAGTATGAATGCTCAGGAGATGGACTTGGAGGCACTGTTTTCCATTCTTGACCTGCAGATCCAAGGCTATTGTAGTGGATGAGTATGCTGATAACACACTTGCTACCTTCAAAGAAAATGATCTCAGAGAAAGGGAATTGCAGTCTGGAAAATGCAATTTGAGGGGAAGGAATAGGAAGGAACAGGAAGTTCTCAATACTCCTGCCTTTGTAACCAATCCTAATAATATCCCAATATACTCCAATAGACAAGAAGAATAGACAAGAAGGGTAGATTCACTATACTGGCCAGAATGAAGGGATTGGAAGAAATATTGCCAGGTTAGAGGCCCCAAACTCCTACCCTGCTAGCAATCTATTTACTGATTCTGTACCACAGGAGCAAGTAAAGGTAAAGGTAAAGGGACCCCTGACCATTAGGTCCAGTCGTGACCGACTCTGGGGTTGCGGTGCTCATCTCGCTTTATTGGCCAAGGGAGCCGGTGTACAGCTTCCGGGTCATGTGGCCAGCATGACTAAGCCACTTCTGGCAAACCATAGCAGCGCACGGAAACGCCGTTTACCTTTCTGCTGGAGCGGTACCTATTTATCTACTTGCACTTTGATGTTCTTTCAAACTCCTAGGTGGGCAGGAGCTGGGACCGAGCCATCAGGAGCTCACCCCGTTGCAGGGATTTGAACCGCCGATCTTCTGATCAGCAAGTTCTGGGCTCTGTGGTTTAACCCACAGCGCCACCCATGTCCCTGTTAGAGGAGCAAGTACAGCAGTGGAAATGGGGCATCTGGATTTCAGTAAGGCTGTTGATAAAGTCCCCCATGATATTCTTGCAGAGAAACTGATAAAATGTGGGCTGGATGAGGTACCTGTTAGGTGCATTTGTAGCTGGTTGACTGACCCAACCCAAAGAGTGTTCATTAATGGTTACTTGTCATCCTGGAAAAAAGTGCGAACACTACACTTAAGCAGGAATAACCAGTTGCACCAATATAAGTGTGATTTGCCAGTAATACACGTGAAAAGGATTTAGGGGTCTTAGTAGACCACAAGCTCAACATGAGACAACAACGTGATGCAGCAGCAAAAAGAGCTAATGCTATTCTAGGCTGTATAGTGTCCAAGACAAGTGAAGTAAAGTACCTCTCTATTGTGCCTTGGTCAGACCACACCTGGAACATTTTGTCCAGTTTTGGGCACCACAATTTAAGAAGGATATTGATAAACTGGAAAGGGTGCAGAGGAGGGAAACCAAGATGATCAAGGGTCTGGAAACCAAGCCTTATGAGAAAGGAGAAGGAGCTGGGTATGTTTACCCTGGAAAAGAGGAGACTGAGGGGAGATATGATGCCCACCTTCAAATATCTAAAAGAGAAAAGGAGCGAGCTTTCCCCCCCCCCCACTGTTCCGGAGGGTAGGACCCCAACCAATGGCTTCAACTTATAAGAGAGTTAAACATCAAGGATAACTTTTTGATAGTAAGAGCTGTTCAACAGTGGAACAGACTCCCACGGGAGGTTGTGGACTCTCCTTCCTTGGAGGTTGAATGGCCATTTGTCACGGATGCTTTAGTTAAGACTCGTGCATTGCAGGGGATTGGACTAGATGGCCCTCATAGTCCCTTCCAACTCTACAATTCTACGATTCTATGATTCATTCCTAAATGTGTGCATCTAGTGCGTGTCCGAAATATAGATTTCCAGGGGTTAAACTGCTGTGCTTTCTCTGTAGGAAATCTTGGGAACTGTAGTTCAGTGACAAGGGCTAAGAATTCCAAAGACAGAATTCTCAGCACCCACAATTAACTAATTCCCAGCATTTGAGGTGGGGAATTAGTTAAGACTGCACATTAAGTCTGTAGTGCAGATGTACCTATCAGAACATTTAGTACCCTTTGCTATCATGTAATTTAATTTTGTTGCTGTTTCTGTCCTTCAGCTCCTCACCAGGGCCAGCTCTACCATTAGGCAGAGTGAGGCACAGGACCACTTCCAGGACTTAAAAGGATCTAAGCCAGGCAGGTCCAAAGTCCGGCCCGGGGGCCATTTGCAGCCCAGTTTAAAATGGCCCCGCAGGCAATTTTGAAAAATCAATCTGTTGTGGCCCCTGAGAGCCTGCCTGCTGCTCTGCTTGCTGTCCCCTGGAGCCAACGCTCCGCCAAGGAAGGTTAGAGGCGGGCGGGCCTTCTTCTCCCTCCCTGCTTCTCTCTGTATCTGTCACCCTCTCCAAGCTGTCTCCACCCTGCGCTCCCTGTCCCATCGCAGCTGCTCCTGTCATTGCCAAAAGATTGCAAATCTAAAGGAGATTGGGCAGGGGTGGTGGGGAAAAAGGTAGAACAGCCCCCCTCACTTTCCATATACGGATTTTTTTGGTCTCTGCAATCTTGTGGAGCACAATGTTTTCTCGTCTCTCCCCCCCCCCCAATCTCTTAAATCTCATCACCCCGCATCTACTCTCCTCCCCCATCAGGTTTTGAACTGTGTGTGTGTGTGTGTGTGTGTGTGTGTGTGAGAGAGAGAGAGAGAGAGAGAGAGAGAGAGAGAGAGAGAGTGGCACGCACATACAGACACATACGGTATATACTGTCTTTTCCCCAGCAATGGAGAGGAGAGTCTTTTAAGGAGAGAGGGAAGAAAAAGGGGGACACACACACACACACACACACACACACACACACACTCCCTTTAACATTTTTTTGCTGGTTTGTTTACTACCCCCATCAAAAGGTTTGTGCCAACTTGGTGTTATGTTCCTGTTCATATTTTTTGAACTTAAAAGTTGACAAACAACGTTTATTACCAATAATTTATAATGTACTTTACAGTGTTCCTGACATATATTTCAGTTTCCTGGGTTTTTTTTTTAATCTGGCCTTCAGATATGAAAGGCAGAGTGATTTATCACCTGTTTAGATTTGTCATCCATGTGACAAAATGAAAATTATGCCGTTTGCAATAAACTTTGCATAAAATAGTTAATTTGCATTTAATTTAATTTGCATTTAATTTTAATGGTTCAAAGGAGGTCAGGCAAAATGGTCGGCCCTCACGCATGTTCACTTCACCAAATCTGGCCCCCTTTGAAAAATGTTTGGACACCCCTGATCTAAGCAGAGGCCCCTGGCACTAATTCACATACAACTTGCATAGACGTTGTTGTTGTTGTTGTTGTTTGTATACTGCTCTTCTCTACCCACAGGTCTCAGGGTGGTTCACAGCATAAAAGCACAAAACAAACAAACAAACAAACAAACAAACAAACAAATAAATAACAAAAAGAAAAACAAAAAACACCCAATAATCCCCCCTCCCCATGTACACATGCCTCGGGGGGGGGGGGGAGATTGTGGATATGTGGGTAAGCAGGATCTCACCAGCACTGTGGTGCTCAGTCACCATGTGAGTAAAGATACAACATTTTCCAAAGTTTTAAAAAGGAGGAGGGGAAAAGGCAGGAGATCTGGGGCCTAGTGCAAAAGATCCAGTCCTTGGTCCCTGTGGGTAAACTGTAACAATGTCCATGGTGTCATGACTGCCTCAGATGGCCAAGGCTAGAGACCAATAGTGGTAGCCTCTCCACCCCAGCTGTTCCTCCTGGGTCCTCTGGCCATGGCCTCCTTTTGACCCCCCCATATGTTCAGTTTCTGTTAATTGGTTCTCGTGGGAAACTTGCAGATTCTGGCTTCTCACAATTAACTCAAGGCAGTGTCAATTTACTCTTGGCAGAAAGCCCAGGTCTGCTTGACCTAGAAACTACTTACTCTGATTGGTTAACGACCAGCACTCAACTCTGTTATCAAGGGATTGCTAGCTCAGTTTGAAGTGAGGTGTTGTTAGGAGTAGAAGTGCTGTGTATGGTTTTGAGAGAGAGAAAGAGAGGATTTATTTTGCTTTGTTTTGTATGCAGAAACTCTGCTGGTTTTATTTTCTCCTTTTAATAAATCCTGTAAATAGTTATTCTGAGTCTAGCTGACTTGTCATTACTGCCGCAACTAGCTTCTTCGCTGTGCAGGAAAACTCTGCTACGTTTGGGCTAAAGCCAATAGGGCTATGCCTGACACTTCAAAGTTCCATGAGGTTATGGGCATTGTGCTGCCAGCCTGAGTTGCGGTGGTGTCAGCATCAACGGCGTTGGTTCCAGTAGTTCCAGAAGTTGCGGTTCCTGTTGGTGCAGCAGATGGACTCTGGCTGGTTCCTGACCGTGGTGAGCTGGTGACGCAGTGGACACAAGGACAACAGCTGCAGCGTGTGAGTGCTGGGTGCTGTGGTTCCTGTTTTCTCTCTCGGTGGTCGTGAGTAGCTGGTTCCGGGTTCCAGGGACATCGCTCTCAAGATGACCTCACAACCAGTTCAGATGGCTTTTGAGCGTCTGAATGACTCCAATTACTTGCTGTGGTCGGAACGCATGCAGGCAGTGCTGCAGAGGGATCGTCTCTGGCAAGTGGTGAGTAAGTTTCCTGCGAAGCCTGATGATGAAGACCTCGATAAAGACCAAAGAGCAAGGGCCACAATTGTCTTGGGGCTGGAAGATTCCCAGTTGCCGTATGTGAGGGGAATCAAGACAGCTAGAGGTGTGTGGCAAGCACTTAAAGAACTCCATGTGCGTGAGACAGCGGTTTCCAAGCTGTTCATTCGCAAGGCATTGTACAAGGCAATGTTACAGCCTGGGGTTACAATGCAGGAACACCTACACAGTTTACAGTTAAAGTTTGTTGCGCTACAGGAAAGAGACTGTGCATTAGACCAGCAGGAGAAGGTGGCTATTATTTTGAGTTCTCTCCCGGAAAGCTGGGATAATTTAGTTTTGTCTCTAGAAGGCATGCAGGAGCGTGATTTATCCGTCAGTTACGTTACTGGGCGTTTGATTGAAGAATGGCAGAAGAGGCAAGAAAGGTCGTTGGCTGCAGAGGCTTCTACAGGCGGGCGGTTTGGAAGGAGTTCTCATGCCGTGCCAGAGGTGACGCAAAAGCAGCGTACCGGTGAGGAGTCAGCATTTGCTGTTAGGCGTTGTTTCCGATGTGGGTCTTCAGCGCATCTGAAACGACAATGTCCGGAGTTGGTCAAGTCTCAGCTGCCGGTGCAGGAGCAGAGACGAGATCAGCAGCAGCAGCGTAAAAAGAAATTCTTCAAACGAAAACAGTCGGCTCAGCTGGTGACCGGCGAGGTCAAGATTGCTGATGAGAAACAAGCGGTCTGGGTGGTCGATTCGGGAGCATCTCGCCACATCGTAAATTCAGATGAATTGTTTGTTTCCAAGAACTCAGCACAGCGCAGCCAGGTGGCTCTAGCAGACGGAAGTACTTCCGAAGTGATTTCGGGGGGTGCAGTTTTTGTTCCTTGTCTTCGTGAATGCCTGCAAAATGTACTTTGTGTGCCTTCATTAAGGAGCAATCTGATGTCTGTAGATTGTTTGCTAAAAGCTGGGTTTAAAGTGCATTTTGAAGGAGACAGTTGCATGATTAAGAAGGCTGGTGAGATTTTAGGCACTGCTAAGTCAGAGGGAGGCTTGTTTTGGCTTAAAGCAGGATCTCAAGTTGCAGCAGTAGTCAGTAAATCTCAGCCTGCAGTGAATAACAAAGCTATACATGACAACTGTGTGCACTTATTGCATAGGAAAATGGGGCATGCTTGCTGGAAAAGTGTACTAAAAATGTCTGAATTGGCTGATGGGGGTGATTTAAAGAGTTGTAACAAGTACCTTGATTGTAATGTTTGTAAAAAGGTTAAAACCCACAGAGTCTCTTACCCCAGAAGTGACAGAGTTAGTGAGTCACCGCTACAGCTGGTTCACATGGACGTAATTGGTCCATTTGCTGTAAGTAGGGGTGGATCGCGCTTTTCACTAACAATTGTGGATGACGCCACGCGTTACTCCTGGGTTTTTCCCATGAAGAACAAGGGTGACGTGTTCACTAAGTTTAAAGGCTGGGTGGCATCTGTGGAAAGATTTCTGTCCATTAAACTCAAAAGGATTCAGACGGACAGAGGTGGCGAATTTATGTCAAATGCCTTTAAAGATTGGTTACAAAAGCGTGGCATTGGGCATAGAAAAACGAACGTTTTTTCCCCAGAGGAGAATGGCGTTGCAGAGCGAAAAAACAGATCTTTACAAGATATGATGTTTGCCATGCTTGATGATGCTGATTTGCCCATGTCTTATTGGGGGGAGAGCATGCTCACCGCGTGTTATCTCCAAAACAGGCTCTTTCATCAAACAATAGGTACAACCCCGTACTTTAAATTGTTTCAGAAAAACCCCAAAATTGACCATTTGCATGTGTTTGGATCAAAAGCCTGGGTATTAATTCCGAAACAAATGAGGAAGAAGGGAGATCCTAAGACCAAACAGTTAGTGTTTGTGGGTTACCAGGAGCTGGGAAAAGGTCTCCGCTTTGCTGAAGGGACAAATGGCATTGTGATCTCCAGGAATGCCAGTTTTTGTGAACATAGTGGCTGGGAGAGACTACATGCCAATACTGAGGTTTGGTTTGAACCTTCCCAGGAGCTTCATGACTCTGAAGGTAAACACAGAGAATCAGAGTCTGAGGGGGAGGAAAGTTCAGATAAGAGCTCTCAAGAAAGTGGAGTTAGCCAAAGACCAGTTGCTAAGCAACAAAAGAGAGGTCGTAGTTCTGAGGAGGAAAGTGGGTCAGAAGAAAAATTTTCTCCCAGAAGATCTAAAAGACAAAACAAAGGAGTGCCTCTGGTGCGTTTTTCCCCAGATACTGCAAATGTGTTTAGTGTAAGTGCAGAACCCAAGAGTTTTCAGGAGGTGTTAAAGTTACCAAAAGAGGAGGCAGAGCTCTGGAAACAGGCAATGGAGGAAGAGATGTCCTCTCTGAATGAGCACAAGGTTTTTACACCAGTAGCAGCGCCTGAGGGGGCAAAGATTGTAGGCTGCAGGTGGGTGTACAAACTTAAACCTCTGGTGACAGGAGAGTACAAATACAAAGCTCGTTTAGTGGCTCAAGGATACTCTCAGAGGCCTGGAAAAGATTATGACGAGATTTTTTCCCCTACTGCTAAGGGGGACAGTGTAAGGCTGATTTTAACGCTTGGAGCAAAGAGAAAACTCCTGTTAAACCATTTTGACATTCAGACTGCATATTTACATGCATCAATATCAGAAGACCTGTATCTAGCCGAACCGCCTGGTTATGAGACAGGTTCCAATAGAGTGTTAAAATTAAACAAAGCTCTATATGGTCTCAAACAGGCTGCAAGATCTTGGAACAAATGTTTCCATGAGGCCTTAGTGTCATTTGGTTTCAAGCAGAGTACAGCTGACAATTGTGTTTATGTACGTGGTACAGGCAGTGATCAAGAGTTTTGTCTGATTTATGTAGATGATGTTTTGTATGCCTGCAAAACAGATAAACAAACTAAAAGGTTTGCCAAGCAATTGTCCAGTAAGTTCAAAGTGAAAGACTTAGGCCCGGTTAGGACATATCTAGGGTTGGAAGTGTGCTGGGCCCAAGATGGCAGCTGCTTAATTAGTCAGCAGAACAAAGTTAAACAACTACTGACTACATACAGGATGCAGGATTGCAAAGGGGCAGTGGTGCCTATGGATCCAGGTTTCATAAAAACACTTCATATAGATGAGGGTCCTGAATTTGAACATCCTGATGTATATCACTCTGTAATTGGAAGTTTATTGTATCTAGCACAGTGGTCCAGACCTGATATTAGCTATGCAGTAGGAATATTAAGTAGATTGGTCTCAAAACCCACACTAAATGCCTGGAAAGGGGTAAAACAAGTTCTGAGGTATCTCAAACAGACAATTGGCTATATGTTACAATTAAATTCTTCAGAGGATGAAATGTTGAGTTGCTACTGTGATAGTGACTGGGGAAATTTGCCGGATAGAAAGTCTGTCACAGGACTAGTCATAATGGTCGGTGGAGCTTTAATCAGCTGGCGGTCACGCAAGCAAGACGTTGTAAGTGTGTCATCAACGGAATCAGAGTACGCCGCATTGAGTGAATTGTGCAACGAGGTGATTTATTTCAAGCATTTGTTAGCAGATTTAAATGTAAATTGTGGAGAACCAGTACAAGTTTACATTGATAATCAAGCTTGTATAACCTTAAGTAAAACAGAGGGTTTCAAATCGCGTTCCAAACATATCTCTGTAAAATACCAAAATGTACGTTGCTGTGTACAAGACAATATAATCACCTGTACTTATGTATCAAGTGAAGAAAATGTAGCAGATGTGTTAACTAAACCATTGGCAAAGATAAAGAACAAGCGAATGTGCAAGGGTTTAGGTTTGCTGGAAAAATGATCTCCTACATAGGTGTATTTGGTGTTAATTGTTCAGCAGAATCTGTGAGGGGGTGTTCAGTTTCTGTTAATTGGTTCTCGTGGGAAACTTGCAGATTCTGGCTTCTCACAATTAACTCAAGGCAGTGTCAATTTACTCTTGGCAGAAAGCCCAGGTCTGCTTGACCTAGAAACTACTTACTCTGATTGGTTAACGACCAGCACTCAACTCTGTTATCAAGGGATTGCTAGCTCAGTTTGAAGTGAGGTGTTGTTAGGAGTAGAAGTGCTGTGTATGGTTTTGAGAGAGAGAAAGAGAGGATTTATTTTGCTTTGTTTTGTATGCAGAAACTCTGCTGGTTTTATTTTCTCCTTTTAATAAATCCTGTAAATAGTTATTCTGAGTCTAGCTGACTTGTCATTACTGCCGCAACTAGCTTCTTCGCTGTGCAGGAAAACTCTGCTACGTTTGGGCTAAAGCCAATAGGGCTATGCCTGACACTTCAAAGTTCCATGACCAACAAACAAATAAATAACAAAAAGAAAAACAAAAAACACCCAATAATCCCCCCTCCCCATGTACACATGCCTCGGGGGGGGGGGGGAGATTGTGGATATGTGGGTAAGCAGGATCTCACCAGCACTGTGGTGCTCAGTCACCATGTGAGTAAAGATACAACATTTTCCAAAGTTTTAAAAAGGAGGAGGGGAAAAGGCAGGAGATCTGGGGCCTAGTGCAAAAGATCCAGTCCTTGGTCCCTGTGGGTAAACTGTAACAATGTCCATGGTGTCATGACTGCCTCAGATGGCCAAGGCTAGAGACCAATAGTGGTAGCCTCTCCACCCCAGCTGTTCCTCCTGGGTCCTCTGGCCATGGCCTCCTTTTGACCCCCCCATATCTAGCCCGTTTCCCTCAGTACTATTGCCAGTATTGAAATACAGTAAGATTCAGCTGCCAGTCCAGTAGGCTTCCAAAATTGGGTGTGTGGGGGCTCAGGATCTTCTCCTTTGCTTTAGGCAGCAAAACATCTTCAGCCATCTCTGCTTTCTAATGGAATAGTGAAGGAATGATGCTGAATTTCCTAAGTTGTGTGCCCCAAAGCAAGGTCAGTTTTATTGCTGGCTTTATTCTAGGGTTGTGTACACAGCACATAGTTAAAGCACATCTAAAGAATAATATGCGCCCCCCCCCAATCCTGGGAACTGTCATTTGCCAAGTCAGCTGGGAATTGTAGCTCTGAGAGGAGGAAACTACAATTCCCAGGATTCTTTGGGAGAAGTCATGTTCTTTAAATGTATGATGTGTACAGAGCCTATGTTTAAAATCAAGGTTGCCTTCAGTGAATCTTGCTCCGCAATCCCTTATATGTTTGAAAAAACCCTAGAGCTTTTCCTTCAACCTTGCTGTGATTTGATGAAGTGGGCGAAAGGAACAATACGGCCCCTTGTGCACCTTGGGTCTTGTCAAAGATAATCTCAGACATTTTAATGAGCGCTATTTAAGGAAGAACAAGTAAGGTAACCCAAGCAAAGGATGTGCGAGCAGTGTATTAGAGAGGTGCAGTCTGAGCAGCCAAAAGGCTCTTTTCCCTCTATCATTATATTTAATAGCAGGCAGGAACTCTGGAGAAGCACCAATTATACAATGACTCGGGGCTTGCTGCTACAAGCCAGGATCAAATGTTTCCGAGACAATTTATTGTAACTCAATGCACTGATGAGTTTGCTCTTGGCAAATTCTTAATCTGTTTAATGACTGGGAACTGTTTAATCCACCTTCTATTGAGAAAGGGTTACAAGTTTAATATTCAAAATCCCTGCCTGAACTGATGCGGGTCTTGGTCTATGACAGACATGAAGAATCATGTTGTTGTTGTTGTTGTTGTTGTTGTTGTTGTTGTTGTTGTTGTTGTTGTTGTTGTTGTTGTTGTTGTTGCTGCTGCTGCTGCTGCTGATTTGATTTATATGCTACACTTTATCCTAAGATCCCAGATTGATGTACAACCTTTTTAAAAATAATAATAATAATTTTTATTATTTTCAATTAAAAAATCCAATATATGCCACATTGTATCAGTACCAGATTACCCCACACATTTCTCATTAACATTAAAAAATAATAAAAATAGCACATTTTTACCCCCCTCCCATCCCCAATCCATCCCCTTTTCTGGTTCTTTAAATAAACCGAGTCATCTTACATTCCAGATCCCTTTACCCAATTTTCCAACTACTAAACAATTAAACTTGTGGTATACAGCACAGATATTTTAAACATTCAGACCACTTTATACATTACACATCTATGCTTTCATGCTATTTCCCCTTTTAAAATTATCCTAACTGTTGCTTTTTGCGAGCACTTAATCCATGTCCCAATTTATTTCCAACCACTGGCCCCTAAATAAAATCCATTTTCCAGACTGTTAGCTGTTCTTTTTTTTTCTTACTTTGGCATATTTAAATCTCCTCCAAAAGAGGCTTCTCATTAGGACAAATCCCCATTTCAGCCCTCCTTCCTCCCAAATTTCTCTCTGTCTCCACAGTTGTGATTTCACCCAAATTTCTAACTATTCCCTGACAGTACTCATATTTAAAGCTTCTCAAGAAGCTGCTACCAATTAAGGCCATTTCCAGTTTCAGCTCCTCTTGTCTTAACATTGGTGATTTTACCAATACTTCCTCAAATATTTTCTGTGTATGCTGCCCTTCAGTTTCCCCTGCTTTTTGCTTTTGGATTTTCTTCATAACAGTTAGCCTCCCCACCCCCCACCCCCCGCTACAAACTGTCCCTCCTGTCTTTACCCGAGAGTCTCCCCTGCGTCTGTTCTTGTTTCCGGTTCTTCCGCCGTGTTGTTATATATTGATCCAATCTAGTACTGATGGTCTCTGATATCTTAGCCATACTTTCCATAAATTCTCTTTTCCATTGGTACAAAAATTCCATAATTTCAGCATTGTTCCATTGTTTTCAGCACATCAGTCCTGATTAAGTCCAAGGCCATTCAATACAGTTTCCCAGTAAATACCAGGGGGTTCCAGTACTTTTCCAGGGGGAACGTATTCAAACCGCTTGCCCGCTTTTCTGAAATGTCTCAGAATGGGGTACAAAGTCACTTGCAAACTGTTCCTTAAAGTCTCAGTTGTGTTTATTGAGCAGACTTCAAGCTTCTTCCTTCTTTTATTCCTCCCAACAGGAAATCTTATAATCCTCAGCAAAGCTCTTCATATATCTTAATCCAAGTCTCTTCTGCTGAGTTCCTCAACACAGTACAAAATTAAATTCCCAGTTTTATAATCCATTAGTGATAATATGCAATTATGAATAGAGTTCAGTTGTTAAGAACTTTCCTTTCCACAACCGCAAACGAAAGGTTTGAGACAGTGGTGTTAGGGCTCCCTGACACTCACAGGAATCTCGCACTGCCTTCCTTTTTCTGTCTCTCAACAGAGCACCGTAGCCACTTTTAAACTCTCCTGATACAGTGGTACCTTGGGTTAAGAACTTAATTCATTCCAGAGGTCCGTTCTTAACCTGAAACTGTTCTTAACCTGAAGCACCACTTTAGCTAATGGGGCCTTCTGCTGCTGCTGCGCCACCGGAGCATGATTTCTGTTCTCATCCTGAAGCTAAGTTCTTAACCCGAGGTAATATTTCTGGGTTAGCGGAGTCTGTAACCTGAAGCGTATGTAACCCAAGGTACCACTGTATTGACAATCAGTAAAGAATGGGTTTTGGTGGCTCATCAGCAGGCACTTGTCCATAAGTTTTTAATAAAAGAAGTTCTCCTACTTGCAGCTTTTCTCCATGTAACGTAATTTATCCAGAAATCGAAGGGTGGACCTCCTGTTTTAACCCTCCATGAATCGCCGAATTCAGTCTAATTAAATCCAATCTGATTCTTCAATCAAAATGGTAGAAGATGCAAAATTCTTCTTACTCTTTTATTTCAGCTGAATATTTTTAGTTGAGAATCTCCTGCTGTCAGTAGGCAGCTTGAAGCTTCGTCCCACAGAGTCGTGTTGCAGCTGAGAGCACTCTCCCCCCACCCCACTGCTTTCCTGTTGGCAGTGGTTTTTGGGGGGGATGGCGGGAGAGTTGGTGCTCTGCCAGACCTCTTGACACTCCACACAACCTTGTGGAGCTTGCGGGGGGGGGGGGAGGCTTGCCTTGGTGCACTCCCCTCTAACCTCTGTGGGCTCGGGTCTGTCCGGAGCTCAGACCTGCACTCCCTGTTCTATCGGCAGGAAACCTGAAGTCTCTTGAGTGATGTACAACCTTCATAATATAATTAATGCAGCATAATTTTAAAAAAACATAATACACAGCATAATAATAAAAAAATCATAATAAAAGTCCATAGATTATTTAACTGCCAAAGGCCTAGGTAAAAAGGAATGTTTTCACGTGGGGCCTAAATATGTAATGATATTACATCTCTGGGGAGCCACCACAGAAAAGGTCTGTTCTTGTGTTGTCATCCTCCGAACCTCCCAGGGTGGGGGGACATAGAGAAGGGCCTTGGATGGTTCATATGGGGAAAGGCGGTCTTTAAGGTATTGAGGTCCTGAGCTGTTCAAGGCTTTATAGGTCAAAAACAGTACTTTGAATTGAGCCCGGAAACTCTTTGGCAGCCAGTGTAGTCTGGCCAGGATTGGAGTTATAAGCTCAAATCGTCTTGTTCTAGTGAGCAACCTGGTAGCTGAATTTTGCACCAGCTGAAGTTTCTGAATGGTAGGCAGCCCAACATATAACTCATTGCAGTAATCCAGCCTAGAGGTTACCATAGTGCCAGCCACAGAAGTTAGGCTATCCCTGTCGAAAAAGGGGTGTAGCTGAGCCACCAGACGAAGCTGATAGAAGTTACTCAGTGCCACCAAGGCCACCAGGACCTCAAGCAACAGTAATGGCTCCAGGAGCACCCCTAAGCTAGGGAATGTAACCCCCTCAAGAGCAGGCAGTCTCCCATTCATCTAGTCTGGGGAGCCACCCACTAACAGTGGACACAGTTACATTGGGGTTGTTGTTTTTTTAAAAAAAGCATTTTAAATGTATTATAACACTGTGACACCACATGGTGTTGTAGAGTACAATCCTTCAGCAATGTGAATTCCCATTATGAGCTTTACAGCACGTTTTCCTGAAACTTTGTTTTTTTTTAATGTGCATGGATCCAGCATGTGTCTCAATCTTATCTGGATGGAGCACCTGCTTATTGGCTCTCATCCAGCACATCCACCACCACACCTGTAGATGTAAAGGAGAAATAGAGCTGTGTGTGTCATCAGCATATTGCTGACAACACATTCTGGAACTCTGGATCTTTATCAATGACAGATTCCCCACTTCCTCACCCTCACACTTTGCATTCCTGAATTGAAATGAATTTATATGGCTCGTGGTTTGGAAGGAAAGTGGTTGAGGTGGGTCTTCTGTATTTGGAAGCTATTGAGGATCACTCTTTGGTCTGATCAGAACCTGTTGCAGATTAGTTTTTGTTAAATGGTTGCTGCTGCCAACAAACACTGGAAACTCAGATTTCCTTAAGTGTGCATCACCTCGGTCTGTCCTCAGCGCAGTCAGGTCCCTTTTATCCAAAATGCATAGTGATGAAGCTCAGGCGGCTTCCAGGATAATTGCATGTCACTGGGAACCAGAGCCTCTTTGTAACTTGTTCATCATACCTCCAATTAGTCTGAGTGTTCCTTGTAAAAAATGAGCTTGCACAAGGGATCCTGTACAGTCTATGTAATTAGACACTTTCAGACAATAAGGGACAGATTCCTAAGAAATGACAAGACAATGCCTTTTTATGGCAAATTTTTCTTGTGGGTTTAGCTCCTTGTAACTTTTACATAGCTGTCAACTTTCAGATTTGAAAATAAGGGATCAGCAGCCTTGAAAATAAGGGATCAGCAGCCTCACCTGTCCTGGGGAGCCTTGAAAATAAGGGATCAGCAGCCTCACCTGTCCCGGGGACAGTCTGTGGGATATCTAACAATCCCGTAGCAGCGGGAAGCAGCAGGAAACGGCGCTGGAATAAGGGAATTTCCTGCAAAAAAAGGGAAGGTTGACAGCTATGAACTTCTAGGGAAAGAAATGTACAGTGGTATCTCGGGTTACGAATTTAATTCGTTCCGGAAGTCTGTTCTTAACCTGAAACCGTTCTTAACCTGACGTGCGCTTTTGCTAATGGGGCCTCCGCTGCCACCAGCGCACAATTTCTGTTCTCATCCTGGGGCAAAGTTCTCTACCCGAGGTACTGCTTATGGGTTGGTGGCGTTTGTAACCCAAAGAGTTTGTAACCCAAAGCATTTGTAACCCGAGGTACCACTGTATACATACAGAGAGGTATGCAGAGATGTTCTAGAAAGTGTACATAACTCTCTGCTTGGCTTTTAGTAAAAGTTAAACAAACAAATAAAAAACCCTTGATGATCCTGCAAGATCATGGCTTCTTATTGCTCTATCTACATAGCACCGGGGGAGGGGGAGGAATATAAGACACAGTTAACCCAAAGTTCAGCACTTCACAGAGCGACCCTATGCATATCTACTCAGAAGTAAGCCCTGCTGAGTTTAGTGGGACTTACAAATGCTAAGGATTGCAGCCCTAAATTCCTGTTCACGTATGCACGTTTAACTCTCGAATCTTTAAAGAATGGGTAGGCAAACTAAGGCCTGGGGGCCAGATCTGGCCCAGTCGCCTTCTAAATCCAGGCTGCGGACAGTCTGGGAATCAGCATGTTTTTACATGAGTTGAAGTCCCCCCTCCCAATATAGTCCAGCCCCCCACAAGGTCTGAGGGACAGTGGACCAGCCCCTGCTGAAAAAGTTTGCTGACCCCCGTTTTAAAGGATACTGAAACCTAACCTACTCCTGGAGTTTCTTAGCAGTTAGGAAGCACATAGCAATGTTAAAATCCAGTCATGTCATATTTTCAAACGTGCTTTGGGAGATTTTCAGCGTGTAAGACTTTTCATAACAACTACTGAGGTTATTCTCCCTATTAAAGTATCTGGCTCTTATCTTTAGTTTAAAGGTTATTTCTACAACTTTCCCCCTCCACTCCCGTCCCTTTCGTGGGATTACCACAAAAGTATCCTGGGAATGAAGATATGGTGGTACCTCTGGATGCAAACACATCCTGAAGCGAACGTAACACGCGACTGCACGTCTGCGGGTTGTGTTTCGCTGCTTCCACGCATGCACGTGACGTCATGTTGATCGTCTGCACATGCGCAAGCAATGAAACCCGGAAGTAACATGTTCCATTACTTCCGGGTCACGGCGGAGCGCAACCTGAAAACGCTTAACCTGAAGCATATTCATCCCAAGGTATGACTGTATTCCAAAGGAGAGCTACCAGTCTGTGTACTGAAGGGTGATGAAATAGTTCAGAGGGCATTACGTAAATTAAAGTTGTTTCCAAACAACCTGTGAGCTTTACTGTGGTGTGTGGATTTATTTTTGCTTTAATGTTTTCATGTAATTTTGGATTATGTGTAAATGGCACAAAGCACAACAGATACATATGATAATCTCTTTGCGTGGACAGGTGGAGTCCCTCAAACCCTGGGTGTCCTCTGTGTGGAATAATGACTCAAGACAATGTGCTATGGGATTAAAATTGGCCACAACTTTATTATGTTTCAGATGTGGGTAGACATTGGCTCAGGCACTGGGCGTTTATCCCTCCCCGCCGGGGATCTGGGGAACATCAGGGTTATTCAGTGTGAGTGGGGGATGGGCTGGCTCTGGAGAACATATGTTCAATCAGAGAGAGCCCGCCCCCGTTACGCCACTGCCGCAGGGGAGAGCAATGACGACCTCTAGGTGTACGGCCAACACCTCCCCTCAAACAACCCCTTTAACGCGAAACCCTGGTACCACCGCCGTGAAGGGGGGGCGTGGGTCACCGCTGCATGCCCCACCCCCATTTAGGGAAGACAGACGAAAGGATTCCGCCCAAGGCCTGATACCGCCGAAGTTGTGACATTTTGCTACGGGAAAGGCAAATCTGCCAATGCAGGAGAATTCCTTTCCGGCCCTTCAACAGGTAGCAACAGGTACCTGTGGAGAAATGGTAAACCTGCAAAAGAAGCCTTAACTGAGGGTGGGTAGGGTGGGAGAAGCTCTGGAGCCAACTGATGATTCCCAGGTAAGATCCTCCCCCTATTGTGTGGGCAGGTAGTCCCTCCCCCTACCTGGCCTGATCACCTTGGCAACGCCTCCCCAGGCGGGATTGGGCAACTGGCTGTGGTAGGCGGAGACCTCCAGGTATCCCATCTGGGAGGAGGCGAAGCCAAGCATGTGCTAATGGTGCCGCATAGGGTCCAGGGGGCTGCGCTTGACCATGCAAAGGGTGCCCCCCCATTTAATGTGGGCAGCGGTCATTTTACAAATTTTATTGGAGGAAAAAATGTTGTCCTGCAGGTAGGCAACCATACCAACTGCAGCATGATTTACGGTATTTATTTATCATTTATTATTATGTATTAAATTCAAATACCTCCCATTTCCACCTTATATACAAGCTTTTATATATAAGCTTCAAAAAAACCCAATTGCTGCAGAAATGTGGAGAACAGAAAGAACCAAAATGGAGAGATCCTTCTATCCCTAGAATCAGCAGATCTGAATGGCATCACTTTGCTTGTCAAGCTTAGGGTGTTGCTCTAAGTGGTTGCATCCCAAACTGAATGCTACTCCATACAGAGAGTGAGTTTGCCCCACGGGCTTGAATCCAAGCACTTTGCTGGCCATGGCACAGTGATGCTGAGACTGGGCTGTGAGCAACATCCTGACAGAAACCACTTCTAGAGGGACAATTAAAGACAGTGGGCCTTCACGGTTCTTAATGCTGCTACTGAATCATTTCACTCATGTCGCAGTCGCTCACCCTGTTTATTTTTCTGATAGATCTTTTTATTAACACTAGATTACTGACTTTGCACTATAACACTCTAATTTTTTAAAAAAATATATAGCATGATGATATTACCGGGCCATAGCCCTGTTTCGATAAGAAAACAGCAACACAAAAACTGTTTTAGCGTTAACTAAAAGATCTATTCAAAATAAATAAATGGTCATAAAATCGCGACTATCACAAAGGCTATAATGAATGTGTGCTGAGCTGCCATTTCTTATGTAACAAGTCTGACTTTTTACAGCCTCCAGACTGTCAGTATTTCTCAGGAGTGATTCAAGCACATACTAGAACTGTAGGTTTGTCAACTGAAAATGGATTAAAGGGCTTTGTAATCCAAGCACAACAAACGATTAAAAAAAAAAAAGATTAAGACATTTTGCAGTTTGGAAAAGCATGTGGATATGTGCCGGACAGTTCAGGATGCTGAACTGCTTCTAGGAGCCACAGGTGAGAGCAGAGTGCAGGGTGGGGACCAAAGGTGGATAAACTAGCCCCACAAGGAGCATAATGTGTCCCCCTCTAGAGGTATTACTCCTCTCATAACACCCTTAACACTCTCTGGTGTTCATATATGGAACTGGTCTTTAAACGGACAAGAAAGAAATTGCTAGTGCAATGGTGAAATTGAATTAGGAGCCCCCTCCTCCTCCACTGGAACCTTCGCGATATGAAAAGTTGCAAGGTTTTAAGAATGGGGACGCTGCAGGGGTGTGTGTTGAGCCCGCTTTTATATACGCTCTATACAGCTGACTGTGCCCCCAAATACCCCAGTAATAAGATCATTAAGTTTGCAGATGATACAACGGTGTTGGTTTAATCATGGCTGGAGAGGGGGAGGCGGCCTATAGGAAGGAAGTTGAGCAGTTGGGGGAGTGGTGCAGGAAAGACAACTTACTCCTTAACTTAAAGAAAACAAAAGAGATTATTGTAGACTTTAGGAAATGTAAATTGAATATCCAGCCCCTTATTATTGAGGGGAAGTGTGTGGAACAGATCTTGGTGTTTCGATTTCTGGGAATGGAGTTGAGAGATGACCTAACCTAGGGGGGAAACAGCAAAGACCTGATGAAGAGAGCACAGCAGAGGTTATATTTTCTGAGAATCCTCCGGAAAAATAATCTCTCAAAGGACCTGTGGATGGCATTTTACCATTGTATTGTCGAGAGTGTATTAACTTATTGTCTGTGTGTGTGGTTTGGGAGCTGCACGGTCAGGGGAAAAACAATGATGTCCAGGGTTGTAAAGTCTGCGGAGAGAATAATTGGGTGCACTCTTCCCACCTTGGGCCAAATCTATGCTTCCAGGTGCCATAAGAAAGCTGCAGAGATAGCGCAGGATTGTGCGCACCCCGGAAATGATTTCTTTCAGCTTCTGCCTTCTGGAAGAAGGTACAGGGTTATAAAGACTAGGACTAGCCGCCTGAGAAACAGTTTCTACCCAAATGCGATTTTGGTTTTAAACGCATTGTAAGGAGTCTGTATGGAAGTATATTGTATTTTAAAATGGGGTATCAGAGTTTTTAGGGGCCTAACCAGGTTGGGATAGCTGGGATAGCAGGCTTGTTGGGTTTTGAATGTCTTATGTAGATTTTTCAATTTCGTTGTTCTGTATGGGACAATGACAATAAAGATTATCGTATCGTAAGAAACTACAGGACATACGCCTGTTGCAAACGAAGCCCTATAACATCCCCTGAGTCTTTTGCAGGTGCAAATGGAATTGAAAGCATGATTGCACATAACCACCCTGACAACATTATGAGCACCAACCATGAGGAATGCGTCACAAAAGGGATGCATTGACTTGAAGTTCCCTGTCAGTCCATCCAAACTTAAACTTCACTGCAAATGTTCCTTTAAAAAACACAGGTTTCCAAAATGTGACATGGGTTCCTTGGCACTGGAGAGCCATTTTTAAAAAACGCATTGAGTGTTGTATCTCTTATACACATGCATGCGCGCACGCGCGCGCACACACACACACACACATTAATTCTCATCTAGTCACTCTTTCACATACACACCACCCATCACCCATTCACACCCACAGAGTATGGTGGCCAGAGCACCTTTCTGAATGAAGGAGCATGGCGAGCACAGCATTTTCATTAAGGACACTCTAGCTGTTGTGCTCTGTCATTGAACCGCTGAACTTGTTTGTGTGCCTCCCTCTTCTTGCTTGGCCCTGCAGCTTTTGAAAGGAACTGGAGAGTCTCTCTCTCTCTCTCTCTCTCTCTCTCTCTCTCTCTCTCTCTCTCTCTCTGTGTGTGTGTGTCTGTAAGAAAATGTGAAGCAACCACCACAAACATACCTTCCAACATTACTCAGATGAAAATAGGGACATTCTGTTCTACATCAGCATCATGAGGCGTTCTCAAAGTAAAGGAAGGATTGAACTCTGATTAATAAGAATACACACAGAGGCTTGAACCAGCAAGATTCTGGGAAGGGTGCGTATAATAATCTCTGCGTACCTCCACCCCTCGGCCCAGGTCGTTTTATTCACAAAAGAACTTTTACAGAGTGTTCGTAAGAACCAATCAGATTTCTTCTGAGCATTTCAATAAACCTCACGTGGGGACAAAGTTAAACTACAAACACTAGTTAAGAATGCATACTTTTGGGGTAAATGAATGAAAAATTCAAAGGAGTGTTTTCAGCAACCCAGGAGGTCATAAACAATCAATACACATGATAAGAAGGGTGGCCAGGAAGACAGCGATCATTATCACCTTTATGTGAGATCTGTTTCCTGGCCCTAAGATTAACATCCTAAGATTAACATATCAGAAAAGCTACATCAACGGAACTGCCCACTATCCTTGATGACCCAGGAGCCTTGATGACCCAGGAGCCTAAGTGTGTACGTGACTTGTGAGGAAAGAGAAATGGAACAGGGATGCAGAGGTGTGGGTTGATCAAGAATCATATCAAAATAGTTTAAACCCAGTCAACGCAATGCTTTCATTGCTGACACAGATGGCTTACTCTATATTTGCTATAATTCCTCATAGCAATCCCACCTGATTAAATCTTATCACATTAAGATTTTTATTAGTTTTTCATGATACAGACAAGCCTGCCCTCCCAAACTCCTGCAAGGTGGGCATTATCTCCCACTACCTCTTTTATTTTATTAATTAAAAAGTTAATTATAGTTCTTATTTTTTTCTGCAGTCTATCCATGCACAGTAGTCCTAAATTTAACCCGCTCCCTGAGGAAAGTGAGATGCAGAAAATCTGGCCAACCTCCAACTCAGCTTTCAGCAACAGGCTCACAAAAAACTCCATTACAGTGGTACCTCGGGTTAAGTACTTAATTCGTTCCGGAGGTCTGTTCTTAACTTGAAACTGTTCTTAACCTGAGGTACCACTTTAGCTAATAGGGCCTCCCACTGCTGCTGCGCCGCCGGAGCACGATTTCTGTTCTTATCCTGAAGCAAAGTTCGTAACCCGAGGTAATATTTCTGGGTTAGCGGAGTCTGTAACCTGAAACGTACTTAACCTGAAGCGTATGTAACCTGAGGTACCACTGTACAATCACTTCGAGGCTCGCATGTGTGATCCTTTGGTAGCTTATGACAAGCAGAATAACAACACGTGAAGTTCTTCTCATCACAGTATCTGCAGATGCTGGTCAGAACCTCCCCGATTGATTTTCTGCCTGTCATAAAGCTGCTAAATGACATGAAAATGTTGCAGCTCCGTATATGATGGAAGAGCAGCAGATGCAAAAGAAGACAGTGCTCTTCAACTTTTAATAGTTGTATAGAATGTAGAATTTCATCAGGTGTCTTTTTTCCATGCTGAAATTTCCTCTTCCTCACAAGTATTAAAGGTGCAGGAGCACTGCCCTCTTCTACATCTGGCCAGCATATGGAGATACAGTGGTACCTCGGGTTAAGTACTTAATTCGTTCCAGAGGTCTGTTCTTAACCTGAAACTGTCCTGAAACCTGAGGCACCACTTTAGCTAATGGGGCCTCCTGCTGCTGTCACGCCGCCAGAGCACGATTTCTGTTCTCACCCTGAAGCAAAGTGCTTAACCTGAGGTACTATTTCTGGGTTAGCGGAGTCTGTAACCTGAAGCGTATGTAACCCGAGGTACCACTGTAATTCCAAAGGAGAACCCATCTTCTCCCACAGGACATGGGGAAATATGCTCCAAAAGCAAACTCACAATTGCATTACTGGAGATGGGGAAATACCTGGAGAGGGCAGGGAGTAGGCTCACAATTCACCCATGGTACAGATGAGCAATTTACACCCAGCTAAGGTCTATCTAATACTACACAGTCTCTTTCTCCTCCCATTCTCTCTCTCACACTTCCACCCATAGGACCCCTAGGGAAGTTCAGACATGATAAAACTGCAGCTAATCCCAAAGGAATGATCTAAACAATCTAAAGCAACGTATGCAAAAACAAACTGCAGCAGACAAATGAAATGAAACAAACAAACAAACAAACAAACTGTTGAACTTCGTAATTACACCATTCCATCATAGAACTGCAGAGTTGGCAAGCACCATCTTGTTCAACCCCCTGCAATGGGGACTGAGCTCAATGGGGATTGCTCACAGGTTGCAATCCTAGAGTTACCAGGGGTTACTGCTGAGGAGACATGCACGGCACGCAGATAAATCCTAGCCTCCCATACTTAGGAGAAAGCAACCATTAAACCAAATGGGGCATACTTCTCAGCAGAAAACCACAGGATTGCAGTGCAACCAATTAACAACATGCAGGAAGAAACGTGGGGCTTTGGGGTCTGATCAAGCCAGGAAATTATCTGGGACTCTCCTATTTAATTGCACATTAAATGCACTCTTTCCTCTCTCTCTGCAAATCAGATGACTCTCCTCTTCCTCTCAAACTAAAGATGGCTGCTGCCCTCTCCTCCTAGCCAATTGCAGCTCCCTGAAGTCAGATCAGGTGACATGCGCGGCTAGAGCATTTGCTTGGCTCCCCACTGGCTGTAGATGAATGAGAAGAGAGGGCTGTACATGCACATCTAGGTACTAGGTACAGTGGTACTTCAGGTTAAGTACTTAATTCGTTCCGGAGGTCCGTACTTAACCTGAAACTGTTCTTAACCTGAAGCACCACTTTAGCTTATGGGGCCTCCCGCTGCCGCTGCGCCGCCAGAGCACGATTTCTGTTCTCATCCTGAAGCAAAGTTCTTAACCTGAAGCACTATTTCTGGGTTAGCAGAGTGTGTAACCTGAAGCATATGTAACCTGAAGCGTATGTAACCCGAGGTACCACTGTACAGCTCTGTCCCCAACCTACCCCCCATTCCCTTTCCCCGCTTGCAAAATTCAGGACTCGGGTCCTTTACCTTTTAAGGAAGCCAGTACTGTATATGATCTGTACTAATTCAGACCCCAGGTGGGCTGGACAAAATATTGCTGAAACATAGAAAATCGGCTGCCCTTGGGTCCAGTATTGGACCACTTTGACCGGATATCCCCAGCCGATGTGGACAGACTACTCTGAGCTGGAAAGCCCACCACCTGTCCTCTTGACCCGTGCCCGTCCTGGCTGATTAGAGGCTGTCCAGCTGAGGTGCGGGCCCCCCTAGGGGATATCATCAATTTGTCCATTGGCACGGGACATTCCCAGGGGAATTGAAGGAGGCAGTGGTGTGCCCGCTCTTAAAGAAAACATCATTAGATCCTTTAAAGGTAAAGGTACCCCTGCCCGTACGGGCCAGTCGTGCCAGACACTGGGGTTGCGCGCTCATCTTGCTCTAGAGGCCGTGAGCCGGTGCTGTCCAAAGACACTTCCGGGTCACGTGGCCAGCATGATGAAGCTGCAGCTGGTGAGCCAGCACCAGTGCAGCGCACGGAAACGCCGTTTACCTTCCCGCTATAAAGCGGTCCCTATTTATCTACTTGCACTTAAGTGTGCTTTCGAACTGCTAGGTGGGCAGGAGCTGGGACCGAACGACGGGAGCTCACCCCGCCGCGGGGATTCGAACCGCCGGCCATACGATTGGCAAGTCCTAGGCACTGAGGTTTTACCCACAGCGCCACCCGCGTCCCATCAATTATCCAATTACTGCCCGGTTTCGAATCTTCCGTTCCTGGGTAAGGTGATTGAGAGAGCAGTTGCTGAACAGCTTGATGGGTTTCTGGTTGAAACATCGGCCCTGGATCCGTTCCAATCTGGCTTCCGTGCTGGTCATGGGACCGAGAAGGCTCTGGTCACCCTAACAGATGATCTCCGCAGGCAGCTGGATCGAGGCAGGTCAGGGCTGCTGATTCTTCTAGACCTGTCAGCAGCCTTTGACATGGTCGATCACGAACTCCTGGACCACCGCCTTGCCGACGTAGGGATCCAGGGCACAGTCCTTCAATGGCTGCGCTCGTTTCTCTCTGGTCGGGGACAGAAGGCGGCACTTGGGGGGGAACTGTCATCGCACCACTCCTTGGTGTGTGGAGTGCCTCAGGGTGCAATACTCTCCCCGATGCTTTTTAACATCTTTATGCGCCCCCTCGCCCAGCTTATCTGGAGTTTTGGGTTGGGCTGCCATCAGTATGCTGATGACACCCAACTCTATCTGTTGATGGATGGCCATCCTGACTCGGCCCCAGACACAGATGCTTGGAAGCTGTGGCTGGATGGTTACGTGGGAGCCGGTTGAAGTTTAATCCTTCAAAGACAGAAGTCCTGTGGCTGCGTCGGGATGATATGGGATTGGTGGGGCAACTCCCATCTCTTGCGGGAGTGCAATTAGTGCCAGCACCGTCCGTTAAGAGTTTGGGTGTAATCTTCAACACCTCCCTTTCCATGGAGGCGCAGATTGCAGCTATAACAAAGGCAGCATTTTTTCATCTCCGTCAAGCTAAGCAGTTGGCTCCTTACCTTTCTCGCCCTGACCTAGCCACTGTGATCCACGCGACGGTCACCTCCAGACTGGATTATTGTAACTTGCTATACGTGGGGCTGCCCTTGAGACTGACCCAGAAACTTCAGCGGGTGCAGAATGCTGCAGTGAGACTCCTTAGGGGTCCTCGCTGCGAGATCACATTCACCACATCTATACCAGCTGCACTGGCTGCCGGTGGAGTACAGGATCAGGTTTAAGGTGCTGGTTTTAACCTTTAAAGCCCTATATGGCCTAGGACCCTCGTACCTACGGGGCCGCCTCTCCTGGTATGTCCCACAGAGGAACTTACGATCTTCAAACAAAAACATCTTGAAGGTCCCAGGCCACAGAGAGGTTAGGCTGGCCTCAACCAGAGCCAGGGCTTTTTTGGCTGTGGCTCCGATCTGGTAGAACGCTCTGTCACAAGAGACTAGGGCCCTGTGGGACTTGACATCTTTCCGCAGGGCCTGCAAGACAGAGCTGTTCCACCAAGCCTTTGGCCAGGGCACAGCCTGACTCCCTCCCTTGGCAATCTTCACAGAACTCTAGCCCAATGGTTGCCATCAATTTGATTTGAATTAATTGTATAATGAAATGATTTTAGAATGTTGTATTATTTTATTGTTGTTAGCCGCCCTGAGCCCGGCTTTGGCTGGGGAGGGCGGGATATAAATAAAAAATTATTATTATTATTGTTGTTGTTGTTGTTGTTGTTGTTGTTGTTGTTATTGTTATTATTATTATTATTAAATGTGGTGAAGAAAAGTTCCAGTCTATCCTTCCTGGCATGCCTGTTCTCTGTGCGCATGCTGTGTACGTGCAGTAGAATCATAGAGCTGGAAGGGAACGCATAGCTCATCTAGTCCAACCCTCTGCAGTGCAGGAACATGTACACGTACGGGGATCAAGCATATGACCTTGATATTATCAGCACCATGCTTAAACTAGAAGCATTTGTTCCAAGAACCCAACCCACTTCATCAGATGCATTATGAAATCCACAAAAGCTTGTGGCATAATGAATGGGCTAATCTTAAATGTGGTACAAGAGGTGCAAGATAGCTACCCCTTTGTAAATCGTTATAATTTGGGACACAAGTTTCTGTTTACAATTTATTCAAAGTAGTTTTATTGGCTTTAAGAGGATCACAGATACCTGTTTACCTTTTAAATTATACGTGGGAATTACAAACATTCCTGGAAATGCAGCTTATTTTTTTCCCATGAAGAAAAACAACATGAAGTAAAAAAACAGGAACTTCTGGCTTTAAGCAAGTAAGTAGGGCATGGAGAGGCTTGTCTAGAGCTCCAATTCTGAAATAATGTGTAGCTTGCTCCCCTTAAGCAACACTGACTGTTCAACGCAGCATTAAATAATGAAGAGCTGTGGTTATCAATGACACCTTGATATGCAGAATGTCCAGTGCACGAAAGCATTACTTTAAAAGCTGTGGGTGGGTTGAGCCTTACCTAATCCTGAGCTGTAAATTGGACCATGGTATTGGTGCTTGTGGAATTATTTGATGGAGGAGCCTGGAATGAAGGCAGGCCAGGCTGGCTGACACGTTGCGAAGCTGACAAGTGGGTAGCAGCTTCTTGTTTCCAGTGTTCCATTTCTTTGTTCCCTGTTGGTACTAAAGGGTTAAGAGGTAACAAGTCGCTCTAATCACTGAGCAGCTGGAAGTCATTAAGCATCCAGGAATGTGAGTTAGTTTGTATAAATAGTCAGTTGACCCGTGTGTCCTCCCCCTTCCCCCCCTTTGATCTGACTCGCAGACTCAGTTTGTGGCCATGGGCGTGTTTGCTGATATGAGTTAAGTTTAGAGTAAAGTTTTATTTATGCCGGAGATAAAAGCATGTGTGCTTTATCGGCAGGTGTGTTTTTTTTGTAAATAAAGTTTTTGTCCTGAGTTACAAAGTGCTTGCTCCAGGATTCTTCATTGAAAGGTACTGACTCTCCTGCCTTCTTCAACCGCTGCACGAAATTCTCTGCTGAGATAAGATTTATGGCGTTGGAAGCGCACTGGACGTTTACTTAACATTAAACTAATTAAAGTTTAATGGACATTCCCTGAAGGTGCTTCCAAACAGGTGTTTATTGTGAGATCGTGATTCCCCCATGCACACATGATTTCGACAGTCTTCACACATGACACCATTGCCATCAAAATGGCTGCCCATATTTTTCCCTTATTTAATCTGGATTTACTCTTCCTGGGGAAACTCTGATCACTATGATGATAGCAAAAACACACACACTGTTGCCAGCAACTCATTTGCACCATCTCAACCACCACTTTATAATAATTGGGCCCAGAATCTTGCCTGTTTAACTCCTGCCTCTAGAGGCAGAATATGAAAGGATAGGGCTTTGCTGAAGATGACAGAAGTGATCTAAGAGACAGAAATGGGGTTTTCCCCTTCTTTTGGGAAGAAGGAAAAGATGCTTTAATTACCAGCATCGATGATGATGATGTATTATTCGCTTTATCTTGCCCAGGGTAACCAATAGAGACTTAAGAACCATACGAAGAACAAGAGGAAAAAGAAATAAATCAAAAACATCCCTTCCACATCTAAAAGGCCACAAATGGTTAAAGGCTGAAAGAAGGATCCTTGGGCATCTGGGCTGAGAAAGACATCTTGTCTGGGAAGGAGGGAGCTGGAGAGCCGCTGTCCGTCAGTGGAGAGAGGCATGGGTTACTCTCCTACACCCAAAGTGCCAGAATGGAGAAGGTTCAAGGGCTACTTTCCGTCATTGGCAGCTGGTATGTACTGAGTTGAATAGGATCCAAAAGGCAACAGTCTGATTGGTCCTAGAATAATGCAGCAGTATGATTGGTCCGCAGGAGCTACCCAATCCAGCTCCAGGTGGAAGTGAATCCGCAACCTGATTGGCCTACAGGAGAATCCCAGAATTAGCCAATCACGTGCGGCCCATTGTGTAAATAATGTATATAAAGCAGATATTTTAGGGGAACTTTCATTGCTCACTACTATGAGCTGAATGAAGAGCATGAAATCCACACTCGACTCAGAGTATATTTCAGCAGCCTTCTGGGGAAAGGACATGTGCAGCCGTTAGGTGGGAACAGGGTAAAAGTGGGTGGGACAACAGCAGTGTCTACTGGTGCATACCAATTGTGGCTACACTCCTCACCGGGGTCCTCTTCCCCTTCCTTGGTGTCCTGCCAGTTCATAACACCACCTCACATTCTGTACCTTGCCTAGAAATGGGATATTGTAAACTGGTCGGTGATTATTTAGTATGGTGTGATTCAGCGAAGTGCTTTTTCAATAAACATATTATAACTTAAGGGATGCTGGAACCCTGCTGTTATGTACTAAGGTTGGATCCTAGAACAATAGGCAGGTAGGATCCTAGAATGCAACAACGGATTGGCCTGCAGGAGCAGCCCAATCAGGCTGCAGGAGGGAAGCAGAATCAGCCAATTAGACGGGACTCATTGTATAAATAATGTATATAAAGCCTGAGGTTTGGGGGGAGGCACCAGGGTAGTCCACCTCTGGCCTTTTTAGTGAGCCATGAAGGACAAGGATCCAACACACATGGGGTACATTTCCAAGGATCCTGTCCACATCCCCAGGCTGTAGAAATAGCAAAATGTCCATTATCACTGGTCAAGCAGGGTCCAAAGATGATGATGTTGATGGTGAACAACAACAACATTTATAATTTAAATAATTTTATTATTTATAACATGCAAATCTGGCTGGATTTCCCCAGCCACTCTGGGCGGCTTCCAGCTCATCTGAAAACAAAATAAAACATCAAGCATTGTATTCACTGGACCTGTGTCAACTATAGTGTCCAAATCACAATGGATCCAAGCAATTTTGTCAGCAAAGTTTTGGGCAAATTGTTCAAAGCAAGTTGTGGTTCAGCAACATCTGGGGGACAAGCTAGAGGCATAAGAGCCATAGGATCAAGCGGGGGGGGGGGGGGTTATCTGCCCCTCCCAATATTTTATTCAAGTTGGCACTCCTGATCGACACTACAAACAGTACGAACACGCTTCCCTGCAACCAGATATTCCACAGGTCAAGCAACTGCTGCAGCACAAAGCACACAGGATGCCAGTTGAGAGAACAGACCAGGCAAGGACCAAGTTGGTGCCTTGTTTCCCCATGGATCTCAGTAACGCCCCCTTTCCTGACCCTGTTCTCCCAGACAATCCTTGCAATGACGTTCCCATCATCCCTGACCATTGATTGTGTTGGCTGGAGTCGATGGGAATTGGTGTGTGATAATATATGGAGGAGACCAGGTAGGTGAAGCCTATGACTTGGATTTGATATTCAGAAGTGCGGAGAAATAGTGCAATCCAACACTTCCATTGAATAGGGCTTTGCAGCCCTTTCTTAATACAATTATGCCCTCTCGTGACCGTTCGTGGAATCAAACCTTTGCATTGTATTCACTTCCATCCTCTTGGGACTGCGGGTGGAACTGAGTCATTTCATGGCGTTGATCAATTAGCAGGGGTCTTGACGAGGATTTTTAACATCTCTCTGCAAACCGCTTGTGTTCCATCATGTTTGAAAGTGGCCACCATTATCCCAGTCCCAAAGAAAACATCAATTAACTGCCTAAATGACTATAGACTCATTTCATTGTAGTGATAAAATGCTTCGAGAGATTGGTCCTTCAACACCTTAGAAATGTTTTCCACTGGACTTTGATAAACACCAGTTCGCCTATAGGAGAAATAGGTCAACAGATGATGCCATTGCTACAGCTTTTCACCTTGCAGCGAGTCATCTGGAGAGACCAGGGAATTATGTCAGAATGCTGTTTATTGATTATAGCTCAGCTTTCAATATCATCCTTCTGGACATTCTCATCAGAAAGTTAAGGGACCTGGACCTTTCTTCTAACATCTGTGATTGGATTAAAGACTTTCTGAGAGATCAGACACAAATAGTGAGGATTAGGCCTGTTACATCTTCCTCCCTGAAGCTCAGCACTGGCACTCCACAGGGATTCTGCTAAGTCCATACTTAATAATAATAATAATAATAATAATAATAATAATAATAATAATAATTTATTATTTGTACCCCGCCCGCCCATCTGGCTGGGTTTCCCCAGCCACTCTGGGCAACTTCAAACAAAGATTAAAAATACATTAAAATGTCACACATTAAAAACTTCCCTAAACAGGGCTGCCTTCAGATGTCTTCTAAATGTCAGGTAGTTGTTTATCTCTTTGACAACTGATGGGAGGGCGTTCCACAGGGCGGGCGCCACTACCGAGAAGGCCCTCTGCCTGGTTCCCTGTAGCTTTGCTTCTCACAGTGAGGGAACCGCCAGAAGGCCCTTGACGCTGGACCTTGTTGTACACATATGATTGCATTTCACCTGACCCATCTACTGCAATTATTAAATTGCTGATGACACCACCATAATGGGTTTAATTACAGGCAGAGACGAATCTGTGTACAGGGGGGAGGTTCAAAAGGTATCCACATGGTGCTCAGAGAACAATCTGCACCTAAACATTGGCAAGACAAAGGAGGTGGTGTTGGACTTTCGGAGGAAGAGAGGGGAGCTAGCCCCATTGTATATCGGGGAGGCTGTGTGGAGAGAGTCTCTTCCTTTAAATTCCTGGGAGTCCATCTTAATGAAGACCTTACTTGGAAGGTCAATACAGCCCAGGTGGTTAGGAAGGCCCATCAGAGACTTCATTTCCTTAGGGTCTTGCGAAAAACAATGTTAGACAGCAACTGATGATTTCCTTCCATCGGTCCACGATAGTGTTCTCTCTTACTGTATTATGGTGTGGTACGCTGGTTTGACAGCCATGGACAGAAAGTCCCTACAGAGGGTAATGAAGACAGCACACGATATCATGGGCTGTCCCCTGAGTCCGCTAGATGTCCTAGATATCATCGCAGGAGACCGTTGCCTCAGAAGAGTGAGGAATATTCTCAGGGATGACTCACACCCTGGCCAGCACCTTTTTAATCTCCTGCTCTCGGGCAGGAGATATAGAAGCATGATAAGCCACACCAATAGGTTAAAGAACAGGTTCTACCCATGGGCCGTGAGGCTGCTGAATGGAAGACAGCAACATTGCAGCTGACGTTCAGGGTTGGTGGTCATACGACAGCACACAGAGTGTAACAGGGACTGAGAAATTGGGGGGGGGGGGCTCGTTTAATCACACTGTAAACAAATGGTACAGTGACAATAAAGTATTTCTAGTTCTATTTCTATTATTATTTCTATTTCTATTATTTCTATTTCTGGAGAGCCAGTGTGGTGTAGTGGTTAAGAGCGGTAGTCTCCTAATCTGGTGAACCGGGTTCGCGTCTCCGCTCCTCCACATGCAGCTGCTGGGTAACCTTGGGCCAGTCACACTTCTTTGAAGTCTCTCAGCCCCACTCACCTCACAGAGTGTTTGTTGTGGGGGAGGAAGGGAAAGGAGATTGTTAGCCGCTTTGAGACTCCTGAAGGGGAGTGAAAGGTGGGATATCAAATCCAAACTCCTCCTCCTCCTCCTCTTCTTCTTCTTCTATTTCTATTTCTATTTCTATTTCTATTATTTCTATTTCTATTTTGACTCCCTGGGAAAGACCCTGATGTTGGAAAAGAGTGCACAAGGAGAAGGGGACAACAGAGGAGGAGATGGTTGGACAGTGTTATCGAGGTTACCAACATGAGTTTGACCAAACTGTGGGAGGCAGTGGGAGACAGGAGTGCCTGGTGTGCTCTGGTCCATAGGGTCACAAAGAGTCGGACACGACTAAATGACTTGTTGTTGTCGGACACGACAACAATAACTACCTGCCCACCCATCATCCAAAGTCACCCTATACAACTGGGTGATGAGGGCCACAGATAACAAATTAAGGCTCAGTAGTATGGCTATAGGTGGGAGATAAATGTTAGACCAGGCATCCCCAAACTTGCCCTCCATATGTTTTGAGACTACAACTCCCATCATCCCTAGCTAACAGGACCAGTGGTCAGGGATGGTGGGAACTGAAGTCCCAAAACAACTGGAGGACCAGGTTCGGGGATGCCTGAGTTAGAGCAACTATGTTTCCTGTGCCAGGCTCTGAGAGTTCACCACCTAGAACAGTGGTACCTCCAGTTACGAATTTAATTCAATCCAGTGGTCTGTTCTTAAGCCGTAACCACTTGTAACATGATGCACGCTTTCGCTAATGGTGCCTCCTGCTGCTGCCGTGCCACCGGCGCGCAACTTCCGCTCACATCCCAGGGCAAAGTTCGCAACAGTTTAGTGAAGCTTGTAACCCAAAGCATTCGTAAGGAGGGTGGTACATAATACAGTGGTACCTTGGGTTACAGATGCTTCAGGTTAGAGACTCCACTAACCCAGAAATAGTACCTCGGGTTAAGAACTTTGCTTCAGGATGAGACCAGAAATCATGCGTCAGTGACGTGGTGGCAGCGGGAAGCCCCATTAGCTAAAGTGGTGCTTCAGGTTAAGAACGGACCTCCAGAATGAATTAAGTTCTTAACCCGAGGTACCACTGTATGAGGTTCCACGGTATGTCCGTTCCATTAGGAACTTGTATGTCCTCAAGACTAATGTTGCTGGAGCTCCCTCTAGTGGAAAAAAGGAAAATGGACATTGACAGACTCCGCTTTTTCTAATAATAAAGCTAATCCATCAAACTGGAAGAAAAGAACAGATGCTGTGCTGTCTATTTTTCAGATCCTAGCTGGGAAGGGATTGAAGATTACAAGTGAGATCTGCCGCAAAATATTAGTGTGAGGTGAAGGGATGGGTGGATCTGCCAGTTTCCATTTAGCCGTTCGTTCCTTCGTTCCTTCGTTCAGCAGTTTTGGCAAATCGCTTTTCAAGAAAATAATTCTTTACAAGGTGGCCAACAAGGTAGGCACCCAACATTAAGGAAATATTATTTTTAAAAAGGCAAACCTCAGTTTCAAAATTTCACAATACTACTACAAAGCTGGCACAGAAGAACCAGCAACACCCCAGGGTAATTGCAGATCACTCCATCTCTGTGGGAAGCTATTTCCCACTATGTCTGAGGGTTTACCGCTGCGTCACGGGTGGCAGGTACAGACTTTGGGGTGGGGCAAGTCACCACACTGGCTGGATTAACACAGAGTGCCCACCTGAATGTCACAACACAGCACAACACAAGATTGCTCCACAGGAGGGGAAGCTGGTTCCTTGTTCCCCTGTGGAGCAATCTTATGCTGGGCCCCCACTTTCTTGGAAAGCTCTTCCAGATTCATCATCCCACATGCAGCCTTGTGCCTTGCTTCAGGGGCCCATTGTCTTCTTCATTGCCTTCTTAACTTCTTTAACCCTAGATTTCCTCTCTACTCATTGCTTTAAGACTACTTTGTATTATCTCATGTCCACCTTAGATCTTAGATGACATAACTCTTTTCTTTTTAAAAACTGCTTGAAAACTAGAGAGCTTTACATCTAGGTTGTGTGCGTGCATTTTGTAGAATTTTGAACTGCCTCCCCTCCTTGGGCTGGCCCCTTCACTGCTTATCACTCCTGCCCTCAAAAAAAAGCAACCTACAACTGAGGATAACTTTCCCTGCATCTATTGTCCATGAAACTGATGACATAATTAATGTGTTCATCCTGAAGGTGCCATTAGACGCTTTGCTGATTTTGCTGAAACTGATTAACATGGCTGTGCCTCTGGAAACAAGAATCTAAGCCAGACAGGTCTCCAATTAAGTCATGTTTATTCAAGAGAAATAGTCATAAGGGTAAGTGGAAGTCAACATTTAGTGTTCACTATCAAATAAAAAACAACTATCACAGTTTACTAGCTCAACCTGTATTTTATAGTAGTAGTAGTAGTAGTAGTAGTAGTAATAATAATAATAATAATAATAATAATAATAATAATAATATTTATACCCTTCCCATCTGGCTGGGTTTCCCTGGCCACTCTGGGCGTCTAACATATCTGCATACAGAGCATAGAACTGTAGAGTTGTAAGGTGACCCATGGGTCATCTAGTCAACCCCCCTGCTATGCGGGAATCTCAACACACAGCCCCTAATCCAATTTGAAGCCATACTGAACCCTGTCCAGTTCTTCAAATGTGCTAGCAGTTTATTTTCTTCAGGCACACCAAGGCCTGTAAAGACGTCTTGGTTGCAGAATTGTAGGAGGTGGAGGACAAAGCATAGGTGAGAATATGCCATTTTTAACTTTGAGGCTGCAGAGTAGAGGATTGTGCTTGGTCCAACAGAAAAATTTGCTGATATTGGAGCCCCTTAGCAGGTAGGCAGAAGGGTAGTTGTCATGGACTGATGGGATGCAGAGGAACGGTGGGAGGCACCAGCTGGGGAACCCCCAGGGGAAGAAGGCTCAGAGCCAGGGGGGTCGGTGGTGGGATGATGATGAGTGGTCAGAGGGAGCAGACTGGGAGGAGGAGGTGTCGGAAGCTGAAGAGGCAACAGGGTTTAGTGAGCAGGAAGATCTATGGCAGAGAGCAATCCAGAAACAGACACAGAAGCAGAGGCTGGAGAGGAGGGAGGCCGAGATGCCGAGATGAGACATGCTGCTGAAGAATCCGGGGAGTCTCCCCCTCCTGCTGTGACCAGCTCCCTTCCCCACTGGTCTCATAGAACACACATACAGTAGTTGTGAAAAGAGCAGAACAGAGATTGGTTGTGCACAGATACAGTTTGTGACTGCTTAGAAAAAACCCTGGATAGGAGGGGAGGGACCTTCAGTCCTTGCATCTGCCTCATTGAGGCAAGACCTACTGGGAAGGGTTGCCTGCACTGTTTTGGTTTCTTTGAATAGTGCTTTGAAAAAGCACTCACACTGTGGTTTTTTATTGCTGACCTACGCTTAACTCTGGTTCCTGACAGTAGTCTTCTCACTTTGGGGGAATCATGAGACTGGGCTTGGAAGTGCTAATTAAAAAGGAAATTATTCAGCCAACTCTGGTAGACTTAACATAGGTAAAAAAGGTAAAAGACCCCTGGATGGTTAAGTCCAGTCAAAGGCGACTATGGGGTTGCGGTGTGCTCATCTTGCTTTCAGGCCAAGGGAGCCGGCGTTTGTCCACAGACAGCTTTCCGGGTCATGTGGCCAGCATGACTAAGCCACTTCTGCCGCAACGGGACACCGTGATGGAAACCAGAGGGCACGGAAACACTGTTTACCTTCCCGCCACAGCGGTACTTATTTATCTACTTGCACTGGCGTGCTCTTGAACTGCTAGGTTGGCAGGAGCTGGGACATCCCCGTCATGGGAATTCAAACCGCTGACCTTCTGATCGGCAAGCCCAAGAGGCTCAGTGGTTTAGACCATAGCGCCACTTAACATACCACAAGGGATCACTGAATGAGTATCAGAAAGTGTTGAGGAGATGTGATCTGGGAGTTGTCATGTTGTGGTTGTCATTATGTGGTTTCTATTATTCTAGTTTACCACAGCCAACTATATGGGATTCTTAATGCAACAGACTTCTGACTGTGACTTTTATTAAAACTCTTCCCTTTCATACATAGACTCAGGCTGTTGGGGTCTGAGTGTTTAGGTCTTGTTGAGTATGTGTGAGGTGGTGGGTGATTTCATGAGAAAGACCCATGTGTTCAGCACCACCTACTGTGGCTGCTTCCAGAGGGAAAGCTGTGTTGTCTGTTATAGCAAAAACAGAATTGTGGGGCATTGTAAAAACTAACAAATTATGGTGTCAGCTTTCATAATCCAGAACTGTCCTACTGCATCCCACCCAAGGCCGCACTCCACCAGGACAGAGGAGGGAACTCACTGATGGCCGCAGTGATAAGGATGAGTTCGCTGCTCTCAGGACCAGGACTGGCCTTTTCCTCACTGCCCCTGCCACACACCCTCACTGTAGGGCCCACAGAAGTCAACATATAACTGAGGAGGTGCTGGGTGTCATCCATCTCTTTGTGGTCAAAGGCCACACTGGCTGGGAGCAGCAGGGGTGGACCTCCATTTCAGGGGCCCTGAATCTTGAACTATCAGGGGGGCCCCTCCGTAACCAGCAACAAGGTCTGGGTAACCCTTGTTATCTTCTTCAACGGGGTTGTTCCACAACGGATCAACACACCTTTGTAACATCTGTGCTACTGACTCTCAAATTTTAGGATAAAATACATACATACAACAAAAATCAATCCATTTGAGTCATGCAATTCAAATTGGGTCTTGTAGACCCCAAAATTTGAAGCCATCTGGACCAAAGTCACTTCTGGGGCCCCTGTGGGATTGGGGCCCTGCAGCTTTGTTCGTTTCATAATAGAACCGCCCTTGAACCTCACACCTGGTGAGTTGAAACGGAGGCAGAATAAAAGAAGGATTTGTTATAACACCTTCTGAGTGATTCATTTAAGTTGCAATTTGTAGGCATGTGTATGGGCATGTAGGATTTTTTTATGTAAGGGAAGATAAAGTTACGTGATGTGGTGTGGATTGCACAAATACCTGCTTGTGCAACGGAACCTCTCCTTCCCTTGCAGCCTCCCTGCACCTATTAAATCTGCTCCAGAGGATTTGGGGACCCTTCAGAGTAGATTTCAGGGGTGCATTTGGAAAGAAGAGGAAGAAAATTCCTGCTCTGCAAATGGATCTGGTTTGAATGGTGTTGGATGCAACTCTGGGTGCATGTGTTGTGGGTGAGTTACAACTTCCAGGAGCTGCAAATAATGAAATGAACTCAAATGACATTTTTCTGGGGTCAACCAGCATTCCCTTTGATCTAAATGATCCCCACCCCCAACTACCTTTTATGACATAGTGTTTAAAATAAAGCAACCTTCCATTTTCAAAGGAAAACGGGAAGCGCAAAATTCTTCTTAAATTTAACTGACTAAAACGATTTATAGAACTAAACATTGGCTCCTAGCAATTAGTTTGGCTGAGACTGGCCAAGTGAGAAAAACAAAACAAAACATTGCACGCTCTCTCCATCTCCATCACGAGGATATGGCCTTTACAAAGGCAATCTGCAAGTATGGCTGTTGGGAAAACAAAATCCTTGTGGGTTCCACCATTTGGAGGAAAAACCAGTGCCGCAGACCCACTGTGGTTCAAGGTATGTGTGGTGGTTCACAGTGCCATGTGAAGGGCAGCAGAATGTGCCACAGCTGCCTGGGCAATCTGCTTCCTTCCCTGCCCCAAATCTACAATTCCCAAGTAGCAATGCAAGAATTCTAAAAAGGTGCCATTGAGAATTTTATATTTACTCATTTATTTAAGTGAGGAAGGGATATTTTTAAGGCTCTTGGATTACAACTGCAACTGAAAAGCCGGTTGCAGTTTGGAATGAGGGAAACTCACAAGCGTTTTGTTTTCCATTACTGGGTCGGTCCATGATGAGAAACAGCGCAGTGAGGCAATGAAGCAATTCTTATGGGAATGCTGCCTTTTGCAACCCTGTTGATAAAACCAGAGAAAGCTGAGGGAGGCACAGATTGATGCATTATAGAATGCAGTGATGTAATCACCTAACTCTATGATAAATACACTTTACCTGGCATGGGTGGGTAGTTAACACATTCCTGCAAGTTAAAGCCTGCTTTAAACAACCGGGATCTTGCAACAATGCCAGTTTCTAGAGGAGGCAGTTAGCATGAGATAGCTATGCCCTGTGAAGATTTAAAGGAAGCTTAAGTAATTAGGTGAATGGTTAACAGCAACTAATATAAATCTGTGTAAAGATAATTATTTAAAAACCTGGGAAGATATTAAAGGAAATTTGGAAATTTGGAAAAGAATGAATCTTTCACTGTTAGGTAGAGTGTTGACTACAAAAATTAATGTATTACCTAGAATGTTATTTTTGTTTCCGTCAGTTCTGGTGATTGGCAAGACAGATTCTTTCAATGCATGGCAAAAAGATATTTCTAAATACATTTGGCAAGGGGGGAAAATGAGAATAAAATATTAAATACTGATAGATGCAAAAGAGACAGAAGGTTTCTCCCTGCCAGATATAAGATTATATTATGAAGCACCTGGTCTTTGTTGGTTGAAGGAATGGATAACATTGGAGAATTCACATATTTTTTATTTAGAAGGTCATTATAATATTTTCGGTTGGCACGCTTATTTATGGCATGAAAAGGTGAAAGTACATAAAGGATTTACAAATCATATAATTAGGAAAAATCTGTATAGAGTATGGGATAAATACAAAAATCTATTAGAGGCCAAAACACCACTTTGACTCTCACCATTGGAAGCCATAGAGATAAAGAAGAAGAATATGATAGAAAGTTGGACCACTTATAGAAATTTATTAAAACAAGAGTGGGGGAGTATCAATGAAAAGAAATTAAGGATTTATCAGGAAAATTAACAACATGGATACAATATCATCATTTGAATGAAATATTTAAGAGAGATAGAATATGAGAGTTTGGGAAACAAACATCATAATTGGAGAGAAATCTGTTGGAATGCAATGTAAAAGTGCTATCTAAAATGTCTAAGGTACTATTAGAATGGGAGTCAAAGGATGAGCAAGTAAAATCCTCAGTGATACATTGGGCAATAGATATTTGCTATACTATAGATATGGAAACATGGGAATGATTGTGGCATATGGATATAAAATTCACAGCATGCTATTGTATGAAAATGTTATTTTGATGGTACCTAACATTGAGTAAAAAGGCAAAAATGTATAAATCCAAATCAAATAAGTGTTGGAAATGTAAAGAAAAAGAAGGTTCTTTTTATCATATGTGGTGATCTTGTAGTAAGGTTAAAGCTTATTGGGAAATGATATATAATGTATTGAAAAAGATATTTAAAATAACATTTGTTAAAAACCCAGAAACTTTCCTTTTGGGAATGATAGGGGCAGAACTACCCAAACTGTATAGAAATTTATTCATGCATGTGACTGCAGTGGCAAGAATGTTATTTGCCCAAAAATGGAAAGAAGAAGTCCCGACAAAAGAAGATTGGATACAAAAACTTATGGAATATGCAGAAATGGTGAAACCTACCAGTGAAAAAAGAAATCAAGATGACAAACTTTTTATAAAAAGAATGGGAATGGTTTATTGAATATTTACAAACAAACTGTAACCAGATAAGTACATTGGCAGGATGATGGTAATAACCTGCAGTTTTATTAGAGTATACATTTAAAGTAGATGAATAAATGATTAAGTTAATTTGGAATATGCAAAAAAGATATAAAATAAATAAATTTAAGGAACTGCAGAAAGAGGGGGAAGGAAGTTGACTTTCGAAATGTTAAAATGATTGTAAAATTATTGAAATGTATAAAATTGAAAATCACAAATAAACATTAAAAAAGAGAGTTCTGGGCACCTCAATTTAAGAAGGATATTGATAAGCTGGAATGGGTGCAGAAGCAGGCAGTGAAATGATCAAGGGTTTGGAAACCAAGCCTTATGAGGAATGGTTGAGGGAGCTGGGTCTGTTTAGCCTGGGAAAGAGGAGACTGAGAGGAGATATGATAGCCATCTTCCAATGTCACATGGAAGATGGAGCAAGTGCAAATGTTTGATGGAGAGCTGCATTTCACTTCATATACAGTTTCAGAAAGTACAATTAGTTAGGTTTTCTAAAAGGAATTTTCCACCATCATAGAAACATAGGAAGCTTTATTAGACTGAATCAGACCACTGGTTTATCCTACTCTGTATTATCTACACTTGCTTGAAGCAGATCTCCAGGCAGACATCTATCTCAGCCCTACCTGGAGATGCCTGGAAGCTTCTGCACTCTGAACTGGATTGAACCTGGGATGCTCTGCATGCAAAGCAGTCGCTCTATCGCTGAGCCAGGGAAAGCACCGTGCAAATGAAAGAATTCCCCTCCTCCTCCCCATACAAATGCATGGGCTTTGATGTTGATGCTGCAATCCTTTTTGTCATGTGCTTTAGACACTTGCTTTTATTTATTTTTGTTATTTCCTTCCTGCTATGTCACAAAAATAGCACAACTGTAATGGAAGAGCTTGTGATTTGTTGACACTCCCTTAATGTTAAGGGTTTGGCAATCCAGGACTTTATTCCTCTAAATAAAGCTTTTTTAAAAAAATACAGCCGCTCCTGATTCTTGATGCCTGTTGTTGGACCCAGAAAGAATAGAACTAACTTTTTAAAAAAGAAATTGTGTGGGTGCATACTAATTTAAAGCACACACAGGCAGGCCACATAGTGGGACTCAAAAAAATGTCTTTCATCTTTACTTACTGTTTTAAGTCAGATACAGTGGTACCTTGGTTTACAACCATAATCCGTTCCAGAGGTCCGGTTGTAAACCAAAACAGGCTGCAACTCAAGGCGCACTTTTGCCAGTGGGGCCTCCCCCCCCCAAAGGGTTGTAATTAAAAAAAAAGGGTTGTAATCCAAAAAAAAGGGATACGCACTTCCGAGTTTGACGTGGTTGTAATCCAAAATGGTTATACAGTGGTACCTCGGGTTAAGTACTTAATTCGTTCCGGAAGTCCGTTCTTAACCTGAAACTGTTCTTCACCTGAAGCACCACTTTAGCTAATGGGGCCTCCCGCTGCCACCGTGCGATTTCTGTTCTCATCCTGAAGCAAAGTTCTTAACCCGAGGTACTCTTTCTGGGTTAGCGGAGTCTGTAGCCTGAAGCGTATGTAACCTGAAGCATCTGTAACCCGAGGTACCACTGTAATCCAAAACGGTTGCAAACCAAGATACCACTGTACACTGTAAGGGGGACCTCTCAGGAAAAGGAACCTACTCACAACTGCATAGGAGATGGTGCTTGCAAACTAGAAGGTGGAGGAGAGCTGTGCCTACAGGCCAAGCAAACAACTGTTCATCCCTCCTCCTTCCTCTTAAAGCACTGCTTTAACCCACTATTTCTATTAACTGGAGCTCACTCACACCCCTGACCCCATGATTCAGAAGAACTAAGATGGGGAAGGGCGAGAGAGTGAGAAAGGAGCAAGATGCATACACGCCAATGTTTCTCTGATGAAACTAGAGACGTCCCAATTAAAAGCGAGGCATTTTGGGATCAAATCAGAAATTGGGACAGCTTCTGTAAATCCAGGAATAACCCTGGAAAATAGGGACACTTGAAGGGTCTGCAAGATGGTGCGGCTGAAAAAGAAAACGCCACCCTCCTTTTATATGTCTGCATGCATACACACACACAACTGGATTAAACTCTGGGCCTGGGGAGGCCCCTGAGCAGTTGAAATCTTGGGACCCTCCACTCTAGTGGGATATCATTTAACCATTAAAGCTTGGTTGTAATTTTCTTTCAAGATCAGGTATTGCGGGGCACTTAAAAAGTGTGGGGCCCATAGGCCAGTGCCTTCTCTGGCTATTTGGTAATCTAGCACTGCACACATTAAATGCAGTGGGAGAATATGCACAGGATCCGACTGTAAATGCAGCTGTGACTGCTGTTGGTTCCAGCTGCCTTCCTCTCCCTTGTAGCTGCTGACATGAGTTCCTAGCCAGAGTCATCTAGATTGCATTCTTTTTCTTCAGAGTCTCAGGCTGGGCAAGAGCTAAAAAAAAAGGAAGGGGACACCCTTGTCCAGCCCAAGACTATGAAGAAGAGCAGGAAATGTTGAGAAGAACCAGGGCATATTAATCTTAAAAATAATATGGAGTTGTTTTGGGGGCTAGCAATTGCTGAAGGTGGGGAGGAAACATGGCAAGTTCAAAGTACCCAAACAAGAACTGAGAGGGCATAAATCTGTACTGGAACTATTTAAAGTGTTTTTAAAATATAGAATTAATTCTAAATGTCCTGCTATCTGAACACAATGTGTTTTCAGAAAATGGTTTGTTAGGTGAATGGATGCAGAGTGATTCAATGATCTCCATTGCTTTTGGATATCTGAATCTGTGGTGTGCACAGGGAGTGATTTTTTTTTTATAACAACTGTTTGATAGTGGCACCTGCATGTATATGGAATTGCCTATGGAAATTATTTCATTTTCATTTTCAAAGAAACGGCTTGGATTATGGGAGTATATACTCTTTTTTAACCCTGTGATGCCATTGTTTTTCCTAAGTGCTGCCTGTTTTGGCTTCTTTTTCATCTTTCCTGGCTTATCTGATGTATGATTCAGCCAGGCAGGGATCACAGCTTGACTGGAACGGTGCCACATAGCAGAGTCAATCCGATTTGGGCTACATGGTGTTGCAAATGAGGGCAATGTGACTGAACAAGAGAACATTTTTGGCAGGAGTTCCCAATACAATTACTGGGAAAGGTTGCATTGTTTGAGACGATTGATTCAACATGAATGGTGCTTCATAATTTAATAGGAATATTAACTTGATGAAACATAACTCCATCATGCATGCCCTCAAATCAGTTTTAAATAGATAGTTTGAAGAACAAAAACCACATGCAACTGCTCATGAATATTCTGTTTCATTGAAATAGGAAATTGTTTCATGATTACAAAGTATCAAAGCACTGTTATGCATTTAAATAACAGCCACAGGTCCTGATTTATTATTGGATGTGATGAATATGGAATCCACTTTTACACATGGTTATGGCAGTCATATTTACATCATGTGACTTCATTTACTGATAACCATGGAACTCTTACACACAACAGAGTGATGCACTATCAAGAGCAGAAGTTCTTGGTGGCTTTGGGCAAGGCCCAAACACATGGCCTTAGTTTGTGCCCTCAATGTCCAGGTTGATGCCCTGGAGAAGCAGCGTGCAGCTGCTGGGGGACCAAGAGGCTGGATCCATCACCAGGACATCTCACATGCCAGCAGAGAAGGTCTCCAAAACTAATGTTGTCCCCCATCTTCTCCACAGGCCTTTCTTCATGCTTAAGAAGCAATGCACCTCTTATCAAGAAAATGGCAACGGCTATGGCTTTTAATAATCCCTGGCACCCCCAAGTAGATAGGGCTTTTGTTGAAAAAAGCAGATTTTCCAACTGCGCAAATTCTCCATCAGATACCCCACACTTAAAATAAAAAAGGCAAATGAACACAAAGCGTCCTCTGCTCCTGGCTTAGACTGCATATCAGGGACAGCTTCTCTGTAAGAGTCAGTAGGTCTTCTCTACTATACAGCAACAAGTCATCTATGAACCTGCCTTAGTTCAGTAATGTTACCTGCCTGAAGGAGAGGAGGTTGTGCCCCAAAAGAAGAATGTGTTTTAATTTGGTTTGGGCAGTATGTTTCAGGTATGGAAACTGAGTGCATTCTACATGGTATCCTTGACATGACCTGTCATTTAAGTGCTAGCCCTGTGTCAACACAAGCCAAAATGTTCTTGGGCAAACTGATTTGCAAGGCACTGTGGTGCTCCTGAGGTCACTGTAACTTGGTGGATCAGAGCCAGGAGAGTCATCTGTCTAGACCATGTCGTTCTGAAAGGATTATCCATGCAAAGTCTTCCCAAGGATTGGCTGCAGAAGGAAAGCTTCAGGGTGGATGCACCCAGAGTGGCTTGAGGCTGATCAGCTGCTGTGTCAGTGGTGTATCTGTTGCCATGCAGGCTGACTAAAACGCTAAAAGCAAAGTACCCTCTGCATTGATTTGCCTTTCCCAGTCTCTTTGGAGTTTCTCAAAGTTTCTAGAGCTAAATGTCCCAGGTTCCAGAGAAAAACACCCATTCACAGTTTCATTAGGATCTAGCTAATCCCCACTCAAAGTTATGCTTTCCAAGGCTGCTTTTCCCCATTTTCCCAGCAGTGTCAGATGGTGGCAGGAGAAGATTTATTCCTGAGGACCTTCCTCTTCTTATGCATGGAGATAGGCGTCTTGCCAGTGCTCCCCTGATTTCTTCAGAGAGCTGCAGAAGGAAAGGGGGAAATGGCCTCATAAATCATAGACAGCAACATTTCATAAGAGTTCTCTCTTCCATACCCTACCATGACAGCTGCTGTCTGTCATGTCCTCTAAATCTGGGTCACAGCATTGCCCTGACTGAGGGGGATTCAGACTTGGACAAATCACAGGTTGCCCGACTTGGCGAGGGAAAACTTCAGAAACCCCTTCTGTATCTTCCTGGCCTAAGGATGTGGCTCCCCCATCATCCTCAGACCCCAAGGATAACTTCCCTGGAGCTTCTGCTGCTCCACAGCCATGTAGGAACATGCGATCACAGAGCCAACTTTGCGACCTTTAAGGATTGCTTAAAGTTCCAGGGGGGGTTCCCTGGCAGTCATTTTAACCTTACTGAGACAACATCTTTCACAGGGTTGCAAGTGGGACCCACTGAAAGCTGTTCAGGCACTTGCCCTGACTGCAATAAGCTGTTTATTGCTTCCACTTTACATGTAGGCTCCAAGCCCAGTAGGATTTCCCCCACTCCCCAATTGATCCTACCTCACTGATCCTCCTTCAGTTAATTGACACTTACTGCAATATATCTGCAAAAGCCGTGAGCAGGGGCTTGAATTGGTACTCAATGTCATGCTTGGCACAGAGGGATTTCACCAGAGGAGCGACCTTCCAATAATTGTGGCGAGGCATCGTTGGGAAAAGGCTGTGATGAGAAGAGGGATAAATGGGGTCAAGCAGCTAGCAGAGAACCTTACGTGAGCCAAAAGCATCCCAGTCCTGCCCAGTTCAGCCTTCCATGAACTGGTGCTCTCCAGATGTTTAGGATTACAACTTCCATCAGCCCCAGATAACATGGCTGTGTACCATGCAAGTGTCCCAGAGAAACAGGGACATCCCATTTTTTATCACGAGAGAATGGCGGCCATTTTGGCTGCTATGCTCTTGCATGATTTTGGGGCATGATTTCCTCCTTTAAAAAAGCACTTTTTCTGGGGGTGTGATCTTACACTTTTCTGGGGGTGTGATCCCAGAACACACATTTTTTGATACTTTTTTTTGGTTTTTGGTTTTTTTTGCTGGGGGGGGGGCGGAACCGTGGAGCAAAATCACATAAGATCCTGGCAACTGAAGTGGACCACTGTGCTCTTGTGATAAAAGACAGGAAGATGGCCTCTGGGAAGATGGCACCCTGGATTTTGGCTTCAAAATGTTGGAGGGTATTTGGCTGTTCAAGGCTGGTTCAGCCTATTAAATTTTTAGTTTATTAAGCAGTGCAAAAAGCACTCCTGGCCACCACCTGTCTTTCCAGGCGTGAAGTAACATTCAGGATTTGGGGGTGGTCCATTAGTTCCATTAGGGGCTCTCCCACATACATTCATAAAAGGGTATATTTTTACTCACTGGTGCTCTATCTGGAAGTTTAGGTGTCCTGTGTACCAGTCATTGAACAGGGATTGATCCACATTACACGTTGCTGCAAGCTAAGTGGGAAAGAGGAATGTGATGAATCCCACTTCTTTCATTTTAAACCTACCATATTCCGTCATTTAACCTTTATTGTACTGCATACTACTGTTTTTAATTGTTCTTTGTGGATTTCCTTTCCTTGTTGGTACCACATGTGAGGCCACTAAAAAAACTTCTGAATCAGAACTCAACAACTGCATCTGAGTTGTGTGACCATGATGAAAATAGGCTATAATCACGAGTGGAGAACTATGTACACTGCGGAATTCTGGTGCTTGCACTGCTGAAGAGGCAAGTTGTTTTTCAACTGGAAAGTGTGTTTTCTCTGTAGCAGGTTGAAGAAACTTCAGAGAAACTTTGGACTTTCCCCCCATGTTCCTGTTATTTCCACCATATTATTGGTGACCTCAGAGTGCACCAAATAGATCTATTTAAGCACTATGAAAGCAGCATTAAGAGCCACTGATCAACACATTTGCAATTTGTTATATCCACACACACACACTTTTCTTATACAAGAAGAAAAATAACTTTTAGAGTGAATTAATTGCATTGGGAAGTAGGAATAGGTGAATCTGCCAATTTTGGTTTCTTTCTGTTTCTTATTTTCTCACTCTTAAGTTCAATTTCCCCTATTTCCACATCAGTTTGTGATTTTTATTTGGAAAAAGTCCTCATGGACATTCACCAGCATTTTAATACAAATTTCTCTTAATATTCACATTTGTATGCAATTCTACTTAATATACACATTTTGCAATACAATTTCCTGTAATATGATGCAGTTTTGTATGTTATTTTCATGAACACATGCCTTTTAATGGACACTTTTATCCCAGTAAATTCACTTTTGTAACCATTATTCGGCGGGAGAACTGCATTGAAAAATTCAGAAAAGTGTGGATTTTGAAAGATGACTTTTTTTGGTTTTCCTATTGTTTCAGAAAATGCAAATTAGGTAGGTTAACTTGAAATGTGAACTGAATAGAGGGCAAAGGTTAATTTCATTCATCTGATTATAGTCTTCCTTCTTCCCACTCCCCTTTTTATGACGATTACCCACTCTGGGATTCCACAGCTAATTCTCCCCTGGCCTCCTCGCTGGCCCAAATAGGACTAATTTAGCCAGCTAGCCCTAGTGATCATCTAATGTTTATTGGATGGATTTCCCCCTAAATTGATTTTTGAACTTTGAATTTATTGTTATTCTCCCTTTTATACTGTATTTTATGCTGGTTGGTTTTTTTTGGTATCACAATTGTTTTAAATTTGTTGTTAGCCGCCTTGAGCCCAGTTTTCTGAACCAGGAAGGGTGGGGTATAAATAAAAAGTTATTATTTATTATTATTATAAGTTGTATGGGGAGATAAAGATTTGGCATTTGCTTAGCCTTAGGGATCAAGCAAGATGATAAATAACTGGCTATTAAGAAACAAGATTAGTACCACAAGCTCTCCTTCCCTCTTCTCCACACTTTCTCCTTCTCTGCTTGTGTCAGGTCAGAAAACAAAGTTGGCCTATCTTTATTGGCCAAATTATGGGCCTTAGTAGACAATGGAAAGGAAGGATTTGCAATGCAGCCTGTAGGGCTGGGTGTTGTCAGCTTTTCAACATTGCGATGTATCACCAGCCAAACATCACAATACAGTGGTATCTCGGTTGTCGAATGTAATCTGTTCTGGAAGACTGTTCAACTTCTGAAACGTTTGACAACCAAGGCGCAATGGCCGGTGGGCAAAACCCATTGAAAAAATGGAGAAACGTGCCTCAGAAGCCGTTCAACTTCCGAGGCACGTTCGAAAACGGAAACATTCACTTCCGGGTTGTCGGTGTTCAAAAGCCAAAATGTTCGACTTTTGAAGCGATCGACAACCGAGGTACCACTGCATAGTGATACATCGCAGTGTTGAAAAGCAGAGGAACAAGCTTCAATGGTCCCAGCCCCACAGGGCACCAGGGTGAAACCGCATCAGCTCCCTTGGTGGGAGCGGCAGCAATTTCACCCGGGTGCCTCACAGGGCCGGGGCCAATGCAGGTTGTTTCTTCCGCCAGGTGCTGGAAGAAGATGGATTCAGGTGCAGGCAAGCCCCACCCATGATATACTGCCAGGAGAAGGCACCATCGCACTCTGGCTCCCAAACCAGTCCTAGGTGATGTATCAATACATTGCCCAGGCCCAGCAGCCTGTCCCATAATATAGTAGTAGTAGTAGTAGTAGTAGTAGTAGTAGTAGTAGTAATAATAATTTATTATTTATACCCCGCCCATCTGACTGGGCTTCCCAAGCTACTCTGGAGGCTGCAGAATGATAGGGGTGGAGACGCTCCTTTAGGTATACTAGGCCAAAGCCGTTTAGCTTTATGTTCTTCCATATATATATATATATATATATTTGCTTTCGTAGATTTTCACGGGTACAGGAATGCAGGTTTTGGTGTCCTCGGGTATCTTCCCGTGTAAAAGTTGGGGTGTCTAGGCGACGTTTCGACGAGGTCTCACTCGTCATCATGATATATATATATATATATATATATATATATATATATATGCAGGTTTTGGTGTCCTCGGGTGTCTTCCCGTGTAAAAGTTGGGGTGTCTAGGCGACGTTTCGACGAGGTCTCACTCGTCATCTTCAGGCTGGTGCTTTCGGCTTCTTGTTACTGGAACAGAGCAGGATCTCAGTGTTTGAGTTCCTATAAATACTGTTGAGGAGGTGTGGCCTCTAATGTTCTTGGGTAGAGAGGAAGTTCCCAGGCTAGTGTGCCTTTTCTTCTTTTGTTTATTAATTACTTGAGGGATATCTTGAGTGATTTCTTGAGTTGTATCCTGAGTACCACTTAGGTGGGTCATTAGGTGTGGATTAGTTGCTCAAGCCTTTGTGTCTTGAGCAACTAATCCACACCTAATGACCCACCTAAGTGGTACTCAGGATACAACTCAAGAAATCACTCAAGATATCCCTCAAGTAATTAATAAACAAAAGAAGAAAAGGCACACTAGCCTGGGAACTTCCTCTCTACCCAAGAACATTAGAGGCCACACCTCCTCAACAGTATTTATAGGAACTCAAACACTGAGATCCTGCTCTGTTCCAGTAACAAGAAGCCGAAAGCACCAGCCTGAAGATGACGAGTGAGACCTCGTCGAAACGTCGCCTAGACACCCCAACTTTTACACGGGAAGACACCCGAGGACACCAAAACCTGCATTCCTGTACCCGTGAAAATCTACGAAAGCAAATATATATATATATATATATATATACACACACACACACACACACACACACACACACACACACACACACATATATATATATATATATATATATATATATATATATATATAATTTCAAAAGGGGGTAGAAAGAAGGTGGACATCCGGGCGGGGGTGGGACGGGACTTTGGGAATTCCACCAGTCATTGCACCCAATCTGTTTTGACAATACACGGTTTTGGCTTTATGCACAATCCCTGGACCATAACCCCGGAAACATTGAGAGTTGCCCATATTATTAATATTAACCCACCTTTCATCCTAAGGTTCCAGGGCAGGTTACAACAATATACGATACTAAGAGTGGACTTCAGCATGATGCTCTTCCAAACATTCTGTTTGCACAAGCATTGCAGCTTGCCAAATGGAATAATCTCCCCTCTTCTCCTGCTGCCAGCCCACTGTTCCCAGCCCCCTGGTGCCAATTTCAGGAGATGTGGGGTGGGTGGAATGGGAAAGCCTGATTGCACAAGCCAAAATCCTTGTGCGGGGCTTTGGTTGATGTGGTTTGTTAGGTGTCTCCTTCCCTGTGCCCAAATCTATTCAGGAATGAGCTTGTTATATGAAAGAAAGATGAAGATAAAAGCAGTAGTTATCTTACCTGGGCAGACACCCAGTCTAAATTCTGGTCATAGTTAATGTTCATTGGAATGTGGTTCATCTGCGAGATCCAGAGAAACCAAGAGCTTTCTAGGAACCTAGGCAGACAAGCAACAACACTAACAATCACCATCCAAATACGGTAAAGGTAAACACACAGAGGCCACAACCCTTCTTTTTATTTTGCTTTGAAATCACTAGATCAGGGATGGGAAACCTGTAGCCCACCACATGCTGTTGGACTCTAACTCCCATGAGCCTCAACCAGCATGGAATGATGGGAGTTGGATTCCAGTAACATCCAGAGGCCCACTGGTTTCTCAACCGTACATGAGACCAAAAGTCATTTAGAGCAGGGGTTTCCGAACAGTGGTCCATAAGCTTCAATCAGGTGGTTTGCAACATGACTGTAAAAATGAAATTAAAAACCATTCGGCATCTCACACAGTGTATTACAATTACTACAACAGGCAGAATATTCATTAAGTGGTCCTCAAAGACACTCAACAATTTTCAGTTGGTCCATGGGTGGCTCCGGGGGCATCTAGAAACCACCTGTTTAGAGTAACCACTAGGGGAGGCACAGTCTCTCCTGTGAGGCACCTTCCTGGGCTGCCTTTGTGTCATTGTGGTATGAGGCTATGACATATGTAGGGGCCAGTTTCTACATGAAGAGAGCATGTATTCTGAACACACAGCTCATAAATTAAGGAAAGCCTGTAGAGCAGAAAAAGCAGAAGCCAAAAGAACTATTACCTGGCCAACCAGTAGTATGCCATGAAGCTCTTAAATCCCATTAAAGGAACATACATGAGACAGACGCGGACATAGTAAAGCATCATGAAAGCAAACTCCTGCCAAAGGGGGGGGGGGAATAGGTTAGAAAACAGTTGCCAGGTCCTTCATTTCAGATCTACTAACTGTATGCAACAACTATGGAGATCACAAAGACCATAATGAAATATGGATGAAGAGCACTGTTTGCATGCATGAGAACATCCAGGGATGCTGTCATGATAAAAGGAAAGGGCATGAAGGGGATCAGTAATGGTCAAGATGGGACAAGACTGAATCTGATGGGCCAGGTAGATTTTCTACAGGAAGCTACATTTCTCTTCAAAGTGAAAAGAATTCCCAGAATAATTCATTGAAGGGATTTTTATCCCTCTCATCTGCTGATGTCACCCAAGCTTTTTGTTAGGAGGGTGTTCAAATCAGAGATCCCAGGGAAGCTCACTAATCTCAGGGGTCAGCAACCATTTTCAGCCGTGGACTGGTCCACCATCTCTCAGAACATGTGGTGGGCCGGACTATATATATATATTTTTTTTGGGGGGGGGGAGTGAATGAATTCCTATGCCCCACAAATAACCAAGAGATGCATTTTAAATAAAAGGACACATTCTACTCATGTAAAAACATGCTGATTCCCGGACCGTCCACAGGCCAGATTAAGAAGGCGATTGGGCCGCATCTGGCCCCCGGGCCTTAAGTTGCCTACCCCTGCCATAAAGCATTACCAGTCCATGACAGCAGGAGCAACATGCAATGCAAGGGAGGGAGATATGCCTCTTCCCCTGTTTCTCTGGTGTCCTGACGCACTACATAGTCAACAGGCTCAAAGCTGCCTCATAGGAGATGTAGATCTTCCAAGGTATGCAGAGAACGACGTCTTCCCAGTTGCCTTAGCTCACTGCACGGCAGCGTACAATAGCACCAGAGAGCGAAAGGAAGTGTCAGGACCCTACCGTTCTCCCCGCTCCCTGCATACTGCCACTGTTCCTGCTCTGTCTTATACCCCTCCCCAAACAGACTTATCCAGAGGAGAAACCACTGCAAATATGCAGGTGACTTACCAGCCAATTTTTCCTTTGAAATGCGAAACGCAATACAGCAAACTGGACGTATAAAACGAAGGTCAACGGGGCCAAAACTAGTGAAATCAGAAAACAAGAACATTACAAAGATGTAAATCACCCAAACTCAATACAGCCTATCTATCTATCCATCTCTGGTCATACTGGCCAAATAGTAGTAGTAATAGCAGTATATAACAACAACAACAACAACAACAACAACAACAACAACAACACAATAACAATATCTTAAAATAGAATTCCATATTTTCATCAAATCATCCATCTAAAACTTTTGTCAAAAAAAGTTATGCCACCCAATAATAATGCCATTGTTCTCATCCACAAGGCATGGCTTTACTAAAGGTTGCAATTTCCGGATCCATCCTCCTGAGGTCCATCTCCTGGAGCCTTCTGGCGGTTCCCCCACTATGATAACTAAGATTATAGGGAACCAGGCAGAGGGCCTTCTTGGTAGTGGCGCCCTCCCTGTGGAATGTCCTCCCATCAGATGTCAAGGAAACAAACATCTATTTGACTTTTAGAAGACATCTGAAGGCAACCCTGTTTAAGGAAGTTTTTAATGTTTGATGTTTTATCGTGTTTTAATATTCTGTTGGGAGCTGCCCAGAGTAGCTGGGGAAACCCAGCCAGATGGGCGGGGTATAAATAATATATTATTATTATAATTATAATAAAATGGCAGGGACACTCACGGGCGAAGTATATGTGCTGGTGCTGGTAAGGCATGTATTTCTTTTTCTTCTTGCCAAGCTGCAGATGGAGATGAGAAGCAACATGGTTAAGCTGACAACCATATAGAAACTTTCTGAGTGCCAACTTCCATTCATTACAATAGGGATCCTTGTGTTAGCTCTAATGAGTACAATTGGGGAGGAGACATTATACATAGTAGGGTCTTCTCAGTGATGGCACCCTATTTGGGGAGCCTACAGGCCAGAGGTTCTCCACCATTGAGCCCACCAGGCCTCAGAGGTTGGCTTGTTAAGCAGTTCTGGGCAAACCTCAAAGCACGTGACGTGTCATCCTTACGACTTCGCAGCTGTGGCTTGAATCCAGGGACACAAAGGAAGAATCTTTCTTCCTTCAGCCACAGCTGAAACTTTAAATCACCTGCTGTCACCTGCCATCAGGTGACCAACAGCTTGGCCTGTCCAAGGGATATGTGGAGGGATGGCCAGAAGGCTATATCCATTTCTGCACTCCCGCTCCAGCCTGCCATGAGCAGAACAGATGCCATCTAGAAATAAGGAAAATAAGAAACTAATCTAATGGTATAAACAGCCCATCAACAACATGAGCTGCAGGAAGGAGCACTAAAGCTGTGTCCTGGAGATGGCATGCTTCCTTTCTTCCCAGGTTGATCACTAAGAGTATGGATTCTGTTAACATGGTGTTCCCTTTTCCATGATTTGAGTCACTCCCAGGTCTTCTGCTCACCTCCACAGAGAGTGCCTTTCCCAGGCTGAACAAAAATGGGTGCATATTGAGATCAGGGTCCTTGCGGAAGCAGTTGGGTTTGGCATGATGCTGGTTATGCATATAGTTCCATTGGCTTGGTGGTCCACCCTTCATACATAATGAAAACACACACATATATACCATTAATTCGTGGGTAGAGCTACATACTGTACTCATTCCTGCTGTATAAAGATTGCACAATATAAGAGATTAATAAATCTAGGTGTATACATTTGCTCAACTACAGCTGATTTTTTAAAAAACAAAAACGGGGGCACATGATACAACTTTACCATCTGTACCCTCCCATTTCCTACCATCACATGTGAGTTCATCTCCTGCCATGTTGAGTTACTATTAAGTTCTAATATTTTAATCTAAAGGCAAGTGTTCAAAATTCACTCTCTGATCCTAAATAATAATGTGTGTGAGGGAGGAAAAAAGCCTCCCCCATTGTTGTTGTTTGTTCGATTTATATACCTCCCTTTATCAGAAGATCCCAGAGCAGCGTAGAACATTAAAAACACATTGCATTACATTGTTTCACTTTGGAAGTAAGAAGGATGTGCCATCTATCTCACTCAGCTGAATGTATGTCCTTACAGAAGACTCCAGATCTGTAATGGCTCTCTTCACGTCAGAAGAGCATCTCCCTGGCCTGGCCTACTGCCAACTCACTCATTGCTGGGCCTAGATGGCTGTGTGCTCCCTGGATCCCGCAAGTTTTTAAATATAAGCCAGACCAGCTTCCTGTGTTGAGGTGATCGACTGGCTGACGGGCCATTAAGGGAAACAAAGGAAAGGGGCTCTATGCGAGACAGCAAACTCATGGTTAGTTAGAAGGACAAGGCCTGAGTTTAGAGTGGAGTTTGCAGTGATATGACCTAGAAGCAAAGCAGCAAGGAGAGAGAGAGAGAGAGCCATGCTGAATCCAAGGCTGTGGCTATGGAAGAAACAAGACCCTCTTGTGATGCTAATGCTGTGAACCCCTCCATTGTAGACTCAGGTTATATATACATGTGTGTAAATAAACCATATATCCTAAAGACAACACAGTCTCTGTTGTGCCTCATTTCCAAATGGAAACATGAACCCTGAGTAAGCGCCTGAAATCACTGGAATCTTGCACCGCTCAGAGATTAGGGTGGCATGAAACAGTGTATTCTATTGGCCAAAAACCCTTGTAAAGTTTTAAGACGATATCTATGTTACAGAGATACGTAGTGCTTATTTAGTACCTTGACTTTATTTGTTCTTTACTTCCTAGTGAACCAGGATCCACTGCTAGGTAGTACCCAAATTATTCTTTAGCCATGATGAACTGAGGTATTCTAAAGAGCCCCCTTACTGCCAAAGTGAGGGGAAAGAGTTGCCATAGTCCTTCACCAGTGTCTTTTAGCCCCAACAGCTGGTGTTGTGTAGCAAGCTGTTCAAATCTCAGCAAAATCATGAAGCCACTAAGCCTTAAACCATGCTTTTCATCACTTTGCCCCCTGAGTATGGACTGAGGCAATACTAATAGAGTTGTTGTAGGAATGAGTGAGATCCCATATCTGAAGCACACTGAATGCTTAAAACATCATATAATCAACGCTATTTTCATTATCCTTGTTATCATCACACCAGACAAGCCCAAGAAATGATCCTTCTTCCCCCAGTGAAGTGCAAAGAGGGCACTGCTATTGGGACATTGTCATTGTATCCATTTGCATATCATTTTACCTTACATATTCCCATCACAATGAAGTGAAATGGTCTGTTCCACTTGGCCTTCTGAAAGACTGAAAGATGCCCAAGATCATGTTGTAAAAATGCATACTGGATCTGGAAGGCAAAAAGCAACGCTAGGACAATGTGATGCAGTATGGCACCATATATTTGAGAAATGGTGAAGAATTCTGCTACTGCTTTACACGATAAACTCAGGAGCATCAGTGCTAATTTATTGACCAGAATGCCAACAAAGAGGCTGAAATTCCACTGACACAATAAAATTCCAGCATTGTGGCTAGGGAGAATGCTATGAATCATAAAGCAGTTCATTGATCCTGGAGGTGCTGAGAAACACCCCAGAGATCTTCATGACACAAATACATTACCTGTGCAATGGTGAAGAGTGCCACACCAACAAGGAAGGGCACCCAAGATACTCCAAAATACCAGATAGTCAGCCAGGATGCAGTATCTAGCAGGAAAGCATGCAGAAACATGAAGCCGAAGAAGAGAAAACGAGGTTGTAGGAGTCCCATCCTCTTCACTGTGGTGCGCAGCTCATGAAAATCATTGACCAGCATTGCCTGTGAGAGGTACCTAAAGTTAATATCTCTTATCTGTGGTTATATATGATGCAGACTGCGTGTGGAACAGACTTACTCACAGAATCATACTCTGGAAGGCACCCAGCCAGCAGGGGGACTGTGAGACCAGGGGATCTCCTTTAGCTCAGTGTCTAACCAGGGACAGGTTAAAAAAGCAAACAATCCCATCTCCACTATCTCCCCATCTTCATTTCAATGAGGGATGAAGAGGAAGCTGTAGCAAGCATAGGGGTGGACGTCTTTGTAGCTTGGATTGTCTGCAAAGGAACAGCTGGCTACATTCTAATAACTTGAAATACTGAGCTTCTGCAGCATGATGAAAAATCACATGCCCAGTGTGAGTTTTCTATTCTTCAGTGATCTCTAGGACACAATTACTTAAAATGTTGAGAGCAAGGTTATGGGGTCACAAAGGGAGCCCTACACCCGGTTAGGTGCCACAACTAGAACATGGGCAAAGCATGTTACAGGATTGCAGTAGCAAGCTACTGTATATTTCCTGTATTTGTTATATGCAGCGTTATTCCTACCATTAGGCAGAGTTGGTGAGGGAGGGCAGTACCAGACCCCCGTATTTCCTCCTAAGTCCCCCAGCAACTCCCCTTTATCAGAAGACAAAACTATTTATGTCATGCAGCCTACTCTCTGCCCCTTAAGATAGCCTGCTGGTCACAGGTGTGAAGATGGACACTGTCCTGGGACCAGCATCACCAGCACGGAAGTTGTAGGTCAGATTCCAGACCAGCAATCTTCAGTATGTGTAATGGAGAGGGTGCCATCTTATCCTTCCTCCCAGGCTGCAAAATGTCTTGAGGCTGGCCACACCACATATCCTTAAAAGAAAGTTGCGAGGGAAACTCACATTTTTGGTTGGTTCACAGCTGGGTTGATCAGGTGCCAGCTCCCCAATGAGTAGGGAGCTCAGGTATTTCTTGACTAAGTCCTCATCCTTGTGGAAAGCGGTGAAAGCATCCTAAAACCACAGAGAGAACAAAATAGGGTATAAAACGGAGGAGGCTGCTATGCTGAAGTGATGGAGCTGATATTCTGGGAAGTTCGTTTTGAGCTCAGCAATAAATGATACAAGGTGCCGGCTGGTTCTCTTCCTTGAGGGCTGATAGTCTCAGTGATGCAGGCTGATGGGTGATTTTGGAATTACAGTTCATTGGACAGCTGGGATTGGGAGTCAAGAGAGGGGAGGGAGGCACAATCAGGGTTTTTTATTTTTAAAAAACAGTCGAGTGGTGTATAATTTTTATTAAATAAATAAATACAAATTCTGAACAAGGACGGAGATACGACTTGACATTTGGAAGGGGAAGTAACAGGACCTCTGTGGGCCAGTGAGGGGTGGGGGGAGAAGCAGCAGTAAAAAGAGGGGGAGGAACTGTTGTGAAAGACTGAGAGAAATGAGAATGGAGGTAAAGTAGGTGAAAAAAATAAAGAAAGGACAACATACTGAGAATTTTGCCTGGGGGATATGTAACTTTGGGCAATTCCCTCTTGCAGGTGTATGATGAAAGAACATCCCAGTGACACATTTGGGAGTGACATACATTTCACCCGTTCACTGTTAAGTCAAATAAGGCACATATGAAGGCCACTCCATACAGAATTTCTCCGCTGGTGCTGGTTCTCATTAGTGGTCCCCCACACAATTCTCTCCCCCCCCCCCCAGTTGAGTTTCCTGAGTTTGCTGATCCCTCCCTCTCTCAAGTGTGAGTGTGCTGCTGTTATCATTCCGTAAGTCCAGGCACTCCAAGACTAGTGTAAAGATAACAGTTGGGAAATGCTTTCTTTCTTCTGCATTCCCTTGGGGACATTTGTTTCTGGGCTGGCATATCAGCAATAGTTAGGGCCAGAGCCACGCCATTCTGTCTCTGACTCTGACAAGGAGATGTCCAAGGAAGTAGTGAGAGGTGCTGGCTATCTTAAGATTATCACACACACCCTACCCTATACTCTTTTGATCTTATTCTCTCTCAAACAGAGTCAGAACTGGGTGTGGATGGATCCATTAAAGGATGGCTGTCTAAAACCCCCTCTCCCCACCACCCAAAGTAAGACCACTAACTCCAGCTTCTAAAATTAACCAGCTGCATTTTTGCACTCTCACTCTCACACCTGAACATCCAGCAGAGGCGGATTTAAGGGAGTAAAACTTTTCCTCCAAAGAAAGCAGCACAGGGAGAGCTTCCTCACCTTCTTTGTACCAGGCTGTTCTTTCTGCCAACTCTGTGAATGTGAGTATTTGCGTCCTCTGGACAGTCAAACTGAATGACCAAATTCACAGCAGGGAAATCAAGCCCCCGAGCCGCAAGATCCGTAGCAAAGAGAACTGCTGATTCTTGCCACAAAATCAGTGTAGACTTCCATTCTATTCATGTGCTGCTGCTTGCCACAAAGAGCCAGTATAGGGAGCCCGGGTCGAAGATGACTCTAAACAAATATTGAACCTCTTTACAGCTTGCAAAAAATACAATACTTTTCTTATTCAGATGACTTCTCAAAAAGGAGTACAACATATTGATTTTCTCGTGCAGTTCACAAGCAACATAGTTCTGTTCCAAAGTTGCTGGAGTACTGAACTTTGCCTTCTGGTGTACCAGATATATTCTGGGTCTTTCAAGCTCAGCCGAGCCAGGTCCTCCACTGATTTGGTTTGCGTGGCTGAGAAAAGCAGAGTCTGGTGCAGTGCTGGGAAGACCCCAGAAACCAGAGATGTAGTTAGGGCATTTCCTCATGTGCTGTGACAAGATTCTTCTTGTGGGAGTTTGTGTCATGGTCCTGTGTGGCTGTGGCGCTCTGCATTTGGGAATGTGTACCTTGTGTGGGGGACGCGGGTGGCGCTGTGGGTTAAACCACAGAGCCTAGGACTTGCCGATTGCATGGTCGGCGGTTCGAATCCCTGCAACGGGGTGTGCTCCCGTCGTTCGGTCCCAGCGCCTGCCAACCTAGCAGTTCGAAAGCACCTCCGGGTGCAAGTAGATAAATAGGGACCGCTTACCAGCGGGAAGGTAAACGGCGTTCCGTGTGCTGCGCTGGCTCACCAGATGCAGCTTGTCACACTGGCCACGTCACCCGGAAGTGTCTGCGGACAGCGCTGGCTCCCGGCCTCTTGAGTGAGATGAGCGCACAACCCTAGAGTCTGTCAAGACTGGCCCGTACGGGCAGGGGTACCTTTACCTTTACCTTGTGTGGAGGAGAATATCTCTTTCAGGGGACTTAGATTTTCTTCTCCTTTCTGGTTTGCCCTGCCCTGTGGACTGCAAGTGAACTGTTTTCAACCTTCCCGCTTGGCCTGAGTGAAAGGAACTTAAACACAAGGACTAGTAATGGTCACATTCTTCATCTTTTCTACCCTCCTCGAAGACGCAGAGGAAAAAAGACAACCTGATGACTTCTGGTTTAAATTGTTTTGGAAGAAATTCAGATAAATGGTTGGAGGGGGGGTTGTAGCAACAGTTGTTGGTCATAATAGCTCAATTGTCCCTAAACATGATGAACAGGTGGCAATTAGTGTTTTTCTTCTCAAAAAAAGGTATATACACTTGAGTACCCACAAAAAAAGATGCACTGGTGGCAATCATTTTTGATCCTTGCATCTGAGGAGCATCAGTCAGTGACTGATCTGTTCTGTGCACCATAACTCAAATCTAAAAACTCCTAAAAGTTCTACTCCCTCTGGAGTAGAAATCATATATCGAACAGATGGAAAGCTCTTTAATATGAGCAGGCTGAAAGCAAAGAGGAAGGTTACTGTACCTTCTGTCATAGAGCTTCAGTATGCGGATGACAACGAGGTGTGTGCAGACTCAGAGGATGAACTCCAAACCATCCTAAATATCTTCACAGAAGCTTATGAAAAGCTTGGCCTATTGCTCAACATCCAAAAAACAAACAAAACAAAAACACAAAAACCAAAGTGCTGCACCAACAAGTACAAAACAACCCATCTGCAGCACCACAAATCCAACTCAATGGTGCAACGTTGGAAAATGTTGATCACTTCACCTACCTGGGCAGTTATCTCTCCATAAGGACCAACATTGATGTCGAAATCAGCATTGCCTGAGCTCTGCGAGTGCAGCTTTCTCCCAAATTAAGTGCAGAGTGTCTGAGGACTGGGACATTTACAGGGAAACCAAAACGCTTGTTTACAAAGCTATTTTACTACCAACCTTACTGTATGCTTGTAAAACATGGACCACTTATAAACGCCATCTCCAACTCCTTCGAAAGATTCCATCAACAGTATATCTGAAAAATTTTACATGTCAACTGGGAAGACCGGCAAACTAATGCCAATGTACTAGAAGAAGCAAAGATCACCAGTGTTGAAGCAACGATCCTTCAACGTCAACTTTGTTGGACTGGTCATGTTGTGTGGATGCCTGATTATCGTTTTCCAAAGCAACTACTCTATTCTGAACTTAAAAATGGAAAGCGTAATGCTGGTGGTCAACAAAAGAGGTTTAAAGACTCTCTCAAGGCAAATCTTTAAAAATGTAGTATAAACACTGACAACTGGGAAACACTGGTCTGCAAGTGCTCCAATTGGAGAACAGCCTTTACCAGAGGTGTCATGGGCTTTGAAGACACTCGAACTCCAGATGCAAGGGAGAAACGTGTTAAAAGGAAGGCACACTTGGCAAATCCACACCATGATCAACTCCCACTCAGAAACCTATGTCCCCACTGTGGAAGGACGTGTGGATCCAGAATTGGCCTCCACAGTCACTTACGGACTCACAGTTAAGACCGTGTTCATGGAAGACAATCTTACTCGGCTACAAGTGATCTCCAGAGAAGAAGAAGAACCCAACTCGGATCCAGCTAGACCAGCAGTGAGTCAATGTTAAGAATAGATAGGCAAGAACAAGTCGTGTGGCACACCTTTTTCTCTATAAAAATGTATAGAGCTTGCTTGCTTGCTTGCTTGCTTGCTTGCTTGCTTGCTTGCTTGCTAGTCTGAACAAAGGAACAGTTGCATAGTTCCATAATTCAGTGGATCATCAAGCATAGTGAGGCAATCCAAGTGTGGGCATGGTCCAATAATCAGAGTCATGAGACAAAGTCGGGTCAAACACAGCAGAGCGGTCCAACGGTAGGCATGATTCCAAAAGCAAGACATTATTGACAGGCACAGGCAGTTTAGCGTAGGCCACAGAACAAGCTTCTAGGTTGCACATAATAATTAGATAATGATTTCTGATGTAATTGTGATGCTTAGCTCATTTCTTAGTTGCTGCTTTTTGAATAGTGTTTTATAGGGTGTAATTGTTTTATTGATGATTTGTTAATTTTGTGTTTTATGCTGTATTTGTGACGTTCTATTATGTTACTGGTTTTTTATTGTTTGTAATCCACTTTGAGATTCATTTGAATGAAAAGCAGCATAGAAATAAAAGCAATCAATCAAAGGAGATTAAGAAACATCTAGGTTATGTCCAGGTGCTATGGCATTTCCAACATGAATGCTATTTTTAGTTGTTATAATGCTCATCGTTTTAGCAACAGAAATAAACTATTAGTTATTTCTTTTGAGATTAATTTCAAAGGTGTGCTGCATACCACAAACCAAGTAAAATGTTAACAGTGCTAACTTTAATTCATCAAGGTATCCCCATTCATTTTCCTGCTTTATTGGATTTAAAAAAACAAACAAAAACAAAAACAAAAAAACAAGCTGCAGATGAAAAGACCTAAATTATGCCCCTTACCAAGAATGCTCAATGAAAACAAGCTTTCTTTCAAACTCACCAAGTAAACCCACTAAAATGAATTTACCTAACTAGTCATGTTTATTAATTTCATTGGGTCTACCCTGAGTAAATCTTAGCTAAATGCCACCCAAATAGCCTTTTCTTGGGCTACCCTTGATCATAGGCAGTGCTTTAGGAATTTCAACTTCACTGAAAACACCACTGAATGAATTTGGTTGGGAAGCTATTGTGAGAGTATAAGGCTGTGCAAATACACAGAGAAAGATAAAACCCTAAGCATAATTTAACAAGAAACCACACCCACCCAAACCTGAGAGATCTCACTGATGTTTCTGAAATTCTTCGAGGCTCCCCAGCGTTATTGATATTTTGTCTGATGAGAAGCCCTCAAATCCACTTGAATATCACCTGGACAAAATTTAGGTGGTGCTTCTGAGCAAGCATTTTTTGAAGACGCTTTGAAGCTTAAGGTTGCAATCTCACACATTATTAGGCTGCTTAAATCCCCTGGGATTGAAATGCTGTGGGATTTAAGCAGGCTAACATTATATATGGTTCTAATCTACTATTTGCCCCATTTCCATGTCTGAAAGAGGAGTTGCAGCCTCTTGCTTCATCCATCCATTCCCGGATACAACCCAAATTCTTTTCTGAATAGCCTGCGACTTCTGGAATTTCCTTTTCTGTCCCTTCAGATGCTTCTTCCCTTAGTCTAAATCTTTTCAGCACCCTCATATATTATACAATGTTGGCAAGTAAGCACCATATCATATGGTCATCTGAGGCTGCCTTACATTAAGTCTGACCATTGCCCATCTCACCCAGTCCTGTCCATTTTGCCTGGCAGTGGTTCTCTAGGGAACCAGGCAGATACTGTACCTTTTCTATGTCTCCTACTTGAAATCCACTGAGATAATAGGCAGTACCAAGACTGAACCCGGGACATCATGCATACAAAGCAGACGTTTGGCCACTAAGCTATGGTTCTTCCCAAATGCTCTGGGTCCCCAGGCCCCGCTACAAGCTCTCACCGTGGCATCTTGTCCTGCATAATGGCTGATGACACGGGTTCCTCCAGGGTGTCGCAAATGGAATTGGCTGATATCATAGATCTTCCTTCGGATTACCAGCCATCTCTCCTCCTTGAATTCTCCCTTGCCTGTGCGGAGTCCTATCTCCTCCCAGGTGAAAAACTGTGGGGAACCCGAGGCAAGTTCTGGCTTTCCCACACTAGTGCCCGACTCTGGAGGCATCCTGACCGTCCACTGAGCACGTACAGCTCAGTTTTCCAGCTAACTACTCTGCTTCCACTCTGTCCAGTGGAAAGGTTGTTGCAACTGTGTCTCTGTGCTCCGCTTTTATAGAGACCTATTGTCATCAGCACACACCACCCTTTCCATTCCATTGCTCCAGGCGTTTTCTTTCAGAGCCGTCCTATTTTGCTCTTCAGCAATGCTTCATAGGAGTCACCCTTCACCAGTCATGTCAGCTCATGATTCTTCTTATGAGATTCAATGAACACATCAGCGTACATAACGTTTTATCCTTTGGGGCTATGCATTGTGCAAGAGCTACAGCCCATTCTAACAAAGCCTTTATCTACAAGTGCTATAATCCTCACCAACACTTTGAATTTCTTGAGCCACACAATGCGTGATTTCTATACCACACAATGTGTGGTTGTATGTTGTGTAATGCCAATCATACTAATCGCTAGTGATCTCTGCTCTGATACAGCCTTGAGTATTGGTCTAGAATTCCTAGGCTTTGTGATCTGCTATAGCTCTATATAGGGACGCGGGTGGCGCTGTGGGTAAAAGCGCCTAGGGCTTGCTGATCGAAAGGTCGGCGGTTCAAATCCCTGCGGCGGGGTGCGCTCCCATTGCTCGGTCCCAGCGCCTGCCAACCTAGCAGTTCGAAAGCACCCCCGGGTGCAAGTAGATAAATAGGGACCGCTTACTAGCGGGAAGGTAAACGGCGTTTCCGTGTGTGGCTCTGGCTCGCCAGATGCAGCTTGTCACGCTGGCCACGTGACCCGGAAGTGTCTCCGGACAGCGCTGGCCCCCGGCCTCTTGAGTGAGATGGGCACACAACCCTAGAGTCTGTCAAGACTGGCCCGTACGGGCAGGGGTACCTTTACCTTTACCTTTATAGCTCTATATTGTGGTAACCCCTACTTCACAGCATTAGGCCCTCACTCTATTCAGTCAAAAGTATTGCTTCCCTCACTTGAGTGGTAGCCCCAAAGGCAGAGATTTGGGGGAACCATAGGGACAAGTATGGTAGAGGAACAGTATATGGCTGATGGTGATACCAGCAACCTCCTCCTTGACTAAGTAGTAATGAGAATATTTTCATTTGTCCCCATTCACAGTGAATACATGGCAATGTCAAGAAACCACTTGACAATTTTGATTTGACAGTCTTGTCGATAACATTACTATTTTAATCCTGTGCCGCAGAATCTTAGTTCTTAGGCAGGAAGAACCAGATGCACAAATATAGGATGAGGGAGCTCTGGCTTACTACCAGTACATGTGAAAAGGATCTAGGGGTCTTGGTGGACCACAAGCTTAACATGAGTCAACAGTGTGATGCAGCAGCAAAAAAGTGAATGCTGCAACAGAAATATAGTGTCCAAATCAGGGGAAGTAATAGTTCTACTCTATTCTACACAGACCAAACCTGGAATACTGTGTTCCAGTTCTGGGTGCCACAATTTAAGAAGGATGTTAACAAGCTGCAACGTGTGCAGAGGAGGACAACTAGGATGACCAAGAGTCTAGAAGCCAAGTCTTATGAGGAGTGGTTGAAGGAGCTTGGAATGTTTAGCCTGGAAAAGAGGAGATATGATAACCATCTTCAAATATCTGAAGGGCTGTCACATGGAGGATGGAGCAAACTTGTTTTCTCTTGCTCTGGAAGGTAGGACTCGAACCAATGGCTTCAAGATGCAGGAGATTCCGACTAGACCTATGAAAAAATATTCTGACAGTAAGAGCTGTTTGACAGTGGAACAGTCTCCCTTGGGAGGTTGTGGACTCTCCTTCCTTGGAAGTTTTTAAGCAGAGGTTTGATGGCCATCTGTCATGGATGTTTTAGTTGAGATTCCTGCATTGTGGGAGGTTGGACTAGATATCCCTTGTGTCCCTTCCAGCTCTAATATTCTATGATTCCATTAACCTTTAGAGCTGAGAGCATCCCAGCCCACCTGTTTCAACTAAAGAAAGCAACAACTTAGAATAGGTCTAGATTGATCCACCCCATGTCCTGGAATGAAGACATGAGATATGAATGCTGTAAAGGCCTCAACGGACTTACAGCAAAATATTATAAAGCTTTAATAGAATTTACAATTAACATTTTGTGATTATCAGAATTGAATAGAGAGTAAAGAGGGGAAATATGAAATGCAATTTAAAAAGATATAATTTAAGGTAATCATGGACTGGGAGGGAGGGGAGTCGTGTGCTCGCGAGAGCAGAAGATAATGTGAAAAAATTGAGTATTTATATAAAATGGAAACTTAATAAAAATGATTTTTTTAAAAGGAGACTCAGGTCTCCTTGTCAGATGTGTCCTTGTGAGCCCAAGTATCCTTTGGCCCTGCTAGCCCTGCTAGCTCTGGGCCAATCTACACTGTGCCCATCTCAGTAACTGTACTAAAAATGCTGCAGACACCATTCCCTGTTTGAGAAGGACTCACCTCCTCAGCTGAATGTCTCAGCTTCATTTTTCCTGTTTCTCCCCCCGCCCCAATTATTTTTATTAAATTGGTTAATTAAATTTCCAAAATATTACAAATCAAACCAAATTAATTGAATTGAATGCAATTTCTTAAAATCAGGTTTCCCGCTCCTGTTCCAAACATATGATTATCACCTCTACAGTGGTACCTCAGGTTAAGTACTTAATTCGTTCCGGAGGTCTGTTCTTAACCTGAAACTGTTCTTAACCTGAAGCACCACTTTAGCTAATGGGGCCTCCTGCTGCCGCCGAGCCACCGCTGCACGATTTCTGTTCTCATCCTGAAGCAAAGTTCTTAACCTGAAGCACTATTTCTGGGTTAGCGGAGTCTGTAACCTGAAGCGCATGTAACCTGAAGCGTATGTAACCCGAGGTACCACTGTACTTTGTTCTCTTTTGCAAACCCCAGGGAAGTTGTGATCTTCCTTCCAGGAAGCTTCTATTTTCTATTGAAATGGTGGGCACAGGAAACAAATAATAAGCAGCAAATGCTGATTCCCAATAACGGAGTTCACAACTTTTGCCTCTTGTAGATAATCCTTCTCTGTTTCTGAAATGTAGTCCTTCGAAAGGAAGATACATTAGTATGAGGTTCACAAATAGACATTCACACTTTGCCAGAAACTCTTTGCCAAATCAAGGACATAAATTTGTTCTACAACTAAAGTAAAGAAGGAAGAGTATGCAGAAGATTTGAAAATCAAGCATATAAATGGGACGACCAGTCAGATTTGAGGCCTGTTTGACCTGCAGGGGTTTTTCTCCAAAGTGAATTGGGGATCTCTAAAGAGTTTTGGGGTGATTCAGATATTTGGATGTTTAAAAAATTCTGTAGACATCATGTCTGCGAAAATTAAAACATTTGTCTCCAGACTTGCAATATAATGAGAGCGGGGAGAAAGGAAAGAGCTCTTTTGTGAATGAGAGGTCTAGCTTCTATCAGAGAGAATTATTTTTATCTGGGTTTTCCAGCCACACTGCTTTGGGGACTGGATGTTGAAAGTATAATATATCACCTTGTTCTGTTCTGTTAATCTTTTTTTTTTTAATGTTATCCACAAACTGTAAGGCTGCTTTTGGAGAAAAACTGCAGCAGTGTGCTGGTCCCGGGGGCTAACCGAGAGGCGAGGTCTGAGTCCAGTCCGAGGTTAATGAAGGTTGTCCGTCAAAGCTGTAGCTGGGCCCAAGGTGGGGAGTCGGGTGGGATCAGGAACTCTGGCAGAAGAGCAGGTCAGGGTGCAGGCAGAAACAGGCTAGCAACAACGTTGCTCCCGCAACCTGGGACTGGGGCTGACTGGCTTTAATCTGCCCCGAGGCATAGGGCAGCCCTGGTCCACAGGTGACTCGCCTCTCCTGACCCGGAGGCGAGCACTCCTCCTGCAGGAACTTAGTTCCCTCCGCCTCTCTGCCCTGAGCCTCTGCAGCTCAGGAGAGGCTGGAGGGTTACTGGTCCCAGAGGCAACCTCCTCTTCCCCTGACGGGGCTGAGAGTGGAGCACCTGCAGGCAATGTGTCCTCCATCACTTCAGGGGCCAGAGCAGACTCAGCTGGTGCCTGCACCTGAGGATCCAGCACAGGTGAGGACCCTTCAGGCTCAGGCCCCAGCCCCGGCTCAGCTGGTTCTGGAGGCGGGGACTCCTGTGCAGGCTGGGATTCCTCAGGTTCAGCCTCTGAGTCCAAATCCCAGGCCCACAAATTTCATCTAACTCTGCCAAATATCAAAAAGTTATAGATGGTTCTTGGGGGAGGGGGCAGTGTTTAAATTTGATAGGGGTCCGGCACAAAAACCCTTAGTCTGATTTGTCTGTAATCTGTCAGATATTTTCTACTCTAAAAGTTAATGAGCTTGGAGATAGCCCAGTCGGTAGAGCATCAATCCTGTCTGAAAATTTTCCAATCTAATCTCTCAGTATGCATTTCTTATCTTCCCTATTACATTTCAAACTCATAACCAATATCTCTATCTTTTTCTACTTTGTAACACTTTGTATATTTCTCCTTACAAAACCTCTTATAGTCTTACTAGCGTAATTTGTTGATTACAGTTGCTCTTCAAATAATTCATATACTTCTTCCAATCTTCTGTAAATCTCTGGTCCCGCAGGTTTCGAATCCTTCCTGTCATTTTGTCCAATTCTGCATAGTCCATTAATTTCGTCTGCCATTCTTCTTTCGTCGGAATTTCTTCTTGTTTCCATTTCTGGGCTAACAATACTCGTGCCGCAGTTGTTGCATATAAAACAATTTAACATCTTGCCTATTAATTTCCTGACCAATAATACCAAGTAAAAATGCTTCTGGTTTTAAAAAAAAATACATATTTCAACATCTTTTTCATCTCATTATATATCATTTCCCAGAAGTTCTTTACTTTTTTACATTCCCACCACATATGATAAAATGTTCCTTCTTTTTCTTTACATTTCCAACATTTATTATTTGTCTTATACATTTTAGCTAATTTCACTGGTGTAATATACCATCTATACATCATTTTCATCATATTCTCTTTCAAACCATTACAGGCTGTAAATTTTATCCTTTCATTCCACAACCTTTCCCATTCTTCAAGCTGTATATTATATCCAAAGTCTTTTGCCCAATGTATCATTACCGATTTCACTTCCTTGTCTTTCAAATGCCATTCCAACAGTATTTTATACATTTTAGACATTGTTTTACATTCATGGTTTAATATTTCTATTTCAAATTTTGATTTTTTTTATCATCAAATCCTTTTTCCTTTAAATCCTCTTTATATATTTCATTGACTTGGCGATAGTGCAACCAATCATTTACATATTCTTTAACCTCTTCATATGGTTTCATTTTCCATTTATTTCCTCCCCCCCCCCAACAATTTCTCATAGGTAACCCAATTTTTACTCATATTTATCTTTTTCACACTCATAGCTTCTAATGGAGATAACCACCATGGTGTTTTACGTTCTAATAAGTTTTTATACCTGTCCCATACTTCATATAAAGATCTTCGAAATATGTGATTACCAAATCCTTTATGGATTTTTGTTTTATTATACCATAGATATGCGTGCCACTTCCTCTCTTGACAGTTGTAGCAGCGACCGCTCAGAGCTGTGTATTTCTGTCACTGGAGTTCGTGTTTTCTTTCCAAGAAACAAAAGCCAGACTGCCTAATCCCTGATTCTCTAGGACTTCAGCAATGCTTTGTTTAGAGTTGTTTAGAGACAAGATTCTATCTTTCCTTACCTTTTTGACAAGTGGCCTACCTTCTGTTCTTCTTTTCTTCTTATTATACATGACTAGTACGGCTGCGATCTGATAAACAGGACGTACAGTATTATATATGAGGGGAAACTCCACCATCTCCTTTGGGGCTTTTACTAAATCCCATCAAATATATGCAAAGTTTCTCATCAGGAGAGGATTAGGACATTCTGAAATAGCATCCCTGTAGCTTTTGGTTTCCCAAGTTGTTGTCGTTATGAAGGATTTAAAATTTAGCAACAGGTCTGTCAGATTAATTCACAGCAACGAACAAGCAAATTCTTCAAGTCTGAACTTGTACTCTTAAATATGAAGAAAAAATATCATCAGAAAAACCATAAGGAAAAGCTGCAACTTTCAGAGGCACAGAAAACACTTTCCTAGAAATCCTTAGATATTGTTAAGAGATTTATTTACAAATTACAGCGGATTATATGAGAGTAGTCCAAAAAGAGGTGTCAACTCAAATGACATGTGTGTCCTACTGAGATGTATCGGGGGCGGGAGGTTGGTGGGACTAGACCTGACTTAGCACTGCATGCTTGGGTACGGTATTTGGTGCAGCACCAAGCCAAACTGCAGCATCAGAGTGGGGGAATTGCTGCAGTCCACCAGGGTTTGCTGTCCATCACCAGGAAACCCCTCCTTGGAGTGGGACTAGTGGGCCTCCACCCAGTGCTGGACCAATGAGACAGGCTAAAGATGTGATTGTGGTGTTCTGCTCTCTCTGCCACCTAGTGGCCTCCCTGACCAAGCTGATCAAGGTGATCCCTGGTGTGGTGCTGGTGCTGTCTGGAATGGTGAGTGACGTCAGCTTAATCTATGCTAAGGACACCTTGGGTTCGTCTTGGGATTTCATGGCTTCCAGAGCAACCATAGGGCCTCTCTCATATGGTTATCTGCACAATACACAGAGTAGGACACATACTTGATCTGGTCTTTGTGGGGAGCTGATAGACTGGAAGTTGTATGTTTTGATACTGCATCATAGTCATGGTTAGGCCACCTCTTGGTGGTCTTGAGGCAGCTATTCCCACCTGCAATTGATAAATACAATGGTGTGTGATAAGTACTGGCCAGCTACCAATATCCTTTTTTTCCAAGAGAGGGTGGTGGAGAAGGTAGTGTTGGAGCAGTTAGAAGAATTCCTAGATGACACTGATTATCTGGATCCACTTAAAACTGGGTTCAGGTTTGGTTTTGAGACTGAATTAGCCTTGGTCACTCTGGTGGATTACCTTTATCAAGAACAGGATAGGGGAAATGTGACCCTATCACACTTATTAAGAGCAAAGGCTTGAGTGAATACAAACATTCCCCTGGCACCTAAAAATTGATAGTGATGGTGTTAAGTGCATCTTTCTAGGGAAAGCATTCCATAGGCAGGGAGCCAGCACTAACCAGGCCAGCACTCACATTGCCATCCTTAGCATCTGCCTCAGGTTTCATTGGAAAACTTGCTTTGCACACTGACTGGCCAGCCTGCCTGCCTGCCTTTCTGCTCGCTCGCTAATTCTCACTCCGTAACTTACTGCCCACCATCTAGCCACAGTTCTTGTTTAGAAGGAAGAGCCATTCATTTAAACAGGACTTATTCCAAATGAAGTGGGTTTAGGACAACAGCTGCCAGTATTAAGTTCTGAGAGCACCGAAACTTTCCCAGATTTATTTTCTGTACAAGGCAAGTTGACACAAGAAGAGGGCAGATAGGTGATTGTGTGAAATAAAAAAATTCACAGGAGGTGACAAAAAGAAGACGAAAATTGCAGGAAAGGGAGAGAAGGTTCAGTTCCCCAGGTAAAGAGAACCTTAACCTTAATTAAATTAATTAACACAGCCTATGCATGTCTACTCAGGTCTAATTGTTGGCGGCGGCGATTTGGAGTGGAAATGGTTTGCAAAATGGCAACTGTGCAAACTAAAAGGGGGGGGGGCCCTTTTGTTCTTGGCATGCAACTACATGTTGCTTCAGTGTGGGAGAATCTGGGGAGTTTCATCAAACTTCATCAGTAGAGGGGCAACAAAGACCAACTGCCAACTATATTAGGTCCTGAGGGTGATGAGGCTTCTGAGGCTGCTTTGAAGCCCCTGCTATTGATGGAAACATTGGGAACTGCATTCTTTTTCTTTGAAGTTTCTTCTTAATTAGGCAGGTGTCAGTAAGTTCTGGAAAATGGGTTTAAGGGAGACTGGCAGTGGGGATTGATGAAGCTGTCAAATTCAGGTGTACAATGGTACCTCGGGTTACAGATGCTTCAGGTTACAGACACTTCAGGTTACAGACTCCACTAACCCAGAAATAGTACCTCGGGTTAAGAACTTTGCTTCAGGATGAGAACAGAAATCGCGTGGCAGCGGCGTGGCGGCAGGCCCTATTAGCTAAAGTGGTACCTCAGGTTAAGAACAGTTTCAGAATAAGAACAGACCTCCAGAACGAATTAAGTTCTTAACCCGAGGTACCACTGTATTTTCTGTTTCCATTTCTTCCCTTTTTCCAGTCTTCAGTTCTCTATATTTCCATATCAGTCACAAAAATTCCCTGCCTCCTAGGGCCACGTCCCACTTCTTCCCCTGCTCCTGTCTCAGCCCATGTGATGGATTTTCTTCACCAAATAGACCTTTCCCTTCAACTGACATTGTTTCATTCTACTTCCAAAAAACTTCCTCAGCGTATTTTATATTACTGATTGTTCCAGATTATCACACCAGCTGCAGCCAGTTGGTGCCAGAGGTGTCACAACATCCCTTAGCACATGACAGTAAAGATATGTGATGTGACACCTGAACACTTCTCTGCAGAGCAGGTCCGCCCATGAAGCAAGGGGAGGCAGTTGCCTTGAGTGGCAGTTTGGAAGAGGTGGCAAATCCTCCTCCCTCGCTTGTGGGCCATAGGTACCTCCTTCTCTGCTGCATGCCAACCTCCTCTTCTTCCACTGCTGTGCAGTCCAGCAGTCCAATGCCCTCAAATTTAGTTTAGCCCCCAAATTAACTCTTATCATGCTTATGTCAGACACCACGCTTACACATTATCTCTTGTTGTGAATGACAAGCGCCGTCGTTGTGAATGACAAGCGCGGCATGTCTTTGGTAAATGAGCGCACAAAGTCAAAAGTTCTTCAGTGAAACAGTAGGTATACATTACAGTAATACATAGGTATATATGTATTTTGTTTTTCTAGCTTGATCAAAATTATTTATTATTTCATAGCAGGTAGATAGTTAAGAGCTTAGGTGGCTTCAGTGGTGGGTGCCTGGCGCCCCCCAGAATTCAGCACCTGGGTACCCTGCACCCCTGGGTAAAGACGGCCCTGTTGCGGCGTGCCCAGTGTGCCTGCATGCCCACTTCCAGGCAGTGGTGGGCTGAGTCATTATGCCTCAGCCATCTCCCTTTCAGTCAGGTGTATACCATTGGAAATATATGTATAATCATGACCAGGCTTGGCTCTATAAATCTACGTACATAAGGAGACAGTGGAGGAGAGAATAGAGTGGTTTTTAATTATGTTTTTTGGTTGGGGGGGTGAAACCATGTGGTGAAAGAGGAAAGCAGGCTGACTGTTAACCAGCTGCTTATATAGCACAGCAATATAAACATTGTAGAAGAGTCTTCTATGAGAGGCTGGCTGGCGAGGTGTGTGGGAAATAGACTTTGCAACACCGGCTGCCCTGGCTGGGCAGTCCTCTAGTGTGGAGGGATAGGGATGTCATCTCTCTCATTTTGGGGAGCCTTGTGATGCTTAATTGCGGGAGTGTCTTGTGGAATATATCCAGGCTCATATAATCAACATGTTTAACTCTAATGAATGCACAAAGGGGTCAAGACCACAGAGTAGGCTGTCCTGCCAGGCTTAGCTAGGTCACCTTGGGAGGAAGGGTTATCAAGTTCTTTGTTTTTTTCCCTTCCACCATGTGAACACTACCACTTAGGAGGTCTAATCTGGATGATCCAAGCTTAGACCACGTGGCTTAAGCAACCATCTTTGGTGTTTCTATGCAAATAATTGAGAAGCCTTTTACTTTTTGGAACCTAAATTATACTGCCTGTTGCTTCTTGCTGCTGTATGGAGAAGCATATGAATCTGAGCTCTGAAGGGTTTGTAAGTTAACCATTTATAATTTTCCAAACGTGTGGTCTCTTTTTATGCCAAGGCAGGTGGGGAACTTTGGAAGCAACTGTTGAAGGCAATGCAACAGTGTGCACAGGCGAATGGGGCTGGAGGTCCCATAGCATGGCCTTTCTACCACAGGTGAGCGGCTGCACCCTGCATTTCCAGGGCCGACAAAAGGGAGATCCGAACCCACTCTTGGTGACCCTGGCAGTGGGTGCATAGGCATGCGGCAGTGGCACCATTTTCCATTTTGCCTTTAGGTGCAAAATATCTAGGGCTGGCCCTGCTTCTCTGCATAAATCTGATATCCATAGGGTTTCATTGCAAAATCTGATAACCTCATATTAGGAGATTATAATTTGTCCCAGTCTAGCTTCCACTGTGTTTCATAGAGCTTAGAAATTACTAGCATATTTTATGTAAGACAATAGTGCTCATATCTCATATCTATATGTTCCCAGCCAAATTGGCATGTCCCAATAGCTATGTAGTCCTTGAAAAGATCGCCTCGTTAGGCAACTGTAATTTGTCAGGAATTTAAAATACCGTAATTAGCACACATAGTTTAGCATTGGCTTTCTTTCCCTGGATAAAATGCCAATCTCACATAACTTTGATGGAGGCAGTGTTCTTAGCCTCACCATCTCTTCATAATGATATATGTATTTTGTGCTGCCCATGGCAATTTCACGTGTCCATGCCTGCATTACTGCTGTATAGAAGAAAGACCAATTGAACACACTGGATCTTACTTCGGTGTAGAGGGGCAAAGGATTCCATTGTCTGTTGATAACATGATCGGAACAATCAATTAAAAACAATGTTATTAAATTAAAAAGCTGTCCAAGTTCAATTGAGTAGTTGATTTTAAAAAAGTGTTTTTGAAAACACATTATCCAAAATTAAGCATCCACCAACCTCTGTAGAACTATTGTTTATTGTTTATTGCGAAAGCATGTGCTCTTTTAATTCATTAATCAATTAAAGCTGCATTCCTACACACACTTACCTTGGACTTTGCAACATAGAATTCAGTGGGTCTTACTTCTCAGTACACATGTATAGGGTTGCACTAAGAAAACTAAGAAAACCAGTCAGCTAAGATTTATTTAGTCAGCAGATATCCACAGTGATATGTGATGCAGTGAAATGTGCTGCATTCAGACTGAAGATACCCACATTCAAATCGTCTTCAGCCATGAAACCCATTCTGGGAAAATTTATCATCCTCACATAGTTGTGAACGTAACTGAGGACAACTTATCAATATACCACTCTAAACACAGTTTAGCTGCTCAATTATATTGGTGCAACCCCTATGTGCAGTTGAAAACCTTTAGAAGGAGATGAAAAGTGGCAGCATTGTAGGAAAGAGATGGCTTACCTGTTTCACCTGGAATTCTACCAGTGCCATGTTGCCTTGAGTCACTGGGCCTCAAAGCATATGGTCTGCCACAAAACCACTCATTTCCCCAGCATCTCCAAAGCTAACGCATGGGGTTGGGGCAACATGCTGAGCATGCAGGTGCATGTTGCATCCACATGAAAGCTACTCTGAGGTTAGCACAAGGGCTATCAAAGTCCTGCCAGCCCTCTGTGAATTCATCTTGGCACCCAGTAGGTCACACCTTATTTACTCTATTCCAAATCCAAAGTGGGTTATAAATTAAAACAAATCCTGGTGCATCAGACAAGTACTGGTACTAAAAACAAGGAAGATAGCTCCAACTAGCCAACTAAAATAAACTTATACACCGGCACAGAAGTCCACCCATATTTAGTGGGCATCAAAAGGTTAAAAGAGTAGGTGCTAGTGATATCTTGGGGGGGGGGAGGTCTAAAGCTGGAGCACCACCACTGAGAAGGCTATCCCCTGTGTTGCCTTACAGCAGATCTCAGCTGTATGACACAGGTAAGAGAGACTGTTGTAAACAAAAATTGCCCTTTTCCCCTTATGGGGTATCCAAGAGCCCATATAGAGTCCTTACATAGGTTCCCTATTGGTAGGAGAGAATAACAGAGGCCAACCAGAGAATATTGAGAAGCAAAGCAGCTAGTAAGCTTGATCTTTATTGATCTGTTGCAACAGGGTGCTCCCCTCACCTGCAGGAGAGGAGGAGGAACCCAGAAAAATGGTGTGCAAGGCCTTATAAAGACTTTTGAAATTGCCACCCTGTAGATCAAGACCACCCCCATAAACATCATACATACCGGTACATCACAGAAGGGGTATAAGCTAAGACCACCCCTCGGATACATCATACCTACATCACAAAAAAGGCGGTCTAAAACAGAAATTCTGAATGTTGTTTTTCTCCTGTCGTTGTTTATCTCCTGTCTGGCAGGTTACTTGATTGGATTGCCTGGGTAGTCTGGCCAGTCTTTTGTAATGATAAATACTTAGTTCCTGGGCCATGTCACAGGCTCACACCCTATTCATGTCTTAAATGTGCCCTTAAGACAGGATTTGTGAGGAAAGAGACAATGGGAGGTTTCCCACTTTGACCTTGCAGAGAAAACATTTGCTCAGTTTAGGAATCAAAATGGTTCCAGGTCGGTCTTCCTGTGCTGATCTACGTATGTGCTTGGTTGGTACACTTATGAACATTACCATATATCTAAGACCATAACATTCCTATCACAGACTCCCTTGTCATATATGGTGAGCTGATGATACTGAAGGCTTTTCTTACTGTCTCCTGGTGCTGTTCAGGTATGAGCCCCATTTGGTACATATATCATGCTATGAATATGTTCATCCTAGCCACCATTTATCACTGATAATTTATCACCTTGGTTTATCAATGTAATTGATCCCAGAGACATAGGACTAAATGCATAGGAGCTAATCAATATATTGGAGACACCATCCGCACCCCAACGATAGAGATTACACTTTTATTCTAAGATATTAATACTCCATCAAAAAGTGGTGTTATTCTGTTATCGCCTGGTCTATGTTGTAAGATGTTAGAAGCCAACATGGGGAATATCATAGTTTCGGATCACAATCACTGGAACTCAGACCAGACCAAATTTCATAAAATCATACACAAACTTTACTAAAATAAAACCCTACAAGAGAGAAAAACTCCAAATAATAAAACAGATTAAAATAGCTCAGAAGGTAAGAAAACAACAAACACTAACTTATCCAGCTAATTAACATAAACGCTTACACTTAAATATCAGTAGGCTGAGCAATGGAACAAGATGCTTTCAAAAGCCCAAATAGATGCTGACCTCGGCTTGGCTAGCTCCCAAGAGTTTCCACCAATCCAGGTTTTATGGGAATTTAGACCATGAGCGTTCACCTTTTCCACCCAGTTACCTTGTGACACTGGCCCTGAAGTCTTAATAGCAGACAACTATATGTAAGCTTATTATTTCTGAGGTTCTAACCCATTCCCATAAAGCAGTCTTAAAAGGGGTGGTATCATCACACAGCCTCCCAATGCTATCTTTGGAAGGTACATCATATGCTTTTGCCAAATGAGACGGAATCGTCTTGCAACAAGCAACTCAGTTCCATGCTCTGAAGTTTATTACAGGTTCAAATTGCTACTTCCTGTTACAGCCCATTATTTTTATTCCAACTATGTAACATACCTTCTCAGTGCCCCAATTTTGCTGGGACAGTCACGGAATTCCTAAAGCCATCACAGCTTCTGACATGATCACAGAAAGTCCCAGTTTCTCCTGCCGGTAGGCCCCTGGAAGCAGCTGGAAGCAGCTCCTGGGGCAGCAATGGCATTGTGAAGGAGGTATGAAGTGACAGCAGATGGTGACAGCAGTCATGAAATTAAAAGACGCCTGCTTCTTGGGAGAAAAGCGATGACAAACCTAGACAGCATCTTAAAAAAGCAGAGACATCACCTTGCCGACGAAGGTCTGTATAGTTAAAGCTATGGTTTTCCTAGTGATGATGTATGGAAGTGAGAGCTGGACCATAAAGAAGGCTGATCGCCGAAGAATTGATGCTTTTGAATTATGGTGCTGGAGGAGACTCTTGAGAGTCCCATGGACTGCAAGAAGATCAAACACATCCATTCTTAAGGAAATCATCCCTGAGTGCTCACTGGAAGGACAGATCGTGAAGCTGAGGCTCCAATACTTTGGCCACCTCATGAGTAGAGAAGACTCCGTGGAAAAGACCCTGATGTTGGGAAAGATTGAGGGCACAAGGAGAAGGGGACGACAGAGGACGAGATGGTTGGACAGTGTTCTCGAAGCTACCAACATGAGTTTGACCAAACTGCAGGAGGCAGTGGAAGACAGGAGTTCCTGGCGTGCTCTGGGTCCATGGGGTCACGACTAACGGACTAAACAACAACAGCATGAAGTCTCCTTCCCAAAGCCTAGTTGGTGCTTACTAGGCTTTTTTCCCCCTCACAGCCCTGCTGTCAAGCTCAGGGAAGAGGATGAGCTGGCGTTGTTCCATGTGGTGGTGGCTGTAGAGAGCATCCCATGGCTTTCTTATGGCCGTTGCCAATGGCCTCCTTCCTCACGTAGCTCATCCCTCATGGCTACTGAAGAGCGGGCAGGAGGTGGAGAGACTACCACCACCAAGGCCTAACCCCATGTGACTCACTGGTTCTGAAGGGGAAGACAGGGGTGCCCTGTGTGGAAATAAAGGAGGAATAGAGCAGAATGCAAGGCCTGGCAGGGGAATCTCCTCAGCCATGCTCCATCCCACCATGAGGGGCTCCTCCACCAGTGCTTCCTTCCCCGCACAACACGCCACCTGTGAGGGGAAGGGCTGAGAAGGAGCAGGAGGGCTCAGGACCCCCAGCACGTGCTCTTGTTTTAAAGCTGAAGCTCACTCAAGGGCATGTGAGGTAATTTTTTTTAGTATTATAAAAAAGAGAGATGCGTTGCACCTGAGTGTGTACTAAGTTCCTCTCCTGTCTTGCTATATGAAGCTCACAGTCCCCTTCGCTGCATCACTTAGGAAAAGGGGCTTCTTCCAGTCCGTCAGCCATGGTGGCTGCCTGGCCCTCTACTCCCATTTTCCAAAAAAGATGAATTATTTAGGCAGAGGACTTGGCCTCTTCGCCTCCTCAATGCAACTTTGCTTAGTTTTTCAGGGAATGCCATCATTACTCTTCCGTTTCTTCAAAGTACAGGCTGTGGTGCATTTTGTTTTTAATAGCACAATAAATCACTCCATTGAAATCTACCCATTTCCTACTATAACTAGCCAAATCTCTATAAAGATTTTATGGCCCCATGATGGTAAAAATGTTTGGAGTTTTGAACGGTCATTTTAAATTATGATCCATAGCAGCAGGGGTGGGGTGGGGTGAGGAATTCCCAGTAAAATATAGGTTATTTAGCTTTATTCATCCCTTTCTATTTTTGGAAACAATCTTTTATTTAAGAGACATTGTTCACTACATATTGAAGCTCTGTTTGGCTCACTTAAAAACACCACTGAAATATTGTGCTCATTCGTATATTCATTTTAGCCAGATCAATTCATGCTACCAAATTATGAGGCAAAAACGTTGATGACCTAATAATAATAATAATTTATTATTTATACCCCGCCAATCTGGCTGAGTTTCCCCAGCCACTCTGGGCGGCTCCCAATCGAATATTAAAAACAATACAGCATTAAATATTAAAAATATTAAAAACTTCCCTAATAATTTCTCACAGTGAGCCAGTGTGGTGTAGTGGTTAAGAGTGGTAGACTCCTAATCTGGGGAACTGGGTTCGCGTCTCCGCTCCTCCACATGCAGCTGCTGGGTGACCTTGGGCCAGTCACACTTCATTGAAGTCTCTCAGCCCCACTCACCTCACAGAGTGTTTGTTGTGGGGGAGGAAGGGAAAGGAGAATGTTAGCCGCTTTGAGACTCCTTAAAGGGAGTGAAAGGCGGGATATCAAATCCAAACTCTTCTTCTTCTTCTTCTTCACACTGCCATCTGCTGTGGTTCCTGTGAAGTCAGTCACTAAGAACCTAAGAACGCAAGCTGGAACAAACCAAGATTCAGTATAACCAGACAGGCACCTTCTGCTTTCACAAAGGGGGCATAAAGATTACACCCTTCTCCTGGCTCTTTGCCATGGCCAGTGGTGCAACTAAGTAATTTTAGCCTCTGGACTCAGGCAGCTGGGGGAGCATAACATAAAAGCCCTGTGGGATCAGGCCAAAGCTCCCTATCCTTGTTCCTGTTCTTCCTGATAAAGTCCAGCTACCTGTTCTTACAGTGGCCGTCCAGATGCCCCAAGTGGAAGTCCACTAGCAGGACCAGAGTTCAACAGCAGCAACTCTTCCCACTTGTGATTCCTAGCAGCTGTTATTTGGAGGCACTTACTGCCTCCACGGTGGAGGTAGAATGCAGCCCTTGCGGCTAGTAGCCATTCATAGCCTTAACCTCCAGGGCACTGATGGCCATCACTACATCTTGTGGGAGAGAAATCCACAGTTTAGCTATGTGCTCCTTGAAGAGGTTAAACAAATAAATACCGTACTGCTGCTTCTGCTCTCATGTGTCTGGGGGCTCTTGCTAGTGGAAAGAACCAATACCAACTGATTCTAGTCATGAGGATAATTCAGCAAACCAAGGATATTGTCCATGTATAACCAAAATTATACACTTCCCCTTTAAAACAATTCACAAGTCTTCTACAACACAACAACCCCCTATTGTCAAAGAAAAACCAGTACAAACTCGACTTCCGGGTTAGCGCCATCGACTAATGGCGGATTCCCTCCGAGCTCCGGATGGAATCGGCTCCGTAGGAGCTGGGTCTGGCCGCTGCGGCGACGCAGGGACCCCTAGAAATCACAGGTGCTGTAGCCTGTGAACTTGGTGACTCGGCGGGCACCATTTGCGCCCCCGACCCGCGAAGGAGCCTTTTTAAAGGCTACGGAACGGGGGATGGGGTGAGTGGCGCGGTGCTGAGAGTCGACTGCTCCTCCTGCGGAGTGAAGCCGCGTGCCATGGTCGGAGAGCGCTGACTTCTTCCTTTGAAAAATTGGACTTTAAAATCAACAACCCGTGAGTAATACGGAAATTGGATTTGCAAGAAAAAAAATTCTTTCTGAATTAGGCACGATCGGGGAAGGCGCAAAAAGGAAGTCCGTCTCCCCGTCCTGTAAATAATTTAAAGCAAGGACTATCTAACTAAGGTCGAGAGAACGTCTTCTTCTCTACTGAGTAAAAGATATTAATTTCACGATTTGGCAGTATAAGTAATTTTACTGGAGGATAAGAGCTAACTTTGAGAGCTGAAGTGTCACCCCCCCGGACCTGGGAGTGATCCGCGAGGGAGCCTGTTGAGGAAATATAGAAGAGTTTGACAGCTGTCAAAGTAGCTCTCAAGAAGGAAAAGAGAACTTGTTTTTTGCTGTCTCTGCTGGATATATTTGATACAATTTGGTTATTTTGTTGAAAACAAGGAAGAATTGATACAAACTAACTTGACTTTTGGATTTGAACTGGAAGGAAGATAAGTAACCAAAATCCCTCTAGAGGGGTTTTTGGGACATTACAAGAATGGCTGAAGGAGGAAAAACTCAAGCGAAATTGGACAGAGTGTTTCTTCTCTCGGGAAAGTTACAAGGCCAAATTGATGTTTTGGCTACCAATGTGGCAGCTCTGGACTTAGCAGTAAACAAATTCACTGAATTTGATAAGGACTTGACTCAGGATGCCCATGCAGCTGGACAAGAAGAGAAACTTGAGAGATTTGAGAGTGTGGAAAAAGAGACATATGTTGTTTCTGAAGAAAAGGAAGGAGGAGATGTAATGTGGCAAATGACAAAGGAGAGCCAGAGGCCTGACATGATGGTTACAAAGCAAAATAAGTACTGGATGATGAAAATTTGGTCTGAATTGGATATGTTATTGAAAATAAGGATGTAAACTTTATGTGTTTTTAACTTTTTTGTTTTTTCCTTTTTTATTTTTTCTTTTGTAATAAGGTGAAAATTTCAATAAAATATCTTTATTTTAAAAAAGAAAAACCAGTACAAACTGAGCTGGTTGCTTTATGTTGTTATTATTTTAAATGTAACTTGGATATAATCATATCTATCTGCCAAAAATAGTCCGTAGCGTCCAAATGCCTGTGGAAGGCTTGTGGAAAATAAAACTTGTTGTAAGAGAAGCGTGTTTGGACTAGCGTCACAGTCACAACCACATCAGACTAAGTCCACTTCGGAGGTTAGCTTCCCACACTTGTTGTTGTTGTTGTTTAGTCGTTTAGTCGTGTCCGACTCTTCGTGACCCCATGGACCAGAGCACGCCAGGCACCTCTGTCCTCCACTACCTCCCGCAGTTTGGTAAAACTCATGCTGGTAACCTCAAAAACACTATCCAGCCATCTCGTCCTCTGTCTCCCCCTTCTCCTTGTGCCCTCCATCTTTCCCAGCATCAGTGTCTTCTCCATGGAGTCTTCTCTTCTCATGAGGTGGCCAAAGTACTGGAGCCTCAGCTTCACGATCTGTCCTTCCAGTGAGCATTCAGGGCTGATTTCCTTTAGAATGGATGTGTTTGATCTTCTTGCAGTACATGGGACTCTCAAGAGTCTTCTCCAGCACCATAATTCAAAAGCATCAATTCTTCGGCGATCAGCCTTCTTTATGGTCCAGCTCTCACTTCCATACATCACTACATCACTACTTCCCACACTATCACAGATAATTATCTGAATATGCCTCACAATATTCCTGGTACATGGAGTTCTGACTGCAGTTTTGCCCTACGTGGATCAAACAAATCTCAGTTGGCAACTGCCACTACTTAAAGTTCACAGAAGTAAAATATCGCATGCACAGGTGTTTGGTGTACATTAGCATCCTATTCCAACAGTACAGGGCTGTTAATAGGCTTCATCTTAATCATGTGGATACATTTTTCTCATCAAAAAAGGAAAATCCACATACTGTTTAGTAAGAAATTCTAACTGAAATGTTGACATTGGTCTCCCTAACAAATATAATTTGAGCCCACTCAAAAGATCCATGATCTGTTGGTCCATGATCTGTTGGTTATCTCACATGCTTATACATTCTCTCTATGCTCATTCTTTGCCCTCATTCATAAAACATACCAAATATTAGCACTGTGTCAAAAGTATCCTAGATAACATACTGTTGTTTGAACGGACATCAAAGACACCTGTATAAAGCAAGATTTATACAAAGACCAACATATCACTTAATTGTGAGGAAAATTAGTAGCAATGGGACTCATTTCAAAAGCTTGCTGATCACAGCAAAAGGATAATTAAATCTAGCAGCTCAGAGGAAAAATAATTTGTCATTATTGCTTTGATCAACCCTTTCCCTAAAGCAATGCAATCACTAGATGATCCTCCTCAGGGTCCCTTCCAACTCTACAGTTCTATGATTCTATGATTCTATGAAAATAATTACCGTATTTTTCGCCCTATAGGACGCACCGGCCCATAGGACGCACCTAGATTTGGCGGGGGGGAAATAAAGTGGGAAAAATTTACCCCCCCCCCCAGGCACAGGGCTGGGGCAGGGGAAGCCCGAGCTTCCCCCGACCCCAGCCCCCAGAACAGGCAGCTCTCCACAAGCCGTGGGAGCCCAGCACGAAGTCACACCGGGCTCCCACAGCTTGCAGAGAGCTGTGCAAGCCTGAGCTTCCCCCAACCCCAGCCCCAGTTCCAGAGCGATGCCGAAGCTGCGCACTCCCCACCGCCAGCCCTGCAAGCTCGGGGGACAGCGGGGAGGTGCAGCGACCTGGTTTGGAGGCAGGCGGCGGGCTTCCCCCGCCCCCAGCCCCCAGAACGGGTGCCAGAGTGATGCCGAAGCTGTATCCAACTACCTTATTCCATCAGCTCAAGGATTTATGCCTGTGCAACAGAATCATCCCTCCCTCTTCCCACCATACATGCTCCAGACCCTTCCCAAATCTGCTCCTGTGGGTTGAGGGGAAACCTCAGAACAGAGGTTTAAGGGGGTGAAGTAGGAGGAGGAGCAGAAAGGTTCTTTGCACAAGTGTAAATCCTTGTGCTGACAGACCAAGTTGTTGGATACCACCATATGTCATTAAAACACAGCCACTATATTTACCTTCCTTGATCAGGTACTCTTGCATTCCAAGGTGGAGAACTCTTCTCACAGCTCATCACACACATATCTTGATCCTCCTCACTCTCACTCAACTTACTTTGGCACGCCTCAAAATACTCTGCTCTGGCAGCTTCTCCAAAGCCAGTGTGTCTTGTCCACGGTGGATTCTTCAAGAACAGTATCGCTTGGGATGCAGCTCCTGTTGTCCTTCATGAAGGAAAGTGTTATGTACTGAAGTTCTCACCCTGGGCCAGCAGGGGGATACTGTAGATAGTTCAGGTCCACATATGCAAACAAGGGATCGAAAGTGACGTTCAGTGATTGGATAGTTACAGAAAATGGTTACTGTTGCGTTCTAGTGGAGCTCTATATAAGCAGGCTGGCTGAACCCTTCAGTTCTGTTCTGTTCTGGCCTGTGAATAAACAAGAGCTGTTTGAAGAATCACTGTGTCGTCTGATATGTTCACCCACAACTTAACAGAAAGGATCTCCAAGTATGCTGATGTAAGCAACATCTTGAAGTTATTGTGGATTTTACCAGCAGAACAATTTAGTCTCCTGGAGCATGGGCGTACCCAAGGAAGAGCAGGGAAGGGAAGCTGCACCCTCCCCCCCATCAATAAAAATACATAGGTAACTGAGGTTCTGCCCCCCCCCCCAAAAAATCCTGACTACTCCCATGTCCTGGAGTGCCAATAGTCAATAGACTTATTGTCGATTTTATTGAGCCTGTGCAAAGATAGCTAGGAACTCTGTATGAGCTACATTGAGGACATTCTTGACCATCGGATCTGATTTTTACCCAGATCCCTTGGGACATCGAAGTTCATACATGCATGCTTTCTTTCCTTCTGTCTCAGGGAAAATGGCAGATAAGTGACCAGAGAAGGTGATGCTCACAGTATTTCCCCATACGCTGGTGACGCCTGAGGTAGAGTTTACGTTCCTTAGGAAGGAGCCTGTCTTTCTTATGTTCCTCCACCTTTATAATATATTAAATAACCCGAGTCTTAGCGTCTCTTCAATGGCAAATTTGGCCCAATGGGGACGGTGTGGTGCAGTGGTGGCTTCAGGGTAGGACCTTTGGGCAGATCTCCAAAACACTGTAATAGAATGAGCAAGAGAACTCTGAAATGCAGCAGAGCTGGCTTACTGCCTTTCAAAGTAAAAGAAGCAATACAAGTTACGATCTAAATAAGAGCATTATAACCAAATAAGCTCATTAAGTCCAGAGTCTAAAATTACCTAACTACGCCACTGGTGCTGCTGCATACTATCTTTGCCTGAGATCCATTCCCATCAAACATATTCTCAGATGTCTCACCTGTCATATTTGACCCAACGCTATACCACCTTTGCTTTGGGCTAGCTCTTTTGTGTTACCATGCATCAAACACCCTTTGTAATGCTTTCATTCTTATTTTGCAACAGGAATTGCTTGAATAATGCTAGCTGTCAAACCTATTTCTAAACAAAGGATGCAATGCATTTGGATTTTTGAAATAGCCTTTGGAAGGATTTCAAAAGAAGGGATTTTGAAATGGGCAGGAATATATCAGCGATGTGACTTGCCTCAAAAAGCAGACTCATCCTAGCAGTGTGGGAAGCTCTGTTGCCAAACACATAAGACTTCTCATATATGTGCAGAAATATGGGCCTTTCTTCTGTTTGTCTCCCTGTATTTACCATAGCAGCAGAAATAGGGAGAGAACATCCTTCCTTCTAGGTGAATTTCAGGCTGGTGACATTAGTACAGAAGTGGCGCTGGAAAGACTAAGGGGGTCGCAGGGAGTCATAGATTTGCTGTGTAGTTGCAGAAGCTATTTCTAGGATTGTAGCTACCTGCGGGAAGTTTGGAAGCTGTGTTCCACCAAGTCACTTACTGTGGGTGCAGTGCTTAAGATAATGTGGAGAGGTGCAGGAGGAGGTAATGGTGAGCATTTTCTTTCCCCTTCCCATATGATAATCTAAAACATGTCATATGGATTCCAGTTTGTTAATCTGGCAACACTATAGAAAGAAAATCCTAGCTACTTCAGAAGACCTAGCACTATGCGTTTTTAGTCACTCATCAGTCAAGACCAGGATCATGAATAATAATTCATGACCTTTAGCAAAATAATTAAAGTGCAACAAGTGGGACCTGCAACAAAATATTGCAATATAGTCAGGTTGGGGTGGGGGGTGGGAACAGGACAGGACGGGGCTTCTGCATCTTTCATAGTTGCACAGACAATTGGCAGGTTCAATTGGCATGCATACCCTTCCGTTAGGCAACCTGAGGCAATTGGGCATAGGCTGGTAAATGTGAACCCTGGCTTGCATGTCTGGCCACCAAGCTCACCCCCTCCCCCCACTGCCGAGCTTTCCAGAACACCAGCCCCGTTACATGCCATACTCTGGGGAGTGCCTGCTTTTCTGGAGCAGCTGGAAATTCTTTTTAAACATGAACTAACGCTTTGAAGTGACTAAAGCATTTTCAGCTAAATTTAGAAGATATTATCTAGCTACTGCAGAATAACGGTGATGGTGAAGGCTCTCTCCAAAGCCATGCCACCCAGAATGCCTCACTCTGAGGAAGGACCCTTTTCTTGGGAGAGAGGAGAGGGATGCGGCAAGACCCATCAGTGCTGCTGCTGTGCTGACAGCAAAATGCTTTAAAAGTAAGGGGCGGGAAGAAAGCCAGCCTGGTCCTTCTGAATCTCTCCTACCAACACTCTCTTCAGTCTTTTTGCCAAAATGTCTGCAAAAATTTTGTAATCCACATTAAGTAATGATATAGGGCGGTAGTTCTTAACCTGGTTCTTTTCAGTCTCAGTTTTTGGTATAAGTGTAATAAAAGCTTCTTTCCACGATTCAGGTGCCTTTTCCCCCTCCAAGATTTCGTTACAGACCTCCTTCAACGGTTGTACCAACCATTCCTTCAACGCTTTGTAGTATCTAGAAGTCAAACCATCTGGTCCTGGAGATTTTCCCAATTGCATATTCTGAATGGCACCCTCTATTTCTTGTTCTGTTATTTTCTCATTCAAAATCATTTTACTTTGTTGTGAAATTTTTTGTAGTCCATATTTCTTGAGAAATTCATCTATCTCTCCTTCATTAACCAGCCCTTGTGCATATAGTTTCCTGAAATAGCTCTGAAAACAGTTACTAATCTCATTTGGCTTGTAGATATTCTTTCCCTCCACCTCTAGACTTGTAACTGTGTTCAGTTTTTGTCTCTTCTTCAATTGCCATGCTAGAAGTTTCCCACATTTGTCTGCTGATTCAAATGTCCTTTGTCTCATTTGTTTAATTTTCCATTCTATCTCTTGGTTCATCAGTTTCATATACTGCATCTGATAAAACTTAATTTCTCTCAAAATCTCATGAGACTTTGGTTTAGACCTCAATTTCTTTTCTCCTTCTTTCATTTTTTCCAGAATTTTATCTTTCTTCTCATTTTGTTTCTTCCTCTTTATAGAGTTCTATTGTATTAGGAAACCTCGCATCACGGCTTTACTTGCGTCCCAAATTACTCTTTTCTCCACCTCTGTTCTCAGATTTATCTCAAAGTAGTCTTTCAATGTTTTTTGGGCCTTTTTGTAAATCTCTTCATCTCTAAAAAGGGTGTCATTCATTCTCCATCTGAAGGAGCCAGCTGTTGTTAATTTCATCTCCATCTTTACAGCGTTATGGTCGGAGCAAGTCTTTGGGCAGATTTCTACTTTTTTTATCTTTGGAGCCATCCCACTAGTAACCCAAATTTGGTCAATTCTTGTCCATGTCATTTTTGCTTCAGAGAAAAAAGTTCCCTCTCTCTCAAGAGGGTTCCTTGTTCTCCAGATGTCAATCAAGTCCATGTTTTCAGTCATTTCAAAGAAAGTCTTTGGTAATCTCCCTTCCTTAGAGATCACCTGTCTTTGTGCCTTGTCCATATTTGTGGAAACCACACCATTCATATCTCCCATCATTACTACATTATAATCCAGATAGTCCATTAAAGTCTCATGCAACTTCTTAAAGAATTCCGCCTTCCCTTCATTTGGTGCATAAATTCCAACTATCAATAATTTTTCTCCTTGAACTTGTATTTCAATTGCCAAAAATCTTCCTTGTTCATCTTTAAAGATCATCTTTGGAGCCAACTTTTCCTTTGCATAAATCACCACTCCTCTTTTCTTGACTTTGTCTGATGAAATAAATTCCTGTCCTAATCTTTTATTTATAAGTAATTTTCTATGTATCCTGGTCACGTGGGTTTCTTGTAAGCAAATCAAGTCCAATTGTTCTCTTTTCAAAATATGAAAAACCTCACGTCTTTTCCTGGGAAGGTTCAGTCCATTACAATTTCAGCTAAGTAATTGCAGAGCCATTTTGTTATTTAGTTGTTTGCTCCTCCAACTGCTCCAAGCAGTTGTTCCTCCTCTGTCGGTGGTTTAAGTCCGAATGTTAAGTTCAAAATATCTGTTGATCCTTTTACTTCTGAGGTTGGATCTACCGTTTCCTTCTGCAAGTCCTCCTCATTTCTCTCCAGAAAATGTTCTTTATCTTGCACCGTTCTTATTTTTACTTTCTTTCCTTTATAGTTAAAGGACAATCCTTGTGGAAACTCCCACCTGAAAGGTATGTTGTTCTTCTTCAGCAGGTAAACCAAATCCTTGTAGTAGGCTCTCACCTCCAAAATGTATTTAGGGATGTCCTTGTAAATTTGCACATATGAATCTCCAATCTGCAAAGTTTTTTGATAATGTAAATTTAATATTTTATCTCTTTCTTCTTTGGATCTTAAAGTTATCAGACAATCCCTTGGGTTCTTTCTGTTTTGTCTCCTACCCAGTCGGAAAGCTGTTGTTATCTTGAATTCTTCTTCCTCCAAGTTTACCTGCCAAAATTCCGAAAACTCTTTTGTGAGAAAGTCCACAAGGTTGTCCCCTTCACTTTCAGCAACTAGTCTCAATCTCAGATTTCTCTCCTTCCTCTGTAGTTCCAACAAAGACAAGGCCGCCTCGTGTTCATCCACCTTTTTACAAACTGGTGCTAATTTTTCCTGTGTCTTTTCCGCAATATTTTTGGCATCTTCTGCAATCTTTCGGGTTGCAGAATTTTCTTCAATCAATTTATTTATAGATTCCGTATTAATGTGATGCTTTTAGTATTCAAGTCCAACCTTGTTGATAGTTCTGTCAACTTTTTTGAGTTTTCTGTACTCTGCTTTGTCAAGGCTTCTAAAGATTCATTTATCTTGACTAGTGCTTGTGTCACTGAATCCATGGATACAGTTGCCACTTTTTCCTGCCCAGCTGCTCCTGCTGGTATTAAGCTTGATATTGAGCCCCTTTTCTTTTGTGCAATTTTTGCTTTGGCTCTAGTTGTTATCTCATCTGCTGGGCCACTCATATCCCAAGGTCGTTCCCACAGGAGCAGCTTTCCAATGGAAAACTCCACTGACTTGTTCTTTTCAGTCTGCAACTGTTACCCCTCAACCCTCTAGAGGGAGCAATCCAGAATATCCAGGAGGCAAAGAAACAAAGAAGCCAAAAATCCCCAATAAAAATTTGCAGCAACACTCTTTCAATGTAATTCCACTAGCAGGGAGACATATGTCAGACAATGTGAGAAACATAATAGACATTATGGAATTGCTAGAAGTAAATATTAATACGAAGGCTGTTTTAATTTTTGTGGACGCGGAGAAAGCCTTTGATAATATTTCTTGGAGCTTTATGAAGAAGAATCTCCAAGGGATGGGGATAGGCCAAGGTTTTGAGAATGGTATAGGTGCAATATATTCTGAACAAAAAGCAAAGTTAATTGTAAATAATGTGGTTACTGAAGAATTTCCTATAGAAAAAGGAACACGACAGGGGTGCCCAATATCCCCATTACTCTTTATATCGGTCTTGGAGGTTTTGTTAAATATGATTAGAGGGGACCAGCTGGTTAAAGGAGTCCAGGTCGGAGCCAAACAATAAAAGTAAGGGGCGGGGAGGAAGGGCGGTGGTAGCAGCGCCTCAGGTGGCACCATGTTTTGCACCAGCCTTCTTTAATGACAGGCTATACCTGCTGAATGTTCCCTCGTTCCCACAGCTATAAAGGACGCAGAAGACCTGCAATGCTCCTGTTTGGAATTCTGGCCCCTCTATTCCATTCCTCTCTAACTCAGCATAAGTAAGCACATAAGCAGCTTCAAGGAACATAAAGAAGCATCACATTTTTGCAGGTCAGGCTCTGCTACAGCGCGATTTTCCCTTTAGCTGCTTCTTCTGTCTGAGCCACCACTAATTATTGTCCTCCAGACGGAGACTTAATGTTGTGAATAGGCTGTTCAGGTATAGCAAATGCCCACTGGCAACAGGTGTTTTTCAGCTTAACGGGGGGGGGGGTGTCTTCAAAAAGCCTACACAAACACCTTTCTTAAAACATATTTTGATATAAATGAGGAGACAGTATCCTTTCTTGCAGAATAATCCGACGCATCAGTGAAGTCCCTTATGATGCAGTGGTGTTGCCCAGGTGTTCCTGTGAGGTGACTTTCTTATGCTGTTGCTTGGCATTGCAGGCTATTGGATCCCCCTGAACCCATACAAGCCTTTCAGCCCCCCATCACTGTTTCAGTCCATCTCTATCCACCACAGTCACTCCCAGAACTTTGCCACCAATCTCCACTCACTGGATGCCCTTCACAGACTCATGACCCTTTCTTCTTCCTGGCTAGCCCACCATCCCACTTCTCTTCTCTCTCCACTTTCTCAACACTCTGATCCCCTTGGCCACAGTTGCCCAAACTGTCCCGAATCTCCAACTAATCCCTTTAAAAAAAACCACAACACCCTTGTTTTCCCCAGGCAACTAGCCTTATGAAATATATGAAAAACCAAAACAGGAACATCGAACAAAGTTTTCGTCACAGAACATGAATATGCATGCATTTTCTGTAACACGTTGCCTGAAGAGACCTGGAGCTACATTGCTGAGGCTGGCTATTAAATGCTCCCCTCCCTTTAGAGTTGTCTCTACAGGATAACAGTGAGAATAAGAGCGCCACACCCTTTTTGTTCGCCCAACGGAAGTAAGGAATGTTGTTTCTGCACCCGCTAGTGAAAGGAGGACTTGGTGATTGCTGGAAAATATTTTTTTTCATCGATGAGAGTGATTCATGTATATATCTTCTTCCATAATTCTGTCCCAGGATTTATTAAAGACTATCTTTGACAGCCCTAAGGGCTACCCACAACTCAGTTCTTAATCTTGATTAATTATGGCTAATCAATTAATTATTAATAGTCTTCACATTTTATTTCACTTATTTATTTCACCCAGGGCTGTTCATATTCATTCCTATAAAATTCCCCTTAAATATTTTATCAAGTTGAGCCTGCACCTTGCTGAGTGCATTTAGTTGGTTGGGGCAAAGGTTGCAATCGTGTACCCACTTGGAATAAAGGTCCACTGAACTCAATAGGACTTACTTCTGAGCAGGTATGTATAAAGGACTGGGCTGCACATTACTATTACCTTGTAATAAATCATAAAGACAATGTAGCATCAAATTGACTACAGCTCTTTGAATCATTCCTTTAGATTTTAATCTTTTAATTAAATGTTTAATTGGCTTTTATCCTGGGGTTATCAGTCATCTCTGCTATTGTTATATATGCTTTCTATGTTATTGAACACTTTGAGTTACAATTCTTGAGTCAGATTTCTTCATCTATTCCCCATGTTCATTAGTTGCTCCATACCTCTGGAAACCATTGCCACTGCCCCAGGGCGTTCCCCCCGCCCTGCATCCTCCCCGTTTGGTTCTGATTCTGGGGCGGATGTAAGTGAAGTTGTTCCAGCTTGGTACTGTTACAAGCCAACAAAACAGTTTGGCAAACATCTAGAAGCAGCTGGCACGTAGAGGAAAATATCACTAATTATATTACGGTGCTCATTGGCACAGGGAGCCTTAGAGGCAGGGAGTTGTTATAGGAATTCTAAGGGCTCAAATACAGAACAAATGTTGATAATTGCGCAAGGTAAACACACATACAGTGGTACCTCGGGCTCCCGTTGCTCGGTCCCTGCTCCTGCCAACCTAGCAGTTCAAAAGCACATAAAAGTGCAAGTAGATAAATAGGTACCACTCCGGCGGGGAGGTAAACAGCATTTCCGTGCACTGCTCTGGTTCACCAGAAGTGGCTTAGTCATGCTGGCCACATGACCCGGAAGCTGTACACCGGCTCCCTCGGCCAGTAAAGTGAGATGAGCGCCGCAACCCCAGAGTCGTCCATGACTGGACCTACGGTCAGGGGGCCCTTTACCTTTACCTTTTATTCATCACTGAGGGATGGCTGACGGGCATCCTGATTGTCTTATCAAATGATAATGTTTTATGTGAACTGTGTTTGGAACTACGTAAAACTTGCTGAATCCTCAGGTATCTCATACTTTGGCTTGCCTGAGCCAAAGTAACCCCGCCTTATGTGTGATGTAATTTCTGACTCTTTGTAGAGGGTATGTCCTTCTCCTCCCCAAAATGCAAGCCCTTAAAAGAGATGCTTCTTCTTGGTTCTGGGTCTCTCTTGCCTCCTTGATAGGAGGGGAGGGAACTATGTTGCAACAGAAAAATAAAGATCTACCTTGCTTTCACTGCATCCTGCCTCCATCCATTCATCTCTGACCAGTCATGGACTTGGGGGACTCAGTCCCCTTGGGGAGTTGGGCAGCAAAAGCCAACAACCCCTATTTTTCTATATCAGAGTAATCCATAAAAGAGAGGGGAATATATAGATATGGGAATACAGTTCACTATAACTTAACCTCAGACTCTGTTTCCATTGTATGGGTTCAATCTTGAAACCAAAGAACTAATAATAATAGTGAACCCTGAGTATAAACCCAGTGGCTTTCCTTGATTAGTTCATAAGCTCACATCACACCATTAAAATGGGAAGCTATTAGGTATTTAATAGGACTTCCTGGCAGGCTTGTGTCCTGTAGGATGCACTGGGGAAAACATGGGGCAAGCCTAGAATAACCATGCCTCTCAAGGGACAAGAGTAGTGCTGCTAATACCTTCAACAGAGAGGTATTTTTGTTGGGCTCAGGTTCCCTCAGACCAATAACTCACGGAAAGGACTAAAACTCTAAGACTTACTTGTGAAAGTTTGCAAAGGCCTAGCAAACTGGGAGGAAGCTCCAGCTGTAGCAAAATGCTGCAGCTAGACCTTTGGTGGGGCCAGACTACTCCCCTGAACAAAATAATAATACATAACTCTGGTGCTTAAAAGCTACCAGGACAAGTCTGAGGTGCTTGTAATAATTTACAAGGCCCATAACAACTTGGGGCCAGGGTACCTTAAGGATTGCTTGATGTTTCATATCCCTGCCCAATCACTGAGAGCTTTGGGGGAGTTGCTGTTAGTGGTCCCCATAGTTTAGAAACATGGCTCTCAACCACCAGGAGCTGTGTGTTCAATTTGTGGGCCCCGTTCTTTGGAGCTCCCTCCTGGCTGAGGAAATGATGAAGATGCAATGGCAGAGCTAGCTGCACTGGCTCCCGGAGCGGTGTGTACCGGGGGGCGGGGCTAGCATGGGGGGGTGAGCATTTCAGGGGGTGGGGTGAATGTCCCAGGTGGGTGGGGTGAGCATCCCAGGGGGCGGGGCAAGCATCCCAGATGGTGCACCGCCCGCAGCGAGCATCCCAAAGGGGTGCACGTCCCAGGGGTGCACCGCCCTCACCGAGTGTCCCAGGGGTTGTCTCAGGGGTGCGCCACCCGCGCCAAGCGTCCCAGGGGGTGGCGATGTCACCCCCCTCATGGATGACACCTGGGGCAGGCCTCACCCACCGCACCCAACTTTCTCCTCCTCTGTGATGATGATGATGATTTTATTTATATCCCGCCCATCTGGCTGGGTTTCCCCAGCCAATCTGGGCAGCTTCTAGCACATATAAAAACAATAAAATATAAGACAACCACCACCCTGTTGAACTTCCAGCACTTGGTGATGGTTTTTCTATTTCAGGAAATATTTTAAATCTGATTATGTTAATATTTTTAAGAGATGTTATGTTCTATCCATTTTGCATCCCTCTTGGATACCACTTAGAAACTCTGGTATTAAGTGGCAAATGAACTATTCAGTTCATTTAAATAAATAAAATCTCACCATCACTAAAATTACTTCTCATTTTCTGAAAGCTGAAACAAACCTAACGAAAGGGCTGCTTTATTTCTGGCATGACTACGGCCTGATTTCTTGCAAGAATTTTTGTGCATTAACCCGCACCCAACAATACACATTAGGTGGCCTGATTTGGCAGGTGGTGTCTCTTGCCTTCATTCAAATGTGAAAGCTTGCATCACTTTATTCTTATGAATAATTTTATCCAGGGCAGAAGATGATTGGATGCATTTAAGAATGCTTTGCAGGTGTTTTATAGTTTTCAAAAAGAAGCGATGGATTAACATCACCACTTTTTAATATGTAAGCACATGCAACATATGAAGCAATATACTAAGCACTTTATGTTTTGAAAGATAAAGCTCAGCCTGCATGCACTGAATCCAAATCAGATGAATTTATTTAAATAAAGGGAATTAAATTAGTGTTCTAAATTAGCAAAGAAATAAGACCAATGTGAAGCTCCTTTTCCAGTTTTGGAGAATTGTGTTATCAGTACTTAAATCAGTGGCTTTATACATTTTAAGGAGGGGAAATCCCTTAAACTGTGATATCAAAAGCTGTGGTTAGTGTGTAGATGTTCACCTCTGAACATTGCTCATGTTGTAGTCCAGAAACATCTGGAAGACCTTTCTCCCAGTGACTGACCACTATGCATCCACAAATTAAGAGCATTTAGTAAATCCATTTTCTCGACAGCAGTATGCAACTCACAAAAATTGTTTGGATGGGGGAGAAAATTGATTCAGTTTGCATTCAAGGGCAAAGAAATAAGAGCTGGATGTCATCAGGATATTGGTGACATTGAACCCCGAAACTCTGGACAACTCTCTCAGTATGCTAAATAGCATGGGGGGGGGGACACACAAAACAATATGCTGAAGGATCCCACAGGCCCTTAATGCAAGAGGATCTTGCAAGTGAGCAAAACACAACTCATATTGAAAAGCTGGTGGTAGGGACAGGGAGACTTGTTGGGACATCATTAGTGATTTATTCCATAAAATATATATACAACTGGATTGTAGAAGAAACCTCAAAGTGCTTTTTTCATCGCTTCCATCCAGTTCTGGACGTCTTGCCCTGCTTTTGAACTTCTGAGCACTGTGTCTGTTGCCAAGCCTGTGCCATTACTTTTCTGAATAAAGACCCCTTTCCTCCAAACCTCGAGGTTATCTTCAGATGCCCCTAAATAATTATTAAAGAAATTCAACAAGCTTTTCTGCTTTCATAAATCAAAATATTTCTCTAAGTCGTATTTTAATACCTGTAGTCTTGTCACTGTAATACATTAGATGTGTCCGTTTCCTTCTGGTACATTCACTACTTTGCATATGACATGAGTTATCCAGAAATATACCATGGTTAATGGTGTCAGTAGGCACAGGAGAATGAGCAGGAGTCAAGCTTACAATCTGAAAAAGAACTTCTACAAAACAAATAAAAACTTTTATCTAAAATGTATAATCTATTATTAGATTGGGAAACAAAAGACAAGCTTGTCAAAGCCTGTACAACACATTGGGCAATAGATATAGGACATTATATAGATTTTAATCTCTGGGGAAAACTTTAGAAGAGCGATCTGAAGTTTACAGCATGTTATTCTTTGAAGGAGGGATGCGGGTGGCGCTGTGGGTAAAACCTCAACCCCTAGGACTTGCCGATCGCTTGGTCGGCGGTTCGGATCCCCGCGGCGGGGTGCGCTCCTGTCGTTCGGTCCCAGCGCCTGCCAACCTAGCAGTTCGAAAGCACCCCCGGGTGCAAGTAGATAAATAGGGACCGCTTACCAGTGGGAAGGTAAACGGCGTTCCGTGTGCTGCGCTGGCTCACCAGATGCAGCTTGTCACGCTGGCCACGTGACCCGGAAGTGTCTGCGGACAGTGCTGGCCCCCCGGCCTATAGAGTGAGATGAGCGCACAACCCTAGAGTCTGGCAAGACTGGCCTGTACGGGCAGGGGTACCTTTACCTTTACTATTCTTTGAAGGAGAACTACTTGAATATGATTTATAGATGGTATTTAACTCCAAGTAGGCTTGCTAAGGTGTATAAGACTGAATCAGGTAAGTGCTGGAGATGCAATGAGGTTGAGGGAACATTCTTTCATATGTTGGTGGACCTGTAAAAGGGTAAAAGAGTATTGGGAAATAATCCACAATGAATTGAAAAAAATGTTTAAAAGTACTTTTCAAAAAAAACAACCAGAGTCCTTTTTGTTGGGGATAATTCAGACGGAAATTCCCAGGTGTCAAAAAAGGTTATTTATGTATGCCACTACTGCGGCCCATGTTTTGTTAGCCCCCAAATGGAAAACGAGTAAGGTCCCAACTAAAGAAGAATGGCAACTTAAACTGATGGAATATGCGCAGTTTGTGGACCTAACATAGGACATCCACAAAGATAGCCAGGGTATTTCCATATCAAAACCAGGCTTAAAAATAGCTTGAAACGGGTCCAGAAAGACAGTCTCATCCAAATAGACTTGAAGTAGTCACACCCTTCAGTTCTAGGCCCAAGAAGGCAACAGGTCACTAGTGCTAGAGGGATTCTCCTAGCGCTTTGCAGCTGCATTTATTAGATTAAAGGTAAAGGGACCCCTGACCATTAGGTCCAGTCGTGACCAACTCTGGGGTTGCAGCGCTCATCTCGCTTTATTGGCCGAGGGAGCCGGCGTACAGCTTCCAGTCATGTGAACAGCATGACTAAGCCGCTTCTTGCGAACCAGAGCAGCGCACGGAAACACCATTTACCTTCCTGCCAGAGCGGTACCTATTTATCTACTTGCACTTTGAGGTGCTTTCGAACTGCTAGGTTGGCAGGAGCAGGGACTGGGCAACGGGAGCTCACCCTGTTGCGGGGATTCGAACCGCCAACCTTCTGATCAGCAAGCCCAAGGCTCTGTGGTTTAACCCACAGCGCCACCCACATCCCATTTATTAGATTAACCACTGGTTAATTTCTGGTTCACCATAATTTCTATTTTTAATTTGTGGCTTCAGAAGCTAAACATACCTGTTCACATAATGTCATGAGATACACTGCTAATCCTTAAACAGATATCAGACCATGTTGTAATAATAAAACAACAACAACAACAAATAGATGAATTGATTGATCAATCTAATCTGTTACTAGATTAATTGACCTTTGAAGTGGTGTCCCTGGTTTTAAAAATGCATCCTTTTAAAATGCAAGTTCTTACAAAACTGAAAGTTTCTGAATTCATCTTAGGAGAGGGCAAGGCATTTCTCCTTCTATTACACAGAATAATTGCATGCAACCGAGACTCAGTCAAGATGGAAGATAAACATTTCCCCTCCCTTTTTTCACAGCTCCTGGAGTGAGATGCAGGTCTTGCTTTCTCTGAACTAGATCCTCAGCTGGGACCTGTTTCGTTTGTCCCCTGGTAATCAACTGCAGCCGCTCAGAGGAATTAAACCGCACCTACCCGGAGTTCTGTTTCTTAAGTCACATTGCAATGGCATATATTGAGAGACGCTTGAAAAGCTGGGAACTGGCTTTTGTATCTGTAAATGGTTGCAGGGATAATATATCTGCTGGACTCACAGAATGCCTAATTATGCAATTAGGACATGAGGTGTGGCTTGAAGTTCCTGAGATTACATAAGGATGTGCACACTTTGGGGTGAGGTTCTCTATTGTGCATTAGCCTGAAATGTAAAAGTTACACTCCACCCATGTTTGGTAACTTGCAACACATTTCCGTGGTGCTAGAGGGATTTAACTTATTGTTTCAAGTCTAACAGTTAACAACAAAATAATAATAATAATAATAATAATAATAATAATAATAATAATAATAATAATAATAATTTATTATTTATACCCCGCCCATCTGGCTGGGTTTCCCCAGCCACTCTGGGCGGCTTCCAACTGAATATTAAAAACCATACAGCATCAAACATTCCCTAAAGAGGGCTGCCTTCAGATGACTTTTAAAAGTAAAATAGTTGTTTATTGCTTTGACATCTGCTGGGAGGGCGTTCCACGGGGCAGGCGCCACTACCGAGAAGGCCCTCTGCCTGGTTCCCTGTAACCTTACTTCTCGCAATGAGGGAACCGCCAGAAGGCCCTCGGCACTGGATCTCAGTGTCCGGGCTGAATGATGGGGGTGGAGACGCTCCTTCAGGTATACTGGACCGAGGCCGTTTAGGGCTTTAAGGGTCAGCACCAACACTTTGAATTGTGCTCGGAAACGTACTGGGAGCCAATGCAGATCTCTCAGAACCGGTGTTATGTGGTCCCGGCGGCCACTCCCAGTCACCAGTCTAGCTGCCGCATTCTGGATTAATTGCAATTTCCGGGTCACCTTCAAAGGTAGCTCCATGTAGAGCGCATTGCAGTAGTCCAAGCGGGAGATAACTAGAGCATGCACCACTCTGGCAAATAGATAAAGAAATCTCTTTATATGAAAACTGAAATTGTTGTGCCCCCGCAAGGGTCAGTTATTAATCTGTGTATTAGTATTAGGTAGAAGGAATAACAACACTGGCCCTTTAAGAAAAGATAGAGAGTCAAGAACTTTGGGCAGCAGAACTGTCTTGTGACTCAAGACCGCTATCACAGATTTATATTCTAAATTCACAAAGGCTTCTGCAGCAGCCATCTCACCCAACGGGACAACACTATCTGGTGTTGAAACATGGTACTGCAGCCTTCCAATTTAAATACCGTATTGGCCCAAATATAAGCCGCACCCACAAATAAGCCGCACCTTTAAAATTCAAGGCTAGGGGGGGAGGGAAAAAAGGCAATACCCGAATATAAACTGCTCCCTTAAAATTCCGCAGGCACTCACACCCGTTATGTTTTACCGTATGTCTGTTTCAGCAGCCAATTTTTGTAAGGTCGCAAATTTAAGCCACACTTTAACATTTCAAGGTTGGAATTTGGGGGGGAAAAGTGCAGCTTATGTTTGAGCCAATATGGTATATTTGAACAAATTTATAAAGAAAATGGGAGAGCATTCTGAAAACGTAGCCAAACAAGGGATGAGACAGGGAGTAGCTTCTGATACAACTAATGGTGGCACAGAGCCTTCAGGTCAAAACAAACTTAGGAAGCTGACCCCCAAGATGAGAGCTACCTTAGAGGAACAGAAGGCAAATCAGCTAAGGCGATCCGACAGAGCCTGGGAAAAGTTGCAGAAAGACATTCTGGACACTAATGGTGTAACACTCCTGGAGGATAAGTATCACCAGAGGACGTGCTTGGCCAAACACCTGGTGCAATGGACACCTTACACAGATTGCTTCTCCACCATTTTTGCACAACTATATCCTAGTGATACCTGCGATGAACGGCAGCATTTCAAGCAGGTGACCAACCAGAGGGACTCCACTTTCCATGAAGCCATGGACGCTTTGGGGAAGTGTATAAAGGAACAAGAAGCAGTGCTTCTCACAGAGGCTGATGAGGATCCAGGTGATAAGGTTGCTGATGAACCAGAACCACATTCTCAAGACAGCGACCCAAGCTCCTCTACTTTTTTTAATATTAATTTTTATTAATTTTTCATTAATAACAATCCAAATGGAGGCCACATTAATACAGTACCAAATCATGCCAAATCACAATACAATCAAAAAAGCCAATTAATTCCGAATTCAATGTTTTGGGATGACTTCCCGTGTTCCAGTTATCTGGCGTTGGTGTTGATCCTTGGTCCTGCTCCAATTCTCTTAATTAGTCCAAATTCCACAATTCCGATCTTAATCCTTTGTTTTAGCAGCTACTGTTGTGATGACTTTTGTTCATATTTAATAAATCCATACCCATTAATTTGCAGAGAGAATTTATATCCTGTAGTTTGTGTGTTAAATATTTGTTTACCTTCTCCTTTTCCTTCATGTTGTAATCAATCAATTTTCTTCAACATTGTCCCTCCTTCGAAAACTCATTTCTAAGTATGCCACAACTCCATTTTGCCACTCCAAAACCGAAAGCATTCCAGCGTCTGGCTGCGACTCCTGGCTTACTTCCAGCACTTATCTTCTTTACTCCTTTCCAACCTTCTACTGTTAAGGTCTTGCTGCTGACAACCAGCTCCATTGCAGGTTCGGCAGTAGTCACTTCAGGATACCATTCCTCATGGCACAAACGCTCTCCTCGTTCTCGCCATTCCTCGCTAACAGGGAGCTCTCACACCTACTCATCCATCAGCAAATTGTCTGTACACTTCGCTGCCTCTCCAGTCCACATGTTACCCCCACAGATGGCTTCGGCTCACAACAGCGCGGCAGCTGAAACTGGATACCCCACAATGCCCACTTTTGTCTACCTTCCATCGTGGAATTACAGACAAGACTTAGCAGACAAAGGGGTGCAGAAATTCACAGATGTCCTGAAGATTATCCACCATGGAAAGCCACCTTTCTGCAAGCCATCCAAGACATGGGATTGCCCACAGAGGAGGAGCTGACCGCATGGCTAGGGCCTGCTTCCTCAGGGCAGGCAAGATGTAGCCATGCAGCTCTAGTGTATGAACCAGGACTAGCACTCCAGCATGTTTGGGAACGGCTTGACTAATGCTATGGGGCGTTGAGACTTCATTTATGCAGATGGAGATTAAATGAGAATTTATTAAATGATCAAGAAAAATTAGAAAAGGAGGGATCTTAAAGGATTGTTTCAGAATTAATTTAAATCAGGAGACAAATTTGAAAGTGGTATGGGATGTGAGTAAGGCAGTTATGCGGTGGGGGGGTGTTTATTCAGCAAAGTGCATACCAAAAAAAGAAGAGAGTAGAAAAAGCAAGAAATTTTACAAGAAATAAAAGGAAAAGAATTGAGAAATTCCCCTCGAAAAGAGACAGTAAAACAGGATATTAAAATATTGCGAATGCAGTTTTCAATGATAATAAATCAAGAAATAGAGTGGAAAATTAAATATTTAAAACAGAAACAATTCAAGCAGGCTAATAAACAAGGGAAATTATTAGCGTGGCAATTTTTTTAAAAAGACAAGATGAATCCTGTATAACTAAAATTAATATAGGAAGTAAAGTTGTGGAAAATCCCAAAGAAATAACAGATCAATTTGTGAGTTTCTATACAGAATTAAATCAAGCTAAACGCAGCAATATAGATGAAATGCAAAAATATCTAGAGGATAGTGGAATATCTAAAATACCAAAAGATAAAGGAAGAATTTTGAATGCACCAGTGACAATAATGAAATTACAGTAAATAATCTCACAGGCAAAACTTTCAAAAGCACCCAGACCTGATGGACTTTCAGTAATATATTATAAGAAGTTGCAAGATTGCCTAATACAACCATTAAATGACATTATGAATATGACTTTAAATACAGCTGAATGGCCAAAATCTTGGAAGAATGCTTATATAACTTTCATTCCTAAACAAGACAGGGACTCTGAGCAGCTAAATAATTATTGACCTATATCTTTGTCGAATAATGATTATTATTCAATAGATTCAGGTAGGTAGCTGTGTTGATCTGACGCAGTCAAAATATATTGAAAAAAATTAAAAATGTCCAGCAAGGAGTCAGGGCAATATATACTGAACCACCAGCTAAATTTATAGTACTGTAGATTCTGGCGTATTAGGCGACTGGGCATATTAGATGACCCCCCAAACTGGCAGCTGCAATTTGGGGATTTGTCTTATAAGCCCAGTCGCCTAATACACTGGGCAGTTCAGTGTCGGGAGAAAGCAGCCCAGTGCAGAGCTGAGCCTGCTGGTTGCTGCTGCTTCGGAGCCGCCGCTGCAGCGGGGGGGGGGGGGGACAGGCTCCGCTCCATGCTGCCTATACCTGGCGTATAAGATGACCTCCAACTTTTTAACCTCTTTTCCAGGGTTAAAAAGCCGTCTTATACACCGGAATCTACATTAAACAATGTCCTGACAGAGAATTGTAAAATAACTAAAGGAACAAGACAAGGCTGCCCATTGTCACCTTTTTTGTCTAAATTACTTAGAAGTATTGGCGCAAAGAATAAGATGTAATCAAGACATTACGGGTATAAGAGTGGGACAGAGACGATATAAATTAAAAGCATTTGCAGACAATGTCGTGATAGCTGTAGAAGAGCAAATAGAGTCAATCCCGAAAGTATTACAAGAGATTAAAAAAACTGAGGCGGTAGCAGGTCTTAAGATTAATAAAGATAAAACCAAACTCTTGGTTAATGAATGATGAGAGTAAAAATAATTGGCAAAAATGTATAAATCAAAAAAGTGTTGGAAATGTAAAGAAAAAGGAGGTTATTTTTATCAAATGGGGTGGTCTTGTAGTAAAGTTAAAGTTTACTGGGGAATGATATATAATGAATTGGGGGGGGAATGTTTAAAATAACATGTGTTTAAAGTAGGTGAATAAATGATTAAGTTACGTGAATGTGAAATATGCAGAAAATATAAAAAATAAATTTAAGGAACCGCAGACGGGGGAAGGAAGTCGAGTTTTGAAATGTTAAAACGATTGTAAAATTATTGAAATGTATAAGATTTAAAATCATATATATATATATATATATATATATATATATATATATATATATATGCTTTCGTAGATTTTCACGGGTATAGGTATGCAGGTTTTGGTGTCCTCGGGTGTCTTCCCGTGTAAAAGTTGGGGTGTCTAGGCGACGTTTCGACGAGGTCTCACTCGTCATCTTCAGGCTGGTGCTTTCGGCTTCTTGTTACTGGAACAGAGCAGGATCTCAGTGTTTGAGTTCCTATAAATACTGTTGAGGGGTGTGGTGTATAGCCTCCAATGTTCTGGGCCGAGAGGAAGTTCCCAGGCTAGTGTGCCTTTTCTTCTTTTGTTCCTTAGTTGCTTGAGGGATATCTTGAGTGATTTCTTGAGTGATATCCTGAGTACCACTTAGGTGGGTCATTAGGTGTGGATTAGTTGCTAAAGCCTTTGTGTCTTGACCTCTTGAACTTTGTGAAGAGTTTTTCTGAGAAGATGGCTGTAGTTGTGCTCTGGCTTGGCTTCGTGTATAGGGGCGAGCTGTGGTTTTGTGGCCTGTGCCAGCCAGATCTGTGTAGGGATTGCAGGGGGGTGCAGCATCCGGAGGTGCCATCATGGTTTGGCTACTGGATGGTGTCTGTAATTTATCTGTGGAGAGGGTCTGGGTTTGGGTCTGGTGTGGTTGATTGGTGATGGCGTTCTGTGTGCCTCTGGATCTGGTGTCAGTTTTTGTGGGGAGGGCTAATTTCCAGATGTCTGGCAAGCGGGATGTGTCGTCACGCTTGTTCATGTTGTGAGGGTGTTTCTCTATCTCGATGGCTTCCATGATTATTCTCTTGTGGTGATGTTCCATGTTAGAGAGCAATTTGGAATCTGCAAAATTAATTTCGTGTCCTGTTTCTTTCATGTGTTGGAAAAGAGAGGAAGTTTTTTCTTCTTTTTTGACGGCATTCTTGTGTTCTGCGATACGTGCATTTATTCGTCTGTTTGTTTGTCCAATGTACGTGGCTGGGCAGACTTTGCAGGGTATTTCATAGACCCCTTGGTTTTCCAACTGGATTTTATCCTTGGGGTTTCTGAGGATATTGGCTATCTTTTGGTTGGCGCAAAAGGCTGTTTTGATATTGTGTTTATGGAGGATTTTGCTAATTTTATCTGTAGTGCCCTTGATATAAGGAAGGAGGGCCATGCCATTGTTTTCTTCTGTGTCTTGGTTTTTGGGGGGTGTTTCTTTTTGGATTAGCTTCGTAACCCTGTTTTGCTGGTATCCATTGGCAATTAACACATTTGAGAGATTCTGTAACTCAGTTGTCAAGTGGTCTTTGTCAGCCAGGCGTTTGGTTCTGGAGATGAGAGTCTTGGCTACGGAGTTTATTTGTGCAGGGTGGTGGTGTGATTGTGCATGTAAGTAGCGGTTGGTGTGTGTTTTTTTCCGGTAGATAGTGTGTCCTAGGGAGCCATCAGGTTTTTTGTAGATTAGGACGTCAAGGAAGGGAAGTTGGTTGTTGGCTTCTATTTCCATAGTGAATTGTATTTTGGGGTGTAGGCTGTTGAGATGTGTGAGGAAGCTGTCCAGTTTTTCCTTCCCGTGAAATACCCTGCAAAGTCTGCCCAGCCACGTACATTGGACAAACAAACAGACGAATAAATGCACGTATCGCAGAACACAAGAATGCCGTCAAAAAAGAAGAAAAAACTTCCTCTCTTTTCCAACACATGAAAGAAACAGGACACGAAATTAATTTTGCAGATTCCAAATTGCTCTCTAACATGGAACATCACCACAAGAGAATAATCATGGAAGCCATCGAGATAGAGAAACACCCTCACAACATGAACAAGCGTGACGACACATCCCGCTTGCCAGACATCTGGAAATTAGCCCTCCCCACAAAAACTGACACCAGATCCAGAGGCACACAGAACGCCATCACCAATCAACCACACCAGACCCAAACCCAGACCCTCTCCACAGATAAATTACAGACACCATCCAGTAGCCAAACCATGATGGCACCTCCGGATGCTGCACCCCCCTGCAATCCCTACACAGATCTGGCTGGCACAGGCCACAAAACCACAGCTCGCCCCTATACACGAAGCCAAGCCAGAGCACAACTACAGCCATCTTCTCAGAAAAACTCTTCACAAAGTTCAAGAGGTCAAGACACAAAGGCTTTAGCAACTAATCCACACCTAATGACCCACCTAAGTGGTACTCAGGATATCACTCAAGAAATCACTCAAGATATCCCTCAAGCAACTAAGGAACAAAAGAAGAAAAGGCACACTAGCCTGGGAACTTCCTCTCGGCCCAGAACATTGGAGGCTATACACCACACCCCTCAACAGTATTTATAGGAACTCAAACACTGAGATCCTGCTCTGTTCCAGTAACAAGAAGCCGAAAGCACCAGCCTGAAGATGACGAGTGAGACCTCGTCGAAACGTCGCCTAGACACCCCAACTTTTACACGGGAAGACACCCGAGGACACCAAAACCTGCATATATATATATATATATATATATTACAGGAGAATTTCCCTTGGTAGCCTGCAGACGGTGCGCATTCCCTGTAGCTATGTGCCCACCTCTCCTGCCGGCACTTCCCGCAAAGAACCACACATGTTTTCAGATGCAGCGACTAAAGCAACAGCAGCCGTGGCATTTCTAAGGGTGAAAGCCAAGTGCACGTGGGTTTCGTCTTGGAAGGGCTAGCACCACTCCAAGGACCCACCGTTCCAAGGCTAGAGCTTTTCGGCACCATGTTGGCAGTAGAACTGTCAGAGTTGGTAGAAAATGGACAGGATCTCCAGTTTGAGGATGTGACGCTCTACACAGACAACAAGGTTGTACTGGGCTTCATACACAATCAGAAAAGAAGGTTCTGTGTGTATGTGAGCAACAGGGTGGAGAGCATCAGAAGGTCAATATGTTTCCACCAACCAAATTTCAGTAGACCAAGCAACACGCTCCATTCCAGCAACATGCTCCATTCCAGCAACACGCTCCATTCCAGCATCAAAGCTTGTTGGGTCAACTTGGCTAAAGGGCCCCAAGTTCCGCCTAGATCCAAACTACGCAGCAGAGACTGAGGAGGCTCTCTACAAACTCTTATCCCCAGACCAAGATTGAGAAATGAAAGATGACAATTAGCAGGTTCAAGACTAGAATGAACAGTTGTTTTCCTAAACAGAGAGAGGGACTTAGCCATTTGAAGAATTATCCAGTACAGTCGTACCTCATGTTAGGTCCGCTTCATGTTACGTTCTTTCAGGTTACATCCCGTGGCGACCCGGAAGTACCGGAAAGGGTTACTTCCGGGTTTCGCCACTCACGCATGCGCAGAAGCACAAAATGACGTCACCCCCATGCACAGAAGCAGCAAATCGCAAGCCACACATGCACAGACGCACTGCTGCAGGTTGCGCTCTTTTCATGTTGCAAATGGGCCTCCAAAACGGATCCCATTCGCAACCAGAGGTACCACTGTAAACCATTTCTATACATAGAACAGATGCAATTAACCAGCTTCCAGAGCCTTGCAAAGTAATTAGATTTAATTTCAAGATCCAGACCAAATCATAAGTCACTTTGTTGATGTGAGTTCTTATAGCTCATGAGATATTGAATACTTCCTTAATCCAAAGAGATTTAATACTGCAAAGTCAGTTATGCATTTTGATCTGTCCTCAGATAGTCTCTTTTCTCTAATCTCTTTTCTCAGCTTCATAAGAAACCTGTTCAAATGATTGGGATTTTCCTGATGAAACTATCTAGCGTTTGTTTGTTTGTTTGTTTGTTTGTTTGTTTGTTTGTTTGTTTGTGGAATGTATACCCACCTTATTTCTGTGATTGTAAGTTGTCTTTCAACTGTTTTAAATATTGTGCTTCCATGTTGTAGTCTGCCCTGGGACTTTGGTGGTGGTGGTTGTTAGAATTTATTTACCATCCTATACCTGGAGGTCTCAGGGTGGTTCACAGAATAAAATCAAAATATAAAACAAAATACATAATCAAAAGAAATACAACAGCCCAATAACACCCCCCCCAAAAAAAACCAACACATTTTAAAATGGCATAGGGTGTCAATTAAATCAACAAAGGCCTGGTTATAAAGGAACATTTTTGCCTAGCACCTAAAGGTGTACAGTATAATGAAGGCGCCAGGCAAACTTCCCTGGGGAGATCATTCCACAGACAGGGAGCCACCGCAGAGGAGACCCGTTCTCCTGTTGCCACTCTCTGGACCTCTCAAGGAGGCGGTACATGGAGGAGGACCTCAGAAGATGATCTCAGGCTCTGGGTAGGTTCATATGGAAAGAGATGGTCCTTGAGGTATTGCGGTCCTGAACCATTTAAGGCTTTATAGGTCAAAACCAGCATTTTGAATTGGGCCCGGAAACTAATTGGCAGCCAGTGCAGTCGGACCACGATCAGTGTAATATGCTCAAACTGTCTTGCTCCAGTGAGCAACCTGGCTGCTGAATTCTGAAATATTAATGATAATTATAGTAATAATAATAATATTCCACCCTTTGACCTGAAAAGCAAGGCAACAAAAAATCAGATTTAAAAAAAAAACAGTTAAATCATAAAATAAAGCAGAAAACATCAACACAATAAATGCAGTAAATAGTAAAACAATAATATTATAAATAAGAAAACAGAAGATAAGAATCTGCTGGATCTCTCAGTGGCGTTTGATACCATCGACCATAACATCCTTCTGGACCGTCTTGAGGGGCTGGGAGCTGGGGGCACTGTCATACAGTGGTTCCACTCCTTCTTCCTAGGCCATGTTCAGAAAGTGGTGGGGGGGATGAGTGTTCAGACCCCTGGGCTCTCACTTGTGGGGTACCTCAGGGTTCTGTCCTCTCCCCCATGCTTTTCAACATCTACATGCAGCCGCTGGGAGAGATCATCAAGGGATTTGGGCTGGGTGTTCATCAGTATGCGGATGATACCCAGCTCTACCTCTCTTTTAAATCAGAACCAGTGAAGGCGGTGAAGGTCCTGTGTGAGTGTCTGGAGGCGGTTGGAGGATGGGTGGCGGCTAACAGATTGAGGTTGAATCCTGTCAAGACAGAAGTACTGTTTTTGGGGGACAGGAGGCGGGCAGGTGTGGAGGATTCCCTGGTCCTGAATGGGGTAACTGTGCCCCTGAAGGACCAGGTGTGCAGCCTGGGAGTCATTTTGGACTCACAGCTGTCCATGGAGGCACAGGTCAAATCTGTGTCCAGGGCAGCTGTTTACCAGCTCCATCTGGTACATAGGCTGAGACCCTATCTGCCTGCGGACTGCCTCACCAGAATGGTGCATGCTCTGGTTATCTCCCGCTTGGACTACTGCAATGCGCTCTATGTGGGGCTACCTTTGAAGGTGACCCGGAAACTACAATTAATCCAGAATGCGGCAGCTAGACTGGTGACTGGGAGCGGCCACCGAGACCATATAACACCGGTCTTGAAAGCACATTGGCTCCCAGTACGTTTCCAAGCAGAATTCAAAGTGTTGGTGCTGACCTTTAAAGCCCTAAATGGCCTTGGTCCAGTATATCTGAAGGAGTGTCTCCACCCCCATTGTTCTACCTGGACACTGAGGTCCAGCACCGAGGGCCTTCTGGCGGTTCCCTCACTGCGAGAAGCCAAGTTACAGGGAACCAGGCAGAGGGCCGTCTCGGTAGTGGCGCCCTCCCTGTGGAATGCCCTCCCATCAGATGTCAAGGAAATAAACAACTATCTGACTTTTAGAAGATATCTGAAGGCAGCCCTGTTTAGGGAAGCTTTTAATGTTTGATGTATTACAGTATTTTAAATTTTTTTTTTTGGAAGCCGCCCAGAGTGGCTGGGAAAGCCCAGCCAGATGGGCGGGGTATAAATAATAAATTATTATTATTATTATTATTATTATTATTATTATTATTATTATGAGCTGTAAGTGGCAGGGCACGCAACGTGGAGCATTGAGGGAGTGGCAGACAGCATCAAGAAGGATCTTAGGAGGCACAAGTGCCAGGACAGCCGCCAGTCATCTAAGAAACGTAACCAGTTTGGTGGCCTGAAATAGTCATAAAATGCATCTGGCTGCACTTATTTATTTATATTCTGAAAAAGCATTTGAGGAAGTTATATTGGCAGTTCGTGTTTTGGAAAAGCTTGGATTTATAAAATGGATCAGAATTTTATACAACTCTCTGAAATCACAAGCAAATGGAATTCTTTCAGATCAGTTTGGCTTGGAGAGAGGTACAAGACAGGAGTGCTCTCTTTCTCCACTGATATTTGATTTATGCTTGGAACCACTGACATGTGCAGTTAGGCAGAATAAGGACCCACATACAGTTTCAACAACCTCATGCTGAATCAAATGATTGTGTCATCTAATGCAGGGATTAATGTTAGCTCAAATAGGATTAAAAATGTTGAGAAACATATCTAGTTTTGTTGAGCATTCATTCTGATCTGCTTGCAAGCAGTTTATTCAGGTTATTCATCCTGATTTACATTTATACATCTTCCCACTGATTGGTTAGAAAAAGTTAAATTTCAAAATAAAGTTGGATTTGTTGTGCAAGAATGGCAGTGTTTTAATTCACTTGAATTGTGCATACCTTAATATCTGGTATGCACTTGAATCTCTCTTGCAAAATACTGACATTCTGGAGGCACCATAGTTCGTTACTGCCTTCCCTGACTTGCAAGTGGTTCCCTGGGGAGACAAGAAGCCTAAACACTTTTGCAAGGCAAAGAACTGGAGAAGAACTGGAGCAGCATTATCAGAACTCTGGCTAGATAAATTCAGTGATAAGGAAGCCCCTTCCTTACATATTTAGGGTATTCACCTCTTGCCCACTACAGCTATTGGGTAAACAAATTAAAATCCATTAGAAGTGTTTTTCCTCATGTGAAAGAGATAAAACTGATTCAGGTTGAGCAATAAAATAAATTAAAAGGTCTGAGAAAATAAAAGTGTATTTGTGTGGGTAAGCATCTCTCAGGAGGGCATGCCCACAGAAAATACCCTTTTCCCTGTAATCAGCTGCCCTGCTACACTTCTTTTCATGTGAGTATGCAGAGAATGCTATGCGAAGAAGCATTTGGGGAGATCCTTCTGGAAACAGGTAGTACCTTAGTGGAGAACCTGTACCCCTCCAGATGATGTTGGACTCCAACTTTCCTCAGCCACAGGAGAGCTTGTCGCAGCTGGAGGGGGAGACAACCATGACTCTTCACCAGTTGCGCTCATCTCTGCCTCTTAGCCTCTCTCCTCCCACCCTCCTGTTTCAGCTTCTGTCTCTGATTCTGGACTTCTTTCTGCCACGGACTCTCCCAGCTTACTAAGCCCTGTTACCTCTTCAGCTTCTGACACCTCCTCTCCCCAGTGTTTTCCCTCTTCTCCCTCTGACCACTCACTGTTGTCCTGAGCTGGTTCCTCCCACCATTCCTCTGCGTCCAACCAGTCCATTACACCCATTGACCTTCAACCCTGCGATCTACAGGCTAACACTAAGCATTGTGGCCAGGGTCTCTGTGTCTATCACAAATAGCAAGAGAGGTGTGCCTAAGGTTTAACACTAGGTTTCAGTTAACGCAGCTAATATAATCTGTCAAGCTCTAAGAGGAACATCCTTCTCTGAAATGCTTAAGGGTAAATGGAAAACATAAAATTCAGATGAGTAAATGTGTTGTGCTCTATAGCTTCAGAAAAGATTGGATAACAGCCCAGAAGCCAGTATGTAGAAGACTTCCTGTATATCTAAACATTAGGACCTACATCTTATCTTTGTAGCTTTTGTTTCCCATGTTATTGCCCCAATCTCAGAGTGAATATTTAGCAACAAGCTTGTGACCAATTTAATCTATGCTAGTTGGGATTGATGTTTTCAAGTCTGAGCCTGTATCCTTAAACACTAACAACAGTGTTGTTATTAACATCACAAGGGCAAGGAACATATTCTAAAAGCATTAAATTTGTCTTAATGTGTGGTATCACAGAACCTGAGATATTGTCCAGGATAATGAAATTTGCAATTTAAATTATGGGAGAGTAGCTAAAAAAGGAATGAAACAAGTCAAATCAGAATCCCATTTATAATCTACTGTCATGTGACTCCAGGAACAACAATAGTTTTCCTGCTGAGTTTTTCTTTCTTCAACTGTCCTAGTCTTAAATATATATTCTCTTGTTGTTAAATATATATTCTCTTGTTGTTATTTTATTAAGTGTAAACTCAACGAGTCTTCTATTTAATTGCTTACCTGGTTGTCATTGGAGACCTGCAAGGAATTTCCTTGGGGCAAGTGATCAGCTGATAAAACAAGAGAGTGCTCAACTTCTCCTTTTCCTCTCTGGATCTCCATCTGTACTGAAAGCTCATTTCCTCCATAGCCAGGAAGGAAATGCAGCGGCCGTCTTCCTCAGATCACTGTGCTGGTGGCCAGCTGTCAAGTAGGGTTGCCATATTTCAAAAAGTGAAAATCTGGACACAAAAGTTTGCCCAAAGTTGTTGATATATTTTTTTAAGGAAATTCGCCAAAATCTAGACTTCCTACATGGGTTGTCATAAAGCCGGATTTTCCCAGGCATTTAAGCAATTTCCACACAGACACTGTTTCCAATTGCAGTATTCTGACTATGTCCGGGAAATTCTGGGATGTATGGCAACCCTATGTCAAGGGACCAGCTCCCAATAGCCTTGGAGCTAGCCTTCTTGCTGGGATAGCAGTAGCCAAATGAACAGAATTGAAAACCAACCCTAGAAGGTAGTATCACTGCCACCGCTTCTTAGTACAACAGCCTGGGCCAGGAGACTCCCAGAACCTCTACACCCACCGGCCGCTCACCCACAGCTCACCCGCATCAATGTGCCTGCCCTTCTGGGGGTAGAAGGAGGTTAGAGATGAATGGACATCAGTGGACAGGTGACAGGTGGGCCATAGGCATGCAGCAAAAGAAGGGGGGAAAGGAGGTGAGCAGCATGCTCCTTGGAGGTCAGATCTGCTGCCCCCTAGCTGTCCAGAACCTGCCATCCTGAGGCAACTGCCTCACCTTGCCACATTGAGTATATGAGCTTGACAAGCAAAGCATGTCCCCACCAGTTTGTTTGTCATCCAGATCTACATGCCAAGCCTAAAGGGAACCTTGTGGTTGCTCAAAGCCATCTAGCAAATAATGCCACATATATCTACCCTGCCAGATATTTTTTTGAATCCCAAAGAGACACACCAAAAGTAGATGAGACAGCTTCTTAAATAAGATTACGGCTGATACATAGGACCTGTCATTTGCATCATATAAATGAAAACATATTTTCCATAAAAATCATTATCTTTCAGATTAGATATGTACAATTTAGATCTAGTTAAAATGTAATTCACAGATTCTTATATCAGAGGTAAATGTAGTGTAACTCTCCTAGCAAGTGTACTCAAGTGAGAACAGTGGTGTCCAGAACCAAGGGAGTGGATTGTGGGTTGAAGAAAGCCCATTTGCCCTCCCAGCAGGCAGTTTTGTGGACAGGCCCTGAGCCACTCTAGTGAACCGGTGAATGGCAGGCTGGATCATCCACCTGCCACGCATTTGACCTATGGTGGCAGAAGGTCTTGGGTGTTCCCCTGGGTGCAGGACCAAGTGACCAATAGGGGCACTGAGACCCAGGACAGGATAAATTGCAGCCTGCCAGAGCAATTGGCCTCTTCCTTTCGGTGGATGGAGGGGATTGTGAGTTGAAAAAACTGCCCCCTTAACATGCAACCTGGAGAAAAACCTGAGGATCATAAAGTCTACCTGCTAATTAAAATGAGATGAGCATAACAAGTTAATGTCGTAGTATTTAAAACCAAGGACTTAATGTTCTTTGGAAGCATCATTACTCAGATGCAAGCCCCACTGAACCCAGCAAGTTGGAACAAGTGCAGTCTGAAGGCCTGATCTGCTCCACCAAGCTTTAGCTGGTGGCCCATGAGCCATAAACTCAATATTTTGGAGGTGGTAGTGATACTACAGGGAGAATAGGGTGCAGACCTAGGCAGGACTTGTCTGACTTTCACTCATTCTCATTATGCTAGGCTGGCTGAAGAGATTTAATCTTCTCTTCATAGCCTGTGGCTGTAATGGGAATGAAAATCCCCACAGCATGGAAAGAACATTGCCTCCTCCTTAAGTGACCTACATGCATCAGCTGCGTGGGGGAGACGTCTCTGTATGTGTATGTCCTATATGTATGGGTATGAAGGAGTTTTGTACGTGTCCCTAAATGTGTGTGTGTGTCTCAGACCCTCCATATGTCCCTATTTTCCAGGGACATCCCTGATTTAGAGAAGCCATCCCGGTTTCTGATTTGATGGAGTGCCATCGCAGCTGCCCTCCCCGCCCGCGCTGGGCGCCACACCCCCACAGGTGGCGCACCATGACCCCGGGATGCACACCAGGCACTCCCGCCTGCTCTCCGCCCCCTGGTGCCAGAGCATGACCTCCGCCACTGGGCTTCAGGCCCAGTTTTGGTACAGAAACTGCTTTGGTGCCCTGTATGATGACCTTTGCCAAGAGAGAGAGAAGGGAAATGTGTCCTTGTTAATTCTCATCAATGTTCTCTGTGGTTTTCAGGACAGTGGTATCATTCTGGAGCGGCTGTCTGACTTAGGGGTGAGTGGCACAGCTTTGTGGTGTTCCCAGTCCTATTTGGTTGGTTGTTTCCAGAGGGTGATGCTTGGGAAATGCTATTCTGCCCCATGGAGTCTTCACTGTGATGTTCCTCAGGGTTCAGTCTTACCCCCCATGCTGTTTAACATCTACATGAAACCACTGAGTGGGGTTATCCAGAGGTTTGGACTATGTTGTCAGCAATATGTGGATGACACACAGCACAGGTGTGGCAGTGGATGATTGTCTTGCCTCAGTAATGGATTGGATGAGAGCCAACAAACTGATGCTCAATTCAGATAATGTAGAGGTGGGTGGTTTCTAGAACAGATGGATGGGAGGTGGCCCCATATCACTCCAGTGAGTGAAAAAGCTACGTGCTCTCTGAGGGAACACATACTTAGCTCTTTTCACTTACTGGAGCAATATGTGGCTAGGGATAAGGGTTTTTTTTATTCTCTCAGTTTCTCAATTGGTGCTTATTAAATCCAGTTATCCACATTTCTGCAGCAACTTGCATTAAAAAAAATCCTAATAAAAATTCATGTGGAATTTAATGTGAATTACTCTTAATACAATTTTATACACAATTTTAACTAACATACAATTGTTTGCAAACAAGTTTCCCCAATATAATACAATTTTCTGTGTTATTTTCATTTTCATGCACACTTTCCCCTAATATATCTATTTTCATAAACAATGGTTGGAGAACTGAATTGCATGATTTGAAAAATTGCAGGTATCAAAGGATGACCGTGTTTCAATTCTCATAATGTTTCGCAACGGGAAGATTTGGCTTCAAACACAAACTTTAAATTTCTCGCTCGTCCCTCCCTGTGGCATAATTGTTGTGATTATATCTCCATGTTCTCTTCTCTTAATGCTGTTGCTTGGAAAAGGAAGCAATATTACTCTGGAAGTGATCTGTGATGGTGGCTGGCAAATATCAAACTTCTGTTGGGGTGAAGCTATGACTCTTGCACAATTCAGAGCACCCAAAGATAAATGGCTTCTATGTATGTGGCTGTATTTATTAAAGCGACGATTATTCACATGCTCGTTCTCCCAGTTCTGAGGTCTAGTAGGTGTGAAGGATGCACAGGCATGACGGAAAGGTGACTCTTGCAGAATTATGGGGAAAGGAAGCCAAGGGGAGGAGCAGGAGAAAGGCAGCTGTTTTGAAAGAGAATGCCTGAAGTAACAGAATGTCCTGGGTGGTGGGTTGGATTGCTGCAACAGGTGTGTGTATCTATATAAACCTGTCTGAAACATGAAACAGGTGGCTCCAACCCGGATAAAGAGTACAGTAACTAGCTGGAGAAGCTGGTGCTGCACTGTCAGTCAGAATGCCTCCACAGTCAGGCACTGTTCTAGGAGGAAAGGAACCTTGCTTAGATGCTCCACAGCTTTTCACCTGGGAGGAGATAGGACTCCGCTCGGGCAAAGGGAACTCCAAGGAAGAGAGGTGGCTGGTCATCAACCGGAAAGTCTACGATGTCAGCAAGTTCTATTGGCGGCACCCTGGAGGAAGGCGCGTCATCAGCCACTATTCCGGACAAGATGCCACGGTGAGACCTTATTGCGGGGCAGAGAGCAGTGGAGAAGGACCATCACCCAGTGGCAGAGCACATGTCTTGAATCAGGAGTAGAGAAACTCCAGCCCATAGACCTGCTAGGGGATCCCATTTGGTCCATGAGGTCATGGCAGTCTAACATCACTGGCTTGCATCAGCTGATGGGGATGGGGCTCGATCCTACTGGGTGCATCTTTGCCAGCATGTTCCCTGCAAGAAACACACTGGCAAAGCAGACCCTTGTAGAGAGCAGGGTTGCACCCTCTGCTCAACAGCTGGAGAGGGGAGAGTTCAATGCAGGGAATGCATTGGCAAAGCAGATCCATCCCTGCAGCCCTCTGAGATCACCCACCTCTCAGACACCTGATGTCATCAGGTCATCGGAAGATTGATAGATGGGTGGTCCCATCCACCTGCTGAAGTTGGCAAGAAGGGTGGAGAGAGATAAATATCTTTTTTTTTCCTGTCAAAAAGGCACACCCACCCCTGCCTTACTTGGACCACATCCCAGATTTGACTCCTAGCATCTCCAAGGATCTCAGGTAGCAGACCTGGAAAAGACTTGTGGCTGACATCCTGGAGGACACAGCACTGTAGGCATTCAGGGTTAGAGGGACCAAGGTTCTTCATATGCTCATGAAGTTTCCTTGGCAATTTTCTGTTATTGTAGGAAACAAGAGTTAGAAGTAGGGTCTGAAGGCACAGAAAAGCCCACCCCATAATAGCTTGCTGGAGGAGGAAGCTAAATTCTGGCTGGCATGGGTGACTAAAGCTAGTCTGCAGTTCCTTCTCAAGATAATTGGTTATAATTCTTTCTACTTATCATTGCCTGACTTCCAGGTGGTTTAAAGAAGCCCAGGTGTGTGAAAGATTCATATGGACTCAAAAGCAGAGTTATCATACCTGTGAGAAACTATGACTGAGGATGTCTCCTCAGCCAAAATATTTGAGTAATGTTGGGGTAGGAAGCTAAGAGAACTGATGTAGCATTGCTGATATTTGTTGGGATTGTAGTTTTTGCTCTTCTCATTGAGTTTAACCCTGGTAAGTACACTTAGAATTACAGCCACAATTTTATATTTCACTACAGAATGTCTTAGCTTTGCAGATTAAATTGGCAAAGTGTGAAATATACTAATCTGTTGTACACCTGAAATTAAAATTTAGAAAACACCACCTGAGATTAAGAATAGTGTAAGTAAAGAATGTTGTGTTTGGGATTGTCTTGACTGAACATGAGTCGGATATTGACCTTGGTGATTTAAAGTTTTCTCATTTTGCCTTGGGCACACTTTCTAGCACACTTCTTGCATGTCAAAGTAAACTAAAGGTATTTTATTTTTACATATATATTTTCTGTTCCTAACCAAATGAACATTCTGGCACCCACAAAAACAGGTTTATTCAAATTACATGTAACTGAAGTTGGTGTTAATTGACATGGTGCAATCCTAGAGCCTGTGGCTCTCCAAATGTTGCTGGGATGTGACTCCTATTCTCCCTAATGACTGGTCATGCTGGCTGAGACGGATGAGAGTTAAAGTCCACCTAAATCTGAAAAGCTGCTGATTCCCTGATGTCTACTCAGAAGGAAGCCTCGCTGATTTCAGAGGGACTCACTCCTGGGTAAAGGGTGTACAGCGTTGCAGCTTAATTTGCATAAAACCTGGTGCAATTTTTGTCTGATAATTCTCATCTGCCTTGTGAGGAAATTCCCATGACAAAGAAATAGAGATGGAGAAATACCACGGTGCACAAAAAGAGAAAAGAAGGCACTGCAATGCAGTGTTCCAGTTGAAGGGTGGGGTTCTTTGAGAAATTCACATGCCTCTGACCTCCCCCCACCCCACCCCCGTTTTAGTCCAATCATGCCCCCCCATAGTCTTTTAAATGCAGCAACTAAAGGGGCTCTGACCCAGCATGTAATTTGAGCATCACCTCACGGGAAAAGTCCAGACTTCTGACATGGGTTGCCATACATCTGGATTTTCCCGGACGTTTAAGCAATTTACAGAAAGGGTTTAACTAATAACGCAGGTGCTCACGTTCATGCACAGCCACCCTCACAGGGATCCAGAAAGTTGTGGTGGAGTTACACTGCCTAAAAGTGTCTTCTTTGAAGCGAGCAGCCAAACCAACTTTCCCCCTACTAAGTCCCTGGTCACCTGTTTAATACCCACAGGGTAATACGAACAGGAATGAAACATTGGCTAAGAGTCTCAAACATCAGCTGCGTTCTCACATGCCTATCACTGCTTCAGATCTTAGAAGTAGTTGCAGCAGGTGCCAGTGAGTTATTCAGTGCCAAGGAGACTGAGGCAGGCAGCCCAACTCAAGTTATAGATTTAAGGACTACTATTAAAAGGCTGGAACGTGTCAGTTATTTAGTTTGCCGTAATATTTCTACCAACATTAGGGTGTGTGGGCAGGAGAAGGTGTCAATCGGTTTCTCTACCTCAGGCAGAAAACATGCACTGGAGAGGGAGGAATATATCAGTTCTCTCGGTTCTCTTGCTCTTCCAATCTTCCAATCGATTCTCCACATTACTACAGGAATTTACAATTATTCTTTTTAAAATCCTCATAAAATTATTCAGTGGTTTTGACCAGTGCCATTTTTCTAGAAAAAGGTGCTGGAACTCAACATGAACTGCTCTCTTGTTCTCTTAAAATGACAATGGCGCCCACCTGGGAGGTGCTGGAACTGAATTCCAGTGAATTCTGGCTGAGAAAAATCGCTGGCATTGACTAATGTACACATGTTGTGATGCATTTGTGTATTATTATTATTATTATTATTATTATTATTATTATTATTATTATTATTATTATTATTATTCCCCACCCATCTGGCTGGGTTTCTCCAGGCTCTCTGGGCCACTTACAGCACATATAAAAACATAGTAAAACGTCATTTTACTATTCATGCTATTTTCATGAACATATTTATTTGTATGCACACCTTAACCCAATATATGTATTTTTGTAAATGTTGCTTGCTTAAAGAATGGCATCGCAATATTCAGATAGGTGTGAATTTCAAAGGACGGCTGCATTTTGTTTATCGTATTATTTTGGAAACTGTGAATTTATAGGTTTGAATTTAAATGCGAGCTGAATTTAACCCAGTCAGATGAGTGGGGTACACAAAATAAATAATTACTATTATTACATATTGACTTCCTCCCCCATCCTTGCTTCTGGGCTTACAACATGGACACGTGGCTGATGCCCACAAGTTAGAATATCCCTCAGTACGACATGTGCTCACCATGCCCATGAAATCTCCTCATCTGATATGCTTTCACACCATGTTTGTACCTCCTACTGGAATGGACTGGCTTAGGCCACAAGGGCCGTTTAAAGATTCCTGGGACTCCATTGTGTTCTTACATGATTGTCTTTCAGTGTCACAAACCACAGATGCTCTTGGATTCAGATGCCAGCGAAATAATTAAGGCTCCACCTACCATTAGGCAAGTGGGGCAGCGTGCCTCAGGTAGTAGGATGGAGGGTACTTTTAAAAGCCTATAAATTACCATTTATATTAAGATTGCTGCAATATGTTTATGAACACTGGGTGGGTGGAGGAGGAGATGTCATTGGGCTTTCTACCTCAGGCAGAGAAATGTCCTGGGCCATATCCAGCCTTACAGATTTTATCGCTTCTGAGAACATGAACAAGAGGCTGATGCATAATTATGACATCTGGTCATGCTAGATGTTTCTTAGTCTGATATGTCTTAAGCTGGAATGAATTGACTTATGGGCCCCTCCAGACTGTTTTGTTGTTGTTTGTGGGTATATTCTTCAACATGTCCTTGATGCAATAATAGTGCATTAGTAGTGAATTTACACTGGACTGTCCACACGCCATGCCACTTGGTTAGTTGTTCTCCAGTGCTTCACCAGTGTTACTGTATTACTGCCATCTGGAGGGATGTGCTTACCCTATAGTGCACCACCAAAAGAGGGAGAAAAGAATAAACCCAGAACATCAGTAGCATAAAAAGTTCCAGGATTACAGCAGGTGGTTAAAGGGTATGTGTTGATTGGAAATGAAAAAGGCTATCTGCCCCCAAAAACATTTGCAGGCACAAACAGTATTGAAAGCAGGACTGTGTAAAAGTGCCCCAATATCATCGTGAATACAAATCATCACGAAGTGACATCTGGAGGGCTCGTCAGGCTGGAATGTACTGTTTTAATGGCACAACGTAACATAGGAGAAGGTATTCCTGGCACCACTTTTGAGTGCAAGCAGCTATAATGGAATCACGGCACCATCTGATGTGCCACGTAAGCACAACACTGGAAAAGTTTTCTGACTGGTGATGCATGCTGTGTTGGGTTGTTTGACTATTACTGCTAAACATATTTATATACCACTATGTGATTTTTTTAAAAAAATCAAAGCAGTTTCCAGCAACGAAAAATGAAACCACACAGTAAAAACCATAAAAAGTTAAACATCCATCAACCATTGCGAAAGGATTTGTTTTGAATTGTCCGCATAGACCTGGCAGAATAGAAAAAGGTTTGAGCAAGTTTTTAAAAGTTGGCACAGAATACACATTGCTGTATCTATTGGCAGAGTACTCCACAAGAATGGGCCAATGGAAGCAAGAAGCATGTGTAGTTGGAGAACCCATGTTTACATCACTGCTGCTGTACTCTGTCACCCCAAATCAGAAATCGGCCTTTTGATCAATGCGGGTGGGAAAGATACTGATGTGCACTGACTCATGTTGACAACGGGACAGTGCTCAGAACGCCTCTGCATTTGACTTCACCCACCAAAACTATAACTAACATAGGGTTTGCCATTTAGGGCATTGCTGAGTGCTTTGAGGTTTTGAGGTTTTTTCTACAATCAAGCAGTATATACATTTTATGAAGAAAATAATAACTAAGTATGTTCTTCCTTCAATGATTTTTCAAGTGCCTTCTGTCTTTAGCTGTGATTTTCATGTCTCCTCCTCTGAGGGAATAAGAAAACACGGAAAGACTTCTTGCCTGTCCGTCTGTTGAACTTTTGGTAATATATGTAGCTGGAAAGGTGTTTGATGAAACTGAAATGTGACGTGAGAAAGGAATTGGGTACAATAAGATGTGATTCATTTTAAAGTGAGTTCATTCTGAAGTTTGGAAGCGCCTTTGAGAAATTGTGTAAACTCTGTAGGCGTCTACAGAAGCCTTCTGTGGGTGGAAGATTTCTGGCTGGTTATGAAACTCACAGTCATAAGCAAAGAGTCGCTGCCTGAAGGCCTTTGGACTCAGCTGGACTGTTACATTAAAAGTTATTTGTATGCGTTGTATATGTGATATTGCCACCAGATAGTGGCCTGGAGTCCTGTTTTTCTCTGTTTCTCCTGTTCAAACTGAAATGCTTCTTTGATGTGTCTAGATCCAGCCTCTGTACACACACACACACACATCCTCAACCCTCAGCATTGCTTCTTGTGCTCAGCCCATTTGGCTTCTGAGAGCTCACCAGGCACACATGTTTCTGAGCTCTTTTCAGCCACAAGGTCAAGGCACTTGCTTTGTTTATTTTGAATGACCACTGAGATTCTATTGATGCTGAATTCTGAATGCAATTAATTAGGGTAGTCTCTTTACAGGGCTAATTCAAATGTAATGCTAAACAAAGGCTTGACCTTCCTTAGGCTGATGTGCTCCCTCTTTCTCTCCTTGTATACTTCAGTTCTCTTCCATAGTTTCCTGTTACATCTGAATGAGCAAACTTTGGTTGCAAATTGTTGCTCCAGAGGACTACCGCAAACCATTGTTCGTGGTTTGGATTCTATGGCAAACTATAGTTTGCCCAAACCAAAAATCAAGGAGGCACATGGAAAATTAACAAAAGGAGAGTGTGCTTTCCTGAAGATCAGACCAAATGACATCATAACGGGTGATCATTACTATCAGTCTTGGACCTCTAGTTTCTGTTAACTCATTTAACAGGAACTGTATGCCAGTCTTGATTTGTGAATCACTGGCTTCACAAGTACTTACAGCAAAACGTGAAACTTACTTATCAGAAATAAAATATAGTTGTTCATTTGTTGTTGTTGTTGTTGCTGCTGCTGCTGTTGCTGTTGTTGTTGTATATGTATTTATACCCCACCTTTCTTTGAGGGAACTCAAGGCAGCTTAAAGAAAAAAATAAGAACTGCTAAAAGCATAGAAAAAACAATAATTAAAAAACCATAAACATTGATAAAATTAAAACTATATACATATATAAAATCTATTAAAACCATACCAATAATTACAATATAAATAGCACAGCACCAGCTCTTTCATTAAAAGCATCTCATTTCATCATAGGATTCAGTGAAGAATATCCTGCTAGATAGTCCTTTCTAGAATGCCCAAAAATAAAAATAAAAATGGAATGATCAACCCAGAATGAGCTTAGTGATCACTTACTGTCAAAAAGTTCTTGGTCAGAATATCAAAAAGTTCTTGTTTGGTCAGAATATCTTTCCTTGTAACTTTAACCCATTGGTTCAGGTCCTACCCTCTGGAGCTGGAGAAAACAAGCTTGCTCCATCCTCCATGTGACAACCCTTTAGTTATCTGAAGATGGCAATCATATCTCCTCTCAGTGTGCTCTTTTCCAGGCTAAACATACCCAGCTCCTTCAACCTTGCCTCATAAGACCCTTGATCATCTTGGTTACCCTCCTCTGCTCACATTCCAGCTTGTCAATATCATCCTCAAATTTTGGTGCCCAGAACTAGACACAGTACTCCAGGTGGGGTCTCACCAAGGCAAAACAGAACAGTACTGTTACTTCCCTTGATTGGGACCCTATAGTTCTGTTCCTACAGCTTAGAATAGCATCAGCTCTTTCTTCTTCTTTTTGCTGCATCACTTTGTTGACTCATGTTAAATTTGTGGTGTACTAAGACCCCTACATCCTTTTACATTATTGTTTGTTTGTTTGTGTGTGTGTTTAGGATGCCTTCACCGCTTTCCACAAGGATGAGGACCTAGTAAAGAAATACCTGAGCTCACTGCTAATTGGGGAGCTGGCACCTGATCAACCAAGCTGTGAACCCACCAAAAAAGTAAGTTTTCCATGTGGTGTGCATGGCAAAAGCCACTGGACTAAAATGCTTTACATGTTCTAATTGAGCAAAAGCACATTGTAGATACCAAAGAACTTAGCTGCAGGATTTCCCTTTGGTGGCTTAGGCCCCATGGATCCCTAAGGGTACACTTTTCATGATGCTTTAGAACCTCAATATTGCTCCTCACCCCCTGTCCTCATGGTAGAGACATGAAGGAGAATGGCTTTGCACACAGCCGCCGTGGAAGAGACAACCATAAACTTGTGCAGTTGGGTAGGTGGTGGTGGGATCTGGTTGGATATTTAAATCTCTCTGCCTTGATCCTTCACTAAGCACCTACCCCATTCTTCACTGGTCACCAGTAAAGTTGTGTTTATGGCCCTGCCCATAAACCTCAATGAGTTGAAGGGTGAAGTCTAAAATGGGGAGATTTCCCACACAATTTAGAACCCTGCAAAATTGAGGGTCTAGATCATGTGAGGAGCAAAGGCATTCCACACTTTGGATTTCATCCTCATGGAAGGAGACGATGATAGCAAAGCAGAGTTGGAGCCTAGTGAGCTTGCCCTGCTCCCTTGTAGGATTTACATGCCACTAGCATGCCAAGTGCACTTCCCCTGCATGCGAAGACAGGCTCTGGCAGATGGAACGGACAAGTGGCTCTAATGGTCAAGAAGGCAGAGAAGGGAAATTCTGGCCCTAAACCTCTGCTGCTTTGCGGGATATATTTGTTAGAAGGAAAGGCTAAGGAGTAAATCCTAAACAGATCCAGAATGGAGTCCCTAAGATAGTTGGATGGTGTCTTAGATGCCTCATTCTGGCAACTCCAGCAACCAAGCTGGTGCCAAGTGTGTTGTTCTGCTTTCCTTTGGACCACATCAGTGAGGCTGAGAAGTCAGGGTCTTGACATCTGGGCATTCCATTGTCTTTCAAGATAGACAGATTCCAACAACAGCACAGGAGGCATCTGGGTACAAAAACCTCAACTCTTACAGAAAACCCACTCATTACACTCCTTGAAGTTACTGTGGAGAGACAGAGCAGAGAGTGGTTTTCCACTGCCTCTGGTTAGACAATGCCCTGAAATCATCATGCCCCTCTTATCTTAGAGTCCTGTCTCATCCTGCCCCCTGTTGAAGGAGAGCTGACCAGCTGGCTTGGCCTCTCTGTTACCATCGTGATCTGTCTAGAGAAAGCGTAGTAATGCTACAGTTTGAATCAGATGCATGTACTTTGTGAAGGGGGAACTTAACCATGGTCATTTCTCACAGGATATGCTGATACAAGATTTTCGTGAGCTGCACAGCACAGTGAAGAGATCTGGACTCCTGAAGGCCAGTTATCCCTTCTTTGCCTTCATGTTCCTGCATGCTTTCCTGATAGACATTGCATCCTGGCTCGTCATCTGGTACTTTGGAAAAACCTGGACCCCTTTCCTCATTGGTGTAGCATTGTTCACCATTGCACAGGTAAATGTGTCTGCATTACTGGGTGCAGCAGGATTCAGTCTGGACTATTCTGGACCGGTTACCTGTCTTAGTGCTTTGTCATATCCTCACCCCCCCTAAGCATTTGGCATAGCTTGTGGAATTTCAGGCATATCATGGTGATTAGCTAAATACTGCCTACCGTGACTTTCACATCCCTACTAAATGAGTTATCAGGCATCAAACCTGGGAACCTGAACACACAAATTTAATGTTACCAGCTGAAAATTGGTCTAGTTTGTCAAAGTGGGAGTTCAAGGTACCACTTAAAACTACAGCTAAACTTGCACTTTTAAAAGCGTGCTCTGCTCAGCAACAGGCAAAATCTACTTATTTTTTATTAAAAGTTTTAAAATAAGAAAATTTCCCAAAGGAGTTAATTTGCAGTCATCTTATTGCCCATTGTCCAGTCAATCAACATCCACTGTTCCAGACTACTACTCCCTTTTTCAAAGCCCTACTTTCATGAATTTCAGCCATACACCTGACCTTACTGACTGCAACAGCAGCTGGGAGGAACTAGCCAGGCATATAAATTTAGAGTGGGGTTTCCCAAACTTGGGTCTCCAGCAAACTTGGGTCTCCAGCTGTTTATGGATTTACAACTCCCATCACCCCTAGCTAGCAAGACCAGTGTTCAGAGCTGATGGGAACTGTAGTCCCAAAAAACAGCTGGAGACCCAAGTCTGGGAAACACTGATTTAGAGCAACTTAGCAAAAGGAGCTAGCTCCACAAGCTGCAGGGAGCACCAGCGGACAAGTGTCAAAGCAAGTTAAACAGCCAGGCAAGTTCGGCAACAGGGCCTGATCTAAAGAAAACCTGCCCTGAGAGAACTTCTCCAGAGCTGGAGTGATCCTAGTAGTGGGCAATTTGACAACTGGGTGTGTGATCGGTGTGTAGGCCGTAGGATTTATTGCTTGTCTGATGTGAAGGTTGTGGATATCACCTGTCACCTAGATAGCATAGCATAGTAGACAGTAGTAGTAGATAGTGATGCAGAGGTTGCAGTGCACCTTGGCACAAATGGCATGGGGAAATGTAGTTGTGAGGTCCCAGAAGCAAAATTAGGGTTGTTTGGCAGCACTCTGAATGCCAGCAGCTCCAAGGTAGTTTTCTCTGCAATGCTGCTGGTTCCGTGCGAAAGGCTAGCTAGACAGGCACAGCTTTGTAGTCAAAATGCATGTGGTCTCAATGTGTGTAAACAAGTATGAAGTGATGCATGTCAAGGCAAAAATAAAATAAAATTCTTAATTTCACATGCATGTTCATGAGGTCTGAACTGGTGGAACTGACTGTCTAGGAAGGTGACCTTGGAGTCACAGTAGATTGATAAAGATGTCAATCCAGCATTTTCTTCTTCATTTTGAGGCAAAAAAAGTCAGTTGTTAACAGAGAAATAGCAAAAAGTTGCTTCATTGGAAAGATATGCTGGCACCCTTTGATGTTATGGTAGTGCTGTGTGAGTTGCTTTTCTAGGAATTCACACACACACAGCTGTTGACCTTGAAAGGCCAGTGGCCATTTGGTAGAGCCATTTGCAATGGAATGGGTCCTTATCATAAATATTATGCCTGGCTAGTATGGGAGGTGATGATTTCAAGGTGAAGATCTGTGTGACTGGCCTTGTTTACATAGTTGTGGGCCTTTAAAAGTTACACCACCCTGTGGGATGAATCCATTGACTGTGGCTTCCACAATGCTACTGTAATACTTAAAATCTTCCATTTCGTTGTTCTGTTGTGTCTGAACTTTTATAAGCAATATTCATGAGGCAAGCCTTTTTATTATGCCACCGTGGGAAGTGAGGCTATATACCCATGCAGGAAGGCCTAGTGCCCTTTTCTATAGTACTAACTTCATGGGAACCAGTTCTCCTTCTGATGAAAGTGCCCAGGCTTCCTGCCAATTTCCGTTGCAAATGTGTGGGGAACTAAACAGGGGCAGAGTGCGTAGGATAGCTGCTGTTGCTTTTCCCAAGTCTTAGTGAAAGAGTGAGCCATTTGTTCCTACTAACCCATCTGTGGAAAATAGCCTATCAACATGTATTGATATTGCTTTTTTGCTTTCCAGATCCAGTATGGCTTTCTTCAGCATGATCTTGGGCATGTTTCCGTCTTTCAGAAGCCCAAGTGGAATAGACTGGCTCACCACCTTGTGGCAGGAATACTTAAAGTAAGAGCCCAGTATCGAGAGCGGGGTTTCTCCTGCTTAGAACTCATAGAGGCTAAGCAGGAATAGAATCAAACTTCCTGATAAATTCTAGTTCAATAACTTCACTCTTGATACTCTCGTCGAATACTTTGTTAAATGACTGTGACTCTCAGGTCAACATCAGAGTATAGCTGTCAACGTTTCCCTTTTTTTAAGTATTCCAAAAAGGAATCCTCACAAGAAAAGGGAAAAGTTGACAGCTATGCATCAGAGTCCCCTAGGAGGCTGAAGTTGTCGTTCTCTGTTTTCTCATCGTTGTCATTTTGGACAATTCCCCCCCCCCCCCCAATTTGTGTGTCAGGAATAAGCACATAACGTAGTTGCTCCAACACCACCAACATGAATAATGAAAAATTGGTGGAATTTTCTTTTTATTCCGTTTGCAGGGAGGGCCCCCCAGCTGGTGGAACCATATGCATAACCAGCATCATGCCAAACCCAACTGCTTCCGCAAGGACCCAGATCTCAACATGCACCCGCTCCTGTTCAGCCTGGGGAAGCCGCTCTCTGAGGAGGTGAGTAGACAGGGGAATGCACACCATGAATAACAGGCCCAGTAGGTTAAAGCCATGGTTTGGTTTCGCCTTACGTCCAAACATGGCCATGGAAGCCGATTTCATGTTGCAAACATATATCGTAGGCTTCTTTCCTGAATCAAATTCTCTAAGAAAAATCTGTGCAGTGACCAAAGGTCAGCAAAGCTGTTACCTATGTTTAAACGCATTACTTCTGCTCTCCATTCGCAGCTTGGGAAGAAGAAGAAGAAATACATGCCTTACCAGCACCAGCACAAATACTTCATCCGTGAGTCTCTCTCAGTTGTTTGCTACCATCAGCAAGGCTGTGTCTCTTTGGGGATTAGGACCCAAGCTTGTTAGATCAGAGGCTGGAGGTTCTGAAAAAAAATATGCTATAGGCAAATGGATAGATAGAAGAAATGTTATCTTTACTAGTGTTACACAAACCCCAATCTCTGAGCAGTGAGAGACTTCAGACTCCCAGCTTAGGGTTTGTTTCTGCAGAATGAAGATCCCTGGAGATGAGTAGCATTTCCCCACACATTTATACAGGCTGAGCATAAGAAAGAAATTTAACAGCATCAAAACTCCAGCAGTAGATTAGAAGGGGGGACACCAATTCCACAAAGCAAGTCGAGCTGCTCAGTCTCTTTTCAGCTTCAGTTTCAAAACTCCTGAGGCTTTTGTTTTGGTTCTCTTTCTCAGATACACACTTTCCTGACTTCACCTCCAGCCAGGGCAGGAGGGATGAAAGTCAAATACCCTTGAGCTCCTATGGCAACAAATCACCGGCACTAGGCCAGCTCTTTAATTATGCCAAGCTTGACCATTTTCATTTTAAAAAAATAAAAATTTGTCCATTTCTACAAATGCAAATCAAACAGCTATAGAGTCACAGGGCTACAAGGGCTCTTGAACGGACACCCCCTCCAACTTAAATTTAGCTCAGTATGATTGCTCCAGAATTACCTGGGAGATGAGAAATACCCAGAAATACTTATGGGCTTGGAAAGCTTGGTTATTACAACTGGAGGAAAATACTTCTCTTTGTTTTATGTTTGCTTTCCTTTTTCTCCATAGTCTTAGCCCCGATGACTTTCGTTGTATTTGTGCAGCTGATTATAATACGCTTCGCAATTCAGAGGAAAAAATGGATGGTGAGTCATCTGTGAACGTGTAACTGCACTGTTTCCCCTATGGATAATAACGTAATGGTGGAATGCAGATGTCCTGTGTCCGCACTGCCTGCAGCTAGCCACCAGAGTTGCATTAGAGAAATCATTATTTTATTCCTGTGTCACATGAAGGATGAGTTTACTTTAGTGAATAAGCAGAGTAAACAAATCCACTTGGCCTGTGTATGTTGGAGCCAATGCCAGTTTGGGGAGGGCGGAATAGATCTACAGTAATCAAGAAGACCAATGTCCATGAGATTTTCATTTGTTCATTCCTTTGATGTGTTATTTGTACTGCCTTTCATAATATCCACGCCGGTGCAGAAACATATGTCCCATCTGCACTGATACTGATCCCCTTCCATACCATGGAGGCAGTTCTTCTTAACATGATACAGTTCCCAGGGCGTTTCCATACATGCAAACATTGCTCTGAGTCACATGGCATCATGGCCTTTGAAGCCATCATAATTGCACCATCCAAAGGCAGCGGTTTTCAAACTTTTTTATTGCCTTAACCCAGTTTTCTTTGGCAGGAGTTTGCTTGCATTGTGTTCTACAACATCCGCGTTTGTCTCATGTTTGTTCCTTTAATGGGATTCAAGACCTTCATGGCATTCTACTGGCTGGCCAGGTAAATAATCTGTATGCAAAACGCTCATGGATGGGGTGGGCGGGGGCGGGGGCGGCTGTGCATGTACAAAGTGCTGTATTTGCATACACCAGCGTGAACAGATCTGTCATGCAGATGATCTCCCCTGGCCTGGCCTAGCGAAGCAGTCCAAGAAAGTGTCCATCAGTCCCAAGAGAGACTGTTCCTCTGCCCCCTACTCTGCATTCAGATAGTGGAAAAGTAAAATACAGAGATGAGTGGAATTCAGCACCATGCAGTTACAGACATTTTGTCTGCACAAAGTACATCAGTTTGTGAGATGGAACAATCCCCCTCCCCTCTCCCCACATGCTGTTCTGGGCCTACCTCTGGACCCACCACCCCCCCAGCTAATGTTGGGGGGGGGCATAAGTGGAGGGGGGAAGCCCTGCTGTGCAAGCAGAAGTCCTTGCACAAATTTGTTACATTTGTTAAGAGATCTCACACTATATGTTTCTAGCATTATATTTATCTCCTGGTGTTGTTGTTTTAAATGGAAACTTCACTATCCATGCAATGTTCTTCTGTGGCAAAAAGGTTCATTCGCTGACATAAGAGGCTGCCTAACTATTAATAGACTCCTCTGGAGTTAGCAGTGCCAATTCGATGAAATACAAACAATAACAGACATCTCCAAGGCAAAGATCCCGTAGTTTCCCAGGTCTTCCAGGCTGTTTGTGAGGCCTTGGTAAAACTACAAATCCCAGAGATATCTGCACTGGAAAATTCCCATAAGTAAGTCTGCTGGGCCTAATGAAGGCCCATGGAGCATTTGCTCCTCTTATTCCCTTACTCTCATCACTACTACAGGAGCAGAAAGGGAATAGGGCCTTGTAAGCGGAAGGAGGGTGTAGAAAAAACTTGCTTTGAAACAATTAGCCCTTTTCATTCTGTATGAGGTGCTATTGGCCAATCTCTGACAGAATGGTGATTATTGTTGTTGTTCTTGTGTTGATCTACCCAGGTTCCTAGAAAGCACTTGGTTTCTCTGGGTCTCACAGATGAACCACATTCCCATGACTATTGATTATGATAAGAATTTGGACTGGGTGTCTGCTCAGGTGAGTTAATATGTACTTCTTCCTCCCAGAGACAATGACTTTCATCTGATAGGTTCGGCCATCCATTTGCGCTTTCAAGTGCATGGCCTCCTTAGAAAGGGCAAGGTTACATTTCCATCGAAGAGAGAGTTGTTCAAATGGCCCAGTTGCCATGGTCACATTTTGGTGGGGTTGGTTCTGGAGGCAGCTGTTCCCCTTTGCCGGGCCATTTAACAGTCTGTCTCCTTTCTCGTTCTCACTTAGCTCGCAGCGACATGTGACGTGGATCAATCCCTGTTCAATGACTGGTACACGGGGCACCTGAACTTCCAGATTGAGCATCAGTGAGTATGTGACATATGGAAGGGAGACGCTGGCACAGTGTGAATGTCTCTGGAAAAGGCCTTCATGTAAATGACAGCCCATACTCATATTGGGTGGGAAAGGGTTAGGGAACTTCAACAGAGGTGGGCTGGCTTTGGCTAACTGAAGGCTCTGCCACTGGTTTATTGTTTATATTTCCATCCCACCTTTCAGCCAAGGAGCTCAAGGTGGTGAGGTAGGTTAGGCTGAGAGCCTGAGACTGACTCAGCGAGGTGCATGGCTGAGTGGGGATTTGAACCCTGGTATCCGAAGTCCTAGTGCGGCATTTTAACTTCTACACCACCCTGGTTCCCCATGTTTCTTGCTCTCTTTCCACAGCCTTTTCCCAACGATGCCTCGCCACAATTATTGGAAGGTCGCTCCTCTGGTGAAATCCCTCTGTGCTAAGCATGGCATTAAGTACCAATGCAAGCCCCTGCTCACGGCTTTTGCAGATATATTGCAGTAAGTTCAATTAATGGCTTTTCCCCACTTGCCCCATCCTCCAGCCCTAGCAGCCTTTTTGAAACCCTGACTTTAGGAACAACAGAACCAGCTGGGAAGAGAGAAGTTGTGTAAATTGCTTTCAAGTCGTGTAAACTGATTCTCAATTTGTATTGTGCTGTTATACGCACTATGGTCTGCTGTTATTTTTATTGATTATAGTTTAGATACCATATTTTTCCGTGTGTAAGACTAGGTTTTTTTTACCAAAAAATTAGGCTTGAAATTGGGGCTTGTCTTATACATGGGTAGTGCTGAGGGATGTTTTCTTAATTTGGAATTCACAAAAATAGAGGGCCTCTTATACATGGGTACCTAAGGAATATATATTTCTTATAGACGGGAAAATATGGTATTGTTTATTGTAATTGCTGAGAGTGAATTTCTGTTCAATAATTATTTGCTGATATTTAATTTTATTGTGTGCTATTATATTCTAATGGAATATTGAATATCACTTTATTTGGCTTAAGTTGCTTATGCTTTATGTTTTTATTATGACACCTTTGTATTGGATCAGATTGTGTTATAAGGTGTGCAGTCTTTGTTGCTTCTTCGCACCGCCTTTTGTTTCTCTACACTGCCTTGTGTATAGAATCATAGAGTTGTAGGGTTGGAAGGCACCCCAAGTCTAACCCCCTGCAATGCAGGAATCTCAGCTACGGTAATGCAGAAAGGCAGTGTACAAATTAAAAGTGAAATTAACAGCGCAAGGAAGAAAGACAAGCACTAAGCTGAAACTAAGCTGAGAATTACTGAGAGCCTTTTTCTCTTTTCCTCTGCAGCACGCTGAAGGAGTCTGGGGAACACTGGCTGGATGCTTATATCCACGCCTAAGGAGAGAGAGGACTTTGGGGACGAATCGCCTCGGGATGAACTGTGATCTCCTGTTCTTCCTCTTCCCTGGCGCACACACCTTGAGCTGCTGATCTCTGAAGCTTTAGGAATTTGAGGTGGGGCTGGAGCTGAACTTGAGTGAGTGAGAGAGAGAGAGAAGGGTGGCTTCTCTGCTGTCTTGCCCCTTTCTGTTTGTGGGGGAATGAAAAATGAAAAAGAGCCTTGGTTCTACTTTGAGACCTTATGAAGAGATAGGGAAAGGGAAACAGTGCTTTGCTTCCTCTGTATTTCCACCTGCAACAACAGTTTCAAAGGTATATTAGGACAAGCAGCCTCCCAACCATTCTGAGTCCTTACACCCTGATCCTTTCCTTTAGTAAACTTTGCACAGTCCTTTAAATGTCTCAGGCTCCTGCCAGATTTGAACATCCAGATTGAATCTTCTTGGTTCCACTGAATGAACTTCACAGATTGCTCAAACAAAAGCATGGTTTGCATTTACTGAGTTGACCTAGAGCCAGCCCAACGTTCAGGCAGGGTGAGGCAGTAGCACCAGGTAAAGGTAAAGGGACCCCTAACTGTTAGGCCCAGTCGCAAACGACTCTGGGGTTGCAGCGCTCATCTCGCCTGGTAGGCTTTCCAGCTCTGAGGCCAATCTCTTCTTTCCCCTGCCCTCCCTTTCCAGTTTTTCCTCCTCAATGGAGAAATCCAGGATTGTGCCATAGCTTTTGTTGATCTGGAGCAGCACCCTGCTCCTTTGAAACAAAGACACGAAGCACTACAGACAGCTGCTGTTTTGGGGAGACAGTGTAAACCCAGAGGTTTTGCCTCCAAATGGGACAAATTACACAATGACACAACTCATGGCACAAATCAAACGCTTTCTTATTTTGGGGGTGGCCACATTTAGCTTCCAAACTGATAAGCACTCAGTCATTCAAGTTTCATAATAAAGGGAACAATGATTAAGCAAGATCCAATTTTCTGTGGTTATCAGAAATCTTTTCATTAAGTCCTAAGCAGGCTTCTTGAGCAAGCAAAACCATTTTCCATTTCTCCCAAACTGAAGTTCATGCTTCTCATGGTAATATAGTTCAGCTTAGCATATGAAGTTGTCTGTTCATGAAGAGAATTGGATGAGACCCTATTCTGGGTGGACTTGCCTTCAGAGGTTAGATGGTGGCAACAACCAGGCAGAGGAAGGCCTTCTCCATGAGGCAACCCTGATGAAAACTCCCTCCTGTACTCTTATTTAAAACAAAAAAACCTTTCAGGTGCAAAAAAATTAAAAATGTATACTTTTGGCAACCAATGACACCATCTCTGTTGCTCTTTTAATGTCGCTGCTATTGTCTTATTGTATTATATTATTAATTTATGTAATTTTGTTGTAAATTGTCATCATGAAGTCCTTCTATGGTAGAAGAGTTGTATGTATGTCAATAAATAAATAAATAAATAAGTAGCCTGCAAACGTGCATGTATGCTGTTTTGAAATTGATGGAAGAACCAACTTCAAGTTGGGCCTGGTGTGAAATGACTGGGGAGACATACACATCCAGCAACAGATGTTTGATGTGACTGGGTACCATAGCTGCTTTTGTGAAAGATTTTGAAAGTAGATAATGAGTGCAAAATTTAACACATCTTTCTACAAAAAGAAATCATAGGAATTCAAACTGTGGTGTGAAAACCTACTTTTTTTATATTCTAGGGGTACATAGGATAATTCATTCATTCCTTGATTGCATGCTGTTGAGCTCATAAAGTCTTGGGGCCAGCTGCAACCACCAGCCATTCTGTGCTGTGTGAAGCAGCACAATTATTTTGTTTGTCCTGAGGTTTCCTGTAGTGATCAGGTGGGATTGCTATGAGGAATTATAACAAATATAACAAACAAAAAAAAGAGAAAATAACAGAACACCTCTCATACAGCTCCCAAGTTAAAACCTCACATACAGCTCCCAGAACACCTCACATACAGCTCCCAAGTTAAAACAGTACAACGCATCATCAGAGATCTACAACCTCTCCTGGACAATGACAGTTCTCTTTCTCAAGCTCTGGGAGGAAGACCTTTCATTGCCTACAGACAGCCACCCAATCTTAAACAACTCCTAACCCACAATAATACTACAACCAGACTTAACACGGACACTGGCACCAGAGCCTGCAATAAACCCAGATGCCAACTTTGCTGCCACATACACCCAGACAACACCATTACTGGCCCCAACAACATCACACATACCATCTCGGGACTATTTAATTGCTCATCGTCTAACATTGTATATGCCATCAAATGCCAACAGTGTCCTTCAGCTCTCTATATTGGACAAACAGGCCAAACCTTACGCCAAAGAATAAACGGACATTAATCTGACATCAAGAATCACAAGACAGAGAAACCAGTAGGAGAACACTTCAGTCTCCCAGGACATTCTATACAAGATCTCAAAGTAGCTGTTTTACTACAAAGGAATTTCAGAAATAGACTGGAAAGAGAAGCTGCTGAATTGCAACTTATTACCAAACTTAAAACCATGGAGAGACCTGGTCTGAACAAGGACATTGGATTCTTATCTCATTATACATGACAAAGCCATTTTTCACCTTCTCACCCCTTGCTTTTCCCTGTAAGACCTATTGCAGTCGTTAAGAGTCGTCAACAGGCTCATCACAGCTATCTGCCAATCACCCATTCCCACCACCCTTCTGAGTAATACCCCTCCCCACCTTCTCACTATATAGAAGGATCTGGCAACTTCTGTTTCAGTGTATCTGAAGAAGTGTGCATGCACACGAAAGCTCATACCAAGAACTAACTTAGTTGGTCTTTAAGGTGCTACTGGAAGAAATTTTTTTTGTTTTGACTATGGCAGACCAACACGGCTACCTATCTGTAACTGGAACAAATATAGAGTAAGCCATCTGTGTCAGCAATGAAAGCATTGCGTTGGCTGGGTTTAAACTATTTTGATATGATTCTTGATCAAGCCACACCTCTGCATCCCTGTTCCATTTCTCTTTCTTGACAAGTAACATACCGCAGATAGGCATCTGAGTCATCTTCTTTGAAGTAGCCTTTCCAATATGTTAATCTCAGGATGTTATTTTAGTGCCTGGAAATAGTTTCCCAGGAAGGTGATAAAGATGCCTATCTCCTTGCCATCCTTCCATCCTCTCCTATTTACCCCTGTTTGTGATCTCTGGAGTTTCTCTAGTCCTCTTTTATTTACTCTCAGATTATGTATGCATACTCAGAGTAGTCTTTGTAGTTAAAAGAATTTCTTTTGATCTGATTTTGTCCCCACGTGGGGTTTGTTGAAATGCTCAGAAGAAATCTGATTGCTTCTTACGAACACTCTGTAAAAAGTTCTTTTGTGGATAAAACGACCTGGGCCAGGGGCTGGAGGCACAGAGAGACACACAGAGAGATTATTATACGCACCCTTCCCAGAGTCTTGCTGGTTCAAGCCTCTGTGTGTATTCTTATTAATCAGAGTTCAATCCTTCCTTTACTTTGAGAACGCCTCAGTTTCCAACATTCTGCTTCATTGAATGATTCTAGTATTATGAGAGAGGGAGAGAATTGTCTCCCTATCCACCTTCTCAGCATAATCCAGTAAGCCTTTAACATGCCTTTTTTCCTAAACTACCCCATGTTGTAACATTTCCTCATGGAGTTGTTCTTGGGGTGGCTCTAAACTCATCTTTTTAACGTTAGGAAAGAGTTAAGGAAGGGTTGTGGTAATGCAGAAAGACAAAGGACGCATTGCTTTTAATGTTCTTAATCTGTTATTAAGAGCAACCAGCAGCGTTTTGATGAAAATAAACCAACAACGAGGTAAGAAAAGCAATCTAAATTACAAGTACGCCCTGTGATGTTTTAGAACGATATATCTAATATCATTCTAATAATGTTAAACAGGTCAGGGTCAATTCAGCCTTGATCATGGCATTATGATTATCGGCAGTTTTATTCTCAGTCCTTTTGACCCTAACATGAATTTTGCTTTTTCCATGGCTGTTGCATAGTGGGTCGACTAAAATAGCTCAAACACTTCATTTTCTTTTTGGATAGCTTGCAAAATAATAAAAAAACCCTCAACTTTTCTGTCTGGATTTTCATCTTTTGAAATTTGGCAGCCGTAGTCAACTAACATCACGGAGTGTAAGGGACGAAGGGGATTAATTTTGTTGTTTCTGCCGCTAAACAGTTAGGAATCAATGTGTACTTCAAACTACCCAGATATCTAGCAGTAAACCTACTTTCTGCCCACACTTTAGCTAAAGTGCTGAAAGCTAAATATTGTGAAATAAATGTAACGAGATGCTACTCGTGAGAACCTTTTGATACTAAGCTGTGAACATTTCAGCTGAAAAACGATAAAAATAAAGAAGACCGCTGCTACCTCCCACAGCAGTCCCCCAGACTTTTCCTGAGTGTTCCCCAAACCCCAAGAAAGGCTCTTCAGGGATACAGTATTCTAAAGTGAGAGGGTGGTGTTAGAAACCCCCACTGCACAAGTAGCCTTGCCCTCACACATAGGTTTTGAGTGCAACCCTATATATTAAACTTGGCTCTCCCAACCTGGTGCCTCCCTCAAGGAGTTCTGGACTACAACAGCCCCAGCCAATGGAAAGGAGGCTTGCCACATGTGACTTTGTGAACTACTTGGCTCATTTTCCTGGCAGTACCAAAACTTCCTATGCAATGCTGCCCATTTCAACAAAAGAATGTGATTACTTCACTGTTTCTGATCTCAGTGCCAAGGATTTTGCAAAAGGGATAAGTTACACCCTTCCTATGATTTTTTTTTTTAACCGGGAGATGCCAGGGAGTGAAACTGAGGACTTCCGCATGCAAATGATGTGTTCAGCTTCTGAGCCAAAGCACTCTCCCAGGGGCATTTGGGGAAATAACCCTGCCACTGAGGTACTAAGTCAGGGCAGGGGCCAGCAACCTTTTTCAGCTGTGGGCCGGTCCACCGTCCCTCAGACCATGTGGTGGGCCGGACTATACTTGGGTGTGTGTGAATGAATTCCTATGCCCCACAAATAGCCCAGAGATGCATGAGGCGTTCACAAAGTAAAGGAAGGATTGAACTCTGATTAATAAGAATACACACAGAGACTTGAACCAGCAAGACTCTGGGAAGGGTGCGTATAATATTCTCTCTGTCTGTCTCTCTCTATCCCTCAGCCCAGGTCATTTTATTCACAAAAGAACTTTTTACAGAGCGTTCGTAAGAACCAATCAGATTTCTTCTGACATTTCTTTTTTTTTTAAGAATAATTTTTTATTAACCGACCAATCACATCAAATCAAACCAAATTACATAAATTCCAAATTACACAGCCGAATTTTAAATTTTTGTTGGGGGTACCCATATTTCAAGTTCCGAAGGGGATCCAATCAACTTCTTGCTTCTTGCTGCTGTTTTAATGTCCACAAATCTAACTTTATGATGTTCACAGTACTCTCCAGTCCTTTCTTATTGTTTTTCCACATCTCTTGTTGTTATTTTCATATATTTTTCCTTTCGCTTTGTGACCTCTGATAGTCTCCACAAGCTGGTTAGAACAGTTTGTAATCCTGCGTGGATATTATTTTTTTTATCCAGTAACCATATCCAGGCGTTTTCCATATAACATCACTTCCATACATCAAAACAGTCTTAGCGTCATTAATCTTCACCAATCTGCCTCCTTTCTCAAAACCTCTGAGGAGATTCACCAGGAATGCAGTCTGAAAACAAGTCCTCCCGGCTATAAATCCTTTGGCAAGATGGCGACTCCGAATTAATTGCTGTGCCATTCCAAAAGCTCTTATTGCTTCTCGATCTCCATAAAGCATAAAGGTAAAGGTAAAGGTACCCCTGCCCGTACGGGCCAGTCTTGCCAGACTCTGGGGTTGTGCGCCCATCTCACTCAAGAGGCCGGGGGCCAGCGCTGTCCGCAGACACTTCCGGGTCACGTGGCCAGCGTGACAAAGCTGCATCTGGCGAGCCAGCGCAGCACACGGAACACTGTTTACCTTCCCGCTGGTAAGCGGTCCCTATTTATCTACTTGCACCCGGGGGTGCTTTCGAACTGCTAGGTTGGCAGGCGCTGGGACCAAGCAGTGGGAGCGCACCCCGCTGTGGGGATTCGAACCGCCGACCTTTCGATCGGCAAGCCCTAGGCGCTGAGGCTTTTACCCACAGCGCCACCCGCGTCCCTCTCCATAAAGCATACTTTTGGTTAAAGTTTATCTCCACACAGACCTTAATCATCCTGCTTGGGTCAGTTCAACCGACGATTCTAATGAGGAGGGGTTCTTGTAAATCACATAGAAGGAAAGTAAAAAAGGTCCCCCCCCCCCCATTCAGTCCCGTTGTCAACATACCCAACCTTTGGTGTATCTTCATCGTAAAATATTCCTGTTTCTCCAACCCGGCGTCTTCTTTCACAGAGGTCACTTAAATTAGCAGACTTCACTCCCCTTCTTCACTTGAAATATGTGCATTTGCTTCTTTTGTAATTAATTATTCCAAATTGCTGCAGCTAGTGCGCGATCAGAGACAGCGTCCAGGAGAGCCGAGGTCCACACGGGGGCATTCTGCCTAGGGCCCTCACCCCCTTCTTTCGAATTAGGGGGTGATTTATGGGCACAGCAGGCAAGGGCAGTGTTCCCCATTTCCTTGGGGCAACAAGGGAGGCTGCCTACTCCCATAACAGCCTCTTAATTACCCCGTGTGGGTCGGAGAGATGGTATTGTCGGCCATCTTCCAATGCGCCCCTAGTGCCCCCCCTTTCTTCTGACATTTCAACAAACCCCAAGTGGGGACAAGTTAAACTAATTAAGAACACATATTTCTGGGGTAAACAAATAACAGAACTACAAAGGAGGACATTTGGCAACCCCGGGAGGTGATAAACAAGCAATACACATGATAAGAAGGATGGCCAGGAGGACAGCGATCATTATCACCTTCATGTGAGATCTGTTTCCTGGCCCTAAGATTAACACATCAGAAAGCTACGTCAAAGAAACTTGCCCACAGCAACTGGGCTGTGTACGTGACTTGTGAAGAGAGAGAAATGGGCAGTAGAGAAAATAGCCAGAGATGCAGAGGGCTGTGGGATTTGATCAGAAATTATTGTCAATGTATCAAACCCAGTCAACACAATGCATTCATTGTGGACACAATGGCTTGATGCATATTTTATAATTCCTCATAGTAATCCCACCTGACCCCACACTCTGGATATTTGCACTCCTACAGATGCATTTTAAATAAAAGCACACATTCTACTCATGTAAAAACATCAGGCAGGCCCCACAAGTAACCCAGAGATGCATTTTAAATAAAAGGACACATTCTACGCATGTAAAAACACGTTGATTCCTGGACCGTCTGAGGGATTGAGAAGCTGATTGGTCTGCATCCGGCCCCCAGGCCTTAGGTTGCCTACCCCTGTACTAAGATGGTACATCATATAAAGCAACACTGAACTCCTGGAAAAAATTCTGGAGGACTGTATTTTCAGGCCAAGTTCTATGTAACTTTATGTAAATAATAGCCAAGGTGAAACCTGAATGGAAATTAGGGGGACTGTCCTAACAGTGCACACACAGAGAGAGAGCGCTTTATTGTGGTCCATAGACCAAAAGGGGGAACAAATGTAGTCAAAGGGAGCCATGGGTGACACTGGTGGAGGGTCAGTGACAGCACAACATTTAGAATAGCTAGTTTAGAGGCCAGTGCTCCTGTACCTGTAATAGATGAGTGGAAGAGAGAATTGCAGCAGGTACAGAGTGCACAACTATTCTCCATTGAACACCCTAATGACATTCACTGGCATCCACGTTTTGAATTGTTTTTGGTGCTGGGGTGGGGGCAGTGAGAGGTTCTGTTTTTGCCTTGCTGAATACAAGTAAGGGAGTACCCAGCACGTGCCACTAGGTGGTGCTGTTCCAGATGCTTTGTTCTTCCCTAGTGTTCTATGGCTCACCTTGTTGCTGGTCTGTTGCGTTCTTGCAAAGAGCAGGTGTGTGTTGTCAATCTCACTGGTGGATCCTGTTAAAGGTCTTCTTGCCCCCATAAGGGTGGTTATGTATGAAAAATATGTAGGGATGCCTCTGAAGATGGTTTGGAAACTTCAGCTAGTGCAGAATTCAGCGGGCAGGTTGCTCACTGGAGCAAGGCAGTTTGAGAATATTACACCGATCCTGGCCTGACTGCACTGATTGACAATTTGTTTGCAGGACCAATTCAAAGAGCTGGTTTTGACCTATTATTAGAGTATTTAGATCCACAAACTGAGGGCCTTCTGGAGGTACCCTCACTGCAAAAAGTGGGATTATAGGGAACCAGGCAGAGGGCCTTCTTGGTGGTGGCACCCACCCTGTGGAATGCCCTGCCATAAGATGTCAAAGAAATAAACAACTATCTGAGTTTTAGAAGACATCTGAAGGCAGCCCTGTTTAGGGAAGTTTTTAATGTTTGATGTTTGATGTTTTCTTGTGTTTTTAGTATTCTGTTGGAAGCCGCCCAGAGTGGCTGGGGAAACCCAGCCAGATGGACAGGGTATTAATAAGAAATTGTTATTATAAATTATTAAATAAACCATAAGAAGTTAATATGGAATTTGATAGTAGCTGCTTGCATGCTCATTGTACAAAAATGGAAAAATAGGTCACCACCAAGAGTTAAAGAATGGGCAACAAACATTTGGGGGGTAGCAGTACAAGTACAAGCTTATGGAAGTGATCAGAGTGAGAGAAAGCAGACAAGAAAGAGAAATAAAATTACATGTGTCAGGGGCTCAGGGACAGAGCCACAGGGGAAAGAGGAGATGGAGAGCTAAGAGGAAGGATCTGAGGGAAGCATAGGAGGGTATGAGAGTGACCAGGGAGATTCCATGAGCCTCTCCAGCGAATCAGAAGATTCCCAGAAGGAGGCGCCCAGGGTCAGGGCAAGGGGGGCCAGCGGAGAGGCTCAAAGCGGCAGCTGGAGATCAGGAACAACTTCCCCACCAGAGCGTAGCGGGGGGGAAGAAGCCCACAGATCAGGACCAGCGGGGAGGGAGAGTGAGTCAGGACTGACCACGCCTCCGTCGGGGAGTGGAGGAGTGGAGGGGAGGTCAGTTCCAGCCAGCCCCCCCCCCCCCGAAGAGGGAAGCAGTGACAGGAGCAGTGTAGCCGTTAGGAGGAAAGTGGGCGGCTGGGCGCGCGCGCCAAGTTCAAATGTGCAGGCGCGTGGGACAGCAGAAAATCCGGATTGGGAACCAGGTCCCAAAGCCCGCAAGAAGCAGGGGGAGGAGTCAGAGGAATCCGCGTCCGAAGAGTCGAGGAAGGGTGAGACCCCGGGGGGCAGGAGGACCCAGAGGAGAAAGGAACAGAGGAAAAGGTGGAGCAAGGCGAGAGTCTTGAACTGGTGTACGGGGGGAGGAGATTCAGACGGAGCTTCGGCGGTCTAGGGATCCAGACGTAGAGCTGCGCGCCTCGGCTGTAAAACCAATAATGAATTTCAATAAAGACTTTTGTATATAAAGAGAAACTGGTGTTGGTCCTCTGTGAGCTGGGACCTGAGGCAGCTCTGACAACATGCAACCCTCTTATTGAATTTATGAAGAATAAAGAAAGTATAAATGTGGGTGAATATACGTAAGTTTTTCTGTGTGGTAAAATATTAAGTATAACATAATTATAATATGAATATTTATTAAATGTGTGTATTTTGCTATCTTATGTTACACACTATATCTATATATGAGATTTAATAAAGTTTGTTAATTCTTTTTTTAAAAAAATAAGCAATGGCTTTTATAATGCAGTAACTGTGTTGCAACTCAGTTATCATAAAAGCCATTGCTTCATTTTATACTTGCATGCAAGTATATTTTCTCTGTGGCTGGAAGGCTGGAAGCTAGTGAGCACACAGAGGAGTATATCTGAAATCTGGTACATGGACTTGCAAGCTGATACTTGACTCTTAAAAAAGATCCGATAGGAGCAACCTTCTCAGGCCCAAGTATTTCATTAAAGAGATAGGAACTGCTTTGAGACTAAGGATTTCATCATGAACTGTGCATTTCAATGTAGGATGATCTACATTTATTCCCAGAATATATTTTAAGGAAATGAACTACAGTATTCTAAACAGCTTGGGGAAGTTTAAGATGACAGAGGAACTGCTTTGAGCCTACAATGGGCCTGAGTTGGACGCTTCAATGGCAGATTTGGGAGAGGTGGCAGATTAAGGTCCTAGCTCACCTCCTTTCTCCTGTCCTGACTGGCAACCTGACATCGGAGGCACCAGGGCCTTTTTTTCCCACCTCTCAGGTGGGCGCCATTGCCATTCTAAAAAAACAAGGAGGGCGTTCATGGAGAGTTCTGGCACCTCTTTTTCTGGAAAAATAGCACTGGGAGGCACACACTGTCAGGCAGAGCCTTAAAGGAACAGCGACTGAGGGAAGGTAAACACTGGACGATGGAGGCAGTAGGATGGACTGATGGAGGGGAGAGGAGGCTGTGAAAAAGAGGAGAGTCACTAGGTAGGATCAGTCTGCAAATCGCTTTGAACTCAATAGGATTTACCAGAGTAAACACACATAGGATTGGGCTGTATTATTAACTAACTAACTAACTAACTAACTAACTAACTAACTAACTAACTAATTTTGTATATTGCCCTTCGTCCTCAGATATCAGGGTGCTTCATAATATAAAATCGCCTTGAAGTGGTAGTTCAGACTCAAACTTCAAAACAATTGTTTAAAAACAATAAACTATCCACAGAAAATGGAACAATAAAACAAACGGTTATCCCAAAATGGGCTGTTACCTCAATATTTATTTAAATACATTATTTCCTTCTCCCCCCCCCTTTGTCTAAAAGCTTATTTGCCATTTGCCAACCTCCCTGTTTTTATTCTGCTTTTGCCCAAATAAAAAACAAAACACCGCTTGTGCAGCTAAGGAACTAATTTGTTATATATGGAACTCTGACTAAAAATCAGGTCATCTGCAAATGTGTTAGCAGCATCAGGTTTCCAAATGTAAGGTGCTATGTGCCAGACATCTTCCCTTTTCACTAGTGATACCAAGAATAAATATGTGTTCATCTGGTTGATTCTATTTAGAGAGGAAGTAGTATTTCATGAGTGGTAGAGACAATGCTTCTTATATGATATGACATCATATAATACATTATTGTAGGGAGGGATGTTAGCTTTGTGGTAGAGCACATGTTTGGTATGTAGAATGTCCCAGGTTCAAGGCCTGGCAGCTCCAGTTTAAGGATCAGGTAGTTATGAGGTGAAATATCTCTTCCCAAGAGACTTGAGAGCTGCTTACCTTCACAGAAGATGACACTAGGCAGCTGGGCAAATAGGTAGCTGGAAGGAAGTTGTAGGCAAGCACAGATCTGTTCCTTCAGAGGAAGTGCAACCCTTCCCAGATCATCCTTCTAATCCAGATCATTCTCCTAATCCCAGAAGTGAGAATGGCTTTGAAGGAACAGGTCGTCCAAAACAGTGTGGCTCTGGCGCACTGCAGGCCCCGCAGTGAGTGCTGCCTGGCATTTTGTCACACACACCCCAGTGGTGATACTCAGGGTGGGCTGCACCCACCGCACACCCCTTCCTCTGCCCCTGATCAGTGTATCACGAATTCACATTCTCAGACACCCAAGTGGAATAAAATGGGAAGCCTTTTTGTGAGCGGAATAATTAAGTTCAATATTGTGAGTGGTGTTTTTTCCTGGTTAACATGCAGAAACCTTGTAGGTGCTACAAGGTGCTAGGCGGCTAACAGATTGAGGTTGAATCCCGACAAGACAGAAGTACTGTTTGGGGGGGGGCAGGAGGCGGGCGGGTGTGGAGGACTCCCTAGTCCTGAATGGGGTAACTGTGCCCCTGAAGGACCAGCTGCACAGTCTGGGAGTCATTTTGGACTCACAGCTGTCCATGGAGGCGCAGGTCAATTCTGTGTCCGGGGCAGCTGTTTATCAGCTCTATCTGGTATGCAGGCTGAGACCCTACCTGCCAGCAGACTGTCTCGCCAGAGTGGTGCATGCTCTAATTATCTCTCACTTGGACTACTGCAATGTGCTCTATGTGGGGCTACCTTTGAAGGTGACCCGGAAACTACAACTAATCCAGAATGCGGCAGCTAGACTGGTGACTGGGGGCAGCCGCCGAGACCACATTGGCTCCCAGTACGTTTCTGGGCACAATTCAAAGTGTTGGTGCTGACCTTTAAAGCCCTAAACGGCCTTGGTCCAGTATACCTGAAGGAGCGTCTCCACTCCCATCGTTCCGCCCGGACACTGAGGTCCAGCGCTGAGGGCCTTCTGGCGATTCCCTCACTGCGAGAAGCCAAGTTACAGGGAACCAGGCAGAGAGCCTTCTCACCCTAGTGGCACCCAACCTATGGAATGCCCTCCCATCAGATGTCAAAGAAAAAAACAACTACCAGACTTTTAGAAGAGATCTGAAGGCAGCCCTGTTTAGGGAAGCTTTTAATGTTTGATGCACTATTGTATTTTAATATTTTGTTGGAAGCCGCCCAGAGTGGGCGGGGCATAATTATTATTATTATTATTATTATTATTATTATTATTATTATTATTATGATGTCTGGATATGGTCAGAGCCTGGATGGGAGAGGGCTTGAGATCTCTATGTACCCTGTCTTGTGTTAAATGGTAGAAAGATTGAAATATACAAATAAATGTGGACGCTGCAGAGGACATTTATTCAGCACTGTCCCCTTTGCATTCTGTTGGAGAATGGTTCACCTTTGGGACTTGGATGGTTTGAGTATGATGTTGATATATAAATAAATAGCAGCAACAGCATTCATATAGTTGATTTCAAGATTTCAAAGTGGAAGGTTCCTGCAGCTGTTCCTCTAAGGAAATATGTAGACATATTTTGCCTCAGCTAGAGTAGCAGTTAGGGACATGGGTGATGTGGTCTAAACCACTGAGCCTAGGGCTTGCCGATCAGAAGGTCAGCGGTTTGAATCTCCGCAATGGGGTGAGCTCCCATTGCTCAGTCCCAGCTCCTGCCAACCTAGCAGTTCGAAAGCACATCAAAGTGCAAGTAGATAAATAGGTACCGCTCCGGTGGGAAGGTAAACAGTGTTTCTGTGCACTGCTCTGGTTCACCAGAAGCACCTTAGTCATGCTATCCACATGACCCGGAAAAACTGTCTGTGGACAAATGCCAGCTCCCTCAGCAAGTAAAGCGAGATGAGTGCCGCAACCCGAGTCGTTCACGACTGGACTTAACTGTCAGGGGTCCTTTACCTTTTAGAGCAGCAGTTGACTAAGACAACTCTTCTTGCAGAGAAATCTTGGGGCTATTTTATGCTACACCTATACTCAGTATTATCAAATGTGTTGCACTGCACACCCATCCTCTTAAATTTGCAATTGATTTGTGTTACACCTAATCATCATCTAGCAGAATACATCACTCTGTGTTGCAAAGCAGCCCAAGAGTGTGGAAAAGGAAAATCATCTGTGGGTCTGAGAAACTATGGCACTCCCCACCCACACATACACATCAGGTTTTATATCTCTGGACATCTATATCCCAGGGTGTTGCCTGGAGCATGTGCTTTGTTGCAAACAGTATGTTCTGTAGGCTGGCACAAGTGAAAGATAGCTGCCTCTTGACCAATCTCCACCCCAGATACCATCAGGGGCACCATAAATCCCTTCTCACATGCATAGCTCTGCATGTGTCAGGAGCAGGTCAGCAATAAATCACATGGTGTCCGTGACCTCTTTTTGGACACGTGTTTATTAGGAAAACACACCCATGCAATGCACTTTAGTGTGTCCAGTCAGGTGACATACAATTTTATATTAGATTTTATTCCTTTATCAGATTATCCTACAATTGGGAAAATCAAAATTTAGCAGAGGGAAACTGCAGGCTGCCACTAAGATGAGGAGGGTGTTGTGTGGACACCTCAACAAACAAACAAACAAACAAACAAACAAGCTTCAAATCCACATGAAACTTGAGTGGGATGGGATTCAACTAAGTTGCTGCATGCGTGCAATAAGGTCTGCTCATACAATAGGGCTTTCCTCTCTCTCTTCCCCCCATGTGTGCCCCCACGACCCCTAAATCTGCTCTAGATGGTTGGGGGGGACCACAGAACAGTTTCAAGGAGTGCACAGGGGTAGAAGGGGGAAAGTCCCATTGCATCAGCAGACCTTGTTCCCCGTGTGCATACCTCACTTAGTGATATGTTGAATTCTAGTTCCGCCCATGGTATCATGCCATTCCAAATGTGAACATCAGAAAATACTGCTTTCCAAACTACTCAGAGAGCCTGCTCAGGTCAGAAGGACTGGTGGGTGGCAAAGCCATCCACAGAAAGGAGCCCTTTCTTGCTAGTGATGCATGTATGTCTGCCAAAGGATCATGGCCATGGACACAATCGCCCTACCTCCTCACACAGTCAATGAACGTATGTGTTTGTTGGGGAGCAGGGTGTATGGTATGAAGCAAGAGAAGAAGGAAAATGAACAGAACGGTGGAAAAGATAAAAAGATGCACACACAGTTTGCTTCACCTACTCTTATTTATTCAACACTCACATTATGGTTTCTTTTTTTTTACAGTATGGTTATCCCCATCAAAAAAATTCACACGCAAGAGAATACTGTATGTCCAGAGTTTTCATCCATGGGGGAGACAAACACTCCTCTGCCTCCAGCCTTTCCATCCTCTCTTAATAATAAGCGCAGGGGTAGTGGTGTTTTTTATCCTATGCCACAACCCAGCAAAGGGCACTTCTATAATAAGCAGGGCCAAACTAGACAAGGCAGCAGAGATATGCCTCTTAAAAACTGACAAATAGCAGCCAACTACCTGAAAAGTTAATACTTGTGCTATTTCCCCACTGAATTAAGCCATTCCAGTTGCTTTTATTGCCCCTTTATGGGTGCAGCCTGTGCACATTTACCTTGTCTCTAATGGCAAATAGCAACTGGAGTGAAGAGTGGACCCCCATTTAGATTTTGGACACAAACACCTGCAGCTCCTATTTGTCAAAATTTAAAGAAACTGATGATCCAGTCCTGGTTCTCCACCACCACATCTAGTTTGGTGTCATTGGCAGTTTTTGGCAGATGGCAACATGTGCAATCAGGAAAGGTTTACAGGAAGGAAGGAAGGAAGGAAGGAAGGAAGGAAGGAAGGAAGGAAGGAAGGAAGGAAGGAAGGAAGGAAGGAAACCATCACATGCTGCTTATATAAAATCAGCAGATAGTGAAGATTGGAAGAAGAAAGGTTGGCATCAACTCACGGAAGGAAAGACTAGAGGTTGAGAAAAGAAAGATGCTTCAATGCTAGGGCTTCATTTTCAAAGGAACATAATGCCAGGAGCAACCCCACATGTCTAATTTGGCAGATGTGCTTTTTCGTGTTCTACAGATTCTTTCAAATGGCAACATAAGGCTATGGTGGCAATCCAAGGCAGCATGCTTTTTCCCCAAAAGCATTCCTAAGAGGCACATTATACAAGAAAGAACCAGAGGTGATATACTGGCTTGTTTTGAAGGCTGCATCACCCTTCCCTCTGGGCTGGAATGTTAAAGCTTTAAAGCTTATAAGTGGGTGACAACTCCTGTCTAGAGCTATGGGTCTTGTCTCAAACCACCAGGCATTCATATGGGAAACTAATACCCAGTCGCTGGGAGGTTTGGCAACTCCATTCTAACAGATTTTCATTATGAATGGATTTCTGGTCTACTTCTCAGCTTAGGTCCCTCTCTCCTAATCACTGCTATGCATATAAACCCAGGGCTTTTTTTTTCCAGCCAGAACTCACTGGAACTCAGTTCTGGCACCTCTAAGGTGGCTGCCATTGCCATTATAAGAGAACAAGGGAGGCGGTCATGGCACCTCTTTTTCTAGAAAAATGGCACTGTGTACACCCAATCACTGAACTGCACGGCAAAACCCATTTTGTGGGGAGATGCATTTCCATATGGTCTCTCCTTCGGAGAATCAAAGTCTCACTTTATTATTTCTTATTATTTTTATTTATTCTATTTATATCCCGCCCTTCCTCCTGGAGAAGCCCAAGGCAGCAACTTGGGTGTGAACCTTCCTACTATCTGCCTTTGGAACAGGAAGAACAGAATGATCCAGCAGATGCATCTCTTAGCTGTTAGAGAAAGTTGATGACACTCAAATTGTCTGGGGGGGGGGGGACCAATGAAGTGCCATTTGTTTTCAGTAGCCAAAATGCCCCAAGGCTATGCATCCCAGTTTCACCATAAGGGAAGACATCTGTGTGAATAAGAAGCCATGAAGGAATTACAGACACCTCATGGTTACTTTCCCCCCATAAAAACTAATTGCACAACTAAGAGAGCCTGTGTGGTGTAGTGGTTAAGAACGGTAGTCTCGTAATCTGGGGAACCAGGTTCGCGTCTCCACTCCTCCACATGCAGCTGCTGGGTGACCTTGGGCTAGTCCCACTTCTCTGAAGTCTCTCAGCCCCACTCACCTCACAGAGTGTTTGTTGTGGGGGAGGAAGGGAAAGGAGAATGTTAGCCGCTTTGAGACTCCTTAAAGGTAAAGGTACCCCTGCCCGTACGGGCCAGTCTTGACAGACTCTAGGGTTGTGCGCTCATCTCACTCTAGAGGCCGGGAGCCAGCGCTGTCCGCAGACACTTCCGGGTCACGTGGCCAGTGTGACGAAGCTGCTCTGGTGAACCGGCACCAGAGCAGCACACGGAAACGCCGTTTACCTTCCCGCTATAAAGCGGTACCTATTTATCTACTTGCACTTAAGGGTGCTTTCGAACTGCTAGGTGGGCAGGAGCTGGGACCGAACGATGGGAGCTCACCATGCGATCGGCAAGTCCTAGGCGCTGAGGTTTTACCCACAGTGCCACCCGCGCCCCTTTTGAGACTCCTTAGGGTAGTGATAAAGCGGGATATCAAATCCAAACTCTTCTAATCAGACACCAGGTGAAATAAGCATGAGAAAATTCAAACTCTTCTTCCCCTCATTCTCAATTGCAGAGGTTCTCAACCTGTGGGTCCCCAGATGTTGTTGGACTACAACTCCCATCATCCCTGAGCTCTGGCCTTGCTAACTAGGGGTGATGGGAGTTGCAGTTCAACAACATCTGGGGACCCACAGGTTGAGAAAGGCTGATTTAGAGACAAGGAAAGACTATGACAACTTTGAGAATGACTGCTTGGGACTTGTGCTTTAGTTGCTGTCACCCCCTCTGTTGTAGCAGCAAACACCCCAGAGGTTTAGTCCTATTTGTAGAACAGAATTAGTGTAATCAGGTATGTGATCTAGAAACAGCCCTTAGCAACTGAGCAATACAGAAAGAGTGCAGTTCCAGTTGTGCGAAAGTATATACTATTTGTTCTTGAGGCATATCAGTAGCTAAGCTGAGAGACTTGGGCATCTTCGTACTCCCAATTTGCCTCTGGAAGTTTGAGCAGTAGCCAGACCAGACATTCATTATCCCCCTTTCAAAATATGGCCCTGTGGAGTGGTAGCAGTGCCACGTCTGTAATTAAGGCACTTTTTTGTCTTTGTGAAAAGTACACCCAGGAATGTCTTGGACATTCAAAAAGCTCAAAAAGCCTAGCCCAGACTGCTTTCTGTAGTTAAGATAGGCTGGCCATTCTCTAGCCTGGCCCTGGAATGTGTGCCTGTATCAGTATTTGGCTGCTCTCTACTCACAATCACCTGCACAGTAGTTTGGCATCTGTTGTCTTCTCTAATCCTGGTTATGCCTCATTTCCCAACTTCAAGCTTTCGTGTCCTAATCTTTCTACCAACAGCTCCTCAGATCCTGAATTTTCTTCTCCTTCCCTAAGCTTTCTCCTCTCCACCTTGCTCATCAGACTACATCCACATCCTCGGTCCTTGTTTACTCTAGGAGGGAGCCAGGCAAACTCAACACCCCAGGCGACAGAAGCCTTAAGAGATCCCTAAGTAAGATTTCCCTTCTACGTACAAATCAAGTGAAATGGCGGCAAAGAAATGAGCATCGTTTCCTGGTCCTGAAGAGTTCTCCCTGGTGAACGTGCACATCTGGAAAGGTTGCAGTATCTTCCAAGAGCAGAAAGAAGGAGAGTGAGGTGCATGAGTGAAGAGGAAGGAACAAGACTTCTTGAAACATCATACTCAGTCCCAGCATTCAGCTCAGCCAGCTGCCCGCGGTTGATTAAGCCAGGCCTCTGCGCTCTTCAAGATGCCAATGGCAGGAGGCAGCAAGGGTGAGCGATGTCAGCTGCTTCTTACTGATGCAAGTACGCATCGAGCCAGAGCTCTCCTGAATCCTTCAGAGAACTGGAACGAGGATAAAAAGGGTCAAGTCAGGAAACATGAAGAAACAAACCAGAAAAAGAGATTTGATATTGAGCCAGGAATTCTCAGGGCACTATAGTCATTGAGTGAGCATGTTACGATAAGAAAAAACCCGTAATAGAGCAGCAAGTGGGGGGGTGGCATTAAAAGCACAAGGAAGGATGCAGCACCCTCTCATGGAGAGAGCCACAGGGCTGGTTCACACATGCAGGCTCACCACCTGATTGCTGCAGCAAATGCTGTACGAATGAGCCATTCCAGGTGAGACAGGACAGAACTTTCAAGTCATCTCAGAGCAGTTCTTTTCAGTGGGCTCAGTCTGCACACTTTGTCTGCAAGTTTTGAGGAGCCAAGCAGTCAAGAGATGCAGTAGGTATGTGTGAACTAACCCACAGAGCTCAGAATCCACAAATGCTTGTTTCGACTTTGCCACCATGCTCTTGCAAAAGCTCAGGGAAACTACTTTCACTACCTATTATTATTATTATTATTATTAAATTGACTATTAGCTTTTTTATTAAAAGCAAACTCAAAGAGACTTAAACTATGTACATAAATTAACATTAATATCAACAGCCTTCCCAATTAGCTTTCCACCTACTCTGTGCTCATTCAATGAAGGCTGTCCATTTTTCTGGGATGTGCATATTCTACAGACCTCCTTGCATACTGTGCAGGAGTTATGCTCTAATCATGCACTAAGCTCTGTGTTGTTGTTTCTAAGCCTTATGGTCAGATAGGAATATTTGAAGGGGGACAACCAAAACACGGGCAGTGCCAACATTTTCAAACTCCCCCAACCTGCGTTCAAGCTGCTTTTTAACAACGGCATTAGATTCCAGTGGTTTCCAGTATCTATTTCTATTGGCTGTTTCTGGCAGAGCCTGATGAGAGTCTTCTGCTGGGTAACACATTTCCCATCCCTGACTTATGTGTGTTCATCTACTTTGCATAAACTTGGCTCAGAAATGTTCCGATTCCTTCGCACCAAGTTTTGATGTGTTTTTAGGAGGAGGGCAAGCAGAATGTATGCAGCCCTGATTATGATTTCTAGAACAATTAAGAGAGTGCTGAAAACTCTGAACGTTAACAAATATTGTTTCCTCGGGGCATTCTTCCCAGCTATCTGTTTGCATTATTGGAAGCAATGGCTGGAGACTGGTGGTCCCATATTATTCCACCCCCCTTCCCTTTTCTTTTTGTGCCCTTTCACAAGATGTCGGTCTGATGTCTCTCCCCCCGCAGGGGAGCTATCCTTCCTCCTGGAACTTGCAGGGGGTACTGGTGCTTTCACATTCACTGATACTTACTGTACAATGTCTGCAAAGGCTGTGAGCAGAGGCTTGGACTGGTACTCGATGCCGTGCTTTGCGCATAGGGACTTCACCAAGGGGGTCACCTTGTGGAAGTTGTGTCGAGGCATGGTGGGGAAAAGGCTGTGGAGAGAGGGAGAGAGGCAGCTGCCAGATCTCATGGCTTCCTCAGAGCTCTAGAGAGCCTTCTTCTTCCTCCCAAAATCTCATTAGTGTGTGTAATACTTCTTTGTGAAGCTTGCCCGAGCCAAATAATCACTTACAAGCTTAATGATTTCTTCAGTAAACAACTGTTGCAGAGGGCCTTATCCTAAAATTATAATCATAGCATTGGGTCCTCTTGCATTGCCAGCTTAAGCTTATCATGTCCTGGGTGCCTCCCTGGTCCAAGGCTGTTTTCACACAGGAATTCAACTTCGTAATATCCCTTGTCCAGCTCTGCTTCCTCATTACAGTGGTACCTCAGGTTACAAACACTACAGGATACAAAGTCCGCTAACCCGGAAGTAGTACTTCAGGTTACGAACTTTGCCCCAGGATAAGAACAGAAATCATGCGGCAGCGGTGTGGCGGCAGCAAGAGGCCCCATCCGCTAAAGTGGTACCTCAGGTTAAGAACGTTTTCAGGTTAAGAACGGACCTCCAGAACGAATTAAGTTCGTAACCCGAGGTACCACTGTATACCCAAAAGCCTACCCACGTGATGCTTCAGCAGCAGCACGTGAAGCCCTACAAGCTCAGTTGTCCACATGACTGAATCACATGTATACCATAAAGGACTCCAGGCTCTTGAATTGTTAGGTTTCTCATGAGGCCTCCATCCTGTTCAGCCCCCTACAAGGTCACTCACTACTACAGCATGAAATAAGCCTCTAGGGGAAATAGATCCCATTCTTTTTCTAGGCTTCATATTAGTTGATAACCTCAAGACACCTTCCAACTGGTGAAAAAAAGAAGAATATACTCACTGGTGCTCAATTTGGAAGTTGAGATGCCCACTGAACCAGTCGTTGAACAGGGACTGGTCTACGTTGCATGTTGCCTGGAGCTGGAGAGAGAGAAAATATATTTAAAAGGCACCACATGAGGATATTCATGTTTCAGTTCTAGCTAGACACCCCAATGAACTGTGGCATACCCTCATCTCCCCATCCTAGTCCTTAGAATAAGAACAACAATAATAAATAGCTGGACCTAACAACTGGGAGCAGTTTACCTATGAGATCGCCTTGCCCCACATGGGCCCACTTGACTGCAGGGCTGTACAATATATGCCTGTGTGAACGCTGGCAAAAAACTTCAACACCTCATATACCGTATTTTTCACTCTATAAGACACATCTTTCCCCTCCTAAAAAGGGGAAATGTGTGTGCGTCTTATGGAGCGAATGCAGGCTGCACAGCTATCCCTGAAGCCAGGAGAGGGAGAGGGATCGGTGCGCACTGATCCCTCTCTCTCTCCTGGCTTCAGGGACAGCCACGCAAAGCCTCAGGAGTGCTCCTCCCACTGCGCTCAGGAGGCTTTCCATTCTCCTGACTTCAGCGAACCCTCTTCAGGGCAATGGGAGGAATGCTCCCGCTGCCCTGAAGAGGCTTGGCATGGCTATCCCAGAAGCCAGAACAGTAAGCGGGATTGCTGCTTTCGCTGCGCAATGATCCCTCTTGCTGTTCTGACTTCGCTTCGCTGGAGAGGCGCTGCGCAGAGAGGGAAAGCTGCACAGCGCCTCTTCAGTAAAGCGGGAGGAGAAACAGAGCCCCTTCCGTTTCTGCTCCCGCTTTGCTGGAGAGACGCTGCGCAGAGAGGGAGAGAATATTTTTTTTCTTGTTCTCCTCCTCTAAAACTAGGTGCATCTTATGGTCGGGTGCGCCTTATAGAGTGCAAAATTCGGTGCCTTCCCAGTTCCCATGTCAACCACAGAGGGTCAGCACAGAGAGTAACACCATTATTGCCTGACTTCTGGGGCCCAAATGTGGAGCATGTGAGCAGCCACCCCACCCACCCATGACAAAATCCCATGTGCACATTAATTCAAAAAAATGAATGCAATGAGAGCGGTAGGAAGGATGGATTAGGGTTTCACTGGACATGGGACTCAACCTGATGGGGCCTTCAAGCAGCAGTAATTGATGGGAGTTCCATGTGTTTACACAAGAGGTATAAAAGTTCTGGATCAAGAAGACACTTGCAAGCATTCATGTTATTCCTTTTCTAATCTTCTTTTACTCCCACGGTCTGTCCTCTTTCACCCCAACCCATTATTGGTATTCCACAATTAGTTCTTACATACAGTTACACCCAACCCTTCCAGTCACTCAATTATACTTCAGCTCCTAAGATAAGACACCTCCTGTATAAGCCTCATATTCATGATCATAACTGCTGGAATCGTTGTGCACATTACCTGGGTTGAAAGCCAGTCCACATTCTTGTCATAATCAATGTTCATTGGGATGTGGTTCATTTGTGTCACCCAGACAAACCAGTGACTCTCTATAAATCTGCACAAAGCACAGAAGTAAATTATTGTGTTTCCATCCAACCAAACCCACACAACCTATTGATAAGATAAGGTAAGATAAACTTTATTCGCATTAGCCAACAGCCATAGCAACATAAAACAAGCAATATATACAAATAAAATATATACAAATAAAAAAAAACAGCAATGGGTAAAAAGGGCAATCAAATGACCAAGATTATCATTCAGATAGTGGCCCTTAATCTCATTGCACCCTTGATAAACCTAGCAACCTTTGCTGTTGTCTGATCATTTTGATCTGATAAAAGAAAGAACAACATGGCCTCAGATGGGTGGCCTGGGATGGTACGCAAGAGTGGGGTAATGATCTCATTCCTCAGATCTTTATAAAGGGGACAGGACAGGAGAACATGAGCCACTGTTTCCAGATTACCATCTCCACATGGGCAGAGTCATTTCTCAGTTGGAATCTTTTGGTATCTACCCTCAAGTATGGCAGAGGGCATCACATCCAATCTGGCCAGTGTGAAGGCACGTCTGTATTTTGAGATAGTTAATTTATACAAATATGGTGCCAGGGAATCAAACTGAGAAGGGGGGAAAAGGCATACCAAGGACAGAATTTCTTTATAATGGCCAGATTGTTCTGCTGCTCTAAGTCCTTCAGACGCTGTCCAATTAGCCTTTTTGCTATAATAAAGCCTATCATGAGAAGCTGATGTGGGTGGAGTCCACAGGATAGGAGTTTTTGGTGCACAATTTTAAACCACGCACTTTTATGGGGGTCTTGTGTCAATAAGGGCAATAAGGGTGGATTTAAATTTAGAGCCAATAATTAAGAGTTTTTTGCGAGGACTGAGCTTCTGCAGAGGGAAGACTTGCCTCTGTATTGAACCTATTGAAAAGCACCAATACTTGACTGAAACCGTTTGGTTTTTTAAAAAACAACAACACACACCCCTTGAAGGGGAGTAGAGAGCCGCAATCCAAACAATATGAAAACCACACCAAGCAAAGGGAAACTAATCAGGTGAGAAAAGATGTAGAGGAAGGGTGAAGATTAAAACTATATCGTTTTCTCTTAGCGAGAAAGGGGTTTTGTTGCTGTTGTTTTAGAAAGTATGTTCAACATTAGTCGATACAAATCAGTAAATCTTAAACCTCATTTATGGCTGGCGTATGGCAGTGGGATCCATTCTTCTGGTGCAAGCTTGTGAGTGCAATCTAACTGACTGTGAGAGCAGGCTCTGGGAGGGGTGGCTACTTCAAGTTAGTATTGCAGGAACAAAGTACCTGCTGCTATGGTGGGCAGAGGGATGTGGATAGGTAGAGCCCAGACTGCTGTGACCCTGGGGAAGGTTCAATGCATCTGTGCATGCAGAAACACAGTGTGCATGCATGTGTGCGCACACACTATGGGGCCCTTCTCAATGCATGGCTCAATGTCCTGGAAAAGTTCTGTTTCTTGACCATGCCAGAATGTGGCGCTGCAGTGCAAACAAAGATCTTTGACTTGCAGAGACTATATGGTAACCCCAAATAATCAGTTATGGTGAGGGTATGCATCCAAATGAAACTCACCTGAGTAGAAAGAAGAGACCAAGGAGACCCTTCAGTTCCAGTAGGTATGAGTAAGTCAAAAAGAAACGGATGTAGAAAGTCACCATCCAGGCCAGATCCTGTCGCAAAGGAAAGGATGAATGCTCTGCAGAAGGCCATGTCATAGTGCTGCAGACCTCCCCCACCAATTTGCTCATGTAGGGCACCAGTCTCAGAGGCCACCTATGCCGTCTCCTATCACTAAACCTGTGCTCGCCCTCAGTCTGATATATTGAAAAGGTAACAGCCCAGACATCTCCCAAAGCTATTTTAAATGTCCACATGCTTAAACCTGTCTCCGTCAGGAAGTTTCTTATACGCATTCCTGTTATTCCTCATCTAATCTTTCACTTCCCACATCCTGCCCTCTTTCTGCCCATCCAGGCCCAATTCAGAGTGTTGAATTTGACCTATAAAGCCTTAAATGGCTCAGGACCCAAATACCTCAAGCATTGCCTCTCCCCATACAAACTGACCTAGGCCCTGCGATCATCGTCTAAGGCTTCATGTGTCTCCTCCATGAGAGGTCCAGAGCGTGGCAACATGAGAATGGGCCTTTTCTGCAGTGGCTCCCCACTTGTGGAACGCTCTCCCTGGGGAGGTTTGCCTGGCGCCTTCATTACATATCTTTAGGCAACAGGCGAAAATGTTCCTTTTCAACTAGGCCTTTTGCTAATTAAACACTCTATGGCCTCTTAAATATGTTGGGGTTTTGTTTTGTGCTATCATTTTATGAATTTTGTGTTTTTATGTTGTAAACTGCCGGGTGATCTTCAGATGGAGTGTGGTAAATAAATTTAAAAAATGATAATAGCAATAGTAATAAAGTGTAAGTTTAGAAAAGTGCAAGCTTAGCCAGGCTTAAAGCAGGTCATACTCTTTGGCTCCCAGAGGATCCTAACTATTTTCCCTTAATTTATATTTATTTATTTATTTATTTATTTAGGCATTTCTATACTAACCAACGAATTGTGTCCTTTGGACAATTCAACACTTCTTCGCCATTCCCCTGATACCATTGCCCACCCTGTAAGATTGTGCAATCCACACCTCTGATTTGCTCACCCTTGTGATAACTACTGCTCTAATAGGTTTTAATAGGGCTGGATTTCAAGGGAGCCCATCTCTGTGATCAGGTAATACCCATTTATATAAATCTATAACCTGGAGCTGAAAAGGGGCACTGCATCTCAGGAACTGAACCATAACTCTTGAAGAGGTCATTCTGTTGCGAAATCGCAGTTCTTCAGCTCTAATGTAGCAATTGACTGTCTGAGGTTAAACTTTAACCGGAAAAACCTAGCGGCAAACTAATTTAGAAAGAGGAAAAACCTAAACTGAGAACGGCCCAGTGTAGAGGAAATGTTAGCATAAACACTGAAGAGTAGCTTTAAGTCATCAGTTCCAGTTCATTTATTTTTTAAAGAATGAAAGTGCAGTGTTGCAGCCTCAGCGACAAAGAGGCTAGGAAAACAGAAAGCAGGTAAGCTAAGCGACTTGTGTGAGTTTAGCGACATGGCTATGTGCTAAAAATCTCCCCTCTCTACAGCAAGTTTACAAACCAAATCCATAGTTTTGCCTTCTTCTTTTTCAGACTGAAAGACAGTATTTTTGGGGGGAAACAGGGAAACCAAGTATGGGTGTGAGAGATATGTAGAGTCCTACAGAGTGTCCCATTGACAAACGTCTGGTGCAAAGAGCTCCTAGCTCTCATGGAACAATCCTGTTCCGTTGATGCCAGGGCAGCTGATCTGGGGAAGCTGGGCTCAGGCATACTCACCGCCCATTGTTTGCGCTGGACAACAAAGTAGAAGATGTACCATTGCAGGTAGAAAGGCACCAGAGCTGGTGGTCCAACTAGGGAAGAATTCAGAGAAACATTCTTAGTTGGCTCAAAAGAAATGAGTGGCCCATCTTCTCCACACAAACCTGCTCAGCTCATATTCTCTAGGTGCCCCTGCAATCTTGAATGGGGTAGGAGAAAGGGGCTTTTCAGTTGTGGAACCCCTCCTGACGGCACAGTTTCCTCCAAGAGGTCTGACAGGTACCCACTCTTGCTGCTTTTCGTTACCAGGTGAATGCATTTTTATTTCCCCAAGTTTCCCTTCTGCCTCATAGTCTGAAATTGTATTATTTCTGATGTTCCTATTATCTTTTATCTTCTAGGTAGAGGGCCCCCTGACCGACTCTGGGGTTGCGGCGCTCATCTCGCTTTACTGGCCGAGGAAGCCGGCGTACAGCTTCCGGGTCAAGTGGCCAGCATGACTAAGCCGCTTCTGGTAAACCAGAGCAGTGCACAGAAATGCTGTTTACTTTCCCGCCGGAGTGGTACCTATTTATCTACTTGCACTTTGACGTGCTTTCGAACTGCTAGGTTGGCGGGAGCTGGGACTAAACAACGGGAGTTCACCCCGTCGCAGGGATTCGAACCGCCGAATTTCTGATCAGGAAGTCCTAGGCTCTGTGGTTTAACCCACAGCGCCACCCACGTCCCTATCTTCTATTGCCTCTTTATTCTGTGTTTTTTTTCTCTTTGCTTTTAATATGGTACATTAATTGTTTTAAACTGTGTTTTATTACCCGATAACCATTCTGGAAGCAGAAATACTGACGGGTAAGATACACCTTTTAAAATAATAGGTGGATAGATAGATAAATAAATAAATAAGAGCTAGCATCGGCCGTGTTGGGATAGTCTTGTAGCACAAGACAGAAAGACAGCAAGCATCTCCCACCCTATTGGGAAACACTGGAAGCAAAATTAATCATTATAATGGCAAACAACCACAGAAGAAACTAGAAAAATAATAATAAGGCACTGAGGGGGAACTCTAAATTTTGCAAGTCCCCCCCCCCCTTGTGAGCAATACTTTGGCTCAGTTGTAATAAATTTTCACTCCCCTGGGTCACCTATGGAAAGTAAGAATCACCTACAAGTGACCAAGCACAAACACCTTATTTTCTACTGCAAGGTTTGTTCCTCGTTTCTGCATTCTGCAGATGACTAGCTTAGATACCTACAGGAAAGCAAACTACTAAAACTTCTTGTGAGATGGCAGCTTTTGTGGACTTCTGATAAAAAATCATGTGGTAAGATCCTAAGAAGAGCTGTGCTGGATCAGACCAAGGGGCCACCTAGTCCAGCATCCTGTTCTCATAGTCGCCACCCAAATGCCAGTGGGAAACCTGCAAACAGGATATTAGTGCAACAGCTGCTCCCCACTTGCGCTCCCCAGAAACGGGCAGACATACGGCCCCTAGTACTGGACATAGCACACAGCCTTGCCGTCCATAAATTTGCCTAAAACCATTTCTGAAGCTATCCAAAAAGCCATTGCAGAAAAGAAATTATACTCACGGATAAAGAAGTATTTATGCTGGTGATTATAAGGCATGTACTTCTTTTTCTTTACACCAAGCTGTAAGAGGGAGAAAATGATCACAAAAAGTGCTATAGATTGATGAATCAGTTTACAGTGGTACCTCTGGTTGCGAACAGGATCCGTTCTGGAGCCCGTTCGCAACTGAAAAGAACGCAACCCGCGTCTGTGCACGCACAGGTTGCGATTTGCCGCTTCTGCGCATGCGCATGGCGTCATCTTGCGCATCTGTGCGAGTGCGAGCGGCGAAACCTGGAAGTAACCCTTTCCAGTACTTCTGGGTTGCTGCGGGACGCAACCTGAAAACGCGCAACCTGAAGCAAACGTAACATGAGGTATGACTGTATTTCCACTTTCATTTTTGCATGATTTTGTCCCTGTCTGTTCCATTTCTGCATTACTCTAGTCTTCTCAAATACACAAAAAATACACACAAACACTTATTTGAATATGCATTTCTAAATATATTTTCTCTCAAAACACATGTTAACTTATGTTGATGATTATTTTTTTAGCTGAGAGCTATGCTCAAACATTTGGGAAGGGCACAAGCTGGTGGAGAACAAAGTTCTGTTCCACATATTCATCCAGGAGGTGAAGAGGGGCAACAGAATTCACAGATCTCTAATTTGTCAAGCATCCTTATTCCAAGTCAAACCACATGATCAGCATATACCAGAATCCCTCTTCCCAATACAGTTGTACTTTGGAAGTTGAACAGAATCCATTCTGGAAGTCCGTTTGACTTCCAAACATTTGGAAACCAAAGCGCGGCTTCCGATTGGCTGCAGGAAGCTCCCGCAGCCAATCGGAAGCCACAGAAGCCCCGACAAACATTCAGCTTCCAAAAATAGTTCGCAAACCGGAACCAAAACGTTTGAGAACTAAGCTGTTCAAAAATCAAGGTACGACTATATGCTAATTTTGTGTGTGCACTGAGCTTTTGATATGGGAAAGTACTGAAACATTCAATGTCTCACCTATAGTTTGAAGTGATACAAGGGAAGGGACCTTGCTCAGTAGTAAAGTGAGCAAAATGGTCAATTACTGGCATTTCCCAGCCAGGGTTGGAAAAGCCTCCTGTCTGAAATCCTGGAGAACTGCTGCCCATCAGAGTAAATAATAGTCAGTTAGATCTGGTCTGGCTCAGTATGTGATGCTTTCCTTTGCAAGTTCAATATAGATTACATGAGTCAGTGGATGATAGGCTTCCAAAATGGGACTGTGCCACTTTTCCCAACCCTGGAGGCTCTGCCCAGAGCCAGACTGGCTAATTGCTTGCTCTTCATTGGCCCGATTCCTCAAGTCTTTCTAGCGAACCGTCAGAGTCTGGCTACCTGTGCCTGCCCAGCAGCTCCCCCTGCTGCTCACTCCAAACCTTTCTGCATTCCACCCTGTTTGCAATTTCTGTCCACCTCCAACCAAAAGCACAAGAGCATCAGGCTCTGTTCTCTTTGCAACATCCCCCTTTGCATTTTCAAACCCAGCCCTGGGCTCCCTCCTCACCACTCACTCCTTCTTCCCCAGTTTCTTCACTCAGCCTGTGCAAGCTCCCACTCCCTCACTGCTGCTTGTCATTACTAGGAATATTCATGATTCACCTCAGAAGGCACTTGTAGGGAACAACTAAATAAGGAGAAGAATGCATTGTACACTGAAGTAGCTACAAAAATGGATAAGGTCAAGATGGAGTGAACCAGGATAGACCAAAAGCAATTTAGCCAACAGGAATTAATTCCAGACTGATGAAACAAACACTTGGGCCCTGACCACCCAGAACCAGGGCCAGTGATGTCATTAGGCCAACTAGGCAACCGCCTAAGGCACAGACCTGAGATGGGTGCAGTTCTGACCTTTTAATACAGATTAGTTTTTGTTATATCTTATAAATTTCTGATAGTATTTTATTTTTGTTTTCTATTTTGTACATAGTTTCTCAAAGCTCAAACTTACAGAAACTTACACGGGCTCAACAACATTGCAAAAGAGACTACCGTAATTTTCGCTCCACAACACGCACTTTTTTGCTCCTAGAAAGTAAGGGAAAATGCCTGTGCGTGTTATGGGGCGAATGCACTGGACCGGAGCCATGGCTGCCGTCAGTTAAACGAAGCGGGAGCCGCTTGCAAGGCTTCTGTCTCGCTTTGCACGGCTCTAGCTTTGCCTGCTTTATAGCCAGGAGGAGGAGCTCTCTGAAAGTAAGCAAAGCGAGAGCCGCTTACACGCTCTACGAGGCTCTCGCTTTGCTTGCTTTAAAACGACCTACGGAGGAGCCGGGGAGGAGGGAGGGAAGGAGAGGCATGGCAGAAAAGCAGGCAGCAGCCACTTACACAGGAGGAGGGATAGACGGGAGCCATAGCGAGCCGGAAGGAGGCAGGCAATTCAAAGCCAGCAGGCGCTTTTAAAAGCGTTGCGTAGCCAGCAACAGCTGCTGCAGCCTCAGCTAGCAAAGGTCTGCATGCTCTCTAAACGGAGCAATGAGGCTGCGCGCCGGGGACAGGAGGGCATGGGATGAGGGAGAGGGGGAAATTACGTGTCCCCAGCGATCCGCTGGCTCCTTCAGTGCGCTGGAGACAGGAGGGCACGGGATGAGGGAGAGGGGGAAATGCATGTCTCCCAGTGCCTCCCCTGATCCGCTGGCTGCTTGAGCGCGCTGGGGACAGGAGGGCACGGGATGAGGGAGAGGGGGAAATGCATGTCTCCCAGCGCCTCCCCTGATCCGCTGGCTGCTTGAGCGTGCTGGGGACAGGAGGGCACGGGATGAGGGAGAGGGGGGAATGCATGTCTCCAGCGTCTCCCCTGATCCGCTGGCTGCTTGAGCGCGCTGGGGACAGGAGGGCACGGGATGAGGGAGAGGGGGAAATGCATGTCTCCCAGCGCCTCCCCTGATCCGCTGGCTGCTTGAGCGTGCTGGGGACAGGAGGGCACGGGATGAGGGAGAGGGGGAAATGCATGTCTCCCAGCGCCTCCCCTGATCCGCTGGCTGCTTGAGCGTGCTGGGGACAGGAGGGCACGGGATGAGGGAGAGGGGGAAATGCATGTCTCCCAGCGCCTCCCCTGATCCGCTGGCTGCTTGAGCGCGCTGGGGACAGGAGGGCACGGGATGAGGGAGAGGGGGAAATGCATGTCTCCCAGCGCCTCCCCTGATCCGCTGGCTGCTTGAGCGCGCTGGGGACAGGAGGGCACGGGATGAGGGAGAGGGGGAAATTACGCAGAATAGACTGGATAGGTTTGAGCACATGAGCAGGACTTGGATTGCAGGGGATTCTCCATTAGCTGTGTAAAGCAGCAAAGAGGGAGAGAAGAGAAGGAGCAAAGCGGGAGAGGAGAGGAGCTGCTTACACTGCTGTAAGCGGCTGCTGTCCGGTTGGCTCCTTTAAAGCAACAATGCTCTTTCCGTCCCTCCTCCCCTCTCAGCTCGCGGAAAAGCTCCTTCTCCACACACCCCACGCGAGCTCTTTCTCCCCTTAAACCCCTCGCCTGCATTATTAGAAGCATCCTTCTTCACACACCCCACACGTGCTCCTTGTCCCTTGAGTGCTTTCCCTTCCCTCCCCACTTAAAACGTGGTTACAAAGCACGGATCCACATGGATCCTCAGGATTTTTGAATTGGGCTACCCCAAACTCACCATCAGATCACATGTCTGTGGCCACAGCATGAAGCACAAAAATCATACATCCACTGTTTCGTTTAGAATTTTTTTTTCTTGTTTTCCTCCTCTAAAAACTACATGCGTGTTATGGTCTGGTGCGTGTAATAGAGCGAAAAATACGGTAGTTGGCTTGGCAACTATATGACTTGAAAACATGAGACTTATGGTTTTGTTACATATGATTTTATTTTGGAGTTGTTTGTTGTAAAGAATGTATGTTGTGTGAATAAAATAATAAAGGATTTGAAAAAAGAAAAAGGAAAAACATGCTCAAACTGCAACACTTGACCTGAAGTGACAACATTTGCAAAGGAAAAGGCATGCAAAGGGAGATTTTGATGTGCCCGAAATTGAAACTTTGAAGAGACTTCCTTTTTAACATCACAATTCACAAGACTATTCCAAATGATTGGTGTGCTAAAACATTTTCTTTTGTATTTGAGAAAGATAATCAAGGATTGTTGTATTACTTATTCTTGCAATTTAAAATAAGTTTAGCAGTTTTGCACTTTTCATTTTTTCTACAATACATCTGTTTTGTTGAAAATTGAAGTTAGCCATTGGGTGTGTGTGCAAGTAGTTACCTAGGCTGCAAAACAGCCTGGCACCGGCACTGTCCGGAACTATATATGCTGTGAATCTGTGAAACAGGTGGTGTCCCAAAAGGGCAAATATAGTGCAAACATATCATTGAGAGGCCAGACCAGAAGGAAAAGGAGGAGAGAGAGCTTGTATATTACAGAGGCCAGATTTACTTATTGTTATGGTAAGAATGATGACTGACTGTTACTTTGTCAGGCAAATATCTAGAAAACAGTGCAGTCTCCATTGCTGATTCTCTCTTGTTTTTAAACTGAGATGCCCACCAGAGTTTGTAAAGGGTATATTTGTGCATGGAAGTGAAAGACAGGCCAACAGACAGCAGTGGCAGGTGTATAAAACAAGCCTGAAGGAGGCCCCCAGCCTGCTCACAGGGCCTTGTATGATCAGTGGAAAGTTGGTCCTGGCAAGTATTAACCACTCTCAATTCCATCCTGATCATTGCCACCTGCCCAGATTTTAACTTGTCTGAATTAATTTTAAGATATATTTTAAATGATTGGTGTCTGTTTTTATGCATATTGTGTTGTTTTTAGGATGTTAACCGCTCTGAGCCTGGCCTCGGCCAGGGAGGGTGGGGTACAAATAAAAATTTATCATTATTATTATTATTATTATTATTATTAAGAAAGGAAAACTGGGATAGTAAAGTGGAGTAGGGGGGAACAAGTTTCCCTCTGGGGGAATCTTCGGTCTTGTGTGAGCTCCTGTTTGCCTCCACTTATCCTTTGCTCATATAAAGCAAATATTACAAAAACATCCAAAGGACTCTATCCAGCACTGTGCAAGAGGATTTCTGCTCACACAACAGAACTTCCTCTTCTCCCCCTGCAATTACCCCCCCCCCAAAAAAAAATATCTGCTGTGGAGGGTCTCCCAACCTTCTGGAGCAGGTTTTGAGGCTGCACAGATAGCTACAGGTGGCAGGAGAAGAAGGGGAAGTTCCACTGAACACACAGAAGTCTGTTACACGAACAGAACTGCAGTGTTGGATACAGTCCTTAATCTCCAGGGCTCCCTCATCAAAGTCAATTAACACAGCAGTGCAGGCCATAGAACTTTCTGCTGCTCTGTGAATAGGGGAATGCATAATAACATTGGTTGTTGTTGGAGTAAGACACATACTGGAAATAAGGTGATTGCTAGCAACCAGCATACTTTGCTATGAAGTTTCTTTCTTTGGCAAGCAAGCAAGTTTAATGGATGAAAGGAATGTCTCAGACAAAGGGAGCCTTTTGAAATACTACCATGTACCTAAGTACCGTAATCAAAGCAACATGGGCTTGAATGGAGCTACTGTGAATAGAGATTTAGGTGAATTCTTTCATGAATAATCTAACCACTAACAAAACAGGAATTTTTTTAATAGGGTCTTTTTTTGGTCAAGGGGAAGCAAAAGGAAATGATGAATAAGCCACTTAAGATAAAAAATGAGACTACAGTGGTACCTCAGGTTAAGTACTTAATTCGTTCCGGAGGTCCGTACTTAACCTGAAACTGTTCTTAACCTGAAGCACCACTTTAGCTAATGGGCCTCCTGCTGCTGCCGCGCCGCCAAAGCACAATTTCTGTTCTCATCCTGAAGCAAAGTTCTTAACCTGAAGCACTATTTCTGGGTTAGCGGAGTCTGTAACCTGAAGCGTATGTAACCTGAAGCGTATATAACCTGAGGTACCACTGTATGTCAACAATCGTATTTATATTTACTTCCCCTGGAAAAACAGTAAAAATCCTGAGATAGAAATGTCATATTGAGATTCACAGCTGACAGCCTGCCAAGCAGCAAATATGTTTTAATGTTGGAGAGGAAAAGAGAGCTGCTATCACATGCTGGTGTCAGGGGAGACTGTAAGAGTCCTCTAGTAATACAGGATGTGAACATTGAAAAGGGCATAAGATGTCTGTCACTGAGAGATGAATGGGTGGACATTACATCGCCACTTATTGGTGTACTGAACCATCAGTCTGCCAGGCTTAAATTTTGATTGGGAGAGGAGTTGGTTGCAGTGAATAAAAAGCCACACTTATATATCAGAGAATACTAAAAAGAGAAAGTTTGGGATCAAGGGGATTTGTCAAGATGAAGCTAAAGCAAAGCTGCACTGGAAAATCTGAAAGGGGTCAAAGGGGACAGCAGAGGGACAACTTAGCTTAGACTGTCCAAAGGATAGCAAAAGAATTCATGTAGGTAGAAACTCATGAGGAAAGACCTGGAAGAAGAGAAAGACTTCTGAAGTGGCACTTCAAGAGAGTCGGTGTACGATCGATATAAGAAGGTGAGTTCAAGAAGCTGTGATGTCTTCAGAGAGTGCCAGCTTGTAAACCTCTTCTGTTCTGAACCTTTGTCAGTCTGGTTCTGACCAGAAGAAAGGCTTCAGTTCAATAACATCCAAACAAAACAGTGAGTTCGAACTGTGGACAAGTTAACAGAAGGCAGGGATAGGAAATCTGTAGCCCTCCAAATGTTGTTGGACTCCAACTCCCATTATCCCAGATTATTGGCCAAGTTCGCTGGGGCTGATGGAAGTTGCAGAGGAGGGGGATGGCAATTTAATTAGGGAAGCAACCTAGTTCAAGATGATTTCCAACTCCTTAGGTTATAGTATCAATTAAGCAAATACTGAATGAAGCCTATTTGAATATAGTCCAACCATTAATACTTGTCCTAAGTTTTTTTAAAAAATGAGTAAGTTTTAGTACATTGGTTCAATTTATGTCTCAAGCCTAAAACCTATCCCAGCTACTAGGAAAAGAAAGGAAAATACAGTACGTATGTTTTTACCGGGAATTGTTGATGGCAGTAGAAGATAAGGAACAAAATGAACAAGCTGGGTTATAACATGTGGTACTACATTTTTATAAATAGTTAAAACCTCCCCAGGGAGTTAAATAGTGGTTTGATTCAAAAGGCTCTTCACAGCACAGGTTGTATTGTTGTATTATTGTATTACAGATTTCATACAAAAAAGAAGGATTTTTAAAATAAGAGATCCACGAATCATCAGATTTCTCAGGACTTTTGTTTACTTGAAACCAGCTGCGGAAGATTTCAGTTTTGACTTGAACAGAACTGGTGGAAGGCAGCATGTTCTTAAACCTTCCTCCTCATGTTATTTCCCCAGTCTAACCCAATCGTGCAACCCAAAGTTGTGGTTAAACTCTGGAGGCAGGGAGAGAGAAATAAAGGATGGTACAGGTACCCAAAATCAGAGCTGCAATACTTGAATCCTATAAACAGTAGAGGAGAGCTTTCCAAACTATTCATGTTTGGTGACACACTTTTTTAGACATGCATCATCTTGCAACACAGTAATTCAGTTTTACTAGCAAACTGGAGGTTAAACTAACCCTTTTCCAGCCCCAGGAGGAGCGCAGGGAGTAGTCGTGCAACACACCTGCACACTGCAGCCAACACACTAACCTGTCGTGACACAGTTTGGAAAGCTCTGCAGTAGAGTTATGCAATGGACATTGTATCATGTACTCTTCAAAATGTATCAGCCAGATACTGATAGCTATTGCTTTCATTAGATTTGTAAGAGTATTTATACAGTGGTACCTCGGGTTACAGACGCTTCAGGTTACAGACTCCGCTAACCCAGAAATATTACCTCGGGTTGAGAACTTTGCTTCAGGATGAGAACAGAAATCGTGCTCCGGCGGCGCAGCGGCAGCGGGAGGCCCCATTAGCTAAGGTGGTGCTTCAGGTTAAGAACAGTTTCAGGTTAAGTACGGACCTCCGGAACGAATTAAGTACGTAACCCGAGGTACCACTGTATTAACATTTTATTTCACTAAGAGCTTCCTACCAGTAAAATAACAGAGAATTGTGTTTGGCATGAGTTCGGTTTTAAGCGGCAGGTGATTTTCAAAATTTTGCCCAGCACAGGTTATTATGAAAAATCTTACCTGCTCTACTTTTATTTTTACAATATTCCAAAAAGCCACCATTCAAATGAAATTGAGTAGAAACTTCTGAATCGTAACAAGGGGGTCAAATAAAAGTCAGTCAACCTTTCAAATTGCAATAACACTTAACCAGGATTAACATATTTGCTCAAGGCTTAGCAGAATCTCTTCTGCCTCAAGTCCAGAACTTGTTTCCCAATGCAGAAACAAATATATACTTCTGAGTCAATATACTTAGAAACAGGCCATAAATCTGGTAATGATTGCAAAACTGTGAACCTTTCAAAACAATATAATGCTAGAGCATGCATATTGTTGTTGTTTAGTCGTTTAGTCGTGTCCGACTCTTCGTGACCCCATGGACCAGAGGACGCCAGGCACTCCTGTCTTCAAGAGCATGCATATAACTTCTTTAAAAATACGTAAAGGAATGTCACTTTGGCTGTGGAATATAAACTATAAACTTATTCTAATCTCTCCCTAACATTTGGACCTCATTCTGCCTTGATTCAATTAAATTTAAGCAAGGCCTTTCCCACAGTACCAAAAAATGCACAGAGACGCCAATCTAATTTCAATGCTTCCCATTCCCCTGCCATTTCCAAAATATTTCAAGACTCACCTCTACAGAGAGTTTCTTTCCCAGTGCAAAAAGCAAAGGATGCATATTGAGATCAGGGTCCTTGCGGAAACAGTTAGGTTTAGCATGGTGCTGGAAATGCCAGTGATTCCACCAGCTAGCTGGTGCCCCCTGAAGAGAGAAATAAATAAGAGGTCTAAACTAGAATCTTTATACTCTGCCCCAAATAAAGGACACAGCGAAATCTCAGCCAAAGGGGTTCCGTCATTTATTACCACTGGAGTGATGCTAAGGAACAACCCCAGCTCCATTACTCACCTTCAGGTGTCCAATCACAAATTTGTGAACCCAGTGGTTCCACTTAGATTTGCCAAAGACCGAAAGGTGTCCCAAATCATGCTGCAGCCAGCCAGCTTGCGCCTGGAAAACATCAGTACAAACACAATGCCACAATGTAAAATGCATGCAGTGTTTTATAGCATAGTAGCAACAGAAAGGGGAAAGGACCCATCTCCACCCAAGCGAGTTTTACTGACTGAAATTTGTCAATGAAGGGAAAAGAGAAGGCTGAGAGAGGTCAGGACAATATGGAGAGAAAGTGCAGTTAATATGCATATGAACCGACCCAGACTCTGTGTGACGATCATCAGAGGCCTCTTTCATGAGACGTCTGGAGGTTGACAACACGAGAATGGGCCTTCTCTGTGATGGCTCCCAGTTTGTGGAATGCACTCCCCAGGGAGGCTCACCTGGTGCCTTCATTACATATATTTAGGTGCCAGGCTAAAACATCTCTCTATAACCAGGCATTTGGTTGATTAACATTCTATGACCCTTTAAATGTGTTTGTGGGAGGGGGGATAATTGGTTTGTTTTTGTTGTATTATGTTTTTTTGTCTTCTCATTTTTTGTTTTTTTGTTGTGAACTACCCTGTGATCTTCAGCTGAAAGGCACTAAACATTTTTTAAAACAACAACAACATGCATAGACTTTGTTGTGAAAGGAGATGAAGGCAGAGGAATTAATCCCAAAGCTTGATGGAGTGATTTCAAAGAAGAGAGTGAGATAGCACTCCCAAGGTGCTTTAAGGAGTTCCTATCTTAAGCAGAGCGTGGGTGAGTGGAAATAATTGTTTGAGGGTAGGAAACCTCTGGGCAGCCATGGGTGGTAAGCTGGAGAAGCAATGGTTACAAGAATCCAGGAGGAAAATGGGCACTTTCTAGAAGTATCTTGCCTCCTCTTGTGCAGCCTCATGTAGTCAATCCTACCCCACCACCTGTCCTGTTCATTGCCCTGTTGTATTTGATCTGTGGGTTACCTGTACAGTGCCAAGCAGCAATCCAGAGAAGAGGAAAGGCACCAAGGATGGTCCAAAGTACCAGAGGTTGAGCCAAGCTGCCACATCCAGCAACAAGATGTGCATGAGGTACAGGAAGAAAAAGAGGCGGTTGGGATCCAGAAGTCCCATCTTCTCAACGGTAGCACGGAGCTTACGAAAATCATCTACATGCAGTTTCTGTGGAGAGAGACCACATTGCAGTTTTCTCTCCTCTGAAAGGGGACCTCATCCAGCCTCCTACAGAGAGCATGCTGAAGTCCAGCTTTTCTATCTCTAGAACCATCCCAGGTGAGCCTATTGTTAGAACCTAGATAGTCTCACAATTCATTTTAAAATGCACACATAAACAGTTGTAAACAAAAAGGCTTTGAAAGGTCAATGTAGCATAGATTCTGTCTACATATGTGCTAATGTATACTTTTTCTAAAAATCATAATACAGTAAGGTACTGGTGCTGAACCGTTGTTCTGATGGCCATTCAGTATTCAGCATATTATATTCTCACACTTAACGACCACGTTAAAAACAAGTTCTTAACAACAAAAGATATCGAGGCAGAACCTCAAAACTGTGCTGCGGTATAGAAAACTTTAGTAAAGCATATGAAATGCGCAGTGTGTTTCAAGATAGGTGTTCTTCAAAGTCAAAGGAATACAATGAAGTATGATACTTCATGCAGTGAGACACGGTGCTTTTTAAAATTATGCCCAAATAAGGTATCAAGTTCTATTTCTTTACCCATGAAGAAGGTATGTTCTAAAAAATTGTTACATATCTCTGGACATTTCATACTTCTTATTATAATTTATTAAACTGTATTTCATTACCATTTTGATAGTAGTAGCTTTGCCAGTAGTGTTTCTTTTTCTTTCTTGTGTTCTGGCGGTGTCCTCATCTTTCTTCAACTGAAAACTAGTTCTTGCCTCTCTCACCCCCAACTAGATCCTTTTTCTGTATTTCTTGTTTTGATAGGCCACCCAGATACCTTTCCACTGGCTTCACTGATCTTGCTTGACTTCAAACCCATGGGCTGCATTCAATGAGATAGTTGCACATGCACAACTATGTGACTTCCACATTCCCCCCAATACCATCCTTAAATCTGTTCCAGAGGGATGGAGGATCTCCCGGAACAGATTTAGAAGACATACATAGGGAAGAAATGGGGAGAATAGTCTATTGCACAAGGAGAAATTCGCCTGTTCTAGGTGGGGTTGCCCTCACCTCAACAGTCAGTGTGTAACTTGAGAGCACTCATGGATTCTAAGGAGTGCTAATTCACAGATGCAGCTGGTTCATCAGCTATGATTGTTTCTGGATCAGGATAGCCTGGCCACTCTTACCCATGGATTACTTTAATGCGCTCAATGTGGATCAAAAGCTACAGCTAGTGTAGAATGCGGCAGTCTGGCTGCTATACAGCAATCATAGACAGAATCATGTAACATCAGTGCTTAAGGGAATTCACAGCCTTCTTACATACTGGTGGTACCACCAATGGTTATTGCCTCTTTGGTGGCAACATGTGGCAGGGTCTCCTCTGTGGTGGCACTACAACCATGAGACATTATCCCATTGCAGATACCATTGGTTCCCTCTTTCAGTTCCATCTGATGACACATATTTTTATAAGGGGGCAAACTGAGACTTTAAAGCTATATATAATATATGGAGTTCTAGTGACTGACCATCAGTCTCACCAGTCCAACATATCCTATGATGTTTTAAGATTTAAAGTATTTTTAATATCATGTAAGGTTCTAGATATTGTAGTATACCAACCTGCAATTATTAGATGGGTGGTCTCAAAATAAATCACCACCACCAACAATAATAGTAATGATATTACTACATCTTTTTTTTTTAAAAGGAAACTTACATTTTTGCTGGGTTCAAAGCTGGGCTGATCTGCTGCAAGCTCCCCAATGAGCAAGGGCTTCATGTACTTTCTTACTAGAGTCTTGTCCAGGTGGAATGCTGTGAAGGGATCCTGAAAAACCACAGTGGAATGAAGTGAGTAAACTAGTGGTGCTTCAAGGGAGAATTTAAATGTTAATTTTAAAAATGTCAAGAAATAGGCATGATCCTATTGGCATCCCTAGGTCAATGTGGGGAAATCTAGCTAGTGAAGCTTGCTGGTCCCATTCTGCACTTCCTAAAATATACTTTCCAATCCAAAATGGCCACATTGTTCCATTAACTTTTTCCTTGAATTAGTAAAGTGTTTCAGTGTGGGAATATCTCATCATTTCCTCTAGAGGCCTTCCAGTTGTTGCTGAACTCTAATTATCAGCCCAGTCATGACAGGAGTTATAGTCCAACATCTGGAAGGCCACAAGTTCCCCATCCCTGCTCTAAACAGAGACCTGTCAGTCATATCCTGACTATTTTCTCTTATCCAAATAATGTTCTTTTGTCTCCTCTTCCAAAAAGCCTCTTTCACCTTCTGACGAGTTTCTCTAAAGGCTGCAGCTACACATTCTGGCACATGTGGCATTGGCACAGATACTGGTGTTCCTTCGACTGATTTCTAGCCAGGACACTGGTTTCCTTGTTCCCGTGCTTTTATTTTTATTTGAGGCATTTGTTCCCAAGACTTTCTGAAGGGCTTCAAGAAGACAACTAAAAGTCCTGGGTAACAGTTATTCCTTCTGGTCACTAGGTGCCGCTCTGGAAATGTGTTTGCATTTATAAACCAGACACCTTTGCCTCCCTGAGAACTGCATTTACAGCTTTCTGCTTTCAAACAATGCCCACATCATTCCCAAGGCATTTAAGATTTTGTATTTGTGGGGTAGGTGAAAAAGAAGATATTCCCCATTATATACTCCATTGTCAGCTCTATCAAAACCCCAGAGAGATATTTTTGGAACAGATGTTGGCACCGCTACAGGGACAGAACCCTGAAGTGAAAACATGTTGGCTATTATCTGACTGCAACCCGCTTGTCACATATGAAACAGCCTTATTTGCAAAAGCCCCTAAAAGGTATCTGTGCTGGCTACATAAAAGACAATTCTGTAGATTGTGCAGGGATTCATTAATTTGATTTAATGTAAATGGATGTATATTTCTGGATCTCTTTTAATAGGTTTTATTTGATTTGCTGGACCTGTAACTGGATTTGTGATGGCTTTTAGTCAAATACAAGAAATGACTGATTGATGTCTGCCAACCATTCGTTCAGTCCCTGAGTGTTATAAACAGGACAAAGCTGGGGACAGGGTTGTGTAGAAATATAGTACCAGCAAATAACCCATATGTTTTATAAGAACGTGTAAATTTTCCTGGCTGTTACTGAAAGGCCTCCCAACCCCAATCTAATATTGATTCAGATACATATAAGAAGGCAGAGCAAAACTTCTGCAACCTCACATTCCTCTCCATGTGCTATTTAGCTTGTCTGTATAACAAGGCGCCAGCCCTACCGTAAGGCAGAGTGAGGCAGCCACCTCAGGCAGCAAATGCTGAGGAGTAGGGAGTAGGTAAAGCTGTGTGTACCACATGGCCTGCCCTGTGTCACCTAAACAAGCCTGTGCTCTCAAGTCAGTGTGATAATTAGGTGCACTATCTGACCAAGGAGCCCTAGGTGGCATATACAGTTTTCCACTCCCCTCACAGTAATCCACTGAGTTTCAGGCTGAGTAAGAATTTGAACCCTGGTCTGACACACTACCCCCTACACCGCAATGTCCAGGGAAGGCATGCACTTCCCCCCAAAGAAACAGGTTTGTAGACAGGGGGTACTCCAGGCTTCTAACATCCCCCTTTTGAGGTAAAAGTGCTTACAGGGGGTGGACTTTGGTCTTTCAAATTTCAGCAGTGCCATGTACAAGGCCAAAATTAAGCACCCCACCTGCCTCTCGCCTTCCGTTCTGCTCAATTCACTATGTCATAGTTGTGACACCCTGTGGCGCTCACTAGGCTCAGTGCCAGTTGGGGAGAACAGGTCACACTGCCCTAAATCTGCCTCAAATGCTCAAGAGGGTCTTTTTAGTTCAGCTGAAAGCACTATTGGAGGAACAGATTATCTGGACCCATTCCAGTCTATGCTCAGACCTGGGTTTGATGCATAATCCACTTTTCTTTATAGCATGTTTTAAACATGTTTTAAGCTGTTTTATTATTATTGTCATGTCTGCTGCCCTGGGCTCCTTTGACAGGAAGGGCAGGATATAAATTGAATAAATAGTAACAACAACAACAACAACAACAACAACAACAACAACAACAACAACATATTTATATCACACTGACATAGTGTCAGTCACTCTTCTGTTCAAGTGGTGTGAGGACCTCAGGAAAGAAGCTGGTTTCTTCTTGTCTAATATAATGCCTCTGCTGTTGACACCCCTCAGACCGAAAATGTCCCCTTTCTAAAAAATCTCTGTATTGGCTTTTATTCTTTCCTTCTTTTGCACGATACTGATCAACACATGCTATCCTTAATTTGTGTGCTTTTGGATGGTGCTGGCCCTTTAAGGCTGGCCAGGAAAGTGTTTTAAAATGCAGCTGATATAACTACTTCCAGTGCTGGATGTAGAGAGAGAGAGAGAGAGATTGAGAGATTGTATCCGCTGTTCCCAAGTTTATCTGAATCCTGGGAGTGGGGAACGGTATTTTCCTGTTAGTTTTCTCATTGGAAGGGGGAAAGGGGGTGGTTCGTAGGCTGATCTGTAGACGGTGGTACCATAAGATTCAGCCAATCCTCACAATGGCTGTTGTAAAAACCCGGCAGTAATGAAAAAGGGAGAGGAGGGAGGCGATAGAGAGGGACCTTGTAAATCACCTTCTCAGAACTGGAATAGTTAGCTGGGCAGCAGGAAGTAGAAGGGGAACATCTCATTTTCTTACATTTTTTAGATTTTCTGTGTGTGTGTGCGTGTGTGTGTGTGTGTGTATGACCTGTAACAGTTTTTTTTTTGCCAGATGAACAGTATTTCATCTTTGTTTCCAACTGCACAAGTGTTAAGCTTTCAGCATGTCCTCAAGGCTGCTAAATCCAGACTAAAATACATGGCTTATTCAGAGTCAGTTCACACTGCCACGATGCACATTGCCAGATGCATTTTTTTGTGTCTGGATTGTGCTATGTACATGACGAGTCAGACAGCTGAGCCATTCATCGCAAACACAAATTGCCATTTAGTATGCCACCACTATCATTTCTAAAAAGGCTAAAGTGACTACACGACCGGTTGAAATCTGATTTTGTGAGAAGTGGTTCAGACAGAAACCTCACTGTAAGCACAAGACTATCTGAGTTCCATAAAAAGTACAGCCACGTAAATGCTACGTAAACTGGAGGTCCGTTAATCCAAGCTTCTGCTGTTCTGGGATCCCATCAGTGAAGTGAAATAATGACTTAGGTTCAAATCAGAGGTTAGCCATGACTGCAATAAGTCTATGCTGTGGTTGGGTTTTAAACCCAGATCAAATACTTCTACGTGGTTTTCCACTTCAGCTCTCCAAGGCAAAATACAAAGAATAGCAGCCAGCCCCACAAGGTGGTTATGAGGATGTGCAAGAAGAAAATGGCATTACTTGAGTTGACACTTACAACTTAACTAAGATTAACACACAATGCATGCAACAAAATCCTGATAGACTCATCTTCCTTTTAGACAGAAGCCATTTCTGGAGGAGAGCTGATGGGATAGGGCAGAAGGGCACAGAGACTACTTAACCTTTATCAAACCTACTGCTTCTCCACTTCCCCCAGTACAGTTCTCCCATGGAGTTACAAACAAGTTTGTGTAGATAAACAAGCACTTGGACTCTTAACAGGTATTTATTGTATCTATCACAGTTTAGTATGAAGTGTGAAATGTCCTGCAGATAAGCGAATGCTCCCCACTTCTCTTTCCACAGAAAGGTTTGGAAGCTCCCGTTTTATGGTTAACCATGGTTTGTTGCTGGTCCAAACCATGGTTAACTTTAATAAGGGTTGGTTTCAGGCAAATCAACGTCACGCCATAATTATCTAAGTTAAGTTTTTATTAATCATAATTTCAAGTCTGGATGGTGTGGTTATGCAAAGGGGGGATGACAAAAGGGGGGCACATTAGGCTTGCTGTGGCTGATTCCTGGTTGCATATATGTCATGCTAAACTTAAAATTTAGTACGTGCAAACAGTGGGGCAGATTCACAATACCAGATGTCACTGCCACTTGCCAGGAAGAAGGGTGGAGGTCAGTGTGGTGCAGACCCACCGGCAGGAGCACCAGACTGACTCCACCGGTGTGCCTGCAGCACACCATTCTCCCCGCCACCTCCCCCCTCTCCACTGCCAGAAGGCTAGTGCTGTAGCTCCACCCCATCAGGAGAGCCACTTCTAATGTGAACACAAATAGAACACTGCATAGATGCCTAATAAGCAGGGCCAGTCCAAACACATTTTGCTGCCTGAAGCAAAGGATAATTTGCCACACACGTACACACCCAGGTACTGACTAGACTGGCAACTGAATCTTACTTCAATGCTTGCAACAGGATAGCATCCTCCAGTGCAACCAAGGGTAGCAGGATGGTTATGGGGGTGGATGACCGGCCTGGGGCACACATAGCTCTGGTCTCTAACAGAGGAAAATGTCCAAGAGAAATGGCTGGATGCGTGATGCTGCCCCACCAAGCCTCTGAGACCTAAGGCAATTGACTTGCTCTGCCTAATGGTAGGGTCAGCCCTAATAGGTTGCAGTCATCATTTTGAAAAGTTATCCTCATTCTCAAGTTGGTACTTGTACAAGACGGTACACATGGGAAATAAATGTATTGGGGAGAAACGGTCTGCCTAGCTCTCTCCCTGACCATGTTAGTTTTCTATGGGGGTTATTTGAATATGCTTTGGGAAGAGGAGTGAGGCATATAGACCAACAAATAGATAGACACAGTACATACATACAGACAAACAAACTAGCAAAGCACACAGGCCAGTCACCATGCTTTCCTCTCTTCCAGAGTTCCTGCTCTCTCACACAAATAGGCATATATTCATTCATAGCCTTCTCATTTTTGTCCAAGTCCTACAAAAAGGATGGGGAGCCTGTGGTCCTCTAAACATTGCTAGACTCCCAACTCCACCCCAGACCACATGGCCTATGCTGCATAAAACTGAAGAAGGCTGGGAGGCCAGCAACACCCAGAGGTCCACAGGTGATCTGTCCCTGCAGCATAGTGAATGTACGGCATGTTCTTACAACTAGAAAAGTGATCACTGTGAGACATGTGAAATAACAGTGTTTCTGAGCATGTGCAGAGTTATTTTTCTTTCTCTACCTCCAGTCAGAAAATGTAATGCAGGTTCCATCCCTCACCATATATGCATGGGCATAGCTAGGATATTTGTTTGGGGGGGTGGACTTTGTTGGGCAGAACCGATGTGATTGGTCAGTTAGTTATTTCTTATGTTTAAGTATTCATCATTGCCTATGGCAACTCCTGTCCTTTTGAGTATAAAGCATAGCCTCTTCATGAAGAAACCCCTGCAGGATCTTTTGGCCACTCCAGGGCCCTCGGTGTGGCTGAGTGGGCTCCAGATGTTGGAATCCAAAGCATGGCTTTGCACTGAATAGCTCAGTCGGTAGAGAATGAGACTCTTAATCTCAGGGTTTGGGGTTCGAACCCCACGTTGGGCAAAAGATTCCTGCATTGCAGGGGCTTGGGCTAAATGACTCACGTGGTCCCTTTCCAACTCTACGATTCTAAGTCCCAGTAAACACGTGTAGGATCGGGTCGCAACAATGATCACTTCTCCAGTAAAGCCCGCACACACATGCCGGCCTATCCAGTAACCTTATTCTTCCAGGCAGTGGCGTAGCGTGGGGGGTGCAGGGGGGGGGCCGGCCGCACCGGGCGCAACATCTGGGGGTTAGGGTTAGGGGGCGCAAATCCACGGGTTAGGGGGCGCAAATTACTTGCCTTGCCCCGGGTGCTGACAACCCACGCTACGCCACTGCTTCCAGGCATCTCTCGCCCTCCAGCCCGGCCCCTGAAACACGATCTCCGCCCCCACCGCTCCCCGGCTTCGCTGCGTTGGGCATCCCCTCTGGCGCCCCCGCTCTCCTTCGGCCCCCTCACCGTGGCGTCCTGCCCCGCATAGTGGCTGATCACGCGGGAGCCCCCCGGGTGCCGCTTGTGGAACTGGCTGATGTTGTAGACTTTCCTGTCGATCACCAGCCACCGCTCCGGCGCCTTGCCCGATCGCAGCTGGATCTCGTCCCACGTGAAGAGCCGCGGGGCTGCCGCGGGGATCTCGGCCTTCGCCATCTCCGCCGGCGGCTGTCACGATGCCACAGTCAACGACCCCCGTGCGGCCGAAGCGCTTCTGCCTATCCAGCGGCGCCGAGCAGCCGCCACCCCCGAGCGCCCAGCCAGCCGCGCGCTCCGCCCGGGACACGCCTCCCCGCGCCCTGCGCGCCGGGCTCGCGAGAGCCCATTGGCCGGCAGCTCTGCCGGCTCGCTTGGAGAAAGAGAGCTCCGGCTTTATTGTGCAGGAAATCCCTCGCGCGCATTGGACGCCCGCTCCCTCTCGCCGCTGCCTGTGCCCCGGCAGATGCCGGGCTGCGTAATCCCACGGCCTTTGTTCGTGCCGGTCCCGTTCCGGATGATATTTAGCAAACCTTTGCCTTTGCCAAGACGTTACATAAAAAAGGACTGCGGGGGGTGGGGATGGTGCGCGCGCAAATGAGAACTGGTTGCTGTCTGGGTGGCTTCTAAGAAAGTCCATGGTGCTTCAGTAACTTCAATAACTGTTTTATATCGCCTGGAAAACCCTGAAATCTCGCACCACTCGGAGACTGGGGTGGCATGCAACAATACAATGTGCAGCACAGAATAAAAAATGCCAGCACAGTTGATCTGATGGCAAACCAATGTGCACCCACTGCAGCTGATCCAAATCTTACCTCCACCAATGCCCATTAAGTTTACCCTGCAATGCCTTTCTCTACCCTGCGGCCTGGGCCAATCAATCTGAAAGGAAAGGGTCACACTTCAGACGGACAAAACTGAGCAGGAGGGAGTCAAGCAAGCACTGACCTTAGAGTGACATTGCTGGTTCTAAAGCATCACCTGATTTTCAAAAAGACTATTATACACTTGCAAAATCTTCGGACTTCTTTCTCATTTCCTTGCAGCAGCCAATCTCTTTCTCTCTTGCAACAAACCAGTAGCTGCTATCTGCTGCATGACGCCCAATAACACTACTTTGCATAGACAGAAAAGATATACCATCCACAGAGAGAAAATGTTACATTTCGTTGACTTGCCAGCACCCCCTTATAGAAGGGGTGCCCAGCCTAGATGTCAGGTGCTAGTTGTCTAGTAGTCAGCCAGAATAAACAGTGCTTAAACTGGTGGCTAGAGGAGAAAATTGCACAGTGGCCTTGATTAGTAGGTAATCTAGAGCAGTTTGCTACTAGTCTTCTTTCTTTCTTTCTTTCTTTCTTTCTTTCTTTCTTTCTTTCTTTCTTCTTGGCGATCACTTATAGCCAAGTAAGATTGTCTTCCATGAACACGGTCTTAACTGTGAGTCCGTAAGTAACTGTAGAAGCCAATTCTGGACCCACATGTCCTTCCACAGTGGGGACATAGTTGATCATGGTGAAGGTTTGCCAAATCTGCCTTCCTCTTAGCACGCTTCTCCAACTCCTTGAAAGATTCCATCAACAGTGTCTCCAAAAAAAATTACATATCTTCCCGAACTAATGCCAGTGTACAGGAAGAAGCAAAGATCACCAGTGTCGAAGCAATGATTCTTCAACATCAACGTCATTGGACTGGTCATGTTGTTTGGCTGCCTGATTATCATCTTCCAAAGCAACTACTCTATTCCAAACTTTAAAATGGAAAGCATAATGCTAGTGGTCAACAAAAGAAGTTTAAAGACTCTCTCAAGGCAATTTTTTTAAAATGTAGGATAAACACCGACAATTGGGGAACACTGGCCTGTGAGTGCTCCAATTGGAGAACAGCCTTTCCCAAAGGTGTAATGGATTTTGAAGACACTCGTAAGACTGGTCCAAAGAGTCAATTCTTTCACACTTAATATACACAGAGCTCCAAAGGACCTCACACAGCCAAGAATAAGGTCATTGTTATGAAAGCAGCATAAGAAGAAAAAGCAGCTGCTACTATATGCTCACTGGCATCCAGCTGTGGCCATCTGCATTTACAGTGAGTTAATCTCTGGTGAAAGGTAATTAACAGAAACATAGTAGAACAGACTACTCAGTGAACTCTGCTATTCCAACAAAATGTCTGATTGCCTGATTGCCTTGTTATCTAGTCTGTTGCTCACACTTTTTCAGTTTCTATGTGAATAACTTCATTGATGTGACAAAATCTATAATCTGTTGCATGTACCTGCACAGTACATTTTCTGAGCAATATCAGGATGTATGGTTGCTACAGACCATATATGTTTTGCCTTGTGACACATTCTGATTAAAACAAGCACAATACCATGATTACCGGTAGCTATCTGGCAAGATGTGTGAACAAGCCTCAGAAAAACATCAGATTCCCATTACTATCATATCTCCAGCTTCAAATCCTGGGGTTCATGCCTTCGTTTGTATTTGCCTGATCTCATTTGAACAACTGAATTCCCCAACTGCATTCATTCATTCATTCATTCATTCATTTCTTCATTTCGCACTTTCCAACCCAAATGCCATTTATTTCATTGAGAAAGATGTGAGTTAAATCTCTCCTATTAAAATCAAAACTGTGGCTGAATGAGTGCCCACACATTTACTACACTGTGCAATGTTGTTGTTTTTAAAACTATTTTTAACGTTTATTTTTTTTCTACACTTAGGAAAAGTTGGCCCATCATGGGACTACCATGGCTGCTTACATTAAAATGCTAAAAGCAGTAGAGGCTGACCTTGCTCACCAGGCTCACCGGGTTCATAGCATTTCAGATTGATATATTTCAATCTGCTCCAGGTCTGATCAATTTTATCTTTGCCATTTTTTATTTATTTTCCATGTAGCATAAAATGTAAAGGTAGTTGTGTTGGCACTTTAGAAAAAAATCCAATGTCATTAAGGCTTCAACATCAGACAAAAATATTTCCTCCCCCTCCCCTTGTTCTGTTTACTATCTATGAAGAGTTCTGGAGAACTCAAAAGCTCACAACACTGTTCTGTTATATTTTGATTGGCCTAAGAAAGGAATTGGAATTAGTTTGTATATGTTTTAAATATGTATTATTGTTGAGCTCTTTTCTTGTATATATTTTAGATTTCCTTTTATTCTTGTTGTAAGTTGTTTTGAGAATCTGGTTTCAGGGTGTCATAGAAATAGTTCCCATCTTTGATATGTAGGAAATAATTATCCATGTGGATGATGTGCATGTTGAAGTGAGGAAACTGTGACCCTCCACATATTGCTGATCTACAGTTCCCATAAACTCTGACCATTGGCCATACTGACTGGGGCTGGTGGGAGTTGGAGGTAAACAACATCAGGAGGACCAAAGGTTACCCACCTCTGTTTTACATGTTAGGAAAGAGCGTACAAAAACATTGTATTTTAACTTTGAGGCAGAGATGTACAACTACCTAATACATATAAGGTAAAGGTAAAGGTACCCCTGCCCGTACGGGCCAGTCTTGACAGACTCTGGGGTTGTGCGCCCATCTCACTCAAGAGGCCGGGGGCCAGCGCTGTCCGGAGACACTTCCGGGTCACGTGGCCAGCGTGACAAGCTGCATCTGGCGAGCCAGCGCAGCACACGGAATGCTGTTTACCTTCCCGCTGGTAAGCGGTCCCTATTTATCTACTTGCACCCGGAGGTGCTTTCAAACTGCTAGGTTGGCAGGCACTGGGACCGAACGACAGGAGCACACCCCATTGCAGGGATTCGAACCGCCGACCATGCAATCGGCAAGTGCTAGGCTCTGTGGTTTAACCCACAGCGCCACCCGCGTCCCTCCCAATACATATAGGTTACCCAATAAATATGGTGAGAAAGGACAATGCAAAGGAAAGTGGGAGGTCAGAGAATTTACTTAAAGTGGAAAGGGGGGGAAACAAGCCCAACATCTAAAAGGTTCATCATGCATAAACTGCCTTTCGACAAATGTTAATGCAGCTCTGGGGAATAAATTATAAATAAAAAGGTAAAGGTAAAGGGCCCCTGACTGTTAAGTCGAGTCGCGAACAAATCTGGGGTTGCAGCATTCATCTTGCTTTACTGGCCAAGGGAGCCAACGTTTGTCCACAGGCAGTTTTTCCGGGTCATGTGGCCAGCATGACTAAGCTGCTTCTGGCGAACCAGAGCAGCACATGGAAATGCCGTTTACCTTCCCGCTTGGAGAGGTACCTATTTATCTACTTGCACTTTGATGTGCTTTCGAACTGCTATGTTGGCAGGAGCTGGGACTGAACAACGGGAGCTCACCCTGTTGCGGGGATTCGAACCGCCAACCTTCCGATCAGCAAGCCCTAGGCTCAGTGGAAGCATCTCCTTCTGTGGTAAGAGACACGTGATAAATAAGAGAAATGAGCAAAATAAAAATCTGAAGGGCAGGGCAATTAATTCTGATACTTCTGTGTAGTCTTAAATACATACTGTAGTAGTCTTCTATTTAGTCATGTCTTGCACAGAACAACTCCTCCCCTGAGCTATTTCCCATGTGGTGCTTCTGCATATTGGCAATTAACTTGTAAAAATGAAACATTTTACTCATTCTGTAGAAACATACTATCTCAAGCAGTTTTCTACTCATAGCTTAGCTGTGCAATTTATGCAATCAAATGCCCATGTGGCACATTATATAAATTTTTGATTGATTTATATATTCATCTATCTTTTGTACAAAGGAACAGACTACCCTGCCACCAATTAATTAAGTGGCTTGGATTTACTCTTGTTTATCTTTGCTTATGTGCTGTTTGTGCATTCATTATTGCTTATGTGCTTCTGGCTTATTTTGGAGAGGAGAAAGCCCTTAAAACTACAGTTGTAAACTGCACTCTCTGAGGCTTACTTCTGAGTAAATTCACTGTTGATTTAATTTTTAGGACAGTAGAAAAGTAGGTGATAGGAATAAACTACTGTGACTCAAGAGAGATGTGGTTTATCAAGCCAGCCACTCTATATTCTTTCCCATCCCCCCCCCTCTGCAGAATGACTACTTTCAGACTACTAACATTCGAAACTCTGAAAACTGTCCCCGTTTTCTATTAAGAGGAGAAGCAGACAGGAATACAGATAGCCAGAGCTCTGCTTGTTTGGAATTCTGGAAGCTTGACTTCTATACATCTGAACTGGTATTCTCTCCAACATGCAATGAGTCGCTAACATTGGCTCTTTGACTACATTGTAAAATTTATTACCATTAACTGACTTCTGCTACATTGCAACCATGTTACACTTTGAAATGGTTTCCTGGTCCAAAACAAAAACAACTTCTACTCTAACCAGCTTTTCTATGCTAAATAACCACCTCCTTTTTCACTCAAGCATAGATTTATTATAAAGTATTCTGGGGCTGTGTTTTTAACCTAAATAATATCCTGGGTATCTATCTGCTTCCCTTCTTAAGAGACAGAGATAGTAGCTAAAGACAGACAGACATTCCTTATCCCCCAGAGAGGTTTCATAGATATATCATTGGCCATGGCACATACATCACTACAATATCTAGTAAACAGAAACTAGCAAACATTTCCCATAATCGTGGACTAGGAAATTGTTCTATATGTGCAAAGTTGGTATCATACAGACAAACATTTTTTTAAAAAAAACCTTTAGCTTTACAGCTGTTGGTTTCAGGACAATAATGTTTCAGTGTAGCCAGCTATGCCATGAAGGCCACAGCAAATACCCATGGTGATTGAATATAAGAACCTCTGACATCAGTACACTAGTTGCTGGACTGAGATGCCTATCTGAAATTAATTTAAAATAAAATAAAAAAAATGAGATGCCTATGTGAATATGAGGCAGCATGGCTGTATGAGGCATGCTCCTCAATACTAGAGATTAAATGTACCTGTCTCAAATAAATCTGTTAAGCATACTCCTCCCAGCCCCCACCTCCGCATTTGATTTCCTCTATTTTATTTTTCTTTCCTCTTTGTATGTTCATTCTTCCTCTCATTTTCTCTCTCTGTTTGTAATTCTCAGCCTAATTATCCCACACATAATCCTCCAACTCGGTGCCCCTCTCCTGCTTTCTAATACACAGCATCTTTTGTTTAATCAAAGCTACTCCATACTCTTTTCCCAAGCTGCAGTTACAATGTGCAGCCTTTTGCCTATTTGGCTACCAACACTATCCTCAAAAGTAAATACAGTGAATTCTTAGTCTCCCTTTCTGTGGCTGAGGATGAGTGCCAAACCCAAGGCTTTGACACTGGAGAGAGAGGTACAAATACTTCCCAAACATGCCAGAGGGCTGGATTATATAATGACACTGCTAGTGCTGTATAGGACACTGCCAGAAAACATGACCTTTCCCAATTTTCCCGTATGAAATCAACCCTAAGAACTGAAGTAACCCTTCATGCCAAATGGTGTTAACACGGCACAACCGCTGCAGTGTTATCCGAACATTTGAAAGCTCTAATCACAAAACAAAATTTGAAACACAACTGAAACCAATAAACCAATTGTAATCTATATAAAATGCAAAGAAGATTAGAGACAGACAAAAAAACCTAAACGTGGCCTCCAAAAGCTTAGGAAAAACTGTGAGACTTCACCATTCATTGGAAGCTCATTCATGTTGTAGCCTCCAAGGAGAGAGTGTGTCATAACAGGGGCACCACCACAGAGAAGGCCCCACTCCAGGTTCCCTTGCAATGGGTCATCCCTGTTGGTAGGAGCACAAGCAGGATTACCCTGATTTCAGGGCTTGTGCTGGATGATGCGAGAAGAAAACCCTTGTCATTTTTACATTGGTGCTGGCACCTAGAGACATACAGTGCATATAGTGCAGATCCTGCAGAATAAGTGTGATGTGACATTGCACAGTGGTGTCAGTTAAGACTCTAGCTGCTACATCCTGCCCTTGTTTTAATTTTTGGATCATCTTCAATGGTTGCCAAACCTAAAGTACATTCCAGTGGTCTATGCAAGAGGTCATCAGAGCATGCGGCACTATGGTAAGGCTGCTTTGATCTCTAGATAGCCATTACTGTCAAAAGAGTGATACCTGGAAAGAGGCACTCCGTTTTGACTGTTACGCTTCTGATTTGAGTGCCACACTTCCGTTTTCAGTGTTATGTTGAGGTCTATCTGTTTCAGCTATTTATTTTGCGTTTTTGTTTTTGTGGCTTTTTTGTTTTGTTTTTGTGACTCTGTGGAACTGTGTGTGATCTGTGGAACAAGAGTGGCATGTTCCATGCCTGCAAGGTTCTCTTTCTCCCTCAGCTTTAAATCTGTAACATCAGAGATTCCTCTGCAAAGTTTCATAGCCTTAAACCCAACAAATCTGTCCTTGTGAACTGCAAAGTGAAAAAGACCCGGTGGGGATCAAAATGCCTAATCAACAATTTAAAACTACACTTTTACCTCTCATAGCTTGTTTATAAGTGAGGGAAAGGTTTTTCAGTGACAACAAATAAAAGAAAAAAAATTCCTTCCAGTAGCACCTTAAAGACCAACTAAGTTAGTTCTTGGTATGAGCTTTCGTGTGCATGCACACTGAAAGCTCATACCAAGAACTAACTTAGTTGGTCTTTAAGGTGCTACTGGAAGGAATTTTTTTTGTTTTGACTATGGCAGACCAACACGGCTACCTATCTGTAACTGGAACAAATAAAAGGTGATCCATGGTGAAAACATTTGTTTTACCTTCCTGGGAAAGTGGCAAAGGTCCGAATTTATGACATCTCCCCTGACTCCAGGGAAGACATGCATGAGGTGCTGCAATGTGACATGTATTTATGGCAAAATACATAACATTGCAGTCACATGGAAATGGGTATGGTTGTGACAGCCTTCTGGTGGCCACGAGTTTTAAACAGCACCCTATCACTTTTATGTACTTGATAGAAGCAACTTGACATTAAAAAAACATTAGGAAGAAAGAACCTTTGTTTCACTCATGTAAGTGCAATCAGAAAACAATGTCTATAAAACCAGCCTTGCTCATTTTGTTATGCAAACATACAGGAAAATATTTATGGATCCTGAACTGAAATTGCCTAAATCTTGAGTTAAGTTACCTACCTAAAGGTCTGAATAAAGAAGGGCCACCCTGCAGGATATATTTTACAAGTTGGTATTCTTGATTGACAATCCTGGGAGAACTGCCAAGAACTCCTAGTTGGGGAGATAAGACACTGACATGAGGAGCAGATTGGGACTCTCTTAGGCTGAAGATAGCGGGTAGGCAAATCTGCATAATTGTAAAAACTCTTCTTCGTTTTGTGTGTGTGTGTGGAATCTTTTCAGGAAGCCGGCTGTCCTGAGTTATGACAGCTTCGTTTCTTGTGCCAATTTTGGAGACAAAGATAGGCGCGTTGGCGGAAGGCGCGAAGCTTTCCTTGAGGCGCGCGCGCGCGCTCGCTCGCTCCTCGTGCCTGATGCTGCCTCGGTGGCGCCTCTGGGAAGAGACCTGGGCCAGCGCCGCGAGCCCCGCGCAAGCACTGCGGCGGCGGCCCGCTTCACAATATCAAGGCTTCTTCAAGTTTTAAGTTGAGGTCAGCCGGCCTTCACCTTCGAAAGATTAGCGCCAGCCAATGGCAGAGCCCCGCTTGGCCGGCGGAGAGCGGCGATTGGAGGAGGAGCTCTGCTGATACCCTCCGGAATCCTCGTCGGTGATTCATGGAATGGGATGGAGAGGCTGAGGTTCCCCCCGGGCTGGCTGGCGCAGGGATTATTTGCGAGGGAAAAGTCCGCCGCTGCAGCCTAGGGGGCACTTCAGAGCAGGCGGCGGAGCCGGCAGAAATTGCACAAGGGCTGGCAGGCGGCAAGGCGAAGACAAAGAGCACGCGGAGGGGGCGGCGTGGGGGGGGCGGCGCAGTCGGTGAGTTAAACCGGAGCGGAGAGGCGGGGAGCCTTTCGCTTCGCAGGATCGCCAGCAAGCGCGAAGCCGAGCCGTCGAAGCAGCGCGCCGAAGCCGGTCATGGGGAAAGGCGAGGAGCAGGGCGGGATGTGCGCCGAGCGGGAGGCGCCGAGCCCCTCGTACACCTGGGAGGAGATCCAGAAGCACAACGTGCACACGGACAAGTGGCTGGTGATCGAGCGGAAAGTGTACAACATCACCCAATGGGCCAAGCGACACCCGGGGGGGCTGCGCGTGATCAGCCACTACGCCGGCGAAGATGCCACGGTAAGGGGCTCCGGCTGCCGGTGCCGCTGGCAGGGCGCAAATGGCTTCCGCCGCCCGGCTCCTGCGCCGCCGGTCACCTGCTGCTGCTGCTGCTGCTGCTGCTTTGAAGAAGGGAGGGAACCGGCGGCGGCAGCCGCTGCAGGGCTGGCAAATCCGCAGCGCGGAGCTCGCTGCAGCCGCAGGGCTGGCAGGAACCGCCGTTTGACACGAAACGGGGACTGGATGCAAAGAGGGAATGGGGTGCTTGCAAGCTGGAAGGTTGCCGGCGGCTGGGAGGCTGCAGAAGGAGCATTGTAGCAATGCAAGAGCGGGGAGGAGAGAGGTTTGCCTGCAGGCCGGCCAAAGAGCTGCGCTCGGTCGGCTCTTTCTGCAAGGCTTTTTTCCCCTGAGACTCCCCACCCCCCACGTAAGGAAAGGAGCTGGTGGCGTCCTCCCCTCGCCCGGGCAGCTGCTTCTGCTTCTGCAGCTAGTGGTTGGCTAGCCTCATTCCACACACCCCCACCCCCCAAACCGGGCTCCTGTTTCAGTAACGGCAGCAGAGGAGGCATAGCGGCGGCGGGAAGGAGCAAAAGCAGGATGCCTTTGCAAGATTAGTAGCTGCGGCTCCTGAAAGCGCAAGCTGCAGGGGAGCAGCCGGCCAGCGGAGGCTTAGCTCCGGGCAGGACGCACAGCGCGGGGAAGGTAGTCGCGTGTTGAGAACTGTGCGGCCCAAAGCAAAGGTCCGTCTCGCCCAGCATCCTGCTTCCCAAAGTGGCCAGTCAGATCATGTCTCTGAGGAGCCCACAGGCTGGACATGGGCACAAGAGTTGCAGCTCTCCCCAGCTGCTATTCCCTAGCGACTGGACTCTTGAGGCCCGCTGGTCCTGGAGGGAGTCTGTCTGTTGGTGGCCTTATTCTCCATGAATTTGTCTCTACCCTTTTTTTTTTTAAGCCACCGTAGTTGGGGGTCCTCCTCACACGTCGTGATAGTATTCCATAGTTTAACCATACAAGCTTTGAAGAACCACTTTTGTCTACCCAGGTTCTGGTTTACTGGATTACGCCAGGAGAAGAGAGGTTTGGGGAAAGTGGCCAACTAGATGCCTGCGGGAAACAAGTTGTATAAGTTTGTGTGTGTGTGTGTGTGAGAGAGAGAGAGAGAGAGAGAGAGATGAATGAAGCGGTAGAGGGAAGACATAGCAGAGAGAGGAGGGGAAGCTGTGCTGTTCCTCACTTCTGACTTTAGCCCTGTCCACCGCTTGCATGCGCCCCTGATCACTTTCCCTCAAGTGAATGTGGACCTCAGCTTCAAAAAGTTTGCCCTAACTGCATCCCATTAAGATAATTGTATTCTGCTGCGTCTCTCTATTTGACCAGACTTCCTTTATGCCCACCTTTCTATGATTGCTTTTGAAACCAAGCACCCCACTTCCTCTATCATAGCTTAGAGACCATATCTGCACATGGCATCCTCTGTGGATTTGCTTGGCATGTTCATTCCCCCTCCCATGGCCCTTTGGGCTATCACGGCCTACTGGATGCTCAGCATCTTGCTGTATCCCAGCCCTATCTGAATGACCACAAACTTTTTTTTTTACTCTCATTCCATTTTGGGGTAATTCATTCTGAACTGGATATTTCCCCAGCTTCTGCTGGCCTTCCCCCAGGAGCCTGCAAGCTTTTAGATACCAAGGTCCATTTATGTTCAAGAGGACCCACAGTGGGAAACAGAAAAGTGAACTAGATAGGCCTTTTGTATAACAACAACAACAGCAACAACAACAACAACAACAACAACAACAACAATAATAATAATAATAATAATTTATTTATACCCCACCCATCTGGCTGGGCTTCCCCAGCCACTCTGGGCGGCTTCCAAGAAATATTAAAATACTGTGATACATCAAACATTAAAAGCCTCCCTAAACAGGGCTGCCTTCAGATGTCTTCTAAAAGTCTGGTAGTTGTTGTTCTCTTTGACATTTGGTGGGAGGGCGTTCCACAGGGTAGGCGCCACTACTGAGAAGGCCCTCTGCCTGGTTCCCAGTGAGGGAACCGCCAGAAGGCCCTCAGTGCTGGATCTCAGTGTCCGGGTAGAACGATGGGGGTGGAGACACTCCTTCAGATATACTGGACCGAGGCCGTTTAGGGCTTTAAAGGCCAGCACCAACACTTTGAATTGTGCTCGGAAACGTACTGGAAGCCAATGTAGGTCTTTCAAGACCGGTGTTATATGGTCTCGGCGGCCACTCCCAGTCACCAGTCTAGCTGCCGCATTCTGGATTAGTTGTAGTTTCCGGGTCACCTTCAAAGGTAGCCCTTTGTAGGTGTATGAGGTCTTTTTATCATTTCAACCACCTGGATATGCCCATTAAGAGAAGCAGGAAGATTGTGTGCCAGCAGGTGGGACGGAGAAGGTGATGGGACTCAGAAATGTGTTCCAGCTGCATTTTCTGCTCCGGAAACCTTTCCTCAGGTGAATGTGGGTTGCAGTTATCTGATGATGAAGGAAGGCCTCTTTGCATGTGCTCAGAGGCACTGTTTTCTACTTTCTTCTTCCCTCCTATTTTTGAAACAGAGGGCAGGGGAAGTATTCTGGACCTGAGAGGCACTGAGGACAAATCCTAAATGTGTTACAGCTGGTTGTGATCACTCATGGGAAAGTGAAGCACCCTGGCAATACTCAGAGCATCATTACTGTTTTCCATCATCCCTATTGATCATACTGCTTGGGGTTGATGGGAGTCCAGCATACCTGGAGGGCTACAGGTTCCCAGCTTTATTCTCAGGCTAAGGTATCTAAAGCAAATCTTCAGAAGTGAGGGTGAAATCACACATTCATGTAATGCAGCAAAGTCCACCTTCAGAGGTGGCAGGTGAGTATGCCTTTTGTTCTCCACCCTTCTACATGCATGTCAGACAGCACGTGTACCAGTAACTTCTAGGAGTGTATTTGCAAACAGTGTGTTAATCAAAAGCAGCCACAGGCTTTCACATATAGAGAAAATGTGAGTCTGTATCGAGTCATGGCTCCGTTAAGTCTCTCTTGTGCTTCTCCATTGGTTGTGTGTGTGTCTGTCATACAGAATGAACAAGAATTGTAGCCAGAACAGATGTTTTTGGCCAGGTACCTTGGCTGCATGTTTCTGGCTGTGGTTACTTTTGTCCACTGTCTATCAAGCACTTGCTCCGTTTTGTGTTCTTGGGAAGAACTACATGCTTTCAAATCAACTTGTCATTCTTCGAAACGCAGCCATCATGTATTAAAATCAATTGGTCCAGATGTCCTGCCAATCTGCAAGTTTTATTGTTAAATCATTTACATTGTAATTTTCATTTCCCATTCATCTCTGAACTTCCCAAACTGAAACACACAGTGATTCTATTGTCTTTGTTGTCTTAAATCACAGTGGGGGTTTTCAAAGCAACATTTAAAAAGAAGACTGAAGAGACACAATGAGCTGAAATGTCTGGATTGTGTGATTCTGTGGAGCAACGTTTTAAAAACAAATTTATTTTATGTATTGTTGTGCTTTTTAGTCTCAAAGCAACTTAACAATATATATATATGAAGTCAAATAAAAACCAGGAAATTTAATCACAGTGTACAATACAAAATAAAATGCTCATCCAACACAATAAGGTTAAAACCTATCTCATATCAGTAAAAGGTAAGCACCACAGTGGATGCTGGTATAACTACCAAAGGCCCAGGCAGATAAAAATGTCTTAGCCTGGCCCATAAAAACCAAGGCACCAGGCATGTTTCCCTGGGGAGAACATTACACACACAGGAAGAACCACTACCAAAAAGGCCTGTTCTTATGTGACCACCTTCCACAGCTCCCTTGGATAAGGCACACAGGGAAGGGTCTTTGATGAAGATTGTTTGCTCTGAGTGGATTCATATTGGGAGAGGCAGCCTTTAAGGTATTGTGATCCTGAGCCGCATATGGCTTGATAGGTTAAAACTAGCACTTAATTGAATTGAGAAACTCATCAGTAGCCAGTGCAGTCAGGCCAGAATTAGTGTAATGTGCTCAGACCTTCTGGACCAATTCAGTAATCTGGCCACTGCATACTGCACTAGCTGTAGTTTCCAAAGTGTCTTCAAAGGCTGCCCAATGTAAAATGCATTGCAGTAAACTAACATAGAGGTTACCAGATATGACAGTTTCCCAACTTGCAGAAGCAAGTTTGATGGCTCCCAGCTTTTGTCACTGGTTTAGCTGCATTGCCTTTTCATCCCTTCTAGGATTTCATGAATGCTCTTTCTCCCAAATGTTGTACATCCACTACAAAGCTATCAGTCTCATGAAACCAGCACACGTGGAAGTGTTTGTACTTATTGGGGGGGGGGGGACACAGAGCCAAATCTGCAGCATCACATTCTTCTTCCAAGTGTATTGTTGAAGGTGACCATTGCTTGCTTGCCACCATAATTATGTTTGAACTTCAGGAGTGTGGTGACACTCAGGCCTGATCACACGCTTTAGGATGTTGCAAGCTAGTTTTTCATTTTGGCTGAGGCAATGATAGAGACTTACGGTACCTTGTATATATACACACACAAACACACACACACACACACACACACAGTTTGAGCAGGTAGCAAGGAAGCTGATAGTGCAAGCCCCAAAGTCACATCGAGCCCTTGAAGCTTCCGCCAGCCAATTCCAAGACCATAGGACTGTCTCCTGTTTGGCCAGGTTCAGACTGCATAAACCCTTACTGCAAGTGTGACTTCATTCACAGTGCATTTTTGAAGCCATTTAGTGCTTCCCAAGGAGATGACACTGTTGCTTGCCATCTGCTAGCAATGTGTTCAAGAACCTAGAAAGAGATGGATATCTGTTCAACAAAATAGCATGGCTGCTTTGCAAAGAAAATGTGGTGTGCATGCAGTATATGAGTCTGACATATAAGTCAGAAAGGCCTATGACCCCAGAATATGATCCCAGTAGAGGGCTTGCGAGGTCCTTTAATCCAGTGCTAGCAAGGTACGGTTACTGGGTTGTAATGAAGACCATTAGTCGGTTCCCAGGAGGCTCAAATTTTCCCTAGCATTAAACAGTGCTTATCCAGTATCTTTTGTAAGGCCAATTGTCATCTCCCTAAACACTTGGCTGTTTCTTTGGTGGGCATTGTGTGACTCAGCAGCAAGTTTCCCTGGCTCCCCCCCCCCCATCCCACAACCTTTCATTTCCCTTCCAAGCCACTGTACCATTTGTTTTGGGTATCAGAGGGGGCTGAAGTATGTGGGAAGGGTTTCTTTCCTTCGCTTTTTTCAGGTTTATACTCGTTTCAAAAGGAGGAGGAAGAAGTCCAGTGATGCTGCATCCAGTGTTTTGACAGGGAGTGGTACAAAGGGCCTGCCCACATAATGGTTGTCTACACTCCCCTTGTTTGGCTTTATATTATACAGTGCAGATAGCTCTCTCACATCTGATCCTCTTGCAGTGACAGTAGGAGTTTTGTGCTGCAGGCTGAAAATTGTGCTCCAGTACCCCCAACAACGCCTGTTCACCACATGGAAAAATTTGGTACCAATTAAAGGTGAAGCCTTCATTTCATGTAGACTCTGGAAGTTAATGAGCACACCAAAATGTTCATCGTCTGGGTGCGCCCAGCCTTAGATTATGTTGCCACAAGGTGAATTAGCAATGCACAACTTTAAGCAAGAGTGTTGTCTGCTGAGAATTAGGAAGGAGTTAGGGATTTTATATGGCTCTAGGGGAAGATAAGGAGTTGGAAATTTCCCTCAGTTACAAATCCTTTAGGCTTATGCACATGCTTGTTCGTTTCTTGATGACTGCAGATTCAGGTAGCAGCTTGCACACAGAGATCACATTTGGTGATAAAATTTCCATGGTGCCTCACATTTATGCTTTAATAGCTATCCTTATCTGTATATTATTTCCTATCTTGTTTTCTCCTTTCCAGCATTTTCTAATTTATTTTCTCCTTGTCCCCTGTTCCAGTGCTTTTCCCAAGTGAATTAAGCTGCTGAAGCTAATCTTACTAATTAAGGTTTCCTTTTTTTCCATAAGCAAGGACAACAAAGGACTCATTAGAGACAATGACTTGAGTCAGACCAGTCCCTAGGAATAAAGCACCGCAAGATTAGGATTCCTAGTTCTGCCACCCACTCACTCTTTGGCTGTGAAAATATGTTGCTTTCTGTTTGCTTATCTACTAATAATTATGCTGGGAGATGGAGATTTTCAATGTTATATACTATTTTATACGTGTGTGTGTGTTTTGGGAATCTGTAATCAGAAGGAATATTGTTTGATTCCTACAGTAAGGCCCTGTCTGCACAAAACATATAAACTGGTATCACCACCTTAAACAGTCATGGCTTCCCCTAAAGCAGGCATCCCCAAACTTGGCCTTCTAAATGTTTTGGAACTACAATTCCTATCATCCCTGATCACTGCTCCTGTTAGCTAGGGGTGATGGGAGTTGTAGTCCCAAAAACATCTGGAGGGCCGAGTTTGGGGATGCCTGCCCTAAAGTGTATTTTGTTAAGGGTGCTGAGACTTGTTGGGAGACCCGAATTCCCCTCACATAGCTACAATTCCCAGATAAGAGGGATTGGTTATTAAACCACTCTGAGAATTTGCTCTGCACTGGCTCATCTGTAAGGATTATTGCATGTAGAAAGAAGTTTCTGGATTCTAAGGGGAAAATGATTATGAGAGATAAGAAAGAGCGGGTAACAGCTCTTTGAACAGCAATTGTGTATTTCTTCATTCTAGGATGCATTTAAGGCCTTTCACCCTGATCCTGTGTTTGTAAGAAAGTTTCTTAAGCCATTATTGATTGGAGAACTTGCCCCAGGAGAACCCAGCCAAGACAGAGGCCAGAACGTGAGTAAGAGCAATTTTTCCTATATGTTCAGTGAATATTTGAAGGACGGCACTGAGCTGTTTGCAGAAGGGCTTTCAAACAGCCCTCTGGTTTTCAGAGGTTCAAGGAGCAGTGCTGGGAGGGAGAAGTGCTTTTCATAGCCATGGTTTCAATGGAAACCACTTCCCCCCCTTGGAGCAATGTTCCCGCCACCCATCAACTGATGGACGATGAAAGCGTGTCTAGCTCCAGCAAAGGAGCGAACAGGAGTTCCTCTTAAAGTGCCCATTGTTCCTTTAAGGCTCTGTCCTTACTTGCCTCACACCTAATGTCATATATGATGTCAAGTGCCAAAACAACCTTGCGACCCAAATAGGGATGCCTAGCAGGCTAAGTTTGGCCCACAGGCCGGAGGGTCTGCACCCCTGATCTAGAGCCAGTTTTCCTTTTTGTGTTTTACTCTACATTAGTATCTCTCATGAGCTAGTTCTGTAAAGTGTGTCACAATATTTGAAGTGGTGCTTTGGAGGACAAACGATCACTGGAGAATGAAGAATTGCACTGAGTGTCAGAAGGGGAGTATCTTACAGACAATCCAGCCTATCCCAGGCAAATCTGTTTAAAAGCTGAAATTATTTATCCCATGGGAGAAACTTGGCGAAGATGAATTAGTAGGGCTGCCATTTGCTTTTTGAAATACGATAACCCTAGCCTGGCTTCTGCAAAGTGCAGTCCTACCTCACAAGCTCTGGGAGTTCTTTGCATGTGGCTAGGCATGGACCAGTGACAGTGGCATGCGCTTGGAGGCTGCAGGCACAAATCCGAATTTTTCCTGCAAAGTAATCTACCTTGAGACTGCACAGATATACTGATCAGAGTTTAAACTAGTCTGTGGATACCCAAGAAAGAAAACAGGATAGCAGTAGAAAACACAGAAAATATCAGCACAATGATTATTCCGTAACGCCAGATTCAGGGTTTCTGTGTAGACATTTCTATAGGGTCATAAAATACATTATAGGATTGAGGTGTCAAAGAAAGCATAGAACATTGATTCATCTGAGGATTAAATACTACCATCCAGAACTGTATCAAGGGTTGTAATATGGTGGATATTTGACACTGTAGACCAATAGGAAGAACTGATACTGCAAGACTTCTTGGGTTTCAGCTTGCCTTTGCTTTATTTGAACTGAGGTACTATGCCCCTGGCGTCTACTGCTACCTCCTTTTGCTGTATGTGCAAAAAAAAAAAAAAAAAAGGTTTTAGGGAAGGTGGAATATTTAGTAAACTTCAGGTTTAGAGGTTTCCCTTTTCTCAAATGTGCTTAGGACAATGTAAGTCCAACCTACCAACATTGACTTTGCTTAATAAATGCTGTATCTTAGAATCCTCCAAAAATAACTAGAAGAACGATTTGATGGAAAATTATGACGATAATTCCACCACCACCCAAGGTCACACAGGCTGTAAAAAAAAGAAAAGAAAGAAAAGGAATGGTAAAGAATAAAGCATGAGGCGGACACAAGTTTGCAATTAACTTTCCATTTGAAAGCCATCCCTAGCTATTAGATGAGCTGTTTTGTTAGATGCCTTAATGAGGAACGGGGGAGGGACACATCTCCAGAGACATGTGGCTTCAGGGGTGCTTCTGACTGCCTTTAATGTGCAGATAATTTATTATTTATTTATTAAGCTTATTAGTCGCTAGTCACCCTAAGGTCTCCAAGCGACTTAACATTAAACAAAAATATATGCAAATGCCATACAATTGGGGGGGGGGGGTTGTGATAAAGATAAATGTAGTCCTGAAGAAAGCAGGCTGCAAGAAACAAGCAGGGAGAGAGAAGCGGGGGGCGGGGGACACTATTAGAAAATAAAAAGGGAAACAGCAGAATATGGGAAGGCTGGAGGGAGACGACATACGAAGACGAGAGACAGGAAAAGGAGCCCGCTGGAAATAAACCTGTGACTTTTACACATACAGAGAGAGAGAGCGCGCGAGAGAGCTTGAGAGAAAGATTAGCTGAGTTGCTGTTATGTCACAGAATCAATATTCTGAAGAAAAACCTCACACAAGGCCTAGGTATAGAAGAGGAGGCAGGGAGGAGCAGGGGGAGTGTTGCAAAGAAACAAAGAGTCCTGAATGTAAATTTACCAAGTAACACAAAATGTCCAGAGAATTTTCATGGGCCTGTAAGGAGCCTGTTCCCAGTACAACTGGCCACATAACCAAACCAGTCGTCCATATATATTCCAAACGGATAGGAAACCAGCCATGCGTGGATCTCTCATAATCTGAAATTTTGAGCTCTGGTCTGGAGGGCAGCTTTGCAAACAGGATCCACAGATGCCTTTCCCATCGGGCCTCACGTCGCCGTGTCACTCAGGATCCCTCAAATCCCAAACGCTCCGGCTATCAATTATTCAGGCACTTCGTCCCACTTGGCTGATTGCAAAAGCAAGCCCTTTCTGCCACCTCTCGTTCTTGGACGGCTGCATTGATGACAGCCAGCCAGTGTCTAAACATTAACTTGCAGGTGCCTCGTGAGCTACTTTCCCTCAGGAAGACCACTCTGCAGAGCTCAGGGCTTCCTATGCCAAAGGGAATAGCGGTTCAGACTACGTTTCAGCAGGCAGCAGGGTTTCCTAGAAAGCTTATCAGAGACTCTTCCATGAAGAGTTCAGTACTGTAATGGCAGACCAGATTTTGTAAAAGAAATCTTGACCTCCCCTAGCAAGGTGCAAAGCAGAAGACCAGATTTTTTTCAATGAATCTAGGGACACTTTTCAACTTCAATGGAATTTGTCAGGGGACCGATTTGTAAATCCGGGGACCGTCCCTGGGAAACGGGGACGTCTGGTAACCTTACTCTAGGGTGCATTCACAGTCGGTGCGGTGCAGTGACAAACCCTGAGAGTCTCGGATGATTTTCGCTGCAAACAGAGGCTGTGCTGTTCCAAAATATATTCCCGCAGAAAGGGGTATTTTGGAAAACAAATTGGGGCTGCAGGCAGGGGCAGTTGGAAAACGGTTGAGTTTTATGCTGCAGTATTGCCACAGTTTTGCGGAACTGAGTTTGCATAACTGTCTACAGACTCCTCCTCTCCCCTCCGCTTCGCCCCAGTTTCCTTAGGAAACTTCAGCATTGTACCCTTGCCAAGGTTATAATGGCCCTTTCTTGTGTAGTTTTGGGTTATTATTGTTTTTTAAAGGAGGGGGGAAATAGACAAAATAAATTGGGGTGGGTGTGTGGAAATGGCAGGCACTTCCTTCACTCATGGATGGGCTTTTCTGGATCTTTGTGTGTGGGAGGGTCTGTTTTGTGTTCTTTCTCATCGAGAGAGATGCATTTGTACAGAGAGGGAGAGCCATCTTGCTGTTGCCAAAAATGCTGGCATATAATTTTCTTTTACATAATTTGCAATCCAGAAAAAAATTAGTGTGCCTTAGTCCCTTTGGTATCAAGAGGACCTCTTTTAATATCCTTTTTTTCTACTTTGCAGTCTCAATTGGTGGAAGATTTCCGTGCCCTGAGGAAGACAGCAGAAGACATGAACTTATTCCAAGCGGATCCTGTGTTTTTTTCTCTTTACTTGGGTCATATCCTTGTGATGGAGGCTCTGGCTTGGCTTATGGTTTCATACTGTGGTACTAACTGGATTACAACCTTCCTCCTTGCCATCATCCTTGCAGTTTCCCAGGTGAAACTTTGTTCTATGGATATTGAATGGGCAGTCACCTGCCTCCTAGTTCATCCATGCCTTGAAAGTTGCATACTGTCACTGCTTCAAAAAGGCACTGAAGATAGCATGAAACAACTTGTAACTTAATAATTGCCAATCGTTACCGGAAGGGTGGGCCATCTTTAATACTGTGTTGTGTTTCATTCCCTATTACAATATTATAATACAACTGAATCAAATACCCTCAAAAAATAAACCAACAATTTGTATTGTAATGAAACACAGTATGTAAGAAATAAAATAAGCAATAAAAGAACAATTTTAAAAAACCATACAGCATCTAACACAGCACATTACAATTGCTAGAACAGGCAGGGAAATCGTTAAGTGGTCCACAAAGCCCTGCAACAATTTTCAGGTGGTTCAGGGTGGGGAGAAGTTTGGGAACCATTGATGTAAAGGAAACGGAAGAGAAAGCACTTATAGTTAGGTTTTGATATAAAGTTTCTCTTAGGGGTGCCTTTTCTCTCTCTCATGATCATTCTCTTTCCTCCCAAGGCCCAGGCTGGATGGCTACAGCATGACTTTGGACACCTCTCTGTGTTTAAGAAGTCTACATGGAACCACGTAGTTCATAAGTTTGTGATTGGTCACTTGAAGGTAAGGTCATGTCCCATTGAGGAAATAACTGCAGTCAGAAATGATGGGGTTAAGGTTCAGGGACGCGGACTTATAAAAAATATTGGGGGGGCCCGGGAAAGCTCATGAATAATAAATAAGCTCATGAATATGCAAATAAAGTGGCGCCTCCTCCTCGTGAGCGAATAGGGGAGAGCGTGCTGCGCCTATTAATCAGCTCCAAAGGAAATTGGGTGGAGCTTTTGCTCGGGAGGGAGGGCAGGAGGCATGCAGCCCGCCCCTCCCTGTGCATTTTGGGCTGGGGGAGGGGCGGCGATGGCGCTCTGCTGGAGGGGCGCCAGAGATTATTGGGGGGGCGGAGCCCCCCCCAAACGAATTTTTGAGGGGGCTCGGGCCCCCTCAAGCCCCATGGAGTCGGCGCCTATGTTAAGGTTGCCATCTTTCTCCTGGCAGGACTGTGTCTTTAAAAACCTCTGAACTGACAAAGATCCCAAGTATCATGCATTCCCCATCACTGGGAAGTGCTGTGCCTGTTGGATTTCTGCCTGTCATGCAGCTTTTAAGGGAGCAGGACAAAAAGAGCACAATCTTAGCTGGAGGCCAGCTTACCTCACTCTTCCAAGTGATAAAAAACAGTAAATTCTAGCTCTTGTGTCTGATTGCTTTAGCAAGGAATAAGCTGAAATGAATCTATTCTAGATGAACAGGTTGTTGTGCCCACAGAGGGATATAGCTTGTGAACTGACATAAATGTGTCTCAAGCAATATACCGGTATATATAAAAAAAATCCCTTCAAAATCTGAACCATTAGCCACAGTCAAACTTGTATGACTATATTATTCCCTTTAAGTTTGTTAAGGAATCCTGATGGAGAATGGTAGAATGGTAGAATAACTAAAGGAACAAGACAAGGCTACCCGTTGTCACCTTTGTTGTTTATAATAGTTTTGGAAGTATTGGTGCAAAGAATAAGATCTAATCACGATATTAAAGGTATAAGAGTGGGACAGAGACAATATAAATTAAAAGCATTTGCAGATGACGTGGTGATATCTGTAGAAGATCCAATAGAGTCAATCCCGAAAGTATTACAAGAGATTTTTAAAAAGAGTATACATATAAAGTAGATGAATAAATGAGCAAATTAAGTTAATTTGGATATGCAGAAAATATTAAAAATAAATCTAAGGAACTGCAGAAAGAGGGGGAAGGAAGTCATGTTTTGAAATATTAAAATGATTGCAAAATAATTGAAATGTATAAAATTGAAAAAATAATAATGGAATCAGTGTGTGGACATTCCGGATCAAAGCATGTCTCACCTGTTTTACCCCAAAGTGCGGGATTTTATAAATTCAGAACTCAGAAGCTGGAAGATCTGAGTCCAAGAGATTTGACAATAAATACAATGAGTTTAGAGGCTCAAGAGCTCAGGATGAGGAAATCACTTCTTGCAAGAATCCATTAATAGGCTGAAGAGCTATGGCAGAAGATAAGGATCGAGCCAATAATAGTTACCACCTTTTTAACCAACAGAGGGCCTGCACCTGAAAGGCAGAAATTCAACAGATCTAGCCAGCCAACCACAGCTAAGAAACACCAACTTGAAATACTCCAGGAAAATCAGTAGTATGTCACCTAGGACTGTCAACTCCGCCCCCCCCCCCAGCTCCTGTGCCTTTAGCAGCAACCTGACACACAGATGGAAAGCAGATTAAGATTTTCCTGGTGTGGAGATAAAGTGTCAGGAAAAGCTTTGTTGCTGCAGTTACCAGGCAACTGTTAAAGATACAGAGCAGCAAGACTAGCATCACCTGGAATGGACATTCATGGCCATTCTTTTGAGTGCCTCCTTTCAGATTATCATTCAAGATCACAAACCATGGAGCAGTAAGGAATGCTGGCGGGAGCAGTTTATCCTTGCCACATAAAACCCAGATAAGGCTTTAGGGACTGGCTAGCTAATTTCTCGATAATGCCCACATTGTTTGCCCCAAGCTGTAGGCTTCCTTGCTTTCCTCTGGGGACCTCCAGGGTCTATGAATAGGGTGTTGTACTTGCTTTCCATAAACATGGCCTGGGGCTGGAATTGAAAGCTTCTTTGTGAGCAAAGGCTTTCTGTCTGTCCTGAGTTTTTGGAAACAATCTGGAGCAGCCCCAACAGCCAGCTTGCCTACCAGGCCAGTGATGAGCAGCAAGCTGGCCTTCTGGTCCGCCGCTTTAAATTGGTACTCAAACCTCAAGAGGAAAAAGGAGCTAAGAGTTCGCGGGAGCCAAACTGACTGTTGTACCTAGTTCCCAGCCCCTTTCATTATTATAATATTGCAGGGCATCTTTTTGTGTACACAAATGCATTGAAAAAGCAGAGTTCCCCATGTACCGTGCAAATCTTTTCTTCCTGCAGGGCGCCTCAGCAAACTGGTGGAATCACCGTCACTTCCAGCACCATGCGAAACCAAACATCTTCAAGAAGGATCCGGACGTGAACATGGTGCACCTCTTTGTCCTGGGAGACACGCAGCCCGTCGAGGTAAGAAGAGGGGGTGTGAAATCAAGTTGCGTTTACACGGAAGCTCTTTGTTTCCAAGAGTTGGGAACCCGCTTCGCATGTTTGTGGGGGGACGGGAACCCAGCGCAGTTATGTGGCACCTCAATGACTAGCAAACAAGAGGGGCAAAGCTCTTTCGCAGGCCGGTTTATCTGGACTTTGTGACTGGTCAAGTTTTGTAGGGGAAAACTATCATCCACATTCTAATCCGTGGCTTAATACTGACCCTACCAGTTTTAGGACTCTGAATTTCATACCAGTTGGATATGAATTAAATGCTATGGGTTGTATCAAACAAAGCTGTCTCAATAGTGCGAAGACTTCCATCTATGCAATGGGACTTCCTCTCCCTTTCCTCTCCCTGTAAGCCTCTTGCCTGACCCCATCGGCTCTGGAGGATTGGGGGCATGCAAGGAGAGAGGAGGGGGAGGAAGTCCTGTTGCATAGCGGAACCCCTTGTGCTAATAATGGGATGACTTCATTAGGCACAGCCTTGGATTTGGATGACAGAGCCAATGACTCGGAGACTATCCGCAAACAACAATAACAACATGGTTTTATTATTACATTAGTTATAGGCTGCTTTTCAGGGCTAGCCCGCCCAAGGCAGATCACAACACATTAAAACACAAATGATTAAAACCATAAAATCATAATCTACAGCACAGCACATCTGAAAACATGATGTTTGGCACAGCATCACCAGAATAAAACTGACCTATCTTCATCCAAAAGCTGACCGGGGGGAAAAAGTCTTTAGAGTTCTCCTAAAAACCAGTCACATCTCACGTTGAAGGCAGTTTCATTCATGTATGGAACTGGCCATTTGGTGCTACTGTTAAATAGTGAGGCCATCCTTGCTACTATCATACTTCCATGTGATAGCAAAGCTGGCTACTCTGCGTGGCTGGTTTGCAGAAGACTCACCTAGAATGAAGCTGCACTAATAATAACAATAATAACAATAATAATAATAATGCGATAAAACATCAAACATTAAAAACTTCCCTAAACAGGGAAAGCTCACTGATCTTGCCAATATTGTCTACACTGACTGGCAGTAGCTGTTCAGGATTTCAGATGGGGGATATTCCCAGCCCTGCCTGGAGATGCTGGGGGTTGAAGCAGGGACCCTCCTGCATTCAAGGCCAGATGCTCTCCCACTCTTAGATGTGCACTTATCCTCAGCTAAAGATGTGACTTGCAAGAGCACACCTGAACCTTTAATATGAGAACCACCTCTACGAAAACAGGAACTAGACCTCCTATTGGTGGGAAAGAAAAGGGGGCAGTAAGATGTTATCCTTTGATACATTTTTTTGGATAATGTTGGGGCGCTGCAGCTGTATGTTGTCCTTGTGATGGGTTGCTTTCTTGGAACACAAGTTCAAACACTGGTTCAAAAGTGCAAAGAATGCTCTTCAGCCAATAATAACCAGAAATAAACGCAGTTTTCAGCGGAGCTCTGCAAAATGGTTGCCACAGCAACCCTGAATCGGCAACGCTCTGTGTGCTGTTGCATCACATACTAAGAAGATGCTTGCCGTTAAATCCAAAGCCTTAGCCAGGAGGAGGGCACTGAATATTTTCAAAGTAAACAGGGGATGGGGCAAACTGGGCATGGTTGTGTACAGGTTGTACCTTGTGTCGTAGAGGAATGCTGTTTGATCATGGTGTCTAGAGCGCTGCGTGCCCTCGAGGAACACCGCTTGATTTGGCCTGATTCATTATGTTCAAACAAAATTAACAATGGAGCTATGCCGGCCCTCAACACTGGGCCATTTCGAAGCTGATAATTGTAGCCTTATCAACAGGTGCCTGAATTTGCTTGCGCTCTTCTTAGCATTGTGCCTATCAGATTGTGAGCCTGCTGGCACAGACCGTACAACATGCAACATTTAAAAATAATATCATTATTTATAAATGGTGATTATGATCATAATAACAGCAATAAAAACTGACAAATGATTTAGCAGAACATAGAAAGTTGTGAAAAGAAAGAGGTTGGTTTTCCTTTCTTTCATGGACATAAGTGTCAGCATATCATCCAGTTGGCACTTGTCTAAAGTCCATCTAAGCAGAAAATTGGCATTTATCTGACCTTTGCGAAGGTGAAGCAATCGGTTTGAGCAAGCAGACTCAAGAAATATGTGTGCTGTTTTCCAACTACGAACCTTTAAAAGAAAGTGGTGGCATTTCAGTTTTTCAAAAAATTGAGGAAAGAGCCACCATACTGTGAACTCTGGAGAATGGTAAAGGAGTTCTGCCATCCCCACTATGCATAGAGCCTAGGTGTAAAGATCCCATCTTGCTAAAACCATGGTTTTGGCAGCCCAGAATGTTTGTTGGGGACACATTCTCCTCCCTTGGCCCCCCTTCCATTTCCCCCTCCCATACGCTGGGCGGGGTATAAATAATAAGATTATGGTGGTGGTGATGATGACTTGTTGCCTGATGGCAATTCTTACTTACCATAGCCAACAAGAAAAGTGGATATTTAAAAACCTGACTGTAAATACCGTATTTACTTGAATCTAATGTGCACCTTTTTTGGCCAAATTACATTGCAAAAATTAAGGTGCGCATTTACATTTGCCAGCATATACTCTTTTTTTGTTTCAAGGTTTTGAAAATTGAGGTGCGCATTAGATTCGATGGCTCATGTAAATACGGTATTAGGGGTTCTTGCGGGGGGTGGGTGAATTATAGCAGAAATGAAATGTAATAACAAGTGGGCTTAAATGAGTGAATATAATCTTCTATCGTCAGGAAAAAAGCTTACAATATTAATCTGATACAAATACAATTTCAAACAATAAAAAATCAATATAACAACAATACAAGAAGCACAATGACAATTTAAATAGGAGTCCACTAAAACAAAGGCAATTACAGTATAATCAGACTTGCTCCTAGGCAATGTACCTAGGATTGTAACCATAACAGGCTTTCTGAAACAGGAAGGCTTTGAAGTACACCTAAAAGACCTAAAATGAAAGGGAGCTTGGTAAATCTCCCTGGAAAGTGAGTTCCACAATTGTGGAGCTACCACTCAGAAGGCCGTTTCCCCCCCTTTTTTCCTCAGTATGGAAAGAAGAAGCTGAAATACTTCCCATATAACCATCAGCACGAATACTTCTTTTTTGGTGAGTATCTCCATTTCCTTCTTTCACTTTCCTACATGTAGGTGCAGGCAGGAGCCTGCTTGTAATTCCTTTGTGATTAAACAGTTATTCTTTATTTCCTAACAAGCCCCTCCCTGTGTAGGAATTAAGATCCCTCCTGCTACATTTCTGATGTGCAGCAATAGGGTAGATCTCCTTTCATTCACTTCTGAGCGTTCATTGTATTCCATATTTGGAAACTCATAGAATCCAGTCGGAATCATGCCACATATTTCTCTCTCGACTCTATCCTTTCTGCCATTGTTTCATTTTTATCTCACCCCTCCAACGAGAAACTCAAAGCAGTATACATGGTTCTTCTCCCCACATATTCCATTTTATCCTCACAACAAGCTTGCAATGTAGGTTAGGCTGAGAAGTTGTGACTGACTACATCCAGTGATCTTCATTGCTGAGTAGGGGTTTGAACTTGGAAGGCCTAGTCCAACTTGCTAACTACTACACCACACTCGCTATTGTGGCATAAATGATGCAACTCCACACAACTCTATTAAAGAAAACATGGAGCTCCATCATATTTTTTTCCAGGTTCTTGCAATGTGAAGAATAAATGTTACTGGTCTATAAACTCTAGTTAAACTAGGAACGAGCATCAAGAGAACCCTCCTGGGACTACAGCATTTTAGAGTGTAATTTTTAAGTATTTCCACATGTCGTAAATTCTCTGTATCCGGAGAGCTAGCTGTTCTAAAACTGAGGTGCTAGTTCCTACATGCGGGGAATCATTTGTCCTAGTGGAGAATTCAAACTTGGCATTACCCACCTGCACTTTGAAGTGGTTCAGAATGCTAGTTAAAATGGGCGATTGCTGTTTTCTAAATAGCTGAACTGATTGTAAGTAGAAGCACTGGGCCTTCCTAGAACGGTGCAGAGGTATCCTAGTCTCTTTAACATCTTGAGATGTTGGCTAGAACACAGACCAAAACAGAATCTCTTGCCATGTTTTCCCAGAGTGATAGCAGTTCCCTCCAGACCCTAACTTTCATGTTAAGGTGCAGCTGCAGGGTGCCATTTTATGTTTCATGCCTGCCTGCCTCCTCTAATGCCTTCTGGTTTTCCTTTCAGTTTTTCCACCTCTCCTCATTCCAGTTTACTTCCAAATGCAAATCTTCATGACCATGTTCAGACACAAATTCTGGGCGGTAAGTGAAAGATCCTCCATACCCTGCATATTGCCTTCATTCAAACCCATTCATTCCATTGGAGTTGAATGGCCTGGGCCACTCCAAGGAGATCTTCCTGGGGGAAATGAAGAGGCATCTCTCTGCATATTCTGTGGAAGTCAGCACTGGTGGAAGGAGGGAGGCAGCCAGCAGCATCCCTTGCAACACGTAACCTCTTCCTTTTCTCCTTAGGACCTGGCCTGGGCCTTCAGTTACTACCTACGCTATTTCACCTTATATATCCCCTTCTATGGAGTTCTAGGATCCTTGTGTCTCCTCACATTTGTCAGGTAAAGTTTCCCTCTTGCTGAACTTCTCCTTTCCAACAGTGGAACTAAAGAGTGCCTTCAGAGTAGCCTAATCACACTGTTTCTACCTCTATCAGCCATCCATCTTTGGTCTACTACGCTGTATTATCTTTGCTGACTTGTTCTATCTCAGGCTTTGCTGCATCCCATCTCTTCCCAGCTTATTCCTCCCTTTTAGCTCTCTTTTTCTGAGGGCAAGTTTCCCTGTGCTTGTTTACTGTGCACCAAATGCTGTGCTGTGAATGCAGCCCGAGATCAGAGGAGGAGCAGGAGTGTGCACAGTTTTCAAAAGTGCTTCATTGGGTTTATTTACTCAAGAGTTCTCAAACATTCAATGCATTCACACATGTTCTGCAGGGATTTAGTTACCAGAGATGGTTGCAAAGCATGTTTGGATCTCTTCTTTGAACTAGAAGGCTTTGGGATTGCATGGCAGGCCTCGGGATTCCAAGCTCTTTTCACTGCCCCCCTCACCATGGTGCTTTTTGTTCTTAAGAATGCAAGTTCTTTTGCATGGATTTTCATGCCCCCACTGGGGTACCTCTAGGCAAATGAGTACAACTTTCCTGAAATGTGACATTCCTCTTCCAAGGAATGTTGTGTTGCCATCCCATACTCCGGTATTTTAAATCCTGTTTATTTCAGATAGCCATCAGCAGCTGTTCCTCTGATAATCTTTGCAAACAGCTCACATTCATTCCAAAAAAACCCATTCATTTGTCTTCATTTATGCATTTCTGAATTGATCCTAGGACAAATAGTAATATTATTAAGGTAACAGTATGGAGGGTATATTAAAAAATATATCTTCAGACTCATTGGATAAATGACAGTCCTATGAATCTGGTGAACTCCCTCCATTTAGCCGTCCTGTGCTTGAGGGGAATCTGGCATTGTATCTGTGTTAGGCTGTTCAGATAAGCTCCCATTATCAAGTGAAAATATAATCATGTACGAACCAGTCCTTTCTGCTACTATAATTGTCACTGGTGAAATCCCTTGGAGAAGACACAAAAAATGTCAAGCAGTCCAGTGGAAAATTCCAGTTTCACCTCCTTCCCCGGTACTGTTGCCAGAAGTAAATATGAGAAACACAGTCTGCTATGAAGCTGGGGTGTCTATTATTTTTTGGGGGGTGTTATAGCCAGATCACTTCTTCTTTGAGCTGCTTAAAATACAGGCTACCTGGCTACAGCAGGGACAGGGAATTGATGGCAAATAGATATAGTTGGACTTCAGCTCCCACTAGTCACAGCCAGCATGGGCAGTAGCTAGGGATGATGGGAACTGAAGTCCAACAACATTCTTTTATCCCAAATGAACAGCTGTCTTGTCTCTGCTTAGGATAGAAAATGAATATGCAAATTATTAAATAAGTGACTGGAAAGTGTCTCACAATATAGAAAGGCAGAGCAAAATGCCAATTACCCTTTCCACTGGAAAACCTAGCAACCACTAAGATGTTTGTCTGTACAGAATGGGGGAGGCTCTCATTTGATTATTCAGGCAAGAATTCCATTTCCCCTGCACCAACGGAGCACAGTTTGTCCAAGGATTAATCTATCCAGATATACAAGGCTGAATTGTGTGGTTTTTGTCTCTCCCCCCCACCCCCTTGTCCTTTTCTAAGGTTCATGGAAAGTCACTGGTTTGTATGGGTCACACAGATGAATCACATCCCAATGGAAATCGACAATGACAAGCACAGAGATTGGCTCAGTGCTCAGGTAAACTGGGTCGCTAAAGTCTGAACTATTGAAATCTTGCACAGCCTTAATGAGACAGCAAGCGCCGCTGAACTTGGTGGGATTTCTGGGATTGTACCGTGGGGGTTCTAAAATCATGCTGGAAAGAACTTAAGCCTTTGTGTCCGTGTCATGGGATTCTTCTAAAAATAAAGCTAACTGAGGAAGTTTGGTGCTGTGCAGGCAGATCAGTGGGAGTGGCAGATGGTCTCTGTCGATGCACCCACACAGCACCCAGCAGCTTCCCTTCTCTCCCTCCCAATAAGGAGCAGTGACTGCTGCTGGTAGGCCGTGTGCAGAGCAGCAGCAACCCTCCAATTGCTCCTGACCTCTAACTAACCCTTAAAATTACATTTTTGGTGGTAGATACCCCGTTCCCCATTGATGTATGGGTGAATGTCATATTTCTGACAACTGCACTACAGACTTCCATGAAGTTCTTTGCTGCCATCTATACAAGCTATATTTGAAGTGGCTCCAGACCACATGTTATAACTATTTCCAACGTTAGATTTCTTGGTTCAGGCTTCCAAAACGGATGGACCTATTTAAGCATTGCAGTGGCCATGGGAAGAATATTTGCTTAAAATAGATGGCCCTCGTTTAAACAAGAGGGCCACATGGAAGCCCTTGCACAATGACTATTATTTCTTAATTTATTAAACCTCTTTGTGCCAAAATGGGCTTCTTGGCAATTTTGAAAATATAAAAACCAGTGACATGAACATTAAAATATAAACATTCATAATTAAAAGAGGGAATAAAACAATCCCCTTAAAACAACACGGCAATTAAAACCGGAGACTGGTAGAGAGATCAAGGGAATTCCTGTGTAAACAGGTGCAATCTGAGACTTCCTTGGATTGTGGCTTTAGAGTAGAAGATGGCAGAGTGTGGCATTAGAACCACAGACAGTGACAGAAGAGCAGAGCTTGTTATGAAATCCACTTGATCTGCTTCCAAGTCTGGGCTTCATTAAGATTCACTGTTTTGTCTCCTTGAATTCTGCAGTTGGCAGCTACCTGCAACATTGAACAATCCTTTTTCAACGACTGGTTCAGTGGACACCTGAACTTTCAAATAGAGCACCAGTAAGTATGCAATGGGATGCGGGTGGCGCTGTGGGTAAAAGCCTCAGCCCTAGGGCTTGCCGATCGAAAGGTCGACGGTTCGAATCCCCGCGGCGGGGTGCGCTCCCGTTGCTCGGTCCCAGCGCCTGCCAACCTAGCAGTTCGAAAGCACCCCCGGGTGCAAGTAGATAAATAGGGACCGCTTACTAGCGGGAAGGTAAACGGCGTTTCCGTGTGCGGCTCTGGCTCGCCAGAGCAGTGATGTCACGCTGGCCACGTGACCCGGAAGTGTCTGCGGACAGCGCTGGCCCCCGGCCTCTTGAGTGAGATGGGCGCACAACCCTAGAGTCTGTCAAGACTGGCCCGTACGGGCAGGGGTACCTTTACCTTTACCTTTAAGTATGCAATGTTTGGGCCTGAAGGAACTTTGCTAGAAAGAATAGACCCCATAAGATACAATAGAATCCCCCTGGGGGAACTGGAAACCCATAAATAAGGAAGGGCAAAAAACAAGGTAATTATTACCTTGTTGTTATTTTTGAAATAATTATTTCTATCCCACACTTGCACACTAAGTGGCTACAGTGCCTAACAGCAAAAGAACATTACATTACAATATGGTTTAATTAAAACCTCGGTGTTAGATACAAAAAGCAGGAAACAATTGCTCAGGAAGTCTGGATGACTTCTGCTAATGTTTCAGTGCTGGACTGTCTGCACTGACCACCCACCCACCCACCCCAGCCATGCACTCATGCAGCAGAGTGGGTTGGCAGAGCCTTGAGGGATGTACAGGGATGTTCACCTTCAAGCTACTAGATGAGGAGGCTACTTTTGAATGCCTTCCCATGTTAAAAAAATTACTGCAAGTAAAACCCAGCATCAGGGTCTAGGGTTCTAACCCAGCCTCCTCCATTCAGTGCTAGTTTTCTACCAGCAGAGACCACACACTTGCAGTCTGAAGTGGGTACAGTCCCTTAATCTACTACTACATTTTGCTGCTTATTCCTGTAAGCAAACGTGCAAGGCAGTGCAGTGCAGTGCATTTCCCCATGGACGGAGTCTATGGAGGCCTTCCTCAAGCTTTCTCCTTTCTGTTTTACCATAGCCTGTTTCCCACGATGCCGCGCCACAACTACCACAAGATAGCACCGTTGGTGAGGTCCCTCTGTGCCAAGTACAATGTCCCTTATGAAGAAAAACCTATCATGAAAGCATTCTCAGACATTGTTGGGTAAGAGAACGGGCGGGGGTTTTCAATGTATTCACCTAGCACATCTAGAAAATCTGGCAAGACACCGCAAGGCCCATAGCCCATATCCTTGGCAGAACCTTCAACCAACTCAGCTGCTGTGCAGACATTTGCTGCAGACATGTTTAGAGCTGGGAATTCTCTGCAAGTGAGCTGGGCCTGTAGACATTACCTTGCCTATTCATTTTAAAGCACAGTAGTTGCCGTTGCGGGGGACGTGGGTGGCGCTGTGGGTAAAAGCCTCAGCGCCTAGGGCTTGCCGATCGAAAGGTCGGCGGTTCGAATCCCCGCAGCGGGGTGCGCTCCCGTTGTTCGGTCCCAGCGCCTGCCCACCTAGCAGTTCGAAAGCACCCCCGGGTGCAAGTAGATAAATAGGGACCGCTTACTAGCGGGAAGGTAAACGGCGTTTCCGTGTGTGGCTCTGGCTCGCTAGAGCAGCGATGTCACGCTGGCCACGTGACCCGGAAGTGTCTCCGGACAGCGCTGGCCCCCGGCCTCTAGAGTGAGATGGGCGCACAACCCCAGAGTCTGTCAAGACTGGCCCGTACGGGCAGGGGTACCTTTACCTTTTTAGTTGCCGTTGCTCAAGCCAGCCAGCTTTTACTAGGTTGTTGTGAAAGAGAAAAATAAGGAAATGATGTATGTACTGCCCTGACTTTCACTGAGGCAGAGCGAGATGAAATTGACAAATATAGCGTTTATGAAACAAATGATATGCTGGAACCCAGTAATGGAAGGAGAAAAGGAGGCAGCACTGGAATGCCAGGCACCTTAACAGGCATTTAAATGCTCCTGTGCAATCCATTTGAAGAACTGTCCAGGAAGACAATGTGCCTTGGTCATTAAATAACTATTGGAATTCACAATTTAAGTATAGGTTGTTATCAACATGCCCTATAAATCCAGATTTGGGAAGAGGAGTGTAGCCCTATTCATGTTTTTACTTGCATGTAGGGCACCCATATATAGCAACAGGAGCAGGACTGCCATTGACACTGCATCCACACTTGACCTTTCCATGTTGATTGTGGAGGTCTGAAAGTGAGACTCTTTGTGCAAGCAGCTGCTCCTGCAGAGGGGCTGCATGTGAACAGGATGCTCACACAATTGTGTGCCCTGCTTTGTGTGAAGAGTTTGCTTTCCAGTCCTCTGAAAAGGTTGGGGGTGGTTCAGCGACAGGGATGCAACACCTGAGACAGTATTGAGAAGCATGGCCCCACCCTGTTGCTACTCGCGAGTATCCTATGCACACGTAAATGCAGGAACATGCCAACACTGGGAACACCTCTTCTTCTTCTTCTTCCTCCACAGGTCCCTAAAGAAATCTGGAGCACTCTGGTTGGATGCCTACCTCCATAAATGAAGCTGGGTTTCAACAAAGGGGAAGGTGTTAGGCAAAGGGGGGGGGCTGGGGGTGTTCACATATGTATTCTTATCGTCCAATTTCAGTGTGTATCTGTGTGTACACAGCTTGAAGGGAATTTCCTGTATTTTAAAATTGATGCTGGGGTGGGTTCAGGGGACCTATTTAAAATCATAAGAGGGTTTCAGACAGGTCAGTTAATGTCCATAGAATCTGAATGGAAAATGCTGATCTGAACACGTGATGGCTGAGAATTGGCCCAGTTGGTTGGTGGTGGGGGGGTATTTTGAGAAGGGAGGGTGAGTGAAGAAGCAAGTAGGCAGAGATACTCTCCTGTTCCTCTTCCTGAGACTTACTACTTACTATTATTACTGTCCCAGACTCTCAGGTACTTGATTCATCTACACAGATTTTATTTTTCAAAGCAGTCAAGCTTCTGCAGATGTTTGAATTGCAAAACAATCATGGCTGGCTCTTTTTTAATAAACTTGGGTCCCATTTCCCCTTAATGATGCTGAAACAAGAGGAGGGAAGGCAAGATAAGTTAATCATCGTGATAATATTCATTATTTGTGAAGTGCCTCTGAATGCAAAATTCAGATAAAATACAGGCCTTGCATCATAGGCTTACATAGACATAGAAGGGACATTTGAGATCTTCTCATCTGACACTTGTTAGCCTCCAGCTGAGACAATAAATGGCAGAAGCATGTTTTTGAAAAACAACAACCACCACCCAGTAACAAAATATTCTCACCAATCTAATGGAGAATTACATTGGGGGATTCTCCACTCTCGGCTTTTTCAAAAGGAGAACTGAAAGGCCCGGATCCAAGCAGCTAGGCCAGGTTTGTCTCCTTTGCTCAGAGCTGGTCCTTTCCATGTATGCATGTACATGTATGCAGACCTCTCTCCCTCTCCAGTTGCCACATTGTTTGAACAAAATTCCATATACCGTACTTGTTTTGCCTTGACCTTTCTGCAGGCCGCTTCCCATTCTCTGCAATGGGGCTGCATATAAACTGGTGTAGTTTCCATTCGCCCTGGGTCAGCTAGCCTGATCCAACTAGGGACCACGTGTGCAGGGAAGCAGGCTTTCCAATGTGTGCTCCTCACCAGATAGGGGATGGTGCACTTAAATGGCTGCTGCATGCATGATTCACCAGTCAGGTCTGCGCATATGCAGTTCCAGGGCAAATGCAGACCGGGCTTCGGGATGAGAAGCAGGCGCCATCTGTTTAGTCTTCCCCCACTTTTTCCAGCCTGGGCAGCTGACTAGCTTTATTCAGAGCTGTGTGTGTGTGGGCTTTAATTGGGCCACTGCATTCTGGGCCCACAGGAGCATTCTGCCTCTAGTCTCAGATTTTACAAGGGTCTGTCATGAAACAAGGTATTCTCTACAGCAGGTAGCGACTTGGTTTAAAGATCTTTAAAGAGCTCCTTGGAGGAATGGCAGGATAGAAATCAAATAAATACACCCATGAGAACATGCTTCCAGGGGTTTCTGGGACTGCTCTCATGGGCAACCAGTTTATTCTGTGAGCCAGCTCAATGGGCTAAAAGTTAATGAGATTGCAATTATTTCTGCTTCTAATGCCTATTCAGTGCCTCTTGACTATTTGGCAGGTAATATAAATCTTACTTGCCGCCAAGTATGTGTAGCTACCATACTTTATTCAATAGCATTTCTACTGAGGGTCTGGAAACCCCTGGTTCCAGAACTAAAAGGAACATTCCATATTTTATAACCTTGATACATAATATAGGAAGTAAACACCAGAGTGTTAATAGCACAACTACATATTGCCTTAATCTACCTGGACATAATCAAGCCAAACTTGAGTGTTAAACAAAAAACACAACTGAGCAGTTTAAGCATGTAATTAAGTATTGAATCATTACATAAGTGCTTAGGTTTGGCTGATTCATGCCCTCTGCCTCTTTCTGGTTCCATGAATGCAGTGCTTTTTTTTTTAATTAAAAAAACGATGTGCCAGTATTCATATATTGATAAAAGTGCCGTGGGTGCCAGCACAAAATGGCTGCCATGGGCAGCAAAAAGAGAGAGAGGTGCTGGTGCTCCAAACCAGTAAGTACTGTCACAAAAAAAGCCCTGCATGAATGTATTTCAATTTCTCTGCTCCAGCAGGAATAACCACCCAAAAATGTACTGTAGCATCTCCTATGCAGTCTTCCAAGAGGACAGCTCATTTGGTCTGAAGTCTTCTGATTTCCTTGTGGTTCTGTTTGCCCAACCCTTTGGTTCCAGAACAAATTCTATCATACTTGTAGCAGCTTTCTACCTTGTTTCGCTCCACCCCAGCACCTTCTAATCTTGTATTCCATCCTTCTCAGATGATTTCTCTTTGCTTAGCCACAGAAATCTGGGGATTCAGCCTTTTCAACTCAGTAGCCACCTTCTCTTCAGCTGAGGACAAGTGTGAGGAATGTTTTGCCCTCCAGATGTTATTCAGCTACAAGGCCCATCAGCCTCAGCAAGCACAGCCAACAGGGATGATGGGACAACATCTGGAGGGCAAAACGTCCCCCCACACCTGGCTTAGGGGGAAATGCAGGCTGCAATCCTATACACACACTTACCTGGGACAAAGCCTGAATTAATTCAGTGGGACTTCTGAGTAGACATGTATAGGATTGTGCGGTTAGTGGATTATTAAACATTTAAGCAGGAGAACCAGTACTGCCAATGACTGTGGGAAATGGCAGTTGCATCCTCTGATAGCGATACGTAGGTGTTATTTAGAATACAGAACCATGTTGCTGGGACAATCCACACAAGTAGGGGTCAGTATGCAACTGAGACAGAGCAATTCCTTTAGTGAAAATGTAGCAAGTGCTAAGGAATATAGGTAACAGGAAGGAGCCTAAAACAGACATTTCCCCCCTCTTGACTAAAACAAGCCCCAATGGCTGTCTTTATCCAGACCTTAGAATCACAGAGTTCTAGTCCAACTCCCTGCAATGCAGGAATCTTTCACCCAAGTTTCATGCTCTATTGACTGAGCTTGTTCATGAAAAAAGCACAGAACTGAGTGATTGAAATAAACATTAGCATTTGGGAGATACTTTGTGTATTGTGTTTCATTGCTTTTGCTGAAAGACAATGTCCCACTGCTCCCCAGACATTAAAGCACTGATGCTTAGCTAATGTGCATGCGTGTTAATAGGGAAGTTGTGACAATTGTAAATACTAGCAGTCCTATGTTCACATTTTTTGTCAGGTTCTCTTATCAAACTAGACCTGAGTCAATTATTTTCTGACGCTGTGTTCCTTCTTGTCTTAGAGGGGTCCTACAAAACATTAGCACAAAGTATATTCGTCCATACTTGCAAAACATACGTAAAAACTATGTTTACTTGGGACAAGTGCTTAAATGCTCTTTTTTCCCAATGACATATCAGTCCCTGCCTAATCTAACATCAAAATCCCCCACTCAAGGAAAGTTGTTTGTAAGAAAAAATAAAATTGGGACAATATTTATTTATTCTGATCACAGGCCAAGATGGTGCTATGCAGTTCCCAGGCAGTCACCCACCCAGGCACTGACCAGACTCAGAGCTGCTTAGCCGTCTGTATAATGCATGATGTTAGCATGGACTAAAATCCATTCCTGGGTGATATCTGAGCTAGACAAAAGGATATACAATTTCCACATTGAGATTGTATTTCTAACCCAGGATATTCACTGAGATTCACCAATGCTATTGGACAAATATAGCCCTCGGCTTGTTTTAAGCAATGTAGAAAATCAAAGCTTTCACATGGTTTGGCCATTAGCAAGATAAATTAAGTGTGCTTTCATGGAAACAGAACACATGCTAGGGAAAAAAATCCATCTTTTCTCTTTCTCCTTCTCCAGTCAAGTAATACTGTAATGGTATATTGAATATTTTGATGGTTTTTGTTCATGAGAAATAATGATTAAATGAGTGAAGAATGGGATATGTTCTTGCTGCATTTCAGTCATTTTGTTAGGCTATGGCATGTCTCGAGTGATGTCTACTTAGCGGAAAGCAGCGCATGTTCTGGGAATTGTTGCTTCTGTAGCAGTTGGAGGGTTCAAAGGTGAAATGGAAGCAAGCATTCCATTCTAGAACCCTTGGGAAAGGGGATGAAAGAAGGAGGGGAAGAAAGTTGGGCTAAGTAGGAAAAGTAAAGGCATGTGAGAGCAGGGAAGTACTAGATGTAATGTGTGAGAGGGGGAGATAGTAAAATTAAATAAGACAAGCCAGTTTTCTTCACTCTTTAGGGTGTAAACAGTGGTTGAAGGATGCACCGGGACAAAGAGCAAATACATTCTCAAAAAAAGAAAGTCAGTTGCAGCCTCTCTGGTCTAGATTTGGAGATCATCTTATGCAGGAGTGGGCTGCCGATTCACTCCCCTACTTCACAAATTGGTGATAAGCAGAGTCAGCTGTACAGCACTATACGTAATGAATTGTGATGGGTAGGGACCCAAGACCCTCCTGATATTGCTGGAATACAGTCACCATCCACACTAACCAATAAGCCCATGTGTCTGAAAGCCAGCTCTAAAGATCATGTAATGTATGTGGTACAGTCCTCCTAGGACTTACCCACCTCAAATGAAACTGTACTATTCCATGTTTTCATGCTCACCCATGTCAAACACATTTATGCACATGGAAAGCTAAGCACGCCGAGGATAAACTTTGTTCCATGCAGTGAGGTGATTATTTCTCCCTTTCACTCATAACATCTGAGCATATAATAAAACGCAAAATCTAGATTCAGCAAGTGAGTCCTGTCAATGGAAGCCCTAAGGGCTTCCACAATGGGGCTTGCTTCCCAGGGCACACTGCGAAATTTGCTCTAGGGAGGTTGGAAGAACCCTCAGAACAGTGCAGCAGGGGAGGAGAAGCTGCACTGTGCCATCTGGAAAGGCAAAAGGCTTGATGAAATAATCGCCTTAGCATTTACATGGATTGTGTGGCTCCTTGGATCTCCCTCATGTGGCTATCAGTGATACAAAAGCAGTTGAAAACAGCTAGGCTGCAAACATATCACATTAAAGATTGGATTAATAGAGCAGAATTTGGGCACTAGATATTAGTAATGAAATATCCACACAATCATGGGTTTTAATGGTTAAGTCGCCAAATGTTTAACCTCAAAAGCAAAAGCTCCACTTTCAGCAGCTTTCCCCCCACCCCATTCAATCTTGTACTTTGCAGGCTTTTAAAAAAATAATAATGAGTTATTCTAACAAAACCCGTAAACCTACAGTGTGGGCTAGTGGTAGTCAAAGAAGGCTTTCTTTACATACAAAAGCTCCAATGTGTATCAGTCCCTAATTCAAATTTTGTTGTTAGGAAATCAATTTACCTATTTTTTAAATGTCTGCTGTTAAGCTCAATAAAATCATAGCTGTTGAATACATAAATGGTTTGTGTCTCAATTATTGTGTCTTAAAATATCTAGTGTAGACATCCAAACACATTGTGATTTCTCCAAACACAACCAGGAATGTTAGAAAGCACTTCATTGGCTCTACCTAACTAACCTAAGAAGGGCTTCCCATGTTATTCAAATTGTACCAAGGCTGAGTGTGATTCCTTCATTACATGGTGTGATCCTGCCATATTCAGAAGAAGAAAAACCTTTGCAGCTTCTTAAAAAAAATTGAACAGGTTGATTTTGAGCCAGCTGTGGATTTGATAATATTTTGTTGGACCAAGTATCACTAACTTAAGCCCCATTGATCTCAATAGGACTAAAACATTACTAGCTTAGGCTGTAACCCTGATCTTATATCTCCCAAGTGCCTCAGGAAAAATGGGACACCCTGCTTTTCCATGCAAGATCATGGCAGCCTAAAAAAAACAAACCCAAATATCTGAAAAACGTGTTTTTGGGCATCGCATGCAATCACAGCCCTGAAAAAGCATTTTTTGGGGTTCAGAGCATAGTGCAGGTCACGTGACTCACCTGGATGATGCGCGTCCTGGTTTTGGCTCTGGAAAAGTTGGACAATATGTAATCTTTGGTCAGCAGAAGTGGGATTTGATAGATTGCTGCATCCACAGCCCCAGCAGGGCAAGAGGAGGAGAGCGCAAGGAGAAAATGCAACTCCCCATGCTTCAGCAGCTCCTAGGCCTGATTGGGCCCATTGTCATCACGTGATGACAGTCTGCACAGGATCCTGCAGATCCTGGGTCTGCCCCTAAATGTCCCATGTCAGGAGTTTCCACTGGTGCTGGTAGCTTCTGCCTCCTGTTTGGCAGACGAGAGAACTTTCAGACAGCAATGGGAAAGTATTAATAGTTCTCTGATGGGCTGCTTATTGTAAGACGACGTAGGGGCAAGGTGCTTAAAGACACCGTTGGATTGGGGCCCTTTGTGAAGTGCTCAAATACTAAAGGCAACAACATACTGCAAACTTCAGAAGCGGCAACATTTGCAAATGCAGTGAAGCCTTCTTCCAGAACTTCAGAAAATTAAGGAAGGATTTTCCTGTTGAACCAGAAGACATGCTGTGTCTCTGATGAAAAACTGTATTGCAACTCTCCTAAACAGGAAATCGGTGACATTGAAATCACACTTTTTAAAAAGGACCCAGTGACCTCATTGTGGTGTAATCGCAGTGGCAGGACCACTGAATTGGCTGGGCCACTAAGCTTCCCATGGCTTGTGCCTCTCAGTAAGTGAGAGTGAAGCTCAGCATTCGGAAACCTGGTGCACACTGCCGCCTGCCTGTCCCGATCTCTCTGCCACCATCCCTGTTGTCAGCCGCTGGGGAAGGGTGTGCATACAAGTGCTTATATTCTTGGAAATAGCATACAAAAATGCATTGTATGAGAGGAATCTGCTTGTTAGGCTGTATGTGCAAAATGTGCTTATTAGGAGAAATTTGCACTAAAATGCTGACAAATTTTCACGAGGGAATTTTTTAAAAATGCAGATTGCTAAGGAAAGGGGAGTAACTGGAAAAATTAGAAACCGAGTGGACAGATTTTGTCCATCCTTGCCTGGGAGTAAGTCCCATTGAATTCAATAGAGTAGACATGGTTAGGATTGCATTGTATGCCTGGATCTATCCAATGAGACATATTTCTCTTGCCGATGGAATGAAGAAGGATAAGAAGTTCGGTTAAATCCTAACTGACATTTCACTTAAAGAAAAATCCTAAGGTTAACTCTCTAATACGATTAAGTTAGAAAGCTTATCTCATTGTAACAAGGGGACAGAGGAAGCTTGTTCCTGGACTACATTATTACTGCTCTGTCATGGACGATGTGTAGGATATAGTATCCCAAATCTGCATAAACACCATACATTTAAAGCACATGGCTTCCCCCAAAGAACCCTGGGAGATGTAGTTTACCCACCACAGAGCTACATTCCCAGCACCCTTAACAAACTACAGTTCAGATTCATTGGGGGAAGTAATCTTTAAAAGTGCTTTAGAGGCAAGATGTGTACCCAGCCTTAGGTATATACACTTTGAAAAGATTGCATCTGTCACCCTATTGTTAGCACAAAAGTAGGGTTTCTCTTTAAAAATCCCTCGTAGTTTGTAAGATCCTACGTGAGTTCTTGAGGAGTCAAGTCATTTCAGCTAGCGTAGTATATTGCAGGAAGGGTGATCTGTGGCAACCCAGAGGTTGTTAGACTACAAGTCCCATCATGCCTGATCATTGGTCATGCTGGCAGGGAGTGATGGGAGTTAGAGTCCAACCACAGAGGTTCAGGTCCAGGGCTACAGGTTCCCCTCTCTTTTAAATTGAACTCTCTTCTGAGCAAAGCTGCCCAAAATGGACTCTAAGGAGACTACAATCCCACGCACACTTGCTAGGAAGTGAAGACCTACTGATTTAAGTGGAAGTTCCAAGTAAAAATGATCAGGCTGTCAAACTCCAGGAAATGGGCAAAACCTTTTTTAGTTCAAAACACTTTTATTAATTTAATTTCAATTCCAGTTTCAGACAACTGATAGTTTGATTCGCATATGGCTGCAACCCGATACACACTTATCTAGAAGTAAACCCAGTGGGGCTTACTTCAGAGTAGGCATGCATGGGATGGTGCAGCTGCTAAATGCGTTTGAATTATGGTGAACAGTGGTTTGAATGATGATTGGAATTGTCATTGTGGCTTTATTGGTTTTATTGCATTTATTTTACTAATGTAACCCACCTTGGGCTTTCATGTGAGAGAAAACGGCAGAAGAAAATCGGGAAAGGCAAAGAAATTTTCCAAACCTGAATCCCATGGCTTCTTGGGAACCAGCTGCAACCCGGTGGGTGCAGCTATTGGCTGGCTTTGGTGGGGTGACTGCACATTTACATAAGTCCCAGTTCACAGGGGTTGACTTTAACCCTCCTGTCGTTTGGAGAAACAGTTATGTGACAGCACAAAGTCCAGCTGCCTTGACAGCTGGGGTGACCGCTCCATTTCAGTGGTTATTATCTGCTCTTTATCAGCCAGATAAATAACCCAATAGGCCTTGTTTAAACACCCAACAACTGAAATCATGCCCAGGCACGGTCAAGGAAAATTGATCTCCTGCTCCAACAGATAATGATGGTACAAGGGACAGTGCCATTGGAACCACCAGCAGCAGATCCTTGAGCATCTCAAGCGTTGGCCTGGATCTGTATCTTCCCAGCCTCCAAGCTCACACACGTTTTGAATTATTTACTTCCTTCTGAAGCTGTTTTTAGATAGCACCTTTCAGCCCTTAAAAGGGTCTGGGGTGGCTTCCTATTATAAACATAGCAAGCAATTTAGAGAATATTTAAAAATCCAAGAGCATGAAAACAGCACATTGAAAACCATCAGAAGCTCAGCAGGGAGAAAATAGGCACAAAACACATGGCAACATAGAATGGTTTTCACAGAACATCTAAAAGCTGTAAGAAAAGGAATCTCCCTAGAGTTGGAGTTCCACAACCTGGGTGCCAGAACCGAAAAAGCCCCATCATATGTCCCCGCAACTGCACCACTGAACATGGCAGAACATGGAGCTTATTTCTTCTCCTCATACAGAATCTTCCATCGACGTGGAAACTTGCTTTCTCTTTCCCTTACTGTTGTAATTAACATGGCCATCTACCAGAGTTCTCCAGCTTGGAGGACATAAGGTACCCTGTTGTTGACCTCGGGGGCAGCACTCACTAGAGACAATGCAGCATTTGCCAGGCTGACCTCATGAGGAACAAAACTAGAATGCTGTTTGCAGGTAGGAGAAAGGAGGAGGGTTACAGTGAAGTACTAAGGCACTAGGATGGGAGACGCTGCTGCAGGGCCATGCCCTAGGTCTAGTGTTAAAGCCAAAGGTGCCGTCTCTGAGTCAATAGCTGGTCATCCTCCCTGTGCACTGTGAAGAGGCACAAGAGGTAGATTGGCTTCACAAGGCACATTTCAATTACTTCCTGTGCTGCACAGCTGAATCCATATTACTTTCCCCTTGCACAATAGTAATAAACTGACTAACGATTTCCCCTTCCAACTCTACAATTCTGAATCTATTATTCCCCTTTCATAGCACTCAATATCAGCTGCCTGAGGTGGCTACCTCATTCTGCCCAGTGGCAGGGCCGGCCCTGGAAAAGGAAGCTCATTTACTTCCATTCTTTTCCGATGAGAGACTGAACAATGGATATCATTTAATTGTTCTTTGTCTTTGTTTTCAAGCAGTTTGTTATTTATTATGCCATTTCCTTCAAGAGGTTGCATTTCCCTCAAGAGCAGCCACAGCTGCCAAAGGTGTGGATTGCATTGCTTTTGGGCCTCTTGTGGGGAGTGGGTCAAAGTGCTCGGTGTTATGTTCAAGGAAAAGATAAATCATTCAAAAGGGCCAATCACCTTTTGTTCTGGACTGAAAACTGGGTTTTGCTCAGCTTTGGAATAAAATACCACACTTTGTGCCTTCTCCATTCATAAATGAATGTTCTTTTCTGCAAACAGAATCTTAGTTGAGGGCCAAGACAAGGCATACATAAAAAAAGGCTCACGGGTTTTGAACACTCATTGTTCCTTCATGAATGTACCTGTGTCAATTTGCTCTGATACGCTACAGGCGCACGTATATCCAAAAGAGAACTAAAACACACATTCAAGGTTCGGTCTTTTTTAACATGTACACCTGTCTTGGCCTTCAGTTCACCCTAACTAGCAGCACCCATGCCTCTGTATCAAAGATGGCCATCGGGGAGTCTACAGGGAAACAATTTTGGTTTCTCTCAGTTCCCCATTTCCCCCAAGTTTAAGTTCAGTTCTTCATATTGCTGCATCAGTTTGCTGAATTTTTCAACAAAAAACATCAACAAATAAATTGTGAAACTTCAGTGACCGCCTACTCTACACTTTTTTTTGCCAGCCCTTCCCCCTAATAAAATCCATTTGTGTATGCTTTTCTCACTAACGTATGCATTTCATGCACAATTTCTCCTAAAATACACATTTTTGTACACAATATTGGAGAACAGCTTTGCAAATTTTGGAGAAGTGTGAATTTCGAAGGATAACTCTGTTTCAGTTCACATATTGTTTCAGGAAGTAACAATTACATACGTTTTCATTAAAATGCAACCCAAACTGAATTTCTCCTCGATCAGTTTTTGCCAGGCTGGAGCCTCCCAGATGTTATGGACTCCAACCCATCCGTCCCAGCCAGAGAAGTCTGCTCTAGACTGAGCTAGGAAATGCTACACTTACAGATTTTTCCAAATGCAGAAGCAATCCTGGAGCTGGACTTAATTTGTTAGCAGTAGCTACTGCTGAACCAAACTCTTCAGGGTTCTCTTTCCTTCCTCAGACCCCTCCCACCCGTCACCATATGTTAAACTTCAAGCTTTACTTCCTTGTTACTTCCTTGTAATGCAAATCTCTGGTCTGCGTCTCCAGGGGCAACCTGACCTATTTTTACAAAGCTTGCCTTCTTTCGAATCTATTCAAGTCTTCCACGTCACTGAGACAGGGAGGCCCGGGTCGCACCAGGCAGTTCTGGAAGATTAGTGTCAGTGATTACATCCAGACCCGAAATCCCACTTAGAACTGACATTAAGTACGCATGTGTGAATACACACACAGACACAAATATATATTATGTTCTCAGAATACAAAGCAAATCTCTTCAGATACAATATTATCACACATCGGTCCAGTGGCGTAGCGTGGGTTGTCAGCACCCGGGGCAAGGCAAGTAATTTGCACCCCCTAACCCGTGGATTTGCGCCCCCTAACCCGTAGATTTGCGCCCCCTAACCCTAACCCCCAGATGTTGCGCCCGGTGCGGCCGGCCCCCCCTGCACCCCCCACGCTATGCCACTGCATAGGTCAAAAACAAATCAACAGCATCTCTTCTCAGCCTGCGTGAATAAGCACAGGTGAATTTCATCCTGTGGCTGTGACCTACCGGTACTCTTTTTCTGCTGCTCCCCTGCAACCCAGCCAAAGGTGAAGAAGCACAACATTGGCATAACAGAGATGACACTGGGGGGGGGGGGAGACCCTCCCAAACTGAATCTACAGGTATGAAATAGGAACGGCAAGAAATGCATTTATAAATTTAACCCTGATACTACTTCATCTTCTGTGTCCAGTTACTTAAGCTTTCTTTGCAATTTGAGAACTATTTTATTTCATGGCAAAAAAAGAATGTGTGTTCGTATGGATTGTGGGATTTTGTTTTTTAAATCCGTATTATTGAGCTTAAAAGTCAGCAACATCATCTAACCTCCCCTCAGACAAATCAGAATGAATGCTTATTAAATAGCCAGCATCGTCTAACCTCCCCACAAACTTTGTGCAAATAAACTTGGATGGATACTCCTATTCTTTTATCTGCTCTGGTTTGCCAGAAGCGGCTTAGGCATGCTGGCCACATGACCCGGAAAAACTATCTGTGGACAAACGCCAGCTCCCTTGGCTTGTAAAGCGAGATGAGCGCCGCAACCCAGAGTCATCCGTGACTGGACTTAACAGTCAGGGGTCCATTTACCTTTTTACTTGCATATTAAGTTTCTTTGGGTGAAAGGGTGGGATATATATTTAGTAAAATAAATAAATAATGTTGAATTACATTAGGGCTTAGTCCCCAGAAAAGTGGCTATAGGATTGCTGACTGAGAGGCCATTTTGTTGTCCATGAATGCGTCTAATTTTTTCAAATGCAACACAAATTACATCCCATGAGTTCCATTGCCTAAATGTAAATGCCATCTGTTTCAGATAATTCTGTTCGAATAGTAGATTTCCCAAATAAACAGAAAATAGTAGGATGCCCAGTCCAGAGGGACAAATCCATGGGATTTAAGAATGACTCACCTAGGATTGCCAACAACAACAATAATAAAAACAAACAAACCCAGCAACCTTTTACCTTGAACTCCAGATAGTTTGACATAAAAGAGCAGGTGAAGTTTTCACAATCTGGGAGATAAGCATTTGCACCTGCTAATATATGTTCAGCAAGAGGATCCTGGGACTGTAAAAAGAAGAAGGAGATTGTAACCTCAAACGCCCTCTGAATCCAGGCCTCGGCATCCCTCACAATTTAATATTTAGCTGCAACTTAAATTTGTTTTTATTTATTTCAGTTTCATAAATCAATCACTGTAGCATATTTAAATGTCACCCAAAAACAGGATGCAGAGAAAGACTTATTTTAAACTAGTAAAACCTCCTTCACATCCAGAATTGCTATTTTTGTTGCCTTTGGGAAATAAATTATTGCCTTGAGACTGAAAATGCTGCCTTTGTGTTTCAACCATTTTGTTCAGCTGCTTGATTTCACAAGAAAGGGGATGTACTACTTGGTTGCAAGCCAGATCACCAGAGGAGGCAAAAAGCTGAGGCAGGTGAGATCAGTGCTTCCAGGCTCAGGTACTAATTAGAAGGAACATAGGAAGCTGCCTGCAGTCTATAGAGTCAGACTATTGATTGACCCAATTGAGTATTATCTACATTGATTAGCAGTGACTCTCCCGGGTTTCACCACAATTATCAAGTAAATCAGGCAATAAAAACAAGCAGTAGACGGTTTTATGAAGCTGGCAGCCTACAAGGGTCATTCAAAGGTAAATGTTCTAAGATGAAGTCTGCATCTTGCTAATTTCAAAATAAAGGAGTGACTATTCTCACAATATAGCCAGCCATATACACAGTCAGAGACCATCTGACCCAGGAGTCTCATTCTGAGGGCAAGTCACTCCTTCTTCTTCTGAACTCCTTTTGTAGCTGGAGATACCAGGCCTTAAGGGGACACATGTGGCACTGTGGGTTAAACCACAGAGCCTAGGACTTGCCGATCAGAAGGTCGGCAGTTCGAATCCCCGCGACAGGATGAGCTCTCGTTGCTTGGGCGCAGCTCCTGCACACCTAGCAGTTCGAAAGCACATCAAAGTGCAAGTAGATAAATAGGTACCGCTCCGGCGGGAAGGTAAACGGCGTTTCCGTGCGCTGCTCTGGTTTGCCAGAAGTGGCTTAGTCATGCTGGCCACATGACCCGGAAGCTGTCTGCAGACAAATGTCTGCTTCCTTGGCCAATAGAGCAAGATGAGCACCGCAACCCCAGAGTCGTCCGTGACTGGACCTAACGGTCAGGGGTCCCTTTACCTTTAACTTACCAGGCCTTAAACCTGGGGCTTCCAACATGCAAATCAGGTGCAGTTCCACCACAGCCGCCCAAAACTAAATGTACATATCAGCTGCTGGAATCACTTTTCTAAGTCTCCAGGGAAAATAACCTAAATAGGTTGGGGATGTTGAACTAAGGTTGCTACTCATACACTCATTTTTAGCATCTGTGTGAAAGAAAGACATTTAACAGGTGGGGGAGAAGCAGCAATGGAAGGACTTCACTTACTGAATTTCTGCCTGTTGTCATTGCTTTCTAAACTGCCCCCGTTTCTCTCTAAACTGCTTCCTGGGGCAAGGGCAGGCTAAAAATGTTTTTAAAAGTAAATATGAAAATTTCTACCAGGAGGGAAAGCTTAGTTACCTCAGGTTGCATGCACTTGTTTTGCTGTATTAAAAAACAACAACAAATAAATCGTTTTAATTGAACTTTGTCAGCAGAAATAGAAACTTAGTGACAAACACACAAACCTTGGCTTATAGAGTCCACGTTTTAAGCACAGTACATTGATGACAAAGATGAAGATGCGATATTGAAAAAGAAGAAAAACCACCTGCCATCACCTTTCTTCTTATCAAGAGGCTCAGTGCTGAGCAGGCTAGGTGGCATAAAATGTGTTTATAACATGCAATAACAATTCAAATCTTAATGGTAAATCTTGATAAGAATGTTCTTTATGACAGGCCAAGAAGATTAGTCTGTGAGAGCGGGGAAAACAAAGCAGTTGTTTTTGCCTGTTTTGCTTGCTAGACATTGAGTAAAGTAAATAAACTCTTTTATAGAGATAGAACCCTGTTTCTCCAACTCCTGGCACACTTTGGTTCTCAAATACAGTGGTACCTCGGATTAATTACTTAATTCGTTCCGGAGGTCTGTACTTAACCTGAAACTGTTCTTAACCTGAAGCACCACTTTAGCTAATGGGGCCTCCTGCTGCTGCTGCGCCGCCAGAGCACGATTTCTGTTCTCATCCTGAAGCAAAGTTCTTAACCTGAAGCATATTTAACCTGAAGCGTATGTAACCCGAGGTACCACTGTACAGTTAGAGGCATGTTTCACTCTTACATTGCAGGAGGTTTGGCTTTTTTAAAGCACCAAACTAGTTCTGAGGACAGCAGCAGTTTCAATGCGTTTTAAACAATGTGTTGAACCAATGGTGAATACCCCACAAGCAAATCAGAATGGATGTTTATTGTTGTATAACCACCTCACAAATCACTCAGAACAAATGCTTAGTAAAGACTGGGCATGGTCTAACCTGCATGTAAACTTTATGCAATCAAACTACGGCAAGGTTTACCGGCCATGGGCCGGATCACTCCCATGGCGATCGTCCATGGACCGGACTAGGCCAGTGCGACGCCGGAAATTGCTTCTGCTCATGCCCAGTTTAGCGCAGCGTGTGGGGGACTCGCTGAGTGGGCAGCTTGGTTCAAGGGCGGCTCGTGGGCCGATAAAACGGTCTTTGTGGGCCGCATCTGGCCCATGTTGCTGACCCCTGAACTACGTCATCTACGGGAGCCTGTTATCATTACTGAGTGAGGGTCACCGAACGTTAATGGTCCCTGCCCTTGTGTCTTTAACAGCATCCTTACATGCAGAAACTTCAACTGCCAAAGTTGAATTTTCATGCTTAAAATTCTAGATGGCTTAAACTTCTCAAATTTGGTAAATGAAAATGGTTTCAATTGTTACAAGCATTGATCATCTGTTTGGATGAATGCTCAGGTTCACCCTCTTCAGCATACGGCGGAAGGTATACAGGGGTGTCCAAACTTTTCAAAGAGGGCCAGATTTGATAACGTGAACATGCATGAGGGCCGACCAAAGTTGTTTAGCTTTTTTTTTTTTTTTTAGGATTTTACCCCAAAGTTGTTGAAATTTTTTTAAGGATTTCCCCCCAGAAAATAAACTGCTGCAGGAGCCACATTAAACCAACTGGCGTGCCGGATTAGGCCCCCCGGCCTGACTTTGGACATGCCTGGTATTTAATGAAAGTGCCCGATGTACTTCTGTGGGAAGGAAATTCCACAGCTCCAGAGTTTGGGCCACCCCCCAAAAAAATAAACCACGTCTGAGGATAGTGGAGCTACCAAGAGAGCCCCCTGTGCTGATCATAGAGGCTGTAGGGTACAGGAACCATGCCTTCTTTTGCATGAGACCATTTTAGCTCCCACAGTGCCTTGCCTTGAGCTAAGGCTGGCTGCAAAACCGCCCTGCTCACTAATATCACTGCAGCATCAGGAACAGGAGCAGATGAAGACGCCTGCTGAATACTTTTGCAAGGGGAAAAAATCAGTTTTGGGGAAGAGTGGAGCAATTCATCTGAGCATAATACCCGTGTTTGGCTTCCTGCTTGAGAAAGATGTGCCAATGGGCCTTTACCCTTTAATCTGGATCCAGTCCACATATTTTGGGCTTGCTTTATCTTTCAAACATGCCGTTACTCACGGAGCTGTCCACACTTGTAAATAATCACCCAATCTTTTGGCTTCGAGGCTTTCCTCTGAGGTATCTTCTCGAACTGAGCACTGTATTGCAAACGTTTCTGAATTTTCCAGCACCCCAGGTGGCATATTTCTGATCTCCACTCCTAGCCAGGCTGCACCTCAGATTCTTGTAGCATAAAAACCAATTTCTGGTTAGCATTATTAAGTGCAATAACTGCCTAGTGCCAACTTTTGAGCCCTCTGGGGTGTCACTGTATGGCCTGGGCAGCTGGGGGGAGTTACGCTGGTGGTACTAAGCTATATAAGAACATTAAAAAGAGCTCTCCTGGATAAGACCCAAAGCCAGCATCCTGTTCTCACAGTGGCCATCTGGATGCCCATGGGAAATTTGGAAGCAGAGCCTGAGTGTGTGCAATCCTCTGTTGTCATCCATTACTTAAGGATGAGACCTAATGTGTTTAGGAAACGATACATTGGTACCTCGGGTTACATACGCTTCAGGTTACAGATGCTTCAGGTTACAGGCTCCGCTAACACAGAAATAGTACCTTGGGTTAAGAACTTGGCTTCAGGATGAGAACAGAAACCGCATGGCGACAGCGGGAGGCCCCATTAGCTAAAGTGGTACCTCAGGTTAAGAACAGTTTCAGGTTAAGAACGGACCTCCAGAACGAACTAAGTTCTTAACCCCAGGTACCACTATAATTGTTTGCCTTTGTGTTGGCTAAAGCTCCCCCTGATGGCTAACTAAGGGCACTGCAAAAAAATAGCATTGGATGCACAGAAGTCCTCTTCCATTTGATCACAGCAACTGTGTTAAAAAGTGTTCTACATTTTCGAAATATGAAGCTGTTTTCTGGACCTCCTGTTTTAACTTGAATTGTTTTATCCTATATCCTAAGAGATGATCTTTGTTTTCCAGAGAGAGAGAGAGAGAGAGAGAGAGAGAGAGAGAGAGAGAGAGAGGGAGAAGACCAGACCATATCAAGAAGATAAAATATCCTCATGCTCTGTAAAACTAATTAGGTTTCTTTGAAGTTACCTTGAAAGGGCTTTGTTCTGGCAAGGTGATAATAACATTCTGGAAATGCCTCCTTAGAAGCCAGCAAATAAAAGGAAGGCGGCTGAAGAAAAGACTCAAACCTTGCAAGGCCTTTGGGGGGCTTGGGGGACATATGGACGATAGGACACCAAGCAGTGGTAAGTCCAGGGGCTTCATTGGGGTGCCCCCCCAGAAGCCTGAATAACTGTAGGGTGAGAGCACCCACATTTGTTATGTGCAGAAGTTATGCCTCCTTTCCATGGATTCAATAGTGTGCTAGGAATCTTAATATTTATGCTTGGAGGGGAAATTGGGGTGGGATCTGCTGGCTTCATCTCTGACCTCTGTGCATTGATCCTTACTTCAAGGGACTAAATACTCTCAACCAACCATTTGTACTCTCATTTTTTGCAGGGTACAGTTTGGTTGGGACATCTGCAAAGAAAGCTGCACATGTGTACATTTCAGCTCCCATAGGCTCCTAAGTGTGGGCAGTCCATGCGCTGCAAAAACGGAAAATACAGGTGTCAATGCATGTGGAGGTGCCCCTGCGTCTGCTTCTGTGCAGAGGTTATGATCAGTGTGTGCCACAAAATTCTGTACACACTGGTGTACACCTCTCCACACATGGGCCAGCTGGACAGGGGCAGAGGTGGAAATAATTGGGTGGATCTGCTCTGGGTGTTGGGGAAAGCTGTACCTTTTGAATTTCTGCCTGTGCGGTTCTTTAAAGACTGCATTTTATTGTAACCTCCCTTCCCCACCAGCCTGATCTGTATTTTGTCAGCATTGCATATAATACCGATCCAGCCCAGATTACTCAGTTCATGGTCCTTTTATTTGTTCTTTTGGTATAGATTATATCGCTTCTTGGTTGAGGACATGCATTTGTATTTTTCTGCCCCTGATCTTTCACCTTGGATGCTGGGAATTGCAGCTAAGCTATGTGCTTTAAATGTGTGGGGTGGATGTGGACACCTCATTATCTGTGCACTATCTCAGTCTTTATTTAGCTAAAGTTTCTCATTCTGCCTTCTGTTCCTGCTTTCTCTGTATCCTGGTATTTCTGTTTCTTCCTCCTCTCCTGCTGGAATTGTGGGTGCACTTAAAAAAATATATTATTCTCTTTCTTTTCTTAGCTCGTGCATAGCTTCTGTGTGTGCAATCTGTATCCTGCCTATATGGAAGGTATAACATCTCTTGGGTGCTGCTTATTAAATTGCAAGTTTCAAGACAAGGTCACTAAAAATATAAAATAAAATAAAATTCAGTACCCTAATTTCCATATGTGCTTAATTAATTATTCCTACTAGTGCTGCTAACTTTTTAAACTGCTCCTGTGCTTTCAACAGTGGTTTGATCTGCACACACTGGCGGGTGAATAATGCTTCTGTGTGCTATGTTCAGCTGCTGATTTCTGGAGCTGACATTCCTCTCTAAAGGCACAAGAGCAGGAGGCCTAACTGGGTTTTTTTTTTGTTGGGTCACATGGCAACCTTAATTCCCACTAATAAATCAGGCTTCTAGGAGAATAAATAGGTTGACTGGCTGCCATTTACTGCCTGTTCTTTGGGAAACCCGTCTGCGTTGAACGTTATATAAAGATTATCATATCTCTCAAGCAGATGGGAACCCTTTCTGATAGTGGCTAATGGACACATAGCCCTCCTGTTGCCTTTGCCCCAACAGCTGATTTTGCTTCCTCAGCTTACCTGCTAATCTCTTCTTTTTCATCTGAAAGCAGGTGATGACAGGGACGCCACTGATAAAGGGCTGGATATTTGGGCAGCTTAGTAAGGGTGATGCAATGAAATCTATTCCATCAAAATCAGATGGCCTTGCACTTCAAAGAGTGATGTGTGCGGATCTCTGAATTCACTCTCCTTAACGCAATCTGACCTAGCAAATTACACAGGAGAGAACAGATAAGAGAATTGTTACAGGGAGTGAAACCAGGACCACAAATGGATATGGGAAGGTTACAGGGAGAGAAAAGCAGGGGCACAAGCAGTTCAGGAAGGCTGCGTACACAACCATACATTTAAAGCAGCAGGCAGGGATCTCGCCATATTTCCTTTCTCTAATCGGATCCCTTCTTCCTCTCTGGAGGGTGGAGCTGGGAGGCAGAAGGAGAGTCAGGCTGCTCATCTTTTCTCTGATCCCCTGCTGAGGATAAGGCATATCACTTGCCAGCTGCTAACAAACTTTTTCCCAGAGTGCTCTTAGGCAAAAAGCCTACTGATCGAGGATCAGTTTCTGTCCTTAGGCTGTGTGAGCACATTACTGGCTTAAAGTTATTTTTTGCGGTTCTAGTTTGGGAGAGAAATGCATCGAAATGAAGCATTTCATAAGAAACAGTAGGGTAGACATGTATGGATTGTGGCTCATATTTTTTGTACACCGCAATGAGAGCACACTGGAGGGCATACACCTGCATGTGGATCTTTCGATAACATATATTGTTTTTTACTTGCTTATTTCCAGCTATGCATAATGTTGAAGTTTTAAATCATCTACATAAAACACCAATTTTATCTGAAAGGGGGTTGCTGATAATTTATTCACAGCACTGTAGCAATTATTAATCCGTGTATGTGTTCAATCCTCAGCACTCTGTGGAGGCTTTTCCAACCCAAGTGATGCTCCCTGGACTTGTGCCAATTGTGGTCATATCCCTATTCAGCACTCATGCCAATCTGGCCCATGCAGGTAACCTATACTGTGCACTTTCAGCTCTAATCAGTTATAGTTTTCAGTATAAAGCTGTCAGAAGCAAAATTACAAAACTGGCAAATAAAAACCTTTCTGTTAAGTTGTGGGTGAACATATCAGACGGCACAGTGATTCTTCAAACAGCTCTTGTTTATTCACAGGCCAGAACAGAACTGAACTGAAAGGTTCAGCCAGCCTGCTTATATAGAGCTCCACTAGAACGCAACAGTAACCATTTTCTATAACTATCCAATCACTGAATGTCACTTTCGATCCCTTTTTTGCATATGTGGACCTGAACTATCTACAGTATCCCCCTGCTGGCCCAGGGTGAGAACTTCAGTACATAACATTTTCCATTTTTTAAGACCAGTCCCAAATACTAGAAATCAGGAATTGGCGCCAGTCAAATACTCCCAGAGCTCAAAAGGTCAAATGCAGATGATTAAAATCCATTGGGATTGAGAGGCTCAAGTAATTGTTAAAAGCTCAGTGGAATAATAAAGTTATTTTCAGTAGTCATCTGAAAATGGTGAGAGAAGAAGCAGTCTGCAAACTCACCAGTCGCACTTCAGTTTGGGATGGGATACAAAGCAGAGGCTCATGAGATGATCTCTTAAACTGGGCAGAGGCATATGGAAGAAAGCAGCTCTTCAGGTATCCTGACCCCTGGCCATTAAGGGCTTTAAACGTAATCATAAGCACCTTGATTTGGGCCTAGAAACAAATAGCTTTGTACTGGGCCATGGAAACCAATGTGGACCCTTGTACTTCTTTTCATTCTGGGACTACTATTTTCCCTCACTCAGAGAACGACAGCAAACATGAAAGGCCATTGGTGAAAGAGGCCCTGGCACGGGCAAGGCAGTTGGTCTCCTTGGCGTATCATCGCTCTAGAAGCAGGTATGAATTTCCAGGTGATGCAGGTGGCAGAGAGCATCTTTCTTTCCCTACTTGTCATGCTCTCTGCTCCTGCCCCCCCCCCCCGCTGTGCCTATACCCCAGGCCTTGTGGGGGTTTCTGGTCTTTTTCATTCAGCCATGCCTCATTCTGTGAAATCCTAGAGGGAAAGCAGTGCTGACCAAGGGATCCCTCAGTGCCAGCGACCTGCTGAGCGTGTTCAAGCACCCCGAGGCAGAGACCAACGCGGCGGTTCATGCGGCTGAGCTGATGGACACAACAGTGGAGCTCATCCGGCAGCTTGTGTACAAGCGGGAGAAGCGTTATGCCAACATGTCAGGTGTGTCTTGCATCCACCACCCAGCCCGCGAAGTACCAGTCTTCACCTCCTGACCTTCTTGAGAATCTTCTTTCTCCCTTTTCTTCTGCAAGGAGTCTTAAGTGGCCATGATCTCTCCACCTTGGCAGAAGTAACTGGCTGTGCTGCTCAGCTGCGGCCCATCAAGTGCTCAGATACCTGTTTGACTGAAAAGTACAGATCCATAGATGGGACGTGCAACAACAGGTAATTCTGCTGGCCCAGTCCTTAGGCCTGCAATCTGCAAAAGCACTGGCCATATTATTAAATGCAAAATTGCACTTTTCAAAATACCCTTTGACCCGCTACTAATTTCAAGTAACTCCTGAAGACCATTTTAAGCCAGGAGGCCTCTTCAGTTGCTTCATTTTTTTCCAAGACAAGCCTGTCTTTTTTATGATCCTTTTGTGTTGTTTTTATGACATTTTATGTTTTATTGTACTTGTAAATGGTGCTGTATTTTGTTGCTGATGATTTATATGACAGGGCAGTCTATAATTCTTTTTTATAAATAACATAAACTGTGAAGAAAGTCAGCTATATTTAGCTGTGCCTTTCTGCAACAGGTCTTGCAGGTAGTGGGGGAAATCATAGAGATGATTTCACACTCCCCACTTTCTGCTAATAGTAGGATGTTCCCTCAGGGCATTTTTACAGAGTCACCTTTTTTTTGAAAACAGAATACTGGGGATTCCTGATTGTTATTTTTGTAATTCTTGTTTGTATGCAAACTTTTTTTCATTCTGACGTGCTTGCATGAAGTTTGCTGAGAAGTTAAACAACCCTGTGCGAATACTGCTGTAAGACATGGGATACAGCAGTTGAACACAAAATCCACAGAAGACCTCCAAAGGAATCATTTTGTTTTTGATCCATAGGCCCCACCTATGGTAGGAAGAATGGGGAAAGGCAGAGAAAACAATGCTATCGCCAGCAGAACCCTTAACATATCTATTTTTTTTCATAACAATTTGAAACACCAACTGTGGGGAATTGTCCCTTTGCCAAATGGAAGCAAATGATATCTGTATATTTTACTGTCTTTATTTAACTACCCAACCTCAGCCCAGCCCTTCTTTTTAAAGTTGTCCTTTAACAATTTCAACCCTCCATAAAATTTCATCTTTATTTTGAACATGGCTAGTAATCTTTTATACATATTTAGTCACGTACTCGTGAGGAATCATACCTCCATAAACATCATAACACAACATAAACATCAATCATACCTCCATAAAACTAAAGAGCAGTATATTGAAATAAAGGTTATATACAGTGCTAAACCAATACTGAATGTTGTTGTTTTTAATAATAAACGAAGTTTTAAAACCACACAAAAATTATCTGCTCACAAACCTCTGCCCAACACACAGTACAAACGACCCCCATGGGTGTCTTAGGCTACGAATCAATACACCACAGAAAGCTGCCTGTTTGCTGTTGTTTAGGAAATCCTCTGTATCAAATAAAGCGTCCCCTGTGCTTCTTTAGTTTGCACAGATGAGGTGGTAAAATGCTTCCACTTGGTAAATCCTCTGGTGAGTAAGGGATATCTTGGTTGAAGTTTTCCCACTGAAACAAAAAATTGCAGATACAGAATGGGCATACCCAGGGAAAGGCTGACATCTTTTTCTCCCTAACATCTATTGCTTCCGATGAGCCAGTGTCTTGGATATGGAAGACCATACAGTCCTCTGATTCCCTCACCTGCACTCTCAAGTAGTATAATTCAGGAGCCGTTTCCCCTCTCCACCTTCTACTTATGTGAGCCCAATGCCACCTGCCCATTTCCTGCAGTTTATGAGATTTCATTCTCCCTTGCAGGAAGAACCCACTTTGGGGAGCAGCAAACACAGCCTACGCCCGCTGGTTGCCCGCAGACTATGAGGATGGCTTCTCTGAACCCAAAGGATGGAATCAATCCAAGACCTATAACGGCTTCTCATTGCCTTTGGTATGCAGCAGCGCGCAAGACTTGGAATCTCTTATGAATGGAGATGGCAGAGTTCACACAGGGTTTATAAGACAACCCCAAAGCTTTCCTTCTTAGCTTGCTTTAAAATAAATGTTAAGATGTTAAAAAAAACACCCTTTGATTTGCATGACATGTCAACATTACTGGGTCTTTACACAGAAATGTTGGAAAGTGTATCTGTGAAGGCATGAAAGAGTGAGGAGCACGTGACATTTTCATAGTTTCCAATTGACAAGTTAGACGCTCCATGGCAACTGCAAATTCCATGTCTCGTAATACTGTCAAAAAATACGCACTCGAAATGTAACTTTTTAGAATTTCCACGAAAAGCATGACTAGTTTGGACTGCATTTCCACAGAAAGTAGAAAAATACACTGCGTTATTCACAAAGACCAACAGTGTTCATACTTGAAATGAATTGTTCTCCCAGGTGCGCCAGGTGTCCCATGAAATCCTGCATACACGGAATGAGAACATCTCCCTGGACAGCTCCTACACCCACATGCTGGTGGAGTGGGGCCAGTGGATTGATCACGACATGGATCTCACCCCCCAGAGTGCCAGCACTGTTTCTTTCATGGACGGAACAGACTGCTCCCACGGTTGCATCAACCGGAATCCGTGCTTCCCCATCCAGGTAAAGACAGCGATGAACAACAAAAAACTTAGGAAGAAGAAAACTCACCGTAGTCCTCCTAATAGTAAGGAATGTCACCTTTACCTTTTACCAAAATGTGAAGTAGAGCCGGTTTATATATGTCACAACCCCTATGAGAGTGTTTCAGAAGTACATGGATTCACAAATACTTTCCCCCACTGTCATATCCAGACAGGTCCACAGGGCTTGCTTATAGAGCTTTTTAAAATACAAAACCAGAAGTGAAATCTATACAACACAATTCATTCCATGAGGTGACTTTACAGTCATGTTGAGCATGAAAGCAAAAAAAATGAGGCCTACCATTTTGAAATTAATCCATTGCTAGGTCCTTTTTAAAAAAAGCTCAGAGTACACACCAGTTAAGATCATTTATATATGCTAATATATATGCAGAGATGCCAATTTCAGCTTGCTGTCTCTCAGCAAGAAGGCAAGTTTAGGAAATAAATAATGAAGGAATAGTTTTTAAAGGCTGGGAAGAGGAAGTAGATTTTGGAGGCTCAGATTCTCCTGGGTCACTCTGTAGCTATGTCCCTGTCTCGGGGTGCAGTGTGGCATGGGGAGAACCACCTCTGTCTTTAGACTCTGGTTCTGTGTGGGAAGCTGTGGAAACTCAGTAAAGAATGTGAGCTCTCCATTCTTCCTGGCCGCCTGTCAATCAGACCCAGGGCTTCTTGACCACTCTGCTTCTCCTGTGCCAGATCCCTGCTGGCGACCTCCGTCTGGGTGGGGGGACAATGAAGTGCATGCCTTTCATCCGCTCTTCGCCAGCTTGTGGCAGTGGACAATCCAGCTTCCTTCAGGGGCAGCTGCAGCCCCGGGAGCAGCTGAACAGCCTCACCTCCTTTGTGGACGGCAGCATGATCTATGGCAGCACGGCTTCGTTGGCCAGGAAGCTCCGCAACTTCACTCAGGCACTGGGGCTTCTGGCCGTCAACCAGGAGTTCTCCGACGGTGGCCTTCCGCTCCTGCCCTTTGCTGAGAAGAAATCCCCAAACCCTTGTGCCTTGACGCGGGACTCCTGCCTTGCCAATGCGTCTGACGTGCCCTGCTTTGTGGCAGGTAAGAGGAAGGCTTCTCAGTTATTGAGAATACAGCTGGGATGGGGGACCTGTGGCCCTGCAGGCGTGGATGGACTCCAACTCCTAGCATAATTGTCTGTTGCCCATGCTGACTGGGGACTCATGGGAGCTGGAGTCCAACAACATCTGGAATGCCACAGGCTCCCATCTCTGCTGAACAGTGTGGCCCGATGAAAAGGAAGAGAGGACTTTCGTTTCTTTAACGGAGGTGATTTTTTTATCACAGGCAGCCCCTGCTCAGCCCTGCAAGACAAGATGCCAAAAGGCCCTCTTCTGTGCAGCTGTTAAAGTAATTAGAGCCCCGTTCTCCTTTGCAGTGGGTTTCCTAGCTTTGTACAGGAGTCCCCTGAATGTGCGCATGGCCTTTCAGGATTAATGGGATCTGCTTTGTCTGACTTGTGGTTTAACAAGTCCAATAGCACCACCTATAGGCTGTAGGGTTCTCCCCCTCCATAACTGACTTGTGTGCTTGGTCCATATATGGGAGCTTCGTGGGTGAGTTTTCAGAGGGATGCCAGTCATGTTGGATGCTGGGAACAAGGTGAAAAGGGACTGGGGAGATGGGTGGCTTCTACCTCAAGGTATCAGGGGGAAACATCTGGAGCCAAAATTCCATCCGTGGGACCTCCACTGATGGAAGTGAATGGTGAAAATACTAAAACAGGGCTACCGCCACCCAAAATATGTATGTAACACCTCTCCCCCCCCCTTTTTTTGCAGGCTGCTTAAAGCCTGCCAAAGGCTGTGTAACTTCTGTCTCCTTTACTGTGTGCATTGGTCTCTTCCTTGCCAGGAGACTCGCGGTCCAATGAACATTTAGGCATTCAAGTCCTGCACACAGTGTTCCTGAGGGAGAGCAACAGGATCGCTACCACCCTCCACCAGCTCAACCCCCAGTGGAGTGGGGAAATTCTGTATCAGGAGACTCGCAAAGTCATTGGGGCCTACCTCCAGGTGAGGGCCTCAGGCATGTCGTTGCTTAGTTCCTTCAACAGAGGGCTGGATACAGTTCCCATTGAGGGGCAGATTATACATAACATCCACGTTGTATGTATGTGTACATCTGCCATGGAAAATGGCAGCCATGTCTTTGGGGACTGGGAGGGTTGGGCTAGAATGAGGCCCCCTCCCTCCAACTCTATGGTTCTACAATGTAATGCACCACGGTTGCTGTGATGTCAGGACATGACTAAATTTTACTAGATATTATGGGGAAGATGGAGGGGATCTAAACATGTCGCTGGTGTTTTCTACAGCAGCTTTGCATTCTGTGTCACAGTTTGGCTCCGAATACGCTGCTATCACTCACACGCTGCTCCACCTTGCTTGCTTTGCGGAACCTGCTCTTATGTCAGATAAGAGCTGGTAATTCTGAAAACACTCAACAAGCCATGTTAATGCAGGCGGCTATGTTTGCACAAGAGGCGCTCTAATCTTACCAGGCCTCTTGTGAAGAAATGCAAGAACCGCAAAACTAACACCAGGGTCAAAGTGCAGCTGGCAGTGAAATGGAAAAACTCTTTAACTTGCAGGACACTGATCTCCCTCCTGGGACTCAAGCTCCCTTCTAGAGCTTCTGCAAGGGATGGAAAGGGGGGGAAATCCCATTCAAGTGTTTTCTCTGAGGCATGGTTCAGTTTCACCAGATATGAAAGTCGCTGAGAGGAAACGTTGACATTATTATAAATTTTTTTCTCATAAATCCAGATGGTTTTTTACAAATTCATTTTTTAAAAGGTCATCAATATTATGATATCCTAATAGGCAATGAAGCACCTGACACCAGTTTGGCTGACCCAGTGTGGTGGCATAGAATATTCAGAGACATTCCAATTGTTTAGGGAACAGAGCTCACAGAATATTTTTGCAGTCTTAGAGGAAAGGGAATGTTATTTTAGCATGTTTATCCTCACAGCCAACCTGTGAGATGGATGAACATGAAAGCTATTGCCTGGGAATAAGCCACCGGTGAGCTTCATGGCTGAGCCTCTTGCATGCATCCCAACACTTTTATCTATTGCACTGCAGTGGTTGAGGCCCAATGAGCAATTTCTTCCCAACAAATCTGTATCTTCCATGGTACAATTCTCTGACTGAGCTGCCATTTTGACTGCTTCTCTCCACTTTAGCCTGAGCACAAATGAAATAATGATTTTTGTTTGTTGCTCCTGTTGCACATCTCCATGGCTCCCCGCTTGACTGAGATTCCTCCTCTGGCAACCATCCATCCAGTGGGTAGCAGTGGTACTGCTCAGGAAGGGACTCAAAATGGAGGCACACAACCATTTTAGCACAGAATGCACTTGTTGTGTGGTAAAATTTTCTTTACCACTTGGCAGGATAATGCAGCCAACCAGTTACCATGTGGTTACATATATGCTATAGTAAATTAGCCGTTCATAAATGGCCACCCCAATGGAAGAGCAAGGCTCTTTTCATCTTACCTTCTCCATGTGGTGTGCTCTCACCTTGTTTTTCAGTGTTCATATCTACTGGACTTCGCCTGGTACAAAGCAGATAGAAATAGCATCCATTGGTTTCACTAGATGCTCAATCAAGCCCACTGAACTCAAGTATATTTCTCCTTTTTATGTTTGTTCACTTGATGTAGATTATAAACTGGAGGGATTATGTCCCAAAGATCCTTGGCCCAGAAGCCACTGAGGCCTACCTTCCTCCATACTCTGGTTACGACGAGTCTGTTGACCCCCGTATCTCCAATGTCTTTGCCACAGCTGCATTTCGCTTTGCCCACGTCACCATCAATCCTTTCCTCTCCCGTCTGGATGAAAACTTTGAGGAGAATCCCAGTCACCCCAGCATATCTCTTCATCAGTCATTCTTCTCCCCATGGAGGATCATCGAGGAAGGTACAGAACTGGCAACACATGAGATGGGAGCGTGTGGAAAGGGCTTGTTGTCTTTGGTGACGTCATTTATCAAGTTACACAGTGTTAGTCCCATTGAACCCAGAGACCAGCAATGTTTAGGGCAAGGGTGGGAACCCTGTGGCCCTCCAGATGTTTCCCCAACTCTCATCAGCCACGGTCAGCATGGCCAGTGGTCAGGGATGATGGGAGATGAAGTCCAGCAACATCTGGAGGACCAATGGTTCCCCATTCCTCATCTAAGAACTATTGTACTCAGATAGCGCTGAGTAAATCATGTTTTTGAGTGTCTGAATTCCAGAAGTGTGGCTGCCTTATTAATTTGTTGCAGCAAAATCAACTAGAAGTTCCTGCAGTAGGACCTTAATATTTTTATTGTGGCTTGAGCCTATAGCAGACTTCATTGAATGTATGTGATAAAACAGGCCTAGGGAAGCCTCTCACAATGCATTTGGGGGGCCTTGAGATCCTCCTGGTGACAGGAATCTTGTAAGGGAGTGACAAGGCTGTCATAGGGTTACCACCTTTATTCACTCTAAAAACAGCCTGAAACAATACATTATTTAAATAAAGTGTCTGTACTTTTCCTTTTTCTTTTTAAGCCTCTGCTGTTGTTGAGGAATTTGAGGGAATGTGAGACTGAGTGGCATCCTTTACATATGGCCAGGAATGGACCTGTGGAGAGCAGCGAGAGAGAATTGTTTGCAGGGTTACAACATTCAGAGATGCTGGAAGGACATGTGCACCATTTCTGTTAGGCTTAAAAATCTCCAGGGTTTCTGCTTATAGCCATTCCACCTCAGAGTTATGTGAATATAGTCAGCTGCAGGGTTCAACCTACGGTGCTTTGTCGTGTCAGTTGAGTGCAGCTTGTTTCTGTGCCTCCCTGGGCCTTGTGGGAGGATGCCATCTTTCAGCCATCCTGTGGCACCACCCCATATCCCCATTGCTTGTCCTAGAAACTGGGGGAAATGTAACACAGCTTCAGGGTGTAACACATGAAAAGGGACCCTGCTAAGCTGATCGTCATGAATGCCTTGCCCACAAAACACCTGCTTGTTGTGTCTGGTGCTGAGAAGGCTGTGCACATGGATTATTAATAATAGTGTTTTCTACTGAATCATCTGCTTCAGAATGCCAAATATTGTGTGAGACGTTGCCCTAGAGCTTTGCCATAAAGACTGAATGCTGGTTTGTTTTCGCTGGCTTTGAAGTTCTGTCACAATCTTTAGGAGGGATCGATCCTATCCTACGTGGAGAGATCTTCACCCTTGCAAAGCTCCAGACAGCCACTCAGATGATGCCAGAGGAGCTGACAGAGAAGCTGTTTCATCCCAAGAAGGCCCTGTCCCTTGACCTGGCAGCTCTGAACCTGCAAAGAGGCCGGGACCATGGACTGCTAGGTGTGTAACACTGCTGCAGGGGTAGAGGCAGGAGACAGAGAAAAAGAGAGAGAGAAAGGTCATCAGAAGCAGAGGCACCTCCCTCTAGAACTAACACTTGATGTTCTCTTCAAATGCCATTTTCTGGTGCTCCCTGCAGGTTACAACTCCTGGAGGAGGTTCTGCGGTCTCCCAGAGGCCCACACTTTCTCTGACTTGCGGCATATCCTCAACAGCAGCTACCTGGCTCACAAACTACTCAAGCTGTATGGGACGCCTGAGAACATTGATGTCTGGATTGGGGCCATCGCAGAACCTCTCCTGCCTAGTGCCCGAGTGGGGGAACTGCTTGCCTGCTTGCTGGGAAGGCAGTTCCAGGCCCTGCGAGATGGTGACAGGTAGGGAATCTTTGAGGAATGTAGTCTTTGCAAATTCCAAGATAGAAACTTGTCTGATCTGTACCTCCCAGACTAATGTGCAGGTCAGAACTTTGTTATCTGCTTACCGTGGTGCTTCTCAGTTGTTTTGACACCGTTGTCAGCTATAAGGGTCATAATAAGTTAGAAATGCATGCTCAAGTGTGTATTTAACTGCAAATTTGGAGTGGGCTTTCGTTTACAAAAAGCCACAGAATAATGAGGAAATGGAATAGAAAGGATTTATGGGTGAACACATGTGGAAGTGACACGGATCAGAAACGGACTGATTCAGTTACTCCTAGCAAATGAAAGATGCAATCACTGAATAATGCACCCCCACCCCACATGTTCAGTGCAAGTTAACAAGCATGGGGGGGGGGTAGCCAACCATATCAGGACCACAGCAGGTAGTACAAGGTTAAAGTTCAGCCTACATAAACAGAAAATAAATAGATCCTTACCCTCAATTAGCTTCCAATTTAAAATCTGCAGAAGGATGAAGGGTTCTTTGTTGTTTAGTTGTTTAGTCGTGTCTGACCCTTCGTGACCCCATGGACCAGAGCACACCAGGCACTCCTGTCTTCCACTGCTTCCCGCAGTTTGGTCAAACTTATGTTCGTAGCTTCGAGAACACTGTCCAACCATCTCGTCCTCTGTCATCCCCTTCTCCTTGTGCCCTCAATCTTTCCCAACATCAGGGTCTTTTCCAGGGAGTCTTCTCTCCTCATAAGGTGGCCAAAGTATTGGAGCCTCAGCTTCAGGATCTGTCCTTCCCGTGAGCACTCAGGGCTGATTTCCTTAAGAATGGAGAGGTTTGATCTTCTTGCAGTCCATGGGACTCTCAAGAGTCTCCTCCAGCACCATAATTCAAAAGCATCCATTCTTCAGTGATCAGCCTTCTTTACTGGGAAAACCATAGCTTTAACTATAGGGGGCTTTGTTGGCAAGGTGATGTCTCTGCTTTTTAAGATGCTGTTTAGGTTTGTCATTGCTTTTCTCCCAAGAAGCAGGCGTCTTTTAATTTCGTGATTGCAGTCACCATCTGCAGTGATCATGGAGCCCAAGAAAGTAAAATCTCTCACTGCCTCCATTTCTTCCCCTTCTATTTGCCAGGAGGTGATGGGACCAGTGGCCATGATCTTAGTTTTTTTGATGTTGAGCTTCAGACCATATTTTGCACTCTCCTCTTTCACCCTCATTAAAAGGTTCTTTAATTCCTCCTCACTTTATGCCATCAAGGTTGTGTCATCTGCATATCTGAGGTTGTTGATATTTCTTCCGGCAATCTTAATTCCGGCTTGGGATTCATCCAGCCCAGCCTTTCGCATGATGAATTCTGCATATAAGTTAAATAAGCAGGGAGACAATATACAGCCTTGTCGTACTCCTTTCCCAATTTTGAACCAATCCGTTGTTCCATATTCAGTTCCAACTGTAGCTTCTTGTCCCATATAGAGATTTCTCAGGAGACAGATGAGGTGATCAGGCACTCCCATTTCTTTAAGAACTTGCCATAGTTTGCTGTGGTCGACACAGTCAAAGGCTTTTGCATAGTCAATGAAGCAGAAGTAGATGTCTTTCTGGAACTCTCTAGCTTTCTCCATAATCCAGCGCATGTTTGCAATTTGGTCTCTGGTTCCTCTGCCTCTTCTAAATCCAGCTTGCACTTCTGGGAGTTCTCGGTCCACATACTGCTTGAGCCTTCCTTGTAGAATTTTAAGCATAACCTTGCTAGCGTGTGAAATGAGCACAACTGTGTGGTAGTTGGAGCATTCTTTGGCACTGCCCTTCTTTGGGATTGGGATGTAGACTGATCTTCTCCAATCCTCTGGCCACTGCTGAGTTTTCCAAACTTGTGGCATATTGTGAGAAGTACAAAACTAGACTGGATATTGTGAGAGGTATGGTATATATGCTTGGAGTTAATGGGTTTGTTGCTGGACTGCTTTGCTGCCTGATCCTGGCAGACCATCCTGGCAAAGCTGGACTGCTTTGCTGCCTGATCCTGGCAGACAAATAGGGTTCACTGTGGCATTAACACCAGTTGCACAATCCACATGACTTGACTTCTTGATTTCAAACTTGGGGCAGGATGCAGGCTGAGGGAAAGATTCCTTCCTTCCTATACATTTCCTTATCTTCTGGCTACATTCAATATCATGAAGCACTGCAGGAAATAAATGAATTCAGCCAGATAAGGTATTCATGAACAGGCTTTTGCTCCCCCTTTTCTTTTGCAGGTTCTGGTGGGAGAATGAAGGAGTGTTCACTCCTCGTCAGAGGGAAGAGCTAGCAAAGGTGACTTTGTTCCGGATCCTCTGCGACAACACCCACCTCCACCACCTCCCTGTGGACGTCTTCTCAACCAGTCACTACCCAAGTGACTTTGTGTCTTGCAAGAGCTCCCAGATTCCAAGGGTGGACCTGACCGCATGGAGGGAAGATCCAGCAGGTAGAACCTGGAGTGCCCACAACTCAGAACACAGTTCACAGAGGGCTTGAAAGCCTGTTCTCAGCCACCTCCAGGCACTTAAAAAGAAAATCTCAGGGATGGGAGGGGGGGTGTATAGCTTTTATATACATATTGCATGCTTTCCTTTATGTAAACTGCTGGAGGATTATTATTTTTTAACAGAAGGGTGGTACTCACCATGTTGTTACAGTAAGTGCCACACTTTTAACATTTAAAAAAATATGTGCCAGTACTGCATACACTTGAGTACCCCCAGAACAAAGCGCTGATAATAAATGTAAATTTATTACAGTTTATACCTTTATAATAAAGCTAGTAATAAATTTGTAATACATCTGCCACAGCCCAGACTTTTGTCACTGTGCCTGTGTAAACAGTAACTTGGGAAAGCTGGGTTTTGAAAAATTGATAATTTCACACATAGGCAGTCATTATCTGTTGTGTTCTGTGTGTTCACAACCAACTATGCACACACTGCCCTGCCCTATCTAGAAGAAGTCCTCTCTTTGTTTCCCTTCTCCTCCCCTCCTGCAGTATTCACTCATTCCCATTTGGGAACATGGAACATTAAGAGGTCTGCATCTGGGAATTGGTTCCAGCGCAGTGCATCTTTCAAACTGGTGCATTTCCTAGGAAGTCCTTCTGCTGTGTTCTTCTTCTCTCTCCACAGACACACCTTGTGGGCCGGTCCCTCTGGTTGAAGGCGCCCACTACGTCCAGTGTAAAGCCTCGGTGTTCTTTGAGTGTTGGCCTGGCTACATTCGGGAGGGTCCTTCCTCTATAGCCTGCAATGTTGAGGACAGAGAGTGGAGCACTGTGTTGCCTGTTTGCAGAGGTAAGATCTACCACAGGAAGAGCCTTGGGGACTCATGTATAAAGCATGTCATGCTTTTTAAATAATAATAATAATAATAATAATAATAATAATAATAATAATGGTGCCACCCCTCTTCAGCCTCACTCCTTGCCACTTTTTACCTCATGCCCCTTTCCCACCTTTATTTACAGCTTTGCTATCCCCTTCCCACCTAGATGTGTGACATACATTGCAGGCAGATTTCTTGTCAAGTCTGTATGGATACACTTGTAAGACTTGGCCTTACAAGTGTATCCATACAAAATGCTTGGCTTGCACCTCTGACGCTTGTGTGTTGCGGTGGTGGTCACGGAAACTGCTATCCAATTGTGTATTGTTCTATTATTATTATTAGCCAGTTATGTGAAACTTGAAATTTAGTATTTTATGCTTAGAGGCCCCCTAGTAATCTGAGGCCCTAAACAGTGGCTTACTTAGCTTGTGTGTCAATCCAGCACTGCAACTGTGAAAAGGAGCATTTCCCCCCCATTATTCAGCCCAGACACTGAGGTCCAGCTCCAAGGGCCTTCTGGCAGTTCCCTTACTGTGAGAAGTGAGGTTACAGGGAACCAGGCAGAGGGCCTTCTTGGTAGTGGCGCCTGCCCTGTGGAACACCCTCCTATCAGATGTCAAGGAAATAAAGAACTATCTGACTTTAGACATCTGAAGGCAACCCTGTTTAGGGAAGTTTTAGTGTTTGATCTTTTATCGTATTTTTAATATTCTGTTGGGAACCACCCAATAAATAATAATAATTATAATTATAATTAATAATAATAATAATAATAATAAAGTACAGAAGTCTATCTTTGATGAGAGTCCCAAATAAGGAAGCTCCAGAGATGCTAGTCCCATGTCAGCAAATCAGGAATTTTGGACATTTTCTTCCCGTGAGTTTCATTTTCTTCCTTCATGTTGCAGGGACTGCTCTAAGCATTTCCTTTCTTTCTCTTTGCCCCCCACCCCCTTCTTGTCATTTTAGACATTGATGAATGTGAGCACAGCCAAGAGAATCCCTGCCCCTCTCTGCAGATTTGCGTGAACATACCTGGGAGCTTCAAATGTGCCTGTCAGGGCTCCCTGATTCCGTCTCAGGATGGCACCACCTGCATTGGTAGGTTGGGTCGAGGGACCAGGCTGTGAGGAAGCCAGAAGGTCTAGCAAAGCCCTTGACCTCATTTCCTCCCTGGGAGAAGCCAATTGGAAGGGTTTGGGAGATGTCAGCATCCTTATTCAAGCTGCGTTTCTCCCTTATCTCATTGCTTTGATTGCTCAGAGAAATCTTATACTTGGAACTAAAAGAGTCATTCCTGGAGTCTTCCTCCATCATTGGGGTGGTAGACTGTAGGCCTGGGTGCCCCCCAGCTTCTCTTTCTAGCCCTCAAGACTCTCCCCACACCACACGTCTCCCCTTGAACACTGATAATGCCTTTTGCTTGTCTGGATGAAGGATAGAAAGGTATGCATTAGTGTGCACAGAAACAGGGAATTTTTACTTTTGTTGCTCTGCCCACTTTAAAGAAGGTTAGATGAGGCTGCTGGATCAGACCAATGTCCCATCTAGTCCAGCATCCTGTTCTCACAGTGGCCAACCAGATGCCTTTGGGAAACCCACAAGTGGGACCTGAGCCCAAGAGCCCTCTCCCCTCCTGCGGTTTCCAGAACTGGCATTCAGAAGCATTACTGCCTCCAACTGCGGAGGCTGAACAGAGCCATCATGGCATCAGTATCCCTCTCTCTTCCATGAATTTGTCTAATCTTCTTTTAAATCCATCTAGGTTGGTGAATATCATTGCCTCCTGTGGGAAGCAGTTTAACTATGTGCTGCATGAATTAAGTACCACATTTTTCACTCTATAAGACGCACCAGACCATAAGACGCATCTAGTTTTTGGAGGAGGAAAACAAGAAAAAAAATATTCTGGATCTCAGAAGCCAGAACAGCAAGAGGGATGGCTGCGCAGTGAAAGCAGCAATCCCTCTTGCTGTTCTGGCTTCTGGGATAGCTACGCAGCCTGCATTCACTCCACCCCGTCCCCTTGGTCATTTTGGTTGCCCTTTTCTGAACCTCTTTCAACTCTATAATATCCTTTTTGAGGTGAGGTGACCAGAACCGTACAGTTTTCCAAAGGCAGTCGCACCACAGGTTTTGCAAGGCATGTGAGATCTGCCCTAAAAGCGCTGCTGTTTTCTGTCCTAGGGGGCCAAGGAGTCACTGTTACTTCATTGGCTGCAGCTGCAGCTATTGTGGCCGGAGCTATTTCTCTCATCGCCGTAGCTGTGGCATTGCATAGAAGGTATGGCTGAATTACACCTCTGGAAATGTTTTCTTCCTTTAAAAAAATGTATGTAGTCGCATTGGCCCACTTAGAGGGAAAAAGCCAAAGTGAAGTAATAGATTCAGTAGGACCAACTTTGTAATATTTTCTTGTGGTTTCTTGTGGCCTTTGGGTTTCTTCTCTTTTCAATTATCTGCTCACGTAACTTTTCCAAGTGACACAAATGGACCTCTGGCCTCTTCTGCTGTTTCAGGAAAGCACGAGGGGTTTGTGCTTCCCCTCTCCATGTTTTGGGGATGTACATTCTCCCTAGTTTAGATGAATCCTTGAAGGCCAGGGAAGAGGATGGGAAAGTCATTGAATATTGCTGCAGCTTGCATGTACTTACATCCAATATTATTCTTGTTTTTCTCCAAGTCACATGCATGTCAGTGGAACTAAATTCCTAGTTACAGAAGTGTGTTTATATAGTGCAACCTGAGGTACAAAGCTATATGGAATGTCTGGTTGCCACCTGATTGCCACATCTCTCCTCCCCATCCGCACTTTGGTCACTTTTACTTAAAGAGGAGGGTTTTAAAAATCCCTGCTGCATCTTATTGGCTGGGGAACCAGAGCACAATGTAATCCACATCATGTGTCCTCAGACATTACTGGAGAGACACATGGAGATATAGGCTGACTTCTGTGTGGAACAAAACCTGTATGTTTCTCCTAATACGGAGATGTTCACTCCTAAGAGCAAGAATGGAGTAAAGCAGCTGTGTTTAGAAATCCTTTGAATGGAACCTCAGAAAGTTTTATTGCCCTGATACAGTGATGGCTCAATTTCTAATACAATGGAGCTTTCTTTCTTTCTTTTTTCTATACCGCTTTTAATCCATAATACCATAATCACAATGGAAAACAACACCCCCCTAAACACAGTTTAAAAGGCATTTTTTGCTATTATTTATTAAATTTCTAATCCTCCGAAAAGAGAAGGCTATGCATAAAACAAGTATTAAGACACTCATTTAAGTTGTGAAATGCAGAGTGGCTCACTATACAACTACAGCTATCCGGAGGTGGGGACTCCTATTGACATTTGCTGTTTATTTGGGTTTTTTTTAAAAAACTATTTACAAAGAGCTTTATCACTGCAAAATGTTTTACAGTTCTGTACATTTTGGATTAACTGCAAGTGTTCTCTTCTGAAATGCAGGGTTGCACTGCAGCTATAGGCTTGTTTGCCCCGCCAAGTCAGTGGTGGGGCCCCTGTGGCTCTCCAAACATTGCCAAGCTGAAACTCCCATCACCCCTGACCATTAGTTATGCTGGATGGGGCTGCTGTGGGTTGGAAATCCAACACCTAGTGCCCTGCCTTAATAGCACAACCATGTAACATACTGTTATGATTCTTAGTTTCCCCTTTGAAACATTAAGGGCCAAGCCCAACAGCCTATACCACCTTCAGCCTAGAGTGTGTTGTCCCATGCCTTCACCTCTGTGTGCATTAGTGACACCCACATCTATTATCTCTCCATGCCAGCACTTCCAGCAGGGGTGGGGAAGCTGTGGTCCAACTCCCAGCAGCCCTAGCCAGCAGCCTGGAATGATGGGAGATGGACTCCAGCAGCATCCCAAGGGCAACAGAGTCTGCACCTCTGACTCACAAGTGTGTCTTTCCTCCTTTGGTAAAGATCTCTTCTTTCACAACTTCCTGCAGACTGAGCTGCTCCAAATGTGTCACTGATTCAAGAACTGAAGATGGCCCCTGTTCTCTAGTCTCCAGCCGCATGCTGCTTGAAGAGCCTGCCCTGCCCCTTCAGCACTCATGACCATTTGTTTTGCTGTTTGCTTCCTAGGTGCTTCAGGAGCAAGGAGGAGGTCTCCCTTTCTAGAGATAGTCGCTGTCCCCAAGATTGTTCCAAAGAAGGCCAGAATCCTGACTCAAGTTAGCTCTCCCCAAGTTCTCTTCCAGGCCTTGCATCTCAGGAACCCAAACCACTGTGGCTCTGAATTAGTATTATTTTCAAGTTTAAAGATTTCTCAAATCATTCTTGCCAAATAATTTCTAGAGAATGCCTTTCCTCCCCATTTTTCTAGAGAGTTGCAAAGAAGATTTGACCACTGAAAATTGGTCAAACTTAGGGGCTTCGCTGGGTGCTCTGGGCACAGCCCATGGCATGATTGGAGGAGGGGGAGGCAGGTAGCCCTCTAGGACTGGCCCTAGGGAAAAGCCTATACTGGCAACAATTGGTTAGAAAATACCTGCAAATAGATTGGGGTCATATCAGGAGGGGTTTTTTTTTATGAAAGGAAGCAATTTTCTCTCACCCAGACACGAGTTTGCTTATCCCCATCAGGGTTCCAATGCACATGCAGTAGAGTATGTCCACGAGGAAACTTGAAGCAGAAGAAATGGCTGGTGGGGAACTTGTGACATTCCCGATGCTGTTGGACTACAACTCCCATCATCCCTAACAGTTGGCCATACTGGTTGGGGCTGATGGGGGGTGAAGTCCGATGCCATCTGGAGAACCACATGTCCCATCTCAAGAGTTAAGCAGTGCCGCATCTGTTGGTGCCATTCCTCTGTTCCAAAAGCAAACACCTGAGACTACTTATTTTTACACTGTCAATGTTGCATTACAAATGTCCATTCATCTAGTTTGTCCCTTGGCTGCTTGTCTAGCCACGAACAAGGCAAGACAGAAGTATCTGTGTTCGTTTGCCAGCTGGACCCAGCAGGTCTTTGAAGTCTCAGCCTGAGCTTGGCAGTTCCTATCCTTGGTTTATTACTGCTTAATCTATTCAAGGCCCAGGTGGCAAGTAATCCTGACACAAACCGATGGTGATCCAAGCTTAGTGTGTACTAGAGTTAATTCTGGGCACACCTCTTCCCTACAGGAAGCTAAAATCATCTCATACAAGTTTTAAGAATTAATCTTCGTAGGGGGTGGGGAGAGAAATACAATGAACTCTGCTTTGAAAATGTGCTGTTTATTTTGCAGCTGGAATACATGCAGGCTTCAAAAGGAATAAAGCAGCCCAAAGGCAATAAGAACCAGCCTCACTGTCAGTACTGCAGTCTATTTATTAAATAGAGATCAGTATATTTTATTAAAATATGAACATGTGAGTAAGGAGATAATAATGCAGCCAAGAGAACAGCTCAGCAGTTGCCCCTTCCCGTAAGAGACAGGAAGCAAAACAGGTGCTTCCTCCAGCAGTTTGGAGAGAGTGGCTGTGAGTGGTGGATGAATTTAGAAAGCCAGGCTCTTCAATTAATTTATCATCATTGTTAGAATTGACTGGACTCCCACTTACAGCATCTGACCCATTAAACGGAGACCAAGGAGAGCCACGAGCAGATAACTCTGAGCCAGGTGGAGCACAGGCCAAACTCAATAGAAGGCAGCTTCCAATGTCATTACCTGCTTCCAGTAGAGTAGTGTCTGTTTATTGTAAGGAATTTCCAGACAGCACTCCCAATTTGCTGCAGCAAAAACCAGGGAGATAGTATGGGAAGTCTTTCTACGATATAAGAAATATGGCAACTAATAATTATGCTTATCAAGGTGTGGAGATGATGTGTGACTGAATGCTTCTCCTGGAGCAGAACTCTTTCTTGGGAGAGGCACTGAGAGCTTGCACACCACACTAAGCAAAACCATGACTTAACATGAACATGCTGGTGCTTAGGCTTTGCTCCTTCCTGGGGCAGTTTTTAGGTCACTGTTGCATGGAGCTAAGCCAGAGTCTGGCTTAGCATGGCATCAGATCCTGGGCTCTTCACCTAGCTACAATCAGAAGCCAAGTCTTGTCCTACAATTACAGATTGCAGTTAAGGGCATGAGACCTTACTCAGGATCCCACGAAGGCCAAACCTTGGCTTAATTGCTGTCGCATGTTGACCTAAGCAGTCTAGGGAGGGAGGAGCAAAGCAGGTGCAAGCTCTTCTCAGGGAGCCATCACGTTCAAGTCTGTGGCTTGCCATAATGTGCAAAGCAGCATGTAGACTGTCATTAACCAGGAGCTGGCCTGGTTTATCATTTGTAGAAGACTCCAACTCCCATTAGCTCCAGCCAGCATGGCCAATGGGCAAGGATGATGGGAGCTGTAGTCCAGCAATATCTGGAGGGTCGCAGCTTGCCATGTGGAGCATAGTATGGGAATCCTCTCTTACTGAATCAAGTGAAATTAGCTATAGGAAATAAGGGATAAACCCCTCCACAAACACAAAGGCAGACCAGGAAATGGGAAGCAGGCCATGGTACTAGGAATTCTGTCATTTCAAGATTTGCTGGATGTAAACCTGCTTGGCAGTTCACCATCCCTGCAGAGGTGAGGAGCAGAAGGCCCCACGGCTGAGAGCAAGGTCAAGAGGATCCCTTGAGAAGCTGTCCTTTCACTTATGGCAAGCCTTGTCTAAAGCAGGAAGAGGCAAGTGTTGTTGCAACGTTTTCTCCTGTAAGCATGAATTCCAATAATATTTTCTCCCAGATACATCTTTGGGGAGAATAGCTTTTTAAGTTACATATATATATTTATATTTATATATATATTTACTATAATCCTTAGCATGCAAGTGCTACTACATGTGATCAAGATGAAACCAAGCCCTGGGCCACTGAGCAGCCAAGTGGCAGGGAACCCACAATTCCCCTCCAGCCATCGAGGTCTAATAAGACAGCCACTTACCTGTAATACTAAGGAGATACTGCACTCAACAGGAAAGAAAAGAAAGAAAAGGCATTTACTTCAATGATACCAAAAAGTGCTCTCCATTGCACACAATCCCAAAAGGCAGGCGATTCTTTCCTATGAAAGCAGATATGGTGCTCCTCCTCCAGGGAGTGGAATTGGGATTGCCAGTCACAAGATCACACAAAGCCAGGCGTACAGTGCAGGCATCAAGGGGCAACCAGCCGCACTGGGGTGTTCAAGATGTTTTCGCACCAGCCAGTAGTTTCTGCCTAATGGAACCAGAGGTGATGATGCAACAACTCGCTATGGCCAAGAGGATTTAAATGTACTTCATTGTATTTATAGTGAGATGATCTGGCCATGGATGCTGTCAGGGCTTCACAGATACCAGAGTTCACTGCTGAAGCCCCGTTCTCAGTGCCAGAGCTCATCTGTGGAATATAGCATAGTGAGTGCTTTCCAGCATGGGCAGAGCGCCTCCCCTTCACTACTGAGCAGCCACCAACCAGCCTCCCATTTGCCTGGGAATAGGAGGAAATGGCTCTCAGGGCAGAGGATGCTGCTTCCAGCTAGAGCACAACCCTCGCCGCTCCCATTTTAGAAATCAGGCACAGCATCCAAAAGATAAGCCTCATTCTCCCCTTCCCATTAAAAAAAATTCGTATCAAAAGCTAAGTGAGGAAGACTTTTCACTTCTGTCAACATTCAACAGGTCTTCCAACTCTGATTTACAAATTCAGAATCAAGTGTGGTTCTTTTTTTTTACAGTACCAAAACAATTCAGGGGCCAAGATTTATTTGTATCACTTGAATCCGAATATTATCCCCATCCTCCCCCCCCCTAAAAAAATATAAATGCAGGGTGTACACGAGGGGTGGTGAACATGGTGTCCCCCAGTCTGTTGTTGGACTCCAACTCCCATCATCCTTCACCATAGGCTGTTTCCTAGGGATGATGAGAGGTGCAGCCCAAAATCTTTGGAGGGTGCTAGGTTGGGGAAGGCTGAGCTGTACAAACCCCAAAATTGTGCCAGAATATTTAAGATGTGAAGTCCTTCTTAAGCTCTAATGTGAATGAAGCAAAAGAGAGAATGTTTCATACAAGAGTCTATAATACTGTCAAGGCAGACGCAAGCACCAAATGGGAAGCTGGAGCGGAGCTGAAATGTGTTGCACAAAATACCACAAGAGTGTCGTTTGGACTGCAACAAAGCACAGTGAAGGAGCCTGTGGGGAGGGGAGGGTGTCAGCTGAGGACAGCTGCTCCCTAGAAAACCAATGTGGCAGCAGCCAACTCTCTGGCCTGTAGAGTGGGAGCAAAAGCATCTGCGGTCTCGCGCAGCTGACCTCAATGTGGTTGTGGGCCACTGCCTGTTATGCAATTTCCCCACTTTTACATCACAAGCGAGGCTCCAGCCAGAGTTTTGGCCTAGAACAGATGCCTGCCTACACAGAGCAAGGTATCGGATCTGTCACACAACCAAACGGCAAACCCTGAGCTATAAATAGAAATCAGCCCCCGGCTGACTCTTGCGGGCTCCTCAGGAGGAGAGCTGCCTGGGAAACAACTGGAAGAACACACACGTAGAGGCCATCAAACAAGGCCACCGTACAGCACTGACACCCCCGTGCCCAGTCGCGGTTGGAGTTGGCAGCTGCGTGGAAGAGTCCAAATCTCTCTCTCTTTCTGTTGTGCGGGAATGCCCAGCTACATTTGCATTGCAGAGCAGCAAGCAGATAATGAGCCCAAGGGCCAGCCATGGCCTCAGAACCTGCAGAAGCAGATCTTTGAAGAAGACTTGATATATAATGGCTGTGGAATGCATAGAGACAGGGGAAGGGAGGAGTCCAGAGACAACTTCATTCAGTTGAGCCACAGAAGGGCTGGTCCCTTGGCTACTCTGCATCAGGCGAAGCACTGTCAGGAAGCTCTGCAAATAATGCAACGGGGAAATCTGTGCTTCTTATCTCTTCAGTTTACATCCGGCGGCTTCAGTTTATATCCTGCCAGCACCAGGAGATGTGCTGGGTCAAGCCCTCTAACTGCCTGGCAGAGTAGTGGTAAGGTGATGCCCTTCCAGAGTGCCGGTCCTCAGCTACATCTCACTGGGAAAGAACCCCAGCTTAGCTATGGACATTTCCTTTCTGAGACGCATGATTTCCCAGTACATCAATTCCACTGCAAGGGGGGAGAGGAAGAGAGAGAGAGAGGAGAGTGAAGCACCAGAGAGAGCCATAAAGTAGAAGACAAGTACGCCTGTTTGCTCTACACCGGGGTGGAGAACCTGTGGCCCTCCAGATGTTGTTGGATGACAACTTCCATCACCCCAAACCACTGATTGTGCTGGCTAGGGCTATTGGGAGGTGGTATCCAATAGATTCTACATCCTCCTTTTGGAAAAGCCAACCCATCTAGTGTCTACGAGAGCAACACAGCAGGCTGATGTTCAGCTTGTCTTTTTTTAAAAATACATTGATTAAATGTGCATACCACCCATCATCCGTTAACATTAGAAGCAGCACCTTCTGACTGTCACTAATGTAGCTAATGAAGGCTAAGGATTGGCAAAGCTACTTCCCTTGTGGGTTAGAGGCATAGTGTTAGCATACTCTTTTTAAGCATATCCTTTGACATTTCTGACACCGCATCTTTCCCCATTTACTGATCTGGCAAGTATCTGTGGACCAGAGCTTGGTTTCAAACGGGCCAAATTCCACCAGGATCAAAGCTGGACTTGCAGCCATCCTAACTTCAGCTTCACCTTGCTCATCTCGTTTTATCTGGTTTCCCTGCCCCTCACTTTGCTTTCTGCCTCACACTTCATTTGGCTAGTGTGGAAATGTCATTCATCTTCAGCCTGCCTTGGGTAAAAATGACAAGCTGTGCACATGGGGTGGAGAAGAATCGATCCCTCTCTCTTGGGAGCTCCTTGCCAAGTCTCTGAACGAAAAGCTGAGCTCTGAGCCAGCAGTTCCTCCATGCTAGGAAGTGGTTGCACAGTCTTAGGAGCTAGCCAGTAAGCAACAAGCCAAGACTTCACATCCAAAATGGGAAAGGCCAACACATCACTTACCATCCTGCCTCACCAGTCCCTGCTGGATGTAACGGATATAGGTGAAGAAGTTGCATACTGCTGTAATCTGGAAAAATAAAGAGGGAGGGAATACTGGTTAGAATGTTGGACTAGGACCAGGGAGACCGGGGTTCAAATCCACACTCAGCCATGAGGCTCACTGGATGATTTTGGGCCAGGCACTGCCTCTTAAGCCTAACCTACCCCACAAGATTGTTGTGAGGATAAAATGAAAAGGGGGGACGGACCATGTATACCACCTGGGCTCCATGGAGGAAAAGTGGGATATAAACATAATAAAATATTATTAGTAACAACAACAATTGACATACTGATAACTAAAATATTTACAATATATTGATATACATTTATAAGTTACATATTTACGCAGCCTTTGCAAAGAATGGGCTCAACAGAAGAGGGAAAACATGTCTCAACAGGAGGAAATAATGGGTCTTTGGATTCGCTACAGGATTATTTTGGTATCCTACAAAGGAACAGAAGCCACACTAGAGAAGGAGAGGCAAATCCAATATGACTAAGAGAGTTTCGTGAAGTTTTTTTTTTAAATGGAAAAAAGAGGCTCAGGTATGTTTATAAGGATAAACATAGCAGATTTGGCAAAGAACATTTGTGTATGTGTGTTTCAGGGCTTTTCTGCACACTGTGAGCAATAATGTGTTCTAATGATTGTGCTTTATGCAAACACATGACTTATAGAATATCAAATATTCCAGTGAGAAATTTGAATATGTATTTGGTGGTACTACTATGATTACTATATGGGGGGAATAGAATGAAGAGAGGTAACTCCTCAGAACCATTCGCAGACTTCCACTGAAAAAGTAAGGCAGCATTTTATTTTATTACTTGGAACCCATAATGAATTCCTTAAATGAAAAATGGAACAGTGTTATGTGGATATCTTCAGTTTAACAGCAAACTCTGTTGGTGAGTGCTGATAGATTGGAGCCAAACCCCAAAGTTTATAGAAGTGCAATATATTTAAAAAACCTACTGAGGAAAAACCCACAAAGAACAGCCCAATGCAGTCTGAGCCTGACCAACAGCAAAAGAAAGCTGTGTGTCAGTTGGGAAAGCAAAATGGAACCAGGCTTTTATTTTGGGTGAGGGGTGTAGCAAGAAGTGAATGCCTTGCTAGAACCCTTTAGCATCTTGGAGGGTCAAATGACTGGCTGGGTCCATGAAGAGGAGAACCTCCGCTGGGAACAGGTCCCACTTGTGTAATATCCACCACTTCACACCTTACTTAATGCATCTGATGAATTCAGCTCTGGTTGAGCCTGAAAAATACATGTTAGACTTAAAAACACAGTTTGTTTTGTACATGTACAAGAGCACTGGGTGCTTCAGAAATGGCAGAAGGACATCATGTTCTCAGCAAAACAAAAGACTGCAGACATTTGTAGTGCAAGTGTTAACTTCCACAGGATCATGCTGAGGACCAGACAGCTCCATGTGATGGTTGTTGCCCCTGCCCCTGTGCAAATAATCTCAGGGCTTCTTGGGAGACTTACCCTGGCCCTGCAGGAAGGGGAGATGTAGTAGTAATTCCCAGAGTCTCCCAGCTTGATGCGATGCCTACAGGCCCGAGACAGGCCACTTAGAGCACATTTCCTGCAAAAGGGGAGAAAGAAAAAGCAGGTTGTCCTCAAAAGACAGATCATCAAAGGAATGAAGAAGCAAAAGAGAAACTATGCTGGTGATTAGTGAAAGCCAAACCAAGAGCACCAAACAGTTTAATGCATGATGTTATTGAGAATGTTCAGATATGGAATTTTATTCTTCAAGAAACTGTACACCATATTCTTGTTTCATCACTTTCAGTTATTTGCTATCCTTAGCAAACAGGGGATACAGTGATGAAGGCTGCAATCCTAAGCATATTTCTTAGGGAAGAAGCCCCACTGAACTCAGTAGGGCTTACTTATAAGCAGTGCTTTTTTCGGGGTGGGGGATGCATACCCCTAAACATTTTGTGAATCTAAATTTGGCCTCATTGAGGCAAAGTATTTCAATATGAGTAGGAAAATGAGAGTACCTCTAAACATTTATATATTTTTTTAGAAAAAAAGCACTGCTTATGAGTAAGCATGCTTAGGATTGGGTCATGTGTGAAATGGAGGCTTCCCAGGCTACTTGCAGGCAGGCAAACTTTCTTGCATCTGTGTTTGAAAGTGAAAAATGTTAGTGAAGCATTAGGTACATTTTTGGCAGTTCTGAAAGCCAAGTGGGTTTAATATTCCAGAATAACATTGAAAATTATTGGCCAGAGGTCTCTCTAGGCTTTCATACCCAGCACCACAGAAAGTCAGGCCGTCAGCTTCAAAGAGAATTCCAAGCAAGGATGACTGATATGCTTTCAGTGGGTTAACCACCAGGAATTTTTAAGAGTTACTTTCTAGTTCCAACTTCAAGGCCATTAGTAAGTAGGCAAGTTAGTAACTTATTAGTGGAGCAAGGCATCCTTTCATCGTTGCCTTAAAATAAGTAACTTACGTTACAATTTGGGACCGGAAGCCACTGTGAGAAGAAACAAGAGAGGGAAACCAAAATCAGGATGAAAATACAGAAGGTGTTCTGTTTGGCATGCCCCAGAAAACATGGTTGATGCTGGAGAAAGACTGTTTTTTAAAGAGGTGAGAGAAAATCCATGTGATTTCAGTCACGCCCTTGGCTTCTGATGCTATGAAAGTTAAGTCTTCACCTACATGAGCTGTTGCTCAAAAAGGAGAACCTTGAGGTTAACCTGCCCATCAGAGGCCCTGCTCTCCATCCTGTTGAGACCAGACAAATGGGGACATAAGTCAGGACCATTTTAGTGATGGCACAAAGACTGGAATGCCTCCACGCTCCCTTGCTTCCTGCTTTTAAGTATGCAATAAAGAGCTTTTCATTTGAACAAGTTTCTAATGGTCAATATTCTCTTGTTTTTATGGCTTGCTGCCTTTTTAAGCTTGATATGCAATGCTAGCTTTATTCTATGAGGTGTATTCCTTTGTTGCTCCTCCTTTCACAGAAGGCTCTTTGCACTCAAAAACCATCCCTGCATACTTGGGTGAATTTATAACTACACTGTTCCAAATGTACCAAAATGCCCCCCACAACCTTCTGGGGCAGCAGTTATTAAGCACAGGGATTTCCTGATGGTGGCACCATATTTATTAGTATTGGGTATTATTGTTTTATATATTTATAAATGACTTCATCACCTGAGGCTATGAAAGCAGTGTCCAAGATAAATATTAAGTAATAATACAAAAAAACAAAAATATCTGCAAATCCTTATGGGGAATCTGTGGCCCTCCAGAGGCTGTTGAATTCCAACTCCCATCAGTCCCAGTCAGAATGGCCAATAGCAATAATGGGAGTCTCTAGTCCAACATCAGAGCCAGAGGTTCCCTTCCTCTGCTTTACAACTCCCTTCTGGTTTGCCTATTTTATTGCAAAATTCATTGCAATGCAGCTTTATTTTTGTGCCCGTTCAAGATTTCATTCCCCTCCCCACTTCTGATTCCTTCCCTGCTTTGATTTCTCCTTCCTATCTTGTGAGTCACATGGGGCATGCTGAAAAGTGGGACATAAAAGGAAGGAATAAACCAGTTGCACTCCATGAACAGCTAGCCAGCATTTCCCTCTGCTAGGCAACTGCTCCTGGAGCAGTGAAGGAGGCCAGATGTGTATCTGTGTGAGGAGGGAGGGGAGGCAGCAGAGGCGGCCAATATTTCCTTACTTTGGTCCGCCGCATTCAATGGCCGACACCTTCACCACAGGCAGCGCCTGGGTAGCCACGGGTTCAATAGTGAGCGTGTTCTGCTCCACAGCTGCCTGGATCAGCTCCGAGAGCTGCAACAAATAAAACAAAGGCAGGGAAGTCAAGGCAAGGTTCCAAGGAGGGAGCAGTTGCTGGAACAAATCCCAGCACGCCAGCTCTCTCAAAACCTCGGTCCAAACCTTTTTTAATCTCACCTCATGCTTAGTAAAGTCCAGACATGGGCCTACATCTTCCTGGTAAATCCTTTCAAGGAAAGAAGATGATTTATCTAAGGTTGGAGACTCTTTCCAAGCCTGGAATTCGGCAAACAAGATGGAATCCACCTACGGCGACAAAGAAACACAGAAGAGCAGACAATGGGGTGAGGGGAGACAAAGGATTCAGCAGGGTTTAGCGTACAAGAACCAAGAGGTTACCTCAGACTAAGCAGTATTTGGTGTGCAACCTGTGAGGCAAACAAGCAGAATAAGTGTGGCCTGTGGGTCAAAGCAGCAGACTTCATTGCCTTGGAATCTGTAAGACTCCAGACACAAAGCAATGTCTACAAGAAGGAAAAGAGGGCCATGCCAAGGGAAACAGCATCAGGAGACAGCATACTTTCTATCCATCCTAATACCAGATAAATTTAAGCAATGGGAGCGTTTACCTTTAGCTGCAAAATGCCCAAGCCAGTATGTGTCCACACACCCACCGCAGGAGCTGTGGAAGGTTAATTTCTTCTTCAGGATGAATGCTTACTGTTGCCACCCAGATGTTTTAGAGTCCTGACTCCCATCAGTCAGCATGGCCAATGGCCAGGGAGCTGGAGGCCATTGACATCTGGAGGGCCACAGGTTCCCCAGCCCTGTGCCAATGGGAGATAGAAGAACAGCAGCCACTAAGCGGTAAGTTTATTCCACTGCCATCCCATGTAGTGCCTGTCTGCTGTGAGCTTAGCTGCCACCTTGCTTTGCTGGAGAGAACTCACTTCCCATCCAAGCAAACAAGGGTCACCCAAAGTCCATGGGGGAAAACAGGCAAATTTTATTGTGCTGATCTTGGGCCCAATTCCAGAACCCAGAAACAAGCATGTTGGGAGGGGAAATCAGCATAAGGAGCCCTCCATTGAAGGCCTTTTATGGGACACTGCAGAAAGGCAAAAATACTCCAGGGAGCAGGCTCACAAGACAAAAGACACCCATAGCTTAAACTTGCAAGGGGTCAGGTAAGCCCTGATTCCTTGAAGATTCTGGTCACCTCTTTCTCCGCAATTACTTTCTGGTTTCTGAGCTCTTGGGTTTCCACACTGTGGCACTGTCACATATTACATCCTACGCCCTTCCAAATTGTTTTTGTTGTTTTTTTTTTTGTGGGAGGGGGGCACTATTGGGTTGTTGTTTTTATTTTTATTAGGTATTTTGTGGTTTTATATTTTGATTTTATTCTGTGAAACGCTCTGAGACCCCTGGGTATAGGGCGGTATATAAATTCAATCAATCAATCAATCATATCCAAAGGCAAGAATACTTCTGCTTTTTCTAACACTCAGTTTTAAAATCCCGAAGTGACTCCAGATTCTCCCTCTTCAGCCAGAAAGTCACTGACGGGATTCCCCAACCACTCCCAGCATGCCTTGCTCTAAAAGACATACACCAGAGTTTAGGGCACCCTGGGATTCAAGGCCTATCAGCAAAATCAGCACTATTTTTCTAGAGGAGGAGGTGCCAGAACTCACAATGAAAGCCTCCCTTGTTCTCTTACAATGGCAATGGTGCCCACCTGAAAAAATGCCCTGAGCAGAAACAACTGTACTATGCTGTGTCCAGTCGCATCTTTAAACGAGTTAGCTGCTTCTCAAGCTGAATATTTAAGAAGAATTTGTTCCCTCGCCTGCCCCCGCCACGCTGAAGAGAAGAAACAGCTACAACACAGGTATGATACAACCATGAAAAAAGTTCCTCCTGTCCCCCCGGGGAAAGGTCTCAACCAACAGCATACAAGCGCTATGTTACAGAGACTGCTCACCTGATACCGGGAGGCAACTTCAGAGCCACAATATGGGGTGAGGGAAGGGAGGAAACAATTAAAGAGAAAACAGAACAAAAATGGGCGTTAGTATTAAAGAAAGAACGGAAAGCGGTGGGGAGCTGTAAGAGGCTGCGGCATCCAAGCCTTCCCCAAGCAGGACAAACCGATGTCAAGGAGAACGAGGCTCTTGTGCCCTTGAGTGGTTTTGGAGAAGAGATTTCACCTCAAGCCTGCTTAAAAGGCTTTGCCTGTCAAAACCATGTCTTTGCCAGAGAGACTAGAAAGGCGGGTGAGCCCCGTCCTCCTCCTCCCCATCGGGTCACCCTGCTGCCACCCCAAATGGAGAGAGAGATTACCTGCCATGAGAGAGAAGAGGAGAAGGAAGAGTCTGATGCCAGGGACTGCCAGCCTGGCTCATAGGTGATGTGGATAGCCTTCGCAGGGACGATACAGAGAAGGAGGGAGAGGAGGGTGGGCACCCCAGACTTTGAGGAATGGGAGGGTCAGACAGATAGGCAGACAAGGTAGCAGGGTCAGGAAGGAAGAAGAGACAGAAAGACAAGGAGAGAAAGCAAAACGGTGTGAGAGGGAGAGAAGATTTGGAAGAGGAAGACTCCATTCATAAGAAAGCACAAAGCCCCAGGAAGCTGCATAAAGGTGGTAGTCAAAGCAACTCAATGAATTTTTCCTACACCTGCTTTTAAGGTCCCCCTCAACCACATTCCTAGTGCAATTGTTGGCTCTGGCCCGGGGCAGCTAAAGAACCTGGCCAGGCTTATGCAATGAAAAGAGGTCAGTTTAAGGCTATTCAATTGCTTTCTGCAGTGGAGCAGAGAAAGGTCTGCAACTTTCAAGATAAAAAGGACCTTTCCCCTCTGAACCCTAACCTCACCACACACCCCACTCATGTGCACACCCCCCACCAATGTGACGGATGCTAAGCAGCCCCTCCTCCCAAAACCTCAAGCAAGAATGCTGACCCATAAACTTGACCCACCTCTTTGAACTCACTGCTGACTGGCTCCACAGGCAGGCCTTGGCTGGCAGCAGTGGCAGCGCCCGCACTGCTGGTGCTCTTATTCCGCCCATGCCCTTTTCTGAAGACTGCCTTGGAGGGGCTTTGGAGCTGGGGGTGCAACTCCCGGTTGGGGGAAGAAGGCGTAGACGTGATTACCAGAGTCTTCAAGGCGGTCACCTCCGCCTGCAGCATGTCAATCTGGGTGGCAGGAGACAAAAAGGGATCACCGGTGCCATGTTCTCCATTCATCGCAGGACCTAGTTCCACGCAGGAAGCAGGTGCTCTGAATGGGATCCAGGGACCTGCCTGCCTGTTTCCTGCAGAACATGTAATGGCTCACCCAAACCCACTCAGTTCTGTTCTCTAAAGGGAGTCTGATGAAGTCAAGAGCATCAAGCTGTGCAGCTGAAGCTACATGTGCTCATTGTTCCATGCAGGTGCAGAAACCTATCTAAAATATTAAAAAATATCTAGCGCCTAAGAGCATGAAGGTAAGACTGAAAGTGCATGAGTAATGCCTGGTGAAATCTCAGAAGCCAGAGGGGGATCAGATGCCCAGAGGTCAGGAGGCATGGGTCGCAGTACTCCACAATGTTATTCACCCTCATGTCATGCTAATGTGATCGTTCCATCAGGGCAAGGATAAAGAGGTGCATTTTCTGTGTTTGCTTAAAGCTGCACAATGAAGATGCCTGATGCACATCTATGAGGAGGAACACCACAACTTAACAGAGGAATCATGAAATATGAAAAACTAAGTGTATTTTATAATGGATACGGGGTTGCCAAATTCAGCTCTCACTGTTTCGGAATTTTTATTTGCACAGTATGCTAACGTTGTCCCCCCACACTTATATCTGGGATTCTGTGCTGTGAGTATTGTCACCTGCCCCTCACCAGCCTTGGCTGTCTGTCAGGAGTGCACTTCTGTGTTGAACATATGCAAGCTGGTACAGTCCTAGCCACAGTTTCCTACCCCACCCCCACCCCCACTTCTAAAATGGGAAGGTTAAAATGTCAAAATATTTGGACTTGAAACTCAGCACTTCTCAGGAATCTAATAAAAAAAATACACCCAAGAATCCAGCTTGTGTGAAGAGACAGAAAGCATTTGTATGCTTTGCCTAGGACCAGTCAACAGGTGGCACTGTTGACTGTTAATGAGATTTTTTTATGGCTACATTCTGGACTGCTGGCTACAGATCCTTTTCAGAAACCCTCAGGCATTGTCTCAGAGTTTTGGACATTCAAGTAGTTCTAGAGAAGCTGGTTCTACCAAGTTTATCAAGAAAGGGATTACAGGGACCACTGCATTAGCAGAGGAACAACTAACCTTCAGTGGCCTCCCTGGCAGACGGACTGGTTAGGTGGGGCCAACTACCACTGCATTCCCTTGCTTTTCGCTGGGAGCAGTTATATGGGCAGGCGAAATTTGAGACAGGGACCTTGCAAGCTTGCTGGAGTGGAACTGCACTGCTCTAGGCATTAATTATCTGTCCTCTCCACCCAGTGCACTCTGCAAATCTCTTGCCCTTTCAGCTAACAACAGAACGTTTGGCCATATCTGCTCTTAGCCTCACAAGCCTTCCCTGTGTCCCGGCTGGAATTGAGGCACAAGGATGCACCTCTGTCCTTGATCTTGCTTGCATATTTATTAAATGCCTCGCATCCTTGTTCCCAAAAAGCCACTTGGAACTGTGACTGAATTGAGCATTCATCCAAAACAGTCACAACATGAGCAGCCACTGCCAAGTAGTGCCAGAAGCCTTCGGATAAAGAGCAGGCACAGAATCCTGGGCCAAAAACGGAGGAGTGCAGAGTCATCTGAAGAAATTTTCTCATGGTGGAGGACCCAAGTTAAGACATTGTGTATCAGGGTGGGAAACCCTTTTTTCATGCATTCCCTTCTGGGAAGCTTTCAAGGAGGCCAAACTTCAGAGGTGAGCAGGGTCAGAGGCAAGAGAGGGTGGAGCAACAGTAGGCCATATTCCAGCCAAGAATGCAGAGGTTTCCACACACACAAACACCCCCAAAATCTCTCCTTTACGGGCAAGTTAAGAGGGGTTACCACAGCTCAAGGACATGATCCAGCCAGGCAAAAGCACCTGAGGAGCAGGGCCAGGGAGAGGCGAGGCTTGGGCTGAACGGGTGGGAGCTGCAGAAGGTTTGAGGCCTAGACAGGGAAGAAAGACTTAGGGAGCTGGGTTTGCTGCCTGGGCCTGAGGTTTCCCATCCTGCTGTATGTCTTTTCCAAACTCAAAAAGGTCTAGAGCAGTGGGTCCCAAACTTGCTTTGTTTCTCTTTTCATGGAACGTGACTTGGACCAATGAGAAAGTCACCTTTACCTGCTCCTTCTTTCAAACTGCCCCCACATTCTGCTGGCTGCCAACTTCTGCACATTCAGTGCAAAATCTGAAAAGGGGAGCTGGCACCCACACACACACTTAGATGCATGTTAAAGGTTCCCCATGTAATCAGGAAACCCAATCTCATGAAGAGCCAATGCATGAAGGTTTTCTTTACTGGACATTATGTGGACTTCTGGGGCAGAGCCAGCAGGCATGGTTGCCCTTCCTCCCATGACTTGAGTATATGTAAGGGGGACATGGCTCTCTGCGGCAGAGCAGGGCTCACCTTCCCTCGGGCTTCCCTCAGCTGCTTCTCGGATGCTGCTTGCTTGGTGTTTGCCTCCCGCACCATCTTATGGGCTTCCTATAGCAGAGAGAACAAGAAACAATGGAAAACACACCTGTACACAAAGCAGCAGCATTCGCCAAATGGCACTGTAATATACAAGTTTCCTCCTAGGCCTGGGGAGGTACTACAGAAAATTACATAGAACCTTTCTTTTTAAAAAAAGGATGTTCCTGTCAGAGCTGAGGCACATGATCATGAAAACAACATGATGCAGTTCTTCACTTCTGGTGATGGTTGAAGGGGGTGGGGGACAGGAGAGAATAACCTTTTAATGTTCCTGCATATTAAGTGCCCTGGACAGAGACAACTGTGATGCAGGAAGACATCTAGGTTACAAGCATCTCATTGACATGCTAGTTTTCTGTGAGCGGGAACACATGTAGCCACGCCTGATCATTCTACTGCTTTGTGTAAACTTGTTTCTCAAAAGCAGCAGTGGCATGTTTGATGGGGTAGTGCTACTGTGCCGCCTTTCTGGCAGTGCTTCTGTTTGCCAAGATCTGGAGGGAGCAGGGCAGCAGTGAGGGCAGGGGAAGCACTGGGCTGGCAGCAGGCCCAAGCACTGGCAACCGTCCCGTCCCCACAACCGAGTGCTTCTCCCGCCCTTGCCACTCCCCTGCCTGCTCCAGATCTTGGCAAACAGAAACACAGCTACAACTGAGGGGGCAGCACCCCACCCCACACACTGTGACTGCTCAAAGGTGCCTCAGAAGAGGATGTGAAGGTGAAAAGGGTTTAAATATGCACACTCATACAGACACACACCACATGCATGTTCCGATTACATAAAGAAGGCCTTGAAAGTGGTTCCTAAAGGTGAATAGCACCATCTTGGAGGCTCTGGGATTCATTTCAGGCCAGGCACGAGACGGTACCTCAAACAAGCTTGCGGTTAACTCTTCCAGTTCCTGCTCCAGCTGCTCTCTGACTTTTGAAAGTCTCTCGCATTCTTCATCCTTCAACTTCAACTCCTGCAGAGCAGAACATGCAAGTAAGCAAAACGGCATACCTGGGGCAAAGGCTCCTTGGCCACAGTCACAGATATAAGGAGTTGGCAGGCACCAAGTCGCACCTCATGAACAGTGGCTTTCCAAGCCCTTAGCCAAAAGCCTCTCCATGGGCATGCTAAGAAAAGACCTTCTCCTGCTGGTGAAACTAAGGCATCACCCCCATCCCCACAGCTACTGATTGAGGTTTCTAAGACACCATCATGAAAAACAGCATGTTTTCCTACTTTGGGCTTCCATATATGTCACAAAAGATTGAACAAAGATACTTAACTGTCAGCATTAACTCTTATCTCTGGCCTACAGGCAGATAATTTGGTGGGTGGGAAAGGTGAGTTAGGTTGGAATCTATGTCTCCCTTAGGCCATCACGTCTTGTATCTCCTTAGGAAGGTCTGTCACACCCTCAACACCAGTTTGGAAGTTTTGTTATGAAAAAACCACCAGTGCTGTGGTCTGCCTGCTCTGCAACCTAAGGACATACAAGATATTGAAAGAATAATATCAATTGACTTCTCCAGTCTCCTTTAAATCACACTTCTTTAATTAAAAAGTGCAATTGTAACTGGAAGAACAGCATGAAAAAGGATAAGCAATGTGCACAAGTCCAAGGTATCAGGCCACCATGAATGACCAGAAACATAAAATGTATTCCTATAATGCTTGAAGGTGCACACATGCATTTATAATGCAAACCACACATTATGCAGTGGCATCTTTAATTGAGACTGAGAGATAAAGGCAGACGCTCTTTTTCTGCAATTGGATTCTGGTGTTTTGCCCACTCAGCATCTGTCTTACTCACAAAGCAGCATGAGCCTGCTTTTGACAGAACAGAATCAATACAGAAGGCAAGCAGGTTAGCCTTACTGTGGAGTGAACCCAACACTGTGCAAGCCGCGTTCCACTCACTCAACAAGATTTCTCCTTCATTTCCTCCCCCCACTCAGCCCCCTACACTCCCTGCATGTGCAGTGGGGAGGAGGTGAAGGTGAAGTCCTATTGCATCAGCATTCATTCCACTCATGCACAGACACCACTGGATACAACCCAAAATGTCAATTGTTCCTTAGAGCAGCTTCCCACTGCATGCTAATAAGAGACCCAGAATGCCCCTTAGTGAGCAATGCAGAAGCAGCTTCACATAGTCACAGATATGTGGGGATGGGCCACAGCTCAATTGCAGAGCATCTGCTCTGCACTGAAAAGGTCCCTGGTTCAACCCCTTGCATCTCTGGGAAAGGAAGAAGCCCCAGGAGCTGCTGCCAGTCAGTGTGAACTACACTGAGCTACATGGACCCAAAGTCTGACTCAGCAGAAGGCACTGCCCTGTGCCTGTGGCTTGTGCTGACCAATATATGTTTGGAGCTTACCATGGCATTGGAGATGGCCTTCCTGTTCTCCCATCTTGACCAAACCTCTTACCTTCTGAGCTCTGTGGAGCTCTTCTTTCAGGAATTCAGATCCCTTCTCACGGATCTCCACAGAGGAGCTGCGCAAGCGGGAGACGTTGAGTTGCGCCACGGACTGGTTCTCATCCCCACCTGCCGAGTCCTTGGCAGAAGGCTCTGGCTGCTGCAGCTCCTGGCCCCTGTTGCTTGGTGCAAGGGGCTTCCATTGTCCCAACACTGGCTGCTTCTGGAGATGCTGCCGGGTCTCCTCAAACTGGGCCTGGCTGTTGGAAAGAGACCAGTGAGCTTTGGGTGGCTAAAAAGGGCTCTCAGCACATGGAAGATATGCTCCCATTCCCCCACCACAAGACACAAAGACTGGGAAATGGGAAACACAGGAGTGGCCCCCTGCCGAGAGAGAGAGAGAGAGAGATGTGCTCAGAGATGACAAAACAGGTACTAAGCAGGTCAAGATGCAAGGGAAAGATTCCCTTTTCTCCTAAGGTGTCCCTCTTCTACCAGTGTCTTGTGCCAAGTGGAAACGGTCCTCTCATCAGAAGGAGAGTCCATTTTACTGATGTCCCTCAAGGAAGCTGTCTCTTGTCATCTTATCTAGGACACAAAGCAGGCTGAGAATAAGCCTAGACAGAGCACACCCCCACACCCCTGCAAAATAAAGAGAAAAGAATGCAAACCCTCTGCTCAAGGAATCTTAATGTTGCATCAAAGTTGAACTGAACTTGTACGGATTTCCTCACTCACAACAAAATCTGACACATACACAGCACACAATCCAAAATTGGGGGAGAGTTAGGAAGTTATTATTGTGTTGTTGAAAAAAGTGGATTGCAAGTGACTATACAGGCACAGACAGGGCAAAAGGTCAACTAGAAATGGAAAGTGGTGTAGGTCAAAGAAGCCCTTCCCTCGATGAGCACCCTCTTGCATCCCTGAGTTTTCTGCAGACACACTTCTTGCGTTCACACATTTTTCTCGGCTATAAAGCAGGCTAGGAGCACTTGCTCTCGCCTTCCTCCATGCACACACACAGACACACATACACAGAGAAGAAGTGCGCTTCATGCAGACAGTTTTCAACGATATGGAAATGCTCTTGTCTTCCATTTGTCACACATAGTTCTTTCTTTCTTTCTTTCTTTCTTTCTTTCTTTCTTTTTCAAAATGCTTATGTTTGTAATGCTTATGTTTGCCAGTAGCCACTAACCTAACATTTCATGAATGTGCTCCTGTGCATAAGGAGGTCTACGCACACACCCGCAGCCAGCCCTGGAGGAGGGACCATAGCTGTGTACTACAGTACCACTTCTTCATGCAGGTTCAATCCCTGCTACCTCCAAATAAATGGATCAGGTTAGCCGACGAGAGGGAAGACACCTGCCTTATACTCTGGAGAGATGCTGCTGTCAAGTGTCCACAACAAAGAACCCCGGCAAAACGCAGGAAGGACTTACTGGGTGCAATGCGGGGCTACCAGTTTCACAAGGTGTGGCACTTAACATTTAAGAAGAAGTTGACACCTAAGTTGACAACACTTTGCGGTACCTCAAAATCCAACAAATTGATTCCGACTTGGTATTGGCTTACGTTGATACAAGAGAAGACAATCAATATCCAGCATCCCATTATGTTAGAATTTGGAATGTGTGAACCTTTGGCTTTGCCTATCTACTCTATACTGACTTATATTTGATTGAGAATTTGTTTTTGTTTTGTTTTTAATTTCTGACAATTTCCACTAATTGCCATTTCCCCTTTTTTTACCAGCGCTTGATTTTGTACCTTTCTGGTGTAGGTTTGTAATATGCTTATTACTTTCATTGAAGTCAATTTCTCATGGACTGCAGGTAAGTGGAGAGGGAGGGTTATGTTTTTCTCATCAGTTCTAGGGGAGTCCCCAATGAATGCATTATTGCTTTGAACTCCAATGGAATTGTATTTTTGCACTTTTTTTTGAAAGGTACAAAGTGCATAGTCATGCTCATTGCATCAAAAAGGTGAACATCTACAAAAGCTATTCAGGAGCCAAATTCCATTAGGGATTCCAGATGTTGTTCTGCAGGAGCCTGCATGCTCCGAATGCCTGCACACCTGGCTACAGAGGGGCCTCTAGGTCAGACTGCTGCATTATTTCCTTACCCTGTGAACTACTGGCGAGCCAGTGTCTGTTAACAAGCTTTTGAGCCTTACGACATCACAGAACACTGCTTCCTTCCCGCTTTGTTGCCCAGATCAGAATAGTGCAGAGAACTTCCAAGGAAAGGTCAGGGTGAAATGGCAGAGTACACGAACACGTTTCAGAAGATCCCAGGATCAATCCCTGGCATATGCAGACAGGGCTAGGAAAGATCTCTGCCTGAAGCCTTGGAATGCTGCTGCCAGCCTGGGTAGACTGAGAAAGAGGGACCAATGTTCTGACTTGATGTAAGGAAGATTCCTATGTTCCATAAATGTAGATGTGTGCATGGTGGGGAGTGGGGGAGAGAAAGGGAGAGAAGCTGAGCACACAAACACACATACAAGACAGGATGGGTGTTTCCCTAAGAGTTTCCAATACTCTCTTTAAAGCTGGAAATGATCCAAATTCTGAAGAGTTTGCAGTTCCAAACGAGTGCCAAAAGTTTACGAATAAATCTTGGAAGGTCCATCCAACATGTTGCATCTACTCCTCCTTTCTAGGGAATAAAAGATAGCTTTCTAACATTGTTTTTGTTGGGGAGAAAAGAAGAAACAATGGGCAAGCAATCAAGCTGCAAGTGAATTAAGGGACAACATTCGGGTTTGCTTAGTCTAATGCCTGTGGCTCCCCCAAATATGTCTAGACTCCAGCTCTCATCAGCCCCAGCCAGCATGGCCAATGGTCAGAAATGATGGGAGTTGCTGTCCAATGTTATCTGAAGGGCCACAGATTCCCCATCCCTGCCTGGGAGAAATGCCCCCATTTTCTCCAGTGGGTAGGACAGTCCTGGTTATCTCAGTGGGATAGCACACAAAAGCCAGAGGCAGTCTGTGGAAGGAAGATACTGAAGGTAGACACTTCTGAATTGTTGGTATAGTCAGATCTCTAAAAGTAATTCTCAGTCCTTTGGAGCTAATCCTCAGTTGGGGGGACTACACCAGATGGGATAAGAAGTCTGTGCCTGAGCTTTAACCACTTCGCAATGAAAGCGGGAGCTCTTATTACTACAGGGAATATATGTGGAGGAGTATTCAGTCCTATGAACTCCCAGTTGTAATTTGAAGTGGTACAGTTCAATCAAACATTTGTCATCCCATCTGCTGATTGTGAGAACGATGCTGTACTAAATTTAGAAGGTATGTCCTTGGGCTTTGGGGGGGGAAATGAGTTGAAGGACAAAAAAATAAGACACACACAAATAAAAATCACCGTAAGTAGGTAGAAATGGCATATGGGGAAGAGACACAAATAGCTTGGTAAAGTCTAGGAGTTGGATCCTACTTTTAAAAAAAACAAAACAGAATATATGTGCTGTTTAGGAGAAGGGGGTGCAGAAGCAGATAATGAAGACATGGCCTTTGCCAGGTTTGCAAGGACTAGATAAAGGCGGCCAAGTAAATGTGCATATTCACTCAGAATAAAGTGTCCCTTCCTGCAACAGTACTTGCATCCTGCATGGGAGTTCAGTCTTAGAAGAACTCTTGCTGCTATCAGCTTGCAAACAGAGGTGCTAATTTCAGTGTGTGTGTGTGTGTGTGTGTGTGTGTGTGTTAATCTCACGTAGCAAGAAATATCTTTTGTGCATATGTGGAAGAAGCCAAAATTTGATCCCAGAGACAGCAAGATGGCTACAGGGGTGGAATGAAATTCTACCTTGGCCCTAGATACCAAACCTCTCTTTCTGCTTCAAATTTCCACCAACAAAATGGAAATAATAATAGTATATTTCACAGGATGACTACAGAGGCAAACACCAGAGATTTTGCAAAGCCATTTGAAGGTTTCTTTTTAAAAAAGAATTCCCCAAGCATAAATAATTAAGAGCAATACACTTATTGTGAAGCCTTTCGACTAGGAAGAAACCTCTCCAGGGAAGAGTTTGGAGAGTAGAAGAGACTATCATGGTCATGGCTGCTATTCAGATAGCCATGTGGGTTGACAATGGGATAGAAATCATTCAAAAAGCAATGATAAGAAAATGCAGGCTGTGCTTTTGTTGAATTATAGTCAATATCTTATTAGATCAGACCCTGAAAAAGAGGTCTGGAGGGGGAAAGGACGTGCAATTGATATAACCAACTATGTGATCTCAAAGTATCTCATACCCAGATCAGATAAATCTTTAAATTTGCCAGTTCAGAGTCATGCGACCTACATTTTTAACAGGTGCTGGTGCATCAACTCTGACATATCAAAGCAGGTGTTGCTTCTTTAGAAAGAAGTGAAGAAACAGGCACCTTAGAAGACAAGAGATGGATCTGGGTGAGCTGAGATGCACCAAAGAGAGAGGCTGAGCAATGGCAATTGTATTTTAAGATTAACAGAAAGAACAATCAACAGGGAACCAGTTCTGCAGAAAGGAATATGATATTTAATCTGGCAGCTCTTCCTCTTACAATTCCAATTTTGATTCCAAGTAAAATAGCACACTGGGCAGCCAAGCAGCATGAGTAGGAGAAGTGATGGAAGGCATCCAGAAATTTAGCCTCAACACTTATGAGCCATTACAAAAACAAAAAGATACAAGGAACACAGATGGATATTAGCCCCACGTATCAATATCTTGGCACACTCTTAACAGTGCCAATCAATTGTGATTAAAAGACCAGGAGCTCCCTCTGTAAAAGATCCAGTGCTGCCTCTGTGTCCTGAAGCAAATCCCTCTCTCCACCTTAAAGGCTCTTAACGGGTACATTGGCACAAATTTTAACCCAAGATAACAAGGATTTGTAACTAGAGTTTGGAACAGAATATCTTCAAAGGGGCCCTGCCAGGGAAGAAGGGATGAGTGAAGATCTACATCAGGACCCAAGGGTGGGGGGTTAAAGATCTACATCAGAAGGGGAGGGGTGGGAATAAAAGATTTATATCAGGAAAAAGGGTGAGTGAAGATCTACATCAGGAACAAGATCTACACTGGGAACATGTGATGAATAGGAATCTACAAGAAAACAAAGTAATAAAAGTTTTAAGGATGAAAGTTTAGGATAAAGATAATTCCTTCAATTCCTTAAGCTTATGAGGAAAGTCACGATTCATTTAGGCTGGCCCCATTTCCTTTGCAGAAATGGGAAACCTTGGTCTGCATGAAGAAAGCAGAAGTCTTGAGCAGCTAGCCTAGCCCATCTCTCTTATTTACAGCCAAGTTGATAAATTTTGAAGCAGAATTGCAGATCTTCATATTACAAAAAATAGCACTTTCGAACTGCAGCTTTCAAAAGGCAGGTAAGGTCTCTCTGCACCCTCCCCCAATCCTAACAGACTTTGTTCCCTGCTTCAACCTGTGTCTCATCTCATGCACTTTCTAAGTCAGGGGTCGGCAAACTAAGGTCCGTGGGCCGGATAAGGCCCCATGCTAAACTGGCGTGGCAGCGCCTTGCCGCGTGGGGAATGACTTCCATGATGGGTGAGCAGGCGGCTTCGGATTGGCTCCAAGAAGCTCCCACAGCCAATCCGAAGCCAGGGCGGGCGGCGACGCTGGCCAATCTGAAGCCGCGCCAGGTTTCCTCAGCATGCGGGCAGCGAGGCTTTGGATTGGCCAGCGTTGCAGCCATGGACCAGAAACGAGAGGTACCACCACCACCACCGGCTCTCAGCTGCCGCCGGCTAACCAGAGGAGTTAAGAAAGCAGGGGGAGGGGGAGAGGCTAGGGGAGAGAGAAAAGCTGCCCTCCGCCGGTATGTGTGTGCACACGAGCATGCGTGTGTGTGTGTGTGGTCCAGCCCACCAGAAGATTTGAGGGACAGTGAGCCAGCCTGCTGGTAGCAAAGTTTGCTGACCCCTGTTCTAAGTCTTCCATCTCAAGTTCACATTTGGACAATTCTGCTTTGGCATGCATCTGCAAAGCAGAGCTAAAAATGAGGGAGTGGGGATAATAACTGAGCAGTGGCAACAAGTTCATTCCTTCTCTTCTTTTCTCTCTCTCACCCTGCAAATCAAATAAACCAGGAACTGCTGAAAACATCAGGTTAAAAAAGGGGAAGTATGTGGGGAGAATGGTTAAAAAAAAAGTGCAAGTCTGTTAGAAACAGTGAAGGATGAATGCTGACGCAGAGAAAAGCCACATATTTGGAAAGTATACTTTGGATCAGGCACAAGGGGAATATTCATGGGGCACATTGAGACAGTCACTATCTTTAGGTGGGATTCAATCACATACCAGCAATTATAGGTTGCACACTTAAAAGTGCATTTGGTGCTCTTGCACAACAAAACCATTTCCTTAAAAATCTGGGCCTTTTGCAATAAGCTTATTGACCATGAAATGCACTGGAAAGTGTGGGGTAACACCTGTTTGACACAATGTCATCTAACCTCCCTGCAAACAAATCGGAATCAATGTTTAATAAATAGCTAAGTTCATCTAACCTCCCTGAAAACTTTGCAAATAAATCAGGGCAGATGCTCAACAAACAAGTAATCTGGAAACTACCAATGAGGCACTAACTTTTACACAGCAGCAGAATTAGGGTGCAAATATCTAACTCTTAGTGAACAAATAAAACTGCTCTGAACCATCTTGAACCAACCTGTAGATGGGGGTTCAAATTGCTTGCATGTAGAAAACTGTATGTTGAAAAGAGAGATTCTAGTCCAACCTTCTCCCTTACATCTAGTTTTCTATATTCTGGGGACTTTTTTGTATGAAGGAGCACTTGATCGTGCAATTACCTAACTGTAATCTGAAGTGGTATAGACTAAACCAGGGGTCTGCAACCTTTAAGACAAAAAGAGCCACTTGGACCCATTTCCGAAGAAAAAAAAACTGGGAGCCGCAAAACTCGACATTATAAAAATAACTTTTTTGTCACTTTTTTATTATTTCTTTGTTTGACCCCTCAGAATTACTCCTCCTCATAGAAATAAACGTTAAATTAACAAGTTACCTTTTTTTGTGTGTGTGTTCTTCACTCCCCTTCAAAACAGTGACCAGCGTACATGCCCCCTTTCAATGCAGTGACCAGCGTACATGCCCCTTACAATGTAGCGGGCGGGCGGGAAGGTGACGTCGGGACGGTGCGTGACTAACGCACACACTGCCCCCATGCGACGTCACAGCCAGTACACAGCCACAGTGGGGAGTGTCGGGGCGCACAATGTGCCTCCTCCCCTCGCTAGTATCCGCCCTGGAGCCGCGGCAAAGGTGTAAAAGAGCCACATGCGGCTCCGGAGCCGCGGGTTGCCGACCCCTGGACTAAACTCTGGTTTACCAGTTTAGTGAAAACTAGGCCAGTCTTATCCCCACACTAGGTTTAACCCTGATCAACAACTGGGATATTTCAAAATATAGATGTAACACACAACTTTTTATTGGAATGTATGGATTCACAGGATGCTATCTTAACTGAAAACTAAAAGAACCGAGATTATTCCAATTTAGAACGTGTATGGCAAAATTGGCAAGAGTATAACTCTGTGGAAACAAGGCATGATGGTGCCAAAGAGCAAGGAGCAAAGGTAGCTTGCCAACTGTTGCCCCCCAAACTTCCCTTATGGGGTTATTAATTCATTCATTTTCATCCCACACTCCCCCCCCCCCAAAGGAGCCCAGGGCAGCAAACAGCAAGAGATAGAACAATAAAAACTTTAAAACATCTTTCAGTAAACTTGATGACTTGGATTCCAAAGAAGTGCCGGAAGAAGCAGAGTGCTCGGCAAAATGTTATTTTTATGTTCCTTCCTCCTCTGCCAGCCCTTCTGAGGATCCTTCTGAATGGAGCATGCTGAGTTGTGGGGGCTGAGGAGGAAGGAGGCAATGCTGATAAATTGGGTCAGGCACCTAATTATCCTTTGTTCTAAAATCCCTGCAATATTGCCTTCATCCAGGCAGGTTTCATCCAGGCTGTCTAATGCTACTGCGTTAAAGGCAAACAAAAACAGAAGTGAGGGGAAAGGCACCAATGAAGCATGGCAATGGTTTCTTCCTACAATAGTCCCCAATTTGGATGACGCCACATGATTCTGGTACACCCTTGTCTTGCCCTCTGGACAACTAGAGAAGAACCAGCAGAAAAATGTGGCTCCCAGATACCAGACATGCTCAGTCAACAAACCCAATGCTAAAATAAAGAAAAGCATTATCCCTTTTGTAAACACCCTTGAGGTAATCATTATTCCAGTTTTAGGATGGAACAACAGAGTTTGCAATGAAACATGGCCAAAATCATGCAGCTAGTCCACAGTAAGGTTGGATGATATGCCTAGGAATCCCAGGTTCAAGTTCAAATGCCCTATAGGGCATTCTGCCTTATTTCTGTTCCTCCTACCAGTGTTGTAGGTTGGGTACACCTATGTTTCAGCCTTGTGCCTCATGCGGCAGCAATTCCCTACTCCAGGGATGGGGAGCCCATGGCTCTCCTAATGTTTTGTTATTTAGTCGCTTAGTCGTGTCTGACTCTTCGTGACCCCATGGACCAGAGCACGCCAGGCACTCCTGTCTTCCACTGCCTCCCACAGTTTAGTCAAACTCATGCTGGTAGCTTCGAGAACACTGTCCAACCATCTCATCCTCTGTCGTCCCCTTTCTCCTTGTACCCTCAATCTTTCCCAACATCAGGGTCTTTTCCAGGGAGTCTTCTTTTCTCATGAGGTGGCCAAAGTATTGGAGCCTAAGCTTCAGGATCTGCCCTTCCAGTGAGCACTCAGGGCTGATTTCCTTCAGAATGGATAGGTTTGATCTTCTTGCTGGACTACAATTCCCACCATCCCCTGACCATTAGCCACACTGGCTGGAGGCTGATGGGCAGTCAGAGTCTATCCACAGCCCAGAAGTTCCCTCACCCCTGCTCTACGAAGTAGATTCCTAATTCCTGGCTCAAACTGCCAAGAATGACTGCTGCTTTCCTTCCATACATCATTTTATTGTGAACCCAGGGGCTATTTTAAAGGGCCTTTTTGCCAAATGGGCAACAAAGCACTTTTAAACTTGATTCACGTTTGACATACACCCTTTAAAGATACAAAAGTACAAAAACATTATTCACAAAAAGAAGCAAGGCGAAGCACAACATAATTGGGCTAGCCTAGTTTGAAAGGGCTTCAGTCAGCAACAGTTTTCCAGCGAAGGAAACTGCCAGCTGAACAAAATAGCTAAGGTCCAAAGCATTTCCTACAGCAAAGCTAGGAAAGGGGTACTGCATATCAAAAGCCTTTCTTCTCACCCCACATGAAGTCCACTGCCAGCTCTCTGGGAATACTTTAGAGTTGCTTTTAAATGGTAGAAAGTGGCTGCTCTCTCCTTCTCCTCCTGTCCCCCTCCAAGAGTTGTTGGCAGCAACATGTCTGTTCTCTCAAATAGAATTCAGGTGCTGCTTCACAAAACGTGCAAATGATGAGTTTTTATTTTGGAAGGAACACTTTCTAACAAACTCAAGAAAGGCGGGAGCAAGAAAGCATTTCCCTCATTGCAAGCGTCTTCTAAAGACAGACTTTCCTCAGGTGCTCATAAAACCCAAAGTTGTGGACTCTCATTCAGGTTAAGGTGGAAAGCTGAAGATGATTTTATCCTGTAACATATGTATGAGAACCCAGTGCAAACTTTATGAGCAGCTTTCCCAGCTCACCACTGCACATGGGAGTAAATGGCTCTTTATATACAAAAGGAGCAGCCCCAGCAATACTTTCAAGCAGTGTTCTTATTCTTTCAGGAACAAGTTTTCGCTTCTTCTCTTCCCTTTCTGATGATTCCCCCCATCTTCCTTCAAGCCTATCCCCATCTTTTGTGTTGTTTTTATGATGCTAGCCAGCCGCTCTGAGCCTGGCCTCGGCCAAGGAGGGTGGGATACAAATAAATTTTTTATTATTATTATTATTATTATTATTATTATTATTATTATTATTATATCTTTTCCATCCTGCTGTGCTGCCTCTCATCTGCAAACCCACCATGCAACATGTGTCATATCTCCAGATAAATGCCCATGGATGGCAGCTTGTCATTTTACTCCTATTTCTGCCCCACTTGTTTATCACACATTGTTTGAATTGGCTGACCAATTGGAAGCTATGGAAATCAAGACGAGGACACAGATTCACACACACTATGCTGTGGCTACTGTTAGACAGGATTAGAATTGCCCCCTTCTCTTATCTCAATGAACTGTCCCTGATTAAGTTTGAAGATATAGTACGATATAGATATAGTATCTTCCCTTTGAAGACGATTCTCCCTAAGTGTATTACATCTGCTACATTGTTTAAAAGGACAGAAGTGTTGTCAATGTTCTGACACAAGTAATAACATTGTTCTCTTAATTGTTTCACAAATGCAGTCTCTGTTTGGGAGCCCTTCAGGTAGCAACCCTAAGCTGGATGTGGACTTCATCCTGCAAATCTAGTTCAGGAGCCCAATGCATATCATCAAGTGTCTTCACAATGGGAAGTATTAAGTCAGATTCTGCCAAAATGAAGCAGGGTGGGTGTAAACGTGCAAGATCTGCATTTTTAACAGGAGGCCCTGGCGGTTTCCTGCAGAACTGATCAGACAGGGCTGCTTCCTGTACGAAAAGCCTGTGGGACACTTTCAGCACAATTCTGCAGGGAACACACACATCAGAGCATGTCCCAATGATTCTCATCATCCACTCCCAAATCTGCTAGGAATATGCTCTGTCACCAAGAGAAGAAAAATATTCCCTTGCCGATGCAAGGATAAGCCTGCTCTTTGCCATTCTATTAATCCTTGCAGTCCAGAATAGATGCCATCTATGTTTCACTGTACAAAGTCTTGCCTTCTTTTACTAATGTGGAGAGGTAGTTAGTATCTGGAAAACTATACAGCATCATAAGGTTTGCTATACAAATTGATAAAGTTTCACTACGGCCCTCTGAATACAGGATTGTACTACAGTAGCACCAACTATTAGTACGGGAACAATGCTGACAGGTTTGTTTTTGGGGGCTCACTGCTGTACTTTAATCAGCAAATCATGTTATTCCTCAAACTTCTGCTTTTACAGATCAAGAGCCTGTCTTGCGCAGATGTTATATACACCCCCCAATTTGATTCTAAAGCTTAGAACAAAAATAGGAATCTTCTGCACCAGTGCAAAGCTGTTTCTTTCCTAGCCTAATTGCTGTGCAGCAGGGGTGAACAAAAATGGGGGGGGGGGGGAGAGAATCACAACATGCAGGAACAAAAGGTTAACTCTTCCCTCCTCACCTATGAGACATACAGCGAAAATCACCCCCTGCAGCAAATAGGCTTAAAAGTCAGCTCCCATTGACAACTATGGAACCTGCTTTTTAAGCATAATTGTTGTGCAGGGGAGGTTGCAAGAAAGAAAGGCACAGGCCAGAGTTTCTCTACCCTCCTCTGACATCCTTAACTAAAGCCAGAATGGATGGATGGATGGATGCTTAGACAAATTTTGATGTAAACCCGCATGATTTTTTTCAGGCACAGGTAAAATGTGCACACTTTGCAACAAATGTACCCAAAAGTTTGAAATTACCATGCTTCTTAATAGCCACTGCTTCAGACTGGATCCCCTTGCACAGAATTCCTCAAATAAGCCTTGCTGCGAGAGCCCACAGTATCTGGTTGTCACATGATGCAGGCAGCATCTCTGATGTCCTAGAGACTTTGACAGCATGTCAACAATTAAACCAAGGTCACTGCAGGGTTTTGATGTGCCTCATTTATCTCGTTTTGCCAACCAGAAAACTTTTCAGCATGGGGGTGGGGGATGCAATTCCCTTCTCTGTGGCTAATATTTCTGCAGCAAACCTGAGGTCACTGTCCCCTATTCATCAGCAGCGATCAGACAAGCCACTGGCATCCAAAGATGAAGAACTGGATAGTTAGAATTTTCCATTTCCTTCCTAGAAGCAAAATCACTTACTTTAAGCCTCCCTTTGCAATCCTGAGCATGAGGGCATGAGAGTGCCAAAGCTGTTTCTTCCCAGGAGCAAACAGCTTACTGTGTACTGTAAAACTCATGGTCCTCCTCTCAAGCCAAACACCATGAGAGTACCAAACTGCTCTTGAACAGAAGCCCCTAAGAATTCCAATAAGAACCTGGGGACTGAGACTATTGCTACACACTGGCACTTAAAAAGTGATTTTGACCCTCTAAGATGCTCCAGTTGTTCTGCTTTCCATCTTTGTGAATTTATGAGAAAACACAAAAGAGGAATCCAACGTATATCCCAGCCAATTTAGGCTTTCTCTTCACAGTGTGGATTGGTTTTAATGCTTAAATGAGTGGAAATGCCCTCAGGGGAAAATTGGTAGCACATCTAACTAGGAATTTCATCAAACTGGAGGCTCATAAGAAACATCTTCCTAACGCACAAGCTAACTGCGCTGCCCTGCATCTTAAACCCATCCTCTGCCCTGTATATCTGCCCTTAGTGGCAAAACATGAAGTTATTCCAAGTACAGGTCAGTCAAGGTTCCACCTGGGACAGTCCTTTCTCCCTTGGCTGTGTACACACTACCTGCTTAAAATGCGGCCAGGTCGTTTGTTTTTCTCAATTCGGTTTGAAGCTGGATTGTTTTGTTTTTTTATGGGGTGGGGCATGTAGGAACCGAAATGATTTGCGGCTTGTGTCCTGCCTACACCACTTCCCAAACTAGCTGCGGGACCGCATTGCATGCAAAGTAAACGGGAGCCCCTGTCTGTAAAATGGGGGTGGCAGTAGCCTACCTTGCAGGGTTGGCGGGAAGGCTGGGTTTTTAAAACGGAGTTTGGACGCTAAAACCTCTGGAGAAAGGGTTATTAACGCTCTCCGACGTTGCGGGAACTAGACGACAACCCTCACCCAACGGCATTGCCTCGTTTCGGGCAGCGGCATCCCGAGCGTCCGGGAGAAAGTTTGCGCCCGCAACGGGGGAAGGCGAGCGGGAGGGAGGCCGCGCAGAGCCTCGACGGCACCCGGAAGGTCCAGGGAGTCACCTCGCCGCCCGCCCAGACAGACGCGTCTTCCCTCTGGCGGCGGCGCCAGCGCTCGGGACCCCGTCTCTCTCTCTCTCTCTCTCCCTCCCGGATCCCGCCACTTTCCCCCGCTGCCTCGCGCCGCTCCTTCCCTTCCCAGGAGAAGCAAGACCGGGCTGCAAAAGCAAGCGGCGCATTCCCTCCCCGAGGTGCAGCTGAAAGAGACAGAGGACAAAAGGCCAGGGAAAGTGCCAGGGCCGCCTCTCCCTGCCTCCGCATCCCGGCTGGAAACGGGTCCCCGCAGGAGGGCTCCCCACCTACCCTCTCCACATGCTGCCTCCGCTGCGCTTCCAAGGACGTGGCCCGGAGAGAGAGAGAAAGAGGCTCACGAGGAGGAGGAGGAGGAGGAGGCAGGGGAGGCGGGCGCAGCCATGGAAGTCTCGGGGAGACGGCGATCGATCCGCCTCTGCCTGCGCTCCTTCCCTGCCAGCTCCGCTGCTGCAGTGGCGGAGAAGCCCTTCCAGGCAGCTGCTCGCCGGCGCGTCTCTGCAGGGCGGGGTGGGGAGTCATTCGGCTCGAGGGGTCACGTGACCTCTCGGGAGGCTCTCCTCCTCGCCCCCCCCCCACTTCCACAGCGCCAAGATGCACGTGCACATTCAGTTCGCCGGCGAGTCACGTGACCGCCCCCCACAACACCCCCCCCATCCATTCACTCGGGTTCTGCGCGGCGCCCGAGCGCGGGCTGCCCCTCCCTTCGCGTGGGCCTCCTCTGCGTTTCATTCGAGTGACGGGGCCGGCGTGACTCTCTGCACAACCCCCAATTCCTTCTTTCCACGCCAGCTGCCAGCTTGGGCTTTCTTCCCGGGTTCAGGCATTCTCGCCAAGATGCGCCCCCCGCCGCCTCCGCTCTTCAAGCGTCTCGCCCTCGACGCAGGACCGGAGGGAGGAGACGTGGATCGCATAACGCTCGCCGCGCGACTCTACATAATTGCTGTTGAGATGGAGATACCGGGCGCAACCGAAGTCCTTATAAAAACTCTGCCCGGACACTTGGGAGAGGCTGTGTGGCTCAGTGGCAGAGTGCCTGCTTTGCGTAACGAAGGTCCCGGGTCCAGTCTCAGGGACGCCCTGGTGGGGCTGGGAGGGACCCCTGCCTGCAGATCTGCCAGTCAGTGAAGACCCTAGAAGAACCAGTGGTGACTCCCTATAAGGCAGCTCCTACTTACTAGCCTGGTGCCGGAGTTGATGGGCATTGCCATTCAAATGGCATGCATGTGCCACGTCTTCTGATCACTTATTCAGGGTGGGGCTTACCTGCCCCTTCCCCAATATTTTATTCAAGTTGGCACCCCTGGCTGGAAACATTGGCATAGCCAAGGGGCTGCAGCTGCCCACCCTAAATCAATCAAAATCAATACAAATCTGAGGTTCTCCCCCCCCCCAACAAAAGCATGCCCCACTAACAAAAATCCTGGCTAGGCCCATGGCTGGAATTATAGGTAGAAATAATTCATGGACCTACACACACCCCTCCTCTCTCCAATTTTAGGCAAACTGCCCTCTCACGGCCTTATAAAAACAGTGGGAGGGAGATCACCAAAGGAAAGGGGCCAGTCTCTCTCCACTGACATAATTTGAGCAGTTTTTATATGATGACAAATTGCTTTTAAATGTTGCCAAACCCTGAGCCTTTAAGGGCAGCGTGGCTTACCAATCTTCTGCTGTGCCTGTTTACTCGAAAGAAAGCTCCCCCTGACATGGAGAGCAATTGCTCAAGTGTGCATTAAAGCAATCTTAACAAATACATCTATGTAATTGGATTTCAAGACTCTGAAGGTCAGGGGCCCATCCCTCACATTTTGACTTGGAAGTCAGCTTGAGTTCATTGGGAACAACTTTCAAGGAAATGTGCAATGTGACAGGCAGTCTTGCAGCCCCTGCTTCAGCGGGGAGGCAGTTCAACCGTGTGTCAGCAAAGCATGACAGGCTTGCTATACCTGATTCAAAATGTTCAAGGTCTCAGGTGAGGGGAAGCACTCAAAGGAACACATTGTAATTGTGATCCACCATCGTTATGCATGGATTTTCAGGTTTACGTAGGCGAGATATGTAGCTGTTAGAGAAATAATACACCTTTATATTAAAGCCCTACCGAAATGTGACAAGAAATTGATGTTATAGAGCAACTTCACCAGACCTAATAGAGGGAAGGGTCTGTTTCCCTTGGGTTCAGCAGTGGAATTATCCTTCACAAGTATTTAAAGAGGAAGTTACCTATAAAAGCTCTTGCCAAAAGTACATTTGAAAAGTCTTTTAAGGTTGTATAGCCTTTCTTTTGCTGCTGAAACATACTAAAATTCAGGAAAAGAGTGGCTGTAATAATGCGTTGGATGAGAACCATGTATTTTTCATGCATTTCCACAGGACTTTAATGTAAAGGCACATTATTTTCCTGGCCTCCTTAATAGCAAAAATGACATTTGTTCCCCCTATATAAACACCACACACACTGATGGTTTATAATAATTTTTTTAAGTGTTCCCTCTGTTGCCCTTGAATATTGTGGTAATAAAGAGAAGCAAGTAGGGAGGGAAGAAGAGACAGATATGCTATGTAAGCAACAGACTGTCTTTGGCATATCAAGATGTCCTTGAGGCTGGGTAATGCTGATGTCTTGTCCAGATGTAGTTTCATGGAAAGCCAGAAGCAAATGAAAATGTCAGGTTTTTTATGCAAGGGACTGTGTTTCTCCCTCTTGCATTTAACTCATAGCTGATTGTCATACCTTCTTCCTGCGGCATGTCACTCCCATTGGACAAATTCAGAGTTATTAATAAAAAAAAGACATGCTGCCCCCTTAATCCCATGCTCTTCAAATCAAGGTTCCAATTGCTGTTGCATAAATATCAGGTGAAACAGCAGCAGCCCATCCATGGCAAAAGTGGAAGAGACGACCTGGTAAAAATTAAACAATAAAATGAACCATCAGGATTCTGGACTAGATACACCTTTGGTCTGATCCAGGAGGGTTCTGAAGCTTTCATGTTCATATATTAATATCAAAATCCCATTTCATTGTAATGCATCAAAACTATATAGTACTTCAGAGGGTCAGCAACACCTGCTACACTCAAATGCAAGTTCATTTAACTTTTTAAGTAAGACCAGACTTATTGGGCCATCCAGTCCCATCTTGAACGGTAATTTTAGACAGCAGCTTTTAGCAGCATGGGGGCTCCAATTTTCCTGCCCCAACCTCCACTAACTTTCTACATTTTAGGACAAAAAAAATATAAATAAAATGTCCAAAGCTGTTAACAGGTCTGAAGAAAGTGGCAGATTTCTATGTTTCTTGCTTCTTGTCTCATGCATGTGCAGTGGCGTAGCGTGGGTTGTCAGCACCCGGGGCAAGGCAAGTAATTTGCGCCCCCTAACCCGTGGATTTGCGCCCCCTAACCTGTGGATTTGCCCTAACCCCAGATGTTGCGCCCGGTGCGGCCAGCCCCCCCTGCACCCCCCACGCTACGCCACTGTGCATGTGAACTCATTATGATAAAGCCCAGAAGTTTCAGCTACCTAATCTTACTCCTTGGCCCAACAAGTATGCATAGGATTGCAGTCCTTATCCCCTTGGTAGCATTTTAATCCAGGATGATGACCATAATTCCGCAAGCCCTTTTATGCCTATTACATGGATGTACAGTATGTGAGTGGTGTGTTTCCCTTTATTTCCCAAACAAATTCCACAAGAGGAATTTACAAAGCCATTCACAGTGCTACATGGGGGTAAAAAAATCTCTTGCTGATTTTATGGGTGTTCTCCAGATTAGGGGCCCTGCTTCTTAGAATCATAGAATCATAGAATCATAGAATCATAGAATCATAGAATCATAGAATCATAGAGTTGGAAGAGACCACAAGGGCCATCGAGTCCAACCCCCTGCCAAGCAGGAAACACCATCAGAGCACTCCTGACATATGGTTGTCAAGCCTCTGCTTAAAGACCTCCAAAGAAGGAGACTCCACCACACTCCTTGGCAGCAAATTCCACTGTCGAACAGCTCTTACTGTCAGGAAGTTCTTCCTAATGTTTAGGTGGAATCTTCTTTCTTGTAGTTTGGATCCATTGCTCCGTGTCCGCTTCTCTTATCCCTACCATTAGTCACTAATGATAAGCGGGCATGACAAACAACTGTTTCTCCATCTTTCTGACACCCTTATAAACATTTTGAAAGCTATAAACTGGTTTCTCCCCAAAGTCCTTTTCGGTAGGCAAAACATACCAAGTTTGTGTAATGTTTGCTCCTATGGTTTGTCTCTAAGTCCTTTTATTATCCTCGTAACTCTGCCCAGAATCCTTTCCAGTTTGTCAACATCCTTCTTAAATTGTAATTCCTGGAACTGAACATCATCCTCCAGATAAGGTCTTTCCACTGTGAGCGTATGAGGTTGTTCGATGTTGTGCAATGGCAACTTGAGCCAAGTAAAAATGCATTGTTTAACTAGCTCGGGGGAAAGGAACAAATGTAGAGTGTGTTGCAGCCAGTTCACAGGTTGGCAAATCTAGCAATTCCAATATGTTCAGTGAGATCCACACATGAAATTACTGCTTTATGTAGGAACTGACATGCAAATCCGGCATTTACACAAATATACCATAAGCCCATTTTCCATTACCCATGTTGAGGTGAAAGAGTTATGGAAATTTGGACATTGTATAAGTGTGCCCATATGCCCGCAAATCAGTTCAACTAAATGTGAGTGGAACTGTTCTGTTCCACTCAAGTTAATTCACTAGGACAATGGGAATTTTTCCATCCAGAGTCTGACAAATAATCATTTCAGATTCCAGAACAAAAGCACAGCTCAGAACAGCTGCTGGCCTTTTTTCTAATGTACGGAAGCCTCATGCTTAGCTTAGGACTGGCTGGTATCCTTGACCTGAATCATCACAAGAGATCTTTCCATATGCACAAAGTCTCTTATACAAAGAAAGCCCAAAAGCATGTGTGCTTCTTCCCCTTCCAGGGGATTTTCTGGAACCACCACCAGATTCCATAGCCAATTTGTTGAGGAATCTGTCCAAGATGGGGAATCTGCTAACTAATTCCAGTATGTACAAAATTTGGTAGCATCCCTACTTGCTGTGCAGAGTGGCAATCACAAGTACATAGCTTTGCTCCACTCCATATAATGAACTGTCAGCTTTATGTGAAACGGCCACCAGGAGCCATGTTTGAAAATGGAAAAGTACAGACTACAGTCTTGCTAGTGACCCAGTAAAAGGTAAAGGGACCCCTGACCATTAGGTCCAGTCATGGAAGACTCTGGGGTTGCAGCGCTCATCTCGCTTTATTGGCCGAGGGAGCCAGCGTACAGCTTCTGGGTCATGTGGTCAGCATGACTAAGCCGCTTCTGGCGAACCAGAGCAGCACACAGAAACACCGTTTACCTTCCCACTGGAGTGGTACCTATTTATCTACTTGCACGTCATGCTTTCGAACTGCTAGGTTGGCAGGAGCTGGGACCGAGCAACGGGAGCTCACGGGGATTCGAACCGCCAACCTTCTGATCGGCAAGCCCTAGGCTCTGTGGTTTAACCCAGTACAAACTGACAAAAGTGGGAAACACCTGACAAGAGTTCATCTAACTTTATTTGTATGCATGCATATATTAATGTTTTAAAATGGTGACAGCAGGGTGAGTCTGGCTATCAAAGACAAGGCATATGTCCTCAGGTTAAAAAGAAAAGAATGTTGCTAATGCAGGATGGTAAGAATTCAGAGACAGACAAACAGACAGAGCAATCTAGCCAATAGCTGGTTGCGTTACAGACCCAGTTCATGGAAGCATAAGCATAAGCACAATAAAAAGGTAAAGGTAAAGGTACCCCTGCCCGTACGGGCCAGTCTTGACAGACTCTAGGGTTGTGCGCTCATCTCACTCTAGAGGCCGGGAGCCAGCGCTGTCCACAGACACTTCCGGGTCACGTGGCCAGCGTGACAAGCTGCATCTGGCGAGCCAGAGCCGCACACGGAAACGCCGTTTACCTTCCTGCTAGTAAGCGGTCCCTATTTATCTACATGCACCCGGAGGTGCTTTCGAACTGCTAGGTTGGCAGGCGCTGGGACCGAGCAGCGGGAGCACACCCTGCCGCGGGGATTCGAACCGCCGACCTTTCGATCGGCAAGCTCTAGGCGCTGAGGCTTTTACCCACAGCACCACCCGTGTCCCATAAGCACAATAATAATAATAAGCACAATAATAATAATAATAGTAATAAATTTTTATTTATACCCTGCCCTCCCTGGCCAGGACTGGGTTTAGGGCGGCTAACACCAAATATGAATTACAATAAAACGTAATAGAAAAACAACAAGCAAACAAACAAACAAACAGTTAATTAAAATACGGCTTAAAATACAGCTTAAAATGCAGCCTCATTTTAGTGTGTGCCATGCATCCTGAGCCAGCACCTAATAGTCTACAAATCACTTCAACAACAACAACAACAACAACAACAACAACAACAACAACAACAACAACAACAACAACAACAAAATTATTTAAACTGAAACCTTAGGAATAGCAACACCCACCCACCCACCCCACAAATTGGCTTCAAAACGAAAGCAAGGAAATAATAGCTGAGGGAGAAGGAATGTGCTAATGAAAGAACTTCATTTATTTACGTATTTCTTCACTACCTTTTAAGTCATGGTCCTAACAAGGCAGTTTAGAGAACAACAACATAATGAAAGATGTGAAATACAAGGCGGTCCAAACAATGTTAACATGTCAGCATAGAAACTAAGGCATCGCCTATATAATTTAAACATGAATCAAACAGCAACTTAAGATTCAGATATATAGCATTAATGTACTAGAGTCCACTTCATCAAACGCTAATGGAAGAAAATACTTCTCAGTTGAATGTATCAGGAGAAAAAGGAAAAGTCCCTTCACTGTGCAGGCCATTTTGCCAAAACCAACTCCAGAGCAGTTTCAGCTGTGCAGCTGGAGGAGCCAATCGATTGCAATAACATATGGCTGGGGATTTAAATTGGCACCAGATCCTGACTGTGGCTCCTTCCCTTCTGAAATACATAACGGTCTGGAATGCAGGATCCCCTCAGACGAGTGCTGAGACAGCTTTAATTGGCTCAGCAGGAAAGACTGGAGTTTAGAGAAATAATACCGCACAGGAAATAAACATGGACAGCAGCCAGGGGGGGGGGGGGCTGGGGGAGAGGGGTTTCAAATGGAGGTTAGATGGAAGGTTAGATGGTTGTGATTTGAAGCCTTTGTGACACATGAGCTTTAAAGAAAGCTGGAAAGCCTGCAAGCACGAGGTCGAGAAATTGGTAGGTGAAGCCAAATTGCATATGTGGCCCCAATGCTCAGGGTGGCTTTTCCATCTTTTTATATAGATGAGGGGTGGCTAACAGGTCATAGAGCTGGAAGGCAATCCAGGCCAACCCTGGATGCAAGGCAGCGTCCTAGGAAGGGCGGCAGCTCAGTGGCATAGCATCTCTTTGGCCTATAGGTTTCATGTTCTACCCCTGACATCTCAAGGTAGAGCTGGAAGGAGATGCCCCCATCTGAAATCCTGGAGAGCCAGTCAGTGCAGACAATACTGAGGCAAATGGATCCGTGGTCTGACTTGGCGCAAGGCAGCTTCCTATGTTTTTTTATGTTCCACCCCTGGGCAGATGGCCATCTAGCCTGCACTTAAGTAATTCCAGCTGAAGGAGAAGCCACCTCCTTCTGAGAGAGTCTGTTCTTCCACCATCAGAGAGCTCTTACCACTGGGAAGTTTATCCTCATGTGGCAGAGGGGCCTGAACTGTGCCCTCATGGCCTGTAGGCATATGATAAGGGTCACATGCTCAAGCTATCTGAGTGCAGCCCTGCATGGTTACTTGCGGAGGTTTCTCTGAGCTCCTTGAAAGACATATGTATTACAGTGGTACCTTGGGTTAAGTACTTAATTCATTATTCATAATATGAATATGAATAATAATTCATAATTAACCTGAAACTGTTCTTAACCTGAAGCACCACTTTAGCTAATGGGGCCTTCTGCTGCCGCCGCGCCACCAGAGCACAATTTCTGTTCTCATCCTGAAGCAAAGTTCTTAACCTAAAGCACTATTTTTGGGTTAGTGGAGTCTGTAACTTGAAGCGTATGTAACCTGAAGCGTATGTAACCCGAGGTACCACTGTATATTGGAATTCGCTGCAGCCTGGGGTGGGGGGGGGGGGAGAGAGAAAGGAGGTCTAACCCAACTCACTATCTGTATGCTGTTCTCCACTCTTGCTCCCAGCCACTAAACTAAAACACATTTTTAAAGTTAAAATGACAGATTTTAGGGAGTTTTGGTGAACCACAAAGAAAAAAACTCTCCAGGGGGTGGATACAGCCCCCAGGACACAGATTATCCAACTCTGCTAGTGTTTTGACAAGCAGTTAACAGCTATGCACAAATCACCATCCCATCACTGCCCTACTGAAATTCTCTCTCTCCTTGCCTGTTTTATTATGGTGTTTTTTTAAAAAAAAACTGCATACTTTGTCTTTGGTTGACTACCCCTAAAGGTCATCACCTCAGTTCTAAGCTAGCATCTGCATGAATCCGGAGCAATTCAGGAACTTATTTGGTGCCCAGAAATCTGCCAGTGGAAACAGACAAGGAGAGTTTCCATGTTTCTTACACATCATGTGAGTTTGTCACCCCGTTGTTTTGTGGTTTGCAGATATTACTGCCTTTGCATGTAAGCATCCATTGATGGACACTGTTGAAGCTAATATTTAAAATAATGGCTGGGGAGCAATAACAACTTGTCAGCAACCAGATTATCTCTGGCGGCTTAGTTATGCGAAACTGTCTGTCAAACAGCAACTATGGCAGATAGAGGCTCCGTATTTGTTAAACACAATAGCCACTGATGAAAGGCAAGCTTATCACTTGATTACTCCCACGGCAACCATCTTAAATGGCGGCAAGGTTTGTAAGGCAACGAGAAATCGTAAAGTGTGAAGACTATTATTATTATTATTATTATTATTATTATTATTATTATTATTATTATTTCTACCCCGCCCATCTTTCTGTGGGCAGCTTTCAACAGAATATTAAAAACAGAATAAAACTTCAAACATTAAAAACTTCCCTAGCAGATAGACTGCTAGGACTTTCATGAGCTGATGATGAAGATAGGCTAGTCTATCTTTTGCCCGGCTAGTGCCCTCCCATCAGCCTCAGCTAGCTTGGCCATTTTGGCTGGGGCTGATGGGAGCAAAATGTGTGATGGGAACCAGCTTGGCAAAGGCATCATGCCAGTGCATCATCCTCCAGAGTCAAACTGCCAGGACCACAGCTGTTTGATGTATACCTGTGCCCGATTGTCCCTCCTATTTTAGTCTTCTGGTTGCTGAAAGTGATGAGGTAAATTTATTTATGATGTTCTCTTGTATGGCTTGTATTTTAAATTCTTTATGCAAGCCACTCTGGGATTGCTATTGCAATAAAGAGCAGGTAATAAATATTTTAAATAAACATGAACGGATGAATAAAGAAAGGCATGGTCTCTCCACCAGTGCCCCTGCCAAGATTCACACACAAAGACACTTGGGAAGAGCACTTTATTTCCCTCTCGTACCATTTTGCCTCCTTCAAAGTTCTAGCTATAATCCTGCCCACCCCTCCCTTCTCTGTGTTGCCTTTTGCTTTCCTTAATCCTTGTCTCCATACACACACCATGCCTCTAGTTGGTTCTGGCTCAGAACACTGCCCTGTTTCGAGAGTGGAGAACAAAGCTAGAAGCAAGGAATGAGGTGGAACCTTCAGGTTTAACAGGGCTAGGGGAACATCACGATGCAGATCAAAATACAGAGTTCTTATTAGGGGCACACGTGTGACCTTGCTTCCCCACATATCTCCCTTGCTGGCTCAGAAGAACACAGAACTCCAATCTTTGCTACCTTCAAGGACCAGCTAAAAGAAAGGAAATGAATCATCGGCACAGAGGGCGCTCTGGTAACTTATTAGTCCATGTAATAATTAACTCCTGAATCTTAAGCCATCAGAGTAGAAGATCCACAAGTTCAGAAGTGCAGAAAATTAAAAATTAGCAAAGTGAGAACCGAAAGAGTGAAAGCACTGCAGATGCTCAGGTTGTTCTGCTTTCACAGAAATGCTGGTGACAACTGGGGTCTCACAAATTCATCATTGAGGATGGAAACTATGGAAGTGTAGAAATGAAAACATCCTGATGGGGAATCTGTGGGAGAGAACCAGCATTCAAGATGCATAAGGAGGGCCATGACAGAAGTGTATCAAATTAGGTCTGGTGCAGAGAAGGTGGGCAGTGACATCTTTTTTCCCCTTCCTCATGCTAGAACCTGGGGCATTCAATAGAGTTATACAGTGGTACCTTGGTTTACGAACTTAATCCATTCCAGAAGTCTGTTCTTAAACCAAAGCATTCTTAAACCAAGGCGTGCTTTCCCATAGCAGCGTGGGACTCAATTTACAAATGGAACACACTCCACAGGAAGAGGAACATGTTCTGCTTCCAAGGCAAAGTTCACAAACCAAAACACCTACTTCCGGGTTTGCAGCGTTCCTAATCCAAGTTGTTCATAAACTAAGCTGTTCTTAAACCAAGGTACCACTGTATGTTGGAAGATTCAGGACAGAGAAAATGAAGTCCTCCCCACAGTGCATAAATTATGGGATTTGCTACCATAACATTTAAAACCAAATTCACCATCTACAAACACTATCTGCCTCACAGAACAAAAGTCTGCTAGAATCAAAAAGTCTTCAACAGCCGGTGAAAGAGAATGAGCCTAAGGGCTGGGCTACACTTCTGCTTGTCCTGTGCTTAGAAAGCATGGGTCCAAGCAGTTTCGCCTTCGCCCTGCTGCTGCCCCCAGAAAACCCACTCTTTGGCACTAACAGCAATCAAACAGCAATCCACAGAAAACCCAGTTGCTGTTTGTTCTGATTTAGCACTAAACGGGGGGTTTTCCTGGGGGAAAGCAGGGGAGCAAAGCAGTGTGGGTGAACTGTGTGTGTGTGTGTGTGTGTGCACGCACAATCATAGCTGTAGCTCATTGGGAGAGCATCTGCGTTGCATGTAGGAGGTCCCAGGTTCAATCCCCAGCATCTCCCTTGTCTGAAACCCTGGAGAGTCACTATTAGCCAGTGTAGACAATACTGAGCTTTATGGCCCAATGGTCTGACGTAATATCAAGCAGCTTCCTATAGTGACGTAGTGATCACAAGATGTAGTGATGGGCATCAACTTGGATGAGTTCACCTAGGGATTGGATCAATTTGCAGAGGATGCTATCAATGGCTCTTAGTCATAATGGCTGTGTACTACCTGCAGTATCAGAGATATGCCATCTACCCTCTTGTACTGCGGAATACACCAGGGGTTGACTTCAACAGTGTCCATCAGTTGATGGTAAGACTATTGTCAGTGGAACAGGGGAGGGAAGCAATGTCTGGCTATTCCTTCCTCCTTGCAGCCCTCCACGCCCCCTAAATCTAGTCTAGAGGTCTGGAGAATCCTAGTTTAGAGCATTGATGGGGGGAGGGCAGGCAGCTCCAGGGGAAGGGGGAATTCCTGAAAAATGTCCCTCACCCCCACCCTGCTGTTGGAAGCTGAGAGACACTCTTGGACACAAGCCCACACATATGGTAAAGTCTTCTTTATCTTAGAGTGGAATTGCACTTTGCCACGTGTTCCCAAACTTGAGGCAACACAAATGCAAGGCTGATGGGTATTTGGTGGCCAGGACATGTGAGGCTGCTTTCATTTGGGGAGGAGAAAAGGCAGAAAAAAGGTCTGGTGCCATTTGCAGGAGGGAATCATCAGAAAGGGAAAGGGTTAAATAGCCCTCCCATCCACCATTTTTGCCCCCCTCCCAATACAGAACCTATGCCCAGCCTCATAATATGGAATTCTGACCTTGAGCGCCTGTGCAAGCACACACGTACCCTAGCAAGGCTGAAAAACGGCTGATGTAAAACAGAGCCTTGGCGCCTCCTTCGTTGTTGCTTCTCGCTTTCCATATTTCAGCTCTTTTAAACACCCCAAGCCAAAGTCTGCAGCCTGTGTTTATAAAAATGTGCTTACTCTAATTCCTCCATAGTACAGTGTGAGGTTTCCAGCACCCCACCCTCTGAGGGGACAGACAGCGAGTCAGGATCTATGACTTGCTGCAGGAGACAATCATCCTTGCTTTTCATTCTAGCAGGACAGAGAGCAGCTGCCTGTGCCAGGAGACATACTGCTGAATGCCAGCTGCTGATCTGAAGCCAGTGAGAGAGTGTGGCCTCTAGAACCTGCAGCATTTTTTCCCTGCCTTGTTTCCAAACTGAGGTTTGCAGGAAAGTCAGGTGCAAAGGAATGAAAAAATGAAGTGAATTGCATCCTGGAAGTTGTTGTTGTTGTTGTTGTTTTTAAGAGATGGTGTGATTGCCTAAAAATTAAGAAAAGAAAAACAAGGGCTTTGGAAGCACAGGCTCCGGCCGCCCACATGTCCCCCTCATCCAGCTGTGTGGAATGTTTGCACAACTGGATGGAATGTTTGCCCAGAAGATCCCCCTGGGATCCGTTGAATCTAAGCTCTCCGGTTTCAAAGATCTCCAGTTCAAGGGAAGGAAGACAACATTATGTCCCAGTCAGCATTAAAGAATTCGCTTTTTGCTACAAAACAACTGCGGGAGGGGAAAGAGAGATGCTAGAACCAAGGAGTGGAGAGAGGTGAAAACAGATGGGATATGGCCCCGTCTGGTCGTGCAGAAAGCAGAGATGGAAGAGGAAACCATCCCAGTGGGAACAAGAGGAGAGCCCGAAGTAGAAAACAGTCTTCCAAAGCGTTGGTTAAAGCCCAGTTGTGGGCTCTTCCAGATGAACCTATTTATTGAGCATTCGCCCTGATTTGTTTGAACTAAGCTTATACAGAGGTTAGATTATATCCAGTCTTGACTGAACATTTGTTCTGATTTGTTTGCAGGAAGATTATCCGACAATGAGCATTCATCCTGCATGCCTCTGGACTGCATGTTTATACAGCTTTGCATTAATCAGTTGTTCATTCCCCAATTCAATTCATCAATTTCCTAACTACGAAAAGGTGTGTTTCTTTTTAAAAGTGGATTTGTTGTTCTAGGGCAACAGAATGCTTTGATCCACTTTAATTGTGCAAACCTAAATTTAATTGTGGAAAACCTAAATTTCCCGGTATATGATTGAATCCCTCCTGCAAAATGCTGTCAGTCTTTCAGGGACATAAAGGCAAAACTGGTATGTATGGAGCCATGCCACTTATGCCAAAAAAGCTTTGGAACGGTGAGAAAAGAAAACATAAGAAGTGTGTGGTATATATCACACTTTTTCCTCGCACGGCAATATGCTCTTTGCACATCACAGGAACTGCATCCACAAAGCACACTTCCCCTATGGATACCACGTTATGGCAGCCAGATTTTCAGATACTGCATTAGGAACATAGGAAGATATCCTATGGAGGCTGACCCATGGGAGCAAATGTGGCTCTGCCCCACCTAGCCTAGCCTGCTCTCAGCATATTGCCCCCTGCCTGCCTTCCTATGTGCAACCAGTCCAGAGGGTGGCCACTGGTTGATAATTCAGAAGCTGTGCAATTGAAAACTCAGTAGAGTGGGAAGGCAAGGCACAGAGGTGTGGATATTGCTTCCCTCTTTCCTTCTTGCTCTAACTCCAGAAATGTCCCATGTGGGAAAGGAGGACTGAGAGTTTGCAAGCTGTAATGTAGTATCTGTAGTTTTACTCTGGCACCTTGGGAATGCAGGCTGAGGTGTGAGTCTGAGTTCACACGGAGCCAGAATAATTCTAGATTACAATTTACAGCCTCTTTCCTAGTGGAGTGCTGGTGTTGGAGCAAAAGGAAGGGAGCAGCGCAAGAAACTTCCAGCTTCTTCAAAGGCTAGTGCTGCAATGAGGAGTGGCAATGAAATGTTACAGCCGTCATGGGCCATGCTCTGGAGCCTCCTAGTGGCGGATCTTGTGCATGCAATCTATGTGGAAGTGTGTGGTACTTGGGCTGAGCTCAGGCAACAGTTTCAATAAAGCAATGGGAGAAATTCCCCTTTTCTGCCACTTTGGCACTGCTACAGCTAAGTAGATCAAATGCCATGTATATGTAACGGAGATGAAGAAGACTCATTGAAGGGATGGGGAGATGCTGCGTATTCTGTTTTCTTTTAATCTTTAGTTGCGGACCAGCCTTATACAAATTTATATGCATACAATTCTCTTTTTTACAAGCCTCTTTTTTTATCCAGTCAATTTTATTCATAAGGAAAGATATGGTGTCACACACCCCTCATTTCATGTAACAACAGAAAATAAGAAATAATTTTAAAAATCAAAATGTTCCAAAACTGCTTCAGGGTTATATGCCCAGGAAAGCCAAACACACACAAAAAACAACAACATTACACTCCACCAATGCTGGACATGTGGAAACTTCCGGGGGCTAGATTTGGCTTATAACTTGGAGCATGGGTAAACAGGATCAGTTCTTCATATTTGAACTCACACCAGAAGACCAAAAAAGCCCCTGTCATAGATCAATACTGCATCAATACCCATTATAGTTTATTTATCTCTTATCTACAAATTCCCAGGTTTTTATCTACAAATCCTCTTCAAAGCAAAATGCTTCTGAGACCAGCTTTCCACACTTGAATTCACTTCTTTTCCAGTTGTGTGGATTAGAAATATTCTCTCTCCATCCCCTCTCTTTAAAAATGAAAACTTTAAAGGAAAGTTATTTCATATTAATTTTTCCCTATACAGTGGTACCTCGGGTTAAGAACTTAATTCATTCCGGAGGTCCGTTCTTAACCTAAAACTGTTCTTAACCTGAGGTACCACTTTAGCTAATGGGGCCTTCTGCTGCCGCCGCGCGATTTTTGTTCTCATCCTGAGGTAAAGTTCTTAACCTGAGGTACTACTTCCGGGTTAGCAGAGTCTGTAACCTGAAGCGTCTGCAACCTGAAGCGTTTGTAACCCGAGGTACCACTGTATGGAGATCATTGAGCATCCATCCTGATTTGGTTGTCCAAAGCTTACATGGAGGTCAGCTTATATCCGGTCTTTATTTGGTTTTCAACCTCATTTGTTTGTGTGGTGGTTATATGACAATGAACATTTGTCCTGATTAGCAGTGTTTATGTGTCTTCCTGTTAGTCATTCGTCCATCCCACACTTTTCAGTGCATTCCTCTTTCACTTTCCTGACCATAAAAATCCCTTTTTTATTATGGATTTGTTGCGCTAGGTCAACAATGCCTTTTAATGCATTTTTATGGAACAAACCTACATTCCCAACATGCTCTTGAATCCCTCCAGCAAAATAGTGATAGACCAGAGGCACTTCTGTTATTGGGGTGATAAAGAAGCCGATTCCACTTGATACCACTAGATGGTGCTAAGTCATGTTTCTAGAACATAGCCTGCTGGCAGGGTTGGGGAAGAAATTCGATTTTGTTTGCCTTTTAATGAGAAACACTTTTCAAACAAATATGAGAACTGAAACACAGCTAGCTTTGGAAATTCGTACATCTCTGAATTTTGCGATGCAACCAAATAACATGTACAAAAATGCAAAAAGGCATGGACACAAGATGCAAGAATGCTTTACATCAGGAGGGGGGAATCACTTTCAAAAATGTGTATGTCAGTTAAAACTTCATACAGAAATGTGTTTATTAGGAGAAATTCACACTAGAATGCTAATGAATTTTCATGAGGGTTTAAAAAAAAAAAAGAATAAAGAATTACAGGTTGCTGTGGAAATGTGGAGCACTGAATTGAAGAGTGGAAGGATGAGAAACTGAGATAAACCAAAACTGACAGATTCAGCTGTACCTCCTGCTAGTTAGTTCAAATGTGAAAACAACAAGGAGACTTTGGCACCTTAAAGATGGAGAGCGGAATTCAACATTATTTCACGAGATCGTCATGAGCACAAGCATTTCTGGACATGCATGCTATTCTGGGGTTTCTTCTGATGCTCCTGAGCAGATCTGGGGAGGCCGTGGGGGGCGCACAGGTGGACAAGAGGGGGGAACCCCATTGCACAGGCATGTCTTTTTGCACTGGCTTCCGCTAGCGCAACTTAGTTGAATCCAGCCTCAACAGATTTATTATGGCATAAGGTTTCATGGACTACTGTCCACTTCATCAGATGGACATTCATTGGACTGCGGTCTAGGAGAGCTTATGCTGTAATAAATGTGTTAGTCTTTAAGGTGCCGGAATAATCTTTTCTATTTCTGCTGCAAGAGACTAACACACCTATCCAGACAAATTTAGACAGCACAGTTAGAGGAAGTCCAGAGGAGCTGTTCAGCACACCATCAGGTCCAGCTGTCCTGGTTCCAGTTGTTAATGGCAGGAGGTTGTGGACACACTGCTTGAAGGGACTTGTCCTCTCAACTCTTGCCCATCTTGCTCAGTCTAGCTGAGAGGGAATCACTAGGTGGGTCCAAGGAATCACCAGTGCCTTGTTGTAGGGGAGGGGGTGCCACTTGCCTTGAAGGAGGCTGTTGTGGTGTACCACCTCCTCAAGGGGCTCTCCCTGACCCCATAAATGTCACCCTGGTGCCCTGCTTTCAAGTCCATCTCCCATCAGCCCCAGCCAGCTCAAAACATCTGGAGGGCACCAAGTGGCAAGAGGCTGACATAGGGTCTGAGGATAAAATGATGGACAGGAACTTCTGCCTAACTTGGACTGCCCACCAGGAGGCAGTTTGCAAAGTTTACTTGATTGCCCCCTGAAGGAAATGGGGCAAAAGTGTTTTGACTCCCTGAGGTTAAGCTCCTGAGGTGAAGACAAAAAAATGAAACTGCCTCTGAGAGTTTGAGGCAGTGATACCCAAGAAGGAGAAGTTGGGAACGGACCCTTCCTGGCCACATTGACTGGATGTGAAAGAAGGGTATGTTTGAAGGCAGGGACAAGAATCCTCCCTCAGATAAAGCATCTGTCAACTATAGTTTAAAGAATTAAGTGTGACTGACCAAGAGAGGCACTTTGTGGGCAGCACAAGCAGATGACTGAGCTCTTTGGTTAGTCCCACTGGCAATATTTTAAAACCTATTGAGGAGCAGGGGAAGCTGACCCCAGTGAAAAACCAAGATTTGGGTGCTTAGTTCAGCAGGCTCAACAAGTTTTGGGAGGAAGGGATGAAGGTTGCTGACAAGGTCATTATAGCTTTTATATGCTGCACTTTTAACTAGAAACCCCACCTTCTGCCCCCTCCCCCTGTCCTACTAGATGAAATGGAATCAAACCATTAGGAAATAGTTCTCCTCCTCATCAGAGCAAGAGTGAGTTTATGCAGGTCTTCCCCAACCTGGTGCCCTCCAGATGTTGTTGGACCCCAGCTGACAGGAGCCCCATCCAGTGTGGCCAATGATGATGGGAGCTGTAGTCCGACAACATATGGAGGGCACCAGGTTGAGCAAGGCTGATTTTATGTGGATGAATTGGTGGGAGAAAGGAGAATGGCTGCAAAGCAAGGACAATATTTGAGGGTTAGAATATAAGAAATTGTCATGAGTCTTGTGGAGACATCATGGAGAGGGCAGTCAGATGACAAGGAATGGGAGGAGATTGGGGAACTGGAGGAGTCGAACCAAGGGGAAGGTCCTAGTGGGTTGGTGACCTCCAGATTCCAGGAGGAGTCTGATCCCAGAGACACATGGATCTAGGAGAAGGGCTGAGCGGTAAGTCATGAGAATGGCTCACTTCCGCATGCCACATCACTGCCAGTTGAGAAGACTCAGGCATCTCCCCGTCAGTGCAGATCCAGCCTCTCCTAAGGAAGCACTTGGGGATAAATCTGACAGCAAGACTCTACCTCCATCTCCAAGGACATGGAGTAGCAGCCACAAGAACAAACCAGTGTGAATTCCCCCCTGCCCCTCAGGTCAGTTGGCAGATCTAAGTTGATGGTGGCAACCATATACAAGAAGAGCCATTGCAGATCAAGTCCCACAAGAGAGAGTGTCCATATCTCTACCTATGCTTCCTAAGTGGAGAAGCCCACATGTTCAATTTCAAGCCACCAAATACTGAGCTGTCAAGCAAGGAAACAACCCATGGAGTGATGAGCCTTGAATGTGTGAACTGGGCCCAAGTTCAGTTGCCTGGAGGCCAGAGAGCATCCCAGCTCACAGGAAGCCATCGTTTGGAGCCCCAGAAGAAGTCCTGTGGGTGGGTTGTGCTCAGCGCGGCACGACAAAACCCTTATAAACTGTGTGGAAAATTCCAGCCCCACTTAATCCCCGGGGCTTCTGAAAAACGGTGACATTCAGAAAAGATCCAAACAGGAAAGAATTAGCAGGAGAAATGCCTTTCTTCTTGCAGCTGCCACGGCTGTGCCAGGAGTGAGTGCAAGCAGGAGCGGGCGGGCGGCAGCTGAGGGGCCACCCCCCCCCAGCTCCCCCCCCCCCGGCCTGCCTCTCTCTAAACACGCAGAGCTTACTTGGAAGATTAGGAGAGAACACAGCAAAAGACAACAGAGTTCCTTTTGTAATGGGGGTGGGATTAAGGAATCAAGTGACCGGTTGCAACTCCCAAGTGGGTTTCAGGCTTCTTAGAGCACCGTGTCACTGTCAGGTTCAATCACCCACAAGCCACAGAGGTGGGAAGAGGTGGAGTGTGGCGTGTGCCGACAAAGAACCTCGCCAGGACACATGCGAGGCCAAACGTCTCCAGTCCCAGCTGCGGGTCCGGAGCCTGCTTTGGTAAGTAGCTTCCTGTGGGCTGCTGTGGCAGTGCCCTAGAATGGGACAGATTTTCTTTTTGCTTAGGGATACATGTGTTTCCACTTTTTTTATAACAAGGCGTCTTTATTTAGTTTAATTAGGGCAGAGGGAGGCTGCCAGTTCCGTACATTTGGCCATCACGAGAATACTGTGTATACAGATGCAAAGGAGGAACCACCTGGGGTTCTTGTATCTTTCACAGGAGAGGAGGGTGGTGCAGCAGCAGATGCAGCCTCTCGTGTCCCTGAAGGTCAAGCAGCTCTTGCCACAATTTCCTCTTGCATAAACTAGGTCTTGTTCTCCTTTGCGGTTGGCCACGGGGTCTAAGGATGCACTTTAACATGCAAAAAAATGGCATTCTCATGTTGGGCATTCCAATGTTCACGTTTAAAATGACTTAATTCTTGAAAGCTGTCCCCCCCCCCAAAAAAAAGCACATTGGCAAACTCTTTTTTTCTCAATGCACAAAATCCAGTGATCTACTGTTCTATGAGATCCGCAGTGTATTTGCATTATAAAGCCCCCCCCTCCGGTGTGTGTGTGTGTGTGTGTGTGTGAGAGAGAGAGAGAGAGAGAGACAGCTTTGTATTTTAGAACAATTCACCTGAAATAGCAACTACCATACTCACAATTATTGCAGGGAGATTACAAGTCCCGTTCCATGCAGAGGAATCCATGAACTGTAAAATAGTAGGAAATGCCACCATCAGCTGTGTTTTCCAAGCCTGTGCATGTTTGCTCTGCTGTAGGTCCCACTGTCTTCAATGGGACTTAACTCTCCCAAGTAGGTTTACATAGGATGTTAGCCTCAGCCAGTCTAACAGTAAGGACGAAAGCTGTTTAAAGTGTGTTACAAGGTAGTTCCTCCATGTTAGGTGACTTTGGATATGGATCCTTCCTTACTTTAACAGTGTACGCCTGTCTGCACATATAGAGTTTATAGGACTGTTTAGTGTCTGTCACTCTACCAGCTCCTGAGCCAAGGAAGCCTTAACCAGTGAGTACCAGGGAGAAGTTTGACTGGGGAAAACAATGAAGATATCTCTAACCGTAGGATATCAGAAGATGTATTCACTTATTCTCAGATTGAGAATAAGGAGGAATTAGTGTTTTTGTTTCTCCCTAGGTATTCCAGGTGCAGTACAAGGATATATCGAATCATAGTATTGTAAGGGACCTAAAACACCATTTTTTTCAACCCCACTGCTGAGGCAGAAAACCTGGTGCTATAGCATCTCTGAAAAGCAGCCATCCAGGCTCTTTTTTAATATCTCTAGCGAAGAAGAGCCCACCCAACACCTAATTCAAAGCACCCTGGCACCATATAATATAGAATATGCTCTTTCGCTCCACCAAATCCACAAGAGGAAGCATTACAACTTTCTTCTCTTCTTCTTTGGCGATCAGTGCATTCTCTCCTCTGCTTCTAGAAATTTGATTTGGCATGGTTAACCTTCCAGTTTCCTCCCACAGTAAGCAATATAGCAGGGCAGGGGGGCATTCTAGACTAGGAGGGAAAGGGAAAGGCACAAGACTTTCTATATACTGCTGAAGAATTCACGGGCATTATTTACACAGGCAAGGCTTGGAGTTTTCCATCTTTGGTAAAAATGCACTCCGCATTTGAATTGCATGAGAAAAATTCTACCTGGGTGCGGTGGAGGAGCAAAGGAAGTTGCCATAACAAAACACACACAATCAAGGAATATCTTCAAGTGGTTCAAGTGTGTGTGTGTGGTCATTTCCTTTATCTTTTCCACATTTGTGGATGTGTTGTGTTTTGAGTTTGGGAGGGTGAGGTGGGGGTAAGCTGTATGCCTAAATCCCTTCTAATTCCAGGATCCAATGAAGATTCAATTGTTGGAATAGCCAGGCAAGTTTCTTGGTAATGGCACCTAAGTATGGGTCCTTAGGGTAACGAAGGAAGTGGCTCTGTGCCAGAGATGAAAGGGATGGGGCCCCCACCCCCACCTGGCTGTTAGTGTGAAGGACAAAGGCCAGAGTTGTGTGTGAGCTAGAGGCTAGAAGCAGGCTGGACAGCTGCCTGGACACAGCCATGCTTGATTTCTGCTGGAATCTAATGTGGTTATGGGAGAATGCAGATGACTGTAGATTAGAAAATGAAATTAGCATTGGTGAACATTATCTGACTGGCATGTTTACCACCCATCTAGGAAAGAGGTGAAGGGGGCATTGTTTATGTGGTTATTCTAATATACACAATTTTAAAAGGTCTTCAGCAGCGTTGCTAGCATTGATGACAATTTTTAAAACAAAAGTATCTAGCTGTAAAATTACCAAATAGCAGCCCCAGACTAGACTGGGGGTTTATCTACACTCACTTTTTGTTGAGTGTGGGGTTTTTTTTTGGGGGGGGGCTGAGCTTTCCCTATGAGAACCCGCTCTTTAAGACTCAGTTGGAGCAAACATCAATTTGGGTTTCCCACAGATTGCTGTTTGCTCCAACTGAACTATAAAGAGTGGGTTTACACAGAGAAACTCCGGAGCAATGGGGGGAAAAGGCGTTTGGACATGGAGTTTTAAGGCACAGACCGTGCCTGGAAAGCGTTGAGGAAAGGTAAGTGTGGATAAGCCCTGGCATTTTCTTGCTACCAATGCAGTCAGGTGCATAATCATGGGGGGGGGAGGGTTTGAGAGAGAGAAAGAGGCACAGTGAGATGGACAATTCAGCAGACAATATGCTTATTTGGGGGCTGAGCTATTCTTACAGATAGACTGGCTACCATACAACATTTCTGTGTTATGTATTTGGCATTACATATTGGAATAATCTTCAAGCTGCCTCTGGCAAACACGTGGCTAAGAACACAATAATATAAACACTGGGACCTTGTGAAAGGTTCATCCATCACATTGAGCAACTCCAGGCGATGACATGACTGAGCCAGGAAATCCACATCATCGAGATACTGTTAAACCTACATGGTCAGGAAAAAAATATTCCATAGAAAACATTTCATTGTGTTTCTGCCTGCTTGGACAAACTCGTCTAGAGGATAAGTTTGTGCATTTCTGTGGAACATGCATAGAACTTGCAGAAAGCCTCTCCCACCTTTTACTATACCTTATTTCTGCACCATACTATACAATCACCCCTCCTGCTCACCCCTATCCAAACACAACAGTCCAAACCAAATGTTGTTATTGATGGTTTGTGGGGAAGGCCCTTCTGAGAAGCAACATACTTTGGTGCTCTCTTTAATGTGTAAACTATCTCCTGGGCAGCAGTCCAAACCCGAGTTGTTAGTACTACTGAATAAACTTTTTCTTACATCTCGCCTTTTCTTTTCCCATACTCCAACTCTCGGTTCCTTTAGATGTCCCCCAATTTCCTTCTCCTTATTTTCCAGTGTTGCTTCTTTATTCCTGCTCACTTCTTGCCTCAGAAGGAAAAGTTTTCTATTTGAAGGACTATCAGAGAGGAAAGTCTTCTGTTTCAAGGCATCCTTTATTCACCGAACCATCCAAACCAAGTCTGATGTAAAGACAAATAATCTTAAGAAGAGAGAGCAGGGGTCTTGAAGTTGCCCACCTTAGCACCTGGGCAGCAGACAGAGCAGGCACAGAGGATATCTGGCCCCAGCCTTCTCCATCATGGGAAGATGCATTCTGTTTCTTTCCAAATTGCACAATGGAACTTCCTGCTTCTCTCCTCTCCCCTGTAGCCCCCTGTGCACCCTCAATATTTGCGCATGATGGTTGGGGGAGCCTCGGGACACTACTTAAAGTGTTTGGCTGTGGTTGCCTTAAAATGCCTTGTATATGTGTATCCGATATAATCTGACATCCTTACTTTCTGGAACAAATCGTGTTTGTGACACAAAGGATCCACCCACTGAGATCCCATCAAACATACTTTTTTCCAACATGGAAAATATGTCCATGCAAGAAAAAAGCATGCAACAAATGCAGCTCATCATGTACGATGATGGACATTTATTCTGCTGACCTGTATATCCGATAATCGATATATGGTTAAATAGATAGAAACTTTATTTGCATTAGCCACTAGCCATAGCAATCTATATATGGTTTTCACAGTATATTTCCATCAGCATTTGTTGTCAAATTGAGATTGATTCATTGGGGCTATTATTCTAATAATTATCATCAATTTAGTAATAGGTTTCTACACAATAGTTTCAAGACTGTGTACATTAAAAACAGTTAAAAATACAAAAAAGCCAATACATTCCAAACAAAACCAAAACCAAACAGAAGGGCCCATTTATCCGGCTGGGAAAGCCTGTCGGAACAAAAATGTCTTCATTTGTTTCCTAAAAGTGGATGCCTGTAATATATCGATAGAAATGCTATTACAGTGGTATCTCGGGTTACATACGCTTCAAGTTACATACGCTTCAGGTTACAGACTCCGCTAACCCAGAAATATTATCTTGGGTTAAGAACTTTGGTTCAGGATGAGAACAGAAATTGGGTGGGGGCGGCGTGAGGTCCCATTAGCTAAAGTGGTCTTCAGGTTAAGAACAGTTTCAGGTTAAGAACGGACCTCCAGAACGAATTAAGTACGTAACCAGAGGTACCACTGTATTGCACGGAACAGGGGCAGTCACTCAAAAAGCTCTGCTCCAAGTTACTGCAAGGCTACCTTCCCCCTCTCTAACACAAACACAATGAAATTGCATACAGTTTTGCCCAGTGCTTGCTTGCTTCTGTGGGTGTGGGTGTGGGTGTGGGTGTGTAAAAAGTGAGGTGCCAGTATTCCTCTCAATAAAAGTGCTGTGGGTGTCAGCACAAAATGGCTGCCACAAGCAACAAAAAAACAGGTGATGGTTCCCTGCCCTGGTAAGAACCTTCACCCACAAAAAAGCACTGATTTTATCCAGGTTATCCAATTCCCCACCTGCCAAAGGTGGTTTTGTCTTTCTACAGGACCTGCTCTCCCGCAAAGGGCCTCAACCCCCATCATGTTGCTGTTTGTTTCTTAGCAGGCCTTGTGATGACAGTGACATACACATACCGTGTAGCTGATGCACGCCTGGGCACCTTCTCACAGCTCCTGCTCCGATGGAAAGGGAGCATCTACAAACTCCTCTATTGCGAGTTCTTAATCTTCATCTCTTTCTACTTTGGCATCAGCCTCATCTACAGGTGAGCACCGGCATTTCTTTTAAGCCCGGTTGGTTTCTTTAGGGTCTTTCTGCATGCATCATGCAAGCACGTTTTAGATTTGGCACACGACTTCCGCAGGGCAACAATTGGTAGAGGACGGCTCAATATCTCATTCACTTGTAGCCGATCAGTCTTCCTTTTGAGAGACAGGGACGGAGGAGCCTGTACTTCAGGTTCTGCCTCCTCCTCCTTTTAATCTGCATTCCATCCAGGAATAACTCCAGGGGGTAAGAAAGGGGATAGTGGGTGTCCTATCAAAAATGCTTCCTGCTACGCTTTCTGCTCCCACTTAAGTAGAGCTAGAAAAACAACACAGCTTAATATGAACCACAGCAAACTAATTGTAAAAAAACAAAAAACAAAAACCACAGTAGATTTTGGCCTTCATTTTGAGCTCATTCTTTGGAAAGGCAGTGGGTGCTTTTAAGGAAAGAATGTTTCCCTCCTCCTCTCCCCAAACTCCCAAACCAACAAACAGGAGTCTGTTGAGCTGTAGGAAGGAGCAGCTCTCCAGAGAGGAGGCCTGAGGCCGGGCACAGTTGCCTGACTCAACCAAGGAGGCAGCACCCTCAGAAGTCAGCGAGGAGGGTGTTTTTCCGGATACATAGCACCTAATTTTTTATTTATAAAATCTGAACACTTATAAAAACAGACCCAACGGTGGGGGGGGGTGTGTTCAATCTTGTTCTAGAGCTGTGCAATGAGGAAACATGGAACCATAAAGAAAAAATTTGTCTAAAGATTATATTTCCCCTAGATTTGAGTGTTCTGAATGCTCAGAGAAACGTGAGGTTCTTATATAAGCAAAGCATTACATTGCTACACTGAGGGATGGACAACATCTTACTGCACACAACAAATGAAAACAAAAGTGAATTTGTTGTACGGTATTGTCCAAATAGCAACAAGAGCCCATGATTTTGCAGAAAGCTCTTGTTCTTCCTTTTTGCTTTTCTCAGTACCCATTACTGAGAAATCCCCTTTGTAGTTTTGAAACTGGAAATATTCCCCTGTGTTTCCATTACAGGCTGGTTCTGAATGAGAGCCAAAGGCTGATGTTTGAGAAGTTGGCTATGTACTGCAATAGCTATGCCGAACTGATCCCGGTGTCCTTTGTACTAGGTAAGGCATGTAAAAATGGGGAAAGAATGGTGTGAAGCCCTTACATTATTTATTTGCTTATTTGTAACATGTATAGCCAGGGCCAGCAAAAACATTTTGGTGCTTGAGGCAGAAAATCCAAAATGGTGCCCCACCCATCCCTAATATCTCTCTATCTGTACCTAGAATGATCAGTAGCAAACCACTTCAGCTGAGAATCACAGACTCGGTTGTTTCTCAATTATAACAATAGGGAAATATTTTTCTCCCTCTCTCATAACATCCTTTTGAAGCTGAATGTTGGAAAATTTGGAACACACAAAATAAAGTACTTCTTCACAAAGGAGGACATAATTAGGCCATGACAGCTGTTCCTGCCTGGCATGAAATCTGAAGGCTGCTGGAGAATTTCTCACACCCCTTAAGAAACACCAGACAGAAGTTCGCATAAATATGTCTTCTCTGAGAGGCAAGATGGCTCTCTGCCAAGAGTACCATTCTTACTGACAGTTTCATGTCAGGCTTTGACAAAGCATTCTCCCTACTCTGGGCTCATAAGACTATGAGGAACAGTGTGGTAGTGCCCATTCTGACAGGGTATTGCTAAATGAGAGAAGAGCAGGGCTGAGGGATCTTTCTCACAGAATCAACTGCATATACTGCAGACAAAGATCTCTCAAGCTCAGGCACTACAGCCAGGGTGCTGAGCATATAATGAGGCCACCCAGAGTCAAGCAAACGTAATTTTTATTCCAAAGATTTTCAGCTTTTTTAAGTTTTGTGAGACAAAAAATTGAACATGCACAAGTGATGTCTTGTGAAAGCTCAAAATGGAAAAGGTTTGTGGCTCAGAGCTTGTGTGTGTGTCCCTTTACTCTGCCAATTCTGCTCAAATTGGATCTGTTCCTGCAGCCCTTTCCTTTTGGTTGCTATCATCCTCACTAACCATCTCTTTGTTTTCACGCTAGGCTTTTATGTCACCTTAGTGGTGTCTCGATGGTGGGGACAGTACGAGAGCATCCCATGGCCTGACCGCATCATGAACCTGGTCTCAAGTAGCGTGGATGGGAAGGACGAGTACGGCCGCCTCCTTCGGCGCACGCTCATGCGCTACATCAATCTGCTGGGTGTGCTGATCTTGCGCTCGGTCAGCACTGCTGTCTTCAAGCGATTTCCCAGCATCGAACATATTGTGACAGCAGGTACTATCCATCGCAGTGATGACCAACTAAGACAAAATGTGCTTACAGTGATTCCCATCCTACGTGCCACAAATGAAGACGTCCAGGGGGACCCTTTTTGAGATGCTAAGAGTTGGTTAGAGGAGGGAGGGAGGCAATCTTGCTTGTTAATTACATTTATATCCTGCTTTTTTTTCCTCCAAGGAAACTAATAGGCAGCGTACAGGGTTATCTCTGTTGCTTTTTATTCCTACAACAGTCATGTGAGGTAGGTTGGATTGAGAGACAGTGACTGGCCCACGATGACTCAGTGAGCTTTAGGACTGAGCATTGATTTGAACTTGGGTCTCCCCACTTCTAGATTTAATCTCCCACACTACACTGGCTCTCAATCTTTGATGCCTTCAGCCTATCAAATCTAAGGGTTCAGAACAACTGGGCAAGTTATAATTGTTATGGGACCCACTCTGAAGCTACTGTTAAGCTCTTCCCACATCTCCAAGTGGTTAGCAGTTCTGGGGGTACAGCACATATCCAGGTTTGGTTTCCTTTGGAAGGTGGTCATTGGAAGCTTTTGGTGTTTTGTACGGTATTGGCCCAAATATACGCCACACTTTTTTTTCTCCAAATTCTGACCATGAAAAGTTAAACTGCGGCTTAAATTTGTGACTTTACAAAAAATGGGTTTTACGATATTGCTGCTGAAACAGACATACGGTAAAATGGAACAGGTGTGAGTGCCTGCAGAATTTTAAGGGAGAGGCTTATATTCAAGTATTGTCTCTTTTTTCTTCCCCACCCCCCTTGAATTTTAAAGGTGCGGCTTATATTCGGGTACAGCTTATATTTGGGCTGATATGGTAATTTCTGTGTTTATTTACAAATACATATTTGAATTTGTGCTGTCCATTGTGTTATTAATTTTTACTGTTTATTTTTAAGGCGCTTCAATATTTTGAGGTCCCAAAAATTGTTTTTGAGATCAACAGGTTTATTTCCTCTCCAAAATACAACCTGCGTGATGGGATTTGTGTAAACTGTCCTCCTTCTCTCCTCCATCTTCTTGTCTGCATAGGCCTGATGACTCCAGAAGAACACAAGAAATTTGACAGTTTAAATTCACCCCATAACAAGTTCTGGATCCCCTGCGTGTGGTTCTCAAACCTGGCAGTGAAGGCACGTAATGATGGAAGGATCCGTGACAGTGTGCTCCTGCAAGGCATCTTGAATGTGAGTTCATGATATGCAAGTGGGTGTCAGCCAACCATGCTGTAGTTTCCTGAACAGAGAACATCAGGTCTCTCTCCAGGAAGGAGCAGAGGCAGAATACAGTGGTACCTCGGGTTAAGTACTTAATTCGTTCCGGAGGTCCGTACTTAACCTGAAACTGTTCTTAACCTGAAGCACCACTTTAGCTAATGGGGTCTCCTGCTGCTGCTGCGCCGCCGGAGCACGATTTTTGTTCTCATCCTGAAGCAAAGTTCTTAACCTGAAGCACTATTTCTGGGTTAGCGGAGTCTGTAACCCGAAGCATATGTAACCTGAAGTGTATGTAACCCGAGGTACCACTGTAATTGCTGCAGGCCATCAAGGATGGGATATGACGATAGGCAGCTTAAGACCAGACAGGACAGTGGTATGCGGGGAGCTGCGGACCCAAAACCTTCTGTGTCCCTACTGACAAATAACAAAACAATATTGCAATTGGCAGTGCTCACTTTGGGCTCAGAGAAGGCAAGTCAATGGAAAAGATCAAGCAGGGTCATGTGAGTCTGTGATGTGCTTCAAGGACCACAAGGAGGAACCCCTCGCAAAGAGCGGAAGGATGAGAAAAGGAGGGAGAACTGCTTCCCTGGGTGCTTCCACACAGCAGCCGATTGTGACTCAGTGCTGCTCATGAACGCAAGTTTTTCACAGTGTCCACACAATTTCATCCTCGTTAAAACACCACCCCAGCCTCCCCATTTAATCTGGATTTACCAGTTCTGGATTTATTTATTTTTAACTTAATGGGTTTTCCATAGAAACAATAAAGCCTGATTAAATGGGAAAATACAGTGGGATGGCAATTTGATGAGGACATTGTGAGAGAGACACTCTTAATATTTTTGCATTCTCCCAAGTTTCCTCTTATGTCTACAAAAACAGGACTTTTCGTGTTGCGGCATCTGCCCTCTGGAATGTGCTCCCAGTAATCATCAGACAGGTGCATATAGTACTAGCATTTAAGCATCTCCTTAAAACGCATTTGTTCATCCAGGCTTTCCATGAGAGGCAATCCAGTTAAGCCGAGTTATTAATCTGATTCATTGATGCATTATTTGTAATTTGATTTTATTTATCATTTTATGTTGTTCACCGCCTCAATATGTTTTAAATGTTTGGCAGTATACAAATATTTGCAAAGAAACAAATAATAAAGGAAAAATGGGGAGGGGACCTCTCTGGCGGATCATCTGTACTTTTATCAGTACTTCTCCTTCCCTCCAACAGGAAATGAACACTTTGCGCAGTCAGTGTGGGAGACTCTATGGGTATGATTGGATCAGCATTCCATTGGTCTACACACAGGTGAGAACTGGTATATATTCTCCAGACAAAATTAAATGAGTCTTGGTCCCACTTAAAATCAAGCTAGCTCACTTAACACTCATTTATTTCAGTGGGATTTAAAATAATCAAACTTGCTATCAAAATGCAAAGCAAGCTGGAGCAAGTCCTGTACAAGGAAGCGTAACAACATTTGGGGCTTTTTAGTTTAGGGGAAAAAAGGTGAGTTGAGGAGAGGGCAGTGGTGGAGCTTCATGCTCCGGCATGGGGGCGGGGTGGAGAGCAGGTGGGGGCGGGGCTGGTGTGCGTCCCCAGGGTGTGGCGCGCCGCCCGCTGGGGTGTGGCACATGTCCTGGAGGTGTGGCACTCTGCCTGCGGGGGGCATGGCAGCCGGGATGGCACCCCACCGGGATCGCACTGCCAGGGGTGGTACGCTCCCCCCGTACTCCTCTTCCTCCGCCAGTGGGAGAGGGGACATGAATAGAGTGGGTCCCCCCCTTTTTTCTCCTAATATTAGAATATCTGGGGTTACGCCAAAAAGCTAGATGATTGGAGTTTCGGAGCAGACAAAAGGATGTATTTCTTCGCACAGTGCACTATGGAATTTGCTCCCACCAGATGTGGTGAAGGCCACCGACGTAAAGTGGGATATGAAAAATTCATGTAGGATAAGGCTGTCAGTGGCTGCTGCTGGTCATGGTGGCTGTTGCTACATCCAGGAGCAGAGACAGCATGCTTCAGAATACCAGTCACTTGGCAATGGCTGCAGTAGAAGGCTGTTTCCACATGCCCTGCTTGTGAGCATAGGCATCTGGTTCACCACTGTGGGAAGTGCAGTGCTGGGCTAGATCAGCCTTTGGTCTGACCCAACCGGGCTCTTCTATTATTAGCCTCAGAATACATCCAAAGTCCTCGTGTACAAATAAGTACCTGCCCTTAAACCCCTTCCACTTGAATCTCCAAGTGGGAGGGGAGGTTATTGGTTTGTGGTTGTTTCCTTTGCTCTCATTTTTATTGTGTGTTTTGTGTTTTTATCTTGTATTCTTTATGTTGTGAACCGCCCTAGAATCTACAGATGAGGGCTGGTATACAAATTGAAGAAATAAATAAAATTGTTAGCTTTCCCCACCACAACCACAGATATGCATACTGCGCTCATGATCTTCTGTAGCCTTCACACCCATTCCTTGCATCACCTTCTCATGTAACCTTTGTTATGAATCCCATACACACAACTCTAGTGTGCCAGACGTTGTATGCTCAAGTCACAACGTCTTATGCGGTTGCAGTCAAACACATAGCACATAATAACTCCCCATACAATGACAGGGAATTTTCATGGCTAATGAGTTTGGGTCCTTATTTTCTCTGAGTACATGCTCTTTTTCTCCTTGAGCATATCAAAACTTGCCCTACTGGCTCACTCCCATCCACTGAATCATGTTTTTGCCTGAGCCCTACAAACACAGCTTCACAGCTCTTGGCATGCTGTTCCTGCCCTCTGTGCAAAAGGAAGGCTGTTATCTACATTAGACACCAGGCATGTTAACTGCTCACCACCGCCCAAACTGCAGCCTCAGGGTAGACGTTATGGTGCCAGCTTCCTCGCATGTCTTATGCAACCCTGTTGCTTAAATAGTGCACTCTGCCAGACTCTGTTGTGCCGAGAAAAAGGATTTCAGGTTAATGGAAGGTATATATCGAACCCTGCAAGCCAGGATGAAAGGCAGATCAAGGCAGATCAAGGCTGTACATGCACAGTCTGTTTCCAGGAATTTGTTTTCTGCATAGCCATAGGGACTTAAATAATGACAGGTGGCATTCTGAGCCAGATTTTGGATTGCAAATGATGTAGAAATGATATGGGACAATAACCATGGTGCCTTTAGCGGTCCCGTATATTGGAAAGATCAAATAGTGAATTGTAAAACTCAAAAAAGCTAAAGAATTAGTAGAGAATTTAGAGCCAGAGTAGTTCTTTTGAGGCAAAAGGGACGAGGAAGTGAGACAATAACTGAGTTCTTCAAAATCTTTGGGGCTTTCCAGACAAAGGTCCTTTTTCATGGAAATATATCCATGCTTTCACCTAGGGCTTTTCTAATACTAGCCACATTTTAAAAATCCCCATAGATCTTCCCAGTGTGGAAGCAAATGGGCCTGAACTTGCTGCAAGAAGATAACATGGTTTGTTGTTTTTTTGTATTGAAACTGTACGAGGGATTCACTCAAGTACTGGAAGATGTGGAAGAAGAAAAAAAGGAATGAAAAGAACCAATGGAAGGGGTTTAGAACGGTGGTGCTTACCCATGTGGTAGGCAGGTGGGTGAGGGGCAGGTGATGTGTCTTGCAGCAGTCTCATAGGCATTTCAGACCCCATGGGTACATGTGGCATCAGTGAAAGGACAGCAAAAGAGACAGAACACAGTTGTGCTTGTTGAGGGCAAGAAGCTTGCTTTCTTGGGTTAGTGACTTTAGTCTGGGTCATAATGATACTACCCCTGCAGAAGCACTTCCTTTTGTGAACCATAGCTCAGTAATGGCTGTGCAACCCCCACCCCAATAAGCCACGGTGTCTTAAAAGGCCCTAACACACTCTGTCTCTTTCTCCAAGGTGGTCACAGTGGCTGTTTACAGCTTTTTCCTGGCTTGTTTAATTGGTCGACAGTTCCTGGACCCTGCAAAGGCATATCCTGGCCACGAGATGGATCTCTTTGTGCCCATCTTCACCTTCCTGCAGTTTTTCTTCTATGCTGGCTGGCTAAAGGTCAGTTCAAAGGAGAGGGTGTGGATTCCCCCAGGAACTTCTGCCCATCAGGATAGAACTTCCGAAGTTCTTTTTTAAGTAGCTGAGACACACCCTGAAGCCACTTTAGACAGAGGCAAATCCAGGTTTTATAGAGTGGCCAAAAGTCCACGTGATGGCGGCAGACCTAGATCTTCAAACATAGGTCTGCCCATCCATGGGTAACTGGAAGATGGTGGATGATTTAAAGGACCAAAGGGGCATGCAAATACGAGGTGCTGTGCCTTCTGTTCCAACCACCACTCTTACCTCTGCAGGCCATCCCATCAAGAGGTTTTATTTCTAGTGAGCTACCTTAAAAAATATATTATTAAGCTGCTGGAGCTGGCAAGGTCTTCTTCAAATGAAATTGTATTGGTAAGGCAGTGCATAGCAAGCAAATACATCAGCATCTTACTTTCTTTTTTTCTTTTTTTTTACAAAGTGCCAGATCCTTTTGGTCTGTTAACCTTGCCTTTTAATCCTGCTGACTGGACAAGATAAAATTGTCTTAAATATAATAGTGAAGCCCATTTTTAAAAGCAATCTGGACCATCCTTAGTTCCACAACTAAGGAGCTATTTTCATTTCAATTCATTTAATTTAAAAGCATTTCTAAACCGCATAATATGTAACAATCTCTAACCAGTATATAAGAGTACAAAACAAAAGCAATTAAACGTTATTGTAAAGCTAAAAATACAACATATATACCAGTAAAACAGCATTATGAAAACATAAACAGGATTTCAGCAATAACAGACCAACCTTCTGAGTCAAGGAAAGCCTAGGCTAACAGGTATGGGTGGTATTCAGCTAAGTTTTACTTGACTTAGTCATGTCCATTAATTTCAGTGGGTGTACTCTGAGTAAAGCTTCATTACCTACCAACCTATGTCTTCACAAGACATCTGAAACAACTGATGGATGAAATTTCATGTCCAGTGCTGATCAGCAATGCTTTCATTGCACACATTTCACAGGTAGCTGAACAGCTCATTAATCCATTTGGGGAGGATGACGACGACTTTGAAACCAACTGGCTCATTGATAGGAATCTGCAGGTGAGTCTGAGGCCTGGCTATTACAGAACTCAGGGAAGGTCTTTCTTACGCTTCCCACAGGGCAGCTCTTTCCCCTTTGAGGCTCAACATTCCTTCTCAGCGATTCATTAGACATCCAGCATTCAATAAGATGAAATCATGGCTCTGAGAAAAAGCTTCATATAGCATTAGCAGGTCTCTGAGCCAAGCATGACTTTCTTGGTGTGTGGCTTTGTTATCAGAAGGCCTAGTGTGCGTCTAACTTAATGTATGACATTTCCAGATGTTTCTATATCAAAATTTGGAAGGAGGCTTCCTATACTCGCCCCTCCTTGAGCTTTCACTCTTTATTGTACCTTTGATCATTTGCCTGCTACTCATGATCTCATGCTGCTTCCTGTACATCAAAGGCAGCTCATAATCAACCTTTCCTCCTAGGCAGGCCCACACAACTTGTGGTCCACCAAGCTGAGCATAGCCCCACTCAGCCATGAGCTGAGCCTACTACAGACGCCATAAACCTCCAGCTTTTTTTTTTTTGTCTGCCTGGGACTCGCCCACTCAAAAAAGGAGAGGGTTATCAAGACTCCAGCAAGCCACAATAACATAGTTATCTTAGTGAGCTGCTCTATTATCATAAGCTCTCCAGCACTCTCAACTGAACACAGTCATCGCCTCAGCCATTCTTAAATTGCAACCGCCCCCAAATTATTAGAAATGGATGTTTTCTCAGAAATGGAAGAATAAGAGCAAATGCATTCACAGTGCCATTGAGTTTTGACCCCATTGGGCCTGACATATATGTCTTGTCTATGCAGGTCTCCCTTATGGCAGTGGATGAAATGCACCAGGACCTGCCCACCCTGCAGAAGGACCCATATTGGAACGAACCAGACCCACAGCCACCCTACACAGCAGCAACTGCGGATTATAAGCGGACATCTTTCCTGGGCTCGACCTTTGACATCAGGCAAGTGAAGCTACCTAAAGCAACCCTTTCCTGACCCAGGAGATGAAGTAGGCGTTTGCCTATGGAAGCTCATGACATTATACACGTGTTTGTCGTTATAGTTCCACAAGAGTTTTGAGAATTACTAGCAGAAAACCCAAGGAGGAGATAAAATAACATGTTGCAGTGGGGAGTGCTCCTGTTCAGGGTTCCAGCCAGCCAGCCATGCCCTCTTCCTGCACACAAAGTATTAAACAAGAAGAGGACAGTGTTCAACAGAACATATTAAAAAAAAGCTTAAAACATTTTGTACTTCCGCAAGCCTGCTCTTGTGCATGGATGATGCCATTTGGGCTACGTAAGGAGAATGAGTTTGCAGTTAGCATATAATTTGACATTCCTCCAATGCTCACACCACTCTTTTTACATCAGCTTCTACCAGAATGTGTCATTTGGCTGTTTTGAGGTGCTGTGGAGCTTGTTTTTGCTGTTGCTGTGGCTCCAAGCAGAACCTCAGTCACCCAAACCACAAATAGCCAAATTCTTTGTGATATGTTGCCAAGACTCACCTCTTTAGCTCTGCCACACCTCACCTTGTGGCCTGCAGGTAATCAAGTGAATACCACTGGCCAAAGTAATCAAGGTGCAGACTGCCAAATAAGCTGTTTATGAACATCTTCCTCCTCTGAGGTGTTTGAATAAATAGGACTGTGCTATATGTCATGCCTGAGCAACTTGTAACATAGGTCAGCTTCTCCTGGTGCAGGATTTTCATATTTTTGTTTTGTAAGCACACATAGAGCCGGCCCTATCATTGGGCAGAGTGAGGCAGCCACCCCAGGCAGCTGATTTTAGATATCATAAGAAGGCAGCAAATTGTTAGTGATTTATTATTGTTTGTTTTTTTTACTGCCAAGGAGTGGGGAGAGCTGGTTGTGGAATTTTTTTTTGCCTCAGGTGCCAAACTAACTTGATCAGCTTTGGATATGGCACCCCTTGACGAGGAGGAATTTTGCAGCAAAATGTCTTGGGCCAAACCTGGAAGTAAAAAACAAGCATGAGTAGACATGCTAGTACAAACACAGAAGTATTCCTACTGGGCACAAGAATCGTTGGCTGGCATGGTCAAGCACCTACCAAGTCCCATACGTCAATAGTTGAGAGCCCCCTGGTCCCACCCCTTCTCCTCTTCCTTGCTGCTGCTGCCCACTTGCTCACCTCTTCTCTCTCTCTCTCTCTCTCTCTCTCTCTCTCTCTCTCCCACAAAGGGGGTGAGCAAGTGAAGAGCCATGTTAGTGAGGAGCAGCAATCTGTGCCACATTTGCTTACTCACTGGTTCTTCTCTGACTGGTGAACACTGAACAGGTGACAGCAATAGTCAGGGGAAGCAGCAGCAACAGGGGCTGGAAGTGGGACCCCTGACGTAAGTTGGAGAGAGGTGGTAAAGGGGCACTGAGGCTGTTTTCTCTCCAAGGGCTCTCCAGAACATGGAGATGGCACTGTTCAGAGTGCACCCAACATAGGAGTTTAGAGCCACCCTACATGTTCTAATCTCTCCAGTCACTGTGTGCAACTGCCTGTTTCCCTTCTCCAGCATGCAGAAAGAAGAGATGGAATTCCAACCCCTGGAACAGATTAAAGAGAACGAGGAAGCAAACCACTCCACCCCATTGCTGGGCCACATCAGCCGCTTCCTGAACGTCCAGTCCCCCACTTTCCCCAGGTCGTCCAGAATGAACCTGATGCGCCGGAGGAATGACAGTGTGCCTTCTTCCCCTTATTACGCCTACCCAGATGTGGGCAAACCCGGCAGCCCAACCAGTATCAACCAGCAAAGGGGAGACTGCTCCCCGGCAAGCTTCACCTCCCAGGACCAATGGGACAAGGCGGCCAGCAAGCTGAGAGAATTTGACGCCTTCATGTCCACTCCGTTCTACGAGAGGCCTGGCTTCTACAGCGCCCCACAGACGCCCATCAGCTCCATCCCCATGATCTTCCCATCCAGACGTCAAGGCCGCAAGAAGCCGCCTGCTCTCTCCAGCATCGCCGCCTGCTCCTCTTCTTTAAGGGACAACTCCACCAGCCAATCCCCTGGCAGAGCCAGCGACATGGACAGAAGTGAGAACTCTCTTGGATCGGGAACTAGAGAAACTTTTGTTTGGCCAACGGAGAAAGGCCAGGCTTCAGACTCCTTGGCGGTGACCATTGAAGAGGTGGCAAAAAAACTGACCAATGGATCGAAGGAGATTGCCCCTTTGGGAAGCCCAGGAGGGCCTCTGTCCTCAGCGAGCTCGGCAAGTCCCAAGTTTCCTTTCTTTGCGGAGTCCCCAGATCCTGAGATGCAAGCAAACGTCAAGGGTCTGAAAGGCCACCGGCAGCCCTGGTTTACACCAGACCACTCAGCAACTCCAAACCCAGACTACCCCACCTACCTCCACTCCTACGGTATCAAGACCCCTAGCAGCAATGGCCCTCCCACCTGCTTTCCCTTCACACCCTTGACATCCCCAGTGCTTGAGAGATCCCGTCTGGGCAAAGCAAACGCTGCTGTTGGCTCTGCCTCGGCGGCTTCTCCTGGAGGCATGGAGCAGGATTCGCCAACAGCGCCAGGGGCTGCCAGAGATGCAGGAAGTGGAGTCACCAACACTTTTCATACCAAGGATCAGAGAAAGGCAGCCAGCTCTTCTCCCAATGACTCGGGCATCTCCCTAGCAGAAGGAGACTTTGTCGGGCTGATGGAAGTGATCATGGAAACCAGCGAGAGCACAGCTGATGAAGGGAAGGAAGCAGAGATAACTAAATGAAATGGGCTCACAGATGCGTTTCAACTAGGATGGCATGATTTTTAAAAAATGAAGCTTCATGGGTGCGCAGCCTCTTAAGAGACACTGGAATCACATACAATGAGCTACAGAACAGCTGAGAAGGCAAAAACATTGGGTTGAACAGATCACACCATAGATAATGCATAGGCTTTTGCTTACATGCTGGTTAAGAGTCATTCAGGGCACTTGAGCACCACACGATTATGAAACCAGTTCTCATTCCAGCAAGCCAAGGAGAGTGTGGGAGTCCCAGAAATATCCCAGTTGCTCCCAAAGCACAATCCCATCCTTGAGCGGAGGATCAGCAAGCATCAGACAGCAGTACTAATTGGTCAGTCCCACCATTGCAAGGAAGAGGCCTGCCCAATGTTCTGAGACAATATAGACTGATAGAATCTTTTTGAGAATGAGAGTGAAGTTTGCTTCCACTTCTAACACTGCAGGAAAAATTTGGTCTCAAAAATTTGGGCAGCACACACACAACAGCACTTATGGATAGAAAGATTAAGGCTGTGGTTAAAAACCACTTGCTTGATAAGCATTAAGAGTTTTTTGCTGGCTGCCTAAGTCAACTGTAGGACAGATAATGAAGAAGCAGTTTCGCTGAGTGGCCATAGCTTGATTACACTGTCTTTTGCGCTATATCCCTTTACAGTGGTGCCTCGCAAGATGAAAAGAATCCGTTCCGCGATTCTTTTCGTCTAGCGGTTTTTTCGTCTTGCGAAGCAACCCCATTAGCGGCTAAGCGGATTAGCGCTATTAGCGATTTAGCGCTATTAGCAGCTTAGCGGGCTTGGCGGCTAAGCTGTTAAAAGGCTACTAACGGCTTAGCGGCTTTGAAAAAGGGGGGGGGAAGCGGGGGGGAAATGGCGAGACTCGCAAGACGTTTTCATCTTGCGAAGCAAGCCCATAGGGAAATTTGTCTTGCGAAGCGTCTCCGCAACGGAAACCCTTTCGTCTTGCGGGTTTTTCGTCTTGCGAGGCATTCGTCTTGCGGGGCACCACTGTACTAAACACACATTAGCAATAGACAGCATCACAGCTTTTATTTGCCTACAATCTATTTCTAAAAAGCAGGTGACAAGTCAACTGAAGAAAAAGTTTCAGTTCCTTGTAGCTTTAAATAGCACGAACAGAAAGCACAGCTAGACAATGCCCCTGTTAAATTACAGAGAGTTGGATGTTTTGATCTGGCTATGTTTTAACACAGGATCTTGAGCCATTTACAGGTCCAACAAACGGCTCCTGTCAGGATATAGCAATTGCTGTAGCAACATTCACGGGGGCAGGAAGAGAATCACTTACAATTTTGGGTGTCAGCATTTGCAGAATCTCATGCTCACTAAACTGGAAACCTTGAAAAACACCTACAGTTCTCAGGGTATCAAATGAGGACCACCTCCACTTTTTATTTTCTGCTACTGCTCTGCTGTTGTGGTCTAGCACACCACAAACACTGGAAACCCATTTGGGGTCATTACTGAAAGTTCCAAGGAAGAAATCCCTTCATTCGATCTAATCCATTGGTTTTGGCATCCGCCTGTCTCGGTAGACAGTAGGAGAGTGCGCCTTCGAGGGTGAAGTCAAACGGTTGGAGTTGCATCACCTGTTGTGGTTGCAGAGACTGATAATGGAAGGGACATGTTTTGTTGCAGCTGGGGCAGATGGAAGGCATCTGGTTTAGTTACTTACAGGTGCACCATGGGGTTTCTTTCTGCACTTCTCCCAGCAGTCATTCATCCTCTCGTAGACACACAATCTAATCCACAGATAGGGAAACTGTGGTTTTCCAGATTAAGAGTCTCACGCTGTACCGACTGCTCGTATGAGTCACAGCCAAGATGGCCAGTGGTCAGACATGACTGCAGCCCAACATCTGGAGGGCCCCAGGTTCCTCATCCCTGATTTAATCTGTTCTCTGAGGAAGATTAACCTTTTTTCCAGTTTACAGGAGGGATTAAGATGGGTCAGAAACATACCAACTGTAAAAGCAGTTATTAGTAAAGCAACGGACTTCAAAGAGTGTAATTTCTTTCCATTAAGGGTGGAGAGGCTTCAGGCATGCTTTAGGTATAAGCAAGGCTGCCTATATTCCACACAAGAAAGATTTCAACATAACCTGACATCAGCTATCATTAAAGGAAAGAGGGAAAAACCAAGTTTCTAAACCTTTTGGATAGGAACCTCTCCCAAATATTGTACTGAGGACACAAGATTAAGACAGAAAATCCCAAACAGGGTTCTGTCGTGGACATGAATCAAGTTCCTCAAACTTCCCCCATAACTAGCACAAATCCAATGGTTGTTAACTGTTTCCCTCCAGATATGCTTAACTACACCTGCATCATTCTTAACCTTTGACATGAGTCTAGAATTTAACAACTCAGAGCTGCCCATCAAAGGTATGGAGTGCATGAAACAAACGGCAAAACTACTCTGGAATGAACCATTGTTTCAAAAATTCATTGTGGAAAGGTACATTTCATGGCAGCTATCAATCCTTTATCCAGAACTGCTCCAAGGAGAAAGTTAAGATCCAAACTAATTCATTAGCTGTGACATGATTTCAAAGGATCTTAGGAGAGTGGCTAGAGCAGATCTTGTGATTTCTATATAGTTTATTGGAGTGCTTTAAACAGTTTATAGTTCCTAAAGCATGAGTTCACATCCTTCACTGAACTTACTGGAAAAGGAATGGGCTTGAAAATGGCTGACAGGAGCAGGACACATCCAATTGGAGTTGTGTGGCAATTTTGTACCAGAGACATTCATGTATGTATGCATATGCATATTTTGAGGGCCAAGGCCCAGAAATACCATACTAACAATATCCGCAGTGGGGTCTTATCCCACCCTTCCTTAGCATTCCCAACCGTCTTCATTATAAGGTGGCAGAGTAGCATTTCATGTAGTGATTAACTTGCCAAGCCTCACTGAAGAATCAATTTTTAGAAAATAATTTACCCAGACATGTCGCCAGGTTCATAGTTCAACACTCCTCCATGAACTTTAAAAACAAACAAACATCCCACTTGTTAAAATTGACCCTGCCCCCTTATGAAAACGTAGCTCATTTCCACAATGGCATGACTTTGAAAGATTTAAGCTACATGTATAATTTAATTTCTCTGAGGTAGAGGTCATATTTAAGTGCTTTTATATGGAAGACACAGGATGAGAGTCCAGCAGAGAACAGAACATTCAAGAAGTCTGAAAACATGCACAGCATGTCTACTCAGAAGTACCACTGAGTTAAATGGAGCATACTCTTCACACGATATTCCTGTATCCCAGGGGGTTGGGCTAGATGACCCTTGGGGTTTTCAAACTTTATAATTTTATGAGAGCATATAGGATTGCAGGGTTGTACAAGTCCCAGTGTGGGCAATGGAGCAATTTCTAGAAGTTTAAGCCCCTCCGCCTCACTTAAAAGGCCAGTGGGATAAATGTGAAGGCCTTGTGGTGGATCTTGGGGGCGAGAACTGGGTGGTATTCCTAAAAAAGAAGGTATAAAAGATTTATTAAGTTTGGAAGAAACTCTGCTTTCACTACTTTGTCAACACTTGACCTATATACATACTATAGGACAACTGAAATTTAGTGGAACCAAATCACTTTTATTGGGCATTTGAGTTACAACACAAAAAGAACAATAGATGGTTTTATACAGTTATGGACAATAGTATGGATAAACAAAAAACAAACAAACATGCACAGCTGAGTAAGAAGGTAAGAGTCCCTGCTGAAGCATTCACGGGAGGTTTAGTTTTCACTGTCACTTTCTCCCAGGGTGTGCTTGTCAAAGAGATACTCTGCCATTCCAGATTTTGGTGCCCCCATCTTGCGCAAGTTGGTCACATGGTCACCCAGTTCTTTGATGGATTTGACTTGCTCATCCAAGTAGTGGGTCTCAATGAAGTCACATAGCTGGAAAATAAAACAATGTATTAGGCACACCACACTATTGATCCTGCCAGCAAAGCAAAGCAGTCCTCAAAACTATCATCAAGAAGTCAAGGTTTCCTGATGAAACCATGAGCAAAGTCAGCAGTCAAGGTACTGCCAGTAGTTTAAGCCTGGTTTGACCTTAAAATGCAGCTCTGCCTTCAGAGTCTCTTTGAACAGATGTAGCACACAAGTAGCGTGTGGGGTTTTTGTTTTTACGAACTCCCATTAAAGGAGAGCAGCTCAAGAATTAGAGCACAATCTACTACTTGATCCAGGCAGAGATGCACTCCACGCTAAAAATGAAAAATCTGTATCAATGAAGACCAAATTCTGTTGCATGTATAGACTACGCAGATTTTGCAATCTGTCCTGCAGTTTTTGCTAGGTACTAAAGAAGTAAGGACTCTGAAGCCCCACCCCAGCCTCTAAAACAAAAGAAAAATATCTGAAAGCTTCTCACTTCTGCAATCTTAGTATGCAGTGCAAAAATATACCTGGAAATGTGTGGGCAGGCATAAAGGCTAGAAACAGTCTCTTTAAATAAAAATGGCAAAAAATCTCATCGTGTCGAGTTCTCTACCCACACGAACACATTCTGTAGTCCCACAGCTTCTCTGAACACACAGTTCCACCTACCAGCGTGGAATTCCAATACAGCTCAGTTCTTTTACTGTTTCAAATTTCATTTACTTCTTGCTTTCTTTCAATCGCAGCAAGTATTTGAGCATATCATTTACACAGACAAACATGCTATTTCCATTAATTTCCAACTTACATGGGGGTCATTTTTGTCAGTTGCCAGCTTGTGCAGTTCCAAAAGTGACTGGTTCACATTCTTTTCCAAGTGCAAAGCACACTCCATTGCTGTCAATCCACTCTCCCAGTCATCACGATCTGGTTTCTAATAAAAGCAAAGGAAACCACTCTCAAAGCTGAACCACTGGAATAACAAGGATTATTAGTACAACATACGCCTAACAGAATAACTGGCAGGTATTTACAGGACAAATTTAGGGCCCTTTATCTATGAATACACTTTAGATTAAATACTTCATTACAGGGCATGTTCCAACGCAAAATGTGTCTATTGCAATGTCCTCCAGCTCCTGAAACTAACTGGCTGCTTCTAACCCGGCTCCAGGCACTGCCAGATTCCATCTACCTCTCCTCTCATCCCTAATAGGAAGGAAAGAGCAACAAAAACTACAGCAGCTAGCTAAACACGCCCATAAACACCCAAATGCTCTGAAAGAGCCAAGCGCTGATTTAAACTGCTCTTGGTCACACCTCAAGTTTCTTGTGATTAGACTTTCCCCTTACTTCCCCTGCCCCCCCGGTCAATACTTTTTCCTTTGACACAAGTCACTTGCTTTATCACCGAATACTGAAGTTATATGGAACACCATGTATTTATCTGCAGATTAGAGCTGTTCCCTGTTTATTACATAATCACCAGAAGATTGGTTGATGTTGCAGTTTCCATGGCAACTAAATTCTCAAGCTGTATTTTCACTGCAGAATGAAGGGCATGTTCCATTTTGCACATATCTTTTAGCCAAGCACTGGTAACTCAAGACACCTCAAGCCACTTTAAGCTTGAAGGAACTTTTTCCTGGTCAGCTTGGCCAGCAAGACCACCTGCAAGTTGCAAAGGACTATAGGAAATCCTAGGTAGCTAACACTTCATAGTGTACAGGCTAGGCCTGGTGGGACCCACTTTTGGCCTGTGTGAACTGACCCTAACGTTCCTTTTTCATGCAGAGGTGGTAAAGCTGTATTTCAGAAAAGCTGGCCCTACAGTTAGAATTTAGCGGAGAAGGCACCACAATAACCACCCTATGGCTCCTTGCCACACAGTCCGAAAACCACTACTTCAAAGCAAGACATGATCAGCAACTACACATAGTGCTGCAGATTATCTACTGCTGGACTGTACCACTTCCTGTGCCAATCGGTCATGGGGAGGAAATCCAGTTTTGAATCGCCCTCATAACTCCATGCATAATTAAAATGTGAATGTTGGTGAGGGTGTTTAGTTTCAAATTACCTCAAAGTAGTTTTGTACAGGCAGCAAGGAATTTGTTTACACAAAGGGATATTTCCCCTCCCTCAACCCCACCGTGGTGTACAGGTATAATCTAGCAATGCTACATCCTATGAGGTCAGTTATTCATGAACTCTTCTTAAGCAGATTTAGTTTCTGTAACCTCTAGACTAGCTGTGGATTTTGCATTTAATGATACATTCAGTCTTTGGAAAGCACATTTTAGCTCTTTTCATAATTTTAATCTGGATCCCAGTCCAGGAAGCAACAGTGCTGTATTTACCACACTTTTACAACTCACTTTGATGTCCTGCAAGAAGATGCGGCCGCCTCTCTGGTTCTGCAACTTCATAAGTTTCTCTGCATGCTCACGCTCCTCGTGGGACTGGTGAAGGAAGTACTTGGCAAAGTTCTTCAGGGCCACATCATCACGGTCAAAATAGTAGGACTGAAAATAAAGTTCAGATTCATTAATTTGAATCAGGGAACCATGTATTTCAACCATCAATGTCCATATCACTTGACATATGCAGGCGGAAACTTGCTGCTACTGGTTGGCAAATTTATTTTCCTACATGGCAGTTCTTGAAACTACTGATCAACTAATCTATCAAACTTGGCCACATTAAAGGTTTCCATTACTGTATTACTTGTTTCTGGTATACCACACATAGGCTCAAGAGTCTAGAAGCACTGGAGCTCCAGCCTCAGTCAAGCCACAACAAACTAAAGTGACCTCAATGTGGAAAATCTAGTTGACTTTATTATTTAGCAGTAGTGGTGAAAAACTGGCCCTTAACAGAACAATGGTGCTTGCTGAACACTTAAAATGATTAACATGGTCTAGGAGTAGGAAAATAACTATCAAAGTGAAAATTATTGATAAGGCTAGTTATGAAATAAATCATGACACTCCAAAGCAGGATCGGAAACCTGTGGCTTCTTTGACACCATGTTGTCTCAAGAATCCAGCCCTTTATAGTCAGTTTTGAGAGCCCAAGTCTAATCCCTCTAATACACTTGTAAAACATAGTCCAGGTGAATAAATTAGTTTTAACAGGACTGTGGAAGCTCCAACAGCAACTTTATAGGTTCTAACTTGCTCAATTGTGTAATTTAGTTGTTTAAAGCACTACTATTCATTTGCTTACAAACTAGTTGTATGTTCCGTTCTACTTTCCAACTAACGCTGATAAAAGCTCTAGGGTTGAAGGAGTCATCCTAGTCCTTTAGTGGAGTTTGTAATATGGCAGCCTGCTTTAATTAATGCAAATTGAACCGTTAATGCATGTTGAAATAGGCAGGCCAATCTGTTATTTGCTTATTAGATGCTGCCAGACAAATAATCAAGCTTGTTTTACTATACCAAGCAACGAGCAGTAGATTGCTCACACGTGGTCCACTTATCAAAGTTCTCAGCACATTACAGTACAAAACAGTGGGCACCAAGTGAGAGTCAAACATTTTCAAGTTAGGGTCAGAGAAATGGCTTGTAACTACACCTACACCGGAAATGACATACTGTTTTAAGCTTCATTGAAGATTCTTGGCATTAACAAGCCCACGAGTCCCACCCACCCGCCCTCCTCCTGGCAAGTTTAAGATAGCCATCTTGAAGTCCTACTGTTCTCCACCTTCACACAGGCTAGTACAAACATTACAGTGGAAGCCTGTTTATACCAAATGCGTATGTGGAAGGACTGGTTAAAGATTAACTTTTAAAATGCAATCCCCTTTTATTCAGAGGCAAGCATACAACCAGCTGCTTATTTGTGAGTCCATCCCATGTTGCCTCCTACCAGGGCTGTGTCAAAAGGTGCCCCCCCCCCAAGCTGCTTTCTGTCCTCCTCGCCGGTCCCAGCAGCGCAGTGCCCAAATGTTTGCCAAACCCCAGCGGGCCCGGCCTGCCAACAGGGCCGCCCCCCCCCCCGAGCCAGTGGCGCAGAAGCTGCATTGACCTTTAAGCCGAGCACGGAGCATCACGGAAGGCCCCGCTGGGCGCTCGGCAGGGCGCACCGCGATGCGCTTCTCGCTCCCGCCGCAGGTGTGCGCAGCAAAACTGCCGCTCGGCAGGAACGGAGAACCTAGAAAACCGCTACAGCGCAGCGGGAGCGGATCAAACCTCCCGTCTCAGCACTGGGCTCCCAGCAGCAGCCAATGAAACAGCATAGAAATACTAGCTTCTAGGATCTTTTTTTATGGCGGTTCTTCGACTCCCGAGTCGATTCATGCTCGGAACGCGTTGCGCAAGAGGCTGGCTGCTCCAAGGGGAGAAAAAAGGAAGAAGGAACGGAGCGCCTTGCGGCTCCTCGGAAAAAAACAAACCACCAGATTTATTACGACATGAGTAGCGAAGTAGCCCGCGGCTGAAAAAAACCTGTTGGGCCTTTTAAGGCGTCACAAGACGTTGCCGTTTTATGCTCCAACGGGCAGAGGGCAAGCCTCTCTGCACCGTCTGCAGAAGGGCAGCGGAGCGGCTCGAAGGGCGCCGCGATCTCCTCGGGAAAGGAAACCGCTCGGTTGTTTACAGCGAGGAATCCCGAAGGGATCCGCCTGCAGGAGCTCGCAGGCCTCGCTCGCCCTCCAAGGACAAGCCAATGCACGGCTAGTAAACAGAGACGGAGGCGGCGCCCCCGGGGAGGGGAGGGGAGGGAGCTCCAGCCGCCGCCGCCGCCGCCGCCTGCATTTCCTTCGCCCCCGCCTCCAACAAGGCACCATTCCCTGCTCCAGTTCAGGACCCCCGCCCTCGCCCGCCTGCCCAGGTCGGAGCTCACCATGCTGAGATACACGTAGGAGGCGTAGAGCTCCAGGTTGATCTGCCGGTTGATGGCGGCTTCGCAGTCCTGGTGGTAGTTCTGGCGCACCTGGGAGGGAGACGAAGCCATGGCAGCGCGGCTGGAGGTGGTGCAGCTGGGTCGGACAGGCGGAGGCGCGGAGGTCGGGTGGGCCCGAGCAGGGGTGGGTTCCGTCCAATCACTGTTGAAGCAGGAACCTCCTCGGCCGGGTCTGGAGGAACGTTCTAAAGCCCTGCGCCTTACGTAGCTGCCGTATATACCCGGACCCCGAGGCTGCGTCACAATCGGAGGCGGGAAAAGCCACGCCCACCGCCGCGCGAGGAGCGGGGCGGAGGGAAGGAAGGGGAGCTGCGCTCCGATCTCGCGCCTGAAGAGTAAGCGTGACGCAGCAGTTTCTCGGGCGGCGAGGGGGAAGGCGGCGGGAATGAGAAGAGCGCTCCAGCTCCGGGGAGAAATCGCTGACTCGTGGTGTTATTCGAAATTCAAATAAAAGTTGCATGCTGAAATATGGGAATGAAAGACCCGAAGGCGGTGGTATCCTATAGAGAAGGAAGCCAGTTAACGCATAACCCAAAACAGTGCATACGTGAGCGCGCGCACATATACTTCTGGGAGTGTAACATCCATAGGAGCCAATTTCTAGGTGCCCCCCCCCAACAAAAATTTTGAGGGAACCATTCAGATAGTGTGTGTGCGCCGCATCATGTGATCGATTATGCAGGGCGGGGCGGGTAGGTAAGCCCCGCCCCCCAATATTTTATTCCAAGTTGGCATCCGCAGTAACATCAAGTGATGAACTGCTACCCAGAGACTGGAAAAATAGTGACGCAAAAACTTCATCTCTTCTGAGAGAAGAATCATTGTGATGTAGTGCAATGGTTCTAAAAGTGGGTTGCAAGCCAGTGTTGGCAGTGCAAAGATCATCTCCAACCTTCTCTGGGTGGTGGGCATCTTACCAGCTTGAAAGCAGAGTACCCAAGCAACTAGCTGTTGAATCAGTGCGTTATTTCAATGCAAAGGGAGGTAGAGGGGCAACTGCCTTTTTGCAATTAATTTTTTAAAATTTATAAATGTTTTTAATCCTACTCTTCAGAAGAAGAGTGGGAGAAGGGGGGAAAGGAAACTCAAGACACCAGTTCTTAAAGTTACAGTTCTTTTAACAGGTCAATTATAACAAGTCTGGTAGCCTGAAGGAATGGCTATTGCTAGGTGACCCATGAGGGAGAAGACTAGCCAAAGGTAGCTGGTCTCCCAGCAGAGCGGCTGAAATAGCCCTGTTGCCTTTTCTTTCTCACTACTGTAACCTGATGGAACAGGCAAGGCTGTTCAGGATGCTGTTCAGAGAGAGCCCAGAGACAACTGGTCTCTCAGAGCAGCTGATGGCCAGGTCACAGCTTCCAGAGAGAGAAAACACTTATTCTTCTGTTTTAATGTGTATTCACAGTTCCTGTAAATGTAGCACCTTCTTTTACAGCAGTGCTTTTTAGGGGTTCCTCAATCAAAAAGAGAGTTGGAAAAAACTGCTTTATAGCACTGTATACATTGCACACATACTTCACTCTTTGACAGGAGAAAATATAGCTGTGTACATACACAGTGCTCATTGTACATAAAATAGGCGTCAAGCCAAAATCAATAAGGCTCTTCTGTGAGGTCTGGTGATATGTTCTGCCAAATGATTTTTTAACAAACAAACCTCCAAGTATACATTTTCTTGAATGCGCCAGGAAACACCTTTTCACAATGATGCACTATATATCTGTACTTCTTCTTTTTTTTATCGTCACGTCATCTTCAGCATCCTTCACATTTTCAGAATTTCAAAACACTGGCAGAATTGTGAAATTTAGTTCCCAAGTGAGAAAGTCTTGAACAACAACAACATACTAGTGGGAAGGGAAGCTGCAGAATCAGGTATGAATTCAGAGACGATTCGGAGAGTAGAAAAACACTGTGCACTGATTATAAAATAGATGCCCTTAGTGGCTGTGGATTCCCTTTAAACTCTTATACTGTATTACCAGGGAGCATTGTCAAAGGCCTATTGTTTCAGCTCATAACTTGTAGACTGAAAGCCAGAAAGAAGCAGCAGACTTCAAACTGGTACAAATTAAAAAGGTTTATTCTTGTCAAAGAGAGTAACAGGATAACTAAAGGATTTCAATAGCCGCTTGGTCAGGGTGATGCGATTTGATATTCCAAAAAGGGAAGCAACTCGCAACATGCTGAGTACAAACGATGATGATGATGATTAAAATTTGTATACTGTACCACCATCTGAAGATCACAGGGCAGTTAAATATTGATTGATTGTTTAGAAATGTTGTGGCACCTAACATGTTTCAAGCTACAGCTCTTCCTTGGGGGCAATAATTAGCATGCACTTTCAACATGCAACACTATTATGTATATTTGGTTTATAGCTGCTGGTTTTATTTGTATGTTGATAAATTTTATATTTGTGTTTAGCACTTGATTCTAAATCAATTATTTTGCATTGTAAACTGCTCAGAGGTTTTTGTTAGTTAAGTAATATATAAATATGCTCAAATAATATATCCCAGGAGATTCCTCCATCCTCAAAGATAGCCCATCAAAAAAAGAAGAAAGTAGAACCAATAGGCAGCCAAGCTAAGAGAGCCAGGAAAGGAGGGGAGATAGTGGAAGGAACTTTATAGGACAGTGTCCGCAGTGGGTTAAGAGACAAAACAACAACAACAATGGAGAGATTAGGTAAAGGAGGCAGAGACCTCAAAGAAAGGCAAATAAGAGACAAAATCCCTCATGGGCTTCCATTCACTGAGAAGCTCTATATGTATTCATCAGTTTGCACGAAGGGCTCCTTCTCACATATGGGGAGGAGCGGCTACAGGCATGGCAAATGGGACAAGCTAGTATGTGCAGCCGCATGGTCCTCTTACTCCTTTTGAATATGTGACACACAGACTAGTCCCACATGGGACCCCCTTCTACAACAGCTCTAAGTAAAGGTAAAGGTACCCCTGCCCATACGGGCCAGTCTTGCCAGACTCTAGGGTTGTGCGCCCATCTCACTCAAGAGGCCGGGGGCCAGCGCTGTCCGGAGACACTTCCGGGTCACGTGGCCAGCGTGACAAGCTGCATCTGGCGAGCCAGAGCCGCACACGGAAACGCCGTTTACCTTCCCGCTAGAAAGCGGTCCCTATTTATCTACTTCCACCCGGGGGTGCTTTCGAACTGCTAGGTGGGCAGGCACTGGGACCGAGCAACGGGAGCGCACCCCGCCGCGGGAATTCGAACCGCCGACCTTTCGATCGGCAAGCCCTAGGCGCTGAGGCTTTTACCCACAGCGCCACCCGCGTCCCTAACAACAGCTCTACTGGCTAGCTATTTCCAGGCTCAATTCAAAGTGCTGGTTATGACCTATAAAGCCCTACATGGCTTAAAAGGGTAAAGGTAAAGGGACCCCTGACCATTAGGTCCAGTCACGGATGACTCTGGGGTTGCGGCGCTCATCTCGCTTTACTGACTGAGGGAGCCAGTGTACAGCTTCCGGGTCATGTGGCCAGCATGACTAAGCCGCTTCTGGCGAACCAGAGCAGCACACGGAAACGCTGTTTACTTTCCCGCCAGAGTGGTACCTATTTATCTACTTGCACTTCGTGCTTTCGAACTGCTAGGTTGGCAGGAGCAGGGACCAAGCAACGGAAGCTCGAGGGGATTCGAACAGCTGACCTTCTGATCTGCAAGCCCTAGGCTGTGGTTTAACCCACAGCGCCATGTATTTGAAAGTCTTATTCCCTCATACGAAGCTCCCTATGGCTTTTGCCCCTAGGATGCGTCAAGGAAAGAGTTAAAAATGGGTGTGATGTGATTGGCCAGTGATAATGCAAGGGGGGAGTAAAAGATAAGAGTTGATTCCTGCACGTAAAAATAAACTTGATTATTTGTTTATGTTAACAACTGTCTGGACTCCGTGTGTCCCCGTGAGAAGCGGGGTGGTGGCAACGAAGAAAGCAACTGCAGTGGTGGCACAGGGTCAATAGACTGTGAAACGTCCAGGGGCCGTGTGTGATCGCTACACTCCCCAGCGTTTGAGATCTTCAGGGAAGGCCCTTCTATTGATCTCGCCACCCTCACAGGATCACTTGTGGACAGAGCCTTCTCGGTGGCTGCCCCCAGGTTTTGGAACTCCTTCCCTAGAGAAGCTAGACTGGCTCTCTCTCCTTGTTGCCCTTCCGCAGGCAGTTGAAGCAGTTCTTGTTCCAACAGGCTTTGAGGAATTGATTGCTTTTAATGAAAGGGCTGGTGCTATGCTGTTTTTATTGTAATCGTCTGTTTGTTTTAAATGGATTTTATATATGTATATAGTTTTGTTTTTTCTGTCTTTTTAGCCATTATTATTTTTAATTGTAAGCCACTTTGAGTTGCATCAGGGGAAAAGGTGAGGTATAAATACAACAACAACAACAGCAACAACAACAACTTTAAAGCCATGCCCCCTTGCTGTAGTATCTGCCATCCATACAATTCACTAGTATATCACTTTGTCTGCCCTCCTGACAAGTGGGAGTTCTAGACATTTGGTACACTTGTAGGAGCTCTCCTTATATGCACCAAATGCACAGCTGGCAAGCGATGCAGTCCGGGCATCTGTCAGCAGCAGATGGCCCTGCTTACCTGGTGACACCCTGGCCTCCTGCTCAACATGTGGGAAGGGTGTTTGTAAGAATTCTTCTAAAAGGAGAGGCCAATGGATGGCAGGAAGGGATAAGTAAGCAAAAGAGCTTTGGGTGCTAAGGGGCTGTGGTAAGAGATGCCAGAGTAATTGTTTGAATTAGCCACCCATACGTTTGTCTGCAGTTCTCACAGAATAGCTTTGATCCAGCAGAGCACTTTATGGATCTGACCTTACAGTGTGTTTTGAGAAGAAGCTTTTAGGCGGAGTAACTTTTTTTTAGTTTATTTAACTGTTTGTTTTGAATCTGACATGTCACCCAGACAGGAAATGAGTGTAAAAGTTCCATTGGGTAACTACCGGGGCTGTCACTTGTAGAAACCCAATTACGTCAGGCAAACTGTGCAATGCCCTGTAAGGAACTTTGTGCAACAATGAGGAAAAACAAACTACAGAAATATCACCTTGTGGTGAGTCTACAAAGTACTTAAGAGATTAGGAGAGCATTAGCTGGGTTTTGAAAACGCCTTTAAGAAAGCCAAATCACAGTAAAATGCTATGTCATGTTAAAGCCAATCAGAGTATTAAATATTAAGAAAGCAGAGCTACACAATGCAGAATTCAAACCACAGTGGGAAGTGCCACAGAACCCCACTGGAAGATGAACCAAGTAGCGTTGGTCAATTACTCATCGTACATGACTCACAGGGGTGCTGGTAATAATTTGTACATTTCCTTGCACCAGTCCCTTTGACATGGGTCAGAATTAGGAAAGGTAATGCCTGCCACTGCCCTGTACTGTGAATGAGAAGCTATTGCTGCTACTCCATAAACCCTAATACATAAGCTGCTGTATACAGTGGTCAAGGTACTGTACTGCTGAGAAATACTGGGCCACTTGTTGGAAGTGTCTATAATGTCCAAAACCTGTATTGATTTGCCGATGCGTTTTTTGTTCTCCAGGCCACAGATGCCGCTGGAGATGCTGACACTCTTATTTGCCAGAATGCAAGAGCCTTTCTAGTCCAGGATGCTGTTCTCACACCAGCCAGCTTGAGCCACTGCCTCCTTTTGTTGTTCTTCTACCAGTTCCCTTAGCCTCCTGGGCTGTCTGCAGGCAGGGAGATTGGAAAGCAGTCACCTTGGTGCTGATTTGCTGCCTCAAAAGTATTTCAACGTATGTAGGCACCACCTCACAAGGACCAGACCACCCTACACAACAGAGAGAACATTGTTGAGGGTTCAGTCCCAAGACGAGAAGCAGATGTCCCTCAACTGAGCTGAGGTGTCAGAGGAAAAAATTCCAGAAGCTAAACACAAGAACTCGGCAAATGAGGGGGAAAGATATCTCTGTTGAAATGCCATTACGGAGACTTTCCACTCCCTATAACCACTTCAGCCCCCTTCCAGCTACTGTGCAAACACAACTGGTAAACAATGAGGCTGACTGGTAGGTCTGATGGCTGTGGAAATCTAGCCCTGCCCTTCGCTGCAAGTTAGTGAGAGAGCGCTGCTTGTTTTTAAACAGGGGCCGAACTAGGCAGTGTCATTAAATACCGTATGTCTCTGCCCTTCCTGTGTAATTTATTATGATTTTTAAATGTAAGCTGCAGCAGGGCTGGGGAATTGTCCAGATTGCAGAAGGCAGAAGTAGGGAGCTTTTCCCCTCCCTTCATGAAGTCCTTTGAAGCTATTTGCATAGGGAGGAAAACACCCCCCTCCTTTGGCGCCAGAAGCAGGGGCATGTAACCTCAGGTCTAGTTAAATATCAGCAGTTCCAAAAGACAAGCAGAGACAATAAAAACAGCCGGGAGTCCTCCTCCTACTCAATCGTTTCCTAATCCCCATCCATGTCCCTTCTCCTGCCCCCAATCCCTCGTGTGTGCTGTCAGTCCCTATTTTGTACTACAACCCTGCCCAAAAGCTGAGCTCACAGTGGCCATTCCACATTTCTACTTATTCAGGAATCCACACTTACGCTCTTCATGTGATGAGGGGAAAGCCAGCATGCTGCAACTTGGGCATGTGGGATTTTTTTTTATAAAAAAAGTTACACAAATGGGACTGAAACTGCTGTAGAATATGCAACGGGGTGGGGGAGAACCAGCATCAGCTGAGCAGAAAAAGCCCCCACATATCAGGAGAAAAGAGAAACACACTTCTTGGAAACAAAATCTACCCTTTTTCCCTTATGGGGTATCCAAGAGCCCGTAGAAAGTCCTTACATGGGTTCCCTACTGGTAGGAGAAAATAACTGAGGCCAACCAGAGAATATTGAGAAGCAAAGCAGCTAGTAAGCCTGATCTTTATTGATCTGTTGCAACAGGGTTGCAGGAAAGGAGGAGGACTCAGAACCAAAGTGTGCCTGCCCTTATATAGAGATTTTAAATTCCCTGCCCTGGAGCTCAAGACCACCTCTCCATACATCATACATACATCACAGAAGGGGTGTAACCCAAGACCACCCCTCACAAACATCATACCTACAACACAGCAAAGGTGGTCTACAACAGAAATTTGAATGTTGTTGTTTTTCCTTGTCTGTCAGGTTATCTGATAATGCCTTATCTGATTGCCTTTCCTGGTAGTCTGCCCATTCCTTTGAGGTGGTGATTTCCCAATTCCTGAGACAATGGGAAGGCTCCCTGACCTCCTCCCTCCTTGCAGAGAAAACATTTGGTCAGTTTGGGAGTCAAAATGGTTTCAGGTCAGTCTTCCTGTGCTGATCTATGTATGTGCTTGGTTGGTACATTTATGAACATTTATTATATATATAAGACCTTAAATTTTATTATTACACACTCTTCACAAGGCAGAGTCTAGATAGCTTCGTCACACCAAACAGCACAATTTGGTTAACAGAGCTCAAATCTATATTAAAAAAAGTCTGGGTCTCACATGCAAAAAAAGTAACAGAGTTCTTTGTCCCTTTATTTTGGCATAAGCTGTCATGCAGGAATCGCCAACGGCATGCCCTTCAGATGTTGCTCAGCCACAGCTCTCAACCGTGTGGACAATGCTCAGGGATAAGGAGAGTTGTAAGTTCAGCAACATCTGGAGAGCAGGAGCCATTTTTTGTTTTGCTTTGGCTGTTTATGGGAAGATTGCCAGCAGTCCTCTTTGGGAAGGGGTGGGGCAAAGTGAGGAGGAGAAAAGGGACATCATCACTCCTCACTGAAATGTAAAGTTGTGTGCTAAATCCAAGTTAATTTTTGGTGTATAGACTGAAGACAACTAGATTTCTAGTAAGGAATTAAAGGACATTTCTTTAGTAGCTGATTGATAGGGGCCCAGACTACAGGACATTCTAGCAAGACCTATTTATTCAGTTTGCTCTAGGTTTGACATACTTAACAAAACAAAGTTTTACTCTCACGAAAAGCCTTTACGCTGCAACGTTTTAGAACTCCCCTGGTGGTAGGGCTCTTGCGCTGGATTATCTCCTCATAACGCTAACTCTGTCAGAATAGAGTCTATTGATGAATCTTGTTTCACCATTTTGAAAACACCGTTCCACATAATATACCCAATACCACATACAATTGCCAGAAGGCCCTTGGAACTGGACATCAGTGTCCTGGCTGAACTATGGGAATGGAAACGCTCCTTCAGGTATACAGGGCCAAGGCTTGAACAAGCTTTCAAGTCCCCTAGCTTGGAACACTTTGTTAAGCTAGATGATACACAAAAGCAGGGGTGGGAGATGAGAAGAACAAAAAGTACTAGACTTACGGCAGGCAATCTACTGCATTTGCAGCACCCTTTCTTCCTTAGTCTATCCGCTGAGAGACTTGGGTGCCTTGTCCTTAAAGCCCTTACATATTGTCGAGTCCCCTAACTTTTGGAGTCAGGGGGCAATTTGGAATCTAATAAACTGTCGAGGGCACAAGAAGATACCCACTTTGCAGAAGAAAAACTGGTGATGTTCAGAACTCCTATTTAGCAGACAAAACACCTACACATCCAAAGCAAGTAAGAGACAAAAGAGAGAGAGACAACCCCCCAACAAACATGTAACCTCCCCAAACAAAAACAGACACAACGCTGTTCATAAATAACTGGGAGGATTGAAGACCCCAGTTATAGAGGGTTCAACAGAGTGGAACTATAGCATGGAACTTCAACTGGTGCCACGCAGTTTGATCATATTACATCAATTTTGCATCAGACACTTTAGTTACTCATTCCCAGGCTCAACTGAAAGGACTGGTACTGGCCTCTAAATCCCTGAATGGTGTGGGACCAGGTTAGCTGAAGGACTACCAACACCAGGGATGGGGAACCTCCATTCACAGCACAATGCAAGCCCCAAGGATCCACTGATACTTGGGTTTGAGTGTTTTGCACATAGAGCTATACAAGCCCCACAAATCAGCTGATGGTCAGAGATCCCCCCCCCAAAAAAGTTTTTTTTATTAGATTTCTTATTTGCTCTTCACTGTATGGTTCCAGGGTGGGTAACAGCAGTACATTCATGCAAACAAGTAAAACAGTTTATATAATATTATAAAAACCAAATAAAACGATTTCAAGCAAAAGCAATAAGCTTCAGAAAAATGTCAAGGGACCTAGGAATAGAGTTAGAAAGCCACTACTCTCTATCTTTCACCAAAAATCATTATTCCACTCTTAGGCATATTCCAAATAGTAGCTTTACTAGCTTTCACAGGAGGATACAGTAGGGAATTCAAATCTGACTTATTGCACACTTGGCCAGTTTGTAATGAGAGAGCTTCTGGGTAGTTGCACTAGGCCCCTTAGGGACTGACTGTTCCATCTGTGTGCACCTTCATACGCATTTCTGAACATGTCAGCATATATTACAAACTTTAGCTAGGTATAAAATCATTTTTTATCAGGTGATATTAGTCATTCATTAAATTATGGAGCCAACAGACAAAGAGTAATTACCATCTTGCCAAGGCCTTCTTAGGCTGGCAGGCATTCATGCTGTAGCACTTCCTGAAGTCATGTGCACAGAAGCAATACTAACCCTCTGTAATTATCACTAGGAGACAGAATCACAGAGGAGCGCAGCTTGGGAGAACAAGAGCTGCAAATTCAGTCATCACAGTTTAGCAAGCGGTTGCTGATGGAAGGAGCTACATCTTACTCTTCAGAAACTCATTTGAGTGAGCGGCAGATCCTTCATGACTGGGTTGGTGCAAGGCACACACACACACATACACATACACCAGTCCAGGGGGTAAACGGTAGAATCATTACAGAGTTCTTTGGAAATGCAAAGGTTGGCAAAAGGATACTCAGTGCTCAGGAAGCAGTGCTCCTGTAGAGAATTGCTGTGCACATCCTTTCAAAGCAGCTCTAGGAAAAAAAGCAAAGCACCTTCAATCCTGTGCCATTACCAATGACTTCCAAAAGAGCCAGTATTTCAATTGCATTACAACTGAGCACTTGTTATTCACCCAAAATTGTGTAAGTAGTAGAGAATAAGGAAACACATTCCATCAACAGCCTTGACTCAACATCTGCAGTCTTAATGCAGATTAAGTACAAATTACATGGGAGCCTCTGTGGTCCAATTTATGCAGACAAAAGGAATGAAAGGTTTTTGTTTTGTTTTGTTGATGTCAAAGGAGATTCATGGGATTAAAAAAAACCACATTGTACAAAAAATATGTTTCCAGTCATCTGACAAAGGGCCGTTCTTTCAAAATCCATAGCGACTGATTCAACTTTTTCCTTCCTGCTCTTCTGGCTATGTCATTACGCCAATTCGGATTTCAGCTGACAGGACAAGATTCCTCTGACACAAGACATGAACATTACTTTGACAAACAAGGAATTGTTATGAATGAGTGGGTTGTTGCTCCAAGGCCAATTTGATAGCCATACCTTCAATTTTCTAAGTCCACATGCAGATACAGAGTGTAGCAAATTGAGGAGCTGGAAAAAGGAAGATCTCTTCTTTGGGTTGAGACCACCTGTTCTTCAAAACACCAAAAATCTGCTCCGGGACAGGGGTGTACATGTGTACATTTCCCTATGCCAGCAGATATCCCTGGTAGCATTGGGTGGCTTGCAAGCATTTGCCCCGGAGGGAGATATAAGTATGTTTGCCAATGCAACACAAGAACCACCTGGCTCCTTTTGCCTACTAGTATCACACAGTTGCTAGTGCAAGAGGAGTCTGTGACAGGCAGCAACCACAATCTGCACAGTAGGCTACTGGTTTTTTAGGCAAAGGTGAGGCATGCATAATAGAGAATGCTGGAGAACTTACAATTCCAATAGACTCCCCTACTTCCAAAACAAATAAATCAAGGAAATTACTGTATTTTTCGCTCCACAAGACACACTTTTTCCCTCCTAAAAAGTAAGGGGAAATGTGTGTGCATCTTATGGAGCGAATGCAGGCGGGAGGCTCTGCTCAGTGCTCCCTTTAAAGAGCTGTGTGGAGCGTGTGTGCGGCTCTTGGGGGTTTTTCCCCGAGGAGGAAGAAGGGCAGCTCTGCTCAGAGCTCCCTTTAAAGAATTTTTTTTTCTTGCATTCCCCCTCTAAAAACTAGGTGCGTCTTATGGTCAGATGCCTCTTATGGAGCGAAAAATACAGTAGCTACCAACTGATTGATTAATCTCAAGGCTCACTTTTATAGCATGACCAGTAATATGATATTAGTCTGGATTCACAACTTTTCATCAAGGTTTGCCTAGCAACACAAATTGTGTTTAGCTACCTTCTGTGCCTAATTGCTGTTTTGGACATTGAAACTGAACACGCCTGCTAGGACAGCTCTGGGCTTGTCTCTTCCAAGGAAACGGCCTTGGCATCCTCATGTCGGATATTCTTTGCTACCAAGACAAGGGCATTACTTCTTGATACAGCAGTCCCCAGAGGCAGTTTCAAATAAGAAAAAAAAAAAACATTTGTTGCAATTATCACTTTAAAACCCTAAAGCTAGCTACCTCCATGTAAATAAAGCCAAGGTCACTGCAATACTCCCATTAGATGGAGCCATGAAAAGTGAGTTTATATACTGCCTTTGTCAAGATGACACATTTCCTCCTCAAAATTTCAGAAATAACCATGTGAGCTGTAACATCCCTTGGTTTTACTGCCTTTCTAGGATAGTCATCAAAATATTTGTCTTTTATTTACTTGACTGCAAATGCATGTAACCTTTGTATGTCACACTGAAATCTAACTTTCTGAAGAAGTGAATCTGCGTTCTGATCTGGGCAGGTAAAAAAGGCTTGTCCCCAAGCTACTGAAAATCTGAGAGGATAACATTTGGGAACTGTGTGCTAAAACTAAAGGCTGGTAGCACTTACATAAGACCAAACTCACTTTTTTTTAGAAAGGCAGAGGAAGTCCCATAAAGTATTAATATAGTTTCGTCTGGCAATGATCCATTTGGTTCATACTGAGCAAGAATTTAGTTCACATCATTCTTGCCAATTTGTTTACTTGTTCAGTTATTCCTACTGTCAGTTTGTTTTTTCAACTGCCCTCTTTCTCTCTCACCATTAGCTTGGAAGAACCATTTGTGCTGGTGTGAAGTAAGAAACAGTTATAAACAGTGTATTGGGACCTGAAGGCACAATGGGAAGAGATAAACCTAGCAGTATTGAAGTCTACTACAACCTCTTTCTTCATCTTAGTTGGAAGATTCGGTAAACACCTGCATCCAAAATAAGCAAAGCAAAATTGCCCTGGTTATTTGGTGTTTTTTAAAAAAAAGTTATTGACAGTTTCAGCATTTAAACCTTTATTGCACAAGATATAAAACATTAAAATACCTTACAGATGCATTTTACATAGACATGACAGACAAAAAACAGCTGAGCGCCATAAGTGGTTCTACACAGCTTCAGTGCTTCTTCATACTGTTAGAGGCACGCAATGCTGCTTTGGTACCTGGAAGAGGTGGAGACTGCCAAACAGCTGAACTTGTGCGCTTGAAATACCTTGGCTTACTTTTGTAGAAGATAGCTTCTAGTTTAGGACTTAAGATTACTCCAAAGAACTTGTTGATGTCTGGAGGGTTGTAGTATTGGTATGTAACAGCTTCATTAAGCTGAAGACCTGAGGAAACAAGCAGTTATTCTGTGAGTAATCCTTCAAGTAGCAACACATCTCCACTTGAAGCACTTCTACGTAGGGGGAAAAATGTGAAACCCAATCTATGAGTGGACTCTAGCCAGCAGCTCAATTCAGCTGCAGCACTCACCGGATCTAGGTATGGCTCGGCCTACATACGGAATACCCCACTGTAATTATCCAATAGTCTCCACCACACAAGCAGACTTATCATTTTGATTCAAAAAAACCCCAAAGGAATTAAAAAGCAAGTTTGTCAGATGACCAAATAGAGGCAGGCCTGTAGAACAGAAATTATATTTCAAGCTGGGCCAGTTGGCTACACGATGAATCCACCCCCACCCCCCCCCACCCCGGTAAGATTTTATTAAAGCTTTTTCACAATACAAGAAACTAAATAAAAACAAAAACAAGAGGAAGAAAGAAGAAAGTGCAGAGTCCTCTCCCAAAGGTAGTTCTTAACCCTTGCCACACACAGAAAGCGGGGGACTCTCCCAGCTCTCACCTGGGGCTTGCCTTTCTTCTCCCAGTCTCTCACCCCAGGAGATCTTCCCTTTTTTTGCATCTCACTCAGGGTCCTTCCACCAACCATCAGAAAGAGCATCTCATAGAGAGCAATGAAGCCTACATTGACTTTGCTCTCTCCGTAAGGTTTTGTAGAGGCTCTTGTGTTACCATCAGGGTCTTGTAGCAGAACTGAGCTCTGAGAGATTTGTTTATGTATTTATGTATTAGGGCAGATCCAGCAAAAACCTAGAGGACCGTCAGAATCTGAAGCAAGAACCCTGTAATTTCAGTGATACCATTTTGTGGCCACTGAAAACTCACTCTTACCAGTGGCCCACGCAGGGATGGGTTTCCTGGGCTCGCTTTCGTCATCCGTGGAGTCATCGCTATTCAAGTCCATTCCATAGTCATTGTGGTTGACTTTGAGGGACTTGGTACCTTTCAGACCTTGGGGGCTCATTTGACTAGAGCGGGCAGCAGATTTCTGTAATAAAGACGAGACCTGAATGGATTGGTTAATGTTACAGGTGCAGCAATTTGCCAACAGGGCTCTTTGGCTATACATCTTCCAGTTCCAATGTTTCGACCGGTGCCTTTTAAAGTTTCTTATTATGCAAGCACCTCAAATGACACTGTGGGTATGTCCTCTGGGATCATTAATCACTATGGAAAGCTTATGATTACCATACCTAGAATATTTAATGTGGAAGATGGATGCTCTAATGTGCTTGAAGTTTTTTATTTTATTTTCTGTAATGTGTGTATATTATTATTGTTTATTAAATTTATATACTGCCCTTTATCCAAAGATCTCAAGGGGGTTCACAAGATAAAAAGACAGATTACAATCACAAATAAATAGTTAGAAGCAAAGCAAAACAAAACAAAAACACCCATCCCAAATACATTTAAAAGGCCATAGAATATTAACCAGCCCAAGGCCTTGTTGAAGAGAAACATTTTTGTCTGGAACCTAAAGATATATAATGACAGAGCCAGGTGAGCTTCCCTGGAGGAAGCATTCCGCAAGCAGGGAGCCACTACAGAAAAGGCCTGTTCTTGTGTTGCCACCCTCCAGACCTCTTGCAGAGGAGGCACACAAAAAAAGAGAAGAGAAGAAGAGTTTGGGATTTGATATCCCGCTTTATCACTACCCTAAGGAGTCTCAAAGCGGCTAACAATCTCCTTTCCCTTCTTCCCCCACAACAAACACTCTGTGAGGTGAGTGAGGCTGAGAGACTTCAGAGACGTGGGACTAGCCCAAGGTCACCCAGCAGCTGCATGTGGAAGAGCGGAGAGATGCGAACCCGGTTCCCCAGATTACGAGTCTACCGCTCTTAACCACTACACCACACTGGGCCTCAGATGATGATTGCAGAGGCCAGGTTGGTCTATAAAGGGAGAGGCGGTCCTTGAGCTATTGCAGGCCTGAGCCATTGGTGGTACACTCCAAAAGATAAATAGCTAGGGAGATGCTGGTGACTGCGCCACAGTACTAAAAGGCACCAGCTATGTAAGTTCCTAAAAATTAAGGCCTGAGATTAGTAGTTCCAGTTTGTCTATCACAATATGCCACTAGGGAGTGGCTACTTCAAGAATGAATACATGAATGTACATAATGCAAAAGCAGCCAGTTACATTATACATCAGAACTGAGCTTGTTCCAACATGCTGACACTTTGAAACACCACGAAGTCTAGGACTTCATAGACACACAAGGGCATTGCTATATATAGCGCTCACAGCTTCCTCCTTAACTGGCTGAAAGAAAATAACTCCAGGTCTAACCAGAACAATGCTGAACTGCATATTTGCTGGCTTCTAGTAATCAATCCTTCTCCTGCGCTTTTGTGAGTTATTGGAGCTGCAGACCAGATACTCACAAGGCAACATGGGGGATTATGAAGCTTCACCTCCCTCATTCTGGTTGCTGCCAGGCTAAATGGAATAGCATACCGGTAAGTGTGTGTGTAGGGTGCGAGACACCATTGCTCCAAAGTAACCCCCTCAGTATTAAGAAGTACTGCTTCTTCTAAGTCCTTCCTATGGTGGTGCTACAGCTGGTACTTTTTTCCTTAAAAAATGTTTAGGGGTTCTCTCATTTTGACTCAAGAAAATCACCATTTTATAGTTCAAATTGGGAAAAATAAATACAGTAAATGGACAAAAGTACAAAGATTCACAAAAGGTTAGGGGTATGTGTCCCCCCAGAAAAAAGCACTGGCAACAGCCATGGAGGGGCTGCCCTTTACAGCCAGTCTTCCCAGTCTTCTTTGATAACAGCAGTCAAAGAGCTTAGTTTATCATATTCTCATGCCCCCTTGTGCTCATTTGTTAGAACTGCAGCACCGTTAGAATTCAAAAACAGCTGTAGGTTTCTTCCAATATGTATTCAAAAGAGTGTTATTTTTGATGCCTTGTCTCCTTCAAAGAGGAAGGAAGTGTACAGCCTCAGGAAATGCTTAATGCAGCATCTGGGTCACAAAACTCACTCAAAACCCTATGCCAGTGATTGCCAAGCGGCTGTGCTAGAAGGTGTTGGTAGGGTGAGGGAAGAAGAGAAATAAAAGGTCCCCAAGTTGGAGGCATTTAACATTCAGCAATATACCACCTGGCTGTTCTTGATCTGCTTTAATCACAGTGTAGGCCCCACTGATGCTTTGAGGTACACCACACAGCAAGGACAACTGCAGGACAACTGCTTGCTCTATAGCCAGCAAGTGAGGGGAACTGCAGAAACAGACACTGCCCCATCCCCAAGTGCTTACTTAACAGGCAAAGGGAAGGGAGGGGCAACAGAAGGCAATTTTGGACTGCGTCTGCCCACTGCTCAGGGCATAGGCAGAGTGAATATATCTCCGAGCATAAAATGGAGGACTGCTTTTAATTTCAGTTACTGAAAAGGTATCACAAGTTTGTGAAATACCAACGGACATCCGAGTCACTTTCCAATTCAAAGCCCAAGTATCTGACCACAGGCCTCAACTATCTATCGCTTACCTGGGCAGTTATATTCAACCATTTATTAGCAGCAGGAACTGTGTCCACCTGCACAGCTTTCTTTTCTTGCTGCAGCTCGTCTAGGCGGGTAGAATTCTGTTCATCCTATTGGCAAGATCAGATTTATTAGCTGACCATTCTACAATGGTCTTGGATTCCATTCACTTCAGCCAGACTGCATTGAAATTTAGTTGGGTAGCCTCTTCACTAGAAGACACCAGCAGCTATTTTTTGTAAAGATGCAAAGGGTCTTCAAAAAACAAGTTTATTTTCAGAAAAATCCATTAAGATGCTCCACTAATAAGTCCGTTAACTCTTCCCACCTGCTCCCCCATCATCAGTGAAGCATAATTATGATTGCTACCTTTCCCCTGGGTGACTCCCCAGACACCCATCCCATTCCCTGAAGAACAAATATAAGTGTAAACTCAGTTCTCTTGTAGAGCATATCGTGCAAAAAATGTGCACAAACTTACAGTCTGGTTCAGTATGGTGGGAACATAGCTGCACAAGATTAACACAGCACTTTACAGAATTTAAATGGTGTCAGACAAGTAAATGCTCAATTCAAGCAGTTCCCATCAGCAGTACAAGGGACAAGTTGATGTCCTGCATTTTGAAAATGCATCTGCTAAAATTAGAGGGATTTGTTTACATAGCTGCTGGCAAGTGGGGCTTTATATGCCCACCCCCACTTCAAATCCTGGCTTTCCAATTCCTTGGCGTACCTTCAGATTTTCTTCCTCTTCTGTAACTACTGCTAGCTCCTGGGGTCTCACCAATTTCTCTTTATCATGCTGTCCATGGTGTCTAAAAAGTGAAAGGAGAGCATACATAAACATGCTTACTTATGACTGGATTACTAGCAAGTGTGTGTTAGGCCTGCAGCTTTAAGCAGTTTCCCTTAATTACAGAATGCATATATTACCCCAAAGAAAGCCATATGGTTTTAGAACTGGCCCTTTTACACACAATTTTGGGAAGTCATCAGAATTGCATCTACACTATTCCATCAAGTGTTCCTAGGGTCATCCAACCTTGTAACTGAGGAAGCAAAGTCCTCACCCTTTCCCCTGTTTTGTGCAATTGTGCTCCAGCATTTTCTTAATTTCTCCAACGGTCTTCCACTCTCGATTTTTGTGCCCTTCTTCCTGAAACAAGGAGTACAGAATCAGCACCCACCACAAACACGAAGAGCAGGCAGGGAAATGCCAAATCCCTGTAGTGAAGTGTTTCAACCTTGGGTCCCCAGATGTTGTTGGACTACAACTCCCATCATCCCTGAGCTGTGGCCTTGCTAGCTAGGGATGATGGGAGTTGTAGTTCAACAACATCTGGGGACCCAATGTTGAGAAAGGCTGCTGTAGTACAACGAAGAGAACTCTGCCCCATTATATTTAACTGCTCCTTATGTACACAACAGGAATTGTATTAAGAGAGGTTTTATTGTAACAACGTTTATTAAAAAACTAAATAGCCAAGCAGAATGCCTTAGAAACAAACCAAGCAGTTCAGACAATACTTCTCAATTCTCACCCATACGTGCAACAAAAACCACAGTGGGACGGGTGCTTTTTTCATGGCTCCCCAGGAGATACAGAAGGTAATGCCTGAGCTAGAGGATTTTGCATTTAATATCTCTGAGGGTGTGTGGCAATGGTATTACCTCTTACCCACATGAATGCTAGGAAGCTAGATGCAAAGACATTGGGGTAGGTTTTAAAAACCTACATATTCTCACCACCAAGAGTCCCTCCATATTTTGCTCACTCCTCACCCCTTCTGACAACTCCTTATGGCCTGGCTTTGTTAATAGGAACCAACAGGTAAGCGGAGATTTAAATGCATCTTCCTCTTTCCAAGGGTTTGATACTTCAGGCAACGGCAAATGCACTTTTCAGGATTACAATAAGACGTTGCTCAGGAGTTTGACTATTTCAGTCTCCGGCATGCAGGGCTTAATCCTCCGCCTCAGTTTCATTCTCTTCTGTACACCCTTTCACTTGACATTCAATACAGTGCTCACCATCTGAAGCACCTTCTGTTTTCGCGCTTCTGCTTCCCCCATTTTCTTAGTAGATATTCTTTTCTTGGTCTTTTCCTCTGCTACTTTCTCTTCCCGCACCTGTGTGAAAGATCCTTTCGTATTTTAGTTTTCATATTTCAGACCTCAAGACCATACTGAATAACAATTCATATAGTATCTGGGGGGGGGGGGGGAGAGAACAGAATCCAGTTAAGAATTGTCAACCCTACATGCCTGTGAAGTACAGATTTGAGTTTATGATCTCAGTGCCAAGTACCAAGTGCGATCCTGTAGTCAGTGCCAGACCAGAACTGAAGAGACCCAGATTCAAATCCCCACTGGGTGTATCTCATGAGGTGACCTTGAGCTAGTTGTAGCCTCTCAGCCTCCCTGGCCTCACAGGATTGCCAGGAGCAAGGCTAGGGAACCAAGTGCCCTCCATATGTTCTTGGACTCCCATCATCATTACCTTGGGTCACACAGGCTGGGGCTGATGTGAGTCAGAGTCCAGCAACATCTGGGCGAAAGTTCTTCAGCTCTTGTTAAGAGGCCAAACCAAGAGTAGCCAATGTGGTGCTTTCTGGATATTGTTGGACTACAACTCCCATCAGCCTCAGTCAGCATGGCCAATAGTCAGAGATAATGGGAGCTGTATTCCAGCAACATCTGGAGGATACCACATTAGTGACCCCTGGATTACATATACTGTATACAAAGAATTAACGTTGGGATTGGTAGCCTATTTAATAAAACAAAACCACATCTCTCAGAATGGATGACACAACATACCAATAGGAATCCGCTTACATGCTCTGACCACTGTCATTAAAAGGCTAGGAAGAAAATGGGACCATCTCCCACCTTCTCGCTCCTTTCTTCATGTTGAGATAACTTCTGCTCCATTCTTCTTCTCTTTTCTTCCCCCATCTGCTCCACCCGTTCTCGAGCTTGCAGGGTCTTTCTTAGCCGTTCTTCCCGCTTTCTGTGAGATACAGAGAAACAGGTGTGTTTATAGTAGAGGGTGGAGAACCTTAGGCCTGGCACAAAGCCCCAATTTGGCAAGCAATGCTGCTTCCCCCAAACCACGTCCACCAGGCCCATACCTGACATGTGGTATCAGGTATGGGGCAGGCAGGGAACGCGCCACAGGGAACCTTAACATGCACTCCCAATTGTTCATTAGCAAGGAAGGCTTGCTATCATGGCCATTCAGCCCGCTAGAAGTGGCTGCAGTACAGAGCTCCCCATGGGGAACTTGGTAGTGCTGCCAATCCTTGTAGAAAGCAGGGCTTGAACCAGTTGATTAGTGGTAATTTTATTATTATTACTATTACTATTATTATTATTTACTTATATCCTGCCCATCTGACTGGATTGCCCCAGCCACTCTGGGCAGCTTCCAACATAATTCAAAAACGCAGCAAGCCTTGCTTGACTTCAATTTTCCTTTGTTAGCATGCTGTACCACCAAGGAAAAATGGTTCATCTGACGACATAGCGATCTCAAGTGATTGACAGTTCCCCCCACCCCAACAAATATAGATGAAATATATTTTCAGTGCTATGAAGAGTTTACACCAGTACGTCCTGCCATATTTGAAGAGAGTTCTCTCTTCCTTTGGCATGACCTCCCCCCACAGGCCACCTATGGTCCGCCTGCCCATCACCTGGTGCCACCAGGCTGCTAATTCTTCCCTAGCTTGCATTCAAGCTGGCGATGCAAAGGAAGAATCAGGTCCTCGCTGAGAGTGCACTCCTGAGTTGCCTTCATCCTTTTAGCTGCAACATGAACTTCCCCATGAAGGACATCATATGCCAGGCTTGGGAAAGGTGGTGTAATTTGTATAAATGGCCTGCCATGCCTAGTTTAGACTGCAGGCTGGACTTATCTAGGTGACTGGCCCACAGTTATCCAAACGGGACTGAGGGTGAACAGCTACCTACAGCCTGATCTCTTCTAGTCGCCGCTTTTTTTCTTCCTCAACTTTCTGCTTCCTCTGCTGCTCAGCTTCTTGCTTTTTCCGCAAACTCTCAAGACGCTGTCGCTCCTTTTCCTATGATGTGTAGAAAGTTTAGACTACTTCCGGTTGTGGCAACCATTTATTATTATTATTATTATTATTAGTAGTAGTAGTAGTAGTAGTAGTAGTAGTAGTATTAATTGACCCACTAACCAAGAAAAACAATGTTTTCTCCAACCTCACTACCACGAGTTAAAGCCAGATGAGTACGTGTAGCAGTACTTAGGTACGTAAAACACCAAAACCTTCCAAAAAGATCCATATGCAGCTAAAATGGGTAGCGCATTTAGGGCAGTTAAGTCTTTTTTTAAAAAACAATTCCCAGGCCACAAAATGAGAAAAATAGTTACTTACAACAAACTCTCCCTTTGGTAGGATGAATATGAAAAGGAAAAGAAAGACAAGTTACTTAGTTTCCAAGTCTAAATGCTAACTAACCAGTTCATTAGAGTGATTCAATAGCAGTTCCTTCTGCCTTAGTAAAGGAAAGGCTTGTGAGAAGATGCAAAATGGCCCCGGGGCCCAGCAAATAACCTCTTTACCTTATCAGTAATAACAGAGGAGAGATGAGGCAAATAAATCCCAATTTGCTGCCTTAAAGCTATCAAAGATCCCAAGTTCCACAGCAGGAATGGGAATTAAATTAAACCAAACCAAAGCTGGGAAGTCCAACAAGCTTAATTTTGAAGAGACTTCAGCCATGCTTCAGATAGGACAAAGGGCAGAAGATGATGGCTTGGTCTGACCGGTGACCTCCCAAATTGGTTTCCCCAAGAGTAAGGCAGACCGATCGAACCAACATGCACAAGTGGAGGAAGAAACTTCTCTTGCTGGTATGCGCTGGAAATTTCCCACGAGGCCACTTACAAAGTCCTAACCTTGCATAAGCCCACACTATTAGTTCACCAAACCCAATCCAGCTGGCAGCAGTTCTGCAAGGTCTCATGCAGAGGTCCCTTAGCCCTGCTACGCAAGGTAACTGCAGCTGCCAGGAGCTCAGTGTGTAGCAGACTTTTAACTTGAGCAGCATCCTTGACACTTACCTTGGAGGTAGGCTTACTGGGGGTGCCACGTTTGATGAGATTTTTCATGACACTATTGTGGCCTGCAGACCCTGGGGATTTGAGTAGCTGGCTCTTCTGTATTGTCTGGAAGAAGTTTTTGAAAGGCCGTGCGATCTGTTGGAAGAGTATGGATGTTCTTAGTAGCTGGCCGGTGCTGTGGCATCAGAAAAGGGCCATTATGTTGTCCTTGGCGTTTACTTACCTTGCCTGGGCCAGATAAGGGCTTGTTTGCAGGAGATGTGGGTTTGTGACTAGGAAGAGAAGTGCCTTCATCCTGTGTGTGCTGGGCAGCAGGCAGTTCATCCATTGCTTGTTTATAACTCTGGCTCCTGAAAAGAGCATTAAGTGTATACATAGCAATCCCAATTACATAAATTATCCTTGCTGTCAGAGATCTGAAGACTCCCAACGATTCAGCATGATCAAAAGGTTTTGGGCCTCTTACTCATAGAGGTCAAGGTGCCCTATAAGCTCTCCAGTGAAGCTCAAAAAAAACAGGGGAGGGGGAGAGGGATTACAGAGGAAACCACAAAAACAAAACAAAAACCTAGCAAGCACAAGAAACAAAAAACCTTCTATATATTTTTGAATCCAAAATTTCGGACTCTTCAGATTAGAGTAAAATAACACCTTGATATAGTAACATGTTCAAGAATATACAGTTGTTCTTGGAAGTAAAACAGAATCCGTTCCAGAAATCCGTTCCAACTTCCAAAACGTTCGGAAACCAAAGCATGGCTTCTGATTGGCTGCAGGAAGCTCCTGCAGCCAACTGGAAGCTGCGGAAGCCCCTCAGGCGTTTGGGTTCCAAAGAACATTCACAAACTGGAACACTCACTTCTGGATTTTCAGTGTTCAGGAGCCAAAACATCCAAGTACCAAGGCATTCGGGATCCAAGGTACGACTGTATACTGTTATGCCACATGGTTTCATGATAGCCAATTTTGCCTGACACTTCTAATTCTGAGTCAATGTACATGTACATGTATTAAGCTTACCCATATATCCAAATTTCCTCTGATCTGTTATACTAGGAGATGTTCATTATGGAGCTTTTACCAGTAAAGATAATGGACTGCATACTATTTCTAAGTCCACCCAACTGCCACCGGTGACCCACTGAGTGGAGGGATGGGGTGGGGGGGATAAGAAAAGAGAGAAGAATCTGGCTCACTGGAACTCATCTCCCAGAACAAAGATAAGCTTTCATCAGATATATTTGTGTAACCAATCCCTAACACAAGGCATCATGATACCTTCCAGGAGAACTCTTTCTACCTGAAACAACTTTTGGTAACTGCATTGACTGGAAACTGAGGTGGATTAAATCAAAGCTGAAAAGAAAAAAGAGAGGCCACAGCAGATTATGCTCTCAAAAGAAAACATACCGTATATTCTGCAATTGCTCACGGGGACAGTTCTGGGCTGAATAGTCAGCTCCACAAACCTGGGTTTCAGTAATTTTAGTTTCAGCTGTTTCTGTGGAGAAGGCACAATTAGTTCAATGAAGGGTATTTTCCTGAAACAGTATCACAAAAGCCACCCTCAACTGATGGCAGCTAAGGTTAGGTGGAAATCGTACCATGGGCGCAACGTGTACTCTAGACAATGCTACCCTAGGCATAGTAACAGTATGCCAAGATTCAGGTCTCTTGTGCCTCAATCCTTTCCATTGGAAGGACAAGATGCTAAGCATTTATGCAGTTTAACTTATATGACAGTTCCCCTTTATTCTAAACTTGGAAACACAACCCATATAATTAAAATTCTAAAGAAACAAAAATAGATTTTTTAAAATAAAAAGGAAATGATGCATAACGACGCTATAGTGGGTTGATGGCAAATTCTACCTTTATTTGTTTCACAAAGTTCTATGCTGCGCAGGCAGCTTTGATTGCATGAAGCTGTTTACCTTTATTGCATGATTCCCCTTGCTGCACCTCAAGCGGAACTGGACTTTGCAGAGTGCAACAAATATTCAGACTAGGTGCACCCAGAGCACAAGTCATATTTTGTAGTGTGTTCAAAACCTAAAGGAAAAAATAATGTTTTAACACTAGAGCGACAGTCCTTCCACAAGGTTGAGCAAGCTGAATCCTAGATGAAGCACATGCATAACTTTTATTAAAAGGTAAAGGACCCCTGACAGCTAAATCCAGTCACGAATGACTCTGGGGTTGTGGTGCTCATCTCGCTTTACAGGCCAAGGGAGCCGGCGATGGTCCGCAGACAGGTTTTTTCCAGGTCATGTGGCCAGCATGACTAAGCAGCTTCTGGCACAATGGAACACCGAAACCAGAGCAACTCACACAAACAGTAAAATAAGCACATGCCATTTTTCACGAAGAAAGATGAAAGAGAGAGAAATATTAAAAGACTATTTCCAAGAAAGCAGCTATATAGCACCCAGTGAGGGAACCCAACCAAAGTCAAGGAAATATTCAAACACCAGAAGCAGGAGTCTTGGGATCAGTTTATACTATTAGGAGATCAAATAAAACTTTCTTAGACTAGCACTACAGGCAGTGGTGTCATGGGGGAGTAAGGAGAGAAGGCATGCTTATTCAATTGCTCGCCTAAACAAAGCCTTCCTCCACATAAAAGCTAAAATATCTGGGCAAAGGGTTCAGTGTGGTCATGTAGGTTGGGACTACCTGGCTTAGAAAAGTGGCTGGTGGCAAATAAAAACTTCTTCCCAAGACCACACACGTGTTAAGACTCGGAACCTCCAAGAGGCTCACATCTAAGGCCCTAATTTACTTCTCTACTCAACAGATACAACACTTAGTTTTCCTCTGCATTTTGCACAAGTCTCCAAGTTTTGTTTGGATGCCCTTTAACACAGAGCATCTATCACTAGCCATCCTGACAGAACTAACTGACCGGTCCTCTGATCCAACCGACAGATTCGTACAAGATTATGAGGGAAAGTGACCTGAACTAAAGCAGGTGCAAAGAAAGAGAAGGCAATTCACCAAGTGTAACCCAGTGGATAGCTTATCAATACCTTACCTCACTGGTTTCAGCATTCTGTGCCAAAAAAGGCCTAAGGAGAGGCATTTTGACAAAGCGTTACCCATCCCAACAGAGATCAAAACAATGGCTGCATGAGCAGATTAAAACCTTAAGGCACTTCCAAAGAACAATTGAACAGAAGTTGAATCTTCTGATAAAACAAAGCTGAAAGAACAGCATATTGTGTCCCCAGGTCTAGCAGTTTACTTTTTTTATGCCCTTCAGGGTGCAACTTCAGAAGTTTAAACTGAACATAAGACTCCAAGGAAAGGTAAAGACTTTTTGCAGAGCCACTGGTCTTAAAGTGGACAGTAGAAAACAGGAATGGAGAGCTTGTAGACCTCCACATGTTGTTGGACTCTGGCTCCCATCATCCTTGACCACTGGCAATGCTGGTTGCAATTGATGTTGCAATGACATTAGGAGGCCCACAGGTTCCCCAGTCCTGACGTAAAATGACTTTAAGCTATAGGTTTATTAGGAGCCTCAGATCTGCCAAGGGAGCAATGACCAATCCTTTAGTCAAGTGTGCCAGAAAGACATCCAAAGTGTTAAATAAGCACCATTTAAGCATATATCACAACACATATGTATGCAATGAACCTCTTTATACCCTGGGGACATTTTACCAGTATATTCCAGAGCTAAGGAGCAGATCGCCACATAAATCTGGAAAGGCAAGGAGTATAGGCCAGACAACTAGGGCTTTCTTGTCAATTAGGGCCAAATGCACCCTCTGCCACTTGTGACCTTAGTCAAGAACCAAAGTGCAACAGAGCCTTGAGACTGAGGCTACTCCCAGTCTTTGCTCTTCCACTGTAAACTACAGACAGAACCGCAACTCATTTTCCACATTATGAGTATTTTTCTTCAGTGTACATTCCACTAGGATCCATCCACACAAGAGGGCATGACATAGATGCTGTGGGTAGGGTGTCTGATGCTCAACACACATTAGCAAAACACTTGTAATAGGTGCCATTTTATGACCCTGTTTGTTTGTTTTGTTTTAACTGCCACTAAGACAATTTTCCAGGTAGGGGTGATTTTGGGTTTGGTATTTTTTTATAATGAAAGAGATAAGTGCTAACACATCACTATGCTATAATGTTAACATTTAAAAGGAATTAAAAGGAAAACATATTTCTCTTATTTCCATTTTAGCAACCTTTATAATGGCACTGGTCAGAATTTTTTAAAAAAAACTTTTTTAAAAAATTTAAAGTTAAAGTTATAGCAGAATCTTCCAAAGGGCTTTGATTTCTGTCTGTTTGCCAAAGCTTGCTCACCTAGGTTTGCTGGTTTCATCATCCATGAATATATCAATGGAATTGTGGCCTGGAGAATAAAGAAGTTAAAGAAAACCATTAGTTGAACAAATGCTTGAAGGGTAAAAGTGTGGTTTGCTTCTCTCCCTCCCATTAGCAACTCTGTCAGTCTAAGAGGCAGAACTTTAAACATATCAACAAGTTCTGCTACAGTGAAGGGTGTATGTGTGTGTCTCTCTGGTGTATGCACGTACACATGGACAGAATTAACATACCAGCCCATTTGCTACTTGTCTTCATTCAGCACTTTCACTGTGCATGACAAAGAGCATAGTATGCCACAGGTTTTATTAAATCAGTGTTAGTTAAGGGGAGATGTGAGGCGTGAACTATTAAGGAATACCAGTGTACTTTCAGAGTAGTTCCTAGCCTGCAAAAAGAAGGCAATTACACTGCGTGTACCAGGGTGAGATATCAAGTTTTGAAGGCCCTCCAATTAGGAAGTGACCTCACACTTTCTATATAAGCAGCATATTGGAGATGCCAATTTCTTTCCCATATATCACAAACTTAAAGCTACATATTGACAGCTTGTAGAGCCTTACATCCCAGAAGTGAACAGAATTGTCTTTACTTACAGCTTACTTGGCTAGAGGTAGATGAGGAGTCCCAAACTGCTTTCTTCTGAGCAACGCTCTTGTGGATGGATTTCCGAATCATGCTTTTCCTTTTGTTGGCTAGTGAGTATTTCTCCGCGAGTGACACCCGCCTGCTCTTGCGAGGTCTATTTGGAGGGAGGTGGCCTGACTGAGAGTCTGCAGAAGTTCCAGTGTTGTTCTTTAACCCTCGGGAAAACTCTCCCTCGGGCACCATATTAGTAACTAGTTCTTGGGCAGGAAAGTCTTCACTTTCACACATTGCTTTTTCATTCAAAGATGTGTTTGGAGTGGATGTACGCATTGATCCGACTGCATCTTTTTCTGCGTTTCCCGGATCAGTTGTGTCTGTCAGCACCAGCGCAGAGCTATTTGCTACACCTGCAGCCTCTGTAGCCCCAGGCCTAGCAACTGAACAGCCACTAGAACCCACAGTGATGATTTCAGGGTCTCCATTCATCTCCTCATTCAGTTTTCCTGATAATTCACTATTTTGGCTACAGTCAGTACCAAGTGCTCCACCGCCTGCTGGATACATAGTCAACTTGTCACACTGTACTTCTGAAGTTGGTTTAGCAACAGAGCAGGCTGCAAAACCAGACATGGATCTTGCCATCCCCACATCAATTTTTTTCAGTTTCTCTTCACATGGGGACAGACACTGAGAAGGTACTATCTTTACACTGCTTCGTCTTCTAGACAGTCTTAAAAGAGAAACAAGCAAATAAACTTATTGTTAAAAAAAATTTAAATCTAAAAAAAATGTTTATTCTGTGTTAAGCCACAGGGTGGCACCAGATACTGGGATACAAATTTCAGATATTCCACAGAGCTTTTTTCCACTATAATTGAGTGTGACCACACCAAATCCCTCCATTTTCTTTGTAGTGTTATAGACAGGATAAACCTAGAAATTAATGAATGCTAGGATTTTGGTTATTTGCGGTATGAAGGGAGAATGCAAGCTGCAAATGAATTCCTGGGCTGGCTTATGCAAACCAGCCTGGCTGGCTGGGAGAAGAGGAGACCTGCTAGCATTACAAAAAGGTGTTGAGGGGCCACAGAAGGATCCTTTGGTCTGGGGAGTCAGATGTCACAATGGTTGCCAGGGTAACTGTGTGTTTGAGGGGCCAGGAAAGGGGAGTTTTGAAACAGGGGCTTCTGGGCAGAAGGAGGAGGAAGTAAGGCTGAGGTCCATCTTAGAGAAGGGGACGAAAGGTAGCCTGCAATGCCGTGGGCCATGCTGTACGATCTAGATTCCCTCTATGCAGGCTGAAGGTGTAAATAGGCAAATAAACCCTATTTCTTAAAGCATGTCAGTGTCTGCCATGTCTTCCATTCTCCAAAGGGACACAGACCTTGCATGTGTGCCTGTGGCCCCATGCGCTCTTGCCACTGCTTGGCAGAGAGAGGGGCAGGCACTGGGCTTTTGTAACAATAGGTTACTCCACTGAATAGTCATTGTCCTTATTAGGTGCCCAGCGCAGGGTAAAACTAAGGCTTGATTTAAGCACTGTATGGTGCTGGCTGACAAGTATAATCTAGAAACAGAGAGAGGAACATGATATCAGCAAAACCTGGGAACAACCAATTTAGCAAGTTATAATTCAGTCCTAGGCAAGTACAGAATTGATATAGCTGTTTTAAATACACATAGATGAACATCTAAAAATATTATATCTCTGTGACCTCTGACTGCAATACCTTTTTCTAGTTAGTTCCTTATATTCATCCTTAAAAGTTGAAGATCGTTTCTTCTTCCGATACTTCTTTTGAGAAGGCGTTCTGGGCATCAGCTCAGGCTCAGCACTGAAGTTGCTATTAAAAACAATCTACTGAATAATTGAACTGAACCAAAATCAAAAATAAAGATTGCAAGTTGCATTCAATGTTTGGCATATTCAGAGGAAACCCACTGAAATTAATGGACATTACTAATCCATTGCTCCCAATAGGTCTAGTCTAGCCTCAGCAAAGTATAGTTGGATTCAATACCATACGCTGGTCCCTGTTTCAGAAGAAAATCTTAACTATTATACTGCCATTCTAGCAGGCCAGAACATGTTGCAATACCAGCCAGTTGATAGCAAAAGAACAATATATTCATATGTACCGTATTTTTCGCTCCATAAGACGCACCTAGTTTTTAGAGGGGGAATGCAAGAAAAAAATATTCTTTAAAGGGAACGCTGAGCAGAGTCTGAATGCATCCCAGGCTCTGCTCAGCACTCCCTTTCACGAGCCACGTGGAGCGTGTGTGTGGCGCTTGCGGGCTTTTCCCCGAGGAGGAACAAGGGTAGCCCGTCACTGACGGGTTGCCCTTCTCCCTCCTTGGGGAAAAGCCCCCGAGACGCACACACACTCTGTGCGGCTCTTTAAAGGGAGCGTGGCTCTTGCGGGCTTTTCCGGAGGGTGGGGGAAGGGACAGAGCGTGGCTAAGCCAGAAGCTAGAACAGCGAGAGGGAGCACAGCGATCCCTCTTGCTGTTCTGGCTTCTGGGATAGCTGCACAGCCTGCATTCGCTCCATAAGATGCACACACATTTCCCTTTACTTTTTAGGAGGGAAAAAGTGTGTTTTATAGAGCGAAAAATATGGTATTTATCACAGCGACAGCCACTGAATCCACATGCAGAAAAGCCCCTCAGTCAGTCCTAAACTTCTGATGCAAATACCCAACTTATGCCAGGAGCAGAATAAAGCAAAAAACAAAAACAAAACCCACATGCCAGAGAGACAGCCTTGATTTCCATCAGACTGGTACTCTGCATTTTTTTAAATCTCTTAAGCATAGTGCAGAAATTATGGCACTGGTGGAAAAAGTCATATTCCTCTTTTATAAGATGCCTGGGATTCAAGGGTCAAAGCCTAAGCCTACCTATCAAACATCTTCAGGGCTTCGTCCTCGATTTCCCGCAACCACACCAAGCATTTATGTTCAGCATTGAACAAGAATTCTGTGAACTTCCGACTACAAACATCTAGAAGATGAGTGGGGCCTCCTGCCTCTGCCATGGCACTGGTTAAAACAGGAGAAAAATACATTAATCATTGCATTCTGCATTTGATTGCATAGTGATTTCCTCCTAGCAGCAGATAATATTGACAGCCAACCAATTTTCTTACAATTTTCTTACAAATGTGCTTGTCTGAGTCTACTACGGAAACTGAAGTTGAGCGAGAAAGCTAACAAACCAGCAAGACAAATGAAGAGTAACCATCAACTTATACATATGTAATGTTAAACAACTTACATCATGCAAAATCAGTAACAGGGAGAAACTAGGAAGCGAACGCTGCCCAGGTAATTCAATACGGTTAGGAACGGTTACTTTCAACTAGCCTGATTAGGTTTTGTTTTTAGAATAGTTAGATTAAGCGCCATTACGTTTGCAAATTGTTTAACTCCTTTGCTGCTTGCCAGGGGGCTGAATGGGGAGAGAGCTTCCTGGTTAATATAAGGAAGGGAAAAGAGGATGAGCGCAAGCCGCTCCCTCCCTCCCAAGATAAAGGAGTCGAGCAAAGCTAGAGGAAAATGCTCAAAACCTGTTCAATTCCTTGGATTAGCAAATCCAAGGAAACAAATTTAAGTTCTCCTTTAACTTAAGTTCTCCGTCGGTTGCCCAGGAAGAGGCAAACTGAAAACCCTGCACCCTGCAGGGAGCACACCTAAGACTTGCACGGTTAAGTGCCTGAATTCTTAAAAACAACACAGCAGAACGCCCTCCGCCCGCGCGCGCCTCGGCGTTCGAAGCGAGCGCCCGCCCCCTCGCGCGCCTTCTCACCCCTTCTGCCGCGCAGCTACATCGCGGCTCACGCGCAGAGAGGGCGGGTTATACGGATAGACGACGCCTATTGGCTGCAGCCTTTGTAAGTTAAATTTTAAAGAGGACGTTGCATCCCCACCCCTTTGAACATCAGCCGGACCGAGATGAACAGGGAGACGGGCTCTTTCCTAGTCTGTCAAGCCCCGAACTCAGATTTTTAAAAATAGTAGAGACTGACCATTCCTTTGTTCGATGACGGGGCCATTTGCTTATTTTTGAATTTTGATGCGGGGGGCGGGGGAGGAATGAGGGCACAGCTATTATTGGAGACAAAGGAGAAGTGTGGGACTTTATGGGAGCTGGGACTGGGCAGCTGGACCAGCAAAGAAAGGAGGTCGGGCTCTTGTAAGCTCACATTAGTGTCCGTGCGCGATGGAAAGGAAACGAGAACGTTGTCCTACCAGTGCAAACGTAAATATGTCGGGGCTGTTAAAGCCCTTTTAAAGTGCAGCGGTGAAGGCTTTCTTCCCAGACCTGCCCCAGTTTTTGTTATTTTCTGCTGAAAATTCTCCAAAAGCCAACAGCCTCAGGCTGCAGCGAGCACGAACGGCTACCTCCGGTTTACCCGCGCTGATGTTTAAACCCCCCCAAGTTTGAACGCGCCATTCACCTCCGCCCGCCCTCTCCCTCCCTCCCTCCAGCACTAAGCGGAAACTCAGAGCCAGGCAGTGAGCCGGCGGAAAGACTTACGAGCCCTTCCCCTCCTCTGTCTCGCCCAGTGGCGTCTGAGCCAATAGCAGGCACCGCTCTGAAAAACCGCGCTTCCCATTGGAGCGCGGCGGCGGTGACGCTCTTTGAAAATAGGAGCGGGCGGCGTGCCTGACGTACCGAACCCTGGGCGGTTTTTCTCGTTTGGCGTGAGGGGCTCTCCGGCTCGTGCGGCGGCCGGACAAACGGGACTTGCGGCGGAGCGACGGGGGCCCAGCCCAAGTGAGTTTACAAGCCGTGGAGGGGGGGGGGGAAGGGGGCGCGAGGGGAGGCTTTCGGAGGTCGGTCTCTTGGGGACACCGGCCGTTGCTCGGCCGGCTGCGGCAGAGAGCCGGGGAGAGGATGTAGGTGGCGTCTCGGCGGGCGTGGTGGGTGTCTGGAGCGGAGGGGCGCCTGAGGAGCCTTACAGAGCTTTGCACGGGGGGGGGGGTTCAAATGCGGCCCTCCAGGTATATCTACCCGACCCTCCAGGCGTCATCCATTCTGCCCCTCTCACTAACTCTCGTCCATGGCCTTTATGCCTAACACCAGTGTGCTACTGACCAGGGCTTGTGTTTGGGAATGGACAGGAGCTTACAAAAACCTGTTCTTTTTGCATGGCTCGAATGCAAATTGGTGCGCGAAGAGGTCGTGGCTGCTGGTGGTACTCCGCCTCCTTTTTCCTCTGCTCGCTGCAGGATGCTCTCCTTGGGCTTCAGAAGCTTTCCTCTCCCCCCCCCCCCCGCGCAACCTCTTTATAGGACGTGGTGTTTCCCCAGAGGGGGCTGGCAAGGCAGAAGCATCAAGTGGTTATCCGCTTTGAGATTTTCTAAAAATATATAAAGCGGTATAGAAATATAATAATAATAAAAATAATAAAAATATGTCTACTCAGAAGTAAGCTCCACCCAGTGCTCATGGGTATGCGGGTCTTTTATAGGGCTGCAGCCTGGGAACTACTTGGAGGGGATGCCAGGCTGCTTGGCGACTCCAGGAGCTGGTGGGTTGAGGGTCAGACCAAGCTGCAGGGAGGTATTGTAAGCATACACAAGTTCAGGGGTATTTACTCTCCATCAGCTCGTTCTCAGTAACAAGAGTGTCTCTTAGTTTCCGTATTCGGCTGCCAGGTTTGAATTTAGCAGGGCAAGCCCGAACAGGAGGAATGGGAGGAGAATGGGAGCTACAGCAGTTAACTATAGCATAGTTCACCACTCCTGCTCAGGCTGCACAGCAAAAGCATTTTGGTTCCTGAAATTCATTCTGATTGTGCGGGTAAAATATAACTGATAGAATTCTATAGGATGTGGTATTAGTGTGTGGAAACAGTCAAGATCCAATGATCCCCAGACATGCAGCTCCAGATGGTGGCAGTGTCAGGTGCCATCCTGGCATCTAGGCATCTTCACTTGGTCGCAAGTGGCCGATAGGTGCAAAATGCTCAGCACCTGGCTAATTTTGAACACTGTAAATTTGTGTCTAACTTGGAGCAAGACCCATTTTACTTTGTGGCATTTAGGGACATGGGATTGCAGTCTCAGGGCTGTGTCACACATTACAGAAGTAGGCGTTCCTCCTGTCCCAATGCATACGTGACAACATGTATTTTTTTTAAATAAAAAATGGTGTATAGTTGGGTGCCTACCCGTCTCTCTGCCAAATGGTGGCAAGAGTCCATGGGGCTCCAGGCACTCACCCAGTGTCTGTGTTCCTTTGGAAAATTGAGACACGGCAGAGGCTGTTGTAGCTTTAAGAAATATGGTTTATTCACCTATTTACACTTTTAGTCTGCATGGAGGGATTCCAGACCTTACAACATGGTCATTTCAAAAGGAACTTGTACCCCACAGCAGTGCAGCCCTGGAGTCCAAGGCATCTCTCCAACCCAACTCTGCAGATAGCCCACCCAAAGATAGATCCTAGCCCTCTTCCTGCTGCTTCTTCCCAGTACCCATTGCTACCAGGTTCCCTTTTCCTGTTGCCTCAAACACAGTTACCATGGCAACCTTCCAAATACCTGTCTCTGTTTGCACCTGTGGACAGGTGTGTTTTTTTTAGTAGCCCTAGCTTGGCCAGGTCATTTTGCATAGGCTAGCTCAGGAATTTCTCTGCAGCTTATATTTCTCCCTTCACATTCCAGTAATCAAAATCCAACCATTTAATAATTTCTAGGGTATAGTTTCCCCCCACCACTATAACAATATTTAATGGGAACATGTGAGAGGTTGCAGCAGTTGAGACACTGGCTGTCTGATTATATTTTTTGCAAGAGATGTGTAGTGAAAGCCACAGACCCTGCTGCCTTTTGCTCACTTCTGTTTTTAAGATGTAGAGTGGCCTTGAGGTACAGGAGGCAGGCAGAAGGTTGAGAAAACTATTTGAGTTTTGCAACATGATGCTGTTTTACATTGTAGCAATATGCTTCCTACCATTTTGTGGGGAGATCAATGGATTTTTGTTTTTTTGTGCCTTGAGCAAGAAGTCTCTTTCATTTTTGCAGGCCAAGCCATGTGGAAGATGGGGAACCCAGTGATGCCGGAAGAACGTGCAAGGAAGAAACTTGCTGAATTTCTACAAAATATTGACAACAATGACTGTGTGTGGATGGATGAGATTATTGAAGAGGCTAAAAAGATGTTTACGAGGTATGAGCGAGAGATCTAGAAATGGTGCCCCAAAGCATGAGTTTTTTGTTCTATGAATCCATTGAAATCACAACAGCCCATAAGCTGTGTATATACAATAGGTTAAGACTAGGTTTGTCACCCATGCTAGATTAATTTTAAATCAAGGCAACGGTAAATATGCAAGGAAAAGATATTTACTTACAGCATATCTAAAAACATAATCAAACATCACATATTAAAAACTTCCCAATACAGTGCTGCCTTCAGATGTCTTCTAAAAGTTGTGTAGTTTTTTATCTTTACATCTGAAGGGAGGGCATTTCACAGGGACTACCGAGCAGGCCCTCTGCCTGTTTCCCTGTAACTTCGCTTCTCGCAGTGAAGGAACCAGCAGCAGGACTTTGGTGTCTGGACTGAGCCATGGGGGTAGAAATGTTTCAGGTATACTGAACCACCCTGAGACTCTTGGGTATAGGGCGGTATATAAATTCAAATTATTAATAATAATAATAATAATAATAATAATAATAATACTGGGACAAGGCCATTTAGGGCTTTAAAGGTCAGCACCAACACTTTGAATTGTGCTTGGAAACGTACTGGGAACCAGTGAAGATCCTTTAGGACCAGTGTTATATGGTCCCCGGCAGCCACTCCCAGTCACCATTCTAGCTGCCGCATTCTGGATTGGTTGTAGTTTCCAAGTCACCTTCAAAGGTAGCCCCACGTAGAGCACATTGCAGTAGTCCAAGCGGGAAATAACCAGAGCCTACACTACTCTGGCAAGACAGTCTCCAGAGAATGCTTCTGGTTGGATGTTACAAACTTTTTTCAAAAAGATTTGATGAAGTGAAGCACCGTGAGGGCCGAGCAAAGTTGTTGACCTTTTCTTTTTTAGGATTGAAGCTGTTGAGCTTTTTGGGGGATTTTACCCCAAAGCGAGATTACATGCTTGGAAGCTAAAGCTACAATTGTAGGGCATATAATTCTCATATGCTATATTATTAGAGAATATGTTACAGTATTAATGTGTTTTCTCATGTGGGAGTATACAACAAAGTGATTACTCCATCAGATGTAGTACAGTACAGAATTTTATTGTATCAGGCTACCATCTTATTCAGTGTCATTAGTCTCTGGGTTTCAGGAAGTTTGATGCTGTGCCAGGGTCAGAAACCAGACTGGCTTTGGTAAAAGAATCCCAAGCTGCAAACAATATCCTGAACTTCAATGTTTTTTCCTAGTCTTTACCAAAACGAGAACTTGAAAGATGAACTTTGAATGAAAGTGGGATATCTGCAATTTTAACCTGTCATCAAGCCATTGCTTCTGAGGAAAATGTTGACATTCTCGGTCTCCAATAGCTTGACCTCTGTAGGAATCGATACCTTGATTGTTCCAATCCTACAGCATGAATTGTGTGAATTGGTCTGAAATAAGAAATTGCCATTCAGTGAGTAGTTGGCAATATTCCTAGGTAAAGGCACTTGGCAGACCAGAATTTAAACTGCTGCTCTTATCTCAAAATAGTGGCTCCAGTGATGAACCTGAGCTGATGCCAAAAACACCATCACAGAAGAGTCATAGGAAAAAGAAGCGTTTTTCTTCTGTTAAGAATGATCACTTTGCTACAAAGAGGTAGGGAATGTATTTGTGGGCTAAGTAGCAGGGAATAATCTGGAAGATAATGTTTAAAATTCCTAGTTCTTACTTCAGGAAAATGTCTAGATTGGGTTGCAATGTTTACGGTATTTGATTAGCTAAATATGTTTTGAAGATTTTAAAATGTGTCCTTTTGTGCTTTTGTAATGAGGGATGGATTGTAAATGTTTATTAAAATTAAAAATAATTACCGCCAGGAGATCTCCACACACTACCTCACAAAGCACATCACAACAAGGATAGGACTTTCCTAATTCCATCTACCAGGTGTCCCAGGATGCAAATCTGAAAGGAATCCCTCTCTCTGTCCCTGTCCATCAGCCAGTCTCTTAGTCTGTTGTCTGTTGTAAGCAACATAGTTACCCTGAATCAAAAGACAAGGTATAAATCTTTAAAATAAATATTGATTCACAGTAATTTCATCAGCCCAAGATTTGAATGATATATAAGTGGTAAATTGTTGATGTAACATTTCTCACTCAGTTTGTCTAGGATTTTTCAGTTCAGCTACGCTATTGTCCCTTGCAACACCAAATTGGTTTTATAACTCCATTTCTGCCAGCTTTGGCACGCAGTCAGCTTAGTCCCCATTGCTTTCCTTACAATGTGTTTCTTTTATCAGGTTGTCAAGAAGAGAGAGTACTCGGTTATTTTCCAAACGGATTACCCGAAGTCGGAAAAACTTGGAAATTAATGTAGAGAATGCCTCCCCTTGTCATCGTGTTACTAGATCTCGGGCTGCCTCATCTGCCAGAGTCTCAGATGCTTCTCTTAAGAAACTATCTTTCAATTTAGCCAAAGATCGGTTACCACTAGTAGTAATCAGTGCTAATGAGAGGCGTAGTGCAGAACTGCAGGCAAAAAAAGTGCTACCTCAGACAGATACAGCTGATTTGATTCTTAAATTATCTGAGGAGGGGTCTCCTATAAAGAGATCACCTTTGACCAAAACTTGCCTTGTGGCGAAAGAAACTCCTGAAGCCGAAATAAAAGAGGGACGGGGAATATGCAAGATGAAAATAGCAGAAGTACCCGGTGCCGCTGAAAACAAAGAATCCAGTACTCAGAACCAAGAACCAAGTGCCCAGAACCAAGAGGACAGCTGGGCTTCTGAATCAGAGGCTGCTCAGAAGTTAAAACAGAGCTCACAAGCACCCACTACTTCAAAAGCAAACCGTCGCTCAGTCCGCCTAAGCAGGACCTCCAGAGCCTCTATGGCTGAGAGATACTCACTCAGTACTAAAAGGGAAAGAATGATCCGGAGATCTAGTCGGAAGTCTTTGTCAAAGCGGAAAACATCCCAGCAGTCATTATCTGCTAGGCATGAAAGTTGTAAGTTTCAATAATGTGAGATAAGAGTACAAAAAAAAGTGTTGCTGCTTTTACCTTGTAGCAGGCTAGCTTGATATGAACTGCAAAATGCTTCCAATATTTAAGATTTATTTCTTTATTTATTATTTTGGTTAGGCTTCTTTCCACTCTCTTGATAACTTACTTTGTAGTTTCCAATAACTCAAGGCAAAAGTAAGGTTTAAAATTGAAGGTGATGTATTGGAATAATTTTACTCTATACTCAAGTGAGACTTTGTCTTGAAACATCTGCTTCCTATTTTTTAAATCTATCCTAAGTAATGTGGTGCAGGCCTTAAGTACATCTAGGGGAAACCTACTGCTATCATTTAGCTTTGGGGGCACTTAGCAATAGTTGGATCTTGGGATAGGTGGATGCTGCCAAAATGTCCCATACTTGCTGCCCATCAGTTGCCAGCTGAGAAGGTAGGTCTTCTGCCAGTTTTGGGCGTTGTATCACCTTTGTATCTCAGAGGAAAGTGATCCAGAGACATGAAGCTGCTGTGGAACAGTCACTGTTAGGTGCTTACATAAATTGTGCATAGCCAGAGGCTCCAATGAGAAGAGGCATGGTCATAAAATGTTTGGGATGCCTGCCAGTGATGCGTGTAGATTTGTGTTCATTTGTAACCTGCTTTCAAATTGGCATGTGCAGTGAATAATGGGCAGTAAACATTTTAAATAAAAGAAAAACAGTGGCCACCAGGAGATCTGTATACACTGCCTCACAAAGCACATCACAACATCCTACTCTCATCCTCCAGCTACAAAAGGAGCAGCTGCATCCAGCTTATTGCTTGCTGACAATTTTGTGATGTAGGGAAGCTAATGCATTCTGTATATGCTACAGAAAGTAGTCCTGGAGTATAAATTAACCATGGTTAGGTGTCTGTCTTAGAATGTGTTTCAGACTCCTTACCAGGCGGAATTAGCAAAAACGTTTCCAGTCACATCAAATTATTTGTCCAGTACTGAAGATTTTAAAATTTGAACACTTGTCCCTTAGCCCATGGTAGACCCCAGTGGTGCTTAAGGAGGTCCAGGATGCTGTTATATATTGTGAGGTGCAGTGTAAGAGCCAGGATGCTTCTGCGGATGTTTGACTTTGTTGGAGATGTAACCTCATGTCTCTTCTCATTCAGGTCATGTTGCTGTGGCTGAAGAAATTACTGAATCTGGGTGAGTTGGAATTAGAATCTTAGATTATTATTTTTTAAAGTGATAATTTAGGAGACGTGGCTAACTGAGGAGCTAAATGGTAGCTTAACTACCACAAGAAGATAAACAGATCAAGTGGGCTTTAAAAAGCGATTTAAAATACAGCTGTCAGGGGCTCAGGAGCAGAGGCACAGGGGAGAGAGGAAATGGAGAGCGAAGGGGAAGAATCTGAGGGCAGCGGAGGGGAGAATGACAGTGACCTGAGAGATTCCATGAGCCTCTCCAGCGAATCAGAAGATTCCCAGAAGGGGGCGCCGATGGTCAGGGCAAGAGGGGTCCCAGGGGGGACGCACCAGAAGCAAGGGGCCAGCGGGGACTCCCAAAGCAGCAGCGGGAGATCAGGACCAGCTTCCCCACCAGAGCGTAGCGGGGGGGAAGAGTCCCATGTGTCAGGGCCAGCGTCTCCTCCAGCAGGGAGAGAAGATGAGTCAGGACTGACCACGCCTCTATCGGAGAGTGGGGGAACGGAGGGGAGGTCAGATCCAGCTAGCCTCCGCAAAGGGGGAAGCAGTGACAAGAGCAGTGTAACGGTCAGGAGGAAGGTGACCGGCTGGGCGCGCGCGCCAAGTTCGAATGTACAGGCGCGCAGGACAGCAGAAAACCCGGATTGGGAACCAGGTCCTAAAGCCCGTCGGAGGCAGGGGAAAGACTCAGGGGACTCAGCGTCAGAAGAGTCTAGGAAGGGGAAGACCCCAGCGGACAGGCGGACCCAGAGGAGGAAAGAGCAAAGGAAGAGGTGGAGCAAGGCTAGAGTCTTAAACTGGTGTCTGGGGGGAGGAGACTCAGACGGAGCTTCGGCGGTCTAGAGTTTGAGATGTAGAGCTGCGCGCCACGGCTGTGAAAGCGAAACTGAGCTTCAATAAAGACTGTTTTATATAACAACGAACTGGCGTTGGTCCTTTGTGAGCTGGGACCTAGGGCAGCTCTGACAACAGCAATTTACAGCTCCAATAAGGTAATGCTCCGGGGACTACAAAGTCCAAAAAGCAAAATGCTAAAACTTGATTTAAGGGAGGAAACATCTGTTCTGAGGACTTGGACAAGGCCTCAGACTCTGAAATGGCACATCAACAAAAAGGCAGGAGCTCAGCTTTCTAAATGTGGGATGATAGAGAGTCATATGCTTACATAACCTAAATCCAGCAAGAGCTAGCTTCAGACTGGGCAACTACTCTAGCCCCCTTTGAAAGATGGTTTGACACACTATCAGGAACCGTAAAGAAATTTCCAAAACAGCTAATGAAGCTGTGAATACAGCCCTTGAAAACCAGTCTGAAATTCAATTGCTCCAAATGACAACTGATTATGTAGCACTTAGGCTAGAAGAATTACCTGAAAAAGAGGGAGGGGGAGGTACGGATGCATTTATAATCAACAGGACCATGAATCTCTCTGCCTCCAGTGGATTTAGAGTGGGCTCATAGACTCCTGAGCAGGTGAAACTCCAAGAGACAGTTTGATCACTACAGGCTCAAGGATAGTCTTCAAAGTCATTGGGAATATCTGGAATATAAAATATAATGATTCCACGAATAAAATCTGATTAATTAGCCCTGCCATGCTCAGAAGAGCCTTTCATGTACAGTATATGTAACTGCTCTGAAAGCAGCAGGCATATCATAAGCTTATTGTTCCTCACAAAGGAAGAGCGTGGATTGTAAGCACATACAGCAGGCTGATAATATGCTTAAAATGCTTCAGCTCCAGCTTCCAGAAAACACTAAACACTGCCCAAATGAGAATGAAACATACCCTGGTTCACCAAAGGGGGAAGAACAAACAATACATTGCATGCCCTATAGTTTTCTATGGCCACTCAAGTCTTTTTGCTACAGCCTTACTACAGCCATGATTCTGACAGTCCTGTGGCAGGAAGGGAGGACAGGGAGATATTGTAACAGCCCCCTTTTGCTCCCACCTAAGCCCAGATTGCATGGAGCAGCTCTCCACTGCCTCCATGACTACCTGCTGGTTGAAGCCTGTATTCTTGGCAAATTATGTTTACAGAGTTCACTGTTTTATTTATAGATCTGGTCAAAGTCTAGGTACTTATTCTGACAGTACAAGTCTTGCTATTCTCGACCCTATTAACAGTCCTTCATGGTAGTTCTGTCTTTTCCTTCCTTTCCTTTTCTTTTTTTTGCCCTACTATATGCTGAACTTCCCTCCACATTATGGTAGAAACTTGTAGATTGGTGAAAGCGCGATCGCTTAATGTAAAGGATTTAGTGCTGCTGTTAAAAGAGCAGAAGTAGACTCTATCTTGCAAAAGGAAGGAATGGACATTATGCTTTAAGAAACTCTGAAGCTGGGTAAAGATTCCACAAAAGTGGACTTGTACAGACCAATAGCACTTATAAATGTGGATGCTAAGCTTTTCGCTGCCATTATAGTGAAGCACTTGAATGTTTTTATAACCTCCTACATCTCCCCTGACCGGACATGCTTCATGCCATTTTGAAGCATTGCAGGATCGGTAAGAAGGGTTCTTGATATAATTTATGAATTGCAGTCTAAAGAAATGTCAGTATTGTTACTTTCCCTGGATGCCTTTAAGGCCTTCAATAGAACATACCCATCTCTCTTAACTGTTCCTCATAAGGCTTGGTTTCCAGACCATTTATCATCTTGGCCACTCCTCTGCACAGGTTTCAAGTTGTCAGTGACACCACATACACAATGTATTTTTTGTGGAAATTGTATTAAATAACTAGACTTGTACCCAGACAGAAAAGAAAGGAAATGGTGAATCTATTTTTGAAAGCATGGCAGCAGTGAGGTGTTGTATGGGCTTTCTGTAGTCTAGTATGAGCTGAGGCTAGAGTTCAGCTGATAGGTTGATAACTTCATTTCATTACTTCAATGCATTTAAAGATACAATGAAATGATAAGACCAATTAAAACTCATGCTGCAAGATAGGAGCATGAAAGGAATTTGCAAAGTTTTTACTATTAAAAATATGCATACCTTTTCTCTCTTAGACTGATGATAGAGCCACCATCTCAGAAGGTAAGTTCTAAAGAAGACTAAAAGAAGCTTAAGGCCACAATCCATTTACCCAGCAGTAAGCCCCACTGCGGGACGCAGGTGGCGCTGTTGGTAAAACCTCAGCGCCTAGGACTTGCCGATCGCATGGTCGGCGGTTCGAATCCCCGCGGGGGGGGGGTGCGCTCCTGTCGTTCGGTCCCAGCGCCTGCCAACCTAGCAGTTCGCAAGCACCCCCGGGTGCAAGTAGATAAATAGGGACTGCTTACCAGCGGGAAGGTAAACGGCGTTTCCGTGTGCTGCGCTGGCTCGCCAGATGCAGCTTGTCACGCTGGCCACGTGACCTGGAAGTTTCTCCGGACAGCGACCTATAGAGTGAGATGAGCGCACAACCCTAGAGTCTGTCAAGACTGGCCCGTACGGGCAGGGGTACCTTTACCTTTACCTTAAGCCCCACTCAACTCTATGTGACTCATTTTTGGGTAGAACTGTGTGATTAGCAACCATCCAGACTCAAGCAGGGGGGAGTGTAATGTGCATGGAAGAGTTGGATGACATTCCATGGTGCATCTTCAGGGTACATCTGTCCTGCCTCCAGACCTGCTCAACACTGACATGCTGGATGAGATGTTTTGACAGAAACTGCACGTTCAGAGTTAAACACACACAGACTTAATCTGCAGTCAATCCTTTGAAGTTCATGATTGCATCATTTGAGCCTGTGCATGTTGGATTCCACATTAGTGAACCTGAGTGCTGTCCTAGAATGCCTTCTTTCCTATGGCTCTCACTGAAGTGCCAACATAATTTTTAGAGATACTCGAAGGGGCTTAGTCTGCCTAACATTATTTGTGCTAAATCGTTAAAGGACCCACTTAGTTGTCTAGTGATTACACATCTATGGGAGGGGCTTGTACTGAGAAGGAATTTGCCTTTGCTGCAGGTTGATGAGAACCCTCGCATGTCCCTTCGTTCTCACAAGGCCAGTATGCAAGCAGTTATCAAACCTGTGGAACAAGATGGAGATGACAAAGGTCAGTATACTCCTTGGCTAAGTAGCAGTAGAAGGTAAACGGTGAGTTGGATAGAATGTATTTTGAGGAAAGGCAAGTTTACAAGCCTATTTGCAAGATGCTCAGTTGCTCAAGCAAAAATAATGACTTGACTGGCCAATGTGGTATAGTAGATGGTGTATTAGTGTTTGACTGAGAAGTCCAGGTTCAAATCCTAGTTTGGCTATGAAGTTAATGAGGTGAGCTTCAGCCAGTTTTCTCTTGAACTAATCTACATTGAAAAATTGTTGTGAGGAAGCACTGTATGCTGCCATGAGGTCTTGGAAAGGAAGGGTCCTATAAAAATTCATAGCAAATTTGGCTATGTCACATACACAGGCATTCAGCTGGATCTTTCCTCCACTTACGTTTGAGTTGTTCCCCAGCTTGTTTCCTTGCCCTAAGCTCTGGAGTATACTAAGGAGCCAAACGAGCTCCATGAAGTGGCGCTCAGGGGTGGTCATGTTAACAGCCTGAGCCATTCAGATTTCCAGAGGTCAGCCAGAGCTTTGACAGGAGCACACATCATATCAGCCAGAAAATCCCTCAGAGCAACCTGGAAACCTACTGGATCCATCAGCTTCCAAGGCCAAACCATCCTCATAAATCTCAACCGGAAGTGATCTGACCATGACAAGGGACTAATGTCAATATGCCCAACTTTCAGATTAACCTCTTCCTGCCCAACTGAAAAAGGGTCTTGCGTATGTTGGAAGATGCCTGCCTGCTAGGCAGGTGCCAGGTCCCAAGAGACTCACAGAATGTATTCCTGCATATTTGCTGAATAAGGATGAAATCTCATCATGTATTGGCAATATGCTTAGTCTAAAGTAGGTTTCACCTCTTGCTGTTCAGTATAAACTTGGAAAGCACTGGCTAGTCCTATTGTGTTGTATGAGTTTTAGTTGGTAAAGCTTGAGGATGTGGACAAGGTGCTTGGATTGGTCAGGGTGACCATTAGGGCTCTTAGCCTTGCCCCTCTTGGCTTGTTAAAAACTAGTGGGGAGGGGAAAGCTGGCTGGGCCAGGGAGGTGATTAATGCCTCCTTGCGAGAGGGGGCTAGTCCCTGCCTACTTGAAGGAGGCAGTGATGAAACCACTCCTTAACAAATCCTCCCTGGATTTGGAAAATCTAAGTAACTACCAACCAGTTGTTTGTGTCTCTTTCCTGGATCAGATCCAGGCGCTTATGCAGGAAACTTATTTTCTATATCTATTGGAGGTTTAGGCCCAATTTTGGCACAGAAACTGCTTTGGTTGCCCTGTGTGAGGACCACTGTCAGGCGAAATGTTGTCCCTGTTAATTTTCTTTGACTTCTCAGTGGCTTTCAATGCTATCAACCATGGTATCATTTTGGTGCAGCTGCCCAAGCTATGGGTGGGTGGCACCACTTTGCAGAGTTTTTGGTCCTACTTGGATGGTTGTTCCCAGAGGGCGTTGCTTTGGGAGTGTTCTTCAGTTCCATGGAGCCTTCAATGTGGGGGAGCCTTCTCAAGGTTTGATTTTATCCCCTGTGCTGTTCAACATCTACATGAAACCACTGAGTGGAGTTATCCAGAGGGTTGGAGTACATTGTCAGCAATATCCTGGTGACACACAGCTCTACTTCTCCTTTACATCTGCAGGAGAGGTAGTGGATGTGCTGGACTGTTGTCTTGCCTTAGTAATGGACTAGATTAGAGGCAACAAACTGAAGCTCAATCCAAATAAGACTGAGACACTGCTAGTGGGCAGTTCCCTAGATCAGATGACTAGGAAGTTGCCTGCTCTTGATGGGGTTACACTTCCTTTGAAGGAGTGGGTATGGCTCTTGAGGGTGCTTCTGGAACCATTGCTATCTCTTGAGACTCAGTTGGCCTTAGTGATGCGGAGTGCCTTCCATAAGCTTCTGCTGGTGGCCCAGCTGTGCCCCTATCTGGACAGGGACAGCCTAACTACTGTTGTCTATGCTCTGGTACATCTCTAGATTAGATTATTGCAGTGCTGGACTGCCTCTGAAGATGGTTCGGAAACTTCAGCTAATGCAGAATTCAGCGGCATTGGCTGCCATTTAGTTTCTGGGCCCCATTCAAAGTGCTGGTTTTGACCTATAAAGCCTTCAGCAGCTCAGAACAGCAATACCCCAAGGACCGCCTGTCTCCATATGAACCTACCTAGACCCTCATCCTCTGAGGCCCTTCTTTGTGTGCCTCCACAAGAGGTCCAGAAGGTTACAACATGAGAATGGTCCTTTTCTACAGAACTGTACTCCCCATTTGTGAAATGTTCTCCCCAAGGAGGTACAGCTGGCACCTTCATTATACACCTTTAGGTGCCAGGCGAAAAATGTTTCTCTTTAACCTGGCCTTTGGCTGACTACCATCTGATTCCCTTTTAAATGTTTTGTGGAAGGGGGGTGGGTTTATTGGTTTGTTTCTGTTCTTATTTTTATTATGTATTTTGCCTTTTTTATATTGTAACTTAATGGTGTGAACTGCCCTGAGATCTATGGTATAGGGCTAATAATAATATCAACTCTGCCCTGACAACTAGAAGTATTCATCCATTTGTTGACTAAACAACTTTGGCTTCAGGTCTTTGCTACATAAAATACTTCCACCATCACTAATTGTAGCTCTCTTTCTCTGTATGCAGGGGGAAGTTCTGAAAAGAGTGATGAGGTGCAAAAGCAGCCCCAGAGTGCTAGGTATGTTTTCTTCGGACAAAACCTCCATGGAGCAAAACAAGATGATGATATCTGAGGATTAGGTGCTTAATTGTTCTATTTGGTTGACACCTGTATGCAGGTTGAAGGTGCTAGGATCTAAACAGTGGAAGAATGGAAGGAGAGGAAGTGAAGGGAAGATACAAGATGGGTATTCTTACAGTTTTTTTCTCCTGTGCGGAGAGAGAGGATTTTCAGAGAAGACTGCAAGCATCATGAGAATAGGAGAGCAGGTCCATTGGCTGGTTGATGGGTAGCTCCTATGTGAGAGGATAGTTAATTAAAATACTTAACTGAGCAGCTATATTTCTTCTGGCCTCAAAGGACCCTAAGCAACAGAGAATGGAGCCAGAGTCCTGTACTTCCCCTGGTAATTCTGAGACAAGGAGGTGGTTGACTTCTCTGCTGGTGCATCCTATGAAATGAACCCTGTATTAATATTTAATATTTACAGGAGGAAGCCAAGCTATAAAAGAGCAGTTTATGAGGAAGATGAAGCACAGCACTCAGAGGAGGACTTCTCCCCTGCAAGGAAAAGGCCTGTATCTCCACAGTGCCCTGCCAGCAAAGTAAGTCGAGAATTCCATCTTTGGGAGCGAACCAGGTCCCATCATTTGCCTTCCAGGGCCTGATCACTTCCTGTATTTTTCAGGTTGTCCGTCCTTTCAAGACATTCTTGCATACAGTGCATAAGAACCGAGTGCTCATGATGACCCCTGGCTCTTTGAGTCGAAGTGCAACCATGAAATCATTCATCAAACAAAACACTCCTATCCAAGCCACTCCCCAGGTAGAGTGAAGTCCTTTTTTAAAAAAAATCCATGTATACCACCTTGAGTTCCTAGGATGAAAGGATGGATGTAAATGTAAGAAATAAATTGCACAAAAACTTCACATGGGCTTAAGGGAAGGAGGAGCTTTAAGAGTAAGAGGGCTTAAGAGACTGAAAGGACTGACATTGGATTGGATGAGAGCAACATTTCTCCTTTGCGTTGAGCTAACCAGCTTATGTCTTTGACTGCAGGTTATGAATTACTCCATCCCCACTCCATAGCTTAGCTTTTTAGTGATCTTTTAGCATAAGTTTATTGCATGCCATTTGGTTAAATCCATTATTTCTTCTTGGGTTAAACAGGGCTTGACTGGTGAAGCATGGCAGATTGCTGTCATTTGGTGAAGAGAGTTGAATAGGGCAAATCCTATATCAACTAGTGGTCTAGTTCTTTTGTATTGTTGGCAATGAAATACTGATAATTTGGGTGCTAACTTCCAAAGGGATTAATTATGTCTCAATCTTCTCTTCGTACAGCGGGGGTTTGTTGTAAGTAACAACATTTGGTCTCACAGTAGCTGTATTTGTATATCATTAACATGTTGTGTTATCTAATGGCATTCTTAACCTGCATAGTGACTTAACATTGCTTCCTCTTTTTAAGATGGAATTCTAGCATTTTATTTAGTGCTTATTAGGGTAATCTTACTAAAAAGTAGATAATGGGTAAGCATTGTGCTATTTTGTTCCCTGTAGTAAGAAAGCCACAACCATTTCAAAACACAATAATCAATAACTGCCATTTCTTCTCTTGAATGTCTTAACATTTTTTCTGTTTAATTATTTTAAGTTTAGAATAAAGTGCAAAAAAGAAACTAAATGCATTCTTAAGGTCTTGGTTCAGTTTGCATTGGTGGATTTGGCCTTGGCTCTGGTGGTCCAGAGCTTTTTCACTTCCATTATGCACACTTACATGGTATGATCATTGAATTCAGGAAGACTTCCTTCTAAATAGGGATGCCTATTTTCCTCCTTCCTTACGTTTGTTAGAAAGTAACTACATAGCTTATTTTGGGCAGATTAAAAGGCTAAGGTTACCTATCAGCTTCATTTTTTTCATCTAAGGCAGTAGATAAAACCCTTTTTTTTTTTTACCATGAGCTAGCCCAATCATATTGGCTGCTGCATTTTTATACTCCTTACAAGTTCTATTCATGCATGGATATTGACAGAAGTACCCAAAATGAAAGAATTTTTGCAGGTGTGTTGCTTCTGTCAATATTGTGTGATGGTGATAGTGGAAATAGCATCTGTTTCTATGTAACTGAAGGCAAAGGAGCCCTGTCTTGTGCTGGATCTACCTGTCAAATCACTTGATGTCTTGTCTGAGGTCTGGGCATTTCTAGACTGCATGTGTATCAGGAAGTGTAGGGTGCAATACTTCAAGAAGGTAGACAGAAATTACCAGCGTGTTGTTGCTATGTGATTCTTCCTACCCAATCCACCATAAGGTGCATCAAAGCCTTTCTGAAATAAGTAAAAGATGCATGCTCTAGGTTTAACAATGCATTCAAGTACTATAGAGAGTGTTGTCTAATCACTAACTGTTTGCTGTGATTTAGCTGGGGGGGGGGGAGGAGTGTAGAACAGGCATTGTGAGGGATTGAGCAGTTCTTGCCTATCTTGCTCTTGGGGAAAATTGGTGGCTAAATTTGTGCTCTCTTTTTGTAGCTACTACACTTTCACGGCAAAGGATGTTTTCACTGTTAGGAACATTTGCCACAGTGGAGAGAATAGTTCCTTCCAGTTCTGTTGCCTGTCTTCTACCGGGGGTGGGTTTCCATATTACAGTAATTTAACAGACACATCATTTTATTCATGTGTGCTAATGAACTTCCTTCCCTACCTAGCAAAAGGAAAGAGAACGGTTAGAGTCCCAAAGAAAGAGGGAGGAAGCAGAACAACTAAGGAGGCAGAAACTGGAGGAGGGGAAAAAGCAGCGGCTGGAGGAGATAAAGCGGTATGCATACATAGACATCCTTCCAGTTACTCCTTTCCTGGTTTTGCCTTGGAGCTTTTTCTAACTGAACTCCTGTGTGCCATCAGGAAGCGCGAAGATCGCCTTCGCAAGGTGTTGCAGGCTCGGGAACGGGTAGAGCAGATGGAAGAAGAGAAGAGAAGGCGGCTTGAGCAAAAGCTTGCTCAGCATGAGGAGAAAAATGAGAAGGTGAACATGAATATGGCCAGAGAGCATTTTGGAAACATGTGTTCTTCAGAGTTTAATTATCTCTTTGGAAATCCTAACCACTCTCATCAGGGGAATATGCCCCATTGTATTCAGTAGGACTTAGTTTCTGAGTAGACCTGGTTAGGATTGTGCTGATAGCCTTATCAACCCAATAAGTCCCTCCCTCCATGTGTTTGTCTTGTTAAAGCAGTGAAGGGCTTAGAGTGTTTGGTACGTTATAAAGGACATATCTCTTACATTACTGTCTTAGGCTTATCTTGTTTTTAAAAGAAACATGACCTGTATAATGGCAAGATATACACAACCTATTGTAGGTGCGTGAGGAAAAACTGGCAGAGGACAAAGTTAAGAAGAAGGTAGCCGCCAAGAAGTTGGAAGAACTTGAAGCCCGGCGGAAACAAGAAGAAGATGCCCGTAAAAAAAGAGCTCTGCAGCTGGTAAGGGCAGGGGTGTGGGGATGGCTGGCCATGTAGGACAGTAGGCGCACCCCTGTTGAGGCTAAATTCAAAGCCATGTAGCTGCAGGATTTGAAGAGGCTACGCTTTCAAGTATTTCTATGTCTTTCATGGTCACCGAATCTGTAGTGATTTTTAAGGTAATTGCTACTTTAGCATAGTATATAGCTCCAGTTAAGGATCTTTTAAAAAAATAATAATGTCTGCCTCTTCATCAAGCTTCAGAGGTTGACAACCTGAAGGGGAAACTTTACTAGAAATCTAAGTCTAATTTATAAGTTTGTCTTGCCTGAAGTATTCACTGTTGCTATTCACCTATGTTTCATAGGTGAATAGCAATTGAATACTTCAGGGTAGTTGTCCCAGGTGGAGTTGAGGATTTGATTCATGCCATGCAGATGTTTATGCATAATCTATATGACTTCACTACAGCTCTTTAGGTCATTATACTAAGAGGAGTTGGCAAAAGTTTTTTGTTTTATAAGGAGGGCCCTGCTGGGTCAGATCAAAGGCCTGTCTAATCCAGTATCCTTTCGTCCCAGTGGCCAGCCAGATGGGCGGGGTATAAATAAATTTATTTTTTAAAATTATTATTATTATTAGTCCCAAAGCAGGGCATGAGTGCAATAGCACTAGCCTGCTGTGTTTATCTTTTCAGGAGGAAGAGCGAAGGCACAAGGAGCAAATGCAGAAAAAACGGGAAGAAGAGGAACAAGAAAAGGCTAGAAAGATTGCAGAGCAGCATCAGTTGGAACTAGAAAGGGAGAGAAAGCTGTGTGCTGAGAGAGAACTAGAGAAGAGGCGAGAACAGGAGAGGCTCCAAGCACAGCGGTAAGAACAGAATGACTGAGCAACCCACTTGAGAAGGCTTCCAGTCACTCAGCACAGCCAGTCTATATAGGGCAGAGTGAAAACTTGCTCCTCCTGGTCTGCTGCTGATACCCTGCCCCCTTCAAAGGCTAATACTGGCCAGTTTAAATTTCTAAAAATGGCAGACAATCCCATCATCCCCCACTGCCAGTCATAGCTGAAGCCAGCAGCTAGCACCAAAGGGAGGATGGGGCTGCTCTCCCACCCCCGAGGGAGCTGGGCCAGGCCGCAACAGTCGCCCACCCCAGGAAAGGGTAGGTGTTCTGTTCACCAATCTAAAAAATATGGCTGTGGATGAAGCTGTGAGGGGGGAATGATGTGAGCCCCAAGGTGTATTCCACAGGCTGTTGGGAGTGCTGCTCAAGCTAATGCTGTGTGTACAGGTCATGCTTAAGGTCATGATCCCCTTCTTTCTTTGGATGGTAATGAAGTGTCTTTTGTCTGCAAGGGAGCATGAGCAGAAAGAGAAGGAGAAGGCTGCTCGGCTGCATAAAGAGGTTTTAGCAGCAGCCAAAGAGAAGGAGCGACTCAGAAAAGAGTTAGAGGAAAAGGAGAGGAAATTGGTAAGTGGCTCTCATGTTTCTATCACATTAATATATTCCTTATACTAAAAGGTATGTTTTCAGCTCCCCAAATCTGGGTCCGGTTGCTTTAGGGGAAATTTAAATTGACAGACCCTGTATGCTTCTTCCTGGAGTGCACTGTGTCATCAAGTGTAGGGTGGGAGCAGTGACCTATCAACAGCACTGTGTGGCCTTTTTGTGTTTTAGCAGGAACAGCGGCAACAAGAAGAGAAGAGAGAGAAAGCTGCTTCTGAGGCTGAGGCCAAGGCTTCCAGCAAACAGCTGAATACAACAGTGGTTATCGAGGTGAGCTACAAACCACAGATCAGGCATTGAAAGGAGTAATGATGGCCCTGTTGACTTGCTCTATAAGAGAGCATGTGCTGCAATGCACAGGCTTACCCACAGAGGCACATTACCTTCACTGTGCCTTGAGGCCACTTAATAAAGGCTTTGAACACATGTTGTTCTGACCCAGTTATTTCCAAGTCTGCCTTCTGCAACCTGGAGCACTAGATTGACTGCAGCTCCCATGATAGGAGTTGTAGTCCAAACACCTGGAGGGCACAAGATTGGGGAAGGCTGCTCTTAAGTGAACAGCTACATTAAATGGAGCAATATATCTTAAACCCTGAAAAGGGCAGCATGCCAAAATCATATACTTTTCTGTAAACTTTTATTGCAAAATATTGAAGTGCTGCTTCCCACTTTGTATGTGTGTGTGGGGGGGGGGGTCTTTTGTTGCTGACCCTATTTCCCCTTCTTGGTTAACTTACTTCATACATGTGAGAATTTTGAGAATCTTACCATCTCTTCTCCCTCACCCCCTTGGATTTCGTAGGCAGAGACATAACTTGAAAGTGCAGTGGCAGAATTTAAAACATACACTCCAATTAAAGGAGGTAGTTGTGAATGAGGAAGAATATTTAGACGCATGTTACACATTGGAGAATACGTACAGATCTGTTGGCAAGTGGGGTTTGCTATAGTTGGTGTGAAAAATAAACTGTTAATGATAACTGGAATTTGGAATTTTTGCTTTGGACCGTCAGCTTCTTGCTGGTTGACAGATGGTTATCTCAAAGGAGAACGCTGTACTGTATAAAAGAAGGCACCTTTAAAAAATATTGATGTGGCCATTGTAAGAAAAGTTGTGCTTCTTTAACTTTGAAAAGAGATTTGTTGCTGGTGGAACGAGAGGTCAGAGGGCCTAGGGCATGATTGGTTTCAGTGTGTTTTAATTGAGGGGGGGCATGCTGCTGGGTGAAGTTAGCCATATTGACTCGTAGTTTGTCAGGTGTTGGTGATTCATCATGCTCTTCTGATAGAATAAGTTCTTTCCTAAAAGGCTGTATTGAGATTCTAGCGCCGAGCAACAACACTAAGTTGGTAAAGCATGAGACTCTTAATCTCAAGGTTGTGGGTTCAAGCTCCATGTTGGGCAAAAGATTCCTGCATTGCAGGGGTTTGGACTAGATGACCCTTGTGGGTCCTTCCAACTCTACAATTCTGTGATTGTAACTTTGCCAGCAAAATCTGGTTCTATACCCAGTGACTTAGCTCTCCCCTCATCTTCTTTCCAGAACTCTACTAGCTGTAATTCCTACCCGATGACACCACAAGGCCCTAAACAGCCCAAGATTGATGTGAATAATTATGGAATGGATTTGAACAGTGATGATTCAACAGATGATGAGAGTCAACCCCGCAAACCCATACCTGCTTGGGCTACTGGTTTGTTTGAATCCTTTATAGTTGAACTTTCCTTATATTACTGTATGGAATGGGCTGCTTCAAGGTGTGATGGTGAAGGTGCAAAGACCACTAGCTTTTCCTCCATGAATTTGTCTATCTGCTGCTATTAGTCATGATAGCGGAATGGAACTTGTGTGTTCAGAAGCAGCATGCCCCTGAATACTAGGTTTAAAGGAGGAAGAGGCATTTAGCTGGCCACTGGATGCTGGGATAGACAAACCTTTAGTCTGACCAAGCTTGCAATGCTGTCTACTTAATGTTTATGCTCAAGTACTTGAGTGTTTATTAATATCTTTGTTCTCGGGGGGGGGGGGGGGAATAGCTTTTTTCTGACTTCCAGCCTGCAACTTAGGAAAGTGCTAGGAATCAGGTGTTGGTACTTCCAAGTCGTTTGAGAATATATAGTACATCATTGTCTTACTTACTTACTTACTTACTTACTTACTTACTTACTTACTTACCTTTTTATTATAACAGTAAGCTCACCACTTATGCACATTTAACTTAAGTGCATTCAGCTTTATACGCATCACAATTTAAAAAAATTAGAAAGGGGGCAGGGTTCTAGGGAAATGACACTGGCAATCCCACCCAGGATTTAACCTAATGTGTTTTGACTAGATGCAATTTTGGCTTTAGGGATGTAACGTTCGCATAAGTTGTGGGCTTACTGTATAGAACACATAAAAATTACATCCCTGTATTGATGCCCAGTATTTCTGTTCTGTAAAGCCGAGTCTGGGATATAATGAAACGGCACCTTTCTTTTTAAAAAAAAAAAAAAAAAAGACTGTTCAGTCCATGCTCGCCTTTTTTTAAAAAATGGACTGTGCTAATGGAAAGTCTTTCACAAGAGCAGTGGAACGTCCCCAGTTGCAAGAAACCATAGTGCTTGAATCCTATTTGCTGGTTTCCCTTAGGCATCTGTTCACTGTGAGAACAAAATGTTGGACAAGATGGGCCATTAGCCTGATCCAGCAGGCTCTTAGGTTCATTGGATGCAACCTACTATCTTTGAGTTGAGTGCTTCATGAGCATTATTAATGGCACATAAAACTTGGTTAATTGGCTTCAACTGACTGTACGCTGTTCTTCTTTCCCTTAGGAAATCTACTAAGCCAGGCAATCATACATCAGTATTACAAACCACTTGACACCACTGCCCTCTTTGGAGTTGTGAAGAGCCCTAAACTAGAAGAAATATTCAAGAAGAGCAAGCCGCGTTACTTCAAACGCACCAGTTCTGCAGTGTGGAACTCTCCACCATTCCCAGGTGGCAGAAATGTACCATATGCTTTAAAGATATGATGTTTTCTAGATCTCATGGATGTGTGGTATTTTTGTTCAAGAAGTTTATTTCTGTTTTAAATGTTGAGTCCCTTTTTTCTTGTTTATATTAATAAATGTTGCACTTCTAAGGGCAGTTTTTGTCTCTGTGATGGGGAGAAGAGAGTACAGATTGCCAGCTGAAATTGGCAAGGATGAGTGAAAATCATTTGGCCTATATTTAACTAACTGAACTGCTAGGAAGAGTCTACGTACTATAGTAGTTAATATGTCATGCTGAGAGTGAGGAATTATAGGTTCAGATCTCTGAATGCCAGTTTATAATTTAAAGGAAACTCCTAAGTCTAGTGGCCCAAGCTAGATAGAATCAAGCTGCTGATACCATGATAGATGATGCTCTGAGGCATTTCCCAAAGGAGATTATTATCTACATAAGTTCCACTTGACAAATTTTGACAGTTATTATTGCATTCTGTGCAAGGCCTTGTTACTATTTTAGAAGAACCTGTAAAAGTAAAAAAATTAAAAGGTGGAATGAAGAACAGGTTATCTTATCAGAAGAAATTGATGTGGAATTGACGTGCATTCTAGATGTACTCCTTTTTAGCTTTCCTGTGTCACAATTTAATTACACCTTTTTGTAAGTATGATCACACTTATGTATTTAATGATAATTGGGGTTTTCTTGCTGCATGAGGCTAAAGATGGAGAAGACAACAAACTGGAAAGGAGAATTCTGTTTGTCACCAGCAGCAATGAAAAAGCTGCTTTTTTCTTTTAGGGAACAAGGTTGAAGAAATGTGAACATGTGCCCATATACTAATCATAAATCTCTAAACAAAATTTAAATCAAATACAGATAATCAAACTACCATTTTAACAGATTAGACAACCACTAATTAACTTTATTAGAAAAAAGCAAACCCACCTTCCCCATGTTGTAAGCCTATAAGCTTATTTGTATTCTAAAGTTATACTGCTTCAATTTTCTAATCCTGCTTCGTTTATCAGCTTCCAGGTACCTCTTCAAATCATCGTTATTTTGTAGATCAAGCTCTCGCAGAGACTGGTTTGTTTTGAGAGCTGCCAAAAAGGCTTCCCAGCATGCCTCTGTCAGTCCACATGAATCCAACCTAGATAAAAGTTCATAAGGAAAGGGTTGCTGTAAATGAAAACCACCAAGGTCAAAATCTATTGCAAATAACTCTCAGAAGGACAGTTGTCCTAGATGACTTTGCATTCTTCTAACTGAAGTTTTGACTGATTTGCTTATATTGTAAGGAAGCTTCTCATAAGCTATTGGCCTATTGTTTTCAGTCCACCTTTGCTATCTAAATGTGAGACCCTCCCCCTCCCCCAAAATGTCTGCAAATATATCCAAGATGATCGCTCTTCCCACTATAATGGTTTCCTTGAAACTAGTCACTTAAAAATCAAGTGTTAAAAACAAATGGACATAAAATGCAGTAACAGAATCAGTTAAGGAATAACAATAAAAATACATGTTAAAACCCTTCAAGAAAATGGTTCCGAACTCTTGAGGGTTTCATATACTTATAATCTGCCCCAGTAATAAAGTAGCAGCCAGTGCAGCACTCCAAACAGAGATGTAATATGATGACAGGGTGTCATTCTTGTTAGTGCAGAATGCAGCAGTAGTAGTAATTTTATTATTTATACCCTGCCCATCTGGCTGGGTTGCCCCAGCCATCCTGGGAGGCTGCCAACACATATAAAAGCATAATAGCCCGATTGCTAACTGCAGTTTGATGAATGACACTCCAAGCCACAGAAACCATGTGGCCTCTAGTGAAAAATGTTGATCCAGAAGTACACCAGATTATATCTGCTTGTTTAGGGAGAGTGCAGCTTTGTCCAAGGCAATTGGTCTACTTTTTCAGACACAAACCATTCACTCACAGCCCCTCCATTCAAGCTTGGTTTCTTTTCTCCCGTTCAGACCACCACAGTGTCCAAACATGGCAGGGATCTGCATTGTTCTCCTGATACTATGGATAAATAGACCTGGGTGCTTTAGCATACTGATGGCACCATGCCCCAAATCTTCTAAAATCTGTTGGAAGCAATTCTCATCCAAACTTGGTGTACAGCTGATAATCAATATCTTATTCCCAATGTAGTTATGAACCACTTTGTCAAAGGTTCCCATCACTGTTCAATTTGCTTTTAACATCCCTATGATATTTCAAATACTTTAAAACAAGTACCTTAGCGAAACTATTTTGCAATTTGGATGTTGAAGGCCTTCGCATAAGAGCTGCACGCCAGCCTCTCCCATTTCTTCATTATGGCCTAGAGACAGCTCTAGCAGGGACTGGTTTTTACAGAGAACAGAAGCAAGATTCACACAGCAAGCAGCAGTGAGATTGCAACCAAGCAAGCTGTTCAAAGAGATGAAAAATCCATTACAAAGTTATTTACATGGAAGAAGCTTAACAGGCTTTAAGTCCAGCGGCAGAATATTTTTACAATATCTGCCTTTACATGGTCTATAACTTATTGCAACGAAAATAAAATGAGTCCTGTAGAAAAAAGGTCACTTTATGTACTCATTGAGGACACCCCCCCACCCAAGATTTGAGACTTTGCATCCAATTTGCCTATGATTGCAATAAGCCATTGGTCACTTACCTGAGTACCTGCAGTTGGCAGTCTGGATGCATCAACATTTGGCAGAGCTCTATTAGTCCAGCATCCCCTATATTGTTAAAGTCCAAATAAAGCATTCTCAGGTTCTGGTTTTTAGGAACAATAGAGGCTAGTTTCTCACATGACTTGGGGCTGAGGTTACAGCAACGTATTCTGAAAGGGTTAAGTGTTCAAGAGGAATTAATAATGACAATGTATTCAGTAAGTTGACTGTGTTTCAAATATAGGTCACATTTTTTAAAAAAAACACAAAGTAGAAGTCCCATTATCTTTGGCATTTTCCTTATCCATAGTGCTTTGTTTCCTTTGTCCTCAGAAAGTGCATTAGAGATGGGCTGACTAGCACAGTGAGCAATATTCTAGATGTGGTTGCTATGCCAAATACTTATATAACAGTATAGATATTTACTAATGTGTTTTAATTTATTTCTTATTCCAACCACTGAGTTTGCCATCACATTGACTATCCACTTATCCTCCAGTGACTCAGAAATATAGATCAGTGGCATGGAGATTTGCAGTGTCAGGACTCGGGGCAGAGCATCACAGACTAAAACTATGTCTTCCAACCAGGCTGGGTATCCTTTGGCACAAGAAGGCCATTTTGGATAGCATCCCTCGCAAGTGTAACCCAGGTTCTGCCCTTACGATTTTGATGAAAGGCACCTATGAGCACTCACCTCAGTGTCTGCAGTTTGCAGTTGGGATGCTTGAGTGCTTGACAGAGTTTGATCACTCCCACTTCTCCTAGGTCGCTTTGCTGTAAGTTGAATTCTCTGATGTGTTGATTCATGGTGAGGACAGAGGTAAGAATCTCAAAGGAAGCAGCTCTGAGATTACATCGCTTAAAACTGAGAAAGAAATAGGGAGTCAGTCTTCCCTTTCCCAACTCTTTGCAACTTCTTTAGGATAAGCTTTTAGACTGTAGGAGCCAGAGAGAAGAAACACCATGGTGCATCTGCAGCAGCGCAACCGGATGCCTTCATCTGCTGCAACAAAGCACGTCTCTTCTGCATTGGTCTCTCCACAGCAGGCACTGCAACCATCCAACAGCTTGACCTCACCCCCAAAAGTACACTCCTCCATTGTCTCCCGAGACAGATGGGTGCCAACAGGAAGTGAATCATACTAAGGCCCATGCCTATACATTGGTACCTTGCAAGACGAATGCCTCGCAAGACAAAAAACTCGCTAGACGAAAGGGTTTTTTGTTTTTTGAGCTGCTTCGCAAGACGATTTTCCCTATGGGCTTGCTTCGCAAGACGGAAACGTCTTGCAAGTTTGTTTCCTTTTTCTTAACACCGTTAATACAGTTGCGACTTGACTTCGAGGAGCAACTCATAGAAGGCGGTGTGGTAGCCTTTTTTGAGGTTTTTAAAGACTTTGGTGATTTTTGAAGCTTTTCCAAAACTTTCCCGACACCGTGCTTCGCAAGACGAAAAAAATCGCAAGACGACAAAACTCGCGGAACGAATTAATTTCGTCTTGCGAGGCACCACTGTACTTTTGACTTTTAACTAGTTTGACATGGATTGGCAGCCCCTGATAACAGACTTCTCCTTTTTTAAATCAGCTTTGGAAATGCAGTCTACTCATTTCAGTAGTGACTTTAACTATTCATGTGATCATCAACAGAATCTCCTTGCACATCAAGGGAAAAGGCCAGGCTGCATAGCCCTATCCATTAGCCAGAGATGGGGCAGCTGCAGGGAGCTGGCTTTCCCCCTCCCTCCTCAAAAGACTTTTCTACTCCAACTTCCCACTACCTTCATATACCAAAATGTCACACCTTCCAGTCCTCTAGATTTGACTTGCTGCACATTTGTCCAAAAAGTTGGCTGCTGCTATCTCCAAACAATAAAAAGGCATTTACAATGGATGCTACTTTAAATAACCTAAAGCTGCAAACCTAAGAAAAACTATTCCTATCCAAGGTAACAGTTGCCTACAGCAACCCTAGACTTCTATATGGTCTCATATATATTATTTTTTAAATTGCATTTATTTCCTGCCTTAATGGTGTAAAATAGAGAGCCATGTACACCACCTTCAATGCCTCCCTCCACTCTCAGACTCTGTCCGTTGAAGATGAAGGGCTGAAGGGACATTCCAATTGCATTCAGCAGAACATACTGAAAGGTGGGAACCCTACTAATACAAGCTTCCAGATCCTGAGGACGCTTCCAGCTGAACAGGCTTAGAATCTCCATACAGTCCTGTGGAGAGATGCTGGGGTGGGAGAAGTGTGCACAGCTCTCCCAGTCCCTACCCAGTTTGTGCCCTCGGGCATTTGGCTGAGCCCCCAACAGGGCTGAGGGCATCTGGGCCCTGGGCATGCCAATGGAAAGCTGCGTGAGATGAACTAAGGCAGAGTTGCACAGGACATGAAAGAACAAAAGTATCATTGCCAGCTACCTACCAGATCTCTCTTACGTTACACCTTGGATCCTTCAGTCCTTCAAATAGGAGAGGCAGGTTTTCATCCACTCTTCCATTAAAATATAAGCTAAACAAAATAGAAAACTGTGTGTTGGATATGCTATGCAATTGGATCATACAGCCGCAACAGACAACGTTGCATCATGACCTGTGAAGTTGTAGGGTGTGTTTTACACAACTCCTCCAGGGCACAGAGACAAGATTGTTGACCAAGAGTAATTTTTAGCCCTAGAGGATAAATGTTGACATATGTGCTCATTCTGGGTGAAATCACTTCTGAAAGAGGTTGGCATAGCCATAAGCAACAGGAAGGCACATTTTCGAATATGAAAAGTCAAATTCACATTGAGCGAAACTTTCCCTTGATAACCAAAACTAGGACTCTTTCATGAAGTATGCACCAGCAAAGCTGGGTTTGCCACCAAGTATATGCTCAAAAGGGAGTGATGGCCATGAATGAACATGTACAATATAAATGTTTGCAAATACGTGTTTGTTGCATTCAGTTTGAGCTTTAGCAACTAAAATTTTATGTGCTCTGGCTTAACAAAATGGGCTCTTTGGAAAAATCTGTGCCCTAGATCCACTGCTACCCATGCTCTAGTACCCTTGAACATACCTACATACAACATAGAATCTTAGATCTGGAACATTATTTGGCTTTCAGAGAATTACACCTTTTCTTAATATTTTTTTTAAACCACCTATATATTTAATCATAATCTAACAATGAGGTTGCCATTGCATGGGCCACAGTGGTCAGAATATCCCAGGAAAGGGCATAATTAAATGGACCAAAGGTTTGGTTTGCACTTTAGCTAAAAACAAAAAAACAAAAACCCTGAACTGATCTGAACAGTGACTTCTGATGGGTTCACATACCTTGACAAAAAAAGTAGATATCCAAGATGGAAGGACTGTTCTTTACGACAGTGTCTCAGGCAAAATGAAATAACCAGAGAGTTGAATGCGTTCCCTAGGCAGTTATCATACAGCTTAATCTCAGGGATACAATCCATTGCTCTTCCCACAAACTCTTCTTCTTGAATTTCATATAAGCAACAGAATATCTCAGATTGCTTTTGACAGCTCTTTGATGCCACCTCAGCTTCGATCCAGTCCAAAAGCACTTGTTTCGTTTCTGAACAAATTTTACAGCCTAAACTTTTCTCTATTGTTTTCTTCCTTTTCTCATTTAAAAGACCAAACAGAAAGCGGACTGTCAACACTAAGTACTCATTTCCACCCTCTCCAAAATCTTTTAGCAACTTTCTCACGTCTTCATAACCACAATCTGATTTGTTGGCCATTTCTGGTATTTCCTCTAGGACGTAGGACAAGGCTGCAAAAAACTCTTGGAAACTTAAGTGGATGAAGCTGTAGGCAGATTGGCAATCAATATCTTGCTGGAAGAGTTTCTTGTGAAGGAAGAGTGACCGGATGTCAGCCTCCTTTAAGCCATGTTTTTGGAGGTCATCATCCTCAAAGAGTATTTTCCTTGTCAAGACTCCTTCTCTGGCTAAGAGACAAAGGTTTTGGAAATGTTTCTGTTTACCTCTTTCCAACACTGGACTGTGATCTCTGAGTAAGCTAGTTAAATAAAACATGTATACACAGGTAGTTGTTTTTGAAGTCTGCACGAGATCTTCTCCTCTATCCATCTGCTGCTTCATCACAGTGCAGATGATCCAACACACAATGGGGACAAAGCACATGGTGAAGAGCATCTCATTTGCTTTCACAACCCCAAAAGCTTGTACCGCTTGCCTCTCATTCCCAAAATACTTGTGGAAATACTCTTCCCTGTCCTTCTCAGAAAACCCCAGGATCTCTATGTAGCGGGGATACTTCAGACACTTCTGTAGTTGCTCCAGAGCAATTGGCCTTGTAGTGATGATTAAATAGGATTTGGGAAGAATGCTTTTCCTGACTAAACTTCTCAGTACAACTTTCACCGGCATCTTTTGAGTAGGATCGAAACACAGATGTTCCTCATTGGATTCTAAGGGAAATTTCAGTTCATCAAGACCGTCGATTATGAACAGGAGCCTCTCTGGGCTTGCAAAAATATCTTCCAAGGGAGCATTTCTCTCAGGACAGTTCCAAAAGATTAAATCAACCAGACTCTGCTGCTCAGTCATCAAGTTAATTTCTCTGCAGTTTATGTAGAATGCATAATCAAACTTGCCTTGGTAGAGTTTGCCAACTGCCCAGTCCAACATAATCTTCCTCGCTGTCATTGTTTTTCCAATCCCAGCAGGCCCTTGGAGCACAACAGTTCTAGGGTTCACTCTGTTATCATCGGGATCAAATAAAGCCGCAATACTACCTGGACTCGCTTGCTTGCCCATCATGTTGGCATGTTTCCTTCCTGTGGACATAATTTCATGCTGCTTCTCTTCCAGCAGGCAATGTTTCTGAACGATCAAAAGTTGGGTGTATCTTCTGTTTAGGTTCACCCATTGACCAAGGAGGGCATTTTTGTCTTGAATTACTTGATATTCTTCCCATACATATTCTCTGTATTTAATCCTGTAATCTAATAACAAGAAATAAAGCACTGGGGGAGAGTACATGAAACAATGCAAACGAAACGTTTAATGATATAGTTCTCAGGAGTAGACTTTTGATCTTGGTTTGGGCTTCCCGCAAATGGATTCCCCCCCCCCCCCCGCAGACACAGACATCCACAGAGGTAAAATGCTCCATTTGGATGAAGTGGTTTGAATTAAAACAGATTTCGAAGAGCTTCCCTGTAATCACAGATGAGCTACTCAGGAACGTCAGCAACTCAGGAACATTAAGTTCTTGATTATTCATCTGTGCCTGTCCCACACCTGACATCACATGGAAAACAAATTGGGACCCTACTGAGGCTCGTGGATGCTGGGCTAGATACTGGACTCAGATCCAAGACGCTTGTGCGCTCAAGCCCTAACAAAGAAACTGCCAACATATTACCTTCCTGATGCTGTTGCCAGCACAGTTAATTGTCAGGGATGATGGGAATTGTGATCCATCATCTGGAGGGCTACAGATTCTCCACTCCAGCCCTAATACCTTACTGTGGCTGGAGTCTCTGTACAGGGCTGGAAGGTGGGGTTAGATGCCTAGAAGGTGGGGTTAGATGCCTTGTTTACCTGGATTGCAGTGGCAGGCAGGCAAGTCCTGAGAGGCTGCATGTAGGTGTGGCCAGGGTGTGACCAATTATTGAAATGGACTGCTGGACTAGGTGGGCTTTTGCTTTGGTTCAGAGAAGGCCTGCCCTGCCCTTATATTTCTATGGTCTGCTTGTACACAGGGAGGAAGGCCTCAGCACTCTACCCTCCATATGCAAACAGGACTCTAGATCATTTCCATAGAAAGGAGTGCTGCTGCCCTGTATATATATATTGTGCAAGACCATGTTCACCACTTTAATGGAATAGCAACTGTTAAGTTGTGGGCGAACATATCAGATGACACAGCGATTCTTCCAAAGCAGCTCTTTATTTGTAAGCTGGAACAGAACTAACTGAGGAGCTCAGTCAGCCTGCTTATATAGAGCTCCAGAACAATTGTAACTGTTGCAACTTTCTAAAACTATCCAATCACAGAACGTCACTTTTCGATCCTTCATTTGCATACAAACTGTCCAATCACAGAACGTTACTTTTGATCCTTCATTTGCATAACTATCTACAGTATCCCCCTGCTGGCCCAGGGTGAGAACATCAGTACATAACAGCAACCACCCAGATCCAACACCCAAAATCATGTGCATTCAGCAGCTCTCTCAAAATACTTTCAAGTGAATCAGATTTGCTAAGGTGTTAAACCCAAACTTCTAAGGCTTTGATAAGAGGAATGACCTGCTGTGGGTTTTATGTACCTTTTGGTGATATCTCCAGTGCTTTCTGACCCGACACCAAACCTGAAAGGAGAATTGAAATTGTTCTTAGAATACCTGTTTAGTTTAGTGTAATCTGACACATGTATATTATTCACAGAGGGACACCTGATGGCCCAAAGAAGGATTATCTCAAAATGCATTGGGCTTGAAATAAATCTTTCTTCAAGCATCTGGAGTTTCTTCCTTTCTCTGCCCCCTAGCTTAGGCTAAAAGACAATGTATTCCCCAAAGCTATCTGGTAAATGTAATAGTTGAGTCCAACTGAGTTTCTCACATACAAATTCAATGTTGCAACCATTGCAGTGGTGTGCTATAGTAGATAATTCTGAGCAAGTTTGCCAGACTCGATAAGTGTAAACTCTTTGTACATAATCATTTCATAACTCTTTTCTAGAAGACACTTGCACTCTGGACAGAAGTGGTAAGTAGAGCTAGTTGGATCACCTGTGTTAAGCACAGCTTGTTCATGGCTGCTTTTTGTTCCATCTGGAGATGCATGGAGGGAAATGAGTCGCAGGTTTTCTCAGAGTCCCTTACCTTTCTCTTTCTCTTTTCTGAGTTTAGCAGCAGACTGTTTCTGATTAATATCCGAGAGGACTTGTATGGTTACATCTATTGCATCATCTCCATCATAAAACTTGAGCAGGAGATTCTTGGTATCTACCCTGTCCGCATTCTCTAGCCGACTTCGGGGAATTATGAAACGCTTTCCTTTGAGGTCTGAATAGGAGAGCTTGTCTTTAAACCTTTTGAAGTCTTCCTGAGAAAGGTCATCGAGCACAAGTAAGAGCAGGTCACTGATTCGGCTGCTCTTGTTTCCCATTGTTAAGCATCAAAGAACTAAACTGAAATATAAAGAAGAAGCAAAGTACAACTTTAATTACATAATTTAAAAGGGAAATTTAAAATAAAAATGGTGGATGCGATTAGTTGCCTACAGAAAGGAAAATAAATGCCTGCATATCCAGGTCGCTTGACTATGGCAAGTGCTATACTCTCAGACTGGGGAAACTCACTCTATACTAATGTGTGCATGTATACTTGTGTATGTGTGCATTGTCTCTGTTAGTTTTGAGAGATCAGAGTTATTTTTTGGAATGTTTATTTTAATATGAATCAGTTTATAAAATGCAGTGCTCACAAACTGCTCCAAAGTTGCATACCTATGCCTTGAACGCTGCTACTACTACAACTAATGAGGATTATGGTGTTTGAAAATGCGTTAAACACTGCAAGGAAGTGAAAGGGGCTACAATGAAGGCTCTACCCAACTCTGACACAATGCATTTTTTTTTAATGTTTAAAAATAGGATAGAAACAGGAAATTTAAAGGAAGATGTTTTAACTAAGAACATCAGCAGGACAGTGATGCAAGAAAAACTGCTTACAGTCTTCAAGCAGTAGCGGTAGTTGTGGCCACCAGAGTGCTAGGGTGCTTAGGATCAGCTGCACAGCTGGCTGACGTCAGTGGCCTTAGAGGTTTCAGTTCACATCACGAGTCAATGGTGGTCACTCCTCGTAGCCCTCCATGGGCTGCGAGGAGGTTCAGGCAGGGGAAAACCAGGATTTATGAGGTATAAGCCCTGCTGGCAATGTTCCCCAGTGCGGTCTGGGGAGTTTACTGCATCCCACTGTAAGCCCATTTCTGCCAACTTGAAAGGCAGAGCAGGTGTGACCTGGCAGTGTGTCCCTGCCATGGACGAACCTCCGTCTTCGGCATGGCTTGTGGTTGGTTCCTCTATAATTAGGACAACTGGCATTAATCAAGAGGCGCTCCTGGCCCGCCAATTTCAATCCTAATTCAGTGTCTTTCTTTACTGCATTTATACTTCCCACCCCCCTCCTCACTCCCCAGTGGCCTCCAACCTGCTGCACACGAGTCCGCAACGCAGAGACAAAACGAGACAAGCAACAACCCCCTGCTGAAAGCAAAGTATAATTAAACAATGGAAACATAAAAATAAAGAGCCATGACTGTTAAGTATATGAAACATAATGAGAACATTGTAGAACACTATAGGGTGGCTCATAACTCAATGGGAAAGTGAGCTAGGTACTATAAACGACATTCAGATGACTCAGGTGCTCAGTGCCTACTTTCGCAATATCTGAGCTGCGCCCTCACCCTCTCAAGATGGGGCATCTGACAGTGGTACTTTCAGGGCAGCACAGAGGTCCAGGGCTTGTTTAAAAGTGTGGCACTTACTATAACAGCTACAGTGGTACCAGGTTACAGACACTTCAGGTTACAGACTCCGTTAACCCAGAAATAGTACCTCGGGTTAAGAACTTTGCTTCAGGATGAGAACAGAAATCACGCGGTGGCAGCAGGAGGCCCCATTAGCTAAAGTGGTACCTCAGGTTAAGAATGGACCTCTGGAATGAATTAAGTTCTTAACCCGAGGTACCACTGTACATGATGAGTACCTGCAACTTTTCTTCTAGAATAAAAGCACTGCTCCCAAGTATTCTGGAGAGATTTGACCCACTTTGCCTTTCAACTTCCTCAGCAATTGTCCAGTAATTGGTTCAGTTACACTTATGTCTTGCATCAGGTCCTGGGTGTTACCCCACTGGGGCCCAGAGTCATTGCCCCTCTGGCCAGTTTCATGACCAATTGTCTAGGGCAGCGGTTCCCAATTGCGTAATCCACCCAAGGGCTCTGTGGCACCATTCACATAACAAAAAGTACCATAGAGATATCAACATTTTCAAAAGGCGTCCATGGCTTGGCTTTTGAAAAATGGGGGGGGGGGGCACAGTACTTAGCTAATTGGGAACCACTGGTCTAAGGCACAGTCATTTCTGATATCTAGAAATGTTATATCTTTGTCATTACTGGAACTCACACCTACCCAGTCTGTGTGGGAGTAACTGAAGTCACCCATTCCTACAGCCAGTGCTCCCCCACCCCCCAAAAAATGTTTAGGGGTACTCTCATTTTCCTACTCATGTTGAAATACTGCCCCTCAATGAGGCCAAACTTCACAAAATGTTTAGGGATATGCGTACCCCCAGAAAAAAGCACTGCCTACAGCACTTCCTCCATTAGATGCCTCCCTAATTTCATTCTCCATCTCACAATCACCCTGGGGATTTTGGACAGGCAGACAATAGTACACCCCTAGTCCTAAATTACTCTTGTGGCCTGATATCAACACCCACAAGGATTCCATGGGGGAATCTACCCTTTTTGAGATTTCTAACATGGTGGATTCTATGTTGTCTTTGACCTACAGTGTGAAACCACTCCCAGTATGCCCTTTCTGGTCCCTCCTGTGGAGTTTGTCTTTAGAGAGATAACCATGTCCCACTGGTTCTCTTCCTTCCACCAAGTTTCCATTATGCCTACTATATCTGTGTTCTTTACTTTTCCAGAAACTGTCTCACCTAGACAAAATCTAATGACAATGTGAGGCAATAGAATATTTATTGATACTTAACTTTAATACTTAACCTTGAACATCTGTAAATCTAAATCTATAGGCGTTTATCAGTGTTCAATCCCATTCAGGATATTTTGCCAAAGTAGCTGTTCCATTTAAAAACAAAACAACAGCAAAACTTTTCACCAGAGTTAGGACTTCATATGCAAAAGCCCCATTGAAATATATGGGAATTGAGTTATAGGTACAGCTCATTCTTAAGGCGCTTGTGAAGAAGTTTCCAAATAGCAAACTTCATAGATGACAGTTGGCCTTTCATCAACACTATGATTAAAACCGGCAAATACTGAAAGATAATAAAGAAAATTATGTACTTACCATTAGTTAGCAAGGATAATGCTGTGAGTAAGAAATCTTGCTATGCCTTGGATCCACTTGGATCCACTTTCTGAGTGTTCAGAGGAGATTCCTACCTTAGACCCCCTGAAGAGGAACTAGGAAACATTTACATCATACTTGATTGTTGCAAAACTGTCAAACCCAAATCTTTCCTGTTTTCTGAACTGCCCTAAATGCCGTCTGACTGATATAAAAGGGAATGTGTGTCTTGTTTAGCATTGTTTCAGTGTGTGCTCAGTTTCAGTAAAAAGAAAATACTTCTCTATTCTGTGAATTTTACTTCTTCGACTTAGCAATTGCTTAATGGAGTGTGTTCCCACGGTGCCTGTTGTCTCCTCAATTATTACTCTCTTGGCTTCTGAAAGTTCCAGGAACCTGAGGTCCTTTGTGGGCATGCACACAGATGCATGTGTTTTGTCTGTGAAATTGCACAGCGATACATCTTACCAAAGCAAACCTTTCAAAAATGTCCCATAAAGAGCCAAATGTTCATTAAAAAATAATAATTCTTTCTATATTTACCACTTTTGCATAAAAAAGAAGTTTCAAGAGCCGCTAAATTCTTCCAGCTCTGTTCTTTTCTGGCCAGGTTGCTGTTAACTGCTTCACCGTTTACATCATCAGGCAAGTCCTGCTGTGTGGGAGTCATAAAGCCATGGCAGAGGTTTGTAAATACTGCAGGGTGCCCCCTGACATTCCCCTGGGCAATGATTACCTTACAAGGGGAGGGGAGTGTCAAGCTTGACCGGATGAGGTAACGTGAGACATTGGAATGCAGCCATGTGGCTGGACAGAACAAAGGATAATAAAAAGGATCGGAGAGGAGAAGAGGTCTCAATGAGCTGCTCTCTCTCTTATTATGGAATATTACTCGCTCTCTATGTCTTTATTTTATACTAAAGAAGTGCCACTTGTAAGGCTGGCTCCAACACTGCTGCTCGTGCCCGGAGAGCTTTCCTAGGCAAAAAAGGAGCGGGGGGGGGGGGGGCGGCTAAAGAAACGGGGAGATTCTTTTTCCACTATCCACGTGTGCAGCACAGGGATCCCCCCCATCAAATAATCCATGGATTCAGGAAATCCAAATTAATTAGGCAGAAATTTCAGGCTTCCACCTGGATGTTGTGTTTAGAACATGTCAAACATGCACACACAAAACGCATCAAATCCACTTTAGACTGCCATGTGTGTACACCCTAAGAGGAAAAGAACAGCATAAAACCACATGCCACTCAAGTGTGGACACACTGCGGGTGGGGGATGGTTGTTTTAATGTGTGTAGTGACATTTTGCTGGGTGGCACCTGTGCTTCTATTTGCTCGTCACCCAAGCACAACCAAGCCATCTTGTTTCCACCAGCTCAAACTGATGTTGCGCAAAACAGCTGTATTAAAACTCGAACTCAAATTGGTCCTTGCTGGGCTACGAGGCAGGAAAGGGGGAAGGAAAACAGTGTGTTTCCAAATCCTTTACCCCAAATTGCTGCCTGCCTCTTGCCTTTACTGCTTATGTTCTTCTCCAAACAGCCCTCTGGCTCTCCATGTGTGGAAGTCTGGATTTCAGCTCCTCCACACACACATGGGAGGTTGATGGCAAACCCAAGGCAAGGCAGTATCCTGGGTTAGTCACTGATGACCCCTTTTCCTCTCCTAAATAACAGCAAAGAAAGAGATTTCTAGAAAATGGGCAGAGGGGACCTCTCAGGTTTCACAACTCTGAAGTCAGCGGAATAGTACAGCCCCTCAACAGGATTTCCTTCTTCCATTCAGTCATGCCTTCAGTTTTGCCTGAAATCAGAGGAATATTGCAAGCCTTGTAGAAGGCATGCCAGTTATTTTCAGCCCAGAACAGCTGGTTCTCTTCTGGCACCTTATCAGCAAAAGTAAAGCTGCACCGCACACTTTTACTGAAAGCTCTGAGTCTGAGGCCCCTGCTTGGGGGCACCAATGAAGGCCTTTGTGGGTGCCCAGGCATCCATAAGCACAGCATTGGGTGACTCCTGTCAGTTCATTTGAGGCCAGTTCATATATTTACTCAGCCTATCTGTCCTCTTTGCTTGAGGGAAGAGTGGGTTGGGTAAGTACATGAACCAGACCATAAAATCTTTTCTGCATACTTCCTAATTCTCAGGTGGATACTGTTGCATTATAGGGGGCAAGGTTTACTCCATTGTTCATTTCAGTAGATTTCCCTGTCAATATTTGTTAAAATAAGAAGATAAATGTTGCAGAAAGTTATTGAACCAAGACTGTTTATGATTTGGCGGGAAGTCAAAACCAAATGTTAAAAGGGCAGGTCATTTTGCTGCCAACACCGTCACTAAGTGCTAAGCTCTTATACCGTTAGGAATTAGCACTGAACAAGTGCCAATAAATTATTTGTTTAAAGTCATCTTAGTTTCCCTTTAATGGTGGGAGTAGTCCACTAGAACAGTATTAATAATTTCATAATTACTGAAAACATGATTTATTGGTTAGAAATGAACTGGTCAAATTCCTATTAAGAACAATGTAACCTTTCAAATCAGGACGCGGGTGGCGCTGTGGGTTAAACCACAGAGCCTAGGACTTGCTGATCGGATGGTCGGCAGTTCGAATCCCCGTGATGGGGTGAGCTCCCGTTGCTCGGTCCCTGCTCCTGCCCACCTAGCAGTTCGAAAGCACGTCAAAGTGCAAGTAGATAAATAGGGACCGCTCTCCGGCGGGAAGGTAAACGGCGTTTCCGTGTGCTGCTCTGGTTCACCAGAAGCGGCTTAGTCATGCTGGCCACATGACCCGGAAGCTGTCTGCGGACAAGTGCTGGCTCCCAGCCTCTTGAGCGAGATGAGCACGCAACCCCAGAGTCGGTCACGACTGGACCTTACGGTCAGGGGTACCTTTACCTTTAACCTTTCAAATGAAGAAATTTGAGTTTGACAGAGCTAGAAATGTCAATTTATAACCCCAAAGGTTTATTGCCAGGTTCACTTAACCTAACAATAGTAATAATGTTTCTGGCTAGTAACTGTCAGTACTTTAACAACTTAGCCTAATTTTTTAATAACAGCCGTGTTTATTGTACCCTGGAATGCTCACCATTTTGGCTGATTCAAAAGTGACTGCTGAAGTCTGTCCCCAGGTCATTCTTTTAATGGATAAAACCACAATTTAAGGTTTTTATATATTTAATAGAAAGTCACCTGCTTCTATTTGGGACACGGGTGGCACTGTGGGTTAAACCACAGAGCCTAGGACTTGCCGATCAGAAGGTCGGCGGTTTGTTTTTGGTTTTTTTTAAAGATATTTATTGAAATTTTTGAACAATTAAACAGATTTCACAGACATAAGAAATGCAAAAGAAAATACATAAAAGTACAAAAGAAAAGAAAAGAAAAACATAAAGATCCTGTTTCTAATTTGTTACCTTCATAGCCCTCTTTCCTGACTTCCTCACATCTCCCTTTTCTGTGTTCTCTTTTACAGAATCATATTCAGCAATATCTTACCCTCTTTTAAATCTTATTATATGTTATACATTTCAACTATTATGTCACCAATTTTTCCCTTCATGTCCTTTCGTTTAATTCTGACATAATGTTATTCTAACTTTTTCACCCTTATTTCTTATAAAGTATTTTTACATATTCCTTTCAGCTTTGTCACTAAGCTGAAAGGTCGGCGGTTTGAATCCCCGTGATGGGGTGCGCTCCCGTTGCTTGGTCCCTGCTCCTGCCAACCTAGCACTCTGAAAGCACGTCAAAGTGCAAGTAGATAAACAGGTACCGCTCCGGCGGGAAGGTAAACAGCATTTCCGTGTGCTGCTCAGGTTCACCAGAAGCGGCTTAGTCATGCTGGCCACATGACCCAGAAGCTGTAAACCAGCTCCCTCGGCCAGTAAAGCGAGATGAGCACTGCCACCCCAGAGTCGGCCATGATTGGACCTAATGGTCAGGGGTCCCTTTACCTTTTTACACCTGCTTCTCCAAAATTGCCCAAACCAATTTTGTTGTTTTATAGCTTCTTCAGCTGTCACTACTGACAAATTTTATCTAAAACAGAGATTAAGGCTTGTTTCTGTGTTATTGGTCATACCTGAACTGGACATGAACTTCTTTGGCACTAATAAGCTTTTCAGTTCCTTTTACATTTTAATGTGATCCTACATAATTCATTCTTCTTGAAACCACATGCTTCACTTCTCCAGTTTGCAAAATATCCTTTATCGTTTTGCATTTGTGCATAGCAGGAACAAGTGGCTTCTATGGGCCACTTCATTCTCACGGGAACAAGATCAAAGAACTATAGTTGTACTTTCCCCTCGCTCCTGCTCTGGAAACCTACTTCATGAACAAAGATGGCTTGAATTACATTTCTGAAGAATTTTTTTCTGTAATTTGGCACAAATTCAGCTGGGTGGAAAACCAGCAGTCTCCTATATATATTTAAGCTTGGTCCTTAACTTTCCAAAGGAAGTCCATTGCCTGTTGCCATCTGGTACGCAATAGACAACCATCTCCACCATGAAGCTGACAACTGTATTTCTCCTGGGCACTCTGTTGGTTTGCTGTTATTCGGGTGAGTTGCTTAGTCCATTATAACAAGACATTTTAGTCTCAATGGACCTTTAGTCTCAATAGACCTCAATGGACATTTTAGTCTCAATGGGTAAGTATGGATGCTTCCACAGGAAAGAGTTTCATACTGGACAATTTCATACTAAACAGTTTTCCTTAAATACCTAAAATTTGTAAGTCATTGTTATCCTGCTGCTCAAATTAGTTTTCAGTAGCAGTATAAAGTTGCCTAGCTGTCAGGCTTCAGGGAATCCGATCCCCCACCCTCCTGGCTGACAATCAGAAATGGGAAAACAAGAAGTTCTTACCATGGTATTTTATTCAATACTGACAGAGAGGGACGGAGGATGCTGCCTCTCAGATAATGGCGTTGCTCCGAGTAAAGTCCCACCCCTTCCGTCTCTCCTATTATACATCATCCCTGCGCCGGCTGATCTGCGCTTTCTGCCTCTGTGCTTTCTGTTGTCCTACTCTCAATGCACGCCGGGTCCTGGGAGAGGAGGAGTCAGGAATGCTGTCTAAAGACACTGAGTCTGTGAGCTGTCTCTCCCCTCAGCCCACTGTCTCTCCCCACAGACACTGAGTCTGTGAGCTGTCTCTCCCTCTTCCTGCTTCTCTCCCAATATTTCCCAGCTTCTCCCCTCTCCAGCCTCTGAACTATGACCTTCTGCAAACCACTATTCTAAATCTATACTGTCCTCCTCTTCTCGGGAAGGTTCAGGAAGAGGGTGGGGCAGTCCCCACCATTCCTCCTCAGTCCAGTCCCTGACACTACCCCCAAATGCATTTCATGGGCCAGTCTCTCTCTCTCTCTCTCTCTCTCTCTCTCTCTCTCTCTCTCTCTCTCTCTGATGTCCGTATGGTTGGATGGAGCCACCCTCCAAAGTCAGCTTTGCTGCAGCTTACCCTGATAGCTCTGTGGCAGGATGGGTGCACCAGCAGAGCCAATCCAGAGCTTCCATTGGCATACCCATGCGGCTCTGACCTTGCCGCTCCCTACGCTACCTCATCCTAGACTCGCCCAGCTAGAATGCAGTGACACCTGTGTTAGGAGGATGGCTCTGCCCCACTCACAATTCACAATTGCTTATTAGCATCCGGTGTTGTGAGTAAATGGATCTGGGCTTATGTGCTTATTTTTGCTCGTACAGCTTTCTTTGGACATATGTGGGGGGAAAGTATTTCTCCCCGCAGGTATTCTGGGTAAGACTGTTATGTTTATATGCAAAGGCTAGCCTGCACCAGCTGCTTAGTACTGGAGTTATTTAGAAGACAACTTGGTCAAAACACAGAGAGTGTCTTGCAGAGCTGTAAATAGCTCCAGTCTTTTGTTATCATTACAGTGAATCTACCTGAGAGAGAGAAAGCTAGAAGTCTCCTACCCCAAGGGTGACCCCAAAAGATAGGGTTGGGAAAGAATAAGGATGCACACAGATGTAGTCTTTGAAACCACACAGGGGTTGGTTTTTTTGTACACAGCAGTTTCCAATTGTACATACCTTAATGCAATAACATCATACAAAGCTGCAGCTACTACCCCTGTTGTCTGTACACACAGGTGGGCTTGTTTTCAAACTTGTGTGCAATGACGTTCTCTATTTCGCTCAGTGTTGGAACAGACCATATACCGTATATACTCGAGTATAAGCAGACCCGAATATAAGCCGAGGCACCTAATTTTACCACAAAAAACTGGGAAAACTTATTGATTCGAGTGTAAGTCATTTCACCACACCAGAGGCTGGTGGCAGCAGTGGCTGAGGAAAAACAAGCAGCCTGAAAGGGCTGCTTTCGGGCTGCTCGTTCCTCCTCCTCTGCCGCCAACAGCGGCAAAGGCGGAGGAGGAGGAAGGAGCAGCCCGAAAGGACCCTCACTTGAGTATAAGCTGAGGGGGGCTTTTTCAGCATAAAAAATGTGCTGAAAATGTCGGCTTATACTCGAGTATATACAGTATACACATAATAGCCTTTCAAAAGAGGGGATGGAAACCAGTGTGTTGATATGCTGTGGATATATTCTAGTATACAGAGGAGGCTAAATGACTGCACTGTTTCTTATTTTGCCTATTTCATTCAAAGACAAGTTAAATATGATGAGGGCTAGTGGCACAGCCCTGCAATGTCCATAGGGCTTCCCCAATAGGAGGAGGAGACCTGAGAAAGTGCTCTCTGTGTATGCATGTAGGCAGCAAGCACTTGAGAAGTGCATTATCGGTGCAGAACGGATTATAACTGTTCCAGCAGAATGTGTTTTAGATCAATGAATAATTTGGGACAGGGATGACATGACACCTGTATCCAGCACTGAATGTACATATTCATGCCATGTGTGCACACCCAAAAAAGAATAGGCGAATTCTGTGTGAGAGTCTCAAGAGGATTTTGGTGGTATGGTGAGGAGGTTAAGAAGACTGGTGCCTGGATCTATTTCTGGAACTATTTCTGGAACTATTTCTGGAACTATTTCTGGAATAGAAGATCAAATGTCTCCTGGACACCCAGCCTCCCACCCCAAGTTCCAATTTATGGACATGACTGAAATAATAAAATCCTTGTCATTCAGGGTCATGGAATCTGGCATGCTGTTTCATTTACTACCCTAGGAAGCCAGTTAGCAGGTGAGAAAGTGGAAAGCTGAGACAGGTTCACAAAAGTAACAGATTAATTAAAAATATTTTTATCTGTTATATATTTGGTTTTTATCATGCACTCATAGTTTCTGCTTAACTTGAATACCCTAGTTAAATCTACACTACCTGCTTTTTGCCATGTGATATTTAACTGGTTCAAAGCCTGCTAACTTTTATCACAATTCAGATTTCCTCACTCAAAATCTAATTTTCAAGCATTTTCCATTCCTTTCCAGCTACTGCTATCAAAACTTGCCCCGTTCTTGTTGATACTCTCACAAACTTCCTTTTCGCCTCGCATGATGACTACATGAAAGCAATTGATCGCTTTGCCACCACCGAAGAAATGAAGAAAGCTGCTTCTGTGCTTAAACAATGTGCAGTTGGGCTTCCGGAATCCGTTCTAATTGCAAAAAGCCAAGTGCTGGTAATTATTTTCACACACATATACCCAACACTTAAATCACAGTTTGGGGCAAATTCACAAATGCACATTCATTATTTGAGGACTTGAAGGTCTAAAACTGATATGACAGATTGCCTCAAGTCACCACAGACACAATATGTTTCAGTGGAAGTAGGTTCTGAGGCCTTGTTCAGATATGGCTGTTTATCACATCATGACTCCAGCATAAGCTGGCTGGGTGTCTGTATGAGTTAACTGTATTGTTTATTTTTCATTCAATAATAAATACTAAGGTCAGATAATAAAAAAGAACTACAAAGAGAAAGTTTAATTAGATAGCAAAAAAGGCTGTAATAAAAGCAGAGAAACACAGAGTTAAAGAAATCCATTAAAAGTTCAGAAGATCCAAACTGTCTTCATCTGTTGCCTAAAAATTAGAAAATTGGCACCAAAAGTGTATCTCTGCTAGGAAAGAATATTTTACAACCAATGAGCATAGCTGTCAATGTTTCCCCTTTTTAAAGGGAAATTCCCTTATTCCGAATAAGGTAAAGGGGACCCCTGACCATTAGGTCCAGTCGTGACCGACTCTGGGGTTGCGGCACTCATCTCGCTTTATTGGCCGAGGGAGCCGGCATACAGCTTCCGGGTCATGTGGCCAGCATGACTAAGCCGCTTCTGGCAAACCAGAGCAGCGTACGGAAACATCGTTTACCTTCCCACCGGAGCGGTACCTATTTATCTATTTGCACTTTGACGTGCTTTTTAACTGCTAGGTTGGCAGGAGCAGGGACCAAGCAATGGGAGCTCACCCCGTTGCGGGGATTCGAACCGCCGACCTTCTGATCGGCAAGTCCTAGGCTCTGTGGTTTAAACCACAGCGCCACCCGCGTCCCTTATTCCGAATAGGTAAAGGGAAAAGTTGACAGCTATGCCAATGAGGGTTTCCACCCCCTGGGGATTGGTAGTGAAGGGCAAAAGCTCCCACATTAAAGAAGCACATTCAATCTCTGAGATTAGGGCAGGAGTTGTCAACCTTTCTGGGCTAGAGGACACATTTAGAATTTTGAGAAAGCACAGGGCTCTAGTTATAAAATGGCTGCCACATGTAGAAGAGCAGAAAAAGAGACAGGACACAAAATGGTGCAGACCTCCTCCCCATCAGCCATCTCCATCAGTGGAGGAGGAAGAATCACCTATATTCGCCCCTACTGCACTCGCTCACAGAGAGAAGCTCTTTGCACCTCTCCCCTGTTCAGCACAGATGGGAGGGTGTGTGTCTAATCCTGGCCTTCACTGAAATGTAGCATGTTTAAAGGGGCACGCATGGTCCATCTTGGAGAGGCTGAGTAAGTGCAAACAGGAACTGTGCAGGAAAAGCAATCAGTCTCTCATGCGTTGTAGATTTTTGAGGGGCTATTTACTGAGACCTTTTGCAGGCACCACAAGAGGTACTGGTGCCCTCAAGCGCCATGTTGGCTAACCCTGGATTAGGACAGCCTAGACACGACCTACCATATCAGAGACAGATATGATTATATGATTGGGTTTTATCCTATTCTCCATGTGAATTACAGCATACCTTTCTATTGGCAATCTTTGTTCCAGTTAAATATCCTGCATGAATGTGAAAAGCCACAACTGCTGCAAAACTGAAGCTTTGAGGAATTCTCCTGGTCCACCAGCCCCAGCCAGGACAGGAACCCATGATGATCATGCTAGCTGTTGATTGTGATTCCCTTTCATCCTGCTGAAACATATATTTGCTTCAAGAGCCGTTCTTCTCTCAAATGATCCCGCTCTTCAAGATTGCGCATCTTCACAGGCTTCTTTCTAGTCACTTCTTTCCTTAATAAACAAAAAGCATACCAGTGGCGTAGTTTGGAGGTTTGTTTTTTTTAAAAAAAGAAACAACTGATAACAGCTCATCTCTTCCAGGGTTTCTACCCCAGTCTGTATCCATAGTGCACGCTAACAATTCATTAAGTTTAATAACTTTGATTTTCTAATTTAGGTTCATACGTTGTGCTTTGTGTTGCCCCCCCATAATAGACAAAGCCTTTCTTGCCTGAAAATCATTTTGTTATTTTTTCCCCAACTTGTCTCTAGCCAACCCCACTCCCCATCCACCTTCCTTTCATTCAGCAACCTGCCATGTCTACCCATCCTTCCCTCTCACACTTTCCAAGTGCAGCCAATCCCAGCAAGCCATTGTTACCAAGGCGACACATGGCCCAGATCATGCATTAGTCACACTTCAACTTTACAGGCACATTAAATCTTTATGAATACACATTACCATGGATGCATGTTATTTTCAAGATCATGGGCCCAGAGTTGTGATATGCCACAGGGATGTTGCATTGTGCTATAGTCTCCAGGGCAGTCACCAACGCATTGCTGAATTGGTTTATTGTTACAAAACACCAAAATGCTATCAGAGAGAAAAAGGGACATGAGAGTGAAACTGTCAAAACAATAACAGGAAAAATGGAGTGAAACTTGGGCAGATAATTCAAAAACACCACACTGCCTGGACCAGCAGCTTACTTGCTCGTTTCTGTGACAGAGCCAAAGGATTACCCTTGATGGCACAAGTGAAATAGTAGCACCTTTCTTTCTACTTTCCTTCAAAAATATAGTTAAAATATATGCAATATGTGATATTTTATGAGACAAGCAGCAAAAGCAAGCAGAAGTATAACAGAATGGCAGAAAAGTTCTCATTTTAGCTATGGTCTAAATCAGAGACAGTGCCTGGCTGAAGCTAAGCAGGTTGGCCAGACCTGGCCTTGCCTCGTAGCCAGATGACCTGCCTCAGGTGGGACCATGAGGGATGGGGCAATGAATATATGAAACTGCTCTCCATGGTTTCAGGCAGGAGCTTTTCCCAGCTGCACCCGGAGACACCAGGGATTGAACCTGACACCTTCTTCATGCAATGTAGATGAGCTGTGGTCCTTCCCCAATGAATGCAGGCACTGATGCCTTAATGGGTGAGCCAACTATTGCATATTCACCTTAGCTACAGCAGAGGTAGTTCTAGGCTAGGCTTTAGGAAACAAAAGAGTAATGAGTAAGCACTTGGTTTGGAATTTTCAGTGTATTGATGGGAGATTGATTGGGACCCATTTGTAGAAACAAATACATTGAGATGTGAAGATGTTATTGGACAGCATGCAGACCTCCACACCAATGGCAAAGTGCTGCTGGACTCACTGATCATGGCATCACTTCATAGGAAATAGCAGCTCAGGGCAATGGTCCTCAGAAGAGCACAGAGAGTTTGCCTTGGCAGGATAATCCCCTAGAGAATGCCTGAGGAAGGTGGCTCTATTTTCACTCTCCCACTTCAGATGCAAGCCCTTCATCAAAGTGCTCAAAAGCAAATATTTGTTTTAAAGCACTGGAGTTTGATCTCTTAATAACATGCAGTGTGTACATAAAACATTACTAATTAGTTTTCAAAGCACCCCATCAAATAATGAACATGCCAGAGCCCGAATCAGTACCCAAAGTAGAAAAGTCAATATATACAAAACAAGTCCCCTAATTTAGGCAATTCCTTAATAACCACAATGGCTTAGAAACAGAATTCATATTAGTTATTCTTGCCAGATATTTTTTTCTGTTTAGAAAACCTGCGGCCATACTGATCATTTGGATACGAAGGCAATTTAGCCTGCCCTAGAATTACCTGCCCTTTCTTCTTTGTAGCCTGAAAAACTTATGGCCAGTGGTCATTGCAAATACAATTCTGTAGTAGATTTATCAACTACAAATCATGTGCATTAAGTACAACCAGTGCTTTCTTCCTTTAAGAAAATGTTTAGGGGCACTCTCATTTTGACTCAAGAAAATCACCATTTTATAGTACAAATTGGGAAAAATAAATACAGTAAACAGACAAAAGTACAAAGATTCACAAATGGTTTAGGGGTATAAGTACCCCTTCATCCCCCCAGAAAAAACCACTGTGTACAACATATAACATGGATATATTTCATTATTATTTTTTGTACGTTTTGTATCCTGTCTTTTACTTCCCCAAGAAACTGATAGTGACACTCTAGCCTCACAATAATCGTGTGAGATGGTCTGTGCTGAGTGCAGTTTCTCCAGAGATACCTAGGGAGCTTAATATGGGCGGAACCAGGGATTCATTCTACATGTCCAAACTCAGTCCTCAAGCCATGGCATTCCATCTTACCTTTAAGCAAAAATCCACATGCATTGTCCATACAAGCCCACAGGGAACCAGGTTTGTTCTTAAACCCCTGCAATGTAGAGCCTTACTCCTTTGTGCAAGGGGAGCGTGCTAAACTCCTTCTAGCTCAGGGTTTTCCACAACCAAACACTGTCACAGCTATGCCCTGCTCTCTCAACAACCCCCCAGCCTATATACATAGTCATTTACTTCATCTGCTTTTCCTGGGTGGGTTCTGGCCAGCACAGAACAGGGCTGCTGCAATTTCTTGCGGCTCATCCTCCTTCAGAGCCACACACGCACCAGGTGAATCATCTAGAAATTGCCTCCAGTGAGCGTATTCTTGTGAACGCTCAGGTTCTCCCTGTTTTTCATTGGAATTGGTTAAAATATGTGTCCAGGGGACTCAGCTACATTAGTCAAAAAACCACGATTTGAATGCGTTATAAATATGCAGCATCAGGTGGCGTCAGAGAGCAAGAAAAAATTCTATGTGATTTTTACATAGCTTCTCCCCCTTTTGTTATAATGATTTAATTTCTGACTTATTTATAGCATGTTTTTTTCCTGCGTGTAGATCTACCCCAGTAAAATGGTTTTTGGAGCATTTTTAATGTTATTTTTGCAATATGCATTTTAATGCACATTCTAACCTTCCATCCCTAGACACCCTCCAAGTAATCCTGATGTAGCACCTTTCTGCTGGCACCCCCTCTGCCTGTGCACCAAAGGAAAAGGCTGCACACAATCAGTGACTCTGCTAGCCGCAGCTTCTTCATGCACAGGGTGTGATATGCACACATGGGGGCGGCAGCTGGGGGGGGATGATGTTAGTCTGATCTGGTGAGAGAAGGGGTTACAGGAGATGAGTTAGAGGAGTCTGTGGGAGCCGGTATGGGACTCTGTAGGTGAATGCACAAGATGCTTTGAGGCTGAGGAGATAGGTCCTCAGTTATAGATTTAGACGGAGAAATAAAGATTTCTTGCCATGCAAAACCAAAAAACCAAAACCAAGTGAGAGGAACAGAAACCACAGAGAATGCAGAAATTAAAAACATCCTCTCAAACGTGCCAGCTAATTTATATTGATCGCAGCTACATGCATTTGAGAATATAGGTTCCTTCTATAGGAGCAATTGTAAACTTTCACATTTTGTATATCAGCTATGTAGAGGTAAAGGTATCCCTGACCATTAGGTCCAGTCGTGACTGACTCTGGGGTTGTGGCGCTCATCTCACTTTATTGGCTGAGGGAGCCGGCGTACAGCTTCTGGGTCATGTGGTGAAACCAGAGCAGCGCACGGAAACGCTGTTTACCTTCCCGCCGGAGCGGTACCTATTTATCTACTTGCACTTTGACGTGCTTTTGAACTGCTAGGTTGGCAGGAGCAGGGACCAAACAACGGGAGCTCACCCCGTCGCGGGGATTCGAACCGCCGACCTTCTGATCGACAAGTCCTAGGCTCTGTGGTTTAACCCACAGCGCCACCCATGTCCCTTAGAGTAGCTATGTAGCGGGTGCCAATCCTGCTGCCTGTTAGGCATCACGAGGAATGACATCACCTCTGGTAGGATGCTGCGGAGGTGGGTGACCAATGGCAGCAGCCGTGGACCCAAGTCACATTGCAGGCAAAGGTGGTAGTGGAAGGGAAGAGAACAGGGCTCTGTCCACCTTCTCTGTCTTTGTGGGGCAAAGTGACAGACTGTATTAACTTGCATGGGGAAGAGGGGAGAATGTCTGCACCCTCAGAAATGGCTGGTGGGTTGGGGGAAATCTCACCCATCCACCAAATTCTCCATTATTCTGCCTCACCAGCTCTAATGGGTAGGCATCACCACTGAATAAAATTGGTTTAAAAAGTTTTTCATTCAAGCTTATCACTAACAGAGCTAACCAAAGTGACCCACCTGGTGCCAACTAATTTGAGAATGTCTGAAGCATCTCTTTGTCTCCCTCAGATTCAATTTTTGAAGAGAAACAAACCAATGGGACAATTCCTCTCTCATCCACCTAATTCCTCCCTCAGGGTATAATGAAGAGAACAAACATGACAAAGGCCAAGTGTCCTCCTATGTCCCGTTGTGGGTGGTGTTGCTCTTGCTACCTCCTGTATATATATCCACACCTGCACTGTGCAGCTCACCATCAGAGACGATTTCCCTGGTAAGGCAATCCATACACAGAGCGTTCTCCATAATCATGAAGTTGGCACTTGTCGTCCTCTTCATCACCCTGGCATGTTGCTGCACCTCTGGTAAGCATCACTCATGATTAGCATTGCTATTGTTGCACTTTTATTGTCGTAAACTGCTTTGGGATTTGTTTTTAAATGAAAAGCGGTATGAAATGCTTTTAAACAAACAAACAAAAAAATAATGCTCTTTTTTCCTCAACACACTGAAGAAGCACAAATGACCTCATTCAGCACAGTGTTTTCAGAGATGGCATTTGCAAATGAAGTACAGTAGGGGAAAAGAACTAAAAAATCTGGGCTTTAGGCATCTGACTTAGGTGTGTACTCTGAATGTAATATGTGGAAAGGGGGCAATTGTGGATACGGGGGGGGGCAATTGTGGACACCGCTGGCAGATGTTAATGTGACTTCAGTGGAACATTTTCCAGCCACTGTGATTGTGGAAATTCCTGGCTCCGTCATTGCCAGCCTCAGGTAGGCTTCACTTGCTATGTCAATGTGAGGGATTGCTTCTGTACTGAAGGAAATGTTTGGTGAAAACTGATCCCCAGAGATGCAAACTCACCATTTTGTTGACTAAGTCTCAGTAAATCAAAGTTCTGATGCCCAACAGCTTGCGAAGGTTGCTCAGTATTTGCTAGCTGCTTGGAAGAACAGTTAGGCTCCAAGGAAGCACTGGAGAGGGGCATGTGGGATTTCCTGCTTCATGGGTCAAAATAATGTAACAAACCTTGAACAACATCCACCCTTGAGTCTGTGAAGGTATCATTTACCACTCCAACTCAGGTTAAAAACAACAACAACCCAACAATATCTCAAGGGAAGAACTTTCAAAATTGTTACTATTAATATTTTTGAATTATGAACAACAACAGACCAAGTCTGTGGTGGTAGTTCCACACAACTGGGAAGTGGGGCCTGGTGCCTTGTAAATATTTAGGATTATATAGTCTGAGTAAATGGCATCCAGTTTAGATCAGAGCTAGTGCATTCTTAGGTGAGTCCTTTTCCTTCTAGACAGCTATCACACAAGGTTTTTTATGTAAAGAGTTTTTAAACATTCATTTAATTTATTGAAAAATCCATTTTGATTTTTTGTTTTGCTTTTTTCTAGTTTCTGCTGATATGTGTGATCCTGTTGACGAGTTTCTGCAAGCAATGCTGAATAAATCAGATGAAGAATTTAAGGAGGTAGCTGAAAATTATGCCGAGGACGACCATGGGGTAGAAGCCGCAATGAAGTTAAAAAAGTGTGCAGATAAACTGTCAAGCGAGGAAAATCCTGCTTACTTTAAAGTGGCGGTAATTATCAGTTTTGCCATTTTCTTTTCTTGCTTTTTGCAGCACAAGCCAACAAGCAGATTCAGGATTTGCAATCAATCTTTGTTTTCCTCTCTGTTTAAAAAAGTTATATTAACACACAGATCAAAGGTCATAAGATATAATATCCTGGTCCAAAAAGCACTCATAAACCTTGTCCTGCCTTCTTCCTCACAGAGAACTGTATCTCAATTGTTATGCTGTTGTACCTGAATATGGTTACAATATAAATAAAATTTGAAGCAAGCAAGCCAGTCAGGTCAGGCCAGCTGACCTAAATTCAACTATGAGCCAGTTTTCTCCCGTTCAATTGCTTACATGCCATTGGGCCATCTGCTCCTAGTACACCTGAATCACCCAAAAGTAACCAGAGCTGCACTGTGTACCCATAACCCCCTGCTTCTTTGTCCTGCAACACTCTGTACTGACCTGGATTTCATTTCATTTCAGAAAAATGTAATGGCCAAATGCAAAGAAAGCTGGAAGGAGGATTGATCCATGGATGAATCCAAGCTGATTCCACAGGCTGACTACTAGCATCAGTTGCTGCAAAGCAACACTCATTGATCCATTCTTCTACTTCTTCTGTACTGTCACTATTCCATCCTGAGATTTCTCTCTCAATCTGGATACTATTCAACAAATACTATCGAGAACCTAGAGAAATCTCACCTGTTGTTCTTGAATCATTCATAATCAATAAACTCTCTGCCTTGCATTTCTGTGCTCAAGATTAATTTTTGAGTGTGTATTACCTTTTGTCACAGTTAATCCAGAGACTTCATTGGGGATCTAGAATTCTAGAAGGGTGACATAACTTTTGTCAATAAAGGATCACTAAAGTTTCAACATTGCTATATTAAAGAATACCATGTTGGTTAGAGGTGGGGGAGTTGTATTATACCTCTCTGAATATTCAGAGCAGACTCTGAATAGTCGGTCTGCTGCAACATTCAGGCACATATGAAAAGGACTTTGGGGTTTTAACAGACCACAAGAGTCAGCTGTGTGATATGGCAGCTAAAAAAAGCCAATGAAATTTCTAGGCTGCATCAACAGAAGTGTAGTGTCCAATTGCAATAAATCATGGTACCACTGCATTTTGCTTCGGTCAGACCTCAGCCTGGAATACTGCGTCCAGTTCAGGGAACTGGAGTTAAAGGAGAATATTGTTGCACGCCACCCCAATCTCCAAGCGGTACAAGATTCCAGGGGTTTCAAGCACTTACCCAGGGTTCGTGTTTTCTTTTGGAATGAGGCACAGTGGAGACTGCGGTGTCTTTAGGCTATAAGGTTTATTTACACATACATACAGCCTGATCCTATGATGGAGGCATTCGCAGCATCAATACCCCAAAAGGGACTTGTTTCTCCCATGGCAACAGCCTTGGATCCAAGCAAAGATCCGGCATGGCGCTCTCTCTCTCTGCTTGCTGCATTGCTCACAACACAGCCCTGAAAACTCTACTCCAAACATTGGCTTTGTCTTTTGCAAGAGGAGCCCCCACCTTTGGAACTAGGGTCATCCAATGAAGCAGAATGGTAGAAGATTCAGAAAAGACAAGAACTACTGCTTCACAGAATTGAATTCATTGATGAAAATGAAGCAGAGACGGTTACTAATTTAGACAGCAGGCGATCAATAGTGACTAATGTTGGCTGAACACAACTTTCTGTACCAGATTCAATATGCTTCTGCATACCCACCAGGTCTCCCCATTGGAGCCATGAGGCCATTTCAGCAAGCCACACAGACATTAAAGTACAAGCGTGTCCATAAATTCAAAAATGGCAGAAGCCAACCTTTTAACAAACACAGAATTATTTCAATATTACAAAAAAACACACACACACACAAACCACAATTTAGATTTAAGTTACTGTCTTTTTGGCGATGATTGAAGATCCTCCTTTTCTAATAAGGACCATTATACACTGGTCAGTTAAAACATTTAAAATGCATTATAAAAATGAGACATGAGAGGGCACCATAGAGCACTGATCCGTTGTCAATGTAAAATTGCATTCAGAGCTATATTATGAGGGTTTTTTAAAGCGTTTTTACAAATCAGTGTAGATCCAGCCTAAATCTCTGAAGTAGATTTTTTTATCCCAATCTGTATCTGTATTGGATTTGAAATTTTTGTAGTAGTAGTAGTAGTAATAGTTATTCATATTTATTTGATTTCTTACCAGCCCTTCATCACAATGTCCCAGGATACAATTTAAAAACATAATGTTAAACACAGTCTTTAAAAAATAGTCACAAGAATAAAAGTAAAAGTAAAAGAGCCCTGGATGATTAAGTCCAGTCAAAGGCGACTATGGGGTGAGGTGCTCATCTCGCTTCAATAGGGTGGGTCAAAAACACTTTCCGGTTTTATGACAATCAAGTCGTATTTAAATCATGTGAAATAAATAAATTTGTGTGTGTGTGTTGTAACAAATGAGATGCTGTGGGTGGCAGTACAAAATGGCTGCCATGAACAGCAAAAAGTTGGTGACAGTACTCCATATCAGTGAGTACCAAAAAAACAACAAAAAAACAGCTGTATGTGTGTGTAGTATCAAAGGTCAGGAAAACTGATGTGTCTTCAGCATATGACTGAAACTACACAACGAAGGTGTTAGGCATATATCTACAGGAAGAAAATCACAACAATTAAGAATTCATAATTAAAAACAGTTAAAATCAAACCACAGTCGCAGGAATAGGGTGAGCCCAGAAAACATACATAGCAAATGTCAAAAGGGTAAAGAGATGTGTTGTTAGCATTCACCAAAAATTGTACATGTAGGTCCCACTATCCAAACACAAAGTGTTCTTAGGAAGCGCTGGATGGTCACTTGAGGGTGCCATATTGTTCGATGGCTGAGGAAGGAGCTTTGGTCCCTATCCAATGGTGCTGTTCCACTAGCACAGCAGCGCTTTCCTCTCCTCTCCCCTGCAGCCCACCGCCATCATAAGCTGCTCCAGAGGGTTGAAAGATCCTCTAGAGCAGATATTGAAGGTGCACAGGTTAATGAAAGGGAAGTCCTGCTCTGTGAGTAGAACCTGGGTTGCCATATTTCAAAAGGAAAAACCAGGAACTACTTCTTCTTCTTTTTTACATAAACACTGAAAAAACGCGAATTTTCAATTGACTTGCCTAAGATCCAGGACAAAGTGCCACCTTTCGGATGTCAATTCCGCCTTTGAAATCCCAGTAATGTCCGGGGAAATCCGGACATTTGGCAGCCCTAGTAGAACTCCATGCATGCAGCATTGGATATAACCCTTTATCTCCCCCACCCCCGCGCCCACTCCTAATACAGGTCCTTCATTCAACTGACAACCTTAATAACACAGAGATATCGCCAACTAGTTTTCAAAGCATGCCATCCAAGCATGAAGAAGGGAAAACATGCCTGAATCCAAATCAATCCCAAAATCAGAAAAGTCAATAGATACAAAGAGATCCTATATGGTAGGTAATCCCTTAATGACCTAAATTATTTAGAAGTAGCATTTATATTAGTGATTTCTGCCAAAGACGTTTTTGACCGTTAATAAAGCCCAAGGCTATGCTGGTCATTTGGAATTTAGCCTGCTATGGAATAGCCTGCTTTTTCCTTCCTACACCCCTCCTTACCGCACAACAACCATCTGCTGTTTGGATGCCTTGAAAATATTTTGGTCACTAATATTTGCAGATTCCATGATGGTGTCCTGCAATTCTTAACAAAAAATGCTCCCTGATCCAGCAGGATTTTTCGCACCACTTGTTTATTTTCAAGCATGTCCGTTGCCTTCAAATTTCATTTGTGATATCACCCAATCACCCATTATCCATTTGGAACATTGCTATCTTTAGAGACAGTTTTTGAGAAAATCTAATCCAAGAGAGGGTGGGAGAGTGGAAAAAAACCAAAACGGTTGTTCTGGATTGATATTAAAAGAAACCTTGGCGAAATTTCAAACCACAATTTCAACCTGAATCCCATAGCTATTTTTAAAGGAAATTTCATACAAGTAGTACCACCTCAAGGACTTCCTCTCCACATATGGACTGACCAGACCCTGCAGTCATTATCTGAGGCCCTTCACATGCCTCCTCTATGAGTGGCCCAAAAGCGGCAACACAAGAACAGGCCTTTTCTGTGTTGGCTCCCCGTTTGTGGAATGCTCTCCTCAGGGAGACTCAACTGGCAGCTTTGTTACATATCTTTAGGCACCAGGCAAAAACATTTCTCTTTTCCCAGGCCTTTGGCTAATTAAACAATCTGTGTGTGGGAGGGTAATTATTTTGTTGTTGTTGTTCTGGTATGCATTTTTGTGTTTCCATATTGTAAACTGCCCTGTGATCTTAGGATGAAGGGTGGTATAGAAATTTAAGAAATAATCATAATTGTTGTTGTTTAGTCGTTTAGTCGTGTCCGACTCTTCGTGACCCCATGGACCAGAGCACGCCAGGCACTCCTGTCTTCCACTGCCTCCCGCAGTTTGGTCAAATTCATGCTGGTAGCTTCGAGAACACTATCCAGCGTCATAACTTTTATATGCCTGTTGTCTTTGTCCATGGAGTTTTCTTGGCAGGGATACTGGAGTGGGTTGCCGGTTCCTCCTCCAGGTGGATCATGTTTGGTCAAAACTCTCCACTATGACCTGTTCATCTTGGGTGCCCTGCTCGGCATAGTTGCTCGGCATGGTTGACCACAAACTTGACATGAGCCAACAGTGTGACGCGGCAGCTAAAAAAGCCAATGCAATTCTGGGCTGCATCAATAGGAGTATAGCATCTAGATCAAGGGAAGTAATAGTGCCACTGTATTCTGCTCTGGTCAGACCTCACCTGGAGTACTGTGTCCAGTTCTGGGAACCACAGTTCAAGAAGGACACTGACAAACTGGAACGTGTCCAGAGGAGGGCAACCAAAATGGTCAAAGGCCTGGAAACGATGCCTTATGAGGAACGGCTAAGGGAGCTGGGCATGTTTAGCCTGGAGAAGAGGAGGTTAAGGGGTGATATGATAGCCATGTTCAAATATATAAAAGGATGTCATATAGAGGAGGGAGAAAGGTTGTTTTCTGCTGCTCCAGAGAAGCGGACACGGAGCAATGGATCCAAACTACAAGAAAGAAGATTCCACCTAAACATTAGGAAGAACTTCCTGACAGTAAGAGCTGTTCGACAGTGGAATTTGCTGCCAAGGAGTGTGGTGGAGTCTCCTTCTTTGGAGGTCTTTAAGCAGAGGCTTGACAACCATATGTCAGGAGTGCTCTGATGGTGTTTCCTGCTTGGCAGGGGGTTGGACTCGATGGCCCTTGTGGTCTCTGCCAACTCTATGATTCTATGATTCTATGAGTTCATAGCTTCTCTGAGTTCTTCAAGCCCCTTCGCCACAGCAAGGCACCATGAAGGGGATAATCATAATACCAACGTGCTATAAAATAGTGGAAAGTTTACCAATTATAAATAGCAAAGCACTGGGATGGGAGGTGGGAACACACACACACACACACACACACACACACACACACACAATCTGGCACAGGATACAAGGGAACAAAATATCCTGTGAATAATTGTGGGAAGGTACAGTAAATATGATCAACTGAAAATCTGGTATAAATTTATTTCATCCTGGAACAGTGAACTCAATCCAATAATACTGGTAATTCATGTTGAGAATGTAAGCAGAAATGTGAGGCAAGGATAACTATAGAGAACTATAAATGTGGTAGATCCTTCTCTTTTACGTAATATTTCAACAAGAAACTCTTTGGAATGGATAAATATGATTCTTGATGACTAAAGTATACAATTTATGCTTCCTGGTAAAATGAAATGTGTTATATTTTGTCCCTTAAATATATACATATTTTTAAAGACACTGAGTGCAAGTCTCAGGGCATCTGAAATAGAGGTAGCAGCTACACACCTTGTATGTAAGAATTACTTCCGAAAGGGATCTGTTGTGAGGTTTTTTTTTCCACATTTGCCTCCTGTCCTTCACCCAAGTAACTCAGAGCCACTTTCTAGTTTCACAATAGGTTAGCTATGCCAAAAGGGTGATTTCCCCAGGACTGTCCTGCGAACTTCATATGTCAATAGCAATTTTGCACATCCAATCTCAATATTCCAGCTGCCTTGCTTTTTCAAAATTCTTATGTACAGCATACCCTCCAACGTTTATCCGATGAAAATAGGAATGTCCCATTCCATGATAATTTTACTTTTTATGCCCCACACATCTTACTGGGTTGCCCCAGCTACTCTGGGCAGCTTCCAACATATATAAAAACATAATAAAACATTAAACATTTTTTTTAAAAAATCCCTATACAGGATTGCCTTCAGATGACTCAGGAGTCAAATAACTCCATATCCCCCAACATTTCTCCAATGAAAATAAGGACATCCTAAGGAAAAGTGGGACATTCTGGGATCAAATCAGAAACTGGGTTGGTTTCTCTAAATCAGGGATGCCCCTGGAAAGTAGGGACACTTGGAGGGTCTGTATACAGTGTGCATATATTCCTACAAGGAGCTGACCTGGGCTAGGCCCCTGCAGTTCACAGAAGTGGTCAAAAACCTGCTTCTCTCTTGCAAGGAAGTCCCTTATTGGGCACATCACAGCAGCCCATACTCTGGCCACTAATTTTTCAGTTTGTGAAGCCACTCCTTCAGATCTGATTCTAGGACTGAAATGTTCCAAGAGACACTAATCAGTAAGAGAATTCCTCTCTTGTCTATATTTTCTCTCCCACAGAAGATAGTTTTTAATGTAAAATGCTCAGAGAACTTTGGTTATTGGGCAGTATAGAAACATAGCTGTCAACTTTTCCCTTTTCTTGTGAGGAATCCTATTCGGGAATAAGGGAATTTCCCTTTAAAAAAAGGAAACATTGACAGCTATGTATAGAAATGTGCAAGGATGGCTGCAATGCTAACTCCACTTACCTGGGATTTGGGAGTAAGCACCATTGAATTCAGTAGGACTTACTTATGAGAGAACATGGTTAGGTTGCCCCATCAGTAAATATATTAAGTAAGTAAATACCAGGAGAAATGTAAATAAGGTCATGTGTGCTCCTGTGTCATGTTGTGGGCGGAGTGGTTCTTGCTACCTCCTCTGTGTGTATAAATAAACACACACCCCAAACAGTTTTGCTGCGTATTGGAACCCATACTGGGATTTCTTCTCCACCATGAAGCTGACACTTGTCCTTCTGCTCCTTGCTCTGGCATGCTGCTCCTTGGATGCGCATCACCATGGTAAGCATCACTCCTCTGGTAACTATCACTATGATGGCTCTTTGCCTTAAGAAACAAAAATAATCCAGTCTAATGTCTTCAGATATGGCATCTACAAATGAGATGCAGGAGAACTTCAGCAAAATCGTGAATGCCCGTACCTGACACTTCAGGCATACTCTCCTGAGGTAGTTGCAGTGGCAACCAGGGGCCCAGGATAAAAGATAGTCTTTGGGAACCCTCCACCAATGCAACCCCCTCCCCTAATGCTGTCTGTAGTGAACATAGTATATTTGGGTAAATGGAATATCAGCACAATACCAGGGACGCGGGTGGCACTGTGGTCTAAACCACAGAGCCTAGGGCTTGCCGATCAGAAGGCCGGTGGTTCAAATCCCCGCGACGGGGTGAGCTCCTGTCACTCTGTCCCTGCTCCTGCCAACCTAGCAGTTTGAAAGCACGTCAAAGTGCAAGTAGATAAATAGGTACCACTCCAGCGGGAAGATAAACGGCATTTCCGTGCGCTGTTCTGGTTTGCCAGAAGCGGCTTAGTCATGCTGGCCACATGACCCAGAAGCTGTCTGCGGACAAACATCTTCTCCCTCGGCCAGTAAAGCGAGATGAGCATTGCAACCCCAGAGTCATTCGCAACTGGACTTAACGGTCAGGGGTCCCTTTACCTTTACCTATATGCATTGTAAACTTTAAAATGTAGTATTTAATGCTGGTCATTAAATTAATAAAATTAAATAAATAATAACCATGAATATTGACTCACTAGCCTAGTGATGTTCATGGGTATCCATGAATGTATCTATCTAGCCTACTTTAATAGAGCTCAGAAGCAGTTCCTTCCAATCTAGGAAATTACGAATCATCAGAATAGCTGTACATTTTTACAGTCATTAAAATTAAGAGCAGAAATGATAACCTATTCTTATAATTCAAGCAAAACATCATTTTTTGCAAGAATTAACAAGACATCTGATTCTTAAACAAGTAGCCAAGTTAGATGACTTGCTTCTAGTTTGGTGAAAGAAATTTCTCAAAAGAGATTTGCCTAGCTAGCTTACTTTCTTCTGAGAGCATAAGATAGGGGTCAAGCCTATCTTGCCCCTTGGTAAATCTTGGGTGCTCCTTTGTCAGAGGGGGCGAGGGAAGGATAAGGAAGCCCTGTCCATAAGTCAGATCCAGCCCACAGCTGAATTTCATATGGAGGCCACTCAGTATTCTCCCCAAGAAAGTCCTGGGTGGACATGAGCATTGGGTGCCACTGCCTGAAAGCACATGCTCACTTCCATCCCGCCTTCTCTATTCATCTGGTAGGTGCAGAGGCAGAGAAAACCAGCATGCCTCTCCACTGTCCCCAGGTGGGCTGGAGGGAGATGATGGAAACACTTCCTCCTGTCTCTCATTTCATAGATTTGCATCTGCCTGCCTGTCCACTAATGTAGGAGTGTCCACATTACACTCTCTCCATTTCAGGGTTGTCCCACATCTTTCCTCCTTTTAATGTGGGGTGTTTTTTTTTTTCAATCCTTGGAAAGCCCAAAGAGGCCAGGATTGAAAAACCTTGCAATAATGAAGAAACAGGAAAGTGCAAATCCATGCTTTGCTCCAGTGTGGACAAGCTCATAGCATCTGCTGGTGTAAGTGCCTCTGTCTCGCAGTCTTCTTCTCTGGCATCCCAGCTGGATCCTGGGCAGGGCAGACTGAAGTGGGCTATCATGGTTGCAGCCAGTTATCACTTAGTTTTTATTTACTTTTTAAAGATGATACTAAAGAAGAGTATGTGTGTGTAGATTTAAAGTGTTTTTAACAGCCTGTTTGGGTTTTCATTTCCCTTCTTCCTAGATGCCCACAAAACATGCAAACCTATGGAGAAATTTCTAGGTGCAAAGTTTTCGGGATCAGATTCTGAGTATATGGAAGAACTTGAACGTTATTCTGACAATGAAGACGGCATCCAAGCTGCAATGGAAGTAAAAGATCTTATTGAAACATTTTCGGAAGAGAAACGTTCGGAATACTTGAAACTTCTGGTAATTTTAAGCATTGTCCTTTTTCTTGCTGGCTTTTTGTGCTTCTAACTCATAACAAGAGACAGGGGGAGGAATATGATATTGTGATTGCCAAACAGAATGATCTCCTCTCTCCTCCTGCCACATTCTGTTCTGGGGGTTTTCCTGGCGCCCCAGAAGGGATTGGGGGGGTAGAAGGGGAGTCATATTGCACTAGTGGGAGCCTGTGCACTGACTTCTGCTAGCACACTGGGTTAATTGAATCCAAACCAGGATGTATATGTCCCCCCCCATCTAATTTTTTAATTTCATTTTTATTTATGAATTTATAAGAGTACAAAATACAGAACTGAAAAATAAAAGAAAAAGTGAAAGAAAAGGAAGGGGGGAAGGGGGGAGAGATACATTACATCAATCCATAATTCTATTTCATCAACTTCCCATCCATCCTTCCATGGTTCCCTAAAGTTTCCCTTTCCTGCTGCATATTCTATTTTTTCTAACTATTTAAACATTCAAATACTTCCCAGTATAAACTATAACTGCTGAGCTTACTCCAAACCGACTGAAGTTCTAACATTTTTACAATGGTTTTTTAGGTAGTCTACAAATGGCTTCCGTCCAAGGAATGTATATGTTCTCACCTATCCCACAAATTACAGTCTTTTGGTTTTAAGAGAGTGTTTTACCCTGCAGATTGAAAGTCATATGACAAAATCTGATGCTCTAAACTGGTTTTAAATACGTTGCCTGACCCCAGCACTCTCCACATACTAATTTACATCCACAGCACACGTATCTGTATTCTCTTTTCATCCCAGATAAAGGTTTGCGTGCCCAGGCAGAGAGCCCTGACCCCAAGAGCCATGAATGACTCATGAATGTCTCATGACAACGTGTTATGGGATTAAATTGGCCACAACTTTATTTAAACTTTCAGATGTAGGAAGACCTTAGCTTAGGCATTGGGTGTGTATCCCTCCCAGTCCCCAGCTGGGGATCTGGAGCACATCAGGGTAATCAGGTCTGTCTGGGAAGTGGGCTGGCTCTGGAAGACATTTGTTTACGCAGTGTCCACCGCCATTTCACCACAACACTGGGGAGTGCACTGACAACTTTTCAGCTTATGGCCCTTTAATGGGGAACCCTGGGATCGCCGCCGCAGGGGGGGAGCATCACCGCTTCACGCCCCCCCCCCATATAGGGAAGATGGACTTAAGGATTCCGCCCAAGGCCTAAAACTGCCAATGTTGCCAATCTGCTACGGGGAAGGCGAAACTTGCCAATGCAGGGAAATTCCTTCCCGGTCCCTTAACAGCAACCATCCTAAGACTGTAGCAGCGCCTGAATACCTGTAAAAGAAGTTAACCTGTAATAAAAGAGCATTAAACAAAGGGAGGATAGGGAAGGTGAAGCTCTGGAGCTGACTGGGTGCTGTCAGGTAGGCTGCACCCCTTTTAACTACGCGAAGAGCTCCGCCTCCCCCCCCCCCACAGATAGGTTTATTAGAACTGAGGTTTGGTGGGAACCTCAAAGGGCTGTGACGTGGGGAGGTGGACCAGGAACTTCTGCCATTGTCTCAGGGATCAGGGTACTGCGTGCAGCCACGCAATGGGCACCCTCCAGTTGATGGGAAAGCGGTCATTACACAGGTTGCCTATGCCATACATGCGAACCGAGGTACAGAGAGGAGGCAAATATACCACCCCATGAGGCAATCTCCTACTGTTTGAGAAGCAGGCTGATGCTTAAATCCAAGACACAAATACTTTTTCTTCCAACACCCTTGAGTTGGCTCAACTAGAACTCCCTCAAGCCCTGTCTACCTCACCCCTTCCCTTCCTTCTCATTCATAAGGATCCCTGAAGCCTCATGGCCAATAGCTGTGCCTCTCCCAGCTTTACATTACCTTTCTAATCTCCCAGACATTCTTCACCAGCAAGCCCTGCTGACAAGGAGAAAGGCAGTGGTATGGCCCTTGGTGGTCCTTCAGATTCACCCTACTTTCAGCCCTCTTTTCTTTCTTTCTTTCTTTCTTTCTTTCTTTCTTTCTTTCTTTCTTTCTTTCTTTCTTTCTTTCCCTCCTGTATAATAAAAAATATCTAAGTGATGAACAAGAGTATATGAAAATATGTACATAAAGCCACTGGAGCTACATTGCATAGCTGTGATTTCTTTCTTCTTTGTCATTTAGCACTCTGTACTCATCCGGATTTCATTTAATTTCAGAAAAACTTAATGCACAAATGCAAAAAAGACTGGAAGAACTAATCTTTGGATGATGCTACATTGATTCCACAAGCTGACTACCAATTCCTGAAATATCATATGATTGATCCATTCTTCGATTTCGCTTGTACTGTCCTTGTTCAAAGAAACTCCCTGTGGGGAAATAATCATTATGCGACAGAAAACCTAGAGAAATCTCATGTGCTGTTCTGCAATCAGTCATATTCAAATCGTTATTAAACTTACTGCCTTGCATTCCTTTGCTCAAGTTTCATTCCTGTAGGCTGTTAAATGTGTGCCATTTGCACTGATCTCTTGAGATTTGCTAGAGCCAGCCAGAGACTATGTTAGAGCAGAACAAGGAATGTTCTGAACAGCGAGTTGCTGGCCCAGCCCTTCTCTACAACTTAGAGAGAGGGCCCTTGTGTTGCTAGTTTGAGAGGCAGGCAGTTGTGCTTCCCTAACTTCCAAACCTTTTTTGTGGGGGGGTGGGGAGAGTGGCTAGTACTAGGGACAAAGTGCCATAATGATCAGTCAGATACATGGATTCCAGAAAGTCATGGAAGCAGGTGGTAGAGTTTATGGGCCCCAACTCTGATCCCAGCAACAGGAATGCAGCTGATAGAATTGATATGCTCACCTGTGAATAAATGTCTACACACGCACGCACACACACCCCACAAATGTGAGTAAATGCACTCGCACATCCTGATACTGACGTGTGCTAGACAGTCAGGAGCTTATATTACAAGGTTAAAGGAAGGCAGCGAAGATAAGCTAGAGGAAACCATTCATTTGTCCACTTTTTCAAAATAGACAAGACCTTTCTGCAGGCAATATGATTAGCCCAGGGATGATGAACAAAACATTTCAATAAGGAACAAAGACTGCCAAATGCATCATGTGACTCTAGTCAGTGGCCTCATCTGCACAATACAATTATAGCACTATCATAACACTTTAACCGTTGTGGCTTCTCCCAAAGAATTCTGGGAAATTATTAAGGTGCTGGGCACTCCTTCCTCCAAGCAGCCCCCCATCTCTAGACCTTCTTTCTTGCCAAACCACTGTAATTGGATATTGCAGGAAAATGGATTCAGTTTAGTCCCACAAGGCTTGCACTCTTGTTTAAGAAGTCTTACTGCAGCATCTTGCACTTCTCTGAACCTGGTAGGACTCTTAACATAACGTAAGAATATAAGATGATCCTGCTGTATCAGACCAATGGCCCATCTAGTCCAGCTTGCTGTTCTCACAGGGGTCAACCAGGTGCCTACGGGAAGCCTGCAAGTTGGACAACAGCACTCTGCTCACCTGAAACTCCCAGCAACTGGGATTCAGATGCATGTTGGCGCCCAAGGTAGGACAAGGGTATCATTGCTAGTAGCCACTGGTGGTCTTATCCCCCATGGATTTGTCTAATCCTTTTGGAAAGCCATTCAAGTTGGTGGCCATCACAGCCTCTTGAGGGATCAAGTTCCATAGTTTAACTATCTGCCCTGAATCTTCCAGCATTCCGCTTCATTGGATGCCCATGAGTTCTAATGTTATGGAAGAATCAGAAAAACACTTTCTCCATGTCATGCATAATTTCTGTCACATCACCTTTTTTCTCTGAACTAAAAAGTCAAAAATTCTGCAGCGTTTCCTCACAGAGAAATTACTCCACCTTCTTGATAGATTTGTCTAATGGTGTTTTAAATTCCTTTTCTAGGGATCTTCTGTTGTGGAGGTGGGGGGGGGGTGATTAAGAAAATCAATCCTCCTGGCAATATCTGGGAATCACGCAGTTTAGGACATTCCACACCTTTCCTCAGCAGAGTTTCTTGTTCACTGAGAAAAATAAAGCTCGCGTATATGTAAACTCAGCTTTAATAATAAAGAAAACTGTAACAAGATAACATAATGAAAGAAACTAAATAAGACGACATGAGGCATGTTTGAGGCACGAAACAAGAAGAGACAGTTGGTCCCTCCTAACTGAAACTTAACAGAACACACTGAAGGGAGGGGCTGATTCTGGAGCAGAACACACAAGCCCCTCCCACCAGATACCTGGCACTCTACTATTCAAATTAGGCCCTAGTGTTTTTGTTACATCTTCAGCATGGGATTTGCCCTTTCCACAGCTGCTACACCCTGGGTCAAATATTCCTTCAGCTACTACCCCAAGGTCTCAGTCCTGATCAGTCACTGCCAGTTCAGACCCTATGAGTGTATATGTAAAATTAAGATTATTTTTCACCACAATATGCATCACTTTACACTTGTTTAGCCTGAATTGCATTTCCCATTTACTGCCCATTCCCTCAATTTGGAGAGGGCTTTTTGGAGCCCTTTGCAAAATCTTTTCATGCTAATGACTCTGAACAATCTATTATCTTCCACAAACTTGGCTACCTCACTGCTTACCCCTAACTCTAGATCACTTTCGAACAAGCCAAAGATCACAAGTCCCAATACCAATCCTTGTGGGATTCCACTTTCCACATGTCTCCATTTGGAGGACTGTCCGTTGATTCCTGTTCTCTGTTTTCTTAACCAATATCTGACCCACAAGAAGACTTCGCATCTTATTCCATGACTGCTAACCTTACTAAACTTTCATGAGGTACCCTGTTAAAGGTTTTTGAAAGCCCAGGTACACTACACCACTGGATCAGTTCTATCTATATGCTTGTTGACACTCCAAAATAAATCTAATAGCTTCGTCAGAAAGCCATGCAGAAGCCATGCTGGCTCTGCTTCTTGATGATGTACAAACAGCCTGCCTATCTCTCATAAGAGTACATAAAAAAGCAGTGCCTATCCCCAGGGAGGCGGAATACCCTCCAAGCAGCAGCATTGGGGTAAAGTGGCTGTATCCACCTCGTATATTACTGATCTACTCAGTTAGCATGACCAACAGCCAGGGGATAGGAATGTTGTATTCCAGAAACATCTGGAGAGCCATAAGTTCCTTATCCTTGACAACATCTCCTGAAAAGGTTTTAAGGGTTAATCAATCCATTAATCCACCTGACAGCATGCTTGTGAGCACTCCTCTTCTACAGCACACGGAGGTGCAAAATTTGCCTCAGACACTTAATAACAAACACACAAAGTTGCCTTGCACAGGCTCAGACCATTTCCCATCTAGGCCACACAGACGTATTAGCGTAAGCACTAGATTGGCTCTGCACAGCCCTGACCTCACCACCACCTTCCCCTTCCAGTACATGGAAGTGATGCTACCTCTGTCAAATGTTGTTGTTGCAGCTCCACCCAACCAGGTGAGCTGCTCTTGATCTCTCGCAATAGTATACAGCATTTTTAAAATGGGTCAGATTTCTTTTCATGGTAAGTCTCGTGATTATTTTTTTTTAAAATCTTTGGCCCTTTTCACTTTGTTTTTAGCTAAGGAATCTTTCTGCCCCTGTCAGACTTTTCGTCCACAGAAAGTTATAGTACATTCCTCCACACAAGGAAAAGATAACAAGGAAAGAAAAGGAGAAGGATATCAGAAGAAACCTAGCTGGTTAGTAAAGATATTATTGTCTATACTGTCTGCTTATGAAATGAATGAATGAAGATGATCTGGAAAATTGGGGGGAGTGCATAGTAAAGATATTATTGTCTATACTGTCTGCTTATGAAATGAATGAATGAAGATGATCTGGAAAATTGGGGGGAGTGCATGAATTCAAAGCAGAATTCATAGCCTAGTCCAAAGACAATAGGTGGTATCCAATGAAGTAGTTCCATCAGTGGCAGAGCTTGGGGTCTCAAATTTCAGTGGAGCCCTGCGCAACTTCAAAATTCAGCACCCTCCCCCTTTCGTGCTCCATTCTAAATCATAGTTGTGGTGTCCCCAGCGTTGCCACTCCCCTAAATCCGTTCCATTAGGACATGAATAAGAGGAAGCACACAGGCCTGGGCATAAATCAATACGCAAAGGAGAAATGTCAATATATACACATCCTTCAATTTAGGTAATCCCATAATGACCTAAAGAATTTAAAAGCAACATTCATATTAGCAATACTTGGCAAAGTCAAGATAGTTTGGACTGTTTATAAAACCTCAGGCTATATGGATCATTTGCATTTACCTTAAAGGTAAGGTAAAGGTACCCCTGCCCGTACGGGCCAGTCTTGACAGACTCTAGGGTTGTGCGCCCATCTCACTTAAGAGGCCGGGGGCCAGCGCTGTCCGGAGACACTTCCGGGTCACGTGGCCAGCGTGACAAAGCTGCATCTGGCGAGCCAGCACAGCACACGGAAACGCCGTTTACCTTCCCGCCAGTAAGCGGTCCCTATTTATCTACTTGCACCCGGGGGTGCTTTCGAACTGCTAGGTTGGCAGGCGCTGGGACCAAGCAACGGGAGCGCACCCCGCCGCGGGGATTCGAACCGCCGACCTTTTGATCGACAAGCCCTAGGCGCTGAGGCTTTTACCCACAGCGCCACCTGCGTCCCTGCATTTACCTTACCATGGAACAACTTGCCCTTTCCTTTTTGCCTCCATCAGCCATTTGCTCTCTATAACCTTGAAAATCTTACAGCCACTGATCTTTTGTCCTGCAGTTTCATTTGCATATAATTGAATGCACATTTGGAAGGTTACTATATATTTATAAAGTGGTTGGGGTGCGGGAATCAAATCAAAGACACAGAATGAAAACCTGAGTGTATTTGTAATTGATTTAGCAACTGCACACAGGGACTATTAAGTATAACACATGAGAGAGAGAGAGATTTTGTTTTGTTACGTTCTCGTCCCCAGAAACTCAGTGTGGCACTTGAGCCTCACAATACCCCTTTGAAGTACGCTATACCAAGAAAGAGTGATTTTCCCAGGGCTACCCAGTGAGCTTCATATGGGAGCAGGGATTTGATGCATCGAAACTCAAGAGTACAGCCATAACTCTCTCTTGGCTCTCTTGTCTTCTTAAATCCTACGTACATTCTGCATATAGGTCATTGGAAGCCACACCTGACCCTCCTTGTGCTGTAGGAATTGATCTTGGTCTCTTCATCTTGCCAACCTTAAATTTAGTTCACCCCTTTTCCACAGCATTTTTCTTTTCTTTTAAAAGCTGCCACAAAAATTCAGGTAGATGATGTTCTGTATCAGTTTGCTGACAGACTGGCTCTTTCCCCGATCTTCAGTGCATACAAATAGTCAAAAATTTGATTTTGTCCCCTCAAGGAGCTCTCTAATAGGGCACACCGCAGTAACCAACCCAGTGCATGCTGAATTTTAAATGCACGCAGCAGCTCTCCATCTCCTTTGGATTTGATCAGAAATGAGGAGGAGAACAATGTGAATAAGGGCATGGGTTGTGTTGTAGGCGGAGCAGCTCGTGGGCACATAGAGCTATATATAGAGATGCCTGAGCTGCGCAGCTCAGGATCCCAGATAGTTTTGCTGTGTGCTGCAACCCGTCTAAGAATTTTTCTCCATCATGAAGCTGACACTCATCCTGCTCATCGCCCTAGCATGCTACTGCTCTACAGGTAAGCATCACTAATGAGACTTCTGGCTCTCGGTTTCAATAGATTCAAGAAGCAAACATTTAGTAGTATGGCATAACATTTCCAGAGATGCCATTTGTAAATGAAATACAGTAGAATCTCAGTGAAATAAACTCCAAGAGCTGGACGTTTTAGGCAATGAGACGTCCTGGACCAGCTCCACAGGGCCTCCACTCAAGTGCAGCACAATGCAAAGCAGGCTTTCTCAAAAGTAAGTCCTGTTGTGCCCAATGGGGCTTTCTCCCCAGTATGCTTTCTTTAAGATTGCACAGGCCACAGTTAGGGATACTGGAGAATTCTGATGGAAATGGAAGCAGAAATCCCCACTGTTCACTTATTCGTTCCACGTCTGGAATGAAAATCAGTCAATTGGATGCAATCGGTATTAGCTGTTATCACTTTCAGTCTGGAAATGATACATGATTGATGAGTCGTCGCCCCCCCCCCCTGCATTTGCCCCGTGTTTCCATTACATAGAAATGAATGAGGTTGAATAATGCAATGGCAATGTAATTACATAATTTACATAATTATGTAAAATTTGTCACATCGGACAGTGAGACGAGTAACATAGTTTCTTACATCCCTAGTGACAGTACTGAGCTCTAAAAAATCATTATGGCAACCAGATGCGATAAATAAATAAATAAATAATAAGGACAAGGTTCCTGTAGCTTTTAAAATTTCAGCAGGTATAGTTTGGCATGGGAGGTGCATCTGCAGAAATCTCCTCTTTTACACAGCTGTTAAAAGGTGCAAGAGCCCTGTCCCTTTTTTTGAACCTGGGCACCCTAAAAATCACTGAAGATGATAGTGAGTTTAAGTGGACTACAACAGGACTCAGTTTGATCTAGGGACATGTGCATTTTATGGTAAGTTAAGATGTCATATTTATGGCCTCCAATTTAGAAATTACTCAGCTGTGAAAAGGCCAGTGCTACACAGAGGAAGTATAGTAGTTTCCCCCCTGCATCTACAGACCCCAGGAAACATGGCACCATCTGGTCAGGGCTGTGTGTCCCTGACATACAAACATGGTAAGGAAAGAACATTCAAACCATCCTCATGTGGTGTCAGCACAAGAAAGTGCTTTTCTCGTGGAGATTTCTTGCAGAGAAATGGGCCTCCAAGCTGGAGCTGAGCTGGGCCCTCTCAGCTGAATCATATTATTTCCATCCAGTTATCAAGTGATTATTTCTTTTTTCTAAGATGACAATAAAGAATTTAAATAAAACATGTATAAAGTATTATAAATTCAGTTTTCGTTTTCGTTTTGTTTCCTCCCCCCCCCCCCAGTTTATTCTGAGCTATGTCCTTCTGTCGAGAATTCAGTGACTGCATTCCTTTCTGGAACAGCGGATGACTTAAAAGAGGAGCTTAAAAAACACGTACCTCATTCAAAGTATGGGATAACCAATGCACAGAAGGTGCAAAGTTGTACCCAGGATGAATTTACAGAAAAGGAAAAAGAGGGGTTATATGATCTTGTGGTAATTATTTATTTTGCCATTTTTTTTCTTGCCTGTGTTTGGGTATTTATTATACCTTGTCTTTCATCCCGTCAAACTTTATCTGCAGTCTGCTATTTAAAAACATTATTTTAGCATGCATATCAAAGGCCACAAGTTAATATCTGATAATCTAAAAAAGATCTAAATTCTTTGTCCTGCCATCTATATTACCAGAGCCTTATCCATATGTCAGAGACTAATTCAGGTCATACAATAATAACTCTAGTTTAATATGCATACAGCAGGCCTGTGCCATCATATGGAAGACCCATCTTTTCCAACCCTAAAGCTGCCCAATTGTTCTGATGGTTGAGCCAAGTGAATCAAGGCACAGATAGAAGGCAAAGTTGCCTTTTATTGACTTTCAGTCATTTGCACCATGGCATGATCTTCTACTGTTCAGGAAGCAGGCTGTTGAGTAATGCTCGCCAAGAACCAGCTAGTCCCAACCTTCCTCATTTCCTTTATCGCCTGTACTTACATTTGTTTCATTTCATTTCAGAAAAAGATGGTTGACAAATGCAGCAGCGACGAGTAATTCTGATCTATGGAAGAAGTCAATCAAATTCCACAAGCTGACTACTGATATTGGTTGCTGGAAAATATTGATGCATTCTTCTATTTCTTTGATCCTGTCATTGACGTCGGAGCTCCTGCCTCCCTTTGAAGCAATAATCATATGCTGCAGAAAAGCTAGAGAAATCTCCTGCCATGTTCTTCAATCATTCCTACTTGAATCATTATTAAAACCCGTGATTTGCATTTCTGTGCTGAAGATTCATTTTTCAGTGTGTATGATAAATGTCACAGTTAATCCAGAGACTACTTGAAGGATCTAGAGAACAATTCTAGAAAGGGAATTTAATTTTTGTTGATATTTATTTATAAAAATATTTATATACCGCCAACTCAAAGCAGGGTAGAACAAAAGATAAAATGAAATGAAATAGTTTATTGTCACTTGTACAACTTGTATACAGTGAGATTACACGAGCACCCCCCACTCAGCTCTCTTAGTCTTAATTCCCCTCGTTTACTGACGCACACCCACCAAACCCCAAACCCAAAAGTCAGTTGCCCTGTTGTTATCTTTTCATTCAGCAGCCTAACAGTCCACGGATAGAAGCTGTTCTTTATCCTGTTGGTGCGACTAATCATGCTTCTATATCTTCTGCCCGATATTCTTGCTGATATTAAGGTGCAAGTGGTTCCCTAGGCACCATATAGATATTTTTTGGACCTCCCCTCTATACACTGATTCGTCTCCACCTCTTATTAAACCCATTATGGTGGTGTCATCTGCAAACTTAATAATTGCAGTAGATGGGTCAGATGATAAAAGGACACTAAAGGATTGTTGGGGTCTGCTAATCGGGCCCAAGCTGCCTTGGTCACTGAAAGGCCAATAAATGCCATAGACAGAGTCCCATAATTACTTGTTTATTCAGCTGAGTAAAACAGAGCGGGCGAGCCACACTCACCAGTGTGATGGTGAAGCCATGCCTAAATAGCCTTTGTTCAGACTTTTTATAGGCATCCCCCCTGCCTTTCCCCCTTTTGAGGTTCCTAGCGCTGATCAAAACAGGACACCCTGCCTGGAGACCTTGAAGGGAAAAGCTTCCTGGCAGAGGGAAGTTTTCTGGAAAATTGCCTAGCAATGTTATCTGGTCTTCACATATTTGTGGCTCACCCTCCGAAATTATAAAGCAGGCAGTTTTTTTACAGAAGCAAAATGGCATCAGTTAGTCTAACCAAAAAACAGACAAGAACAGGCCTCTGTGGCTTTTCCTGAGACCCCACAGGATAAAATACAATAAAAACAATAAATGGCAAAGGGCTAGCATTGCTGTATCAAAGGATTCTGACTGAATGTGGTGCACAACTCTAATACAGTTAATAACAATATTCAGACTTATGCATCCTGCAAATGACCTGCTTATCAAGCATTCATTCTGGTTTGCTTACATAAGCAACAGCACCCTCTACAGCGCAGCTCATGGTTGGCACAGAAAGTGGGAGCATAGCAAACAACCTAGTTCAGCCCACTCTGTGGAATGAAAAGATGAAGCATGTTTGGGGGGGGGGGGGGAGAAGAAGGAGGGAAGATGCACACTCTCCCACCATCACCCTGCCTTCTCACCATCCAAAGACACATTCAGTCAGTAAAAAAACAAAAACCTCAAGGAGGCTGCAAAGCAAAACTGGAGGTGGGTGATCTGAGCCCCAACAGAGAGGCTTGGATGGCTGTATCTGGTCCCCAGAGCCCAATATTCCCTATCTATGCACCCTTAACAAAATACAGTTCCCAGGGAGCTGATATTTTCTGCTTCACCTCAAGCAGCAAATTGTCTCGGAGGGCACATCTGGAGGGCACCATGCTGGCGACTCCTGATCGATTGGATTCGCTGGGTTTAATTGTTTTAGTTGTTGTGTTCTATGCTGAAGTTAGTTATTTTTTTATTGGGCTTCTTTACTTTCTGATTTATTTTAAGGTTTCTAATAATAGTATAAATGCAGTGTAAAAATGCAGGCTAAACCAGCTTCCTGGCCAGGAATCACCTGGGGAACCATGTGGCTCTGAGAAGTGGACAGAGACAGGAGAATTGGCAGGTTTTAAAAACTGGGCTTGGAATGCCTGAGGCAGAAGGGGAGGTGCTGCGTTTTCCAGGGACTTGGGGGGGGGGGTGAGAAAGGAGGGGTCAGAACTTCATGTAGGAGCTGAAAGGCAGAACTATCTTGGCTGCATCCCAGAGGCTGAGGAAGATGGCTGGCTGCTCTGGACTCAAGATGGCTGAAGCTGTGAGAGAAGCAAGGAGAGACACTCTGGAGATGTAATGCTATGTACTCCTCCATCCTAGGCTCAGGTTGTAAATAGGTGTTATTAAACCATATTTCTTAAAGACACTTGCCATCTCTGTGCCTTGATCTGCCCAGTGCAAACACAACCCTGGGTAACTGCCTGGAACCCTGGAATCTGTGAAGACTAGGGTAGTGTGTAACAGTATTTTATATCAAAATAAGGTGGCTAAGTTCCATTAGCAATAGTGTCTGTTTTTACCGGAAACCCGAGGACACCTCTGACTCTGTACTATAGCATATCACAAATTATAATCTCCACGTGTTTCTAATTACTCCTACATTTTACAACACATGAAGTGAAGCTGTTTCACATATTGCAAAACCAGGTGGTAAGTGAATTTATCTTGCCCCTGAAATTAGGGAAGTCCAGCAACTATTCTGATCTATTTCGACTTCTTTGTTTTGGGTTAGTATAACCCCTTGCATTGGGCCAATGATCTGCAGAATTATTTCAGATTGAAGATGAAACTCTTACAAATATCACCAGCCATGTAGTGTGGCATATTACAAACACCCAAGTGACTGCTACAAAGTCAGCTTTGCAACCAAAATGTTTGTGCCCTTCCCAGCAGTTCAGCTGGTGAGCAAAGAGCACTTGTCATCAAGAATACACAAAGCAGAGTTTGAATGCAAGGCAATGAGTTTAATGAAACAGGGAGTCTGAGTGATTTAGAAATATTATAGGAGGTTTCTTCAAGTTTTGTAGATCATGATGGATGCACTCTAAAGGAAAGATGGGGCTTCTTGATCAGCGAGAAGGAAGTGATGCAACTTGCAATTGGCTTTGTCTGGCTATTGACCTGTAGCGTTGCTGTAGATTTCTTTTGAAAACTGAAGCTACTGGATTGAGTCGCAGTTCTTCATCACTTTCCTCTGAAATTGAAAGAACAGATGAAAGGTCAGCATAAAGTGCCAGTGTCATCCCAACCTAACAATATGGGCTATATATTGTCTGGAAAGGTGATTAAGTTTTTATAAAAGTTTTTACATCCTTACTATACTGGTGCTAGCCTTGATCTGAGTGGTATAGGAGCACCGTGCCTCTTCTTTATATACTAGAAACCAGAATACTACTCACACTGATATCCACCTGTTACTTTTCAATGGAATTCTGTTTGTGCAGCAGGGCTTCCCCTCCCCCTCCCAGCCCACTCTCAAAATCTCTTCTGAAGGATCCTCCAATCCTCTGGAGAAGATTTTGAAGGCACGTGCATGGTGGACTACAGGGGAGAGGAGGGAAGGGGGAAGTTTTGTTGCACAAGTGGAAGTCTTCTGCACTGGCTGAACAGCAGCTTAGATACAACCCAAAGACTCATGGGTATTCACTGGCGTTATACCAAACAAGGGAGTCAATAGGCTGGTCAGTTGGGAAAGAGGACGGGACTCCTGTACCTTTAACAGTTGTGTAGTAGAATTTCTGCAGGTGTAGCAAGTGACAACTGCTGGAATTCCTTCATCTAAACAATTATTACAGGAGCAGGAGCCACTATCCTGTTTTTCACCTGCTGGCCACCCTAGTTACACCTCATGAGCACCACTTTGTCCATTGAATTAGACGAAGGTAGGACCTTCAGTCATAACTAATTCAATATTGGTATCTTTGTTTAGCTCAGTGGTTATCAAACTTTTGGGTCGCACACACACCCCCGGTCCCATGAACTCATTCCCAGCATCCCCTACCCTAGAAAAAGCATCATTCAGAATAGTGGTTTGCACAACCCACTAAGGAAGATAAGAATGCAATAAAATTCAAAACAGTGACAATTAATTGCACAATTATTCGAAACAGACCGCTCCCTGCTGAAAGGCCCATTTCCACCTGGCCTAGGGGGTGGGGCCCACACTCACCCTGGGGCACTGCTGGGACAACTCTTGGGTTGGGGCAACTGGCTAAAATGTTTTAAATGGTTCTAATTTTGGTTGCTGTGCTTCATTTTTGTTGGTTAAATGTTTAGTTGTTTTTTAATGTTTGATATTTTGTTGTGTTTTATATGTTGTAAGCCACCCAGAGTGGCTGGGGAAACACAGCCAGATGAGTAGGATATAAATTAAAAATATTATTGTTGTTATTGTTATTATTATTATTATTACTGAAATCCAGTTAAAACTATTTAGTTGAATTAATTCAACAGTGGAACCTCTGGCTTAGCCAGTTATCTCATGGATACACAATTATGCTGTACAAGTAGTCCACCACCTGAAATATGAAGGTAGAAATGTGATTTTAAAAGTTAAAGGATTGCATGCATGCGTGCAAAGGCGTACCTAGGCTCCCTTGCACCCTTGGCAAGGAGCTATATCGGTAACTCCCCATCCCCACCACCAAATCCTTTCCACCTTTGGCAAGGAGATGCATCAGCACCTCTGAAGCCAGGAGAGAAAATGAACCACGAACTCAAAAGATTTGCTTTTTGTTGCCTTTCACCCTCCACCACTGACTTCCTCCATGAACATCGAGGTTAGGGTGTGTCTGCTGTGCCTCCCTTCCTCCTCCTCCTCCTCCATCTGTCTGTCTGCCTCCCTCCCCACCTCAGCTTCCCATGGTAGAGAGTGGGAACAAAACTATTTCTCCTTCTCCCCCACTCCCCACAAATGACTTAGCTTAATTTTCTAGATAGTTGTAGCAAAATATAATTACCACCACAGGAAGCAGAGTTGCTTTTTGCAAAAGGCTTAATTCGCCGACACATTCTTTCAATTTAAATACAGCATTCTTGGTATCACTGTCCTCTGTGTACTTAGAAACTTCTTTCTCAACTTCATCATCTGATTTAAAAAGCACCGTTTTTACGAAAGACTTGACAGGCTCACAGAAGGAGAAAGCTGCATTAAAGCAAAACAAACAAACAAAACAAAAACACTAAAGAGCTGGCGATTTAAGAAATAACTTTTCACATACATTTTATTTCAGATTTTTGGAGTTTTAAATGTATAATGACAATAGTAAATGGGAAGAGTGTATGGCTTGATTATTTTTATTTATTCCTTTTTAGATTTATATACCGTCCTTCAAAAGATCTCAGGGCAGTTCACAAGATAAAAGCACTAGATAAAAGCACAAATAAATAGTTAACACAGAAACAACAAAACCTCCCACAAACACATTTAAAAGGCTGTAGAATATTATCAGGACCGGGGAATGAGAAGAGAGAAATATAAAAGAAAAAACCTTTTCCGCTTCTAGCTTCCTAATCAGCAAATTCTGCCTAAAATGCAGAGGCTGAGTTGCAATATCTCAGTAGGAACACAGGCAGCTGCGTTACACCAAATCAAGCCACTAACTAACTTAGCACAGTCTACCCTGACTGGCTGTAGCTCTGCAGAACTTCAGTCAAGGAGTCTTTGCCAGCCCTGCCTAGAGGGGCTGGAGACTGAAACTGAGACCTTCAGCGTGTAATGCAAATGTAGCAACGTCCAAAGATCAATTAGATATCAGTAGAGAATGGCGTCCATGATTGCCAGTCGGTTATGCTAAGCTCTGCGTCTCCCTGCCACCATTTTGCGACTGGTTCTGTCCCTGCAGCACCACTTTGTGACAGTAATTTTCAGCCATGTCAGGTGGGACTTGAGGGGTAGAAGGCTTGAGAAACCCTGCTCTGCAGTGTTCTCAGGCAGAGAGCCATGCATGGCATTACGGATGCTTACCAGAGTTGCAGCTACATGCCAGGATGAGGAGCAGAAAGAGAAGGGTTGGCTTCATAGCAGCAAGGACCGCTTCCTAGAAATAGCTGGAATGCTTTGTGACTTCCTTTGGAACCTAAGGCGCACAGCCGAGAAAGAAGGAGATATATAAGAGGCTACAAGACTGACTCCTCCCTCAACAGAGCATGGCAGGTCACCAGACTTCCTTCGCGCTTGTCTTCCTTGCGCATTTCCTTAGCAAGGACGCACAGGCAAATATGCCCTCCAGCCAGTTTCAGATATGCAAGCCTCTGTTCTGTTCTCCGAAGCTATGACACGTTGAAGAGGAAACCAAGCAGCCACAAGGACTGCCATTTGCACGGGCAACAGCCATGGCCAGATGTAGTTGCACACAGCATAGAACGTGTTGGAATTTTCCTAAGCCCATTTTAACAACAAGAGCTGTTTCAAATCCCCCAGTAGAAATAACAACACCAAGATCTGCTGAGTTGGGTTTTCTCTAGAATCCTTGTATCTGATATATTTCAATAAAATGTCATCCACTAACTCCATCAACAATAAAGCAGGAGCATAGAAAGGATAATGTTTTATTTCAAACAATTTCTTGGGAAAGTAATGGCAGAGGTGAAGAAATCAGTACTCTTACCCAATCATCTTTAAGGCATCTAGGACAATACCAAACCTTACACACATTCCGCTGATACTTAGTAGGCTTCATCCACTCAGAAGACTACTATGCCTGCAAATTTCATCCAGTTTTGACACATTAAACCCATTTGTTGATCTCTCCAGTATAGTTGATGGGGAGACATCTGAAGCTTTGGAAAACTAACCAAAGCAAGGCTCCTCTTCAGATCTTAAATTAAGTTTGAGGACATTACTAGGCTTCAGTCTGAGACTCCAAAGTGGGTTCTGAACCGAGTAATTTGTTTTTACAACCCTAATCTGTATGCAATGGGACATTTGTTGTTGTGACAGACACTACAGTTGTCACCTCTGTGTTCTTTTTCCTGGAACTGCCATCACTTGTTTACTCACTTTCTATGAGGATTCATACAAAGCGATTGTTGCGTTCTTATATTTTTTGCGGGGGTCTCCTATTATTTTTCAGACCTGGGCTTTTTTGGTGACAATTTGTGTTATAAAATACAATCACAGTAAGCAGCTTGTCTAATCTGAACAGAGAAAACACTTTCAAGGCTTTTAAACATTAGTGTGCCTTTAAACAAAAGCTTTCTGTCTGAAATCCAGGACACACGTTGATGGCACTGGTCCCAGCAGGTGACAGAGGCTTGCATATCCGCTTCAACAGACTCCATTACCACCTGTTATCAATGTTCTTAATGAAATAAAATACACCTATGGAAAGACCCACCAATACAGATTTTGTTTGGGATTTGTTTCTATCATTAAGGGATTTCCTTAGCTATTGACATTTCTTCTCTTGATATTGGCATGCGGTTTCTTTTCTGAAGGAGCAGTTAATTTGGCCACAGGCATGCTTTACTTTTATTCCTGGTTTTGGCATGCTTTGAAATTCAGTTGTTAATTGTGCCAAACTACCGCACCACTAGTTAGTTGGTTATTTACTATTATATTCCACCCTTCCTGCAAAGGAGTCCTAGGTGCTTGGAGTGTGTTTTAAGTTAAAGTGTTTTCCAACCATTGCAAATGCTTTTATTTCTAAGTATTTCAAAGAAAAGTTTGCATTGGGAGATACAAAGGTGAACAACATCCCACATGCAAATAGGTGTAATTGTGTTCTTATGGCCTGTAACTAACACACACAGAGAGAGAGAGAGAGAGAGAGAGAGAGAGCGAGAGAGAGAGAGAGCGCTGTTCTCTCCAGCATTTCCACCAACATGAAATTTCTTTCCATCTCCACCTTGTTGGCTATCTGCCTGCTACAGTAAAAGATGTGTAGAGTGTTGTTGGACTCACCCATCAGAAGGATCACCTAGTGGGGTGGGGCGAGAATCTTTGCATCTGTCCTATTGGTAGATGACTGGTGAAGAAGCTTTGTCTCTTAATTCCCCTCCTCCTTCAAATGCTACTCCATCATTGAAGTGCCCAGTCTGAAGCCCTTAATATCTCTCCTTCTCTCTCTCTCTCTCTCTCACACACACACACAATGAACAAAATGGAGGCAGCTAGTACCAGTTTAATTTTCTGTGGAGGACATAAAGCATAAATGAGTGAAAGCACACATGCCTCCGTCCAAATCAATTCCCAAAGAAGAAAAGTCCATGTATACAAACTAATCCTTTAATTTAGGTAATCACTTAATGACCTGAATAATTTAGAAGCAGCAGTTGTGCTATCAGTTCTTGCCAAAGTCAAGACATTTTTGACGGTTTACAATGCCTAGGATTATGCTGATCGTTTTCGATTTACCTTGCTATGGAATACCGTATTTTTCGCTCTATAACACGCACCAGACCATAACACGCACGTAGTTTTTAGAGGAGGAAAACAAGAAAAAAAAATTCTATTTTTTTTTTATAATGAATTTTTATTGGTTTTCCATAAGTAAAAAAGAAACAAAGCAAAAACATAAACATAAACAAACACAAAATCGACTTCCCCGTACCACCCCTTTTCTGCATTCTTGTTTCAAGATTTTTCAGCAACCCTCTCGTAATAAACTTGATTATATTTCATAAATTTAACTTCTATTAGTTATTAATACAACTGTAGTTCTTTATCTCTTATTACTCTGAGCCCCTAATTTTCCAAATTACAACAGTTTTTAAGATAAACTTTGAATTTGTTCCAATCTTCATCCACCGCCTCTTTCCCCCGGTCTCGAATTCTGCCAGTCATCTCTGCCAGTCCCATATAATCAATCACCTTCGTCTGCCATTCTTCCAACGTGGGTAAATCTTGCGTCTTCCAATACTTTGCTAGAAGAATTCTTGCTGCTGTTGTGGCATACATAAAAAATGTCCTATCCTTCTTTGGCACCATTTGGCCCACCATGCCCAAGAGAAAGGCTTCTGGTTTTTTAACAAAGGTTCTCTTCAGAACTTTTTTTATTTCATTATAGATCATTTCCCAGAAAGCCTTAATCTTCGGGCAGGTCCACCAAAGGTGATAGAAGGTTCCCTCCGTTTCATTACACTTCCAACACTTGTTGTTGGGCAAATGATAGATCTTTGCTAACTTAGCAGGAGTCATGTACCACCTGTAGATCATTTTCATAATGTTTTCTCTTAAGGCATTGCATGCCGTAAATTTAACACCAGTGGTCCATAACTGCTCCCAGTCAGCAAGCTCAATGTCATGCCCAATATCCTGTGCCCATTTGATCATACTGGATTTCACCGTTTCATCTTGAGTATTCCATTTCAACAGCAAGTTGTACATTCTTGACAAGTTTTTAGTATTGGGTTCTAGCAGTTCTGTTTCTAGTTTTGACTTCTCCACTTGGAAGCCTTTCTTTCTGTCCTGTTTGAATACTTCATTTATCTGTCGATAATGTAACCAATCTCTCACCTTAAACTTCAGTTTCTCGAAACTCTGCAATTTTACATTTTCACCATCTTGTTCTATAATTTCAGAATATTTAGGCCAATTAGAACCCATATTCAATTTTTTCACCTCTTTTGCTTCCATTGGTGACAGCCACCTGGGGGTTCTACTTTCAAACAGATCTTTATACCTTATCCAAACATTATACAAAGCTTTCCTCACCATATGGTTCTTAAAACCTTTATGCAATTTTACCTTGTCGTACCATATATATGCATGCCAACCAAATCTGTTATCAAATCCTTCAAGATCCAAAATGTCTGTATTCTCGAGGAGCAGCCAGTCTTTCAACCAGCAAAACGCTGCTGATTCATAGTAAAGTCTTAAGTCCGGCAGGGCAAAACCCCTCTATCTTTTACATCTGTTAATGTCTTAAATTTTATTCTTGGCTTTTTGCCCTGCCAAACAAACTTCGATATGTCTTTCTGCCACCTCTTGAAACAGTCCATCTTGTCTATTATTTGTAATGTCTGAAACAAAAATAACATTCTAGGCAATACATTCATTTTGATAACAGCAATTCTGCCTAACAAGGAAAGTTTCAGCCTTGACCATATGTCTAAATCTTTCTTGACTTCTGTCCAACATTTATCATAATTGTCTTTAAAAAGATTTACATTTTTCGCTGTCAAATTCACCCCCAAGTACTTCACTTTTTTTGCTATCTCCAAACCTGTTTCATTCTGGAATGTCTCTTTTTCTTCATATGTTAGATTTTTCTCCAAGACTTTAGTTTTTTGTTTGTTCAATTTAAATCCTGCAACTTGACCAAATATCTCAATCAGTTCTAAAACTCTTTTTGTACTAGTGTTTGGCTGCTGCAGAGTCAAAACTAGGTCATCTGCAAATGCCCTTAGTTTATACTCTCTCACTCCGACCTGAATTCCTTTAACCAACTGGTCCTTTCTAATCATATTTAACAAAACCTCCAGGACCAGTATGAAAAGTAGAGGGGAAATAGGACATCCCTGTCGTGTTCCTTTCTCTATAGCTATCTCTTCCGTTACCACATTATTCACAATTAGCTTTGCCTTCTGCTCAGAGTATATTGCACCTATACCATTTTCAAAACCTTGGCCTACCCCCATCCCTTGGAGATTCTTTTTCATAAAACTCCAACAAATATTGTCAAAGGCTTTCTCCGCGTCCACAAAAATCAAAACCGCTTTTCTGTTAATGTTCATTTCCAGCAGTTCCACAATGTCTATTATGTTCCTCACATTGTCAGACATGTGTCTTCCCGGGAGAAAGCCAGTTTGATCCTTATGAATCTCACCTATCAATACTTTCTTCAGTCTTTTTGCTAAAATGTCTGCAAAAATTTTGTAATCCACATTTAGTAATGATATCGGGCGGTAGTTCTTAACCTGATTCTTTTCAGTCTCAGTCTTTGGTATAAGTGAGATAAAAGCCTCTTTCCACGTTTCAGGTGCCTTTTTCCCCTCCAGTATTTCGTTGCAGACTTCTTTCAATGGTTGCACTAAACATTCTCTCAAAGCTTTATAATATCTGGCCGTCAATCCATCTGGTCCTGGAAAAAATATTCTAAACGAAATAGTGGATATATGATTTTTGTGGTTCATGCTGTGGCCACAGACATGTGATCTGACAGTGAGTTTGGAGTAGCCCAATGCAAAAATCCTGAGGATCCATGTGGATCCATGCTTTATAACCATGGAGGAGGGAAGGAAGGGGAACCATGGATCCTCTGCTCATGACTGCAGCAGATCCCCCCCGCCACCCGCAGGCATTCGCTCCATAACACGCACAGACATTTCCCCTTATTTTCTAGGAGGAAAAAAGTGAGTGTTATGGTGCCAAAAATACGGTAATCTGCCTTTGCCTCTTCCCCTGCCCAGTCCCCAACCATTTGCTCCTTGTAACTGTGAAAATCTTACAGCCACTGATCTTTGCAAACCTCATGATCCTGTTCACCAGTTCTTAACACAAATGCTTCCTTGCTATTTATACCCATTAGTTATCTTGGCAGGGGTGCCAACTTGAATAAAATATTGGAGGGTCCAGATAAGCCCTTCCTCTGCCCCTATCCACCTTAGGCTTCAAGCTTGGGCTTTTTTCACTCACCCTTGGTCACCTCCAACACAGGAGAAGGTTACTAGTAGGCTCTAGCTTGTCTGCCCCCTGTTGATTTCTGTTCCCCATCATCGTCATCGTCATCATCATCACCACTGCCACATCATAACCATGAAAACCTTATGGCTATTGATCTTTGCAAAATCTACCATCCTATTCTGCATTCAGGTAGGTAGCCATGTTGATCTGACGCAGTTGAAATAAAAAATAAAAAATTGTCCAGTAGCACCTTAGAGACCAACTAAGTTTGTTCTTGGTACAGTATAAGCTTTCGTGTGCATGCACCAGAACAAACTTAGTTGGTCTATAAGGTGCTACAGGACAATTTTTTTAAAAAAATATTTATACATCCTATTCTGCAGTTCTTAATGAGCACTAACTCTCCCTGAGCTCACTACCTTTCCAGCAACACTAACTTAAGTTCATTCATTCCTAATTTTCTATTGTCCTCATATTTTGTTTGTATGCCACCAAATACATATTCAGATAGTTATTTTCTTTATACAGAGTTTTGGAGGAAATCAGAGACATGGCGTGCAAGCCTGAGCGCATGTGAAACTGATACAGCGCTTGCAAGCCATGTACATGAAAAATGAAAACATGTCAGGTAGATATAGATATTGTTGCTTTTCTGACAGTTTTAGCTTGATTTATACATTAAGAAACTCGCAGGAGTTTCTAAGTGTTCCATCCTCACCATAACCCTATGAAGTAGATTATGCAAAGTTGTTTTCTCTGAGAGGCAAAGTGGTACAGTTAAGAAATGTTAGGCTTTGGACTTAGTGGTCCGACACCACCCCCTTTCGATGAGCACATGAACTACTTCAGTTGTGAAGCACACAGTTAACATTTATTTCCTCCATCTCCTCCTCCTCCTCCTCCTCCTCCTCCTCCACGACGACCACCACCACCACCAATTCCACACTTTAAAACTGTTTCTACATTCATGATAAATTTAAGCAAGTGAAAAAACAAACAAAAACTGTTTGTCAACCCTGATTTAAAAGAAAAAAACAACTATGAGCACCTGAAATTTCACATTTTAAAATCATTTAAAATCATAGCACTACCATGCCTACAAGAATGAAATGGAGTCTGTTGCCCTGCTGCTAAATACACATAAATGGGAATAAACACTATTTTGTTCTAAAAAAAAGAATAAGACATAGTTAGGGGGGGGAGTGTTAAAAATGAACATCTGTAGCCATGCTGCACATGCCTGGTTGGCTGGCTGCCCCCTAACTATAGAATGTATTGAAAAATAAGAAGGAAAAGATGTTAGCCTTGGTGGGCTCCAACATGCCCATGCTGACCCAAGTGCTGATGTGGGGCCTGTTTGCCTCTCCTTGCATCATCTGAACTGCTGCTGTGGTCTAAACCACAGAGCCTAGGGCTTGCAGATCGGAAGGTCAGCAGTTCAAATCCCCACAACGGGGTGAGCTCCTGTTGCTCGGTCCCTGCTCCTGCCAACCTGTCAGTTCGAAAGCACATCAAAGTGCAAGTAGATGAATAGGTACCGCTCTGGCAGGAAGGTAAACGGTGTTTCCATGCGCTGCTCTGGTTTCGCCAGAAGTGGCTTAATCATGCTGGCCACATGACCCAGAAGCTGTACGCCGGCTCCCTCGGCCAGTAAAGGTAAACGGTGTTTCCGTGCACTGCTCTGGTTTCGCCAGAAGTGGCTTAGTCATGCTGGCCACATGACCCGGAAAAACTGTCTGCAGACAAATGTGGGCTTCCTTGGCCAGTAAAGTGAGCCCTGCAACCCCAGAGTCGTTCATGACTGGACTTAACTGTCGGGGTCCTTTACCTTTACCTTTACCTTTACCTAAGGATGCAGGAACCTGGACTTTGACCCTGACATCCAGCCCTTATTAAATCACTGCTTAGAGGAAATGCATTACCAAAAATGAGGACAATAGAGAACATTGATTTGCATAAAACTGGCACATCTCAGCTTCTCAATAGCCTTGTGAAGTAGGCTATGCAAATAAAGATTGATATTTTTGCCCCAAACCTGCTGGTGAAGTCCATATGAGAATGGGATTTTCCATATCTAAACTCAGCATGTTGCTCACAAATTAGCAATGTTTAAAACAGCCCTCTGTCTTTGCTAGATTTGCTTTTCCAAACCAATGGAAGGTTTACTTATTATTATTATTATTATTTAAATAATTTTTACCTGCAGATTTCACAAAAAGGGGAAGGAAAAAGAACAGTGTAGGAAAAAATCAAAATAAGATGTGCTGATGGTTATTGTATCCATACTGTGAACTGATGATGTTTTTTTGTTAGTGCTGTTTATATATTCTTTTTCTTTCCTTCCTTTTATTGCCTTTATTTATTCGTCTTTTTCTTCCACCAATTGAAGGATTCCCCTCCCATCCATCTTCCCCCCACCTCAAGAAATAAGGAAGATAACAGATGTGAATAAGTTTATAGTGCCCTCCGTTTTCATGTGATGGGTAGAACATCTGTTACTATTTCCTGTTTCTGAACTATGCAATTAAATAAATTACATGCCCAGTTTTGCACCTCCTAAAGTGTCTCCCCCCTGCCCAGAAACTGACACTTGTCCTTCTGTTCATCACCCCAGCATGCTGCTACTTCTTTGGTAAGAATCACTTATGGATCTTTGCAGCAAGTCACTGAAAAAGCAAAAATAAAACAATTCAGTGCATGCTTTCAGAGACAGCATTTGTAAATGAAATACAGTGGTACCTCGGGTTAAGTACTTAATTTGTTCCGGAGGTCCGTTCTTAACCTGAAACTATTCTTAACCTGAAGCACCACTTTAGCTAATGGGGCCTCCTGCTGCTGCCACGCCGCCAGAGCACAATTTCTGTTCTCATCCTGATCAAAGTTCTTAACCTGAAGCACTATTTCTGGGTTAGCGGAGTCTGTAACCTGAAGCGTATGTAACCTGAAGCATATGTAACCCGAGGTACCACTGTACAGTAAAACAGGTTCCAAAATGAGGACATTTCAGACATCTGCCTCTCCATGTGCATAGTATCACCTCATTGGGACATGCACCTGTGTGGCTGAATGCAACATCTTCTCTTTAAGCTGCAAAATGTCACATGAAGGAAAACGTCCTTCATTTCTAGCATTAATATTTTGGCGTTGTGATGACCAGCCACCTTTCTTCAAGAGAATTTGACGGTTCTCCCATTGCCCAGAACAAGGTGTTATAGGAATTCTAAGGTCTCATATATAAAAATAATCCATTCATAAATGTACAAGGTAAACACATACCTAAGTATATGAGCCACGTATCTGAAATAGTGCTCTTGGATACCCCATAAGGCAGTGGTGTCCAAACTTTTTTCCAAAGAGGGCCATGAGGAGCCAACCAAAGTTGTTAACCTTTTTTTTAGGATTGAAGTTGTTGAGCTTTTTTTTACCCTGGGAAATAAACTGCCACAGCATTAAACTGACTGGCGGGCCAGCCAGATTAGGCCCCCGAAACGGACTTTGTACATGCCTGCCATAAGAGTATGTGTGTGCGGCTGCACTCAAGCGCAGCACAATCTGATGGAGATTTGCTCAGCTGTGGGTTCTGTTGTGTTCTGCAGGGCTTATTCCCTAATTCCCTTATTTTCTTTTGTGCATCTCACTGGCAAGCCACGAGATGGAGCTCTAAGAATCATTGAAGATGGTCAGTGTTACTTGAGGAGTTATTATTTGCTCCACAGTGACCATCTGGATCCTGTGGCAACTTATTGCACTTAGAGTAGATGTCACCCAAACCTTGTGGAGACCGTTGTAAGAAGAACCTTTGTTTGACCAGTGCTACACAGAGGAAGCACAATACATTAAAGTTCCTACTTTCCTGCCCAGCTCCAAGCAGGGCTGCATCACATGTCTTTGTCATGCAAATACATAAAGCACCAGAGTGGGTTTACCTGGCTTGAGCTGTGCTGCCTCCAGAGGCTGGGAGAGCTACGTGGCTGCCCAGCACATAACAGCAACACTGTCACTGTGCATGTGTCTGCTTGCATGCAAGGGGGAGGCAGAGGCTGTTGGCTGCACCCACAACAGCATCAAATGCTGGTGGGAACTGAGGAAGCAATTGCTGCTGTGGGATCTATCAAGGGCAGCCTGTTCTGGGCACCCAATACTCTGGAGCTGGGCTTGTGTCCTTTAGTATATCAATGTGAACCCATCGTCACTTACTATTAAGGGGCGGGGGGAATGTTGTCCTTCTAGATTTGTTCTCTAGACCCCCAAAAGTAGCCTCTGTGACAAAATGCATTCATCATACAAACTTAGAAATGAATCCTGAGCACAGGGTTACAAGGCAGTGATTCGAGCATGAAAGATTCAAGAACATGGCATAAAAATTCTCAAGGTTTTCTGTAGCATAATCAGGGTTTGATGTAAGGTTTGATGAGGCCCTAAGCTGCTGAAGGTAATGGGGCCCTTTATATGTCCAGCTGTCCTTTGTCAACAACAAATTGTCGCTGTTTTTGTGTGTGTTGAATATATGCTATATGGTAATTTATGGACCTCATAGGTACCTAAAGCCATTTGCACGTAACAAAATATGTATTTTATTAACGTAATTATTGAACTGAAATACAATTAAGAAGAAGTATATTAATAGTGAAATACAATTAAGAAGAAGTATATAATTTTTGGGGCCCCAAGAGAGTGGGGCCCTAAGCTATAGCTTGTTTAGCTTATACGTAAATCTGGCACTTTCTGTGACAAAATGCATTCATCATACAAATTTATAAATGAACCCTGAGCACAGGAATGCAAGGCAGTGATTTGAGCATGAAAGATTCAAGAACATGGCATAAAAATTCTCAAGGTTTTCTGTAGCATAATGATTATTGCCTCACAGGGGAAATGAAACTTCTTCATCAATGACAAAACAAGGGAGGAGGAAGAAAAGCATAGATTGATGAGGAGTATTTCTCCACAACTGATGCTGGCAGTCAGGATGTAGAATTATCTGGGCTTCATCCAAAGATCATAATTCTTAGAAGGCTTAGCATTTTTCCAGCACTTTTTCCTGAAATGAAATGTAGGTCAGTACAGGGTGCTGAAGTGTAAAAGAAGCAGGAGACAAAAGCACAGAGTACTTTTTGATGAACAAAAGTATTAATAAGCTTCCCCAAAAGTATGAGATTGCATCATGGCAGATAAGTGGAAATAATTAATATCTTTGCCTTCTCTTTGTGACTTGGGACACCTGCCTAAACTATTGGAACAGTTGGCCAGCTTTAGTGTGGGCAGACGTGGGTTTTCCTCATAATTTTATAGGCATACTGTGTAAATTGAGAGATTATGCATAGGAATTTGTGTATAGAGAGGGCTGTTTGACTTTTGATCTCTACCATAATGTTTTTTACAAACAGACTGTACATAAAGTTTGAAAATTTTGAACCTGTTTGTAATCTTCAACTGGGGAAGAAACAAGCAAGAAAAAAATGAGAGAATTACCACCAGTGTCTTGTAGCCATTTTTTTCCTCCTGTGAGAATTTGTCGACGCTCTGTTTCAACGTGGTAACAGCAGTTATTGCAAGCTTTGAAGCAGAGTATTTTTCAAGAGCGCTCTTCACATCGGACTCTGATCCATGAAGCATTAGAGACATAATATCTTGAACAACTGCACACTGATAAAAAGAAGCTAGGAAGAAAAAAATAAATAAAAACCAAAATGCATGCTTTATTTAAACCCTTTGTGGTGGCTCACCGGAGAATGCACTACCTCTGATATGATGTGGATACCAATTATAACTCTGTAGAGTTGTGGTGGGAGAAACACTCCTTCTGCTGACACTACATGAGGGAAGAGTGTAATGCTTACTCGCTCATTGCTATGTTTGCATGCCAGGGACATGAAGCCATGATGAAAGGGTGGCACACTCACTGGAAATGGTGTATTCAGGAAGGACCAGTCAAACATTACGCTTCCTCTTGTGGCATCTGAATATAGACTGCATTTTTAATCAAGGCTTATATTGGCTTATATTTTGATCAGGTTCATAAAGTCTAAAAAGGGCTTGAATTCACAAATGTTTCATGCCAGGCAGAGAAAACCTTGGCCATTCTCCTAAGACAAGGGGCCCCCTTGATTTATAGCAGGAAAATAACTTTCAAAGTCGTAAAAGCTGGAATTACAGACTAAGAGCGAGGACATTGACCTACATGTTACAGAAGATAAAAAAAGCAGAGATAAACATAATTAGGAATGAGTAAAATGATACCAATGTGCCTCCCAGTAAAATGAGCCAGATCTTCTTCCTAAGGTTAAAAAGGCCAAGAGCAATGGAGAAGCATCTAGCTGGCAGAAAAAGAGCATTTCTGGGAAGTCTTTTTTAAAGGCAGTTTCTTTCTTAAACTGAGAGAGTTAAAAGAGCAATAAATATTGGGAACAGCTAAAGAGGAGAGCAGATGGCTGAAGGGGGGGTGAACTGAAGAGGTTCCTTTTAAAAGCTATTTTTTACTGAGTTCCTTCCTTTCTACTTTGAGAAGCTTTATTCTTTTAAAAGGTTACCTATGATAATGTATGAAATATATTAGCTTAAATATATTGGCTTAAATGTAATTATGCAAAGGATTTAAGAAATGCTAGATTCTTATTTCATATAGTTGTAAGAGTTGTATTTATCCTGAAATTAAGTCAGTCACCAGCCTAGCCCCCCTGCCAGACAGGAAGACGCCATCTGGGCGCTCCTGATATATGGTTGTCAGACATTTGTTTAGAAACCTTCAAAATGAAGGAGATCTTTCAATGTTGATGTGAAACTCAAGATCCTTGACATATGTTTAAGATAAAAATTTAAGATTAACCATTTGTTTTAGAAGGCAATAGGGCGAAGAGGGCAAGAGGTGAGCTGGTAATTAATATTCCTTGTTGAGACACATGTAAGATATATTACTACTTATTTGTCATTTATAGATGTAACAATATATAGCTCTTTGTGCTCCATATAAGGACAGGAGGATATGGGTGTATCTTTTGTGATTGGATATAGCAGGCAGCCAATAGGAAATCCAACCAGGCTGATTGGACAGATGCAGCCACAGGAGGAGCAAAGGGGGCTGGATTAAGGGAATATAAGTGCTGGCCATAATGGCAGGAGGCCAGGCCAGAGCTTGGTAACCATATACCACTGTGCCTCTCATTTATTTGTCTGACAAATAAATTATTATTTTAATTTCTCTATTGCTGCGTTGAATATTTCATTCCAGCTAAGCGTTAACCACAAGCAGGGTGCTACACTCTACGTAGCACTGCCTCCCCCCAGAAAACACAAAAAACACTTTGGCCCAGCTTTCCTGTGAGCTGAGTAACTTCTAAACTGGATCCCATTGAGTACGACACTGGCGCTCACCACAGAATGCAGATGTCACTACTAGAGCCAACATAAACTGGCGGTGCCTCATGTAACTCACTGACTGTCACATTCACAGATCTTTCTGAGCTCCGTCCTATGAGCTGCCAGGCAGTAGCACAAAAGCAACTAAACACAATTAGTAAACACAATTAGTAGGGAGTAAGCCTCATGAAGCACAATGGGATCTGCTCCTGAGAGAACTTGGGTTGGGTTGTGCTTGAGTGCAGGGCCCTCTCAAGAGTTAGTCCAGGTGAACTCCTTGTCTCCTTGTTCTGGGCACTGAGAGGACCACCCCATTTTCCTGAAGTAAGTAGGTGGGTCATAGTGCTAGAATACTACGGCCAGCCTTTTTGAAAACTATTCTTTCTTCTCCCTGAACCCAAACACTTCTTTCCTTCACGCTCCTTCCACTGTCACAGCTCCTCTGAACCCAGCTGTTCTCCCAGATGCACAAGCAAGCCTTGGTAATTCGCATCAACACAGTCAGAGCCAGTAATTTCAGAGAATCAGAGAATTGGAAGGGAACCTGAGGATCATCTAGTCCAACCCCCTGCAATGCAGGAATATGCGGCTGTCCCACGCTCTAACCATCCAGGCTCATAAACTTGCTCCTAGTGGTATCCATAATTGACCCCTTTCCACATATCAGGTGGTTTTCAGCGCTAGCTCTACTCAAAGTAGAACCATTGAAGTTAATGGATAGGATGAATTTAGGTTCCTGAATTTCAATGGGTCTGTGTAGAACTCAGCTGAATGCAACTCTTTGCATTTGGCCACATGTGTACCTACCTTTGGGCAGGTGGTACTGTTTGCCTGAAGAGCCCGATGCCTGAAGGGTCCTGGTTTTGGAGTTCATTTCACTGAGGCTCTCTGGCACTTTGTTTACAAATGTTGCTTCTGAAGACACTACACTGAATTGTTCTATTTTTGCTCCTTCAGTTTGTTGAGGAAATGAAGGCCATTAGTAATGCTTACCAGAGGAACAGCAAAATGCCAGGGTGATGAGCAGAAGGACAAGCGCTGGCTTCATGGTGGCAAAGAACGCTCTGAATAGGGTTACAATAAGCAGCAAGCTGTTTGGGATCCTGGACTGCAGCTCGGGTATGTATATATATATACATACACACACACACATATGCATACACCTGGTAGCAAGACCGGCTCCGCCCACAAAATGACAAATGAGGAAACATGACCTTATTCACCTTGTTCTTCTCCTTATTTCCCGAGGGAGAGAAAAGATGGGTGGTCTGATGTCTCTTGAGGGAAGGGGGTGAATGAAATCTGAAGGAGACGGGGCTGCTTCAAACATTGTAAAATTAATAGACAATGTGTAGGTCACCGTGGCATGCCCTGTAAGGCATTTCCTTGCAAAATAAGGAAAGATTTCCCTCCGCCCCCCCCCCCAGCCCAAGGCAAGTGCATCTCCCTGTGGACTCAGGTGCAGAATATAAATGGGGTTTTAAAATGCAAGAGGGCAAAAATGGTGTTATGAAGTGTTTAATCTGAATGTGGAAAATCCCTGCTCACATATGGAGCTCTCTGGTAGCACTGCTTGTTTCTATTTGAAAGAGTGCCAGAGGACAGTCTGCTGTTTGAAGGGTTTCCCAGTTTAAAGATAAAACCCACAGAAGCCATAGAAGAGAAAGCAGGAGTTTTGAAGCACCTGTCAACAGTTATTTATCTATTTATTTTATGATGTTGTTGTTGTTGCTGCTGCTGTTACAATAGATTTATGAATCACCTTCTAGACCACCATCTCAAGGCAATTTACACATTAAAAAACCCAGTTAAAAGCACAAAAGCAAATATGGTACATTTAAACAAAACTAAAACCTTAACATAGTGGACACTTGTGGTAAGGAGCCATTTATCCAGCTGGGAGGACTCCCTTTTCCTCCAAGGAACTCAAGACAGCACACATGTTTCTCCCCATCTGCATTTATTCTCACAACAACCCTGTGAGGTAGGTTAAGCTGAGAAACAGTGACTGGACCAAGATCACACAGTGATCTTTATAGCTCAGTGGGTTTATTGACCCAGCTCCCCCAGGTCGCAGTCCAACACTTTAACCACTAGAGCAGTGTTTCCCAACCTTGGGCCTCCAGCTGTTTTTGAACTAAAATTCCCATCATCCCTGACCACTGGTCTTGCTAGCAAGGGATGATGGGAGTTGTAGTCCAAAAACAGCTGGAGGCCCAAGGTTGGGAAACACTGCACTAGAGCACACTGCGAGCACACAGCACTTGTAGAGCAAGCACACCCATCACCTGGTTAGTGTCTAACCCCTAGGGTGGAGTGCATTATATTTCCCATTAAATAATTGCATTTATTTCTAAATGTATATCTATACATATAAATGAGCATGTGCAAATTTTGTGTGTCTTATTTTGGCCTTCTGATGCCTTTTCTCTTCTTTGGCTATGCCTACGTGGCCATTTATTCACTGGATAGTCCTGAGAAAACAACTTTCTCTTTGCATAGCCTGCCTGCCTGGTTTAGGAGGCTGGAATGTTAACTGTGTATTTCTTGGTGGAAGGAGAAAATGTGCACGTAAAGAATGAAATGAAATATGTCACTTTCGCAAGTTAAATTTAATATGCATTCTGTGCAGCTGAAGAACCTGATTCAGATGCCCTTGGTTTTGCACTTAGGTGTCTTTCATTAGTTCCCCCTCCATAATTCTCTTTAAGTGTAGTAACATTCTAAATGTGTACTTCATTATGTGCATATACAAATGAAATCTGAAGACAAATGCATTTCAATATGTGCAATTTTGAAGTTGAATGAGTGATGTTGACAATATTGCTGGATCAGGCAGCGTTTGTGTTAGGAGCTGCACAACAGGACTGCAAACTTTGCAGATCAGTGGCTGTAACTTTTTCAATGTTACAAAGAGCACATGCAGGTAGGGGAATGGGATGGAAAGAGGCAGGTTATTCCACAACGCAGTTAATTTGCCCTGTATCCAAATAATCAGTATAGCTTAGGGTTTTATAGAGTTTCTGAATACAGTGGTACCTCGGGTTAAGTACTTAATTCGTTCCGGAGGTCTGTTCTTAACCTGAAACTATTCTTAACCTGAAGCACCACTTTAGCTAATGGGGCCTCATGCTGCTGCCGTGCCGCCGGAGCACAATTTCTGTTCTTATTCTGAAGCAAAGTTCTTAACCTGAAGCACTATTTCTGGGTTAGCGGAGTCTGTAACCTGAAGCATATGTAACCTGAGGTACCACTGTACATGGCTAGAATTGCTAACACAAATGCTGCTTCTAAATCATGTAGGTTATTAAAAGATTTGTATGTATATTTTTTCCTATTGATTTATAGTCAATATTGTTTCTAGAATTCCATCTCCAGGGAAGTTTATCTGGGGCCTTCTGCATTGTTATTTTGTAGGTACCACGTTAATATACATTTTATTTTCTCAGGCATTTTTTTATTATTTTCTTTTACATATGATAGAAATGGAAAAACTGTTTTAAACATGGAAACTAAATTATCCATTCTGCTGAATCTGGGAAATTCTTTTATTTTAACAGCTTTGTACTACATTCAGTAAATATGAAGGGCTGGATAAAAGCAAGTTGAAAAACCTGTCGTCTGTCACCCAGGGCAAAACATGCTGTTCCATATCAACTGTTTGTCTAGCTCATGTCTAGACCATCCCAATTTGGGGACTGTGGGTGTGTTTCTTCAAAGCCTCCCTTCAGCCATTTCTCTAATCCCAACCGTCCTCTCCAGAAACAGCTGTTCTTTTGTGGCTGGGAAGAGTTTAAAGGCCACATGGACCCTCTACGGCCACATGGTATGACCCCTCTACGAGATCACCACAAGGCACTTAACCAATAGGAATGCATCTTCAAGGTCTCCATTCTGAGTCAGGCTAAGCTCCATTTTGTCACGTGTGTAAGCCTTGTGTGGAGTTTCTGGGACCTTGTGCAATCCATCAGTCTCCCTCCACCTGCTGCTGAGAGCTTTGGAATATAGGGACGTGCCCTGAATCAGGCCGTAAAGGAACCTCTCTACCTTAAAGAAATGGTGGGAGAAGCATGGGGTGCTGATCGTGTGGGATGCTGAGTATAGTGTTAAAGTCCCGTTTCGCTTTAAAAACCATGTGCACCTTTCTTCATCTTGGGGGATAGATAGCTGTGTTTTCACTCTCCCCAGCACCATCTAAGCAGAACCAGAAAAACACTTTGCTCTTCTCTTTCTCCAATGTTGCAATATGAGTGTCTGGGGACAAGACCCTTAAAAACAAAAAATGTCATCTGCTAGCCTGCTTGTCTTGTTTTGCAAATGCAATATCTATACATTTAAAAGTTTTCTGGTATTTTCATAGATGCATAGTTCAGTTTATCTATTCTGAACATCTTTAAATGAATTTTTCTCAGGCAATTAAGTGGTTGCCAAAGTACAGGCATGCCTCGTTGTATTGCACGTCACAGATATTGCTCCTTATGAGGATGGGGGTGCAACTGCAGGCAGCCCAGCCACATCCAAGGGAAGGAAACCCCCCGCCTCTGCACCACCACTGCCCCTTTTCTGGCCACAGTAGAGGAGTGGGTTGGTGCTGGAGCTGTTTTTCCCCCTCCCCCCTCTGCAGCCAGGAGGGCCTGGTACAGTGGTACCTCGGGTTACATACGCTTCAGGTTACAGACTCCGCTAACCCAGAAATAGTACCTCTGGTTACGAACTTTACTTCAGGATGAGAACAGAAATCGTGCGGCGGCAGCAAGAGGCCACATTAGCTAAAGTGGTACCTCAGGTTAAGAACAGTTTCAGGGTAAGAACAGACCTCCAGAATTAATTAAATTCTTAATCAGAGGTACCACTAGTGTAAACATGACTTTTGGATGCACGGGGAAACAAAAAAAAAGTGTGACTATCTTTATTACAACATTCACTTTGTTGTGGTGGTCTAGCACTGAACCCACAATATCTCTGAGGCAGAGGCGTCAACTTGGGCCCCAGTTTGTGGGTGCCCAGTGGTGTGCTCAACATAATGTCATGGCATCACTTTGCACATGCGCGCACATGCGTTGCTCAGCCTCCGCTTGCAGAGAACACAACAAAAGTTGTGTTTATTAATTCCTTCCATGCAGCTCAAAGTGACATATTTTGTTCTCCTCCCCGTTGACCCTCACAATGGCCCTGGAAGGTAGGTTTGTCTGAGCTGCAGCAACTGATTCAAAGATAGCCAGTCAGCCTTTTCGATTGAGCAGGGACTTGAACACCAGCTAAATCAGCGGTCCCCAACCTGCAGCCCATGGGCCAGAAGCAGCCCACGGAGGCTGTTTAACCAGCCCACAAGCTGCCCCCGAACCGAGCCGCCCGCTTGGCAAGTCCCCACATGCTGCACTAAACTGGCGCAGCGCGTTGCAGGGACTCTCTTCTGTGGCGCCAGAAATCGCTTCTGCACATGCCCAGACACCGGAAATCGCTTCTGTGCAGGCACGATTTTAGGCATCTGGGCATACGCAGAAGCTATTTCTGGCACTGTGGACATACGCAGACGGAGGATCTCCACGGGAGTGATCCGGCCCATGCCTGGTAAGCCTTGCCAACCCCTGAGCTAAGTATATAAGAACCATTGTGGGATCATATCATACAACAGAGGGTCATCCTGCCCAGCTGCTGAATGCATTGTCGTCGTCGTCGTCTTCTTCAAAATGCATCTATTTTTATCCTGAGGTACTTCAATGGAATAATTCAGAGGCTTCATACCTGAGCAGTACAAAATTGATAATATTGGCTGCTTCAACATGAGAGCCTTTTACTAGTGCTGAGGCACTATTTTTCCACAATTAGCTGCATGTGAAATATAAAATATAGCTAGAAGGGAAAGTATAGTGTTGCATTAATCAGCCGATGGCCAGGATCCTGTTTCATAGCATCAGCAGAAAGTCTCTGATCTGACTCTTGCGTAAAAATAAATCCTCTTCACCACAGTAAATAAGTTTTTTTTTTTAAAAAAAAAAAAAAGCTTTACTTGCAGAACTTGGTTTCTAAACATTTAGCTACAGACAATAACTGTTACAAAGCAACAAAATGATACGTTGCATGTTAGCAATGGGTTTCAGTCTTTTAAATTCCAGCAAATCTCTCCCTCTGACTCCGGAGTGAGTGCATGCTATTTAGAAACAAAAACAGCCAAAGAAGTCTTGTAAACTGCCATGCCATATTGAGGGAGGAGTCAGTGTTGCTGACTGGCTCCTATATATTTCTTTCGGCTGCATGTCTGAGGTTCCGAAGAAAATCACAGAGCATTTTGACTATTCCCAGGGAGCACTCCTTTGTCCTTTCAGCTATGAAGGCAGCCATTGTCTTTCTGCTCCTCTCCCTGGCATGTGGCTGCAACTCTGGTAAGTATCACCAATACTGTTGATGTCTCTTTAAGATGGAGGTAAAAGTGTGATCAAAACCAGAGATTGGCAGTGAAAATGAACAGAACCTTAAGAAGAGCCAGTCCCTTCCTTCCTTAAAACTTGAGGAAAAACCACCATTTTGTCCTCTCGACAACCCTATGAGATAAATTAGAGTGTGTGAGAAAGCGACTGCCTCAACATTCACACCATACAAGCATTATGATACCACTTTAAACAGTCACAGCTTTCCCCAAAGAATTCTGGGAGCTGTAGTTTATTAAAGGTGCTGAGAGTCGTTAGGAGATTCCGCACAGAGCTACAATTTGCAGAGGTCCCTTGCGAAGAAGGATTAATTGTTAAGCCACTGCATCGCTGTTATTAATTTTACACTTCTAAGGCATGAAATAAAATATGTGTAAAAAAATGTAATTTTCAAATCACTTGCTCTTCAGCTCTTCTTTTTCTTTTAACCTAGGTTTGATTTCTTGTATCGCTGTCAATACCATTGTGCAGAAAGGGCTTTTTAAATCGGATTCGGCGTTTCAGGAAGAACTTTCAAAGTACACAAGTGACGTCCATGCGATAAATGCTGCACTTAAAATGAGAGCAAGTGTATTCGAGTTGTCTTTGCTCCACAAACTGGCTTTGGTGGATCTGGCGGTAATCTTCTTTTTCTATTTTTTTTTTTAATGTCCTTGCTTTTCTTGCAGTTGAACCTTAACTCTGACGGGTCGTCGTAACATTTTCACAAATGCTGTTCAATTAAGAAAAACCATGTTAATGTCCACATACTGAACATGAAAGAATGTAGAATCACACAGGTTTCCAGGGACTTGAGTAATGTTTAAAAATTAGAACAAGTTTTCTATCTACTAGAGAATGGCAAAATCCTGGACCACTGGACTGGGTGCAACCTAGCCCCATGTGGTCTGCAGTGCCATCCTAGGCGGTGGCAGGAGCTGGTGCCAGGCTCAAAGCAGGAAAACCGGTGGGAAAACTGGAAGTTGTGTTTGCCACAACTTCAACCTCTCTCAGTCCTCTCTTACGTTTTGGTTTGTAGTTGCACCTGCAAGTTGCACAGTGCAAGTTTAGTGCTCATTTCTGCAGTATTTGCAAATAGATTTTACCTGGACGTAAATACACAGGATCGCTCCGTCACTAGAGCATGAGACTCTTAATTTCAGGGCCAAGCCCCACGTCAGGTAAAAATACCTGCATTGCAGGTGGTTGGGCTAGAAACACCCTCAGGATCCTTTCCAACTCTGCAATTCTATTCTTCTATGAACACAGAAATGAGCACTCAACTTGCGTTATATTGTGCTACGTTCCCAGAAGTGGCTTTTGTGTTCTGTGGAAGCTCATTTATAACGCAGAAATCAACAGTCAAGGAAATGTGAAAAGGGAATAAATTGCTGTGTGGAGGCAGTCTCGGTAGACAAAGTGGTCTTTTGAGGTGGCACCACTCACCAAGGTAGCTTAGGCTCCCAGATGCTCACTGATATTAGATTTAACATGGCCAGCCAGAGGTCCAAGAGCGTATGTACTCCAGCGGGGGTGGCTTGTCAAGCAAGCTGAAATCCCCTCATCTGCACAACTATTAAAGAGCCAGGAAGCCTGTCCTCTTTTGTATCTGGCCAGCCTAGGTACCACACTTGTGTTACATATAATATCAGCAAGTTTTTGTAAAGGAACATGTGAACAGGTGTGTGGCCATCCCAGCATCCGTCATGTAGACATAAGCACTAGTGGAGGAAGAGGAGTGGAGGGGAGAGCGCACCGCCCCGGCCATCGCAGCTGCCCCCCCCCCCACCAGCGCGGGGCACCACGCCCTCGCAGGTGGCCAGCCCCGCCCCCGCCTGCTCTCTGCCCCCCAGTGCGGGAGCATGAAGCTCTGCCACTGGACACAAGGCATGGTGCTCGAATAGCACTAGGTCAAAACTACCACAACAGTGGTGTACAATGATTTTCCGTATACTCAGTCAATGTTCTCCACTCTTCTTTAAACATATGTTCTTCTTGCTCTCTTGTTCTATGTGTTAAACCTGCAAGTTCTGCATATTCTAACATCTTAAGTTGCCAATCCTCTTTATCTGGGACCTCACTCATTTTCCATTTTTTGGCTAACAAAACATGGGCTGCTCTTGTTGCATACATAAACAAGATTTTCTGACACCTAGGAATTTCTGTCTGGGTTATTCCAAATTAAAAGGACTCTGGTCTTTTGGGGAAGGTAATTTTAAACATGTTTTTCAACTTGTTATAAATCATTTCCCAATATTCTTTTACCTTTTTACATGTCCACCACGTATGAAAAATGGTCCCCTCCTTTTCTTTACATTTCCAACACATATCTGATCGTACTTTATACATCTTAGCCAACCTACTCGGAGTTGGGTAGCACCTATGAATCATTTTCAGATAGTTCTCTTTCAAAGTGTAACATGCAGTAAATTTCAAATCTCTTTTCCAGAGTTTCTCCCAGAGGTTTAAATCCATATTGTGTCCTATATCCATTGCCCAGTGGGTCACTGAAGCTTTCACTAGTCCGTCTTTTGTTTCCCATTGCAATAGAAAGTTATACATTCTCGAGAAGAGTTTATCCTTGTTTTGTAATAGTTCTTTTTTAAATTGTGAGCTTTGGTCCCCAAACCCAAAAACGCTGGCAGCGTTAAGATAAATTCAACAGTGTAATTAATGTTTGAATGGTGTAAAAATGGAAAATTGATTTGAATGGTTATAGTAAAATATGCAGGAATGGAAGATATGTAAAACGAACCATGGAAAGAGAAGAGGGGAAGTCATTGGATATCAATAAGTTTGTAAAATGTCTATTTCGAATTGTAAAAATTGAAAAATATATATATATAAAAGACTAACACAACAATGGTGAGGGTAATCTGCGAAGATGTGAACTTATCCCATATTGCTATGTTGAGAGGACTTTATGCTGAATTTTTTTCTGCCCTTTTAATTTCAGGCTGATATACTGAAGCTGTGCTGACAATTCGAATGAAATCTTCAATAACATTGCAGGCCATCTGCCAGCAGCAGTTGCCCAGTACTGCTCACTGAATGATGCACCCCTTTCTCTTTCTGCTTTCACTGATCAAGCCCTATCCTTCCTTTAGAGTATATTCATCATGCTGTACAAAACCAATGAGAAACCTCTTTATAATATTCCTGAATAATTCAAGCTTCAAGTTTCATTAAAATTCCTTATCTTGTTGCATTCAGGTAAATTACAAACGATCTCTGTGTGTTTTCCAGCAGTTACAGCAGCAATTTGGGTCTCTGTAACATGTAGTGCTGTATGGCTGATAATACTTTTAAGGAGTTTCACTTTCAATCTTGCAAGTAACTGAGGCAATACAAAGGCTTATCCACTACAAGTAATTCAATATGGAAAAAGACGGTAATTGGTGTGAGACTGGGTAACTCTGCCAGTTCCAGGAGCATGGGGAGGTAACAAAGGTGAATTCTGACCACTGTCCCTTCACCATCTTGGCTCTGTCTTAAGTCTGCAATACGTGAAAGTAAACTTCAGTTCAAACCTTGTAAAATACAGAAATTGTCTGCATGAACATACAGAATCAAAGCATTCAATTTAATTTGAGAAATGATTTGGAACATGCATGGAAATTGCATTTGTGGTGACAACTGCAGGTGCAGGTTTTTTCATGTTTGTTTATTTTTATTTGACCAATTGTGGCTTCCCATATGTACCCATAATGAAGAACCTGCATGTCTTGACCACCACCCATGAATGCTGGTTTGCAAATAGCAGAAGCAGCCAAAAAAACCAACGCATGAAAATCAACTGCAAAAAAACTAGTGAAAATTCTACATGTTTAAATAATGTCGTTATTTTACAGGTTTAATTAACATAGTTATGATAAAAATAATCTCATTGAAAGAAAAATAATCTCATGGGAAAATACTGTAAAAATCAGTGCCTCATATAAATATTAGCAGCAAGTTTTTTTCGACTCTCGTCTGATGGACCAGAAGGTAACTCAATATCAGACCCTGAAGGTGTTTCTGAAGCACAGGAGCAGCCAGCCAGTTGGCATCCCCAGCTGGTGGGAAAGGGATGCAGGGGTGAAAGCCTTCTGTTTGTGCCTCAGCATGGGGGAAAGTGGCAAAGTGGGGTGGGGTTAGATAGAAAGCTGTTAGGCAGAATGATCCCTACTGTCTCAATTTCCCTATTGTGCCAAAAGGTGGAAGGCGATTGAAAGTCAATCAGTTTATTTCTGCATATCAATGACAGCACTTGTGATAGAATCCATTCCACAATCATCATCATCATCATCATTTATTATTTATACCCCGCCCATGTGGCTGGGTTTCCCCAGCGACTCTGGGCAGCTTCCAACAGAATATAATAAAATACAATAGTCGATTAAACATTAAAAGCTTCTGTAAACAGGGCTGTCTTCTAAAAGTCTGGTAGTTGTTTTTCTCTTTGACATCTGGTGGGAGGGCGTTCCATAGGGCGGGTGCCACTACCGAAAAGGCCCTCTGCCTGGTTCCCTGCACCTTGGCTTCTCGCAGCGAAGGAACCGCCAGAAGGCCCTCGGTGCTGGACCTCAGTGTCCGGGCTGAATGATGGGGGTGGAGACGCTCCTTCAGGTATACTGGACCGAGGCTGTTTAGGGCTTTAAAGGCCAGCACCAACACTTTGAATTGTGCTCAGAAACGTACAGGGAGCCAGTGTAGGTCTTTCAAGACCGGTGGTCTTGGCGGCCGCTCCCAGTCACCAGTCTAGCTGCTGCATTCTGGATTAGTTGTAGTTTCCAGGTCACCTTCAAAGGTAGCCCCACGTAGAGCGCATTACAGTAGTCCAAGCGAGAGATAATATGCATCACTCTTGGTGAGACAGTCCACGGGCAGGTAGTGTCTCAGCCTGCATACCAGATAGAGCTGATAAAGAGCTGCCCTGGACACATATCCAATGTTCCAATGTATCCAGAGCAGCTGTAGGGCAATCTAGTGATAGAGACAGTGATTTTGGCTTGATGACTACATGTGAACCTGAAATGAAACAAAAGCCATCAGTATTATGAAGGGGAACCAATATCCTAACATGGCTGGTTTCAGGTCAACAGGCAGTTGCTGGAAACAAAGGCAAGCTTGTCAACAATGCCATCATGTTCACTTTGCGTGGGGCATAATTGCTCATGAGTTCTGGGGCCCCACTTAAAGTGGGAAACAAGAACAAAAAATGTGTGGCTTGCTTTATTGTGATATTCGCTTTATTGCTGTGGTCTAGAACTGAACCCACAAGATCTCTGGGGTATTGTCGCAGACTGGCTGGACACGGGAATGGTGGGAGGCACCAGCTGGGGAACCCCCAAGGGAAGAAAGCTCAGAGCCTGGGGATTGGTGGTGGGATGATGATGAGTGGTCAGAGGGAGAAGAGAGAGCAGACTGGGAGGAGGAGGTGTTGGCAGAGGCGGAGGTAGCTGCTCCGGCACCCAGCTGTGCACCTGGGGGTGGGGCTAGCTGGCTGTGGGGGCAGGGCTAGCCAGTTCTGGGGGCGAGGCAAGCATCCCAGGGGGCGCCGCCCACGGTGAGTGTCCCGGGGGGGGGGGCGGAGGGCGATGTCACCACCCCCTTCCTCTGCCAGTGGGTGTCGGAAGCTGAAGAGGTAACATGGTTTATTGTTCAGGAAGAGGCTGTGGCAGAGGGAAGTCCAAAATCAGAATCTGAAGCAGGAGAGGAGGGAGGCCAAGAGGCAGAGATGAGTCAGGCTGGTGAAGAAACGCAGGTGTCCCCCTCTCCTGCTGCAACAAGCTCTCCTCCCCACAGTCTCCCAGGACCAGAAGAGGTCTGAAGACAGAGGAGCAGAGACAGGCGTGCCAGCATAGTTTCAGATTGCTTGGGAAGGACCCGGGGGGAGGATGAGATTCAGACAGCTGTGGGAAGGCAGGGACCTTCAGCCTCCACAACTGCCTCATAGGGGCAAGACCTACTGAGAAGAGTTGCTGTGCTCATTAGGCCTGGCTCCCCTGAGCAGGCCTTGCTTCTTCAAATAAAGAGTAAACGCTACGTACTCTGTGTGATTTATTGCTGATTTATGGCTCCCTGACAGGTATGCCTGTATTAGGATTGTGTATTTTCAATGTGCACTATTTTCCGATATTCTATTCATTCTCAGAGATTTTCATACCTGAAATTTTAACTTACAAGGCTGCCTGCATCATTAGAGACAACTTGCTTAGAGTAGCTGGCATGGGAGAGGAGCAAATTAATTCCCTTCCTTCTCCTATGCAGTGTGCCAGTCAAAATCCCCGGTTGCTTTTAGCAAAAGAAAAATATATTTGGAGATCCAGCCAAGGATCTTCCACAGGCTATGTGATTTGACTCTAATTCTCATCATGACACACACACACACAGCCCAGGCTTTCTTAAGAGTCATACCTGGTGTTCTAGAACACCCAGAAGTACTATGAAGGGCAATTGTCTGTTTCTATGGCAATTTCATGAAGGTTCTTCACATGAAGGGGAGGATAAATCCCTGCAAACGGAGATGGGTTCTGCCTGTTCAGAATTCCATCTTCTCCTTAAACTGTCCACAGCCCTGTTGACAGACAGCAAGGAAATATCCTGCAGAAAACACTGTTGCCCACATCAGTTAAATCTCCAAGGGCAAAAGAAGGTGAATTAGCACTCAGTGGCCATTTAAGAATTGTTTTAGTTTATATTCGTTTTTTCCTCTGTTTCATGTGCTGTGTAGTTAGTTACCTGACTCTTTTGGAAGTTGGTGGCTGATTCTGGGCAGGGGTTTAATACTGTAAACGGATCACTTAGATAGTGCAAACTGGTAATCAGCAACACAAGGTTTTCTATTTATTTATTTACTGGGTTTCTCCCAGGAAAGGTAAATCCAGATTAAACAGAGGGAGAAATACAGGCTGGTATTTTGATGACGACAACTATGCCATGTGGAAGCTACAAAAGATCTTGGATGCATGAAGAGCCCCTTCCCACAATAAATGGTGGCCACTGTGAGAACAGGATGCTGGACCAGATCAGCAGCTGGCATGATCCAGTAGGCACTTCTTATGCAGGAGAGGCCTAATTCTTCCATTCTTCGCACTTCTATCTCCAATACAACCCAGATAATACAATGAGACTCTACTGAATTGGTAACAGTCATGTTAATAGCTAGCTATAGATCCTGCCAGCTCAGTGCAGGGTACAATAGAGTTACCCCAAGTTTCCCCCCAGGAGGATGTATCCAACCTAACCTTTACACAAATTCGCTCTGTGTTCTTCATTTCTTAGGCTTTCGAATAGATTGCCATCATGAGTAATGGAGGTTGGGTGGGCACATGGAGGCCCCATCGTCCACGAGGACCAGTCATGGCCCAGTATTCCAGCCCTGGGCCCAAGTACAACATACCAGGAGCAACAGGTAAGCAAACAGAAACAGAAGTATAGTGGGGTTTAGAAAGTTGATTAAAAAAAGGGGGCTGGACAGCAGGAGCAGTCTGCCAGGCTGGCCCACCTCACAGAAATTGATCAGGGGTGGGGGAGCTCCATATTCCAGTACATATTTTCCCTTTGGGGGCATGTAGAAACTTGAAAACTCTTAGAGCTTGGGTCCCCTGCTGGCTCTTGGCTGGGGACACCAGTCCCCTCTGTATCCTGTCCCTCTCAGCTGCCCTGGTGCCCCACAACTAGAAATGACTGAGATCAGCTGCATCATCATAGGAGAACATATCTTCCCAGGTTCGATCCCTCGCGTCTCGGACTAAATGATCTAAAGAAGCAGGGCCAGGAATGTCCTTTGTCTTTGAGATACTGGAGAACTGCAACCAGTCGGAGGCAACGCCTTACTCCTGAGCTCTGTGTCTGTCCTTTTTCAGGTTATATCTCGCACATCCCTACCAAAAGGAAAGCCCCTGCCTACAGTATGTATGGCGCAAAGCCCCCATCCAGCAAAGACAGAGTTCCGGGTCCTTATGATGTGCAGGGCTATATGACAAACAGAGGAAGGCAATCGGCTCCGTCTTATACAATGGGTGGTCGATTCAGAGTGAAAAAGGAGGTTACCCCAGGTCCTGGTGAGTAATAGTCACCCACCCAAGGTATATGTTGATGGCATCTGCTAACCCAAGACTAAGGTAGAGTTTGGGTGCATCGTTCCAAAACTGGCCTTTGGAATGATTTCTTATGGCTACGTTGAAAAACATGCGGTGTCATCCTCAGATTAAATAATCCATATGAGTTGCTTGCTCAGACAGAGACTGGACTGATTCTGTTTGTTCAGTTTCTTTTTTCTTTTTCGTAAATTTATTTATTTGGTTTTTCAATTTAAAGTTTTACAATCAGATATCCAACATACGTCATAAGGTTCCATAGAATCTCCTGGACTTCCCTCCTCCCCTTTGTGGGTCCTATCGTTAATCATTTCCTCCTGCATCTTTTATAGTAATCCAACTGTCTGTTACGTTTCAACGTGCCTGATTATTTTTAGAGAATAAAAAAGCTCTGTCAAAGGCTGCATCTGGATGTTTGTCAAAAGTGTCCTTGAATCTTGCCACAACATCAGGCATATCTCGTATGCTACTGTTGGCTTTAGGTTGAATTTTGTCTTATTTCTCAGTTTAGGCTGCATTTTGTCTTGTTTTTTTGGTTGTATTTTTTATATTGTGCCATGTCAATTTTGGGTAAGCTGCTTTGGGCAGAATCCAAAGACATTTTTCCACTAGTGCAGGAGTGGGGACCATATATTGACCCTCCATATATTGCTGAACTACACTTTGCATCGTCTCTAGTCACTTGGCCCTGCATGCTGGGGCTGATGGCCATTGTGGCTCAACTAGTTCAACTAGCCTAAGGATTTCCACTTGCGCAACAGAACTTCTCCCTCTCCTCTCCCTGCATGCCTCTGCACCCACCCACCCTGCTCACAACATTTTGGCATCTGAGCCAGGCCCCAAAATGGTCCCCTGCCCTGCCTGAGAAGAAGGGGTGAGAGAAAATCTATATCCAAAACGGGGGGGGGGGGGGATATCAGCATTAGGTTCTGCTGCCCTGGCAAATTCAGCCACCTGAGGCAGTCACTTCACCTCATTGGCCACAGAAGGGACACCCAGTTTCCTGCCAGCTCGTAGGGACATAGATACTTTTTCGTCCACCGGTGCATACACCCTTTGTACCAGGGACAGTTCTGTGGCACAAATTTGCACAAAACACACACTTTGTTGGCATCCTTCTGTCTAGAGAGACAATGGAATGCTCCTCAGGGGGTGAAGTCAAACTGCCAGAGAATCACAGCGCCTGCTGTGGCTGCAGAGACCGGTAACTCGTAACTACTGCCTCCTGTGCTGTTTTTGCTGCATTAGCAGCACCACAGTGACCTCCCTGGGGTACAAGCCTGGGCAGTGTGTGTGGAGGTCCTGAGCTGCCCAGAAAACAAGACCCACCCCCTCTCAGCCTCAGTGATGTGGTCCAAAGGAAGGCAGAGCAATGCGTTTGGCACCAGCTTGGCTGCAGGAATTTGCCAGAAGGAGGCATACAAGACGCCGTCCAACCATCTTAGGGACTCCACTCAGGATTTGTGTGGTGTTTCCTCCTTAGCCTTTTCTTCTCCCGAAAACAAGGCAGTGGGTATGTATATGCATAAGGTAATTTATATGGAGAAACTAAGATGGTGAGTGGCTGGGGTCTTACAAGCACCACACGGTGAATAAGGCCCGAGTGCCACAGAATTAAAGTTAAGAACAGGAGATCCAGAAAACACCTGTTGTCTCTGCAACTCCCAGTAGCATCCCTGCTTCCCACAGTACGTTCTATTCCTTCTGTATCTGCTGTTTTATATTCATCCAACCGCGGTCTCATTTGCAATCAGAATAAATCATGCAAAATGTACATTCATCCTGCATTTTAATTCACATGCCTTAGTCAAAATGTGATGAGGGATTTACCCTCCCTGCACGCAGAATGTTAACTTTTTAATTAACAAAACTGTAGACAGCCCTTCAGAGGCTTTAGGACACGGCAGTCATTTTGGCATGGTGAAAGATGAGCTTTAATCTAATTGCATCCATTGCCTTCCCATCTACCTAGCCTCTTACTCACCAGAGAAGTCACGGAAAATAATTTATCAAAATGCTCCTGCACATTCTCTGTCATTCAGGACTCGTGGTTACAAAGTAGACGCCACACCAGGTAAGGCTTATCCCTTATGGTTTTGTTTTTTGCTTTGCTGTTGTTGTTGGAAGGCATCAAACATAGGTTGTCTTAAGAAATCTATCAATGATGAAACACAGCGCATTAGCTCAGGTCTATACATGTTTACTTGAGAGCAAGTTCAGCAGGACTTACATGTGCATGTTTAAGCCTAGGGGTGTAGTATTATGCTTTTGCCATTCAGAAAGGTCTTCTCTCATGGTGGTAAGGCTGTGGGTGGCTGGCATCATGCTAACCTGGTATTATTAGCTTGCTAAGATATCACCATTCACAAATTACGAAAAGAAGAGCGCCTAGCCTTTGCAGTTAGAGGATAGACTTGGTGGAAGTGGGAAATAGCTTTTTATGTTTTGACCTGTGAACTTGAGCGCTGGAGAGAATGTGCACATGGCCTCTGGAGGAAAATAAAATTAAGAAAACTCTTTTGAAATGGAGGAGGCGCTGAAAAGCAATTTCTGAGATACTGTATTGCGATGGTTCGATGTTCTAAGACAGGTGTGGGGAACCTTTGGCCCTCCAGAGGTAGCTGAACTACAGCTCCCATCAACCCCAGCATGGCCAAAGGCCAGCGATGATGGGAGCTGTAGTTCAGCAACATCTGGCGGACCAATGGTTCCCTACACCTCTTCGAAGGAAAATGGTCAAAAGTTTCCTAGGTGGTATTCCTGAGCACTTAGGCCAACCTGAAGTAGCTCTTTGGATCCCAGCCATTACCTCCCTCCTCCTCTGGCTCTGCTGGAAGTCTCTGGTGCTCCTCCCAATGGTCCCCATGTTCCTCTTTCAGGTCCCAGCGCTTACACGATGCCTGAGGTCCTTGGACCGCACACAGTGGCCACCTCCGCCGGCCCTTCTTACTCCATGACAGGGAGGAGTAAGCTTGGGCGTTTTGATGAAGACTTGCATAAGGTAGACTGCTGGTTCATTTCATGCCTTGCTTCTCTGTTGGTTACCAATAGTCAAAGTTGTGCCTGCTCTGGTCCATTTTTCTGAGATTTGTTGTAATCTTGATTTAATGCATACTGCTGGTTGCTAGTGCCAAAGAGCCAATTTATGCTCTTTCATGGGGGTCTGAATGCTAAAATTATTCATTCAGGAGCAGATAGAAATCTGGCTGTGATGCACTGTTCGCTCTTGCCATTTTACCAAACTTTTTGCAACGCCTTTAATCTTGTTTTACCCCTACTTTTTAGCTCCAGTTGTGCAACATCTTTTACTCTAATTTTCACGTGTCCTTAAAAAAAAAAAGCAACTCAATGACAGGTCCTATTTTCATATTTGCTTTTTTATTTTACAACTGCACTGATAAATCATTGGGGAGCGGAAGATAATTAGTGAGAGAAGTAAAGTGTTGCCACTGTAGAAACTATATTCAATGTATTTTGGTGTAACACAGGGAGCTGCTCAATTTTCCTGGGAAATTAGGAGATATGGATTGTATTATTACTTCATCTATGGGAATCCTGTTCCTTCTCTTACAGACCCCTGGTCCTGCTGCATATCATAAGCCTGATACAGATATCTACAAAAAGAGAGCGCCCAAGTATTCTATGGGCAGTCGAAGCAAGGGTCTAAGAGCTGGGAAAACACCTGGGCCTGCAGACTATAGTGTAGGAAAGGTGAGAAGCAGCTTCCTTTCATTCTTAATTGTTTTCAGCAATTATTACTCCCATGTACGGATATTCTCCTTTCCTGGCAACAGAGCCTGAAATCGTGGGATGTGAGGGGAGGGAAATGTTTGTCCTAATATTACAGAAACAGAAGTTAGAAGCTGGTCATAGGTAGCTTAGCAACCCTGTTCATTTTTGTTAGACGTAATTACCAAACCCATGGCCCATGCACATAACTACTAGTGATATTCTTTATCTAGATTGGTCCATTTGTCGCACGGGTCTGATTGGGACATCACATTGCTGCTTCAAGAAACCATGGTTTGTTAGCTCAGGAGCAAGCAGTGAGATGGAGCAGTCCCTCCTCTCCTTATGCAGCTGGCTGTCAGAGAAACTTTCTGTATTGTTGAATGACAGTTTGCCATGATGTCTAAAGTATAGCTTTAAAGCTCTCTACAAGCCAGGATTGTAAACCGAGAACAACCAGTGGTTTGCAATCCTGGTTTACATGTGTGCTTAGACCAATTTCCCGGCTTGGATGTAATGCAAACTATAGTTTAACAAACCAGTCTCTTCTGCTGCCAAACACATGGTTTGACAGACTGGGAACATAGTAAGACTACTCAGTGGCGGAGGAACCTCTCTGGCACCCGGGGCGGGACACCGAGGGGCAGGGCAAACCGCCCAGTGGCAGACACGCGACATCTGTACGGACTGCGCATGTGCGGCGACCATACAGGATGCCACACATGCGCAGTCCATACGGGCAGCTGCTCTCGTGCGAGGCAGCCTGTACGGTCGCCATGCGAAAGGCAGCCTGTACGGTTGACCGTATGGATGGTGCGAGAGAGCAGCAGCCCGTATGGACACTGCGCGAGCGGCGCCCTTACTGACTGCGCGCACCCTCAGCTGCTCTACAGCTGGGGGGAGGCAGGGGCCATCTTGTCAACCCCCCCCCCAAGTGGAACCCAGGGTGATCCGCCCCCTACTTCATACACCCCTGAGACTACTACAGGTGTGTGCAAATTAGTTTGGGGGTTTTGTGAACTGGTGAACATGAAAATCGCATGAAATTTTGTTTGCAAGTGTGTGCTGCTGGATCTTGAAACTGTACACACTCCATTTCCAGAATCAACCATGGTGCTACTTAATTGCATATGAAGTTACTCAGACCAGAAGAAACAAGATGTTGAAATTACTGTTTATCTCCAGGGGTCCACAATGCCCAGGATATTCATCTAGCTCCTCCAGCAGTATTTCATGAAACACTGCCCCAGTTGTGCTCTGCAATTATTAATTATCTGTACTTAATTCTTCCACTTAACATTCCATTTAAAATGCTTCTTACTCAGTAAACCAGCAGGAAGCAGCCTGTTCTGTTAAGCAGAACACAGAGATCAAAGAACAAAATGAAGAATCTGTTAGCAGAAGCCTAGCCTGTTTCACCTAATATATTTTACACTCCTTCTGCTTCTAGGTATCATTGCTCAAATCTTGTGCTCCAGTTGTCACTTTTGGAATCAGACACTCCGACTACACAACACCTCTGATTGTGGACGTCTGCTGAATTCATCCCTTGTACAGAAAATGATTTTTCTACTGATATTTCTATATCATGTTCCTCCACATTTTAACAGTTAACCACCAGCTGTTTAACTGCATTTTTTTACAAATACCAGAGCTAAAGGACCATTTAAAATATTCAGAAACTGATTACCATTCAAGACTGAAGTTCTGTCCTCTGATGAAGGGATATGCCATAAGCCCCTCTTGTGAGGAAGACAAAGCGCAGCTCACACTTGCCCTACTCTTTGAGCCCATGGAATACATATCTAAATGCATGTCGGCATTCTGACAACTAGTATAAAATTAACGGTGTCATTCTTCATAAAGTAGGATCCAATATATATTAAATATATATATGTATTTGTGTAAAAAAGCTACTTGTGTTCCTGATCCAGAATTATTTCATGGAACTTGTTTGTTGCAATAACTCACATAAAAAGTATTTTGTATATTCCATATCTTCAGCTGAGAAACGTGTTTTGAAATAAATAAATAAATCAGGAATAAAATGTTTATTTCATGTCCTAGCTATAAAATAAAACATCAGTTCTTTTGTAGAGGGTTCACTACTCGAAAACTGTAGGAATATTCTGAACTTGAAAAGTAGAATGTTAAGCTTTTTCATAGAGAACTAGCAGTAATAGTGATAACAATACTGCCTTGCAGCTCAGTCAGGATTCTCACCCATTAATACTGGTACAGCAGCTGAAATAATTGATGCTGTGAATGGTTGCATCCCCTCCTGCACAAAGGTGTTGAGGGGGAACCAGGATCTCGCCAGTTCCCCCTCCTTATCATCCTTTGTGCATTATATTTATTGTGTTCATCCTCAGAGCAACTCTGTGAGGAAAGTCATTTCACAGATGAGTATATGAGGCTGCACCTGTTTTCCCCCCCAGGCTACACAATAAGCTCATAGCACAGATGAAATTTGTTCCAAGCCCTACTCTGTCCACTTGACCACAATTTAGACAGTAACTTTATTACGGCAAAAACTTTAATGGTATACAGTCCATAAAATCTGTTAAGTCTTTAAAGGTGCTACAAGATTGTTTTTGCTGCAAAAAGCAAATAAACTCACTTTCTTTCTCACCATGCTATAGCAACAGAATGTCAGTTGAGATACCTTTCAAAATAAAAGCATAAACTTCTTTATTTAGATTTATCTTTCAAAAGTCTCCTACCACATGATGTGGAATATCTGCGATCAGCTCTCCCAATATCTTTTTAGGGCTTTAAAAGGAGAGGGGTATTTAACCCTTTCCCTTGACACTGAAACAGTTAGCCCTGCTTTGAGACAGCAAGGCTATCGGCTTTGGGAGGAAGCTTTTGAGCAGTATTTTTGCCCTGATCTTTTGGCCCCTGCCAACAACTTTTAAGGCTAGAACAGGAATGGCATGCTACGAAGTTTGTCTGGCTTGGAAGCCAACTGAGAAGTGTGCTTTTAATTTTCTGGCATTAAAAAATGATAAATAAATCATAGTGACTTTAAAGAATTCGACATCTTTTGACAGCATCCCTGAGTTGAAGGTTGCTTAGCTTTTCAGTGACCTCAGGTTCCTTTTGCCCATTGCATTTTTAGGTGTACAGTACACCTAGAGATATGAGGTGAATATGACAAACATTACTGCAACCACATGTATCAGGACGGGTACACTAGTCTAAGAGCTACGATTCACTGCGTGTCTCTCTGGAGTATGCATTTAGGGGTTCACAAACTGGGGCTTGCCGCCTTGTCCCTCATTCAGAGGTTTTAGAAGACAGGCTCCTGGAAGATTTTTTGACTTGCCCTCAAAAACATGATACCGATCTAGTTAGCTCACTTGTTCTAAAGAAGCAACTATCTAAAGAAGCAACTATAACCTTGGGCAGCAGCCTCTATTGTCTTACATGCAGGAGCAAATATTTGCTTTTCATAAAAACAGCCGAAGGTTACTAAGAAAGACTTTAGAAACTACCTAGTATATATCCAGGACTGGCATGTTTTGCTGCCTGAGGCAAAGACAAGATGATGCTCCTTCCATTCCATGCAGCTGAATCTTACTTCACTACTAGCAACAGGATAATGTCCTCTACTGCACCTAAGGGCAGCAGGCTGGGGTAATTTTTGGCAGGTGGGGTGTGTGTAACATCCTGTGGCACAGCTGTGCTTTAACAGGTGAGGGCTGGAGGCTCAGGAACAGCTTGTGGGATTGTTGCTGCTTTCTCCCTAGCACTTGCTGAGCTAACTGCCTCACTTTGCCTAATACTAGGTCAGGACCTGTATATATCAGAATTTATACTAGGGACAGGGATACAGGGGGGGAAAATACTGGCAAGTGTTTAAAATCTGTTTAAATTTTATTTTTAACTTAAAAACCAGTGTGAAGGTACTATTGCTATGGTGATATGTTATAGAATAAATGAGAAACAAAAAAGCAAGAGTCACCCAAATCAAGCCAGGCTTTGAATGACAAAGATCAGCAATGTATCAACTAGACCATAATACACAGCAGAACTGTACCAGAATCTATCTTCTTTATATTATTTCAATTGTGACATAGTAAATTATGGAAAGTTATAACTGGGAAATTGGAACATCAGACCACCAGTTGAGAGATGAAAAACCTAGGCTGCAATCCTATGTGCCTTTACCCAAGTTTTGAGTATACATGCATAGGACACAATATATATCACACACACAAACTTAACTCCAGTTTTGCTGTTAATACCTTTCTGGCACTCCAGGTGCCAGAACCTAGTAACAAAAATTAAAACTGAGGAGTATTGCAAAATGCTACTTGATTCCAGAGAGAAGTGGATAATTATTCAGCAGCCAGCTAAAGAAGACTTAACCAAGAATCAATGAATCAATAAAATTCTTTAACAGAAAGGATGATTTGGACAAACTTTTTAAAGCGAATGTACTTTAACTTGCTATAAGGTAAGGTTTGTATAACAAGAAACAAATATAAATAATTTGGTCAGGGGACAGACTAGAACAAGAAGGAAAAAAATGAGATAAAATCATTTGTGCAAGTTCTCACTCTTCCTTCGTTTAGGAATATTCTCTGTTTTACTAAGCAAGTCCTTGAGAGTAATAGGCAAAAAGGATTGTTTGACTACTTATAAATGCTGGTGTTAACAAAAGTGGAAATAAATTCAAAGTTACTTTTCTAGGAAGAAGTTGTCCATATCACAATTAGTTCTCAAGAGATGCATCACTATCCTCCAGGTAGTATTTTTCCATTTAAATTGGGCACTTGAACATCTCTGACATGGGTGTCAGGATTTTCCTGCTGACCACAAAATTATAAGAGGTGGAATCACCAGCATGCTTTCCCACCCAGACAGCAGAGAGAATAAGGTATTATATAGACTTGGTTTCAACAAGGATGTGAATTGTGCTGCATTTAAATTTTCAAAGAAACAGTGACAGAATAAATTATATTCTTTTTAAGAGAGCGCGTCAAAACAATCCAGAGATGATACTGAAATCCACAGAGGTGCCTCTGGATCACTGTCAACATTTGAATAATATTTTCAGGATCTGAAGATCTTCCAAAACCATTTTCATCATCAGTTTTTCCCCCTCTTCAACAACTATCCAATACAAAATCTTGACAATTACTCAAGTCCGTGCTCTTGTCACCAAATAATAGAGGATGAAGAAGACTACAATCAGTCCAGCAGAGACGTAGCAAAGAAGTTTACGATTGTCTCTTCCCGACCGGGTCATAGTGGAGAAACGCTTCACACTCCCCGTCAGAAGGCCTGTCACACTCATGAAATCAGAATCCTAATGCAAAGAGTAGAAACAATAAGGTATTTAGAAGACATTGCTTACTGAAAGAAGCAACATGATTATATATACATATGGCATATTTAACTCAGTTAATTGAATTCCAATTTAATACTGTTAATATTTAAAAAGAAAACCCAAACAAATGCAGACACATGTGCTCAGATCCCACACCAGCAAAATACACTAGTGAAATTCAAGATTTGACCTTGTCAATAACAATTTTAAATGACTTTACTGCGTGCATATTTTGATCTCATTTATCCTTGCGATAACCCAGTGAGAAAATAAGACTTCTATGTGATCATTATAACATGTGGTAGTCTGTGCAAGGTCCACACAAGGTTTGCACACTTGTTCATTCAGGTACTTCTTGCATAAGAAATTCAGAATATTTGACACGAACCTTACTGCATAAAATAGTTTCACAGCATATTTGCCATTAGATACCAGATCACTGAACACCAGTTTCTCAGGGAATCACTACCAACAGAAGACCAACAAGTTTGGTCCCTCTTGGAAAGGAAAAAAAGATACGTGTGCATGAGCATGTTCCAGAAGTAGAATGGCATGCTAAAACACATTAACTCTCTGGAACAGAGCTACTTACACCAATAGACTTGTGAGTGACTTCTTCTCTGTACAGAAATATGTTCCAGTACAAACTAATTGTCCTATTTGCTCATGCTGAGCTTCATCAGTAATTCTTAAAGAGTGCAAACACTTGCTTACCATGCCATCCAAGTAGTGATTTTGATCCTCAGCATCTTTGTCAATGTCCAGTGCAAGCTATTGAAAACACAGAATGAAGCAGTTATTGACACCTAGACAACTTTCGGAAAGAACTAATAAAAGTGCAAACAAGAATATTATTTGCTCCTCAGCAATTCTCTGTATATTACTAAATACAAGGGGGTTGGGGACAAAAACAAAAACCCTCAATGACCAAAGTCTTCTGGAGAGCAAGACAGCAATCAAAGAGCAAGGGCTCATACAGACATCCTTTTTGCCCAAATGCCACAAATTTCCATTTGTTCTGATTCAGCGTGAAAGAGCAAGTTTTCGATGGGAAAGCGCCAGGGCAAGAGAAAGAAAACATGTTCAGTGATGACATTTCAAAGCACAGCCCTGTGCCTGGAAAACACAGGGCAAAAGGTAAGTGTGGATGAGCCCCAAGTAAAGTAAATAATCTACAAACCGATTTTAGCCGGGTGACTTTGGAGGCTAGGTTTTCGGTCATACGCTTGTTTTCCACATCTAACATATCATCCACAGCATTGGCATTCTGTCCTGAAATTAAGATAAAATAATTATGCCACTTAGGGCAGCTAAAACATAACAGCTGTTAAAACAAAAGGTAGTATGGTAAAATGTGTGGTTATTTTGCAGACCATCCCCTAGCTCACTCCAAAGCCTATTTTCACCATCACAGGGCACAGCAGGCTCCCCACTTGCTAGGTGGGATGTTACCCCACACTGCAGACACACACAAATGCCCTGCGTGGGGGGAAGAGTCCATTCCACCACCACAATAGAAAGCCACACTGGCAAAGCATGGGCAAAAAAGCTTGCCCGTCAGTCAACTACAGAAGACACAGGAGCCCCGAGCAGGGGGGAAGGTGGCAACTGTGACCTGGGGAGGATCAGAATGCCTCCTTTGTTCCCCGTCCCCCACCCCCAGCACAGGCCACGGAGGTCCTGAGGCAGCACGACGAGCCGGAGCAACGGCGCCCCCAGCCCCGTTCTCCTGAGGGAAGGCGCCGCCGCCCGCTCCGGCGCCCCCTCGCCAGCCTCTTCTGCGCTCTCACCTCGCCCCCAGTCCGCCATGGCCGCTTCCTGCCTTCGTGTCCCGCTCCGCCCACAGAGAGCAGGAGGAGGAGGAGCGGCTCGGCTAGCCGAGGAAACTCCCCCCTCGGCCGCAGCGTCCCCTCCTGTCGGCCCTCCCCTCGGCTGGAGAGGGAGGCGGCCTCAAGCTGCTCTTGCGGAGGCTCGGGGCGGGGGCCGCGGCGCAATGGGAGTGGAGGCCTTGTCCTCGGCTGCCGCTGCAACGCCTGCTCTTCCCTCCTTCAGGAGAGCGGCCTCGTCGCCCTTGTTATTCGGGAACGACTTGGATGGTCCGCGGCCTCGGGCAGGATTGCCATGTAAGGGGCCCGCTCTGGCTTCTAGTGGGTTGCGACAAAGGCTCGTTGGCTGAATTCCTGTCACACAGGTGTTAAAAGGGCAAGAAGTCGTTTAGAGGAAAAGGTGGCACTCCTTCCTCGCCCTTTTTTCCTGAGCAGTGCAAGTCTATAAGATTATTTATTCTTCCAAGTGAGCCTTGGAGCGTTTGGCAAACCAAATGCTAAAGTGTGACATTTTTATGCCACCACGCTCATACCTTCCAGGTTTTGTGCAGTTCAAAAGCATGTCAAAGTGCAAGTAGATAAATAGGTACCACTCCAGTGGGAAGGTAAACGGCGTTTCCGTGCGCTGCTCTGGTTCGCCAGAAGCGGCTTAGTCATCCAGGCCACATGACCCGGAAGCTGTACCCCGGCTCCCTCGGCCAATAAAGCAAGATGAGCGCCGCAACCCCAGAGTCGACCACGGCTTGACCTAATGGTCAGGGGTCCCTTTACCTAATAGCTTACAGAAACTTGTTTGCGTATGTAAACAATTTATGAGTATGTTAGTTCTTCCAGTTCAAATAATTTCTTCTTGTGTTTTTCTTCATGTTAAATATACCGGACACTAATTTTGTTGTACTGGATACAATACATTGGCAAGAACTGGTATATAACTCCAAAAGAATAATTGGTAATTAAGGCTGGCATCCTGCATGCAAGTTGCTTAAGTTCCTTTGAAGGGAATGGGATTCTGGCTGAAAGCCCAAATACATTTATAAGGGGCAAGTCCAGTCTTGTCCAAAAGCACTTACCAACACACCAGGAGCAAGGATGATTTTCATATTGAGGGGCCAGATAACTTTGTGTTGTGATGGCTTACAGTGTAATCGCATGCAGAGTTGGTGCACCTACAGTAATTATTCATAAAATAACACAGCAGCAAGATGTTTACTTGCTCTGCTCAAAGACATTTATTTGATAAAATTAGCAGTTTCTTTACTAGAAAGGCAGCCTGCAACTACCGTATTTTAAATAAATAAATGTTTAGGTAAAGATAATGGTGAAGGACCCTTGGACAGTTAAGTCCAGTTGAATTCAACGATGGGGTGTGATGCTCATCTCTGCTTTCAGGCTGAAGGATCTGGCGTTTGTCTGCAGACAGCTTTCCCAGGTCATGTGGCAAGCATGACTAAACCACTTCTGGCGCACAGAACACCATGATGAGTGCCAGAGCATATCTACTCATGCTGGTGTGCTTTCAAACTGCTAGGTTGGCAGGAGCTGGGACAAAGGGGAGTTACTCAGAGGTAAATCCCTTGTGGAACTGAAGTTAGTGAACTCATTCAAGAAAGTAGTCTAAAATGACATGTTAACTGACCGAAACACGATTGAGGGTGTGTGGTTTATATGTTTAAAGACAGTGCTTACATACCGTAGATAGGAACAGATAATATGGATTACTTTTCCCTTAGTGTAATAATCATAGAGAGAGGCATAGGCGCAAACTCCTAGAGGCCAAGGGGTATTTGGCCACCCCAATAAAATATTTGAGGGGGCCAGCCCTCAAATGGTGTGCATGCACTGCATCATGTGATTGATTATGGGGTGCAGGGCTTACCTCGCCCCCCCACAATATTTTATACAAGTTGCCCCCCTGGAGCGAGGGTAGTTAAATATTGGTACAATTGACTTTTTATGCTTATACATAGAAGAGTGATACATTTAAGTGTTTGTCTAGAATCTAGATCAATATTTATGTAGAACAATGATGTAGCAGTTATTCCTACCTCATTGATCTATGTCATTATTTATTAAATTTCTACCCCAGCCTTCATCTCAAAGAACTCCAGGGTGACAAACGCCAAAATCTTAAAACAATAATAGTAAGAGGATATACAAGCTTCTGTAAGTATCATTACAGAAGATTAAAGTATTATCTATCTAGTTAGTGAAGAAATAACAAGCTGGGTTAAGGGTTTCCATAAGTCTGTTATCTCCAAGAGAAAATCTCCAAGAGAAAATCCAGGTGATTTCTTTTTTACCCTTTGGATATCCAGTCTGTGGATGCTGGTTTGCCATTTCTGACTGCTGCCTGGGGAGCAAAGCCAGGAGTTGACTGTAGCCAATCATCTGCTCTGTGCCATGATTTCTCACTTCCCGTATGTTTTGCATTCACCATTTCCCATCAGCCTGAAGACAGTTACTAAAAGGGGTGGAATTCCCAAGAGACCTGTTCTTTCTCTTCTACAGCCTCTGGATGAGCAGCCCAGCATTGTGGTTCCCCACTGCGCCCTCTGTTTTCTGCTAGCAGGATTTCCAGCAGAATGACAACAAAGCCGCTGTCTGCTCTTGAAAACTGCATTTGGTAGGGTTGGGGGAAGGAGGGAGAGTTGCTGTTTTCAGGAAATGAAGCAGGAAGTCTGATCGAAAACTGCACACACAAAAGGCAGCTTAACTAAAAAGAAGGTAACATTTCCCCCTCACCCTCTGATTAGTTTGGTATTTAAATTTCTGAATTCAGGTTAGTAGGACTAGCTAGGCATGAATTTATAGTGAAAATGATTTTTTTGCTCTTTTTAAAAAAAGGAAAAAATGGATATATAAACAATATTATTTTAAACCATTTTGGAGTCTGTCCTGTAGCTTGCATGTTGGATGACAGGCTGGGATATAGGTTAATGGGATATTTTACATTTCCCCCAGCTTGTGAATGTTTTCCAGAGGGATGTGGATGGCAGTAGGCTTTGATGGAGTTTAAAAGATTAACATAATCTATGTATATATGGCTTGCCTAAATAGAAACAGGTCTGACTTCAGCTTTACATTTTCATTCATATACAAAGGTTTGCATATTCTGTTTGATGCTGATCTTTTTTTCCAGTGTGTGCACTGGAAATGGGTGAAAAATAAACTGATATGGCTGTTTCTAAATTACAAAATCCTTGCATGTGTGTGGACCTGTAGTGGAAGTGCTAACTACAATCATTGTAGCAAGTACTGCCAGATGTTTCCTATTTCAAGGTATATACCTTATTAAAAATGCTTTGCTTTTGTTTCAGATTATCACAAGTCTATATAAGATAAAGGAAGTGATCTGTTTCGCAAGCTGTTACAAGCTAACTCATACAATCAGTTGAGCTATTGGCCTCATTCTTTGATAAACTTTCACTTGTTGACAATGCTTGATGTCAAAAAACTGTTTTGCAATTAAGAGCTAATTTATGCCATGATTCTATATTTTCCTTTTTAGTTCCCTTAGAAAATGGGTTACACCTTATGGCAAAAGATGGTCTGAATTATTTGTTGTAAACACAAAACTCGTGTTTCCACTCCATTGCAAACCTTCCTAATAGGAGTTGAATAACAGTATGCCAAATCGCAATTTGTACTTGAGACAAATGGACCCAGTTTGGGACAAATGGCCCCAGACAAATCTACCAGGGTGCTTGGAGAAATCAGGGGACAATTTTATTGTTAAAGAACTGGCATAAAACTTTTTGTACAGTGTTTAAAAGAGAATACAGGAAAACATACAAGCCCACATTCCCCACAAGATTTCAGGGATTTAGCAATAGAGACCTTGATCCAGCTCCAGTTGCGAGGAACTAGTTGCGTGATTGGCCCTGGGTAGGGACGTGCATTAACTATGTGTACAGAAGGCTGTTTATTTTCATGCAGTTTGTTTCTAATACTCTGGTTATGTTTACATCTCGGTCTCCACACATACATACCCCACTGTTCCAATGCCTGTAGCTCTGAGAGCTGATTAAATTTTGTATAAAAGACAGCTGAATTCTTATGAGATGAAGCATTTATGGATCCAAGGATGGTGGTGCTGTGCCAGAATTGACAATGCCTGCCTGTATCTGGTCATAAATATATAGCATCGTATCTCTTAGTTCTTTATTTGGATGTTGTTCTGTGCCATACTCTTTGCTGGTTTGCAAAGAATTCATAGCAAGTATTTAATTATGTCCATGTAAGCTGTAGCTCACAGCAATTTCACACTTTGTGGCAGCTGGGTAGTGTTTTCCTCAGTACACATGTAAAGTGTGAAGGTCAGGCACCTCTAAAAATGAGACGTGACTCTTAGATAGTACAACTCATCGCATTCTGGGAATGTTATCAGGCTTCTGTAATTCTGGCTTGCACATAATTTGCAACTTGCAGGAAGAGACATATATCATCATGATTAGCATTTTAGTTATGAAGGCCAGGATGGATTCTATAATGTAAATGGAATGCACTTGATTATAAGGCTGAGCACTCTCAAGATGGGACAGGCATGGACTTCTTGTTGCCTCTCCCAGCTTGTGTGCACGGCCTGCTGATCTCCCTCACCCTGTCACTGTGTGCTGACATCATGTGCTGTGATTAGAAAGACCACTGGAGGGAAACAAACATGGCCACACATCCTTTAAACAGTTGCCATGTTTGTTACTCTGTGGTAATTGAATGCAGATGATACATTTAACCAGGTTCATGTATTTGGATCTAACGGGAGTCAATTTAAAAGATACTCAGATCTGTGGAAACCTGACAAATGATTTTGCCACCTTAACCTAGATGGGGGAGTGTGTATGTTTGCCTACATTGTGCTATGTACATTTTTAAAATATATCACTGGGATGGTTCTAGGTTTTTCTGTGCTGTAACAGAAACCAGGACAGTTGGAGGAGGGAGGCTATTTCAGGGAGCTGCAGCATCCCTTCTGAGGTAATCCTCAGACTGGGGGAGGGGGAGGCTTTTGTAGGTGCTTTGCTGGGAGGGCATTTTTTAAAAGCTGCAAAGCTCAGTGAGGGAAGAGGATTAGTGTGAGAGAGCGAGTGAGCTGCTGGCTGGTTTTACTAGGATCATCCATCTGCTCTGTGCTTTGGGCATATTGAAGTGGGCAGTCTCACTTTGCTTTCCTCATCTCCTCCTCAGCTGTGTGATTAGGGCCCTGCGCATCTGTAATTATCCAGCCAGACTGCAAAGCCGCTTGCCACACTTTACAGCACTCCAGGCCACCTCCACACCGTGGAGCAATGGCGCTCCGGACTGTGCTAGAGACTGTCGAAAGTGGGGAGCAAGATACTATTCTCAAGGTGCTGCAGATCTACAACCAGGAGGTGAGTATTCATTGGAAATTGTTTGGCTGATGTCAGTCGGAAGGATCAGCTGGAGAATCTGTGCTGGTGCTTTGATGCCGTTCCCCATAAGCTGCCTTCAGTTTCATCTGCCTGCATTGCTTCAACAAAATGTTGTTAACCTCTGCGGGCAAGTATCTTTTTGCCTTTGCAAAGAGTAGGTCTTTTGTATATTGATTGTTTGTGACTGCACTCTCCCTTTTTTCCTGTCTGTAATGGGGAGCTTGTGCTGCTTTGGCCAGAGTCAGACGTGTTGGAAAAATCGATGTTAGCAGTGAAGGACGGATTTTGGAGAGCAGAAGGGAAAGGAGGAGCTTTATGTGGCAAGCAGATGTGTGGTATTAACAAACAGGCAGCCCCAGGAGGAGCTGTATGTGGAATAGAACTACTGTGCGGTGTGCAATTTTAGATAATTAAAAAATCTCTTAATGAAGGGATTGCCATAGATATGGCATTTGAAAACTGATGGGGAAGAGAGAGAAAACAATGAACATAGTGAGAACAAGCAGTCTAAGGCACTAACCATTAGATTTGTTTCAAAATGACACAAGAACCAGATACTTCAATGATAATCATATCTGAGAACTTGGAATCAAGCTCCTGTGAATGTGTCATTAATTTACAGGCAGTTGCATCAGGAATACTTTTGGTTTACATATCTATGTGACTCCCCTTATGGTAGACCTTTAAACTAGGTGGGAAATAAGCAAAGCTGCACATTTTATATGTAGCACAAATGGTATTTCCTCAGAGGAAAAATAAATGAGTTGGCAAACTGCATGTATTTATTTGCATACGAAATCGTCTTACACTGTGTCAGATCATTGGTCTTTAAGCCAGCATTTGTTTACTTCAGCTCACAATGAGGCCTCAACCAGAGGTCTTTCCAAGTCCTGACCTGAGATGCTTTTTAATTAGAGATGCTGGGAAATGAACCTGGGAACTTTTGCATTAAGAGCTTGTGCTCCACTGCTGAGCCTTCCCCTTGTTTTGCTGTGGCAAAGATTCCAGCTGTAGCAATGACAACATGAATAAAGCAGAGACTGGTAGATAAAATATCAGCTTCATTAGCAGAGAAAAAGGTTTAAACCTTTAGAACTCCATTCAGGATATATGTGTATGTACTGTATGTATGCATTTGTAGACAATTTTGGATAGAGAAAATCAGTATTCTACCTGGAAGTTTAGAGAACAAGAGCTTTGTAAACAGAAAGGCAACCTTTTGGTGTTTCTCAATCAGTGTTTGGAAGAGCGACTGCCATTCTCTGAGCACCCAGAAATGCTTCACTGTGGTCTCTCAGTATGGAAATAGTTTAATGCTGAGATATTTTAAGAATTCATGAGAGGGAACTCCATAAGAGGAATCACAGCAGATAAAACAAAAGTCATGCTTACCAAAAACTTCTTAGTTTTTACCAAAAAAAAATTATTAGGCTATATAAAATATAATATAAAAGCTATACACCTAACAGTGACATTTGTGCTCCACTTCTCAGCTGTCACTGCCAAGCAGCTACCAGTGAATCGAGTGCAACTAGTAGGCTTATTCAACAACTGAGGGAACAATTATGTGAATTTCATTTTTCTTTTTCTTAATGATGTTTGCATATAAATCAGACGGTATATGAAGCAGCAGCAAAGGCTGTAGAACTTTGTTTCTTCGACACATGAATGATCTCTGTTTGATGTTGAGAAGGAATATTTGCCACTCGGGAGAATATGAAACCAAAACCAAGATATTGCTAGGAGTTTTTGAACAGTAGTGTGGGAAACCCATGAGATCCTTGGAAACTTATTAGGAATCCTGCAATCAGAAGATCAAGAATGGTGGGCAAGCTTTCCTGAAGAATGGCTTGCCCACCATTGCTGATCTTCCATTGCAATGTAAAGCTGAAGGGATGCATTAGTGTGTCCTAGAGTGTGTGTTTTAATTCCCAGAGGGCAATGATGAGATCCGGTAGGCTGCCTTAGAGCGCTGCATGAATGGACTGCCCATCTTAGGACATGCATCATAATATTCTACATTGTAGGGGTTTCCCTTCAGCAAAGTTAGCGTGGGTTTCCCTGAAAGTAGAAAATTTGAAAACTACAGTCATAATCAACTCAGGTAGTAATAGGCCGTTCTTCCTGTATCTCTCCCTCCTCCTTACCCCAGCAAAACAAGATGGTACAAAATATGGTTTAGTTGTTTGTCTGCAATAGCAAACAGTGTATGATTCAGTGGGCAGGGCTGTCTTTCAGAGAAGCTTGCCCATCATTACCAATACAGTGGTACCTAAGGTTACAAACACCTTGGGTTACAAGCACTTCGGGTTACAGACTCTACTAACCCGGAAGTAGGACAGTAGTACCTCGGGTTAAGAACTTTGCCCCAGGATGAGAACAGAAATCGCGTGCCGGTGGCGCAGTGGCAGCGGGTCTGTGGGAGGCCCCATTAGCTTAAGTGGTACCTCAGGTTAAGAACAGTTTCAGGTTAAGAACGGACCTCCGGAACAAATTAAGTTCATAACCAGAGATACCACTGTATTCTCATTGATAATGTTATTCTTCATCCTCCCCCCTCCCCGTATCTTCCCACGTGGAATGTGAGCCACTCTGAGGACTCCAAGCCAAAAGTGAAATACATATCTAATAAATTAAAACTGTTGTGGATCCCTTGATAGGTTTTCAAGGAAGCACAGAGTACCATAGAACAGAGTTTCAGAAACCATTGCTGCTAATAAAACATATTGCAAGATCTGAAGCATAAGGCCTCCTGACCATTAAAGAAATCCTCTTCATATAGCCAAAATGCATTGTTAAATCATTCCTAAATTTGGAATCTTAGTATTCCATTTCATTTCTATATGATAGCAATGAGAGAGAGGTGAACATGATTTTGGAATGTGCATAGATGAGTGTCAACAAGACCTGTCAATAGTGATTTACCTGTGTCTGTTTGAGAATCATCTTCATACATAGCAAAAATGAATCTGCTAAAAAAATAAAATACATTGTGATTATGAAATGTTTACAAAGTAGTATAAAATTTAAAAAGAATCTAGAAGACTTTAAAAAGCAAATGGACTCGAATTTTGGGTCCTTATTTACAGTTTCCCATGTATTCTTCCTTCAGGAAAGCTGGCTGGGCTGTGTGAACTGTGTTGTACTGAGGATTGCCCTTGAAATTAGTACCGTATTTTTCCCTCTATAACACGCAGATTTTTTCTCCTAAAAAGGAAGGGGAAATGTCTGTGCGTGTTATAGAGCGAATGTGTGGTCCCTGGAGCCAAAAAATCAAGCAAAAGTCAAATCGCGAGTCACGGAGAAGGGAAACCTGAAAAGAGGAAGTGGCAGCTTTCCTGCATTCTGCCTCAGGGTCTTACTGCCCACCCTCCTCTGTTTCGTTGCTGTGATTGCTGAAACGGAACAAAGAGCAGGGAAAGCCCCTCCCCTCCAGGCAAGCAGAGTGTCGTTCTTTCTAATTCCTCTCTGTGCTCCGGTGCTGCTGGGGGAGAGGGAGAGAGAGTGGGGGAGGGAGAGGGAGAGGGAGAGAGGGGGGAGGGAGAGAGGGGGGGAGGGAGAGGGAGAGAGGGGGGAGGGAGAGGGGGGGAGGGAGGGGGAGAGAGAGAGAGAGAGAGAGAGAGAGAGAGATGGCTGGCTTGGGGGGGAACTTTTGCCTTTATTTCCTCCCACCCGTTAAATCCCTCTCCAGCATTCTTAGCCAGCTGCTTCTCTGCACACCCCTCTCATGTCCCTTCTTTGTTTTTCCTTCGCTCCCCACTTAAAATGTGGTTACAAAGCATAGATCAACATGGATCCTCAGGATCTTTGCATTGGGTCACCCCAAATTCACCATCAGATCACATAGCATGTCCATGGCTACAGCCTGCACCAAAAAAATCACGCACCCACTGTTGCCTGGGGCTGCAATGGTGCAAAAACGTGGTTACAAAGCATGGATCCACAGGGATTCTCAGGATTTTTGCATTGGGTCACCCCAAATTCACCATCAGATCACATGTCTGTGGCCACAGCATGAAGCACAAAAATGATACATCCACTGTTTCATTCAGAATGTTTTTTCCCTTGTTTTCCTCCTCTAAAAACGATGTGCGTGTTATGGTCAGGTGCGTGTTATAGAGCGAAAAATACGGTAATCTTTTGAGTGGTAGTTGACAATTCAGGTTAGAGCCCTGTGTGCTCCCCTACCACTTCATTGTGGAAAAAATGTCACTATCTACCCTCACTTAAAATGATTGTAAGGTTATCTCAGGACAGTTAATTTCAGTAGAACAAGATGTGGAGAGTGTAGGACTGAATTAAAGATTTTAGATTCATACAGTGTAAATGGAAGGAAAAAAACATAGTGGTATGAGATGAATGGGCAGCTGTCTACTTGCCTTAGCATAACAATTAATCTTTTGCTGATGTTTGGATGTCTCGGTATCCTGGTACCTCAAGACTGAATAGGTATGCTTTGAAATGACCCTATGAATTTAATTCAAAGTTTCCAACTTTTTAAGTATGCATAGCATACTTTAAAAATGGACTCTAGATATTTTCAGTGCCCAGTGTCTCTAATTCTGTGTAGGATTAAAGTGACCCTTACTGGGCACTCCTAACATGCTAGGTTCTGTACATTCTAGTTTATTAAGCTCCTTGTGATGAAACAAATCATGTAACATGCTTTTGAACAATATGATCAGTAGTGGCTAGCTAGGGATTTGCATAAGTGACATATATACACATTCCAAAAACAAAAACTTGGATCATAACTAGGCTTGTTTGTGGGAGCATCCCTTGAGCAGAGTTCCTCTTTTGCTGGCAGGCGCATCTCATGAATGGGCAATGGAACTTTCCTCACTTTCCCCCTGCAGTCCCTTATGCCGTACAAAATCTGCTCTAGAAGGTTGGAAGACTCTCCAGAGAAGCATGAGAAAGAGTGCAGGGGGTTGCAGCAGGAAGGGAGAATTATAGAAAATTTGCTCTTCCATCTTCCATGTTGTAGACTCATAAGAATTTTTACTCAAATAAAAATTGGCTGCAATAATGTATTGAAACTTCTTGTTCCAAAGTCAAGAGAAACTAATTAGATTGTCATTTTCTCGGTTGTTGTTTTTTTGTGTGTGTTGTTCAAATGATTCTGTTGAGCACATCCTCAATGGCTTCAAAAGGCTTTCCAGATGCAAGTACTTTAAGGACTGCACCCCAAATTTGCTTTGCTCTGCATCTTATATTACTTCAGAATTGCATCCTATGTATCTTTTGATGTTTTCTTCAGCATAGCCTTATATGAAACAGTAGAATTGTTCAGAGCTGCACAGTTTCCTTATACAGTGGTACCTCGGGTTAAGAACTTAATTCATTCTGGAGGTCCGTTCTTAACCTGAATCTGTTCTTAACCTGAAGCACCACTTTAGCTAATGGGGCCTCTCGCTTCCGCCACACCACTGGAGCATGATTTCTATTCTCTTCCTGAAGCAAAGTTCTTAACCCGAGGTACTATTTCTGGGTTAGCGGAGTCTGTAACCTGAAGCGTCTGTAACCTGAGGTACCACTGTATCATAGCTTTCATATGCTCCTCAGTATGAATTTATCAGTTTAAGCATGTTTCTTGCTTAACTTCTCACTGCTTTATAGTGTTCACTGGAGTTGCATGCTGTAGGTGTTCAGAAGAAATCAGTTGATTATCACTTTAAAATTCCTTTTGCGCTTTTAGAGTAAGTTTATTTTCCTAGTACATATCTGTTGTCTCTGTTTCATTCTCAGAAATCACAGTGTTTCACTTTTGAAGATGAGGAACAGGAAGAAAGGAGGGTAAGTACTTATTTTCTTATTTTGCTTACTCCATCAGGATCACTGAGGCTGTGAGATGGTGACTTGCCCTAGACATTGAAAGCACTGAATTCCTCCTACATGCATGGAAGCTTTTCCTTCTGAACAAAAGTGTCTAGTTCAAAAGCATGCTTCATGTATATTATGGTCCTCAAGAAGTATGAAATCATGCTGGTAGCAGCTAGAGGGTGGCTGATGGTGCTGCCTCATAAAACCACATGCTGGGTAAGAAGCAGAGTACAGTTTGATAGCGAGGCACCTGTTGCATTCAGGTCCCATTTCTTTTGTTAACCCCACCCCCCACCCCAGTCTTGGAGCCGTGAGATGAGTAGCAAATAATCTACTTGACTAGTAGTTGTGTGAGGTGCTTATACAGAAAGGCCTTTCTATGAGGAGGCACAGTCACAATAAATAATGGGAGCTCAGTTCCCTCATGAAGTTTCCTTGATGAGGCAGCAGTGCTAAGCCAATTACATCAAACCATAACTCCTGTAAAGCTGTAGTGTTTGAGATCCTTATATATAAGCATTCCTGTTGATATAGGTCTAAAAGGTCTATTTAAAATAATAGTTAACTTTTATTTAACTGTTAAAATAATATGAACAATTACTAATGATAAGTATAACCAATCTTATTAATACTATTATGATAGATAGGTAAATATTTGATTATTAAATATTTATTTAACTATTTTAGATAATAAAAAGTACCGTTTTTAACTGGCAGTTTTATTGACATGTTTTTTACCTGCTTGCTTTATAGGTAGTATTTTATGTGTATGGGATTATTTTATGTTGTATTTTTATTTTACTTGATATTGGGCAACTTGGGCGTCATTATGTGGAAAGGCATGATATAAATTTAATAAATAGGGTCATACATTGGCAGGCACATTTTCAGTAGGTGCACCAGCTAGTATAATTTTATCTGTTCAAGGAAGCTTCCTTGAGTTTTACTGCATAGCCAAATTGCAGAAAGAAAAGGGGGATCATCCAAGATGTAACTGCATACAGTGACTATGCAGATATCTTTATTGCATTCACTTCCAGGGCAGAAAGCTACTGTGACTTGTTCTCTTCTCCCACCCCACCCCGCAGCTGTTTTCAGTTTCTCTTCTCTGGATTTGAACTCTGACAGAAATAAGCCACCAGTCTTTGAGGAGAACAATAGTTCTTTGCATAAGCAGTCCTGTTCACTAGCATCAGTTAAAAAGGCATTTAAACAAGTGCTGATAATGCTCCAAAAATAGATACACCTCTGTACCTTTACTGAATTTGGATTAAATTGACCCATAGCCTGCTTCGGAAAGGGACGCAGGTGGCGCTGTGGGTTAAACCACAGAGCCTAGGGCTTGCCGATCAGAAGGTCGGTTGTTAGAATCCCTCGCGACGGGTTGAGGTCCTGTTGCTCGGTCCCTGCTCCTGTCAACCTAGCAGTTCGAAAGCATGAAAGTGCAAGTAGATAAATAGGAACCACTCTGGCAGGAAGGTAAACGGCATTTCCGTGTGCTGCTTTGGTTCGCCAGAAGCGGCTTAGTCATGCTGGCCACATGACCTGGAAGCTGTACGCCAGCTCCCTGAGCCAGTAAAGCAAGATGAGCGCTGCAACCCCAGAGTCGTCCGTGACTGGACCTAATGGTCAGGGGTCCCTTTACCTTACATGTTGCAGAATAAAAGGATACAAAGAGAAGACGAGAGAGAGAAAGAGAGGAAACCTATGAAACTACAAATGTGCCTATCTTTAAATACTGTATCTGTTTTCACTGAAGGTCCACCATGGCACTCCTCCACTCACTTTTGCATCATTTTGCTGCTTTATTGTGGCCTGCAGAAAGCAAAAAACTACATATCACTAAAACCAATGACCATCGGGTGAATAAAGGAAATTGTTGTTGTTGTTGTTGTAAAACCAATGAGGGTGTGTGTATAGAAAGTGGAATCCTCTTAAGGATCATTTTTAAACCTGCTTTTTTAAACTTGCTCATTAATAACCTAGAGTTAGAATGTTGCCACCAATGCCAGAGGTTTTGAGAGGAGTCCCAAAGGCATATCTGCAAATTGCAGGGAACTTGTCATTAAAATTGCAAATGCAGTTGCTGCTGCTGCTGCTGTTTTTATTATTAAATTTTTAACCTGCCCAATATAAGCAAGTGTAGAGCAGTGCACATTTAGGCAAAAAAGCCTCATTTATTTTAACTATATTTATTTATTTAAAAATTATAAACTGTTCTACAGTCAAATAATAAGTGGTACAGTATATTAACATGTGTCACAGATGTACTAATGGGGTCGAAACTGGCAGTGACTGACCAAGATGGATATGACCCGAGGCACTGGATGGGTTGTGCAGGTTTGAGGTACAACGTAGCTCGTTGAACCTGTGCAATCCACTAGCGCAGACATACTTTTCTTTCTTCACATAGACGTTTATTGCTTCACTACTCGTTTTCTTCTCCCACCCCCCACCTCTGTAATGCTTCAGAAACTGGCTGCGCTTCTGATCAAGTTTCTGGAGAGGGTGCTGCAGCCATCCTGCCAGGTCACCTGTTTGGAAAGCATACGGATCCTGTCCCGAGACAAAAGCTGCCTTGGCCCTTTCACAACCATGGAAGGCCTGAAGACGCTGGCCAGGCACGCGGGGATTGATTACGCAGAAGAGCAGATTCTGGAGGTTCCAGACCTTGAAGTGATCCTGGAGGCGCTGAAGTGTCTCTGCAACATTGTCTTCAGCAGTCCCCGGGCTCAGGAGCTGACCTCCGAAGCCCGGTTCGTGGTGGGCCTCACAGACCGCATCAAACTCTACAACGAGAGAAACCTCCCGCATGATATAAAGTTCTTTGACTTGCGCCTTCTCTTCTTGCTGACGGCATTGAGGGTGGACATCCGGCAGCAGCTTGCGCAGGAACTCCGGGGTATCGGTCTGATGACAGATACCTTGGAACTGACCCTGGGAGTCAAGTGGCTAGACCCTCACGAGGTAGCTGCTGAGGGGAATCCTTCTGCTCCTTTACCTCGGCAGGAGGTGGAGCGTGCCATGGAGATCCTGAAAGTGCTCTTCAATATCACATTTGACACCAGCAAGAGGGAGGTAGATGAGGTAGGACACTCAGAGAGAGCTTTTGGTAGCTCAATTTTGTGATGTATTTCTGTTTTTATGTATCTGTTTCTTTCATCCATGATTCCTGTGCTTATAGACACCATTTAAGAAAGGAAGGGGGCAAGTTGCCTGACTTAGTTCACCCCACCCCCCTGCATTTCTGACTTGTTCTCTGGGAGCGCCAAATACTACATATTTGGTCAATTCTGCTCATTCCCACTGGCTGATTGTTGTTATAAACAGGCCTATTTATCAACATACAAAAGCACAAATTCCTGCACACTCGAAGCCAATAAAAAAGAAAGGCTAAATGAATGAAAACATTCATTTCTAAAATTATGTTATGTTTGCTTCCACAGACCTGTTCTAAAACATGGTAAAATCAGATATATTACAATCTGGTGGAATCTATTTTTCAGCAATGCATGGCAACTCAAGAAAGAAAGCCTAGCATTGTGGGTGTTGAGGTGTAAGCAGCAGTGTTGGCAAGGTACTGCCAGTGTCTGTTTACTAACTAAATCGGGATGAAAACCTAGCAGATCAAGCTATTTAAAATATCCAGAGTCTCTCTCACTTTCTGGATTAGTAATGAACTGTGAGCTCAGGGAGACTGTGAAGGATATAATTTCTGGGTGTCTATTTTATACTATTTATTTATTTCATCAAAATTATACTGCTCGATTGTAGAAATCCTCAACAAAATTACTTTGGGTTTTATGTATTCTGCTCTGATATTTTATGATGTGAGTTTATAAACCTTTAAAAATATAAATAAATGAAACATGAAGCAGCAGAAGAGAGGGTAAAGTGTGGCAGAAGAAATATAGATACCTCTGTAGGGAAACAATATTTGCATCTGGAGTTCTGCCTTAAGAAAATATTCCAGATTCAGTAACCAGACAATCCAAATTCCATGACTGGATATTTTTTTAAATTGCAATTTGCCGTGTTTGTGTATGTATGAATTAATTTAATTTAACCGTTATATTCTTGCTGCCTAATTTAATTGTTGTTTTGCATAATTTTACATTGTGGGGAAAGAGAAGGAAGAATGCAGCTTAGACAAAATTGTGGGAGCATAATCAAGACACCCAGAGAGAAGGCTAAGGGGTCAAGAGAAGAAAGAAATGCTGAATGAAGGAGTCTCGTACTACTTCATTCAGCCCTACTTTGGTTACTATGCCCACATTTCTCCACAAAATGGTGCCAGGAACTCTGTTAAGGGCTGTATTCTGAGCAGGGTAATTCAGCTACACACATTTTTAGTTTCCTTGGGCACAGTTTTTCTTTGGACTAGAATTACATTCCATTTTGAGAACGTACTGTAAAGCGTAGCTTTTTGCAAACAACAGACTGTGCACAAGAGAGATATGTTCCTTTCTCATAATCAGGCTTTTCATTGTGTTTTGGGGCCAGGAAGATGCTGCTCTGTACCGACGCCTGGGTGCCCTCCTCCGTCACTGCCTGATGATTTCAGCAGATGGTGAAGATCGGACAGAAGAATTTCACAGGTGATTATCGTGGTGAAAAACTTGGTTTGGCTGGGAAAACAAAAAACATTATCATGACCGCCATACAGTTTGGGTATTCAAGAATCTGGGGGTCAGGTCTATTGACACAGTTAGTACCTAAGGACTTTAGTTGCTGATACTGATTGATATAGTGCTACCTGCACTGCCGTACGGGGGCGGGGGAGCGTGCCGCACTGGGTACCATTTGGGGAATGGATGCCATCGTGGCTGCCCCCGGGACGCGCAACCCTGGGATGTGCACCACGCCCCCGCAGGCGACGCGCCACGCCCCCGCCTGTTCTCCGCTCCGGGGGCTGCAGCATGTTGCTCCGCCACTGGCTACTGGTTATTGATGATGATGATATAGTACATGGCACTTTATAAAGAATTAGTTTGATATAATCTAAAAATGGACATCAGAAAACAGCAAGGGAAGGGAAAATTGAGGCAGTACATGGGAGAAGTAAATCCTCTTGTTAAATGTTCTCAGGAGTGTTTATAGTCTTGTCACGATGCCAAGGAAAGGATAGTTTTGGGTCTTGTTCCCGTGGTTCTTGAAAATGGAAATTAACTAGATCTTTGTCAGGTTTTAAACAACAAAACAAAATGGCTCCTTGTTGATGTGGAGGCTCCTTCCTTTGCATATTGTGTCTTGCATTGCATGTCCAGCCACACAGTCAACCTTCTGGGCAATCTGCCTCTCAAGTGTCTGGATGTCCTGCTGGCCCCCAAGGTGCACCCGGGCTCGCTTGAATATATGGGAGTCAACATGGATGCTGTCAATGTTCTGCTGGATTTCCTTGACCGACGTCTTGACAGGGTGGGTGAAAAGTTCCTCATTGCCTCACACCCACATTTACTTCAGATTCTTTTCATGCAGCCAGTGAAATACACTGTAATATTTCTTAGAGAGGAAGAGGGGAACTACAGAGTGTTACAGGTTTTGGTGGGTACCCTGAATTTCTTATACCATAAAATTTCATCTGAGAAAAGGGATGAGTTATAAGGTATATCTACTCTGTGGGTGGAGCCAGGATTTATTTATTTTGGGGGGGGGGAGACTATATGTTGGGGGGGCAGAACAGATATATCTTTGATGCAATTGGTCAGTTAGTTAAGTATTTCTATTTATTTATTTACTTGATTGGGGAGGGCAGCTGTCCCCCCCCTCTGGCTACGCCTATGATCTACTCCAGGCATCCCCAACCTGCGGCCCTCCAGATGTTTTGGCCTACAACTCCCATGATCCCTAGCTAACAGGACCAGTGGTCAGGGATGATGGGAATTGTAGTCCAAAACATCTGGAGGGCCGAAGGTTGGGGGTGCCTGATCTACCCTGATGATTTACTAGGATGTTGCCTGCAGCTGAGCTGCCATTTACCTCCTCTGTTTCAGAGAAAGGAAACTAGTGTTTTTAGAGCCTTCCATAAAAAAATTGTACTGTGATGTACCGTATTTTTCGCACGATTGGACGCACCGGACCATAGGACGCACCTAGTTTTTTGGGGGAGAAATAAAGAAAAAAAAATTTCCCTTTATTTCCCCCCCAAAAGCAGGTCAGGGAAACCGAACCAGGTCGAGGAACAGCGGGATAGTGGCGCTGCGCCTCCCTGCTGTCCCCCGAGCTTGTGGGGCTGGCTGATGTCTGCCTAGCGCGCGGGGCGCTCTGCTTCAGGGCGCCCCACCCGCTGGGCGGCAGGCTGCTATCCGCAGCTTGGGGAGCCTTGCGGGGAACTGCTGCAGGGCTCCCCACGCTGCGGATGTATGCCTGGCGCGAGGGGCGCTCTACTTCAGGGCGCCCCTCACGCCGGGCGGCAGGCTGCTATCCGCAGCGTGGGGAGCCTTGCGGGGAACTCCTGCAAGGCTCTCCACGCTGCGGGTGTGTTCCCGAAGCGCGGGCACTCTGCTTTCAGGGCGCCCGACGCTCCAGGAAGCAGGCTGCTATCCGCAGCGTGGGGAGCCTTTCGGGGAACTCCTGCAAGGCTCTCCACGCTGCGGGTGTGTTCCCGAAGCGCGGGCACTCTGCTTTCAGGGCGCCTGACGCTCCGGGAAGCAGGCTGCTATCCGCAGCGTGGGGAGCCTTGCGGGGAACTCCTGCAAGGCTCTCCACGCTGCGGGTGTGTTCCCGAAGCGCGGGCGCTCTGCTTTCAGGGCGCCTGACGCTCCGGGAAGCAGGCTGCTATCCGCAGCGTGGGGAGCCTTGCGGGGAACTCCTGCAAGGCTCTCCACGCAGCGGATGTCTTCCCGAAGCGCCGGGCGCTCTGATTTCAGGGCGCCCGACGCTCCGGGAAGCAGGCTGCTGTCCGCAGCTTGGGGAGCCTTGCGGGGAACTGCTGCAGGGCTCTCCACGCTGCGGATGTATGCCTGGCGCGAGGGGCGCTCTGCTTCAGGGCGCCCCTTGCGCCGGGCGGCAGGCTGCTATCCGCAGCGTGGGGAGCCTTGCGGGGAACTCCTGCAAGGCTCTCCACGCTGCGGGTGTGTTCCCGAAGCGCGGGCGCTCTGCTTTCAGGGCGCCCGACGCTCCGGGAAGCAGGCTGCTATCCGCAGCGTGGGGAGCCTTGCGGGGAACTCCTGCAAGGCTCTCCACGCTGCGGGTGTGTTCCCGAAGCGCGGGCGCTCTGCTTTCAGGGCGCCCGACGCTCCGGGAAGCAGGCTGCTATCCGCAGCGTGGGGAGCCTTGCGGGGAACTCCTGCAAGGCTCTCCACGCTGCGGGTGTGTTCCCGAAGCGCCGGGCGCTCTGCTTTCAGGGTGCCCGACGCTCAGGGAAGCAGGCTGCTATCCGCAGCCTAGACACGGGTAGCGGAGCGCTAATCCCGAAACTTGGGGCGTGCAGAGCTCAGCGCGCCCCAAGCTTCTGGGTGCCGGCAAGGTCTCCGCTAACTGGGTCTCCCACGGCTAGCGGATAGCTTCCTGAAGCCTGGAGAGCGAGAGGGGTCCGTGCGCACCGACCCCTCTCACTCTCCAGGCTTCAGCGAAAGCCTGCATTCGCTCCATAGGACGCACACACATTTTCCCTTGCTTTTTAGGAGGGAAAAAGTGCTTCCTATGGTGCGAAAAATACGGTATTTTTTCCCTATATGGGAAACGACATGGCTGTGATTATTATTATTACCTTCTTTTTTGTGGGCTCTTCTATAGGGTCACAAGCTTAAGGAGAGCCTGACCCCTGTGCTGAACTTGCTGACTGAGAGTGCTCGAGCCCATCGACAGACCAGGAAATTCCTTAAAGCTAAGGTACTGTATTTAAATTATGTAGGATCCTAAGCAGTAATGCTTCCATTGATCCAGCAAAAATGTAAGGCAAGCCCCACCCGTGCCATCATTCTGGAAATATATACTGCAGAAAGACTGAAATTGTTTCCCAAGATTGTGTGTGATCCTATTGTTTTGAAAAATGCCTTGAAGTTGTGTGCTCTCTTGCTATATGAGTGTGAGTGGGCACATGTCTGCCTAATGTAAAAGTTGCAAAAGTCACCATGATGGTTTCTGCAAAGATGTAGTGGCACTTTTGGAGCAATACTTACCAACGTAATAGGAAGGCCTTTTAAAATAACTCTTCCCTTTCCATGGAATTGCAGGTACTCCCTCCACTGCGGGATGTGAAAAATAGACCGGAGGTGGGGAACTTGTTGAGAAATAAGCTTGTGCGCCTCATGACTCACATTGACACTGATGTCAAGCACTGTGCTGCGGAATTCCTCTTTGTTCTCTGCAAGGAGAGTGGTGTGTGCCTTTCCATGTTCTATTTCATCTAGTGAAGGTTGTCTTGTAACATTGTATGTCTGACATTGTATGTTACAATGTCTTGTAACATTGACTGTCTGAAAAAGCAATTGAGTGAATAGACTGATCCATCCAACTTCGTAACTGCTGAAAGATTCATAGCACGGGTAGACAGACAGAATATGTTTTAATGGTGGCTTGGCTGCTAAGAGCTGAGGCAATTCACTTATGAGTCATAAGGCAAAATTACATATTGCTTGGGTAGGGGTGGAATGAAACAGAACCAAATAATTCACCCTAAACATTCACTGACTAGAGATACACTTAGGAAAGAAAAATATTTGTTGTAAAAAGGGAGGGAATTCCAAACTTAAGCTTTGATAGCCACATACTTACATATTCTCTCTCAAGTTCAATCAAAGGGCCTCGCTTCACAATTAAATAACTCTTTTTGCTGAATGTTAGGACAATAGCAACAGTTTTCCATATTTTTCCTTTGCAAAGTGACTTTCCCTCCAAATACATGCACCAGCCCATAGATGCCTACAACCAGTCCCATATGACATTTCACACATTTCTTCTAGTGTGGATATTATATTTGCTTGAGGTAAAAGTAATACAAATATATTTAACAGTCAAAGAAGCTGGGTTCCCTGCTGCTACAGGGGTAAGGGGATTCCCTGGGCCTGTACAGCAGGTGGAGAGTGAGAAGCAAAAGAGGTGAAGTGAAGCAGCTCTGAATGTGACTTACAGACTTGAGAGGCTTGCAAGAAATCATTTCCTTGAAAGGTGGTCCGATAAGCAAGGGTCGGTTTTATGATCATTTGAATTCAGCAGTCTTTTCCAGATTGTTTTTGTAGCAGCAGAAGAATATGACCCTTTTGCCTTTATTTTCCTCAACAGTGTCGCGGTTTGTGAAGTACACGGGATATGGGAATGCTGCGGGGCTCCTGGCAGCCCGAGGCCTCATGACAGGAGGTCGGACAGAAGGAGAATACTCTGAGGATGAAGACACTGATACAGAGGAATACAAGGAGGCAAAACCCAAGTATGGACCCCCTTGTATGCATTGCTTCCTTAAGTATTGCCCTTTCTTCTACTTTTGGCACAAGTCCTTTTCTTGTTAACTTTTCCTCACTCAACCCATTATTCATTTTTTTCTTTCTAACGTTCTTATTGGCATGATGTTCATTTCCCTGTGTTTAATACTGTAGTTATCTGCTTCCATGCCTAATGGCCTTATTCACTGCCTGCCACATCTTCACAGTTGTATGTCTAGACCAACAGCTTTCCCCTATAATCTGCTGCAGAGCATCACAAACCTTTGTTTTGAACTCCATTTATAGGTGGCTGTATGTACGAAAGCTTTTATGTCATGAAAGAGGTTCTGACTCCTCCCCACTCCCATTTATCTTGGTAGCTTTCTCTCTTCCTATCCCTTGTCCCATCCCTCCCATCCCCTTCATTAGCAGATTCTCCCTTCTATTCCAAATATATACAGAATTTCCATCATTCATGATTAAATCCATCTTGCGGTATTCTTTGGTTAACTGTTTTATTAGCACAAACTTCACAATCCCATGTCCATGTTCTTTCCTTCTGCTACCCCTTCCCATTTCCCCCTGCTCATCAGTTATATTGTGATACATGTGAATACATTTGCACATATAGAAAATTTATTAAAGTAGGGACTATTGCAATTCAGAGGAGGGAGAAGTGAACATTACTGGGAAAGGGGTGAAGATTAGAACCTGGACAATGAGAGGGATAAGATTGAACTGAACTGAGTCAAGAGTGCTATTCTGGACACTTTAGGGACAGAGACACAAAAGCACCTTGTATTCTCATGTTAAAGGTGTATGTCTGTGATAGGCATGTGAATTATAGCACTAGATTGCTGGGCTGCTAACCTCCTCCTCTTCCCCTGCTTCCACAATAACCAGTCCAAATGGGGATCAAAACTGGCATGCCTGTCAGTAGGTGGATTGCCACTTGCCCTACCAAGAATCCTGTGCCATTTTCAATTTTTTAGTAGTATTTGGTCTTAGGTAGCATGTAGTGTTGAAGAATGTTTGCTACATCTCTGGTACAGTCAACAGTCATTATGCCAGTGGTCAATATATCTGCCTTTTAAATGAACATGCTCTGCCTTCTTTCTGTGTGTTGTTGTTTTGACTGACTCGTACAGCATTAACCCTATAACGGGACGTGTGGAGGAGAAGCTTCCCAACCCAATGGAGGGGATGACAGATGAGCAGAAAGAGGTTGAAGCAATGAAACTGGTGAACATGTTTGACAAACTCTCAAGGTACCATGAGATAGATTTATCGGGAAGTGGGTCAGCAGTTTGAAGAGCAGGCTAAAAGAGGTCAAACAGTTAAAATCGAAGGTTCTGAAATTCCAAGCTCATTGTGACTTCAAACGAATAATTTCTGAATTGTTGACTTACATTTGACCTCTTTTATCCTCCAAATCATTGGACTGTCTTAGATTGTGAGCTCCTAGGAAAGAGGACTATTAACATCAAGAAAGGCCATTGAAAACTGCCATGAGCCTGTTAGGTAGCACAGGATATCAATATGATTTTGTCCATTAAGTCTTTATGTGTTAACAGTCGCTGAATGGGAACCAACTGACTGAAAGAATGAAAGGAGTGAAGTACTGCCCTGCCATCAGTGGTGGCTGATGGGGTAGCATTGCTCTCTTGGCTTCCCAATGCTGTGCATCACTGTGAGTTACTAAGAGGTGGAGGGGGGTGCGCATGGCACCAGGGAGCTCAGCACAGTGTGGGTGCCAATCCATGCACTGTGTCAAGCTCCCTGTTGCCTTTCCCTCCTCTCTCATGGTAACCAACAGCTACACTGGATCTCCATCATTTGGTGACAGTAGAGCTTTACTCATTGGCTTCAGATGTGGTTCCTGGAATGAAATAGTGTGCATCTCATTTTTAAAAAACCATTTAGACTGTTTTGTAACTGCTAGTGGACTAGGAGAATTTCATATTGAACTTAGTGGCAAGCAACAGGAAGGCAATGACAGGTGACCATACCAAAAGGGTGCTGGTATACTGGCCTTTTGACTACTGGAACTAGAGTAGCAGGGCATGGAAAATGTTGACCATGTATTATTAAGTTTCTTCCTCAACAATGAGGATTGGAAATATTTGTTTTATTAAAGCAGAAATTTTCTAGAATCCTGGGGGGGGGGGTGGAACCCAAAATCAGTGCTGTAGGTGGCGGTTCATCTGTGCTGGAAAATGAACGCCTTGGATAAACTGGGTGTGATGACTGGGAATAATGGAAATCTGCACCCTGGGGGACTGCACACTACTTACCTACAGTATACATTTGAATGTCATCTCCACAAAGTTCATTCTGCAGGCTATGTAGTGATAACTCTGGCTAGCTGCTAGTAGGAAGTACTATTGCAAAGGCAGATGGCAGCTAATGCCACCCATTCTCCTTCCCAGCAGGCATTCACTCTACAGTAGTTGTTCATACATCATTTAAGAGTAGTGTGGGCAGGAATCCAGGATCTACCTAAGGAGTTCAAATGACATCTTGCTGAGCAGCCGCCAGTCTATTTATACAGATGCCCCATGTTTCCAGTGTGCATTAGACAGACAGATGCTAGTCTGAGCATTTCATTAATGGTATTTCCACTACAATGTCATTTTCTTTTGCTGCTGATGTGGCCTAATCCAGTGTTTCCCAACCTTTTTTGGGCAAAGGCACACTTCTTTCATGAAAAAAATCTCGAGGCACACCACCATTAGAAAATGTTAAAAAATTTAACTCTGTGCCTATATTGACTATATAAAAAGTACAGTGGTGCCTCGCAAGACGAAATTAATTCGTTCCGCAAGTCTCTTCGTCTTGCGGGTTTTTCGTCTTGCGATGCACGGTTTCCCATAGGAATGCATTGAAAATCAATTAATGCGTTCCTAGGGAAACCGCCTTCAGACCAGGTCCGGGGACAGTCTGTCCCCCGACCTCTTCTGAAGGCTGGGGGGGGGGGACAAGGGCTTTTCTTCCCACTGTCAGCCTTCAGAAGGCTGTTCTGAAGGCTGGCGGTGGGAAGAAAAGCCCTTCTTCCCACCTCCCGCCCCGCAAGCTCCGGGGACAGGAGGGCTTTGCTGCCGACCGCCAGCATTTTAAAAGCCCCTGCTGTCCCGGGGCGATTTTAAAATGCTGGCGGGCGGGAGCGAAGTCTCCGCTGCCCCGAGGAGATTTTAAAATGCTGGGGGTCGGCAGCGAACGCTTCGCTCCCGCCCGCCAGCATTTTAAGATCGCCCGGGGCAGCGGAGAAGTCTCCGCTGTCCCTGGAAGGCAGGCGGGGGGAGCAAAGACTTTTGCCCCCGCCTGCCTTCAGAAGAGGTCCAGGACCTCGTTCCGATGCCCGGCGGCGGGGTGCGAGGTTCCCGCCCCACCGCCCGGCATCGGGGCATCGTTCCGATGCCCGGCGGCGGGGTGCGAGGTTCCCGCCCCACCGCCCCGCTTCGGAGCAGCGCTCCGAAGCGAGGCGGCTGGGGCAGGTGTTCCCGCCCCACCGCCCCGCTTCGGAGCAGCGTTCCGAAGCGGGGCGGCTGGGGCAGGTGTTCCCGCCCCACGGCACACCAGGCAAGGTCTCACGGCACACCAGTGTGCCGCGGAACACCGGTTGGGAAACACTGGCCTAATCAGAAGGACCCCTGAGGCATTTTCCAGCTAGATTAGCGGAGAAAGATTTTGGAGCAATTACTTCCTGGGTCTCCAGTGTAATTTTAGCATTGTTACAAACTTGCATTTGGACCTTAACTTCTCTGAAAATCACACCCTTATACTTTCCCAGGATGTATGTCATGAAGGTTCAGAAAGGCTGATAATTAGCATTTGGTGCATGGCTAATGTGCCCTTTAACTAGCGATGAAGCCAAAAATAGAGCTCCAGTGCACCATAAAATGAAGGAAAAGCCTTCATTATCAAGCTAGTCTCCACATTTCCCACTGAGTTTCAAACAAAAAAATATTTTTTCCTTTCAGTGGAAATGGTTCATCATATAAAATGATTTGTCAGAATGTAGGCAGTTCTGTTCAGGTTTCTGAGCATGAAAAACTGCTTTCTGGCCAAATACTGAGGTTACATCCTCTCTACCCAAGAAATCTAAACAACACTCTTAGATTTGACACACTGATTATACAGTATTTCATTTACATTTGATTAAATGGGATTAAGAAATCTACATTCTGATTGGATTCATTTGTTGTTGCTTAGTAGTTTCTCCTGAAGAATATTTATGACTGAAAAATGTTTTTCATATTTGGAATCCACTGACCAAGTTCCCTTGATGGACTAAAAGGGCCTAGGAGATAGAAAAGCAGTGGAAAAGTCATTCCACTTGATCCTTAAAGGTAGCTCAGTGACTGAGCACATGCTTTGCCAATGGCACCAGATTCAGTTCCTACAATCTCCAATCTTAGGTGCCTGAAAAGAAATCTGCCTAACAACCTGATGATCTGTAGATTGTCATATAAAACCATTAGTAATTGAATCTCATCCGAAAGCTTCAAATTCTCTTCTAGAAATGTTAATAGAGCAACATCTGTAGTTGAGCAAATAGCATTTGTCCATGGTGTGAGTATTTATATTCTGGATGTGAGCAAAGCAGTGTCAGCACATGTACCAGATGCCAAACTGAGGGAGGGTTGGGGCTGTTTTTACTGGTGATGGTATGTATGGCTATTTTATACTATTTCTGCTAGGATCAACAAATGAATTACATTTCTCAAAGTGGGCATACTACTGGTCTGTCCTTAATGTAGGCTTCCCCTTGATGGTTTCTCTAAGAATGTTATCATGAGGAGCCCCTCTCTGACTGTGCTATTTCTCCTTTCCATTGCAGACAACGAGTCATCCAACCAATGGGGGTCAATCCAGATGGCAATTTAACCTCTCTCAATGTAACCTCCTTGGAGGATGCTGTCCATCAGATATCTGAGGAGAGGTTATCATCTGACTCTGACTTGGAATTGGACTGAAAAACATTTCCTGTTCCTCAAAAACCTATGGACCCTCTATTCTCTCTCTGTAACAGGTGCTGTATCAGGAGACCAGTCCCAAGAAAGGACTTCCCGTGGGATGGATCTCCACCGCCCAGAGTGGTATAACATCTGTTTCTTCTCTAGCTCTATAACACTCCTACCTTAGAGAGCTCTTTACAGCTTAGCTCTTTTGATCTGTTTTCCCTCTGTGTCCACAAGATTATTACACTCCGATTCCAAGGATTTTTGAGCAGAAATTTCATGGAGGGAAGGGCAATCTCTTATTATATCAAGGTTTAGTAGCACTTAAGGGTGCTGTGAGTGCACTGCAGAGTTACTTATATGGGACTAAAATGTGATACACACAGGTGATATATATGTGTGTGCGTGTGTGCGTGCATTGATACTTGTGCAAAGCACATAATGCAGCAACTATACAGCGTGGTTTAAAACACACGGATACTCTTGGCAAATGTAAATGTCTATTTGCATACACGACTGGGGCATATTATAGAAACGTGTGAACAATGAGAAGCCTGCTTTTTTTTTTACATGGGAAATGCAAGAAAGCATACTCCTGGAGGCATATAAGTGCAATGTGTGTGGCAATCAGTCACATTTTTAGGCAGTTCCTTTAAGACACATTACATGTGTATGGAAACATGCAGGTAAGGAAACGTGCATTGTTGAAATAGTATGTATATGTGCGGTATGTGTCCATTATCTGAGATAATGTGCAAACCTCTTGAGATATCCTTTGCTCACAGCGACATTAATGTTTGCGTTTGCTGATAATTTGGGGCCAAGAGGCCTCTAATCCCCACTATAACCTTGACACCATGTTCCTCTTTCTACCATGCTTAGTTTCTGGACTACTCTCACACTCTGTGCTCTTCAGACAAAAGACAGTGACCAATTGCTTAACCGCACTCTAAATCTGCTTCAGTTCCCCTCTATCCACAGCACTCTGCATTCACCCTGTTATGTACCTTCATCCTGATCATAGGCTTTTCTGTTTTAAAAAAGCAGCCCCCATCTCCTACTTTGTTTCCAACTTTGCCAACAGTTTCTGAACTTAGCACAAATATAAAGATTTTCACTAGAATAAATGAAGCCTTCAGATAACAATATGCGTGCATCTGTTGATTATTTGGGTGATTGTATCTGAACAATTAGAAATGACATTTCTTGGCAATGTAAATGCAGCCAAACTGGGAGGAGTACAGTTACAGCAGTGTTGTACTCAAGCACAATGCCATGTGGGTGAGCGGTGGAACTTTCTGTGCTTTCAACAAACTAAACCTCACTGAGGCCATTGGTGTCTATCAGTCAGTCTGTAGTGATCACATATGTGGAGTATCCCGCCCATTGCATCGGACGGGATGATCTTCCAGCTGCCTCTGATTCTAGCTGTACTGTTTGAAAATGTTGGAAACTGTGGGTTATCTCCACAAACTAACACTGAGTATAATTATGACTCTTCTGCATACCCCGTCCTCCTAATATATAGTTAAAAGGTTATTAATCACTTACGTTTCTGCCTAGTATCCTGTTTCCCAGAGTGATCATCAGGCACTTGCAGGAAGCCCACAACCAAGCCTTCCCCTGTTGTTCATGTAGCCATCATGCCTTATGGCCATTGATATTCCTTTTGTCTTCCTTGTCATTAAAATAAAATTGTTTGGGGTCATTAAAACAAAGATTATGAAGAATTCCAAAATGACTCTCCAAACTGAAGGAAAGGGCAAAAGCAATTCAGTGGAAGCAAGTGTAAAATGATGTATAAAAGGTAAAGGTACCCCTGCCCGTACGGGCCAGTCTTGCCAGACTCTAGGGTTGTGCGCTCATCTCACTCTATAGGCCGGGAGCCAGCGCTGTCAGCAGACACTTCCGGGTCACGTGGCCAGCGTGACAAGCTGCATCTGGCGAGCCAGCGCAGCACACGGAACGCCGTTTACCTTCCCGCTGGTAAGCGGTCCCTATTTATCTACTTGCACCCAGGGGTGCTTTCGAACTGCTAGGTTGGCAGGCGCTGGGACCGAACGACGGGAGCGCACCCCGCCGCGGGGATTCGAACCACCGACCATGCGATCGGCAAGTCCTAGGCGCTGAGGCTTTTACCCACAGCGCCACCCGCGTCCCCTAAAAAAATGATGTATATCAGGACCAAAAAGTCAAATTTAACTTCATGTGTATACTCATGGGTTCTAAACTGACAGTGACCAGGAACACCTTGGGGTTGTAGTGTATGGCTCCATGGAAGATGCTGCTCCACTGTGCTGCAGCTGTGAAAAAGGCAAATTCCATGCTAGGGAGCATTAGGAAAGGAGCTGAAAATAAAACTACTGTTATACAAATCTTGGGTGCAACAACATTTGAAATACTGTGTACTGTACTGTTCTGGTTGCCTCACCTCAAAAACAATATTGTAGAGTTGGAAAAGGTTTAGAAAAAGGCAACCAATATGATGGAGGTACTCGCATGTAAGGAAATGTTGCAGCATTTTTAGTTTGGCGAAAAGGGAAGTAAGAGGTGACAGTATATAGCGCGCGCACACACACACACACACACACACACACACTTCAGAAGGGTTGGTGATTCAAATGTCTCATTTGAATGGCTTATCCTAAATTCAAGAGCTTTCCAATCCAATATTTGAATCACACATTCATATAAACAAATCTGTTAGCACATTCAAATTATCAGAAGCTCTTTGCAAAAACGGCCTTGCCGAAAATAGAGCTTGGGGGCGGGGGATCCAGCCTCTGAGGTTGATTGTAATTGGAGAGAAATAAGTAGAGTTCTTCAAATTGGGGGAGCAAACTAGTCACAATTCCTAAAAGCAAAGGGTGATCCTTGGCTTACATGGTTATTGGATGGCACAGACACAAAGTTAATATTAAGCTACACACACTTGACATGTACAAAGTGGTGTTGGCATCTTCATGGTGATTTAAAGTTCATAAAGTAGCAGTACTAGATTTAATAGGTTCCACAATCTCAATGTTAATTCAGGGTAACACTACAAATAACACTGTTCTAACCACCCCGAGCTTCCTTTCATCTCTTTGTCAACAATTACATATTGAAAGAAGAAACCCAGAAGCCCAGCATCTCTTTTAAACAGATAAAAGCCTGTCATTCAAAGATGCTGAATAACACCCAGAAAAATGTCAGACAATTATGTGAATGATGCCCACAATACTTTTTTCCCCATTAAATGAATTAAAGGACAGAAAATACAAGTTTAGAATTTAAATACTGAGAAATCTGCAGACAGAATATTGAGAGACAGCTGAAACATGCTTTTATTTTGACTAATTATTGCCACTCAATAAGTGTTCATTCAAGTTCAAACAGCAGCTTCACTACACTTTTCATTGTTGTCATTTCTTGCTAGAATTGTAGTTACACACCCCTTATCTTTTCATGTTACATAAATGATACACTGCATATTAATACATCAAATTATTTTAGAATATCAGCTTTCAGATTGATCTTCACAGAAGCTACAGCAGAAGACACACTGACTGAACAGTCAAACTTCTAAGCTTAGTTATGAAAGTTGGCCTAATCCAAATTCTTTCACAAGTTGGTACAATGTCAGATTCAGCATAACTGTGATGAATGCTATTGCAGCTAAGGCTACTAGTGCAACACCACAAGATCTGTGATGGTTTAGAAAACATTTGAAGAGTTTGTTTGGAGAAACAGCTTAAGAGGTGAAGTTTAATGGGAAGTAGCAGCTATAATGTACATCTTCATCTTCCACTCTGGTATCTAGAGCCTCTTATGCAAAAGCAAATTCACAACCTGCCATTTGATCATCATCTCCTAAGATCCTTCAGAGGACATCCATGTGCAACTAGACTCTCTGAATGATTTTTAGTTTTTCTAACCTACTGGGTGCTAGCACAATGGAGAGCATATTTTCCTCCAGTTCTCTGCTCTTATTGCTGTAACCTTTGGCTGCAGCGAACAGTCCTTTAGGAGGTAAACATCATTTCCAACAGCAGGGGTCAGATTTCCTATTTGTCTTTTGCATCCAGCTAAAAATAGAAAGAACATTATTTGTCTATGAAGCTTACTTGTTCCAAAGTGCATCCGTTCAACAGCTGATACTGACTAAAGTGCAAAAGCAACAACACAGAGAAGGAAATGATTCGTTTACAGTTAAATGAAAGCATATCACTGTTGAGTTGTAAGAATACAACAAATACATAGGAAAATGTCATTAATTCTATCGTCACAGAATCACAGAACTATAGAGTTGGAAGGGACTCATCTAGTCCATTGTTTTTTGGGGAGGGCATTCATTTGATTTGTTCTTATTTTGTATTTTTATGCTGTTTACCTCCCCAAGATCTTCGAATGAAGGGTGGTATACAAATTTAATCATAATCAAATAGTACAATCCCTTGAAATTCATGACAGATGGCCATCCAACGTCTGCTTAAAAACCTCCAATGAAGGAGAGTCCACCGCCTTCCGAGGGAGCCCCTTCCACTGTCAAACAGCTCTTGCAGTTAAAAAGGTCTTCCTGATGTTTACTAAGAATCTCCTTTCATGTAACTTGAAACCTTTTGTTTGGGTCCTACCCTCCAGAGCAGGAGGAAAAAAAACCCCTCAACCATTCCTCATGAGGTTTGGTCTCCAGACCCTTGATCATCTTGATCACCCTTCTCTGCACATGTTCCAGCTTGTCAATATCCTTTTTAAATTGTGGCACCCAGAACTGGACACAGTGCCCAAGTGTGGTCTGACCAAGACAGAATAGAGTGATATCATTGCTTCCCTTGATCTGTACATCATACTTCTGTTAATGCAGCCTAGAATAGCATTAGCTTTTTTGCTGCTGTTATCACACTGTTGATTCATGTTAAACTTGTGGTCTACCAAGACCTCTAGAACCTTTTCACATGTACTACTGGTATTCCAGATACCCCCCATCTTGTACAGGTCATATTATGTCAAGACAGGTGATTAACTGCTGTTTTCAGAACTCCTGCAATGTTTGTACTCATGAGAGATTCTGCAAGTGAAATGGGGTGAGAGAATAAAAGCTTTTCAACTCGAACTTTCATACCTTTTCTTTTTCCTTCTTCATTAATTCTTGCAACTCCTCCTTCCAGCCCAACAATTCCACTACTTTTTCTACTCCAATGATGACGTCTCCCAGTTCAGCCACGTCACTGTGCTGTGGCTGATGAGCGAATGGTCCCACCAGTTCCCGATTGATCAGTACACGTGGAACAGAGCTACGAATTGCATAAACTAGACTGGCAAATGGCTCCACCTAAAATCCAAACACCAAAAGGAAAAGGCTGCATATTCTGCTCCAAAGTGAAAGTCACAGCTCAAAAGAAATTCATAACACCTTGAGCTCTATTGATCTATCAAACAACTGTAATAATGCACCCAAATACTGGTTAATGATGAGGGCTATATGGTAGTGTAAATGAGAACCTGCTAACAAAAAGGAAATATGTTACCTATTGTACACTGGTTCTGCTAAATGCCCACTCAAAGCAATTCAAGCTTAAGATTATTTAAGGTTATCCTTTCAACAAGTCAGGTAGGTAGGTTAGCAATATTATTCCTAAGTGAAAGAGTATAGCTGAGGCTTGTAAGAAAATGACTTGCTCACGGCCATCCAGTGAGTTTGTATCTAATCTAATATTTGAACCAAAGCCTTCCTATTTCAGGGTGCATACCCTTGGCCATGGGTAGGCAAACTAAGACCCGGGGGCCGGATTCGGCACAATTGCCTTCTAAATCCGGCCCGCAGGCGGTCAGGAAATCAGCATGTTTTTACATGAGTAGAATGTGCGCTTTTATTTAAAATGCATCTCTGGGTTATTTGTGAGGCATAGGAATTTGTTCATTCCCCCCCCCCAAAAAAACCCACAGTCCAGCCCCCCACAAGGTCTGAGGGACAGTGGACCAGCCCCCTGCAGAAAAGGTTTGCTGACCCCTGCCCTTGGCCATACACTGTACCAGCTATTCACCCTCAATTAATGCAGAACATTTGAACAGCAGCTAAGGAAATCTACATGCTTCTTATTTAGGAAATAGGGTGTACTGATTCATCATTGATCCCTACAGTACAGGTGATTTGAGTCCATATTGCTCTCCCTTTCCCCTGCTAACACAGTTGCTGATGGAGGCAATGTGCATGTTAAGATTTCTATTGTGTGTGCTGGGATAATGTCAAAGAGGAAAAACTGCTTGCATTTCCAATATTCCTGACTTTATACACAACAATATTTAGTGAAGACTGTCTTGTCATATGTCTATGCTTAAGGCACATTTACTTCTGCTCTGCCACTGAGAGACAACAACTCTGATTCTGCCTCTCCCTACATCACTAGATACACAAAATCATTTCTTCGATTTTGGCAATCTATGCTTCCCGAGCTATTTATAAATCCTTCTTACACATTTCCCAAGATGCACTCGACTTTGTTGATCCCTGAATTGCCACCCTCGCTTTCCCTTTGGATCCGCATTGCTTTCCAGAGTCCCCGAACCACTCTGTCTCAATACCCCAGCTTTCATTCTCTTCCCATGTTCATGATAGCGCAGACCTCAAGGGAGGTTCCGATGACAAAGAGCAGGTCTGCCATAGGAAAATCTGTCACGTGCAAGAAGAACCGATGAGGGAGCTCCTCTCCAAAAAAAACAATGTCAGGTTTGATCATTCCAGTACACACAGGGCACTTAGGGATCTTGTCAGCCATCACATCCTCCTATAATGATAACACAGAAAGCAGGATATGAGTCCACAATCAGGCAGTATAAGCCACACATTACATCACTTGAAATTACAAGGGACACTTTCCATTGGTACTATTAATTGAACACCCCAAGCATTAATGAAAGTAAAAGCAAACCTGTGAACCCCGCAAAACAAGATTCTTGGTCCCTAAGCCAAACATAACCAGCACCCTTTGGAGTATGCTTGATATTCCTGGAGTGGTGTATCTGCTGTGCTGTCACTTACCCTGAAGTCTTCCCCAGGGTATGACCTTCGACAGACAGTGCATGTAGCAGAAGCAAATGTACCATGAGCCTCAACTAGTTTATCTGGAGGAATCCCAGCAACTAGAACACAAAACTCAGAGTTAAGGTCAATTCGGCCCAAACGTTCCATCAACGCAAAGGAAGTGGAGAATACGCTTCCTGCCATCCAAAGGTTTGCTGCAGTATCTCTAACATTAGCCTAGATTTTTATTTCTTAGATCCAAATTGAGGGGATGGGGAGACGTACCTCTCTCCAGCCCATCAATGTTCTGTGTGTACAGACGCAGAAGGAGCCCTTTGTCAAGTAGAAGTCGGAGAAAGTAATGAGCATAGTTGGGCCTGTAATTGCCAGGGTATAACTCCTTGGCCAATGTAAAGAAAGGCTTAGGATTGTGGAAAAAGTAATTGAGCTCAAATATGGCTTCTGGATAAGGAATATTATACTGCTGGAGATTACTGTAGAGGCCACTCCCAGGGGACCTGTGGAGACAAGAGGGGAAGAAAACTACAGAACATGCCAGGAAACCAAGCCATTGCAAAGGTTTTTCATGTGCTGGTATACCCCTAAGGTAAAAGGTACCCCTACCCGTACGGGCCAGTCTTGCCAGACTCTAGGGTTGTGCACTCATCTCACTCTAACAGGCCGGGAGCCAGCGCTGTCCGCAGACACTTCCGGGTCACGTGGCCAGCGTGACGAAGCTGCTCTGGCGAGCCAGCACCAGCGCAGCACATGGAACGCCGTTTACCTTCCCGCTGGTAAGCAGTCCCTATTTATCTACTTGCACCCGGGGGTGCTTTCGAACTGCTAGGTTGGCAGGCACTGGGACCGAACAATGGGAGCGCACCCCGCCGCGGGGATTCAAACCACCGACCATGTGATCGGCAAGTCCTAGGCGCTGAGGTTTTACCCACAGCGCCACCCGTGTCCCCGGTATACCCCTATTAGAAGTAAATTCACATATGAGGAAACACAGTTGAGGAATATTTTATCACAAGTTTGTCAAGAAGACATACCACCAAAATGGCCTATCAGTTGATATGTGAACAGCTTATGGTGAACAGGAAGGAGAATTCAGCAGTGGAGGCCTCTCTCAAGAAGCAATGATGCTTTTAAGATGGGAGGAGACATTGTGACAATGATACCAGAAATGAGAAGGAGGGTAGCTGATAGCATGAGAACTTCAAACAGGGTAAGGGTGTTTTGATTTGATATAGTAGCATATTGTTTCACTCTTTATCAGCATAGCAGGATCAAACAAGCAAATGAGAACTACAGCAAAATGTGACACTTCCCTGAGACCAAAGATCTTTACATAAATACTCAGATTAAACATGCCTTCCTTCTCTGAAAAAAGAAATGTGCTGAAAGTTCAAAGCAGAAGATGATTGTGCAGGATACTGGCTGGCACTGCATAAAGCCACCTAAAACATCCCTCTCTAATCCCCAATAGCAGTTTTTCACTTTACTGCCTTATTTTTTTAAAAAAAATCTGTTAAAAGTTTCTTTTAAAAAAAATAAGGCAATGGCTGAATGGTTATACGCATAAGTGTTCACAAAATGCTTTCAAAAATTAAATAAAGGCAGTTGACAAGCCACATGAAGGAGGGGGAGGTGTGTGACTGGTGAAATAGCATTCTGTTGACAAATGCGTGTCTGTCACGTCATGCACAACACCTGGAGTATTTGCTCTGGATTCTGTTGCTATTTGTTTTTGAACATAGGTCGAAATCCATAAAAGGGGAAATTTTGGGTGCAAGAAAGTCAAATTAAATAGTTAAAGGACCTATTGTGGCATCCTCCATGTAGCATAAAACCAGATGGCACTTATTTAGCATTAAGGGACTATACCATTAATGGACCTTGTTTGGCGCAATGTTGGGATAGGAAAAAAAGTTACACCTACAGTACCAGCCTCTTCATTCAATTCCAAAAAAAGAGCCTGGTTTACTCTTACTGCCTGTGCCCTGCTTCTTGAAGCTGCTCCATCTATGACTGGGCAGTGTGGTGGCTGCTGAAGAGTTTCCGCAAGGTGGAGACTTTACAGAGTAGGGGAAATGTCTGTACAGTCAAGAGAGCAAGGCCTTGACAGCAGTTTGAGTGTTACCTGAAATCGGGGATACCACTAGGAGTGCTGAGCCCTGCTCCAGTCATCACCACGACTCTCTTGCATTCTTTCTTCTGAATTAGTTCTGTCACATCCTTCAGGGTGAGCTGCTCCTTTTGACCATCATTTCTTCCTCTGCCACCTCCAAAGAATACCATTAGAGCAGTGGATAATGAAAAGGGCCTGCCAGCAACATATGCAACGGGTTACAAAGAAACACATTCAAATGCCATTCACCAGAACGAGATTACTGGGAGAAAACTCCCTCAGTTCGTATTAGCAGTGAATTGGCATTGTTTTTAACAATGTGGCTTTACTCGTCCTGTGTCTGGTGTCAAATGATTTAAAGTGCGCTCTCAACACTTCCTTTGCTCGAATTCTAAAATAACTGAAGCCACAGCTGCAAAGGAAGAACCAGGAGCGCACTTTAAGTCAAGGAGATTCTTATATTCTTATGGGATAAGGTAGAGAAACACAAATAAATACAAGTGTCTCAAGCACGTTTTGTGAAGGAAGGTGGAAGAATTCAAAGTCAAAATGAGCAGGAGAAAGGATATCATACCTCACTCCATAGGTACTTGCAATCTTTTCTATTCTGCTTTCTGGAGTTCTTTGAAAGAAAAGATTTCCATTTGGAAAGACGAAGGTGGGTTTCAATGAAGTTAGAAGCAGTTTTCTGCAGGCCATAGAACCAGAAAAATTCCCATAATAATGTTGCTGGGAACATATCCAGCAATTCCTCCATCCTATAAAACATAACAACCATTTTCAAATGCAGGGCTTGTAATAGTTGGTTATATGAAATTTCACTGAGGAATAGAAAACCCATTTAACAGTGCAATCCCAATGATGTCTACTAAGAAGTCCTATTAAATTTAATGAGGCTTACTCACAAGTAAAGTGGGAGCAATAGGATTAACCCTAATTTAGTTAATTAAACATTTATTTTGAGGTAGGGAACCTTCACTTCATAATCCAGGTGTGGCCGGCCCTTTAGCTTGCCAGTCTTTTCCCAGATCCATCTACTTAGCCCCCTTCCCCCCCCCCCGCCCTCGCCCCCATTGCTGAGCTGTAATATTCAATCCGTGAAGTAGCCCGGGGAGAACAGATCATAGTGAGGGGAGGAAAACCTCCCACTGCCCTGTGCTGCTCAGCTTACTGAAAATTACTGCTCAGTAGTGGGGAAGAGGGAACATGGCTGAGTCCTGCTGCTGAGCTGCCCATGAGCTGAGCTGAGCAGTTCTTCCTTCATGGGCAGTGTGGTGCATTTTTATCCTGCACAGTGAGAAAAGGAGTCCCTTTCACACTGTGCAGCACAAAAGTTAATTGAGCTGCTTCTGAAGGAAGAGATTACTTTCTTCCCCCATTGGCAGTTCCTGGGCTAAGCATGGAGAAAGGGAGTCCCTTTCTCAGCATGTAGCACAGAAGCCATGCAAGCAGAACGTGGTGCTCTTCAGAGGTTGTTGAACTATGACTCTGATGCTTCCTGATCATTGACCAACCTGTCTGCTGAAGAGAGGGCACTACACTGGCGGCCTGATACAGTGTGTATATGTGCACGTGTTATGTACAGTGGTACCTCGGTTTAAGAACAGTCCTGTTTACGAACGATTCGGCTTACGAACTCCACAAAACTGGAAGTAGTGTCGCGGTTTGTGAACATTACCTCGGTCTAAGAAGGGAATCCAAATGGTGGAAAGGCACCGGCAGCGGGAGGCCTCATTAGGGAAAGCGCGCCTCGGTTTAAGAATGGACTTCCGGAATGGATTAAGTTCGTAAACCAAGGTACCACTGTATGTAGGTTTGTGAATGGGATGTGAGTGTCTATGTATGCTTTGACCCTGCCTTCTTTTGGCCTTGGACCTAAACACTACAGGTGTATAGCCTTGACTACTTCTCCCCCCGCAAATGGAGCCCTGGAGAATGGGAAAGGTTCCCCAGCCTTGTATTATATATGAGAGTTTAGAGTTAGAGTTTTGGATTTTATATCCCGCTTTATCACTACCCGAAGGAGTCTCAAAGCGGCTAACATTCTCCTTTCCCTTCCTCCCCCACAACAAACACCCTGTGAGGTGAGTGGGGCTGAGAGACTTCAGAGAAGTGTGACTGGCCCAAGGTCACCCAGCAGCTGCATGTGGAGGAGCGGAGACGCGAACCCGGTTCACCAGATTACGAGACTACCGCTCTTAACCACTACACCACACTGACTATATGACTAGTATTTGCCAAAGAACATAAATTATTATTAAGTATCTCCTCATGCAGTTGTATAGACAAAGCAACAGGATTTTGCTCCAAAGGAGACTCACACTTTATGCAACAAAAGGGGATAAAGGGGGATACACTGCAAAAGTCTGAGGTTACATTTTACTGCACTTCCTTCATATGGCTCCTCGGAGGATGTGAGAGTTATAAACCATTTTGCAGGCTAAAAGTGTTCTACAGACAGATAGATGTAAAAAATTACCTACTCTAAATTGGTTCATAGAGGAAATACCTTAGCTCAGTGGTAGACTGTATGTTTTCCATGCACAATGTCCCCGGCATCTCTAGTTATCTCAGGTAGCAGGGCCAAGGCCTCTGTCCACTTGAGAACTTGGAGAGCAGTTGTCTGTCAGAGTACTCAGCCAACAGTCTGATGCATTGTAAGAATCCTTCCAATATTCAACTTTCCTATTTATACTAAACATTCCAACAATCTCCCTGAGTACCTGTAAGCTTTTCCATTCCAGGTCTTAGCTCTCCTAACTCTTCCAAAATCTGATATGCCCCTTCCAGTTCATTCATATTCTTCTGTATTAGACTGTTACGTACCTATTGGTCTCTGAAAACTTTCAGCACAAAGTGCATGCCTTCCTGCAGAGACTCTGTAATATAATCTCCAGTTCATTTCCCTCCAGCCGCCTAGTCCTGCACCAGAGAAAGAAAAATCAAGAGAAGGTTTCTATGTCTTCTGTGTTCTTCCCTTTATTAATGGCTCTACACATGCAGGGGGGCAGGAGGCTGGTATCACTCTGTATCTCGCCAGTTTCCTGTTTGGGATGTATTTGTAGTCTGAAGGTTACAGAAGATCTGGAGTGGATCAGTAGGGCAAAGCACCACTCTTGTTTGCTTTCAGTGATCTTGAGCCTGAAAGAACAGCTGAAAAGCTCTTTACCTTAATGTTCCTAAAAGAAGAGCCTAGATCCGCTCATACTAAAAATCCATCTCTTAAGGTCCCCACCACCCTTACAGTAGCTTTTTGGAGATGAATTGCGCCACCACTTAAGGAATTATGCTACAAAACTGCTTGTTACACAGTACTGCTCTGAACTGGCAATAGCTTTTTTCTTTGCAGTAGGTTCTGCTGGGTGTAATCTCGTTCCCAGTGGCTTTTTTAAGGGGCGCCACTAGTCCCCGACTGCCGTAATTGCCCAAGAAGCACAGCTCTGTGTTTCATTCATTTTAAGGCAAGTCCCACTTCAGACACACATCCCCATCCAGGATATTATTCTTTTTAGTATTTTCGACACCAATATACAGCAATGAGTGCAACAACTTTGTTCTTTGCGTCGCAAGATGCCACTTACAGCAAAGGAACCCGCACCTCCCTCAGTTCTAAGATCGGGCAGAAAGGGACGGAGGGGCCAGAAACGGGAGAGCGACGCTTCCCTGCCCAAACCTCCGTCCGACGGTGGCGATGCACCTGAGCAACGGGAGCAAAAGGAACCTGAGGGACCGTGTCCAGGTCACTTATGGCCGGCGCGGAGGGGCCCTAGCGGCTCTCCCCTAGGAGACATGTTCTCTGCCGCCGACAGGTATAGCGAGGCGGTGGCGGCAATGTTTTATTTCACGAAGCTGCGACACTCGACGTCCTCCTCGTGGCGCGAGGCGGTGGCGAGTGACGTCAGCATCCCCACTCCCACGTCACGCGCGGAGGCGGCCCGCCATGGCAACCGGCACCCAACGACTGCAGGGGGCGCCCGAGAGAAGTTCGCCGGCTCGCTCCCGAAGCGGAGGCCGTTGCCATGGCAACCAGCGGGCCTGCCCGCCCTCCCCCGGAACTCTCGCCCCTCCCCCCCCCCAGCGCGTGGGGCGAGATCGAGAAGCAATGCTGCGCAAAGCGAGGCCAATACGGTACCCGGCGTGCTCCGCGCCGAAGGTGCCGGAAGTGAGTGTGCATTTCCGGCGGCAGGGTGGCCCGGCCTCCTGCTCCTGCTCCTGACGGTGAAGTGCTCTCTCTGTCTCCCGCTGCTTCCCCGGTCCCGGCCTCGCCATGAAGGACGTGCCGGGTTTCCTGCAGCAGAGCCAAAGCTCGGGGCCCGGCCAGGCCGCCGTGTGGCACCGTCTGGAGGAGCTCTACAACAAGAAGTGAGGCGGGGGGGGGCGGCGGGGGGAGCCTGCGGGAGGTGGGGAAGGGGCGCTCTGCCGTTTTCCCTGGGGCGACTCTGGGGGGGGGTCTCCTGCTCTTGAAGGCCAACCCCCCCCCCCCCGTTCAGGAAGCTGATGCATCGGGCCTCACTCCCGAGATGTGTGGGCAGGCTGCTTGCCTTAGGAAAATGGTGGATTGCACGCGTCGCTTGCCTTGGGCCAAGGTGGCATAAGCACAACAGGGTCGGAAGTGTGAAGCACTCGGCCGTCTCCATTGAGGCTCTGCGCTGGCCTGGTTGCCAAAACGTGTGTGTGTGTGTCGTGCAAGGGCTTCTATTCATATAACTCGTGTTTGATTTGGGTAAATACACCGTTGAGGGTTTGCTGTGGTCTCCTGGCTGCTGTACTCTTCCCTTGCTCTCCCTCATTATGTAAAATTGACAGCCTGTCCTTTGCCATTTCCATTGTCATGTGTGTGTGTTTTACAGACTCTGGCACCAGCTGACCCTTCAGGTTCTGGACTTTGTGCAAGACCCCTGCTTTGCCCAAGGAGATGGACTCATCAAGGTAATCTCCCAAGTCTTAACCTTAGTCATTGAGATGGTGATGGGTTGCATTGTTTGTATTCTAATTTACAAGATTCTTGGAATTGCCATAAATAAGAAAAATTAAAATTAAGAGTAGTGTAAATGTTTACCCCTGGCTTCTTGTGAATACAAACGTTGCCAATGATGAGGCATTTAGGGGAACTCCACTGAACACATCAGTTCCAGGGCTTTGTAGCTTATGTCCTAATTTTTTTGCTTTGTAAATTCTGTTGACTTCTGTATCACTTTTTTGGCATTTGGGATCACATTTTTATTCTTTCCAGGAGTCAAAGGGTGCATTTTGTAAATACTGTATAATGCTGGTACTCTAAATAGATGATGCAAAATGGTATGAGATGACATTGCAATGATAAACTGCCAGATTAAATCATTGGTGGGGAACCTCTGTTCCCAGGCCTAGTTATGCCTACCAGTCCTCTGAATTTTGACCACCAGGCCATTTTTGGCACAAACAACACCCACCTGTCAGTCATCTGACACCATATGACATCAGACGTGGATAATCTGTTATCTCCAGTCTAAGTGCTGTTTGTCAAGACTGGAAATAAGGGATCTCCTTTCTCCTATCTTAGTGCTAAGCACTATAGTGCTAAAATCAGAAATAAGCCCAAGCGTATAAAAAAAACAGGCAGTACTGTGGGACCACAGTACCAGCGGCAAATATAAGTCTGTGCCTACTCCGATGGTTTGAAGTTTGAATCACCTGGTGTCATATTACATTGGGTGATTGACAGGTGGGTACCCCACCCACCTGTCAAAATGGCAGGAGAAGGATGTACCAGTTCTGGATCCAGCCAACCCTGTATTATAGAAAATACTAAATGAATGAAGGGTTGTTTTAAAGGAGGACAACATGACAGACAGTTGTATGAAAAACAAGAAAGATTGAAGGAACTGGATATGTTTGGTCTGGAAAAGAAGATTGAGAGGGGATATAGTAGTTGGAAGGGACCCAAAAGTCATGTAGCCCAACCCCTTGCAATGCAAAAATCTCAGCTAACGCATCCGTGACAGATGGTCATCCAACCTCTGCTTACAAACCTCCAAGGAGGCAGAGTCCACCACATGATAGCACTGTTGAAATAGAGCACGGGTGTCAAACACAAGGCCCACGGGCCGAATCCGGCCCGCCAGACCTCGTCATGTGGCCCGTGTAGCCACTGCCGGCCGCCAGCCTTCACCTTTTATTCTCGGTTGTTGTTTTTTACACAAGAAAGTTTACATGGTGCGGCTCCCTACTCGCCTCCCCCCGTCGCTCTTAAGGACGTGGCTGCTGCTTCAAATGTCCCCGCGTCTCTCAACTTGCGCCTTTGTCGTTGGGGGCCGAAGCGAGGCGGGCAGCTGGCTTCTCTCTCCTGCTCACTGCTCAAAAAGAGCAAGCGGAAGGTCAGGTCTCTCCGTGCCGCGGAGGGGGAGTCTTTCTCCTCAGAGAAACTTTTTTATTTCAGCCTTCTCCGGGGATGCTGGATCCCGGCGTGCAAACTCACCCTGCGGGAGGCGTCCTCTTCTCCTCCGCGCTGGATTTCACCAGCCCGGGGCTTCCCTTCCTCTTCATTTCGCCTCCCTCTCCATCTTTGCACAGCCAGCCTTTCCAGGACCGACGATGCCCATGATCAAGTTGTTCTTTGGGAATATGGGGTGGGGGGGGTGAGTGGGAAAGAGAGAGAGGCGCGCGCGCACACTCCAAACACCCTTAAAATAAATGTAAAGTGGGGGCGGCGATGATGATGGCCGTGATGGGAGGGGGCTGTGTTCCCTGGCACCCCCTCCGCTCCCCGCCCCCCACCGCCGCCTTCCTCCTCCTACTCTTGCAATTTTGCGGCAAGCCAAGCGAGGAAGGCGATCTGGCGCCCGGCTCTCTATCTCAGCTCCACAAGTTGGACTCCGCGCAGCGGTGCTGGGCGGTTCTCCCCGCCTTCCGGCACATGTCAGTCCCGCTGGCACATTCCTGGGAGGAGATCGGACACGGCTCCTTGCAGCCCTTCCATCACTCGGTCACACAATTGGGCGGCTCGCTCTCCGCCCTGCCAGCAGCTCCGCCTTGATCTCTCCCTCCCGCCTCGGGGAAGGAAAGGAAGAAGCCGGAGATCCAGTTGCAGGCAGCGCGCTCGCGCTCTTTCGCCTTTTGCGCTATGCAATGGCACCCCGAGATGGGGGGGGGCAGGGGAATTAGCCAAGGAAAATGAGAGTGCACAAGGCATGTTGATGCTTTCCTGTCAGAGCGCTCTCTCTCTCTCTCTCTCTCTCTCTCCCTCCCTCCCTCCCCCCCCCCACACACATTTTATTTACAGCCCCATGCCGTGTATGTTTACTCAGAAGCCAGCCTCACTTTCTTCGACAGGAGTTTCAAGTAAATGCACATAGAATTGCAGCAATCGTCTCATTAGGGCTCATTCTTTGTAACAACTTTGTTTCCTAGTTCTGCTGGATCTCTCAGCGGCCTTTGATACAATCAACCATAACATCCTTCTGGACTGTCTACATTATTACAAAAAACAGTAATAATTGAATGCAGTGACAATAATTTATGATAATAGAGAGTGGACACATAGTCCTACAGATACAACCGGCCCTTTGAGGGTGACCAAACTGCTGATGCAGCCCCCGTTGAATTTGAGTTTGACACCCCTGAAATAGAGGCTCTCACATAGAAATGATCACATACTTGTTATACCTAGAGGGCAGGACTGACTGGTTTCAGTTACAGAAAGATAGATTTCAGTTCAAAATGTTTTACTGGTAAGAGCAGGGTTGGTGTTGCCAGCCTTCATGTCACATAATTTGCGGACATCTTTGTAGCACAGAGTTGTTCTGCTAATTGGCCTGGTGCCAGAAGCCAGCTCGCTGTAGATCAGGTCCTTAGGGATCCTGCCATCTTCCATTCTGTGGACATGAGCAAGCCAGCGTACCGAAGCTAAACCATAGCTTAGTGTAAATGCATGAGCTCTTGGAGAGAGATCACATCTGCCTTGCTCTTTCTCTGGGCCTACTGGTATTACCCATGGTTTGGCTTGGCATGTTGTCCAAACCTGGGTTTTGATGTTTCTCACTCCAGACAAGGCATGAGCTGTAACAAAGGTGTTATGGCCTACTGCTGACCAGGTGCTTAATAATTTATTGTAAGGAATTCCACACACGCTAATCAAACTGTAAGATAGTGTCCTAGATATACTAATGATCAACTTGACTTGTTAACCAAAACACACTTGTACTGCTAAACTTACTACCTCTTTCTTTGATTTACAGCTTTATGAGAACTTTATCAGTGAGTTTGAACACAGGTAAAGATTTTAAAATACTTAAAATTTAGGAAATACCTTACATTTTAAGATCAATATTTTAATTCTAAAGTTCATTATTAAACTTAATTGCTATTAAAACTTCAGTTGTTCATGTTACCATCTCTTTATTTCAGGGTGAACCCTTTGTCCCTTGTAGAAATAATTCTTCATGTAGTGCGGCAGATGACAGGTAAAACATCTTCATTTTATCATAGCTATCTTTCATTATGCAGAGGGACGCGGGTGGCGCTGTGGGTAAAAGCCTCAGTACCTAGGGCTTGCCGATCGAAAGGTCGGCGGTTCGAATCCCCGCGGCGGGGTGCGCTCCCGTTGTTTGGTCCCAGCGCCTGCCAACCTAGCAGTTCGAAAGCACGTCAAAGTGCAAGTAGATAAATAGGGACCGCTTACTAGCGGGAAGGTAAACGGCGTTTCCGTGTGCGGCTCTGGCTCGCCAGATGCAGCTTTGTCACGCTGGCCACGTGACCCGGAAGTGTCTCCGGACAGCGCTGGCCCCCGGCCTCTTGAGTGAGATGGGCGCACAACCCTAGAGTCTGGCAAGACTGGCCCGTATGGGCAGGGGTACCTTTACCTTTTTATCTTTCATTATGAACTGGTTCGGGGGGGGGGGGAATCTGAGGCCAACAATAAGACCTTTAGGAAAGTAACAAGGGATTGAACTAAGTCTTGGAGAAAGGGAATTATTTACATTTCAGTCTTTGTGGACACTAGCCATTAATACTCCTTAACTTTGCTATAAGGTCAGCAGAGATGTATTAATGGAGAATTTGAGAATCTAATCCTAGGAGTTTGACAGTCTGAAGGCCTCTTTTGGTGCTGGTTTCTCCTTGGGACTGATCCAAGGAAGTATCTGGGAGCTGGCTTTTGGCTTGCACAGTAACTCCCCCTCAGTGTAGAGAGAAATGGAATGATCAAACAGGAGATCTCATGTTACTTTGAACACAAGCTCTCCTCTGACTTTGGGACATTAAATCAGGAGATCCTTGAAACCAGAAGTCTGAGCAAAATTTTTGTCATTCATTGTTTCTCGGAACGAAGGGAGGAAGCATGCCTTGAAGCCCTCTACTCCTCTCCCCAAGGACAATATCATTCAGGCAGGTCCTCAATTCTAAAACCTTTGTGATAGGATCCAATAAGAGGTTATGTGAATCTTAATGTAATTGCTTGCTTGTACCTCCTTAGATCCTAATGTAGCTCTTACTTTTCTGGAAAAGACCCGAGAAAAAGTAAGTATGATATATGACAGATACTTTATATAGTACTTTGATCCACTTGCATGGAATTGTTTTCAATGCAGTTACTAGTTTTTATTCATTGCTGTAGCCTACTGATGTTTTTATCACTCGTTTTCAAGGGGTGTAGACTTAAAACTGTTGATTTAAAATAAGCAATTATAGGCTTTATGTTACAATTTCTGTATGCTATCTTTTGTCCTAAAAGGCACAATATAAATTAATAACACATCTACTGAACTGGCCAACAAGCTATGCTTCATTGCCAGTAAGAAAATGATCAAGGATAGTTATACAGTCAGATTTGGAAAAACTGCTAACTACTTACGCTCTCTTTGGCAGACACTAGTTTCATTGCTATTTGAAACAATAGCTGTTTTATTACGTTCATTTTGTATTGTGGCTGCAGGTGAAAAGCAGTGATGAAGCCGTGATTCTATGTAAAACTGCCATTGGAGCTCTGAAATTAAACATTGGTGATCTACAAGTCACAAAGGTGAGACAAAATACATATTTTCTTGTTCATAATAACAAAACCTTTTTTGAATTTGCTTTATTGGACGGCTCTTGCATTTTTGTGCAGCCCTTAGCTTTTAGTAGCTATCTTCTAACATAGGAGAGGGCAGACTTCAGGCCCTTATAGGTACTCTGAAAAGCCATTAGCTGTAGTCAGGTGCAAAAGACATAAACTTAGAATTGAAGGACATTTTGTGTTTGAGCAGGTGCTGATCAGCATGATTTGTTTTGGGTACCAGAACTGAGCTGAGTTTGCTCTCTTTTCATGCAAAAATCCATTCCCCAAACATTCTTCATTGTTGCAGGGGGAGAGGCATTTTGTTGCCATTGTTAAACAATTGAGAGTCAGAAATCTTTGCCATTGTACTGGACATCAGGCAATATTGTGGACCTACTTCTCCCCAGTACTGGATGTGTGGAGAAGACTAAATTCTATCTGCTTCTTGTGTTCCACTTTGTGTTACCGGAAATGCAATACACTGGTACCTCTAGTTACAAACTTAATTCATTCTTAACCTGAAACTCTTCTTAACTAGAGGTGTGCTTTAGCTAATGGGGTCGCTGCACCATCGGCACACGATTTCCATTCTCATCCTGGGGCAAAGTTCTCAACTCAAGGTAACTCTTCCAAGTTAGCGGAGTTTGTAACCTGAACCATTTGTAACCCGAGACGTTTGTAACTCAGGTACCACTGTACAGTGCAATTTAAATAATCAAAAGTGTTGTTGTTATTTCTGAGAAAATACTGTATTGAGGTTTTTTCAAATAAGATGCTGAGTATGCAGTAACAGTATTTGTGCCTTTGACAAGTGGCATTATTATTTCCATTCTGATGGCCAGAGATCACTTTTGATTTGATTTCTTTTACTGGTATAATCCAGTAACATAATCCATGGCCCATTGCAAACTGTTGACAAAAGTCTCAAATAAACATCTTGCAATGTATTCATACTTTGTACAAATGAAAGCTATTTATCAGTTTGCCACAAGCAAAGGATGGGGGTTTTCGAACCTGTAAACATCTGTTTAGAAACTTGTTTTGGCAATTAACAAGGTTATTAAATTTATATAATGGAGGTTGTTTAATTTTTTTATAAACCACAATTAGGAGCTATAGTGTTCAAGCAGACAAGGATATACAGTTGTGGATTTGTTTCTTCAGCAGAGTTGAGACTTCAGCAGGTCAAGTCCTACTACCAGCAGAAATAAAATAACAAATATGTTCTGATCCTTACGTTAATGTGATCACGCCATTCTTTGGAGTTGTGTGTTTTTCTCTCTTCAAATATTGCTTATAGTTGTTAGGCAAAGTATTGTAACATGCTTTTGTGTGTATGTATATAAAATACATGTGGATTTTAAGGATTGGTATCACCTTTTTTCCCTTTAGGAGACCATTGAGGATGTTGAAGAGATGCTGAATAATCTTCCTGGTGTGACATCTGTTCACAGCCGTTTCTATGATCTCTCCAGCAAGTATTACCAGACAATTGGGAATCATGCCTCTTATTATAAGGATGCATTAAGGTTCCTGGGCTGTATAGATGTCAAAGATCTCCCAGGTAATGCTCTTTTCTTCCCATATTGAACAAAATGCATTTGTTTGTGCTGTGGAGACCTGTATCAAATGGATTTAATTTACTGTGCAGAGAGGGAAATAAAAATTATCCTCAAGATTATTGTTGTTGGAACCTGGAGTTTCAGGAAAATAGGCCTAAGACAAATAATTTATTGTACCTTTGTGTATAGAATGCTCACATTTTTATTGAACGTAGGAGAATATATGTTGTGTGTGTGTGTGTGTGTGTGTGTGTGTACTAAAATGGGGTGTGGTCTCTCAGACTGTTGCTTGACCCAGATAATTCTTCTTTTCAGTGGCAGACCAGCAGGAGAGAGCCTTTACTTTAGGGTTAGCAGGACTCCTTGGGGAAGGAGTCTATAACTTTGGGGAACTGGTAAGTAGAACTTAATTGGTGAAAATGTTCAGGAACCAGAAGTTAGCTACTATATCTCAATGTCCTACTTTATTTCCATCCTCAGCTTATGCACCCAGTGCTGGAGTCTTTGAGGAACACTGACAGGCAATGGTTGATTGACACGCTTTATGCCTTCAATAGTGGCAATGTGGAAAAATTCCAGGCTTTGAAGTCAGCATGGGGGCAGCAGGTAGGTGGTTGGTTTGACTGATTAAATAAGTACTTCCTCTTTGACTTGCTAGTGGAAAGTAAAGCATACGCACTTCTGAAAACAGCTGGTATAGATTCAGAGTCTTAAAAAAAAACCTTGGGGCAACAGGACAGAGTTCCCCCATTAACTGTTTTAGAGTACTTAAGCCTTGGGACACGGGCCAGTTCAGGAAGGATCTGCTTCAGAGAAGGTCTAAATAACTCCAAAGCATCCCACTTCAATTTAAAATCAATGCTCTGAAACAGATGCATTGCCAGATGTCTTGAACTGTGTAGTAGCATTCATTTTCTCACTCCCATAGAGGAGATGTTGGTTTAATCAGTCTTGTCTGGTTTAATCAGGAGAATGTTGGCCGCTTTGAGACTCCTTTGGGTAGTGATAAAGCGGGATATCAAATCCAAACTCTTCTTCTTCTTCTTAACGGTTGCATTTAGAAATTAAACACTTCTGTTGAACAGTTTACAATGATAGGTCTAAGGCTGTGGTTTCATGACACAAGACACATGAAATGATGAGTGCTTTCTGTGTGTTGCATGCATCTTGTTAAATAAAAGAAAACACAGTAACTAAAGTTCTCATCTGTCATGTCTTACAGCCAGACTTGGCTGCAAATGAAGCTCTTCTTCTACAGAAGATCCAGCTGCTGTGCCTCATGGAGGTAAGTCTAGCAATTCTAAATTATATAATCTGGTCCTTCCCTGTAGTGGTTTCCACTTGGGGCAGAAGTTTTTATTTGTATTGAAATGTAAGATACAGTATATTGCTATTGAAGATCTAGTCCACCTTTCAAATAATGTCTTGCACAGAGGCAAACAAAGCTGGGGAAATCAGGCTTTCTGATCACTATGTTGGGAACTTCTTTTTTCACGTAAGCCCAGGTTAGTTTTAACTTTAGTTTTACTTGACTGCAGATGACCTTCACCCGACCAGCTAACCACAGGCAACTCACTTTTGAAGAGATTGCTAAAAGTGCCAAAGTCACTGTAAATGAGGTGAGTTGCATTTGCAGTTCTTTATGAGGGAACCAAATGTTCTGGGACCCTGTGTCATTCCATTTTCAAAGACATTTTCATTTCAGATAATCCCTGTTAAAATCAATGCAATTAAATTTCCAGACAGGCATTTACAGCAGCCATGATCTTGGACATTTTCCCTTTCTCTGTTTGTTAAATCCCTCTTTTTGAGTTGTAGCAAGTACTCAGACTGGTAAGTTGCAGTGATTTTTGTGGAAACAAGTGGATATGTTTCTCAAAAGCCAGTAAGGGACTCTTGGTTTTCTTTTCCTGCAGGTGGAGCTGCTAGTGATGAAAGCCCTGTCAGTGGGTTTGGTGAAAGGCAGTATTGATGAAGTGGATAAGAGAGTTCACATGACATGGGTCCAACCACGGGTGCTGGATTTACAACAGGTAATCACTGTTGCTGAAATCTCAGTGCAACACTCTCCTTTTAAAGCATGGCATGGAATCTTTGTAAAAAATAGCTTTCTGAGGAGAAAGGGTGTGGTTTCTTTGATTAATCACACTGCACTTATATGTTTTCCTTTACTTCAGTGCAGAAACAGCTTTATACGGTCACATGTTGAATTTATGACACATTGAATAATTGACTTAATTCAGTTTTCTTCACAATGCTTACTTTGTTTCTGGCACCTTTGAATCTCCCTATCAAAACATCTTGTCATTAAGACAGACCAATAAGACACACCACTCGGAGATTGCAGTTTATCTTTTCTCTAAAACAGGATTTTAATGTAGTCTGTTGCAGGAGACATTCTGATGCAGAATGGTTAAAATTTTTATCTTTCATGGCCCTTATTTTGTCTTTATGTATTCATTGTGTATCCGTTGAGTCCAAGTTCCTAAAGTGCTTGTGGGTTTATTTCCTAGATAAAGGGGATGAAAGACCGCCTGGAGTTCTGGTGCACAGATGTGAAGAGCATGGAGATGTTGGTGGAGCACCAAGCCCACGATATCCTGACATAGAGGACTTTGCACTGGCTGAGGGAATGTCTTGTACTGTTGCTGAAACTGGCAGTGCCCTGACCACTGACTCTGTACTGAATTCTATTAACAGGGGGGCTAGGGGAGGAGGGAAAGAACTACTTTTCTGATGCTTGTACAGAGGACTAAGTGGCCTTTGCTGTGTAACCCTTTGGTGCTTGGAGTCGGGAATTCCCTCCTACGTGCTAAGCCATTTGATTAGCATTCTCCTTGGGAGCTCCCATCCTGCTGCCACCAAAGGCAACAAGGACTCCTTCATGGTGGATTAATCGGTCTTGGTGTGAGGCTGCCGCAATGGAGGATGTTTGGGGCTTATGGGCTAAAGGGTGGAGGTCACTAGCTCCGCAGTGGGATGGCAGCAGGACTTCCATTGTGCATTTAGGGTGTAAGAAGGAAGGGCCATCTTCAGTCATTGGGCATTTCAGACGGACGTGGGGGGAGAGCATGACCTTTCTCCCTGCCAGTCCAAAGGCAGCATAAATGAGAACAAATGCCTCTTTCCCCTAGTCTCCCTCTGTTTTGCAGTAGAGGAAACTGCTCAAACCCCATCAATGAGTTTTCCAAGAATAAAATCATAAATTTAATGGATTTGTTTTTATACTCTCCTTGGGTTTGCTCTTGTCTTTTATGAACGTTTTATCCTGAAGTGTGATGCAGTCAAATAACTGCTGGAATAAACTTCTCTGCCTTCCCTCTTGCGCAGTTCTGTTGGTATGCTTTACACTGAGTCTTGAATTGAGCAGCAGTCCTATTATAAGAAGCCAAAACCAGAGTTAGCAGCTTACTTGTGCCCTTCAGAGATCAGTGGGTTTAAAAAAATAATACTACTAATCACATGTCTATGGAAGGCATGATTTCGATGTTAGTATTGCTCTCGGTCTTAGAGCAGTAATGGGTGACTTTGGACTTGATCTTGAAAGGGGCTCTGTTCTCCAATTTTTGAATACATACGAAATCTCTATTTTAAAAAGCTTTTAGGTTTCCGTGACAATTTTTCAGCTTCATGTTTGAAGGTGAAATGGGCATCTAATGACAAAGGCTTCTCTGGTAGGGCTTTTATGGTGCCCAGTTGGCATTCATCCACAATAGGGTGCTCACCAATGTTAAAGGTTATCTTGAAAAGCATCCTTTTCACTGTGACTTTCACCTTGGACATGTTGTTAGTAAACTAAATCTGCCCTTGTTTTAGTTCTGGTCAGATTCCCTTGGGGGGGGGGGAAATGTCCAGATTTTCTTTAAAAATTGAATATAGAGAAATGGTGGGGGAAGTCGGCCAACAGCTCAGTCTACAGTAGAGCATGAGACTCTTAATCTCAAGGTCATGGGTTTGAGCCCCACATTGGCCAAAGATTCCTGAATTGCAGGAGGCTGGACTAGATGATCCATTCCAACTCTATAATTCTATGATTCTAGGGAGATCATGGGACCAGATATTTTTCTCTAAATTAATGAGAACTGTGGTGATGGTGAATTGATAATTATGATTAGATTATCTACTGTTCACAAGTTCCCAGGGCTGGTCAGAGAAGTGTAAAATGTCTTGTAAAAAACTATTAATCACAGGCCTATCTCATGTCAAAAAATCAGCAGCTAACATTTCTAATAGTTCTTTGGTCATCTGCTAAAGAAACAAAGTATGAGAACTAGCTGCTGCCAGTTGTGTATAAACAGCTTTCTGATCGCATCACAGCCTTGCTCAGTTACACTGGTTTATAACTGATAACATAGCAAAAAGTGCGACATGAAGCCACATCACTCAACCTTTTATAGGTGTGGGGTTGGCTAACTGATTATTTTGATACAGATAGTTGCGTGCTTTTGTACAACTGCATTTACAACATATAATTTCCACTAATTCAGCTGAATTTCAAAGTGGTCCATTTTAACTGTGTACTATGTATTCCAGTCTTTAGTCCTTGTGAGGGGGATAATGCATCTGTCTGTAACAAAAGTATGTAGAGGCCATTGTTAATAACAGCATACCTTGTTCTTAAGAGATGGTAAATCGGTTTCTCAGTTATATTGATCCAACCTGCAGTAGCAGCTTCAAATTTGAAAGAGTTCTAGTCAAGCCATCACCCTGACATGCTAGTTATCTATATGCAGCATTTGTTTGCTTTTCTGGAGGGGCATTTCATTAAGTTAGTCCCCTCCTGCAGTCTGGAATGGCACATCCTAGAAAAAGGCTAACAGTATCGCTTGTTTCTTGCTTTCACATTAAAGTGGGTTGAAAAGTATCTGTGGAACACATTTACTTAGAAGCGAGTCCCACTATGTACTGTGTGTATAGGATTGGGGCCTGAGAGACATGAGAAGGCACTGCTTAATTGAGAAGGCTGTTAACCACATTCTCCTTTTTCTGTTGTACCATCTCCAAGTTTGTGGCGGAAACGAGATTTTAACTGGGGAATTTCAGATTTACAGCTTGATCTTCCAAGCCACTGCGCTATGCTAACTGAATACTTATTCTCTTCTTTCCCTGGCATGTTTTATTATTTCATGTTGCTATAGGGAAGAGGAATAAGGGGCATTTTTTCCTGAACAAACAAGTTTCACTGGTTTTTTAAAAGAAATTTTTTAATTATAAAAACAGCAAGAGACAGCTTTGCATATGGGAGGATGCAAGTTCCTTTGGCATCTGCTTTGTGACCACGTTCATAGTGGAGAACTTCTGCCTGTGCTTCATTCACGGTGCGCGTTCTTGTAATCCTCCATATGGCTCAATATCCAACCGGATGGGACCAAGAAGGTTATAAACATCACAGTCAGTCCAATAGCTTGTTCCTGTACAAAGAAACAGAGGTGAATGTCGTCTGCAGGATTATGAATGTTGTAGAACATTCTGGGTTCTCCTGGGCTAATCACCATTTATAGTTCATGCAGGGAAGAAAGCAAGTATGTGCTGTGTGATTTGTCTTTATTTTTGTACAATGCAGTGAAGTACTTATAGGATGTTCGTTGTGCTTTTGAAAGAATCCTCATTTGCCTGACTAGTCTGACTGCCAGGGCCCAAAATAATCTGCAGATAATTGAAAGGCCGCCTTCTGTTTGTTGGTATCTTTTTTAACAGTCAGGCATGCTGAGCCCACTTCAGCTCCTATAGCCTCTTCTGTGAAAGAGCTTGAAAACTGAATTGCATTAATAACTGCCAGGGCCTAAAAGAGATTGCTATACACCTGATTGTGTAGTTTTGAAAATGTCTTGGGAGTCTTAAAGGTAAAGGTACCCCTGTCCGAAGACACTTCTGGGTCACGTGGCCAGCATGACGAAGCTGCATCTGGCGAGCCAGCACCAGCGCCGCACATGGAAACGCCGTTTACCTTCCCGCTAGAAGGCAGTCCCTATTTATCTACTTGCACTTAGGGGTGCTTTCGAACTGCTAGGTGGGCAGGAGCTGGGACCGAATGAGGGGAGCTCACCCCGCTGCGGGGATTCGAACCGCCGACCTTTCGATCAGCAAGTCCTAGGCTCTGTGGTTTAACCCACAGCGCCACCCACGTCCTTGGGAGTCTTAGCAGGGTATAAATACTGCATACATGTGTGCTCTAGAGATGAGGAACTCTTTGGACTGGACTTCTTTTCTAGGTTTCCTACCAAAAAAGGAAAACTTGGGAAAACTAAGTCAATCAGAGGGCTTGGGTTTTTATTTTAGTTATTACCCATCCCTCACCCCAAGGTCCCAGGGCAGGTTACAATTTCAAAATGGAACAAAAGATAACATCTAATAAAAAGTAACACAATTCATATGATTGCTTATATTTAGATTTCCAGTGTTGGTCTCCCTTTACTAGCTCCCAGAAGCACTACTCCTTTTCATTCAGAAGCAGGAGCTTTTGAAGAACTACATCTCATAGTTCTCTCTAGTCTGTTCACAAGCACAATGGGGCAGGAAAACAAAATCCTCTGCTCTCCACTCACACAGCTTTGATGCTGTTCCCACTTTAATAAGAGGCGGGGAGGAGAGACGGGCTAATGGGTAATAGAGATGGATGGGGTTGAGAACAAGAATTCTTCATCTTAAGACAGTCTTGTAAAGTTTGCCTCAGTTTTGAGGAACACCTGCAGTATGGGTGTGTTTAGGGTGTGTGTGTGTGAAGTCACACCACTGGAGAATCACAGCGCCTGCTGTAGCTGTGGAGACCAGTAACTCATAACTGCTGCCTCCTGTGTTGCTTTTGCTGTGTTAGCAACACCGAAGTGACCTCCCCAAGGCACAAGCCTGGGCAGTGTGTATGGAGGTCCTGGGTTGCCCAGACCACAAGACCTCCCTCTTGGCCTTACTGATGTGGTCCAAAGGAAAGCAGAGCTATACGTTTGGCACCAGCTTGGCTGCAGGAGTTGCTGGAAGGAGGCATCAAGGCACCATCCAACCGTCTTAAGGATTCCGCTCTGGATTGATGTAGGGTTTACTGCTTAGCCTTTTCTTCTCCCAAAGAAGTCCCACAAGGGAGTGGGTTTATGTTTATGTATGTATGTGTACACACACACACACCCCATGGTTTGGTTGAGATTGAACCCTGTACTGTACAACCTACTCTTACCAAATGTCTTGCTGTGCCTGTTAATTTGTGTCGTTTAATTTTTCCTATGATGCAATGTACATAATTTTCCTCATTCAATATAAAGTGTTAATTGGGCCCTCACTATTGCTAGCTATAAGCAAAGGCTGTAGTCAGCCCAGATAAGTATTGCTGAATGCCTTTAGATTACTTCTGAGCAAGGAGATAATCTTTTTGCAATGGCATACTGGCTGTAGCCTGACTTTCAAGTGACTTTGTCCTGAGAGCAGTAGCACAGGCCTGCCTGAGCCCCGTTAGAAATCATCTGAACTAGTTATATTCTGTTGTGCCTGTGGGACTGGCTGTGCATACTAACTCTTGTGTGTACTAAAAAATATGTAAAGCATATTTGGTTCCTATAGAGGGTGGACATGATTTTCAATAACTGTGTTTACTCGCAATTTAATTCAGCTGAGATTCATCTGATGAAAGAATGAAGGAAAAATTGCCCTTCCTTCAGAAACCACTCTTTTAATCATAAATTGTTACTGACATGACCGGGGCTGTTAATTTGGTGCCAAAAACTTAGTTTTTCAGCAAGAAAGTCAATGTGCATGCCACAAAAATGAAAAACTCTGAATAATTAAAGCAACATGAAGAAAGGGGGACATGACCTGAGGCCATAAAAACTGGTAGAGTTTATTTGTGGTTGCAAAAATTCTACACTGATCAATAAAGGCTGCAGATACTGCCTATGTATATTCAAATAAATATTTGATTTTCTTATAGGTTAAAGGCCTCTAAAAGCTGCTTCTCACTTTATTGTGCCATAAAAGGTATAGAGCTGTGAAATTTCTATTTCCTGGTACGTGTATCAGATCTGGAGAACAATGGCTCTGTGCAGGCATATTGCCAAAGTTCTTAACGCTCTTTTAAGCTGGGAAGAATGAGGAAATGAATTGTGTGATTTTTTAAAATGAGGCTGGATGTGCAAGAGTTGAGGGTGGGAGGAGATGGTCTCTATAAATAACACTTTGCCCATTATTATTAATTTGCTGGGGGGGGGGGAGTTCTACATGTGTCTCAAAGCACTGGTGTTTTTTGTTTTGTTTTGTTTTGTTTTTTGCTATTAGGGTTTTTTGCATTGATTAAATGTGTTAAACAAAAGCTTAGCTTCTTTCCCCTAAAAGTGATTTGGAATACCTTCAAATCCACAAAGCAAACAACATGTGGAGAGTAATATAAAATACGGTACACACACCTTTCGGCACACGTGTACTCACGTCTCAAAAGTTTTCAGATGTATGTAGAGACAGTTTAAAGCTATATGTATGCAATCTGTACTTTGCTGCAAGAAATATGAGTATTATGATGTTGTTCTGCCTACTGCAGGTCGTGCTCCCCTCCCAGTGGGCAGGTGCTGGGGATCGAGGGGGTGTGATGCCAAGGGGTTAAGAGGACAAGAGCTGTGTGTGCCACATGGCTCCTAATCTAGCCTACCGCGATATCCCAGTGCCAGTGTTGGAGAAAGATCATAACTGCCATCCTGATAGCTTCTAGACATCTGATTTGTCCTTCGCCTAAGGCTGCAAACTCTAGAGTCAGCCCTGGCTGCATGGAACGTGGACCCACCACACCTGCAGTAGGAGAGCCATCACTTAGGAAGACTTGAAATGAAGGTTGGCTTGTGGGAAAGCCCTACTTTGATACATGTCCATACTATAGTTAAAAGAGTTGACAGTAACATTCAAATGTGGCCTGTGGGACCAAGAGCCATTTTGAGCTGTTCCTGCACGTTATATGAAGCAAATGTGCCACAATCATGTTACAAGGAATAGGCGCAACCCGATTGCACCAATAAAATCGTACTGTTGTGCTGCAACTTTGGGGAACAGAATTTGAGACAGTATATAGCGGGGAAGGTGTAATGGCCTATGTTTCAGAAGGGTGGGGAGGAGCTGCTTTAGAGTCCCAGCAGCACTCAAGGCAGTCGAGAAACTATTAGGCCAGCTGTTTGAGGGCCAAATGACGCAGTCTGTTCAAAGCGTTACTTAAACACTTGGTTAGAACCCGCTGCCACTTTTAACGAAGAAGCAGGCAAGTGTGAATGTGTGGCATTCAGCTCAGGAGCCTTAAATCCTGTGCCATTTTTGTGCCTGATATCACAGTGCAAATTGTGGGGAATTTATTCACTGGGGGAAAAGACAAGGGAGGAGGAAAAAAGGGAATTCCCCTAGGCTGCCCCCCATTACAGACATTCCTTTCAGAAACCAAAATCAAGGCTGCAGGTTTGTGGCTGGATAAAGTGTGTAGTTGCCAATTCAGGGGACACCTTAACCATTCTCACCTTCTGAAATCTGAACGTGACATCTAAGCACACAACAATACAATGTATCTGCTGCCCTACCCTAATTTCCTGGTGGTCCAGAGACACCAAAAAAGGATACTTACTATTGGCGTTATGATCTCCTTAGGTGGCTTCTCCGTGATATTTGCTCGAGGAACAATCTGATTCCTCATTGTTGCATTCAGGAATCTGAACGTCTTATGGAAACGCAGCATTTTCCTTTCGCTTTTGAGCTCCCCAAAGCTGTTGCTGAAATGGCGCTTTCTGCCCTTTGGTAGGGAGTGTCTATGGGCTCGGGCTCTCGAGCTGGGAAGTTGCAGCTGTCGGTGTCACAACAAGTGCACCCTCGCTCGTCCAAAGGCAGCTGAAGGTTTCCAAGAGGTCGGAGAGGAAAACAAGTGGCTCCGTTCCTGCCAGACTAATTTAGCACCGCTTTCTTGGCTCCGATTGGCTGCTGAGTTGCTCAGCTGCTTCCCTGGGATAGCAAGCAACTGCACAAAGGTGCCTCGATAGCAGGAAATATCAGGGCTTCTAACGGAATCTCTCTAAACAGTTTCTGCTAAACTGTGTGAAATGTTTTTGAAGAACCCAGTGCAAAAATCAAAATAGATTTATCTTTAAAAGTGTGACTTGCTTGACCGAATTCTAGAAGGAAGTTTAAAGAAAATGTACCACCAATTATGGGAGTAATGTGGCAAACAGGTTTGGAGCAGAGCCGATTTTTGGCTGGAAAAGCTTCTTGCACTGCGGTCCCGATTCAAACTTTTCCTTTGTTAAAAGACGTGTCAGGTCCTAACAGTGTACTTAAAGTGATCCGGCCTTTGGCCTCAGACAGCTCAGCCTGCACATCCCCACAAGACCAGCTCGCTTTCACCCCCAGAAGCAGGTCATTGTTTGGGTGATGCACGTGTTACAATAACGTGATCCTGGTATGCTGCCAGCCCTGCCCCCCATTGCACAAAGTGAGGGTCTTACTCTAGTAAATGCCCCAAAAATCCCTTGCCCTCCATGTTTAGAATTTGGAAAATGCTTGAGGTGTAATCTAAGGGTAAAGATGCGCCCTTTTGCTTTGCTGCAGTGCTTCTCCCTGTTTCATATCAGAATGCTTTCCCAGTTGTTCTCTGTCTCTTTGAACCAGCGTGTCCAGGAGCAGGAGTTGTATAAACATAAAGAAAGAAAGCGTGCGAAGCCAAAGTCCAAAGAGGCCTAAATAGGGGATACTGTTTAACTCTCTACATCTCTCTCCCTCTTTCCCGTTCTCCGTGTACAGGTGAAAACTGCCAAGAAGAGCATAAAATATATTGCAAGGCTCTCACCCACTGTTTTGGTCTAAAACTCCTATCAGCCCTGCTAGAACGATAAAGTGGATTACTCAGGGAGTGGCAATTGCAAATGAATGGATTCCGCAATATCTCCTGTCAGCATAGCTGTTTGTTTATAGGAACAGCCAGTGCTTTTTTTCTTAAAAAATGTTTAGGGGTACTCTCATTTTCCTACTCATATTGAAATACTGCCCCTCAATGATTCCAAACTTAGATTCACAAAATGTTTAGGGGTATGCATGCCCCCAGAAAAAGAAGCACAAGGAACAGTTATCTGAATGCAATAACTCCTTTATGTCATTTTCTAGCTTTGATGTCCATCTGATGCGTGTGGCCCATAAAAGAATGAAATATGTTGTGTATGTATTTTCCCAATAGCAAAATATTCTAACTGGAATCCTGAGAAATACTGCAATAAACATTAAGCCTCAAGAGGAGACAGGAGGTTGGTAGGTATTTAGCAACACAAATGTGCTTTTAAAAATGTATAAATGAATATTCTAGAAAGGCCCTCATGATTATAATCTCCAGTCCAATGTCAGACTGATTGTAGAGCTACAGGGCGGAAAGAAACCTGGCTGCAAATTGTAAGTAAAAGGCACAAGGCAGTATTAACTGATCAATTAGGAACTCTGCATTGTTCCAGTTTTTATTTGCAAATGTGCTGTTTGCTACAACTTTTGGTTCCTTCGTATCTCCCCAACCCCACTCCATTTATCAATGTGCACCGACAAAACTCTGTATAAAACCATTATTGATATGACTGTACATATGAAAATGCATCATTTTGTGATGTGTTGCTTTACCAGTGTGCATTGATAAAACACCCAAGCGACAATAACGAAACAAAACATGGGAACTCTGTTCATCCTCATGCCACAGACTAGGAATTTATAAAAATAATGAGAACATTTCACATCATTTTTAAAAAGCATTTGAACCGGCATGTAAACTTCTTGTGTGGTGTTCAACACCCACCAGTGCTGCAGTTCAACATAAGGCTGTTGCTTTATGTGGGGACGTTGTGGGTGTTTCAAAGCAAGCAGCCAGCCACAATTTGTCCATTCGAAATGTTCACTGTGGGATCCTTTCTACCATTCATACAAGGGGAATGAAAGGCAGCCTTATGCAAGTGACAACCAGGTGCTTCATCAGACTGGCCTCTTCCTGTTCAGGCCACTGCAGTGCCCTGTGCTCCAAGGAGGGCCTCTGTGTGTGTTGTATTTTAAAAGCAGATGATTCCACATTCAGAGATTGCCCTGCCAGGCATGGAATGCAGAAGCAAGTTCCTGAACAGGTGGACACTTCACCTATTGAGGTCTAAATTTCATGTCTGCATATTTGTAAGAATAATGATGCCCCCGCCCAGAAGACCAGTTGATGCCGTTAGCATAAGAAGAATGTTCGCCTTTGAGGTACAGGCCATTCAGGTTGGAAGAGTGGCAGACACTGTACCACCAGCCCCCCTTGTAAGCCACAGCGCAGCTGCCTTTTTCGTTGGTATCGTTGTCCTTGTCTCGGGTGGAGAAGGCCATGCCCCTGTGTCCTGAGAAAGAATCTCCTGAAAGAGAAGAGAAGGGAAAACATCAAATTCACCTCTTTCACATTAACTGTGTGTGCTAAGGCAGTGAAAAAAGGCAGATGCACTGCTAGCACAGACCTGCTAGGTCACATATGTAACTGCCAGAGGAGATGCTCTGCAGGCGGAAGGTCCTCCTAGATTCAATTCCTGGACCTTCAAAAATGCAATATTTGTGTTTTTAGGTCACCTTGAAGCAGATGCCTCAAAGGGAATTCTCTGTATAACTCACCCATGTTGCCATCTAAATAGGAGCCCACTTCCAGTGTGTAGTTGTCCCTCTCACTCAAGACTTTGAAGCTGGTATATGTAGCATAAGTTCTAGTGTCATTGAAGTCCTTCACGTCAATTCGCAATTGTTGTAATCCTAACCCCCAAGAGAATGGAAGAGATCTGAGAGTAAGCATTGGTTTGTTTTTTGTGTTTTTTAAATTGTGTTTTATGAACAAGAATAATGTTATACAAATAAGTATACCAAGTTTTCTCATGTCATTTGTATATCACAAGAACAGCATAATAAATGTATCCTGTATCCATCACCCAAGCATGAAGAAGAAGAAGAAGAAGAAGAAGAAGAAGAAGAAGAAGAAGAAGAAGAAGAAGAGGAAGAAGAAGAGGAAGAAGAAGAAGAAGAAGAAGAAAGGGGGGAAGAGGAGTGGCGAGTGGGATGGGGTCGGGTGGTTATGCTTCTATTATTCTACTTAGCGTGTGAGAGGGGTTGTGTCATTGTTGACATGAGAAAGCCTTTAACACGTTTACAGCTACAATGAAGACCAGCAGTTTTTGCTCCAGGCTGTGGCAGCTGGCGGGGTGGAAGGCAGAGCCATAGTTCTGGTTTTGTAAGGACACTTAAGCAATGCATTACAATTACTTAGCTACTCAACAGATGTGGCTGTCCCAAGAATGGAAATTTCACAAGCATGGGGAGCCAGCTTCAGGCATAGAAGTGATCATGCACTACTGCAACGAAACAATTCCCAACACCCTTTCACAGAAGACAAACTGTTGACAGGGTTCAGAAAAAAGTAACAAGTAGGGCATTGGGAATCAAGACAAGAAACTTCAACCTGCCCTGTAGGAAACTGGCAACCAGAGCGTTTCTCTTTCGAAAGGAGTAACATGCTGCCAGTAACCTGCTCTTGTGAACAGTCTGGCCACTGCATTCTACACTAGATACAAGGGGAGCCCCACATAAAACATGCTGCAGTAGTCAAGTCTTGAGGTTACCAATGCATGGGCCACCATAGCGAGGCTATCCCATTCTAGGAATGGTCACAGCTGGTAGAAGGCCACACAAATCACTTCACCATCTAGATCAAAGATGGATGGAGGAGTACCCCTCAAGCTGAATATCTGCTCCTTCAGAACAGGCAGTTGACCTACCGCCTAGACACAGGAACCACTCACCTGCAAGACCTCAGCCTTTGCAGGATTCAAGCTCAATTTACTGACCCTCATCCAGTCACATGTCCAGGGATTGCACAGTCTGTCCTGACTTGGATGTAATGAAGCTGGGTATCATCAGTGTATGACACCTTGCTCCAAAACTCCCAGCGATTAACTCAATATAGATGTTGAATAGCATTGGGAATAAAATAGTGCCCTGTGGGATTCCACAGCGTACACACCAGGAGCACTCTTCCAATGATATGCTCTAGACAGGACCCTGCAGCTATTTATCCCAACGTAAAAACTTCACAGGTCCGACTCTGGTGGAGCTTTCAATAACTGATTCCACACCTTTCTCCATTATTCATTAAAATCCCCAAGCTTTCCAGTGATGCTCCAGCATCAGGCAGAAGAGGAAACGTTGGTTTACCAGAGCTTGTAAGAAGATGGATTTTATCATTGCCCAACCAGAACTCTGATGCGTGGCTCCCAAACCCTTTCTTGTAGGACTCCCAGTTACGGTAGAAATCCTCCGACCCATCCTGTCGCCTCTGGAAGACCTGGGGGCAAAGGGAGGTGATATGTCAGTGTCCCGGCTGAAAGACAAGCCCGTTTCCTATTCCCTACAAGTGCTAGGTGCAGAGGCTAAGATGGAGGGGGCCCACTATGTGTCATGTGCACATGAAGTCACGCACGTGACACGCGATGTGCGCAATGTCACATATTGCCGGGAGGAGACCAAGCAGAGCCCGGCATGGGGCAGCTTCAGTGGCCAGTGGCTCCTCCTCACGTGTGCTCAGGAGGAGGCTGACACTTAAGCCGTGCCATGCTAGGCTCTGCGCTCTGCCTCCTTCAACATGGAGGGGCCCATCCCCATCCTAGCAAATATTAAGGGGGCTGAAGACACCTCAGCCCCATAGAGTTGGCGCACCTGGCTGGGTGGGCTCTTTAAGGCAGACTGATTGGTTTTGGAACAGGCCTCACAATATAAAGAGGTATCCCTACTGACCCTTCCTCAGTCTAACATATCTCAACAGGGTGATAAATTAGGGAATGAGGACAATAACCTCATTAAAAAATGAAAATAAATTCTCGCAAGGGCATCAGCAGGGTTTCCACACCATACCTCCTCTACAAAGCACTATAACATAGTAAGGGATAGACTTGCACATGTTCCCTCCTCTGCTGATTCAGATGAATAGTTTTGCATTCAGCTTGCACCACATGTCCTTTCAGAAAGTACAGGACAAGCGGAAAACCTTTCAGACCCATGTTTTTTAAGCAAAGGATTGTGGAAGTGTGGACAAGCCATAAATAGCAAACTCTCCTCCGTTCCCCTACAGAACGCTCTTGGACAACACCTCCTCTGAGCTCTGCAGAAGCCAGCAAAAAAAGGAAAGGCAGCTCCTCCTGCTGCTTCCTCTCTCTAGTCTACTGTTTATGAGCATGCATGAGCAGAAAGCATGTGGGGCTGCCTTTGCTTTGCTTAGCAACCTGGGCCAAGTCTCTTTTGCTCAGTGAAGGAGATGTCTCTGGAGGAAGGAGTTGCCCAACTGCCCATTTCTGGCAGGGGATTCCACTTCTTGAAAAGTGTGCATCATATTGCCTGACACCCTTTTAATAAGCCATAAACAGATGGCTCTTCCTTCTCCATGGGGTAAAGCTCACCAGCCAGCCTCCTCCGTCCGTCTCCATGTCACAGAAGACCACCATTGCTTTCCCTGTGGCAGGATAGATGGTGTACCAGCCACTCAGGGTCTCTCCACGTTCCAGAAGTTCTTTGCAGTCTTTGGCTCCAGCGTCTAGGAGAAATATCAGGGAGGAAAATGCAAAACAATTCACCTATTTTCCGTTCTGGAAGTATGTGTGATGAGAGCAACATGGCCCTCTACTGTCTTTCTCATGTTTGGTTTTGCACAGAAATCAACCAGATTCTGGGAATACAGAGAAGTTTAATTTGAGCTTCCACCATGGGATTATTATTTTTTATTAACCAGCGAATTATAATTTCTCATGGGATAAGTTCACCCTTCCCTATATTATCCTCATGATCTGTGTTCGCAGCCATCTTGCATTAGATTGGAAAGGACTGTGAGTTGAACCAAACAAACACAGCTGTACTAGCAAGAGGATGATGATGATGATGATGATGATGATGATGATGATGATAAGACATACCTTGCGGCTTACAACCAGCAGAAGTGTCCAAACTGCAGTCTTCTCCTGCAGGAAGAGAAAAACAACGTCTGGTGAGGTGAACAAGCTAAAAAGAAAGGTGAGAGTGAAAGCAGTTCCAGATTCCATGCTTTTATTTAAGTTTATTTTCCTTTTCCTCCAGTGGAGTAGCAGAGGCAAAGAGGGTCTGTTTCTGCTCAAGCACAATGCACAGTGCAGTGCTCACCTGGATCAGCTTTCACCTGTGAATAATCCAAGCTCTTGCATTGCCACACCCCTCCCCTCACAGTGGAGTTATAGATGCAATATTACCTTTGTCTCCTTTGTCTCCCTTGGGTCCAGCTTTCCCAGGCATCCCAGCAACACCTTTCTCACCTGAGAGGGAAAAGGTGAGAGATGAAGCCTTTGGAAACAATCAAAACATCTCTAGAAACAGTCTTTCCTGCCCCTAACAGCCCCTCTCCTAGACATGGTGTTTGCAATTGCAGAGCATAGCAGTGAGCCTCTTCTCCACAGTGATGAGGCTGAATTAGAGCAAATGATCTCCAGATCTGTCTGTCTCCAACTCTGAAGGAAAGATTGGGATCTTCTTACCTGGAGGACCCTGAGGGCCTGGGTCACCCTTAGGCCCAAGTGACCCGCTTGTTCCGGGCACACCTGGTATTCCTGGGATCCCTGGCTGGCCCTGGAAAAAGATCCCGCCTGGTCCACAATGTGATAGGCCCTTCAGCTCTGAAACAGGAAACGTGTGACAGTGTATAAACCTGTGTGAGACAAGACATGTTCCCTGGCATGGGCATATTAAACCAAGAAAGGACTGGAGTGCCAAGCGTCGTATGTGGTGCAGCAGATAGGACTGCATTTACATGAGGGGAAGGCAGGTTCATATCCTGAGGTGCCATCTTCTCATCTTTACCAACCATACAGATCAGCTGTTGTGAGGATTTTTGAGAAAGGAAAATTACTTTCCTGAGCTGTTGGATGCGGTTAGGGTTGTTAAAGCAACCATGGAAACCTTTCTCCTTTATATATATCTCCATATATCTTAATTTAAATGTGGGCCAATTTAAGAATCCCTGTTGAGTATTGCAGAAAGGACATTGATAAACCTGGGTCTTCCACTTAAAGTATGATTGACTGGAAGCTTGCAATCCCTGGCTTTCTAATGGATATGTGGATGTCTTTGCAGATTCAAGCACAGCCCCACTTGTTTACCTTTTCAAAGGTATACTTAAAATATCTCGGGTAAATATCTTAAAGCTATCAAGTATGAAATCAACCATTTAACTACAGTTTAAAAGGAAAGGCTATCTTATCTTGAAGAGTTTTCTGAAAGACCTGAAGCTAGGTTTTTATGGAATTCAAGACCAATTAGGCACCTGCCCCTTCCACTCTGGTCTCATTCATGAAATTAGTTGTGGCCTGATTGGGAATATCTTGACAAATCTGAACATTTAAAGGGAACAGTGACAGGAAGTTGAAGAAAATGCTAGTTGCAGCCAGAAGACAGAGACACATAGAGTGACTAGATGCTGCTTCTTTTTGAGGAACGCCCTTTGTTTCAGAGATCACAACTCAATTTGCCAAATCACTTCTCTCTCCAGCCTTCAAAGTCCTCCTCAAGAGCCTCACTCTCCCATCCCCTCCACTGCTTCCAGATTAAACATTATCACATCCCTGTGACTAAAATGTAAGCCCCTGAGTTATACTTTCACATACCCAGACAATTAACTGAGGAAACAGTGCTGGCCTTGACATGTGCCACACAGTGGTCTGATGAGATGCAAAAATTTGGCTCCTTTGCCCATAATAATTGCACAGAAGAACAAACTTAGGCCCAGCTTTACTCATTATAACCCTTCTGCCCAACTATTTGAATTTCTATAGGTGTACAATTAACATTTCCTGGACAGCTTACAATAAAAAAATAAATAATGCAATATAAAATAGTAATTAAACAAGCAAAAAAATGTCCTTACATCATGGCAACATAAAAACAATCTGCAGCCCAGATTAAAATATTTAATAGATTGGATGAATAAAAGGCACCGGCTGTCCCACTGCCTTTTATACTTGTCCAGAAACAAAGATCACCTCCCACCTCATCCCACTTTGCACTCACGTTCACAGCAGCTGGTTTCTGCCTCCTGTCCAAAGCTTCCTCTCTCCTCCACAGACACAACCACCAAGAGTGTCAGAGCCAGGCGGAAACCAGTCAAGGCTGTCATCTTTCCTTGCAGAACTCTCTTGGCCGCTCCTCTGGGTGAAACAGAGGTAAGTGGCGGTGGAGGGGCTTATATATATGGCAATCCCAAACAGTCATGTAAACAGGAATGAGGAAATTCTTGCCTTGGGAAAGGGCTTTGCCGAACCCCACTATTGTGCAATACTTGCTTTCACAAGAGCATAGTTCGTGATATTTAAGATTGTACATTTCTAGAGCAATGGCTGGAAATCCCTCGATTGCACAATGCCCACCCCCTACTCTGCCCTGATCAGGAAATGTTTATTTGTGCTGAATAATGTGTTCTTTGGAGCCATAATCCCATCGCTATCTTGTTTGGCATGAGGCTTGATCTTGGTTTCCTTACTATAGTGCATTCATAGAAGTGTCTCCTCCTTCTGTCCATCTCTTTATTTGCCATATTTTTTGCTCTATAAGACGCACTTTTTCCCTCCTAAAAAGTAAGGGGAAATGTGTGTGCATCTTATGGAGCGAATGCAGACTGCGCAGCTATCCCAGAAGCCAGAACAGCAAGAGGGATCACTGCGCAGCGCTCCCTCTCGCTGTTCTAGCTTCTGGCTTAGCCACGCGAAGCCTCTTCAGGGCAGGGGGAGCCTTCATCCTGCTGCCCTGAGGCTTCGCACAGCTATCCCAGAAGCCAGAACAGCGAGAAAGATCGCTGTGCAGCGCTCCCTCTTGCTGTTCTAGCTTCTGGGATAGCCCCCCAGTCCCTTCCCCCACCTCCCGGAAAAGCCCCCAAGAGCCCCGCTCTCTTTAAAGAGCCGCGCGGAGCGTGTGTGCTGCTCTTGGGGGCTTTTCCCTGAGGAGGGAGAAGGGCAGCTCATCAGTGAAGGGCTGCTCTTCTCCCTCCTCGGGAAAAAGCCTGCAAGCTCGTGAAAGGGAGCACTGAGCAGAACCTGGGATGCATATAGGCTCTGCTCAGCGCTCCCTTTAAAGAATATTTTTTATCTTGCATTTCCCCTCTAAAAACTAGGTGTGTCTTATGGAGAAAAAATACGGTAATTCCTTTTCTGAATGGCTTTGTAGTGTTGAACGGCCATTCTGGCTGATACTCTGTGCCTCTTCCAAACCTATGATACCGTGGTGGCTGGGTTGGAATGTATAAACACAAGCTTACCAAACCAGTTTCTTTGTCTAGGCAATGGCTTTGGCTGGCTAGTTAAGCACCACATAACCAAATAAGTTGCTTTGTGCAAAAGGACAAATGGGAGGAGCTCCCCCTTCTCACCTAGATGCCAGGTAGGAGAACAATAGCCAGAGTTGTATGTGAGGAAGGTGGAAGCAGACTGGAAGATGGAGACACAGGCATGCTTGCTCTGTGCTGGACTCAAAGCTGTGATTAATGAAGCAGGATCTTTCCTCTATTCTTCCCTTAGGAGGGCAGATCCCCTCAGGTGACCAGTACCTGCATTTTCATCTGCAGTGGGTTTTTAGGTCCAAAAATGCCTCTTATATGCAATCTAGGTGGGATGAATCCTAGTCCATGTGACTGGAGCAAGTACTGCTTTATGGTAAAGCCAAAAGCTTGACTGGAGAGGAGACTAATTCTTGCCAGAAATAAAAGCTGGTGAACAGGATTTCTGTCTGTATATTTTTACAGCATGAAGTGAAATGGGGAAGCTGGTCCCCCTTCACAAGAATCTAATGTAAGCAAGATGTAGCTAATGTATGACGCATCCCGATTCCAGTGTGTTTGGTGTGTGGATAAGATGGAGCATGTATCCTGGTGCACTAAGGCAACCAAGACGTGATAAAATAGAGCAAAGGGTGAAGCTTCAGCCTTTAGGGGGAAGAAAAACCCAGGAGAAACCAAGGCATACAAATGAAACGTGAAACACAATAAAAAAAAAAAAACAGTTCTGTTGAGAAGAGCAGAATTCATGGAACACTCACATTCACATCAACCAACCAGCAACAGAATAAACAGAGCAGAAATTTATTATTTGTTCAGCAATCAGTCCTACACTCAGTCCTACACCAGTAAGTAAAACTGGCTGCGGAAACTGGGCAGAGCAGTACTGCGGATGTGTGAAATCCTATAATGAGCAAGAGGTTCTTTTCCTTCCCAGTGATTGAAGTAGGAGATGACGTGGTTCAGCGGAATCCCAGTTCCCAACAGAGCTATCCAGGTACTCCATCCACGACCATTCCTGTCCTCTGTCATCATAGCGGCTCCTATGTATCTATAACCAGGTCAGGCTTAATCCTTTTCACGCTACTAAGCTCTCTCACCGTGTCTTCAGATAACTCGTCAATATCGAGTCTGTGAATGGAAAAGAAAGAAACATTCTGTTGCCTCCTATACATGGCAACAAAGACCATGCACAACTTATACACACTACAAAACTTAAGTGATTTTTTAAAAAAAGGCAGTTTTGAGGTCCCTGCTTCCCACTTTAATATGCAAGTTTGCATGGTGGTGCTGAACATTTCCTGGGGGAGGAACTCCTCTCGTCCCCCGGAATTAGTTTCTAGGGAAGGTTCTGCAGGACAGAAACTGTGATATTTAAACCCGCTGAGGTTGCTAATAATGGTTTCTTAAGACATACTATTCTATTCTAACACACCACTTTCACAGGTATTTGCTAAAATGGCAAATCTTTTTAGCCTCCTGATATACTGTGTACACTCCCCACCCCCCAACCCAATTACATGGAGAGAAAGTCAAAAGTACAGAGATGACTAATGGGCCTTATCAGGCTCCTTACACTCATTTAAGCTTCTACTGGGCTTTATTCTTCATTCATTTCCTTCCTTATTTAAACTGCTAAAGCGCCTATGCATGCAAACACACCTATGCTCACTGGAATTCTATAGGACGACTCCTTGGTGCTTCTCAGAACAAGTCCCAATGCCCGGTTCTACTCACAGTTTCACTGTCACACTGGCTCCCTTGGTTCTTCTCCTGCCTTGTTTTCTTAACTTTCCCCTTTAAAAGGCAGGGACATCTCTTCCCCTGGGAGCCTACCTTAGGCAACCACACAGCTCCTCAAATGAACGTTGCACAGCAAGGAAGCTGTCTGCAACTTACTCAATTGCCTCCAGTCCACTGCTTGGGTCTTTCAGTCCTTCACACAGCATCTTCACTCCGGAATCTCCCAGTTTGTTACCCCCCAGCTTCAGCTTCTTCAGACTCTGGTTGGTGCTGAGAGCAGAGCAGAGATCCCTGCAGGAAGCCGAGGTGAATTCGCAATTCCATAACCTGAAAAAAAAACCAAACAGCTAGGATGGGAGGGGCTGTTGACTTGTTCCTTACTTGTAAATACAACTCCATAAAGCATGAGGGTGACAACAGTTCGGGAGAACTCGTGATATATTACAGGCAACCCCCAATTTGTGCCAGGGTTGCATCCCATATCTTCATGCGCGTCACCGTTGTTGGTGGGGTGCGCATGAGCCCCCCCGTCACACCCTCTTCCGGGTCTGAAAGTGGTGTGGGCATCCGTGGTCACACACCGAGAGCTGCCTATACTCACAGTGATCCAAATTTCTTAACTAGTCAAATTCATGGCACTTTCCTCATTGTGTTTCAGTGCTGTTACATTTGTTCATAGAACAGAATTTGCTATGAAAAGCTACCTATTGAGAATTTCAGCTTTCAGGCTTTGTTGGGGTTTCGGGGGGTTGAAAAGAGAAAAGTTACTAGCCCTCACTCTTTGTTGGAAGGAAAAGCTTCATCATATTTCCATGTTCTTCTCACTGTTACCTTCTGTTAAGCATCCGCTGCTCATTTCCTGACAATATTTTTGTTTTTGAAAAACTGAATTATCCAAAAACAGATTAAAAAAACTGTGTAGATAGGAAGATTTCTTACTTACGACAAAATCTGAAGCTTGCAGCCTGGGTGTTTCAGTGCCTCACACAGCAGCCTCATTCCTGAATCTCCCAATGGATTGTTCCATAAATCAATGTCTTCCAGCATCTGGTTTGTGCTGAGGGCAGAACAGATCTCTCCCCAACCTGCTGCTGTGATTTCAGTGCTACACAAGCTGCAGGACACAAGTGCACCTCGTGTGACCATGGGTTTCAGGAGGGGTAGAAGAGGGAGCCCCTGTGGTTTATGGTGAGACCGCCAAGACTGAATTGGGTGAGTGGAGGGAGTTTCCTTAGGAAAGACATCAAAAGGGCAGGAGATATTGGGCAGCTTTTAAAGAAGTCCTGCTAGTGCAATGCGCCTTTCTCCTCTCTCCTCGCCTGGCACTCCCTCTGCAACACCCCCACCCCAAATTGGCTCAAGGAGAAGTTAAGAGAGCCCCCAGAGCAGGATGTGGAGGAAGAAGAAGGGGATCAGTCCATCTGGGAGGTTGATATGTGATTTCCACAGCGCTGTGTTGAATGCCTCCATGTATCGTTGTGGTGGGATGGACCGTAGATTGGAGGTGGGAGGGGAGGAATGGGGTGGACAAGGGAAGAGGTAAAGTCCGCTTAGAGGGATGGGAAAACACAGGAGAAATTAGCCTGGAGTGGGGAAGGGCCTCCTTTGGCTAGGGCATGTGTACTTTTGCGATTAGGAAAGTGCACATGTAAAGACATATAAAAATGAAAACAAGAGAGAGAGTGGTATGAATGGATGGATGGATAAGGAAGGGATTTCCCCCATGAAAACTACCGTATTTTTCGCTCTATAAGACGCAAGAGACCATAAGATGCACCTAGTTTTTGGAGGAGGAAAACAAGAAAAAAAATATTCTGAATCCCAGAAGCTAAAACAGCAAGAGGGAGCGCTGCGCAGTGATCCCTCTCGCTGTTCTGGCTTCTGGGATAGCCATGCGAAGCCTCAGGGCAGTGGGATGAAGGCTCCCCCTGTTCTGAAGAGGCTTCGCACGGCTCAGCCAGAAGCTAGAACAGCGAGAGGGAGCGCTGCACAGCAATCCCTCTCACTGTTCTGGCTTCTGGGATAGCTGCAGAGCCTGCATTCGCTCCATAAGACACACACACATTTCCCCTTACTTTTTATGAGGAAAAAAGTGCATCTTATAGAGCGAAAAATACGGTAGATTCCTCCCTCATATGCAACAGAACATAATTCCGGACCCACAAACACTGTGCTCATGATCTGAACCCGAAGGAACAGAGTTCTCCCTTACCACAATTTCTGCAATGTGCACTTTGTATGTTTTAGTCCCTCACACAGCAGCTGCACCCCGGAATCCCCAAGCTGGTTACCTCCCAGGAAGAGTTCGGTCAGCGTCTGGTTGCTGCTGAGGGCAGAGGCAAGATCTGCACAGCAGGCAGCAGTGAGATCACAATTGTACAAGCTGCAGGAGAAAAAAAGCATTGGCAGTGTTATGTTCACACAAAAGCTAGAAGAGTCCCTCTGCATTCCTCCATCCCGTTTGCAAGTTTGCATCTAATCACTCTGTAGAACTGGATTCCGGCAGGGCATGGAAGAACAGGGTTTTAAGGGGATGGCTTGAAGTGTAAAGACCCTTCTCCTGTTTCTTCAGGTCACCTCGCAACTTTCTTCAAATACAAACAATTCCTGTCACCTGCAGCAATTATCCTGCAGTCCCTATGTAACAAACTGGATGACAAGGGCTTTCTTGGTCATGCCTCAGCTGACAGTAGCTGCTACTGAACCCATTCAATGAGCAAAAATGGGCTTCTATGTTCCTCAAAGAGTTTCCTGGAGGTGCAGAAACTTCTCACTCTGAAACTCAGGCAGAGAAGATGTGTAGTGATACTCTCAGTCAGGGGTAGGCAACCTAAGGCCCAGGGGCCGGATGTGGCCCAATTGCCTTCTCAATCCAGCCCGCAGATGGTCCGAGAATCAGCATGTTTTTACATGAGTAGAATGTGTCCTTTTATTTAAAATGCATCTCTGGGTTATTTGTGGGGGATAGGAATTTGTTCTTTTTTCCCCTTCCAAAATATAGTCTGGCCCACCACACGGTCTGAGGGACAGTGGACTGGCCCACGGCTGAAAAAGGTTGCTGACCCCTGCTCTCAGCACTTGATGGCAAGAAATGTAAGCCAATAGTTTTGGCTGGGGTGGGGGTGAGGGGCAATCTATTAATACCCTATGAATAGTTAAGGTGAAGGAATCAAAATTTAGGAAGGGATCTTGGAATACTGTGATTCCAAACAGAAACAAGTGATGCCTCAACAGGCTTGACTGGCTCCTGCTTGGGGTGCAGCATTTCTAGGGTCCCTTCACTCTCATTGGGGGGGGGCAACCTGGGCTCCAAAGATGCTATCCAACCCCAGAGGGATCCAACTTGCTTGAGGAGCTGCAGCTTGCAGTGTGGATGCTTGAGACCTCTGCACAGAAGTTTCACCCCTGGATCTCGAAGCTCGTTACATTCCACCACCAGCTCTGTCAGAGTCTGTCTGACTGCAAGAGCAGAAGAGAGATCTTCACAAGAAGCAGCTGTAATATTACATCGGGCCAGCCTGTGTGAGAAAGAAAATATGAAAGAAAAACCTCTCCCGTTTATGTTTTCCTCCACAAACAGCTTCTGCTTGCTAGAAAACCCTGAAGCCTTTATTCCTAGCCACTGTCAGGATGAAGGAGTCTTGAAGGACTCAAAGTAACATTGCAGCTGTGCAGGCACTCTGAGAAAGGATTTTGGTTTGCGTATGCGGTTTTGGTTCACTCACAAGCACACAGCCTGCTCCTATTCACACCCCTCTGTGTGGTCTCAATAGTCAATTAAAACTGGCCAGACTTTGTTGTCTATTTCATGTTTCCAGGCCTGCCCTTCCAAATGCATGAGAAAGTTTATCTTTCATGTTCCTAAGAGCCAACACTCACCTCTGAGTCTTTTTCAACTATCTGACTCTACCTTCATTCCTGTGCTGCTGAATAGTGCAGAGGTACATGGGACCCACCTGGTGCAAGGGGATGGCAGCTTACACCAAGAGTGATGAACCGTTGGCTCTCTAGATGCTGCTGAACTACAACTCCCATCAGGCCCAGCAAACAGGCAAGGATGGTGGGACTTGTAGTTCAGCAAGGATAGTTCCCTCCCTTCGACATAGAGCTAGGGCCCTTCCCTGCCCCAAGGCAAGTGCAGCAGCAATCAGTTCTGCTCAGAAAACCTAGATTCCCTTCAGGTTTTCATGCAGATCACCTTGTGCCATGTGTGCTGGGTTTGTGTGTACAAATCCCACTCTGTATGTGATGCAAAGGCTCTCAGAGCAACTCTGCCTTCTTCATATGGTCACAGTCCTGCTGCCAGACGTTTTAGGAGGGGTAGGAAATCAAGAGCAACAAGCAGGTGAAAACTGGTTGGCTCTGCCGGTCCATCCTCATTTGTGGGTGGGTGGAGAAAGAAGACAAGCATGATCCATGATGAGAAACCTGCAGGGAGACTACAGTGCCCGTGACAAAGGGTGGCCCCCTAGAAGTGACAGAAATGGCTGAGAGATCTGCAAAGCCAGCTGGATCAGCCACAGAGAGCAAGCAGCGTCTCTGAAGGCCCTCGGGAGTGCTGGGTCATGATCCATTTCCCCTCCTCCTTACCTTCAGGTTATTCCTCTCTTCTCTCTACATTCCTTCCTTTGCCTTTCCTCTTCTGCTATGTTTATCAAGCAATATATATATATATATATATATGGGGACTATGTTCATATTCTTTTTGATATTTTAAAGTATACAGCTATTTGTTCCTGCATGCAAATATATTAACCCTCTCCCCAATATGCTGGATCAAGGATGCTATAGTTGTGCAAAATGGAATCACCTCTTTTCATTTCCCTTGAGAGCAGACATTTCTTTGTATTCTGCAATACACCAAATCATGGAACTCCACAGCACAAATCCCAGCCGCTGCTCACCTCAGTTTTTGCAGCTTGCAGCTGGGCTGCTTCAGCCCCTCACAGAGCAGCCTCACTCCAGCATCTTCCAGTCCATTATATTCTAGTGCCAGTTCTGTCAATGTCTGGCTGGTGCTGAGAATGGAGCTGAAATCCCCACAACAGGCAGGGCTGAGCTCATTTGTGTCCAGCCTGCAAGAGAAAACAAACAGATCCAACAAGTGCAAACATGGCTCACTCACTTCTACAGGCCCCTTCTATTTCATCCTCTGTTATGAAGAAGATATATTATTGTGAATTGTTGTTGTGAAATGAAACAACAGCCTTTCTACTCTAAATCACGGTGATCACGTCAGTGAATTTCTTCACTTTACAGCTGACGCAGCCTATAATTGATGGGTGATGAAAGAAAGGCTGTCTGCCTCCATAGCTGAGCTGCATGTATACTGTGATCTGTGGATGGTTCTGATGTAAGAACTCAGGTCGGGACCCTTCAGCCAGGGACTCACCTATAACATGATATTCACTGCAGCAAAGGCTGGGCACATGCTCCCGTTTACTCTGTGTCCAGTTAGCTGCAACCCACAATCCATATCTATGCTGCAGCGATCCAAAACACAGGCTGTGTTTTGATGCATTTCCTCCCAAACCAGCTTCAACACGAGTTGAGAAAAAGAGCCACCTGGCTGTGCTTTAAGATGATTAAGGTGTACCCAGCCAAAGCCTCACTCTCCCTGTCCTCATCCATCACTGAGCTCTCGGCTCTGGTCCCAGAGAATTCTTTTAGGCACATGAGAAATTATTCTGTCATGGAGGTGATAAGACCACAGCAAGAAAGGAGAAAGGGTGAGGATTCCCGATATGGAGAGCTGGTTTGGACATTCAGCTCACCTCCATCTGACCTCATCACATACACGCCCTCCAAGGCACGGGTGGGGAACTGGCTCTGGCCAGGGAGCGGGATCCCATGCTCTTCCATCCCCACCCCAAAGGGTCAACCACCTGTCAGTCACCTGCTGTCAACAGAGTCCTCCTGTGCAGCCCTGATTGTTCTAACTGTACCTGAAAAGGAAGGCTTTTCCTTTGCTGCCAGAAAGTGCTAAATTCTGCCAGCAGCTAGAAATGAAGAAGCAGGAATGTGCTCCCGAGTCTCCCTTTTCAAACTGGCCAGTTCTGTGCCTGGTGTTATATATGGGATGGAGGAAACACCTGTGAGCCGGATGTTCACACACGGATTTTGCAATTGCAAGAGGTTTAGAAGAGGAGTCGAAAACTCTGACACTGAATGCACACCTGAACTTCCTAGTCAATCAAACATTTCCTAATACCTTTATGCAACTGTAGCTGAACAGAAGGCCCTCAATGGAAATTACATGGAGGCCAGTCTGAAGGTCTGTTCCTACAGACTGCTGGTTTACTCTGGTTCTGCTTTGCAGGGAAGAGGAAATAATAAGTGTTTGCGATATTGTCAGATTTTCATCCCTCCCTTTCAGAAAGGCAGGGTGGGTTATCCTTTGTTTTATCAAGAAGAATAAAGGCATGAATGATCCTACAGCTCTACAGAAACCAAGAGACCAGACTATGTTGTCCAGCAGGACCCCTGAACTACCCAGGACCAGTGGCGTAGCGTGGGGGGTGCCAGGGGTGCCGGCCGCACCGGGCGCAACATTTTGGGGGGCGCGTTTGGCCGGCCCCCCTCGAGGAAGCGGGAACCTCTCCAAGGCACAGCGTGCCGTCGGTAGAGGAAAAAAGCCGCGCAGCAGCAGCAGCAGCAGCAGCAGCAGCAAAGTCGGGAGGAGGAGGAGGTGGAGCGAGCCTGCTAATTCCTTGCTGGGAATTAAGCGGCTCAAGACTCTCTCCACTGGCCGCCTGGGTAGTGAGCCGAGCCGAGCAGGGAGTCTGGCGAGGGGGTGGGAAGAGACTTTTCCCCCTTTTTTCCACCTCGCCTGGTCAAAAAGGAGAGCGGAGTCTCCTCAGGGCGCCCTCAGGCAGGGCAGGGAAAGGCAAGCAGAGCGAGGAGGAGAGAGGGGGGGAGGGGGGGAGCAGCCAGGAAACGCCGCGGTATGGAGGAGGAATCAATTTAGGAGAGAAAGCGAAAAGCCTTGGAGAAAGGGGAAAAAGGAAAGAAAAGAGGCAGCTCCAGGAGAGCGCGGGGGAAAGAGAAGCCTCGCTGCTGCTGCTTGGGAGAGTAAATTACTGTACTTGCCTTGCCCCGGGTTAGGGGGCGCAAATTACTTGCCTTGCCCCGGGTTAGGGGGCGCAAATTACTTGCCTTGCCCCGGGTGCTGATAACCCACGCTACGCCGCTGCCCAGGACTCCTTGAAAGTAAGCTGCCCAAGGACTTCACACTTACAATAAAGTTTGCAGTACGCAGTTTGGATGTTTCAGTCCTTCAGACAACAGCTTCACTCCTGCATCTCCCACTTTGTTACATTCCAGGTTCAGCTTCATCAGAGTCCGGCTGGTACTTAGAACAGGGATGAGATCCTGACAACTGGCAGCTGAGAGATTGCAGCTGTCCAACCTGCATAGGGAGTGTGTGCAAAATTGTTATTACTTTTTTGGGGGGGCACTTGCTGAGCCTGTGCTTCTTTCATACTTCAAGCTGCAACCAAGATGAGCTGTATCCCATTTGCATTGCAGTGCTCTCTCTCTCTTCCCCCCGCCATGCCATGTGCCAGAGTGGGTGTGGCCAAAGTAGAAATGTGGGAACAGTGAAGACTGCAGTCCTCAAGTTTGCTATCCCAAAGGCTTTCCTATCAGCTATTGTGTGCTATTTTCAATAACTGTCATCAATTAATTGCTATCAAAGTTGGGTCTGAGGGTGGCAGTTCACTTTTTTGCCATAATAGTAACACAGCAAAATGAACACTTTTTTTTAATGGACAAATTAATTGGGGGGGGGGGAGTCTTGGGGATCCCACAAAAAAACTTTTGGGATTGCAGCACCACAGCGGGTGATCTGCGAGACTTCTGATTTCTCTTTGTCCCCTTGCAGCCCCCTCCCCAAAATCTGCTCTAGAGGGTTCAGAGCAGAATTTTGGGTGGTTGTGCAGTGGAAAACATGAAAGAGAAACACAGGGCATGAGAAGACATCAACTCATCCCATGATGATTCTCTTCCTAAATTTAAAAATAAAAAGTTCTGAGGCCTCACACATTCAATCTTTTAAAACGTAAGAGTGTGTGTGCACGTGTGTGTTGGAGAGGGCCACAAAACATGACCCTGGTTTAGACTACTGCAGAATGATCTGTGTGTGACTGCCCTTGAGGAACGTTCAGAAACCTTTCGTCATTCCCCAAGTTGGTGAGGCTCATTTGACAACAACGAAAAGCTGAGCCTTTAGCGTCACTGGCTGGATCCTATGGAACACCCTGCCAATAAAGATTCAGCAGGCAACTTCTGTGCCAACTTTTAAATGCCTGCGGGAAACTTTTCTATTCCACCAGGCCTATGCAGACAATTAAGAGTACATCCCCCCCACAATGGACTGCTGATATTTTTTTTAATTTTTGCCTTTAACTTGCTATGATGTTATTGTTTGATGTTTTATATTGTTGCAAATTACTATTATATATTTTTATGATACAGCAGTATAATAACTATTTTTAAAGCAAAATTAAAACTGCAGCTGGTGCAGTTTTGAGCATATGATTCCACCACTGCCTGATTCACCTTGGCCCCCAGTGTTATTTCTGAGTCCATCTTAAAGTGCTGGCTAAGACCTTAAAAAATTGGATCACCTGCTTGGTAAGACCACCTGCTTATCAAACAGCACTAGACCTGATCCACCAGCTCTGGGCTTTGGCAGTCTGGTTCTGAAAGGGACAGCATGGTGCTCCTCACCCCAAGCTCTGCAGCTTGCAGTTCGGATGCTTCAACCCCTCACACAGCAGCTGAACTCCTTGATCTCCCAGTAAAGTATTCCAACCCAGTTCCAACTCTGTCAGCTTCTGACTGGTACTGAGAACAGTGGAAAGGTCTCTGCTAGAAATGGAGGTCAGGCCACAGTCCTTCAGTCTGAAAGGTAAAAAAAAGAGGTGAGTGGCTGAAAGAGCCTGAGATCGAGATGACATCATATGGCTTCTCACCCTTCTCCTAAGACTCATGAAAAAGGTGTGATCCAGCACAGGAGAACCTTGTGTCCTTTTCACTCCTTGCGGAGCACAGATCACATTAGGCCCACTTGCCTAACTAGGTATAGTGATCGTTAGTTTCTCTGAGGATAATTATTATTTAATTCATTGGGGAACTTAGGAATATCCATTTTCAAACAATGGTGCCTGTAATGTTGAAAGATGCTTTGGACTAAGAGACAAAAGTCAGTCAGATTAAAACTGATTAAAAACACACACATACAGTATATACACACTTACACACTTTTCTATATGTTGAATTCTGAGAAATTCAGGTTAGGATCTGTGATGGCAGGAATTATAGAATATGGCAAACCATACCCAGCATTATACATCACAGTGTGTATATAGAAGGAATACACACAGATGCAGTGTGAATCAAGATACAGAAGAGGGACCACAAGAAAGGGAGATACTGACAGCACACACCTGAGAGATAGTGGACCCTTAAGCTTCATGTTCTAGTTTAAAATTTTGAAATCTCTCCAAAACAGGCTTTTGTCCAAGAGGGAGAAATTGTGCTGTGGTTGTTTTTTAAAACAGCAAAACCCCTGAGTAATTTTGCACACCTTAAGACAACCGACGTCGTGCACCCTCAATGCCTTTATGTTCCACTGGTAATGCTTAGGCAGAAGAAGCTTTTTTTCAGCTTACCCCAGTTTTTCTAGCATGCAGTTGAGATGAAGCAGCCCTTCACATAGCAGCCTGACTCCCGATTCCTTCAGAATGGCTGCCTGCAAGTCCAGTTCTACCAGCTTCTGGCTTGTTGATAGAACAGTAGAAAGATCTGCACAGCAACCGTCTGTGAGATGGCATCCATTAAGCCTGCAAAATGGGACAGAAACAGCTCCATTGGCCAGCTCTTTCCCTGGGTATCCTTTGGACAAATCCTCATAAACACGGCTGATTCTTCTCCATCATCTCAATGAGCAGATGCTGATTACGCACAGGACCCCTGAACGTGTGTAAAACATTCTGCATCTGGAGCTTTTCTTTTTCTCCTTAGGTGGTTCAAAGCACAACAGCTTTTAATATTTCCTCTAAATTATCAAACTCTTTCTCTGGGATCCACGGAAATGCTCTGGGAAGTTGCCATAGGCAAATGGAAGGCATTTGAGAAGCGTGCTAAAGACCAACAGATATGGGGAAATGGAACCCAGATGTAAATAACTGGCTTAGGCAGCAAGCGACTTCTAATTCTGTCCTGCACAGGAGGCTAAGCTGTGGCCCTTTGGATGTTGTTGGGCAGGAACTCTCATCATCCCAGACCCCTGGGGTCAGGCTTGCTGGGGCTGCTGAGAGCTAAAATCCAGCAATATCCAGAGGGGCCACAGGTTCTCCTCTCCTACTGTACTGAAAACACAGAGAGAGATGGACCTTCACATTAACAGCTACCTTGGCACTTGGGGTGTGTTGGTCCACCCAGTGGTGGAGGAAGCCACTCGGGTGCCTGGGGCGGCGTGCCCAGGGGCGGGGCGAGCCACCCAGAGGGGTGGGGTGCACCGCGGGGCCTCCAGAGTCTGCCTGCCTCCTCCCACTCAGCCACCTTACAGCTGGGGGGAGGCAGTGGGTGGATTGTTTGGGCTGCGCTGAGAGGCACGTGGCTCAAGCGTGCTGCAGGCCCCGCGGTGAGTGCCGCCTGGCATTTTGTCACCCTGCCCCAGTGGTGACACCCGGGGCGGGCGGCACCCACCTCACCCCCTTCCTCTGCCCTTGGGTCCACCTGGTCTTTCCAGCGGCCTTCCCTCCCCTCCTGCCAAGAGAGCAACATTTTTGTCAGGTCTTGCTAGCCAAGCCAAAAAGAGTAGATGGCTTCCTGTGGTATTAAAGGTGTGTTGGGTGCTGGAGTGGCTAAGGAAGCGCCTTGCTAATGATTTCTGGAGTTAAGGCCAGCGGGGAGCTTGCCGATTTTGCTGCTTGGCAATCAGGGTGCCCCAGCAAGAAAGCAATCCCTGGCTGACCTCCCAAGCTTGGAGCCAGAGAATGTATGGGATCTCCGTATAGTTGTGGGGATGATCTCCACCCACGTCCAAAGTCTAAGGTGGAGAAAAAGAATGATCACTGCTCACACCCACCAGAGATCTGTAGTACATGAGAATGGAGAAGCCTGACCCCTCCTGACATGTGATGACTGGCATGTGAAGGAAACTCTGAAACACTTAATTGTTAGTACAGTGGTACCTCGGGTCTAAGAACAATCCTGTTAACAAACGATTCGGGGAACGAACTCTGCAAAACTGGAAGTAGGTGTTTCAGCTAGTGAATGGCGGAAGGGCACCGGTGGCGGGAAGCCTCATTAGGGAAAGCGTGCCTCAGTTTAAGAACGCTTTTGGTGTAAGAACGGACTTCCGGGATGAATTAAGTTCGTAAACCTTGGTTGTTGAATGGCTTGGCTCCCGAACAAATCAACTCCCGAATGCCGCAAACCCGAAAGTAAGTGTTCCGGTTTGCGAACGTTTTTCGAAAGCCAAACGTCCGACTCGGCTTCCACAGCTTCCGATTGAGTGCAGGAAGTTCCTGCAGCCAATCAGAAGCTTCACCTTGGTTTTCGAACAGCTTTGGGAGTCAAACGGACTCCCGGAACGGATTAAGTTCAAGAACCAAGCTCCACTGTATTAATTTAAGCTTTCCCTAAAGAGGGGCTGGGTGCAACTCTCACAGAATCATTGAAGGCACATCAAAGGTCATCTGTGTAGTTCAACCTCATGTAATGCAGGAATCATAAAGCTCAACATACGTCTTGCCAACAGATCTGTTTCGCACTTGATCATTTGAATATTACCAGAGAAAGGAGCTGATGGTGAGACCTAATATAGAGTCCTCCGGAGCCTCCCAAAACTTTCATGACCTCAGACATTTCCACTTGCCAGTTTATTCAGCAAACCTCTGACAATGTGGGGCTGCCCTGCGACCCATTCAGGCACTGCTGTGGAGATACCTGAACCTCAATAAGACACACATTAGCTGAGTGTGTCTGAGTCAATAGAGCCAAACAAGTAACAAGGCGGGGGAAAGAGCTGTGACTTACTCCAGTTTCCTGATTTTGTTGTTTGGATCTTTCAGTGCTTGACAGAGAAGGTAAACTGCTGAACGCTCCTGTGTTTTCTGATCTGGCCTAAAAAGGTAGAAAAGTTCGTTATGTTGGGTTTTCTAATATAAAATGAGCATAATGGACAAAATATGCTTATTGGTTACGCTACCCTTTCTGTTTTGGGAGAGAAAAAAGCAGTTTTAGTGATTGCACTACAAACTTTAAACTGGTTTGAAAGAAGTTTAACTGTCGCTACTTCTTTCCAATAAATGTAGGAAGTTCTAGGTCTGTAAGCGTGGTGATCATTCTTCCTCAGAAAGCCCTAGGCCTTTTACGAAACTACATTTCCCAAGGTGCTTAGGACAGTTAACTATACTGGCTGGGGCTGATGGGATTTGGAGTCCAAGAGCAGTATACCTGAAGGAGCATCTCAGTATACCTGAAGGAGTATAGTTGAAGGAGCGTCTCCACCCCCATCATTCAGCCTGAGGCCCTCCTCCGAGGGCCTTCTGGTGGTTCCCTCACTGCGAGATGTGAGGTTACAGGGAACCAGGCAGAGGTGGCGCCTGCCCTGTGGAACATCCTCCCATTAGATGTCGAGGAAATAAACAACTATCTGACTTTTAGAAGACACCTGAAGGCAGCCCTGTTTAGGGAAGTTTTTAATGTTTTATTGTGTTTTTAATGTTCTGTTGGGAGCCGCCCAGAGTGGCTGGGGAAACCCAGCCAGATGGGCAGGCGGGCAGGCAGGCAGGCAGGCAGGCAGGCATTCATTCATTCATTTATTAATTATCCATAGCACCCCAGGTACTCCCACCCCTGCTCTACAGCTTAGCATAGACATAATCCAGTTATAAAGGGGAGAAGAAAGAAGGATTTGCCAAAAAAAAAACAGAAAAAAGAAAGCAAAGAGCAGAAGTCTTTGGTAATGCATATTATGAGAAGAAAGAAAGAAGAGAAATAAAAATCAGCTACAACAGTAATACAGTTAAGAGTTTGGGTCCTACTTACTGACATGGATGACTGAGATGCCCTGGAAGTTCTTCTCCCTCAGGTTCCTTTGACAGAAACAAACATCCGTACAGGCAAAGCGCCTCCAAGTGTAAACAGTTCTGGACACAGAAGGAGAGAACAGCTTGGTCCAGGGGAGTAAATGTCAATCTGTCCATCGTTACTTCAGTCAAATGGTCGAGAGCACATTGGGCAAATTCCTCTTCTTGGGTTGCATACAAATAGTGAAACCTCTCCAGCGGGCGATAATTTGGATAATCTGACTTAATCTGTGTGTCCGTTTTAAACCAATCCAGCAAGTCAGCCTTAATTGCAGGTGAAATTTGCCACCCAAATTGTTCTTTCAGGTATTCCATTATTTCTCTGTTTAATAGGCTAAAGGTGAATTGGGCAAATAAGGTCAAATCTCCTGGGTCTTTGCCGCATCCTTCGAGTGAGAGTTCCAGATCTTGCTTCATAGTTTCAGGATCTTTGGGCATGTCTTCCAAAACATAGAACAAGGCCGCAAGAAACTCTTGTACACTGAGGTGGAGGAACCTATAGAGACCTTCAGAATTAGGGTCTTTTTGAAAAAGAGCAGGAGGAAGAGAACCTAAGTGACCTGAACTTTGCTTCTGGATTTCTTCGGCCTTGAACAAGGTCTTGTTTTTCCTGATTCCATCAGCGGCCAGTGAGCAGAGCCCTCTCAGATTCCACTGCCCTGAGCTACTGCAGGGAGACTCAGTCAAACAGGAGAGATAAAGTGCATATACCGCAGTGAGTTTTTCAGACACTGGCACTAGATCTTCCTTGCCCCTGTCTAGCTGCTGTTTCATCACAGTGCCGAGGACCCAGCACAAATTGGGGACAAAGGATAGGGCAAAGAGTGCTTCATCCCCTTTAACGTACCTAAGAGCCTGTGTTGCTAATTTTTGATCTCCAAAGACCTTGAGGAAATACTCTTCTTTGCCCTCCTCAGAAAAACCCAAAAGTCTCACGCAGCGTTCAGATTGCAGGCAATTCCTGAGGCTTTCCAAAGTGGATGGCCTGGTAGTAATTAGCAGGCAGGCCTCTGGAAGAAGGGCTCTGTGAAATAATGCACTCAAGAGGACTCCCACCGGCTTCTTCTCCCTGGGATCAACGCTCGGGTTGTCTTCCTGGTGTTCAATGGAGCAAGTGAGTTCATGAAAGCCATCAATTATGAAGAGAAGCTTGACAGGGTTTTCTAGGAGTTCCATTATCTCTTCTCTCTCTCTAAGCTCAGGGTCACCGTTTAAAATCAAGTCAGCCAAGTCCGCCTGGCCCTGAACGAGATTCAGTTGCCCACAACTAAGGTAGAAAAGGTAATCAAATCTCCCGGGAAAGAGTCTTCCAGCTGCCCAGTCTAGCAGGATCTTTCTGGCCAGGGTGGTTTTCCCAGTCCCAACCCCTCCCAGGAGCACCACAGTCTGTGGTCCATCATTGTCAACCTCAAACAAGGCCTCAGTGGGAACGGCACCCATTTGCTCTGACATGGCCCCAGAATGTCTCCATGGTCTGTGCAGTATTTCAGTCTCTCGTCTATCTCCATTTGCAATAATTAGTTGCTCATATTTTTCATTGGGAGGCCCATAGACCCCATGGCTAGTGAGCCTTCTTTCAGGGCTTCGGTATTTCTCTCTGATATGTTCTCTGTATTTCTCCCTGTAATCTAATTCAGACATTATTTGTCATTAGGCATACTTTATTACTTCTGAATGAAACTGAGCAAGTATCATTGTGGATTGCAAAAAAAATAATTAAGCTTTTGGTGTATTTGACAGGCTTTCTGAAATATATTTGGCAAAATGATACAAAAGCTGGGTGAGTTCATGTATTTTTTTTAGTCTCTGTGTCTCTCCTTTCCAGAACCAGCTCCCCGTGCTGGGAAATGTTAACACATGAACTGATTCACAGAGAAAGTATTTTTGACAGAGAAAAGCTCTGTTTGAATTAAGACCTGTGACAGTGGTTTACTAGCTGCAAACCTGTGCACATTTACGTGGGACTAAGTCCCACTGAACTCAGGACTTCTAAGCAATCTGCATAGGCCAGCACTGTACGAAATCCTACTGTACAATATCCTACTTCAGACACCACCCTTGTCTTGCTCCAACACTCCTCCCTTCAGTTGTCCTTAAAAATCCACTTCCTGGAATCCAGAAGAAACTTCCTTATCACATTAAGTAAGATTTTCAATCACAGCAAATGCTCCCATTTTCTGACAAATGGCAGGTTGCCTGTAAAGTCCCTCCGTCTGAAAGCAGAGATAACCAAAGTCGAATTCGACTGGACTTAACTGTCCAGGGGTCCTTTACCTTAAATCCCCCCTTTTCTGCAACTCCAAAATTAACAAAATAACTGCAATACTGCTCACAATTTGGTTACTTCAAAACTCACCAAAGTCCACCTGATTTCAATTAAGCAACCTGAACTAATTTGAACAGGATTGCAAGCAAAACGATCCTGGCTTACCTGGCCGCATCGGTGGTGTCATTTATGAACATGAAAGAGAAAACGAACAAAACCAGGACACTACTTCCCCTGGAACACAAAAGGGCAGGGTCACCTGAAACAGGCTAAGCAATTTCTTCTCAGTCTTAAGATCCAATACAATCTCTACAGTGCGGACGGCCCTTTGTATGTCATCGGTTTCTGTTTAAGTTTAAATGCACTCAGCAACAAGGAAGTATCCTGACGAAAAAGGTGGAGAGAAATGGATTTGTCCTTGGGTTCCGGTAATCTTACACTGAAAGTCCACCATCTGCTGGTGGAAGTCAGTATTAGTGTGACCAGACCAGAAAAATGGGATAGCCAAAAAATCAAGGTACTGTATGTGGCTGCATGACAACCTGCAAAAGCGCCATGTAATCAGTTTTGAGAACCTTTTCGTGTAGTGGAAGAGCAGATTTTAGCTTAATATTTTAACTCTGGACAGTGGAACAGGCTCCCTCAGAAGGTGGTGGCCTCTTTTTCCTTGGAAGTTTTAAAGCAGATATTTGATGGTCAATATCCAGACACCAGTCAAGATCGATTAAATTGTGTTTATTTAAAAGGAATAGCTTGTGGAAACATGCCCTTCGCAGGCAGTGGAGAAAAGTTACACTGAACACAGGAAAAACAGCATTCACTTCATACTTCACATGGAAGCAATGCATTGACTATTCAGCCTAGTCAGATTTTCACACAGCATAGCAACAAGGCATCAGCTTTTTGCCTTATTCTCCTTGCCTTCATCAGCGCCCACTGCTTAATAAGCATTCCCCCGCTTCTACTGCCTGCCCAGCTACACAATTTTGCCCACTCTCAAGTGTTTGGCTGCATTACCTAGAACCCTTTTCAACATACACAGGCTTTCTCCATGTTCTTCAAACCGTTTTTTCCACGGCAAGGGAATGCAAGCAGATAGCTATAAAAAAAGGTAAAGGGACCCCTGACCATTAGGTCCAGTCGTGACCGACTCTGGGGTTGTGGCGCTCATCTCGCTTTATTGGCCAAGGGAGCCGGCGTACAGCTTCCGGGTCATGTGGCCAGCATGACTAAGCCACTTCTGGCGAACCAGAGCAGCACACGGAAACGCCGTTTACCTTCCCACCGGAGTGGTACCTATTTATCTACTTGCACTTTGACGTGCTTTCGAACTGCTAGGTTGGCAGGAGCAGGGACCAAGCAACGGGAGCTCACCCCGTCGCGGGGATTCGAACCGCCAACCTTCTCGCACACTTTAAAAATAAATAAATAAATCCCCACCCAAGCAGTGCACACAAGCCAAGGCAATTGTAAATTCTTAGCACACAGGTTTGCATTGTTCTGATTTAGTGCAAATCTAAGCGATTAATTGTTTTTTAAAAAAACCTACATAAGCTACATTCGTTCCCCTGTGAGAAGCGTGGCTGAAAAAGAAATGAAAGCACTGAAGAGGTATTGGGTGGGGACGTAGCAAGGGGAATAGCAAAAAGTGACAATTGATCTCCCCACCCAAAACCTCCAGAACAATATGTCTGCAACCCCAAGTGGAAAGGTCTCCCCTCCCCCCAAATTTTTTTATCAGATTCTACCCACATTAGGTAAACTAGAATTTAGAAGGGAGAAGTCTCAAGATGGTGTTGTTTGACGGTAACATCATGTGTACAGTGCAAGTTAAATGAGAGTGCAAACTGCTGCAAGCACACAGGAAACACTGGTGTAGACAAACCTTAAGCATCTCATTGGAAAGTATCCCAATGTTTAAATAATTGGGAGGGGACCCAACATTTCTAACTCCAGTATGTAATTTTCTATGATCTATTCACACATAACGTCACTGATTGGTGATGATGTTTGTGGTACATGATAAGCAGCCATTGATGAACAGTTGCAGTAGTATTGTAACTACTGCACAACTGGCTACTTTTAAATACAGTGGTACCTCGGGTTACATACGCTTCAGGTTACATATGCTTCAGGTTACAGACTCCGCTAACCCAGAAATAGTGCTTCAGGTTAAGAACTTTGCTTCAGGATGAGAACAGAAATCGTGTTCCGGCGGCGCGGCAGCAGCAGGAGGCCCCATTAGCTAAAGTGGTGCTTCAGGTTAAGAACAGTTTCAGGTTAAGTACGGACCTCCGGAACGAATTAAGTACTTAACCCGAGGTAC